>NC_139051.1:4723105-7123105 GCF_965140915.1 Aythya marila | reverse complement strand
GCAGGAGGCTCCAGCTTGGGTATGGTCCTGCAAGGAGACTTCTGAAACCCACCTGGTTCGTGTCCCTTCAGCCTGAGGGACAGGCAGAGCTCCTCCACGACCATCTGAACCTGGCTATACACCCAACCTGACAACTCCTGGGAGGCTCCCAGGGAGCCTCCACCACAGGGAAGGGGACAGAAGACAAGGCTACTGCCTGTCACGGCTGGTTGGCACCAAATGGTGCTGCGGGGCTGAAAGCAAGCACTAAGCCAGGCTTGTAAAGACAAGAGGGGGAAAAAAAAAGAAACCTAAACAACTGGATTTTCTCTAATCAGACAGATAATATTTACAGCCTATGGGTGGTGCCAAAATATTTCAGGAAATGCCTAAGCCCTTTGAATAAATCTCAGGAAAACACGGGATTTAAAGACAGTAACTGTAACAATAAGAATGAAAGCCTTCCACCCTCTCCCAGCCTCCTTACATGGTTTAAAATGATTGCCATAGCAATTATCAAGGCTAAGCTCATTTTGTAGTCCCCACTGCAAATTAAGTTCTGAGTTGAACATGTAAAAGATCAGCATAAAAACTAAACGAATCGTGTAAGCTGCACGGAGCAGAAATCAATGCACTTTCCACGCAGACAGCATGCTGAGGTCTAATCCGTCCTGTTAAATTCCTACACAGAGATACTTGAACTTCATTAGAGAGGTTATTTCCCATAAGTGAAACTTCTTGCCCATTTTTAGAGTGACCTGCTGGCTTTGTCCGTCTGTGCTGGGCTTACTGCAGGGGCACGGTGGCCCAGGAGAGCAGAAACGTGTGCCAGCTGCCCCAGGCACGCTGGCATCCCACCACTTCTTCCCCATGAAACAGCAATATGCCTGTCTGTACCTGTTCCTTTCCACAACCACAACAAAATCCATCCTGAAAGTATTTTGTTTCCCCCCTCTCAGTTGCCAGTTACGCCTACAGACACAAAAAACCCAAGTCCCCTGAGGACTGCATCCTGACGTCACTACATTTATGCGTTCAGACCAGACCTGCATCAGAAAGTTTCTACAGCACATGCAGAAGCAGAATCGTAGTCAGCAAGTGCTCACTCCCCTAAAAAATCAGGGCAATTACTTCCAAAGAGCAGATTCCCACAATATATTCTGGCATCTCAGCATTATGGTTACCTGCTCAGGTTTCAGGCCGGGGGGCACCCACGCATACTCCTCCAGGGCACAGCCCGAGTCGTCGTCCGAGGTGGAATTCCTCTGGAAGTCGAACATGAGCTTGGTGACGGTCTTCTCCATCTCCAAAGGCATAACTGTCACGATGTGCTCTTCCTGGGAGCACTTACAGTGAAGGCAAATCTTCCTGCAAGGGGAAGAGAGAGAAAAAAAGAAGAGTTCCCCTGGTGAGCTGCACTGCAAACGGGAAACAGCCGAGATCCCTGCCAGCCGCTGGCCTGCAGCTACTGAGCTCAGCCACTTTTTTTTTTATGCTCAGGCATTTTCTAACAAAGCATTTGTCCCTCTTGCACGCAGGAAATAAAAAGTCCGTATTTGCTATAACAACACTTGGCAATTCAGCTGAGTCAGGCTGTCAGACATTTGGGGCTATGTAATTGCTCGTCCCTCTGCTGCTCTGAAGAGAGCATTTCCAGGGGCCACGCGACTGCCTGGCATGGACCGGCCGGTAATTGCGGAGCACTTACCAAAATTAGGACAGCCAAGCTCTTGGCTAATGCATAAAATGGTGGATTGACTGGGAAGCTGTGAATGACAAGTCCTTTTAGCATGCTGATAGCATAAATTTGCTTATTAAAGTAGCATAAAAATTGATTATAGTCTGAACATATACAGCTAAATTAAATTAAGGGAGGCGACACAAGCTGCAGTCGCACGCCAGCGGGATGCTAACGGCCCAGCTCGATGGCACACGCCTCAGCTCAGCGGCATGTCAGCTTGCTCACTGCCCAAGACACGTGCAATGCTATAATATAATTTATTATAATAAGAAGTACAGAGAGAGCAACCAAAAGGTTGCCATTTAACACACATTAGCTTAACTCAGTGCAACTACCAGCACTTAACGTTTCTTTTAAGTGTGTATTCCTGCAGCTGGTGGTCCAGAGGAGATTTTTTCATGGGCATGGACCCAAGTATCCAGCTGCTCTGCTGCTAGAACACCCCAGCCATTCACCAGGGGTGATAGCGAAGGACAAAGCAGCCTGAAAACACTCCCCATGCCCCCAAATGGGGGTTAGAGTGCTGATAAATTGCTTTCTATTTCTGAAAATACAATGCTCTTCCACAATGTGGGTCAATGTTATCTATTTTAAAGTAACCGCGCAGGGTTCTGAATTAATTTGAGCTAATCAAACGCTTCTGAGGAATTGGGTGCCACTTCACGTGGGCAGCAGAAGGGGGAATCAGGCCCACATTTCAGAAATAAGGTAACAGACAAAAAGCAGGAGAAAAGTTACTGCGACCACTGAAGCTCTCTCTACTATAACGCTGTAATTTCTCTGCCCTCCAAATAAAATTGGAGGGCAGGAACAGTTAAACATCAGGGGCTTTCATTTTCAAACACCTTTCCTTCTCTTTAACCACCGTGCAAAGGCCAGCAAAGCATACCAGTGCTCCGATCCAGCTTTGAGTCTAAATTTCCACTTGGCCATTACAGCACAAAAAATGCACTCTAGCAAAAGTCAAGAGGCTCCGTTCAGTCAAGCCAGGGAGATTTGCCAGATTTTCCCATTTCCTGCCTTTCATCAGATCTAACGTACACACAGCCCCAAACGCACCCCGAGTGTCTGGTTTGCGTCCAGCCAGAGCGTCTCGGCATCGCCTCCGGCCGTTACCTTCAAAAATAATCAAGGCACAATTTCATGCGAATACTTTAATTAATCAGCTACTGTGGAAAGGCTCTCTGCCACAGCAAAGCTGCCGGTTCCTTAGCTGTTTCCATCTCATTTCACAACACGATTAGCAGCAGCTCGATATGCAACAAGATGTTAAAAATAATTAATAGCTCCAGAGCCTCACATTCGGGGTTTGCGACTTGGGCAGTTATCCTAACGGAGTTTAGGGCTCTTTTGCCAAATTTAATTTTCAGGACATCAATCATGGGCTTCAAAAGGAGACAGCCCAGCAGCGTGTGCTTGGAGAGCTAATGAGAGAAATTGTGGTATCAGGTGGCAGGGTGGAGAAAACGGCATGGGGAGGGAGGCTGAGCGCAGGCAGCCTCTGCCCCGCTGCCGCTGGGATGTGCTACGTGCCAGCAGCCACGGAAGGATCAGGAGAGCCAAGGATGAGAAGGACACATGGAGCCCCTTGTGATGTCCCCAGGCCGGGACAACGGGCTTCATAAAAACTTTGCACTGTTAAAAATTGAGCATCTCCAGGCATGGGGTTTCTGCAGCCTCCCTGGGCGAACCGTACAAACTTCAAGATCTTGCCCTGGAGATGTTCAGTACTCCTCCTTTCCCCTCGTTAAAAACAGAAGATTAACAGTTTTAATTACAAGTATTTTCTTTATGTTAGGATATGCTGTTTCATGGGAACAATACTCAGCATCCTAAGAGTATCTTTCTACTCCTATGATATGGTTTCCATGACTTCTTCACATAGGTCTCACTTATTCAACTTTACTTGATCATCTTCCAGCTCCCTATAATTAAAAATAATTCCCCATAGCGAAAACTTAATATAAAAATGTACATTTCAAACGTGAGATGAAACTGCAAAAGCAATATCCCCAACCACAACTCAAAGCAGGAGGGCGTTAAGCGAGATAACGCCGGTGCCCAATCATGTGAATAGTGACCAGAGCAATAAGATGCTGGTGCTGCTGATGCCCTGGTGCTGAGCTGATGGGTTTTGGGGACACATGGGGTCACCAGCCCGTCCTGCAGCTCCCTCTATCACATTAGGCATTACTGTGGCCACAGGATGAGCGTCCGAGCCCGGAGCTGCTCAGCGCTGCCCCGGCATGCTGCATGCCTTTCCTTATACAGGGTGCCGAGCTGCACGTCCTGCACAGGGACAAACCCTCGACTTGGCCAGCCACCAGCCTCAGCTGAACACCACCACCTTGTCTGGAACGGCTGCTGCTCCCCAGCTCGGCTCGTAGCATCAGCCAAGGAGCCCTATGCTGCTGGGGGTGAGAGCAGGCGGCTGCTTTCTGTTGGTTGGGTGGTGTTTTTTTTTGAAAGCAAGAATGAAATCAGGCCAGTCGCTCCCTGGAAATCCTATCTTCATTCCTGAGCCCTTCTGCCTTGCTCTCAGCCACGCTGGGGTGGCTCGTGCTAGCCCCTGAGAAAGCAGAAAGGATCTGCAAGCCCCTCTTGGGGAAGTCCTGACCCAGAGTAACAGAGATGCGGAGATTTTGGTGCTGTTACTGGAAGCTGGGAGCATCCCAGAACCTCACCTGACTCCAGAGCTGAGAACTAGCAAAGAAAAGGCCAGTGATGCTCTGTTTCCTAACAAAGCAGGGAGAGCTGACAGCACTGCCAACCTCAGGCATGGAGAGCAAATCCAGGAGCTGCCAACCGAGAGCAAAGAGGAGAGGGACTGTGCTGAGGGAGGCACAGGCTGTGGAGCATCCTGGCACGTCTGCTCCGCGTGGAGCTGTGCGTGGGACAGCCCTGCAGCCGGGCTGGGAGGGGAGAAAACTGGGAGAAAATGACATTTCCTGGTTTCAGATGTAGCTGGAGAGAGGCCCGCCTTGAATTGACTGCACATGGCACGAAGCAGCGGCGGCTTGAGAACAGATTGAAAAATTTGTTCTGCTCAGGGTCAGCAATTCAACGGGTGAGGTTACAAGGTGGACACGTTTGATTTTGCGATGGCTGCTTGGTGTGGTGCTCCTGGCACCGGGGAGGCTCCAGCCTGTCCCGTTACCTCCCCACCCACTGCTGGCACACACTGCGTCCACCAGCCCTCAGCTGAGCCCTCTTTCTACAGCCAAAAACAGACACAAAAAGGGGAATGTAAAGGAAACGGGGCCAAAGAGATCAAGTGGAGAGAATCTGGCTGTAAAGTCTCTCTTGCTTGGGATGCAGAAGCATGCTTCCAACCTAGGTGCACATCCATGAGGTTCAACACGAGTCCAACTGACCAGCAAGGTCTCTGGGACAAGGATCTCTCTCGTTACACACAGCAGTCAGCCAATAACGCAGCAAATGGCACCAAAGCAATCCGTGCTCAGTTTAGGACAGTTTAAAGCCGTGGAAGAAATGTTAACATTCTTCCTGGACAAAGAAGGAGCTCGGCAAACAGCTCCTATCATCTACCCGCACCGCTTATCTCTGTTCCTCACTCGTTTCTTCTATGATGGAAATAAATGGGTTGTACCAGGGAGCGATGTGAGGAACAGAGCCTTGTCCGCAGCCAGGCCACGAGACGCCTGTGCTCCGCTGTCATGAAGGATTTGCATGCATTTGTGAGCACATTAGCATCCAAGATTGGGAATCCCTCAAAAAGCAATCCTCTGCTCAGCTCGGATGTGAGGTCTGAAAAATAATGGGACAATTCCCTTGCATCGTGGTGCAGAGTTTTTTTGTTGTTGTTTTTTTTTTTTTTTTTCCAGGATTGAGCCATCATTCTGATTGCAATCAGCCCTTTCGGCCAGTTGTATGTCACTAAACCACAATGCTTCATAGGAAAAGGGAGAGGCTGTGGATTTGGGGCAGCTCATGTGACCCCTGAGCCTCTTAACAAGGGCTTCTTAATGTCTCTGCCTGTTATCTCCTCCCTTCATTTGAGAGCTAATGAGGCATCCTCCCACCCTGAGAGAGCTCCAGCTACACAGACCCATCTCTCCAGATCCCACAGGCAAGGCAGACATTTGTCCTGACTGAAAAACGAACGTAGCCCTTCACTCCTGCACCTCTCCTCCAGTAAGGGCAGTGCTCTCCTGTTTTACAGATGGGGAAGCTGAGGCACGGCAGCAGAGCTCTGCCCACGAATTCACCACGGCAGGCTAAAAGGAGAGTCACTGACTGGCACCCCACGTTGGAGCTGAAGCTCTGCATCCTCCTCCAACTCCTCGCACACCATATTTACATTACACATGACCCCGGGCAGCTGCCCAGAGACACCCAGTGCCCACAGAACTCAGCTACGAAGTGGCATCTCTCTGGACAAAACGTTTCTGCCACTTCACACTCTTCTAGACCCACTTCAGCCAGGAAAACCAAACACAGCTATCAGCAGGAATGAATTGCAAAGACTTTGTGAGACCTGGGTTGAAAAGGAAGCTTAAAAAAAGCTTTTATCTGCAAAACTGGGGTGCACCAGGCTAATGGGGTTGTTAATTAGCCACACGCGTTTACAGTAGCAGCAATCCAAAGTCTGAGGACAAGGTGCCCTTGGTGGCCTCTAAGTACAGCTCGGTTGACCCTGGATGCTTGGATCAAGCAGTTGGCTTAAGAGATCACCATAAGGCAGCAGCAAGAGAGCAGGTAGCACAGTAATGCCACAAAGCCAAGGAAGGGAGAAATAATCCAGGAACCAAACTACTCCTAGAGCTGCAGCTCCTCCTGATCTCAGTGCTGACAGCCAAGCATGCACAGGCTGAACACCTCCAGAAAGGCTTGCAGCACATTGCTTTATTTTATTTCCCTCCAACCTTTGTGGTGCCAACAGCAGCAATTGCTAAGGCACTCGGGCTGGTGTTGAAACTTTTATGACAAACCCCATTTCCACTCCTGGAAAAATTCTCCCCTCCTGGCTGAGCGTTGTCCATGCTCGGTTTCAGGCTGGAGACTAATTTTACTTTTAAGACTTGGTAAAAATCCTTTACCATTGCAGGATTTGCTGTTGCTTAATTAAGAAGGAAAAAGAACTACCCCCAGTATTGCCAATTTCAACAAAATCTGAGCAAAACCAGCCTAGGATGGTTTTCCACTTGGTCTGCCTTCAGGGTGAGTTGCAGAAGCAGGTGGAGCATCTGCGTGTGGGTCCCCCCTGCTGCCCCCAAATCCTGTTCCCCTGGGGCATGGCCCATAGCAGGCTCCGGTTTTGGTGTCTGTCACCTTCAGTGCCACATGGTAGACAAGAGCCAGCAACACACAAAGCTGGGCACCTCCACGATGAGACCAAGAAATTGGGGCAAAACAATACACAACGTACTGGTGGAAGAAAATAAAACCACCACCATCAAATCCCCAATCTGGGCTCTCTTTGTGCATTCCTAGACAGGCAGGGTAGCAGGACTGCATCCAAAGACGTGGCCAGAGCTCTCAGCAGCACCACCGGACGGATCAAAACACACCAACCTGCCCATGCTCAGGTGCCACCTTGTGGCTACACCCAGCCAGAGGAGCTGGGGTGCTTTGTGGGTGGGTCGTGGAGCCCAGAGGTGTTCCAGCTCTCTCCAGTAACACCAGTCCCCTCCTGAGCTGGGCGAGGGCCCCAGGGTGCTGAGCACACTCCTGATCCTGATCCAGGCTGCTCCCCTGAGCTGCAGCCCCGCCACTGACCACAACAGATCCAACACAAAGATGATTAAAATTAAGGAGTATAGATAACGTGGCAGACCTCAGATGAAGTCTGGAGTTTTCAAGATATTTTGCAGAGGATGCAGCACTTTTTTTTCCCCGTAACACAGGTTACACAGGGGTGGGCTCCCTGCTAGCTGGTGCGAGCTGCAGACCAAGCAAGGGAGAGAAGAGCAAGATGTGAGCCCCATCCCTGGCCAGGCAGGCCAGCAGGAGGGAAGGTGTCCAACAGGCTGCTCTGACACATCCTAAACGACGGAGGCAGCCTGCCAGCTCAGGCTCACATCTCAACATATCTGTTTGTTGTTTTTTTTTTTTCCCCCTTAAAGGTCCAGCTCTTAGAATACAGAAATGAAAACAACCGCCTATTTTTTCCCAGTCACGGAGATGAAATGCAAGGCGTTAGTTTCCAAGTCAGAGAGCACAATAGGCTCAGTAACGACCCCAAAGCTGGTAGGGAACCAATCCTTAAGACAATCTCATGATTTTGGGAAGGGAGCCCCAGGAAGCGGGCTGGGGACACCCGGAGGGGTTTGGTGTCCCCTGTGGCAGGACAAGCCCAGCCCCAGAGCTCAGCTCTGCCTGGCAGGGACCGAGCCCTCATGCTGGGCTTTGCTCAGCATTGCTCCCTGCCCAGCTGCCCAGCACTGCCTACACCACGGGTTATCTTGTTGGATTTTTAATTACATCGTTCAGCAGCTTTGCAGTCCAACGAGACACAGAGCTGCATCTCAACGGGTTTCTTTCCACTGCTTACCTGAAGGAAGAAAACTGCCTTCAACCTCAGGTTCTAGCAAGACACAGCCTCTACCTCTGGATCCAAAACCAGCTCTCCACAAGCCAGGGAGCAGCCCGGCTCTGCTCACCATGCAGATCCTCACAGTCCTGTCTGCGTAACACCAGTCCCTCCATGAGCAGGATTTATCTCCCCGTCCCTCTCCCTTCACCCACCAGTTCTATCTCCTCCAGTGGTCCCTGGCCAGCAGCGAGACTGGAGCAGGAGCTGCGACGTGCCCCGGGCTGTCTGTGCTGGCTAAAGGGACCTCACCCACTCCCATTTGCAGCATGACAAGCAGAAACCAGGGGAGCAGCGAACCCCTTTCAATTTCAGCACATCCTAGGCTGCGTGTCCTAGAGGAAAAAACCTGACTGATAGGCAAAATGCTCAGACGCGGGATAAGCTACGCTCGAAATTGTAATTATTTCAATAGCTGAGGCTTAGACAGCGTCCCCCAAGAGAGGCAGTGCTGACCCAGTTGTGCAAGCAATCGCTGGCAGGCTGCTGTGTGTGTGTGTGCCGGCTCACCCCAAGCCGGGCTGCCACCAGCGAGTGCAGGAGGCTGGGTTGTTTTGTTCAGCTCCATCCGCCTGGTGTGAAACAAGCGGCAGGAGAAGATTAAAATGCAAAGGAAAACACAACCTGGTTAGCTGCAGATAGTTTTACTTGACAAATCTTTATCACGGGCTCAAGCCGGCACCCTTATAAACACAAGGCATCGATGTGAGATGTTTGAGTGCTCCCGCAGCAGGTGAGAAAATAGTGGAATAAAAATAAATCAGATAAGTTACAAGATGAGGGAGCTAAAACTGAAAGGATGACACTGCATCTGGTGCGAATAATTATTTTGGCATTATTCTGCCCAGTGCTAATCCTCAACAGCTCGAACAGATTCAATCACTGTTTAACCAAGGAATCATGACTACAAAACAAAGAGTAACTGGATTAAAATCTTTCCATGGTCACAGGTCACGTCTGTGTCACATCTGCTTAAAATGTTCCTCCAAGGAATAGAAAAAAAAAAAGAAAGATTTGACTTTAGAAGATTGCATCGAAATACACAGCCTCCAGGTTTCAGTTCTAGCTTGGTTTATACTTAGGCATTCTGGCATTGAAAGGAAGGACGTATTATTACTTCAAAACTGTCTGTTCTCAGGAATCCAAACCCAGCACAATAAACATCTGACCAGTAATGTCATCATCCACAATACCAGTCTGCACACAGCCTGCTCAGAAAATGCCCAGAGAACCCAGGCTTCCTGAGGCTGCGCTTGCCAAAGCAATAAAATTAGCACTGAGAGATGAGGATTTTTTTAATACTTATTTAAAGCCAGCTGAGCCTTTCTGATTATTTTTAAAATGAAAAATCTGTTTGAGTGGCATCACCGCTGCTGACTTCCTGTGGCTGCAGTGGTGCAATTTAACCATTAACCTTTTACATCCATAAACAATGAGAACAGCAAGGGCTGAAAAAAACCCACAGCCCCTCTAAAGGTCGCCACCAACTAACAGTGCGTGGAGCAAAGTTATCAGGCAGCTACGTGCATGCACAGAACAGCGCTCATCCCTCCTCCCTTCTGCTTTCCATTCCTCCCAAAAACACACGATGACTCCGAAGCTGTTGCAAAAAGGCAGCCTCTTACCTGTCCCCGCCGACGACCGTGTTAGTTGTGACAGCTCACTTTGGGCTGGCGAGCTGCTCCCCGGCACGCCGCGAGCGCCGCAGTGCAATAAAGCATCCTGGATGCTCACAGAACAGCACAACAGCCCGGCCGGGGCGACGGCGAGGCAGGCAGCAGGGCTCTGCTTGGAGCACTCAGAGCAGGCTCGTGCTCAACGTGGTGTAGCAGGGGGGAAAATCACCCGTGGAAAACCACGCTGCTCCTGCCCCACACATCAAGCTTTCGCTTCCATCGCCTCACTCAAATCGCAGCTCCTGGGGGGTGCCTCTCTCTCTGCTCCCAACCAGCTGAATCCAGCAGCCCCCGGAGCTGCCTTCCCCTCGGTGACCCTTGGCAGTGGCGCTGGGATGTCCAACTCGCTCTGCGAGCGCCGGGCACTAAGGAGCAGAGATGCAGCCCGCCGAGAAGAACTGCGGGAGCGGCGCGGGGCTCTGCTGTTGCATTGCTCTCCTCTGCTGCATGCTAATGAGCAATGATGTCAGCCAGCCAAAGGCACCGCATCCGGACCGTGCGCCGCCACGCCACGGCCACCCTCGCATCGATTTACATGGCAATCAGCCTGCACCTATAAATCAATAAGCCCTGCGGGCTGCTTTGGGAAAGGGAGAGCAAATCCTTCCCTCTGGCTCGCATGTGCGCCTTTCAAAGAGTTGGCTCCGCACCAGCCGCCCAAATTGAATGGTGTGAAGATGCTAATTATCCTTCCCCAACCATCCTCTCATTTGATGCTGACCCAATCGCAACTTGCTGTCAAACTTAAGGCACAGCTTCATAGGTAAGCGGGCTATTACAGCAATGATCTGCTGGCTCTGAGCAACGGATCATTTTTCTCCTGGCTTTCAGTGCCCTCTTAATTATTTTCTGCAGTCACTCGCTACGATTCCCCACTGGTTTTTCAGACGCAGCCTGTTTGCGCACCAGCAGGGCTAAACATTCTGGGAAACGTGAGTTATTAGTGTGGCGCTTCGGCTGCCGCATATTTTAATGCGTTTTCTCTGCTACAGCCCCCAGAGATGCCCCGTTCACACCTTTTCTGAGCGCCTCGGGCAGGCGCTGCAGCCCCTGGGAGCAGCTGCCCCAGAGGGGATGCTGAAGCCTCGTGCCCCGTGGGGGAAAAGCAAAGGCACGGAGGGATGGAGCTCCGCTGCTGGGAGCTCTCAGCTCGTTGCTTGGGAATAAGGTCGCAAACGAACCTGTGGTGTTTGCAGAGTGAAATTTGAAAACCTCATTTCCGGGTTTTGGGATGATAAAAGAGGCAAATAAAACGTTCCCAATGTGTATTGTTTCCACAGCATGCTACTCACTTCCAGGGCCTAGCTCCAGCTCTGCGAGCCCTCGCTTTTGGCAATGCTAACCGTGTTTACAGAACACAGACGGGTGCAGAAACTACAGCTGCGAGTCTTCCTCCAGCCTAAAAATGCCTTAAATTATCATTATTAAGGTCATAAATTAGGTTTCATTACAGAGCATTATGCTCCAAGTACGCAGGGCGAGCCCTTCAGCTGGGACACCCAGCGCAGCGCCGCCCAACTCACCCGGCACAGCACAAGGCACAGGACAGACAGACAGACAGGGGAAGTGCAGAGCCCTCACCTGGCTCAGGCACCACATTAGACGAAGGGCAATATTCGTGGCCATTAATTAATTAATTAACACTTTCTTACTCCCCTCTCTTTCTGAATCAGAAGCAGCAAGTGCAGGAGCTGATCCCTGAATCTGTTCCTGTGCCCAGCCGGGTCAAAGCTTCCCCTGGTGGCAGCAGCATCACCACCACCTCTGCTGAGCAATGCCGAGGAAGATCCCCTCCAACCACACTTGCAGGAAGAAAGCCCCCACTGCCCTCCAGCCTCCTAAGCTGGCACATTTCGTCCCCTCCAGCTTTCACCGGCATTGCAAGCAGGCTGTCAGCTCACCTCTGTCTGCTGAGCATGCCAAGGCCCCAGGATGACGTATTTTCCTCTGAACTTCAGAACATGTTAATTAAAATACAAAGGAAGTGAGACAAAACCGAACGGGGCAAAAGCAAATAAAGAAGGCTGCTTGTAAAATGATAATGTAGAGCAGAAACTCTGCAGAGCAGAAATTACCCGTGTTTACTGTAACAGCCTTCCCTGGAAATACGTTGTTAAAAGCACACAGCAGTAATAGGGGCTGCGGCTAGCACAAAGAACGCGCACCACTCAACATGACAGGTCCTGTAGGTGCTAATTTTCACTGAATACATGAGTAAAACGCCTGCCTTTATCTGCATTAACTTCTGAGGAGCGAAGGCCCCGAGCTATAAACACTCGGGAGCAAGGCGTCAATTAGTGCACTGAGTGCCACTCGAGCAGAAGCCCCTCCAGCAGGGTGCGAGCTCTGAGCCCACTTCTCATACACGTGCTCCGTGCCACTTGCTCTGCAGTAGCTTGGACACCCCAGAATCAGCCTGGCACAGCCCCGAGGGCAGCGAGATGGAGGTGCGAGCCCCAGGCACCCAACTGGGTGTCCTACAGCAGAGCTGAGTCCTGCAGCACATTTTGCTTGGCTGTCTTGGCCAACTGGGTCATCCCAAAGGAAGGGATCTCAGCAGAAACTGCAAACTTTTAAGTGTAAGTTGATTCACAAAGAAGCTGCAGGCTTTTAAGTTGATGCACTGAGATGAAAGGCGGGTGAGAATCATGAGCTGATGTAAAGGATCAGCCACGCCACTGCTTACAGCATCTCAGCTGCATGGCTACGAGCGAGAGCGCGGTGTCTCCGAACAGCGAGCCTAATCAGTTCCTGGCAGACTTCCTGCTGTGATACTCACAGGCCTAAATATCCCCAAAATCCAATGAACGGGCTATTCTGGGACAAGAAATCAGATTAGAAGATGCCACTTGTGGATACACAACTGTCTTTGGAAAGTGGAAATGAGCCTTCCTGCTCTGAGAGCTGCCAGCGCGTTGGCAATTGCTCCGTATTACTGCTACCTACTCAGCGCCTGTGAAAAGGTCATGTGTTGGAATAACTCCAGAAGGCACGCAGTATTTCTTGATGGATGCCGCACATTACGCAGGTGAAATGGGTGTTTCATTAAGCAGCAAGGTGAGGACTGAGCCGGCGGAGTGTATTTCTGAAGGTCACATGAAGGACTTGCATCATTACAGGGATGGATGCTGACAACTACCCGCAGGGAAGCGAATACTCTGAACAACCCGAGGTAAAGCCTGAGCTACTGAAATAGAAAAGCAATTGCATCAGAGCAGGAAGCCATGCTCAGGTTCAGAAGTATGTGATGGCCAGCTCTGCTCATAACCACAGCCACTTCTTTCTGCCTTTTGCTCCAGGTTTTAAAGGCAAAGACCCAAGCTTTAAACTTTCTGACATTTGCACAAACTCAACCCTACAGCTGGTATGAAAAGTCGCTGTAAAAGAGCTCGCATCTTTCAAGTGCTGTCTTCTTTATCACCTTGGCGTATCGATCAGCCGCCAGGCTCCACGTGATGCTGTTTGTGATCACAGCGAGCTACAAGGCACGGCCACGTGCAGCCACAGCAGCCTGGCACCCTCAAGGTCACCGGCTGCTAAACCTGATGGATGTCAGGTCAAGTTGCCTTTCTGAATTATTTAGTGAACATCTTCTGCTTGTCAGGGACGTGCTACCATAGGATGCTGTGCAGGCTCCAGCTTCTGCCATCCCTGAAAGCTGCCTGTGGGACAAAGGCTGTCACCCCCTGCGCTTCTGGGCTGCTCAGGGACGGAGACACAGCAGGTCAGCAGTTCCCCTTCGCCAAGCCTGGCTTTGTGCACAACAACAGCTTATTTTCCCACCTCTTTCTACCCACAGAAATGCAGAACTGGATATGCACGGTGTTCTTTTTCCCCTCCGTTCCCACACTCGCCCTGTAATTTGCACAGCAATCTCTGCTCTCCCAGCCAGTGCTGGCTCCGATGCCAGGACGGGCTGTGCTCCGCGCAATCCCAGCACCTTGCCTGGGGCTGGGGACATCTGGGGCACGAGCAGGGACACTGTTGGGACCTCACACCCAAGGCCACAGGGCAGCAGAGCAAGAAGCTCTGCAAACACTGGATACCTCTCAGTGCCAGAACTGCGGATGCCTCATCTCCAAAAAAACTCTGAGCAAAAACGGGCTAGAGGCAAAGGAACTAGCACCCCATGCAGAGCGTTAATCCCAAACCCCAGCCTGCTCGGCTCTTCCCCAGGACTGCCGTTCGTACCTTCACGTGGCTGCTGCCATGCGCGAGACAGACACGTTCCTCCTGCTGTTCCTGCTGCTGCGCTTCACTTATTTTTGGCAGACACACGGGTAAGGATCCGTGCTGTCAGTCTGCAAGGAGGAATTTAGCTTTTAGAACCGTATCGAGCCCGGCAGCAGACGACACAGAAGGGGAGGTAGAGCCTGTAAGCACCACAGACGATTTCAGACAGCTATTGGTGCTCCTTGCTAATTCAGCCAGCGAGACAGACCCGACCCTCACCCTGCACATGCAGCCCACGTGCCCTGGCACCCCTGGACCACACAAACCTGCAATTTCAGGTGGTGAAAGGTGGGAGGACCTGGCACTGTGCACACACAGCCCAGCGAGCACACAGCCTGGGTGCACACACGCCGACAGCGCGCCCCGGTACCAGAGCTGCAGGCTGGGTTTCCATCCATCGCCGTATTCCACCCCCCTCTTTTTTTTTTTTAATCACCTTAATGCAAGAAGCTTTACACAGCTTAACAACAAAAAGGCTTTTCATAGCCTCTGGCTTGAACTCTGCACTACTACGTTTTTTACTTTTGTATGTTAAAATCAAATTTGTAACAGAATGTGAACAACAATCTGCATGCTCATGTTTTGTTTCTTCCCCTTTGCCAGCCTGACAGCATTCTCATCTGAAGGCTTTTTAATAGTGTCCCTTAATAATGTCTACAAAAACCTCATTAGAGCACTGCATCGAAACTTAAGCTAAATCAACTCAAAGCACTATTTTTTAATTAAATATTTTTCTTGGGGCCTTTCCACAAACAATAAAGCACTCAGTGAAAATATGCTACGAAGGAAATCCATAAATCTTCAGCTTATCTTGTGGTGCATTTTCCAAAGATCTAAACCTTTGATCGGTTCCACAAATTAATTTTCCATTTACAAAAAAGAGAAGATGTGTGTACAGGATAACCCCGCGCTACCACGTACCTCAGCAGCAGCTCAGGGCTCCCTTGCTGCAGCCCTTCTCTCTACCTGACACTGCCAGGGTCGCTGTCATTGCAGATGATTTTTTATTTATTTATTTTTGCTTCAAACCTGTCTGATAAGGTGTTTTGGGTCAGCAGTTGTGCCCTGAGGGTTTCATGTCTTTGCTCACAGCGCTCCCTCAGCATCATGCATGAGAAGGCTCTGCCTCCGCCCGCTCCCCCCAAAACCCCATTATCGCAGTGTTTTCCTTTCCTTGCACGTTCAACCATCTCCGTGCTCAGCAGTGAGTCTTGAGCCAGCCCAGGGCCCTGCCCAAGCAACACGAGCAGGGTTTGTACCCACCAGACCCCAACCGTGCCAGCCTTCCCTGGCTGGCAGCTGGATTTTGGCACTGCCCCTTGCCCCGGGCAGCATGCGTTGGCCAAACTGCCCCAAAACAACCAGTGGTTTAAGCTAGTTGTGTTTCTGCTCTGACACGGCCAGATAGGAGTGCTTGCTCTCTTGGCTAGCTAAGAGAAAAGATTTGCTTGGTCCCCAGCTGCATTAAATGCAGCAAGGTAACGCCAGCACATTTTAGATTCATCTCCTGCTCCTGTAACATATCACACGTCTGGGAGGAGAACGTGTGTTTGTCACAAACATAAATGGGCTTTCATGATGCCTGCGAGTCTTTTACATTTCCAAGTGTATCTGCAAATGCAGGGAGATTGCCTGTGGTCAGGAACGAGGTGGGTCCTCATGTCGGGTAATGAACAGCCTCTTTAATGCTCAATGGGAAAAGAGGTGCCAAAATGGCTTTTGATTTCCTACCCTGACATTAAATTAAAAAAAAAAGAATAATTAAAATACTGGCAGCTCAACTTAATTTCACTGACCCCAGCCCATTCTGGACCATAACCCTCATGCACCCTGCCTGGAGTGCACGGGGCAGGTCAATACCTTTTGGGATACTGCAAGGCTTACAGCCTGCCTGCCCTGGTAGGAAGGCTGGATGGAGCCCACGTGTCCCTGAGGCAGGCTGGCACGGGATGCAAATGACAATAGTTGTTTGCTATCCTTCCCTTTGTTTTAATTAGGAACAACAATTTGTTATCGTGGCTTGACATTTGCTCACACTCAGGAATAAATTGTTTCCTCAAATGATACGCTGAGATTACAACGGGTTTTGAGTGTTTGTATTGGTTTTAGTAGCTCATAACAAACCATGAAATTCATTACTCTTGCCACAAGCACCCATGAGATATGCCAACCAGGGTGTGATTTATACAGAGCTTGACTCACTGAAATTAAAAGGTTTTAGTGTTGCCTGCAAGAACTCAAAGATTCAAAATTTTATACAGCTCAGTTACAAAAAGTCTCGGGTTCAACCTATTCCATTGTTTTATCTGCCTAAGGAGCCTGAGCATTAAAGTCAGGGTAAAAACAATTCACTAGATATTAATTAAGTGTAAAATTTGAGCAGTCTTTTTTGCGATAAGCCTTCCAGCCTGCAAGTTACTTCATTATCTTCTTTAACTGCTTAGATGCTATGTACAGGAAGGTACTTAATGGCAAAACTTCTCCGCTACGAGATAATTCAGCAACAACGCTGAAAGAAATCACTGGAAACAGCCCGTGCCTCGGCATCCTTAGCAGAAAAGGCCTGTCAGTCATCTCCCAGCCCCGTTCCTCAATGCCACGTCAAGCCTCGTACATCAAGCACAATACACAAATCGCCAGCCCCATCAAGACCATTAGAGCTGCTCAGCCCATCACAGAAAGGTCAGGCTGGCGCTGGCGGCGCGGGATCAATCACAGCCCTCATCAAAGGCAGCCACGGCCAAGCCCGCGAGAGCGCGCAGCTGGAAACCCCAATCCCCCCCTTTTCTAAGCTGTCATCTTCTAAACCGTTTTCCCTTATTGTAAAACACGGCCCAGCTTTTATCTTATCGCAATCTACAGGGAAAGGCAACTAAACCAGCTGCCGAACAAGCTGGGGAGAGCAGGACTCCAAGGGAGGGATTACGACCGTATCAGCCTGGGTCGCGCAGGGACGTGGCCCTAACTCCAGCGCAGCTCCCTGGGAGGCTGTGGTGTCCCAGCTCTCCTCACTGCCCCTTGAGATGCACACAAATAACACACAGCCCTCGCTCCAACCACCCTTGTGCTGCTAAGCCTGGACTTCCAGATGGCGTGTCCCAAGCAGGAGGTGTCCTTGGAGCATCCCTCCACGCCTTGTCCCCACTCGCCCTATATAACAGACTAGAGAAAGGTCAAAGCCACCTTGCAAGGAGGTGCCGGCTGATGCCACGATGGCAACAACGAGGCACACAGTGCAGATGTCCCCAGCCAGGGGACAGCACGAGTGCCCTACACTCGTGCAGGAGCACTGGGAAGGCACAAACATCACCGTGCCGTGGTCCCCAGATGGGAACCTTGGGTGCAGGGCTTGAGGGCACTACCAGCACTGGCTCACCAGGGCAGTAAAACTCAACCACTCGCATTTAACGTGGAGACGAGCAATATTGACTGCTATTGCTCCCACCAGCCAGTACTTATTAAGCGGGCTAAAAACCACAGGCCATTTCTTCCCTTCTTTTTATTTTTTTTCCTACCAAACCCTGCTGCATGCAGCATTATCTTCAAAGGGTAAAGCAAACATGTTTGCTAAACATTAGCAGACTAAATACATCAGCCCTTTAGAACCAATTATTGCTGTTAGAGATTTAGTGAGCCTCATTGTTTCGTGGCTCAGAAAGCATTTTCCAGGCTGCTTTGGAGCAGGCTGTTCTTCAAAGCGAGTAACCCCCCGACTCGTCCCCCAAATAGAAACCAGGTGGGCATCCAGAGGAGCCGTGGTTTCTTTTTGTTGAGATTTAACTTGCATTGTCTCCTCTCAACAAAAGAACAGCTGCAATTTTGGGGGTCAGAGTGCTCGAGTCCAAAACCGGGGATCAAAACCCTTTGCTCTGCTGTCACACAGGAGGCAGAGCCAGCCACATCTTCTGGCAGAAGCTGTGCCACATCTCACCCTTCTGTGCCCTTATTTCAGGGTAAATCAGCAAATCCCCAACATCCCTCCCACATGCCAAACAGGATTATTCCCCCGCAGCAGCACGGGGAAGCAGAGGGGGAGGGCAGCTGGGCTCCCCGTGGAAGGAAACACTTCGACTGTACCTCCAAAAGACAGTCCCCGTCTCAAAGATGAGCAACCATGGATGGCCAAGCAGACAGATGGGGGAAGGAGAAGGGGAGCTCGCGATGCCGGTGAGACTGTTGTAATTAGTGTAATAAGCAGCAATCACAGCTCAACAGCTGCCTTCCCCTTGCTGAGCGTCTGCTCCACGCACCAGCACAAACCCACGGCCAAGGAGGATGCTGACACTCACTGTAGTCTGAATATCACCGCTTTGAGGAAGTTTTCACTTGATTGAGTTTTTTTTTTCCAGGTGAAATGCCGAGGGAAGCAGCCTTCCTGCTCTCCCAGCCCCTGCCCACCTGAGCAAGCAGCATCCCGTGTTACAGCAGGGTCACGACACCAGGCTCGGTTTTGGCATTGACTGACTTCGCATGGGGCTTACAACACGACCTCATTGCCCCTGAGCTGAGACCAACCTTTCTGAAGCCCAAGGAGTCTCAGAGAGGAACCATGCTACAGAAAACAGCAAACCATGGCAAATCATTTACTACAGTTGTGCCACCAGCCTTGCCTCCGACCAGTTTTAGGTGCTTGCTGGACTGCAAACGCAGCGAGCACAGGCACGGCCAAGACACTTGTGTGACAGCTACGGGTCCCAAAGGGCAAAATATGTCACGGCTTAGATGCAGGCTGCTTCTGAGTCCCTGGGCACACTGTGAACACATCCCCAGGGAGAACTGCTCCTTCTTGCTTCCTTCTGCCAGCCCTCTGTCTACAGGGATGGTCAATGGGAGCTGTCAGATGCTCGGGCCCTAATCGATATTTTGGCAGGAGTTAAGCGTGGAGCTCTCACTGATTTTTAGTGGGTGTTTGGCACCGATGAAGTGCCTAATGTGAAGACGTTCGGAGGTGTGAGCTCTAAACTCTTTATGTGAGGGTCTGCTTCCCACACTGTGGCTCCTACAGTGCTTCAGAAAATGAGCACGCTGAGAAAACAAATAATGACAAGCTCGGAAAGCAGAAAATGTTTACACCAAGGAAATTTAACCCCTCCTTTAAACAAGCTCCAGACCAGGCTGGGCAGGAGAGCCGAGGACTAATTGCAAACAGGCAGCAAACTGCTGGAACCAGCACGTCAACAAACACCATGCCGAAGGGTTAAAAAGCATGCAACACAAAGCCAGAACAAAGATTTCTTTAATTTCCCTGTGCAAAGAAACACGTTCGTATTTTCCCTGACAAGCGGCACGTCAAAGCAACAAAAGAAGAGCAAAAGAGCCATTTCTTGTGACTTTGATCAGCCCCAGCTCCCCAAAAGCACTGCGGGTTGCTGCGTGCGCAAGGCGCAGCCACGAGCAGCCTCCCCGTTAACGAAGGCTAACGAGCAGCTCTGGTGGCAAGGTGAGCCCTGAGTTAATCAACGGTGGCTTACGCAGCGTGCACCAACGCCTCGGCTTATGCAGAGTGACAAAACACGACACAACAGCAGCAGCGAGCAGTGCTCAGTGCTGCATGCCAGCGGCGGCCACCGCGTCATTTTCCTGGTGGCTGCAGGGAGGGAGCAGGCTTGCTCCTCGTGCTCGGGGCAGACAAGCCGTGCTGTCGGGAAGCAAAGAGCCCCACATTCTTGAACCTTTCGGTTGCAGGTCTGCTGTAAGGCACCAGTGGAAATTAATGGCGCTTTCAAGTGCATAAATGGATGGTGGAGTCAGCCACAGTGAATCTGTTAGCTAATTAGTTGAGATGGGCACTTATTTTATACAAGGGGCGTTCAGGTAAAGCAGGTATTTTCCCTCTATCTGTATACGTGCCTTTTACGCTTGGCAAATAGTCCACCAAACCCATCTCCTGATGCTCTGAAGCTCACACCAAGACACATTTTTCCTCCCATGCAGACAGTTACAGCTTCACCCATGGGTGCAGCCTGGGCTGGGCACATCTCCTGGGGCAAGTGGCCTGCAAGCCATCACCAACACAAGCCCACATGTCCGAAGCCCACATCTGGCACATCTTTGCAACCAGTACAATCCAGAACAAGGTATCCCGAGACCTGAAACAAGACTCTGTTTCAAGGGAACGTTTAACCTGCCAGGTTGCTGATGTTTCAGCCCTCCCATCGCTGTGGGAAGTCAACGCCCCGTGCCATGATCCTGAGGACACAACAGCCAGCAAACAAATGCAGCTCAAACGCTCAAGTGGCTTCACTTGCAAAACCTAAGTGACGCTTGAGATTTACAGCACCAGAGTAATTTGATGCCTTCTAGCCTGTTAATGAAGCAAGCCTTAATACCGTTTTATCATCAGATATAATCTTCCCGGCACCATTTCACGCCCACGGATAGCGCACTCCCTGTCTTGGTACCTTGGCGGCTGTCGGACACAGCCCCCGAGCAGCAGCTGACTCCCAGCCCCACTGAGAACTCAATCTCGGCTAATCCCATCCCTTTAAAGCAACTCAGAGTTGAGCAATCTAAAAAGGAGACAAATGAAGTCACTTAGGCTTATCTCCCTAATTGCCTGCCTGTGAATCGGGAGGGCTGGTGTCAGCCACCTGCACTCACGCAGCGTGGAGATGAATTAATGCCGGGCAGAGAAATCAGGCCTAAAATATTTACCGTGAGCATTTTCAAACCTGTGATTGGAAGTACTGAAACACTAGCACTGCTGCAATGCCAGATCCAGCCCTGGCTGTGAGGAACACGGCCTTACCTCCCCTCTGCTCCTGCACTGTGACGGGGCCTCCTCCTGCACTGCCCAGTGCCAGAGAGGTGGCAGTGTTAATGAACACGGCCCCGTGAATATTTAATGCACATTTTCCTGCAGTCCTGCTGTGATAAATGGCCACCTCATTACAAATTACCTTTCCTTCGTTTGTATCTTGACGCAGAGTATCTGGAGTTGGAACTACGTACGGGCAACTGAACGGCTGGAGACATCAGCAGATAAACCAACACGAAGAGGGCAGAGCCCAAACACAAACTTCAGGGGAATGTGAAGAGAAATCCAGCCTGTTCAGAACAAACATTTCATCTCTGCCACCTCCCGGGATGCACAGAGAAAGGCCAAGGGAACAAGACAGCACTGCGTTTTCTTTTTAGTGCAGTTATTTGTCAGGTTTTATCATCCCTTGGCTTTTTCAATTGCACGTGGAAGTCCTAGCCCCAACGGGGGCATGCCACCCATGCCACATGGATGTGGCCATACCTGGGTACCATGCCCACAGCTGGCTCTGCTCCAACACCTCCACCCCAAACCAGAGCTGGGCTGCTCTTCCCACATCTGAAACCTGGGAGCATGTCCATGACTGGTGCCAGGTTATGCAAGCAAACCAGGAGGGACGTGGGGAGGGAATGGGGATTGCCCCACGCTCTCCTGAAGGAATCACCATCACTATCAGGTATTAATACACTTGCCACGCTCAGCTGGGGCACCCAAGATACAGCTGACCATGAGAACACACCACCACGCTTGCACTTGCAGTCGTAGCCATAACCATTTAGGAATCCAGATGTAAAAATACCATGGAGCCCCGCAAAAGGTTTGTTAGGGGACGGGAGTCACCCAGCCCGAATTCACACCATGAGGCTACAGATACAGAATACCCAAGGGAATAAAGCTGGGGTATGTTGGAACTGTCGGTAATTCTTCCCAAATACATAGTTTTGTTGGCACGGATGCCAGAATTTAACCAGAGGGCAAGCGTTTAGCTCTGTTTTAGCTGGAGAGTCCCAGCTGATTTCTCTCCAACGTACACATGGAAGCAGCCTCGTTACTCAATCCATCTTTCAGCGAGTTCTGCATCAGGGGAGGTGTGAAGATAAGGCTAACGAGGGGAGCATAATTAACACACAGCACAAAAGCAAGAACAAATAGGCTCATCTGAAGCAGGGGCTGCTGCTGCATGGGTCACAAGGAGCCTCCAAAGTGCCAGAGCTGAATCTCTCTACCCTGAGAGCGCAACAAGTGGTGGTGGGTGGGCAGCACTGGTGAAGAACTGGTACCAACTGGTGGGGCTGCACTCCCAGTGCTGAGCAGGGATGCTGGGTGGTCAGGGCAGTGCTGGGCTTGAGCTAGCACGTGGGAAACATAAAGGAGATAAAAGATGCTTTCTGGCCTCCAGACCGAGCCCTGACCTTTGCAGGGAAGCAGAGGCTTCAGCCTCCCACCTCCTGAGCACCCTGAGCTCACCAGGATGCTCACCCTTGTGTCCCGGGATGTGAGCTTTCCCAGAGGAACGCTCACCCTCCCACACACAAAACACACCCCAAATCTCCACCGTCCTGCAAAGTGAGGAGCCTGTGACAACCCCACTATTCCAAATACTTGAAATATTTGAGCATGTTTTGAGCATGAGCCCATGCATTCGAGGAGACCACTTCTACACAGTGCTTTGTCTGCGTAGCCCTGCTGTCAGGAACAAATGCATATCCCCACTCAGGTTTTAAATTCCCTGCTGCTGGGGGAGCAATTCCCCGAGGAGCACTGATGCCTACCTCTCAGTGGCACACCACCAAAGGCTGACATCATTTCTACAGCCAGCCTGAAACAGCCGGGTGGGTTTCTAGGTCGCCAGTCCTCATCTGTGCCTTCACTCTATTGGAAAGCCCACCAAAGGACCCCAGCACAAGGGGTTTTGCAGGGGGGAGCCCAGCAAACTGCCCCCCAGCCTAGGAGAGCCTCGCTTGGGCTCGCTTGTGCACCCAAGTGAGCTGGCAGCTGCCTTTTGGAGAGGAAAAAGACCTTTTGAAAGGGGAAAAAGAGAGAAGTGTTGTGTTTTTTTTTCCCCTTCTTCTTTCTCTGGGTGCACAAACAGACTCATTTAAGGTGTAAGTAGATCAAGTAGCTAATTAAGAAAATAACCGATAACTTAATCAAGATCATTAGAGGAATCAGCATGTTGCTGCCATTATTTAAATGGTACCAGAGCAAAAATGTGCCTGCACAACCAGAGCTTTAAAAAAAAAAAAAAAAAAAAAACACCTCGGGGAGGCCGGCTCTGCCAAGAGCCAAGCATGGGGAGACTTCCACGTAACACTGCTCGCTTGTGTTACACCGAAAGCTGCACACCATCTGAGGCTGCTTCAGGAAAACGCTCAAATCTCCTGGTAATTTCCTGCAGACAGGACATTTAATCATCCCCCGGCCTCCACCGCAAAAAATCGCGAGTCAATGATTCACACTTCCAGAGGAATTCACCCCAAGAACAAGCGCAGTCTTCTGCTGCGGGACGCAGCCCCTGCCTCTCCCCGGTGGGGGGGAAGCAACTTTTTAACAGAAATACAGCCCGGCACGTCGGGCCCTGGGCATTCCTCTCCTTCGGCATCTTGTGCTGACTTTACTGCTCAGCAGGCTCCTCATGGGACAGGCTCTGCACCTCCACGGGGACGTGGTGATGCACCGACGCCCTGGACACGCTGCACCCATCCTTACTGAATTTATTCCCACCGAGAATTTTTCCACTATGGCACACAAAACTAGAAACATACATTTTTTGCCACCCCAACTCACCCAATTCCTTCTCCCAGCCAGCACCACGCTCCTGTGTTGTGCCACCCCATTATTTTAAGGCTCGCTCCCCCCCACCACGGGTGTTTGCGTTTGCTCAGCACCCTGCCTCTCCCTCTAATTACTCCACCAGTTGCACGGATAAAAACATCTGCTTCAAGAGAGAAGCACACAAATAATTTGCACGGCCTAAACAAACAGAGGATGTTGGTAAACAGCCCTGCAGCAGTCCAAATGCCGCAGCCCAGATCCAAATTCCTGCTCCTCCTTTGCAGGAATCCTTTTTTCTTCCCCAACCCAACACGTTGTTTGTCACTAACCGGCGGGGCTGTAAAACACAGCTTCCTCTCTGCTTAATTCCCAAAGTATTCGAAAGCAATTGAATCCAGCAAGTTTGATTAAGGGCTTAGAAGTCTTTGTTTCACTTAAAAGAAACCTTTGTTTTGCCTCAAAGAAATTGGACGTTTTCTCTGGAATTTACAATAACACAGGAAAAAAAAAAACATCCAAAAGTTAAAAATAACCCTTTCCCCTCTATTAAACACAGCTGCCAAAGGTTCAGGATTTGCATTTTGTCATGCCACACAAACCCTTGCAGCAGCTGAGAAGACACACACCACATTTGGAGACCGAGTGCTAAAGATAAGCCGCAGACTCCCGCAGGGTTTCGCACTTCGATATTTTAAACGGGGTTAAAAAAAAAAAAAAAAAAAAAAAGCAGGAGTGGCTCAGAAACAGTGATGCAAAGCCCCGACTGTGTCACCTAAAAGCTTTATGGTGTCCGTGGGTTCAAATATAAGCATTGGGATATTCCTGGTCCCAGCTCTGCCCCGGCACATTGAGGCCGTGCCTGGCAGTGAGCATTAAAAGTCATGGGTAACGCAGCGCTGAGCGCTCGTGAAGGCAGGCAGAAACCTGAGCTGCAAAGAAAAATCATTTCCCAACGCAAACATTTGTACAGCATTAAAAGGGCTTATCCTTTCATATGCTATAAATCGAGCGTGATTACTTACCCGGGCTAAACGGGCACGCACTTCACACGCCGAAACCCCCCTGGGTGACGGGCAGGGAAAGGGGGGATGCTGGGCAGAGGTGAGGCGAGCGCCTTCGCGCCGGGACCGGGGCGCATCCTGCCGCGGTGCCCTGCCGGAGGCTGCCTGCAAGCCAGCAACTGGCTGAGGTCATCTGGGGAGTTAAAGCTCCCCGGCTGCCTCCCCAGCTCGCAGAGCGTGACGCCCACCGGAGTTTTAGCTTATTGGTGAAAATCGCAAGCCCTAATCCAATCCTGTCCCTTTACCCAAATTTAGCTCTCCACGGAGCCAACATCCCTTACGGTTTTGACTAGCGGTCTGAAAGCGAAGTTACCTCGCCCGGGTATAAATCACGTCAAGAGAAGCAATAAAAAGCCCACGCTCAATTTGCTTCACCTCTTTCTCCCCAAAGAGCTCCTCGTCTACCTATTTGAGGGGACCACAACCCTGCACGTGCCTCTGCAGAGCGCCAGCAACCCAGCCTCTCCACACGCATCACCTGAGCGCAAGTCAACAAGCCAAACACCGCCGTGCCAGGAAAAACAACATTTATCACAACGCCTAAGCAGACGCTGACGCATCTGGGTCACGACCGTATCACGCACGGGGAAGGTTTACAGAAAGTGCACGGTTCCCGAAGTGGTACCGAATTTCACAAAGGGAACTGCTGAAACGTAAAGGGTTCGTGGCGAGTAACAGCCCGGCGGGCGCACACATATGGTTTTCCTTTCTGCCGCCTGGCGCAGACGCTAAGCACGGTGCACAAACCCAGACCTCAGCTGCGGCGACAGCCCAGGGAAGCGGGGCCGAGCTGGGGGCTGCTGGAGGAGGCTCGGGGGCCACGGAGCTGCCCCCATGCACGGGGGCTTCCTCCTACGGGCAGCGACCAGGGACCCTCGGCTCTTTTGCGAACAATGGGTGGCAGAGGATGAAAGGCACGCATGCAATCGTGGATTTCTGCGCTGTTACAGATGTGTGGAGCTGGAGGAACTCCAGGACGTGGGCCAGCGTTTGGGTAAGCTCCGAATGCGCTCACACAGCTACCTCCTAACGAGAGGAGCTGCCTGAGCTCCAGGCTGCAGGAGCCAGGTGCAGGCAAAGCTGCCCTGGCCATCACAGGGGTTAGGGCCTGAACGAGCTCTATTCATGGAAAGCAGAGCTTCCAGTAACTCAGATGCAGCACTTCCAAAGGGTATTCCCATTGTAAGCCTAATAAGTCCCTTTGCATTTAAAAAAAATCCCCTTTGCAAGCTTCAAACGTGGAAATAATCAAAGCATGCATTAAAAAAAGTTATTTTGCACTTGGCAGCGCTAAGCTTGGAGCCATCCCCATCAGGAACGGGACCAGAGGAGCCTGGCAGCCGCAGGGAGGGCTTACGCTGGTTCTCCAGGAACAAAAGCAGCTCACACAGCCCAGGTTCACCACGTGAGAGCCTAATTAGAGACTGAAGCCCACACAGCAAACAGACAGACTACAGAGGAAATTGGAGTCTAATTTACATGGAGAACGATTACTTACTGCAACCAATTAGTGTCAAGCTGACTGACAGACTACCCAAAACAGGCTTTCCCTGCCCTGCCTTGTACTGCAAGCCTCAGCTTTCCTTGCCACTTTATTTTCAGGAGGTGAGGGGCAGCACCTTGCCATGAGACACGAGCATCCCCCCAGCAAACACAGCGTTGGAGCTGCCCAGGAGCCACTAGGCATGAGCCAGCAGCAGCAGCAGAGAACAGAGCAATGTGCTCTCTTTCCTAGTCTTTAAATCCTTAAATCACATCCCAAGGGTCCCGACGAGAAATTTGTCATTCTGGGGCAGTGTTTCCCTTTTCATATCCTGCCTGCCTGCATCTGGAGCCTTCAGTCCCTGCTGTGCAATCACACAGGGGACCTGGAGGTAAGGTTTGTGTCCATGCAGCAACACAGCTTGCCAAGTGCCCAGGGTGCAGTTTCTGGGTCCTGACCCACGTTGCTGGCCTCTTCTGCTGAATACAATGGTATCACTGCAGTAGAAAGGCCTGGTGCTTTGTCATTCTCTACAAAGGAGGTAAAAAGACACCCTGTCTCCAGTAACAGGACTTCTTCCAGCTGCTTGCAGAGGAGCAGACATGGACAGAAAAGCTGCCTCCTGGCTCGCACAGCAGTGCCTGCAGCACCTGTGCTGGGGAGAGAATTGACCTTGCTCAGGGCAGTCTTCCTCAGCTGATACGCTGCCTTGGAAGATGAGGATTTCATGTTTACCAGCGTACAAACTGCTTGCTCATACTGCAGAAGAGCTGTCCTTCCTCTGCACTGAATTAGTCCAAAAACTGGTAAACAGACTTAAAAAAATAAACTGAAGTACACACATAGAATCAAACAAATGCTGTTTGCCTTCCATTCATTGTTAAAGAAAAAATGCCTCGTTCTGTCATTATCATTTTCCCCTTCCCAGAACACGCTCCTTATGAACAGGACTAATTGCTGTCCTTTGCTCCATGCCACAGACTGCACGTGCATTTTGAATGCACAGATTACAACTTGCTGCATTGTCCTAAACAAACTTCTTCTAAGGACAGGCTGTAGGAGCAGCCTCTTCACTCTTCAGAGAGGCTTTCTGTGTGCATATTCAGGCACGCAGGGGCTGTATTTTTGTTATTTAACATAAGCTAATTAACCCTTCCTTTTAGATGCACCAATATAAAGCATATTTAAGGACTCTAGGGGTCTTCTGTACAGATAAGACACATTACTCTTTTCATCTCCGCAGGCTACATGGATATATGGTACCTTACAGGAAACTTCTTTAAAAAGCCAAGTGGGAGGAATCGCTTTGTGAAGTACCTGTTAGCTGCTTGTGTACCTGGGGACAGCCAGAACCTCAGGTGGCTCAGCACCAGCAGGGACACTGATTGCAGTTCACCTCAAGTCAAAGGTGATAAACCAATTTCCACCACAGGAGCACCGTCAGGAGAGGTGATGCCCGGCCACCTCACCTGCATCTCCTGGGGACAGCCACCACGAAGGCTGTGAGTTGTGGTGGCCCTGCTCCCCCTCGTTAAATCAAATCTACGCTAATTATCAAGTAGATGCAATGAAAATGCGCATGTGCTCACACTCCCCAGAATTAGGCTCTTAATCTTCTGTTTATAACCAAATTCACCTCCTTCACACCCTTTTTTTCCCCAGGAACTGACTTGCTGCCACTTTATCTGCAGCTCTGAGAACACCAGGCTGCTTCATTTTTGCTTTCCCCTCCGGTGCTACTCCCTGGATCAGCTCTTCAGGGACGGGGCTCCGCTGGCTGTAATTCCCATTAATTCCCGCTATGATTAACAGGTCAGCTCGCAGTCCTCTGATGACGGCGGGGTCCAGAAGTGCAACTCTATCAAAATTATCTCCGCATAAAAGATGATAATTAGAGGAGCGAATTCCATGCTGAGACTTTATCGGCTGCGCGCTTGCTGCTTGCTTTTTGTGCTGCTGCTGATGGGTTTGGAGAGGGGCAGGCTGCAGCCTCCTCGCTCTATGGCAGGGGCTGCAGGCAGACAGCTTTCTGCAGCAGTGGGCGAGATGTTGATTACCAAAGGGTGGAGAAAATCACTCCAGGAGGTGGTAGGGGCAGGCAAGGAGAAATTAGAGAAATTTTCTGAGTGCATCCGCATCGCTCCCATCAGCGCTTGTGGAAATTACGCCTGCTGATCAAGTAGGTGGCCTTCAGGAGGCTGCTCTGAAATTACAGGGCAGGGAGGGGAGTAAAAGGCGAGAAAAGGGAGGAAAAAGGTGCAAAACAAATTAACCCCCAACGAAGGCTGCAGAAATCGTTGTGGCTGCCTGGGAGCAGGGCACAGAGGAGCAGCTGCTCCCCGCGGGCATCCCCTCACTGGTGGTCAGTGGGGAGATAAAAGGCGGTGAGACCAGTTGTAAAATACTTGTAAAAATGCTTATGGGCTCAGGCCCTTTGAAGCCACCTCGAGCTCTGCTAAATCACTTGTTTTATTTGTGCTCTGCCCGGGATTTGCTTGGGTTTGTGCTAACCGTGTTTACGCTGAAGCACAGCATGTCTGAAGGCGGTGCGGATCTGAGCCCAGCTCCAGCCTCACCCCGTGCTCCGAGGGGGTGCTGAAGCAGCTGAAGTGCCAGGTATGGGCAGCACGACGTCCTTCTACCTCCCAGAGAACCTCAATTCATCTTTCCAGAGTAGCCTTTCACTGGAAACCTCTGTAGACCACCCTTCCCTCTTCCTTCTGGCTTCTCCAGTAGGCGTAGGGGAAGGGAAGCTGAAAGCACCTTCACGCCACCTTCCTAGGCCTCTGAAAACGCAGCAGCAGAAGCCATCGCAGTAATAAAAAACAGAAGGAAAGGCGAGAACTTCGGTCGCAATCCTGACCCTGAAACTCCTGACAAGGTGACAGGTTATTAAGAAATATCCATATTAATCCCAACTGCAAAGCGCTCCGTTCAGCCAATTAAACCGCCTGAATGGCTGAGCGCTCCCGCAGACCTTTGTGCTCCCCCCCCCCTTTTTTTTTAAATGCCCTCTTAGGGAAAGGAATGGCTTCTGCAGAGATGAGCTGCCCGGCTCCTTCCCGCCTCGCCATGTGCGTATAAAATGTTCTTGGCTGCTTTCAAACCCTGCACATTAATCTACGCAACAGAGCCTGTCTCTTCCAGCGTCTGAATGATTTCTCTTTGGGGCGGGTAGGACAGAGCTGTTCCACTTGGCATCACATCCCCTTCCCTGCCCCCTCCTCGCCTCGCTTTTTATTTTTTGGTACTGCCAGAAGAGCTCACAAGACATCACTCCGAGAGTGTGCGAAGCTGGAGAACATCCTGCTGTAGGAACACACAGATATATATATATGTGAGATAGCTACGATGCCCAGGAACAAACCGGGAGATTAGGCTTTTAATGCATCACGTTATGGAGAATACAGCCCCTCCCTTCCTGCAGCTTAGGACTTACTCCTTATTTCTCCCTCAGCTATTTCTTTGCCTGTGGCTGAACCCAGAGTGACAGGGAATATTTCCTGAATTAAGGCTGCTGGAAATGAAATAGAGGAGAGGTTTATTTGTGGCCATCACCAGAATTCCTCCCCGCGCAACGCAAGCCCCACGGTCCCATCTCAACTAGCCTCATACAGTGATAAATCCAAACATCCCCACCACACAAAGGGCTGTCCGGTACAAAGCCATGCCTCTTTTTATTAACACCATGCTTGGGGCTGGGATTTTCACACCTGCTTGCCCCAAATTTCTGCTCGTGAGGATCCCGGCTGCTCCTGTAGCTGCCAGTGAACCCCTCACTGGCTGCTTCACGGGGCCTTCAGGAGCAAGGATGGGAAGGATAAAAGTTGTCTAAGGACATTTAAGCTTTTCTGAGCAAGCACCATACACCCTGTCACTCCTGGAAGCCCAACCCAGCTCCCACAGCACATCTTGAACCTTGGAAACTGCCATGGGAACAGCAAGCACTTTCCTGTACTTCCAAATATCCCCAAATCCCCAGCCTCTGGCACTCTCACAATAATTCAGCACACAGTTCTCAGCACTGTGACCCCATAAAACAAAATCCATATGGGGCCTGCCCCCGCCAGCCAGCTGATACCTGCCAGGAGCAGTAATCTTGGTGACACCAGATCTGTACAATAAAGAAGCCCGTTTCACCGGGGCAGGGTTTTCCTATAACTAAAATGGAAACAAAAATTGGCTCACGAAGACAAACGATGCCTGTGACAGTTTTTTTGCTGCACTTGATTAAATACAGCACACAACAAAACCATTTCTCCTCCTCGAACGATAAACTCCATAGTCTAAAATTAAGCCCAGCAGGGTAGGATCCTGTACAGATTTCAAGATATTGCAAATTTCTTGGAAACCCTGACTGCACTGTGTACACACACTGCAAAATCACTCGAGAACCTCTGGCACCAAATATAAACACAGCAAAAGCTGAAAATCATGTAGTGTTTTTATCTCGATACAGCCCGTACCACTGAGTACAGCTGTGGTTTGCCAGTTCACAATAAACCACGCTTTGCTTTTGATCATTTTGGTGTGTAACTGTGGATGTGAACGTAAGACATTATCATAAAAAGAAAATGGGAAGGAAAAAGCACAATTAAAGAAGTGTGCCAACCCGAAACACGCTTTCCGAGGAGTTTTTGTAGATATCAGAACTGCACCATTTCTCTTCAAGACAACCAATCCTTTTCATGAAAATATAATAAGCCCTAGAGAAATTCTGGTTGATAGTTATTAAATGGACAGCCCTCATGCATTTTTCCAGTAAAATAACTGAAGCTTGGCTTTACCATAATCCTGCAGATTATTTACATCTTCTGCAGTTTTTTCCATGGCTGCTGAATAATCAGAGCTTCTTAGAAAACCTTTGTCAGAGAAACATAAATCCTTTTTCCCCCTTCATTCCTTTCTCTTTTACCTGTTTTTATGCACCCCTTCTCACACAGGAGCAGAAAGGAGGCCAAAAGTCCCCTGCAAGTAGGCCCAACAGATACCCCTTGCACCAGCTGTGAGCAGTCAGCATTCCCCACGCCATGGCACTGCCCAGTTTTTGGGGCAATTCTCTTATTTCTCCTCAATACTCAGCTTCCAGAGCCGCCCCATTAAATGGGAGCTTGGGCTGCCTTTTAAATGCGTTTTCTTCAAGAAAATGGGTTAAAAGATGGCAAAACTGTGCCTCTTCTGATGGCAATAAGAGGAGCTCCATCTCCTCTTCAAAGGAAGGGCCTTAAAAACCACTGGAAATGACTTGAATATTGGGTGCTTTGTGGGGGAATCTTGCAGGGATGCTTCAAAACAAGCTCTTTGCTTTCTTCTTCAGGGTCTGTGTCATTTCCAGTCACGCTAACTCCTTCCTTCCTTGCTTTTGCCAGCTACAACCATCCGCCACAAACGGCTGTGCACAGAAAATGAAGACAATTAAATACTCTTAAACAGTAAGGGCTGCAATTGGCATGTTAATGAGATCTTTACGCTCCCTAATGTGCTTTCTAAAAATAAAATTACACCCAGGTATAATGCTCTCACGGCTTCGGCATGCCCAGGGAACTGTCTGAATGGAAATTCTCTAATAATTTGGTTGTGCAGTCTCGAAACCAGCCAGGCCCTGCCAACGCCCTGCAGATGCTCCATGCACCCTCAGAGCAGCAAGGGCTCGGCTGCTGGGCAGGGTCCCAAATTTTGCCTCATCTCAGGTCAATTTGAAGCCAGGAGACATGGCACTTGGCCTGCTCAGAGCCAGGGGTCACCTCTCAGCACCACCAGGCCCAGGGCTCAGCCCCACGTCAGGGTTGGGACCCAGGTCTGCCCCCACACGTGGGACATGCTCCTTGCCACCCTCCGGGGACCTGGGGGGTCCCCATCCGGAGCAGCAGTGGTTTGAATTACACAGCAGCCTGCTCTGCAGAAGGCTTGTTTGCAGTAATTAGAAGCATGATGTGGGCGCAGGGGGGGGACTTCAAAGCACACCGGTAGCAGAAGTCTCAAAAAGAGTGGTCAACGAGCAAAAATTTGTAAGAGCCCTCAAGCGTCTCTTAAACCAGAATTATACAGAAATCTCTTTTAGGGAAAGCTGTCAGGTCACTGCAGAACTTGCTCCAAGGAAAGCTCACGGTCTTTCTTCCTTTTTGTATCTTTTAACTCATGCAATTCGCACAGGCAGACACATGCTCTGCTTTTCCTCTGCCTGTCTCTAAAACCGAACACAAACAAGGGCTCGTGTATACTGAAGTCTGTAGGAAGCTTAACATTTACTTGGCTTTTGTGTAAACACTTACGTGAATTACACAAGTTTCAGCCAAGAGGCTCAGCACCCCATCGTGCAGAGCCATATAATTCATTACAATTAAAAGCAGAGAGCGAGGCAATCAGGCTCGCCTGACAGTGTGCTGTTATGGATTTGCTCTTCCAAATGGCTTCCAATTTGTCTCCACAGCAGCTCAGCCTCTCCAGGAAAAACCTCCCAGAGCATCCCTCCCGGCCCCATCTTGCACCACCATCCATCCCCTCTGGGAGCCGGGTGGGGTGGGGTGGTGGCACCCAGCTGCAGCTGATGGATGGGCAGGTAGGACCAAAGACGCTCAACCCAAAGATGCAAGGAAGGTGTGAGTCCTGCCCCCACGGAGGTGAAGGTGTCCCCACAAATGCGTTTAAACAACAAGAATCAACAAAAATGATGCAGAAAAACATGCATCACCCCCAGATGCCAGGCAGCGTGTATTCCCCAAGTCTCTGCCTTTCTGATTCAGTATTCATAAGATGCTAAGCTATTATTACACTACCCTACGGAAAGCACTGCGGCTTACGGTGCTGCAGACAAGTGGTGTTATCACTTGGTATTTCTTCTTTTGTTATTACAGTGAATCTTCCTACATCTCGGAAAATAATCCAATTATTGCTTACCACTGGTAAGGTCACTGCTGCTTTGAACAGAGATTTGGGTAATGCTCTGATTACTCTTAAGCAAATATTGCTAGGACTTGGGCAGAAATTTCAGAGAGATTGAAAATCCATTTTACTGGAAACCACAGATGGAAAAATATTCACACTCTAGAGGATATAAACAACAAAAAAAGGCATAATTTCTCAGCTGTATTAGAAAAATATTGGTTTATCTGAAATCAAGAGAATGGATATATTCAGCTATTAAAACAATATAATTTCTCATATCATATAACCGTCAGAATAAGGCAATCATTAAGTCTTTATTAAATGTTCCCATACAGCCTCCAAAGTGTACTGAACTACTTAAAGGCAATGTATGGAAAACAGCAGAGGGTTTGTATCACTTGTGGGAATAAAACCGCTCAAAGAGAAAGGCAGATATCAAAGATCAATCTGTAATAAGGAAAAGGCAGTTAACATCCCTCATAGCAGACTCAGAGATTATTTTTCTGCATTGAGCCAACTAGATAAAAGAAGATTCACCTGAAACGCTTATGATGCCAAAGAAAAGGTGTCTATAATATGTCTTTTGGTGCAATTAATCACGGGTTCTACACTGTCAGACCATCTTTAGGTAACGACAAAAAAAAAGGGGGAAAAAAATAGCCAACCCTTTTTTGCCTTAAGAAGGAATTAATCACGTTGTCACTGAAAGATGGTTTTTCTGCCATCACTTTTCTTGTACTGGCCAACTGATATGAGAAACAAAACCCTGCTAGCGCTCGCTGTCCTGCTGACAGAGAGGAAGGATGCTCAGAATTAACCCTCGCGTGTCCTCCCCGCTGGGAAGGGGCACATCTCAGCGACACCACCAGAAGACCCCAAAGCACAGGGGTGTCTCTGGACCGGGGGCAGAACAAGGACCGCCAAGGACTGCTGGCGTGCCTGACCCATGTGCAGCTTCTCTTTTCCTCTCTGCAATGGCATCACTTGCTGTACAGTGATGTTTTGTGGCTCTATCCCATGGTTGGGATCTGTACCACATCCTGGCTGAGCCCCTGAAACTCCACCAAGGCCGGGGATGGTGAGCGGGTGCAGCACTGCTCCAGCTCTCCTAGGAAACCTGCTCCTCCTGCCTGACACAGGGACATCCCCAGGGACAGGAAAGTGTGGGAAGCACGTCAGTGCCTTTGTCTCCCGCCTTCCTTCTGGGACCAAGAGGGGGAACCCAGCTGGGACATGCGTGCATGGCAGGGGACCACTGCTGGGGCATCCTCTGCAGGGGAGGATGCGCAGGGGACGTGGATGCACAGGAACATGCAGAGGCACAGGGACGCTCTCGCAGACACGCTTCAGCTGTTTTCTATTTTGAACAAATAGCACAAAGAGTACAAACACCATCTAGCAGCAGCTGCAGCAACACGGGGCTAAAGACTCGTATCTCGTGCGATCATTCCTACAAACAGATAAGTTGCCAACTAATCCTCCCTTCTCTGAGTAATAAATATATTTGCATTTTTTTGTGGCATAAGATCTGTTTTTTGAAAAGAAAGAATCACAGAAGCAGCAGACAAATACTGAAAACTGAATATTTAACAAGTAAATTCTGTTTATGCCTTACAAAGAGCACTGACTATTTTAAGCACCTTAGATTGTTAAGTGAAATACCAGGAAATACAGGAGGAAAAATACACAATGCTTTGTGCTCCGTTAACAGGACTAAAACCCAGCACACAGGAAAACACACGGGGATGGATCTATAAAACCTTCCAGCAGAATGACCTCCAGGTGAGAAGTGCATTAAGATAACTGTATTCAAAATTTCCGCGTCATCCTGCACAGCTCCCTCCCAAAAAACAACCTGGGTGAAAGAGGCTAAAGTGATGGAGGGCACAAGGTAAAGGAAAAGGCACACGGGTTGAAGAGAAGTCATGGCAAAATGACAAGCCACGTAGTGCCCATCATTATTTTGGCATGGCACAGCCTTGATTCTACTAGGTTTCCCAAGGAAAAAATAAAATAAAAATCAACTGGAACATCAAAAGTAAAGTTGGTTTTAGTAATTCCGGCTTACAGCCAGCACTTGGTAGCGCAGGCTGGGCACAAGGACTCACAAACCAATACCTGAACCAGAAGGACCCAGGGAGGCTCGTTACGCTCACGTTTGGGCTGCGGCTTTGAAGCAGAGCTGCTGAAACGAAAGGGGCCTGGGGAGCCTGGCGCAAAAGGAAGCGGGCCGGGCGGATCCACGCAGAAACCCAAGGCGGCTCATTAGCGTGGAGGCGAGCATTGTCAAAGAGCTCACGTCTGCACCAAGGCACGGACCTGCCGTAACTGAGCCCTGCTATTTAACCGGGGTTGAATTAGGTTTTAGCACACGGAGGTGAGGCAGAGAGCACGGCACAGAGCTGGCTCTGCAGCAGCCGCAGTGGCCAGCAGACCTGCAACAGTCCGGCACCAAACACCGCGCATGCAAAACAAAAGGATTAAGTTTCCTCTTATTACCGCTCAATCACAGCCCTGCCAGCACACACCCCATACACCCACTGCTCCCCCAGTCTCCTGCTGCAGGAGCTCTGAGCTTTCCTGACGTTTTGCTTTCCATTGTTTCGGGTTGATTCAGTCAGAACGGCACACCCCTGCAGGGCTGCGGAGGGAAGTGTGAACACCACCACCCCTATCCTATTAAACACTCAAGATTTGGGGACTTATCAAGTTGGACTGGACTAATTGCTACGGGTGACAGAGCTCTGCTGGAGCCAGCAGGACGTGGCTGCACAGAGCAGCCTTTCCAAAGCGCAGGTATTTTCTCTCCCTGCCCTTCATAAATCTAGCCAAATAATCCGTTTATTTGGCGTGGAGCGCATGCACGGTGAAGTAACGCCTCTTGCGTTATCGAGGTTCTCTTCAGGGATGAGTATGTCATTAATCACCGCTGAAGCCAACATTAAAATGATATTGATGTTAAGAATCCCAGGTGTCCCATTTGGTGCTCATATAACATATGGTACATGTGAATTTTATAGCTTTTGTATTAATCTGCCCAGAATGCCATCACTTTGCAAGATTTCATAAAATATTAAAATTACGGAGGATAATTTATTTTACAATTCCAGGCAAAGGCCCTGGGAACCATGAGAACCTCCCCATTAAATTCACACAGGTCTGCGACTCACAGCCCTAATATCTTGCATCTGTTTGCTGAGCGAGAGAAAGACGCGATGTCTTGCAACTCCATTACGTGATGGATCAGTCTGAATTTGCTTATTAAGGTTTCTACAATCCATTATCACTGCAGGGGAGAGGGAGAGAGAGGGGGAGAGAGACACAACTGACTAAGGATGTTTATCAAGCCCCATGAAGTCCAGACAGACACTCCAAACAAATACTCCGTAGTCACTGCAGAGAAGTGCTGGGCATCTTTATTGACAGCCAAACCATGAATCACGCAGCTGGCTTTTAAACACCCAGCGGAAGGCTATGATGGGTAAGGACAGCAGAGGAAAAGACTGGATTTTCATGTCTTTTGATTAATGTATCACCGCTGCAAGCATTTCAAAAGGACTCCATGCATCTGTGTGCCAAGCATTATTTGTAGCATCCAAAGGCGGCTGAGATGCTCATGCATCAGGGCACGGAACCCACCACAGGGTTAGGAGGCAGCTCCCTGTTATCTGTCCAGTTACTCGTGGCTGGGATTTGTGTTGGAACCAGACTCACAGGGGCTCTGGTATGGGCTGGTGGGCACAAAGTCAGAAGTGACATGATACAAGGGTGACTTCGTGCCACCCGATGGCAATCCCCACTGCACGTGCTATGCCTTTCGGAAACGGGCAGGATGGAGCTGGCTGGTGCCAAGATACTCCCTGCTATAATGATTACTGGAGGGAGTGATTTCTGCAATAGCTATCAGGAAGATTCAAAGCCAACAGCTGCTGTGAACTTTGAACAACCACAGAACTCAATAGCAAATCTCTGATGAATGTTTAACACCTACAAATCTATTTTCAAGATCAGGAATTGGTATAGAGCTAGTAGCCTGCTGCAAAACTACGTGCGCATGAGACACAAAGTCAATATTTCAAACAACTAATCCTCCCCCCAAAAAAGATGGCTGGAAGGGATCATGCAAGGTCCTTTGGTCCAGCCCCATGCCCCAAGGCTTCGGTGCACTGACTGCAGAGGCAATCGCCCACGCTGCAGGAAGAGGCAGGGGAAGGACTCAACTGCAACACCACATTGTCAAGCACAAGTGTGGAACTGCCCAGGTTGCACCTGAAAAAACAGTTAGTAATTCTCATACCTTAAAAGCAGCACACGCAAACTTCTGCAAAATTTATGATTCCCCTGTTTATCGTTGCAAATGTGGCTTATTGAAATCCTCCAAGTCTTGTGACCAAACAAATCATCCTATTGAACACAAACTGAAAGAAATGGATGTGGCTGCATCTGCTTAAATGAGCACACAATTGGTAGTTACTAAGCATGCAATTATGAAAATTTGAGTCTGTATTTACAGAGATGTTTCCCATTAAAAACATCTTGGTAATACCAAATATTCTTGGACCGCTTCTCTGCAACGTAAAAAAAAAATCATGTGCAAAAGTACATTTTACTTCCAAGACACCATAAACATGAACGTCAGAAAACCAATATTCTGAAAAGGGAAGTTCAAAGTTTTCATTCTTGCCCCAAATGGCAGCAGTACAAACAAATGTGCAAACAACCACAAAACAGCATGTGTGTGTCCAGCAGAAAGATCGGTGTCCCACAGCCAAGATTGCAAACGATAAGGACGTTGATGACGATAAATGAAGTTGGACCAACAATGTCTGTGCTCTGAATTACACTTGGATTCTGTGACTTGCAGCTCCCATGGCACACATGCTAAATGCATGGAGAATTTATCATGGGGACATGTGGATCTATGTATCGGTTTCAGAGGTACGTATGTGGATTCACACGAGCAGAAAGAGCGCGTGTACCCCAGCCAAGACGCTCGTGTCTCTCTCATGCGCACTGATGGGTGGAACAGGCTCTTCAGCACACCGTGTATTTGGTTGATTCACCCATAATTAACATCTGGGTGCCAGAAGAGAACGAAAGCTGACACAAGGCCCGGGACTTCCAAAACTAAGGAGCTCTCTGAACCCTTGAAAACTAAACACTGAATTAAGTAATTCATCCCTCAACCTGAAAAGAAGTTTTCATTTCCAGTTTAAACACATGTTAAGTTTTACAGATGTGTTTGCCCAGGGTTTTGACCCAGCATCTCAACTGGTGAGAGATGACCCAGCAGATTGAGGAATCCACAGCACTGCCCTGCACCACAGAAACAAGGAGATTTTGATTTAATGGTTGTTCTCTGGAAAAAGAACAAGTGGAAACATTCCCATTAAATTAAACGGGGCTAGAGAATAACAAAACAAAACAAAAAAAAACCTCGCATGCACCACCAAAACGCTACAAAGACGCAGATGGCCACTGCAGCTCAGCCTCCCTTTCTCCCGTGTGGGATGCTCGTTGGAGAAACATCCCCCAAGGGACAGATCAAGTCCCTGTTCACAGTAACCCAACCTGGGGCCCTGCTCCCTCCCCGGGGTGATCGCAGTGCTTCGCTGGCTGGGATGCAAAACTGTAACTGGAACCAAAGAATCACGAGTCGGCTTCACAATTTCATTTCTGGGAAGTTCCCAGCAGCTCTATCCTTCCCTATTTGACAGCCCCATGCTGCTCATGTGTAGTTTCATTGATTCTCCTTGTTTTTACAGGTCCATCAGACACGACTAAAAGCAGGAAATAGATAAACGCACCTGGGAAAAAGTCATTACCATACTTGTAACACCCCTTCAGACACTCCTTGCCGTGCTGTATTGGAGGACACCACATGCTCTCTGCACGCTGAGCGTTAAGCACTCCGGCAAAGGAAATAATCCTGGTGCTCTAAGCCACAGCAAATCAATCTGGATTATCCCATTATACTTGTCCTGAGAAATAAGGAGGCATTTCTCTGGGGCATTACCCATTCCCTGATGCCCTGACACCTCCCTGCGTTCAGCAGGGCTGGCTGCCCCAAGGCACAAGCAAGACCCCACTGCCCATCGCTCTGGGGGGCTCTCGTCAAGCCCCCACCAGCAGACAGGGCTCCTGCTTCATGACATTGTTCACTGCACCTCCACCACCAACATATCACACCATCACAACTACTTCCATAATGCTCCAAAATTTTATATTTTTTTCAGAATTCCTGTCTGGGGATTACTGACCTCACATCACAGCCTCAGCCACCACATGCAATGCATGAACAAGGTGGCACTGCCTGGTGGTATAACCCCACGCAAGCAGACACGACCCCTGCCAACACCTGGAGGAGACGTGAGGCTGAAGCTGGCATGGTTTGCTTTCGAGCAGCCGCTGGGGATGGAAGTGAAAACACGAAGTGATGGCACATGTGACCGGCAGCGCTGCTCTAATGTCACGGTGAGCAGGAGCACGCACACCTCCCCTGCGAGTTCACTGCCACGCTTTTACACCAGGCTATTTGGGATAGTCTCCAGCCACCATAAACACGCCTTTTGTTCGCAAACTTAATTAATGCCTCAGCAGTGATTAGCAGAATCTGCTTTCACCGATGCTTCTTAAAACCAAGGCTGGAAGAGCAGTTCAGCTTATCCCAAAGTAGATTTGCTCCTCCCGTGCTAGGCAGAACACCAACACAAGCTTTTGAGATACATTTTCAATCCCCCTCAAAGAACATATTAACCATTTTGGTGGCTTACATTTCAGTTAGGAAGAGTCCCACTCCACATTTAAACCCAATTATCACATACCAGAACCCAAAGTCGCTTACGTGGCCTTGAGAGCTTCATTGAATGAGGAAAACAAATCTCACTGCCATCAGAGGAAGGATGCTCTGAATTCATCTTTTCAGATGCTCTGAACGTTTGACATCAGGAATGCAAGTCAGTAAGTCAATAACCACAGGGCAATGCTCCGGGTCTCCCAAGAACTACAGACCATTCACCGACAGCAAAGCTTACATGCAGATTTTCCACGCAGTTCCTGTGTTGGATCTGCCTAGCATAACTGTCTCAGGTGATTTACATAGGAACTGAAAACCTTCCCAAAACACTGAAGCAGCACTGTCCAATTTGTAAATACCCCGGGCTCCATGGAAGGTTGTTAATGTTAATACAGGGAATCTGTTTGATGCAAATGAAAAAAAAAATTCTCATTACAGAGTTTCTTGTAATGACAGTGCTCAAATATAACCACAACAGTCTGCTTTTGATTAGAGCAAGCCGTTTAGTGCCGCCGTTATTATTTGTTGTTTCTATGGTTCCTTGGGTGTGCATAACTCTTCCCAGACAGACACAGGGAAAGGCTCAAATGCTTCTTCACTGAAGTAACAAATTCTGCTGCGTTTCAGCAAGGTCAGGCTTCCTTACCGTGCTCCCCACTCATTTGTGGTCCAGGGCAGGGCTTGGTGGGTCCAGTTCAGACTGGTCAATTCTGCTTTCCTCTGCTTTTCTATATTCTGCTTTCTTTGTTGTTGTTGTTTGTTTTTCTTTTGCCTTTCCAACTTCTATTCCCCCCTTTCCTTTAGGAGCAGGAGTGGGGTTCCCTTACTCATTCATCCCTATTGGGAACTTCCCGGGCTGCCCTATCAACTTCCAGAGGAAAACATTCCCAATTTTATTACGGCTGAAAAAAATCATTCCCACCTAAACGAGAATTGTTTCATGTGTTTAAATCAGCTTGGTGTTACAGACATACAAAAGCTGCTGCCCAGACGAGTGCATCAAATTCAGCACACGGTCCCCATCCAGCTACATGGGTGGCACAACGTAACACTGCTGGCTGGCAAAGCCACTTTCAGCCATCACACAGCGACATTTTCCTTCAGTTTCCTCAATGTCAGGCTTATTTTGATTTAAAAAATAAATAACAATAATAATTAAAAAAACCTCCAGCAATCTGTCAGGTCAGAGCGCTAGAAAATGGAGTTCGCGTTTAATTGCCCGACAGTGGCTAACAGCCCCACAAGCATCTTGTGTGCCCAGATCTGCGACCTCAGCTACTTGGCACGCACTTTGTTTGGCTACAAGAGACGACACCAGCCACACAAAAGCGACTGCAGAGATCCGAGGTCAGTTTGTGCAGTATTAATGAAGCAATATAGATGATAAGAAATACATCCAGCGCCTGGATATCCTGTATGCTCAGGGGAACCCGGCTCATATTAAACAGCAAAATAGTGATCTATTGTGCAGGATGCACGTCTGGAGGAATGGCTTCCAGATGGGACCACACCACTCAAACAGAGATTGCAAAAAGCCCTCTTTTTAAATGAAATAACATAAAAATATATATATACACTACACATACACATCGCTCACATTTTTTCCAAAGGAGGCTTTATAACACCTCCCCTTTAATTTGTAAGTCTTTTGTACATAGATTTTTTTTTTTTTGAGCCTAAGGTGTTTTATTATCACAGTATAGCTGTGATTTTATTATTATTATTATTATTATTTTTACCTTAGAAGAAGCTAATTTAAATGAGAATCGCCACACCTTTCTTCTGCCCTGCCAAATTCTTCTCCCAGCTCTCAGGACGGCTGGGATGGATTGCAAGGCTGGAGCTCAGACAGCAAGGAAAACAAATGTAAGTGGTTTTAATTTTTATAGTGCTTGCATGTGCAGTGCATAACCCCCTATTCAGAGTAAACAAAAGCATTGCGGAGCTGGAGGGGGTGATAATCAGAGTACACAGATCTCAATAAATACGTCAAACTATCAAACTGCCAAGCTTGGCTCTTTCCTTAGCTATTTGAAAGCAACCAAGCAAATTCTCGGAATTAATCAAAAATCCTTTACAAAGGCCACATAACAACGAGGCTGGTAATAAATCACATCAGCGAAGTATCACAGAACAAACTGGCACTTGTCTTTTGGAGAGACTGATACTGGGGAAAAAACGCTGTTCTCCACCCTCTGTAAACATTATTAAAAAGTTGTTTAGTTGCCATTGACATATTGTTCACAAAGCTGTTGAAAGACGTTCTGCTTGCCAGCAATGTAGGGAAATGTTCAGCGCAGGCTGAAGCCACACCACGAGTCCGTGTCCCTGCTGGTGGGCACCAGCACACCTCTGGGTGCCGGGGCAGAGGACACCCAACAGCCACAAGCCAATTTTACCTCTTACAACTCCAATATTTGACTCCTGCTCTTTTTTTTACATCTGTTCACCATGCCCAGTGATGTGCTTATCGGTTTCATTTAAACATTATTTACCTCTTGAACATAAACAGTTTATCGCTCAAGAGCCACTCTACGCCAAACACGGGCTGCGAGCAATATTCCACCCTCTCACTTATGTAAATACCATTTATTCACAGGAGGCACAAAGAGCAGTGCCTGCGCCGAGGCCCGCGAAGCTGTGCACCCACAATTTGACAGAAAATCTGAAAAATGGGGAAAGGCTCGATGCAAAATCAGCAGCAGGTATAAATCAGGAGGGACCCCCCCGCACCACCAGGGCACGTCGCAATCCGACGCTCGCTGCGCACCACAAGCCACCCACCCAAAGGCACTAAGCGATTTCCTGCAAGTCCCAAACAGTTCTGAAAAGGCATTTTTCTGGGGGAGAAACATCAGATTATGGCAAAACGGGTATGGATTTTTGCTTTGTGGCACTGTTTTGTCACAGTCAGGTGGAGCCTGTCAGGAGGAATCTGGAGAAATGATGGCTAAAACATTGTGACAGCCAGGTTGTGCTGCTTAGGTGGTGGAAATTGGTATTCCCTAATGACTGATAACACAACTGATACAAGTTCAGTGCCAACAACAAGAAAAAATCAGTAGGAAAAATTAATTCACATTCCATCTAATCTCCATTTACTTTGCTAATGACTCCAAACCCTTTCTTTATTCACCTGCCTTACTACTTGTTTACTAAATATGGCAATAAAGAGCTTTTTTTTCCCACTGTTTATTTGTATTTCCTATTAAGAGGAAGGCAGAGCTTTACAGAAGGGCAATATACCTGGTGGCTGCTGTCAGCAAAACAAGAGCTGCTGCAGCTGCCCGCAGCCTGAGCAAGCTCCAGGCAAAGCGCCGTGCGTTGGGGTGGAAATCAAGCGAAGTCGTGCCCGCTCGCCACATTCAACAACATCCTCTGTGCAACCAGCTTGGCAGCTGGTGGAAATAAAGCAACCTCTCACGGACCTGCCCATGGCAAAGCCCCGAGTGGGGTGGATGAACGCCCCGTGAGTCACTTCGTTACCAAGGCTAAGCGCGAGCTAATTAATTGACTGTATCTGTTCCCCTGCTCTGTATTTATGAAATGCAATCTCCCCCAGAAAGGCTGGCTGCCTTGCAGTTACAACATTCAGATGTTATAAATCCGCGAGCCAGAATCAGTAAACATGATGCAATTAGAAAAATAAGTTGATGTGGAAAATCAACTTAAAGGGTCCTCGAGAGAAAAAGCACTTCTAGATAAAACGCCTCATAAAAACGCACGCGATGGCGGCCTGGCTGCAGCACAGCAAACAACCAGGGAGTACATTTTACTTTGTCCTGAGTGAATCACACCCTGAGACAGCTCGTTCTGCCTTCCCATCACAAATGGGTAGCAGAAGTACACAGCCCTGGACCTAGTCCTGCTTCTCGAGCCATTTTACCCAGACTGGACCAAGGATTTGTGGCCGTATTTATTCTGTAGGAAGACTTCTCTGGCTGTGCTTCTTGCTGTTTGCCAACATTTTTTCTTGTTTTTACCGTCACGTTAATTCTCTTTAAATCCCATTATAATCACCCTTAATCCAGCTGCCTGGATCCCAGCATTCGTTACCTTGCCATTTACCCTACGTGAGGTGTGAAGCTGCCTCATCCCACCCGAGTCAGATGAGTTTCTAATTGCAGAGCCATTCCCAGGCTCTTTGTTTCTACTTGCAAAACAATTTCCAGTCGGGAGGCAAGTAAACCCTTGCACAAAGCCTGCGCTTTCACACGGTCAGCACATTTCTTGGCTCCCTCGGCAGCTCCCCAAACCACTGACCAGCTGCCTGCAGGACCCGACACGAGAGGACAGGTCCATCCCTCGGTGGCTTGTCCCACTTCAGAGGTCTCCAGATACCTGGGTGGGCAAACCTCTCATCTCCTCAGAGGGCTCCCGTGAATCACAGCCTCTAATGCAAAAGCTGAGGTCACTCGGAGAGAGATCAAGAAGCATTTTTGGTTGCAAGATCATCATTTCGGGACACTCTGCCCTACATCTCCACCAGCGGGTGTGGAGGCCGAGGGGCGGGCGTCTCTGCTATGGGAGAAAGCCCAGCTGCAAACCAGGCACCAAACCAACACAAGACCAAGGTGACACCCCTACCCTTAAGACCCTGTAACCCCCTCGAGGAGAGAACAGGTTTATCCTATTACTTTGTTGGGTTACGTTGTGCAACCAAAAGCAGTCAGGAGCGCTCTCTTCTAAAAGAAACCCATAAAGACCAAAGCAAACATCACCGGGCTGGGGCCACAATTACTGCCCTCTACTCGCCCTCTACTCACCCCCAACCCACGCTCACCACCCCACAGCCCTCGAGGAGCAGATTTGCACATCAGGACTGGGGATTTGGGGGATTTTTTCCTTTCTTCTGGCTCCGAGCGATGCAAGGAGCTGGCTGAGCATTTGGGCAGATTGTTAACCCAGCGCTCATGCCAACATGTGTCAGACACCATGGCAACTGGTGCGCTAAGCTAATTATGGCTGTACACAACGCTTAATAATGAAGCATTATATCGCCTCATTAGAGAGCCTTTGCCTGGCTTCGGCCCCGCTCCCCGTGCTGGCTGCAAGGTGAGGCAGGCACCCGTCCGCCAAAGCTCTGCGATGCTGGGGAGGGGCACCCGGGCACAGACTGCTCCATCCATCCCCACAAAAGGGGCTTTGTGGGTGACAGGCACCCCGTCGAGGTGACAGAGCCAGCAAACTCTCCGCTGCTCGTCTAAGAAACACCCATGCCACAAGACAAACAGACAGGGGCGAGCTCCAGGCACAAGTCCCGCTGCCCACCTCCCTCCCCAGCACCATCGCTGCTCTCCATGTGTGGTCCCCGTATAAGCACCATCTGTCTCGAGTTTAGCACAACACCACCGCAGTCCCAGCAATTAAAACAGCCTGCCAGAGTTAAATCCTAAATAAATGCAAAGTCGAGTAAATGATCGGCAGCGAAGATAAATAGGAAGGGGAAGCCCAAGCACCATCGGGGTTGGCATAGGGGCTGGGGCAGACACTGTGCTGATGCACAGGAATGGGACCCATCTTCAAATCCCACACCCACCGTGCCTGCAAGCCCCGGGTACAGCACCCCGAGGCCATCCCAAACCTTAGGATCCAGGGGTACAACTGAGACACCCAGAGACTCAGCCCCTCATCCTGCCACTGCAGCCTGTTTGCTGCCTTCATCATCCAGAGTGAAAATCAGGCGCTGTTTTGAAAAGGGAGCGAGGAATAATGGGCTGGTGGTGCTGCACTCATCTCTGAAATCCAGGTCAAATCAGCCCCAGGTAGAGTCATTTCCCTTCCTGGCCATTAGAGTGGTGACAGCCCCGTCAGGAAATCGCTGGCTCCTTAATGCCGATTGAGCTGTCTGTGGCTGCCTGTACCTCGCTGCAGCAGCAGCAGTCGGGGGGGAGGCTGCAGAACATCACATGTGGAAATGCAATTTGCTGTGAGTTAGGGGAAAAGCACGGTCAAAATGCAAATCTTGTTTGTTCAGGAGCAGAACGAGTTTAAAGGCTGGAACTCCAGACACAAGGAGCATCACCTGGATGTTCTCCTCCGCTCACCTCTTGCTGACAAGAAAGTGAGCGGCGATGCAAGGTGAGTTAAAAACACAGCCACATGTGGGCAAGACATGAAAGCGCAGCCTGGCCCTCACCACATTGACAGGAGTGACCGGAGCAACACAACATGAAACGATGCCCTCAAAATGTAAATAGGGAGCAACCATCTGCGTGGGGCCAGGAGATGAACTCGGCAGCGCTCGTCACCACGCTCGTGTTACCAACTGATGTGGTTTCCAGAAACCCTTACTGAAACCCAACGTGCAGCTGACCTCGATTTACTTTCTCCTGTTTACAAAAAAAGAAATGCAGAAACAAGAGTTTCCTCTGCGGCTCTGCAAAGACTTGAAAGGTAAAAAGGCGATGAAAAGGAACAGGGGTGGATGGGGTTTGGGGAGCCACAGACAAACGGAGCACACTGAGCAGCTGTCACAAAGCATTGGGCACTGGGCCAACCTGCCAGCTCCCCAAAAAACCTGCCAAATTCGCTGTCAGCTGAAACTGCAAGCCACTGTGTGCCGAAGAGCCTGCAAAAGACCCTGCTGCCATCCATGGCCGGGGGGGTCTCATGGCCAGCTGGCTCCCCGGCTGACTTTCCTTGCTCTCAGCTCCCCCGTGCGAGTGCCAGCAAAGCTTTGGGGCACGGTGGGGTGCTCGTGCGTGCCAGGATGCACACACACACAGGCACGCTGCTGCCAGTGCTGCACAAGCATGCTGAACAGCTGAATTCCTGCATGCTTCAAGACGCTGAGCCATTTGGAAACACGTCTGGAGCAATAGGAACAACCTCCATGAGCAGCCTTGGTTGGGAATGAGCAGTGCTGAGGAGTGGGATGGGGCTTGGGGGCTTTGGAGAGTAAGAGGAAAATGGAACAGCCCTTGTCTGTCTTTATCCCTCCATCCCATGAAGCTCCTCTGGTCTCTGCTGCTCACACCCAGATGAGAGCACTGTGCATCCTCTCAGAGCAGCAGTCCCCCACTGCAGGTGTCCCACCAACTCCAGCAGGAAGGGGACCGAGCCCTGACCCAGGGGATGCAGGTGGAGGCTGCTCGGTGGGGATGCTTCAGATAAACATCACATAAAACAGCTCGACCCCGATTCCTGTGCTTGTGTTTACCACCCACATACCATTTTATTAAGACATAATCTCAAGTAAGAATTGTTGCCATTGCTGAAGTTTATTTTAACATATGGCTAACCGAGACAAAGAAAAACATGTAAAATACATTTTAACGTGCTATTCCTGCCTAATGGTTTTTATAATTTTTTTTAATGCCCAATATATATTTATACATTCCAAACACTGGGGGGGATGTATGTTAAAAAATTATATCAGTCACATGGTGACTGCTAAATGAGAAAGGTACTGTGGTTCCTTTGTATTAGTCCAGAACCACTAGCACTCTTCTAATTTTCAATAGGCAAAAGGTAATTTGTGGTTTCATAAATTCTGTGCAAGACATCATAATTCTTACCTGGTTACGGCTGTCAGATGCTGATACACCACGGTGAGGGGTTTTTAAAACCAGAGATGCATGTCTCGTAAAAAGCCCAAGGCATTTAAAAGGCAGAAAAATTGTTTCAGGCCAGAAAAAGCCCAGTTCAAGTCCTGGTTGGGGTGAGCTGCTTTTGCTACGGTTCAGCAAGGTATTTAAACACGTGCCTAATACGAAGCCCAGGAGCAGGCTGTGCTGCCTTTGACAAACCACCCACGTGTGCGACTTCAGGCTCGTGATGTGCCATTGAATCATGGCCTCAGCACACCAACAACATGAACCCGTTTGCAGAATTGGCCTCTCTGGAGAGGTGCCCCCGAGCAGCAGGCTCTGCAATCCCACCCACGAGCAGGGGTTTCATGGGGTTTGGTTCCAGAAACCAGGACTGACCGGCCTCAGGCCAGCACAGCCAGAAAGGCAGCGACCTCGCAGGGCAGCCTGAGCTTCCCTCGACAAATCATATGGACTGCCATGACCCTCAGAGGCTCTGCAACTTATCCGTACAATGATTTATTGACTTAATCAAGGGTGGCAACAAGTCTTGTTCCTACCACGAAGCCATAAAAACATGGACACGCCAGGTGGAAGACAAGCTCCTGACGCATCAGCTACTACACCCCGGGGCTTTTTCCAGCTCCGGGTAGCAGGACTGGATGAAGTTACAGCAGAACACCCTGAACAGCCCCTGCTTTTCAGGCTTGGAGGTCCACGGCCCTAAATGCATTTATCCTCTTCTGAAAGCCCACTCTGCAGAATTTAATTGGATATATTCTAAAATGTCAGCTTTGTTTCTTCACCAATAAAGCAGAAAGCCACTCTCTCCCATGTTTATTTGAAATAGGGATTTAGCGGGTATTAAACGCGTCCCTCTCAGCTAAGGTTCCAGGCCAGGGTTTAAGTATCTGTGTTACGAGACGAATTGGAGTTTTAACTCGCAGTAAGCACATTCTAAAAATGGAATAAAGTAATCAAGTCCATGTGCAAATCTCTGCCCACCCGGTAACCCTCCTGACCCCAGCACAACCCACGCTCTGACCTGCACGGGACGTTCACCCCTGCCCACTGTATACATGAATTAAAACAAGCCAAGAAAGCAAAGACGGAAAATACTCCCCAATTTTGTAGTTTTCAGCTGATTTCCCTCAAAAGAACAGAAGGGCAGAGTGACGGGGGATGAACTCGGAGCACTCAGAAAGGCTGCTCTGCACACTCGCAGCACTCTGTACGCATTATTTACATCTCCGCTCGCATCCTGTTTTGATGCAAATCTCAACGTACTTCACCCCATCTGCAAAACCAGCAAATTCCTGCAGATCTGGCAAAAACACTTAGGCCTCTGCTTAGCTTCGAGGCCAGAAGTTGCTCAATGGGGCCATTCATGGGCCCTGCAGGGGCTTCGGTGCTTCCCACACCCAGGGGTGCTGAGCTCTGTGCCTGGATGTACCCCTGAACTACTGGCACTACCCAGCCAAGCAGATATTTTCACCTACATGCCCTTTGGCTTTCTCTCTCCCTTTGTGCTGCATGTTGACACAATGGCAAAAAGAAGAAAACCATGAAGGACACCAAGTTCTTGATTTGTTTCGAGCTGGTTGCCTGAAGGCAGCGGTGGCTCAGCACAAATAACAAGCAGCAGAGGATGGCATCACCCATCCCATAGGGAACAATGCTCCTAAAGTAGCAGTATTCCTGGAAAACACTTGAGATTAGCCCCGTGCCAGTCACGGGGTTATCATTTTATGATGTGTCTGGTTTCTTTTTTTTTTTTTTTAATAAGAGAAAAAGAACCATAACTTTTTACGTTCGGTGAATTGAACTCCTTATAATTAGGGTTGCTGGTTTCCACGGCAACGAGGATCCAGCTCCGTTTTATGGGAAATACAAAAAGAATAGCTACGCTCCAGCTGTCACTGTGGTCCGGGCACCGTGAGCCAGCAAGGGGATAGTGCCCAGGATACGGCAGAGCTCAGGGCAGCCCCGCTCTGCTTCTGGCATCACCATGCTGGAGGAGATGTGTGCACCAAAAATCCATGCTTTTGGCCAAATTCATAGTAAGAAGTGGAGATTGTGACTTCTCCATCCTCCCTGCTGGAACCCAGGGTCACCACCAGACCTTCTCATTTTGGAAGAGCCGCATCGCCCCCGCCCTTCCCCAAGGGCTCCACGAGCTCCTCTGCGATGACTTCACCTATAATAACAACTTCCAGGGCCTTGCGGACTTCAGAGGAAAATAAAATCCAGTTATTTTTTTTTCCCTTTATAGCACTCTTATTTTAAGAATTTGATGTGGGTGTAAAAGAAAAAGACACACCTATCGGAGCTGGAATAGAGCGCTGGGCATGGTGCAACTCCAGCAAGCAGGAAAGTGAATCACACGAGTACCTGCACCGACTTTCCCAAGTAGTAATTCACCTGGGCCAGGCTTCCGTAACAGATGTTGCCTTATATATGTAATTTTGTGTTGTTTTTTTTCAGATATGTGAGAAAAAAAAAACAAACAATATAATATTCCTTATCAGCAGGCCAGCACTGCTCTGCACACATCTGTAATGCTGAAGACAAACACGGGCGAAAAATAAAACAGGAGATGCAGGCACTGACCAGCGCCATGAAGCAGCACTGCAGGCCTCAGTTTGGGGAGAAAAAGGAGGATTTTACACAAAATGTGTCATAACAGACATGGACTCAGTGTTGCTTACAGTCCACCACGAAGTCTGCGCAGGCCGCGTGCAGGAGATCGATGCCAGCATCGACTTTCCCCATCGGTTTGTGGCAGATAGCACCGCCGCCCTTCGCGCCTGATTTGATTCCACAAATCAATAGTGAATGCTTAAGAACGGAGCTGGCTGGAAAAGGCTTTGTTTGCAAATTTCCATGGGGAGAAAGGGAATTTTCTGTTATAATTTCAACGCTGGCTTCTCAAACGAGCAAGCCCCCTATAAACCAAAGCTGAGCACCTGAAAGGCTGAGATAACCGAAGGTTAACAAGTCTCTTCTGAAAATTTGGAGCTGATTATTTCCTGGGGGGCTTCTCCCTCTCTCCCTGCTTCTGGCAACCCAGTGCCAAAGCCTGGCATGGGCAGGAGCCCCTGGCTGGACCTCATGCACCCAGTGTAGGCTGGAGGCAGCTCCCAGCCTCCGCCTGTCCCTGGAGCTGGGGAGGGAGATCATTTCCAGCTGAAGTGCAAGAGACTCACTCAGCTCCATCATGCCCCAGCACCAGATGTCAGGCCAGGGCTGTTTATGCAGCCAAAAAGCCCGCTTACATCCACAAACTATCAGTGCTGATAGCATCTCTCTCAAACACAACAACTATCTGCACAGCGCTGGAACATCACTTGTGCCCCTCTGCTGAAGAACGCCTGCAATTTTTAAATCCTTTCCAGGAAAAAAACTTATCTTTTCACTTTACTTCCAACCAACTTTTTCTTTTTTTTTTTTTCCTATCATTGCGTTGACTAGGAATCTCAATTACAGATACACTGATGAGGGAGTCAATTAAGTTGCAGCAAAAAAGCTACCACCACTACAGTACATTGCTACACACCAAACTAAAAGGGCACAGATAGGACCTGCCCGAAGTGCCACGAGCCGGGGGGGGTCTCCAACTCTCATTCCTCAGCTTCCCCACTTGCATGCAGAGGATGGTTGGACTTGCTGAAGGAAGCCAAGCAAGTCCAAAGCCAACAAAATGAGGTGGTGCCCACCCAGAGGCACTGATGCTGCAGATGCCAAAAGCGAGCACAGATTTAAAGGCAGAATGGGCAGCTCACGGGACAGCAAGGCACCTGGGGTTACCAAACACTTAAAATCACGCCTGGCTTTGAAAGTCCATGAGCTGCATGCAGCTCCTCTGGGTGTGGGAGAGTCACACAGCCCTTCTGGCTGCTCCCCTCTGCACGGTGCTGCCGCCAACCGCACTGCTTACCTGACTCACCTGCCCTGCTCCCAGCTTACGCACAGCTCTCTGTTCCAAGAACAAGAGCACTTCACAAGGCACAAAATTGCTGTTTGTTTCTCTGGTCTTTTAAACAAGAGCTTCAGTAGGAAGAACAGGAAGCCTACATTGGAGGAGTCATTCCCGGGGACCCGACAGACCTGTTTCTTCTCCCCCGAGCTCTAGCAGGTTGCAAGCACTGAGGAAGTTTTGCCAAGGAAGTTTTTCAGCCTAAGCCTAACATCAAATAAAGCCTAAATTCATGAGACACTCTTAAGTGAACCCAGCAGGGACATAACGTGGCGTGAGGCATTTGCAAAATTCACTTTGGAAACGCGCAGAGGTACTCACGAAGACATCCACCCCAATCCAAGTGATTTATATTTTTCACAAGTGAGCAGTTTGCTTACTAGGAAAGAGACAAGTTTAATTTTTAATTCGATTTCCATCAAAACAGTATTTTCTTGTTGCTATGATGGCTAAGGGGAAAACCTCTTGCCTCCAGGACAAGCAGTTAATGGGACTGCTGCGTGTCCCCCAGAAGCAGGGGCTTGGGGAAGGAACGCGGCCACGTGCATCACCGTTGGCTCTCCGTGTCTGCTTTGATGGGGATTTTTTAAAAGGCTACGGTGAAGCCAAGGACTAGGGAGCCTCTAGGGAGCTGGGGAAATATCTACAGACCACGGGAGCCTCATACGGATGGAGCCCTGGGGAAGCTTCCCAGGGTTTCACACCAGGCTGCGTGTCCCCATACCCGCTCGGCACACCTCTGATCCGAGATGCACAGCGCCGGGGGAGAAAAGGACATCTGCTGACCATCAGCAGATATGGCAGGAGTCCAACAGCAATAACAGAACGGGCTGAAACCCATAACCGCTTCTTCTCCTTGCGCTCCTCCTCCACGGCGACCAGCCTCACAATGCTCAAGAAGTGCCCCGATGAATAAATATCTTCTTTTCCTTAGCAACAGTTAGCAACGGAGTCAAGCTTTTTTTTTTTTTTTTTTCCTTGCTCAAAAGAAACACATCTCGAGCTAACACAGATGATTTAAACGGCAATAAATATAGGACGTGGGTGTAATCAAAATCACCGAAATGCAAATCGCACTTTTTAGCCTGGGTTATTTTAAAGCAGGAGTAGAGCTGCCAATGATCTGTAGAAACAGAGCAGAGAGGGCTAGGGGGGTAAGGAAAAACGCTGCAACATTTCTGGGAGGACAGGAAGATGCCGTCCAAGCAAAACCCAGCCCGGGAACAGCGATAAGATCGCTGATATTTGTCGTCAGCCTTTAGTACAACTTGTGTTGCTGCAACAGATTTCTCTGTCTACAAACTGCAGAGGTCTGAGATAGTCAAAAATCTGTTAAATGCATAACCCCGGCGCACAGAAAACGTATTCTTTTCACAGCTCTATTCCTTTAACAGTTCATTTAAGACGTCTGCCTTGCATTTTTCCATTTGGTGTTGGGAAAATGTTTTCTTTCACCTGGCGTAGAGCCCGATTCAACAGAAAAAGAAAGCCCTTCCCGTTTCCATGGGGCCCTGCAGTATAAGGCACTGGACTAACTTTACCCCGAGCTGGGCACCTTCCGGCTCTGTTCCCAGGTATTTTGTGCCCTGCCCTTCTGCCAGGGCTCTTCCCCCCTTGCCATTTAGAGGTTCACTTCATCCTTTGATGGATTGCTTCATCCTTTGATGGATCACATCTCCCGTTCCTGATGCTGTCAGACAGAGAAATCCCATTGCAGCTTGCTCCCGACACTTCCCACAGACACAGAATGGTTTGGAGATTTAAATGAAACCTCACTGCTCCTTCAAGACCAATAGCATTACTTGCAAAACAAAACCATGGAGTGGTCAATTAAAACACAAATTTTGGTCTTAAACGTAGGTCTTTGCACAAACTGCCCTCCCCAGCCGTGTTCCCATAACCTTGCCCCCTAAAGTACCATTTCATAGTAGACGACCCTTTTCTTTAATTCTCTGATGGTTATAAAGACCACCTCACCGCCATGCTGCCTGCAGAGATCCACAGCAGCCTGCTGTCAGCTGGTTTGGCATGGACCCATGCTGCCCATCACAGATTTGGATGGTGACTGTGGTCACCAACTTGGATCTTGGGGCAAAAACCTTTGTGTTTATAACACCACATTTCCCTTTCCTTTTTTAAAAAAAAAAAAAACAAAAAAAAAACAAAACAAACAAACAAACAAAAAAAAAAACAAAAAAAAAAACCCTCCCATCACATGCCAAGCCAGAGCACTGATAACACATTGCTGGAGGGAAATGTTTGAGGGAAACAGAAAAACCTGGCAATTCGATGGGGAGAAGACGCTCTGCAGGACACCTGGCTCCCAGGGCTGCGCGTGGGATGGTGAGGGAGATGGTAATGGAGCCGGGCAGCCCTGGTGTACTGAGCCTTTATTTCTCTAGAGACCCTGAGAGATAACAGCATTTGGTTTCTGCTCTCTGAGTTTTTCAGGATAAAAGATTGTTTCAATTTTATTTAATTTTTTTTAAATTGAAGCTTGAGATTGCAGAAGGCAGCTCCATAGCTACAGACGCCCAGATCCCCTGGCTGAGACTGGATAATGACACAACCCCTTCCCTACCCTGCTTTATTCCAATAAGGGAAATATATCCGGTGCTTCTGTCTAAATAGCTGCCAGCTTCAGAGGAGGAGAAGTCCTTGACAGATGCTGTGATTAACGGGAGGCCGATCCCCATCGCAGCCACGGTCAGGACAGCCGGCTGCAATGCCTGCTGCGGGGCCACACAGACAGATTCACAGCTGAAACGATTCGGGAGGAGGGTGTCAGGCAGCACTGACCAAGAATCAGGCTGCTTTATGTTTATCTGTAATATGTAGATATTTAAATCCCTAAGCCTGAAGTAAAATAATTTAGAAGCTCCAACTATAAAAGATCAGCTCCCAAATCCTCCTCGCTTTTCAATCCTAGTCTCTGACACATTATACTCTTTCTGCATTTAATGTGCCCTTAAGGTGGGGATTAGGTAGGCATTTGATTATGTCTTTTATGTTTATAGCGATTCATTTCCAAACCTTTACTAACTTTAATTAAATGCTACATTTTCACTGCCTCGTCCTGAGTTGAGAGAGAGCGGGAGAGAAAAATCTGTCCTCAAACAGAATTTACATTTCTAAAGCACCTTTTTCTGTGCAAGCACCTTGGGGCTACTGCATGAAATCGTTCTGAGCTGCCTTAAGATGTATCGGTGCAGACATCAAAGCAGCTCTAATACCAAGACTCGCACAGACCCACAGACATCTGAGATCACTACATTCGCAAGCAAGAAAAGACCTAAACCAGCTCCTGCCAAAACCAACCATCGATCCCCTCAAAAGGCGGCCACGGGGAGAAGAAGAAGAGTCAAGCTCCAGCAGCACTGACCTTCACCTTGGAGGAAGGGGCAAGGGATCAAAGGGCATGGCACTGCACTCAGCCCAGCCCCACACCCTATTTCCGAGCCCTGTTATCCATGAGAGGAGGCATCATCATGCCCCCTTGGGACCCGACAGGTGCTGGGTGACCCCAACAAGGAGACTCAGCACAAGGGAACTCGTCTGAATGAGGTCCAGAGCTGAGAAAGACCACGCCACCTCAAAGACAACGTTCCTCGAACACTGATGCTCCTAGTGGTTGGAAATTTTCATGCCATTTGTCTAAAACCTCTTTTTTGATTGCTCTCTTAGGTTTGCTTGCAGTCATGGTCACCCCACCCTTGGATCAATGCAAGGCCAAGCGGGGTCACGCATTATTTCACACAAGGCACACTCCGAACTCTCTTCCTTCAGCATTTAGGAGCAGGGAGATTGGATTCAAAGCCAAATTTTTAATTACAGGTGGGAAATCAGGATTTTGTCCCATTTTGAAATCTGGGTGCAGCAGAATGCAGATCAAAACCCCACAGACCTGGTAAGATTAGCTGAGCTCGGCAGCTTTGCCTTTTGGGGCCAAGACATAAGAATGACATCAAATTTTTATCAGCTAAGAAATTCAAGCCTAACTTGAACACCACGACATCTCTGCAGCCCATCGGAATACATTCACACTGCGCAAGGAGAATACTAAAAAGGTTTAGTGAAAATCTCGCAGGTCGGGTAGCTCCAAGGTTGAAGCTGCAAACAACTCTTCACAGAGATGCACGAAATGCTGAATCCGTAGCAAGATCCCTGTTTGTTCTGCTCTCGTGCAACTCCCTGTGTATCCCTTAAATGATATAAAGGGGTTCAGTCTCCAGCAATGCTGCACCTCACTCCCCGTCTCCCCATCCTGTGCGCTTCAGGGTGGCAAAAGGAGGCAAGGTCTCTGTAGCTGTGGACAGTGCATGAAATCCACCCAAGCTGACACATCACCCCAAGCCATCACAGCCTGCTGTAAGTCACCCAAACAGCTTTGGGGGTGATTTAAATCATTGATAAGCCTTGTGCTCACCCTCTGGGCTGGGCTGAAATTTCACCCTTTGGGTTACCATGGTTAGAAACACAGCAAGTGCACGTACCGTCCCCGGGTTGCAAGCTCATCCACTGCTCACATCAAAATGGCTCAGCTTTTCCTGGCTTGCACAAAGGCATTTCCCAGCGAGAACCACCATCAGGGCGAATTTTGGCCTTCTAGCTGCAGTTCTTGCCATTTGAGAGCATTAAGAAGATGTAAAGCTGTATTTTACCTTGCTGAGAGCGCCTGGAAAAGGCCAAATATTTTTTATTTGAAGGCTGTCATCACTGGTCTCACATTGGAGATCACAAGCCAGGTCCCTGGGAAACTTAGGGCACGTCTCCCAGTGACTTCCCCAGGGCCAGGACTTCACCCAAGCCTGGAAGACTCCAGGCCAAAAAGAAAGCTTAGACAGTCACTGCGTGCACTCGGAGGGAGTGGCTGGAGGAAAAGCCAGCGTTTAACAGCGCTAGCAGCCCTGCAAAATTTTACAATACACAACCCTCATGTTAGAAAATCCATTTCTTTCTTCATAAAATATATGGGGCCTTTCCACAAGCTCCTTTTATTGGTCCATTTGGCTACTTGTTCCTTTTATGAACTGCTCGAGTTCCAGCATCAGCTGGAAAAGTCCAGGAGGCAGCCGGGCTAAAGCAAAATGATGTGCTAGGCACTGGTAAAAGCATCCCTGCTACCAGGATTTGGGCACCACGTGCAAAAGCGCAGGCGAGAAAAGGCAGCAGAAAGGGCAGCTGGGTTTCATCACCTGAAAGGAAGCACACAGCGTCTCCTTAACCTATTTCTCCTTACTGTCTGCAAGGTCCTGGAGGTGCAATGTTGTTGCGAATACCCCAAGCCACAGCGCCTCTCACCTCAGTGCGAAATCCCCTCGGCAGCAAACAAGTGGTTAAGGCCGGGGATATTTTTTACCAGCCTCCCATAGCTCTTCCATGGGGGTCCTTTAATGGCTACAGTTAAACAGCAATCTCGCATGGAGGTCCACACGCTAACATAACAACATATTTTAACTGTGTATTTAAGCAGTTTCATTTCTATTGACATTGGCTAAGGTGAACCCTACGGCTCGAAGGTCTCTCGCACGACGCTGGGCTGCCCACGAGCACAGCCGTTCCGACTGCGCGCTGCCAAATCTGCTCCGACGACGAAAAGCTCCTGCAAAACACGCCAAAACCCTCATTTCTCAGCAAACTGGCTGCCTGAAGCCCTCGGGGTGCCCAGCAGGGTGCTTCACAGCATGGTCAGTCCTGGATAATGACACGTAAAACCTGCAAGGTGGGAAAAGCCAAGCGGCACGGGCAGAAATGTGCAGCAAACCGAGCTCTCGCGTGCCTGGCTCCATGCGTCTGCCCCCCACCAGGGCACACACGGGGGTCCCGCAGTGCTGGCCATGCTGTGGCACCCTGCTTCTGCTCTTTGTCCCAGTGCTAGGGCTGCGAGAGGAAATTCCCAGTGCTTCCCAGCCCCGTGCAGGGACACGCAACTGGTGGGACTGGACGTGCCAGGCTGATCACCTGGCTCCAAATCTCAAGATGTGGGAATTGCCCTAACGGGTCCAACCACCGTGTCCCAGAGCCCCACGGCAGAAAGACCTCCGGCAATGCTGCCTGTGGGCAATTATCTGGGCTCATCAACATCACCGCGCCTCCACACCGGTGAGAAAGTGATCTACAGCACGCAGGGCAGCCTGTACCCTGGAATTTGTCATGCACATCATGCCTTTGCTGCACCGAGGTCTTGCAAAATAACAACACAAGGGTGAAAACTGTGTGCAACAACCCCTCCGAGATCCTGCTGCAGTCCTCTGACAGGGTCTGCTGCCCTCCCGGATAGCAGGGTCTATTGAAAAATCCTTACTACTGTAATCTTAGATTACTCTATGACATCCAAACCTTAATTAGCACCTGTTATAAGGCCCCTGCAACATTTCCATGTGTCTCTGATCTTCACATTCCACAGACACCCAGCAGCAAAATCCACCTGGCTTTGTATTTTGCATAAAGCGGTTATCTTCAGTCGCACGCCCTTTCACTCTACTGGCTGGCAGGACCCCAAAATGCCCACACCCCTAGTGCAGTACAGAGATGCTTTGGGACATTTTGGGAAAGCCTCATGCACCAGTACCTCCCACCCCAACCACTGGGACATCCAGCTCTGCCACCTTGTGTAGCCATGGAACTGCTACCCCCTCCAACCACCGAACACACTGCTTTAACCTTCCTTAAATCACTGAAAATTGCCATGGGGAGATGAAAACCATCTCAAGGACTTTTCCACCAGCTCCATGCTGTCAGGAGCGAGACCACAGCACTGCGAGCTGCTCACCAACCCAGCACCAGGCTGAGCACTACCCAGCACAGAGTGCACTTCAACTTCAGCCACGACCACGACCACTTCAGTTTTATATTATGTGCTAGGATTATTTTTATATATATGCCACCCTATGCTTTTTTATATGCACATATATATGGGCAAACACACACAGAGTATTTAATTTCTGCAAAACATCGTGTGAGCTCCGTGGTTTTCTCCTTCAGGCAGCCAGCCTCCCAGCTCGATGATGCCGAGTGCCCTCTGCTGTACACGAAGACAAATGCCTCTTTGTTTAAAGAGATTAGTAGTGTTTAAAATAGGTATAACTTTACTTTGGACAAAATATTTATGAAAATTACGCGTGAGCACTTCCAGCGTGACACACGGGGCTAATGCCACAAGACTTCTGCTGGCAGGCACTGAAAGACTCGTGTCTCCTACAGATTGCATCGGCAGAAAGTAAATAGTCTGCACTCAACTGCGTGGTCTACGGTTTGAAAATGTTTTATTTATACATTTAAAAATAGCGCAGGGAAATCAGAACAAACAATATAGCTTTATTATTCAGGCATTTATCAGATAGCCTTCACACCCCAGTGAGTCCCACACCTATTAGAGGTACAAGCTGGAACTATCAAATGGAAACGTGAGATCATTTTTCTTTTGTAAAACACCATTGTTCCTGCTACTGGAAGGAAAGATAATATTAAAACATATTCAAATATATGTATTCAAAACCTCTACATCTTGTAATAAATTATGCACTCGATATTAAAAATCTGAGCTACACCGCACATACCTGGCTTAGGAATATTAACTTTTATCGCCTTCTCACTTCCCAGCCCTCCTCAAACCTGACATTTAAAGGGTCTGCACAACCAGCACATGGCCTTATTAAATCTGTTTTCAGATTTAATAAGGCACGAACGCGGATTCGTGATGAATGTTACCATTTGTTTGGCACGGGAGAAGGGAAAGCCGCTCAGCCTCGCCGCCCTCCACCTGCCTCTTCTTCACACGCCGGGTAGCCTTGAGCAAAAACTGACTCCTGCCGGGTTGTGGGGTTTGTAAAATCAGGAATTAAAGCCGCACAGCACCCAGAAATCCTGGTTACCTGCCTGTGCTGGCGATGCCTTCTGCTGGGAACAGCCCGAGACCGAGGACAGCCCCGCGCACGGCCCTGCTGGGCCACCCGTGGGCGCAGCTCCCACCCTCGGGGCCCGCGGGCACTCCCACGCAGCCGCCCCGTCCCGGCCGGCCCTACACGGCCGCACCGGCACAACGGGTTCCCGTGACTCACCCCAAACCCTCTCCATTCCCAACACTCGTGTTCGCTTCCCAGCTCACGTTTCCTAGAAGCAGCAGTGCCCTGAGACCAAGACTCCTCGTATAAGCGTGCCCGGATGAAGCCGATCACGAATATATATATATTTTTCAATGAACTCATTTATCAATATTTTTCCCCAACCAAAAGTTGGTATTTTTTTTTTACAACTTTTCATCTTGCTAGCCTAAGTGATTCTTGTCCTAGTTTCCCTATCTTGGTTGGAGGCCAAGCATCGCTGGCTGAGCCAGAGGGAGTATAAAAGCATCTTTCTAAGACACTATAAAAAGGAAGAATCGGATCCTGGCAGCCCATTCACTATCCTGCCTTGGGTATTTAAGGATCAAACATGCATTTGTAAGCTGACAGAAGGTAAGAGGTGGCTTTGAGACTTCATGGCGTCTAAAGAACCCTCTGAAAACAGCTTTTTACTAGCCAGGCAGCACAAGAGAAAACAAGGAGCAGCAGCACATCCCCAGGGACAGCAGGGCTGCCGGCCACTGCTGCTGGCACATGGGCATGCCGTGCTCACGCTGCTGCTCCGCTTGCAAAGCAAACAGCTGAAGGCAAGGAAATGGGAACCACCCAGGACACTCTGGGGAGGTTTCCTATGGTTACTGCTGCCATGGAAATATTTTTTTGTTGTTGGCTCGACCTAAATAATATCTGGCTCCTCGGCTGCAGCGCGCTTCTCGCGAGGTCAGCTTGACGCTTGGACGGCGCGTAGGAGGGGAGCGCCTTACACACACAAGTCCCTCGTGTGCCACGAGGGATGGACACAGTGCAACGAGAGCCGCTGGCACCAGTGCCCCAACACCAAGGGGTGACTGCAGGGAGCAGGATCCGTCCCTGAGCTGGCACAGCTGCCTGAAGCTTCACCCTGCTGGCGAGGCGGAGGGCGCTCAGCCCCACCATTGGTCTCACACCCAAGTTGCTCCGGGTTTTCCTGCCCGGCTCCCCAAGGCCGATGGCTTGGTTTCAAGGAGAAGAGGAGGAGGAACCAAAATGGGGAGGGAGGGAGAAAGACATCTTTTACTAATTGCTCCCAGCTGCGGCCAAGCAGCTCCCATTTCGGCTGCCAGGAGCTGCAGCCGGCAGGGAGCAGGCGCGCCCGCTCTGCCTGCGCAGCGAAGGGCTCGGGAGCAGGAGGAACCCCTCATGGGGACTCTCCTCCATCCGCAGGCTCTGCATAGGGATTTCAGTAATTATATTTATACACTCTCCTTATCAGCAAGAGCAGCCATTATGCCTTTTATCATCGCGGCAGCAGCATCTGCACAAGGGCAACTGATAGGGGATGAAATATTTGCTGCAATGGCTGAGTACAAAGTGCCTCCCTCCGCGCTAAGAATAATAATTGCAATACTTAGTGCTTGAAGTGTTAAGCCCTGCCATCAAGGCCCTTTGGAGAGCCACACACGGGGGAAGGAACAGCCTCTCCAGTGGCAGAAAGCAGCCTGAATTTTGTATGATCCTCTTGGACCAGCGCTGGCCTCAGCCCTATTTTGGTGAAGCTGAGCAAAGCTCTGGCTGTCGGCTGCCTCGGGGCTGTGCACACCCAGAGCCCACGAGATAAAGGCTCTCTGCAACACCAGCCTTGCTGACGAGGTTTACCCCCAAATTAGTTTTCCTCACATCGGTCGATTCTGCTTAATGTTCCAAATTCCTCCAACATTAGATAGTGACCACAGAGCAGAAAGATGTGGCACATGCGGGGAAAGAGTCCCCAGCCTGGCCTTCCAGCCTAGGAGATTATTCATCGGAGAAAAAGTAAATATCCAAACGAGCATCGTGAACGGCAAAACCATCTGCCAAAGAGCTGAGCTGATGCTATCTGCCGTCCTTAAGCTCGGTGATATACTTACAAGCCAGACAATGAAAACGCAATTGATTATTTGAAGAGTGACTCACTGGTGTAATAAGGATGGATTACTGAGGCGGAGGTGGGGGGGAGTGGAGAAAGTCTTTGAAAAAAAATAAAGGCCAGCAGATTGACTTTTTAAAGGCAAACAGAAAGGGAACAAAACCCAAGGGCAACTCTCGAAAGGGCTGAACAGCCCTCCACGGGGGAGAGCAACAAAGAGGAGGACAGTGCTCTGCGGGCGCCAGCCCCATAGCTGCAGCCTGAGCTGAGCATCTCGGTCACCAGCCCCCGTGCTCCCCGCCCAGGTCTTTCCCAGTTGGTGGCCAGAGGTTTTTTTCTCTCTCACGACATGCGGCAGTTCTGTTAAAAGGCCTGTTGCAACCCCTCTATTAAAGGAATAGGAGGCTTCCCTCCCTGCAAAACAGCCTACTGGGCACGTGCCGCACGCCCTGTGTGGGTGATCGCAGCCGCACGTGGGGTCCCTCTGGTGCTCCCCACACTGTGACCCTCCACATGGGAAGCCAGGGACACATCCTGGGGGGAGAGCAGACAGGGCAGAGGCTGCAGCAGGGCAGAAAAGCACAGTAAGGGGATGGGGACCACTGGACCGAGTGACCATTTATCCCTCACCCCCCTCCTCCTTGCACCAGCTTGGCAGAGGCTTCAGTGAGCGATGTAAGGCATTAGCTCAGTATGGGGGGCTGCACGGGGACTGTGGGACCCTCCCCACCCAGCCGTGACAAGCTGTTAAATCAGCTCACCGCCTCCCACTAAATCACACCCGACACGGCACCCGAATTCACAACCGCAGCCTCCAGCACTGACAGCTGTCTGCTTGGAGGAAATCCCTCGTGCAAGCCAATCTACCCTGCCCCTGCATTTTGCAAGGTCCGTCTCAGGCAATTTCATCCAGAAAGGCTCCGTGAGGGAAACGTGCTTGCTGGTGAAAATCAGCTCAGCTCCACGGCTGAGGGTTGGACCCAGGCACTGAGAAAGCGCTGGCTGCTGTGCTGCTGCCTTCAGGATGGCAAACACATTCACACTCGCACCAGGCAGGTAACATTGTACTCTTTGCATGCTGAGATGCAGCTCTAGTCAGTTTTTCCAAAAACTCAATAAACAAAAAAATAAATTAAAAAAAAAAATCTTTTACATGTATGGGTTTAGTCTAGGAATAAAATATCAGGTAAAATCAGAGTTCACTGTTTTTCCTCTCTGCCCCCTCACTCATCTGGTACATTCAACAGTCACCAAGAAAACAGAACAAACCCCAAAACCTAAACCCACATCAGATTATTGGTGGTTTTTCAGCTCCTTTACAAAACTAGAATTGCAAAAGGATGCTTCAAAACACACAGAAAACACGGGTCTTTTTCTAGGAGAAACTTGGCTTTTTGGGCTTCATGGAGCCACCCGCAGCAACTCCAGTTACACCAGCTGCAGACTGGGGCTCTGTGTTGGGATGAAATTTAATCAAGTGTCTCCAGCTCCTTTGAGCTGCTGCAATACAATCCTGAATGACTTGTAAAAGACTTCAAACATGCTCCTCAGGCTTGCCCGGAAACAAGTACGTACCTCACCTGCTCTTTTGTATGTCATGTACAAAAAAATTAAAGAATTTATTTTGGGCTTTTTGCCAGCCGCAAAACTGCCTCCAATATTGTAGTGCTCTTAAAATGGATATCGTGCCTCGCAGCCAACACAAACAGGATACCTTATCAGTCCCGGCTGTTTTAGGCGCTGTTTCAGCAGCGGGGCATGAAGATGTGAAAGGAACAGGCCAAAAAATCTCCTGGGAATCCCTCAACTTGACTGTTTGCTCAACATTTATGCAAAGAAAGGTTGTCCCAGGGTGGGTGAAAGTGGAAAACTCATGGAATCCTCACTCTCAAAAGTGTCCAAACTCATACCTCGATGCCAGGCTGCCCCTTGGCATGGTCCTTTGCAGCAGGACCACGTGGGCAGGATGCGGCCACTGCCCTGCAAGGCTCCCAGCCTCCATTCGGTGACCTCGATGGGACTCAAACACCTTCAGGGAACTCGGCCTCTGTCCTGGAGCTCCCAATGCTGGAGCAGAAGCAAGGACATCTCTGAGGACATGCAGCAGCACCTCCCACACGATCCATCACCAGTTACATGGCTCTTCCCCTGCTGACACAGGGGTGGAAAGCTCAACGGAAAAAAAAATCACCCCTGATTTTTCAAATGCTTGCACACGTACTTAATCTCACAGGTGCAGGCATATGGGACAGCTGAGGTCATTTATGCCAAGGGAGGTGCAGGCTCCTGAGCCCAGCTTCAGCACAGGCAGGGGAACGGCAGCTGCGCCTCCCGAACCTGCCCTGGCCCACGGCTGAAGGACACTGGCTTTGGCACTGAGTCACCTGGCAGGGAGCGACTTCCCCGTGCCCAAAGTGCTTACAACAAAAACCATCACGAGCAAGCTAACCACGCCATCCCCTTATGTGTAAGGCCTGGAAATCAGCAGGCAGAAGCCACCTGAGACATGTTTGCACCCCCTCCATCAGCTTGATGGCCTGGTCAGGGACCAGGTGACTCCAGCCCACCACAGGGACAGCCACAGGTCCCATAGGGACAGCAACAGGCCCCATAGGGACTCACCTCCGGAGCAGCACACAGCTCCCTGCTGGCAGAGCTTGCCTAGCCCAGCAGGTTCCTGCTGCAAAACGAAAAGCTGAATAAAAACCACAGGAGCCGACGGTGCTCGCTGTGGAGGCAACACGAGCATAAAGGCTGCCCGAGATAAGGTATTGCTATCCTTGCATCTCCGAAGCCTTTCAAATAAACACGCAAGGAAGTGAGGAATATCTGAATCCGAAAGGAGGGGGAGGCACAAAGCGTGTTATTCATGAAAGGGAAAAGCTGGGGCCGTGTGTGTGAAAGATACATAACCTACTAAAAATGCTGGAAACATATGGAAGCAATAATCTGTACTTTTTTTTTTCCCTGAAAAAGAAGTAATAACAAATGCTTCAGGGTTTGACGTTACTCGTTCCTGTGCTACATGCAAACATTGCTGTTTCTCTGGACAAGGCACAAGTCACCAGGCCGACGACCTGAACCTGCTGGGGTGCATCAGGGATGTCCCGGTGCCAGGCAGCACATATACACACAACACAACATACACACACACAACACACACACTGCTTCCCATCGTGCCCACAGCCATGTTTGCTGCTCGCCACACAACAGCGGATCGGGTCCGGAGGAGTGGGAGCTGTGCAAACACGCAGGGCAAAGGAAATAAAGAGCCACTGCCACTAGCAACTCCCAAGCTACAGTCAACAAAACAGAGGCGTGAAGATGCCAAGCGACCAAGCCGCCATCATCCAGAGACTTAAAACATCTCCAGGGTTCTGGCTGACCACCTCATTTACCAGGTTCCCCATCCTACTACACGTATCTCCTCTTTCCTTGCCCATCAGCTCAGCCTTGTGCACAGGTTTTTGTTTTCCAGTCATCGCTCAGGGCCCTAAGTCCCCATTATCCAGGATTCCTAGGCGGTCTCTCCTGAGAAGCTCACAAGTTTGCCCTTGCAAACGCTCCCTGACCTGATGAGGCCAGATGTCATCAGACTTCTGTGGCACTGGCCGCAGAGGATTACAGCAACGTGCTGAGTTATGGAAGCCAAGAAAGAGCAGATCTCCTCCTCGCCCAAGTGTGTTTTCAAGGGATGAAGATTACACAACAGACACAGGGAAAAAAAAGACTCCAAGGAAAGATACAAGACACCATCTCACGTTGAAACTAAGAACTCAGCGAGCCAGTTTTTGTCCTTATGTCATGTTTATTACTGTTATTTAACCGCTTCTGCAAGCGAGAAGAATAACTATGGCAACAAAGACTTTTCCAAATGTTCCAAGACAATTTTTAAAATCATCTTATCTGCCACAGCCTCTGAAAGCCTTCCCTCTGAAACCAGCAGCACCTGGCTCTCTGAAGGCTTTGCAGACCAGGTGGGTTGTGTCCATCTTCACATCACAACACAGCTCCAGCGTGGTTTTGAGACTGAGCTTTGCTGCATCCATGCAGCATCTGGCATTTTCGGAGCAGGCAGGGATGGGGGAAGAGCCAGGTTTGTTGAAGTGGCAAGAGGAGCTCTTTGGGAAGGGCTTCCTCAAAGAGACCGTATGCACAAACAAATCACACCTGTGTGTGCTGAACACATGCCAGTCGTCCAACACGCAGAGCCCAGTGCCCTCAATACAGCACCAAGTTCCTAATGCGACTTCGCCCAGGATAAATCCCAAATTAAGTTCCTCACAGCAATCTCAGTGACTGCTCCAGCCGCTCAGCTGAGAGCCATTTGTCACCTTTAAGGCCTGGATGCCCCCACTAATTGCGCTAGGAACTGGCTGTAAATTCCCTTCCCTCCTCCCAGACCACCTCTGGGCAGGCTTTTCTCTGCACATTATGTGAAAGCCACTCTTAATGGCCATTCAGCCACCCAACTCCAGTGACAGCTTTATTTAAAGCCAAAGCTTGTTAACAAGCTGAATGGCACACAGCTTAATGCGATGCAGATCTGATTAGAAAACAGCAACCGGACTCCTAAGGAGCTGAAGATTTTGATTGAATTTGATTTCACTTTTTCCACACAAAGCCACCTTTCAAATATCAACCTGCGTTAATGGAGGTCTCGTTATGTGTTCCCAATTTCCATCCTCAGGACCACAGCCCACACAGAACTCCTCAGTCCTTGCATACCTTACTGACAGGCTACCCTAAAATAAAGCAGGGGGATCAGAGGAAGGAGTCATTTCGCCATTCAGGCCACGAAAAATTGCAGGTTATTCTGGTTATAGTTTGACAGCTGCATCCTCGCAGACTTTATGCTCAGGAACGATGGGATTCAATCCTCAGCCTTTCAAAGGAATCACTTGCCTTCTCCTCTTCGAGGCTAAATGATTTCAAACTGAAAATTGAATTGCTGCCTTAGAAGAGGCAGAGGTCTGCAGGATGCAGGACGTTTGGGAGCTTCAGAGGGGTAAGAAACACAGTGGGCTCCAGTCTAACCATGCCTGTAAGCACTTGGGGTCTTCAACTCCTTGCTTGCACTGAATTAATGTAAAACTTGCAGCACACGAACAAGAAAATTCATATGATACCCCGAGACATAATTTAGGAGCAAGATTTAAGAAGATTCAGAAACATATTCCAAAGCCAGGGATATTTTTGCACTACTTGGGCATCCCCTTTCACCTTTTTCCTCACATCACCTACAGCACAGAGACTGGTTTTGTTCTGAAAAGAAAATAGTTCTGCAGAATACAATTTATTTTCAAGTGGTTTCCTTGGCTCAGGAAGCATGCCTGTGCTCCCAGGAATGATAAATTCAACCAATGCTCCAAGCCATCTCTCCATCTGAGAAAAGTGGCTTTTAAGAGAAGGCACAGGCACTGAAATCTTTGGCGTCTAATAAAGCAATTTGCCTGCCTGATGGATTGGCTGCGCAGATCATACCTAAAATCACAGGTGACTAGAAAGCTCAGCCCTGCATAATTAGATATATGACAATGCGTGCATCAGCAGCTCTGGTCTCAGTGCCTAAAAGCTCAGACATTCTTTTCTTCCTGCCTAAAGCATGTCACCAATTCCCATCTTGGAAGCAGAAAGCCTGATTCCCATTTCTCAGCAAAACTCTACCATTAAAGGGATTATGAAAAGGCTTATGAATCTCTAGTGGTTAATTGATCTGCGTTTATATCCCTAATCTGCAGATCTCCTCGCAAACCATTGTTTTCTTGCAATCCCTTTCTGCTAAAGTGTTAAAGCATTTGTGAGCACCCCCAGCAGGAGCTGGAGGCACCATCCTGTGTGCACGGGCTCCCGAGCAGGTCTGTGACCTACAGAGCTACCTGCTATCAGCAGTCTGCCTGCTTACCTGTCCTGAGCACTACTAGACCGCTGGCTAATGAACAATGGATCTCCTCCCTCTTCATTGTGTTTGGGCAAATAGGTTGCCTTTTTGTTTTAATTGCACAATTACTCTTACATCGAGGCAATTAAATGTGAATGCATGTGCAGGGCTCTCAGCTTGTCCCTCCAGAGCGAGGCTGAGGCGTGCATCTGTAGGATGCTCAGTGGGACGCAGAGCTGGCAGCACCCATCCTTCTGCTGCCCTGGTGAGATAACCCCCTCCTTCCTGAGAAGGATCCATCTGTTTTAACCAAAATCTGTGCAGTAAGTGGGGAGCCTCAGGAAAGTGCAGCCAGGAGGCGGCTGCACATAGCTCTGATGGGCTGAAGCCTCCTGCTCCTTCCTCCTGCATGAGCAGTTTTGCAGGATCTGGCATGAGAGGCACAGTGTGCTGCTGCAGAGGTCACAACCTGCGCAGAGCCACACCACCACCTTGCATTTGACACCCCCAAGAACCTCAGTGGTGCCTCTCCTGCTTGTTTGGCCTTTGATCAGATGGTATCGTGATAACATGGTATCAAAACCTTGCTTGATTTTTCAAAATTAGGTGTAACTTAATCAGCAAGTCACAGCACCTTATAATTCCTCAGGCCAGAGGAGAAATACCTCTGGTGACCATCCCTTTTCTTCTTATCCTACATTTTAAAGTTCTCCGTGACACTTTCAAGGCACCTCTGTGACAACACCTGCTACCCCAGACTTCAGCTGCAAGGAAACCTGTGACAGCTCCTGAAAGCATTTTATAAGCCCTTAAAATTGGAAGAAGACACTCAGGGGTGACCTTATAAATCCATTAGCGCACACGTGGCAGACCCCGATTAGCAGGAGGCTGTCAGGAGACCGCAGCTCCCACGGCTGTGACACCTTCACCTTCTGAAGGTCTGGGGTGGGACGTGGGACATCGGAGGAGCTGCTGGAGGCAGCCACCTGCGGAGGGCCCGGCTGGGGACTGTGGTGAGGCTCATCCATCACCTCGCTGCTGCGCCAGCCACGTGTCCCCAGGGTGGACCTCAGCCCAAGGACCCTGTCCTGCACTGGCAGCAGTGCTGATTTGCAAGGCTGAAGCTTTAGATGGGATTCAACACTGATAAATCAATCCAGCATCCCTCTCCTCGCTCTGGACCACTGTTTTAATCTGCAGAGACGCAGTTCTGAGAAGTAGGGCACATGTTGGGAGAAGTGTGGCAGATGCTGGAGAAAAGGGGATATCCTATGAAATAAGGCTAAAAGATCACCAAGGGCTCTCTGTTAAATCTGTTCCAGCTCCTGGAGCCCCCAGTCCAGAAAATTTAATATCACCAAATCCCAAACCACCCATGAGCAGGAATTCATCTCCAGACAGCACGATGGGGGGAGATGAGGCTGCTCCAGCATGAGGCCAGGGACCTCTGTGCCTCACAGGTACCAGCACTGCCAGCTTTATGAAGACACACAACACAGATAGAAATACCTGTTCGTTCTCATGCACACGCCCACACCCTGCTGGGGCTGCGGGGTCCCATCCATTCCAAGAGCTTGAGGGGGGTAAAAACCCACCGTGGGGGCGTGGGGAGAGGCAGGAGGTTCACGAAGCCTTTTGGGGCAACCCCTGAGGGTCCCCCACCCATCTCAGCCCTGCAGTTCCCTGCCCAGGGCCCAGAACCGCCCTGGCACAGCAGCAGGAGCCCCTGACCGCAGCAGGGACGGGTGGGCTGCGAGGGTGCTAACGGGGGCACTGGTGACCCCATCACAGGGCACTGCACCCATGACAGACACCAGCACACCCGTGGGCTGCTCCAGGGGGATGGAAGCACCCACCTGTGATGGAGACCCACCTACCAGGGCAGGGCGCATTCACACCAAGACAAGCACACCCCAAAAATCCCTATTTGCACCCCAACCAATCCTCCATGGAGCCATGAAACCCTCATGCTAGCTGCAAGCCCTCGGTGGGTCAAGCTCCCACTGAACTCCCATGGGTGATGGGGGTCAAAGGGGGGGGGGTCCCACCCACCCCTGGGTGCTGGGGGTCGAAAGGGGGGACTCCCACCCCTCCAAGGGGAGCTGGGCAGTGGGGTGTCACCGAGCCTTACCTCCACTTGTGCAGGGCGAAGCCGGGACACTGATCCCCGCAGGTGTTGCAGGGCTGGCCCCGCTCCGGCTCCCCCGATGCCATCACCTGCAAGAAACGCAGAGGTCAGCCCGGTCCCCGAGCCGGGGGGGGGGGACAGGACAGGGACAGGGACACCGCGAGGTGGGGGCACGCTTAGGGAAAAGAGGGAAAAACCATTTAAAAAAAAAAAAAAAAAGAGAGAGAGGACATTTAGGGTGGCGGGGGCAGGACGCGCACCGGGATGGAGCCACAGGTTGGAGGGAGAGGGGGGGCTGAAGGAGGACACCCCCCCCAGCCCACCAGCAGCACCTCCACCCCCCCCCCGGGCACTCACCGGGCGGCCCGAGAGCCGCTTGCTGATGCCGAACATGGCAACGCCGCCGAGCCGAGCCCCAGCGCCCGGCAGCGGCCGCCCCGAGCAGCCCCCGCTCGGTCCCCGGCTCCGTCCCCGTCCCTTCGCCGCCTCCGCCGCTCCCGCCCCTTCCTCTCCGCCCCCGGCCCCGCAGGCACCGCCCCGGGCCGGCCCGGCCGCCCCCCGCCCCGCCCGGGCTGCCCGCCCCGCCCGCTGCCATCATTCCGCTCCAGAGTGAACGACCCCTCGCCGGCACGGGGATGGGGGAAAAAAATAGTTGGAGAGCCGCGGGAGATGGGATCCTGCAGAGCCCGGGGGGCAAACGCTGAAGTTTCAGGCTGCGGGGGGGGTTCCTGGTTTAGGTTAAGCAGGGAGCGAACAGCCCGGGTTCCTGCTGGGCTCCTGTTCCCTGCCTTGCTAAGTCTAAAAGCACCAGGAGGAATGCAGTCGTGTAAAATGCTTTTGCTGCTTGAGATCCCAGGTGGGATACGAGGCACCTGTTGCACCCCCCGAGCTCCTGGGGCTGGGGGCTATGGGGCCGGGGGCAGCCCGTGCACCAGCTCTTGTCATCCGTACAACCCCCTCCAAAGGGATCCCCCCGGCCAGCCCCCAGCCCGTACCCCTGGGGGCTGCAATCTGGTGCAGGGCAGAGCGAAGCAACGTGGGGAGAAGCATGAGCAGCAGACGGGCTTCGTGCAGCAGAGTTGCCTCGGGAACACTCAGAGGGAGAGGGGAAAAAAAAGGCACTCATTCTCGCTGGGGAAGGACCAGCTTCACCATTAACATCTCACAGCCTCACCCCAGTGGCTGTGGCTTTTTGCAGATCCTGTCATCTCCTTCCCCTCCTTCCCCGCTGCTTTGTTCCTTTGCCTTGCTGCTGCACAGCTGGGTAAAGCCGTGAGGCTTTGATAACTCTTCATTTAAGCAGTTTTCATTTTTTGTCATTTTTTTCACTCGTATCTTCCTCGCTAGGAAACTGAAATGAGGCCAAGAGCTGCATGATTGGCTTTTGAATGTCTCCAGCAAAAAAAAAAAAAAAAAAGTTTCAGGGTGATTTTCACTCTTTCCTGCCATAAATGTTGGGCTTCCTTTTAAAAATGAAAAAACCAGGGAATTTTATCGTGGAAAACATTTCCTTTTGCATAAGATTTCTTCATGTCAGTGGGAAAAACTGACATTCCCTCCTCGTTCTGTTCTGTGGTTGCTATTTTTACCCCTCCAAAGCCTTCCAGCTTCCCCTCGTTGCTCCCTTCTGCCAAATTTTCTCATCATGTTCCTTCTCAGTTTCCCTCTCAGTTTCCTGCTCATATGGTGGTGCAAGAATACGTCCTAAACTCTCAGGGATGGAAGCAAGCTCTTCAAATACACACACGTTTTGTCACACAGTGGGCAACTGCTTGCAGGCTGGGCTTTGAGCTCGGATTAAAACATCCCCAGCTGCATGGCATATAGGGTACGGTAATATCAGGGGTGCAGAGTTGCTGTCATCTCCACTGAAGGACAACAGGATTTTAGGGAATGCGCATCATGCAAGAGAGGACCTGAAATTCGCCAGCACTTGGGGTGTCTTGCATAAGATTCAGAATATTTAAAACTCCAATTAAAACTGCTGAAATAAAAGCATTAATGGATACAGGACTTATAACAAGACTCAACGTGCTGTGGGAAATGCTTTAAAGGTGACCTGCAAATCCTTTTAATTGCTTCGCTGTTGCAAGAGGTGCTGTGTGCCCTCAATAACAGGGCTGGCGAGGACATCTGCTCTAAGTTAAAAACAGCAAAAGTAAGTCAAAGTTGGAGGGTGAAGTCCTTGGAGGTGTGGCTGTGCTGAATCACGGCTCCCGTCCTCTGATGAAGAGGCAGGTCCTGAACTTAAAGCAAGCAGAGCTGGCTTCCTGCCCTCCGTGGTGCCGAGGTGGCCACGGGGCCACCAAAACTGCCTGGTGACCTGCAGGGCCTCTATCCTCCAGCATCAGTTCAGCAGCTGCTGCAGGTGCTGGCGGGCAACTCCTCAACGCCCAGGGAAGGTGCTGAGCATTAAGACTTGCACTGAGGTGCTCAGAGGGAGAGGGGAGATGAAGGCTCAGCCCTCGAGTGCAGAAAATATAGATAAGAGCTCAGTTCTTCTGCTCTGATGGTCCTGGAGGGGAACGTGGGGAACTCATATACACCCAGAGCCATAAAAAGGTTCAAGTGGCGCAGCCCCCAGCAGGGGCTTAGCAGCTTCCAGGCTTCTAAATACCTCCTGGGGCCAGCACTTAATCTCTCTGACCCAAGGCATCTGGGACAAAGGAGGGTTAATTGTCCGTGCGAGGTCCAGGGCTGTCAGCAAGACTTAACTCGCATTTTTGGGATGCTCAAATGCTGCATGAGAAGAGAGTTAGGGCCAGAACAGCATCTCTGGGATGTGTTCGGGAAAGGGAGGGGAGACATTATCTCACTGGCCTGAATGCTCCTCTTCTCTTTCCTCCCCCAGAAAAGCTGCCGAGAGCGAACACAGCTCAGGAAATAAACTCCCACTCCCTTGTGCTCAGCATGTTCGGGGGGATGATGCGCACAGGCTGGGAGGGCAGGGGACGGGCACACAGCTCCAGGCCTACCTGTGCTCTCACACTACCACAGGAGGTACTTTTAAAAGTTCCTTTTTTTCTTTCTTTCTTTCTTTATTATTACTATATATTTTTTTTAATATGTACACCTAGATCTTCCTCTTGAGAGAAGCCTCAGCTCGGAGGTGGGGGCTGTCAGATCCTGCTGTCAAATAGACTCAGAAGCAGAGACATGCAGATAATATATGCCAGACAGTTTGTCTGACAAATTATTGTTTCTGCTGCCACTTAAATTGTTCTGCTCGTCATCTTCCCCTCCCATTCCTGTTTCAACCAAACCTGCCTAGGGATGACACTTCGTACAGCCCTTCTCAGGACTAAATCAGCCTGAATCTCATCTTCCCCTTTCATGCTCAGCAAGAAGGACCATTTTTCTTTTTGAAGTTATGGATGGCAGCAGAAGTTGGAAAGAAGAAACCGGTGATGCTGCAGAGCTGTTCTGCTTGCCTGACCCTGCGGCATGTGCCTGACCCAGCAGCTCTGCAGGAGACCTTGGGACAGCAGCTTGAGCAGCAGGAGTGAAGTCACCTGTGGCCAAACCCAGGGGACACACAAGAAGAGGAGCTGCAGTAGCTGCAGCCAGTGGCTGAGAAATATGGGGACAACGTGCACAATCTTATGGAGCTAAGAAAGTTTGCTAGCCTCTCCAGAAAAGTGCCCCCAGCCCTTCTCATATCTTGCAAACCATGTCTCCTGTTAGGAAATCACCTCTGAAATAGCTGTAGAAAACTCTGAGCATCCCTTTGCCAGCTCTGCCACCCCCACGCCTGCTGCCCTGGCCATCAGCACCAGCACCACCAGCACAGCCCCCTGCAATCAGGCAGAAAGCAGAGCTTATTTTGCCCACTGGACCCGTTTGCTTCTCCCCACTGCTATGTCGAGGTGGATTTGGCTGTTAGGGACTGCTCCATCAGTCCCCTTCTGGTTCCTCCTGCCAGCAGCCTGCGCAGGTGAATTACAGCTCAGCGTGGATCCTGTCACCATCCAGTACCCTGAAGGTGATAAATGGCCGGCTGTTATTAGGCAGTTATTGTCTGAAGCCTTTTGACAACAAAAGGGGGGCTTGGAAACTGGCTCTAAATGCCACAGCTGCTGAAGACACATGCTAGGACCAGGCATTTATTTTCCTGCGCAGTTCTTCCCCTAGACCTCCTTCCTGGGTAAACGTGCCCCCATGAGGGCCTTTTAGGAGGGAAACCATTCAGTGTTTCCGCTCATTCCAGCTTCAAGATTTGCAATTACTGCAGACAGAAAAGATTGCAGAGAAACCCCAGTTTGAGGTGGGGATATGGAATTTCAATCTGTGCTGTGCATAACAGGAACCCGGGCCGGGATGAATCATGCTATGTTACTTCACTTTGATTTTTTTTTTAATTTTTTTTTGCACTGCGTAGGTTTTTCTAGGGCATATTCCATCAGGCTCATACTGGTCAAATTTACTTTGAACGTTTATTACACTGTTAATCTGTGGTACACATATTTCAGATGTCAGAAGCAGTAACAAAGTGGGTTTAGCATCTTAACAAAACCCTTCCATCATTTCCACAGATCGCCGCACGTTTGCGGAGTGCTCTTTAATCACAGCCATTCGACCACTGCAAGGATTTTTTTTTGTTGTTGTATTTGTCAGTTCTGAGGTATTTTGATTAAAACCGCACCGAGTAATTTCACCTTTTCTCCTTCATCAATACAGTAATTTGTAAATATCACATGAATATTTTTTTTTTGTCCTCCCACCCAGGAATGCAAATGGCCATTATGTGCTCCCAGAGGTATTGCCAAATAACCCTTCTCCTTTTAACCTTAGGATTTTATTGTGTTAGTTGCTAGGTAACTGAGTAAGATTTATAGTCATCTATTGTTAATTTTGAAGGAGTCTTCAATTTCCCTGTAAATAGCATTTAGGAGTTGGACTCCAAACCAATAAAACTTGCAGCCTGGTCCCGCTATGCGGAGGCGAGCACCTGCTAGGAAACGTGGAGCCAAGTGGAAACACAAAGCTCCCCACCAAAAAAAAGAAAAAAAAAAAAAGAAAAAACAAAACAAAACAAAACAAAACACAAAATCTCTAAAATCTGTGCTGTGGGGTTCAGAAGGTTCCGCACGGGTGCTGTGCTCGGGGGAAGTTAACTCAAGCTTCAATGCCCTCTGGTGCCAGCACGGCGAAGTGTTTGCTCGGTGTGGAGCGCAGCCCCCAGCCCACTCGCTGCCCCTGCTCCCACTAACATCAGCCTTGCAGTTTCTCCCAGAACTGCATTTCTTTGCTGTCAAGCTCAAGAACCCCTGGGTGCAGCTCTACCTCGAGCCTCTCACCCTGAGGGACGGGGGTAGGTTAAGCTGCTTCATGCCTTCCCCGAATGCTGCTCAATTTGAGGCTAAGCAAAGCAATGAAGTGGGTCGCTGCCAATTTGTGCAGAATCTCCTCGTGCTATAGCAACAAGTAATTTTCTACTATCCCCCCTCGCTCCCTTGAGCTCTCTTATGATCCGTCAAGATTATTTGCTTTGTGCTGTAAAGCCACACTCCTTCAATGCTACTTTAACTTCTCAGGACCATTCGTGAAGGTGAGAAAAAAGCAAACCTGTTTGGGATAACATGAGGAGAAGCAAGTAAGAGCAACCAAGGGGGGAGAAGGGCTCTCGGGGGATGAAGCCATCCTGTTGTTTGCTTGCCATGGTACTGGAAGCACCGCACATTGTTCTGTGCTCAAATTAACCAGGCATTTGCCATCCCGCAGGTGGAATATCTTTTTATTATATATATATATATATATTTTTTTTTTTTTTAAATGTTTTCCCGCTTCTTCTCATTGGAGGAAAAGAAAATAGCCTTTTTCTTCCCTTTGTGCAAGATTGAAGCTGTTGATAAATGGGGGTATGAGATACCTGTGCAAAACAGACCGCCAGTGGTTTGGAGGGTGGCAGCTCAGAGCAGGCAGAAGTCAGGTAGCTGCTCCAAGGGAAAGCTCAGAGAACCAAGGGTCTTTTCCCTATTTGCCCTCTTCTGGGCATATTTATTTTGCAAGGTTTTTCGTTTGTGTCATTTTTCCCAGCTGGAGATGCTGATTTTTGCCCAAGGACCTACTCACTGTCTAAGGCTTACGGTACTCCCAAGGTAAATGCTTCTGCATTTAGGCTCCTGAAAGGCCCAAGTGTGATGAAATGGGAAAAAGCCATCAGTGAAATCCAAACAGAAATCATATTTAGAAGGCTTTACGTACCACTTGCATAACACAGAGGAAAGATGACGAAGAGGAGGAAATTATCAGATTATCTCAGGCACCTGACGGAGGCAGCCCCTCCCAGGAGAGCGGTGCAGCAGTGCCAGGAGCACCCGTGGCTTTTCCACAGGGAGCAGCATGACGCTGCAGACATTGACGAGAGCACTGGAAGGACTTTAAGACACCCCAAAGCACTTAATGCAGTGTAGTCAGCAGAATTTAGAAACATCTGTTAAAAAAAATAAAATAAAATACCACTGCATCTGAAGGGAAGCTTTGTGCTGGCGCAGCCACCTCTCCATCCAGGCAGGGGGAACAGAAGCAAGGCACAGCAGCCTGGTCCTGCTCTGGTGGCCTTGCTGAGGTTTTTCTCAGCTCAGCTGTGCCATTGTCTCCGGTGCTCTTGCCCCTGAGGTGCCAGGGCTCAGATGGACTTGGGTAGGGGGCAGCCAACCTGGGGTGAAGTTAAAACACAGCGATAACTTTCAGCAGCTGAGGTCCACTGCAGGTGGGAAGAAAGGACACTTGATGCTGCCCCATGGGGCAGGACTTGGACCTCCTGGGCCAGCAGGCAGCCTGCTGTGGTGGCTACCAAAATAGCAGCTTGTCCCACACCATCTGTGGGTAATTATTTCAGAGATTTTATGCCAGCTGAGCTAGCACAGGTGTGTTTTACCTGCAGCTGAATCTCCCCAGGCAGAACCAGGCTGCCCCCAGCAGGGACTGGTCTGTTCCAGCTGAGCTGCAGCAAGGCACAGGCCTCAAGGGCAAGTGCCCAACTGCATGGTCCCAGCACCACAGATCTGTCCCCTGGACTCAGCAGAACTGAGGTTTTCCCAGGGAAAATGGGTTGGTGTACATGGCCAGGCCTCAACCGCGGCACCTTGCCTCCAGTCGCTGCCTTGGCTTCGCCACTAAAAATGTATTTCTACCTCTCCCTGCTTAAACCAGCACCTACAGCAGATCTTCGTGCACTTCCAGCCAACAGATCATGTCTCCAAACACTTCAGAAGTAGCATTTGTAACCAGAGAGAGACAGAAATCATTTCATGGAAATTTCACAGTTTTGAATTTTTTTCCCCTTTTATTGAAACAAACAAACCAAACTTCCCCCTAGGAAATAAAGTATAAAGAGCATATGTGTTAGGTCAAAACAGTATTCTGTTCCCATTTTGATTTTTTAAAAACTGTGCCTTATGTTTGGTAATATAAAATAGCTTAAAAATTAAGCCAACTTTGAAGTGGAAGCGCAGACTCTTCTGCGAAGTCCAAAAATAACTTCTCGGCATTCTTCATCTCACTGTTGCAAAGAGAGGTCAGAAACTTGTCAACTAAATCTGCTTCTGGAAGGCTGCGATCCCCATTGCCTGGATTACTCCAGAACAGGCAAAAAATACTTGGAAAATGCTGGTGTGAGCCTGGCAGGCACTGCCAGGGCCTTCTGCTCCTTCCCCTGCACAAAGCGAGCTGCGGAGCTGCGGCCAGGAAGAAGCTTACCGGGGTTAGCAACTTCAGGATGAACTCAGAAGTCCTTTCAGAGCCGTTTCTCTTGATGCCAAGAGTTCAAGTGATGGGAGAGCTGAGCTGGTCAGCTGCTAATGACAGTCATTGGAAATCATTGCTGGTTTGTCTGAATGCCTGTCCCTGGGAGAGGGGAGCACCGCCTCACCTCTGCGTGCTTCCACATGCAGAAGTGCTTCCCCTGAGCCAATGCTCAGACCGCTCTCGGGAGGAGGACTTGTGTCAGAGAAACCAACAGACCCGCTCTGTAAGTGCCTTGGTAGAAAATGTCCTTTCTAAGCCAGACTGCCCTCCTTGGTCATTTCTGCCGCTCCCCATTTCTCAATACACTTTTCAAAGCACGCCTGTGCAGGACAAGACAGTTTTCTAGTGAACATCCCAATTGAAGTCTAGCTCTCTGAGATGGACATTTCCAACAGCCTTCAACAAAATTAATTTAATTTCTCCGTGGAAGAAAAACGCTCATTATTAGGACAGAAGAGAAGGTTGGAGAGATGAAGCGATCGACTCCATCTCTGAAGCAATTAGTCCTGGTAGGCTGTACAACAGGGCTGCAAAAGAGCACTGTAATTTTCACAGAATTACCGGACCTAAGAGTCAAAAGTGTTTAAATAACCCCCTCATTATTTAGGGCTGGAAAGTTAAATGCTATTCAGGAGCCATGCACAGTAGTGTGGCTCCATGCAGCCCACATTGGGAGCCTTTTTAGTCATTTATTAAAGATAAATGATAGCAAAGAATGACACCTTTGAGGTATTGGTGAGGTACTGAAAGTCAGAGCCAAGGTTTTGAAGTACTTCATGGTCTGTTTTCTGCATTTGATCATGGTTGGGAGAGTACAAGAAATGTATCCTCTCTCTCTGGAATAAAAATACAGAAGCAGAAAAAGGCTGGAGCTGCCGGTATCGAGAGATCTGCTGCATCTTCTGAGAAAAAAAAAAAAAAAAGAATCAAAACAAGATGAACATATAGAGAAGGGCAGAAAAATGCAAACTCCTCACTCTGACCTGCAGCCTCCAAAAACCTGCCAAACTTTGGTGCTCAGAGCTGGTGGGGTGGCAATTACATCCTGTAGCTGATCACAGTCATGCTACAGATCCTCAGCCTGACTCTACAATTCTCCCCAAAGCAGCTTTATTAAGGACTACTTTTTTTTTTTTTTTTTTTTCCCTGATAATTATAGCAAATTTCCAACAAATCATTTATAGGTCTTCCATTTCCAGGTCTATTTCTACTTCCATTTCCGAACCTTGTTTTTTAAACTATAAATCTGACTTGGGGCTGTGTTGACATAAAATTGTTTATAGAAAGTTAACTAATTAGTACCACTAATTGGGACTTATGTTGCCTGCCACAAGGCAGAAATAGAGACCTTCAGCTCAGAAACAAATGCTTTTCTGTCAAGTGAATTTTTAACCAGTAACCATGTTTTTTTTTTTTTGCTAGCAACACTGAAATTACCAAGTGAAGAGAGTTGCACCACAGTCAAAATTTGCTAAGAATATGTAATCTGAAAATGGGTAATGATATGTTACAAAGAAAAGTATCATTTAAAACATATAATTGCTGATTTGCCATGATGACAATAAATTAGATTATGTTTTAGGAAATAGTCTGGTCTATTTATATCTCTACTGCTACGTAATTGCAGAAAACCTGCTGCTGGAATGTGCTTTTGCATGTAGCTTAGCTCCCAAAGCAGAACACACACTGCTAAAGAGAAAGGCTTTGGTTTTCCAATATGCTAAATTTGGCCTTCAAACCTATTGGTGAATGTGAATGGAAACAGCATTGGTTATCAATCAGGGCAAAGCCTGACTGATGGAAAGCTTCGGGCCATTTAAGAGCAAGTATTTGAAGACAGTTAATACAATTAAGGAGAGAAGTCTGGGGAAGTAGCTGTGGGGCTGAGCTGTCTCCCTGGCTGCTCCTGGTGCTGGCCAGTGTGGTGGCACCATCACATCACTGAGCTCCAGGGATGGATGACACAGCTCAGCGTCCTCTTGGAAAAGGCAGCTGGCTGCAAGCCCAAAGGAGAACTCTTGACACATCACCACCTAGCAAATGACTTCTGTGGGATTTCAGTACGTGCTTAAAGGCTCTGGTGAGCCACAGCTTCAGGTATGTGCTTCTGCTGCGTTTGCACCATGCTCATCCTGAGATGGGGCATGTCAGAGCTGGACATCGTGTGATCACGGTGGGTGGGAACAAACCTGGGAAACTCTGAAGCACCGGGACCTGTGGGAGGTTGAGAGACCGGCCAGGAGTAGGGGGAGCTGGGAGAAAACCCAGGCTTTTGTGATTGCTGCCACATCTCTGTTATTGTCTGTTTTGTTAACATCAGAAAGAAAAAACTAAATCCACACAGGGAATTCCGCACGAGCTGTAGTAGATGACAGCTTGCCAGCTTGGAGGAAATCATCCTGGCTGTGTGGAGGCTAAAAGGGCTCCCCAGGAGGCATCCCTGTTTACCATCACCCTATTTGCAGCCTGCCTGTAGCACCCAGCCTAAGGGCAAGCCAGCAGATGCCAGACTCTGGCTGCAATTTGCTGCTTGGTTTCCTTCCTGGGAGTTGGTCCCCATGTTTGCCTCCTTTTAACCCAACTTTGTTCCACATACGTTTTCTTGTAGACTTGAAATGATTTTTTTTTCCCCAAAAAATTTTCTAAGTTGATTTATTTTTGCAGCGTCGCTAGCGGGTCCGGTATCCCAAGTCATCCTTCAGGCACATTTGTAGAATGAGGGGTACGCCTTGTACCTGGGGCTGTTCCCCCCTGGACAAGAATTGGGAGCATCAGCAGGCAGAGCTCAAGACCCTGGACCACAGGGAAGGGCTCTGCACGAGCAGCATTCCTGCCCCTCCTGCTCCTTTCACACGAGACAAGAGAACAAGGAACCCAAAGCCTGGGAATAAAAACCAGCACAGAAATGGATGTTTACCATTCACTGTATTATTCCCTTGTGTACAAAGTATTTTGCCTCTATAATAGCACACAGGTATTGAAATACGATGGCAAATGCAGAAAGACCATACAGACATCTCTTACAGGTCTCTTCGTTTCCTTTTGAATATAATCAGAAAGAAAAGAAATACTGTACAGGAAAGTGCTCACAAAACAAAACAAAAAAGTTTGTAGAAAAATAATGGCATTGATATACAAAACCCAGAGTTGTTTCCTGAACAAGAAGTGTTGAAGGCCTCTGGTCCTCAAAGTCTGTTCCTATTTAATGAAGCCCTTTAATGAATCATAATCTAGTGAATCAGTGATCTATCAATTCTTCCCTTATAGTTTATTTAATATTTTTTTAGGTTTCTCTTGCTCTGTTATTAGCAGTTATGAAACTATATGGTAGACAGGAATGTGTACAGGTCAAAATAATATTTCTTTTTATAAATAGCCATTCACTTCATTACAGAAAATATAATAAGCCTGTACTTTCTAAGCACCACTGTTTCTCTCTAAAGTTCATAGTGCAATTTTCCCTTTTCCCCTACAGAAGTTATACATGAGCAATTATCATTAAAAAATCTTTATTCCGTAACTATTGCTTTTCCCTTTTTCCTCTCCCTTTCCCTATCCCTTTTTTCCCTTTCCCTATCCCTTTTTCCCTTTCCATTTTCCCTTTTCTTTTCTTTGACTTTTGAAATGGTATTTTTGGCATTTTTCTCAGAAAGGCATAATTCCTCATTGCTACTCATAGGCATACAACATAGGTGAAATCAGCCTTAAGATATGATCATATCTACTTATTTTATGTGCTATTAAACAAAACAAAAAACAAAAAAATCACCCCAAATGATGAGTAAGATAGTCTCATTCTTTCCTCTAAGCCTGAATATTAACGAGAGCGGCAGAGGCACGCACGGGTAAGTGCTGAGCACCGATTCTTTAGCTGCTGCCTTTTAACAGGACCCTGCTCACACATTAGATGTCTACCGATTTACGTGAATATATCAATACCTGACTGTCAGGCTGACGGGTTTCATTCTGCAGGCTGAATACATGCATTATGAATCCAGGGATCTGACAATTTATTGCTATTGATCTGACTGTTTTGTAACAGACTGATTGCTCCTCCTCTGGGGAGCTGGGTAATGGCAGGTAAAAGACTTGCAGAAGATCCTGAGGATGGGTTTTTTAAGTGTTTGCATCCAAAATTGAAAGATTTAGCCAGATCAGCAGACAAGACTCTTTGGTCTTCCAAACTGCTGGCAATTTTGTGCTAAAAAGCTTCCTTTCCTTGTACTTTGTGCTGCTGGCTGCCCTGACATATGGCAGCGGGGCAGCGTCTTCCTATAACTAAGTAAAATTGTGGAGAAAGAATTAAGAGACATAGTCATAGACTACAAAAATAATCTGGTCACATCACCCCCGTTCAACGTGCTACGAAGCTCTGCGAAAAACGTGGCATGCCGCAAGCAGCAGGCTATGTACAGGCGGAGCTGCAGTCATCACACAGCCGCGGTGGTGCCTATGGGAGCTTTCCCCTCAATTAAAAATAAAATAAAAAAACAACACAAAAAAAAAACAACATTAAAGGTCTGGTTGTACATTGGATTGCGGACAGCAAAGAGCGCAGATGCCCTACCAGGAAGATATGAAGCAATACAGAAGTAGGCGTAAAGCAGGCTGTTTTCAAAGGGGGGGGCAGAGTTATCTGCAAGTACACGCTGATCTCGCTGCTGCCGCCTGCCCGGCCCTGCGTGCTTGCAGATGGGCTGCCAGTGAGTAGGAAGCCAGGAAGCATCGCGGGGCAGCAGGGCAGGACGTGCTGTCCCCAGCCCCTATGTGCCCTGCTCCCCCCAGCCACGCAGGCAGGTGCTTGCGGGTGGTGGGAGCGCAGCAGAGATGCTTTGGGCTCCACGTTTGGATTTTGTGACAATGTCCCTAATAAGCTGCGGTGCTTCTCAGCCTGGGGAAACATATGGGCTCATCAGCCTGCCTGGATGAGTTAATACCCCGCTGCCAGATGGAGCCAGGAAGCATGGTGGCACATGCAATTAGCAGAGAAATGTATGTTGTTGTTTTTTTTTTCTTTTTTCTGAAAAGCGAGTTTGCTTCGGAGCCCTACCAATAAAAGGGGCTCGGCTGAAGATCCATCTGCAGGAATTTTCCTGAACCTGGGGTAGATCTCAATCGATTCAAATCGCCTGACAATTTTTCTGCTTTCTTCCTTTTCTCACTGATAAAGGCACTGGATTAACTAAAACTACAGAGCATTAATAAATACCATGTTAGCACCAAACCAGTGCTTTAGCACTGGCCACAGAGGTCATGTGAAATTCAAAACATACCTAAAAGATAAAGATTGCTAATGCAACTAGCACTGTATTCATTGTCATGTTTTCCTTGAGTGCTGTTGGCCTAATCACTAACATCAAATTTAAGCACGTCTTGTCTATTTTCCTTACAGAAAGACAGATTGAAATGCCAAAAATACCCCTATGCAGATTGTGTAGCACCGTAGAGGGCCAAAGCAGCCCATAACTGAAGGAAAATTACTGATTGAAAGTAAACAACTGAATACAGTGACAATAAAGTATCACTTGTCATAATGCTACATATAATGTAGAGTACGCAAAATGCAGTGGTTTGACTGCAGGATTTAACAATAAAAAATAAAAATAGTAAAAGCAGCCTTAATATAATGATTTTACGTACAAAAATATTAAATCAAAATAAATAATTCCAAACATAAATATTATACTGTACATTAAGAATATGCGATCTATATACACACATAAACAGATAAAAAAGTGGAAGGCAGAGGTATTGCATCGCTATCCTTCATCCATCTCGTCTCCACGGGCTGCTCCCAGACAACCTGCAAAGCACAGACGAGGAGCACGTCAGAGTCAGGCCATCAGTTTTGCCTTCAAACCTGTAAGTGGTGAGACCAGTGTGGGATCTGAGCCGGGACAGATGCCAGCAAGGTGGAAACGTGCTTCCCTTTGACAGCATCACTCCCATGGGCATTACTGGGAGCATTGGAGCTGCTCCTGCTGCCCAGGGTGTGCTCGCTGGCCCCAGGTAAGAAGCCCCTCACAAAGGAGCATGCATCCAGCTGTCCCGTGGGACTTTTCAGGCATTTTTCAGATTATCACTGGAGCAAGTCTCCAGAAGATGTGCCCCAGACCTGAGTGACAAGCTGGCTTTGGGGAATGGGAACCGGATGCTTTGGAGCCATCGCTTGCTGTGTGCCTTCAGCAGGACATTTTGGGGAAGATTCCCCTTTGCTCTCGGCAGGGCACTTACCATTGCTATAACACCTGGACATCGAGGCCTGTTCCAGACGATGGAGTACACTTCCCACAGTAACCACCGCATTTTCCCACTACTTTGGTACCATCCTGCAGGCAAAAACAGAAGCAACATCTCATGTAAGGGCTTAAGAACTCCAGGCTGTGAAAGAGCCAGATCTGGGTTACTCCAGCCAGGGCTTTGATAGAAAATGTCTCGGAAGAAAAACAAATAATGCCTAAATCAAGCTGCAAAATTACAGTTATATTTAAATGTATGCAAATGTAATTCCCTTTAGTACTGCCAGGTCAGATGGTGAACACAAATAAGAAAGGGTACTTTTGATTTATTACACTGCAAGATGCCCAAGGAGAAGGCCATTTGGAGGGATATCTCAAGGACATCTGCTTTCTCCAATCTGCCCTACAGTGAGTAACTGCTTGTTCCACTGTAATGAGTGGAAAACTTGGATCACGAGAGAGAAATAACACATCTAGACAAGAACAGCACCTTGGTGGTGAGCGAGCATGTGAAGGACACAGAGGACATTTGCAGACATTACCGAGAAACATCTATTTGGAAGGTAAGAGCTGGTGTGCCTCCAGAGCAAGGACACGACAGGGATGTGGTGAGGCTGTGCCATGTGCTATGGTGCTGTTCCCCATCAGCTCTGTACCTCCAAATCCAGAAGAGACCCAGGAAAATGCAGTCCTGGGCTGGCCAGGTCTCCAGCAAGCATGGGGTGACTCAAGTCACAATTGATGCCAGCATCGGCAACACCTCCATCTGGCCTTCTTTGCCCCACCTCTGCACAGGTTTTCTCCTCTTGGTGACTACCATGGACAGACAGCCCTTGAGGGGAATTCAACCCTCAATTATCAGAAAATTGGGCTTAAGTGCAGGACAAGCTCACACAAAGCATTTATTTTTAGGCGAGCTCCCTCCTGCCCTTGACACTATCGATCTGTGATTGCGGCAGGCTGCTATCATCTCTTCTCGCTGTCCCTTCCTTTCTTCTGCTCCTGCTGGCAATTAAACCCCTGGAGCAGCGCTTGACAGATGCCACTGGGTGAGGGAGGTAAGAGCTGTCTCTTAGCCTCCCTTGGCCCTTAAAGTTTGTTTTAATTCTGCCAGCCGTGATTGTGTCTGCCCTCTGCAACCCCGAAGGTGGCCGCCTGAGCTTCTCCTCTCTGAAGTGGAGAAGAACAGCAAAGCACCAGCCAGAACTAACGTACGGGGTCTGTGCTAAGTCCTCTTACACCTGCACCAGGGCACGGACCAGAAGCATCCAACCCCTCTGCTGAAAAGGCTCCTTTACAAGCCCCAGTACTGACAAGGCTCATGGGCTCGAGGCAGCCCAGGAGAGGACATTTTACAATCTGCTTCTTGTTAAAGGGCTGCAGTGACCTCTTTAGGACAGTTTTAACAGGGGCAAATGTTTTGGGAACAATTCCTTCCCAGGGTGCATGCTTCATCCCCACTCAGCATCCCTGCCCCAGTGTCCCCAGCCCTGCCTGCCACAAAATGCACACACTATGCCCACCACCAAAGCCAACTAATTACAGATAGGTCTGCCCCACAGCACTCACAGTGTGCAGATGCAAAGCTAAACAGGCTCACTAATTAACTGCAATAACCTAGATCAAGTTAAATCCACTAACATCCTCCCCACTACAATTATGGGCAACACTTTGTTTCTAATGATCGATGTCAGATTTTTGTTAGCATCTAATTGGAAGATGTTGACACAAAAGATGACGTGGCCATTAGAAATTTCCCACGAGAGGGTATAACCATAATTAAAATTGCAACTTACTGGGGATTTCTGAATTTCCGACACTGCATAATTCCCTTGCGAGAGCCACTTCGCTGTTCCCGTTAAGGACAGGCCTGTCCCATACAGGTCTATGCTGAAGCGACCCTAAAAAGCAAGCAGACAAGCCTGGTTATCCCAAAGCCCCATGCCTCAGCACACTTGCCACAGCATCACTTCTCTAACAGGATCGTGTCAGCAATGTTTCCAATTTTTCCATCGCTCTGACAGTAATTAGCACATAGTGTACAAATCACAGCATGTCTCAGGTCAGGAATTTCATTTTCATTTGTGGCTGCAAGGAAGGAGGGGCTTTTGCTTGGTTTTTCACTGCTTTTGCTCTTTTCCGCTGCTTTTTCGTGGTTTGCCGATTGAGGGCATTCTTGGCTTTTCCACGGCAAGCTGCGGAGCCTGATGTGCTCCAGCGGCAGATGGAGAAGGTACCCCAGGAATGTGCTGCAGCTGCTCTCACTTCTCCCTCCTCAACTGGAGAGGGCACACTTGTCCTTTTTTCTGTACTTTCCACTGAGCTTTTTAGTAAAATCAGAACTCTTTCATTTATTTCTTAGAAATGTCCTTCACTTCATTTCCCCCCATCTCAAAATGCACAAAGTGGATAGAAAATTCAGGGCTATGACTGCATCCACCTGAGATCCCCCAGGAGACACCAGCCTGGCCCATTTTGGGATCTCTGGGCACACCCCGAGGCTGACCCATCATGGTACCAGGTGACTCTGAGCTTTGCTCCCCGTGATCACCACCCTGGCAATGGAGATGCTCTGCGAGGAGCGAGCTGCCTGGTCGGGAGGATGGGCATTAACATTCATGAGCCTTCCTGAGGTAAGAAGGCAATCCCTAAGCTGCTGAGGCGTGCAGAAAAGTGCCAGAAGGAGATGGAGAGGTTTGCCCTCTGCCACCTTTTGCTGCAGTTCCTCACCTAATGCCCTTTGCCAACAAGGTCTGCATAGTCCAAGGCACTGGGCAAACACATCACTCATCATCCCCCAGCTCCACAAAAGCGAGGTGTGCCAAGGACAAAGAGCGAGCCACCTGTAGCACGGTGTTAATTAGTCTCCTAATGACTTTCAAGAGCACATACTTCTTCCAAGCAACTGAGCTTGACATCTTGCATTACCTCCCAAAGCAGCTGAGGATGTGACTCAGCCTGTGCCCGGCTGCTCTCCCTACCTTCAAACACACGTGCACACAACAGCTCTTCTCCTAGCCTCATTTCTTCTGCTTTTTCTGCTTTAATGGTGACTTTCTCAGCACCCTCAGGGGCTGTAGGCCCTGGGAGATGTCCCTTAGCTAGTTCTGCTGCTTGTCTGATAACAACCTGGCACCTTCCTAAAGAAACAGGAAGAGCGGCCGAAGGGAAAAGTTTCTGACTGCTGATTTGAGAATGGGACACTCACTGGAGTCTGCTTGATGTGATCAGCAGTAATTAATAGAGGGTCTGGACATGACAAATGGCACCAATTCCTGTGAAACACTATTGTCAAATACCTGCGGGCATTTGGCTGCGCTGTAGCAGTCCCCAGCAGTGGCATAAGGAACAGGTCGTCCATCATGCGTCCGTGCAAACTGTAAGTCAGTTGCTGTGGAGAAGAGTTGGTGAATAACATGGCAAGAAAGATGCAGTGAGAGACAAAATACATGTAAACATGTTCTATGCTAATGTTTGAAGTCACTAAAGCTCATTTCACGCATTAATCTTGAGAGTTGAGACCTCATCTGCTGGATTTTTAATATTAAATCCCCAGTTCATCCCACACAACTCCCAGCACACTAGGACTGAATTTCACAGGACCCTCATATGCTCAGTTTTATGGCTGGGTTCAAGATTTAGGGCCTAGGTATAAATAACAACAAAACCAGAACCTATGCCTTTCCTTTTATTTCTCTATCGGACAATTTCCCATTTTGATGGGGCAACTTCTAAATCTTCCTTTTGAACAAAGCCAAACAACTGTCCCCAGACTGCCCCTAGCCTGGGTGCTCCAGCTCAGGTGTTCGAAGGGATTTGAGGTATTTTGCAGCAATCTGAAGTAAGTGAGACTCCTTTTGATGGGGATGCAAGATAGCTCCTGCCTGACAGAGGTGGGTGCCCAGCTCCTTTTGAAATGCAAAGGGAGCTGGTATCAGATTCCCTGAGGGTGGCTCCTAGGAGCTTTTACAGACTATTAGAAGCTTTTTACAGATTAATAGATGGTGAGGTCTCATGTCCTGAAAATAAAGTGATAAAAAACCCTGTCACATAGAGAGTCATTTTACAAGGAAGGCCTTTGATTTGTCAAAAAACCTCTGCTATTTACTGAATGAACCAGCAACAATTTGTTGCATTTTAAAAACGTTTGCTGGAAACTAAGAGCATCCTTGGAGCCAAGGGGACTGAAACTGTACCTGAGCAGTGGGGATACCTCCCAGCTCCCTCGCATGCTGGGTCACAGGGTACCACTGGTGTTGCACAGCTACAATTGCCTTCCCCTTTGCAAACCCACAGCCCCCTCTCCATCACTCTCAACACCAGTTATTTTACCAGGTCTGACCCTGCCAAGAGCCTCCTTCACCTTCCTACTGCCCCAAGGCTGGCACAGTGCATCTCTGATGTGCTCGGGCTGCAGCCTTTAAGTGCAAAGGTGACCAGGTCTAAAAGCAGCTTTTAATAGGAGAGCTCAGGAATAACCTTCACTAGACTACTTCTGCTTGCTTGTAATTACAGCTACATTTATGTAAAAGAAACATTGTTTTTTAATGGCAAGGCCCTGTTTTTTACTCACTTATTATTTGCATAGTGTTCAGGTCCAGCCTTACTTTGCTGAAGGTGGAAAACCCAGCTGCTGTGTAATCTTTCCTACACTGGCAGTCTTCTCGTCTGCTCCCGTTATATGGACACTCAGTCGGGTTATGCAATCTAAATCAAAAGAAAACCCTTTCTACTCATGACAGGAAAATATTGCCATAGCAAACAAAAACATTGGAAAGCTCAGAATTAAAGGGATTTCTTACCTGTATCCATACACTTCTGAAAAATTCTCTGCATCCCCATTTACAAGGGTCACGTACTCCTTTGGGCTGTCAGTCTGCATCCCAGAACAATACACCTGAAAGAGAGAAGCCGTAATTTTGTCAGGCATCACAAGCAAAAGGAATGCCTAGAAAACTGGAGGTAGAAAATGCAAGTGGAAGTGAGGAGCATACGCAGGGTCCTCTTGCACCTTTGGGAAATGCATAAACCATCAATCTGTTGCTGAAACGCACCTTTAATGTCTTCCCTTTGACTTTAAGGAAATATTCACCGTCGTCAGTGACACCTTTGAGACTTTTAACATCTTTGCAACTCCTTGGTAATTCACCTGAAACAAAACAGAAATACTTACAGTCACTGAGCAATGGTACATCAACATTTCTTTTATGAGACATCTACAGCCTCAAGACAAGATGTTTATTTTAAAGAGAGCTCCCTGAAGTGCCTTAGTGCTTTGTTGGATGGCCCCAATGCTTGGAAATACAGCACATCTCCAGGAGTGTGATGGAAACAGAAGCTCAAGGTGCAAAAAAAGGAAAGAAAGGTGCAAAGCTGCAGACTCACAGTCATGGACGTTGTGACACATTCTCCTCTCTTCGGGTTTCAAATCCGCGTGGCACAAGCTGCTGAGCTGGTCATCATTTGTCAAGCACTGCACTGACCGGTGCATGACTCCAACGCCACAGGTCACAGAGCACTGCAAGACCAGACAGAGGTTCCTGTTTTATCTCAAGGGCTTTTGGGCTCTGGACTAGAAGAACAGAGGCAGCCAGTTTCCCTTGTATAAAGAGACAGCAGCAGAGGTCCCAATCCCACAAAGGCTTAATTTTAATCAGGCAAGTAGTCCCTTTGATTATTTAATCCTTTCATTATTATCATCATCCTTAATTATTTCAAGAAGACTATACTTCACTTAGCACTTACATACTTTACTGGATGAGACCTGTGCTCAAGCAAAAATGTTCATTTTGCAGTAGGAAGGTTGCACAAGGAAGAAACGTCCACCAGAAGGCCTGAATGCTAGAAGTGCTCCCCTGCCACTCACTGACCTCTGAGCAACCATGACAGAGTTTGTTGTCTTCTAACCAAATTGCACCAAAAATACACAGCCTGCAAGCTCTATTCCTCCTCATCCTCTGGAAAAATGACTAGATTGTGCAAATTCTGGGTCATCCTTCCATAGTCCAAACCAAGGCTGCAATACCAGAGGCCACTGGAGGTCCCGAGCAGCTGGGCCCAGCTGGCTGCTGCAGCAGGTCGCAGGCTGTGCCCAGACACTTGCTAACTCTCTGTACCTTGTTATTTCTGTACCTGAGAACTGAAAATCAGCTCTGTCCACAGGCACCAGCTTAGGCCACCAAGAAAATGAGGGTGCTCATCTGTTTGGAAATGCTTTGTGTGCATCAGCACGCCGTGAAGGAGACTGCCTTCAGCAGCTCGCGCCATTCGCAGCTTGGCGTTTGCTCTTTATCAGTTCCAAATCCATAAAACCTCACGATGGAGCAGAGCAGCATGCTCTATTTGTCCATCAAAGGTGATGGTAATTTACACCGAACCCCTCAGAAAATCAGAGGTGAGAAGGGTCACGGCACTTTGTAGTCCCTGGTATGTACAGCAGCCCCAAGCAGGGATAGAGATCTTGCTCTCTGAAATGGATACTCTTCTCGACAGAGGTGCATTAACGAGTTGGGTATTTTGCACTGAAGTTCTGGGGGGAAATGCCAATTAATCGAGGCTGAGCTCTTTGCTGTAACTCCTCTGCCCTGACTCGCAGGGAGGATCTGAGGCTTCCTGTGGGGCGCGAGGAACTAAGGTTTCAAACAGCTCTGCCATTTACTGTGACAGCTTCCACTGCATTTTGCTTGACTTGACCCTCATTGCCTTGTAAAGGTTTGACAAATTCCTACAAATGCCTGAGCTGGGTTAATAAATCAAATTTATGGGAGAAACACCACATTTCAAAGAATGTCAGAAGCCCAAAGAAGTGAAATGTTATCACCTTAACTAAAATCTGATCTTGTAGTTCAGGCCCCAGAAATGGGTCGGCACAAATAATTTTTACAGAAAGGTTAAGTTCCTTCCCCTGCCCTGTCCCAGCATTTGGAAGGAGGAGGAAGAAGGTGGGGGGAAGAAAGAAAAATCCTTTTAAGGCTCAAATTACCCATCTTTTGGCCTTCTGCTGGCTCCCACATCTTGCTCACACACACGGACAGGCAAGATCAACCCCGGCTGCCAGCTATGCATCACTCCCGCTGCTCTAGCTCAAGGGATTCAGGCCCTTTTCTGGCAATGACCCCACTTTCTGACTAAGCATTCAGTATGGCTCCAAATTTTAGCTACATCTGAATTTTTATGGAGATTGTGACTTTCATGGCTGCTGTAAATCCCCCATACAATGGGGTTCAGCGTAGAGCAGCAGGCCCTACGCTCACCCTACAACACACCAAGGCATTCGGTGCGTTCATTTATACAACTTTTCAGCATCCCCCTGCCAAACCTTAGGAACGTGCCCCCGTGTAAAAAAATAAACATACATATAGATAAGTTTGTTCCAATTTCTTTTGGGTAAAAAAAAAAAAAAATAAAGTCACTAAACTTACGCTTCCCCAGTTGCCGACGCGCCAGGAGGCCGAGACGGGGCACTCGCCGAGGTAGCAGGGCTGGATGTTGGGTGGCTGCGTGCCGGGGCAGTTGACCGTGTTCTGGTACCCGTACTCGTAGTGGTCCTTGCCGGTGTAAATCTCGCTGCACGACACCAGGCGCTGCTTGTAGCCCTTGCCACACGTGACGGAGCACTGGGGGCAGAGGAAGCGCCTGTCAGTGCTTCACGCTCGTGGTGAACAAGACAAGGTGCTGCGAGGGATCACTGATAACTATTTAACCCAGCCACGAGCACTGGCTACACGTGGCTGGGGCCTGATGCTGCCTTTGAGCCCCAGTGCCTCCCTGCACTGCTCCAGGACCCCTGTCCCGCATGGACTCCAGACCACAAGTTCCCTTTCCATGAGCAAAGAGAAGAGAAGGGGATCCTGAACTCAGAAATGTCTCCATTATTGGGGTTTTCTTTCTTTCTTTCTTTTTTGGCCATGGGGTGCATAGAGAAAGAACGCAGTCAAGACTGACCCTGAGCTGCAGGTGCTTGGGAACAGCTGGAAAAAAGGGAAGGCTTTCCTTGTAAACTTCAGCTCTGCCTGCCCTTGCCCATAACCTCATCTTCATGGGGCTGAGGGTGCACAGATGGGTTGTGGGCAGAGGGACAGGGCTCATAGGCACCCTAATATTTCTCCCAAAACACCACCCAGGAGACTGGGCTGCTGGAGACATTCCCATCTCCGCCTCTTGTCCTCCTGTGCTATCTTGGGCTGTGTGCCTCTCCTCCCCCTCACTCCCGGCATGTTTGCTTTTTCCCTTCTCTTGCTCTTTCTTTTTAATCAGTGCTGTGTCAGCAACTGCCTCGTCACTTCCCTCTGCTGTTCCTCCGAGTGGAAACTAATCCTTCGCTCGCTGCAGAAGGAAACAGCCTAAGATTAGCCTGGGTCCTCCCGCATGGAGCGCCTGCTGCGAAGAAAACCCATCTATTTCCCTTGCCAAGCCCTCTCCCAGTGTGAGAGCAAATCTGACACTGAGGAGGATGTGTCCCCGTGGTCACATCCAGGCGTGCCTTTCCAGACATGGACCCTGCACCTGGCTGCAGACTTGTGGAACCCCAGAGATCCCAGGACAAGGTGGGAATAATAATAATAATAATAATAATAATAATAATAATAATAATAATAATAATAATAATAATAATAATAAATTAAAATGGCACAAAACCAAGGAGGGTGCCTGCTGGATGTGATATGCTTTGGGAGAAAATTCAATATTTTGTTGTCTCTCGCAGTCCTTCTCCACCTGTCCAGCAGGGAAATTGCACAGAGAAGCAAACCAACAAATAATCGCTTAACCACGCAGCGCTGCTCTGCCACCTTTGATTTGGGTTGCAATATCTCAGCGAGGCTGGCGGCGAGAGGAGGAGGGAGTGGTGGGGACAGGGATGGGGACAGGGGATGGGGACTGGGGATGGGGACTCACCTCTGACCACTCCCCGGTAATCCAGACGTACTCGCAGGGCGGCAGCTGGCAGCTCTCAATCTCGGGGGGCCGTTTGCTGGCGTCGCAGTAGGCGCTGCTCTGCTCCTGCTTGCTCTCGTCCATGCAGACCACCTTGCGGTACCGAGACGCCTCGCCACATGTCTTCACGCACTGCTCGCGGGAAAAAAGAGCTCACCCAACGCACCAGGGACTGCAGCAAATCCACCCGCACCCCCAAACCGAGTACATCCTTCCCCCACCAGCCCGAGTGAGCCTGTGGGTCTGGGCTCGGTGTGGGCATCTCATGGTATTAATTGGGGCAAATCTAAGGATGATTGTGACAAATTGTCCCTGATGCAAGGAGGTGCCAAGGCAAAGCGTAGGGATGGGGAGGAGCAGAGTATGGATGGGGCTGGTGAAGGATCCAGCTGTGACAGCAAAAAGAGATGCAGAGGGGCCACGCCAGGACAAGGGGGGAAAAAAGGGGCCAAGCCCCATCATTTTGTCCCCTACTAAATAGAGCTGCTGGGAGAAAGACAAGGCAGCTGCCCCGTGCATGACACAGGCCATCACGCCCCTCATTGTGCCTTGTGAGCACCCTTCTGCTTCCTTTCTTTTCTGAACACTGCCCTGAACCACGCTGAGAGCGTCCCAGGCTGTCCGAGCACAAACGCTCCCCGAGGTCTTCTGGGGACATGAAGGGCTCGACTCTTCCTCTGTGCATCTCAGAAAAACAGCCTGGCTGTGAGGCTGTGCCTGCCACCCGCAAAGCCCTTGCAATGCTCCCGGGAGCAATTTGTCTTGCAAAAAATACAAATAAAACGAAATAAATCACTGTACGGTGACTGTCCCAGTAAAACCATATTTTCTTAAAGTTCTCATCTGTAATAGGCTTCTAACGCTTTCAACTAACTGGATTAACAAAGAGAAAAATGCATGAAAGCACTCATTTTATGGAATGTGCAGGGAGCTTCTTGCCCTAAGGAAAGGATAAGACGTCCAACCAGACCATCGCTATCAGCACAGGAACACCGTTTGAAGTCACCTATGCTTGTAGGACCGTGTCAGCTTAATCTAGTTACAGCCTCACCATCTGAACACTGCTTTCAGCTCCCTGAAGCAGCTCCTGCTCTCCTGGCTCACCTGCAATTAGCAAGATCTTGGAGAGTTCACCTAATTGCAAAATGCAGGAACCCCGCTTTCTGTAATTAGCTGTCAGGATGAGGATGGCAAATTATTTGAGGGCTTTAAAAATCCAAATCAATACACAGCATAATATTTGTCATAAAGACCCAGTAAGCACGCAAGCCGGGGGGCAGGAAGGGGAGCCAGCCCTACAAAGCAGAGCTTATTCCAAAGGAATAACTCGGCAGCTCTTAGGCAACAGTCAGCACTGCAAAATCTGCAGTTTTCCAGAAGACCCCAAGGGCTTCGTGTGCTTTCAACCTTATTTACTCTCTTACTCTAAGTCCTCGCAGTGGAAGTTGCTTCTAGGTCTGTGCTGAAACACGGCGGTGCTACGGGGGCTGGAGGAATTTGCTGGAGAGTGATTTAGCCAGAGAGCAAAGAAACTTTGCTGTATTTGCCCATCTCTGATATGTTATGTAAGGAAAACATGGAAGTGGGTTATTGCAAATAAACCATGTGGCTTCCCTGAGCAGGCACTCACCACAGCAGGGCATGGCTGCGGGATGCCCAAAGCTCCCCTGGTCTCATGTTTCCCCTTCCTCATGTAAACTTAAGCCTAAATTTGATTAACTTTAGGTGGGTGAACAATCTCTTTGTTGTGAAAGGGTCTTCTGACACTGGCCAGGACCAGCTCTCACATCCCAAATGAGCCCATCCTCGTTTAAAACCATTGACTGCTGATGGGAGATAGGCACTCTGAAACATATGCCACCCTCCTTTGTTTTTCCTCCGCAAATAATGGTCATATGGATCACTAAAGCTGCGCCAGCTCTGCACATCTTGCTACCATCAGTTAATTGAAGTTTGATTATTTGTATTTTGGGGGATAATTGGCAATTAAAATAATTCCACTGAGATATTAAATACAGTACAAAGACAGAGAGACCATAATAAAACAATTCAAAGAAACATTGTAGAGGTTCCAATCAGCCACAGCAAGGTTATAAAACATAACTCCCAGAGAAAATGGGCATCCCAGCTAGCACAGAAAGGTTGTTTTTGTCCTTTGGAATGGGGACAGATTTTGTATGAAATCTCGTGTTCGTGACCGATCGAAACCTCACAGAAAACAGCAGCAGCAGGGGTCAACAGGGATGGACAGCAAGAACTTCAAAACTGGCTAGGCATGTGACAGTATTTGTCTCTTTTGCCCCATTTCCCAAAACCTGAATTGTTTTCCTGGCAGTTCAAATTAAGGATGGTTTCAAGCAGCTCTGCAGCTATTTTAGACAAGTAATAATAACAAAAAAATTTTAAATCCCAAAGGCATTGCTTTGTGCAAGCATTCATTGTTTTTTTTTTTTTTTTTTTTTTTTTTTTTTTTTTTTTTTCTCCTAAATCTAACTCTGAAACACAGTTGGGAAGAAACCCCACTTCAGACATCCCCTGGGTGACTCTGGAATCCAAATCATGCAAGGATGGCTTAATTTTGCCCCAAAAAGAAAATGTCAAAGATTCAAGAATTACATTGCAGTTTCCAGAGCTGGGCACTGTCCCTCCCCACAAGCTCATGTAAAAAAACTCTCTATCCACCACTTTCCCCTCTTTCTCTGTGACCCTGCCCTTGGCTTTACTCTGACATTACCCAGGCCCCTTCTGCTGATGTTCTCCTCCCCGGTGTGGGCACAGCTAATTAACGACCATACCATAACAGATCAGTAAATGGTTCCCAATAAGTTCCCTTTTACTTTTCATCAGCAAAAATGAGCTTTTTCTAAACAACAACAAAATGGAGCAATACAAAAACAAAAACAAACAAACAAAAAAACCTCTTGACATATTCCCTTTAAAGATAAGAAATCAAGAACAAGACAGTGCTGGGATGTTATTTTGCATCCTGCCTTTCATGTCAATTAGGGCTCATTGCTCAGAGAATGCTAATGCAATCTGTGTCTCCTCGCTACAGATAACTTGCAGCCAGGACTTACGGCTGGAGAGGAGGTGACGTTGCTTCGGGTGCATCAGAACAAAATAAGAAGTGCTCAGAACTGTTTGGGATCAGCCAAAGGGGGGAGCTCGCATCGGGTGACACTTGCATGTTTCTATTAACCATCGTTTATGGATGAGGAAACTTTCAAGTCACCCCGCTAACAAAGCTCCCCTGGAATAAAAAGCTGGGTAAAACATTAAGGATTTCCTTGGTGCAGTGGGGAGCCCTGAGGCTCCCCTGGGTCCGCCCCTAGGGCTTGGGGTCGGGGCAGGCAGGGGACTCTCACCACTGGGTTGAGAAGCTGCAGAACTAAGGGAAAGGGGACCAAGGGATGGGGTGGGAAAAGTGGCATTTTCACTCAGGCACAGTGGAGGGGAGGAAGCTGAACTTGTCTGCGATGTCCCGGTGGGGCCGAGGCGCAGCAGCAGGTTTGTTGGATCAGCAGCAGTGCGCTGAGCACGAGCCAGCAGGGAAGGAAAGGCTTCAGGAAAGCACATGCTGCTTTCACAGAGATTTTTTTTTTTTTTTTTCTGGCTGCAGTGCTTGTTGCACAGCCTCTGCAAGCACAAAATGCTTTCTCTTTCATCAGTAAATTGTCTTTTCTTATCCTCCCTCTCTTTTTCCTTCTTCTCTTTTTAAATAGGGGCTCTGGAAGTGTCTGAACAGCGAGACTTTGCGCTGGCAGCACCTCCCCATCCTTTGTTACTGGAGCTGGAGGCCCTGTTTTGCATTTCCACTGCCTGGGCAGGGGAAGGCATCTCAAACAACTTCGTCCTGCTTCAGGACGCCCCCCCTGTGCAATTCAGGAGCAATATGAAAGCAGTCTGAGTGCCAAGGAAAGCCGAGCCCCTGCTTGATTAATGTTTGTTCTGGTTCCCAGCTGGGGTGGGGGCTTCTCGCCTCCAGGACAAAGGCATCCCCTGCATGGATGTGAGGAGTGGATGTGTCCTGCACCACCAGAGGCAGCTCCCCCAGAGCTGGTCCCATTCCCAAGGCTGGCAGCACCCTGCACCGTGAGGAGGGGCCTGGGAGAGCCGTCCTTTGTCCTCCAGCCACTCACCTCCTCCTGCCCCAAGCACTTCTGACCCTGCCCTGCATCTCCTCAATAGCAATTTGGGTAGCCACAGACTGCTAGCCACCTTCTGAGGACCACCAGCACACCACCAGCCCATCCCCAGGACCACCAGCAGGCAGCTGGGCGCACGCAGCCTCTGGCCATCCTTCACCTGCACTGCCGGGCACTCTCTGAGCCACCCCAGCTCTATCCCTGCTCCATGGTGGCTTTGCTGGGACCGATTCTGACCACCATCACCCCTGGGAGACCTCATTTCCACGTTGCCCTTGCTAAGCAAGAAGCTTTGGCAGCATCTGGGGCAGCTCAGTGACAGCAGCAGCTGTCAGACAGAGCTGGGGGAGGAAAGGGACAATCACCGACATCCACCCGTTCTTTCAAGAAGTCTTCCAGCCGAGGAGCGTCACAGCCCAGCCTCACGAACCAGACCCAAAATCCGCTAAATATTTGCATAAGTCCCAGCCAAACACAGGGCAGCATGAAGCAAGAAACTAACTCTACTGGGGTATTTCTCCACTCCCCCTCCAGCACGGCGTGGAAAGGGGCACAGCCAGGGTGCATTAGCATCTCTAACTTTTTTTTTTTTTTTTTTTTTTAGCAAGCCCTGCTTGCAACCCCAAACCCCAAATAAAAGGAGGACACAGGACCCAGACCCCCACCCTCCTCCAGCATCGTCTCACGCTCGAGAGCCCAAGGGAGGCGGCACGGGGGGCCCCACTTACCGCTTGCCATTCACCCGCTGCCCAGCGGTGCGTGGGGCACTCGGGGAGGTGACAGTCCCGCTGTGACGGAGGCCGGCTCGCCGGGTCACACGCTGCCGCCTCGGCTGCTGCCGGGGAGCCACCGTGGCAGTGCACGGAGCGCTGCTGGACACCACGGCCACAGGACACCGAGCACTGGAGGAAGGGACGAGAGGTGAGTGGCGGTGGCCGTGGGGCTCGCTCCCTGCTTTGCCTTCGGCAAGGTGCAAATGCCGGAGCTGAAACTTCCAGGCATTTTGCACCGCTTGCTTCACGAGGGAAAATGTTTGCAAGGGCAGAGCAGAGGCTGGAATTGCTGCTTCGCTGAAGCCAGCGGGAATTTTGGCCTCTAAGATAGGAGAGCCGTTAAATCACAGCAAACCAGAGGCAGCACGGCTCTATGCATTACTTCTCATGCATTCTTAACAAAAAGGAAGAGTTCAAAGTACATCGACTGCCACCAGCATCACCAGAGTGGGCTTTAAGGAAAAGCAAACTTGAATGATACAGAAGGAAAGAGTGCAGCGACAAGGAGGTAAAGTTATACAGCCGGAATTCCTTTCAGCATGCACTAAACATGCACAGGAGTCAGGACATGCTGTATCATTGTGAAAACAAATGTCTTTTTTAAATTAGCTGCTTTTTTCCCCCCCTCACATTTCCTTCATTATACTGTGGGCACATATCTGCCCACTTCCAGGCACAGCGAGAACAGCCTCAATTTCTCTGTCTCAGACATCTTCAAATTATTTTCTGCACTGCAATGCTTTTAACAGCTTGTTGTTTTTTTTTTTTTTTCTTTCACACAACATTTCTTATTGTTGTGACTGCATAATGTAGCATGTTTAGCAATACTTAACTTCTCTCTGCTATGGATTCTTTCTTGCTAGATCTTAAAGTTTATTATGGAGGTGTGGAACAGAAGGGATTGGTGTTTATAAAAGAAAGTGTGCAAAAATCAAAGGCGTTCATTTAAAACACAGCTATTACTATTAACTTTTGCTGAATTAACAATTAGTATAAGCATCCTTATTAATATATTAGGAGGGACTTAGCAAATGAGATTATGGCCCAACATTTCAACAGCCACCGAAGTGAACCTTCTCAAGGCAGGGAATTTAGCGGCGCGTAACAGGGGAGCAATTCTCTCCTGTCTAGTTCTGGGGAGTATTTCTCCATAATGCTTCGCTACGCAAATACCCCATAAAGCCAAAAGGACCTTAGAAAGCTGACTGAAAACTTTCAGCTGGCTTCAGAGATTTGTAAGGTGTTTTTTTTTGTTTTTTTTTTTTTTTCTTCCCTCTGTGTGTGTGTGTAACTTGGAAAGTAGCAGCTAGATTTCTGTCACTGCTGATGCAAATGCTTCCCATATGCTGTGCTGCCTCCCTGTGATTAACAGCGCTGTTTGTCCTCCGCATTCCACACGGGATGCTTAAACTGAATAATGGCAACAAACTTGCAGAATCATACACACTGGGATGCATACCATGCTCTAAAATGCCTTTCGGTTAGCATTTATCACCCACCTAAGAAGCATGGGTCCGGGAGCCCTGTGCTAAGGGAGGTGAGCTGTGCTGGGGCTCTCCAGCACAGGTTTTGAGAGTGGGATGTTGGTCCCTGGTGGTGTGAGGCTCCAGGTAAAGTCCTCAATTTGTTCTACTGCATGCTCAGGGTGAAACTTTCCCCCCACCATGAAGCTGAGGGGGATAAATGCTGCCACCCAGCCCTATCCGCAGGTGGCTGTGCCATGGGAGCACTGCACTGGTGCAGGGTGTGAAATCCCTGGTACCCTGGGCCGGGGCCGCCGTGTCCTGAATGTCTCTTGGGAGAGATGTGCAAACGCCCTCCTGCAAAGAGCTTTTTCTTGGCTACTTGGCAGTGGGCACAGAGAGGCTTCCCCTAGCCAAGGGCTCAAAGGCTCTCTCAGGGCACGCGGTGGCCCAGGCACCACAGTGCCCTCAGTGCTACCATGCCCCGGTAGCAATTACATCGGGCTTCGAAATCCCAAAGAGGCATTACAGAGGCATGAAAAGGCAACGTCTTGAACCAGTTTCATCCCGACTGCTTTAATCCAGAATACTGGTCAGTGACCTGTCCTGGGCAAACACAGCTGGCTCTGCTCAACGCTACAAGCAGAGCGGGCCTGAAGCTATCCAGGTTGGGGCAGCCAGCTTGTGCTGTACCCATATATTCCTTCCCCTATGGGATGCCAGGAGCCAGGCAGCCTCTTTGTCCTTCCTATGGAGCCTATACATTTCCCTAGGAATGCTTCTTTTCCTACTGAGCAAGTCTACCAGCAAGCTGCAGAGCACCAGCGCGGCCGTGGAGAAGCTCTACCTTATGAAAACACAAGGCAGGATTTCAGCCTGTAGCTGAAATATGTAAATGCCAGACAGCAGAATAAATATTGGTATTTTTACTAAGTGAAAGGTAAATGGCCATAATTGATAGCATTTAGGAGATACAAACACATTAAATCTGACATTTTGGTGCTAACACAAGCAAATTTAAACCTTGGAGAAAAAGACTTTTTTTCTTCCCTTCTGATTATTAAGAGATATTAAAAATGGTTTGCTGTAGGAAAGCAGATTCATAACAATCCAGAAAAGAATTACCCAGCCGCTGAATACAAAGCATCCAGAGAGAAAAGCACCTGGGAGCAGAGCGCTTGGCTCAGACGACTGCTGACAGGGATTCGTTTTTAATCTTTCTGAAGCATTTCCCAAAAGGAAAAGGAGTAAAAAAAAAAAACTAAAGGCACGTGCAGCACATGTTCTGTGCGTCGACAGGGAGGATGCACTTGTAAAGGAAAACCTTGCCTTAGTTCTCACACACACCTTTGCTGGCTTACCCACAACCAAAGGTGCCCAGCTCTCAGCAGCTTGGCTTTGGGATTGTTTTTACATGGCAGTCAGGCCTTCAGAAAGCTCGTTTAATAATACCTAAAAGCAAACTGACCGGGCTCCTATGAACAGCTCCAGTGTCACTGCTGATGAGGAAGGTGATGCCACATTTCCGTGTCCATTTAGATCCTGACCTACTGGCTAGCAGGGTGCTGAGCCCCTGCCTGTTTCATAGCCTCACCAACAAGTCTGGTATCTACATCCAGCTCGGTGTTACATCTTTTGCAAAACCCCGCAAGCTGTGCACACCTCTTGCAGGGACAAGCATGCTCCTCTTCGATTTGGCAGAGGGTGCCCAAACTGCTGTCCTGTTTCCAACAAATGCTTTGGAGGAGAAACGGAGGGCAGGATAACAACAAGCTCAGGACCAAGTTGGTGGAACCACCACAGCTGTGCTGCTGCCTCCTGGAGCCCCTCTGATTTTCCCACCCAAAGACAAGAGCTGAGCTGCATTCAGCACTCTGCGCTTCCTTCCAACCTGCTTCTATTTCCTCTGTGGAAATAAAACATAATTAAACTACCCCGGGCAAGCTGTCTCTGCTGCATTTGGGGTTTGGCTTTGCTACTCATAAGCACTTTGAGGCCAGGGTTGATGTTGCAGTGGGTGCTTCCACGCCGAGCACCCGCAGCACCCTTGGTGTGGTGCTCAGAGTGTGCTGGGAGCGCGCTGCCTGCTCCTCACTGCTCATCAGCATACAAATATTCCTTAATTGCCTAGTCACAAGAGATTACCTCAGGCCATAAATCACCTCGTCCTCCAATTAAATTGTGTTTCTTTCTCCACTTGCATAAAATTAACTCCAATCATGCGGAGGAATGTTGGGAATTTTGAAACACTTACTTTTATCAATTAAAATTAGCACGTTTTAAAGCAATCGACAGACCATTACATTATTATGTTTACAATTATTAGCTGTAAAAAAAATTTGCTTTCAGCAGCAGTCACTTTAAATAAGGTGCAAATAGGATATGACAAGTGCATATAATAGCTTTCTATTTTCAATCTAGCTTCCTATATGAAGCTGAGGGTTTAGTCCCGCAGATAATAAAGCAGGGGGTTAATTGTCAACATGGGAGCAGAGCTCCCATTGGGTGGGTGCCCCTGGGTGCTCTCAGTCAGTCCTGATGTAAAGGACCCCAATCTCAGCAGCTGAAACTCCATGGTGAACATACACTTATCCCATAACAAATGCAATGGCAAACACTGCTATTGCATGAATTCAAAGGTAAGCATAAAAAATAAAATACAAGTCTGAAAACAATCATAAAACATCAATGGGTTTATTGCCTTTCTTAATAGTCGACATTAAACAACAATATGCTGTCCTAGTCCTAACGTTCGCCTGTGTGCCAGTAGACACGTAAAGGATTTATCTTTTAGGGAACTTGCACACAGTGAGAATTGGTGTTTTGTACCTGAATGTAGAAGACAGATCGCAAGAGAACACGATGTTTTACAAGGTAACAGTTCATTTAGTCTGGGATTTTCAATAATTCTGCTGATTAGCACACTAATGAGGTAGACAGAGAACTGAGGTTCAGAGCTAAAAATGTGATGCAGCAGATTCAAGGTGAAGACAAAGACATTATTTTCAGGAAAACAAGGATTCAAGATATGCTTTCAGCAAACAAGATGCTTAATAACTCCAAGCGCTTTCGCATTTCCAGCAGCCTCTGCTCTATGCATCAGTGCCTGACTTTTTAATGAAGCAAAATTAAGTGATGAGCTTATTAGGAAACAAAAGGTAGTGAAAAGCATTTTTAATGAACAGCTCTGACTGTTCTTTAGGCTTTCCCAGGAAGCTGATAATAAAATTAATTTCAGATTTCTCAAAACTGAGGAAGATCTTGCTTGGGATGTGACACGTTTAAATAATGACAATATTAAAAACATGAATAAATAGTAGATTCTCTTTAATATTACATACTCTTGGCTTCTCTAGCGGAAGCTTAAAATATACAACAAGGAATTTGCTTTCAGTTATATACTAAAAGCAAGCTGCCACGTTTTCAGCTGGTACAAATCAGTGCTGCTCCACTGCTGCCTATGAAGCTACACTGTTTTACGCCACCTGAGGAGCTGGCCCAAGACTTTTACCCTTGTAAAATTCAAGAGGACAGACGTGACGGGAAAACCAGCTTCTAGCCAACTTGACAGAAGAATATCAAAGGGTGCAAAAAGGTATACAACATGTCTCACCTGTCCCCAATCTCCTGATTTCCACTTCGGACATCTGCCCCCTCTGCATTTCTTTTGCACATTGGGCTTAGCAAGGTGCTTGCAATAATCGTCTTCTATATGCCTCCCTTCCTTTGTCAAACAGTACACAGTGCGGTGCTTTTGGCCCCTTCCACAGGAGACAGAACACTGTAAATATAAAGTAACAACACATCAGCTCTCACGCAGGGCCAGCTATGCGGTTCCACATGGGCCATGACTACACAGGGCATTTTTGTTTCATCTGGACCGAAAAGCACATCCCCAGGCTCCCGGCAGCTCACACAAAGTTCAGAGGGGATACGGAGGGGCAGAACATAACCTGGAACTGGAAATGTTCCCATTTGTACTTCATATCTCATGTTTGTGGTCAAAGCCCCCCGAATGCCAATATCAAATTGAAGGAAGAAGCTGGCATTCAGCAGGGACAATGGGCTTTGGGGCTAGATTTCCTGGCACTGCTCCTGTGGTTTCAAAGGAGCAGAGTCATCTTATGGGGATCAAGGTGGGAGCCCTCAGTATCTGCTCAGTACTTGAAAGGGACCATTTCCATTTACCTTGGTAAAAAAGGGGGTCAAATGTTGGTAAAACAGGAGAGTAAAGGGTGATATACACCTTCAGAGAGGGAAGTAACAGCACAGAGGACAAGGCAGAAGAGCAAAATGCAGTCTTTCCATGCTTGTTTTACCCTGTACCACTGTAGACTGATTTACTTTTTTTTTTTTTCTTCTGAACAAAGACTGAAACCAGGACATGCTCATCCTGAAGATTTATGCATTTTGAAAACAACTCAGAAGAAGGCAGAGCCTGGAGAATCAAAGCAGAAAGGAAACCAGCAGGTATGTTAGCTGCAAGCTTTGTAGTGAAGCAACGAATTTCAACCTCCCTCTGCAGGTTCACTGAACTTTTTCAAATGTGACCATTTCTGGCATGCAAACCCCAAGCAACTTCACTTTGATTTCAGATTAGTCTCCTCCAAAAGATTTAGGAATCAAAGGGGTCTGGAATCACGACAAGAATTTAATATGACAGTTTCTTGTAGAACAAGCCTCTTACTCAGCATGATGCACCCAGAGACTCAGTTTCAATTTCTTCATTACACGTTATGCAACTCATTACGTACTGTATCACAGGCATCTTGGCTCAATCCTTGAGCACAAACACACTGCTCCAACCATCTCTCCATATAAAATGCTCTGCTTCCTTTACAGAAAGGAGCAAACACACAGAGATAAAGCTTCCTCCTTCTTTTTGAAGCTACTCCATCAGTATATTTGCTAAGAAATAAATTACAGCCCAAGCTCTTCCCTGCCTATGAATACATTTGAAACCTAACAAACTACAGATTATATATGTAGCAGTTCTGGAAAATCCATTAGACCAGAAATTGGCACTTGCATTGACAGCCGTGATTATTTTAAATTACAGCACTACTTCCAAATCGCTCAGCCCCCATTGTGTTAAGAGGTATACAAAGAAACAGTGAGAGAGCAGTAACTTGCTCCAAAATGAAAAAGTTCAGGCAAACGTGGAGAGAAAGGGATGCAACTCATAAGATCAGATGTTGCTGCTTAAAAGGTTATGTAAAAGCTTTACACACAAAAGCAATGCCCTGAAAAAGGCAGTTTTCCTGTTGTAAGACCACTACCAGAGGTAGCCAACGTCCCTTGAGGTCAATGGGATTTCAGGGCCCTTTAGGAGGTCAGGGCAGATCTAGCTGTGTAAGATGGGTGCCCCAGATGACACTGGTGGCACAGCCTGTCCCCAAGCCCTCATCCCCACATGCCCTGTGCTGGTGTACATGGTGGTGGGGCTGAGATCTCCTCAGCCCAGCCGCTATTTCACAATTGGCCAAGAAACCCGAAGACCAACATTCAACGCTGCACTGGAAAACAGAGGAAACGCTGTCCCTTTGTTCCAAAATAAGACTTTCACAAATCATTGAGTTTCATAAACTTCACTTTTTTTTTTTTTTTTTTTTTTTTTTAGTATCAATAGGAAAAAAAGATCGAGTTACTGTTATTCTACTTTTATAAGCCTTCAAATCTCATCAGGAGTTCATTTTTTCATTCTTTCAACATCTCTCCTCAGGCAATGAGCATCAGCAACGAGAAAAAAACATCAAGTCCTAACAAACTAAGTTATAAACTTCTAATACGTCCACTCCTTTAGTGTCTTTGGGCTAAATGCCAACAGCGGTACTTCAGCAAAAATTCAAGTGCTCCTCAGCGCTCTCTGTGCAGGTCGACACCACTTTAAGGTGACAGTGAAAACTAAAGCATAAATTCACACACTTGGTCAGGGCCCTGTTTTGTCCCACATCCCGAGCCAGTAAAGCAAAGTGCATGCTTTCTCTAATTTAAAAAACACATTGGGCCTGGTACTTATTGTAAAGGAAGAGTAACATCGTTTTATAACACACGTACGTTTCTGGGGACTTGAAGTTGTTTGATAAACATTTAATCTTGCAAATAATATGGTACCAGTAATTTCCAAAATTGCTACCCCCTTCTACAAATTGCTTAGCTTTGGTGCGGAGCCAGATTCTGACATTTATCTTGGCATCTGATGCCATAACATGGCAGGGCTACAGGCACATGTTGGTGCACTTTGAGGCTGAGACATAATCAGACTAATTTTGTTAATACTTGAATGTAATTCTCAAGATGCTGCAATTAATCATTTCTATGTTTGCCTTTAATGTACATTAAAGTTAGGCAGCTGTACGTTTTTAGATCTAAGACATCCATTTGGTTTCACGCACATTTGAGTTATGATCTCATTTGCTCTGACAGACAATAGAAGCTGAACGATCTGATGTAACCAAGAATTGGAGACCAACAATTCCTCTGCAAAGGGCCCACCTTGTAATTGCCTTCTAATTCTTCTCAGCTATTTCCAGCTTTTATTTGGCACGTAGATTGTAGGCATATGCGAGCCACATGCACAAAATAATTCGACAGTGCTTAATCTCACTGCCGCGTGACTGAGGGGAGCAATGCACCTAGCTACTGCGGTCCCCTCATCAGTTACTTCTGACCCTGGAGGAACTTTGCATTTCATTAGCAGGGCTCTTTTCATCGCTGGAAACGCTTACAATATCTATCAGTAACAATGCCACGGTGAGGTAAGCGTTGACCTTGCCTTCTTTAAACATTTGAAAAGCACAGACAAAAACACTCCTCTCACCGACTCCTTTCGTTCTTTCTTTCTTTCCTTCCCCCCCTCCCTGTGGAGAATACTTCAAAGTGCTGGGGGTGGACGGGTGGCTGGCTGTGGAACAGCAGCCTCATCCAGGGCTCTTTGAAGCCAACAGCAAGGCTCCTACTGCTTTCAGTTCCCTCTGGATCCAGCCCTGAAGGTGCAGCCAAGGTACTGTATTGACTTTGTTCACTGACCAGCTCCCTAGAGTCGGGGATCACTTGCTCTCAGACATGCCCATGGCCAACCTGCCTCTGCCAAAGTGCTTGGAAACATCACTCTGAAATGCTGTCTCCAGCCTGAGGCAGAGGCACGGCAACAAATATCAGCACCCCTGATATCTGGGCCTGCGAGGGCAGCTATCCTCTCCCTGGTGTGCAGGATGGTCCAAAAACAACGCGTGGTGGTGGTTATTAACGCGGCACATAAAATATCAGAGAAGGGCTATTTCAAAAAACAAGCCACAGCAATTGCGGTAAGGACGCTAGTAAACATTCCTCTTGCAATCATCTTTATTATCTCCTTAAAACGACCGCAGTCACACCTGGTGCTTTACATGGAAAATAAGAATAAAAGGTCCCTCCTTACAGCATTAGGATCAAAGCTTTTGAGCACAGATTTAGGGGAATTATGCTTATTGGCATGTTCACAAAACTGATCACGCAAGTACGGTGGATTGGCATGCTGCTGATTTCTTCAAATAAATACACCGCTTAGTTTAAATAAATGCAACAAAAACAGTTTAAATAAATACAAGAAAAATATTTCCGTACCAACTGTTTCCAGAAAGGTCAGAACATGATGCTAAATCTCTCCTGCAATGCATTGCTCTGTTCCAGCACACGCTTGTATTTTTGTTTCCACAGAAATTTGTTTTCTGTTTCAGAGTTCAGGAACGATGAAGATTTTGCTACTTTACCAAATACGTGCACATTGCTTTATACTAATCCTCACTGCATTTCCTACTCAGCCTTCCTGGAAGATGAGGGTACACCTCGTTGAGTAAGGCCTTTCTAGAATAAGGCGGCTGCTGCCTGATTCACTGGGTTAGGAGCAGGGGAAGAAAAACAAGAGGGAAACAAACAACAAAAAAACAAAACAGAATATACACCGCACCCAAAATGCTCTTAAAAATTTGTACAGTTTCTGGCTGGCTGGGCCCAGGTTCTGATCCTGTGCCAAGGCTGTGCTGCTGAGAGCATCGCCAGCCCCCAGCACCAAGGAGCAGAGAAGCTCTGCTCTCATTAACTTTGTGCACCAAATGTCCACCCAAACACAGGGCAGAAATGCGAGTAAGTCAAGAATCTGGGTAAATTCTCCACCAAAAATGGAAACTTTCAGAAAATGCTGCCAGACTGCTTTTCCAGGCCCTGTGCATCAATGAACGATTTGGGAGGTATTTGAGATAATGAATGCAAGCTGTGGTGATCACCAAATGAATTCCCCAAGATAGGTATGCTCAGATAGCTCAGGAAGGGCAGTGGTGGGGACTGAGAAGAATTAGACTAAAAGGTCTTTATCAGATTCTGCCAGGAGCAACTTTTCAGAGGAAATTAAAATCAATCCTTGTAGATTTAGATTTCCATGCATTAAGGATTATATGGAAAGTGAGCGCTCGTAAGTAAGCCCTCATTCATCCTTTCCAACAGTCTGAGCTGAAACATGTGCTAGATGAAATAAAACAGAAAAAACACCGAGTCCTACAGCACTGCTTCATGCTCTTACATCCCATCTGCATTAGGAGCTGTGCTCCTGGATGTCAGCACGCTTCTCCCACTGCCAGCAGAGTCCGACCATGCACCCTCACAGTGACATTTCAGCACCCTATTGGTGTTCATCAGCCTCCTGCTACAACTTATGCTGCTGCTACCAGGTTCTGGAAACTTTGGCACAGCCCCGTGACATCTGTACCTCTAAAGTCTCTCGAGCACAAAGGACATCAGAAGAGACACCACCAAGACAAGCCTGGATTGTTCCTAGCCAGCTGGCTCCTTACTGAAAGTCTTAAAATGCCTGAGCCTTTGTGTTATCCAGCACCAGAGGCTCCATGGCATGCAAAACAACTCAATTAGCTTCAAAGCAACAAGGCATTTTAGCAGGTAACTCCTTAGGCGTTGGTGGGACAAGCACCAGGGTGCTGCTCCATGTCACGTATTCTCCTGTGGCTGCAGCACTTTAGGAGCTGTTTAGGAAATAGTTGCTCCCAGTTTTGCCCTAGAGTCTGGGAGAACCTTAAGCAATGTCCAACCCGTGCTGGCTCCCCAGAGAACTGTGAGGAATGAAGAAAAGGCAATGCTTAAGGATAACACTTATGGGTAACACTTAAGGGTAACGCTTAAAACTGAACATCCTGAGCACTTAAATCACTAAAATAATTTCTCCAAGTTGCAGAACCTCACAGGATATATTGGAAACAGGTACCTGCAGAAGCTGCATGAATCTCCCTTCTACAGCACCCATCTGCTAGGTAGCACCTTGTCCCCCTCCTTCTCCCACTCACATTGTTACATCCCTACAGAGACTGCCAGGTGCAGAAATCAGCAGGGCTGTGAGAGCCCGCTTTAAAAGCTGCATCCCTGCCCCACTCCAGGCTTTTTAACTTAAACAGCAAACAAGCAAAAATCACCAAATAGAGTCTGCAGGAGGACTGACTTGAGGAGAGACTTTTCCTCAAATTAGGAGGAAATGTGTGAGCTACCCGAGGAAGCCTGCATAATGGGATGTGGAAGGGGCTGATGGAGCCTATTTTCCATGCTGTGCCACTTTTAAAAAAGTAGCAATTGAAGCAGCAAGCAGCCTCGGCTAACTGACACCTCGGTTTTTCAGTGAGCAGTTGTATTATAATACCGCTTAGAAGTGCCATTCAGGGATAGGATTTCTCAGTGTTGGATGGAGAGAAACACAACATAAAGAGTTCCTCAAAGAATGCCAGCCCCATTTCACAGGTGTGCATCACACTGGGTGCCTGTAGGAGCAAGGGGCTGCTTCTTACTCCCCAATTTTATAAAGAAAAATCTTGCCTTAATGCACCAGCGATCAAACACTTTGTCAGCCTGCATAGTCTTGGGCATCAGGCAGATTTTCCTGCGTGCTGCTGGCTCACCCGCCTTCCTGTGAGCTAGTAAAAATTAAAACATGAATAGAGCGTTAAGTGCCTTTGGAGCAAGATTAACTGCATTGTTTTTCCTTAATGACTGCACAAATCTGTCACCATGAAAGTTAGAAACACAGTCAATATCTTTATGCTTAATATCCCTCATCATCACACATTCTTGCTTCTAAATGCTACAATCCCTAGGATCTGAGCGACAGTAATTATTGCAGTTTGGGGTATGCAGTGGGAACCTGGCACATGGACAAAAACACAGGCAGACTTCCCAGCTCCCAGCCCAGGGACCTGCGGGAAGTTGCTGAACTTCACAGCTCATCTTTGGAAGTGTTTCTGCTCGGACGTGTCTGCTGCAGTCTGACAGATTGCAATCACTGCACAGAAAGTGCTTTGGGAGACAAATGTTCCCCGAAATTGCCATTTATCATTTGTTTCTCCTGTGTGTGAGTGTGTGCGTGTGTGTGTACATCAGGTCTGCCCACAGCCACGGAGGGGCCATCCATGACCCGGAGACTGAAGCCACTCCTCTCTGATCAGCAATCCCCAAACCTTTTGGTCAAGCTCAGGCCAGCTGTGCATGGCCTGGAAAATAACCACCTCACTGAGAAAATGTGTAAGAGGGGAAGTGTAAAAGGCAGCCAGGGAGGCACACAAAATGCAGCCTTCCCCTCCATGGGGTCCTGCAGCCCCCTGCTCAAGGGGCATCGTGTAACATCCCAAGGGGAGCCATGGGCAGGGGCAGAGGAGGGACCTGCTCACTCCGGGAGGAGAAAGGTGAATATTTTCAGCAGGTTAGGACAGAGGCATGGATTGGACTATTTGTAGGGTAGGAAACATCAGGGATTACTGATGTAGTTGGGAAAGACACTGGGAAGAGATGCAGCACCTGGGGGTGTGGGGAAGCGAAGAGGTTCAAGCCACAAGGAATTACCCTTCTTGAGGCCCCTGGTGCAGCGAGCTTCTGCCGCTGGCAGCGACAACAGGAGAGGCTTACGAAGAACAAATGAGCTGGCTTTTTCTGCAGCTCGTACCCTGGCATTTAACCTTAGCCTTCAAACCCTGGACGTGGGGGGTTTGAGAGACCACTGCTACCTCGTCATTTTAGTTCTCCGTCAGCCTAAGAGATGTGAAATTTAACCACCAGACCAGATCCCACCAGGTGCAAAGACAAAGCATGGGGATTGCAACAGCAGAGAGCTGCTGCAGGAGGTAACCCTGTGAGGTATTGATGCAGCAAAGCACCTAAGCACATGCCCAGAGCACCACAGTGGGGTCCCCACCTAAGGCATAATGGGTGGGCTTTGGTGCTTATAGTCCTGCTCACACAGCATGGCACAACGGGGCAGCAGAACTGAGCCTACACAGCTCTCATCTTTTAAGGAGAAGAGGCAGCAAAAGACCAGTGGTGATAACAGGCAAACAGCAAGAATGGAATGGAAAATCAAGGGCAGGGCAGGAGGAAGGCAGCAGGCACGGCTCTGCCCCTCCAGCAGTGTTGGGGCTGGGTGAAGCTGGATAGATGGCACACAGTACTGCAGGGCTGAGGCGGGTCTGGTTTGCTTGTTTTTAAACAAAGCAAAGAGGTCTGCACTGTCAAAGGCCTTTTTTTGACGGGGGAGCCAAAGCAGACAACTTTTTGCCTTTTATCAGCTCACCAAAGAGCTGTCCCTGCAGTCAGGAGGTCTGCCTGACCCCAGAGAGGAGACAGACAGGGAGACAGCAGCTTTGGTGGGCCGGCCTGAGCAAACAGCTCTGAGATGGAGACAGATTGCTAAAGATATCCATAGGCTACAAAGTCCTTATTTTGGTTTGTATCAGCTTTATTAAATCTGCACTGCATCTATTTCTACATGTTTTTCCAAAGACGTGCAAGCCACACACAGAGCATCCCTCTGCCTGGGTTACGGGTGTTGGGACCTTCTGTGCAGCCCTCCTCTGCTGCATTTGTCCTTCTCCCCAAGGCTCCCAGGGGTAGGATTGTTATTATTTGTTTTCTGACAATCCCTGGCACTACACAGAAATACAGGCTCGCAGCCTCAGAGCCTGAACCAACATCGTATGAATGAAGGAGAGGAAGAGCAATGTGAAGCGCTGGCTGACTGCAGAGTTCAGCGTGCCCATCACTTCATTTTCAAGGATGGCTTTGTTATTGCAAAAACATGTGTAAAGGATCATGCCGCAGCTCAGTAATGCTGCTGTCACAGCAAATTCATCTTCTGCAGAAGAGAGGAGGAGAACAGCAGAGCTATATACACTTACAACCCAATCTGCCCCTGGTTATCACTTGTGCCTTAGCAAGAGCTGACACACTGCCTGCTAAGAATGTTATCAGAACAACGACAGGGAGAATATTGCTGTTGAACAGCCTATTTTCAGCAAGCTTCACGGGGAGGGCATCTTGTAAACAACGGGTTGGGGTTTTGAGAGAATTAAATACAAATAACCCAAACTTTGCATCATCACCCGTTTTCAGATTGAAATTCCTGCGTGCCAGGCAGCCCTCGTGCTCCCACGTCTCCAGAGAGACTTTGCCATTACCTGCAGCCCTGCACACAGCCAAGGAGCCCTGCAAAGCCACCAGCACCACCAGCTTCCAGTGCTGGCTAATAGGCTACACCATCTGAACCCCAAACTGCATTCCCATTGACAGTAACAGGGTTTGGATTCTAGCCAATTCACATTCTAATTATTTCATTACAAGCTTCCAGTTCTTCACCATTTGATCAAAAGATCTGCCAAAAATCACGATAACCAGCATTTCTGCCTGTTTGATAAGAGCCAGGAAGCACACAGCACAGCTTCCCAGGCTCCACAAGCTACTCAACCACTGCATTAGCAGCTCCAACTCTTGATACCAAAGAGCGATAAGTACTCAGCCGAGCAGATTACCTTTAAAATTATAAGACTCTTTAGGAAGTAAGCCACCCACCCATTGTCCGCAGGTCAAATTCAAATAATTACTATCCCACCACAATGAGGTCCAAAGGACTGACCCGCCTGACCCAGGGCAGAGTGCTGTGAGATATAATTGTGTTTCCTTATCTGTGTCTGCTTCCTAACGTGGAAAGACTGAGAAGCCCATGACAAGGGAATTTGGCGTTACTCACAAGTTGTATCAGGATACAGTGCACGTTAGTGTAAACTCTCCAGCACCAAAATTTCACAGAGGTTATGGCAAGGAGCAGATTTGCTCTGAGAGGAGTGGGTTTAGATTTGTATTTTAAGGGAAGACACAAATAACACTCCATGAGCATCTCCCTCATTCTGGAGAACATGGCGAGATTTCCTCTCGTTATTCAAAAGCATGTATAGACATCTGTGTTTGCATCATGAGGCATTCAGAGGAGAAAAAAGAGTCTCTGTATCCTGGTGACAGTCTCTGCACGTTTTCTAAAGCATCATTTTAATAAAAAAGTCAGGTCTATCACACGGCTTACAGTTCTGCAGTGTTTAAATACATGTTCTTAAGTAAGCAAGGAAATAAAAGTATCACCTCCCCTCAGTCCTCTTTGAAAGTACATCATAATAACAAGGCATCTCACCAGTCTCCTATTATAAAATTATCATTTCCATACAGAATCTGTTTATTCATTTAATAATCTTTATAAACCTGGATTTAACCAGCCAGATAAAATCGTTTGTTTACTGTATAAAACTGCAGTGGAATTTTGCCTAAGGACTGAGGGTTGGACTCTTCAGATTCTCTTGGCTTTCATTTGTACGTATTTTATAGCACTTATTTCATTCCAACTTGTGTGAAGCTAAGCCAATCAGATGCTTGCAAGAAATGAGTTTAACCAAACTTCACGATTTGTACACTTTTAACTGTTTTTTTTTTTTTTTTTTTTTTTTTTAAATTATTAAGAATGACAGTTTCTGTTGGAGAACAAAGCAAGTAAACCATTTCAGAAAATTTAGTAAAAGTTACCAAAAACTAAGTATATGATCTTAATTTAGCAAGACTCAAGAAATCATTATACAAAATCATTTATGATTACATTCTACTTGTCTTTAATTTTTTCACTGTTCAACATTAACATTAAACATTGTAAATGTATGCAATATTTATATAAAATTAAATAACAATATTGGAAAAATAAATACACTTTTACATAAATACATAAATCCATACTGCTGAAAAGTTTCAGCTAATACTATACTCTTGTTTCAAAAGTGACCAAAAAAATATGGTAGTGACACTCCATCCAAACAGATGAAGTACGTACAGCTACAGAATGATGTTTGCAACCGATGACAGAGCTAAAGCAAATCAGGTGCTTCCACACTAATGAAAAAATTTGGACGTTGCTACCTACAGTAGTAGCACGAGGTAGACATACACATAGAGCATTTTGCAGGAGGGACACGATGCCCTGTTGACCCCATAGATAAAATGCAGTCCTCAAACAGCTCTGGGGTCCATCAGAGCCAAATGACACTTGGGTAGCAAGACCTGAAAATCCAAGTCACTTCATGGCAGTGACTGGAGCTGGGCTCGGCAGCCCCTGCACTGGGAAGGGGAGCGAGGGGGTGCTGAGCACCAGGGTCCACATCCCCGAGGGGAGACGGGAGGAGATGCTGCGGGAAGGATGCCCCTGCCCCGACATCCCAGCTCTTCCCAGGAGACCGAGCGAGGGACAACCCACCAAGGTTAATGCAGGCAAGAGATTTAGTAGAGGCAAAGGAATTTTTTTCTGGTTAAAAAAAAAAAAAAAAAAAAAAAAGCAGAACAGCCAAATACAGGACTGCATCCTGCATTAGGAATGCACCCTGCATTTTAAGCCGAGGAGCAGATGCAGCCCTCCAGCCATGAAGAGGCTGAACGCTGAGTGACACCAAAACGCAACACAACTCTGTCCACACCTGTGGTTCTTGCAAACGTCCCAGCATGGGTAACAAAGGCTCGCAGCACTTCTCAGCTGGTAATGCTGCCAGAGAGCTGCTGCACAGGTTGCTAGTTCTGCTTAGCTCGCCTCGCTCATTTGTAGCACCAACTATCAGCGTACAAGTGATATGTTAGCACCTCAAATGAAACATTTCATATCACTGTCCCTTGTACTGGTGAAGCACCGTATGAACACTAGTCCAGCAGTTTTATGGCTATTGCATATCACTGAGGTATGAGAAAAATATTGAGAAACGTTACTGAAGGCATCCGCATTACTGAAGCATCCACAGAAACTAGTGAGGTTATGTTCTAGCAAGACGGCTCATCAATCAAACCATGACAAGTAAGGAAGTCCGATACATTATAAGAGAAAAAAGGCCTCTTTGTAAAGTGCTTTTGAGTCAAATTATCTTTTTTCTTCCTTTTTTAAAAAATCTTCTTGAAAAGCTGTTATTGCAAAACACCCACTAAAAGTCGACATCTGTTTGAAGGCCCCTCCAAAACGGGCAGGTCCATGGTTTCCAGCACACCAGAGGTGCCCCATGTGGCACTTGCACTGGCACAGGGGCTGCTGCTCTGGGCAGGGAGAATTTCAAAGCCGCAGGACTCAAAACAACATCTTAGATCCTGACTCAGGATCTAAAGCCACTGCAAGAGCATCTCTGTAGAGGAATCCCAGCCAGACAAACTCTCCAGCAGCAGAGAGATGCGTGAGGATAGCTTACAGGTGCCTCTGCGCAGTGCATCACACGTGTTTTATATGGGAATAGAAATACAGCAGGGGTGTGGATGCACACGTTTCTATGTAAGTGTGCATGGGACAGCTAGGGACATGCACATGCATCTCTACACACTTGTACCTGCAAGGAAGCTGATGCCATTTAGGACAATTTTAACCCTGTCAGTTTGTGTTTGGCAGAGAACAGGCAACTTGTAAACCAGTAGGCATACGGTGCAGTGTTGCCATTGAATGTCAGCACAATTTAACTTCGATGCAAAGGTACTGCTTAAATGCCAGGTTTAAATCCATATGCAAAGGACTCCGTGAGAACCAAGACTCATAATGCACAGCACTTGCACGGTGTAGCAAAATGGACGAAGTTGACTACTTAGCAGAAAGTGCCTTTTAAATTAAAGGACTTGAGCTCCCCTAATGCAAGCCCTTCCTGAACAGGTGTTATTCTGAATATATCATCAATAATCCTCTTTAAGTGCAGTTTTAAGACATGAAGCATTAGCACCTTAGTTTGAAGCAAATTAAATTGGTTGTTATGGGATATCCACAAAACGGTTCACAAAGAGAAAGAGTTTATGGCCGTACCGAGCTCCAAGGACCAGCGCTCCAGGCGGCATCTCTAGGACAGTCGTGCACATTGCACTGCTCTCTGTCCGGTGGCTTGTCAAGGATTTCGCAGCTCAGATCCGTAAACCTTTCTCCGTTGGGGCGCTGACACACCACGAGCCGCGTTCTTGTCCCTCCCCCACATGGCTTTGTGCACTGGAAGTCAGCAGAGGACAGAGGATCACCACCTGGGCACCCACAACTCTCTCGAGCCCCCAGGGTTGTTTCTGTTCCCACCTCACCCTCTCCAGCCACGTCCCCCCCAAGCAGATGAGGCATCAGCTTCTCTCTCCCCAAAGCCATTCATGCTGCTCCACAATGAAATTTCCAGACCCAGCAGGATTATCTGAGGTTAGCATCTCCAATTGCTCATCTTGGATGAGTTCTCAGAACAGAGCAGTGTTTTTATTACAAAGAAAGGCCTTTGGTTGAACTAGACATATCTCAAAAAAACAGAAACCTCAATTTTTGTTTCCAGGCAAAAGCAAATTCTACAAATGTTTCCCATGACAAATGGAATCAAAACCACCACTAAGCAGTTGCTAGGGTTCACTCGTTTATCAGAGGCTGCCTTTCATGCTCCAATATTTCTAATTTCTAACTGTGATTTCCCCCTCCTACCCCATTTCTCAACCACCCCCTAGCAGAACCCTTCCCTGCGCAGGGAGGACAGGATTAATGGTGCACTCACCTCTCCCCAGTTGCCGTAAGCCCACTGAGGACAGGGGCCGGACTCGCACGATCTCTGCTCCATGGGTTTGGTTTTCTCATCGCAGTTATTCGCGGTGTATCCGTTTTCATCCTGGCACACCACGACCCGTCGCTGGAACCCCCCTGCACATGTGCTAGAACACTGCAAGACACAATTGCCCATAGCTTTTCTGAGTCCAGGAATAATTGAGCACTCCCTGCTCCTTCCCAGCACACCACACCATGGGAATGCACAGCTAGAAATGTAATACAGCTAACAGGCATTATTAACTTCAAAACTCTGCTATTACTAATAGCAGTGCAATGACTTAGGTGCTGACTAGGCAAAGAAAATAAACACAAGCCTGGTTTTGAGCAGGTGAGTAATCCCCCCTGCCTTTAACACAGTGTTTAATATCACATTCGTGCTTAATTCCCTTTAGAGATTTCCATGATAAAGTGCTTCAAACTGGCTGGGGGGGGGGCAAGGAGCTGGCATTAAGGCTCTGCTGTACTTTGGCAGCAGCTCTGCACAGCTGTAAATGCCCCAGAAGGCAGCCAAGAAACAGAGGCTGGCTTTTGCCTTACGGAAAATGATGCTATCTGCACACAGAGCCTGGGCAACGTGTGCTGTGAGGGGAGGAGAAGCGATGCCTTCACCCTGCTGCAGCACTGGGGGGAGCGAGCAGGGAGCAGCATGCAAGGAGAGGGGTCCCTCTTTTTCCCTGCATGGTGATGTTAATAATAATAGTCATAAATAATAATAAGCCTGAATTAGCCCTTGAAAAATAAATGGAAATAAGAAAATCCTGGCACTTACAGCACCCCAGGGACCGATTCTCCACTGATTGCCTCCCGGTATATGTGCACGGTTTCGGTTGGGGCTGCCTCCGGGGTGCAGTTTCAGGCGATGATCCGGATAGAGGAAAGGGTGGATGGGCCTGCCGTAGTCGTGGCTGTTTGGATGACAAGGAGACATGGAGCAGTCTTGCTCGGTGGCAGGGAGGTCGTCTGGATCACACTCACTCCTGTCCACCAGCTGGTCACTGTAATTGATGCAGATCACTTGTCGCGTTGCCTTACCTTGACCACAAGTCACCGAGCACTGCATTACAGTGGGAAAAGGAGACACAGTCACATTTCCAGCTTTGAACACCTGACCGACCGCTATCACTAACAAAGAACAGCTGAAAACCTTAATCTCCCCACTTTATAAAGGGCCAAGCGCGACAGATTAATGAAGTCTGTTTCCAGCAGCCAGGCCTAAAAGGCTCTCCTGTGAGAGGCAGCGATGCTTACAGAGCTCCACTCCAAGGCTTTCCACTGCCCGCACGGTGTCACGGTGCACATTTCTGTGGCTGATGGCTTCGGCAGGTGGAAACAAGCAGACTCGTCGGCCACCGAGCCCTGGTCATCCCGACAGCTGACATATCTCATCCGCGTCCCTTTCCCACACGTTGCGGAGCACTAGGGAAGAGCAACAAGCACTCCACTAGAAAGCTTCCTGTTATATGCCACAAGGGCTTTGGAACAAAAAGCCAGTCAAATGCACTTAAAAATATCACAGCGTCTACTGTAAAATAATCCTGAAAGTATTACGACACACGCTTACCGGTGTCCAGGATCCAAATCTCCACTGAGTCCTGTGAACGCCTGATACGGATCTCTTGGCTTCAGGACTGTTTGGATGGGGAGGACATGCTGCGATCTCACAGTCCTGTAAGGGAAACACAGGAGGGAAATAAAGCAAGCGATGAAGAATTTGCGGATGTTTCAGTTAAACCACCTTTTCTTCAGTGCTTTCTCCCTGTATGTTCTTGCTGAATGAGCAAAATTTGGAATCAGTGCCCCTAAAGGCTTCATATGCAGCACCTCAGTGGACTTTTAAGTTATTAAAAACTCTAAAATTGGGATCCTCATGACTAAGTGCCATCTTCATGCATTAAAAACTGATGCTTTGAGGCAAGAGATGAAAGTTCATTAAAAGAGCTCTGGTATGAAGGCATATCTACAAAGCAGCACCATTGTCTCCCTTCAAAAATCCCAAACTCTTTGTTCAGTGCAAGACCTGTAACCTTTTTAACAAAGGTTATGTTGTTGAGCTGATTGCAACCCTCTGGTTCCCCATAGCCCACCAGGCTGCCTGTAGCCACGTCCTGATCTTCTCCACACACTAAAAGAGCGAGGGTTTGGGGAAGGAAATGTCATGTTCAGCCTCGTTACGCTGCCTCGCAGGGGGCTCCAGTCTTTTCTGGCCCTCCTGGGAGGTTTGGCAACAGAAGTAATGGACAGCCAGGACTTGACACCACGAGCCTACAAGTACTCAGTGCCAAACAGGAAATTAAAGTTGATCTCCACTACAAGAGAGAGATCACCCGGCCCTTGACAAATGGCCTAAGTCATTTCCGCATTGCTAAGATTTTACTTGTGCTGGAGATGTGTGCGCCAAACGGTCCCATGTAACTGATGCCAGGTGGCAAAGGAACAGCAGGATTTACCTGGGTGTCTGTTGGCCTGGTTGCAGCATTGCACTCGTTATCATCCACCACTGACACGTAGGTGCCCACGACACACTTCACCGCTCTCATCTGGTAGCCTTGGCCACAGGTCACTGTGCACTGGGAGAGGGCAGACAGGAGAAGTGCTGGGTCTGAGTAGCTACTTTGGTTAGACAGCTTTAATCAGCCCAGCCTGTGTTTAAGCACGTTGCACGAGCAGCAAAAATAAAACCCAGCTTCCCTTCTGCTTTCTCTCTACAAGTTTCAGCTTTAAATTAGGTCAAAGTTTTAATTTACTGTGCCCATCAGAGCCTCACACACTTCACTTACTGTCCTCTGGAATGAAGGTGTGAGCGTTTAAATGATTTGCTCTTCTGCACACAATAAATCACAGTCTGGTAGAAGCTGCACCATATCCTTCTTTAAAACTGGTTGTTGAGCCCCACAGTAGCACAAATAGCTAATGAATATTTTTGCTGATGGGCAATAAGTCTGGCTGGGACAATTGGCTTTGCTGTTGTTTTTTTTTTGTTTGTTTTTAAGTCAAAAGTTACCAGCTTTGTGGAAAAGAAGATGCCAGAACACTCCAGGAGAAATGAGCAACTTGCATTTGAACAGAAAAAAAAATCTGTTTTAATAACTCCCCTCAGAAACTGGAAAACATTAAAAGCAACAACCACTACTCAGTGGGAGAAGCTTTTTTTTTTTTTTTTGGTGAAAAATTAGGCCACGTATTTGTGTGCCTAGATATGGACTTAGAAGTGTAACCTTAGCAACCCTTTTTTGAAAATCATGACCAATTCAGTATGACACAGATCAAATTTAGCACAATGGGCAGGTGTTATTACTGCTGCCCCCAAGCAAATGGAGGGTGTGCACATTTGTGTGTGCAAATCCATTCACACAGCTATCACCAGGATAAATCCTTTGTGGAGGTACCTGGCCCCAGGGCCCCACTTGCCACGCCGCACACTCCTGCTGCTGGCACGTTTGCACTGACTCCGGCTTCGTTTCAGGGTCACAAAACCTGTCGTTTAACCGATCTTCTCCAAACTGGCACCAGGTCTGGCGATGCTTGTGCCCTTTCCCACAGGTGACCAGGCACTGCGAGGAGGAAAACATGAGCTCAGGTGGTGCCCAGGCAGCACCTCCCTGGAGCTTGAAAACAGACCTGAAATCATCACTTGAACACGGCTGGAAATATGGCTCTAGCCAAAAACCACGTGTGCTGGAAAACACACGAGTGTATTGCAGTGACACGGGGCTTCTTGGGCGCAGGGAGAACACAGTCGTGTGGGGAACTGCACCAAGGACAGTGCCAGTCCATGGAGGCTTTTCATTTACACTAAACTCAACAAGTGGCTAAATCCTGGTATAAGACTGATTTAAAAATTTCTCAAAATCAAGGTCCACATACCATACCCTGGCATAACGCAGCCTCGTGGCTATTTTCATCGTTTTTTTTTTTTTTTCCAAACAATAGTTCTTCCAATGTGCCAAATGACATGGAGAAAAGCACAGCAAATGTGAGTGCCAAGCAGGATGGCCAGAAAGAGACAGAGACAACAATGCTTTCCCCCCTGCCAAGGCAGATACAACCTGGCTCCAGGGATGACTACATCTTCCAGCAGCTCCCAGCAGCTGTGAGATGTAGGGCAAAGCTGCAGCACTGCCCTCTGGGGCTTCGGTAGAACACAACAGTGTGCCAAAGGCTTGTAAAAGCAAAGCATACTTGCTCGCTACTGAGCATGCATGATAAAGCTGTGTGTGAGTGCCTCTTCCAGCATCTCTTCCACTGCCACAGCACTCATCCCAGCAGACAGGTATTTTGTGGAGAACAATGGTCAGTTAACAGTCTCCATTTCCACTTAATTTCTTTCATTATTTCTTAAAACGATACATTCATAAAAATGAGAGCTATTTGGCCACAAAGGTGACGAGCAGCCTTTGAAGACTACTTCCTACATTGCCAGTCCTGCTGCAGGGAAAGCTTATTAAGGTACGGCTTTGTTGCATTATGAAGGACACCAGCTGCAGTGAAAGCAGCAATGGTAATAAAAGGCAGGGAGAGAGCTGAGAAAGATATTAATAGGGTGAAATCCTTCCCTGCAGTGGCAGCCAGAGCTGATAGGGTACGGCACTCAGGCAATGCACACAACACAACAGGGACGAGCAGAAGAAGAGGAGATGTCTCTCTGCTGGCAGCAGTCCACTGATGTGAGCCCGCCATCCCTTACCTCGGACCAGTCGCCAGTTTTCCACTGGGGGCACAAGAAGTCGCTGCAGCGCTGCACCGTCAGCTTCTCCTGCTGGCTGCACTTGCTGTCGTCCAGGACGTCGTTGTAGGTGTTGACACACATGGCCCGCCGCCTCCGCGTGCCCCCGCCACAGCTCTTGGAGCACTGCAAAGAGGAGGCACTAAGCAAGCACGCTCCGCCGCCCTGTCACGGGCTGGGAGCCCGCTCATCTCCTCCTTTCTTGCAGTCAGGACTACAAAGACACCGCGGAAAACCTCCACAAGAACAATTTGTACTCCAAGTAACAGGCTATTACTTTATATATTCCTTTAAAAAATCCAATCTCGCTAAGCTTAATAAAATCTTGCAGCAATGGGTTTCACAAATTCATCTCAGGTTATAACCCCATTATTACTTTTACAAGTGTTGCCTTTCAGTTCCCCCCGATGGCTGATGCTTGTTCTCATTTTACAAGAGATTAATTCCCTCTCCCCAGCCCGCCCTCCTTCCCCGTGCTCTCCCTGGAAAGCTCTGGGCTCGTGATTCTCTCCGTGCTGTGTCTGCACTCAGGGATATCCGTGCCCAGCTTCCTGCTGAAAAGGGTAAAGGGGACAAATTTCAAAAGTCCTCTGCTGACGGCAACACAGCCTCCATTAATTGCAGTGGAAAATAAGAAGCATTGGGCTCACTCGCACTGCAGAAACATCAGTGAGAGCAGAATGGCTGTGGACAACTTTCACAGCCGTCTGTAAAGCAAATCAGCCCCGAGCGAGGAGGCGAGGGAGGCAGGCCTTACCTCGGTCCAGGCGGAGTACCGCCACCCTCCCACGTTACAGTCTCCCGTGCACTTCTCCCTCGTGCTCGGCTTGGGCTGGCTGTTGCAGAAGCGGTCGTCGACCTTCTCCGTCTTCCCCTCCAGCCTGTTGTACTTGGAGCAGTAGATCTCCAGGGTGCGGTACCCCAGACCGCACTGCGCCGTGCACTCACTCCTCCTCGCGATATGCCACCTGAGCCGGGGAAAGCAGCCGTCAGCCCCCGCGCCACAAAAACCCGCGAGGGAATCAGAAAGGCATTCTTAAATGGGAAGTTTTGACTCTTCCCAATGCTCTGTGGTCTCCAAGCACTCCAGAAATATTAGGTAATGACCCCTGGCATTACTTCTTGGAGGGAAAGAAAGGTCCCCAGCTTCTCCTTATAGGAAGGAAGCCATGCTGTGGTCCTGTGGGGAGGGAGTGCACGGCCAAGCACAGAGCTTTGACAGCTTTCTGCCCCACATTGCAATGCAGGAGAGCCACCTCAGCCCCTAAAAACCAGAAGCTGAAAAACACAGCATCGGAAAGTGACCCGAACAGGCTCGAAAGGTGTGAAAAGTCAATGCACGTGGCGTGAGGCTTTCATGAAAGCTTCAGCTCCCTGAAGCGCAAGCGTGTGACTGCCACAAGGCACCCAAGGCCCAGAGGTGCCGGCGGGGATTTGGGGTGCTCCCCCCAGCCAGGAGGGACACCCAGCCTGTGCCTGCTTCCCAGGATGGGCAGCATGGGGAACTCCTGAGGACCCACGTGGGGATGTTTTTGGGAAGCAAAGCCCCTGCTTCCCCGACTGGGTCAGCGGGGTGTGTGAGCACCCAGCGCCTGGCAGGGGCAGCTCCTGGGGAAGGTGGCGGTGACATCCCTGTGGGGCCTGGGGACCTCTGGCCACTACAGCAGCCTGTGCAGGCACACAGCCCCATTCCTAAGCCCAGAGAGCAACCGCAGCAAAGCCAGGAGAAGAATAAGATCAAGGGGATTTAGAGTCAATAGCAATCACAGGAGCCCTCGCATCCCTGCCCGCTTTTCAAACTTGGGCATTTCCCCTTCTCAAGTTTCCAACCTGTCGCAATGGCAACAGCTGTTACCGCGACAACCCAGCCTGCAGCAGCTCCGCAGCCGGCTGTTTTCACCCCAGATTTAACAAAGCAAGAGAAACCCTTCAGAAAACTCGGCAATGCAAACTGCAATGCCAGCAGCCGCTTAATGCCACCATATTTAAGCTCCCGAAAGGAAAACAGATTGCTGCTTAAAGAAAAATGGGTTGCGATGATTTAGGCCACACTCCATCGATTCCAGCTCACCAGGAGTTGTCTGGGGACAGCCCCAAACCCACTCCACACTTAAGCTCACTCCTCACTTGAGGCAAAAAATACAAACCTTAGTGACCCTTTTGCTTTGAGCACGTTTTTTCTTTGCAGGCTGCTTGTAGAACAGCACTGAGCATTTCCTCATCTAAACAGATGCAAATTTCAAGCACTATGCTGCACAATGAGATTTTTCAACATTACGTGATTGTTTAAAAATGTATTCTATAGTTAACACTAATTTAATTCAACATGAGAAACCTGCAAATGTAGAAAAGTGCCTCCCAAAACACAGCTGGTGGGCATCGACCCTTCTTGGTTGAGAGGGAGGCAACTGTTAATCCTTTTTTCTGGTTGTTTTTTAAAACCTAAGACAGGCTGCTGAGAAAAGGGATTAAGGCCAGAGGTGAAAGGAGAGAGGAGTAAACAATAAATATATGATGTAATGTATATACATGAGTGAGTAGAGTGCACCTTAATTCACACTCCGTGCCACAAGGCTCAGTTATCGGGTCAGGCTGGGGAATTCGATCACATCTTTGGTCTGACACCGTGAGCTGGTCTGACTCTCTTGTACACACAGGTTTCCTTTTTCTTTCTCCTACACATGAAAAAAGAAACAAGCATGTTGTTTGAGACATAGGATAGCCATCAAATCAGTTGTTCCTCTACCTCCTTTGATAGCAGTATTTAAGAGACATTTAGTTATGCTTTTAAAATCTCCTTCAGAAACAGAAGGAACAGGGGCAGGAGAGCTGCAGCGTGCAGCACTGCATTTAGCACGATTTGCATACATAGCTGGGAACTGCTGGGTGATAGACCCAAACCAGACACCCATGCCTTCTGCACCCTTAGGCAATGCACAACCTTTTCAGTGCTCCAGCTGCCTCATCTGCAAACCAGGCTGCAGGACTTACCTAGCTCAGAGGGGGCAGTGAGGTTTCCCTGCTTTGCAACTGAAAAACAGCAGCAACGCAGCGCTATACCTTGCAAGCTGGTACGGGGCACCACAAGCAACCAACTGCTGTGGCCAGGGAAACGCTCAAGCCCATAATATGAAGATCTCCAAGGAAGCAAATGGAGAAGGATTTATAAAGGCTGCTGAGATCACAGATGAACCTACTGCATCTTCTTTAAAGCCTTCCCAAGCACCTACCTTGGCAGAGCTTACTGCAGGGCTGCCAGGGGCCATAGGCATTCCAGTAAAACTGCTGAGGTTTGTCTTCTATGGGGATATTAAAAGTGTAACGAACGTCAGGATTGTACAAATTGCCCACTGATAAAACCTGAGAGGAAAAAGGGATAAAGCAGAGTAAACTAACAGACTTCACCGCCTACTGTTTTCAGTCCAATAATGCTCGGCAGACTTTTCCACACGCACAACATATACTTCACCTGAAGTGTTATCTCTTGCTCAATCCGATCTGTAGAATTAATCCTTTCAACAGTATTATCCGATCCGCTGTATTCGATCACAGCATTCCCAACTTTGATTTCCCTTTTAAACATACTGACGACAAAGTCTCCATTTAATATAAAGTCTCCTTGACTGTTAGATAAGGCTGCATAGGTGCAAAAAACAAGAACTAAAGACGCAGAATTAACTCAGAGGTACATAATAACGTGGGTCATGTGCTCTCAGTGCTCCCTTCCACTGGATTTGGAGGAAAAGTCAACTGGCACCCTTAAACAGAAGGGACGTAAAGAGAGCAGCAGAGGTCTTACAGACATCACGCCTACTCCTTTTTTCACTGGAAACCTCATTAAAATGAAGGCTGAATGCCTGAAGGTGTTCCTAAACAGCTCACCCATAACCTAGGGCGAAGAGACACCGAACAGGCATGCCAAGCAGGCTGCTGTGGGCTGTCTGGATCCCAAGTGTAACGCAGAAACAGTTCTGCCCAAACCTTTTCGTTTGTCGTGCAGATAGGGTGACTTTCACATTGCTTCCAGGTGTGTTCTTAAGGTAAATTTCTGTGCCCTAATTGCCTAAACTTCATTTTCCAGTGGATAATTACCACGGAGTTTGGTCAGCATCTCCCTCCCTCCTCCCCTCTTACTTTTTTATTATTCCAAATCTTAAGGTATGTGAAAGCACCGAAGGCTTAAAGCCTAAATGCTTTATAAAAGGAACAGTTTCCTGAAAACAGCAGTCTGCTGCACAACTTCACACTAATGCGATTATGTAGCTAATTTCCTAAGTTAGTTTCCCCACCATTTCACCCATCACAGCTACATTACTACAAAGCCTCTGTACTGAAAAAATCCAAACTTAACACCAAAACACCAAAGGGAAGGTTTTTACACCAAATGAGGAGAGATAATGAAGCAAAACACTGCTTGGTTGCTAACAATCGTAGATGGAGAAAAACTTAGAAAGCAGACTCTATACTTAACCAAATTCCATGCTTTGGAGGCTTTAATGTCATTAGGCAGTGGTAAAACTCATTAAAAGATTCCTTCCCATTTACTGTATCTTCCCCCAACAGTAGGTACGCGTCTTGGACTTGATGACAACATCAAATTCCTCCTAAATTGTTAAGCAACTACAGGGTTCACGGTACTGAGGGCCCAAGATTTCACACTCAGTGAGCTGCAAAATAAGTGGACACATGCACGCTTCTCATTTGCTTCTCTTCAGGCCTAATATGAAGAGATGCTTTCCCAGCAATATTAAAGCAACATTAAAGAAGATTTGAGTTCATTGCTTCCCAAGAAGATTAAGGGCCCTCCAAGAAGAGTTGAGAAGTTCTTTGGGGCTCCTTCTGGGGTGAGCCGCTCTGAATAGGCACCACATGGGGACGATTGCTTTTCTAGAAAAGAGGAATGATGAAACATCTCTCTCTCCCCCAGGACAGAACGCTATCACCCCTCAGTGGGGTTTTCTGATGTGCATCCGTGCTGCCCCATTTTGGTGCATTGCTGTGAAAGCAAAGACTGTGCAAGGACAGTCTGGGAACTGGTGGGGCAGTTTCTGCCTACATAAGGGGTCTGGAAACATGGATAGCCTTTCAGAGTGACAGCCAAAACTACACCATGGTCTCCTCTACCTGCTTTCCAAGTTACACAAAGAAGGGAGCTTCTTCATCCCCCAGCCTTTGCTGGGAACCCCCAGTCCCATTCCTAGTGCACCCAGTTACATTGAGTGCTTAGGCTAAGCTCCACATTTTGGGAAAAGGTGCCAACAACTCATGGATATTGCTGTCCCTTCATCCTCTCTTCAGTCTGTGGGAGTTGTGTGTCCCTGCTTTTGAAAGACACAGCTCGCTCCCTCTGTGCTGGTGCTGCTCTGCCCTGCTCCTCGGTCCCCTTGGGTCAAAGATGCTCCTCTCTGCACACCCCTTTCCCAAAGTACGCATGGAAATCACCACAAAACAGCAGCACCAGCCTGTTTTGCTGAGCTGTCTTTGCAAAACAAGGCGCAGCGAACTCAAAGATCTAATAAATAAGTGACCCCGAGTGCCTGGTGCCAGGCACGGGGTGTGCAGAGGAGGGGACACAGAGCCAGAGCAGCCAGCCTCCCCCACGGGCTGCCAGCAGGCTCTGAGGGACACGGGCAGGACTTGCTGGCAAACCCATTCTGCTGTCAGCAGGGATACAGTCAGCCACAACGTGTTGTTTCCTCTACTGAGCCCAAGAAGATCATGCTACAGATTACTGCCTGGCATGGTGAAAGAAACAAACACATGGCCATGTTAAAAGCTATGTGCATGCAGCAGACTGGTCTAACATAGTACTGCAAGCATTCTTCATTTGGCTCTAGAGATGTGCCCACAGGTTTAGAGAAATCACTCTCTATGAATAGCCAACTGCCACAGGCCAAGGTATTGTTAGGTCTAAATCAAATCAACTTACTATACAATATTGGCTGGAGGGGACAAGAAAGGCTCAGACTAAGTGAAATCAGAATTATTCTGATACTGCAATAGAAGATACTTTCTACCCACATCTTTCTAGGTATGTCACATTTACTGCTCAGCCAAGGCATGGTGACAGCAGAGGAGCATTAATTGGCAATTAAGACTCCATCAGAAGTCCCAAGTCTGGCTGCTCCCCAGCTTTGTGCCTCTGCTGTCACCCCACAGCCTGGGCTCAATCGTCCTTCCTAGCCCCAGAGATCCTGCAAGGGGATGCTTCCTATCACCTGAGAGCCTCCCCGACATTGCTGCAAGGATGGCAAAACCAAAGAGCAGGATGAGGCTGAATGTACTTGGCTGACATACAAGATATATTCTTGAAAAGAAAACCTCCTTTAAATTAGTTCTTCATCTCCCTCGCAGAGAGCAGCCAGCAGATATATCAACACAACCAGAAAACAGAGCCAAACTCGGGACTGAAACTCACTGCAACTCACCCAGATAGTTGTCATCCTCTGGTTTCCCTGAGTAACTGTGCTGACGCACATCAATATTTGTTGCACCAGCTGGGATGCGGACCACAACGTTATAGCCTAGAACAGATTTAACACAAAGTCTATTACACAGGCATTTCATTTGCTTTTTATGGGGGGAAGGGAGCTGAGTGAAATTACCTCACATTACACAACCCAATACTCTTCATTTAGGGATAGCGTAAATAGATATAAACTGGAATTTGCTATAGCTAGAAGGATTTCGCATTTTCCATCGGTGTTTTTGTAGATTAAGTGTGGTAATGGCTTTTATAGACCCGCATTTTTCATGATAAACTTTTTAGCAACAGATTCTTACCATAATGCACCGTGTTAAATGTGCCCGCAACAGTTTTGCATGAAGAATTATCCCCACCACAAACACCACATTTATCTCTTCTCGCTTTTGAATTCAGCACATGATCACATCCAGCTTGCTTTAAGAGAAAAAAAAAATTGAAAAACGAGATTGAGCAAACGCAGACTGGAACAGCATTTACAAACCTCCAAATTAAGCCCCACAAAAGCTTTGTGTGGAGAAGGCTGCCGCGGGACAAATTGCTTTGCTTCCCCACGTTTCTGTGCTGATTTACAGCGCGGCCATCCCACGCTGGTTACAAACAAAAAGCAAGACTCGGGAGCACCGTTTGCACCCGGCAGTGCCTTAGCTGGAGGAAACTTTTTGCAATTCGTCTTTCCCATAGAGAAAAGTGCGCCCCCAACGCACAAAATGGAGACCATCATTGCAAAGGGAAGGGAAGATCATTACCCGGCAGAGGCCCTGCACACAGATGTCGTTGGTGTCGGGACCACAGGGCGTCCCGTCGATGACGCGGTCCCGCAGCTGGTAATACGCCGTGTTCCCCGCCACGCGGCAAAACAGCTTGCAGCGATCCTTCATCAGGACTGGGGAGGGAGGAAGACCAGGAGAACATGACCCGCTTGCCATCGCCCCGATGGGCCACCCGGAGGAAGGAGCCCGGCCCCTGCCACTTACTGCCGCTGTATTTGGGCACCCAGCGCACGTTGGTGGGCAGCCCGTTGATGTTGAAGTGCTTCCCGTCGAAGTCAGCGCACTGCTCGTCCCGGAAATCCTTCTTCAGCTTCGAGCAGGGCTCGGTGTTGCAGGACTTAAATTTCATTCGGCGCCCCACGCAGTATTTCCCACCGTTTTTAGGCCTGCAGGAAAAATGGAAAGAGAAGCTGGCTGCACCGTCCCATCAGGGCTGCCTTTACCGGTGCCTCCTGCATTGCTTTCACCTCTCCTCCTGGCCTCCTGCCTCTGACCTCCACCCCACCAAGCTTCTGCATGTGGGATGCGGTGCAGCAGGGAGGTTTTGTCTTATTAAAAGCCAAAACAAAACATGGAAGTGATGCTAAAAAGGGATGGAAAAAGGGAGTGTTTGCCCTCCACAGCTGTAGTAAGAGAAGAGAGGAAGTGCAGCATTTTCCTCCCCAGCTGGAGATTAAGCTTCATGCTGAAGGATCCCCATAAGGGGAAGAACCATCCCTCTACAACCTCATCGGCCCTATAGATTTGGAGGGTTCGTTTCTGATCTACTGGCTTGCAAATAACTGAACATCACAGCAGAGAGCTGCTTCCCTGCGGAGGCTAAAAGGCCAGGCAGCACTTAGGGATTTATAGCCCAAAATTGTAGAAATGGTGACACTAGACACTTTTAAATAGCTTCAACTCCACGTGTTCCAGAAAGCACCAAAGACAGCCAGTAAATACTTTACCCCCGTTTCATAAGACAACCATGGTATAAACTGGGGAGAGCGATATCTTCCAAACCACGTAAAAGCCAGTGGATACACTGGGAGAAATCATCCTTTAAAATTTTCCAGTCCCAGATTCAGTGCTGTGGTCATGTAACTACTGCTGTCCTCTGACAGCAAGTTCTGGACAGCAAACCACTGTGTACATACAGGGGTCTCTACACACAGCAAGCACACAGGCTCCTACTGCTCAACACAACCTTTCAGTGTCTCAAAGTACAGGTGCATCACCCACCTGGGAAGCCCAGCAGTGCCTTTCCTCCCACACATAACATATTCGAAAACTATTTGTGACAAGCAGCAGAGTTCCTGTGAAATCCCTCAGTCCCACCCCAAATACGGCCGGGTATGATTTGTCCTCAGGCACAGCCTGCAGCAGGAGCGCTAACACCAGCTCCACCTGCTCCGAGGGCAGCTCTCACGTGCCGCCTGGAAACTCAGTGCTGCCACTTGCAAACCTTTCAGGTGCCTGCAATTAAACAAGTAACAGCGACACAAAGCCCAGCCGACCACGCAGCACTAATGATGGATTTCATTTCACAGACTGCTCTCAAACCACTTCTCAGTAGAGTGAGCCTCTTCTCCACCTTAGTTATTTGTCCAAGTTATTTGTCAAACCAACTCCTGCCTGGCCCCGTCCAGCCCCAAAGGGACATCCTGACCATCTCTGGAAGTTTCCTAGCAGCAGCACGCTCCAGGCCTTGGTGAGCCAGAATCATCCATGGGGGAGTTAATAGGATTCATCGTTTTTTCTTTGAAAGCATTTATACCGCAGTAGGATTGTTGCAATCTGACAAAGCCTTTAAATAATGCAAACATCTAACAGAGCTTTTCTTAAAAAAAAAAAAAAAAAAAAAGCTTGCAATGATGACATTTTTATGGTAACCACATGGCTTCCAATACAAATCAGTTTAATTAATATGAGACTTCTAAATGCTGTTAATTAAGAAGAACGTGCAGGAGCCTTTTTTCTTTTTTAAAGGGTTATGTCTGACATGATCTAAGATCCCGAGCTATACTTTCCTTTTCTCTAGACATGACACATGAGATTGAGATAACATTGAACACATGGGCACACCACAAACTGAATGATCCTAAAAGTTGCCATCGCGTTAGAAACCATCAGCTTGGTAAGTGCGGCAGTAAATCTCCCCACAGCAAGCATTTGGGGCTTAAGCACACTCACATTTCAAAAATAGCCCCAAACCACTCTGACAATTTTAGGGTGTTTTTAAACCAGTATTGCCTTTCACAGTCTGGGTAAACAAAAAGAGCTGACCCTGAAAAATAAATCTGCCTCATGTACCATCAATTTTTAGTGCTATGAAGAAATGCTGGATTCTTCAGCGCTGTGTAGTATTTTTATGGATCATCAACACTGTACCGCAGGGCTGGGAGGGAAGCAGTGCACACACAGAAACCTCCTTGCCCTGGCTTGATTTCCCTTATCTTTGACCCATCTATTTTATCAAGTAATGGCCAGTATTGGACCCACTTCCATTCTGGCATTGCTCTCCTTAAAAACTCTGCAGCCCTGCTTTGCTGACCCCTCAGCTGGCGGTCTCCTTCAAGGCACCCTAGGAAGCCTCAGGACACGAGCTGCCAGCCCATTCATCCCCACACATGCCCACATGGCCAGCTCAGACAGCTCCCAGCACAGGTATAGACTTTGGTGATGGACTAAAATGCAGACGTGACCCAGCTCGCATCCAGAGACAATGCTCACCCATGCAGAGAGGCACTCCTGAACACAGGGCTCCTGGCACTGACATTTTGAGAAATATGCCTTTCCCCCATAGTTCTGTAGCTATGCCTTGCTTGGAAAGCAGGGCTCGCACCACAAACCCTCTACGTGACGTGCTGCAGCCTGTGGCTCTGTCAGGACCATGCAGCCTCAAATTTCCATGGGACTGCCCTGGGATGGGTCTGGTCAGTGAACACATTCCTTAAACCTGTGTCTGAACACAGGCTGCTTCCTTTCCAGAGGCCCACAGCTTCCTACAGCCCTGCAAAGAGCTCAGCCCTGCAGGTATCAGAGCAGCATACAGAGGCAGGAGCTGCAGCACAGTATGGGGAGGTCATTTTGAATGCCAGATTTAGCAGAATCTTTTATTGGCATGCAAGATGCCACCCCAGATCCTGGTGCTGAGAAAAAGCTTTAAAAAAGGGAAACAGCCTTTGAATATAAAAGACCTGAAAAGTATTACTCCAGGTTGGTTTTGCTGCCTTTCACAAAGCACAAAAAGCAAAGACAAAACCTGCTCTGTATATTTTTGAGATACTTTGAAAAGCAAGAGAGGCAGGCACGTTTTGTTCTTGCCTCATTCACTTGCATCATCTCAGCACCACGCTAGCGGGAGGGAGGATAGTGGGAGCCCACACTACGATGACAAATTTTGGAGACAAAACAACACATTCGGCACAAAGCTGTGTGCATGGTGCTACAGCAGATGGCTCCCTGCAGAGCCCTTACGAGGGGTTCGAGAAGGGGCCAGCATCAGGTCCATGGCTCAGGACAAGGAGCTGAAAAATAAACAGTGGGAAGCGTAGGGGATTTTACAGGCAGCTTGGTGCCTAGTGGATGTAGGTGTTTTTGAAAGTCCCAGGCAAAGCAATGTGCCTCACAAGACACCAAGACACTAAACAGATGCTATAAAAGAAGATGGAATTTAAAATCCCTTGGCTAGCCTTTAGGATAAAGAAGATTTTCTATCAGGAAACCTATCAGTCCAAACAGACACTGCTCCAGAAAGCAGGAATACATCTCACTGACAGCATCCGAAGGTTTGGCTGCACAGCTATTTCTGTGCACGGAAAGGTATTTCATTTCTGTGTATCCATGGCTACTGGGAGACCATATGGCACGTGCTGACTCAGCACAGTGAGACGAGAACTCCTTCACACTTGGGTGTTTCTTGGCGTTGTTTTAATTCACGGGCTGGTGTCCGGCTCCCTTAGCCTCACCCCTTCTCTTCCTTTTCGGCACTTGCCCAGCTGAGCTGAGCCAGCCCCTGCTGTTGCCATCACTGTCACCGCAGGCACAAACTCTCCTCCAGCACGGGCTTCAAAGGCTCGCAGCAGGTTTTGCAGAGGGATGCAGAAGCTGTCGCGCTGCTGATGGCAATTTCCTCAGCAATAAGCTGTCTGACACCAAAGGCGAGAAAGCACAGCGAGCCTGCATGGCCTTTTACAGCCCCTTCCTCCAGCCAGTCACTGAGCTGTCTGCCCTCCATCGCCTTGCTCTGCCCCAGATGAGAGCCCAGAAAGTATCCTGTTCACCCCTTCTTGCTCTCAGGGGACAAAAGGAAGCAGAGAAACCATCACAGTTCACAATTTGTGCAAACACTCTGCTTTCATACCAGTTGCTCAACCCATTACTAGTATTTCACAGGCCACACATTCATCTCCTCGAAGCCTGCAGCCAAATTCCCTGCCATTTCAAATAGCTCAGGATTTTGCGTTCCAGGCTGATGGCAAACATTTTCAAGCACCACTTTTTAATGGGGCACAGATTCCAACTGAGGTTTTGCTAGTCTGCGCCAGCTGACACATACCAGCATAAAGGATCAGCTGCGAAAGCAGCCAAAAACTGCAAAAACATCCAAAGCAGGAGAAAAATGGTAGAAAACCACGCAGAAGATCTGGCCTGCAGGAATAGTTGCAAAAGCAGGGCTAAAATGGTGAAAAATGGATAAATAACACAGCACATCTTATCCCCGGACTCCTCCTCTCCATCCAGCATCTTTCTGACCCACAACTTTGAGGAAAGAAAAACACCACTGGGACTAAGCAGGACCCCAGTTGTACCCACTGGGAAAACAGGAGGTAATAAATAAATGCAAATGTAACAGCTCTTTCCTTTTTTCTCCCCCACTCAATGGATCCCTTTTTAGCACACTTTACCCCCGAACAGAGCCGCACATCCCTCTCTCAGCACTTACTCGGGCCGGTTGCATTCCCGTATGGCCGTCTTGATGCCACCGCCGCAGGTTCTCGAGCACGTCCCAAATGGGCTCCAGGTCCCCCAGGCTCCATCCACCACCGGCGCCTCTCGCTCCTTGGGCACACACATCCCAAAGCGGCAGTGCTGCGTGCAGAGAGATGGGGAAGGGTTGCATCACATTCCATTACTAGTTGGGTGCCAGAGACCAGCCCTGACGCCAAAACTCATAATGCAAGAACTATTTCACAGTGAAAAAAAATGAACTCATTTACTTGTTTTTGTCACCTTCCTTTTTTTTTTTTTTGAAAGAAATCCAGGGTTTGTTTTTTAGAGTTATATAGCAGAGCAAACACACAGGGATGGCTTCAGGCAGTGATTTACAGGAGGAGGATTGAGGACAACAGCATCCACCAAATACTCCCTGTTTGCTGGTGCCGAACAGCACGGCAGCGCTCATGGCACTGGCGTTTGGAAAAGCTGCTTATCTGATTTCCTGGAGAGCAGCAGGAACCGCAGAGTGTCAGGAGAGGAGACAGACCACAGGGAAAAGAAGAGAAAAAATGCAAACCTCTCCACAGCTGCACAGAGCCCAGAGCAGAAGAGAGAAAGGAAATTTCTAAATCCAAAGGGCAAATTAAAAGTAGAAAAATGAATTTCTCAGTCCAAAGTACTTTTTTTTTTTTTTTTTTTTTTTTTTTTTTTTTTTTTTTAAACTCAGCCATAACACAGAACTTGCCAAAGCCTGGTCTGTGCTTGTGTTTTCCAGCTCTAACCCTTGTTTTCTTTTGTTTGGAAAAATGGTTTAAATTATCTCAGCAAGCCCCTGTCCCTGATTTTTTATGGTATTAATTGTGTTTTTTTGGGTTGTGTTTGCTAGCACAACTACAGAGACTTCTGGGCAGGCAATAACTAGAGGACAGCCACATTATGGTACTGCTGATCGAAATGGATGGATGGAAAAATGGCATTTCACTCTCACCGAGTAGTTCTTGTTAATGCAGATTGACACCCATGGACATGCCTCTCTGCTGGCAAATGCCTAAACCTCTGCAATTATATGAAGCCCAAACGTTGCTGATTGCTCACAGATTAGAAGAGGTTAGAGACTTAAAGGAGAAAACACGGAGATGCATCACTAAAATATTCCCTTGCAGTAATTCTCCACACCTGAAGATCTTCATGGCAAAGGGGCTGAATTTACTGATGTGCTGTGTTTATCCATCCCCTTCACTAACAACAGAACAAGGTTGCATCAAGACACACCACAAGCTCGCCCCCTTTTAGACATCCTTACAAAGCACCTTAGGGAAAGCTATCTGGGAAAACAGAAAACGTAGGGGGCTGAAGAACAGGATGGGGGCCCCCATGCCAGTCCTGCGCAGGGACCAAGAGGTCCGATGGCTATCGCCAGCGAACAGAAACACACGACATCAATACAGCAGAGCTGTCCCAGCAGAGAATTTCTTGCAGAAATGTTGATGCTCCCAGCTAAATATATAACCGCAGTCATGCTTGGCACCACTGACCCAGAGAAGACGACCGAATAGCTAACTAGTGAATGTGCACAGCCTTCGGACCGTGACATGACTTAGACGTCTCCCATCCCATGGTTGAGAATTAACCAGGAAATCACCTACATCTCTTGATTTTATTTAAAATTGGGGGTTTGAGGGTGATAGGAAATCAAGTGGGGAAAAAAAAAAAAGAGCAGCTGTTTTAAATAAGCAGCAAGATTATCTTATGGAAACGCAATGGTGTTTCTTGGAACCACGCTGTGAATAGTCTGGCTGTGCAGCCTTCATGCCTTTTGTATTTTAAAAATAATTTCTATGTTGAATTACAACAGAAAACTAAAAAGTCTGCCAGGGTTCTCTTTCCTATGAGCTTACAGATCAGACAATGAAGAGAATAAAAGAGTTTTTGTCTGGAGCAAGTTCAAAATAACTTAAACGGACACAAAGTTGAACAGGAGAGCAATAGAAGGGACAGGAGACACTATAACAGACTTTCCTTTCCTTTGTCTTGCCACAGGAGTCCTAGATAATTCACCAAATCCAGCTCCCATCCACGGGCTGACTTTGGCTGAATAGATTAGCAGGGGGCAGACAAGTGCTGTGAAGCTTCATGCATGCATAACATATATGCTACCTGCTGCCCAGAAGGCAGGAGACAGAAATGATTACTACTCGTCTACTCTTCTTTACCATTCTTTAAACAAACCCGAAAACCGCAAGAGATAGAGGTCCGAGTTTATGACCCTCTTTATTTCCTTTCTTTGTGGCACGGTGATTTATTTCTTGCCTGTAACGCACCAGAGCTGTGAAATACTGTAAACCATTGTGGCTGGTATTCACCCAAACGCCAGGCTGAGCTTATTCCTTGGGCCAGCGGTATCAAATTCAGTGTCCTCACATGCAAAATATGCATAAGCTAACGCTCCCATGTTGTTTTAGTATACTTGATTTAAGAATAAATGCGGAGCCTGATTAAATCTACATCCCAGCAGTTTTAGCCAGACTTTTCTTAGCTATTCAGGCTCCCTCATTTCCAAAGATATCTCCATAAAAAAGGCATGGTATTTTCTCCATCTGCCAACCCATATATCATGGATTTTAAACATGCAGACTTGAAGTAAGGCATTAGTCAGCAAGCAGCAGTTTGATGGGGCTCCTGGCCACAGCAGAGCACCAAAATAGTGATTTATTCCAAGGAAAGGCACTCCAGACTCACACCTCAGCACTTTACAAGCCCAAGAAAACACTCAGGAGGAGAGAGTTGATGACAATCCAAACTTCGAGCTTGAATTAGATCAACACAGAGATATAAGAATTACTCCATAAAGCCTTTTTTGAGAGTACATTCAAACGCCTAAGCACGATTGGACTGTTATCCTTTCTTAAGAGCCCCTCTGCTCTCTGCTGGGAAGTTCAGGTCACATTTGTCTAAATTTGTCTAGCCTTGTCAGACTGGCTAAATTTGTGGAGTGAAATGTTTTCCCTTACATAGGCTTTAAGAGCCATGCAGATGTACACAGCCTCTCAGCTAATGCATGCTAACTCCAAGGAAGTGCTAACGTGCTGAACTGCAGATGCTTGAACAACACTCTGGTCCCTATCTGAGGGTAACAATGCTGGTCTGAAAAAAAACTGCAGCCCAGATTTTCAGCCTCAAAATAGTCATTTCTGAGCTTCCAGCAGTGACCAGCACTCACAAATGGAGAAGTTGAAGATACAAGGTCTAAAGTCAAGGAGACTCCAGGGATGCCTAAGTATTGGTGTGCCACTGGGTCCAAAGAGTATCACAGGAATAGGATTTCCAGACACAACTCTAAAGCACATTCTCAACAACAAAAGCAAAAGTGTTGACTGCTCTTTTCCATGAGAAAGGAAGGCAAATTGATACAGTGCCTGTTGCTTTGAATGAATTCAGTCAAGTTTTGTTGAACAAATGACTTCTCAGGCATATATATGCAGCAAAAGATTAATTCAAAAAAAAAAAAAAAAAAAGATCTACAACCTTTGTTTGTTTTAGTTAGGATTAGAAAACTAGTTAGAATTTTTCTTCAAAATATTCAGCAACTCAATTAAAAGAAAACAAAATTCCTCCCAGCTACTTTTCTTGAGATCTGGACAACTGAAAACTAAAAACTTATTCTAGAAGCCACAATACTAGTGGCTTCTAGCTAACATTGCACATAGAAAGTTTCTATGAATTACTGCCAAAACCGTTCCATACAGAAAATGTCAACCAGTTCTATATTTTACTCATAAGTTGTCAAGATGAGAAGCCAGTTGGCAAATTTACATTATGCAAAATTACTAATTACTCACATCAGATAGGAAATTTCTAATAAAAGCTTAGGGAAGTTTTACAAAAGTTTAATCAAGAGTTCATTCAAGGGCATTAAATTAAAAACTAACATAAGCACTCCAAAAAGAATACCTGCTTTAAACAAAGTTATATCAAGCAATTTTAATCACGTTATGAGGGGTAAAGTTGACTCCTGTGTACCAGGATTATGACACATGGAGCTGGCCCTGGGCTCCCACACTTGCAGGCAGAAGCTGTGCCCCATTCAGCCATCGGGATTAGGGACTGTGACAGACATGGGAGATGTACTACAAGGCAAAAACCACCAGGTGTTACAGACCTTTCCAGGCTCACATTCTGTCCCATCTGCCCAGGGTGTGTGCTGGGTACGACATCCTTTGTGCGCGCCATCAATGTTAATGCACCAAAGTCGCCGGCACTGCATCTGCTTAAGTTATTGAAAACATCAAAATATTAAATAAATTCTTCCCACGTGCCCTACTGGATAGAGAATCCTTTATGAAATTATCCCCCTAGGATTCATCATTAAATCAGAAGCTTGATGATAGCCTGATGGCTCATCCCACCCCTGCAGCCAGCAGAGCCAACAGCCAGCTGGTAGGAGCATCCTTCGCACCAGCCCCCTGCCCTCTTCACCCAACCCTGGGAGCCTTACTTTGCTCTGGCAACACCAGCAAGACCAAGGTGTGGAATTGCACTTACCATGTAGGGGCACACTTGGGATCCAGGTCCAAAAATTAACTCGCATTGCTTATTGACATCATAAATCAGCCCAGGAAGCTGCTGCGGCAAGGCGTAAGTTCTTGATGAAGGCTCATCAAGCAAACACTCCCCGTAACCAGTACTGCAACACAGAGCAGAACAGCATCAAACAGGAGGTGATGAGACCAGAACCCACTGCTTTTCATCTGAGTTAGCCTTAGGGCAGACAGACACCACATTTACCCTATTTAACACACTACAACAACTGCTGTGGGCTCGAGCACAGGGGTGTAGGAGGCTGTTTACCCATTCACCACCCCCTCCTCACACTGTGCTAACAACCATCTACCATAACACAGCCAGCTACCCTGGCAAAAGCGTGTCTGAGCGTGCACAACCTGCACTTAGCTGCTGAGCAAGCACCGATACACATTTAGAAATAAAATCATTGATTAGCAGAAGCAGCACCCATGGGACAGAGCCCCTGGATTTGCCAGGACACCATCAAGGGTCTTGCTCTGTTCCCCACCACAAATTGTGGAAAGGCATCACAGCAAAATGGGTGATCACCATACGTCAAACTGACCCGAGGGCTCCTTCAACAGTGTTTCCACGATGGACTAGTGCCAGGGCTTTCTCTTGACCTGTGGAGCAGAAAGGCAGATGCAATCTGCCTCCCAAAACACAGCTCCATATCTGGGCCACAGGGCTTGGAAAACTCACTCTTCAGGTTAGAGGAGAGCACGCATTCCTTAAAAGCAACATCCATGGGGGAAGACTTATTCCTCCCCTTAGAGAGGCCAGTCCTTGCCAGCTTATCACGAGGCTGAACTGGCAGGGACTAGATGCCAGGGCTGCATTCCTGCCCTATGTAAAGGATGTGTGCACACACAAATCCCTCTCATTTCCTCCAAGCTCTGCACACCAGGGTTTCAGATTAACTGATGAACCCTGTGGGACACATGCACATGTAAAAACAGCCCGACACACACAGATGTAAGGCCTTACTCCAGAAACTCAGTGATGTATTTCCTACTGCATTTTGACCACATCCAGGGATTGGTGTAGAAGTTCAGCGTTGGTGCCATAACGTGCTGTTGATTTTTTCCTCCATCTTCTTTGCACTTGTGATTGTCATCGTGTGGCATGTTAAACCTAAGAGAAACACAGCAGTGACAGCTTCAGTTGGATAAATGACAAAGTATCTAGTGTAGAAAGATCAACAGCACAAACTAAATATAAGCAAACTTGAGATTTTTCCACAGATAGGCTACTGGTAGGCATTACAGCATAAAAATAGATGATTCGTTTAGGGACATAGGGACCCTTTTTGGGGTAAGACACGACTTCAGCTGGGGCTTTCTTTTCAGCTGATGGGCTTGGTCCTGCAGGCAGGCACCTGGTCCTACCTTTGTAATAATGCAGCCTCTCTGGAATTGATCCAAAGAGCCAAGAGATGACTGGGGGAATAGGTCTGCAAAGGAGAGGGATGGCTGAGCCCACGGACAACCAGAGCCTGAAGTCCCTCGTGTATGTAGGCAGTACCCTGTGTTGGCTGTATAACGGGCTGCACTGGGGATAGACTTGGCTCCTATACTTTCTTCTGCAGGTTTCCAAAATGCCATCGAGCATCAGTATCAGCACAAACCCACGTGAAGCTTGCAGCACATGACACATTGAGGAATGCGGCAAATACGCAACGGAGACAGAACAGCTTAAACCACTTTGCTGTTTGAAGTGGAAAAGGGGAAATGACCCAGTGTGATCCTGCGCTCGAAGGCTGGGGAGTTTACATCCCATTAAGATTACCTCCGGTGAACCACCTTGCCACTCTGCTCCCTGCAAAAGAGCAAGGAGGCATTTCCTGCTCGGCTAACCCCTCTGGGGCAGCGTTAGCGAGGGAATTAGCCACAGGTTGGGTGTGGGGAAAGCCAAGCCTTGGGGGACTTTCTGTTGGGAAATCTCATGTAAATAAATACTACTGCGATTCAAAATAGAACGTTTCAGGCAGCCCTCTGTGCAGAAAAAGGGAGTTTAGGACAATGAGCGATCTGTGCCTGGGTACTCATCCATCCCACACCCACAGCTCCCGCTGCAAACCAGGTGGGAGGTGGTTTCAGACTGAGCCAGCTGCCTAAAAGGGCTGGGGACAAGGGACTATATGACCTAAAATGACTTCTCTTATTACTCATTCTCAAAATCAAAATGAGTTAAAATAAATTTCCATCGGAAGAGGTGAATCTTCAATGATGGCATCTCTTCAGGGCATGTCAGTAGCATGAGATTCAGTAGCATGAGATTTACCTTGGCAAAACGGCTCAGCAGGTGGGTCGGGCTCGTTTATGCATACCAACCAACTGCCACATACCCTGGGTAACTCCCCTCTTTCCTGCAGCTGCTGGCTGCCCCCAGCAGCCCCATGTACAGTTGAAGTGGCAGGCTGGAGACCTGCTCTCGGAGACTTCAGTCCCAAAGGCCAGGTGAGATGTGTCCCTGTCCCTTGCCTTCATCCTCCCCGCAGCACCTTAGGATATTTCGTTAGCTTTCCCCCCCAGCTTGGGGTACCGTCACTCATCCGCCCCAAAACATGGATCTGATGTTTTTGCTGCTCTTGGATAAGCTCCACAGCACTCCACCGCCTCCAAGTCACACCACAGCTTAATCCTCCTCGGTGGTATGCCTTCTACCCAAGTATATTTATCTCCCCTCAAATAATTCAGCTCAGCAGGTACTGAGTCCTAGCCTGGCTGGCAAGTCCCAGCTAGCATAAATCTCAATCTATTTAAATGTAAATGTATTTACATAAAACATACACATGGCCAAGTTCATGTGCTATTGTGAACGCAGTGCTCAGTCCATTATCTTCACTAATTGAACAGCTCCTGTAGGGGTCACAGACAGTACCCAGCTCTGCCAGACCTAGGAGAGAACAAAGAGGTGTACAATAGAAAAGGAAGCGTCACCCATAGTTTAGCACAGGCAACTAACATTGTCACTACAAAAAAAAAAAAAAGTTTTTAAATGACAAAGAAAAGGTTTTCCTTACCCAGAGTATCACACTTGTCGTGCGCTCTACAAATGTCCTGTCTGAAAGCAGAACAGACCTGACATGTTAGTTTTCAGTGCAGCAGTGAGATGAAGTACAAGCACAATAACAAAAACATCCACAAGCACTTCTTGCTCCTCCAGCGGGCCTTCTCGTGCTGCTTTGCCACGTTGCCCAGTCAGAGCCCGACCCAACCAGGGGGTTTCACACACGTTGATACCCTGGGCAGTCCTGAACCCAAGTCATCTACTGCCATGGGGGACACGTTATCCCAGTTCTGCTTGTAGTTACACTACTTCAACAACTGCATGTGATTATACCCACATCAAATTTAATGTTTCGCACAGCTACAGATGTTACGTGCTCACAGCCTCTGACACACGACTGGCCGTGGTCTTCATGAGAGCATCCACCATACCTGGTGACAAGGACGGCTGTGTCGTGCTGAAGGTGACTTCCTTCGGGGTGGTTCTGGGATTGCTGCCACTGGCAGAAGTTTTTTAATGTTGTCTGGGCATTGTAAGATATTGCAGGACCATCCTAAAAAGCAATACACATAAAAGCAGGTATTTAGTTATTCATCTCAGGGCTTGCTACAAATGTCACTGTCAAACAGATGGAGAAGAAAAACACTTCCTTTACCTGTTCATTATGTATCACGACCAATTTCACAATAACAATATTAATTAAATTTCCAATGCTTGGGTCTTTGTAGATAGAAGCCACCTGTTTTAAGAAGAAACAGAATTATTCAAGGAAACAAATAAGACAACACTTGCAATTTTTCATTTTGCAACCTTTTTTCTCCTGAGCCACTCTTCTGCCCTTCTCTGTGCTCTGATGCTACCTGGCCCTGTATGTACCCACGAACTCACTGCACACCTTGCAGAGACCTCCTGTCAGCAGCACGACATTATATGGAACAAGCCACTGATATTGCAGATACCCAACGCTTCCCTTTGCTTTACCACATCACCAAATTACAGGATCATTCTGCTCCAACACCCAATGACCGCTGACCATGACTGTCAAGAGCAGCTTATTCTCTCAAGTGCCTCATTTTGACACGGACAATTTTAGACCACAATATCCAGGGTGCTTCTGCACTCAAACAGGATGAGAATCCCTGCAATGACATGACCAGGTTGGATGCTCCCTTCCAGTCACCATGTATCCATAGAGCTGCCTGTCCAGGGATTGCCCAACTGCATCCTACTACCAGCAGCTACTAAAATGCTTGTCCTCAGCCTGGAAAGCCAGCCCGAGCACTGTCCTGAGGACCAAAGTGATTGCCATCTCTTTCTCCTTTAACAGCAAGGGAAGCCACGCAAGCGCATAACCTACTAGCATCCATCCCTAGGAAGGCTCAGTCCTCAAAGCACATTTTTAATTTAGCTGCTATTTGATGTGAGCCTAAAAAAAGGAGTACAATCTGTAGGTTAAAGGGAGAGGTGTGGGAAGGGTTAGGAAATGTGATTGGTCTGAGAAGGAAGAAGACTCCAAGTGATGCTTTCCAGCCAAGCTCTACCAAACTTTACATTACACCCAGCTGAGGCAAACTGATGGTATTCACATGGCAGAAAAGAAGTTCTTTGGCCACCAGGGGTGAACCCACTCCCCGCAGCTGCATACTCACTATTGACATCAACGTTAAGACATAGTGCTGTAGATTGGCTCCATGGTAGGCGACCATCCTGCTGTCAGCCACCACCATCACTTCCACAAACCGAGGGTAGGAGAGAAACCGCTTTGTTCTTCTGTGGCTCTTCTTTTCACCGATAGTCCCGGTCTTGTTGCTATCCGCAGAAAATGAATTCACTTCCAGGCTGTGCTTTAACATCTCCACGTCGGATAATATGCTGCTGTCTACCCACTGCTTTCTCCAGTGTTTCCGCTTGTTCTTTTTGTGACTATGTTCATGATCTACAATTAAAAAGCAGACACATAAAGTACATTCCGGAGTGAGCAGAGTTAATATCCCAAGCTTTATGTCCAAATACCTATTGACTTCAACCAAGATGTAGTAGGCTTGCTCTAAACAGATAACCAAAGAGAAGCCTTGTGTGGAAGCCTACCACATAATCCAATGTCTTTAATTCTTAAAGACTGAAGCCAATGACACTTCGGGTAAGGGCTCTCCAGCTTTAGGAACATCCCGTGGCCGTGCAGGAGGCCCCGAGCAGGAGGCTGCAGCGGCTCCGCTCGTCCCAAGCCCGGTGAGGGTAATTAGCCAACACAGCGGCAGCGTGAGGATTCTGGGCACGTCCAAGGTGGCCAGGAAACCACAGGAAACAAAGGTCCAAATCCTGTATTTCTAACTCAGGCATGAAGGACAGCAGGATTTGGCCTTCATAGTGAAGCAATTATATATGATTTATTTCTGTCTCTAACAATAACATGGCTGGGCTTCAATTCCCCCCCTCCCTTTATTATTCTGTGCTACAGGAATGGTAAAGGTCATCTAATAGCCAGCTGCCACTGGCTAAAGAATAGAATTCAGGAAGTTTCACATATACTGCTTTTGATATTCAATTAGGCCAAACATAAAAGCAGCCTGAAAATATACTCCATGCTGACACAAAGACGGCAAAGCGAAGAGGGAGAACAGGCAAATAAAACATATGGAACGTGTACAATTAAGATTTACCATCTGATTAGTATGTAATTATAGTATTATTTAAATATAAGAGCAAAATCAGTCTTATTTGATGCCACTTAATTTTTAATCATTTCATCATAGGAAGTTGCTAATTGAATGTGATTCATCCACGAGAGTCTGTTCGCTTCTGCATTTAATATAAAGCCAGATCTGAACTACTCATCTAAGACTCCAGGCTACAACCCTCACGGTCTTTGTAGCTTTAGTTTAATTTAGTCATGCTGGTGAAAAATATCACATTTCCTTATCTGACCCAGTGAGTAGGTTAGAGGAAGCATAATATTAGGGAACAAAGGAATATTCAATGCTCAAACAAGATTTAAACGATAAGAAACTTCTTAGCTATTTCTCATGTGTGGTTTCCTCCTAGGATATTTGGTAATAATTTCCAAAAAAAGAAATATGAAATATATTCTCTAACATCAAGGCAGGCAAAGGGGTTGGCCAGCATCTAGCCATCTGAAAAATACTGTTTTTCCCCCACATGTACATAGGCAATGGATTATTTAAGAATTAAATTCCGTTTACTCTGCACTACCTAAGCCCTGTGAATTCCCCTTTCTTGATACAGTCCAGACCACCTTAATACAGCGGAGAGTCCACAGTTATTTGAGTAAGAATTCGAGAAAGCCAATGGCATTTGTGGTTATAATTGGATTGCCCTAGTTCCTCTGCACTAATCAATGCCGTTGTGCTGGCAAGGTTGTGCTCTCATGCTGGCACGGCTTCGTGGGCAACCGTGACATTATCCCGACTTGTGCAGTGCCAGTCAGCGCAGGGAGCCAACCGTGCATACAAATAACTTAAAGGTGAGAAGACGACCAGACGGTGGAGAAAGTGCTAACCTCAGCCCTTCACCCAGTCCCCCGCACGCTACGGGGCTCCTCTCTGCACCCGTGGCTGGTCACTTAAATTTCCATATTAAATTACTGACTTCCAGAGGGATTGGCCACTCGAGGAAAAACACACTGAGAGATGCTCAACAAGGGGGCTGCAGCGAGGCTGGAGGTAGGGCTGCCATGTGAAGGATTGTGAAAGAGGGAAGTGTAAAGGATTCTTTGAAGTGACACCCATTACATTGTAGGTACTTAAATTAATTTTTATTTACCAGGCTTGTGCTGCTCAGGAAAAACAGGAAAAAACACCTTTTTTTTTCCCTGTTACACAGGTCTCACGGTACTTCCTCTCTCCAACACACAGCTCATCCCTTCAAAGCCCAACATATTTTTTCCCACGTATGAAGTCACTCCAACACTTACAGCATGATATCTGGACACCGGTCACGCACAGTATGTTTGCCAACCTAGTTACTGTAAAACCAAGCTCAAGCGAGTGGGGATACATTTCATGTCAAGTCCCTCCTGGACTTTGATAGTAGTGAGCTGTTATCTTCACCCATCTTGCGTGTAACTACACTCAGAGATGGTGCACATTCACCTGTAAAAGATTAAACACTAATGGCAGTGTACTGCTCTCAACCCATGCATGAAAACTCCCACCAGCCGTACTGGGAGTCGCACCCAGGGACTGCCAGCACTCCACTGTTGCTCTCTCTCACACTGTGTTATGATGGCCACAACACAACAGAAACACTTTTACTCAATGGTGTGTCCTACTCCTACTGCAGTTTAATTAAACACAAGTGAAAAACTCACATCATACAAGAAAACTGTAGTCTTATACCACCAGCTTCCATTACAACACCGAACACCAAAAAAGGGTGTGATATTTTTCCACATGCTTTTGCACTTTTTTTCCCCCCCTATCATGTTAATATATTAACAGAAATCAGGAAGCAAAATGGTCTGCTTGGCAAGCTCTCAATCTCTGCAAATGACCTGAAAAACATCTACCTACACACGGCAATAATTGGATGGGTTTAAGTACCAAAACATTTTCCTTAATTTGCAGAAAAAACAAAACCCCAACGAGTAGACAAACACTTCAAAACCACGCAAGCTGCAGATCAATAATTCAAGTACTAGGTTAATCTATGCACTGATTCAACAGTTAATATTCATTTATGAGATGGCTAAAAGGCTGCTGGAGTAATGCCCGTTTTATTGCTTGCTTTACTAAGACAATACATGGTAGTCATACCATCTCTAGACAGGTGCATGATCTCTCTTTTTTTTGTTTGTTTATTTGGTTTATTTTTTATTTTTTAGTTTATTTTTTGCTACGTGAAACTTAAAAAAGAGGTCTGATCCTGTGATATTCACTGTGACAGGGATATTCCTTCCCTGATGGCATCTTCCAACACATGCTGCTCGTGCTTGCTTAAGATGCCTCAGCCCTGAGCCCATTGAGCTGATTTATGGACGAATCCTGGTGATTAATGGAGTATCCCAAGGGAGAATCAGGCCCTCCACGAGCACTTTGCATGCATGAAAGGGTGACAGGGCAGAGCCAGGGACTGCTTTTGAAATAGTAGCTATTGTTATGCTAAAACCAAAAATTAAAAGAAAGGGCGATCGCTTATCCCAACAGTTCTAATCCTTTCCATTTCTGCATTAACTTGTCCTTGGAATAGAAAGCAATTTGCACAATTAAATAAGACATGTGACAATGAAAGCAATTCCAGTTCAGCTCCAAGTTCATGAGAGCTGTACATAGCAGGGGAAAAATAAAAGGAGAAAAAGCAGGAGAGGGAAAAAAATGTCTATTTCTAGAGCTAATAACATTAATGACCTCTCCCTGCTAGAAAAGGAGCATGGTCCTTTCAAATCAGCTTACTCTTGTGAGTTTTCTGAGCCTGTGACCTAGAATTTTTAACACGAAGTTTGCTACCCTGTGACTGGCCCAGAACACTCCTAGAACTGCTCTGATCCAGCCCTGCAGATGATAACACCCTAGTTTGGGAGTTAATTATTTATTGCACACCTTCATAAAGCAGATCAAAATTCAATGGAGCTCCCTGAGGGCAGCATGTGCCCTGTCTCCCCTGGCTCCAGCACAACCACAACAGCAAACCCTGCCCCGATGCCTTGGTACAAGCTCTGGCTACAGTCAGCTTGCCCAAATTTGCTGCCTGTAGCATTTACAGCTGCTGAAGCAGCTGCCACCCCTGGAAAGGAGATGCAAGAGGCAAAACTGATTTTCTGCATGCAGAGGTCAAGAGCGGATGACATCCAACCATGCTCTTCTTGCCAAGAAATGGGATGGAAACTGCCTCCTTGTGAGGTCCCCCACAGGTCCTGAACTGGACCAAGGGACTTTTCTAGCCCTGGGTCTGCAATATAAGTAGGAGCTCCATTTTCATTCTATATCAATACATTATATATCTCTATCTATAGATTTATCTACAAATACATCTCAGATGAATTTATAGGTGGACAAACGCTCATTTCTGTTACCATGGGCACGTTGATGGAGGCAGGAAGCCCACACTTACACCAGCACAACCCAGAGCAGAACACCCTTTGCTGCTGGCAGCTTGTCGCTCTGGATTGCCCCTTGGCTTTGCATCCAGAGCTGCTGTCACCAGCAGAAAAGGAAAATAGCTTTTACTGGTAGAGGTGAGATTAATGACCTGCACCAAGAGAGAAATGAAGGGTCCAGGTCAGCCAGGATCCACAGAGAAGGGCACTCTGCACTAAGGGTGAAAATGAAAATTTCCTTGACTTTTCTAATCCTCAAACCAGAAAGTGGTCAAATGCAAATTAATCTGAACCACATAACTGCCAGAAATCAACCGGAGTTTCAAACTTCATGAGCGAGAGCTGGACAAAACCACATGAATCAAACTTTTATGGCTGGAACTAATGAAAATGCAGTAAAATATCAGACCTTTCATAGGTGCCATTATTAGAGCAACGAAGGAGGGAAGTTTTAATTTTCCACGTTCATACTTCCCTTCAATTAGGAAATAACCTTGGAACAGAAGAGCTCCCTCTGAGCCTCTTCCAGAAGAATCAAAATATTGACCTTCAAAACTAAATTTTTTCTTTGCTGTTAAGAGAAACGTTTGCTTGCTACCCAAGCATACCTGCTTGCTAATTTCCTTCCCCTCCTTCCCTTTGAATTTCACACTTACACTACTAAGTGGCTTCCTAGGTGCCCGACTGGAGCCAAGCCAAGCTCCTTGGAAGGGCCCGTGCCCAGGAGCACCTGGGGCTGCAGTCAGTGCCCGCTTCCAGCCCACAGCACGCAATTTGAAAGACCATCAAGCAATGGAGCAGTCCCATAAGCTGTTTCGATGAAGCACCGATGATGGCAGAAGGAGCAGCCCCATCTCCCTTCACCCTCCGCATCTTCATCCTTGGAGGTGTCAGGGCTCAATGAGGCAGAACTGAGCCAAGGCTGGCTGTGCAGCGCTGCCAAGTCCTGCTCAAACCAAGCAGGATGCTGATGGAGGTGAAGTCCAGGCATCCTCCAAAGGGCATTTCTGCAAGTCTGGGATCCTACTCATCTCCCAGATGCCCTCTGTCTTCTCTCCTCTCAGTGTCCCCTTGAGCTCGCAGCCGTCCTGAACTTCTCCATCGCTATGGCTCTTAGCTCCAAAGATGCACCAATTATGCTCCTCTCCCCACAAAAATTCATGCCTTTTCTACAAAACCCTCAACTTCAACTGCCCAGCACATGAAAACTTTTCCTAGCTCCTCACCATGTGAAAGAGCAGCCCCTCCAGCCCACCCTCAGCCCTGCTAAGGGACCACACGCTGCAGAGGAGGCCAGGAGACTTCAGCAGAGATGCTGAACCCACCTCCACCTCTCAGCTGGATCCTGCCTTTTGTCCTGCTGCTTGAACCAGACAGCTTGAGAACCACGGGCTCGCAGTTAGCACCAATCAACTTCCCGTTGAAAGAAAAATATTCGCTGTTTTTACACCATCTGAGCACCAAAGACCACACGTACTCTAGACATTTCCTTTCCCAATGATGCATGAGAGGATGCATTCCAGCTTTAAAGAACTTTTCTCTGCCTAAGGTAAAAACTTGTATGTGAAAGCAATCAATTTTGCACAGCAGACAGAAACTAGATTAATGAACAAAACAATAAATTGCCTTTTTAAGGCACATGCGAGTTAAGTATGTGGGGGAAAATGGTTCAAGATCGTCTTACAGACAAAATAATTAAATAACTGCATCACACAACTGCAAGGCACAAAAGCATCATTGAACTGATAGAGAATTGGTTTACAGGATGGCTGACAAAGTTAGTGCTGAAAATCACCTGTACCAGTTCCATAACCCACAGGTTTGGAAGGAAAAATAAACCGACCCTGCAGAATGACTAGAAAAAAAAAAAAAAAAAAAAACAACATTGAAAAATACTCTTAGAAATCACCCTGACACTAAGCCCAGTGTTTTATCAGTGAGAAGACACTTATCTCAGCCAGGCTGTGGGTCAGACCAGTACATACCACAGCCACGGAAACACAACCAGTGGCATTTCAGCCTGCCAGGAGACCAGTCATGGCCAGTGATGCCACACCAGAAGAGCTGAATGAATGAGACCACAAGCAGACCATTAGAGAAGAGACTCTCCTGCATCACTCTGAATAAACATTTCCTGTTTGGTGGCTGCAGCAGCAAAACAAAGATTTCAAAGCTGCCTTTGCCAGGCTTAAGAGGTTGAAACAAAGCCATGGTGACTGACAACTCATTTACACCTATTACAATGGTTGTTGCAAAAACGACTTGGTGCAAAGATGTTTTCTTGTTTTGATTTACCAAGTCAGTACAGCTTTGTGATTCATGCAGGCAGCAGAGACCCCACAGCAGTAATTAATTACACATCGTGGACGTTGCCACTTTGAACACGCACAATACATGATGTTTTCCGTCTCCAGCATCCTCCAAAACCTGCCTGAATGATGCTACTGTATCTGGGAAGGTGACAAACACGTGGAAAGCCTACAGCACATCAACACAGCGGGACCAAACATCACTTCAGACAGCCAGATCAGTCATTCACTAAGGACATGGCTTCTCCAGTGGACTGACACCCTAGGCAGACCATGTTCCTGTGGTCACAAACACTCCACCACTGAGAAAACTATTGCTAGCTTTATGACCTGCCCCTAATTTTGCATCAGGAGAGGAGCAACCTAGTATTGTATGCTTGCCCTGGAGATGACAGGATCATTAGGATGCCAGCATGTTATTCACACATGTCCAGCAATACCCCAAACTGAAGTATTCCCACACCAACTGGAAACAACACCGAGACCACCACGCATCTTTGTGCTGGCGCTCTGTAAAAGATGAAAGGAAATATCTCACCAGAAAGAGAGAAACTTTCTCTAAATATAACTCCATTCATTTACCACATCTAAAACCAAAACTCACTCAATAATAATTTGTTTAGTCCCAGTGTTGGTCTTTAACCATTACAGAATTAACCTTTCTTGCCAGGTGGATCTTTGACATATTTTCAGTGCTGAGAGTCACAACAAAACGCATGCACCTTGCTTCCAACACTCAGAAATTTTCACACAAAACCGCAATTATGGGATCTGCATCAGTGTAGGTAATCCAATTTTTTAAACCAAAGTCTGCCTAAAAACTTACTTCACTTGCCAACACCGCAGCGAGATAACACAAACATTGCAGCCCTATCCCTTTCCCAAGTCAGTATGGGAAAAGCTCGTGTCGGACATCCCAGGCCCATCTGATCAGTACTAGTTGGCTGTTGCTGCACTATTACCTCAATGGGAGGCCAGAAATAGAATTAATTACATTAGCATACAGGATCCGTGACGTAACTCTCTCATTTGCTGTTTTCGGGAGGGAAGGAAACCTGAAATAATTACTCGCTGGCTATAAATTACAATCCGCTTCCTTACAATGAAAAACTTTTCTGAGGGAAAGAACGAAGTCAATGCATTACCCTGAAGCCAAAAGCAAAGCTGACAGCTTAAACAGACTTCTGAAAGAGCTCAAGGATCACTCAACCTGGAAGCAAAGGCTTAGGAAAACCTCCCCGCAGCTCTTCTGCAGCCCCACAGTTACGTGAGACCCAGCAGTACAGAGATTGCCTGAAGACCTGCCTGGAAACCAGACACCTACAACACGAAATACCACCGGATTAAAGACTTGAAAACCAAAACAAGAACATGGTTGGAGGCAAGACAAACAGTCCAAAAGAAATAACAAAAAATGTGAAGCAGCTTTACCCAACAGTGTGATGCAAAGCATCCAGGGCTTCATGACTCAGAGGAGTGTCAACATTGAGTCCCGTGGCAAAGGCATTCAAAGTTTGTGCCTCAAAACTTCTGAAAAATCATTATATAATGCAAATAAATGGTCTGTAGAACGGGTATGAGATTTTCTACCACTGTTCTCCAGTGGTGCTGTTTCGAACTGTGGGCGCGCACCTCAGAGTTGAGCATGGACAGGACCAAGAGCTCACAGCAAGAGACAGTGTTATATGGAAAGGGACAAAGCCAGGCGTTAGCCACGGCATCCAACTCCCACCACATCCCTCTTGGGTCCCTCCAGTCACAGCACAAGCGGCACAGTTACAAACCCACATGCTTGCACCCTCCACCAGGACACCCCTTCCCATCACATGGGGATGCAGTGGCAGGACCACCTCCTGCTTGCAGCACAGATCCACCGCTGTTTTCCCACACAGCTGGGTGGCACAGGAGAGAGACAACAACCACCTCCAGGGCTGAGCGGGCAGGTGCTAATTAGCACATGGGAACAGGATTGCAATCATGGAGCTGGCAGCACCAGGCACCGGATTGCTCAAGACACAGGGCGGCACCCCTCTGCTCTGGTGACTTCCCAGCGCCGTGCTCAGTGGTAAAAGTTGTTAAAGTTACTACGAAAGGGTAATCTATTACGAATTACTCATTAATGCAACTAGGAAATTAGTGACATATTACTGATTATGCCTGTGTCACGCTAGCTCAGCCACAGGACCTGGTTCCCACTGCCAATTTGTCTTGTGCCTATTACAGCCACTTTCCCAACACTACTCACACACACTGAGCTTCTTTTCCACCTCCTTGCTCAAACAAGTACATGGGCCGTGACTTTTCAGAGCTGTCATGCCTGCTGCAGGAGCCAGAGAGCAAGGTGCTGCCTCCTGAGCTATAACACCTTGCAGCTAAATGCCCAGATGCAAATCTCAGCCCCTTCTGCACTCATGCAAATAAAGCACTGCAAGAGCGAGGAAGGCCAGGAGCTGGGCACCCCTCTGCAAGACCAAACCTTGGGGGTTTCACGCGGAATCCAATGGGAAGGTCTCATCAGGCTGCTCCTGGCAGGAGGTCAGGCCAGCCTCCCGACAGCATCCACATCACCCCAGGATGCAGCTCCGTGCCTTTTATCATCCCAGTCAGATGGTTCCTCTGCAGGACTCAGGAAAGCCCTGCTCTCCAGCTACGCAATGAGCAACTTCCTCCGCTTTCTTTTTTAGGAGCTGAATATCTTTTCTCTTCCTCCTCCACCTCAAAAGAACAGATATTAATAATATGGATCGGAAGAGCTTGCTATCGTGAAGCAATGGGTGGTAGCGGCGCTGCACCTAGTGACATCACGCAGGCTGCCTGGCCAAGTCTTCATCCCGTCAGGGCTATTCAGTAAAACACAGCTAATTATTCCGCCAGATCCTCGGCCAGATGACAAATTGATTCACGGTAGTAACTAAAAGAAGGGAAGGAGGAGAAATTGCACCATTTCCTATGCCTGAAACTACATTACCCGTTGCCCCAAGGAAAACTTTTGACAAAAGTTTTTATTGCAGCTGTTGAACTATACACCAGACGGCTGAAGTGCACTGCCAGGAGACCCCAGTGGTGTGCTACACAAGTTTATATGCAGAGCACAGCTTGCATTTGAGATCCATCAGCATCCAGAGGAGAAAGATTTTTTTTTTCCAAAACATCTGCAGTGTCTTGTGTATAGGGTACCTAAATAATTATCAGAAACTGCTAATTAAAAGTTAACAAAAATCAAGCACCTGTTTCTCCACGTTGACCTGACGATGCTGAAAACTAAAAGCAATGCAAGGGAGGCTGCTGGAAATGAAAGCTTTTACTCTATCAGTCAGCTCACAAGGGACACTTTTTCTGAATTCCACCAGAAGTCTATAATTACATCATCACGGCAAGGGCACACAGTATGCTGCTTATTAATCATTTCCAGGAAGAACACTATCAGAAGGCAATTCTTAATAGCACCACTGCCTGGCAAGGCGCTCTCCCTTGCTCACTGCAGGGTGGGTACTTAAGACTTCCCTCGCGTGAATTTCCTCTTTGAGCAAATTAAGATCTCTGCCAGGAAAAGCCTGCAATGCAAACGCACCTTTTCACACGTTGCTCTGACAAAAGGCTGGGTTCACACAACGCCCTACAGCGATACCAAACTCTCACAAAACCTTTCTTCTCTGCTAGAAGTGACAGACACATCCCATCCGAAAGTGCTAGAGAACTGCAAGAGCTTGTGTTTTCCCCCCTGCTCCCAAGGCACACGAGATACCTTCTCTCTACCAGCCACTGTCTACACTACACTTGCTCCTTAAATGAAGTGACCAAGACTTGTCCACCACACATGTATGACCAAAGCAGCATTCCCTTTCAGGAACAGGGACAACAGTACAAGGGGAGGAACAGATGGAGGGAAAGCAAGGTGATCATGGCCACCTGGAACCTACTCCTGCATTTGAGAGGCAAGACCTCCTCCTTCCACTACAGGACGGAGCTGAAAACAGATAAAGAAAACAAAGACAAGCAAGAGGCAAAGTTTGCTGGAAAAGAGAGGAACATGGGTACATGTATGTTATACCATTTATTGAATATTATTATCATGAATCATGATCCAGAAGAATAATGGAAGCTACAAGACAAATGGGGTGAAATACAATGGACTACACAGAGTCAAGTCCACAAACGATTGTCAGAGCCCTCCCAGCTACCTTTGGTTCAATGAGTCCTGTGATCTGCTGCTCCATTCCTCCAAGGGCTACTGATGAATTGTGCCAGATTCCGGGTTTCTTTCCAACTGTTCTGAGTCTCCTGCATCTGATCTCAAAGAAGGGAGCAGAAACAGCTGGAAGAGAGAAACCAGAATGGCATAGTCCAGCAGCAACCCTTGGAAGAACAGACAAAAACAGCCTTGTGAGAGGCACCATGGTCCCCCAGCACACACGTTTGTATGTGGACGCATATCCACACGTCTTCTAGGAGAAGAAGCACGTTCCTAGTGCATCAGCTCTACACTGTCACAAAGCACCAGAGCTTCTGACTTAGCTGAACCACCGACAGCTCAACAGCATGGCCACGATCCACAGTCACGGGTGCCAAATGAGTCACACGTGCTAAATGCAGGCCAAGTTTGGCACCACACTTCTCCTCCGGTGGTACTCTTACTCCCCAAGCAGCTCCACCTGCTCTGCAGCACGTGGGCAGCTCTCAGCCCACGCAAGGGAAGGCAGTCAAGGTCTACTCTGTTTAGGCTCTAAAGCTCCTGTGGATCTAGCTTCAGGCCAAAGGAAGAGGGAGAAACAGCAGGTGAAACAGGAGACCAAAGGAGCGAGCTTCTTCAGAGGGAACTTGGGTATTTGCTGCCAAAGGAGAGGATTAGTTGTGAAAATCAAGAAGTCAACGAGGCAGGGAGCAGCAGGAGGCCACTGCAGATAATAGGGACAGTAGGAGCAAGGCTATTGCTCACCAAGGCACGTGAAGGGGAGATGAAAAGGCTTGTGCTCTTTCATATGTGCAAAGACTAGAAAGAGGGAGCGAAGAGGTCAGGAGACGGTGCTGGTGGAGGAAGGGCCATAAGGAGAAAAAGAGCCTTTGAAAGTGAACCATGGAAAAGTGATTAATAAGGGCAGAACTGCCAGGGTTGGTGTCAGTACCTTCTCATTTCCACTAGAAAGAAACAAGACGTTGCAGCTTGTGCTAAGATCTGGGGAGGGAGGACCAGGGGCACAGCGAGACCAAGACAGAAGGATGTCATTAAAAGGACAGAAACAGAATTTCAGACAGAGAGCAAATCAGATTAGGATGGTTAGGAATTACGTGGAGGTGGGGACAGAAAGCAAGTTTAAAGGCTCATGGGATATTTACAGTGAGACAGCCCAGATGATCTCCTGCCAGGAGGGATGAAATGGAAACCATAACATTTTTCCTGACCACAACTTCCTTGTAACTGATTACTAGAAAGCACAGGCGCATCACGTCTCTCCAGGACAGCAGTACCACTGTGAGCCTCTTCCTAACACACACCGTACCACTTCTAAAAGGATCCTCGACTTCACATCCTTTCTGCCCTACATCAACCTGGTGACTTTTTACTGCAAATTAGCTCCCTTTTACAAGGGCCAAGTCATTAAGAGCAGAAACAAAACGAGTACCTGGAGTATCACAGGTCTGCCTGTCCCCTGAAGAGTTGGTTGGAGGTGTCCGGTGTCGGTAGACTAGGTGTGGTTTATTGTGCTCTTCCTCGTATTCCTGTTCAAGTGATAGCAGCGGCTCGACAAAATAATCCCCATCATCAGACTTGAATGTGCCTAGCTGAGAGGGACCAGAGAAGGGCAGGCAGTCAGCTTTGGGCAGTGATGAGCCACAGAGCAGGACTACCCAAAGCAAGCATGAAAGGAGGGTCTGCAGCAATCCCATGAAGACAAGGCTGGAGCTCCAGCTCCCACCACATGGATCACACCCCCACCAGGCTGCACTGCTTCCTGCAGCTGTCCTGATGAAACTTATGGAAAGCAAGCTACTAATTTGTAGGAGGGAGCGTGGCAGAGGGATGCCTGCCAGATCGTACGCCAGTGACCATGCCACTCCTGCCCAAGGGGACACGATGCTGCAGGGCACGTCAGCACAGCCCCACCACATTGTGCTGCTTTTCATAAAGCAGCTCTCCCTGAAACAGGCTTTCAATTCACCCATGAGGATCCAAGGGATGTATCCAGCCAGTGTAGCCCCTGCTTATGAAAAGACACCAATGCTCCTAGTTGCACCTAAGTATGAATGCGATTTGGTGGGTTTGAGGAAAAAAAAAAAAAAAAAAAAAAAAAAAGGGAAAGAAAAAGAAAAGTACAGCCAGGACAAAAAGCATCCCGTGGCCATCCTAGGCTGGGAAGCAGGGCTGGCAGCTGGGATGTGCTGCTGGGAGGAAGGCCTGCCCAGCCACATGTGTGCTAGCTTGGCTCAGCCCCCAGCCTGCCCCGTGGGGCAGCACTGCTGCACTGGGATGGATCCTAGGGGTGGATGGATCCTGCTGGCCCCTGGTCCAGGCAGGGGTCAGCAGGGACCTCCCAGAGGTGCACCTGGGACAAGCACATCCCTTCCTGTGCATCACTGGTACCCTGGGGTGCAAGGATGCTGGAGGGGTCAGGGACCAGCACTGCTGGGGAGCTTCTGCCCATCCTTCTGCCAACATCCCCAGGTGCAGAAGGACACCAGGACAGGCTGCAAGGAAGCCTGTGTTCCTCTCTCTTCGGGTCATGCCCTTGTTCCGAGCTGCAGGAAGGCTTTGGGGTCAGCACTGCCGGCTCCCCCAGCCACCCCTTCCCAGACCCCAGCAGCACCCCGTGCAGCAGGACGGTGCCCTCCCCGCTCTCCCTACACCCGACCATCACCTCCCTCCCTCGCGGGGTGCCGCTGGGGGGCACTTTTGCCCCAAAACCCGCGGAGCTGGCTGTCCTCACCCCATCCCCTGACCCCGACGGGCTACAAAAAAAAAAACGGGACCGGGCGAAACCCCAGCGCGGGGCGAGCGAGCCGCCCCCATCCCGCAGCCCCAGCCGGGGGCGGGGGCAAGGGGCCGGCCCCATCCTTTCCTAAACCACCCTCCCTCCCCCTGCTCCTCCTCCTCGCTTCCGCCGCGGCGGGGCCGTGCAGGGGCTTCTCTTACCATCCCGGAGCAGAGGCTGATGACGGCGGTGTGCCGGGGCCGGGAGTTGACGTGCCCCCGGTAGAAGCAGTGCTTCACGTCGGTGTCCGCCGCCTCGGCGTACAGGCGCCGCTGCTCGGCGGAGGGCTCGCCCAGGAGGCTGACGGTGAAGAGGGGGGCGATGAAGGCCGAGCTGGCCGTCAGGTTGAAGAGGAACTGCTGCCCGAAGGCGGAGAGCCTGTAGTGAGCCTTAGGGGAGGACGAGGAGGATGAGGAGGAGGAGGAGGAGGAAGCAGCAGCCGCCGTCCAGGCGTCGGGGGCAGCGCCGGCGCTCCGCCGCCTCCTCCTGAAGTGGACATCGGTGGGGAAGGGCTCGCCGAACTCGTCCACGCGGGTAGGGGTCACGATGTCGTACTCGCTCAGCTTCTCCAGCAGCTTGGCTGCAAGGCAACGGAGGCACAGACCCCTGAGCGCCTCGCCCCTTAGCCCCCGGGGCCGGCAGCCCAGCATCCCACCCCGTGCCCTCCCACCCCCAAATCCCCGCTGCCCCGTACCTTGCCTGGGGTGCAGCTTCTGCCTCCTCGCTGCCGTCCTCAAGCCGTCGATGAAGAGCGTGCTGAGTGCCAGCGCCAGCGGCGCAAGATGCATGGTGCTGAGCGCTGTCCTCAAGAGGAGCGCAGCCTTCCCCCTGCGGCGGTCGGGCTCTTCTCGTCCTCTTTTTTTTTTTTTTTTTCCTCTCCCTTTAGTTTATTTTTTATTTATTTTTTTTTCTTGCCCCCCCCCACCGCCGCCCCCCGGTGCGCTGCCGGAGCCGGGCGGCGTTAGGGGCGGGCGGGCCGGCGGGGCGCGGGGCTTTTGGGGCCGCGCATGGGGCCGGGACCGCCGGGCCGGGCCGGGGGAACCGGCCGCCTGCCTGCCTGCTGCTTCTCCCTCCCTCCCTCCCTTCCTTTCCTCCTCTCCCCCCGTCGGGCTGGTGGACGGGGCGCTCCCGGGAGCCAATTTAAGGGGGCGGGCTCCATAGATCAAGCAAGGAGAAAAGAGCCCGCCCTGGACAGCCCTTCCTCCTCCCACCCCCACGCCCCCTCTTTCCCCTCTCCAACATGTCACTTTCTTTCATTCCCGAGGAACGCCGGAATCGCAGGGTTTCGCCGAGAAAAGCCCTCACCGCGGCTCCGAGCCTGGACGGGGCGGGCGGGGGGCAGGGAGAACCTCATCGTCCTCCCCCGGGAGCTAAGAGGGCTTTTCTTACCCAACTTGACCTTTTTCTTTCTTTTTCTTTTTTTTTTTTTAAGACAGCTCAAAGAAGCGGACACGGAGAAGCCCACGTGTGGCACTTTTTATAGCATTCGGTGTCTCCTGCGTTTCACAGATACGAAGCACTTGAAGCAACTTGGGGCAGGGTTATTTTTATGCCGGGCAGTTTTCAGCACCCTGTGGGAAAAGAGAGATTATTTCCTTATCTAAGGCAGTTGGTGTCTTGTTTTACAATTTGGAAAATTTCCATAAAAAATTAAGACATCCTTTAGAGCTAAGTGCCACTCAACATTGTTTTCTGCCCTTTGTCAAACCTGTGTATTTTTTTTCCCCTTGATGAGGAAGGATGCTATGAAATTTAAAGCCTATAGCAAGGCAAATGCAAAGAGATGGTTGGGAGCTTGACTTGCTCTTCCACAGAAAATGTCAGTTTTTTTTTTTTTTTTTTTACTTCACTCAGTTCTGGGACAAAGAACAGCAACACCGGTACTTCCTGCAGAAAGGGAATTTACTTTAAGATAATAAGTTCAGAATTCACTTCTAGACAAAACAGCACCTCCTGGCTCTTCTAAACTAACTGCTGAAGCTCTACAAATCGCAAACATTAGTGGTAAATTATTTATTCTATACAATGAATGCAGAAGCCCATGTAAGCAGATCATCACCCACAAAGCCATCGTCTGTAGCTGCTGGACAAGGAGGGCTCCTCGGCAGCCCCACAACTGAGCACAGTACAGGATCTCCACATTGGTGGAGACCCGCATGAGCACATCCCAAGGGCACCCTATAATGGCACATAACCTCCCAATATGCCTCCGTTATGCCTCTGCTTATAAATCATGTTTAATTTAAGTCTAGGCTGCTTACGATAAGGTAACTCACCCATGTGCCTTCTGGTGCTCAGCAGAGCCTGACTGCTTCCAGACATGAGTTGCCTCGTGTGCAGTCAGCTCTGATGGTGCTGGGTCTCGCTGCATCCACCTTTAGGATTGATGAGGGGACAGCTGTGGCTGCATGATGGTCACAGCCTCTAGGGAGCAGAGATGTCTGCCACGGGTACGGAGGAATGGGGAAGTGCCTCTCCTGGTAGGTGTCACCTGCTGCCAGGAGCAGCTCTTCAGGATAACCAAGCATGGGTGGATCTTCAAGCACTCACCAGCTTGTGAACAAACCTGCACCAGGTTTGCTTTCAGTGCTGCAAAGGGCCTGCACGGTCACATCTTCCTGTCCCAGCAGCCAATTGCTTGCTCACACACACGTTAAGAAATCTGCAAAATAGGAAAGACACCAAATTATCCTAAAACAGCTTCCATCTGCAAAGCCTGCTGGGGCTACCGTGCAAACCCTGGCTAGCATGGCCTCTCCTGGCTCGTCATGGAAGTGTGGCATCCCCACCCGTCCCATGCTGAGCAGTGTCCTGATCACATCTGAAAAGCCAACGAGGTTCTTGGGCTGCTGGAAGAACAAAAAGGGGAATTTTGAAACATCACCACATAGCAATGAGGCTTTCCTCTAGGCTAGTCCTCTTGGCTTTCTCTGCCTCATCATCAAATAAATGACTTAACACGTTGCAGTATCTGCTCCCTGAGCTGTCGTGCTGGTCTGCTGGGAGCACACCACGTGTTACCGAACCCCTGACGGTGTTCCATCACCTCACCATTTCTACATGTGCCCCAAAACTTTGAGGCTTCACATGTGGAGGGATGTGGTGTGATTGAGCGTGGGTGATGGCCCCGGTTGTGATGGGCAAGGGGAGGCCGTATCCTGCACTCAGGTGGGCACAGACATGTATCGGGAGCGTTGAGCAACACCAGGCTGCTGCCGGTCAGCGAAAGAGTCAGCAGGAGCAGGACAAGCAGCGGAGTTGCCTGAGGAAAGAGTGAAAAGCCGAGCATAGCACGGGAGCTGAGTCAGAGGGGAGGGGAAGAGGCTTACGTGGAGCTCATCCTGCGGTGTCCTGGGTGAGGGATGCAGCCCTAACTCATTTCCTCACCCTCCCATCAGGGGGGTGTTGGGAAATGGTCTGCTGTTTTATCAGAGTGCCCCCAGGGTAGGGGATTTCACAAGCACCCCGCATCCCACTGGTCCCAGCCTCACCACCCCCTCGCACCAGGTTGGGCATTGGCAAGAGCTAGTGCAAAAAAATCTATCAAAGCTTTACTTCCTTGCTCAGTTTTCTACCAGATAATCAGCAAATTTAGCTCTGGGGTTGGGGTCAAGGAGCTCAGGAGCTGGCATGGGGTGATGTGGCTGCATGTACCTGTGCCGTGGGGGGGTCGGATGCCTCCTTTTGGTGCTGAAGAGCTGGATGGAGCCAGGCTGGTGTGTGAAGAAGCATCCCCACGGGTTATGTCTTACCTGAAACCTTAACACCTGCAATCCAGAACAGGATCGAAATGAAACTTTCCTTCTTCAGAAGTGGGGAGCTGCCCCATGGAGTGACCACAATTAGGTCTCGCTTCTGAGGCAGAGCTGGGGAGTGCACTGAAGTGTCCCCAGGACCAAATTCAGGCTTTGTGATGGCACTAAATGGTCTGTCCTCCCAGGAGCATGGCATTGCCTACATACAACGTTGTTTCCATTGACAGGCAGAAAAGTTGTATGTTGTGCAGCGTTCTGAATCTTCACAGCTGGAGATTAGAAAGCGTAGAAGGAAAGCTGTAGTGTAAGTAAATAGATGATGTGGAGTTTAGAGGAACTAAGCTACAAACTTAAATAACTTTCCTATTAGGAAGGATCTATTAATACTTACAGTATGGTAATTGTGCAGGCTCCAAAGTCCTCAGCCAGTCAAAAAGTAACCCCTTAAAAGCCCATACCTACTCGTAGAAAAATCCCTTTGAAACACTGAGAATTTTGCCTTCATAAATACTGCAAAAGTTGAGCTGCAAACGCCTCTCCTATAAACTACAAAATGAGAACTCAATCCCAACAACAAGACTTCAGTAGGAGAATTCAGGCGATACACGCTGCTGCAAGAACATGCTGGAGGAGACCAAGCCTCCTGCAGGCTTTGCGCTGCATTTCACCCTCCTCACCATTTCCTTTTCCTCGTAGGTGAGCACAGTTCCCAGACATTGATCTTTGTTCTTTGCCGCTCTGCCTCTCCGGGTAAGCAGCATCTTCCTTTATCTGCTGCATCCATTCGCTTGCCCAACAATTATCCCGGGAGGCAGACAGTTTCTCTTTGATAGCTTCTCTTCAATGGCAGCAGATAACTGAAGAGAGCAAACATTTTCTCCTGGTGTCTAATCTGCATGGTCAGAAAGTGAAAGATTTCATTCCCTTCAAACAGCTGCTCGGACCTCAGCCTCGCTTGCTTGCACTGCCAGCGAAGATACTGCTCTGTGCTGCTTTTCTCTCAGATTTGGAGTATGTTCTGCTCACATAAAGGGTTCTCTTCAAAGGACATTTTCAGCAAACATGTCAATGCTTTTTGTTTTGTTTTAATATTTTCCCATTTATTTGGAGGGACTGAGACTTACAGGTTCACCATACGGTTAATATTCAAACTTATTTTCAGTGCCAAGACAACTCTTTCGATCCTGATTAAAAGGATTTAAATATACTGAGTAATTCATCTACAGTAGCTGCTTCAGCTCCTGGTTTCTCTGTTGGGCTCTGTGTTCTCACCCTGTGCCATGCCCTGTGCAGCATGCTGCTGCTGTCGAGGTCTGAGCCATTTGGTGGGTTTGGGGTTTGCTCCTCAGACCTCAGAGGGCTGGATGGTGGTACCTGCATTTCCAAATTCAGCTCAGTCCCGTCCTGGTGCCCTGAATACTGTGATGTGCACATTGAGGAGACTCATCCAAGATCACACAGGCAAATAAGACCCAGATGTCCTCCAGCCTGGGCTGGGGTCAGTGGGTGCAAGTCTGGCGCCTTCCCACCCAGCATGCTGCATGTCTGGGGGAGATGGAGCCACAAGCTGCGAGCAATGGGAACACAAGGAGAGCTGTCCTTGTGTCCCTGCTCCTTCTCTGGGCTGGGAACCAAGGCTTGAGAACAGAAGGTGAAGGAGGGAGAGAAAACAAGTGTCACAAAGTGCTCTGCGAGGAAGCACGCCTCTCGGTTTTTGATTTGGAACAACGTTGACCCTGAAAACTCATTAGGAACTAGGGACTGCATGGGAGGAACAGTAAAGCCCACACGGACACTGCAAATGTGTGGGATTTTTGGTTTCAGGTCAGCACGGATGGACGTCATGATCCCTTGAGGCTTTCTGACTGAAACTGCTGGTTCCATCTTGCCCCTCCCCGGCTCCCAGCGCTGCTGCTGACCGCTCGCACGCTGCGCCCTGTGCTTGCACCTCTTATCTGCAGCGGGGGACACGCATGCCCAGAGCAGCCCAGCTCCTGGATCCCACTGCTGACTTGCACTTAAAGCCCCCATCCCGTACCCTCGTTACTGCAGGCAGCAATCTGGGGCAGGTTCCAAAGTAGCTGAGAAACACTTAGCACTGCATCTGCCCAGTTTTGTGCAAATGAAGCCATCGAGTGAAACATTACAGTGGTTTATCCTTTGCGTTTGACACGCCATAAATCAAACAGGACCTGAGTGCACTCCTTTTGACTTTTGATATTGCAGACATGTGCATCTGTGCTAAGTTCCAGGTGTCTTTGCCAAAACATTAGCAGTAATGCTGGGAGGACCAAGCAGAGCAGATGTTCTGTAACTCCACACCAAAAGGCAACCTGGGAACATTGCAAGTCCTGCAGGTACAAAAAGTTTTGCCCTTTGAGCCACGTATTTACATTCACATAAACTAATTATCACAACAGGTCTGCAAGGTATCACCGTCACCTTATGAAGAGGAGCCTGAGATGGTCGATTTGGCACAGGACACGGAGCCCTGACCCCGTGATTATTTCTACCCTCCCACACCAGCCTGCACAGAACGTAAGAGCACAGCTTAATATTTCAGTGCAGGCATCGTTAAACTGTAAAACTCTATTTTAGGAGGGTTGTTTTCATTCTTTCCCTACATAGTAGATTGTCTCCAGAGATAATAAGATACGAACCTCTAATAGAGTAGGGAAAAAGCTAAGCAGCTCTACAGATACCAAGCTCTTTTTCCCTGAGGGTGTCACAAGGTAGCCAGCTACAAGCAGACATCTCCCTGGGGGAAGCGTTGGCGACATCGTATTTGTATAGCGGTAGGAACTCTGTACTGGTTATACAACCACCAGAAGATCATCAATAACTAAAAAGCATGAATGTTAATGGGTCTTGCTCTGCTGTCAGGTGCCCGCAGCCTTGGTTTTGTTACCTGACTTTACTGTCAACCTCTACTTGGGGAAACAAAATTCCTGCTTCCCAGTAGGAATTCAGTGTTTCTTAAACGATGGGGTTTAAGAGATGTTAAGGAACAGGCTCAGAATTTGTGGGATGCAACCAAAGGAGAGCAATTTCTGGCTGATCTGCAAAGCTAAAACAGTTGTCCTCTCCTGTTTCCACCAGCCATTTCTGCTCCACGCCTTCCTGCCTTCTCACTCACTAAATACCTTTCCTGATGGCAAAGGCTGTGTAGGACTGAACCTGGAATCCCCACGTTCCCCTCGCAGGTGCGGGGAGAGCTATGCGAATGATGTGAATTGGCTGCAGCCTTCCTAACCACATTCATGTCGTGCCACTCAGCCAGGGCTGCCGTAGAGAGAATTAATGGAGTGTAAATCCCTGTTTGGAAGTGCACTGCCTCTCCAGCTTCTCCCTGTAACTCCTTCACTCCCTTTGCAAACCACAGGAGAACGAGAACTCCCTGGGGAACCCCAGCTGGACATCTTGCATCATGATAGAGAGAAGTGGAGTATCCACGCAGCCAAAGCTGCCTGGCTGACAGTTTCAGAGCTCGCTGTGACACTTCCAAGAGAATTTGTAGTGCTGGGACTAAAGCCTGCTAGAAACAATCTTCTTTTAAAGTTACTGTATGGCTTGGCTACAAAGATAAGGCACCAGATGGCTTGGGAAGAATTTTTAGGAGACAGTTATGCTGGTATGCCTGGAAGGATCTCAAGAGTTTACATTTACAATAGAGTACTTCTTTGGAGGCGAATGTTTGTCAGGATCATCAGTTTTAATTACCCAAAATGCAGGCTGCTTCTAAATGCAGGCAGTCAAGAGGAGGATTTCTTCTTTATATGACTTTTTTTTTTTTTTTTTTTTTTTTCCCCTCCTGAAGAATATCTGCCTTTAACTTTATAGGTAGCAGACTGATTCATGGAGACTAACGTTGAGCAGTTTTCATGCTAAATGGTATCCTGCAACATTTTCTTTCACTGATGAATTATACATTGCAGAAAAAGGGACTTCATTTTATCTGTTTTCAACCAATTGAATAAGGTGCCAATTGTGTCAGCTTTAAGCACACACAAACATAGATCAGTCCCCAAATTCCCCAGGCCTTTAAACCAAGCCTTACTTGGTCCTTTTGGTCAGAGGAAGGATGACCTGGTAGGATCACTCTCCGTGAGGATGCCAGGAGAAATAAGCACCATTCTGTTTGGGTCTTGCACGCCTGCAGATACAGCAGCACGACTGAGGAGTTAATTTCCTGTCCTACCATCCAGGAGCATTGGGATACACATGCCATATTTTTCAGGCCTCTCTGCTTTCTGTATACACTAGAATATAAATAACATTACTGAATGCTGGTGATGGGAATCAGGCTCGAGTTTTAAGCCAGCTGTTTCCACGTTTTCTCCCTGTGTTTTATCAGCTTAATTCTCAGATACCTCTAACGTTTCCATCCAGAATTTTTAAAGGGAGGAAGCATGACTTAGAAATCACTGTAACGTGAATGGCTCTGTTGACTTAACTGACGTTGTTTTGACATGTCAGGGCCTACTGAGGGACCAAGACCCCTTTGTGCTAACTGCAGTACAAACACAGGCCTGAAAACGAAGCCGGTATCGGAGTTCCCCTGCCTTATCACACTCAGTTAATGCATTACTCCATGCTAGCTAGCCAGCTGAGAGTGGCATTTGTTACAGGGGGAGGGCTAGCTTGGACGTAGCGACACCATTGTTTCTTTGCACTGTTTTCATAGCAGGTTCCCTGCCCACGGCCCTTTGTAACTGAAAGCCCATATTCAGAACAGATAATTGTCCAAATCTGAGCCATTTTGCCTACCAACAAGGTGGGCTTTTGTGTTCATACAACTCCAAGGCAGGGAGATGCTAGTCCCTGGCCGAGAGCCCTAGCCCCATCATAGCTAGTGAGCCAGGCTGGCATCTCTCAGCACCCACAGGTGAGGCAAACACCACAAGAGCCAAAAGGGCACCCTTGAGCAAGCAATGGTACTGGGTTCATGAACACAAACTCATGCTTATCTTGTTTGGTTCTGGGAATCAACTAACTCCTCAGAATAGCGAGAACTTAGTTTTGTAGCCCTAGCCAGGTACGTATAAAACCATCTGGTTAGAGCAGCAGCATCTAATTGATCACATGAAATTTGTCTGAGCACCGCAGTGGATGGAAAACAGGGGCAGGAATCAGCAGTTTTCAAGACCTGACATGCTTCTACCAAGAACTTCAGGAAGGACCTGGATTCACCACCTCTCTGCTGCTTTGGCAGCTTCATGGGAGCACGGACCAAGAACTGTCCCCATGCCCCTTTTCCCCTACAATCCACTGCACAACACAAGGAACAAAAGAGGAGCTTCTGCATTGTTTTAACACACAAAAACTGCTGTCTTGTTAGGAGCCATCTCATGCCAACTCCAGGGCATGCCAGTGGTGACCACAAGACAGCAACAGCATAAGAAGGTGGTAAGCTTACAGCAGTGCCTCACCTGAGCACCAGTCCATCTTCCAGGGATGTGCCGCTGGGTGATCCATGCCAGAAGTGACATCTTTGTGTTCTGCTGAGCTGCTCCAAGAAAAGAGGTATCTGAGTCCTGCCTGGTGAGATGCACACACCATTGTAACTCTCACCAGTTTGCAAATACAAAGTTCCTGTTGAAAAGCTCAGCCTTACACTCCCCTACTGTCCGATGTTGATAACAAATGTGATAGCTTAGCACCAAGTACCCAGAGCAGCCATGGCCAGGGAAGTCTCAGAGTAACAAAAAATCTCATAGTGTCAATGGCTATTGTGTACAGCCAGACAGGGATTGCTACTGGCTGTGACCTTTTAGTGAAAAAGGCTATGAGGATTTTGGTGAACAGAGCTACAATTACAGTTTTCAAGGATGGAAATCCCTTTCACCTTTCTGCCCCATCCCCTGAGTCTCTTTGGATATCCTGCCCTCTCCTTGCATCCTTCCTTCAGGCCATGTGTCATCTGCCCAGGTCACCAGCGAGTCAGGTTCCTGCGCACAGAAACCAGCTCACCTTACTGATGGCTTTTTCTTTCTGCATTCACTGAAACCTACACAAGTAGATTGTTCTTACTTGGCAAAACCTTAGATATGTTGAAACCAATTTATTTGACCCAGCAAAGAGCTACCAGGAGAAAAGACATTAGGGTGTGATACAGTGACTGGGATCTCAGTTACCAATGTCAGTTACCAAATATTTTTTCTTCTGAAATGGTTTAGAAGCTTGCAGTTCCCTAACCAAGCCCTTCAGCAAAAGGTCACAATTTTTTTCTCAATCTTGGTTTAAAAAAAAATGCACAAAAGCAAACAGCCTTACACTGCTGCTGAAGGTGTCTGGAGTACCCTGCAGGCATGGGTTCAACCTCATCCTGCCATCGTGCCACAGCAATGAGCCCCCCGGCCCTGGGGGATGTATGAATGGCACAGCACTTGGGAAAATTCACACAGAAGATTTTGCAAGCTCATTTGCTGGACGAAACTTTGCCCTAGAGACTCAAGCCTCCTACAACTGTGAGAAAGGAGGTCCTTTTTAGTTTATAGCTAAGGTCAGTGGAGGGCCAGAGCAAGGAAGTTTGTATTGCAGCAATTTGTACCTTATCTTGTTTATAGATGTAAACAGAAGGTTTACGCTTCCGTTACTGAACTCTTCTACACCAAAAATATTCAGTGCACAGAGGAGGGGAAGGATAGGCAATGTGCACACACATTTCTTGAGCATATTTTGAGAAGCACAGTTAAAGTATCTGGTGTTTCTGAAGCATGTGGGAAGTAGGATGCCCTTGCAGTGACTGAAAAAAAAAATATTAAAATCACAACCAGCCCTGCCTCCCCCTTCTGAATAAAAAACCAAACACCAAAAACCCCCAAACCAACCACAACCAACCACAAAACCCCAGCAATCTTCTTGTGGACTGCAGGGGTCATTCCAGGATCTCCATAGGGTCTGGATGTAACTCAAGTCTCATATGGACTTGGGTCAACTTCCATTGAAGCCAGGAGTGCTTTCATGAGCTTTAGGTCACTCCCAGTTGCTTCTGAAGTCATTGCCCAGGCTTTTCTCATTTTAGTCACAGTACCAAAGTTTTGTACCGTTTGAAAAGCTCCAAAGCAAGGGACATATGGAGCCTACAAAAGCATAGTTATTGTGCTAGCTAGCTCCAGTCCCATGCCAAGCAAATTATTCATGCGTACTCTGTGGATAGAAGGCACAAGCTTTCATGTGGTTACATGGATAAAAAGGGAGGAGAATTTGGGCCACTGACTCAGCCTGTCAGCAATGTTTCCCCCCTAAATACAGCCATGGAGCTGCAAAGCAGATTTCTCACAGCACTGACGGTGGGGTAGTACTCTCTTTGGAAAATGTGACCCCTTACTTACATGCCACTTGGAAATCAGTATCATGTAAGGGTGCCAAATGCTTCCCAAAGTAAGGCCTTTTGATTATAACCTTTCATGAAAGTGACTGATTGAACAAAAGCAGCTTAGAGATAGCATTTCAAACAAGAATCAGGCAGCTTGTCTGGAACATAAGCAGTAGCAAACTGCCCAGCCTGTTAGAAGAATGGCCATGCTATACGATGCTGCACTCCTGCATCCAAAAGGAAACCTGACATTCAACAGGTGTTCCGCTTCTTGGGTAGTCTCATGGATGGAGAGGGAGTTTGAGGAGACACATTACAAAAAGGTCCTTTAAACGTACCTGCTTTTCTATTTCAGGCTCCATGACCAATTTTTTTTCCCCCCACTGTCAGTGGATTTTATTCAATTACCATTGCAGTGGGCACTGCAGAGTACAGGGAACATTCCTGCTTCATTTGTCTTTGTGTCCACTTGGCAGGAATCCTGAACAGCCAGAAAAGCAGACAGTTACTATTTTCCACCATTTTTACATTCCCTGTAGAAATATTTCTTATTTGGCCTCACCACGCTGACCAAAAAAAAACCCCACAAAACAACAACAAAACTAACCTACAAGCAACAACAACAACAAAAAAACACCCTTATGGTCTTTTCATAAAGGAATTAAATTCACTCTATTATTCTAGTTAGTGGAAATAGAAAAGCCAATCAGGTGACTGTAGTGTTAAAATAAAGCCAAGAGTAGTTCATTTCAATCTTTGTTCTGTAATACTTACATAATTCAGACCTGGAGACAAAAGCACTACGGTCATGGATTAACTGTGGCTTAAAGTTGAAAATAGCCTGAGGAAGTAAGGATGACAAAATAATTACTAGTGGGCAAATCATATGTTAATGGGTATGAGAATGATTTAGTGTATGACATTTAATCAATGTAAATGGAAATGTAGTCCTAAAGCAAATTTATCTTTTAAGTCCTCCATGGATATGTGTGTGTATATATATATATATATATACACACATATACACACACACACACATATATATAGCTAGTTTCTATAGCTGAAATAAATCTACAAAAAATTTAAATCTAAGTTTCCATATGTTAAAATAACTCATTTTGTGGTAATCATAACAGCTGTTGAAATAGAGATAGTGCTCATGAATAATGCTTTAAATATTTGCTTTGCTCCATGATGTAGAAGACTAAAGCCTGTACCATTCAACTGAGGCACCAAACAATAGAAAAACACACTATGCAGAAACCCATTCCAAAACACCTGTCAGGAACTGCACTTTTCTAGATAAAACATCATAGTTCAGAGGTAAATCATTTTGGCAATTCACTTTGATATAGCATTTGAGGTAAATCACATCAAAGCCTTCCTGTGAATACCCAAACAAATTAGTTAAAGTCTATAATAAAAGCTCTAGCAGGGTCCATATGCACCAGTGCTGGAGGTCACGAGACACCTAGTAATGCTGCATTAGGATCCCCTACTGCAAGTAGTACAGCTGGTACAGTAATAATTACTGTGCCAAACATAATTGTGGAGATTGCAAGAGTGCAAAATGCAGGAAAATTAGAAAAGGAATGCTGTGATGAGAATGCCATGCAGTTGTTCCCACTACACACGGGGAGAAAATTACATTTCTGAACAGAGGCTGAATATTCATTTGCCAGATTAACAGCTCCTGCCTGCACTGAAATCAGCCCTGAGAGCCCATGGGATGTTCAGAGCTGGGAACAGCTGAACACACCCAAGAAGAGCAACCTTTATTTTTCTAGTGCTTCTGCAGTTAAAGAAATTACACCTGGACACGTTATTGTTGGGTGGAAAAGCACACAAAAGTAAAAATGTTCGTGAACTACGACTGTAACTGAACAGACCACCTCCAGCTGCCTCTTGCTCAGGACAATTCCTCAAAGGCAAGGGCCTGCTCTTCGTGTTTGGGACCTACTCTTAGAAATTCATCTTGCCCTGAATTCTTAGCTCAGAGCAGAGAGTTTACAGAGAGCTTTTGGTTCTTTGTAGTAGCGTCAGCAATAGAAGAAGAAAAAAAAAAAAAACACTATTTTGGGATAATGCACCTTCCTTTATACAAATGTTTCATCTTGAACTCTTACGTAGGCAATAAAATGATAATCAGTCATATAAGTCTTTTTTGTTTAGGTTCACAGCGCACTAGTTTACCACATACATTCCCCACATTCAGAACACCTAGAAACCTCTATTTATCAGTGACCCATACCAAAGTACGTGTGCCATTTGCTTCAGAGATCATCTATTCTGAAGAAGGCTGCTAGCCAGACCCTGTGAATAAGGTGCACTTGATTATTAAAAAATAATTGAAAGAAAAGTAAATTCAGAAGTGAATTTTTGCACACTGTTATACAAAACCATGCTTTCTTCATTCAGATATAGGGCAGGACCTTATGGAAATATCCATTGAGACCTTCCCTGCTGCCTGACTTTGGATGCCAACACTGGGAAGCGGAAGAGACATTGCATAGCGTGCTTGTACACACAGCACAATATCTCAGGCTTTTCCAGGGTGTTTTACCTGTCCTTCAATTGCCCCTTACAGAAGCAAAAAGACTGTTAAATATCCGCAGCACAACATAAAGACTGCTTAGCAGGCTGCTTCTGATTCCGTGTGTCCTAGGAGCCACATAATCCCATTGAGTGTTTTAGCTGTTCCATAAACAAATCAGTAGCTCTGTACTCTTCCTTCTCCAGTGACAGCAGATATTAATGCCTTGAGCATGCTGCACTCAGCCAAAGCAAGCATTGAAAGTGTTAACTCAAAGGCAGGATAATGTCCTATTTGGTTAAAGCAAAAAGTAAATAAATACAGGATTTACTGCAATTTAAGGCTTAAAATGAGATCAGATGCCTGTCATCTCCAAACACCTCTCAATCAGCAAAAAATAATCCTTCACAAAATAGATTGTTATTTTTGCTGCAAGTTTTTTTTCATGGAGAAAATGGAGCCATATATTATTCCTCTGTAGGCTGCAAGTAGGCGAAGCATAAACTCAGCTGAAAACTTATCCAGGGCTTCTGGCAAGTGCAGGCCAGAAGTGTGTGATTTGTGCTGCTTACCAGATCTCTGCAGTTCATGAATCCCAGATGATGTGCGGGGGGAATCTCTTTAAATGGACGTAGGAAGCTAAAAATGTCAGCAGCTAATGAAGAGGGCAGAGAATCGAAAATGGAGCAAAAGGGACTGTGGGTCCGGTGCTCTGCCCCAGCCACGCACGACGGAGAACTTGCTCGCGTTGATGGAAATTACTGCCTTTGAGCCACCTGACTACAGGGTTAATTTTCTTCCCCTCTTCGTTTCAGATGAGGGGAGTCAACCTGACCTTTACTGTCAGATCTAAGAGAAGCCTTGAAAATGAGAACAGTGAAGCAGTCCAAATGCAAACACTGGCTACAGTAGACCTATTTATAAATAGTTTAGAAGAACACCATGAACTGCAGAAGGAGGGGAATTTTCTCCACCCCCCCCAAGTTTGCTGCCTCGGTGAACATAGCGGCATGCTTGAATTTGCTTTCTTACATACCAGGAGGCCTGCAGCAGAAAATGAAGTTAAAGCCACAGGCACAGCCCCTGATTCAGCTGTGTGGCACCAGCTCCAGCTTCACTGTGGTGCACGAAGCTGCACAGCAAGCCCCTTGTCCTGAGTGCCCCCTCCAGCCGGTGCTGGCGATCCTCCCTGATGGGAACGGCCAGACAGGGCTGCCCAGGGGAAAGTCCTGACCCAGGTCATCCAGCAGGGAGGAGATCTGCCTCTAAGGAGAGCCTCCCAGGCTGCCTTCAGCCTTCCCTTCCAGCTCCCTCCAACCTAAAATGTTTCTCTTTATAGGGATCGTGAAGAACAAGCAAGCATGCCCTTCAATTTAGCTGCGTGCCCTAGCAAAACGAAAAATCTGAAAAGTGGAAAAATAGCCCAAAATAGCCATCACAATCCCTTACAGATTCTCGTACCAGTTCAGATTTATCATAGCTTGAAACACAGCTCTTGCTCACACTTCTGACTGGCACACTTTTGCAGGGCTGCTACTTTTACTTGAACCTTGGCCCTACTCGGGCTGTCTGACCAGATGGCTAACCCTTGCTTTAAAGGATGTCATAAGTAAAAGCAAATGCTGACCTTGCGAAGCTTTCTTCTTTGTACTTTTTTTTTTTTTTTTTTTTAACCGCAAAATTACTTGGAAAAGTAATCCAATAGATTAAATTTCCCTTTCTGAGAAGTGTCACCCAAAGGCAAGTCAGTACTGACGTCACCAGACAGATGACACAGTCACTTCGATGTGGCTACTTGGTCAGGGGAGACTGTTCGGATACTTTAAAAAGCATTACATAATGAGAGATAAAAAAATAACAAACTTCCAGACCTTTTCATTCTTTCCTTTTGCAGCTCTGTCATTTTTTATATTATTATATTATCATGGAGGTACAAGGGAGGTTTGTGGTGCCTGACAAAGCTAGAGCAGATCACACAGAGCTGGCTGGTTGTACTTTGTATTATTGCAGAACAATACCTAGCTACCTGCAATTATTAATCTTTTCCTCTCCCACCTGCAGGCATCCCAGGCTCTCTCTTACCCTCATTTGAATCACTTCACATGAGGATATAGGAGGACTGGTAACAGAAATCAGTTAAAGGTGAGAGGCAGAGAAGAAAAAAAGCACTTCTCTGACACATCACTGTAAACAAAGGTTAATCCACCTGCCCCTCTTTTGCAGGTCACTTTTAAAGTAGAGGGATTTTACCAACCAGCCATTTCCATTTACCTTTATCTTCTTTTTCCCATCTCATTTCTTCTTAAACCTCTTTAACAAAGTTCACAGATGATTTCAGGAGCCAGAGACATGTCTTCATGTTGGTGTTTCACAGCCATCAGTAGAATTGTATTCCATTAACTCATTTGGTTGCTTCTGAACTCAGAAAGTTCACAGCTGTAGAAAGGAATAAAAATTATATAGTTAATATTATTATTTTTTAAAAACAGTAGTAGTTGCAGACAGACTTTTCTCTCCAGCTGGCTGCCTGAAACAGCCCATTCCATTTCACAGGAGATCTTCAAGCTCAGCTGAAAGGGTCATTGAACAAGTTGTTGGCTACCTCAGAGGCAGACTTGCTCTTCTAACGTTGCTGTGTCTAAGTTACATTTATTTCTCACAGGTCCACTCTTGAATTCAAGTAAAATAAGAAAAAAGGTGTAAAGAGGAGAACCAGGCTCACCGTGCTGGCCAGACGTGGCAACCCTCATTTTGGACAACCTGCTGGTGAGGAGGCAGAGTCCCCAGAAGTTGACACATGGCTCTGCAAATCAGCTCCAACAGGGACCCAGTAACCCAGGGGTGACAAGGGAGGGAGCCCCGAAACTGCTGTGCCTGCACTGAGGTCCCAGACATTCCTGGCAAAGCATCCCTTGAATTGATGGTCTTTGGATTAGGCTGATTTGAGAAACAGCTGGAAAGGTGAGTGTCTTTAATTAAGTGGACAATAATTTATGAACTGCATTGGATGCCTCAATGTAAAAAATAAACTGTTTATTAATAATGGTTTTAAGGCTCAGTTCCTGTTTTTAGCAAAATAAATTCAAGTAAGCAATCCCAGCTGAACTTCTGGAGGGAGGGAGTTTACAACAAAAATTAAACAAGTTAAAAAACAAAACAAAACAAGAACTACACAGCAGTTACTTGTGTTCGTTTGCCACCTATAAGCTTTTAGGAGGAACCTCATGCAACTCAGCTCAAACACTTTCATGAACAACTACCAACAAGCATAATCCTCCTTTGGAGGAGGATGTGGAACCCCAAAAAGCTCTCTTTTCTTATTTTCTTGACATTGTAGATATATTTTACACACACACACATACTTATTACTGATGTAAGGCTTCTTGGTACTGTTCTCCAACAAAGAATTTGGCAGCTGAAACGTGCCCGGCTTGGTCTGCCTAACTCTCCCAAACACACCACACCAGACAGAAAGACCAGCAATTACATACCATTTTGTTGCTGAAGAAGGATCAGTTCCCTGTGATATTTCAAATTCCTTCTGTAACCAGGGGTAGATGATTTAGTGCCAGGCATTCAGGGGGATTTAGGTTTGCAAAGAAGCAGATAGAAAATGTATAGGAATTTCTTTAATGCCAGGTGCCAAAGGAAGCTGGACATCTGGGGAGAATTTTGAGATTTGCTCTGTGTGCTTCTTTCTCTCCTAATTCACCTCAACAGATTTAGTTCTCTCTGCCCCAGCTCTTCCTTTTCAGAAAAATGGCAAAAACAGTCATTTCCTCCCTTATCAGGAAAGATCAGGAGAGCGAGGTGCTCTGACAAATAAGTCAGCTGAAAAAAGGAGACAGAGGAAGGAAAAGTTCAACATATTGCTTCTCCCCTTTACCATCACGAATGATTTATAAAATACTTGCTGGCAGAAACGTATGAAGAGAACATCAAAAATTCCCCTCACATTAGGCGATGCTACCTAGAGCCTATATGGCATCATGGCTTCCTGTACATTGCCTTTCTTTTTACATTTAACAACAAATGTCGGTGCAGACTTGGAGCAGAGCTTCAGAACCAACAGTGGTATTCAGCTCTAACCCCTTTTCTCAGCAATGATATGTCAAGCAGTTGGTTATGAGGGTCTATGAAACCACCGAGCTGGAAAACAGCTCCTATGTGTTCCCTGCCACACAACATGCCTGGCATCTAGCACAAACACATGTTTTTTTAATCAGTCTTCATTACAGGACCATTACAGTCCAAACATCCATGTTCTGGGATCATGGAAACATTACATTATATCATGATTCTGACTCGTTTGCATTTTGGACTTACAGAAGTCCCTGCCCCAAACCAGTGGTCTCTGGTCACCATCCCATCTGATGCAAGAAACCTTTCTCTGCCCTCAAGCTTCTTTTCCTTCTGTCATTTAAAATTGTTAGTAAAGAAAATACTGGAAATGCATCTTCCAGGGCAGTTGCACAATATTTAATAGAAAAACCATCTTTGTATGTACAAAAAAAAAAAAAAAAAAGGAAAGAAGAAAAGAGCAAAAAGCTGGCATGCATTTCTGAAGGTGAAGTTAGGAAGTTAGGAAAGTATTTAACCACAAGCCAATTCACAAGAAACAGAGGTTGCTAAGCCTTGTTTCCTTTGGCTCCCTGGCTCAGGGTTGGGCTAACCTCTGGACAGTAAAAATCAAATCCAAGCATCTCCTACAGAGAAAATATTCTCTCCTATGAGTATTCACTGTGGTTTGAGATTTCAGGCCTTTTTTTCCCCCCCTCTTGTGGCAGAGGGATGTGCAAATTTCATCTCTCCTTTCCCCCACTGCTTATCTTAATACTGCTGACATATCTAACTGTCAAATTTGTATGAAACTTGGCAATGTGTTCAGATGTAGAACGTGACCAACAGTCTGATGGCAGAAATCTTCTCTAAAGCCTGGTTTCCTAAAAAGAATAAAAGCCCTCTAACTATATAATAAGTAGTTTGACTTGTCTACTTTAACTGTGTTGGCTCTACTGGTGATTCACGGGAATTTACTGAAACAAGTTCACAAAAAATGATGCACAACATGGGAACTGGTTGCCAGTACTAGGGGGAATAGGTAGAATATTAAATGACAGTCACCTATCAGGCTAGTAAGCACAGAGCTTGGCATTCTTGTAGGAAATACCATCAACCTTTGATACAAGACAAGGGACCACAGAAGATCTTTCCTTGTAGCTACAGCACATGCAAAGCAGCAAAGCCATTCTCTGCACCTGAATAACATGTTTCTGAGAAACATTTCCAAGTGAACAACCATCAAGAAGTCCAGACATTGTCCACTTTCTCCCCAGGATACATCCTGCGGGGGTTTCCTACAGGTCATTATTATGTTATCTGCTAAGCCATAGGACAATAAGCCAAGCCAGAGAAATGCTGCCTAGTGAAATGTGACGCGAGCGGAGGATGCATCAATTTGCTACTTAAATAAATAATTGTTTAAATATTTAAACAAAACTTTTGGTTTAAGAGGAAAAGCTCTGTGAGAGAGAGAGATGAAAGCTGACATTTTCTGGACCGACAACAGATATAACTACTGATCCAAAAAAACTTGAATGCGGGAATCACTGCCAGGTTCCTGTTTGGGTGGATAATGAATGGCTAAAGTAGTTAAGTGAAAAGAGATGTTACGCGATGCTAATTTCAAAGCTCCCAAAGAACATAATTTGACTTCTTTGATCAAGTGAAGAAAGAAGAAATCCCCACCTTGGCTCTCCCCACAGCAGAGTGGTTGTCTTGGCAAAACTGAAGAGAGATGGCTAGGCTTGCTCCAACTGGTGCCTGCCCTCTCCTCCAGGCTCTCCATCTGACCTTGCATAGGAAAGCCTCAAGGCAGGAGAGCAGTAGCCTGAATTGGAGGAATTTGGTGAAATCTTCCAGGCAGCATTACGCACCTGCACCCTGAAGGTCAGGTTTTGGAGGCTTATGCTACATTGGGAGCCATGGCACGTGGATCCCATTTGCCACATGATGCCAGGAATCTGTGCAACGAAGCCCCAGGTGCCCCTCTGAAGGTGAGGGTCAGACAGGACCATTCTGCCCTCTAGACTGCACTAAGAAAGCTTGGTGTGCTAGCAAAAAACCCTGTAGCTGGGATGTAGCTCTAAACATTAGCAACCAAATAACCAAAGCATGCATTATTTCACAATCCTCTCTCAGGGTGATGCCAGAATTCCAGGAATTCTGTTGTCCCTTCCTTCATATACTCACCAGAACATCTTACCTACCTCAGTTTTACAGGGTTTTTACCTCCCACATCCCACTCCAGCTGTTTACCAGACTCCAACCATGCTATAAGGCAGAGCTGGAAAAACAGGTGAGTGTGTATCTTGAGGGAGTGCAATTGGTGACTGGAATACTGTCAATAAAAGTTATTCAGCTATTGTTCATTCAGCATCATGCTCAAGAGGAAAAAAAAAAAAAAGGAAGAAAAAACCAGACCTTAGGTTATTTCATAACCTTATAACTACTGTTAATACTAACGGAAACATTTTACTGCGTATTTCAAAGTCATCTGCCAAAGTCTAAGGAAAGATTCCCACTGCTTTAGAGTTTAAAGCTTCAAGGCAACCAAAGTTTTCAGAACAACTTGCAGACGTCCACTCTGTCACCACTGAAAGGTGCACTCCCATTTCATGGAGGTTCATATTCCAAAAATCAGACATCTTTGGCTCAAGCAGAAGGTACGCCTGCTCAGTGGAGATATGAGCTTTCCTTCCCCTTTAGAGAAAGTTCAAGTTCTTTTTCTGGTTCTGATTCAGCGCCATTACCAGCTACAGCCCTAACCCATATCACTGCGTCCGACTACGGACCAGTCTGTAAAAGCATCTGCAGCCATGTCCTGTCTTCTTTAACAAATCTGAACACCAAAACCTTCAGTTTTGTAAGCTATCTTCAAACTGAGCAGATTTTACAATCTGCAGCTTCAAAATATCTCACTGCCCGTAAGCCCACAGATTAGGCTGGAATATTAATAACTTCACTACATAAACCCTGACAACCTTTTTAAAGTCTAGCTATCTTCCACAAACAAGCACTTCTCAAAAGGCTCTTGTTCCGTTGCAACAATATGTACTTCCTTAAATAATGCAGTGTTCAAAATCCCAGTATATTTTTAAAGGATATAAAATGTTTCACGTGTCAAATTAGAAGTTACACAGAAAACTTCATATGGACCATCTGGGTTTGACCACTCAGTTAATATTCATTGCTGGAGTCCTGGGTCACAAAATTCTATTCATTTCAAGAGCTGGCTAAAACTTCACTTGGATTTTATCCTGTTGGCTAGAGTCTTGTATATCTTGTACAATTTCCTGGCTGTGTAGATGACATGTTGCAGCAGTAAGCACAGAACACAGAGGAATAAAACTGAGCAGTCTTTGGATACTGGGACAGTTTTCAAAGGCCATTGCAAATACACTCAATCTATCATTTGCTTTGCATTACTCTAAAACATGCATATTCCCTGGGAAATATAGATTATTATTATTATTATTATTTTATCTATTTATTTTGTGTGTGTGTGTGTTTTCAGAGGGAGAGAGGGTGGTAAGGGGAAATGGAAGAAGACAAGGGAGGGATTTAAGAAAATCTAAGTATTCAAAGTGAAAATTAATATTGTATAAATAACTATTTGTGCTAAACAACTATTCCCAGGCTGAACATTAAGCATTTTTCTACTAAGTATAAACCAAGCTGCTTAATGTAAGTATAGTTGATATAAAACCTTTTTCAGCTAAACATTTTTTTTTTTCAATTAAAATAATCACCCAAGCTGTGAAATACACCAATCAATTTTACAATGATTTAACCAAGGCTCTGCATCACTCTTAGGGTCTTTGCACAAGCCTTAAGCACACACGGAAGCATCAGAGGATAGAGTCTGTCCATGAGGCTGTCCAAGTCATGCTGTGGAGGGTGTCACAGCTGATCGCTTCCCAACAGACACCTTACCTGCCCTCAGACACCCTGGTGATGGAGCCTCACACCCTCCAGAGGCAAACTACTCCTGTTCCCAAATGGCCTTGAAGTTACAAAGCTCACCCTATGGCCTACTCTGAGTTTTCCCTGCTACATGTTAAGCCCAACAATTTTTGCAGCATTTCCCATAATGATTTCTGGTTCTCTGCCCTGCTTCTGGAAGTGGAGAGGATAAAAGGATAATACATTAACTGTGAGATGCTTGGGCAGGCGAGAAACTCTCCCTGGTGAGCTTTCATAGCAGGCTGGCTCCCTTTAGAACGATGGTTGTGTTTAACCTCACCATGCCTTGGTGCCCTACATCTCTATTAGTCCTTCAAGGTGGATGGGACACAGAGAAGAGCTCACTCTCTTTCTTTGAGATGATGCTCAGGGCCAGGAACATATTTCTTAAAACAGTTGCTAGTGTAAATCCCAGGTTTCACTCCTTGGTCCCTCTATAACACACAACACACATTCAGCTGGCCAGTAACATGGAGCGTCGCGTGGAGCTAACAAAGCACAGCATCAGAAAGACTAAACAACAACAATCAGCAAGAAAAGCCTTGCTAGAATGAAACGTTTTCCAGACTGAAGAGCTCAGGGAACGTTATCTTCAGCAAATTGGGTTTCTTAGTTGCTTTGATCAAGTGAGTTTCAAAGGTGATTACAGACCCAAAAGTGTTTCCCTAAGCAGTATCCTGTGGGATGGGGAAGGCCAGAATTCAGGCAGAAGCTTTCTCCTGTACAAAAGCCTTGCCACTGACATTGTCAAGGGATCTGTTGCACTCCATTGTGTCCATAATCTTCAAATTAAAGCTCCCTAAATCCACAATAGTCTAATAAACCACAAGGCTGTAACAGCCCCTTCAATTTTCCACGTTAATAATCCATGGATTAAGAGTCTCTCTGCTGCTACAATAGACAGAACTGATCTTCTCTACTGTGTCAATGACCCATGAATTATAGGGCTGTGTCTCAGATGGTTAGATAATGCTTCACTCAAGTCCCTGAGGTAGATTTTTCTAACACAGCACATTCAGGACTCTTTGGAGTAAAGGCACGTTGTGGCATTCTCATTTTTGGGGACTGCTCTTTCTATCCCTCTTGGCAGGATCCCTACACAAAAGCACAAACCCTTTTTTATATCATAACCATCCATTTGTTTTTCAATAAATGGCCCAGTCCTCTTTCATTTACAACTGAACATTTAATATGGCATATGAAAGCTGAGTAAGAGACACAGTTTCATAAGTAACTAATGAACTGATGCAAAAATCCTTCAATTTTCTTGTAATAGGGTCTTATAATAACCTAGAATATTTTATACTGATTTGTGGATAGCACTTCTTAACACATTTGCATCACTTAATAACCCTTCATTATATCATTTGGTAGTAAGTACATACAGCAGCTACCACAGCTGAATCAGAGGGCAAGAGGAAGCAGAGTGGAGTCACTTCAGAACTGCTCAAACCTATCATCCATAAAATGCTCATCGACTTTTCTGATCAGGAGCAAGCAAGCTTCTTCAACAGCTGCACAATTTCACCTCTGCAAATACCACTGCAGTCGGCAGCCTGGGCTTTGCATATGGATGGCAGCGCCCCGCCAGCCACTGGCATGGAAAGAAATGTGATGGGTAGGAGCAGACAGATTGTCTCCGTGGCATTTCCGCTGGGGAGCACAGCCCCGATGGCACGTTGTCTGCCAGAATAGAATGCCAATGCGATTTTTCCCTTCTCTTTTTAAAAGCAGAAACCTGCACATCGAACTGAACGCTGCACATATCATTGCACATTGTAGCAGGGTTGTTAAAGACAAGGAATGCCTGTTAGGTTAGCCAGCCATGTCTCCATCAAAGCCTGGCTGTTCCGTACCATTTCTTTTACAGCATTTTGTCCAGACTCCTATTACCTGGGACACTTAAAACTGCACTGTTAGCTTGGATGGGCATGGGAAGAGGCTCTGCAAGTAATCGGCTGCTTTAGCCTGTCTCATCTCAAAGCATACTGGATGAGAAGCTTGGTTTTCTCTTGCCCTTGCTGGGGCATCTGGTTAAATGTTAGAGCAGGTAGTATTTCTGGGCAGGTAAAACTGTGGCCATGATTTAAGGGCCACAGTGATTCCCAATAAAGAAGGATCCATTACTGGCTGAAGAAATGTTTGCTAATACTCTGTTTTTCCAGAAAGGCAGTAAAGATAAGTTTTGTAAATAACCTCTAGTAGCTATAAGAGTCTATTAAATAAAATAGTCCCAAATAAAGACTTGTTAACATCGATTCTGTAGCTTCGCTCCACTGTTAAATCTTTCAGTGTCAGAATAAAGGTCAGTGCAGCGTAGGCAATTAAAGTTACAGGCAAAGTAGTAGTGGCAGCCACAGCAAGAGGGCAATAGGAGTATGGAGCAGTAACAGATGATGCTTTTTTTTTGGTTGTATAGCAATTGTGAAAACAAATGTTGAGCAAAAGTAAGGCAAGTTCTGTGCTGCTGGCTACCATGTATGATGTGTTTCTGCTGCAAAAACCTGCACTGCCACAAGTAATTGGGTGCCCTTAGTTGGCTGCCCGGTTTAGAGCTATCAGAATCTCACCCTCTTATTTCACCCCGGTGAAGATTTTTGTGATTTACCTTATTATCCTTTAGATGATGATAAAACAAGGCTCTGAGTTGTCTCTATTTATCTAGGGCCGCAGCTCAGATTTGTGAACCCAGATGTACTAACTGGCAAAAACAACTGACCCATTTGCTTCGTGGAGAGGCACTAGAGCTCTGTCCTCCATTCATTTCCCTTTGCAAACAGGTGTAAGAACAATGAGCACATTGTCATTAGCCAACACATAGAATAAACAAAAGAAACAAGCCCATGCTAGCTGGTCCATGTGCAACAGAAAGTGCTGCTTTATCTCCTGCTATTGCTGGGACCTGTGCGATGAGCCTCCCCTGACCACGACACAAAGTCCACATTGTCTCCCGAACCCATCTCAGCCTTTAAGTCAACCCTGTAGTATTTCTCTTGGTTGTCACGCTGAGCGCAGTGTTTGTCTTGTTATGCTATTAATACAGAGTGGACCATTTTTCCATCAGGGAAATATCAAACATCGAGCATCTGAAGTTGCAGGGGGCCACTCACTGGTGCTGGGCTCCCTGCTGCAGCCATGGGGTGACCTGCCTGTACCCCACTGGGAACTCCCTGCCCAGGGTGGTGGCCCCAGGACCTTCTTGTGATGCAGACATGAGAAACATCTAATGCATTTACTTATTCAGCCCACGTTAGAGGAGCATTGCTATTGTGAAACCTACAATAGCTTTGTTATTATTCCCATTTTACGCTGAACCAGTAAGCCCAGAGAAATGAGGACAGTGCAACAGGTCTGTTGGAGCTGGGGACCAAAGGGATGGCTGAGGACAGCCTTGGATAACCCCAAGCCCCCCGCGCTGAAGGGCGCCGGGCATGGTGTGGGTTACACGAGCCTGCACACCCCTCTGCCCCCCTGCCTCCAACGCGTTCCTGCCTGCTCTCAATATCCACACAGCTTGTTAGCAGCCCCGCGGGGGTCCCCGAGCAGTGAATGAAGGCACGGCAGCCGGGACCGTGCGATCATAACAAGCAGCCCCGTTTCTTCTGCCTCTCAACTTCCCTCCTAAGCCCAGGAGGAGTGGCTCCCGAGGAAAGGCCATGAATCTTTTATTTCCCTGACCAGAGGGTGGTTTTGCATGGCCTAAGCCATCCACATTGTTCTCCGTTACTAAGGCAACAGGTACCTTACAAACGCTGATAATAAATAAACTCATACAACTCCGCGGTCTGCTTCCAGGGCAGCTTAATAACCAGCGTGGCCGCTGCCGGCTGCCTGTCCCCCGCTGGGCTGGAGGAGCACTTGAGGAAGCATTATCTGCCTTCCAGCCCCGACGCCGCGGCGTGCACAAAGACGAGGCGCTGAGCTGGGAAGCTGGGCCGCTATCAAAAGGCAAAAGGTTTCGGAAAGCTGCGGGGAGGAACGGGAACGGCTTTGGGATGGTCATGGCCAAATGGGAAAGAGGAACAGTGAGAGGAACCCCCAGTCTGGAAAAAGATATTCCAGATATAAGATATTCCAGATAAAAGATATAAGAGCGTGCTGCAGCACTGCTGCCTTCTTAAAAGCAGCAAAGGATCCCTAGTGCTCGCCATTCAGAGGGAACACATTGCTTTTCCGCTCCCATAGAGAAAATCCCACAACATAGGCTCTTCAGCAGCAAGTTTTGCCCCCCCCACCAGCATCTGGAGCTGACGGATTAAGGACTGTTTTGTTTGTTAAACTTCCCCTTGTTTCCCCCATATATTGCTTGATACACGCACCCAGTTTTTGAGTGAACACACCGTGTCCCCATTGCTTTTGCAGTGAGAGCAGGGTTAAAATGCTTCACTGGTCTCCTTAATCCCTCTCACATGCTTTAGTCAACACCAGTGGGGGGAGAGGGACAGCAGGTTTTGCCTCTGTGACTCCCCCCCTTCAGAGGTCAGGGAGAAGAGATGAATTCAGTCTTGTACTTATTCTGGATGGGGTGGGAGCTGCTGAAAAGTCACAGAACTGCAAGCAGCTGGGGGACCCTGGGCTCTAAAGTTAATCCTGCCCCTGCCTCAATGCTGTCATTTTTTTCACTGCTCAGCACCATTTAAATCTTGAAATAGATAAAAAAGCAAGTGGAAGTTTAAAATACTGATTTCTGCTTCTGCCCAGAGCTGCTGAAGCATTAGTTCAGTGATGGGGAGATGAGCACTGTGTAGGAGAAAAAGCCACCAGGTGAGAGGAGCAATGCAAACAACTGTGTGTGGATGGTTCCTTCTCAGTGGACCTGATATATCCATGATCTAACTATGGAATATCCTTTTTAATAGCAATTGCTCTATCAGAGAAACTGCGCAATTGGCCTTATATCTGTGGACTGAAGGTAGCCCGAGAAGAGCAGGATGGAGCTGTACAACATGCTAATGGGAGCTCAGGAGAGACAGAAACCAAAACAGCTCAAAACTTAGTGACCAATCTTCAGTTCCTATCCCTCCCCCCATTTCTTTTTTTTTTTTTTTCCTGTCTCTTTTCCCTACCCCACTTTTTTTTCTCCTGAAAAAAATCTGTGGTGCATATATTTCAATTATTTTATGCTTGCTACCGGTCAACCCTTTTGTCCTGATGATCTAACAAAAACAAAAATAGCTTAAATGCTGTATGTTTAACTTCCTTCCAAAAGCAAAACACAGGATGGGTAGTGCAGCCCTCTCAAAGAGCTTTACAAGCACAAAATGAGGACAGCTTTACAGACCCCATTCCTGTGCTGGATGACTTGCTGCTGCTGCACGACAAGGGTCTTTTATTGAAATCCCAGCAGAAATGTAAACATTTGAAATAAAGCTAAACAAGAGTTTAGTTGTTGAGGAAAAGACAGTCATCTGTCAGCATTTGGCAAACACGCTTCTCTTAAGAGTGGCCTTCCGTGAGGCTGGGCTGGGACTTCGGCACTGGATTTAACTGCTCCACTCTGAATCCCTTCTACCTAATGAGAGGGCTCCCTGCTGTATCAAATTTGCAGCACTGTTGGCTGCTGGAAGCGTTCTTCATTTGCCAAGTAGCTCTTAGGAAAACAAACCCGGGTTCCAAGTCTCAGGAGCACCAAAATATGCTACTGAAGGAGTTTGCCTGAGAGAAAACACTGCGGGCTACCACCTCCCTTTGAATGCCATTAGCAAGCGATGTCTTCCCTCTCATTATGCATTCGCTGCCTTTCCATCTTGCCTTGCCAGACCTTGTATGCGCTATCCTCTACCCAAGCTGACCCTTGAGGGGACGTGTGGAGACACGTGGAAGAAATAGTTGGGCTGCCAGGCTCAGAGGGCAGTGCTCAGTGACTTGATGCTTGACTGGTGACTGATCACCAGTGGAGCTCCTCACACCTTTTTACAAACAAAAAGAATCTCAGGGCTTCTTCTCATTTACCAAGTCATCCCCTCGAGCCTCTGTGCGACTTGCCAACCCAAACACCTGCTTCATATGGGTAGGGTGCAACAAATAGCTGACCCATATCTGTAATTAATCCTGAGGGCGCTTGGATTTTTCAAAACATAAATGCACCTAATGTTCTCAATAAAAGCAAAAAGCCCAAACAATCCAAGCCTTCTTGAAATTGAGCAAAACCTAAAGCAGATGGGTAGACAACAGTTGCAAAACAAACAAATATTCCATGGTTCAGCTGAACTTCAAATAAGTTCAGCACTAAAAGCCTGAGTAAGCAAAGATAGTGTGTTACCTTTGGCAATCTGCGGGGCTTCAGTTTTGCAGTATCATTTCTGATCTATGCAGCCTGCTAATCAAAAGTGACTATTCAGATTCTAATCAAAACAAACCTCCAAATTACTTCAGATGTAAACCATGGTTGAGACTGAAACATCAACTGCTCAAGTATTTGAAAAAGTTCTTTGTCTGCTCAGTCCCCTCACGCTGACAGATTATGCTTCAGTTTTTGGTTACATGAAGTGTGTGAAAACTAGTAAGAAGCAAGCATCCTACCAGCCCCATTTATAGCTCTGATTTATCAGAATGACACAATTTGACCTCACAAAGAGTAAGAGACAGTTCAACATGCCCAGGAAATAGCAAGACCAGGACACACTTAAAATCATGAGATTTTTTTTTCTTTGTGAGGTATTTGTCATAAACAACATTGATACAGGACTTGAAACAACGTGATCCTTCACTGAAGAGTCTTAAGAGCAGTTCCAACTTTCAATAGACAATGCCTTACTGTCCTATAGCATAAACCTCCCTCCTCCTCAAGATGTACTTTTGAGTCATTTGTTATAAATTTTAGTTTAGAAACCATTCTTTTCTTCTCCTTCACATTTTCAGGTGCTACCCAGTTTCTCTGGCAGACGAACAGCAGTGACAGCACAGCTTATAAATAAGGCAGAAGTGCTCTGGGAAACCCATCACTGGGATACATGGAAGAGAAGGGAAGAAAGAAAGCACGAGCACTTCACATCCTAGAGGAAACTAGCATCATTGTATGGACCCTTTACACCATGACTCCTAGAGGTGTTGAAAGGCACAGGCAATTTTGCCTGGAATGGAGAATGGGGAAAGGAATGATTAGTTACGGCCCATGGTAGTGCATCTGATCTGCCTCAGACTGAAATGCCTCTTCTGAGGTTCTTACTGGGGTGGTCCCAGTGGAAATCCCTGTTGCTAGATATTTGATGCTTCCTTTTTTTAATGCTTTTTGGTATCTACCAGCAATATAATGGCTCACCTGCACAGATATATGAGAAGACACATTTTTCCCCACTGTACACCAGCCCCACTGAAGGCAACTTCAGGCCATCTATAGCATGTCTCAAACATGCATCTTTTTGTCATGAAATTTTATGCTATTTTGGTACCAGCCTCTGGCAGACACAGCTTAAGTTTCAGCATATAAATCAAACTCCTCCACAGCCTGTCAGCACTCACCTTGGCACACAACTGCTTTTGTCTCAGGGACTTCTTGAACTCTGTGGCCTGAGTCTACAAAAATCTCCTTTTGTCCCCTAAAACTTAGGGGAAAGATAGGGTTACACTTCTTGTGAGGTGTGCTGAGAGTATACCCTCCTAGCAGAAGTGGGCACTGAGAGCTCTTCAGTGTTAGTATTACTACACCAGAGAGTACGTTACTGCTAGGACTAAGTCTAAAGCACGCAACATGAATAGCACTGAACATGTGAGATGTCTTAGCTGAGTTTGACTGTTTTTTTCTGGTTCTTGGCCATGCTTGCAACAGACAGTGAAAAGCAGGGAGAGAAGATACAGCTCCCCTTTCTCTACAAGGATTTCATGGATTTCCATGAAAAAATGTTTCTGACAGTTTCACTATCCCTCCTAGGTCTCTCCAGTTGACTCTAAAAACTCAGTTTGGAAGTGGAAAAGTGGTATCCTGACCATAACATGCATTCCCTCAATGTACTGCATCAGAGTGCAAAAGCCAAGAGAAGAAAACACTGAAGCCCTTCATCTATCCATCTCACTGGCCTTGATTGTTTCCCCAGTCTTACAGAACCATTTAAGTTGGAAAAGACCTTCAAGATTATCAAGTCCCACCATCAACCTGACCTACCAAGTCCCATCACTAAACCACGTCCACCCATCTCAAATGCCTCCAGGGAGGGGGGACTTCACCATTTCCCTGGGCAGCCATTCCAATGCTTGACTGCTGCATGAAGACACTCTTCTTAATATCTGATATCCAAATTCTTCCCAATATCCAGTCTAAACCTCCCCGGCACAACTTTAGAACATTATTTGCTGTTGTAAGACATCACTAGAGCACTGCCTGTACTCAGAAATGTTGCATACATCCACATGTATAAGAGCTCCTTTGATCTTCAAAAGAGCTCTGCTCCTTTGATTAGGAGTTTATCAGTAGCACATAATCAGGCTGCAGACACACACACTTGGTTTAGTCTTAAACCATTTTGTTTGCAGGTACATAGCCAGCAAATGTCCTTTAAGCTGTATCCAAGTATTTATTGAGATAAACTGCCTTAGCTTTTCCAGGAGGCAGTTCTTCTTGACAGGTGTAACAGGTTGAGTTTCTCAAGATATCAAGAGCCATCACAGCTAATAAACTACCTGCTCTGTGACTTTTCCCTCAAGATGAACTTTTAGATACTCCATATCCCGTGTCAATCCTGAGAGCAGTGCATTAAACATACATCATCTTTGCATGTGGTTTTGCTCTCAGACCACGTATAAGTAAAAGCATGTCAGAAAAACAAAAACAAAACAAACAGTAAAATCCAGAATTGGGGGCAGGAAAGGATGTCTCCTCTTTTGACTTACATCAGGCTAAAAACAAAAAGACAGATGCTAACCTGGAAACTTTCCTCATAGACAAGTACAGCCTGTAATTAAAAAGAAATTTAATACCTGCAAAGAGAGAACTGAAAAGTACTGCAGATGTAATTAATTACTTTGTGTCAGTATTTGGTAGCTGATTTGATTTCTGACTCATATGGAAGCGCTGGCAGGGCAGTTCAGAACACCTGCTGCTATTTAGGCAAAAAAAAAAGCATCAAAACAAGGGCAAAAAAGCAATCTGTTATTCCATGTCTGCAAGCCCACAGCTAATGCTCTGAAATCCATTAGATTTTAATAGCATCCAGCCCAGCTTCATTAGGCAGAGATGAAATTCTGCTCAAGGTACACGTGATGAAGTTTCATGTCCCCAACACTTGGAAAAGAGGGACTTTAAGCAAGCTCCTCTGGCTGTGCCCTGCACTCTGATCTCTTCCTGCTCTCTCCAGTTCATCACTGCTTTCCCCAGCTTTTTTGCTGCTATGCCAGAGTCACGAGCTCTTGGCATTTCTTTTCTGTAGGCAACATCGAACCAAATACAAGGATCCTGTCTAAACAGGACTTTCTGAAAATTTTCTGAAAAGTATTCAGAATCAAGAGAAGGATGAGATTTTTTTTTTGAAAGAGTAAAAACCCCTTCCATAACAGCCAAGAGCAGACTTTTTTTTTTTTTTTCTCTCTGAAAGAGTGCAACAAGCTGTTCAACACATCCAAATGCCTCAGAAAACCTGGCCTCCATTATGAGTACTGAACACCTGGAACTAGCCATGCTTGGTTTTGGATGTCTGGTCTCAAAAGCAAAGATAGCTTGTGCTGTTGTGGGTAATTCAGGTTTGGAAGCAGAAGCCTTGTTTTATATGAACTCCATGCTAATGGAGAATTACTTCCAGTCTGTTACAGATTTCAGCACTGAAATTAGGTGGCTTTCTTGCCAAATTCAGGACCAATGTGATTCCAATAGAATGGGTCTGAAGAACTCCAGCTCTATTATAATACTGCATTATAACTTGCAACCAGCTTTTACATGTTTGGGGTTACCCAGAACTACAAATTGTTGTTTTATCAGATACAGCTGACTGAAAAATGAATAAAAAAAGTCCACTCCCTCTTTCCTCCCACTCTGAAAGCCTTTAAAATACAGTGTTTCCCGGAACCTGGCTGGCTGGAGGGAATTGGCAGAGAGGCTCATGCTGTATAAAATATGGAGGGACAGCTGTGCAGCTGATGGCTTTAACAGATACAATGGTGACACGAGGATGACAGCTCTATTAGATTTCGGGAGGTGATGTGTCACTCGTTCAGTAGGCCACTCCACATCTTCATAAAAAGCACTTTTTATGGGGTGAGACACGAAAGATCCTGATAAAAAGCGACGTAAGAATGCTAGCCGGCCATAACCATGAACTCGATTCAAGATTTGCTGGAAATCACATTAAATGGGAGTTCAAGGCTGCAGATGAGCTCTGTGCCATTCCCAGTTGGCAGAAGGGCTTTTTTCTTTGCAGGCTGCTTCTCCTGGGTACACCCTTTCTCCTTGTGCTTGCACACGCACGTAGGTGCTACTCTTTTCAGATGTCGGGGACTGCCCATCACCGAGAGCATTGCTACACGACGGACATTCAGAGAGGATCCAGGCCTGACCTAGTAATACCACAAGAGCACTGATATTATTGCTAGTAATAAAACACAGGATGGAAATCCACACGATCTATGGGGCAGGAACAGCCCCATTCCAAACAATGCCTTCTCCTCCATGCTATTAATTTTAAGTACTTGGTTCTTGCTCTTTGCCTGTGACCTTCTTCCACTTCAGCTTGTATTTCCTTTGTGAATGGATTTTTCAGCTCTTGAATCCCAGGTGTTTCTCTTTCTTCAGCTGAAACTCAGGCTGTGCATCAGGCAACCATCATGTCTTGGCAATGGTTTGCTGGGTCAGTGGAGGAAGACCCTCAGATCCAGATTTTTGCTATTAGAGTTGTCAGTCATACAAGTCCCTAGAGACTGCAGGAGTATGGAAATTAAATCTACAGATTGAATTATCCTGCCTCTTCTCTCCCCCCCCCCCTTCCTTAAGTGCACATGTGGCCTTGTCATATTGTCATTTTTATCATTGTTAGTGACAGTCCTCTGCAAAACACAGGACAAAAACATCAAATTTCATACTCCTGCTGGGAACTGAATACCAAATACGAGCTCCCCAAATTGCAGCAACTTATTCTGCTTTGTCCATTGCATTGTGAAAAAGAACATTTATGTAGCATTTGCAATAAATGTAGCTAAAAAGGTAGATTTTTTTTTTTTTTCCAGGACAAAACAAGGATGGTTACTTATTACAGATTCCAGTGATACTTAGCTGAGATTCCTTAAAAATAATAATAATAAGAAAATTAGGTCAACAACTCAGAGCACAGAAGCAGAATTATTCCATGGGCAATAATGTATAAAATGATGCCCTGATATCAACAAGTGGGGCTACCTGACAACATCTGCACCCTGCCTGGCAATTGGTCAGGCTGGAGGGAAAGGTCCAACTAACATTGTCACTCTGACCTCTAGATCGCCGTCCTCAGCCAACCACACTCAGTGATTATTAACAAAGACACTTACAAGAGCCCCTGGAGTTCCAGGGCATGAAATATATGGTTGACAACCATGGAAAGAATGATGCTGTTCATTTTAAAGACAAAGTTCATTTCTACCAAGCTTTCAGTCCAAAATGTCTAGCCAACAAAGATGAGACAAAGACACAAACCCACGAAAGCCTCTGCTTCACATTCATGAGTATTCAGCAATCTCATTTTTGCTAACATTAGCACAGCACCCTATTAAAATAGACAAAGAAATCTATACAGCTTTTTTCTTAAGAAAAAATAGAAAGCTTGATAATAACCAGCTGCATGCAAAAGCCACACAACACACCACGCTATGCAGACCCAGACATATGCTGAGGACAGCTACAGAATATGGACTGGACTTCAGATACAAGGCCCAAACAGAACCAACAGTTTTTTTTTTTTTTTTTTTTTTTAATATAAAGTGAATAATCATCAGCCCAGAGTTTCAGGTGTAATGAATAAGTTGTTTACATGATTTTTTGGTTGCCTAATTTAAACCCTCCTGAAGGACCTAAGAGGCTGGAGCACTCCATCCTTGCTGGAAAGTCTGCTTCAAGCTGGATAATCTTAAATATTGTAAATAACTCACAGACACTGAGGAAAAGGTACATCGAGGAAATGGTTAGTGTGCCATGAGGCTGGGTTTCCTATGAAACTCTAATAGAAAAGGACAGGATTTTGGAGGAGAAAGACAATCAGTGGGCTGAGGGCTATTGCCTTCTTCCCAGGTCACCTGTCTTTTGTTGCGAGTCAGATCATGCTCACTTTGTCAAGTTAAAAATCAACATGAAGCGGGTCTTTGTAACTCAGAGCAGCAAATCTGAGCACCCTACACGTGGACATCAGGAGTCAAGAAACACTTCATTAAAAATGTAACAGGTTTCATGTTCTATTCACTGCCTGGGACTTTCATCAGTCTCAAGAAGGACAAACATCTTACATTGATAAATGACTTCACCAAGTCAAGCCTGACAGCTAATACTGATTGCTTAGCTGCAGAGACACAACAATCTGGCATCTTATGTCAGCACTAAATATTCATGTAAAATTGAAAAGGAAATACTTGAAGGAGTTGGCTCAGAGAAGCAAGCTAAGCTCGCTTCTAGGTTTCATAAGATGTTCTCCATACAACCTCATACAGTCGAAACCAACTGCTCCAATACACAGCAAGCTTTAGAGCTCATCTCCGTGCTGAAAGTACCACCTAATGCCAATTCACAAGGAAGAATTATATATGTAGCTCTCTCTGATGAGTCCCTTGAACACCTTGGTGCTGAATGTGCTCTCAGCTTCTCCCACCATTTCCAGTATTTGCTGAACCCTGGTACTGAAAAGTCCAGTTTTCTGGCAGGTGATATACATATAGGTGTTCTCTGTCTATGCTGAAGAAACAACAACCTTAACCCATTATAAAACTTGGTGCTAGATCCATTGTGGCAATTGCAAGACATCCAGCTCCACAGCTTAGTCACACCTACTCACTGTTGAGGGCTGGGGATAATGAGGCAAATGAAGGGAGTGCCTTGATTAAATTCCTCACCTGATGTGGAATGAACACATCCCACTTTTCACCCTTCATAATGAGGAATTTCTTTCCCAATTTCTGAAGTTTTCTGAAGTTTAGACGGGCACGTGGTATCAATGTTAATAGAGCATTAGGGATTTCTGCATAGCGACTATGTTGCTAAATAATTTCTATTCTGCCTCCTGGCATATGCCCAACACCCATATTTATTTCTGTATAAATTGTAATTTTTATGTAAGAATTGTACAACTGTAAAGTTGCATTTTACTTGCAGTTTTGTATATGGCTCCACTGGTGCTGGTTTCTTGAAGAACCCCTGAGTATAAATAAAAGAAACATTGTGCAAAATGTCAAGGTTGTTTTAGTAGTAAGTTTCTTTTCCAGGGCGGATTGCAGGAGAAAGGTATTCCCATGGGAAAAAGAAATTGAACATATGTACTCAGTAAATTCTTGATGCTTTATGAAAAACCTTGGCCAGGATACAACCATGGCTAATAGCCCAAAGTAAAGCTAGTGGGGAAAAAATTCTCATCCTCAAGCTGAATGTTTTAAAAGTTGAACTTAAAGCCTTCTGAGTAGACATCCAAACCACATCAATTATTTCATACACAAGTAGCTAGATGAAGAGTTAAGAAACTAACTTAGACTGAAATCCACCCCCGAATCTTCAGTATTACAATTATAACCTGAAGGTATCTTACTACTCTTACACTGAGATGAAGTGCTGCCCTTGCTATGGACATTAACAAAAAGCATAACAAAGCATATTCAAAAATCAAATGTATTCATCTGAAACAAACAACAAATAACCCACCACCATATGACATTTGAAACCAGGCAGAGGAAAGGTTTGCATTTCTTCCCATATGGGATGTCAGTCCAGCCTGGGAGCCCGGCCCACAGCGAAGGATTGGAGCATGAATCCCTCATACTCCCATAAAGAGCAGTAGCACCATTTTGAATGAAAGTGTTTAGATTTTTAAATGAAATATTATTGTGCTCATAGAAAATAAATTTGGACTGTTCCAATAAAAGTTATTTTCTATTAAGGAAGCATTTTAAATTGGGCTTTTTACCAGCCACAAAAGAGCATTGTTCCTTCCTGTATTCTATTTGTAGCTTAACCCTATCTCCACAAAGAAGAAAACAAACAAACAAACAACATCCAAAGTCTTCTCCTCACAAGAAACCTCTCTCTTGGCTTGATATCTCAAGGAAAAAAAATCTCTAACAAAAGAAAGGAGAAGAGCTATGCCCATTTACAGCAACTGAGATTTGGCCCTCAGACATGCTGAAATCAAAAACACACACAGCAGATGCAATTTTGTCTCACAGCAGAAATAAATATTCAACTTACTACAGGAATGTCCCTATGGACAACTTTTCTAGAAATAAATTTCAACCAGAATTCATTTAATTTTGCAACAGATGCTTTGAATTTGAGTCTACTTGCTCTCAAAAGGATGAGACAACAGCTGATCATAAGCCATAAGCTGATCTATCACCCTCATTCTCATATCAATTTATAAACTGCTGAATGAAGTTAAGATTAGAATTTATCTCCTATTTCAGATTTACAAATTACTTGGAAGGGTTCAGCCTGCCCTGACTTTATTTTGTTCTGTCACTAAGATGATCATTAACTACCGTTAAAGAATCACTGAATAGTTTCTAGAGGTTGTAATATAGCTATTAAAAGCTTTCTGGATCCGACCAGTAGTTATTCAACACCAATCTCTCTCTTGACAGGCACCATATAGGCAGATGTCAAAAAGAGCCAAGTAGCTGATGACATTTTTACAGAATGATCTGCTAGAAGGAGTAAGGTTGTGCACCTCCAGCATTTGAGCAGGATCTAGCTTGGGATGCACAAACTGGAGGTATCTCTGATGTTCCACCACAAGATCAATGTTCCATGCTTTTAATCGTTCCCTTTGAAACATGAACAAATCTAAAGCCTCTCAATAAACATTGTTTATAATCTTGGGCAGAAAATGTAGGAGTTAACATGCACATAGCAAGGGAGTCTTAAATATGTATTCTACTCCTGTTTGTTTGAAAGGGTCCTGTTAGTAGCCCTGTTCTCTCTTCTTTCAGTTATTTGTCAAAGGGAAACATTTCTGTGAATGCCACCAGCTGTTTTATATCCTAATTAGGGGATCGGTTTGTTATTAGTACTTAAAGAAAAATATATTTTACTGATAACTACAGAGTAAATATTTATGCCTGCTAGTTGCTAGAAAGAAATAGTTCGGAAACAGCTTTAATCAGTTGTTACTCTACCTGCTAGCAGCGTAACTCTTAAAAGTATCATGAATGTTAAACAGAGAATCAGTGATGAGAGCAAGGGAGTGTCTATATTCTCTTCACAAAGAGAAACTCTAGCCCAGCTTTTACTGTACTCCGTAGGTTTTTTTTTTTTTTTTTCCTAATCACAAATGTGTTGAAATGAAAACACTGTCAGTGAAATCCAGATGACTGCCGTCTGTAGTAGCTTGTGTGCATATCCTACCCTGAAAATGAGTTTGCTTCAGTTGTGCTGCTGTGAGAACATAAGCAAATCTCTCACAAAAGAGATTTAGCAAATCTCTTTGCTAGGAATTTTGCAAAACCCACATATTTCAAGCAAATAACAGAGCATACTAATGAAAGACAATACTTACATTCACAAAACATTTACCTGAAACCAAAGTCCAGATACCACAAACACCAAGTTAAGTTTATGCACACTAGAGACATACAGAACTCAGGACCACCATGGTGCATGAGCAAATTGACTCAAATGACATTTCAGAAAATAGTTCATCATGAATTTATGGTCATTTATTTCTAGAAAAACACTCATTTACACCATTGCTTTTAAACGTGTATTTAGGCCTAAGTAAAGCATGCTTAACTGCACAGGAGTGAAATCTGATTCAGAGACCCCATGAGATAAGAAAAACTTAACAAGAAGCGATTCACTCACAGTTGGAAAGTTGTTTATAACAGAACAATGATACACAAAGCTTGTTTGCTAAAACTGCTGAGCAAAACCGTGGCTTGGTCTTATCCTATTTCTCATAAAAAAGAGAAAACAAAATTCAACCACAGTCTGGTGACATTCTTGGGTTATTGAAAACATGAGTGAAAACACGTACTTAGACCATTTCTGAAAGTAGGAATCATGTGAGGGAAGAAATCAGAATCTTCAAAGGAACTGAAGATCTCCTGTGGGGAATTACTGTATTTCTCCCCTCTGCAGATCTTTGTGCACTGAGGATGTTTGTCTGAGAAACTTTGTGCCCCACCAATTACACTTTTAGAATGATGAAAAACAGAGAAATCAAGAAAATAAGTGGGAATTAGTTGCATTCAAGGGAGATAACCTGCTCATTGTGATCCCTATCAATCACAGCATAGCTCAGCTCAGTGGAGTCTGCAAACAAAAAAGATCATGGAAGACAAAGCTCCTTAGGAACAGCTCTCATGCCAATACTTGCTGAATGAGATCACTTCAATACCTAAGTTCTAGTAAAACTTGCTATTACATTATTTGTTATATAACAGTATCTATGTAGTGTACATGTTTAAGTAACCTAAAGGATCAATACTGTTGGAAAATCAGCTTATACTTCTCAGCCATACATTTGTGAACATAAAGACTTAATGTAAAGATTAATTATTTTATGCTAGAGATGACATTAACACAAGGTATTCAAAAACATGCCTTCATAATCCCCTGCAAAGATGCGTGCTGTTCTTGAGTTTCAGACTTTGCTGTAATGTAGTCACAGAGAGGCAGGTTTCCCACTGTTGACAGTGATAGCAGTGGAAATTTTATTTGAGTAGGTAACTGTAAAACTGGGTAGAAATCTTGTTCAAAATTCCTATCCAGCTAGAACATCTTCATAGCCAAATAACCTGCAATTGTGCCATGTGCTCAAGCCAGGGATGATGAATCTCGTTGGTTTGATTAGATTTGTTTGGCACAGGGAGAGGACCAAACAGGAGTAACTAATGAGAACAGACATGCTGTCCTCAGCTGTAACCACAAGCACAGTCGATGGGCCTCGTCCTGAGAACAACAAATAAACCTGCTTGGAAGTCCTATACCTTTAACAATAGATAAACAGTTTTAGACAATACAGTTACATTGCCATCTGGAGCTTCCTTGTATAAGAGTCTGATGGCAATGGTAACCCCAGCTAGGGTGTGTCTGGACACTACCATTATTTTATACCATCCTACCATTATTTATGCCCATCCCAAATTCTACACAGCTGCAAAGAATGGGCCACTGGTGACTGAAGACATGATTGATTTGCATTGTCAAGGAAACGACTAAACAGAAAACAGAAGAAAATAGTGCAGCCCTCTGACTGCTGCTGAAAAATTATTGCTACACAAAGTTTTTTTCCCAAGAACATTCCCATCCCAAAAAGTCAAAATCATGGCTTTCAAATAACACCTCAAGGCAAGCCTTTGTTGTTCTTGGAAGCTGTCACTCAGAAACCCCGACCTGGGCCATAAGGCAGTCCAAACTTTTGGCTTCTGGTTGGAAAAGATTTCTAACCAACTCACAGTTCACAGATATCTGTTATCTGTCATCACTTCCCTGCTCCACGGATCACCACTTTTATTCTCTGGGAGAACCTGGTTGTGCCAGGTATCTCCAGCCCTGTGTGTGCACAAGCTCATCCTTCCTTTACAGATAAGGAGAGTGCTCTGTGCAGGGCTATGGCACAATCATGACATTAATTCCCTTTCCTCCATCCTCCTCTCCATTCCTCCTTGCTCTCCCCTTCTCTCAGGGCTGTGTTCCCCTCTCCTGAGATAGTGGTCACATAACACTGGCATTCTACACCACCAGAGCCATCCTTCACAAGAAAAGCTTTTCACCCATTTGCACCTCATGTAAGAAACACATGACCAATGTTCCCTTTTCTAATTTAAGTCAGGTTTCATTAAGTCCTTCACTTCTGCCACCTGAAGCAGGAAGCTTTGAACAAGGTATTATACATGAAAAATATTTTCCCTTCACAGCTCACAGAATAGACTGCTGATTTAATTTAAAGAAAAGAAAGAAATCAGTAGACAATGATGCTATTAAAAAGTTCCCTATCACTGTAATTTGAAGGCATTTTCTAAATGGATCAAGAAAGCATAACAGACAAATGGCTGAATAATACTTCAGACAACTGTCTAAACAAGAAACATTTTTCTTATTTTAATCTGTGTGATGCATACACGAGCATTGATAATGACTGCAAGGAAACGATTTCTGTAAGTACTGCGTGATAGAGTATAATAGAGTAAATTGGCTATTGTTGGCTGGGATTAGGGTTGGATGGGTACCTCAGGATAAAACCCCCAAGATGTGGCTGGACAAACACCAGGCACAAACACATGCAGAAATTCCACGAAGCACTTTATTAGCAGGGCCATTCACTGAATGGCAGCTGATAAGGTTTTCAATAACATGGACACTGCTAGTTGTATAATGCTCTGTAATCTAAACATAATTAAAAGTGTTAACAATTTTGTAGCCTTTATCTGCGCACATTTTTCCCACATGCTTTGGGTGACCGGGTCATAATCCAAAGACAAGCAACTCTCTTGTTTTACACTATTAGGCTAGCAAGCTGCAATTTTTTTCCTGTGCTTGGAGGTCATTGTACCCCAGGCAACATCTCTTGTCGGTATCTTCCACAAATCCAGGATGCACCAAAACAAACACAGATGGATTACATGGAGTCTATTAGCTCAGCATTTCTCTTCCTTTCCCCAGATGCCAAAACATAATTAAAGAGCATTTGTGTGCGAGTGGTGGTAATGAATTCATATAATTTGGCAATTATCTTGTCAGCTACCTTTATTAGATTCTCAGTACTGTAAATTGCTTTAAAGTATGTGCTATATGGCTCAGCTATACTTGCTACACCATCTCCTACAACTGCACGCTCAGAGATAACTTTTAACAGTAAACAGATTTTAGTGCAGTTCAGGATATATTTATGTAAGAGCTTTTTTATTTGTTCTGTTTAAAGGATCTAAATCTTCTTTAGGAGGTTAAGTGGGATTTTTTGCTTTGCTTTTTCAAGGGGAACTCAGTTCCCTTCTAGCCACATACACAAATAAAGCAACTTTGAAAAATGCAGTGTCCCAAAAATCTACCCTTCAGGCATCAATAGGTATACCAGATTTTTCAGTGGATTTAGAAATCTGGACCAAATTATGTCACCATGAAACAGGGAAGGAAGGAAGACGTCTGATTCTGTGACAGCCCAACTTAAAAGATAAGGCTTCACTCCGAAAGAGAAGGCAGTGGGACAGGGGCACCAAAGCCTGAATCCCCCATTGGTAGAGTGCCAGAACTGGGAACACAGGAGCTGAAAAGTGAGGTTTTGTAGAGAACAGCACTACTTCTGGTAAATCTGCTGGATTCATCAGAATTAATAGACTTAATGTAGTGTAATCACGATCTCAATGTACCCTAAAATAAATATATTTCCTCCTAAACCAGTGAATATGAAAAGCCACAACAGCAACTGTGAAGTGTTTGGTTGGCTCTGTTTTCCTCATTTTAACTACATATTTTAAGGAAAAAATTATCTGTCTCCAGCTTCCAACGCTTACCGACACACTGAGATAGACCATGACAACAGCAAAGCCAAGCTCCTGCTGTCCTGCTGAGAGGCACACAGTGCGTCTGAGCCAGTAAAACCTACTTCAGTGCCACTTGGAGAACTGAAGGATAGTTGGAGGATAATTACTAGCTCACTTTAATTTGCAAAAGCTTCTCAGGAGCCAGGATAATTGAATGCACTATAAAACTATCTGAATTGTTTGAACATTATATTCATACTCTAATGGGAACATAACAAACGCAGATGTGATTTCAGGTATCTACTCCCCACTCTCTTAACTAACACCTACAAACATGCAACATTTTTCTGCTCTGTAGCTTTTTTATTCCTTTTTTTTTTTTTTTTTCTTCTTTAGAAAGAAGAGAACAAAAGTACTACTTTCCCCCATGGAAAAGTTTCCTTCCTGGATTGAATTCAGCCACGTCCTTTGGATGCAAGAAAATTACATGTGTGGAGGGCAAGTAGAGGTTCTCGAAACTGCACAAAAAAAAACAATTTCAAATATATTGATCACTGCCCTTTCTATCTCCATATGAAACACAGAAGTGGACACACCACACTTGGTTTCACAATGAAGCACAACTGCAGCACTCAATTTGCAAGCCTTGATTTCACAAGGCTGGCAAAAGCACATCACAGAAATTAACATGCTCCTCTCATTTCTGTCTGTGTTTTGCTTGCATAAATGCCACACACATAAGGACAGCTTCACAGCCAGGCTGAGACACCTTTGCCAGCTGAATAACATCCTCAAGCATGGGGTCTTGCGTCTCCAGCAACCCTAGATGGGGATTTGTGTACCTGGCATCAGGCAGAGACGGTGGGTGACCAGACTGCTTGGATCACACAGGCAACCTGCAGGCACTGGTGGTCACTAAGCATGCAGAAAAACGTTGTGTTATCCCTACCACAGGTAAAATGGTAAGGATGAAAGAAATTACCATAACAGTCATTGATGCAATGGGAAGCTAGAGCTGGAAGTCCCCAAAATGGACATATCTGACCATGGCTCTTTGAGGATATGACCAGCTACAAGGCTAGCAGGGATAAATCCTATGACAGATCCCTCCAAAGTTCAACTCATGGATTTACACACAGCCTGTTCTCAAAACATTACAGCCATTAGAGGAGGTTGAGATGTTAAAAACCATGGCAGAAAGATGCTGAAGTTTCATAAACATACAGAAAACATACTTGCAAAGTTTATAACCAATAAGGTTCAAAACAAAAGTTAACAAGAGTTCATTTCAGATATGATGAAATAGAATTGTTTGAATATTTGATGGGTATTCATGGAAATTTTGTAACAATACCACAGACTTTCCCAACTTGCAAATGAAGTGATAGAACTTCTTTTTTAGATGGACTAAATTTTTATCTTTATGTGACTTTTACTAGTGATTTCTATGGATTGTCTGTATGTGAAAGATTTAAATGGGGAAAGAAAAAAAAGACCTATTACCAGATTGGCCAAAGTGTTTTGTTTCCTTCTCCTCCCTCTTTCAAATGTTCCTTTTTTTCCCCCCTTCCCCTTTCTTCACTGGGAACGGAAGCATCCCTGCAGAGACAGTCTCCTGGTCAGAATGCAAGCCTGAAATTTAGCAACTTCTGCTTTGAATTCCTGCCCTATTCCAGGAGAAGCGACATTAAGGTGACATACAAGTGAGTAAGGTGCCCAGTCTAAATGTTCTTTCCACAAATGGCTTAAAAACAAATTCAATGAACTTTTTTATTATTTAAAATGCCAGACACCTGATGTTTCTGGTGTCCTGGATACTTCAGAGGAGTATCCAGGGAGAGGCAGAGACGGGAATGTCAGCCTCCTGTGGGCTGAGGGGGGACCTGTTGAGCATGGACCAATCAACCAGAGGGAGGACCTCCCAGCCCTGGAGCTGGTGGGTTTAATGGGACCTGGCTAATGGTTGCCTTCTCTGCTATGCTACATGGGTACAACAACTTCTCAGAGAAGTTTAACAGTAGATTATTTTCTGTACGATATCTTGACCACCCAAAAACGTAGATATCATTGTTCAAGTACTGCATTAAGTGCTGCTAATCCCAAAGGCAGTGCTTCCTCCATTTGTAAAGGGAGGAAATATTGCAAGCTAAACAGTTCATTTTTTTCCTTGGCATTACTCGTGTGTAAGCAACCACCACTCAGCACTGTCCAGTCAACCCCATTTAGTATGACACTGTCATGACTGGATATTTCACAATAAGAACCGATCTCTACCAGTTTGCTCCTGAATTTCTACTAAATTCAAGCTCAAGCCATGTTGTGCCTAATCCCCAAAATGTCATTGCTAATTACAAGTCTGTTAATGCAGCCCTTAAGCCATTGAGTTTTGGCTGCAGCTTAGTGCATCCCCCCAGTGTTGATGCCACTTACTGTAGCTACACAAACTGCCTGCAGAATCCTGCCCCGGGATAAAGGGCACCCAGGTACTGCTGCCCCCTGTCCCACTGAGACAGTTGAGGTGGGAAGCCCTGCTTTAGCAATACCATTGCCTGGAAATGGGATTAAGGGGAAAGGAACAGCAATTGCAGAGGCTCTGCTAGAGGTCAGCTCGCACATGCTTCCCTGTATGGATCTGGCAGCCTCAGAGAGGCGAATACCTAATCACAGCGGTATGCAATCTGTATGGAAAGTTCAGACCAGATACAGTTACACCATCAGGAAGCAAATAATCGGCGCTCATTTGCAAAAAGCCACATTAGGAAGGGACAGTCCGATACCTCCCCAATGATTTATAAGCTACAATTGTAATTACCTCTTTGAAACAGTACGGAGAATGGCCTTTCACCAAATGTGCACACAACACCCAGTCATCATTTCTACCCTTCTTGAAGTATAAAGGGCAAGAAAAAAAAAAAAAAAAAAAAAGATGATTATTTCATTCTAACAACAAAGACCTTGCACAGAGGGAAAATGATTCACATTAATTTGCAAGTGGTGAGGGGCTCTGGAGGTAACAGCCCTGCCTTTGAACCTGGGGGGAAAAAAATTAGGATCCTGTCTAGTAAGGAAAAATACCTTCCCCGGTGCCAGAGACATCTCAAGGTGGACATGACTAGCAGCTCCTTGTCCAGATAGCTGAAGCCTTTGAAGATGAAGGCATTAGCTGAGCTCTGATCTGGAGCTGTACCACTTTCTGAGTGTTTATTTATGTTGGTACATGAAGAATAGATGAAGAGTAGCCAGGAGAATGAAGTAGAGGAGGAGGGAAAAGTCAATTAAAGTGTACTTAGGAAATTGCTAAAGAGAACAAAACAAGTCAGTGAGGTAAAGAAGGGGCAGAGGTGAAGGTCAGGACATGGTACACAGTGTAGGACCCGGGCAGAGGAAGCAGAGATGACTGTACACCACTGAGTCACGGGGCTCCCCAGGGCAGCAGGTGCAGGGGAGCTGTGAACTTCAAGCCGATCCTGCCATGTAGGTGGTACTCCCCTGGAATTCCCTTTTCCCTTGAAGGGGAGGAGGGGACTGGAGCCCAGCCAGCTGCACAGAGGCTAGCCCTGCAGCTCCTGGCCGTTGTGCTCCAGCAGCCTGGAGGATGGCTTGCCCCAGTACCAGTGACTGCCTTCACCGACCAACTTCACTCACCAATTTATCCAAGATATTCCAAAGGATAAAGGCTTTTTATCATGTTCCACAGAGAAACAGTAAAATACCAGCAGTTTTCAAGTACTGTGATATTAGACTTACTGTTTGAGAGTACATTGCAGGACACTCATCTGTATTATGTATTTTCATTGGTTTTGTAATATTTATGCTTACTTAAGACAATAACAAGGAAGGAGTTTATTCCTAATATCTCTTCTTTAAAACAAAGATTTATGACCAGTATTTTTCCCCCATCCCTGACACAGGAGCTAACGGGCATTGCCTCCCCAAGCCACCCAGACTGCGTGTTCCAGGATAACAACAAGAGCTTTTCTTTGGGGCAATGAAACAACTTGGAAGCTGGAACTGGTTGAGCATAGAGAGGAATGGGGAGATGGAAGAGAAAAACTACAAGTTGCTTCACATCCTCATCCCTAGGGCTCATGAGACTTCTGGAGATTTAACGTCAAATCTACCTTCGTCAAACTGAGATAAGAAAGGATATCTCCCCTGCCTGAGAGGCAGCTTCCCTCTTCCTCCATACCACCTCCCAAACCAGTCAATTAACTGCCAAAGTTTGACGTCCTCTGACATCCTACAAGTGCCAATGGCATCATGAGATCTACATGGATGTCCCCAGAATGCCTGCAGCCTCAGCGCAAAAAGGAAATGGGTATCAGATCCATTGCACAGAATCAAACTTGGCTTCTGGCTGGGCACACCTGGAAAAAACAAAACAAAACAAACAAACAAAAAAAAATGACGGAACTTTCCTTAAATGGAGGGTTGGAATTCGTAGAACACCATGGTGAAACTTTCGCACTCAAATATTTGGCACAGAGCTAATTCTAGATTGATAAAGAGCGAAAATTCAGGGAACATCATAGAAAAGGTGGATTTCCACAGCACACTGAAAAGGAGAAAAGCCCTCATGAACACTAGAGTAGGACCTTTATCTGGGCCCAAACCAAAAGCCCCCATACTGAATATTTCTGCTCAGAACCGATTCCCTAAAGCCCAGACCATTTTTCCCAATTCTCCATCCCAGAGATGCAGAGGTTTCCCCATCCCGAGCAGCTTCTGCAGCACAGTCATGCCTGGGAACAAGGGGCCAGGCTGAACCAAACCAACACAGCAAGCAGAGGACATGTTTTTAGCATGTTTCACCTGAGTGCAACACCCTCTTGTTCAAGCAATGCCATGTGTATGGACTCTGTACCCCCACTTCATTTGCTAGCTGTGAGTCAGGGAGAAATACAACATCCCTTGGTTTTAATTAAAACGAAAGGTCACGCAAAATCCAAGATGTCAGGCAAGGCTCAGAACAGAAAAACTATTAACAAATGCAACTGAATTAGCAGTTCTTTTCCCAAAGACCACACAATAAGTTTTTTTTTTTTTTTTTTTTTTTTTCATGGAAAAAGAAAGAAAAAGAAAAACTCTGCTTCCCTGGTGTCATTAAGCTGATTCAGAACCAGCTTCTGCTGCCAGTGACTTCAGCTAGCAGAGGGCGGGGATGTACTTTAACAGAAATTTCTATTCGTAACTTGCCTGAGGTTACATCATTTTCCACAGACACCACAGAGACTGTCCAGGTTACAAGAAGACTGAGACAGCTGCTGAGGAACAGCCTCATATATTCTTAATGCTGATGACTTTCTTTGATTGTGCTTTTTAGGGTGCAGAGGGCAGATTCATCCCAGGCCCTGAATGACTGCATAGAGAACCCCTCTCTGTAGCCAGCACAGAAGGAGATCCCAATACTAGTTGTGCCATCACTGGTCCTTGGATGTCAGATTTCACTCAGATGCCAAAAAAAAAAAAAAAACAAACACCTTAATTTTTTCTTCAGCAGGGTGAAAGTGACCAGCAGAAACAGGATGACCGCTCTAGCTCTGAGGACTTGCCTTTCTGTCCCTAGTAGCCTGGGTGACAAGCCTGAAGTTAAATGTACGAGTTAATAGTCAATTCTCCACAGACGCTTTGTCTTGCTTGCATGTGCTCAGAAGTCAAGCTTTGGAGGCCCACTGCAGTGCCTTGTAAATATTACTCAGGGGTGCTATTGAATAAAGTCATATAAAAATTCACAGGGCTTACAGCTGGACTGTGGCTTGTTCCTCCTAACCCTTACAAGTCAGAAACAAACTCTGTGCAATTAGAAAGTAGGAAAAAAATCAGATTTATTCTGGCACCTGGAGGCCTGTGGACATAGCTCAAGAATATGAAAAATTACGTGCAAAATTCATACAGGGGCATAAGGGACTCTGAATTAACCATGAAAAATGTCCATGCAGTTCCACAACTGCAATGTGTACAGAGTGAGGAGGATGAAGGGGACGTTCTAGGGCAGGGAAATGAAAGAGGCCACCAAGACTGAGGGGAGTAGCGGGAGGCTGGCTTGAGGATGCATTTAAAATTAATAAAGTTGATGAGAGGGGGATCTTCAGCACTTTTCTTTGTCTGCTTATCCATCTTGCCTCTCCTCAGCTGTCCTGGGACACTCATCAAAAACACCGAGTTCATGGTGGATGAGTTAAGACTACAGCAAAAAACTCCGGGCAGACATCTTTATTTAGAACTGAAGCCAGCTTCCTTTAACTACAAGACAGTGCAGCCTAACACCCTTTTAAATTCACACTGAAATCACCCTAATTGGGTCACCTGAGTGCCCTCATGCAGACAAGCCTTTCTAGAGTACTAGACAGATCCTCCAGACAGCTTTTCACAGTAACTGTCGCTCTCACAGCTCTTTGTGGCACATGGAAAACCTCTTTTCACTTGGAAGGAAGCACGGGCTAAGAAGAAGGGTATCTCACTGCCAGCACCCAAAAGGAGGTGAGCCATCTATTCACTATTCTCTGCCTTGCTGGGAAATCACAGAAACCCCCTGAACTTGTCCTTGCTCAATGACCCACTTGCCGGGAAGACTGCTTTCCCTGCCTGGGAACCACTGAAGCAAATCGTCAGGTCCCAAGGCAGCTGCCAGCCTGGCCTGACCGAGGGATAAATAAGGCAAAATAAGCTCAAAGCAAGAATCCGTGACCGCGTGACATTTCCAGATTGACTGCCAATGTATGCGTCTCCAGCAAGGTGCAAACAAGCGAATGGCCCTTCCTCCTGCATGTTAAGTGCTCCTGCCTTTGAAGATGAGCAGGAGCTGGAGACAATGCACCACATTATCTATCACTCATTTAAGATGGATGTTACAAAAGACTTCGGAATTTGTCTTCTTTTAAAAAGTAAAAATATGGTTTTAATATAAAATGAGGCTTCCAAACCAAGATTTTACCCTGGACAGAGCTAATTCAAGTGCTTTCCGGCCCTGAATTCCCGGTGGGAGAGAGAAAACTGTTGAGTACAAAACTACAAGCACTGTTAAGCTGGGACCTCTTCAGATAGCTAAGAAGTGAGTCATAAGAGACACCACCACTAAGCTGGTCATTCATCAAAACCAATCTGGCCACAGACACCACAAGTCCTGTTATCTCGCTGCCAGACACTACATTTCCCATATCAGTCTGCCTTGCAGCCTGGTCTCCTCACGGTCTCACAGTCTACATCATTTCACTCTTCGATGGATTTCTTCCCTCCTTTCAAGCACTTTCACTTTATCCAGCAGGTAACAGAGGAGAATGCGCAGAGCATGTCTACATTTTTAAAAATTAACTTACTGGCTCTTTGAAAAGTACAAGAAGGTTTTGCTAGCTATCTTCAGGCATAAAGAAATAAATGATTTGCATAAAAGCAGCGACCAGGTTCATGTTACTAACTTTCCTCCTCTTCTATTGAAAAAAGTACTCAAAAAAAAAACCTCAACCAAACCTACCACAAGCCAACAAACCCCACATCTTTTAACCAGGTCCCTTTTCTAAAGGAGACAGAACAGCATACAACTTTGGAAAAACAAAACAAAAAGCCTACCTCTCCCTAAAATTAAAGCAGTAAGCAGATAGTTGCCCCCAGATGAGAAACACACTGGATTTATATTAGCCATGTCACTTGGTGCATGATTAGTGAGCCGGTGGATATTGCAGCAGTGAGACAACTGCAATAACATACACAGAACTGCCAGGAAGGAAGTTTTATTTTATTTTTTTTCCTAATACAGACCTAAATTGTACAAGTGCCTCTAGAAAGAGCCTTTGCAGAGCATCCTGGAGTTTAAGATAGCCAGTGACATGTGGGCAAGCCATTATTTGCTTGCACACTACTAAATCAGACATCCTGAATGGCAGCTCTTTGCTTCTTCAATTTTCAGCTTTAGGAACCAATTCTGCTTTTGCTTCTTGCATTCAACAAAGCCACAAGTTGCTCTGTGCACTCATCCAAGATGTCTCAGCAGCTCAGCACGCACATCTTCGAGGCACCCCACAACACAACACGTGTCCTTGCGAGAGGCTCTGGGTAAGCAGCAGACAATAGGCTGCTTGCTTTCAAACCTCTCACTTGGAATGATTTCCACCCAGAACAGCTTCCAAACGCTGCTTTTGCTGACTGCAGGGGAAAGAAAATAACTCCCAAAAATATTTGTACCAGTGCTCCTGCTCAATTTGTCTCAAATGAGAGCAACCGTAACACAAACACGCCATCTTCAGCTGGGGAAAGTGGATATGGCTTCAGCAACCAGCACTGTGCTGAAATCATCTTACACCCACTGACACACAGATCCAACGCGTTTTCCATTATGTTACAGCAATGGATACAACTTCCATTCCTCTTTATAGTGTCTGTGCATATCTGATTAATTCTTCTTTCTCACAGGAAGTCCAGCAGCCGTAGACTACCGTTTTATTAGGTAGCGTATATCCAGATGATTTCAATAAAGCACTTAAAAAAAAAAAAAAAAAAAAAAAGAGGCCAGTTTCCTGGTATTACAATAAAAAACTACTTGGAAGGAATAATTTCAGATGATAAATCTGCTGCTATTCATCAACTTTTGTATAGCTGATTAGAAACAGTGCATTGTCCCAAACATGTCCCCTCCGACTCCCTGCTGGGAACACTGCAACGCCCAGAAGTACAGACACGAAACACAACCCCCCCACAGAGATACTAACATGGGTGATAAATTGGTAACATTCAACAGCTTTTGCACTAGATCTCGACTGCTTGCGTGTATCCTTTTATTACACGTATCTATAATATTTAGGTCCAAATATGTCAGTCAATCTCCTATCATCTTGATTTTTTTTTTCTTTTAATTTTAAACTGTCAAGTCTGGAGAAATCAGAACAATCCACTGTCTATGTCAAAACCATCAAAAGCTAACAGAGTATATTGAGGACAGTGACAATAGTGTCGCTGGTACACACAATGGAATCCAAGTACATCCATTATAAATAGCCTATTCTAGCATGGGTCTAACTGGCTTTTTTTTTTTTTTTTTTTTTTTTTTTTATGCAGCATACTAACATCTTGCTACAGCAGTATACAGGGAAGCACACAGGCAATGAAAATAAGACCATGAACATGTAAGAGGAGGGGAAAAATAATAATTAAAGAAAAGATAACCCATGAGCATTATGACTGCATTAAAAATGGGTTTGTGGCAGCCTGACTTTTCCATTGGTGTTTGCTGCATCAGTGCTTGCAGTTCAGAACGTTAAGCTTGTAAACACACGAATTGCCCCAGAGATAATCTGGAGGACAGAGCACTGCTAAAGCAGTGTGAGATACTTCTCCCAAAGCTGCCTGAAATTCAAGAGGGGAATTAAGAGTGACACATAGGTGGAAAACACATTTCACAGAACAACCATGCAAACACACACAGTCAATTTGTAGGAAGAGAAAAGCAAAGCTCTGCTGGCCCACGAAGGAATGGTTTTGTGTGTTTTAGTGAACACAGACATTCACAATTCCTCATTTTCCATGCAACACTGTCCCCCAAATTTCTGCAAATAGTTTCCTGCTTTGACCCCTTTACAACACAACTGATGCTTCTATAACTCTGCACATTGAACTCCCAGACCCAAAACATGAATGTAAGTGATGAGAGAGGGTGAATCAAAACCCTACTTTAATACTAAGCTTAAAATATGTGGAGTCAGGGGGTCTGTGATTAAGTTCAAATAGCCTTTAAAAGTATTATTACAAAAGTTTATTTTTATGACAAGAGGAAGACATCCTTCCTGCCCACAGATACAACAAGAACAGAAAGCAGAATAAACTGTGAAATAGGAGTCTCTGTCTAGCTAATAAATTAGTGGCTAAATTCGTGGGCATGCAACTGACATGCATTAGCTCTTTGGTTATCCAAAAAATACTAAGTCTTTGAAGAACGCCTGATATCACAGCATGCAGGCAGAATGCAGTACATGCATCTTTCTGAGCCTATCTATTGTATCTTGGAAAGCACTGCTTTAATTTAGACTTGAGTTAGATGACTGTTTATGTAGGTTGCAGCTCTGGGCCATCCTCATAGCGTTGAATGTTTGTGGTCTACTCAGCTTCCTGTGCTTCTGTCGCTTCTCGCTTGGCGCTTGCCATGAGATGTGTTGGATACAACATCTGTGCACGTAACATCAAAGATCCACTATAGTTTACATTCTGGTGAGATGAAGTAAATGCAAGTTGTTTGGGTCTTTTTCAAATTTATTTTTCCTCCTCTTATTTTTGCTCTTTAGAAGAGAGCCACTGATAGGTCTCAGTCTAGTGCCAGATTAACATAGCAAAACGCAGTGGTTGTCTGCCAAGGTTGTTGCATGTTCTCTGCATTAGAGGGGGAAAATAATAATAAAAAAGTCATGGTACATTCAGGTGTAGGGGACCTTTGCAGGAATAGATTGTCTATTTAAACTCCAAAATAGAAACTAGCCTAGCAGTAACACTTCGTTTCAATTATTATTTCTCCTTCCAGTTCCATCATTACACAAGTTTACCAAGGAAAAAGCAAATTTATTTACATAAATGTCTGCAGTAAGGAAGAGGAATCCTTCCACACTTACAGGATGAGACAACTACTTATGAACTGTTTTATAGAAGGGAAAACAAAAAGACCAAGCAGATCAGATGATAGCCTCAGATTTAAAGTGCCGCATTCATTGCCCTGTCCTTGATTAGGGACCGGCATATTTTGATGAATCTGGATGTGACTCCCACTATTGTCATACTGCTAGAATGAGAACAGTAATATTACTCTACCTTCTGAATTAGAGAAAAACTACATTAAAGTCACAGATTCTCAGATATCACAGTGATGGGAGACAATACCAGCAAGGACTACATGGCACAGTGTCTGTCCCCTGTTCGTGCAAGCAGTTCATGCCGAAGTTGACTATTTTCAGGATATCTTCAGAAGTTATTATCAGTAAAAGACTTTTTGGGATACCATTTATCAGTAGAGGGACTAGTGTTAAAATGAACAGAATTGAACCACTTAGGGCTTTAACACACAACCTATGTGCAGTGGGTCAAAGGAGTAAGAAAACCTGCAGCATGCAAGGGAAATGCGGAGCTGCTGCCAGCAGCCTCGTCCATCCTGCAGAACCACCAGTGGGAATCCTACTAGCAGCAAGTCATGGGTATAGACACTCCCAGTTCACCATTAATGGATATACTCAGGAGAGCGTGCTTGGATTAAGAGTTCTGCATTTCTCGCTTTATCCACAGCTACATAGCAACATTTTGATTATCAGGGTCAGCCTGTTTAAAGGGCAATTTCTGGCTATTTTCACATTACCAGGTACTGTAAATAAGAATTGCAATTCCTTAGCTGCATAAAGCCCATGCTGACATGTGCAAAACACTTGTGGCTTTAAAAACAAACAAAAACAGTTCCTGTAAAGTCTAATTCTTCCTCTTTGAAATTTACATTTTCAATATAAATTCTGTTCTTCTTCCTCATTTATATATACACAAAATGCATTTATTTCTATGTGCAATTATAACTCTCTCTGAAATTCTCTTTTCAAATGTAAAGCAGGAAAAGGCCACAGACAACACAGAATATTGACATTTTATTCTTACTGGTCTGGATATCTGCCCAAACAAAGAGCTGGTTAAAGGCAAAATACAAAGAAAGCTTTTGTGAGGGGCTAAGTTCACCTGGGAGAAGTATTAATGAAGTCCCACAGGGGTGGGACTCAAGCTTCCCTGCTTTCAACTAGAAAAGAAGCCAGACTGAGAACACCAAGTTCCCTGCCTTCCTCACCCCTTTGTCTTGAAAACTCAAGAAGGAGTGCTAACGTAATTGAGAATTAGGGACCTTTCTGCCATTAATCTATCGGGTCTGTGATGAAAGATGTTGGATTTTCAGATGGCAAGCCAGCTACAACATGGCAGTAGAGACCCTAAAACAAAGTTCATCAGTGGGTCATTACAAGAGGGCTGTTAACTCTGACAGGAAGACCTTTTTAAAGAAATCAATACCATAAGCAATAATTACACATGGTAGCAATACAAGTGACTGAACTCAGAATATGGATGTTTTAGTGTGTATTAAGGCATTAGATCAATTTTCTTGCTACTACAGAAGACAAGAAACAAGAGCATTGCTCTACCAAGAGATGAATGTCTACTCCCATCAAATATCATCCCTGGCTTTACTGTGCAAAATATAACTCTCCTAATGGTTAGTTATTCATCAATTGTGGCAGGAAACATCTTTCTCTGACCTCTTATTTTTGATATTTAGTTTGTAGCCTAAAGTTAAAATGTTCAAATACCTTTGCTTTTACTAATTTTAACTTCTTTGACTCTTAATGTACTCTTTGTCTTAGCTGTTGCATCAAAGCATGCTCAACATTTTAATTGTTATGGAATACATATTTGTAGATGGTAAAGACATGACGCAGGCTTCAAGATGTGCTGGCAGCACCAGGAGAGCCAGGCTGATAACTTCTTCCTTAGGACCAAGGAATTGTGCAATGCCTGAGCTGCTGAAAGCCTTGAATCAGCCTCACCTACCTGTGGGACCATACCACCTGCTGTGATATGAACACAGCCCTGCTCTCATCAGAAACAAGTCCCATTTCCAAGGTTTTTGTACCATAACTTCTGCTCCTTCTTTAACAGGAGCATCAAAACTGCTCCCTGCGGCGCTTTTCTTGTGCAAAGCACAAAGAAATCCACGCAAGATGTGGGGATCCAGCTACTTTATCAGCAGTCACAGTTTTAACGAGAGGGGCAAGTTTCCAGATCATCTCCTTCATTTTTGAAGTCCACCACTTCAAACTGCCCAGCAAATCTCCTTCTCCATCTCTGGAATTACGTTCATTTCCAGCTACACAGTACATCATCACAGCTTGGTGAGGAGGGCTGTGGAACAGCCCTGGGGCTGCGAATCACAGCTACTACAACAGTTATAGACATCTACACCTCTGCCGAGCACAATCTGCTGACACAACTGCACACCTCTCTTGTAAAGGCTAAAAATCACAAGTGAATGATATTAAGAGTACATACCCTGCATGGATGAGTGAAAGCTAGGAACAATTAAGACAAGTTACTGAAGCAGAAAGATTTATAGCATTCAGGAAACCAGTATTTTGCAGCAGACATTCTTCAGACTTGCATAAAAAAAATGAAGTAGAATTGTTTTGATGAACCAATTTCTTTTTCCCTTTCATACCTCCCCACCATACATATGCTACCTGGGTTTTCTATTACTTTATTTCCAAGAAACTTAGAAATACTGGGAGCACACCAATACTTGACACTGATGCACTATCATTTCAAGTAATACTCATCGCTCAAGACAAATACTGCAACAATGACCTTGTAATGTGCTTTTAAGAGAGGATCACGTTGAATGAGCACTGTAAAGGCATTTAGACTGGACTTGAAAAAGTGAAAATTTCATAGCTGGTAAAACGTTTTTGCTCTGAGTGGCTTAGTTCTTTTTGATTGTAGAACTAAATCAAGATGAATCTGGTTAGTGTTCCTAGATAAATTATTCTGTCATTTAAAAAACAAGTCTGTGTAGATGTAATTGAAGGTTACTACTTTCTGAAACATGATAGAGGGTATAATGACTCCATTCTAGCTACACTAAACAGGCAGTCTGTTATAGTAAGTCAATATAACATTAAACAGGATATATTATACTGCCTTTGTTATGAAAAAACCTATAGTAAGAAAAAAGAAGCATTTTTTTTTTTTTTTTAAGAAGCATAACTCAAGACTTTCTGCAAAGACTCCTCAGAAGAACTGGATAGGGGATAACTTTCCAATTCCATCAGCACTCTAGGTTAAACACACATACACGTTCATTACCTTGGATGAACACACATACACAGGTCTTCTGTCTTCACGTAGAAAAGGGTGCAAGGTCACCTACATGCTAAGCTTTCTCTTGGAAACATAGGAATCCTTTTTTCCACTCCAGCCTCAACTCCCAACCAAAAGGATCCCCCACAAGAGCTACCTAGTTTCCTCAGCCTCCTCTCTCAGAGAAGAGCTGCGTTTGTGTTAATCACTGAGTGAAAACACCTTGACCTACCATTCAATCTGAAAAGATCCCACTTGCACAGAGCAGTGAGGGACTACAGGTGGGCAGCATTGACTCCTGCCTGATGGCCTTCCCCATAGCCACCTGCTTCAGCACACCAAACACATCCTGACAGGACAGCACAGCACTTTTACTTGAGCAAGAGCTGCTGTTTTGGGCTACAGGCTGGTTAATTCTGGCTAAAAAAAAAATAAAAAAATAATAAAAAAAAGTTAAATAAACCCGAGGTTCCTTGACATCCCACATGAATCAAAGTAGTAGGCCAACTGCTGCAGCCTGCACTCTTCACTCACTCCAACCAGCAGCCAGACCAGAAATCAGGTGTGGGTTTGGCTCAAAGTACCACATACGAAGTCTCTAAGTCTCTCACACAAGTTCTCTAGTAGTTCACCAAGAGGTCTTTAAGCAAAAACTTGGGTGCAGACTGTGGGAACCTCACACTTCAGGTCTGGATCCAGATAGCGGCCATAAGCACATGTTTCAGCTGGCGAATATTCAGCAAAACACAAAAGCACTCCAGTCAACAAGCATGAACTGGAGTTGCTTTGGCTGAGATGCTTAGGTGAATCGGTGGATTAGAGAACATGAATCACCCTAGCTGCCATATAAAACTTTATAATATAAAAAACTTTATAACTGCTAACTTTATAATTCATACAAAACATGTATGTGTACGTACATGTATGTATTCATATAAAGTATATAAACTAATTCCCTTTTTGACCAGGTTGGAGACACACAAGAAGCTCTATACATATCAAATTTAATAAACACCTTGCTTATATTATGTACTAGGATTTGTCCTGCAACCACTTTATTAAAATTTCAGTGCATGGCTGTTTAAATCATAGCAGTATCAGCACAAGCTTGGCTTTCTTGGTTTAACCTGAAGACTGATGGATATTCTCCCAACTCTTGCTGAAAGATTTTATTTTATTAGGTCATATTACAGCCCTATCTTTCTGAAGAATGAAATAAATTCATCTCCTTGGTGATGGCATGCATGACTGGCATGATGCACTCACCAACATCTTGTAGACAGCTGTGAACATTTGCCATGGTGCCAGTTAATCTACGATAGCATCAACAGAGAGAGAGAAACAAAGAAGCCAACACAAAAAGCTCTATTGAATAACATAATAAATGAGTGATGCAGGTGTTCTGTGACTTGGTTTAATTTTTTCAACCTTACTGAAAGGTAACACTTGAGTCAACAGTGGCCAAGGTGTTTCCCAGTCACTGCCGCCTCTCGAATGGCAATGCACAAACTGTGGGTTTTACACTCAAGTACAAAGCTTGTGTATACAAACACTACTTTATTCATGGTATGACTGGATGGATGTTGGTTTCTAAAATGGCCTTCAATGCTCTGACTTTGATGATTTTTGCAGGAATTTTTGTGGCATTAAAAAAAAAGATTGAATTCCAAGTAACCATTAGAAACAACTATAATGTCCAATGAACAAAATGGCAGAATTCAGAAATCGAAGCCTAAAGCTCACTAAATTTAATGGGACATAAGCACGTGCTAGTTACTTTGCTGAAAGGGGGCCTTGCAGTTGTAGCTTAATGAGTTGCTTTGTAAGCTCTAAGCTAAATGGAGCTTGGAATCTTTAATGACCAATCTGTGTAAACAGCAGCTACTAAATTACATTTTAATGCCCTGATGATCTTTTAATTCAATAGACAAATGATGAGGTAATTTTAGCTGGCATCATAGCATTAGTGCAGCAGGGAATGCACACTGGGAAGAACAAACAGAATAAGAGAGCACAAAGGATGAACAGTATCTGGTACAACTCCGGTGCTCTGATCTGCTTCCCAGAAATCAGATATCCAACATTTGTCCCAGTTTAGAATGTACCTATTTTACCAGAAAAGCACCAAGGTGGTACTTTAATCATGAGGTACACTGGCCCAGGGCTTTAGAGCAATGTTTCCACTAATGCTGAAGGATGCAATGTGATTAAAGCAGAGTATTGAAAAACCATCTTGGCACACTCACAATGAAAACTGAGATGAGAAGGCCCAGCCTGTTAATATCACAGCTGAGTCAGGAAGGGCTGTGCAAATGAGGGGCAATGGAGCAAGCTGGTGGTGATCAGCACACTCAGTTACAAGTCCTACTGCCCTGGCCACAGGATTGGGTTAGTTGTCAGTCAAGTAGTGAAATAAACTCTTTATGAAAAAGGTGCGGTTGAAGCCACGATGAAAGCAAAGCTGTGTACTTGCAGAGCACTGCAGTGTCTTTAAAGAAGTGCCGGCCGTTCTCTTGGGGTGCGTGAGCCAAGAGCTCACCTAGAGTCTGCATTTAATCTGTTTCTGTGCTTACAGAGACTGCATGTGTAGCATAGCAGACTGCAGGTGCAAGTGCTTTGTCAGCCCACGCTTCTGAAACCTGGCCACAGCTCTTTTCTCTTTAAAAGACATTACCATAAGATCCTACTGCAGATGCCAGCTACCTATAGGGTCACTTAGTCTGGATCAGGCATGTGAAAACACTTCCAACACGTGTTAAACTATCCCCAGAGCTCTCTTACCTGCTGTACACTGAAGTCTCTCAGTTCAGGCTGCTTCTTTCCTTCATCGCAGCCCTACCTTGCTTCCTTCTTCCCCCACCCAAACTCTTTGATCCCTACCAGACTCCTTGGTGCCCTGAAGAGCTATTTCGCTGGATGATGCTGCACTTCAGAGCCTCAACAGGTCTGGTGCTTTCTCTGTTGGACTTGATCAAATGCTGTTTTCCAGCTTCGTGATCTCCAAGGCTTCCCTGAATAAACTGTGTCTCAAAATATATTGTCACTTTTCCTGACCTCAAGGAAATCCATGAGCATGGGAGGTCGAAAGACAGCATCCACTTTCTTATGCAAGTGGAGTTTAGGAGAGACGAAGTCCCTGGTAGTTTATATGGGCCCTTTCAGATATTCAAAGGGGTTTGGTTCTGCCCTGTCTTGCCCTGACATGGGGCCGTTTCCTATTTCCTTTGATCATGTTCTTCCTTTCTCAGGGAAGAGAAACCAGCAGTTTCTTCAGCGCCTCTGCACTGAAAATATCAACATTTGTACTGGCCAACATTTGAGAAAGCTGATTCCATTGCACAGAGGATGAACATTGTTGCTTGCCTGTTGGAGAGCAGATACCAAACTTTTATTTCTCCAGTTGCATTTAGAGGCAGCTTGAGAGGAAAAAAGAAAAAAAAAAAAGGGGGGGTCTGTTCAGAAGTGCAAATGTCAGCCTTTGTGAACTGACTCTTGCACAGGCAGGAACAGAGGGGCCTGAAGAGATGAGCTACACATTCCTTGGAAGCTGTAGGCTCTTCATGACTGGCTATTGACACAACGTGGCCGAGGAGAATCTGTGTCAGACTTGTCAGTGTGTTCAATGGACCTGCGGGAGAGACCTGGATCCCTGAGGGAGGCCAGGAGACATAGAGGAGGCCAGAGCGAGGGCAAGCACATGACTGAATCTGAGCAGCATTAATCTTTGAGTTGTCAGTGCAGCAGGCTGTGTTACACACAGCAGTTCCCTGCTTTGATCCGTTTTGATTTGTTATTGGCTTAATACCCTAAGATATTTTATGTATCTTTCAGCCTCTTCATTCAGGGCTGATTTATACCATCCATCCCAAGAACTAGAGCAGGAAGCCAAAGGAGGGTTCTGAATCTGTGGAAAATGCATTTTCAGGCTTTTCAGCACAGCTCTCCTTTTGGAAAGCCTGCTCCCTGAGCTGGCTGGCCACATTTCTGCTGTCTGGCTCAGGGTGCCAGCAGCTGCCCTTGATCTCCCAGCTGCAGAATGCTTTCACTCTGGGTAGACGAGCTGGCCTGTCCCAAAGCACTGATAATGGTGAGAAACTTCATTTTGATGCTCAGCTAAGTGGTTCCTCCAAGCAGATAAGCTATTCTTTTACTTTTCCTGGAGTTTTTTTTTTTTTTTTTCCTTTCCTTTGTGCGGCTGCTGATCGCATTCTATGTTGGTTTTTATGGGTGCATTAATGCCTCTTCTTTGAAGGTTTGCCAGTTCATTATTTAATGGCTCCATCAAGACTAAGGGAAACTCTTTCTCTGCAAAATAAGGCCTGGCAAAGCCATCTGCCCCAGACAAGGTGCAGGACAGTTTTTCCGTGCTTAAGCTAAGCACATTGTGGTGTTGTGCTGCAGCCATGCCCGTGCCTCCTCTTCCCTGCTGAGGGTGACACCTCTCTGTGCCAGCAGCCCAGGCAGTAACATCGCCTGTCCTAGAGGTTTCTTATCAGCAGCCTTCACTTCCTTACTGCCCGCAGAATGGTTTGATTATATTTCTGCAGCCTAATTTTTTCTGCTTATCAGATGACAGTCCAGCTGGCAGGAAAGAGCTTGTCCATTCAAACATGCAAGTGTGAACGCAGCTGAAGGGTTGGCAGTCCCTCCTATCTCATTGATTTATTGTATTTGGGTCTGGCAAATTCACACTGTAGCATCTTCCTTTGCACTAGTTCCCGCAGTCACTGAAGCTTTGGGACAAAGCAAAGGTGCTCTCCATGCCCCTCGCACCATAGCTCAGAGAGGGACCACTTCTCCATGCCCTCTCCACAGGACATACTGTGTTCCACGAAGCTTACGCTTCCAGATGGCTTCTGTTTGCCTTTTGTTTCCTCTGTTTGACCTGTGTTCTTTGCTTCTTGGGATCTCTCCACTTCTCTCTCAGGGCTGCTGGCTCTCAGGAGGCATTCTTCCAGGGTTAGAGCTGCTCATCTCCCCACTGTCTCCTGCACGAGGGGGTCCACACTCCATAAATATGCTCTTATCTGTAGTTAGCAGGATTTTGTGTTTCCAGACCTTTGGTTTTAGCCGCTTCTTTGCTGAAGCTGAAAGCATTGCTCACCTCCTCTGTAAGACTGACACACCTACAGATTCACTTCAGCCACTGCTCAGCACACAGCCAGGCCATCCACAGGCTGAATCCCCCAACCTGGGTCTCCTCAATGCCTTTCCCACACATTTCTCACCCCATCACAGTTCTTTAACACAAGGTAAACGATGGTCGTGGTCACAGAAAGGCTCTGGAGCCCTGAGCTGCAGAAGTGCATGGAAGGAGCATCAGTTCACTGATGGTCTCTAGCTCTGGTGGGCAACATCAACAACTTTCTCTGAATTCTCTCTCCCCACATGTGCATAAATGTGTTATTACTTACATCCTGGCCTCTGGAAGATTTGCTTCCTAAAGCTACTCAGTCTGCCAAAAATCCTCCCCAGATTTAAGTGCTGCTGCTTAAATTGTTTTGTTATTTATCAAATGCTACTTATGATAGAAGGAGGCATATGATAGAAGAGAATTATGGTCTGCATTCAACATTATTGTATAACTCCCTCAGTAAAACATCATTTGGATGTTTTTTAAAACTGCTGGCAGATTCCACCAGAAGAGCTGTCTGTACCAGAAGAGCAATGACTTGGGGCTGCCACATCACGTGCCCTTTGTGCATTCTGCTACTGTCAGGAAAGATGACCTCAGACTTGAAATTTTGGATTAAAACAGCACCCAAGCATCAGAAATATTCTAAATTCAAACAAACTTGGGTAAGAATGTTCAAGGTGCCTCCTCCAGCCTCTAGAGATGAATGAAATGTCAGTGGATTTAGATATATGCTTCCATCTGACCTCCCTGGCCAGTCAGAAACTCACACCACCAGAATTTGACTCTTTTCAGGAGTGTCCCTGTGTCCATGACTTGTCTCTGCACAGAAACCAGCCCAGCAGGAGGGAAACTGCTCCAGAACCTGTCCCACCGTGTTGGCCACAGGCTGCTTGCTTGCAGCCTGTGCACAGCACCATCAGAAACTGAGGCTGTTCTGGAGGATGCTGCTGTGGGAGCACATCTAGTTTTTTACTTATAAATATAAAATAAAAACATTCTAAGAGGATATAACCTCCTATTTCCTGGCCATATGCATACATAACCAGAATGCCCAAGCAGAACCAATGACTGGCAATCACGATAGGCTGATGATACAAGTTAATTTTGTCAGAAGCTGTCTCCTGATTGCAATACAGAGAACTGGGAGCTTTCCAGGACTTTGCATGTAACAATCATCAAAAAGCAGACAAGCAGTGAAAGTGAAATACTCTGGGAGACTTAGCAAACAAAAGGCAAAATTAACAGTCATCTCTTTCACGGCCATTAGCAGATGAATTGAAGATTTAATTAGGGGAGGCTCTAAATATTTTCAGACAAATATAGCAATACTTAATATATCTTCATTTCACTCAAAATACAAAGGTTATTGAGAATAACAATATTTTTAAGGCCCTTTAAATTATCTTCAGTCAAAAAAAATCTTAAGGTATAACAAGAAATGATAGTAGGGATGTCAATTTGTTATGAAAGAATAAAGATTTTTCATGCAAAACCCTGAGCTCTTTCCATTGTTGTTGAAACCTGTAACAGAGAGGGGTGCTGGACCTGGCCTTATACACCTATCATGGGGACACTGGGCATTACAACTCCTACTGCAACATCTTCAAGTCTAAGTCTCCCCTGGGAACTGATACAGAAACATCAGTCACCCCTACTACTCACTCAGCCAAGGTGGGTTCATCTTTGCTATAACAGTAGCTAGTTAGAGAAAAAGCACACTTTTATATTTAATGGCTGTATGCGTCCAGGGATTTTTGACTTTGGAACTTGGTTCTCATTTTCCAGAAAGCCATATGATTTTTTCTGCACTCTAAGCACCCGTATTTAATATAAAAAGTAGAATATCTTTTAAAACAGAAACCAGCTGTGCAGTTTATGGGTATCATCATATGGCTCTGCTTTTTGTTTCTTTACTTAACTGGAGTTTGGGGTTTCCAAGTTGCCAAACTGCTAACACTAGTAAATGGAGTTTATTAGAGACAGTGTTTGTTGAACAATAACATTTTATATAGTCTGTCACTGTCTAGTACCTTAGATGAGTTACACATTTTGGGTCTCTATTTTTGACTTGATTATTTTGGCACTTTAGATCCTGTTTTCAGCAGCGTGCTGAAAAGAGAAAAATCAAAGTCCTGATCTCGTGCTTTCTTATGAAACTGCAAAACCCTTCCCAAGCAGAGTCACCCAAATGTCTGAAGAGAATCAGGTCTGCAAGGGTTAAACCCAGTGTTTTTTGGCTGAGCTTAGGCAGCAGGAAGGGATTGGATGGCAGTTGAAATACCTCCCCAGGAGATGGGCCCCTTTGCCCAGTTGTAAAAGATAATGGGTCCATCAAAAGACTGGAGTGGGTGGGAAGGCTGGGAGAGGTGGGGACCCTCCAGCAGTGTTACTGCCCCCTCCCAGAGCCCTCCTCAGCTCCTGCCCCTGGAGCTTTGGGGCATCACTGCAACAGGAACAAACCACACTTGTGGTCTAGGGCATCTCTGGAAGTTGCTCTCAGAAGGCTGAGCTAGCATTTTGCTCCAACAAGCATCAGAAAACTCAGACCCCAATGAACAGCCAGAAGTGAGCTCAGCTTCTGCTTGCCCCATTAGTGGCTAAAGAGCTTGTGTAAAGCACGGGGATGAATCAAAGCAATTGAAGTGTTAGGGGACAGATAAAGGGAGGGTCATTCATGGCAGCACAGCTCCCCATTTCTTCCGTGTGCTCTGCAAATATTGCGAGTCAGCTCTGGTAGATATCTTTATCTTGTTATCTGCTGCTCTTCTTCCTCTAATCACAAAAGTCATGCACAGCCAACTCAAAACAGCAGGCTTGCTTTTAATAGCATGTTAGTAACTTCAAATATAATTAGTGCTCCCTTTCACCAGGGTTCCCCCAGGTACTGGAGGAACTAAGCTTTTAAACAAACGCTCTGTGGGTGCAGCGTGCGGCCAGCACACGGATCAGGGGTTACACTGAGTTCTTCCCCGTTCAGGAATTATGGCTTCTTTGACTACTGCTAACTCAGCTCTGAAGGAGGTGATTTATCTTTATGGTTCATGAAAATACTTCTTGAGAAATTTCCCTTTTCCTGTCCCCCTTTGGAATAACCAGATTGCAGCATGTCTCATTTAAAAACAAGTATGGCCTGGAAAATAATATCTTTGGATTTCCCCCACTCATACTTTCTACTAAACACAATGGCTTCACTCCCAGCTTTAAATTAGACAAGTGCTATGTTAGCAGTATACTTCACATACAGACTGAGAGCAAGGCATAAATAATTCCAGCAAATGTGCTCAGTAGACATTTGTTTGCCAAATATAAGCTGTTGTTAGAAGGTAATTTTGACTCCCAATTTTAAGAGGCCCTTGCCAATAGAAAAGGTCTCACTGCTTTCATTTCTTTGAGTTATCTCTAAAAATTAGAAAAGTTACTTGTACCGTGAGTTTACCTTATGTTTTTTGTTTAAAGTTCGTAAAAATATTCAGTGTATATATTGTAGCCTGTGCACCTTAATCAGGATGTATGACTTGTGCAGTAAGCAGTCACTCTGCTAAAGCAGCTCTTCATCTATACCTTTGTGCAGGAGGATGGAGTGCATCTGTGGGTGCTCTGTTGCCTTTCTACACAGCTATTTGGTCACTCTTCCTTAAATAATTACAGCACACAGGTACAGAATTCACAAGTCAGGAATCCATAACTAAGCACTGTTCAGGCACAGAACAAAAGGATTGTCTCTGTCCCCAAATTAGTTTTTTTTTTTTTTTTTTTTTGAAAGGGGAATACTAAAATTCTGATCCTTCTAAAAGACATATATGCCTAACAATGCTGTACATGCTCCAGTGGATTCAATAAAGACAGTAACCCTGCAAGAAATGGAACATATGAATGCACTTTTGCAAGTCTGAGGAATGAGGAAAAGCAAATGTATCCCCCTGGGTTTTCGCAATCAGATAGCATGCGTATTAATAATGTGCAATTCCCAACACAGTGCATGGAAATACATAAAACCATGAACCATTGGAGACGGGTTCCTATAGGCAGAATTCCCTTGCTCTCAGAGGTATATCCATTGATATCTACAGACAAATCAACTGTAACAATAAGAATGTTTGGCACAGGCTTCTAGCAGCTAATGGATAACACAGACCACAAACCCTTCCCTAGCCTTTTGTTAACTCTGGAATGCTGCTCGTCACTGGAGACATCCACAGCAGAAACATACCCTGGGGCTAAACTGGGAGGGTAGCTAAAGCTAACCCATCTTTGTCTATAGAAACCTTCAAGCCATATAAATGTGTTTTACAGATGTCCAGTGGTAATTTACTCAGCCCAGAAGAATACGCTTAACAGCACGAAGAAGGGTGCTGGGTTTAATGCACAGCCAGCAAGCTGCATGTCACCACCACCTGCAGCTAGAGCAGACACTGGAGAGCTTTTTATGGCCAAGGGGCCCGATCCGCTTTTGTGGGCACAAGGTGGTGCCAGCCCCACCTTTCCCATGGTGCCAGGCATTGGGTAGCATGAAGGGGTGATCCTGCCTTACATCTTGGGGTGTGCGTGCTGCTGCTGGAGCCACAACCAAGTTTTGGAGCAAACAGAGCAAATGTGGCAGGGACTATCATGCTCTAAGCAAAGAATATGGGGGAAAAAAGGATACAACTGTACGTGGAACTAGAGAAACAGAGTTATCCTGCCCTGTGTGTCTGCCTCACAGCTCAGCTCTAATTGACAGAAAAGTTTGAGCCTTTGAGCACAGGCATTTGTGTCCTGCCAGAATCTGGCACTGAGCTTGGAAAGGGAAGTTACTAGTCCTTTCCTGAAAGTTAATTACTGCTGGTTAAATCCCAGATAAAATGGAGAAGACCTGTCAAGAAGCCATGAGTACATTCAAGGCCAAGTTTCTACAGGTGTCCATGCAGTTACAGTCAATTTTGAGTTGCCACTGTGCAGAGTCTCCTGGAAAAGGGACACCAGTTATTGGGAGTTAAAAAAAAAAATCAGTATAAAGGAAGCTATTAATTTCATGTCCATTTCCTAAGAACATTGAGTCTAATTTGTGAAAACATCCCTGATACCACTTGGAGCAAAAAGGGTATTTGAGATACATGCTGAGAAGTTGGATGAGCTCCTTAACTTCCCCCCAGCTTCTGGTGAGATTTACATCTTTCTAGTAAAGGATACAGAACAATTTGAAGGGCAAAAAGGGGTGGGGAAAAGACTTATTAGAAGATTAAATAAATCATTGAGCCTGCCAAAGCTGACAAATGGACTCAAAGCTCAGGTACTCCTCATTGGAATGAGGGATCAGGCTTCTGGTTAGCAGGAGTGTCAGTACCAGTTTGCAGGGGTTTAGTATAATGCTAGCAAGCAGCAGAGACCCCAGGTTCTGCTTAATAAAGGAAATAACTTACAGAAACCCACCCTTCTCCAGCTGAGCCAAAGGCCATAGGCCTCTGCAGGAAGGAGATACTAACAACCAACAATTTAGAAAGGAAAAAGGAACAGTTCAATGGGAAAAGCATGCTCTGCCACAACATGCCCCTGCTCTCGCCCACGGAGAAGTCTGCCATTGTCTCAAGGAGGGCAGGTCTCCAGCTTGTGGTCCCAGGGTGGGACACGCCAAGGCAACCTTAATGGCTCCTAAAATGTCCCAGAATTGGCAATCATTTCCTCTGCCCATGCCTATTCAATGCATCACTGAGCAAGGTTTTCCATCCTTAGTCTGTCTTACAATACCTGGTGCAGAGGGATGATGTAATGAGTGCCTCTGCACTGAAGAACATGCTCAAAATTATTAGCTAGTTCTTAGCTTGAAGATTTTCTGCATCCTGGGTCTAATGCTCTGCACTTTCATCTCTGTATTAATCATTTCATTATAAACCTGTGCAGCAATTAGATGGGAGATTTCCAGTGTCTGGCATTTCTCTTGGTGAAATATATCTGCAATAATGCTTCCCTTTCTTTTTTTTTTTTTTTCCCCCCTCATGGTAATCCCACTAAATTTCATTTAAAACAATATGGCTTTCTTGGTACAAAGGTGATACAAGTAATAAAACATTGGTCACTGTTCATCTCCCACAACAGTCATGCATTTAGGACCCATTTAGTTTCTTAAAAAAAAAAATAAAGAGAGTGAACAAAAAGAATTTTTCTATTTAGCTTTTTTTCTTTTGCGTATAGAAACTTGAAGGTCATGTTTAAACTCAAGATGAACTCAACCGCGAAGATTAAAAATTGTATATTGAAAAAGAGATGCCAAGGTTTTTAGAGAAGCATGAACACACTAAGAAGCTTGAAGTTATGTGCAGAACAGCAATAAAGCAGCATCTTAACAACAATGTTCTGATAACACTGCAGGAGTCATTAGTTTATAATAGAGTTTATTTCAACCTTACGTGAAAAGGTTCAGCAACAGAGTAGCCATAGCTATCAATTTCTGAAAGAGCTACAGAAGTTTTAGGGAACTTACCTGTAGGTGAGTTTCCCCCTGCAGAGCTGTTATTAGGCAAAATAAATTCACCTGACACACTACACACAGTACAGGCATACAAGGCTGAGGTGAATGAGGGTTATTAGAGCAGTCAGAAGGTTTCTGTCCTGATGCATCTCTCAATTAGCTACAAACCTCAATGCACTGCAATCAGTAGCTGCAGGTGATGGAAAGCTTGAGCAGTCCACAAAAAAACTGCTCTATTGCTTTACAGGATGATCCCATGAAAGCACCATTGAAGTTTGAGAGGCTATAAGAATATTTGTTTCAATATCTTTAAGCAGAGTTGGTGTTTATACTGCTGCTAAGCCTGTTAGAGTATTTGATTTGGAGGCTGGGACTCCTCCCATGAAACATCTACACTACAATGTCAGTTCATCACAAGTCTTTGTGAGAACATGTTGATGCTGATGGCCCGTTCACCAGGAAAGGTTCCTCAGCTCCTGGCCAGTATTCCTCCGCAAAAGCCAAGAGAGCCTCACCGCATAGCAAGGAATTTCCTATTTTTTGGTCAGATCATCAGGAACGTGGGAGAACCAAATTCAAGAGGCTGCAATGTGACTCAGAGCCAGCTGCACCTCCCAGATCCCACGCAACTGGCCCTGCCCTCAGGCTCTCCATTATTCCTGAATAGGCCTCTTTCAATCTTTTTTAATGCTGAATCACTTGGGAGACCTTGAGTTTGTGTTGGTGCAGAACAGAAAAATGTCTAAAATCTGGAAAATCTTTGTATGTGGATAGCCTGTTTCTCTCCCACCTCTTCACATTGGTTTCTTTTTCTTTAAGCCATTGATTCGACAAGAATTGGAGATTTTGAGGGAAACTCTGCATCATTGCTCCTCTTCACAACTGCATTGAGAGCTGCAGCATGCCAACCAGACCAACACTCTGGAGTGATTGCTCTGTTAACCCACACTGATATCACGTTGTTTTCCTTCTAGTCTAGTCTGCCTAGAGGAATTGCTCCAAACCCCTCGGGGAATCTACTTGTTGCCTTCAGTCCTTTCTTTAACAAGGGACCGATCACCCCTAGCTGGGTCAGTCACATTTCCAGCCCCTGACTTGAGGCTCCTCCAGCAGCTAGTAGCTTGGCACACAGCCCCAAAAAGCCTCCTCCCGTACCTTGGCAGCAATGCCTGAACACTTCAGACATGCCTGGCTTCTCCTCCGGGGAGCAGGGCATGACCAGGCGTTGCAGCCATAGAAAGAGACAGGCGTGGGGGAGGCAGGAGAGGGCTTGTTGCATGTCAATGAAGGGAAAACACTTTGTAATTCATTAAAAATCTCTTTGGAAGGCTCTGTTCAGATTCAGATGATTCCTCCAGCACGCAACCAGCGTCAGACCCTGTTGTTTCTCTCCAGTTGACAAGATCATGGAAGGATAAAGTAACTGAGGTGGAATCAGATGCTAGTAGCGCTGTCATCTTTCACTTAGTTTTCCACTCAAAGCTCAAAAATAAAATAGAATTCATGGGAAATGTACCTTTCCAGCTGCGGTGTCCACAGATATGTGGTGTCTAGACCTGTAAAGGCATCTCAGCATCTCAGGTTTGTGGATTTCCGTGGGAGCTGAGGCACTACAGAACCTTCACGACACCTCACGTTAATAAAAAGCCATGGTTGTCTTAGAAAACTCAGGCCTAGAGAAGCAAAAAAGATTCACTTTATTAGCCTTTCTTCCCCCCCAGCAAGATGCTCTTGAGTGGATCCTAATCTCTAGGAAGGTTTATCCATTTTCAGAGGCTGTTTCAGCTCAAGCCCTTGGCTACATTCATGCTTCATCAGCATGTGCAATTGAAGCACTTGCAGACATGATTTAGTTTTCCACTAGCTGTCTCCCATACTGAGAGCACCGACTCAAAGTCAGAGCAGGTATTAGCTCAGACACTGAAACCACACACTGAACACCTAATTCTGGTGCTTCATTGCCATTGGGGCACAATTTCAGCACAGTATTTTGTCCTGAATACATTCCACTCCACTCGCTCCAGCTCAACTCCTACCCATCGCTTCTTAGATGCCCTGAGATTTGCTCCATCACTACTCTGGAGCTGGAGGGGCAGCAGCACCAAACTACCCTCAGTGACACACAGCCTTCTTCCACCCCTTTCACCCAATGTCTGCTACCAGCTTGCTGTCCATCCCACTTACACATGATGGGGAAGGGATCACATGCATTGCACCTCTCACAAGGCATGGTTCATATATGGGAGAGGTAAAAAGAGAAAAGAAAAAAAACCAGCCTCAGTTGAAACCAAAGCTACTTTGTGTCCAAGCAGAGCACGGGCAGAGCACTCATGGCTACATCCATCCATCCATGAAGCGTTTCACAGCAAGGGCCAGTGCAAACATCTAGGGACCCTCTTGTGCTCACCGTGCTGATGGATGGGCCCCAGCTCCACAGAGCTCACCTTACACACAGTCATGAGAACTCCATTATTCTGCAAGGTTTTACTTCTGGAAATGCCACAAGATTATTCCCCTCCTTCTCCCATGAAAAGCCCAAAGCCTCTTCTCTAGAAACCACAAAAACTTCCTCTGTAACTCCCTGCACCCTACACTAATGTTATTGCATTACTCCTGGCACAGAGAAAGAATGAAAATGGGCAAGGGTAAGATATCCGCATGTTTCCTCCTGGTTGCTTTTGCTGACTCAGAAATTTGAGAACAACAAGCAGCAGACAGTGTAACCTAACCTTATCGGGCTGGAATCCAGTTGTGTGGCTCGCGTGGAGCATTTCTAAGGCAAGCTATCGCTCTTATTGTTTATGTTGCATCACAGAAAACAGCTGGAAAAACTGTAAACTCCTTGATTTTGATAACTGTATAGAAAGTTAGTTGTTCTACTCGAGAATATTGCACAACAGTGGCAAAGACTTTCTTTTCTTAAGCTTACGAAAAGAGAGGGGAACAAGCTTTTTTTTTTTTTGTGTTGAGACTGCTGCAAAGGTTCAGACTTGTTTAAAAAAAATAGAAACACTGATGGCTGCCAACTATAATTGCCAAAAATGTGCTTTCAGTTATTAAAGTCCTAATGAGGTAAGTAGGGGAAAGGACAGTTTCTTATTTCTTGCTTATGACAAAAAGAGAGACAGAGGAAGAAAAGCAATAGCCTAACTGGTGCTGAGGGGTGCAGATATTCCATGACCTACTGGAAGAAGCTTTAGAGCTGTGAGTGCTGCAGTACCAGCCATGCTATTTTTTTCCTGAGGAAAAAACTTGCTAATAACAGTAGCGAGGTATTGCCCTGTCTCCAGAGAGGGCAGAGCACATACACAGCATTTTTCCTGTGGCTGCTGAGTGCCTCCTGATGTGTTAGGAGAGACTGGAGCATGAAGGGAGGAAAGCAATGAAAAGGCAGGTGAGGAACAGCCACATTTTTTCATTTCCTGGCCACAGCTTATTCCCAGCAGCCCCAACGAAACATGTTACTTCTCCTGTGTGACTAACACAGCCACAGCTCAAATCAAAAGGCACCTGGACTATACAGCAAAGCCTAAATCTCCATACAGCCAGGGAGTCCCAGTGGTGAAATAGGATGTGGTCTTCCCCTTAGCATCCACAGTCTCGGGACTAGGGGTGAAAATTGCTGATGTAGGTCTTTATATGAGAAAAACACAGCTCTGGATCCCACTGGCTTTTAAGAGTCAACAAGTGGCTAGGATTTTTGGAGAGTTGGTGGCAGAAGTGGCTCCATGCAGCTGGAGATGGCTTTTGTTGGAAGCCACTCTAGGTGGAAAATGCAGCAAGACATCACACCACATGCACACTCCAACAGCACAGAGACTTCTCTGGTTACACTGGCCAATGCAGGCTTGTCCTGCAGCTCTGTCCTTCATTTGCAGGTATTTTTGCCCCCTGAGGTGGCCAAAACAATGGGAACACATCTGCTAGGCCAGCAGGCAAGGAGAGCCTTCACTGCAAAGCCATGATTCCACCAGCACATCAATACTCAGGGCAGCTTTTTAAATGGCATATTGTTGGCTCTGCCTCCGCATGAAGAGAGAGAGGCCAAGTTATAATTCCCCAGCCTGTGCTGCCTAAACACTCCCTTCTCTGCTTAGCCAGCCTGCACTTGCTTTGTCCTGTAAACGGCAGCTTAGTCTTTTGTTTCAAGGTTATTCCTAGAATTAGGAACTGAAAGTGGCCCAAGCTATTCAACCATCTTTTTACAATTACTCAGAGAAATGCTTTTGGAAATACAGTTTCCTAGAGTGGCTTGAGGTTTGGTTTCTTATTCCTATTTTCATTTTGGCATTGACTAACATCTGGACAAGTATGTGTGTCTGAGCTCACATGCTTGGGGATTTGTCCCCATAAAGTGAGGCAGGAGAACCGATTTGCCATATGTTTTTTGCAACAACAAGATGAAGCATTGCTAACAGCAGAGCAGACAGCCTCCAGGGTCTGAGCCCTGCAGCACCTGGAAGCAGAGCCAGGATGGGAGGAAGAGGAAAAGATGGGCAGCAGCCACTTGACTCTCACATTTCTGCCTATAGGGGATACAGGGGGAAGGGGCAGAGCAAATGCTGACAAGAGAATAAGCAGCAGATATAAATTAACCCTGGAATCATCTCAAGTCCCATACAGTTTGTAATTACCTCTCATTTTCCTGATCCAAACATTCACTCCTCTGAAAGACCCTAATCCATTACCTGCCACGTACTGCCCCTTTGTAATTTCCTCATCTGTGCTGCAATGCTCCACTAAGCTTTGATGTTCTGGCGAGACCAGGGAGGCTCTGAAATTTGGGATTAGCAAACATCCGCAGGCATGATGTAGGCTCTCCAGCCTCAGCACATGTTCCAGCATCTGAGTCTAATAATGGCATGCCAAAATTTGCAAAAGACAGTGAGGTGATTCCTCTATTTTGGGTGGCAATACCTGGGCCAGGAGCAGTACTTGAAGCCAAAGCAGGCTGGAAACACATGTAGTGTCAGCTGCAGCTGCTCTGAGAACAGGATATTATGGACCCTGCCATCATCTGGATGCCTCCATCCTAAGGAGAGCCAGTTCAGTTAATACTGAAATTCATTCTAGGGAAAAAGACATTAACCCTTGGGCAATGCTGCCCCAAAGAGGCAACATTCTGGGTGTGTGTCTGCAAGTTTTTTTTTTTTTTTTTTTTAAACAAAACAAAACTGGGAACATGTTATTCTTGAAGAAATTGTACATAAGATCTCTAACCCGTGATTTACACGTCCTGTTCAGAGACTGAGAAGCAGTGCTTGCAGCATGATAGGCTTTAAATTTCAGCCGCTCCCCGAGATGTTTGCAATGTTGTCTGTTGACTCCTAGGTGTGCACACAGCAGCTACAGCAGGAGTAGAGCCTGTTTGTGTGTACATCTGGACTGAACAGCAGTAGCAGAGACAAAAAAACACATATCACACTAATCCTTTAAACAAAGTGTTCAGCATCCCTTGCATTAAAAGAAACCTCTGGATCTCCAGAGTAGTAATCATAAACATGAGTAATTGTCTCTGAGCTGAGAAGGTGCCTTTGCTGAGCTCTGGGCTGGCATTAAATATATGTTGCCTCAGACTGGGGTAATGTCTGTTTATACAGTTCAGAGTGAGGGGGTGTAAGTAGCTCTCCAATTTTGGGATAAACAGCTGCAAACAAAACAAAAAAATAGTTTTGTTTTTGACTAATTTGTATTTTCTGAGAGCATGGGGCTTGTTCCTGTTGTTGCAGCTGTAAATTTCAAGGCAGCTGCAAGGTAAAAAACTGAAATTGTACAAGCAATTAGCCCATGGTAATGTCTAATCGCTGCTGGCATCTGAAAAATATGAAACAGCAGGGACAGTTAACTTTGAAAGCCAACTACTGCACAGATGCAGGAACTATGTTCAGGAAGTTTTACTTGGCATATTGATGTGAATTGTAAGAATTGGCTCAAAACATGGTGACATAAAGGCCACAGAACTGTAGAAGAAAGAATCATGGCTCATCACATCAACATTTGAGCACAGCTCCCAGGAAACCTATTCGCATGAATAAAATGGTTCTTAAGGGTCATCAGTCTCCACCACATCAGTTAGAAGATAATTATTCTCAGCTGTCCTGAGTATGCCTCAACTTCATGCTCCTCTTAGCCATGAAGACTGCAGGTGTGATCCTGCATTTGCCACTTGCAGGGAAAGTTTTTTTCCCCCTTTGCATGGGCTCCGCATGTGAGCAGTGGCAAATAAGCATCACTGTATGGTCACAGGTCCCTGCCACAGCAGTGTTGTCCAGGAGAACCAAAGCATCCCCAGGTTAACATGTGGCAAAATGTCAACTTGTTTTCACTCATTTGGTGCTTCATGACTGCTGTGATCTCCTATGGAGCAGTGGGGTTGGTGCCAAGCTCACCACATGAAAGAGCACTCCCTGATGCATGAGGATGCTGCTATTGTTTTTCCTCACAAAATTGCAGATGTGGTTTTATTGCTGTCTCCAGAAGTGTGTCTCTTGGAAAGATGTGCTCCAGGATTTGGAGATGCAGCAGTTGATTCCCTACTTCTCAGAAGTAGCTGTTAGCTCAACTGCTGGAAAATGTTGAAAGGAATCAGAATTTTCTAACTACTGACCTAAGAAAACCAAACATTAGTACTCTGGGGGCAGATAACATGTACAAAGAGCACAAGGAACACCTGTGTCACCCCTGTGGTGGCACAGGAGCCAGCTTCAAGGAGAGGAACCTATCAGTCCTTTCTGCTTCTGGTCTGACCCAATGCTAGCACCAATCTGTGTCAGAACACGTCACCTTCTGTAGCACGCTAAGTCCATTCTGGCTTTATTATTACTTTTTTCTTTAAAGGCCTTTCCTGCATCAATTTAAATCAGTACAGGCTAACGAAACCAGTGAGGACATAATAACACTTCTGTATCAACTGCTAGCCCTAAATTTTCAACTGAAGCAAGAAAAAAAGAACAGCACAAAGACAGCCACCTAAAATTGCACTAGGAAGTAGAAAAGAAGTTAAATTTCTCTGCAAATCTCCTACCTGCTCTAGCTCCCTGATCAGAGAGGGTCAGAGCAGCACCGCATCCAGGAAGACTCCTCCACCAGCAAACAGCAGAGGGGCAGGCATGGATGCTTTTGAAGGGTTTCCTGTGGCTACCTCAGCCCCCTGATGCTCTGCCACAGGTGGGTGAGCAGCAGGCTGCTCTCAGCAGTAACTCATTAAGCACTGCAGTGCATCACTGGGGCAGGTGCAACCTTCCAGTAACTGGGTTCAGCTTGGATTGGTATCTCTCGGGAGCAATCTAGATAAAACCCATCTTTTCCAGTGAATGAACAAGGCAACATCTGTGTGTCACTGCATCCTCTGTGATCCTGAGGGTGAGGTGTCTCCAAATGTGCCTCTGGAGCCCTTCCAGCTCTATCAAATACAAGAGATGCACAGGGGCAAGGAGCTGTGTGGTCCCCTCTGCCCCACAGGCCAGCAGGGTTAGCCCTGCTCTTCCCAGAGCCTGCAGCAGGCACAGCTGCAGCGTTGGTCTGCAAATCTGCTCACGCACCAAATGCACATCCCAGCAAAGCGTTCCCAGGGGGAACTGGTCACTGGTCGGGTCATGAACGGCAATCAGAGCAAACAAGAAGTTGAATGGGCTTTGTGGATGGATGTGTCCCGTACATCATCACTATCACTCTGGGGAAAATTAATAGTCTGGCTTGCCAAAGAACCCTTCCTCAAAATAAGTATGGGTCATTTCTTGAGCTGATTGCAAAGCTTAATTAAAATAATTTGATATATATATATATATATATATATATACATATCATTTACGGCTTTAATTTCTGTCTTCTGGGATTCTTTTTCTGGCTCGTTTTTTATTTATATTTTTATTTTTTTTAATTACATATTTGTCTTTCTCCTTCAACTATCATAAGTTTTTATGACTCTGTAAGGCTGAAAGTGGGATTCAACCCAAGCATGTGATGGTTTTGTTAACAAAATAAAAGTGGAAAAGCATCTTGCAAAAATTGTATAGAAAGCCACTCTGTATATAGTATTAAATTTCATTAACTCATAGTTGGGTGTGTTTTCAGGGCAGAGAAAAGGAGATGAAGGTCTAAATACATTTTACATAATCCTCTAACGTCACATAAATCATAGAAGCAAAAACCAGCTCCCACAAAACACAATCTGAAAATGTATGTAGGTAAATCTGGTGGTTCTACAAATCTGATGGGATTTTGCTGAACAAGTCAAATATGCAGGTTCAAGGTTGGCTGAGCATCAGTATTATGTTCTAGTCTAGCCCTACTGTCATATATTTAATCTCCAGTAATTAAACTTCTAAATGAATCCATTTCACAAAACCTACAGTGCATAGAGTGAATCGGTGAGTAAATTTTCATAACCTCCTGTCTGACCCCAGATTGGGGTGGAGCTGCTCTGTGCAATGGCCTATGGAACAGATAGAGATGTAACTGTCGAAATAAAGGCAAAACTAAAAGAAAAAATACAAAGAACTCCCTTGGGTCAGTTTTCAAGTTCTTCCTTTTTACTAAAAAACAACTTCTGAACACAATTCATATTGTTTTGCAGCAGTTCCTGGTTAAAAAATAAAAAATTAGGGAACTGATTAGAAAATTCTAATTAGAGGTAAATATATATATATATTACTGCTAACATCTGGGTGCAAACACAAGAATTCACAGTGTGGCAGACATGGAGAGAGCTGTCAGTCACCTGGACCACTTGCTTTAGCGATATCAGATGAGTTTCACCATGGCCAATTCCAACACAGGGAGCTGGGAGCAGGACAGGAGGTCACTGCTCCCAGGGAGAGACCTGCCATAATGATACAGCAAAAAGGGGTTTGGGTGGTCCTGCGAGGGGGGCACAGCCTTCCCCAGGTGTGTGAGAGCAGTTCTGCAATGCTACGGACAGTGCTGATGAAGCTGATGAAGGATGTAGCAAAACAGGAGGTGTTTTTTTTTTACAAGAGAGGAGGGCAAAATGAGCTGAGGGAAACGCTTGCTCGGTCCTTGCTTAGAGAGCTTGTTCTTTGGACTAAGATTCAGAAATACTTTGACTATAGGGCAGAAGAAACCTTGGGGAGAAAATACCAGAGGCTGAAAGACTATTTAATAATGAGGGAAGACAGCAAGAATGACTGGGTAGGGACTGAAGCCAGACAAATTCAGATGAGAAATAAGGTATCACATTTTCAAAGTGAGAAGGATTAACTTTTGAAATGAACTACCCAAAGAAGTGATGGATCATCTGTCTCTTGGTATCTTTAAATCCAGACTGGATGCCTTCCTGGAAGACATGTGGAAGCCAAATACAGCTTTCTTGCTTTTCACAGGGATAGATGGGTGAAATTAAACGTCCTGAGACATGAGGGGGGTAGTCTGGGTAATCTAATGGTCCCACCTAGACTTTAAACTCTCCTAGTGTGTCAGTCAATGGACATATTAATACCCTTGTTTCAAAATAATAATTTTAAAAGAGAAAAGTTTCTTTCCCCCACCCCTTATACAGCATGTCCTGAACCGATCCAACACCTACGCCTCGTGTATCCCAAGGTGGCACGTAGCTGTCAGCTCCCCTGCAATCAGCCCTCCCTGGTGTATAGGTCGTAACTCCCTTTAGCCCTCACTATTAAAAAACACTTTCATCAAGAACAACACTGGTAAGAGCTTTCAGTAAATTCAAGCAAAACTTAAACTTCAGTAAGAGTATAATAAAGAGACACCTGAAAGAGTGTGGAAGTGTGCCCCAAAAAGGCAGCCCTCTAGGCAGGCTCTGCAGCAGAAAGGTAATACTTCCATCAGTGATGCAGAGTGGCAAACCGAAAAATTCTTCCTCAAATGTCCAGAAAATTAGCAACATGTGGCAAACAAGACCACGTAGTGCTACCCCCTCCCATGTTTCACTTCAGTTTTTATTCATTCCATGTGTTGCTTTCTTGCCATCTAGAAACTTAGTTCTCATTTATCAGCATTTTCACATTTCACTTCTGGACACTGCTATCCATGCATTATCCAACCTTTTTATCTTGCTGTTTGAACTGTGTTCTGCAGCTCTGTTTCAGTTTTACCATTCATTCATCAGCATGAAGTTAAACAATTACTAAACAACTTGGGTAGCTGGCAAGCAGCGAGGAAGCTAGATCCATTTCTGCCCAGAGGGAAGAAAGATTTTATACAATAGCATGGCCTTTGTTTTGCATCTCATGGGCGATGCTATTGATGTGAAGGTTATATCACATTATGTGCCAAACCACTTGAGCTGGTTTCAGATTGCAGCTCCCCTTGGGGTATTTCTACTCGATATATAAGAAGATAACCAGATCTGCTCTCTGTCCACTCCTAGCCTGGACGGTGCTTAGTCAGCTCCCCCAGACTTGGCAAGCTGAAGCGAGAAAGCAGAGCTGCACTCCCCCCGTTATTACCATTTTATCAATGATCATTCCTCTTAATGCTTTGGAGCACATCGCAAAACAATGAGCAAATTGCTTGTTTTCCTGCGGTGAACAGAAAGCAGCTACATGACCGTAAAACACAATGCCCTGTATGTGTCAGCGTATTCTGCTTGTGTCTGCAGAATAGCAATACGTTGTTTCAGCTTTAATTTCTGACCACAAAACTGTTGGCTTTCTTGCTGCAAAGAAATGGATTTGGGTGCATGACACAGATGCAGTTCTGCTTCCCACACATTGGGAACATTGGGATTCAGGGAGCTGACCTGTGCCACCTTTTTCTTTAATTTTGTTTTATTAGCATTATCCAGTTAGTATTTCCCACTACTAGGAAGTACAACATAGATAACGATGATCTTAGCTTTATTTTATAGACCCTGATTTTTCCCCCTGAAGCTTCATTTTATATCGTAATTGCTTTATTCTTGCACCGTTCTAAAGTGAAATATCAAAGAGATTTTTGCAGAGCTTTATATCTAGTGGAACGACTGCTGCTGGTGTGCTTGGGCAGAGCATTAACTCCAGAAACAAAGTGTGAAGAGGGGCCACCCTGCTCAGGGCCACTCCACAGGCATGTCCGAGCAGCCACAGCTCAGCAGACAGGATGTGTGCTCTGACCCGGGGACGCTGTCCAGACCTTGTGCTTGGAAGAAGATGGGAACGGGGTCCACAAGGAGGAGTGTAGGATTTTGTTGATTTAACCCTCTCAAGCTGTTTAAAAATAACATTTCCTGTACTTAAAACATATCTCTGCTAATCCGGCGTCCCTTGGTCTTTTATCACATTTTTTTTTTTCTTTGTTGGGGTTAATGAGCTCTCAGAAAACAACTGGGGGCATGTAACTGCTCTAGCATGAAGCTTTGGGTTTAAGGGACTGGACCTTGGGGCCCCTCTGTCCAGGAAAGATGCCAGATACGGGCTTTTGCCTTGAAGGGTATCCAAGAGATGCGGAGATGGTTATGGGATCAATAACCAGAGAGGGTTTCTCTAGCATGAGGGGCCGAGCCAAGGTTAAGCACTGCTGGAGAGAGCCAACATATCCAATTGGGGTCTGGTGGCAGTGCATTAGTGTCAAACAAATGTCATGTGTGCTAGGGCAATGGAGTCCGTAAAGGTTTTACGCTAGTGCCCCGAGTCTGGAAATTTAAGAGGTCATCTGGAGACTACAAAGGGAAATGACTTACAACATGAGGCCATTACTAAAGGGCTGAACTGAAAACCTTGCTAGAGAGCCACAAAGCACTGACAAATCCTTCATCTGAACTCCATGGGCTGGGCTTATTGATGGCCAAAATCAGAACTGCCTTTCTTGTTTAAAAAATATGCATGTGAGTACCTATCTCAGTGCAGGAAACTCAGCAACTTCAGGTCCTGTTTCTGCTCATTACAGGCTTTTTTTTTTTTCTTTTTTCTTTTTTTTTTTTTTTTTCCCCTCTCCTGCTGGAACTACTTAATTTGTATGACCCATGCAGGTCTCCAAACCAAGCACAACAAGGCCTCCTGCATTTCAGGGAGGCATCACCGCAGTTTCTGAGCCAAAAGTCCATCCCGAGGAAGCACTTCCCACCGACGTGTTATTGAACCTGGCACGTTTCCATTAGTCAGCCTCACGCAAAGAAACCCTGGTGTAGGGGGATGCTTCTCACTGGCTCTAATCAAAGTCAACAGAAAGGGGACCATGATTTTATCCCACTTCAAGAACAAGTTCAAAGGCATCTTTGACTCAGAGTATCTGCTAGAAGAAGATGTGGCCAATATTTCTCAGCAATTAGACTGTGTTGCTTATCAGAAAATGCAACAAAATAGACTTATTCTGTTTTCTTGCCTCCCCCAATACATTCCTATTGTTTATTTTGATTCAAGAAGAGAAACAATAGAAAGAAAAAAAGTTCACCAAATGTAAAGTTTGCTGATGTTTTTCACAGAAATATTTGCCACTGGAGGTCAACTCCACGTTTCCAGTGGTAATTTAATAACCTGAGTCTATCATATTGGAAATCCCTCTGGACTCTTAACAAACTAGGCAGACATTCATGGGTCATTCTAGAAACATCAGCAAGCACTTTGAAGATGACTCCAGAATCCCCTCTGTGCTATAGATTCTTGTTGGACAAATTGTCCCTGAATCTACTTTTTTTTTTTTCTTTTCTGCAGCGTTATGAGAAAGCGTTGGTTTCTCCAGCTAGAAAAGTCTAGCTGTGGTCACACAACAACACTGACATTTGGCAGAGCACAGCAATATTCATTGAGAAAACAAAGGAATAGACAGGAAGCCACCTGAGAAAAATCTTTTTACTGAAAATTTTCCAGGATAACAATAACATTTAAAAATCACTCAGAAAGCAAAACCGATGCTAACAATAGTTTAACCGAGTCCCATTGCTCAGCCTGCCTGAAAAGATGATGATGCATTTCTTGAATGTCTTTTACTTCTTTCAATGTGCATGTTTTTGTGGTGAATTTCCTTCTTTTTATCATAAATTAAAAAAGGAAACTTTTTTTCCCCCCTCAAAAAACTGATGTGCTCAGACCTAAGACAAAATACTCATCCAAGTCGATGCAGGCTGGATTTGTCAGCCTCTGGATTACATGGGGCAGCAGGCAGGCAGTGAGCACGCAGGGTCACCGTTGGAGATGCTTGAGGCCAAGTTTTTTTTTAGTAGATGAGAGGAGGCCCTATAAAATGAGCATAACCTCTAAAAAAACCTCCTTGCATTGCTCCAGACAATATGCAGCCTTTTTGGGATGAGCTGGCTGCGGACCTTGGCTGGAGTAACACTAATAAAACAAGAGCCCAGGCATCCTCCCGCTGCCTCAGGAAAGCTGTCCAGAAGCCAGAGGTAAATCCGCCGCCTGCGGCTGCTGCCCAAGGGGTGTGTGGTGGTCTGTCTGTCTGTCTGTCTGTCCATCCCTGCTGGGAGAGGAGCTCCACACAGGACAGATGGCTTTTGTTCAGTGGGTGAGGACGGAGTGGGTTTCTCCGAGGCAAGAACTGGAAGTGTGTCCCTGGATAGTCTCTGGAAGTGCATGGGTGTCTCTGCGGGCTCTGAGTGTCCAGATCCACAACATACTTAGGCACATGTGTAACCAGATGTGGCGTCCAACAAAGCGCTGCCAGTTCCAGCAGGATCCAAACAGCTTCCAGGAGCCTAACTTTCCAAGAAGTTTCTTTTTTTTTTTTTTTCTTCTTTTTTTCTTTTCTTTTCTTTTCTTTTTTTTTTTTTTTTTTTTTCTTTATTTCTTTTTTTTTCTTTCTTTTAAGACACTGAAACCACCTCCTTTCCAGCAGCTGGACTAAACTCACTTTGAGGTAAGGCAGGTCCTACCCCTTATGAGGAAAAGTATCCATAAAACATGGTAAGAGATTTTGCACTGCTAAACACTGCCCAGTTATAAAAACAGAATTAATTCAACTCCAAAAAGTTGTGAGAAAGTCTGAGCAAAACCAACAATGATTATAGGTACCTCCTCATACCACAGCTAATTTCCAGCAATCCCACTGTACATTCCTTGGCCAGCAGAGTTTACTGAATAATGAAATCACCAGGTGACACACAATCAGATTGAGAAGCCTTGAATACGAATGAATACTGGTTTCCTGATTCTGAAAGGAATTTAATCATGTAAACTTTCTACCACATTCTAGAGACAGCTGAAAAGCAGCGATACCCTTGGGCTCGTCTTTGTGGTACTTTCATTGGTACTGAAGGAAACCCAAGCTGCTGCCGGACAGGAACTTGAGCACAGGGCACAGCTCCTACAAATTTGGGAGGAAAAAACTTCTTCTGGTCACCATGTAAAGTAGCCTTTTCTGGCTGGGATTCACACATCATTAAAATGGACACATCATAAAAGCAGACACTTCATTAAAATCAGAAAGATGTTTAAAACTGAGAGTGTGGGATAGTTTATTACAACTTTACAGAGAAGAAATCAATCACAATCCTAATAAAAGAAATATTTTTTCATCTAATAGTATCCAATACACATTGTATTGTAAACAGTGTTTTCTCTTATATAAAGACAGTGTTTCTCAGCATAAAAACCACTTAATTGAAATAATGACTCACATTTCAGCTGCAAAGCTAGACATGCACATTTCTTTATTGTGCCAAGTAGGCTAGGAACTAGTTAGCCTTGGTATGTATTAGAAGAACACGCTTAACCCACAAGTAAAGCAAACAGGCGAGTTGAATTATTTTTGTATGTGTCCCAATATTCACTCATTTAACACATGTTAAAATGAAAGTGTATCAAAAAGTGTTCGTGATTCATTTATAGAGTGAATTTACCCACATTCTGAAATGATGCTGGAAATTTTAAGTGTCAAAGCATGCATTTACTCACATATATTTTCCTTCTTATATTTCAGAATGCAGACTACACCTAAATAAATGACAGATTTAATCAGACAAGTTTTAAAGTGAAACCATGAAAGATCTTCCATTTTGTTCTGAAAACCATTGTAAGAGGAGCCGCACAGTAGCAGCTTGTGATCTGCATTTCCTTAAACGTCACGTCAAGTGGTTTCCATGCAGTTAAATAGTCAACACAAAATTTGGAGGAACCCCACTTGTCAGCAATAGTTACTAACTGAAAAATTTTTGAACTTGGTAAATTAAAACTTTCCTTGCTGAATTTGCATTTTTTTCATGTTGGGGAATGTTCGCATTATTCATTCAACTATATCACATCTGATAAACATACTTTTCCATCATACCTTTGAGTCCCTCCTTAAAGAAACTACTGAATCAAAGCCCAGCCCCATGAATTACAGAGCCATTGCACGGGAACTGGTGGGGAAAGAGCAGTGCGAAGAGGATTCCTGCTTTCCAGCAGCCCATGCTTGTGCCAGATCAGTGACTGCATTACCATGGCCTTCTGTAAATAGGAAATGTATTTCTTCTCCTGGATTACATGGCAGGGAATGGGAGATTTGACTTGTAAATGAGGGGAAAGTAAAAGGCTAAAGCCTCCAAGTCCACACAACTGCAAGGGCTTGAGTAATGAGCCCACATTAGAAATGCTTGCGGAGACACACTTCCAACAGACTGCTTTAAAAAGAGCACTTTGCACATTTGTCATCAATACAGCCCAGGTGCCCTACAGAACAGCAGTATCTTGCCTTTCAGCCTTTCCAGGGAATAAACACCAGGCCTCAGGTAGGTGTTAGCTGGCGATGGATCTGCGCCCACCTACCAGCTGCATCTGTTTACGGGGGATCTGCTCCTGCTAAACACAACGCCGTGATGCTGCTGTTACACGCCATGGGTCAGCAAAGCTGGCATGAGCCTTTCCTGCCTCTCCATTGCTCAGCCCTGCCAGAGCAGCCTGCATCTGTTAGCCCAACTGATACCTATTAACCTGCTGCCCCAAATGAAGAGGCACCCGTGCATTCTGCAGGTTAATCCTTGCAAGGCATCTTAATGCGCTTACAGTAGGGCAATTATAACCAGCAGTGCACAAAACAGCTGGCAGGAAGTTTGTGAAGATAATGTCTGGGCTTTTGGGTGGGATCACATGGGCTCACAGAGAGGAACCAAGGGAGAAGAGGGTGGTCAAGACCTCTCTGCTGACATTTCTGCATTATTTGGCACAAAGAGTCAGGAGCACAAGGCAGACCTGCGTTAGGATACATGGGGTCACTGCTGTAGATGGCAACAAAAGTGACCAGTCTGAGCTGTTCAATACTGCGAGGCTCTTCATTGCTGGGATCTTGTCTGAAGTCTGCTCTTACACTTCTGGCTGTCAGATTCCACTTAAAAACTGTGTTTCATTCTCACTTTGTAGATGCAGCATCTGTCCCGCTTGTTCTACTGGGGGGAGGGAGGGAGGGAGATATGTAATTAAGTGCAAATAGGGTTCTCATGATGCAATACAGACTCACATAATACTTCCCAGGTGCCACTGTCTCAAACGACTTGGCAGGAGTTTCCCAGTTGCAAGGCGAGGATTTAGGAATAGCAGCGAGCTTGTGTGGTCCTGCAGAGCACTCCTCACGTGTGCTGCTCCGACACCGCGCTCGGGAACAGTTCTGCAAGTCCCCGCTCATGGCTGGGCTGGTATTTTGAAGGGAAGTTTGTTCTAATTTTTGTGCTCCCCCTGCGCCTTCCCTTAAGACAGCCTCCACTTTAAAACCAAATTCCCTGAGTTTATCACAGGGTGATAGTGCTGTCAATCTGCTGCAAGCGGCTGGTTTGTGTTGGGTTCAAGAAACACAGCATTAGGACTGAAAAAAAAGCACAAAACAAAACAAAACAAAAAAAAAAAAACACACCAAAATAAATAAATAAATCACAACACCAAACCTTAAGAAATGGTTATGGAAAGTGTAAGAAGTACAGCAGGTTGCATTAAAATACATGCTGGCGATTTAGGAGGAGCTGACTCGTTTGCTGTTTGCAGACACTCAGAAAGAGGGAGAATGAACTGGCACCAGGCTGGGATGAGGGATGTGGCTCCTGAGTCTGCAAAGAGGCTGAGAATGGGCCACGCTGCAATTTCCACCTCTCCCAGCACAGACGTTTCCTCTCTGCCATGACCGTACTGGGTAGCATGGGCTTATTTTTCTAGCAAATTCTCAGTTGATGAATTTCAGCTGCTTATCACAATCTTTGCCTTTTGGCTGGACCCCAAAATCATTCAAGCAGTTGGCAATGGAAATTGAGATAGGTACTATGTTATTTATTTATTTTAGTAAGTAAAAGTACAAGCCAGTAATTTCTCTGCAAAATGATTGCTCATCCCAGACTAACTTCCTGCTACTGCTGCTCCTGTCTCAGGCGTGGCAGGTGGCTCAATACATTGATAATACGCTGCAAACTCTGACAAGTAGCTTTATCAATCAAAACAAGCCCCGCTGTTCAGCCTAACAGGAAAGTTCAATCACTCTCCTCCAGTGGAATCAGTTGACACGTAATGCTTTCAGCCCAAGATAATGTTAGGCTGCAGATTTGGATCTGCTCTCGCTGCTCCGGGGCTATTTATATCTTTGTACCTCGAGGGTTTACTAATTAGCAGCCTTCTTCCACACCCCTTGATATCATTAAAGTAATCTCAGTGTAAGCGACTACCCTCTGATGATATCTCCGAGGGAGTGGAGAGCAGCTGGAATCGTTTGAAATAGCATCGCTGGAGCGCTTCTCCCCAAGCGGTGGCGGCAAGACCGCAGGAGTTTTGCCTATGCGAGCACAGCCAGCAACACACTCTGGCTTGCTCAGGGTGGCTGCTGGGCTGTGACAGAGCTGGTTTCAGCTGGGTCTAGGATCTGTAGGTACTAAGGGGGTCAGCACGGGCTTTTTCCAGAAAAACTTTTGAGAAAGCAGCTGAGAGCTCTGTGCGGCCTGCCTGGAGTTACTCAGCGGTTCCCACACTGTGCAGACTCTCTAGGCCCCAGCTTCCCACATGGGAGAGCTGGGATAACTCATTCAGAACCCAAATCTGGTGAAATCTCATCTCAGGTAGTGTCTAACAATGCGCTGGGTGAGGTTTACTTAAACCACAGTTGCTGCGTTTTTTTCCACATTACTCGCTCTGCTGCTCCACAACACGGGTTAATTTAAAGGCCTGTCACTAACCAAGCAATGCACCCAGCACAGCACAAAGCTGGAGATGGGAAAAAGTTTTCTCCGTGCTACAAATGCACTTCAGACCAGGGCGACTCTGCTGCCTTCCGATTGCAGCTCCTACTCAATAAATGAGCCCTTGTAGGAAAACATGCGGTTTCCAATAGCCGCTTTGATACCTGCCATTAATTCCCTGCTCTCGCTTGCGTGGTCTCTTAGCAACTTCCTGCCCTTTGCTCCTTTTTATTCTTGTTCCTGTTCAAGCACTTCCTTTTGTTGCTGGTCTCTTGCTCCCCTTCAGGACCGCTTTAGAGAAAGCTAATAAAATCCTTCTGCAGATAGAAAGAACCAGATACAAACGGCTATGCGAGCGTATTTATGTTTATAGCACGAAGCAGGAGAACAGGCTGTCCTGGGTTCTGGTTTCCAACTGCAGCATAAATCCGTCAGCAAATGTATTACAACCCCAGAGAAGGAAGCAGAAACACAAGAGCAGACACTGCAGGACATCCACTGGAGCCGTGGTTTGGAGGTCTCCCCCTCTCTCTTAATTCTTGAAGTGTGAAAGATGCTTTCACCCTGAATTAAAAGAGCACGTTTTATCTATCTATCTATCTATCGGTGGTGACTGCAGAAAGGAAGGAAGCAGGGACCAATACCAGCACTAAGGACCCGGTACCATGCTTGAAGTCCTCCTCGGTTGTGAAAGTACGAGGTGGCCCCAGAGTAGTGTCTTGCGCCATACATAGAGCTTACAGCCCTGTGACCAACCACCCAGCTGGTATTCCTGGGAACTTGCCTTCTGGTCCCACCTTTTGATTTGAGCAGTTACTGATTCAGGAATATCATTCCCCCCCTCAGTCAACCGAGGAGATTCATCTAACTCATGAACACAGAGCTAACTTCCCTTTGCTAGGCTTGGTGCCCACTCTGGTTTCTCCTTCACAACCCTGTCTCAGGATGGTAACAATTTCCTGCAGCAAGCAGTTGTTTCCAAAGGGAAAACTGGCACAGGTGGCTTCTCAGAACAAGGAAACAGACATGACAGTGCTTTTCTCTCTCTCTTCCTCCCCCCCTTTAAATGTTTTGTATGCAGAGCCATGCTAGGAACAAACCTCACAACAAGCTAAGAGGATCACTTTGTCTGACTCAGGGAGTCCATCCCTGTTCTGGTGGAAAGAGATGACAGCAACATGTGCAAGAAAGCCTGGCTGAGCTGAAGCCTTAATGCGAGATGTTCACATCTTAATAGACTTTGAGATAAATGGCCTTTTCTCATCTCCCATATGGTTTTGCTTTCCATGCAGCAAGTGAATCATAACTCTGCCTGAAGGAAAGGAGCTGTCCGGCCACGGAGCTGGGAGCAGAGGGAAGGGAAGGTAAAAGGGCAGGAAAATCGGAGGGGGAGAGAGATCATCACTGGAGAAGTCATTGTGCTAACAGGGAATGACAAGATGATGGAAGAACTAATGAGTGGTGCAGGAGGCAGAGGAGAGCCTGCCCAGCAGTTAGGGTGAAAGGCAGTGAATTTGTCTGCAAAGTCACCATCCCCCTGGGGTGCTGCACGCTCAGCTGGGTTTGCACCAAACACCCTCACCTCGAGGGGCAGAGAAGAGCAGGCTTCCAGCCCCATATGGATCCATCTCGCTCTCCCCTTTCATAGTTTCTATACTTTCCACTAAACTCCTGGTTTAGCCAAGAATGTAAATACAGGCTTTCCTGGAGCAAAGTAAGTAAATCCTACAGCAGTCAGCATGCTCCAGGCCAAATGCATGCTTAAGCACTCTGCTGGTTTGGGGTCTCAGGGGAAGGGTTTGAGGGGAGGTTGTCTAATTGCCACTGATGTCAGTGGGAGTTTTGCTGAGGATGTCACTGGGGCCATGATCTCGTTGTTGCTCTTGAAAAAAAAATCCTAGAAGCAATGCATGAATGGGCCGTGCTCCAGCACTATACTTACACTACTAACACTGCGTGCACTGAGTAAGTTGGGAGCTCCAAACAGTCTTTCACCCTAGCAATACTTTATACTCTAACATATTAGTTGTCAAGGTTAAAAAGATATAAAACATATTAAAAGCCAAAGCTAATGCACTCAATGAGAGGGCAGATCCATGCTTCAAGAAGTCTTCAGTTTTATAAACCAATTTAGGCCAGGTCTATTAAGAGCTTTTCCTGGTGACAGAGTGAGAGCATTTTCTCTGCTATAATCATATCAGCCTGTATTCTGGGTTAATGGAGATGAATATTACTGCCAGATTTTCTTCTTTCCCTGGATGTAATCTAATGCCAGATGGTTCTGAAGGGGTATTAAATCCCCCATGTGCATGACCTCCCTGAGGTTTTTTATCATTAGAACCTTAAAATAATTCAAGGAAAGCTTTCCCAAAGCCTGATCATAAACCTCCTAATGAGGTACTGAAGTCACAAAGAAAATCCTCTTGTTAATTCCTGTTTGGTGTTTTTCCCCCTTTATGACAAATAAGCAGGAATTCGCAGTAACAGAGATGCTTTTAAACAGTTTCAGTGGAAAACACATAAAAATGAGCATTCAGGTTAACAGTTCAGGTTCCCAGCAGGGTCTGGAGATGCAGTAACTGATCAGCCATCTTCAACCTCTAATGCAGGGCCCAGTAACGTCACCTTCCATCACAGCAAGTACAGCTCACTCTGTCAGCAAGTGACTGCTTTATTCCTAAAGTAACATAACACCTAGTGTCAGAATAAATATGATCCAGTGTCAGACAAGGGGCTGAACTTGGACCTCATCTACACAGTAATACGAGGACTAACATCTTCACCCTAACTTGAGTTCAGCTACAGCAACTAAGTTCCCAAAGGTTTTCCTCAGAATTTCCTGCCCCTCATCTGCACAGGGTGGATGGTGTGTTTTAATGATCTTATGTTCAGTTTTCTGCTTGCTGTTTACTGCATGGCACTGTGCCTTACTTCTGTGCTCATGCAGCAGTCAGTGAGACAAGATTGTTTGGAGCCTCATGGGCTTTCTGTACTTCTCATTAACAGGTCATCCAAAAAGCAACATAAGTATTCCTGCAGTTAGATCACATGCTGTGAGGATAGGGAGGAATGAAAAATAATCAGATTAAAATAAAAAGCTACCACTTTTACTAATTTTGGGGTGTCCAAATCAGCCAGAAACCTTGTTTTTTCAGAGGCTTTTACAATTTACATATAAAACCCACTCTTTTATTAATACCTATTGCAGCTGGAAATACTCAGTGCCTGCAAAACCCAACCCTTGGCCAGAAACACAAAAGTAGGCTTCAGGTAAGTGAGAAAAGTGAATCCAGTTCATCAGGGTAGCATTCAAGTGCATAAGACCTTAATCGTGGGATGACCCTGCCTTGCCCTGAAGCCCCAGATTCACCTCCCATCACATAGGGAGGGGGAATCCAACAGACAGCATCCTTCCAGGATTCAGAGCCACTCAGGGCAGCAGAAGGCCAGCAGAATAAGCAATCAAACCAGCCCTCTCCCAAAAGGCAGGAGTACCTGATCACATCCCCAGGCTCATCTCTCTGTGCAGTACATAGTTCCCTGGATGAGACACATTCTTGCAGGCTGGGCAGCATCCCCCTGTCCACACAGTGTGTCAGCAGGCACCTGCCTTGTGTGTTGGCTGAGATGCAGGCACTCTCTGGGGGGTTTAGGGATGGACAGGAACCCTTTGTCATGGCAAGGGCTCAGAGCTGAAGCCATAAGCTCCAAACAAGATGCTGATAGACAACAGCTTTCTTCATTAAACTCATCAGTGCAAGTCTGCCCCTCTTACCTGCACCCCATTCTGTCCTCACCCCTACCCTTATCCCTATTTCCTAATTTACCCTAATTCCACCCCTGCCTCATACCCACTCTTCATGTCCAGGTGGCCCTCCCCACGCTGCCTCCAGCCCTCTCTTCTACTTGCTGCTCACTTCATTCACTCTCACTGTTCCTTATTAGCCTCGTTAGCAGCCCTTTAGCTCACAGCATCACCTTGGAGGCCCATACTGACTCCGAGCCTGTTTTGCTGTGGTCCACCCCCTGCCCACTCACCCTTACTTCTCTGTCTGTTCTGCTCACACATCTCCACTGAGGGCAGCCTGTCCCACCCAAAGAGGTAACAATTTTGTTGGTAGGATAGATTCCTAAAAACTTTAAGGCCAAAGACTTCTTGGGATTGGAAGACATCAATGGGGAATGGAGCATGATCAGGCCTGGCAGTATTTGTCCCCATCACTACTTTATGTCTCTCCCTGGACCAGAGCAACAGGGGCAAAACTGAGTACAGAAAATAGTAACGACAACATGCAGAGCTTTTCATCCTGCAGCCTGTGAAATCCTGCCCTGCATCTCATCTTTTACAGCCGCCTGCAAGTTATTCGTTCTCAAAGCCAAAAAAAAGAAAAAAAAAAAAAGAGTTGAAGGTTTCTGTCTGCTCCTCGGATGCCACACTCAAAATGAAGAGAGGAGCAATGCTGCCACCAGCCCTCGTGGGGAGGAACCTGGTGGGGCAGGGACAGGGTCTGCTGTGTCCCAGGGGCCGGAGATGTTCCCTGCTCAGTGCCCCTGATGTGCTGGGGGGGCAGCGGGGGCTGGAGGACTTCTGCAGCACTGTGGGGACAAAACAATTTTACTAAAAAAGGAGCTGGGAGAGCTGCACTCCAGCCAGGGCTGGCTCTGCCTGCATCCCTGCTGAAGTTGTGGCTACATGGGAAATATTAGCAAATTATAACATTTCCCTTTATAGCTGTGCTGCAGACCGTGTTTCCACATTGCTGCAAAGCCTGCTTTCCTTTGCTTTTTGTCCCTCAGTGCAATTTGACAAGGTTTTTTTCCCCTTAATATGTGGATTTATTTTATGTCACTGAGCACTGGCAAGGACGGAGAGACTTTTAATTTGCAGTAATCTGAATTCTCGAAATAACAAGCTACAAAGGTCCATGATTAAATGTGGAGCGTAAGATATCTGCAAGAACAAGTACTCTGTGTTCTTTAAAAGATCGTTTAGATAATGGTGACATAACCTGAGTACCCGGTCGCGGTCCACTTTAATCAGGAAATATGCCTCTGGAGCAGAACCATCCAGCCTAGGAAAAGAAACAGAAGTAAAGCCCCTACCAGTAGGAGAAATTAATGCATTCCACTTCGACAGAGATTAATTATTATGAATCAGGCCAAAAATACATTTGCCCCAAGTGGGAGTACACTCTTTTCTATTCATCAAGTTGCTTTCAAATAATCATTAAACATCTTAAGACAGAAGACAATTTTGCTAACCCAAAATAAACATTGCTAAAAGTTACAAAATGAGGAATATTTTTTTTTAAGCGTAGCGTCTGCAGCATTTTGACCAAGGGTGGTTGCTTGCAAGAAAAAAGATAGACAGAACATCTGCTAGAGAAAATGTGTATGTATGCAGAGGACTCTGCTAATTCCAGTATATTTCTTCTTGCTTGCCTGTCAATGGTGATTTTCCCATATAATTTTTAATTCCCAAGTCCCTGAATTAAATTTATATTTGCTAATAATTTTGTCCTGTTAGAGATCTTGACTATAGTCTCAATGACATCTCAAAGGGTTATAAATCAGATTTAAAGGACAAAAGTCACTTTTGTGGTATTTTGCAGAAGGATGATGATGTTTTTGGCTGTTTAGCACAAGCACATGCAGGCTGGTTTATTAACAGGGGGCCTGGCTCCCTTGCATCACTGGTCATTTACACTTGATTTTCCATGTGTCTCTTGGTAGTCCTCAGCAGATTCGTCCTGGTGGCAGTGCTCTGGTTGAACATTCCTGGGTAAGGGAATGTGCAAGAACAACAAGTTAGACAAAATAAAAGAGGAGGGGGAGAAAAAAGAAAACAGAATGCAACATTAAAAAACAGCAGGAAACAACTGTGTTGCCAACTGGAAAGTATTATTATTTTTTTAACTGAATTCTCATATGCAGAAAATTTCTCCTGTGAAGCATTCCCCAAACCATTGTTCCACATCCATGGCTCAATACTTCTGGTGGACCAGGAATGAGAAACTTCTTCCCTTTAGCTTTGCAGGGCCAGGGTGAAGTGCAGAGCAGGCAGATATCATCTATTATTTAACCAGCAGATCCTGTGATGTTAATGAGGTTGATTCCACAGCTACCTTTATCTGGCAGAGTAAGAGATGGGCCTCTAGCTAAAGCATTTTCAGCAGTCCTCCTTTTCTTCAGTATTAGACTGTTATAATTTAAGGTTTAGTACTCATCCAATCTAAGCAGTGCTGATAGGCAGTGCTTCCACTGATGCTTTTTCCATTACAAAATAATGTTCTACCCAAACATACTTTGACACCAATAAATCAGGGCAGCTCTTTTAATCAGATCTTAGATTGAACTAGGCCAAATCTTTTTTAAAGCTTATAATATTTGGTGACTTTTCAAAGAAAACCCTTCTTTATTTTTTATTCTGTTTTAGTGGCACAGCCCAGCACTCCCTGTTCCTGGCAGCAGCTCAGAAGTGCTCTGAGAAATGCATCTCTTGTGGCAGCTTTGACCCAAATGAAATCGAGAAACCTTGGAAATCTCACGGGAGATGGATTTTTGTGAGTTTTCCAATTTAAACAGGTGGAGATAAACTAAGATAAGTGTCTGAGACAGATCTGCAACATGTGGAACGTTCATCTCTAACTAGAAATGTCTATTTTTATGGCCTTACCCCCCCCTTTTTTTTTTTTTGAGATAAGCCTACAGACACTTGATTAATGGTGGAGAGAGTAATGTAAATGAATGAATGGGGAAAATAGATGTAGTAGAAAGGAGCCTTCATTCTTAACTCTGATGAACACTAGCTTTCCAAAGGTGAGATTATTTTAATTGGCCAGCTAATGTTTCAGGATGGGTTTGAAATAACAGGGAGAGGTTCTCCAATAGCCCAGCAGTTCTGATGCTTTTCCGATGGAACAAGGACAAAGAGAAGCAACACATAATGGTTGTTTCTGTTGCTTAGATATTTAAAATGTGTTGCTTCAAATCAGATCTCAAGTTCTTCTACCATATTCACTATGCCAAAAAGAGAAACAGACATCTTTGTTTTCAGAACAGCTTTCTCAAGTCATACCACAGTTTATTTTACGACTTCAATATCCTCTATATTTCTTTTACTCCACTTCTTCATTATGAACTCAACATTAGCAAGTGTTGCTAAGTAACATCCTTTAGACCACTATAATTTTGCTACATGACTGCACTATAACCATACATTAATACTTCGTAAAGCAGTAACTATCAGCAATAAGCACTATATTACTTTAAGGGAAACCACAGTATGTTCTCATTACAGCTGTATGTGCCTCTGAATTGCACCCATCAGCAGGGTAATTCACCATTGCCAGAGGCGAAGGTGAACAAGTTCCCTGTTGAATTTACAGAAATATTGAAGCTTCTCTCAGGCAATGGATTTATGCAATGAGTTTAGTTGTGACTCATTTCCCTTGCATATTAAAAAGGAACTGCATCCACAGCCACTAGCTGCATACCTCCATGGGTGGGGGTCTACTCCCATAGACTGCTTCTCCTGTGTCATGCCAGGATGTCACCACAGAGAGCTGACAGAGGAAGAACACCATGGGAGGCTTGGTGGTTTGGAGCACTGGTCATGGGTCAGCCCTTTGGGTATAGATGGAAAATGATCAGTAAGTGCAAGAAGTCCTGAATAAGGTCACCTACTGAATCTTGATATCCTAGAAGGTTCAACACCACAGGAATCCATTTACCTAAAGACAAGTGGCACAAAAAGACATATACCAAGAAATATTTTAGCTTAACTCCTGCCTTTACTGATTTGCTGGTGTTAACAAGAATGGACAGCTTGAAAACCCATGTCTCAAACAAGAGGTGATGATGGTGCTGGGGTGGTGTAAAGCAAGATGCTTATGAGCTGGGTGCCAACACACACAGAGTTCAGAGAGAGTTTTCTGCCCGCATAAAATTTGAGAAGTCAGACATACAATTACTGGAGAAAAAATATCATTTTTCATCCTTTTCATTCTGTGGTAAAAGAAATTAAAGGAAAAACAAATACCTTTAATAACTTCAAAATGTGCTTTGTCATCAATCTCAATTTGGTGTAACCAGCCTTGCAGGAAGTTCAAAAGCTGCAGTGGAACAAAAGTGGGCTTCAGGGACACTGGACATATCAGAAACACAGTTCAAATTGTGCCAGAAATTTAATGATATTTTACCATTAACCTAATTTTGAAGTGGAGACTTTATGCATTCATGAGCACATGTATATTTATAAATGCACACATATATAGAGTACTCATGGGTGCATGCTGCTGCATGCGTGTTCTCACACAAGCACAAATTTCTCTGACAGCAAAGGGAACAGGGTTTTTCAATAACTATATCAAAGCTTAATTTCATGTCTAGCATTTCCCCTTTTTTTGCTCAGTTGAAGGTCTAGTATTGACACATTTCATTATGTAATTCAGGTTTCCTCTCTGTCAAGGAACAGACTGCTTTGCCATGTTCAATAAAGTAATGAAACATTGAATAAATCTTTCTAGTGGAATAACTACATGATACTAAACCAAATTTTTATCTTATCCTCACCCTGTACTCCAGTTTCTTTAAATGTATCTTTGTAACAACTAAACTAGCCATAAATTAGTCATGATGATATTACAGCTGAATTTAATTTTAAAGTCTCTCAGCAAGTTGTTAAGGGTTTCTTGCCTAGGTCACTCCTGAGGAAATTTGAAAACTCTGGTATGATTTATGAATATTGCTATATTGCTAGAGTATAAAAGGCTATGGGGAATACAAGCACATAAACCTCTCTTTAATTCAGCTCCAATAAAAATTTCATTTCTTATAGCAAAATAAACATGTAAATCAATGTTTAATGATTCTGTTGTTTTATTACGTAACTTATTATTTGCCTTTAAACATCCAAGCCAAGTAAAATCTGGGACCCTGCTCATTTTTGCTGAAACATAATTAGTTAGCAATTAGATCTATTCTGTAGGGGTTGCTTTCTTCAGTGGCAGTCATAATATAACATAAGAGAAGACAGCCCAGGAACAAAAGGCCTGGCTTCTCCTTTCTCCCATGTATAAACATATTAGCCCTATTATTAGCCCATTTTTCAACATAAACATCTTTTGGTCTGAAATTTATTCAGCTGTCTAGAGGATCATTACTTCCTTAAAATTACTATACCATCAGTATTCAGGTTCAGGGATGCTCTTACCTTGAGTCTTGTGCAAGTGAAATGGACATTACAAGTTCTGCTTGTCTCATCATGCAGCCTCTCCCTGTATTCAGGATATAGTCCCACTGATATTCATCTCCTTTGGGTAATGGGGCAGTAGGTAGCCATTGAAGGAGATAAATTAATAACTTTTTGTTAAAAGATGTCAAATTTTGGCCATTTTTGCCAGACTTCAAGATACTTAATGATAGAGTTTCTTCCAAAATAAACTAAAATCACAAAGCTCATCACACCTCTATTAATCACCTGCTGAAGTCCCAGATATGCTTTAAGAAAATGACAGTTTCCACAAGTAGTAACACGGGGGCATTTTGCAGGATCTGGCTATTTCCATCCATAAGCACCTGGGCCTGCTGGCTTTTGCAATCCCATGCCATCACAACGTCCCTTGCCCTGGTGAATATGTAACTTCCCAAGCTAGTATCATTTCTAACCTATTGTAGGGACACGTACCTTAGTTTCTCTGAAATATTGCACACGCTTCTTGATCACTGGGATGCAATAATGCCCAAGCTTAAACAACTTTTTTCTTGGCAATATTGTTTGACCTTAGGTGAGTCACTTAATCTTTTTTTCTGTCCCTGTTTTGCTGCCTATAAAAGCAGGATAATATTGGCTCAGCTAACCTGCTGAACAAGGTGATAGTCTACACAAATAGCTGAAGTAGGATTAATGTTTCTCAAGTACCCAATTGCTGAAAAATGCTGTCAGTCCAAAGTGTATGCTACTATAATTATGGTATACAATAAAAATCAGACAGCTAGGCAGATCTCCTTGTGCCAGCTTTTATCTCTGCTACTCAACTTTGCACGTACATGTTCAATGGAAAAAAGATTTGAAAATTAAATTGCCCTTGAAACTAGACTAGAAGCTTTCAACCAATGGCTGGGGAATGTCTATCAACATCAGTCTGGGCTATTACCAGTTTCTTCCAACTAGCTGTGTCTGATTCTGCTGCTTCATGTGCCAAAATCCTCAATTTTTACTGGTAAAGGATGAAGGGACAATTTTGAGAAAAGGGCTGTAATTGGTCAGGGTGCAGCAGGGTCTGAAGAGACCCGTCAGGGTTTGACTCACAGCATCAGCCAAAGCTGCATGTCTGGGGACGGCAGAGCAGTAGATGACAGCAGTCCTGCCATCTCCATGCACCCAACGTCCCATGCAGGGCAAGGGGGTGCGGTGTCCTGCATTGCAGCCTGCTTGTCCATGAACTAAAATATGTCACTACTCCATTTGGCTGGAAAGTCCAAGCAAAAGCGTGACTGCCCCATCTTTTTTTCATCTTCAGAGAAAATATTTTTTTGAGGTTGACACTACATGCCTCACTTGAAAGCCTTCCACAAACCTTTGTGCAGTATATTCTGCAACACAGTGGGAGGAGCGAGTGGCTTTTCAGTACTCGTAAGAAAACAGAAAAATGCTTTTTCTTTTATGCTATAAAGTCATCAGAAAGGGCTGAAGTTTTAAAGTGAATGAGATTGCACTTATACTAAGTGCCTGTCACCTCAAGTTCCCCTCCTGCTCTCTCCCGTGTCTCTTCAGCTGTAACTTCCACCTGGAAAATGCCTGGCACATTTTGGGAACAAGGAACAAGCAACAGCCTGGGTGCATTTCAGATTTCAGCCACAGCTGCTCTGAGGCATTTCTGGAAAAAAAAAAATAAAAATGTTGGGAACAAAGTGGAACTAGGGGTGAAACATTTTATTTCCACATCTCCTCATTTTCCTAGGGAATTACTTTGGATTTCTCAGGATCCACCCAAGCAATGTTACAGTGCAGCTGGACCATGTTACACCAACCTAACCTGTGCCCCCACTGCCCCCCAAGTTTATGCATCTTTAAGCAGAGGACAGCATACACAGCTGCTTTGACGAGCACATGGATTAATTTGATTGCATGCGACTTGGTTATGAAGGTGAAAAAAACATGGGCTCTTAGCTTTTGGTAAAATGAACAAAAAAAGAAAAAACAAAGGAAACAACAGCCTTGAGATAAAAAGCCCTAAAATTCCAGAAAATGTCAACTCCAAGAAATGTGGTGGGTGTGAAAACCACAAATTAAGCTTTACATTCATATACAGCATCTACGTTTGTTCCAAACAATGCTCAATGGGGAGAGCTGGGAACCCTGTGAGCGCTGCCTCCCACCGCGGACATGCCTCCCATTCCTGGGGCTGGCCAGCACTCGGCCTCACTCCACATCTCCCACCTCCACCCTTCCCACGGACCCTTCCCATGGCCATCCCTCGAAGCCACCAGCCCTTCCCCACAGCCCCAGGGAGGAGTTTTGCTTCCTCTTTGCAACCCTTGCTCCAACAGCTGGAGAACATCTCGAGGCACGGTGCAAACGGCACCAGATCAGGTCATTGGGGAGGGCTCTACCCATTGGTCTGCAGAAATTTTGGGAGAGCTGTGGAAGTCATGGCCCTGCTGCAGATCTAACTGAACACTGGGGTTGGCTCATATCTATAGCCCAGAGTACAGAGTACAAAGCCTTCATCCAGCACAAGGAATGAGATGGTAATTAATTCCCATTTCCTATAATGTCAGAAGAGGAGGGAAAATGTCACCTGTATTTGTTAATAATTGCAAAATAACATTCATTTAAAAAAACACAGAAGATTACTCAAATTTTCAGATTGAAAAAGAAAAAAAAATTTTCAACAAAATCTTCTCCAAAGTTTGACCAACCTTTTTTTTTTTTTTTTTTTTTTTTTTTTTTTTTTAAGCAAAAAGACTTTTTGACTAACTTTGTTTTTAAGGAACAAAGATACAAATCCTGTTTAGCATGTGCATCCTCAGCTCTGCAAGACCTCAGTACCAGCTGAAGATTTACAGAAGCTATAAAGCACAGAGTGCTTTCGTGGAAGAAAGTATTTTGAACAGGCTGTGTTTTAAACACATACAGTCAAAACATCAGAAACTGTTTTAAAATAAAAGCTTTATAAATATTTGTTTTAATGCAATTGGCGTAAGACCTCACTGAATTAGTGAGTGGAAAAGAATATTCTTATATAAACCTACTTTTTCTATGACTTATGCAGCTTTTGGAAGTTAATCTAGATGTTGTTACATCATGCAGAGAAAGCAATTGCACAGTAGGACTTAAAATCCTCAAACCTTTCAGGAGACATTACAAAATTCACTTTAACTGGGGTATTTGTGAAAAGTAAATGCTTGCCCACCTTCCAGACTTTCCCAGAGAGGCTGCACGGTAGGTGCGCTCAAATTTTTTGACTGAGCTTCAAGTGGTGTGAAGCAGCTACTGAACTGCTGGCACAGAGAGAGCTCATGTTGAACTAACATGAACTTCATGCAAATTTTTTGAGTTTGCCAGAGTTGCTGGTTGGGGTGAACTTGTAGTAACAGGCTTGTCGGAGAGCTGCCAAGGGAGCCTCTCTAGCAGGCTGCAAGCTGCATCTGGAGCTGCCTTGGCTTGAGTTCGCTCCAAAGCTAGGACAAGCTTGTGCAGCCCAGCTATAAACTTTTAGCTGGAGAGAAGACAGAGAGCAACCCAACAGCCACAGAGCAGCTGAGTGTCAGGGCAATCCCAGAGCAAAGCCAAACCTTCAGAGAAGCTGCAGAAGTGAAAAGTTTACTGAGACCAGACTGGGTACAAGCCCGTTTCAGCTGTGCAGAGGAAGCTGTGGACTCAGGAGAGATGGTTGCTCATTTTACTATCCATTTGGGATGCCTATAGCTACAAAGATGTTCACACCCTGAGATGAGAAGACCCACAACCTTCACAGAGTCATGCACCTGGACCTCAGCTCGCCTAGGATGGTATCTCCATCCATCGCATCAGTGAGGCAAGATCTCCAGGGAGAAATATCAACTTTAACACACCCCAGGAAAAAATGAACCAAAAGCCCAGCTGGTCAAGCCTCACCAGCTGCACAGCTGGGTCCAACAAAGCACACCACAGCCCCCAAATTTTGTCTCAGCAAAGACAATATTGGAGCTCATCTCATTTTCCAGCTCTCCCAAGAAAAGAAACTGTTGTTGTTCCCTTAAGACATCTCTTTCCTGTTCACTGTCAGGAAGATTTCCCTGATACTTTGCCAAAAATCAGATAACAAATGGCCCATGAAGTAAATAATACAACCAGGCCAGAAAGAAAAGAGGAAATGTCTAAAAGGAGAAAAGGGACAAATGAGTCCCTTTTGAGCTGCAAAGAATGCATTGAGTTTGTGTCTGGTACATTTTGCTTCATTTCCAGTAATTCACGCCCTGCAAGATTTCTAGAAACAAATAGATCAAGCATTTACCAAAAAAACCACTCTAGCTGAGCAACTGCAGCCAATAAAAAAGTGGATCCAAGCAAGCAGGCAGAAAAACACAAGATTTCTAACAGTTTTGACAGCCAAAACTGATTGTCACTGGGCCAACACAAAGAATTTTCCCACTTCTGATTTTGAATGACAAGAGCAAACAGGATCATTTCTTTTGTCCCTGAACTCTCTGTCAGTAGGATTCCTCCCCCCACTGCAAACCTCAGCCAGCACCTTGGGTCAAGCTCTGTATTTCCTTTTAGGAGCTGAGCAATGCTTAGTGCATGGCTGGAACTAACCAAGCATCCAAAGACAAGCCAGCTGAGGTTGTGAAAGCAGCGAACCTCTCAGCATCTCACCATGACGTCCCCCAGCAAGGAGACTATATCACCATTTTCAGGTGCTCCAGGAGAGACAGAACATATACTGCTGGCAGAGACCAGGCAGCCCAGGTACGATGCTGGAGAGGACTTTGGAGGAGCTCTGAAACAGAAAATCTAGTCAGAGTGAGAGTGGGAAAGACAATAGGGAGACAAAAAGAAAATGAAGAGTGGGTGAGAATTAAAAAAAAAAAAAAAAAAAAAAAAAAAACAACCTGCATAAAATTAATATATAAATGATAATAACAAAATAATGCTTATTCACAGCATCGTTATGAACAAGCAGTAGCTGCTTATGAGCAAAGTCTTCCCAGGACCATTTCCCACATCTACCTTTTCCATTAAGGCAGAGTAATTGTCTGTGGAGCACACGCTGTTCATGTGCATATGCCCAGTGACTGTGAAAATCAAAACTGTGTCTGTTACACAAATATTAGGAAATGACTCTCTAGATAAGCTGTGCATGTATTCGCAAGTAAAATATGCGGCCATACCAGTTTGTGCACACAAAACACACAATTTGTACGTGCAAATAGGAGCTCCAGGCAGGTTAATACTTTACAGGAGTCCAAACTCTGAACCAGCAACGCAAATCCATAGGAAGAGTCACTACGGCCACATCACCAAATAACAGCATAACCACCACCCCGAAAAAGCCACATTTAATTTCTATTTGAGTTGGTTTCACAAACCTTCCTCGATTCTCTCATCCGTGAGTAGATCTCAGACAAGAAGTCTCTTAACCTGACCATCAAATGCATAGCATGGGAAGCTCAGGTTTTATTAAGCCCTATAAACTATCACATTTCTACCCCCTTCTGACAGAAGTCACTTAGAAAGTTAAAAACTGTATCAGTAGCAGAGAGTTATTTCCCTAATGAGGTTTTCATGTAATTGGCACTTTCTTGTGATTTTGGCGTAAAGAAAAAGACTCGGTTTCTCACATATATATGCAAACTTTGGGTCATAAATACCAGCTGATTACCCGTGGTATTCTTCTACAGCACAAGCTGACAGTAAATAATAGCAAGCTTTCTAGTTGTTGTGAACAGACATTATAGCTTATTAAATCAGTCCACTGTTAGCTCAGCAATTCTCTGTTTCTATACAGTGATTTTTTTCTGATTAACAATGTCCATATCAGTCTCCTGGGCATGGTTCGTACCAAGAAGACATGCTAGAAAATTGCATTTGGCCTCTGCTTTTCCATCTCTTCTCAGGTTTTGTTTTCTCTTAAGTTTAAGAAGTTTTTGATTAAAGAAATTATTTCCGTTCTTTGGGAGGTTGAATCAAAAGTCACTAAAATCTCTGAAAGTCTTTTAATTAATGTACTGGGGCTTTACATTAGACTTTCAATTAGAAATAGTAAGCACAGGAGCATAAAGAAACAAAAGTTAAGGGGCGGGTGGGCAGGAGGTGGAAGTGTTTCGTGAACATTTACAAACCTCTAAGGTTTCATTTGGCTTTGTGTTAACTTTGGGTCAAAGGTTTGGGTCAGCTTTTATTCTCCTTGGTCCCCATTCACCCAGATCTTCTTTTCCAGAGCGTGAATCCTGACAGATGCCCTGTGAAGAGAGAAAAATCAGTCTGAAAAGCTGGACTCAAGCTAAATGACAGGGCACCTATTTTGCAGTTTGTTTTCATGCTGCAGTGCCTGCAATTCCCTCAGCCAAATCAGCACTGTGTTTGAGTGTATCCTGCTGATATTTTAGCAAAATGTAATAAGAGTCCATATGACAATTAGTGCTGCTGCTTGACACCTCCTGCATACCACCTCAATGGTGAAAAATGGCAAAGCTGAGCCTTAGGATGGTGCCACTGCCAAGACAAGACAGCTGTGGTTGCCATCATAAAACTACTCAGGGACAGTATCTTGCAGAGCAGAGGTGAAAGGGAAAGCCTGCCCCAGGGAAATGGATGGTTTGTCCTCCAAAAGTGGCAGAGCTCCAGGGTGGCCCAGCCACCATTCCTCCAGCCTTGGCTTCACGGTGACAGGATGGGGCTGAGGCAGTGAGAAATGGGCTTTGGCATTCAGGACTAAGTGATACAAACGATGCGAGTCTGTAAGGAGAGATAGTATCTTCACGTTAATTTGTTATTATTATTATTATTTAATTTTCAGTTGATATAGTGGGGAAATCAGAGCAGCTTCTGGCATGTCTTCTAGCTAACTTCAAAGGTACGTACAAGGGGAAAACAATTACTGAATTTAACTAAATTATGCTAATCAATTGGACAATTTGAGGGAAAATAAAAAGGCATCAGGAACCTGGGAGGAAAGAAGGATGTTTGCAAGCAGAGATGATGAAGTGTGTAGCCTGGGGGCACAGCAGGAGGAACAGGTGTCGCTCAGCCCTCGAGCAGGAACTGCATGAACAACTCATCTCCCTCTGCTTCATCCCCAGCTCCCTGCCTCTGCCTTATGCCCCCATCCATCCCTGCCTCAGGAGCACCAGCAGGGCCTTTGCAGGTCTCTCTAACCCTGGCTGAGAGCTGGATTAATACCAAGCACCTTCTGCACCACTTTATGCAAGCCTTCCACATGGGGCAGGCGTGTTACTCACGCTTCTGCTTGATGGAGACTTCCCTCTTGCCACGGGACAAGCCAGCTGGGTGCTTGGCAGGATGAGTGCAGTCCCACAGCCTCGACTCAGAGGCGTTCCCACTTTGGCAAAGGGTCAGGAATGTGGCCACAGAAGAACAGAGACCAAAGCAGGTTCCCGGCCTCCTTTGGCAGCAGGGAACACGGGGGAGCAGGTCACAACCATGCAACCTGCATGGGCAGGGCGCTGAGCAGCAAACGGGCTTGTTCCTCCCAGTCAACTTTTCCACTCTTCCAGCTTTAACCTTTCCTCCCTCTTTTTCTCCATTCTTGACACGCAGACCCAGAGGATTTTTTTTTCCCTCTTCCATTTGTCAATAACACACTGTGTTTATGCGAAACAACATCACTCGCCATGGTTTTGAAATCAGCTCGGGGCATAATCGCTGTCTCGTGACACCTATTTTGGAGGCTGCATTTAGGAAACTTTTTCATCCATGAATATTTGAAGATTACTATATTCAAGTCACTTTCAAACATGAAATGCTTTTGCGTCTCAGAGGAATTACACTGTAGTACTATAATCCTTTATATTAATCATTTCCTTTTCTGATTTAAATTCAGACTATGGATTTATACTTTTACTTCTCATCGATAAACAGCACTTTTCACATTAGCATGCCCTCAATGATGTTGACTGTGAACAACAGAAAGTAGCTGTACCTTTTATGTCAGGACTTGAAAAAAATATTTCCCAGGTGTTCTTTCCACTTTTATATCATTTTTAAACTCTCAATATTCTCTAAAGTTTCACCTTCTACAGAACCTTCTAAATTTTTCAGGACTTACTCTTTTCAGACACCCAAGTGATGTTCTTGTGGAGTTGATGATGACTCCATGGGTCAAGGCAGCCCCAAACACCTGGCAACTTTTTCTCCCTCGAGAGTATTTATACGAGAATTATGAAGCCCTAATTCAAACAGAGGGACTGGATGCTTTTCACTGCACACATAAAAGTAGCTCCATTGTAACCAACTAGTAAGATGAGATAATTTAAAGCAAATATTTCCTTTGTCCCATACAAATAATAATATTTTCAATGTTCATGTTCAAGTGGCTAAACAACAAAAATATAAATTTTTTTTCTGTAATAAAAAGTTATGTTCTTAGAGTAAACAGCAACAAATCAGGCTGCTGGAAAATTGCTTGCTGGCAAAGGGTGCAGTGGAGCTGCTGGGGAGTTTTAGCCATGAGTCAGGAATACACGGGGCAACCTGGGGAACTCTCTTTGGAAAAATTAAAAGTTCTCCTGAGAAGAATGCATGTTATTGCTACTGATTGACTCCAAACAAGAAAAACAGCTACAATTTTACCAAACATGTTCTCTTGGACCCCATTCATGCTTGGGAAGGTGCATTTCCCTTGTTGCTGCCACATTCACCCCCATGATGTGTTGAACCCAAGAGGTTTGTCTGCGTTGTGGTGCTAGATTGCTCCTTATACCCGCTCTGAAAGCAAAAAATGGCACTGCAGCAAACTGCAAGACAGTTTAAGGCCCATTTTCACAGCTCTAATGAGATATTTTCCCATCAGTGAAAATCAGGGAAGGAGGATTCAACTCTTCCTTTGTCTGAGAATCAATTCTTTTACATCCCATAAACACAGTTGCTCAGGGTACACTCAGAAGACCCTAGTATGTTCTCAGCTCAGTTCCTGAGCATGCTTACCTTTAAAAAAATGAACTGCTTTTGGTGCCATTTGTGCCTGATTTTTAAAAAGATTTTTTTTCCAATTATTTTTTTTTTCCAATTAAATAAACACATACCTATATGTATTCCCACACTTCCTCGGAGGTTTGGGGGAATCACAGGTAAATGGCTCTTGATGAAACACAAGCACTGTGTACGGGTGCAGGATTTCAGAGCCAGCTTTCTGGGATTAGATGTCCCTGGCTAACCTCAGCTGTTCGGCATTATTTTGGAACTTGGCCTAGCAGGTGAGGGGGAACCACCAGGAGGAGAACAAAAGAGTTTCTCTCCCTTCTGCCCTTGCCTCCTCCCTTCTCGGCCTTGGGCAAATATGGTTTTAATTCAGAAATACAAATGTCTTCTTCAAGTCACACCAGGGAAGAAGGAGGGGGAAAGGACAGCTGAAAAAAAAATCAATTGTATTACAATTTATCAGGCGTTTTTACTGTGAAATTGAACTGGAAAGTCTTAACATCTGCAGAGATGAGCAAGTGAGTGAGCTGGAGAAGGGCTGGGGGTGCTGGAGCTCACCAGCAACGTAAAGTACTTCTCTGCTACTCTAAACCAGCCTCTAATTTTTGGTTTTCTTCAAGGCCAGTTTTTTTTTTTTTTTTTTTTCCCTGATATAAAGAAACCTGTGATCCAACATAGCCAGGAGTCTAGGGACAGTTCTTGGTGTGCTTTGAACAAAGGGTGGCACTGAAAGCTGCTTGTGACTGTTAAGTGGTTAAGAGCCATTTTTTCCCTACGTTATCCCCCACCTTGTGCTTTTGGAAATCTCCAGGCTGGGAGCTATTTTTGTTTCCTGCAGGTTATGACAGCCACAAAGCCAAGGCTGCGTACGTGCTACAGCTCTGACAGCAGACGTGAATAACAGAAAAACGCTCCAAACACAAGAAGCCACTCGGCGCGCTCGCTGTACTTTCCTAATGTATGTGACATTGACATAATGCGCCCCGAGGCGTTTTGGATCAGACAGCGTTTTCCTGTTCCACGTGCTGGTTTTATGAACAGCAATCAAGTTGTGAAACACATGTAGGCAGCGTGTGTGGCAGGCGGCCTCCTGTCCCACGCACCCGCAGGACGCAGAGCCACAGTGAAGGCACTGCTCCTGGCCTGAGTCCTTTTGGCCATCACAGGACACGGCTTTGGGTCCCCAGCAGGGCTTGCGGTGGGGCTACTGGGACGCTGCTGCAGGGTGATGGTGTTACCATGTCATTTTATCTGTCTGTGCAACACAGCAGCTAAAAACTGCTTTTGTGATGCACAGATACACAACCAGGTACTTTGTGGTAGGGCCGACCCGTGAGTTGGGTTTGTTCCTCATCACTACGCAAAATTTTAAACTTATTTCCCAAGCACATAGGTTGGATTGGAGCATCGCAACTCGGCAGAGACCAGCACAAGCCTCTCTTTCCTAGGCTGTGAGGCAGCATCCCATCAGTCTGCCCCAGGTCTGGGAGCTGTGGTAGTGAATCACCAGCACAGACAACCACATCTCTCCCTCCACACCCCCGTCGTTCGGGAGGAAACATCAATTTCTATATGGACAGGAAGCAGGACTAATCCCTTTGTGATTTCCTCCTCTAACCCCATTTCCCTGACACCCCATTCCAGCTTTCATCCTCCTATCTGGGCTATTTAGTCTAGAGCAGGGAAGGCGGAGAGGAGACATAATAACAGTCTTCAATTATGTAAAAGGCTTCTGCAAAGAGGGAGGCAATAAATTGTGGTCCACATCCACGGGGAAAGCACAAAAAGTAATGGGCTCAAACGCAACAGGGGAGACTTAAGTTCAGCACTATAAAAACTTCCCTGCTACAAGGATCATTGGGCACTAGAGATCACTTGGGGAGGCTGAGGGCTCGCTGCTGCTGGCAGGGTTAGAGAAACACATTAAACAAACAAGTGTCAGGAATAGTTTGTGTAGGGTCAGATGAGATGATCTCCTCGGGTCTCTTGCAGCCCTGTTTCTTTCGTGCTGCACTGATAACAGTCCCAGCTTTGTTCCATGGAGGCTGTCCACAGCAGAGCCACAAAGATATCCATCACACAGGGATGAGCGAGTGCCCCACCATGGCCTGCAGCTGGCATGCCCGTGTGTCAGGCTCCTTCCCTCATGGTCTCCTATGCCATAGTCTACTGGTAGAGCCTGGTCTTGCACAGCCCTTCCAAGAAGCAGCATCCTCCAAGATGCTCTAGTCTGATAGGCACTTCTTGCCAAATCAAGCTAAAACCAGGACGGATCACATGTTTACTCAAGGATATCCTTAAGTGCTTTGCTGGACTGGGGCCTTATCCAACTACATTTCAGGCTCTGGAAGGTCAGTAGGGATTGATTAACCTCTCTGCATGACCTGGGGGCTGGACGTCTACATATGTCAAAATGGAGACATTTTACTGAAGATAATTCTTCTCTGTTTCAGATATCTTAGGCAGTAAAGCTGGCCAATAACACCAAAATCAGAGAACAGCCACCACTTTCTAATCAGCAAAAAAGATGCAGATGAATCTTAACAGATTTAATTTATATCATTACTGCTGATGAAGTTGGTAACCTTTAGCAAGGAGACATGGATCAATAGCTATTAGAGAAGAAGCAGCTGCAGATATCTAAATGGGCATGGACTAGGAAGTGAGGTGTAAAAGGTAATAGCAGAATATTTAAACCAGATGAAAGCTATAAGGTAGGTTAGTGACCTTGAAAGAACCAGATAAGTAGAAAAGTAGAGAAGGGCAACAATGATTTATATACTTGCCCTGCACAAATATTACAATGCTTATTGAAGGGTGTAGTAAATTACAAACAAAGTAGAGCTTTATTAGATTAATGGCAAGGGAATTTATACAGGAAGGTTTGCTTCTTTGGAAAGTAGGTAAGAGAAACAAGTTTTATATTAACTCTTTTGTTTCTAGGCTTGAACATATTTTTTTAAATATATATATATGTATATATATATATATATATATATATTTTTTTTTTTTTTTTTTTTTGCCATGGAGTAACCTGATTTTTACTTGGTCACTGCAGATCTGTTTTCAGATCCTTGTGACACTGATAAAGCTCAATGCATGGAAAAAGCAATGGACACCAGGAAAGGGTACCCATGGAGGTGGAGGTACTAAGTGATAAAATCTGGTAGCTCACCAAAGACTTGTTTCTGCCACTGTGGAAACAAGGGAGTTTGGGGGTTATTCAGGAGGTTCACTTTAACTCCCAAACCTTTATCATGATCGCTCTGGTGTTGTCCAGACCCACCTTGGTCTCAGATCACAAAGTGCTGGTGTCTAAAACAGATAACAGAAGACAACCACTTCATATAAATTTTAAATCTAACAAGGCAGGGCAAAGCTTGGTAGAAGAGCAAAGGGCCACAGCAAGGTCACACCAAAATGGGCAGGGTCCCTGAATCTCATTTCTCCCTCTGATGCCACATCTAGGGAGAAGTGAATGAAACCTATGTGTACAAAACCAAACTTCTTGAATTGGCTTAAAGAATTCTATTAAGGAAAAATAAAAAGAAGAATTAAAGTGCACTCTAGAGAGTTTTTAATATTCGTAGTTCTGTATGTAAAACACATAATTAATCTCAGCCTCTTTATATCAGTGGAAAGTACAAACCGTCCAGCACTCATAGTTGCATATAGAAACATATTTATAATCACACTAAGTCCCCACAGTGACTTTCACAACTTGTTTGACCACGGTCATCTAGAAAACAGCTAACTCTACAAGGAGGGCACCGGGGCACAGTCTGACCCCGTTAATCAGGGCATGGTCAGCTGCATTACTGGGATACACACCCCAGCCTGCTGAGCATTAGGGGCCATGATTGCCTTTTGCTGCAGGAGTGACTGGTGATGCCCTCCTCCAGCCCTGAGACTGCATTTAGTGAAATCGGTGGCCAAATCCTTACTGTTGTCATCAGGGTCAGGCCTGAGGAGCTGGCACTACACGGTGTGCTGCTCAATATTCTCACCTCACCATGCACAGGTGACCCAAAAACCTGATCCACAGCCCAGCGAGCCCCTTTTGGGCTTCACTATGCTCTGGATCAAGCCCCAGGAGAACAATTAGAATCAACGAGCTCAAATAAAAATGAGTTATTGCGAGCATATTTCTAATCATTTTTATTTGTTCCTCTTTGCTCCCTGTAAGAGCCCTCACCCAGGCGTGATGCAGCCAAAGGAAGTCTTAGCTAAAAGAGGATTGTGGGTTAATATTCATACTCAAAAGATCTGCTTACAGGGGAAAAATACGATAGCTAAGAAAAAAATATTCAACAGCAACACCACCTGCAGAGAACTATTTTTTCAGGTAGGATAGTGCAGATACAGCTATTATGGAAACATGAACCATCAGCTCCTTTACATAATTCTGTTTTTCCTTCCTTGACTTGAAAAAGTGGAATATGCTAATAATCCACTCTAATTCATCTCCCCTGAAGTTTTGTTTGAGCAAACTCATTCTACTTGAACTCCATAATTCCTATGTAATTATTTTCAGTTATGTTCTCTTTAAGTCTCCACAGGCTTCTAATGAATTTAAGAAAACGTATGGTCTCTTGGAATTACCTGCTGTAGTTTCCCTACTGGTGTAAGCTTGAATTTAGCTGGTGGCTAAGCTCATTTTCAAAAGTCATTATTAAAACTCTCTGCAGTCCATGGTTGTGATATGGACAAGAAGTTTTCCCCCCATGCACTCCCATGTCTCATCCTAAACCATTCTGGGCTCTAGTATGTAAAGACTGGAGTATTTCAACTCTTTATTATTTTATTTTTTCCTGAAAGAAGGAATGGATAAATATATATTTATTGGAACCCAGCAGCCACAGTTACTCCTTAAAACCATGCCCTACGATGTGCCTGTGCAGGGAAGGTGATTCCATGGGACGTGGGCTGGACAACTTGAATTAATTTGAGGAACTGAAAGCTAGGATGGAGCCCACTACTTCCATTCAGCAGTGACACTGCTTGAAAATGTGCTCTTTTGCCATGAGAAAAGGCAAAAACAGAGGCACGAGAAAAAGGAGGACAACTTCTTTCACCCCACTCTCCCTCCTTCCCCTGCTGCACCTCCATGAGAACCGGAAAGTCCCTCACACCTGCAAGGTCTGCCAGTGGCCTCATTTCCTGTCTCCTCCACATCCTCCCAAAGAAATGGCTCTCTCTGTTCCACAGAAGTAACTCAACAAACTTTTCAATGAAATATTTCAAGATCATCTGTATATGAAAGCCAGGGATTTGTTTTCCTAAGGAATTTGCATTTTCTTAACATTGTAGTAAACTATTTTTAAAGGAAATTTGTAATTCTTTGGGAAATCTATGCCCTTACAATCTCATCTTCCCTGCAAGCAAGCCACATCCAGATGTATTTATTGGAAGTTCAACATTTGTATTTATTTTCTGACTTATACAGTAATTAAAACAAAACAAAACATCTCAAATGTTAAGATAGACTAAAACATTTTGGTCTGATGGTGCAAAAAAAGTGTCATGATTGCAAAACAGTGAAATACCTAAATAAGAAATTGAAAAACTTTGATATAAACTATAATTTGATATAAATTATAAAGCACTGATATAAAAAAAAAAAAAAGTAATTTGAACTCATCACAATGAAATACAATAGTCAATACCACCTTAACATGAAACATTAAAAATGTCAAAGTAACACCTGTCTGTGAAATGCTTGATTGTTATGAAATTGTTTCCTACAGAAAATGGTCCCACAGAACTTTTTAACTCTATTTAATCAGGGCAGAAATCAAAGAAGAAGATTCTCATTTCCTTTTCTAAATGAAAAATGTCCATTTCATGAGGGAAAGGTCAGCTGTTCAACAGAGTGCTGGTGCACTTTAAAAAGCTTGAAATCTGCACCTGGACTTCCTCACATCCTCAATATTCCCCTCCCTCAGCCCGGCTGGGAATTGCTGTTTAATACTACATTTCTTGTTCTTTGTACCTCCATTACTCTGCTAGCTGCATCTTTCTTAAAAAAATATTCCTGTAGCATTTGTTGCATTATATATAATAAATACTGCTTTATGTCACAATCCCAGCTAGACAGCTATAGTTGTATTAAATATATACTGTGACAAGTCTAATAAATAGCCATCCAACCACATTACAAATAATCTCAAAGTCAGTCCAATGAAAATTGCAATAAATTCGGGTTTGCCTGAACATCTGTATAAATACCAGTAATAAGACAGATCAGAAAGGCCAACTGGACTAAACAAGTTTGATTTTGGAAAAAATCTATAGGCAATAATACTTCATTCTCCTTAGTGGGGAGAAGTATTCAGCAAAGAATATAACATGAGCAAAGGGAGAGGTTCCTGAACATACTGCAGTTTATTTAGATGAGAAAAATGAGGTATGCAAAGCAGGACGTGTTTAACTAAATATCTATGGAAGTTGCACAATCTTTGCATGCATTAGAAGAGGAATCACTTTGTCTATTAACAGGCTCCTATTGCCAACAACATTACCAGTAGCTGCAAACATCTACTGAATGAGGCAGACAGATACTTTTTTTTTTTTTTTTTTTTTTCCTGGGTGGGAACAGCAGCCCAGTATTGTCTGCCAAATCTTTTGGAAAATATTCCAAGTATTTGGCTGACTATTCACTAGCCTTATCAATACTGCCACATCAGCACTTCTTCACCTACCAACCACTTTTTACTGCTTTAGACTGACAGAAACCAAGAGCACTTCATGCAGCCCCAGCAGGAAGAGGAGGACTGTCCCCACCTTGCATGCTGTGACTGCTGAGCCTCAACAAGTGCCATCTGCACCCTGCTATGTAGCTTAAGGAGGTAGGTTGTTCATCTGTGTTTTACCACATAGAAAACATTTTTGCATTCCCACTGCTCAGGTTTAGACAGCTTTAAGATCCTCCCTGGATTTGCTTTCCCATTAACAAAAAGGCCATTCCCCGTGAGCTGTAATGACAATACTCAACGCAGTTCTGTGTTTATTCTCTTCTGCTTAGATTAGATTCTTTTAGTTTTAGATTTGTTTTAGTTTGTTTAGGAAAAAAATATATTCTGTTCATAGGAAGCTTTTAGTATCACTCCTGGTTCCCTAACTGTCTCCTCCTGGAGCCCTGGGATCAGGAGATAATGCTACCAGTTTCCCCCCATGTCAGTCCACTCAGAAAAAAGACAAGTTACACAATAGCTCTACTGTTGCACAAAGCATGTTCATAAGCATCTGCATAATCCAACATTTTCCACAGGGTGAGACTAATGGGTCATGTAGTCCACATCAGTTCTGGTAAAGACTGTAGGGGCATGGTTAAAGTAGGAGAAACAGGAAATACTTCTTCCCCATTCACCATCACCCATCATTGATTCACACTGAAGGTATTCAATAGGAACTGAAACCTTGGGCAGAGCACTGCTAATGGGAAAACAGCAACTTTCCAGGAGCCCATAGACCACGGCAGTAGAATGAACCATACATGCTTACGTGGAGAGCACAATAACACAATTACCTTGTGTTCTGTTCCTTGGGACAGCACTACACAGTGAGTTTGAAATCCTCATCAGCTGCGTCATTTGAGCTTCCCAGGAGGTGACATATCTGCAAGAGAAGAGACCAAAGCTGTTTGCCCTGATAGGTAATTCCATTGTTCCTTCCTTCTCTCCATGGCTGCCCAGCCTTAGGCTACCCCACACATCTCTCCATGGGATGCAACATTTGCTTGTATTTGACAATGTCTTTCTCCTCTGTGAGTGTCTGGGCATGGAAGGAGCAGCCTTGGACTTCCTCAGGTTTTACATGGTGGCATCAAAATCAACAGAGCACTGAAGGGTTCTCAGCAAAACGTGGGACCAGCAGATTTTAGGCAGAAAAAGTGGGGACAGAAGACCATTTTTTTCCACTGATTGCTTTATAGCAATGTCTTATTAAAAGTTAAGTATAGATATAGGGAAGTACAAACCTCAATTAATAAGTCAGAGCCTGCATGCATCTAATTATATTTACACACCCTATTGGCCCTAACTTAAAAATTTTAGTCCTAGTACCAATACTCAAGTTTGCCTGGAAAGCCTCAAAGCAATGATCACCAGTGAAGTTACTTGTCAGGCTCTCAGGCTCAAACAGTCCATGTTGTTCTGTCTGTTATCAGAGTTTATTTTTTAGACATTTAGACTCCAGAGGCTTCCTGCTGCAGAGCAGTAAGGCAACAAGGAGGATCCACTGCTTTGTGGCAAAACACTTCAAGAGGGGGAACCTTCTCAGTGATTTCACTGTCTGTCTGTCACCACATGACATGTTGCAAAGGTTAATTTGTTTTGAAATTCCCATTTATAATTTGCATTACTGATCAATCTAGTAATTATAAATGTTAATCTATTCTTCAGTGGACTAAAATTCAGATACTGAGACTGCTGCAATAAATAAGAATTCCATCACTTGCTGTTATTTATTAAGAATTGAGCAATACTGAGAACCCACTGAGTCAGAACAGTGAAATAAGCGTGCTTTCAAAACACACCCTTAATTAGTTTCAAAGCAGGATAGACCTATTTATATCACTTTGATTTAAATCAGTTTAGTTAATTGTGATTTAAATCAGAACCAAGAAATCTGAATTCAGATAAATTCAATTTGTACTGCATTTGTGCCTTTTAACAGATATTCAGAAGAAAGAGTTATTCTCAAAGACTCACAATGAACAGAAATGCTTAATTGCAAACAAGGGTAGCTTTGATATTATAGTTAACACTTGTTTTTGTTAACTAAGAGAACACATTAAGACTATATGTACATCAATATGTACATCTGCATTTATTTTGTCTTGATTTTTACATTTGTTTTGGGAGAAAATAGGACATGACATTTTTAGTCATCCAATTACCTTTTTAAAGTGCTTTGTGTAATGCTGCTTCTAAACAGAAGTATACAGAGAACTCTTTAAAAAGACCTAAATTGTGTCATGAACATTTTAGGAAATATTATTTTAAAAAATAATTACTTTTCAAGGTAATTGATGTACCTAAGAGTAGAAATAGCATCAGCAATTAACCATCTGAGCTATTTTTTTTTTTTTTTACGTGTTTCCATGTTCTCTAAGATCAGAATTGATCGATCTCAGACTCCCACACATTCTTTGTACTCATAAGATGGAAGAGGGTAAACAAAATTTCCTGTTTTTTCAACTCCTAGTTGTTTTCACAACTTGCAATATTCTCGTCATTACCTGATGGAAAAAGAATAAAATAAAAAGAAAATGTTCCTTTTGCACCTGCAAAAGAGGCTACATCTGTCAAAAGCTAGTTTATTACTCAAGAAGCTCCAATTCCAGGTGTCTAGCTAGTAATTTCCCCAGTTTAGTGATTTGACATTCTTCAGAATTTTGGCAGTGAGTATACACTCTCAACGGTTATTTTTATGGAAGGGTTTATTAACACGAAAAAAATAATTTTATTTTAGTCATTTATAATGAGTTTAGGCTGCCATCATTCCAGAATACATCTTAAATTTTAATTTTAAGAAGAGAAGTATATTAATTTAAAAATTAAACGATGAAATGATGCATGTTGTAAAAATACACAAAGGTCATCACTAAAGAGCAACTGACAGAAGGACAAGAACCAGAATGGATTAATTCACATCTGTTTTAGAAGGAAACCCCACAGAAACACTCCAGATTCCAATTTAGATTTATTTATTTTGTCCAGAGGATTTCCCTCCACCCTCAGATGAGAAATGAGCCCATCATGATCTGAGGCATCATTTCCTTCATCAGAAAGGTTTGCTGCTCTACAAACATAGAGCACAGACTCATCTTACATTGACTTTTTTTAATTGCTTCTTATCCCACAGTACCTTGTTTCAGCCTTGGGGATGCCAGCAGGACATTTGGTCCTTAGCCCTAGAAAAGGACTAGTTCCTCAGGAGAGTAAGAATTTGAAACCATTTTAATTCAATAAACCAGTTTTTGCCCAGTTTTGAGCAGAGGAATATGCATGTCAGAGCTGAAGAATGCTAGGACCAGGGAGGAACAGACCTGCGATGGAGCAGGACACAAAACATCCAGCTAATATTTCTATGAGGCCCTGGAGAAGTACTTCCCAAACAAGCAAAAACTTGAATAAAAAAAAATAAATAAACTTGATAAATAAATAGAAAGCTTTACAAAAGGGTAAAACATTTATGTAGAATAAAATATTTGCTTATTCCATCCTCCAGAACAGACACAGACTAAAACATTGTACTCCAAAAGCAGTAATTGAAAAGCTGTCACCATACTGCAGCTAAAGACATACACCCATGCCTTCCCCTCAGCAACATATTTTTTTCAGATGAAAACCACCACAGTTTACAGCCCATCTCTGCAAGTCTCAGGCTACCCAGAAATGACAACTTAAATGTGCAGATTGGACAAAAAGTGATCAGCAAATATCTCAGTCATGTCTTTGGTGAGATGCAAGGTAAAGGGTTCATACAAGACCAATGAAATACTTTAAAACCTTATAGAGTAGCTGCAGGTGTTATGTCTGCTAAGTTATCAGGTCTGCAAAGCTTGCATAGGGGAATCATTGAACAATTTTGCAAAGGAGGCTCTTGACACACAGATGTCATTTCTAATGTTTTAGGAAACATAGGAAATTCCAGCAACCATTGAATCAAGTCTGAATGCCTTTCTGAAAGATGTGCATTAGTCAAATATAAACCATTCAGTAAATATATGGAAAAAGTAATGCCCTGGAAGAAATAAACAAGTGATATATACCGCATCAGACTAAACAAGCTAGCTGTTCTTTCTTGGCCATGCACTACCTTTTAAAACATTGGAAAATGATCATAAAGAAAAGTTTGAAAAATAAAATAAAATGGAAATAAATGGTTTGTTTTTCCTACCACTCATATCCTCTGACTGTGCACTGAACCAGTGCACAGCAGCCTAGAGCCTGACATACAATCTTGCTTTAATCTCTTCCTGTTGACAATAAAAAATGTTATACAAATGTTATACAGAAGATATGCAATATCTGGTCATCAGGAAATCACCTCCCTGTATGAGGATTCTTTGTCTGTGCAAAGCTAAAGCCAAGGAAAAGAGCCTGCCCCTCCCCAGGCAGCACGCACTGAGCCAGGCAGGGATGCCTGAAGAACCACTGTGCTCCTGGATCCTCACATTTGGGACAAGCTTGGCATGCTCCAAAACAGCCAGTACTCAACTGACAATGAATGAGGTACATCTCATTCCCACCTGAACCTGAACTCAGGTCAGTTCTCCTGACGACTGTGTTGTTAAAAATCAGCTGGGTGTAGGAACTAATCAAGATGCCTATGCTAGTTGGATGCTTCACCTCCTGCGTGGGGAGGGAAAATGAAGAGAGGAAAAATTAGCTGACAGCAAGAAAATTGAGAAGCAGTAACTCATACAGAATTGGCCCAGAAATAACCAGATTCCAAACTCCTTTATTTGTTCCTGGACTGGGTTCATTCTGACCAGATAAACTCCTCCTCAGTACAATACACGGCTTTGGACATTGCTGTAATGAAGTGATGGGTCACGCTGGTGCTGTTGCATGCAGGATTTATGAGAAGACATCGCCTGAAATTGGGGAATGGAGGGGGCAGATTTCAGTTGGGCTATGAAAACAAGTTTGTAAGGCAAGTTTAAACGTGTGGGATGAAATCAATCACATTAAGGTGCTCTGCATGGGTGTAGCTCCGCTCACCTGAGAAGGATTCCAGCATACCTCAGTACAGAATCTGATCAGTTAGGAATTAATCCATAGAGCAGGTACATCTATTAACAGAAGCAGGCACACCTCCTACAGGTAATTCAGCATATTTCCTCTCCGTCCCTGAAAAGAAAATGTTCAGTGCAGGCACAAAAGCTGCCTACCCTGTCGATCACCTCTCCTCTCCCTGCTTGGCATGTTACTCACTTTCTTCATTCAGCAACAGATGTGCATAGCTGGTCAAATACTCAAAGATGTTTGTCAAAGTTTTCCTAAGGCTTTTCATCTCCCTGCTTTCCTGTGCCCAAATATAAGTCACCTCTGCTGGCTTTTGAAGCAGATTAATTCAGAGCACAGCTACAGAACTGGCAGGTAATCTGTTAGCTGGAGCTTGAAGCGGAGGATTTTTCCCTAACAAGAACAGTTAAAGGGTGGGAAAGGTATTTCTGAATTAGCACATTTTAATCCAGGTAATATATTTCCTAGAACATACCCCTCTATTGCAAATTCATGGGAAATTCTTTTATTGGACGTGATCTGAAAAGCCACAGGAGGTGGAGGAAAGCTAATCAAAACAGAGCGTATCTCAAAAGCACAAGGGGACAGTGAATTGTAGCCTCGAGTTTTTGGGCCCTGAAGCACGCTGCACCTCAATATCCTATGGGGAAAGAGGGAAGAAAGCTTTTACTAACATCACTCCTGCTCATCCCTAGCCTTAAGCAACTGGATAAAAAGGGTTTTGGTGGCCCAATCACCCAACTTTTGCTGCACAATGAAATGGGAAATGGATCATATCTGCAATATCTTGGAGTTTTCTGTAAAGATGAACTCCACAAAAATTTTTAACAACGAATCTCTCAATTATTATTATTGTTTAATTTGAGCTGTCTCCTAGGAAACAGTCCACCTCTGTCAGCATAAAGGAGTAGGATGCCACATGTGGACAGGAACTCCTGATAACCTCCACCCCCAAAATGCTCATCCTGAAACAGAGGAGAGAAGGAAGCATGGGACCTCATTGCTGCTAGCAGTCAGTGGGATCCTGGCTCCTATTTTTGTTTCAAGAATCTTCATACTAAATTTATGCCCAAATTATGTCATGTAATATCAGGCCATGTAGATGCATGGGTTGTGAAGTGAGGTCAGGGCTTAATTTCACACATCGTGGCCCTAAGTCCCAAAACAATTTAAGGATGTTAAAAGCTTTCTTACCTCAATGAATGGGAACATTCATGTGCATGAATTCAGACAGGTAAGATCAGGATCTAACTGTACAGAAGCAAAATGATATAATGGAAGTTATTTACCATAAATACTTCTTTTTTTTTTTTTTTTTTTTTTTCCTGTTAGAGATAAAAAACAACAAACAAACAAAAGAAATAGAAAAAAACAGGAAGGGAAGTTTGAATTATAGCTATTTGATGGGTAACATTTGCAGAAGACAGGTTAATTCTTGTAATCCACTGATATCATCAGCAAAGGACTAAGTCAAATATGTTTTTATTCATCTTGTATATCTATTAATACAATCCATTGCAATAGTTATTCAATATTTATGGCATGTGAGTTGCTGCATATTTCATTCTCTTTTGAAAACTGGGGTAGTTGAAATAGAACAGAAATTCTTTTTATCTGACAGAGCTTTAATCTTTCACTCATCATGATTTACCTGAACCATGGTTTGAAAAAGTAAACAAATTATTTTTTTGCAAGGTAAGGAGTTCCCGAATTAGAATTCTATAGTCATGGTTCTCAGTTATGATACACCTGCCACTCCTTATAAATAATAAGCGTGTGAAGATTGTTTTTTTCACTGACTGCATTATTTTGAGGAAATAGCATCCACCCTGCTGAACAACATTTAAAATCACTAATACTGTAGCCAAAACAGTCACATTCCACCCTTTAGGAAGTAAAATAATCACTCACAGCAGCCAGGAAAGACTGTCTACTCTACTTACAAGAATACACATAGTTTGTGGCTCTTCTCTCTTCACAACAAGACACACAGATCCATCCTGGCACCCTCTGGGTCCAAATATCCCAGAGTAAAACAAATGCCCTAAATCTTTAGAATATAACTGGTCCTGCACTCTGTTCTTTCATCATTTGACTCTCACTGAGATTTGTAACCTAATAGCTTGTTTTGCTTGGAAATAAAGATCCACCTGAAAGTTACCTTGGAGGAGAACATCTGCAAATATAGACCTTGAGAGAAAATCACCCACCTTCTTCTAGGTGCCAGCCACCTCCAAGCTGTGGGCACAAGGCTGGCAACTACTGTGACTGAAAAACCTTGCTCCTTGACACTAGCTCCTGAATGGAGATGATCGTATATTTGTTAAGACTGGTTCCAGGTCAAGGATGAAAACAGAGATATTGAGAAGACATCAGGAAAGCCCAGGTAGAGCTAGCATGATCCACAATGCAAGTTTCAGAATCAGTTGGCATTTTAGATTTCACTTATTTCATATGGGACAATTCAAATGGAGATCTTATTACAACCTTAAAAACTGACAAGAGAAACAGGTGACAGCTCTTAGTGCTGCTGTACCATAATCCATGCTACCCCAAAATACCCTCTGAGGCAAGAAACTGAAAAACCCCATCATGGAAACAGCTCCATAAAACAGAAAAATAAAGTATAAACAGAAAAATAAAACCAGACGCCAATATGTACCCAAAGGAACTATTAAAAGCAAAATGTTTGTCAGTATAGGATGCTCCACTGCACACATCTGGTGCTCTCAGCAATACAGAACATTTCTTTAATTGCTACACCTGAGACCAAGAGCAAGAAATAAATCTAGGGGCTGATCTCAATGCATTCTGAGACAGGTGGAGATGAGTAGCAGCATGAGGATTTCATTGTCAATAACCAAGCAGTTATACATTACTGCATTAAACAGGTATGTTCAGGATACAGCTATGGGTCTATAATTTGATGTCTGTTTTTCAGTTCCTTCTGGTGCAAGACTTTGTAGGGATAACTGTGATAAGCTTCTCATTTGGTGTATATCCTTCAAGATTTTTTGCACATTCCAAAATACCCGTATGCAATGTCCAGTGGAAAAGGCGATGGACTACAAGTCAGAGCAGCTGCGCTGACTCCAAGCTGCTGCTTCCTCTCATGGGGTCATTGCATGTCACTGAACTTTTCTGTTCCTGTTTTATTTACTCAGACTGCAAGCACTGCTACAAGTTTAGGCAGCACCTTGGATCTTCAATGTCTCTAGGGCCCTTAGAAACGCGCTGCAAGTTAGTACCATCCGTTCAGAGTCACAGCCTCACCCCTTCTGAGCAATTGTGAAGCCAAAGTACTGATAGAAACAAAAGGATCAAAATATAGGCAACAAAGCAACAAAGGAGGCACCTACCACTCCTCTCACAGGTCGTACTTCTAAAGAAGAAAACGAGCTACTAGAGCTACTAGTCCTCTTACTCAACATCTATTGCCTTCACCTCTCAACAGGGTGATGAGAGGTTTCCTCAGTAGTTTAGTGAGTGGTTGGAGTCTATACAAAAGGTACTTCAGACACTACTGTTAAAATGTTCACATCCTTATTAGAAGTTATATATTTTGCTCTGAACCCAAGCCAAATACTCTGAAATGGACTATAATTTCTTTCAGGCCAACATCAAGGTTCACCTCTTCATAATGACTCAATTTGCTACAGCTTGTCCTTTCATGAGCAGTGGCACGATGTTTCCCCTTTCCAGACGCTATCATCTCCTACACATTTTCCGGCTCCATTTCATGTAGACCCCATTTTAACCCAAATTTTGAGTTCTCATCCCTGTCATTACCCATATCAACAATCGCCTCTCTTGAATTATGTCTGCCTTGGAGTATTCTTGTCCTCTGCAGAACTGAAAGTTTAGCCATCCATTGCATTACAGCACATTTAAGGTCTGGAAAAGATACCAGGTTCACAACTCTCATTCTTCAGGTTGGTACTCAGATATGTGCTCAGAGCTAAGTATATTCTTATAGCTTACAAATACTAAGCACATGATTAAGAAGTATCCTTAAAACAGTCACTAGCTTTGAGCAAACATGAGGCAGTTCAAATAGTCTTTTCCATACAATTTGCCCTAGTTTGACACAATTTATTAAAAAGAAAAAACCCTTGATCTGAAAAGCGGAATGGATTTTTTCGTTATTATTATTTTTAAATGACAGAAAATTTTCCCAGGTATGATGGCCCATTGCTGTGATTAATCACAGTGCAGCCAGAGCAGAGGACTGTGTGGAGTGCTCAGCAATCAAAGACATCAGTCCTGCCTGTTGTGATCAGATTGCAGTTTTTGGCAAGCGTGGGCATCAGTTTCTTGATTTCATCTACAGAGAACAAGCAGAATAGGAGATCAACAACTCCTTTTATGAGCACCAGTGGCTCATTTTATCTGCGTCTGCTGGATGTCTATACCTCTGGAACTGTGCTCTGCAGACCTTACCAAGTTCGTATTGGCAATGTCAAAAAAAATGTTACTTTAAAATCATCAAATCAGGACAAACCTGAGACTTGCTGATCATTCCCTTTGATGTTCAGGGAGCTGAAAAAATTTGAATGTGATGGGATTTGTAAGGAATATCGTGCTTTTTATTCTTTTTTCTTCCTTTTCTTTTTTTTTTTTTTTTTCTTTTTAAACACAAAGCTTGAATTTTTACCCTGAAAAATAACATCAAGCATCTTTAGATGTACTCTTGTGCTGATTCAGAAGGAAAGGAAAAAAAAAAATCAAATCAATACTAGAACTCAAAAAACAAACAAACAAACAAAAAACCAACACCCTACTAACAATCTTACCAAAACAAAAACCAAAACAGACCAAAAACCTATCTGGGCTGGTCTCAAAATCTTTTCTTGCAATATAGTCATTACACAGTATCATATTTTCAAGCTATATTTTATATACATAACATTGAGCATGCACAAACTATGCCACGACAGTCAAAATTAACAAAGAATGCATATATATCAATGTTACCAAAGCATATCAGAATGAAAAATTTCATTTTCCTTCATCTTCCAGAACTTCATTCAGTGCACTTCCAGACTACATTTTTTTATTTTTTGTAATGTACAATTCCTCTATCCAAAGTTTTGTGATTAGTTCAATGACATGGTAATTGTTTCTTTCCTGTTTAGAAATATCCTGAATAGGATGAAGTTCAATTTCTGGCTGCAAATACCTCTTCATAATTACCATTGTGTAACTGCTTTTTCTAAAGGATTACATTAAAATTATTTTAGGCATCTATTTCAATTTTATTTAAAATAGATTTCCTGAAGCTAAAAAACCTTTGCATTTACTTTTGGCCTTCTCCTCATTACTGCTTCACGTGTAATGATGCCATAATGATTCACTGCTTGATGTTCTCCAGTTTCAGACTTATTTATTGTAATTGCCTAATTTCTTATGAGAAAGGCAGATAAGGAAATATTTCAAGAGGCTTGTAAATAACTGCCAAGGACCACAAAACTGCAGTTTTTCTTAATTTATATCTAAAATGTTTTGCTGTGCTAGCTCAAATAATGTGTTTATACAATTTTTTTCAGTGCAGTTTGTGTCATTCATCACTCATTAAGCACTATGAGCTACGCATCCTGTTTTAAAACTTCAAGGTATTTTTCTGGTTACCATTACTGCAATGCATTGTATTTTTTTTTCCTTGAAAACCAGCAGTAGGGTAATGACGTGACTTTGGATAAAAGACTCTCCTTTTGATTTAACTCCAGCTATTCTTACCTATGAAATAAAAAAGGTCCCAGTCCTGCACAGTTGCATGACTCCTTGATTTCCCAGTGCAAAAGTAGTCAGGGTTCAGTCTTTTCTGGATTTCAGCTTCTTGAGAGTTTCACTTATGATATATGCTTTTTACTATTTTGTAGTTTTTGTTACACCCTTTAAAAATAGTCAAGGAGAAAATACCTATCCTGAAAGCATGACCTTGCAATATTTTTCCATTCTGCCTTCTAGCTCTAGGAGGGAATATGGGCTGGCTAATAAACGCGGTTTCCAGCACCATGCTGCTAACATGATTGATGTTGCGGGTGGCAGTGCTTATGATAATAGGGAAGTTAATGAGAAAAGCCAGGCTGGTTCATGTTTTGTAAGACTCAAAATAAAACTCAGCATTTGTCAATAGGGGAGAGACAAACACTGAAAAAGAGAGAAAGAAAGAAAGGTTACAGTCCAAAAAAGCAGGTATTCAAAACAGGAGAATGACACTGTCCTAGCTAGAAATATCGGTGAATAGTGTTGTATGTTGGCCTTGTGCAATGATGCCTTGTTTACATGGTTTATATTAATATCAGTTACTTCCTGAACCGAGACTGAGGATGTGTTGAAGTAAGGATTTGTGAGGATATTTAAAAATAGGGTGAAGAGACAGAGAGGAAAGATCAGGAGTCCAGAATAAGTACTATTGAATTTGTGTGGCACTGTGCAGACTTCTAGCTTGTTCATAGGTTAAAACTGCAGACCTTATGAAAGGAATTGTAGGCAAACAAAAACAAAAAGAGAAATATATACAAAAACACACCACCACTAAAAAACACTAAGATTTTAGTCACAGAAGCGTGGTAAATCTGGAGGAAATATCACAGAAGTGATAAGGCTGGCAATTTTAAATTCAGTCCAGTCTGCTTTCTGCATCTGCAGAGCCTTGCTTTGCAGAAATAACCATGCAAAGACAAAGGGCAGGCAGGTAAGACCCTGCTCTTCAATTACCCATGCACACAGCTTTGCAGAGATAAAATGAAATGGTGTGTGCCTTTTCCAGCAGAACCCAATGGGAAATATGGCTCTGGGACAGTCCCCTTTCCCTCCCCTTCCCCTGCAGATAGAGGTCTAAAAAATAAATTCTTTACTTAGAACTATGGCTAAAGTTCACCCTAATACCGTTACGACAGGTTTTGTTCTGATACATGTGGCAGTCTGCTACTTTTGAATCTTCCTTTGACTAAAGCTACTTGTTCTCAAACACTTGACATTCCTCTTTGTAAGAGAACCATTGGGTTGGCAGAAATTCAGTGAAAGATAAAGAACCGCATCCAGAAACAATTCTAACATGGTAGAGAGAGAGAAAAAAAAATAAAATAAAATAAGGATGGGTGAGCAAGTTGAAAGATATGGATTAATTGGTACTAGAGGGAATTAGTATAGATAAAGAGGAGAATAAAAGGAGTGGTTTGTCAACATGGATGGGCCTTGAATTGCCTTAAGAAAGGATCTGTACACGCATTCCTTGGTTTTCTACTTAGTCATTAATTACTTCTTGAGTCTTGCAAATACAGGCATGCTTACACCGTGTAACACAGAGCTGTGCTGGAGATCCCCAAGCCAGATACACAAAGAAACTAGCACATCTACACACTGCAATGCTGTGCCACACAGACAAACTCAATCTGGTCACAGAAACAGCGTTACCTCACAGGAACACCTCGCCTGGGCACAGCACCGTACCTGGACCCACAGCACCCAGCTGGAGCTAGGCCAGCTGTCTTCACAAGGAGCAACGTGGTACAGCCTGGAGACATTGCAGAGGCTGAATGGAAGAGCACAACACTTTTCTTCAAAACATAGAAAATAATTAGGCCACCTTGATGTTTTACAGAACTGATTTGTAAAGGAAACATCCAGGAAAGCAGGATGGTACTGTCTGGACAGTGAGTGAGTCTTACAGTGGATATCACTGTAGATGTCAGCAAAAGTCCAGGTCAAACTGGTGGCAGTCATACTGCCAGAGAGCCTCGCTGCTCACCAGGACCACACAAACAACAACAAGAGATGCAGCAGTGAGCCAGGACCTGCCTTTTTGTTCAGTTACATTTTCCACTGCTCTCCTTGGGAACGTGGCAGAATGAGGCTCAGATAACATCAGGAGTTTCTGCCACACCGCCCAGTATTTTGGCCCATGAACACCTTGCAGCCCTGGTTTTAGTTCTGTGCTGCTGCATGAAGATACCAGCACATGGTTCCCACAGGCAGGCTCCAGAGGCTGCCTGTACTGTTCTGCAACAGCCTTCAGGGACGTGAAGTCCCTGAGAAAAAGGAACAAAACTCACAGCCTTTTCCACTTAAAAATAAACCAGTTAAATGAGAGGAAGCAGGGCAGGTGGCTCGTTTCCTGTGAGCAGCACGGCTGATTGCAGGGCGAGCCCAGGCTGCGATTCATGGGCCAGGTTGTAGCCATTGTCCTCATCCGCCCGCGCACAGGAAGGAGAGCCCAGTCCCATTCGGCACCGCCCTGGGCACCTGAAATCTCGGCAGGACTTAAAAATGCCATGAGAGCAAGCCTGCTTCTCCTCATTTTGCTCTCCTTTGCTGGAGTTTGACCACCAGCATGCTGTGTGAGCAGAGAGAGGTTATTGTCACACTGTGCTGCCACAATAAACTGGCCCAAATATTCACAGGAAAGACAATATGAACAAATCACAACACGAGCACTTAGCACATGTATGAGAAGTTGTTGATATTTCCCTCTTCCTTGGTTCTGGTCAAAAGAACAAGCACCAAACCTGGGAGACAAATCACTTCCCGTTTCTGCTGCTCTGTTTAGGGATGTGCTCATCTAGAAAGCCATGCCAGGGGGACACTTTGTGGAAGTCTCTTGCTAAAATATGAGCAGGAAAGTGCTGATGTACAAGGAGGCCCCTCCTCCCCATTTAAAAGACATTTTACAGCCTCCTGCATGTTTCCTTGAAAGAGCCTTCCCTTTCCATCAGTCTTGTTCTCCATGGCAGTGGCTGATAAATTAAGAGGGTGACATGGGGTGATCAGCCTGCGTCTCCTCCCAGCCTGGCTTGCCTCTGCTTGATGCTTCTCAATGCAGAGAAGCTACTGCCCCACTTCTGGCAGGGAACAGTCCACGCTGCCATAAATCCAGACGTTCCCAGCAAGATCAAGAAGGAGGGCGGCTGTGGGAGGCCTCAGTGGAGGCAGGGGAAGCTATAACAAATGTGTGAAAATTAACTGGATGCATGTTTACATCTGATATGTCTACACATATGGGCACAGGCAGTCGTGTGCTCGCTCGGCCCTGGTTGGGTCCCACCAGATGTGAGCCTCTTGCAGCTGGGAAATGCCTTTTGTGTGTGTGTGTGTGTGTGTGTCACTGAGTCTGAGTTAAGCTGCATCAGCGTATAAAGCACGGCTGCAGAGCTCCCAGCCTAGACTGCCGCTCATCCAGATGGAGATGATAAAGCAAATGTTTGCACCTGCTCATGTGGACATACATTTAGAGGTTTTGCTGACACAGGTTCAGTGAAAAAAGCAATGGGCAAAACTCTGCCCCCACATGCTTGCACAGCTCAGTAGGGTTCAGATGTATTCATCTGGTCACTTCAGGATGTCACACACTGCTTTCCAACAGCTGGACCAAACACAAGACAAGCATTTCTTGCTCCTGCCTTTCAGCATCGCCTCCTCCACTTGCTGCAGAGGTTTGTCCTGTCCATGCTAAGCACCATGCCCCAAAAGAACCATCACTTGGGCTCTGGAGGGCAGACAGCAGCGCCAGTTCAACTCCTGTTTATCCACTGCCAGAAAACAGCTTCAGAATGGGTCTTCTACTGAAATAGCTACATTTTTCATCTGTAATTCACTTGTAATCTGAGGGCAAGGATCACAAGTCCTCTTATCTTTGCCTTCTGGTGCTCAGCTGTGACTATGCCAACTTAAAACACCAGTAGAGTAAGACTCCTTTCCAGTGCTTATGGCTGAAGAACGAGCCTAGATTAATTTAAGTGACTACTTTACACTTTAAGCTTACAAGTGGAAACTGAGCATACTGAAAAAGAGAAATCCATTTTTCCCCATAAATATTTTTCATAATATTTCTCAGAAAAATGTCTAAACTGATGACAGTGCAATCTACTTTGTTAGCTATGACCTTGCACTTACTATTTTTCTGTAAATAAAAAAGGGGAGGGCAAGGTTCAGATTTATTTAGTATTCTTCAAAATTAAATACATCACCATGCAGCTATGTGAAAAAACAGACCCAAGATTTCATCAGCTTCTCTCTTCTCCTCTGGAGGATTAATAACTTCTCAAGCACGAATTATTGTCTTGTTAGCACCATCTTATTAGAAAAAAAACATTTAACTTGTGCACTGGGTGTTAATTTTTTGACAGTTTGTTACTTAAATAGTGAGTAGTTACTATGTAAAAGAAAAGAAAATGGGGAAAGTACACTCAGGAAAAATATCCCTACCTACATATGACCTTCTGTACAACTGCCTGATAAGAAGTCAAATGAAGCAAGGCTTCATTACTCTTTTGGAGAAGATTTTCCTGTGAAAATAGATCTCCTCACAGTGGGTTGCCAGCTTCATTATTAATTGCCATACCCTCACATTCTTTTCTATGGACTATGGCACAATTATGGCCCTGGTGGAATAGGTCTGGCCCAAGGGGGAAGAGCTGGTGGGCTCAAGAGGGGCCAGGGCAGCTGCAGGAGCACAGGTACGGAGTCAGGTCACCCACCGGATCCACCCAGGAACAATAATGGCAGAGCTTGCAGGATGCAATCAAGTGCATTCTTCTCCTGGGTGATTAAAGAAATATTCAATTTGATGCAACTGAGGTACAAAAGCTCTCTGTATCCTTCTGCAAAGCACAGATGAATGCCTTGCTTTAAACGCTTTACAAAAAGTGCAGTATGCCAAAGACATATCACTTACATGGAATCCAGGCAGCTTCATGCAATCACTGCTTGCAGATAATTATACCAAAACTAATGGGAAATTAAAAAAATATATCTGAAGGGAGTAAGTCAACTTCTCAGTTATCAAGGTTTATTTTAATTCCCCCAATAGAAACCTGTGAAGGTTCTCTAGGAATACCTCTTTTCTATTAATGCAACGAATCCAAAATGAACACTTAAAAGAACACTTCCTCATTCTGACTTGGTAACTGCACCCAGTTTAAAATCTGAAAACAATATAAAATTGATATAAATTGACTGTCAATTAAACAAGATGAGATATGAGTGACAATGGGCAAAAAATTCAAGCAAGCTGTGAGTTTTCCTCTCCTTATTTCGCCAAGGCTTCTGCCCCCTGAAGTCTCTAACAATGGTATAAATCACATCTCTGTATCTTCAAAGTGTGATTAAATATCCAACATGAGAAAATAACATTGTACATCACTTAACAGCAGTTGTGCCCTGACATATTCAAAATCAATTATCTTTCACATCATGCAGTCTCAACTTTTAGCAGTTATTTGTGGTGCTAATTTGAGTTGTCCTGGATAATTAGAGGATCTGTATCTCCATCATTATAAAAAATTACTTTTGCTGGGATTTGCGCAGGGGTACTAACAGCATTACAATCATAGCAATTTTAATAAAGGCCAGATTATATCTAGCCCTAACACTCCAAATCTTTAATGAATTTATCCCACAATATCCACAGAAGATAATTAAGTACATTTATCCCCATTTGCTGTCAGTGAGAAAGTGAAGCTCAGAGGTAACATGATTTAGATGCTCACAGGCTAAGCACCCTGCTTACCTGCATTTCTTATGCACGTATACACTGGGAAAACAAACAAACAAACAAACAAACAAACCCCACAAGCACAAGGATAGTGGCAGAGGAAAGGTCGGACTCATCCTGGAGAAGACCTGAGCTTCTCACACCAATATGCCCTTGTCTTTAAGTACTGCAATATTTCCAGGGCCAGACTAGTTTAAACAGGGAGGATTCATAGGCATGAGTCCCAGCTAAACTATAGTATATGGTAATGAGGAAAAATAAAAATTAAAAGCCTGTTGGAGTTTTGCCTGCAGCAGGGGAAGGAAGTTTCCTGACAAGGGTTATTGTTTCAGAAGAGTTTGATGAAATAATAAACAAAATACTGCAGTGCTAATGATTTCTGTAGATCCATGATGCCTTGCAATGCAAGGGAGTAGGTATACTCCCTGCCTAGGAAGGGCTTCCTACATAGTTTCAATCTGAAATAACACACACTCCTTTATCAATGACAAAAAGATAGAAGGCAATTCCTCAGCACAGGGCTTTCTCTAGAGAAGAAGTGGTCCCATCAATGTTCAAGGTGTGTGAGAGATTCAAATGGTTTTACCACTCAGGCTTCTTTTTCAAGTTGCATTAAATCTGCCCTGAACCAATATTATAAAGGACAAAGGTCAAGGCTTTATTTATATAATACAAGGATGTAATGCAATAACCGGCTGTTTAAGACACGTAACTAAAAGATCAGGGACAAAGCTGCAGACAGGATGTCAGCACTGCACAGGGAATTAGCCATGCAACTCCCTCCTATTAATTACAGATACGCACATCCGAATCACCATGCATCACGACAAAAACGTACCAAGCGATAACTGTGATTCATACTTTACCATTAACAATGCAGCAAAAGGTGAAAGAGGATGGTGCTCTTCCCGTACCGTTAAGTAACCATAGCTCTATGTTCTTCCTATGTCCAACCTGAAATGGAACAGCAGCCGTGGAACAACGTGGTAGGACGTTATTTTCATGACCTCCTATAAATGCCATTTTTTGAAATGTTACTATATAAGGTATAAGTATTCCCACACCAACTGTCAGGCACCAATATAATATTTTTCTACAAAACCCTAACAAAAATTAAATATTGTTACAACTTGCAAGATAACCAAAAGTACATTATGTATCCTTGTGTCTGCCAGAGGCAAAAGGGTTTTATAAGCTCAGAAAGACTTTGAGAAGTTTAATTTCTAAATCCTTTGTGCAAAGTAACTTACTTGCTTAACATGGGGCATACATGTATGCTGCAACTCTACTCACAGTGAAGTACATCTACAATTTGGAGCTCACCATGAATTTTGGATACAAGAGTACGTCTTAGTTATGTGACATATATCCTCTTGTCAATGATCCTGTCCAAAAAAGTTTTAGCAACAATAATGAAGAGAGAGAAAAGTTTTCCTATACATTAATATTGTATATAAACAGCATATTGTCTAACTTATTAGGACCAATTGCACTCTTAAACATTCTTGGTCAGTTGTCATTAACATGAGTAAAGGATGTGCATACAACAGGCTGAACTTGATCCCTGAAAACACTTGTGATTAGATTCAGTCAGAGAGCAAGGAACTGCTTTTGCAAGAGATGTCTGCCCTTGCAACAAAGTTCCTTGGGTGTACAGTGTCTGCATGATGTTGGTTCTCATAGTAAAATTGAGATGTTTGAAAGTTAACAAAAAATTGCTCAAAGCATGGAAAAGGAGCACGCAACACAAAATTATAAAAATTTGATTGAAATGTCTCTGACAACATAGACATTTAATTGCTTTGGTTGGGTCTGCTGTAAATGCTGGTTTTCTTTCTTCTTTTCTTTTAATGGGTTTATTGCATCTAATTTAAATGTTGAATTTCTGGTTTATGCAAGACTGACACAAAGACAAAATCCATCTAATTGTAATAGTACTTATCTAAGGCTTTACTGTATTATTCTAAAAGGCTGTTGCCATTTAACTTTGTCCTCACGACATCTGTAACTAATGCAAAATTGGAGCCCTTATAAGGGCTTTAAAATAATGTTTTTCAGCATTAACTGCCAGGTAGCCTTTTTCAAATGTTTTCCATGCACTTTCTGTTCTAGATTTGGAAACTGTGGCTCTTCATGTAGTCTCTAAGTGATGGAAAAGATCCATCAAAGCTCTTCTGGTAACCAGGTGTATCCTATTTTCCCAGGAGCAGTGTTTCTCTGGCAGTGAAAGATGGCTGATGTTCTTTACCTCAAGTGAACTGTACCCTGTAGGCCAAGAGAAAACTGAGCCAAGAATCTGCTCTTCAGCTGAGCTGTTTTACAGGTGAAATCACGGGTTATGGCTCACATTCACCAGCCGAGACATGAAGGAGTCTGTGCTTGGAATCAGGAACACTTTGACTGTTCCTGGTCACTGCTGGTTTGGACCAGAAAGACACAGGTCCAATATTCACTACTTGTAGGCTTTGCCTGTCTCTTAAGGCAAAAAAGTCCCCCTTCCACAGGACTCTTCTCCTGATACATGAAAAAACTGCAGTACCTGCAGTCCTGATGCTTCACAGCTAGTGGCAAAGAACATGGGAAAGAGGTTTCTTCTGTTCCGTTTCCTTGCCCCAGTAACCAAAGATCAGAAGACATTCTTAAGGATGTCATTCACTGATGTTTCTATAGCATAGCATTCAATAGATAAATTTCAATATATAAAATCGGACAAACTACTTACATACTTCAGTCCTAAGACTTTATTTTATTTTAGCTCAAAGCTGGTATCTTCAGGAATGGAAGTTGTGTTACCTTTTATGCTTTATCAGTCTTTGCTAAGCTGACAACAATTCTGCAAATTTCTGACTGAACTATAAAGTTTTTGGTCACCGCAACTATTTCATTATAACCATGTCAGCCCAGCTTTAAGACGTAAAGACCTTAAAAGTGATCGCACAATGTTATTACTATAAGAATGGTGAAATGTGTGTAAGAACAGTGGTTTTTCATGTTATAACTCAGTTCCTCAGGATGGGAACATACTCAGCTTCCTGTTTTCTTGACAGCTGAAGACGCAGAGTGTGCAGTAGAGGTTGACTGAACCCAATCGAACCTGTCCTTTAATTTCTATAACTCATCTCCTGTCTCAGCCTGCTAAGGAAAGTCTCTCAACAATGACAAAAGTCTACCCTCAAGTTACCATCTCTTGTGCTCTGCACCTGTGAACTGAGGCTCTGCAATATGAAGCACTCACATGAAATTTCGCTGAACATATAGCGTCTCTTGGTAGAGATGAAACTCACAAGTCCAAACCATCATTCAGTGAACTCTGCCAGCTTCAGGCTGCCCGGGTCCTGTGCTGCATTAACCCATGCTCAGAAAAAGTGTCCCACAGTCCAGATCACTGTAAAGGGAAAAACCTTTCCAAATGAGAACACACTGCTCCAAGGTTGATTCCTCTGAATAAAATAGGAAGGTAAGCCACAAATTTCTGACCATGCTTTGAAATGCATTTCAGCCAGTTTCCCATCTGTTTATCTAAATGTGAGCCATCATGCAGATTTTAAACAGTCTTTAATGAACTCAGTGAAATTGCCACACATGTAAGTGATCCCTGTGTGTGTGTGTATAAAATGGAAGGATTGGGGCTGCTGTAACCTATGTGTAAAAAAAGGGAGGGATGACAGAAACGTGAACATAGGGAAAGGAAACACGCAGCCTCAGAGAGAAATGGATAGAAAAGACAAATAAAAGGTTCTTTATCATTGCTCAATACTAAAATAGTTGAACTTTTCACATGACAGATTTAAACACAACATTGGGAGAGGAAATTATTATTCCAGCTCTTTAGAGAGAAACCCAGTCCCAAAATAAGACTGCATAAGTAGTGGGAAACCCCTAGTGACTGGGCATTCCCTAACTCAATGCCTGTCTTGTGTGTTTTGACATTTTGGGGGTTGCACTTCTGCCTGCACGATGGAAAACACAAAGGGCCTTGTGTTTGCTTTTGGCCTCTGGCTGCTATTGTAATACACAATAACATAAATATTGTTAACATTCTTTCAGCAGTACAGAGCACATCTAGGAAATGAACTGCAAAAATCTGGACTAAGGGTCCAGTGTGTCCCAACCAACAGTTCATCTCTCCTCCTTGAACAGCCATTACAAAGGAAGAAGAAACAGAAGTGGGAGCAGAAGGCAGTGACAGAAGGAAGATGGGAACAGACGGAACTTCACACAGATCTTCCAGCAGTTGGGTGCCTGGGGGCAGTGGAAGAAAGGTCATAAAAAACAGCCAAACACCACCACAAATCAAATGTGCATCAGAAAGTTTATTCCTGGACAATATGGGTGGATGCAGCACAAGGGGGTAGAAAAAGAGTGACACGAACATCTTGCTTAAATGAACACATCAACTTTTTTTTTTTATTTAATTGAAATAAAATCTAATTAACTGCAATGTGTAAAATAAATTGAGAGCTTTTTGGCAGGGGGGAGGCAAAAGCTACTGCATTCCAGGGGTATGTTTTATTACTGCCTCTTTTTGAATTGCAAACCAGTCAGCTCAAGGGGATTTAAATAAGACCACTGTTAGAGATGTTCGTGCACTCCAACACCTTAGAAGAATAGGGAAGGCTCCTTCTAAGATGCCACTGTGACTACATCTTAGGAAGCTGATCCAAGCAGGGACACAGTTCCTTGAAAACCTTCAGAAAGAGGATTAACCTCTCCACACTGAGACACAGAAAATCTAACGAGATGCCCCAAAACTGCCTTCCCATTCTGCAATTTTAATTGGCACAGACATGTGAGTAAGAAGTTCTCCTGCAAGAACATGGGTGTAGCTGTTTGTGACATGAAGAGTCTGCTCTTAGGGAGGGCAAAATCCTGTCCTTTCTGAAATCAGCCACGTAAATCCTATTGACTTTCGGAGGTTTCCAGTTTCAGCAAGTAGCACATAATCCTGCAGCCCTGAAATCCCAACTGTGCAGATACACTGCACGAAGCGTTGTTTGAGTACTGTTCTTTGTTGGACTTGTTAATCCTTCTAGAATGAGAGGTGTTTGAAGTTGCAGCAGTTTAGATACTTCTGACTCCTGCTTCCAGCTCCTCTGTGACCTATACAGTGGTGTTTTGGTTATGGTTGTTTGCAGGTACTGCATATATTGGTTATGGTTGTTTGCAGGTACTGGAGAGCAGTTCCTTCACCTAGGAATGGGAGATAATCCTGGCTCTCCTCCATGCAATATAATTTAATCCTCCCTGTCCAACTTCCCGGCTTTCCACATCCCTGTATATTTTTTTTTTACTTTTGTAATGATCCATGCCTCCCCAGTTCACCAATCTTCAAATTTCTTCCAAGTAAAAAAAAAAAAAAAAAAAAAAAAAAAACAACAACAACAACAACAACAAAAAAACACAAAACAACAACATAAGACACTGTAGCACCCACATGGCTTCTGCACAAGTACAATATGAAGCAAAACAGGATCTCCTCTCCATGCTACATTCACGTTGGAGCTTACAATCCCACCTGGTTTGGATTTGCCCAAGGACTGGGTCTGTCCTTGGACCACCCAACCGCATCAAACACTGCTTCTACAGACAGAAGGTATATATGAGAATTGAGCAACACATAGGTGCCCGTGGGGGCATCACAAAGCAGCAGCAAGGCAGGTTAGATGTGGCAGAGCAGCCACCACCAGCACCAGGAACCTTGGTGCCCTAACGAGGCAGCAGGCTCGCTCATTTCCCATCGCAGCAGTGCTCCTCGTGCAGAACCGTCACCACAATTGGAAGTAATTGGAGGTCTTTCCGCCAGGCTCAGCAGGGAAATCAAGGAGTGAAAGGGCATGGGTGGATGGCTGCCGGGGCCGGCCACGAGCCCTCAGGGTGGGGGCACACTGCTGGCAGGGTGTGGAGAAGGTCGTAGTGCCACTGCCTGCTATGGGCTGCCCCTTAAAGGCAGGATGCAAGCCCTGTGTTTGCCAATCAGCTGTAACCACTAAGACATTAAAATAAACCCAAGCAGAAGTGTTGCTGACATCCTAGATTATATAAAGGGCTGGCTTTAGTGAGCAGCCTTGCCTCTGTGTTGTTACAGACTCCCTTCCACCCTTCTTGCTCCATTTCTCACCCGTGGCTGTGGCTCAGGTCTCATAATAGAAAGTCCCATGCTTGTCCTGGTCTCCTCACCACACACAGAGCAGGAATTTGGAGCAGGGTTATTGTTTGGGGTACTTCAGGACTCAATGTTCTCCTGAAGTGGTTTTTGTTTCTTTTTAAAAGCATTATTATTTAACAGTTTGATTAAAAATAATACCGAAGTATGAGAAGAGGCACTTGTGACACACTAAACTGACCTACTAAATTCCAAAACTCTCCACTACACAGCCCGTCAAGCAGACGTTTTGCAATTGCATTTGCCATGAACAGGTGGAAAAGTATTCGCCTCAGGCCAGAGGTGAACACAGACACAGAGGGGGCCAGAAAGCTAGTGGCTGTTCGAGGAAGCCATGGAGCTGGGTACCCTCAGCCCAGGATATGTCTAAGCTCACCCTGCAGAGCCAGAATGGCCAGGAGGCTCCAAGCCAGCAGATATTAGAAATCCAAATTCACCAGCAGCTTACCAAGCAGCTTGACAGCAAACCAGGCAGGGGTGAGTGCTTCAGCACAAGTCAGTAGGAATGGTATCTCTGCTTTGGTATCAACTAATCAGTCTTCTCCTGAAGGTGTTCCTTACCATTCCTGCCATAAAGCTGAAAGCAGGCTGCGGAGGAAGCCCCAAAACCTACTTTCTACAGCTGGGTGTAGTAGACAGCAGTCATCTTCTTGTGTCATACATGAAACATTTCTGTTTGTTTATTTTCCCCATGAACTGAATTTAATGCACACTGAAGCAACTGCAATCCATCCTTCTTGCGCTATGTTTTTAGTTTGTGACTGCTTTGTCTCCATCCTTAGACAAGACAATATTATTAGGGACGTTTTATAATAGTTATCTTTCTAACTCTTACGTGACTATTTACTGCCATAGGACACGGTTGCTTCGCACCCAAACATCTTCAAACAAAATACTATGGTAACACTTAATATTCTGGCAGGCTGTATAGCATCTATAATCCCAAGTGGGTCTTTGAGTATGTTTTATTGATTTGCTTTGGCTGTACGTGAATAAAGAATCAAGGATCTATCTGGCAGCTTTATTTTATGTTGGTACTGAATGACAGAAAAGGGAACTTTCACCCCAGTCAGAATCAGGTCCTCAGTCCTAGAGCCAACAACAACAAAAGGTTCAAATACGACCTCTGCATGAAAGAGTCGTCTGAAGAATGAGCTATGCTAAATCCCAGCCTCGCATCTCTTCTTGCAAGATGTGCACACTCCCACTCCCTTTCTGGAGCTCTGCTCCTACCTTGTTCCTGCAAACTCAAAAACCAAAATACAACAGGAGAGCTTTGATTAATTTTTCATGAGATACTCTGCCTTCTCTTCTGTCACGATGAATTCCCATTTCCCAGATTTTTCCAGCCTCTGTTTCCCTCCTGTGTGTCCATTTTAGCCGACCTCCACTCTTCCCTCTAGTGCCTGACACTGCTCTCTTTGTCAGGAGAGGCGCATGGAGTTCAGGTTTTCCCCTTTCCATTTCTCTTTGGACCTGACACTGCTGCTGACCCCTGCTCAGCCTCCTCTTTGAAGTGCTTTCTCTGCTCTCTGCTTTCCCACCAGATCGTGTTAACCCTCCTCCTCTCCCCACTGCATCAGTTGGCTTCAATAAGTGAGAGGGGCTCACTGGAACCTCAGCTTTTGTCTTATCAGTGCTCTTTCACTTCTCATAAAATCCTACCCACCTTCCACATAAAACAGTTTGGCAAAAAGCAACCACTGGGGAGGCCTGGAAAATGCTGCTAAATGTCACACAGGGAACACCACTAGCTGCATGAGACAAGCCAGCCAAGCAGGTCTCACATTTGACCCGTGCAACTGCACAGCGGCTTCTAAAAGCAAGAAACCCAGTCCCCCAAGATGTGATATTAAAGTGATTTTTTTGACATGTGCTTTAAACAATGTTATTCTTGTGGGACACTGCATCATTGCTCCGCTCTATTGTAATTTTAATAGAAAAAAAAATAATAATAACAAATTTAGCCTAAGTATAGATATCTGATTTGACTCAGTCTCCTTGGCGCTACAGCTCCTACCTGATGGATGTTCAGGTCAAAACAAGAAATGGTATCAGCACAAAGAGAGTGGTTTTGCTCTCCCATATTAAAGACTCCTGACAGCTTTCCAGATCTATAAATATTCTAATTATTCCCACAGAGTGGCAAGAAAGAATGATTTGTATCCTTCTAGCTTGTTGTGTTAACACATTCCCATTTTTCAGTGTTTCCCAGTTGGATAAATACCATGACAAATAGAGGAAACCCCTGCAAGAGAAAATACATTTTAAAGTAAATTGCACCGATGTGTAGTTTATAAATATTTGTAATGGTGCAGGGAAAATACCTCTATTCATCCCATTAATGCATATTGAATACAAAGATAACCAGCCTCCATTGATGTTTCCCACACACAAACACTATGAAGAAAATTTCCAGCACAGGAAAAAAAAAAGAATTGTATATGTTATATGAACATGTATAATCATATAAACAAAACCACTTCAAAATAGAAAATGTTACTTTAATTACATTATTAAAGCTTGATTTATTTTCTATATCTCTTTTGCTAGAAAGTTAAAGATCTCACAAAATCTGAGTCATCTTGCCTGGGGATCAAAAACAGAAAGAAAATTGAGAGCTCAGTAAATGTTATAACCTCTTAACCACTCTGCAAGCAAGAACTGATGATAACACTTAAACAAGAATGCACAAACATTATTTTGCTCAAAAATTGCATTGCAAAGATAAACGATAAAAACTTGGGAATACGCTGCTTAACACAGCAGGCTGAAGGACTTGTACAGATCTTTGCAATCGCCAAAGTGCTTTTCGTTATTGCTTTCTAGATCATTTGCTGTTTTAAAGAGTTATCATAATTCCAAAATCCAGCTCTGGCTTCTTCAGTCACCACCTGAGAATAGTGCAGCTGCACTTTGTTTGCAGAGAACAAGCACATTTCCACACATGTACGTGATGTACATACACACGTGGCTCCACAGGAGCAGCATGTGGACACAGAGGCACAGTGTTCAGACACGCCTCTGTGCGTAAGGCTGGGCTGGGCATTCCCCCACCAGTTCTGGACAGCTTAATCCCTCTGTGCCATGCTGCTGCACCCGTACAGAGGCTACAACAACCTCACCCTGCTCCCAGCTTTTCACTACCTTGGGCATTTCAAGGAGCAAGAACCTCTCACCTAATGCAAACGGGTACTTCTTCCACTTGCTTATTTTCCTGCTCGTCATCATCATGCAATTAAAGGATTTCTGATGCAAGTCATTAAAAATCTACCCCATGAAGCAGTCCAAAACACAAACTGTTCAAAAGCGAACAGTGTAAGCCCCTCACTTCACGGCTACCAGCATGCTTATGTGCAGCAACATCTCACCTTTAAAAATTTGCTGGCAAACTGCTCAACAAAAAAGAAATGAGGCTGGGGACAACCTTAATTTTCTCCCTGTAATCCCTGAGAAAATCAATGTGGCCAAGGCCACCGGTGTGGCTTTCCCCAGAGCAGATGCTTGAGGTTTGCAGGAGCCCTGGCTGACCCTCAGCAGAACCTCCTCCTCCCAGCTCCTTCAAGGATTTTAGCAAGGTGAACGCTTGCTGTTATGGAGCTGGCTAACAGCCACCACTCATTTTGCACTGGCCATTAAGCAGCCTGCAGGCAACCCGCATGGATCCGAAGCTGTCACATATGTTTGTTTTGCTGGGGGGGGAAAGCAGGTTGGGAAGGCTGGCAAAACCCGTGTTTCTCCTCTGTAAACAGAGAACCCTCCCGTGCTGGCTTATAAATTTCATTGCACCATATTCTCAAGGTCTCAGCCCTGAGCTGGACAGAAAAGAAGCAGCATCCTCTCCCCCAAGCAACTCGCCAGGCGGCCACATCCTTACTGGTGAGTTCAGGGCACCAGATGAAGGCAGAAACCTGCAGCCAAGACCAAAGGGAGCTGTAATGGGCCATGCTCTGAGCCGTTCCGCTACAGCATGAGGGAAATAGCTTTCAAGAGCAACAAAGAGCATGTACATTTTGTACCATGTTAAAGAGGAAAAATAACGACAAGAAAAAGAAAAGCTTTGGTTGTGAAGGATGTTCCAGCAGAGGTGATTAATGGTGTTGAAAGAAACCCCAATTGTTTTTTCAAACTTCTTTCCAATTAGCCACAAAGTTGCTCCCTCTTTTTTTTTTTTTTTCCTTTTTATTTTATTCCTTCTTCCCTTTACCTGTGTTTGACTTAGAGTTAAGGTTGGTGATTTGTATTATGACAGCAAAAATAAAGGATCGGCATACTGTATGCATGTGGATTTAAAGCATTGCCTTTGATGGCTCATTAGCTGCATGTGGCTACATGCAACACTGCTCGGCTGAGATATATTGCCCAGGATTTAATTCCAGAATAATTTCAAAGGCATTAAATTGAATGCTTGCCCTTTTCACCATGGTATTTAAATGGTACTTTGTATGCCAAGCTTAAAAAAAAAAAAAAAAAAAAAAAAAAAAAAAAAGCAGGGAAAACAGATGCAGTACTGTTGGAGCATGTACTGAACTTTGTTAAAATGTTAAACATTTATTAGATTATTTTTTTTTTTTTAAATAAGATAGTGTTAAACCAGTTGTTACTTCAATTAACTTTCTTTGCTACAAGGGAAAAAGGAGACGGTTTTGCTAATAAACAGCACTCAGAATTAGTGAACAGTGTCTCGTTTGTTCAGTAAGGCTTAAAGACAAGAACGGTCTCAAGCTGGAGAAAAGAGGAAAAAAAGGGATGTGCACATTTCTGCGCTGACTGAGCAGAATAAGCCAGACAAAGCTTCTCCTACAGTAGTGGGGAGATCAAGCCCCAGAGTGAGCTGAAGGTCATGAGCTTTGCAGCTCTGCAGGCACAGCCACGGCTGCACCAGTGCCCACGGGCAGAGCCAGGGAGAGCGCTCAGCTTGCAGCCCCATGGGGCAGGCTAGGATGGGAGCCTGCCTGATGTGCCACAGCAATCCCCCAAGCCAGGCTGTGCTCTCAGTTACTGCTGATCTCCAAACCCTGTTAAGACCCTGCATTTTCTCATTTTCCCTCCATTTGCCTCATCCCTGTAGTTTCAGAAATGACTAGTGGTAAAAAGTGAGAAAGTTCACTTTATCGATTTTAAGGTCAATCTTTCATTTAGAATTGAAACAAACTCCAAAGCACAATTTTGCTTGAGCTTTCAGTAGGACATCTCTCTGCCTGACTCCCTTTGCCTGCGATGGTTCACGCTTTGGTGCAGCTGGATATGCAGTCACAGCAGCCTGACACCGTGCCCATCTGCCCCATCCCTTTGTCTTTATCAGTATTCCTGCATCACAAACAATTCAACATCTCAACACTTGGATGGGAAGTGTTGGTGCAGTGCTTTATAAACAGGGCAGCTGCTTGCAGCATTTTATTTTACACGTGGACATTAGGACAAAAACCCAAAGGCTAGAGCTGGTGGGTCTACCAGAGTCTGAGCATTGGTCATTGCATCTGGATTTGAAATTTAACACTGTTTTGGAAATGCATGCAATTACCTAGAACTGTTTCCATGCAGCAAAACTCAGATGCCCTACAGCAGTAATACACTGCAATTACATCCTCAGCTGCAAGCCATGTTTTACTGCCTCAGACTTTTAAGCAGCCACTATCAGAAAAAGATGTGAGAAGCAGAAAAATGTTTGCATTTTTGAGCACATTTCAGAGCCCATCTGCCAGAAGTAGGGCTTTATAAACTGCACCACAGACTTACAGCTTATTTTACACAAATAATGCAGTCAAAGAGGGGGGGTGGTTCCCAGAAAAAAAGCAGAATTTGTGCTCTTACAGGAATCTGTCTTAGAGACTTCCTTTCTTTTTCATATTTAAGATGACTGATGGATTGAAAGATTGAGAAACAGAGATGTAGATAAATGGCAAACTCCCAGCAGCACTGCTGTCAGTCTCAGAGCACCACATCCACATTCGCTCTGCTTCATCCCCTTACCTCACAGCACAGGGTCCCCTTCAAGGCCAAAGGACCTCCCCTACCATTTCTCCGCAGACCCAGTTCTCTTCGTGGAGTGATCTCATCCCTTGATTTCCCACTTAGAAAATTCCCCAGGCAGCATGCGTAGATGTTTATAATCACAGTTTATAAGAACACCACTTTCCTTTACATGCTTCTTAAAGCCTACCTGTGTTGTGATGCCTTACTGAGAACAATACCAAATGATTTTTTTTCTCTTTCTTCTTTTTAGTTGCAGTTGTTCTAGGCATAAGATCCTGGTCCTCAATGTTACTGCAATACAAACAGTAAATACAACAACAACAACATCAGAGATATACATAAGAGACCAAAATCCAGACCAACTTCTACAAAGCCTTTTAGTCCAAACGAAAATACAAAGCTCAATAGTTTAAAGTCAGCTAACAAAACTATATTAACAGTTACCAAAACTCCTCCTTGTGCCTGAAAGTGCACACATTCACACACACATCCTTTCCTTTTCTGCCCTGCACTGAAGGAAGTGCAAAGCAGCAAATCCAAACACATGTGTTGCAGCTGGCTCTAGCTCTCTGCTGTGCTCAGCAGCAGGGGTGAGTGCTGGGGGCAGAGGAGAGGTTGCCCAAAGTGCCCTTTGACTGAATTCTGGTGTGTGTATACAACTTAATTGGGAATGTTGCGTTACCTGTAACCAGGACATAGCAATAGTTATATCAGCCAGTTAGTGACTAATGAGAGCTTTTCACCATTAAACCATTTTATCATGTACTATGGGCTGAAAAGAGACCTGACTTTGCTCAGCTTCTCACAAATGTGCAGAACTGAGGCTGGTCCCTAGAGGATGGTGCTATCTAGTTAGGATTTAAATATAACACACACACAACTTTTGGCGCGCCCCAATGCCATGTCAAAGGTATTTCCTCCTTTCACCCCAGTCACAGGATTTTTCAACTGGAACATCACACACAGGCACAGCCTGTGGTACGTAATGGCCCTGCAGAGTTCTCCCAAGATCTATTTCATGCACTTAAGTAAAGCTTCAGCTTCAAATAAGCAGGGTGTAAAGTCTTGCTTTTACAAGATTTCATGTCATGCTGAAGCACCAAGGACCAGTGTCTGGGGCAAATGATTTACTGACGTGGGGTTATCCAGAGGTTTAATTTGTCATGCCTCTCACCCACACACTTTGTTTCCCTCTTCTCTTTATTAGGAGGCAGCACGCTGCACACCACACCACTGGCAGTCAACGCAGTGAACAGCTCCCCTTTGCACAGCAGCAATTCATTTTTCTCAGCTTCCCTCCAGCTAGATATCAATGATTCCCCAGGATCTGCAAAGCCTCTTTAAGAGCCTGTCAGAAGTAAGGGAGCCTCCTTTTTCCTACCGCTCAGTTAAACACAGCCTCTGCATTTACATTACCCAGATTTGTGCATCAATCTCATTCCTTCGACGTTTATAAAATATTAGGTGTCAGTGTTTTAATCCCATGATCTGCCAGCCACAGTCCCATTCATCTGCCAGGATGTAGGCAGCCCCATTGTGTGAGCAGACATAACCTTACATCTGATCCATCAATGCCTTTATTTTTGGAAGCTGGAATATTCCGGTGCCTACAGACCAGCTCCTGTCCTGTACCTCTCACTGGACACCACAGCTGGGAGTGAAAGAGATGCTCAGGAGATGAAGTGAGACCTCCGAAGTGTTTAGTTCTCAGAGCAAACCAATCAGTTTTAAAACATTTTATCCAGCTATGGATCCTTCCAGGGCTGTGCAAGAATTTGGCTGCCAGGAGTTGGACAGTCTGACATTTCCATGCTTTCTCTGACTCACTCCTGTAGGGGATTTGCACCATAATGTCTTCATCCATAGAGAAAACCACCATCTTCTATCATAGTGGATGTACAAGGTTCATACCACAAATACCAGGCATCAGGCAGGGGTGTTTTTAAAGAGTTAAAGCTCCCCAAAACATGCCTTTTGCTCAAGGATGCTGCTTATTTATTTTACAAGGATATGCTAACAGTTAGAGCAAACTATCACGTTACAAATATGCACTTGCATGCAGTAATATGAACCATAGAAGAGATTAATTAGTGATGTAAACCTAAAATAGATTAAAGTACACTAACCCAGGCATCATTTCCTCTACAACGTGCCTGATTTTAATCTCAGCTCACTCTATAAAAGTGTTTTTCATGGGGTTTGTGCTTTACTCTTTTGTATCCTCCTCTAACAGATACCTCTACAGAACAGCCCAAGCAGCACTGTCCATACTGGCAAGAACCAGCCCTGTCATGGCAGTATGTGTGTAAAGGAGATAAACACGGCATAATTATTGATTTCACCTTGGGCTTCCAGAACACACAGAGGGGATTAGTACTCAGCTGCTCTAACGCCTGAGCTCATGTAGCTTCCTCAATTAACCTGCAGAAGTAATTTAACAACATGTTCAATGAGTCCCAAAAGTAAACGGCGGACACTTGCTGCACGCTCAGACAAGACTGCGGCAACAGAACCCATGCAGGCAGATGGCAGTGACCAAACCCAAGAGAAAACCTCTGCTGAGCTCCGAATCCTTCGCCAGTTTGCCTGTGATGGTTATGATAATACCACAGCAATACCTCGAAGTCCCAGCTGAGGAACAGAGCTGCTAAATACCGCAAAGCCACAGAAGTAACAAGACTGTCTGGATGCTGGAGGGCCTGCACTCTGGGGAAATGAGGCGGGGTGGAGCAGCAGCCACCCACCTGTCCTTCCACCTGGGGACGTGCAGGACCAATCCTGCCCTGTGACCCTCAGCCACAGCTTTGCTCTCACCTTCAGCACAGGTGGAGCAAGGCCTAAGGTGAACCAAGGAATCTGAGCATGAGGGAGAAGGAAACGCTGCTCTCAGGAGCTGCAACCTGCAAATCCAAGGCATCTCCTGGTTGGTGGGCATGCCTACCTGCATGTTCTGCTGTCACTTTAGGGGTTTTTGGCTTTACCAATTGCTTTGGGATGCCCTCTGTTGCCTGTCTCATATGCCCACAGGTCATTGTACGCAGAGAGAAGCAGTGAAATTGTTTCCACACTTCCTAGTAGAGACTTTCTCTGCATTCATCTGCACTTTACATTTGTGGCTCAATGCCACAGATTTGTGATAAGCTTAGAAGCATCTCTTCCTTACAGCTCAGATTCCTTAATGTGAAAGAGGGATAAAACAGTCCACTTCAGTTCCAAAACCAGCCAGAATATTTTTCTTTCAAAAACAGTAAAGTAATTTTAAGATATTTCCTTGGGGCAGTGGAAATATGAAATACAGCAATCTCCAATTTTAAAGTAGACTTTATTATTTTTTTTTTTTTACTGTGAGTGGTGTGACATATACCAGCCACCATTATAGACTAATAAAAGGGAAACTCAATTTTCTGTCACAATGAAGATGACCAATGAAGTTTTAAACATGGACAACACCCATTCAGTTCTATAAAAACTGAGCAGATTCATAAAGCTCCCTTTAAAAGAATACAGACCCTCACTGAAAATGTTCTATAGGGTTATAAATTATCCAGCTTTACAGTAGAAGGGATATACTGCACATCGCGATACTCTTTAATGTTGCCTGAACTACCCCTCCTAAAATGTTAGGAGTTGCTCTCTGGCACCACGGGGTCATTGGGCAGCAGCAGCCTGCCTGCCAACACAAGATGTCTTCAGAGCAGAAAGCAACACACCAGGAGAACACAAGTGGTTAATTAAATTAAAGCAAATATTACTCTGCATCACACAGCAGCCTGTAGGGCTCATCTGAAATCACAATCATTTGGAAAAGAGAGTGAATGACTGCCCTGCAGTCTAAATGGAGAAGATGAACGTAGAGATGAGGGAAAAGCACTGCCTAGAGGCCAACTCAATATGGCAACTGACTGTAGACTGCGTGAGGCCTGTGCATCCTTTCTGAATTGAAAATATTTTGAAAATGTTTCAATTGAAAATTGAAATATTTCTTGAAAGTGAATGGGTGTAATTCTTAGAACTAAATTACCCATAAGGAGAGAAGCCAGAATAGGACAGGCAGAGAGGTAGCAAGGGAGTCAGAGGTGTAGGAGGCTCAGACATCCCCAAAGAGCAGAAACTAGACATGCTTGGTTCTTGCTTGTCTACAACAAGAAAACAGTGCACCACAAAGTCCACTGGCACCAAATACAAAGGGAGGTGTACCATACCTACATATCAGAACAGCTTTGTTGCCTGAATACTTAGAGACAAGCGGTCAAAATACCTTCAAGCAATGATAAGTTTCTGTGAGGCATGTCAAGGTGAAGGAAACAAACAAAGCCACATTTTCCTTCTGTCTGGAAATTCAGAAACACTTCCCAAATCAGCAAAGAAAATTCTCTTGGAATATTTTAATTAGAACCCAAGGACCTCATTAAGTAAACCACTTTAACATGCTTAAAAACCTTTGCTGCATTAAGGCCCAAATCAAGCCAGGTATTGATGAAAGGTAATTAGAGAGTCAGATTCTTTCTTCACTTAGGAAAAAGGATGCACAGAATTTACCATTTTGCAGGGCGCATGAAAGGCTGAGCAACCCAAGGCTTTTTCTCCTCCCTGCTATTAGGGCTGTCCCGTGCTGGATGCTTGGAGGTCTGCCCCACATTGAGCCATGCTTGCTTCATAGCTGGAGTGATGTTTACCCCACTACAACTATTAGAGTACTATGTCATATTGTAACCATCAGGAAAAAAACAAAAAACAAACAAACAAAACAAACAAACAAACAAAAAAAACGGTGCCTTAAAAAAAATAAAAATAATTAGAGGCATCAAATGTGTCTTTCTGAAAGTCAACAGGACTTTCAGACTCTTTCCTCCAGCACCAGTCAGTACAGCCCTTCCTGAGAGCACCAGCAGCATGGGCTGCCTGCTCTGCATCAGCCTGCATCCTCAGTAGTGTGTTGTGGGCCATGGGGACAAACAGGGGGACAGCACTGCCATGGGCAGAGCTTTGGGCTGAAGTGTGGTTAGCATTATGGCAGCAAGAGACTGAATGAGTTTTCATCCAAGCCTTGGTCTGAGCCAGGTACCACATTTTCTCTGCTGAAATGCCTTGCTATCTCAGTAGTCAGTGCCATGCTTCACCTCAAATTGACTCATACAGTTCTTGCAATATAGGAACAAGACTTCATCATTGACAGGATGCTGATTCATTTCAAGTGGCTAATGATAGACTGGAAAATAACTAAATCTGAAAATATCTGAAATTCTTATCTTCCTGCATTAAGCAATCAAGAACCATAACTCCTTAACTACACTCTTACCTACTTTTTTTTTCCCCAGTAATGTCATCTTTTTCTGTCAGGGAAGATAAGACAGATCTGAATTCTGAGATTTATGCTTTAAGTCACTATTGAAAAGTTCATGATAACTTATTTTACATCTCTAGGCACTGAATTTTCAACACAGAGATAGGCCTGATATTGCAAAAAAATAAACTAATGATAGAAAAAATATTCAAGAACACGTGCAAGAGCACAGCATTTGCACTAGAAATAGGTTTATGAGAGGAAAGCTTAATCAGAGAAGCAGAGTAGGACACAACAAGCATATCATCAACTCACATCTGCAGATACGTAAGGATGAGGGCACGCAGCTTGCTGAACCCTTGGTACTGCTGCTGGCTACAGATGTGAGGTGGCAGGAACATGCTACACCCAGCTGGTGTAAGGACTCCCCTGGAAATAATGTGTGTCGTTGCTGAAGCAAATTGCAATTACAAGCCCAGCCCTGTCACTGCTGAACGGATCTCAGCACCCAGGTCACTCAACACAATACTTTGATGTATAACAGTCTTGAAACCAGGATGCAGCAAGGGTTCACAAACAACAGCAACAATCGATAAAAGATTCTGATAGGAGAAAGAAAATAACCAGCCTTTGTTATACATATTTGTATAATAGGGGAAAATGAAAATAAAAATACCAGAAAATGTTTGCTGCTGAGTTAAAAAAATGAAGATTAAACATTTGCTTTATCTGCGGCTGCTACACTGGGACTGCTGTAGAGTACCATAAAGAAAATTCCTGCTGAGAATTCAAAATATGCCTTCCAAACAGAGCAAAAAAGAAAAAAGCAAGACTGATTTAAAGTATTCACGAGAAGTAATTGCAAGCAAAGAAAAAAATACAACCCCCTGAACTGCAAACATAGGCCCTGAGAAGGAATCATCCCCTGAGAAGCTTTATTGGTTATAGCTCTCATGAAGTCCTTACACTTTCCCACTCCACGTATGAATGCAAATAGGCCCAGAGGGTGCTTGGACAAAGGGCATCCCACCAGGGCAAGCGGTGCCGTGGCCCTGCACGGCGCGGATGACGTGTGCGTGCCGCTGCGCCTGCCCGCCCGGGGAAGGCTGCTTTGTGCTGGAACAAGGATTCTCAGCATGGGCTTCACCAGCCGGGGCCGAGGAGCTGCGGCTTTCCTTTACTGCAAAGGACAAAGTCCTCTTGGTAAAGCACGGCTGAGACGGGAGGAAGTTTCAATCAAAGCATGGGAAAGAAGAGCTTTGCTGTGCAAGAGGCTGGGAGGCGTTGAATAGGGAAGGCAGGGGGAATAACGGCCGGCTAAAGCAGCAGAAACAAGAGGATGAATGCAGCCTCTGCAGAGACAGTGCTTCACCAGCGAGATAAGGCTAAAGGGCCACATTTTATTTTAACTTGTTTGGTCCCTGACCAAAGAGCTATAAATCTAAAGCCCCGGCCAACATGAAATAAGTTTGTGTTTCCCAGTTTATTGAACCTCTCGCTAGAAAAATGAAAACACCAGGAGAGACCCGGGCACTCGAGCAGAACTCTTTGCGATAATGAATGCAGTGTTCGGCGCAGAGGGTAGCTTGCCAAGGAAGGTTATCAAAACCAAAGGATAAAGACAATTTTAAAGACACATCTGGACACTGTTATGACAAGACCACTTTGAAGCACGTTGGGATAAAGTTTTAATGAAATATTCTTAATGGGAGAAACTTGCTAGGCCTAGTCAGATGAGAAAATGCCACAGCTCCTTATCTTGGAGAGCAATTCATCACTGAGGCTAAACCCCCTACCTAAGAAACATCAGGCTAAGGAGATGCTAGCAGAGAGAGACAGGCAGTGACTGCCTGCTGCTATTGTGAGCATACGTCTTTGGCATCAAGGAGAATAAAACACTTTTTTTCCCTTATTAAAGAGGTATTTATTCATACTGAGGGGTTGGTTCCCCTAGGACAAGGCACTAGCACCAATGGAGTGGGCAGGAGAGAGGGACAGTAACAAACACCTACACATCCCCACTCTGATCCTACCCACATGCCAAGGGAGGGGATTCAGTGGAAAGAAAAGGAGAGGTCTTATCAGAAAAGCAAGATGAAGGAAACCACTGAACAACAACATGCAACCACTCTTCACAACCCCAAGCAGCCTCCAGAAGCCCCAACCCACTTGATCTGGCAGCCAGAAGCACAGCGATCCCCAGGGCACTAGTGGAAATTAGAAAACATCTGGCTTTATCCAAACACTCATGATATATAATGCATGCAGGGGTTACGGGCCAGCTCTTCAGCAGAGCCTGCCTAACCTAAGCAAGACCTGCAGCTTCCAAAAGCAGAGGCCAGACCAAGTCTGCCCTCAGAGCACACAGGCCATGATCCAGGTCCAAATTTCACAGGCACTTGGTGAGGAGGGAAGGGCAAGGAGGAAGACTCCACCACCCACCCAGCCCCTTCGGGAGGGAGCTCAAAGGCTCGCAGCTCTTCCCAGAGGGTCTGTCAGTGTTTATGAGGTGCCCCTGCCAAATCTGTGGGAACAAACCCAGCTCCCCTCTAGATCTGCCAACAAGTGCTTACGGCATGGCAGAGATGGCCTTGAATCCAACAGACAGCTTGAGCCTCCCACTGTACTTTATATACATTTTTTTTAAATGAGTACTTGGGAGATCATTGTTGCTGGCTGAATACCGTTATAAATCGTGTATTACTGTTTTTCACAGAGAACCACTATAAATCAAATCCCTGTTTCAGAGGCAGAGAGCAGCACAGCACTCCAAACCACACAAAAAGACCACGGATCCCAATATACCTATGAACTCCAGCACTAAATTTACGTTCATTGGGAACATTTTTCACCAGGGACAGCGAGACATCCACATGCCCTTTCTGTGGGTGTCCTGGGATGTGGGGTGTGCGAGCACAGCAGGCAGCTGGCTCTCTGGGGGAAATGCTGGAGGGCATTTCTCATTAAGGAGATGTTCCTGTAAATAAAGGAGACTACTGTATATCATCTCCCACCCGAGGCAGACGCACTAACGTGGGGCTGAGAGGCAGGGCTGCTCAGGCTCAGAATGCGAGCTAAATCCTGGAAAGGGATCTGGAAAATGCCACAGCTGACAGCAGAGGGGAGGCGGAGGAAGCTGATGTTAAATCACAGAAACAGCAGACTGCATGTGGACGGCATCACACTGTGGCAGAAGAAAGTGAGAGGAACTGGTATTCAATCTTCATCATTAAGCACTCGCTTACTTCTCAAACGCACGCCTGGCCTGAGAAAAGTCTAGCTCAAATTCTGCCATCAGCTGCCCAGGTAGAAGTTTCCTCACAGAGTCCTACTTCCTGCACATTTATTCAAGGTAACAATCCTTTCCCTCCACTTCAGGGCACCATTCCCCTTCCACAGACAGATCTGGCTGGAAGGTGACCTCAGCGGGCTCAGCTGGAGTTAGCTGGTTTTAGAAGAAGAACATTATCTTATTAAAATCACCAGAAGTTTATCCCTGTGGCTTTCAATAATCAGCCCAGAAGACACTTTAGGCCCTACTGCTACCCTTCTTAATCCTGTTGAGCAGCATTCTTCCTTTGCAATTGAAATCCTTCTTCCACACAGGAGCAGCAGAGCCAGAGATGAATCCTTCCTAACTTCAGCCACCTAAATGCAAGGCACTTAATGCAAAATCACAATCTATGCTCCCACTCTAGTCAGGCACTGCAGAGAGAAGTCTTACATATATAGGTTTTAGAAGACTGCAAATCCTACCACACAAACTCCACTTTCTGCCACTGCACACAGAAGATGCTGGAAGCTTATGGTAACGTTACTGTAACACATAATAAAACACTATTTCCACATCTACTGAAGTTTAGCACACACATTTTCTTTGTGAATCTGAAGCCCTAAAAACAAAAATATAAATCACTTCAGCCACACAACCCCTCTCCAAAGGCCAACTGACTTCAGTTTATTCCAGAAGAACAGTTTGTACAAATCTAATTAGATAATTTACAAGTTTTACAGCAAAGCCCTGATTAAAATAAAACATAGGCATGCAAGACTGCTGCAGAGAAATAACCAGCATGGGATGACTACAATCACACAATGTTTCCTACCAGTACAGTTCACAACTGGATAGAGGGTTCAGCCCCTTACCCACTTCATGCTTAAGTCTTTGAGACAGTCAAGGGCAGATTTCACCTTAGAAAAGCAGAAGATCTCTTCTGTCTTAATAATGGGTTACACAGAGATAAACACATGCTGTATATATCCCACATTCACTTAGTATGACATCATGGCAAGGAATCCCAGTATGTCTCAGCTCTGAAGGTTTTGAAGTTATGCACTCCCAGGTAGCTCACAAATACACTGTCATTATTATTATTATTATTGAACAGTGGAAAACGTGACTTCTTAGTTGCTTTTCCTGCACTGCCACAGTACTGTCTGTTCCACATCCTAGCACTAACAAAGCAATTTAGAAGCCCTTCTGCTCAGCACGTAGGACAAGTCTTCTATCTGGTTTCAGTGATTGTTGCCTTGCCTTCCAGGGATGTCACATCATCTCTTCCCCACAGGGAACAGAGAGCATATTATGCACCTAATCCACATTTGCCAAAAGAAGCATACCTTCCACTTATTGCAAAAATTTAATATGTAGTAGCTAATTTAATATACAGTATACTACCTGCTTAGAAATAATTCCCCAGACCCACCTCTTCCAATGCTAGGAGCACTTTAAAGTCCAGGGAGAAGTGCAAATTCTAGCAGGGCTGAACTCCAGAGAAAAGTAAGTCCTACTCCTGACAGAGCTGGAACAAGAGGCAAGGGTCACTAAGACTCAGTCAGGGATTTCATATGAAATAATAGGCATAAAACAACAGAGCTCTGGTTGATAAAACCTTGCTACAAGGTCATACAGCAGAAATAGGTGTTTCTATGGAATTGTGTGAAATGTGGTCACGTACAAAGAACATGAGACTGGCTGAATTGCTAGAATGAGCATCCACAACAAAGTGATTGATATTTTACTTCAAAAATGAGCTTTTGAAATAAATATAGCAAAAGGTTTTCAAATTTGAGCAACAACCAGATGAATGAAAACCCGAATATTTTTGATGAAAGCTTTGGATGCAACACTTCAACTTTCTGTTTAGGAATAATAACAACAGCAATATTTAACTATAGTGCAAGTCTTACATATACCTTAATGCTAAAGATGAAAGGGGTAAAGAAGCTAATTTTCAAAGACCACCACAAAGGATGACTGAAGTCTCCATTGCAAAAAGTCATAAAACCCCATGTACACTTGGCCACGAGTGTCAGCCATGCTTTTCTATTTGTCAAATATATGATTCTATGATTCTATGATTCTATGAAATATAGCCTGGATTTAACCGTGATTCTCAAGTTTCTGCCAAGGTTTATAGGGAATCTGAACCTCAAATGTAATGAAAGAAGGTTGAAAGAAGAGATCTGGCAACAACCTTTCAGGTTTTATTCAAGTAGTTCTTTAATTATGGAGGAAAGTGGACCTGGACATCTGTCAGCACTTTAATATAGTGTCTTCAAGTGTGACCATATTGTTTAACTCCTTCGAATCAAATGGAAATGTTTATTTTGTAGTGCCACTTGAAAGAATTAACAGACTTCTTTTTGCTAGGCAGTGATATCAAGGAACAGATTAATCAGAAATAAAATCTAATTCAAAACTATTTAAGATCAAACTCCTCTTGAAATTTTGGCTTCTGAACAGAGAAATTGAGATCTTCATCAGCTCTTCTGTCTTCCTTAGTGCTTTTCTTTCTTCTGTCCCTACAGACCTATTTGTCATGTCCTGCTCTTTAGAAACTTACCCTTTTTAAGCACCTTGAAATGAGTGTCTTACAGATATTTAAAAGAACAAGGGTAGAACATTTTTATTCAAGCTGGAGTTACTGGCTTAACCCAGTACATGCTTAACTGCCTCACACAAGACTAGCTCTGTTAAGTTATACAGACAGGTCCAATAACTTCATGGAGGTTAGGAGAAAGCCTTTCAGAACCATTATTCACTGAATGCAGGAGAAAGTTTGTTGTTTGAAGAAGAACCTGTGTGAGCAGCAAAACTATCCCTTCTGGCTGGGTAATCTTCCTTCTGGCAACAACGTTATCCTGATCCACCTCACCAGTGTCTGCTTTCGGTGATTTGACCTAGACCTGACTGGTTCTCTAAGCAAACTCTTCTAGCTTTTTCCCCCTGAACTCTATGACTTTCTGAAGGTACATGTACTTCCATGCACCATTGCTGTCCATCCTCTTAAGTGTCCTCCTATTCTTCAGCTCTCTTGGTATTACAGCTGGCACATATTCAGTCCTCTCCATGTCCTTCCCATCTCCCATTGCACTGGACAGATGTCCTGTGTCTGGGGAGGGCTGTGCCTTCCTTATTTCCTTTTCAATTGTTTCTTTGCTATAAAATGAATGCCTTGGTCTCCTCTGATTCATTCCCCTCTCTCCTCAGGGATTTTATGTCGTAATCTGATTTTTGCAGGCAAAAGAAAATTTGAAGACAAATCCCCAGTGGAACTAATTTTCATCGCCTTTAGCTCTCCTATAATTGATTGCAGCTCTCATTCCATCACTTTAATGAGGGGGCCGAGAGCTCTTTGTCAGTGGATGGGTTAGGAGATCCTCAGGTTTCCTGATTATACACTCTATTAGGAATACAGTGCAAATGAGCAATGGAGTCCCTCCTGCTTATCTAGTAATGCCCAGGATATTCAGATGAGTTTTTCCTCCTTCAGCACTTGCTCCCATAGGTTTTGAGTAAGCCATCCTGCAAGGATGGAGTGCACATCAAGAGCACTAAGCATCCCCCAGCCATGCAATCACGCATTCTCCCTCTACTGCTGGAAAAACTGTCATGATCCTCTGGGCCTGGCCCAAGCCATAGTCTGGATGCAGAAGGTCGGACACACCACAGAGACCTTCCCTTGCTCCACAGACCTGAGCTCCTTCATGCCCTGCTGCTGTCCAGCTGCCTGGTCCCCGCTTTCCTCCTACCACACAGGAGCTCTGATAATGGGAGATGAGGAGGACAAAATCTTGTTTTCACCACCTGGCAGGCTCAAATGATACTGTTTCCATGGTTATTTCGCACCATAGTTTCTGTATGAAATATGTTGTTTTCTCTCATTGACACCTCAGGGGGACACTCCAGCCAGTAATGCTGCCTCCAACTTTCAATTATCAAAAGCAGTTAGAGAAAGGCTCTCCTTTCTTTTTTTTTTTTTTTTTTTTCCTTTTTCCTTTCACAACACAGATCATCGTTTTATTAATCAACAAATCTGAGGGATGCTGTAGCTCCTTGCTCATCCAACAGATTCAGCACGCTATTATAAACCAATAAGTAAAGTTGGAGACATTGCTCTTTTGGCATGATCAAGCTCTGAGCTAGGTCTTCAGATAGAAAACTGTTGTCATGATGCTCATTGCAATCAGACTCACCATTTCATTGTTGCTGCTTCAAAAAATCAGAGCACACCAGAGATAACTGTAGTAGATTCTTTTAAAATATAGTCTCAGAGCAATTGAGTAAGAAGTTTCCAAGGTTTTTGCTGTCATTTCTAACTGTGACTGTATCTCTCATCACATGCTTTGCTTTAAGCAGACTGCATTTGTAACCTGGTGAAGGTAGTGCTTTATTGGAATGATTCAGCCTGACCTTCGAGTGCCATTCTGGGGGCCTGGAAAAGTTGTGTGGCTGATGACACTTCAGCACAACTCACGGTCTGGAGTCCTGTCTGGTGCATGCATTTCATACACACAACATACAAACAGCAATACCTAACACCTGTCTTTTGTGGAACCTTTGCTCCTTAATTAACTGTACAGACTATCACTAAAGTGGTCCTTACAGCACTGCTCTCAGAGAATAAAGTGACACAGAGGCAATAATTCAATAGAAAAGTCAAATGGATTGTTCCAAGCAAAAAGAACAGAAGTACCCAATCCTGGATTAAAAACCCTGAGGGACCTGTCCTCTAATTAATGATATGCATCCATATATGACTTACTAGGAACATTTTAGAAATTATAGAACATCTTGTTACTTTGAGATGCAATGCATTACTCATTGCATGTTTCAGTCTATGACAAATGCTTTTAGTTTCCACTGTACAAAGTCTATAAATACATAAAACGTGTTATTGTAACCAGAAATATATATATATAGAGAGAGAGAGAAAATGATACTGTTTTCTGCATGCCTGGTATTTTTTCTGGGAATAAGAATAAAAAAAAGGAAGAGCTGAAAGACCGTATGTGCAGTATTATCCCCAGCCTGATCCCCACTGTAGCCATCAAACATGCAAGCTAACATTGGCACTACATTGTGCTGCTCAGTACTTTAATTTTAATGCACCAATATGTTGCACTTGAAACATTTTCTCAAGCAGTTCAAGAGATTAACATCTCTATTAAAAATAATCACAGGCAGCATTTTACACTGATTGGTGAAATAGCAAGATCATTTTGTGTTCACTCATATCTGAAAGTCTCTGAAAGTGAATCTTGCATCTTAAAATGCACTTATCTTTACAAATTGCCAGTAAAATGTTTATGCATGTAAGAGGAGAAAAAAAGGCTCCAGTGTTAGCTCTGCTCTAAATAATTAACAGTAGCAGGCAGAACTGAGAAGACTGGCAGTGCAGATGTTTCTCAGTGTTGTTAGTGCAGCCAATGGACTGCAGATTTCCCAACTCTTCTGGTACTTCAGCTGCTTTCAACAACTTCACATGCCAGTAATGGGGGACAGTAAGTTTGGTCCACTGTGCCGCTTTGAAAACCTCCACCCTTGACTTGAGAACAAATAAAACCTCCAACTTTTAACTTAATATCTCTCCCTATGTGAATATAACAGCTTCTCCCAGCGACAGAAATTCTGCTGTGAGTTGTGGCAAGCCTTGCTTGGCTGAAACCTACTGCAAACACACACTGTTTGAAGTTGTTACACACAGAGAAGTTGAAGCCTACTGCTGAAGCCAATACAACTGAATAGCAGCATAAGAAAGAAAAAACATAGAACTTGATTAGACACACTTGTTTTCTTTTTGCATGTACAGACCCTGCTTAAATCTATATCAGCATAACCCGGTGACTGCAACAATTGTACATATTTACATTACGCCCTGATTTTCCTTCTGAGCAGAGATCATCTCTATGGAATAATGCAGCCCTGCAATTTAATTATTTTAAAAACACACACAAGGCACAGCTAGGAGGGCTTCAACTCCCTGTGCAGTAGCGAGGCTCCTATTACTTTGTCAAACAGAGTAAAGCATGCACACTTGCTACTGTAATTTTACCATTAAATTAATCGCATCATGTCTAGTGACCCCACCCAAAAGCCATGGCTAGAAGCTACAAAAAGACTCTGCAGTACTCACAGGCTGCGAAGTACCCCAGATTCGTGGTTATTCTGCCGCAGCAATGTCTGAGCTGTTGACTGCTGTGTACCACACTCTGCTGGGATGAATCTTGCCTAGGAAAGCCAAGCCCTTGTCACCAGTCCTGCTGGCTTTACATCACTACTCAGAAAAACAGGTTCTCTGGCAGCTAGCGATCCTTATCTGCATGGATTGTTAAGGGTAAAGAGCCATTTCCTCTTTGCAACATAACTAGATATGTCTAAAAGTGTAAACCAACTTCAAGGGACCCAGTAGGAGCTTGTAGGAGGACCCAGAGTCTCTCAGAGCTCGCTAGTGACAGGAGAATTTCCTCTTCCAGAGTCTAGCTGTTCCGCATCTACTTCTATTGCAAAACTCTGCAAAGGAGAAGGCTAGGTCAGAGCTCAGCTTCAGACCCCGCAGAGGGGCAAAGATGAATTGCACAGCTTCTTGTAGATTTAGGACACAAGAACTCTTCTACTTTCTCAGCATCAGTATCCAAAAGAGGCACAGACTTTTGTTGTCGTTTAAAAAGTGAGGTATTTTAAAGCTCATGCTTAAATAAAAAAAAAAAAAAGAATCAGAACAAATATACCAACACGCTATTGTATATAAATATTGAATTCCTAGATCACATCCTGTTAAGCACAGCCCCTGGCAGAGTTTACATAAATCACGTTTACCAAATTAACATGGCACAAGTCAAAGCAGCCATTACAATTTCACTGTCATTTTTCGCTCCTAAAGACAGTGAGGTGACTATATAGCTGTTGCATCTGATCTTTGAGACAGCAAGAACCCTACCCTGGTTGGAAGACTATAATTTTGTTTGCTCTGGCTGAAAGATTGTTGTTCTTGGTATCTGCCTTACCTTGAAGAAGAGTGGCTCCTAACGTATCTAAAACCAAAGTCAGAAAGAAAGAGGGGAGAAGATGTGCGGGAACGTAACACTGATGTGCATTTTTCTCACAGCTTAGCTAGGGCCCTACCAAGAAGCCACGGAAACTACCAGAACAAGCGTTTTGGGAGACTTTGTCCAGAAGTTTCCCAGGGTCTCTCCCCCAGCAGATATAGCTCAATAGGAAATAGTCAGCATTCATTCAGGGTTATGCATTGAACTGCCTCTTGTTTCCACACAACCTTAGCTGATACCTTGAGGACAGAGGGCTCTGGAAAGGAGACCTGGACAAACAGGGCACCTCCTCACATCATCTGCCCTTTTCAGGTCTTCCAGCCAATTTAATTATGCCCCTCATGGCAAGTCTCAGAGAGAAGCCACAAGCCAAGCAGACAGCAATTTTATAGTCAAGATAATTTCTTCAAAAATGTCCACAAAAATAAAACCAGAAGCAGTAACAAAAGACAGAAGCTTGGGTTAACATGCCTTTTTTTTTTTTTTTTTTTTTTTTACAAATAATCCATGTCCTGTAATGTTGTTTAGATTCCCTGAGGTGACTGTAACCAGACACAACCACAAACCATCCTCCCTGAAGTCATGACATATCTCCTGATGTTCCAGAGATATCGTGTGGGACCAAAGATAGCAAAATAGAAACAAAACCAAAGACCACCCCCTAGATAATTTGTTTTTCCACAAGTATGTTAAGTATACAAAATAGAAAGCTCTTCAAGAAAATGAATCTTTGTCTCTATGCTGAATGCAAAAAATACATGATTTTTTGCTGAAGAGGGAGACGTACACTCTCCTGTAACTTACTTTGATTTAAGCTAAGCTCATAAAACCAGCATGGCTGTTTATTTCCAAGAATCATTTTTCAGTCTCAGAGTATTTTCTTTCATGGCCTAAAACACCTTTTTGCATCTTGAGAAGTAAATACAGAATTACTGTCCTGTTGGGAAATACATTCAGAAAATATTTCTCACAACATTTCAGTCACAAAGCAGGAGCTGAAATGTCAGCCATTTACAATAGCTCAGAAAATAACCTTTCACTTCTGGTCATTATAGTCCACAACAGAGAAATGGCACTGGGCAAGTGTTGTTAAAGACTAAAACAGTGAGCAAAGCCCAGCCTTGACCAAACCTGCCTATTCCTCTCTGAGGGAAATAATTGAAGATAGAGCTTCAAGGCAAAAGAGCATCCACTTGAACTGAGAGAGTCAGAATTGACAACTCTGCATTTCTCAATCCTCAGCTCTTTTTCATGAAGACCATGCCTTGACAGAAGGCAGTCATTTCTGGCATAAGCTATGAATGAACTAGTTCTTTATCAGCAATTTTACAACTCCCTGTACTTAGGAACAAAGTGTCCTGAAAAAGAATTGCTGCGCTAGTTCTCTCTCCTTGAAACTTCCACAGAGAGCAAAAATAGATGTTAGTGGCAGAAGTTGGACCAAAAATAAAAACCCCACAATCCAGGTGGCGGTAGGGGTGAGAAGAACAACTGCAGAGGTGAAAGCAGCCCCCAGTCAAAAGTGGGGGACTTTTGGGGGAAGCTGCTGAGTACATTGTCAGTAGAGCAGAAGGGCCAGTCCCACAGCAACCAGACTCTGGGGTTTTCAACATGGGGTAGGAAATAAGGGTAGCCATAGATACCACATCATTTCTCAGCTTGGGAACTATTATTTGCTGGGAGATACTAAATTAATCAGGTGTGAACCAAAATATCTAAAATATTAAAATATTAAACCTTAGCTCAGTCTTACAACCAGGGCATAGGCGGTAAGAGAGCACAGGAGATGGACACTACTCAATCACATAAGTATGGCTCAGTCCACATCACTCAGGTTTTACCACAAATAAAAAGACAAATATCCAAATATTTAGGTGATTATCTGTGAATATTTACAAAGAAAAAGGACTTTCATATCTAAAACACTGCAGAAGAGAAGGAGAGGGACCTGGAAGGATGGCATGCTGCAGCAGTCCTGCATTAAAGCATTCTGCCTACTGTTAGACCTGGCTGTGGAAACCAGCTTGCCTCTAATACCTGAGCTGATCACTTCTGTCAAAGCTACTCTGCAGCTAGAGGGACTGGTGAACAGACAGCTGAAGGGCAATGCAGCAGCCCTAAAGTCAAGCAAGACACAGGACTTTGGCCCCAGCATGGTCCTCTGCACAGGAAGAAAGCTGTTCCAGCACACTTTCATAGTGAGGATGATCTCAAAGCAGCAAAGCAACCATTTTTGTCTAAACTCAGGAATCCCTTAAATCCATGTTTTCTGCATTAAAAATAAAAACACCTCCATCGGGTTCAGCAACAGCATAGAGAGAGAACTCAAGAAGCCAGGCCAGAAGTGGAAGGAGGGGAGCAGAAATTACATTTGCAGACCAGGAAGCAGATGCTTCTGGCAGGGGTTCTGCTCAGCCACCAGAGCGCCTCGAGGAGGGTTACGCAAGAAATAAACTCTCCGCTTAAAAAATGTAAACTGATAAAACAGCCTTGCTTTGATGCTTGCTCTGCAAGAAGCATTTCAGTGGAATCAATAACGCAGCGTTGTTCTCTCACTGCAGTGACACTGCAGCGTCTGCAGAAATATTTTCACATTTCAGCTGTACTGTTTATTCCAGAAAGTGAAAAGTTTGTGGTGATTACGTTCAAGAGATGCAATCTATGATGGAACATTGCTGCAACCACTCAGACTTTGTCATGGTATGGATGATAAAGGATTTAGCCTTCTCTAATGAACAGCATACCAGATTTATGTGCATATTGTATTTCTCGGCAAGAATGCCTGACTTATTACAGAAACCACAGACAGATCCAGGTGGAGAAGCATTCAGGATATGACAACCACCTATTGCAGTTTAGATCAGAAAGGAAAGCAGCAGCTGAGCTTAGAGCATGGAGAAAGAGTCAGTTTTATTTTATGACCTTTTCAGAGTATCTTAAAAAAAATAAAATTATTCATTTAAAAGAAGTCCTAGTGCATTACTGGCAGCTTTGCCATGCCAAAGCTGTTATTGTTGGTAAAAGGAAATCAATGGGGAGTGTAGAGCTGTAGATGAGTAACAAGAGGGAGGATAGGCAAACACAGGACATGATGAATTTTTGAGTGCTCTGGATTTTGAACAGGCCTATTTTCTGTTGAAGTTTGTCTCACTTTGGGCACTTTTCTTTCTCCCAGCCCAATTCCTTTACTATGTCAAAGGTACAGTGTGTTAGTATTTATCCCAGAGGCAGGGCAAACAAGAGTCTTCACTGTCTTTGTAATAACATTTTTAATTTAAAAAACAAAAACAAAAAACCCAAATTTTTATTTAAACATTAGGGAATGGGGATTTCAAAACATGCATTTATCACAGTCAGTACCTGGATTTATTTTCCAAAAGGGCTGATGCTAATCACCAAAATGTATATCCAGACAGAAAACATCTCACTTGCTTTTTTTGGTAATCTTCTGTGGTTTTCCTTTCCTCCCTCACTTCCCTGTTCATATGTACTTCTGTGGAAGGCTGCAAAACCCCTCTCATCTGGCACTTTGCACCAAGGTGACCATATCCTACAAAGGATGAACCAGGCTGGCTGCACCACCAGCTCAGCTGCAGCATCTCTGCATGCTCGCACAGCCAGGGACTATAGCCATACCCTTAGTGATTTCAGGCTTCAGGACTGCTAGTTCAGCTGGATCCCTGTTAAACACTGTCATATTTTCCATAGCAAAAAGAAAAAAAGCAAGCACTTTAAGAGATATAAATATTTGAATTGGATAGCTCAAATTAAATCAGGCCACTGTTGAGAGAGGTAGCTAACAACTTAGCTAACATCTTTGGGTGCTCTAAGCCTACCACATTAGCCATTTCATTCCCCATATTTGAAATATTTTCTTCCAGTGGTTTCTGTGCTGAAGTAGCCAATGTGATTTATCAAAAAGCAGCAGCAGAAGTCAGCTGAGGAGAAACCTTCTTCAAGCACTAAGGGCAGTAGCAGCACCAGCAGAGCTCTCAGTGCAAACTCTTTTTCTGTACATCAAAACAAAGCTGTGACAGGGTGCACAACGTTCCCACTCTGACGTTAGTAGAGATTCTCCACACTACTTATGTTAAAAAAATAATTTGAAAGGAAGATTGAAGCATGCCACTATGACGCTGTGTAGTGTTCCATCTGGGAAGCAATGAATGAAAGAAGTTTCAGCTACATCACATTTCAATTGTTTCCATTTAAAGTTGTCTATAACTTCCAGTTAGAGAAAAAAAAAATCAGAAGTGTTGACTTCTGTGCTAACATTCATCAGATCCAAAGTTCAGCTTTCTCTCTCTTTTTTTTTTTTTTTTTTTCTTTTTTTAATATGTCATTACCATCAGCACTCCAGCAACTGAGTGAGCAACACAATACTGCAGGAATAAGAAAAAAAAAAAAAAAAAAAAAAAAGAGAGGGAGAGATGCTGTTGACACGACAGGCAAGAAGTTTTCCAGCTTTTCCTCTTTGTTTTAGAGCCTTTTTGGGTCTTTCCTTTTAGCGATAGAATCCTGTTTCTAGCTTCATTGATTACCTTCATTTCCAAACATATTACTTTTAATTTTGATCTGAGCTTCTAATTGGAAAAATAGAATGCCACACTCCAATTTCTATTTTTGTTTCTTGTTGGATCACACCCTTCCCACAAGTTTTCTTTCCATTTCTTCCCTGACCTCAGTTTTCTTCCACCTTTCCACATCTTAATTTTTCCTTGTTCTATCTGCATTTTCATTATTTGATGTTCCCCCTCTCCCTCCATAGATCCGATCTTTACATTTCATAAGCCAACAGTTAATAGCTCCACTTTCACTTACCAATCCCTTACTGCTGATACACACTTCGAGAACATGTGCTTTCTGCCTTTCTTTGTGTTGGTAGCAAAGAACTGCTGTGAATGCTGGCTCCATTTATTTACACTGCAACGTGACCTCTCTGATCCCAGACAAATTGTTTAGGATTGCTTTTTGTGGCAAGAGGTAGCACCACCTTCTCCCTGTTCTATTTTGACTTCTTTGCCTTGCATCTCCCTCTGCTCCAGCTTCTGGGAAGGAGTCACAGCATCGTGAGAAACGAGGCACAGCTCAGCAGTCTGAGGCTGCACAGTGAGTGCAGAGTCATGGGCTCCCTCCAGAGAGATTTGCCAATTTTTATTGCACAGGAATAGGGTAAGTCAACACATATGACCTCAGCAAGCCATCAGAAAGTACGTGGTCAAACTCAAACGAGGTCATTGAATTCTGAGAGGGACTTATTTCCCTCTCTCAGTGAAGGAAAGGTCAGCTCCCTTGGGGTGGGATGTAACTCAAGTACTGCCAAGATGTCCATGGGAATTGCATCAGTTGGGCTAGTATACAGCACTTGTAACAGATGATGACAAAAGCACTTGGGAACGGGCTCTGAACATCAATTCTGCATTGCCCTTTTGGGTTTAAATCACGCAGTTGCCGCTTCATACTTTATGTGTATTTTTTCCAGTGGTTTGTCAGTGCATTTCTTGCTGCTGTTAAACGATATTACTTTGGAGGTCAGCTAGAGAGTCTGTTTTCTGACATTACTCATATTTCAGTGTGCGTCTCTGCTTCAGAGATAAAAGCCCACTACGCTGCTGTACTCAGAAGAGTAAAAAGCCTATTCCAGCTATAAAGGATTTGCAGCCGGCAAAGAAGTAATATGGGGAGCTCAAGGTGGTTATCTCCCACGTATGCATAATGTACTCTCCCCTCTTTCCTACAGGACCTGCCAACTCCCCTTCTCCTCTTCCAGGGATCAGCAACAGGTAAAGCCTCCCAGAAACCAAGTCACTGCGGTAAATAAATGGGCTCCCATATCAACTGCACTAGTTCCTTACAGCTTATTCACATTGAATCGCAGGCCAGCTCCAGACCTCAGGCTTCAGAAGAGAATAAGGGAATCTAAGCCACCACTGCACACCCTCAGATACTCCCACCGGAGTGCCACAAGCAGCAGCTCACAGTACAGTGCCTCCGAGGAAGCAGGTTCTGAGCTGTACTTGTGTTACACAAAGCCCAGGTACTTACAAACTAGGGCAGCTAACATTAGACCACGCTGTAAATTATAAATAGCTCCCTCTATAGCTCTGCCAAGATTATTACTCGCTTTCAAATGCACGATTTGAATGCAGCAATGTTGCAGGAGAGAGGAAGAGCCTGTGCACTTTGCAGTTCAACCAATCTCCACACAGCTGACACTGACAGGACAAATAAGTGTCATTCTGCATCATACAACTGCCTCCTGACATTTGCAGGAGTTTCCCCTGCTACATTGCTGCAAGTAGCAGAAATACATTACCCTCTGCTGAAGGAGTTCTTCAGCAACCTGCACCTATTTTGGTTGGCACAGACCTCGGCTCTGGGAACTTGGAATCTCGAGAGAATTTGCTTCTTACACATCACTGGCACAGCTCACACAGCTTTCCAAGTCCCTTAACAACCTCTCCTTCCCTCATAATCTGTTTTCACAAACGTTTAGCCAGATCAAGACCCTACTTGGATCTCTGCAAATGTTTATCACACTGCTACGTCACCGCTCCGTGGTGCTGCCCAAGTGCTTGCCTAACGTCTGACTTCTGAGCAGGCATGGCTGTTTATAAAAGCTTTAAATGATGCACGTAGTGATGAGATACATTGGATTCAGCACTCTGTGTCCAAAGCATTACTATTAAAAATAGCCCAGACTGCATCACTGCATTTGTTCTGATCTAGAGAATTCATGCACTCTCTGGTGCCACTAGTAAATTATTGACTGTTTAATATAATAAGTGTCAGAATAATTTAGAGTTTAATCTACCTAGAGTTTGATGCAGTATTTAACTCTTTGATGCTTTGGGTCAGCCTCTCCTTTATAAAACACTACCCCTGTGCAGAGGTGAGGGGGAAGGGTAAAGAGAAAAGAGTAGTGATTTCTGGTCATCTTCTGGGTCTCTGCTCATCCAGCAGACTTCTCACGATGATTGCAAGCCCCACAGTGGCTTCAGTGCTGCTCTGGACAAGCTCCTCCATGCTTTCTGCCATCCCCAAGGACCCTCAGAGAGACCCAGTTGGGGTCTCTCTCACCATAAGGCTTTTTCCTTTGGTCTGCCAAATTTCCAGGAATTTCACACTGGCAGACTTCCCTTCCCCAAGCTGCAGTAGAGCAGTCAATTCTTTTTCTTTATAAAAATGTCTAGTTAATTTTTCACAGCTCTCCTGAGTACTTTCCACTGGATAATTAAAGACACAAACAAAAATTAAAAAAGGAAAACCCTTCTCCATGGATCTTCACATACTGAAAATGTTCACTGCAGATGTTATTTCCTCTTTCCTTTTACTCCATTTTGAGTTACCCTCTAGAAGTCTCCTTTACTACCTTTTTCTCTGAAAAGCCTTCCATCCTCCTGACCTCCTTTAATCTTCCTGCATCTCTTGGGGGCTGGAGAGCACTGCAATGCTTTCAGGAAACACTGTGCTCTTGCCATTTCTAGAGCTTCACAATTCAACCAAACTCACCATCTCAAGTCAGTAAGAATCCTGCTGCAAAGTTATGTTATTGCTACTAGGTTATACCAGGTTACATGAAAGAGACTGGTCCCAGACCTCCATATCTAATTCATGAGCTATATCAACATACTTTAGGGCTTATGTAAGATTTAAAATAGTCTAATCTCACTTACAGATGGCTAAGAAATGTCCTAGAAGAGGTTTCTGAAAAGTCCCACTGTTATTTTCTCTGTGTCCTATGTCGTCATCTAAGAAATCCCGACTGTTGTTGCAGCAGACTTTAGATTTTATTATTTTTTTTTAAACATTCTGTCCATTCTTCAGTAACTTCCATTTGCTATCTGTCTTCCCATTTCCACCTCTCCTTCCAAAGAGATGAAGGTGGGGGGAAAAATACACAAACAAAAAGAGTGTGATTTTATGAGTACCACACCACAGTTCGGGGATACTATTACCACTAGACAGCACCAAGATGTTGGTTCTGTTTGGAAAATGACCTCTTTCATCCCCAAAACAGTCATAGCCTTTTTCTACTTGCAAGATGTCCTTCACAGCAGGCCACTGCAGGTATCACATCAAAGACACACGGGGAACTTGAGCCATCAGCACACGGCAGGTAGAGTTGCTTATGGAGGAAGCCCTAAGAGGTCAGGAAGCCAATATGAAGCCAAAGACAGTAGGGCTTTTGTTGCAATATTGCAGTATCTTCAAACTGCAGGAAAAGAGCAATAAACATGTTCTTTCCTCCTCTTCAGGAATCAGCGTGCCACATTTGTGTGGTATTTGTTTGTTTTTCCCAGACCATATGGAATTCCTTTCCTTATTTATGTGTTTTAGATGAATCTGCTAGCAATAGCTATTCAATAGCTACAATCCTAAGACAGCAGACACATAATTTCATTTCCAGATTTGTAGGAAATCACCACAGATGTAGAGAGAGCACATTTCAGTATTTATGAAGTGCTGCCTTTCCATAAAGAGTAAGAACCTGGTTATCATCATAACTGTTCATTAAATCCAAAACACAGTTACAGGTGAACAACAATTAATCCAGAACAGTAAAGTTTTAAAAATCTATCACTTGCAGAGCCAGGTTTACATCCCCATACAGTAATCTTAAACACACCAAAGTCACAGAGAACGCTGGAAATTTCAAGATTACACCTGAACAGGGCAGCTAGCACAACTCCTAGAGAGCTGCTGGGCATGCACAGGTCATTAGCAGCAGGAATCATGTTGGTGTAGTGAACTGCTAGTGTGCAAGTCATCACAACACATGCCACAAGAAGCCTTTTTCTTGTATTCCTCAAAGAAACACACAACTGGTGCAGAGCAACTATAACAGGGGAGATGTTATCAGTGCTGTGATTCTTCAAGGAGAAATGGACATTTATCCCCTCAGCAGTTTCATATGAAAATACAAATTTCAACTTATTTGCAGTAGACCTTGGGCAAGGTTTTGAGGGCTATTTTTGTTTGTTTTGTGGTTTTGTTTTGTGGTTTTGTTTTGTTTTTTTTGGGCAGAGACAATAGAGAGGCATGTGCCATGGACTAGCTATTGATGAACTCCATGGGTTTTTTATTTCCTACCCCCTTATGCAAATCTTCTACCTTTTCCTGATGCTGTCACCACTGCACTGTGGGATACCAATACCTCTTGTATTGGTATTGGTATCCCACATTCAAATGACATCAGACTTCTGTTTGATCTGACAGAGCCACTGACATATCCTCATTGTCTTTATTCCCTTTCTAAAAGGGATTTTTTTGTCTGACCCCCAGCAGCCCTCCTACAGTCTTCAGATGAACACAAACAAACAAAAACTCAAAAAAAAACTAAACCAAAAAAAACCCACAGTTTTCCAACCTTTGGCTCCTGTCAGTGCTGATTTGGTGCAGGAGGTGAGGTGATCTGTGAAAGATATCCTCAAGAACAACTGTAGGCTCCCTGGGACTGTCAGAGTCTTACAGTGCTCAAACCCACACAGCAGGAGATGCCTGCGAAGTGTCAGCCTTCCTTCTGGCTCAGGGCCACAAGTTCAGGGAGATGAATTTGGGGAAAGCTGTGACTTATAAGAATATTCCCTAATTAACATTAAATTCTATACATCAGACTACAGCCACACATTTGCATTACAGGTCATGAGGCATTCCCCACATATCAGGGTAGGGGAAGAAAACCAACAGTGACTGAGACAGAGAGGACAAACAGAACCTAGACTTTCTATCCCAAAGTTAGTTCTAATGCTTAGAGGATTTCTTATAGTTTAGGACTCCTGGGGCAGTCTGGTGATTCAATATCCTATCTCCTGCATGCTAAACATTTTGTTTCCAAAGAGAATGAGGAGCACCTGTGCAAATAAACCCCCCAGTTTCTGCTCCTCCACCCACCTCCTCTGTAGCTGTGCCAATAGGGCCAGTTTTGTGTGTCCTCCAGGAAGCCCCATCATCTCTTCCTGTCTAAACGGCCTGATTGCATGCATCCACCTTCCTGCATCCTGGTAGGCAAACACTGTGGTATGGGTGTAGGAGGGAAAGAGACAGATCCAGAGGGGTTTGTTAGCAGAACCACAATGCCACATTTAGCGCTCACAGACAGCTCTCCTACACCCAGCCTGGGCTGGTGGTACAGGGATCCTGACCCATCTCTATAAGATAGAAGAAAGGTAAATTCTCAGAGACATTTCTCCTAGAGGAAAGGAAGAAGATGTGGATGCAACCCCATGCTTTGAGATATGACATACCAGAAGCCAGCCCCAGCTGGGAAATACACACTCAAGTCCTGCTGATGGCACTCTGCAGTTGCTGTCATTGTGCATGCAAACACAGTGACTCGAACCATATTTACAGACATTTTAATTTTGTAAATACATTATTTTGCAGCCAACTTTTCTCAGTACAGTAATTAGACAGAGATTTTCAGAAATGCCCAGCTCCCATGAGTATTAATCTAGAGGCTATTTTGTGCCTGCAAAAATCTCTACTCTCTCCTTAGTGCCTGTAAAGCTCCATTTTGCATTGGATTCCTAAATAAGAGCAATTATCCTTGCCTTGGCAGTAATACAACTCTCACGAAGAGCTAAGGCTGCTTTGTCTCCTCACTCCAGTTTCCTCCCATGGAGCTATTTCTTTAATACGAGTCTCTGTACAATGCTTCCAGAACTTGTGCTGCTATAAAAATCTTACTTCAAACCACCTGACTCTTATTTCCCTCTCCCTAAATCTAAAAAAAATTACTTTATGATATCTGGGGTTTATAATAGATGGGACACATGCCAGGGGGAACAATAGGAGGAAATGAAAGATGAAATTATTAGCCAGGAGTTAAACAGGAGATGAAATTACTCTGAAATGTTTTGGATATGAGAAGGCCTTTATTTTTGGAAAAAGCAGGAAGATTCTCAAGACTGGTTCTGGGTGGGGAAGAGCTCCTGTTGAAGAGAGAGACAATTGCTATCCTCCCTTAATCCTTGCTGTTCCACCTCAGTGTATTTTAAGGATAATTTCTGTTCTTGCATGCCCAATACATTGTTTCTTCCCCCACACCCCTCTCTTGCCTACAATTTGACAGAGTCCATAATAAAAATGCTAGTTAGCAACAGGATGGACAAAGCCATACTCAACAACGAAGGAGAAAGAAAGGGGTTTGGAACACAACCCAAAACTAGCAGCCACAAACTTCCCCGATTTGATCCCAGTCTGGGCTTCACACAATTCAAGCTTGTCTAGTACTGGGGTACAAAGCAGGAATTACACAGCCTTCATTCACTGTTGTGCTGATAAGATGATGTTGTTGGACACATCCTCTCTCCCTCCACAGGTCAGCTTCCTCACACTGAAGGAAGACATACACTTTTTTAATTGTTTCTCCTCCTTCTCCCATTTAAAACCTACTTAACAAGTTGGAGAACATCTGTGGCCATCATGCACTCATGAGAAGCTTCTGTGGCCAATTTTTTTTATCAACACCCTGCCCAGCTGGTGGGATTGGAAGAGAAATTAATTCAGAAAGCTCGGTTTCAGTGAAGGAGCTCAGATCTGACTGCAAATAAGCACATTTTAATAATAAATTAAAGCACAGAACTCTAAATTCTGCCTTGTAAGGTTGCATGTACAGGGGTGAGGGAGACTATCCCCCAAAATTTCATAGATGTTTAGCATGAACAACTGTCCCAAAAGCTTTCATGCTAGTGGAACCTACACTTGGTGGAGCTGCATTTAGAAGGTGCTTGAACCTTGCTGTAGCAGCAAAACACTTTCTGATATGCCAATATGAGGTTCCCCCAGCCCTGCAGCAGAAATAGCTGTGATCTTATTTTGTCTTTGGTTTCTCCAGGAATACATATTTCATTTTCCTTCTTTCCTTGTTCAGATCAAGTTCTAGGAACATACCAATATTGAACAGGCAGACACAGCCCATGTCCTGCACAAAGAGAAACAGTAAGACCCCCAAACCCAGCAAAGTTATCCCAAATCAGCCAGCCATGCCCACCATGACTGCAAGTCTCCCCCTTTGGCTGCAGTATACCACAATACTTGCCCTCTGGAGCAGCCCAAACAAAACCAGGCATGGAGAAGAGAAAATAAAAGGCAGAATTAGGTGAGCTGGGCACTTTTCAGACAGGTTGGAGCTCATTAAAACAACGAACACAAGCTTAAGTGCAAATCTTGTATTTCTTTTAGTTGAAACTTCAGGTCAGGATAAAGTATTTTTAAATGAGCCAGCAGATCAGCTATTTTACTTCCTATGCTATTTTTCATGCTGTGTTATTGATTTTATTTGGGCATTGCAGATTTTTTTCTGTACACTGAGTTTTTAAGTCTTTTTTTTTTTTTTCTTCTGGCTCATTAATGATGCTACCCAAAGTTGAGCTACAGCACCAGTTCCACTCAAGTTTCCGTAGAACAAGTGGTGGTCAGGGTGACCTTCATTTGACACAGAAAGTAACATTCATTTCCCTTACAACCTGCTATAAAAATAATAAAATATAGCTATTACTATTAATCTTCTCAGCATGATTGCTGAATGGTGAAGGCTATTTAAAAGTTAAAGTTATTGTTCTTTTGCTGAAAGGCAGAATTCCAAGAAAATGTATATTACTCTATTTAAAAGTTTAAAATTATCCCAAATAGAATTTTTTATCCATGCTGAGAGGCGGGAATTGAGCATAACAAGGCATGTTCCACTACTAAGTAGTAGGTTTACAGCTACTGCATTAAAGGTGACTGCCACGCTGAGACAGTCAGCACCAGCCCTGCCCCTTCTATGAGCTTATGAATCACAATCACTTTTTGATAACCACCTTATCATTCTTCTGGGGAGACGTCGTATTACCCCAGCAATGTCTGCTTTATGTACCACATTGATAGATCCATTAACTATTCAGTGCCTTCCTATTTTCTTCTGGGCACTGTTGGCAGCAAGCAGAAGCTCTGGGTATTATCTGGCTTTTGGTGCCTTTGTAACACCGTGCTCCGAGCCCAGTGCTTCCTCTTCACAGCCAGAGAATGAATCTGTTTTACAAAATTTACTTGTAATATATCCTCAATGGGCTTTTGACCTAATGTTATGCAAATCTTTGCTCCCTTAGAGAAGAATTGAAGAAAATAAGCTGAAAAGTATTCCAGACAGGAATGTTACGTGTAAAAAATACATTAGAACAGTTTAAGAGAGGGCATTAAGGATGAATATGAAATAGAGCATTATTTCACATTGAGTAAACAGACCATCTCTGGTGCATACTTAATTTACCTGTTGAAGCTAGCAAGTGTATGTTCTTGTATTTCTTAGCATTGCTCCTGGCAGTATCACAGGCTCAGCTTTGGTTCAATCAGTGTCTGTGAAGAATATGTCACGATTCATTAATGGTCGATAAGTACAAGAGAAAAACTGGATAAAGACTCAATGCCTGGGCCAGTGCTCAGCACAGGAGCTATCAGAGCACTGTCACTTCCAATCTGCTTGGAAATATGGTGCTCAGTTCAGTCAGGCACCACAAGAGCAGCTAAAATGGAGCAAAACCCTCTCCCAGCAGCATTCAGCTTTCCAGATTTTACAAGTCCTTTATCCTCACAGTAAAGCCACAAATGGTGGTTGATCTCCCAGGGTTTCTTTTTGTTGTCTGTGGTCCTTCTCTGCATTTCTACTGAGTGTCACTACAAAAGGGGTGTGACAGCAGTCATTCAGTCCAGCATCATCGCCTGTTGGGTTTGGTGGGCAAAGCCACAAGTTACATCTGTCCTGGAACCCCTGTTGTCTGCAGGGGTGGAAAGACTTAACCGTATGCAATATCTATGCACAACAAAACCTGAAAATCCATACCAGTCACATTTCTTCAATCCTTCCTCAGCCATCTCACAGATTTATAAGCCATTTTTAAATGATTTTTTCATAGGAATGCATCCTGGCTAACACTTCCTCTGCATTCAGCATGCTGCTTTTGATTTAGTCTTGATTAATTATTTTTGTCCAGCCATTCAAAGCACACTCATCAGGGGCACTGATTTATGGCACAGGGCATGAAATAGCCAGATTCTATTAGAAAGATTTGCAGTTACAAGACTGAGGCATTATTTATTGGGGCTTCACTACTAATTGGTAACTTTCTGCTCAGCACCTGTGAGCGGGCAAACGGTTCATGTTATGCATTCACTGTGGTGCTGGCTTCTTTTATTTACTTGTCTGATCTCACTAGCCTTGAACAAAAGGCCATAATTATGGGTAGCTAATGATACAAATTTAAATAAGACCTAAACACTCTCAACAGTAAATGGAGAGGATGCGAGAGAGAAGAGTTTCTGAGTTACTGAGCATACCTAATACCTGGATCTCCAGGCCAAAGAACGCAGAGTTTATTGACTTTTGATTTAATCAGCCACATGCCCAGAAATAGAAGCATTGAACACTAACTTCTGCATTTCACAAATCAGCCAAAAAGCTTCCCAAGGATGCTCTTTTGAGCTTTCTTGCCATGTTAAAAAGTGCTGCTCCCCAATTTTCACAACCTTTATTTTGGTGGGAGTTAAAAACTTACGCATATTTGGGCGCACATCATCTCCATCCCTTCCCTCCCCACCTGAACCAACATTGCTTGTTTGCCCACCTCCTAAAAACAAGCCAGTGGCATCTGCATTTCCTCTTTGGTCCTGCAGGGGTGTGAATGCTGCAGGAGAAATGTCTCTTGTAATTTCTCAGGTGAAGGTATTGAAAAAGGAAAGGACTGTGCATTTAAGAGGCAGCGAAGGGCCTGATGGGAAGCTCAGGAGGCCAAGAAACTCTCCAAAATTCAAACAGTTGGGTAAAGCTCCAAACTGAGGTCACATAGATGAGATTTTAATCTTCTGGCCTGTGATGCTGCTCTTCTCTGATGACCAGCAAGCTAGAGGCACCATCTTCAGTTTATTGCCTACACTGAAATGTGGAATTTCTGATCCAAGTCACAAAGTATTTGGCTATTTAAATGGATTCACAGTCTAACTTGTATAAACTCAATTGGGAAACTGTCTGTTCCTTGGTTAAGGTATTGATGACCAAGTTTAGACTCAAAGCCACGCTGTTAGCCCAGCATCCCATCACATGCTCTGTAGACCAGCAGCTGTCCCGGTTCAGTGGCTCTGGACAGTCACACACCCAGGCACTTCATTTCCCTCTCCAACACAAAGCCTTTAGCACCACATGCAAAAGGAAAGCTCTGGTCCAAGGGAGATACTAGTTTTAGCTCTGCACCTTGCCCTGAGGTCCCATAATTTTTCATAACCTAAACAGGACTGGCTTCTTCCCTGCTCAGGAGCCCAGTGAGTAACACATAGGAAATGAGGGGGAGGACGCTGGCAATTCCATGGCATCTTTTGTAATAGATGGGGTCTTAACCCCAGTGTCCTGGATAAACTCCAGTTCTGGTAATTGCATTCTGCATAGTTAAAATCCCCCTGCAGTTTCAAATGAATCCATTATTCTTCACTTCCTTTCCTAAATTGCTGTGCAGCTTTGCTTTGTGCTGCTGAAGAGTTGCTTTGTTTCACCTGAGGGATGATGGCATTTCACGGCTGTATGAAGTGGGCCTGAGCGCACAGTTTGTACAACAGTCAGGGAAACACTTTGGGATTATTCATAATTAATCCCTGTAAATGAATGGGTTTATAACACTGGGTGAAGTGGTACAAACACAAAGCACCACTTCTCTCTGAACTTGGAAGCTGGTAATATAAAACCTATACAGGCAGTAAAAGACAGAAGTTTCTAAAATTCCCCTTAGCCAGCTAAGCATGCAAGCTTCAAGTGACTGTCTCAGTCTTTACTTTCCCATATTGTTATTGATTAATTGCTTTACTTCAATTTCCTTGTTCTAAATGGAAACAATCATAACTCCAATCTCTGGCTGCAATACAAACTGAGTTCAAATCTTTAAATTGTATCTGTAGGAGGAGGTGACAGGGAGTGGAAGGAAAGCTTTTTATTTTTTAATCATCAATTTTCAGGTGTTCCAGGACTTATTATTTTCACCCAGATGTAGAGAAACCACAGGGCATTTCTGCTCCAGTCAAACCCAGGAGATGCCTCAGCATCACAAACTTGCTCTGGCATGATCTCATCCCAGCAGCGTGTGCTGGTAAGAAACACGAGGATATTCCACAAACAGCAAAACATGCCAGTCTGTCTGGAGTTAAGTCAGTGGCCTTACTCAGCTCCAGCTGGTTAAGTTATAACTTCATTCCCCTTTAAGATTTGGGCTAGTCCTTATTTCACTCAGTGCCTGGGGCATTGTGAGAACATTACAGACATCTTCTGAGTTTCTAGCCTCTCCTGGAAGGAGACTGTACCACCTAGCAGCTGTCTCCCATGTGGGAGATGCTTTCTAGGAGCCTTAGCAAGGGAGAAAATAGTCAGGACTCCCATCTTCGGGAAAGGTATCCTTCAGCTGATATTATTCCCTTTACCCAGGGCTACTACCCAAAAAGAAGGCCATTAAGTGTAAACAGATGCCTTCTGCCCCTTCTTTCTCTGCAAAGCAGGTCAGTCCACCCATGGATTGCTTGAGCTCTGTTTTGATGAATGCTAGGAATGAAATCAATAGAAAAGATTACAGAAAGTCATGTATGATGTGGAATCTTGAAGAGAAAAGCTTAATCTGAAACAGAAAAATGACTGCCTAGGAGCCACATGTGCATCTCATTTGGAAAAAAAATCTATACTGTTATTAAAGTAGCCACGATGAGAGCATTAGCTACAAATTAGGTATGTGTACTGGGGAGCAAGCTTTCTGTATTGTACGGGGGGAGTAGCGTGTCTTACACTATGAGACAAATTAAACAAGAAGCTGAAAGATCTGAGTGCTAGGCAGGGGTCAACTCAGGACCCAACTGAACTTCAATGGTATTTTATACATAAACAGTATTTTATGCACAAACCACAGCATTTTAAGAACAATTCTCTAACAAAGAAAATGACAGAGGGAAAAATAAATTCTTTCCTTGAAGATCTGGAGGGGCAGGGGACCCAGAACAATTAACAAACCACAGCTGACAGTGTTCCTTCAGATGCCACAGAAGGCATTCATGGCACTGCTCCCTTGGAGGACTGCAGGATCTCCATGCAGCAGCCTGGTGTCACTACAGGGGAACCCCAAAGCCCAGCTGTGGGGGACTGAACCCCCTCCCTGCCCAACCCACAGCCTTTTTCTGCAGACCCTGCAGCAGCTGGGGCTGCTGCAAGGATCCCTTCTCCCTCCTACATCCCCAAACCCACTTTGCAGGGTGGGTGCTCTGGAAGCAAAAATAAGCAGTGATTTGCTTCCCATGTGCTCCTTCACCATGCCACCCAATTTTGTTCCCCTTCCTCCTTCAGGAAGGAGGCAATATTCCATCATTATTATACTAGCTAAATATTAGCTTAAAAATTAACAGAATCTTTTAAGATGGCTATGAAACCACATGGAGGGAGCTGGAGGACTTCTCCCCCAAGCCCTACTACTGTGAATTTTTCACAAGCAGTGCTTCAGGGATTTTGAAATCTTTCCAGATTTTTTTTTTTTAAAAAGAAACAAAACCGGGAAATGAGTAGTGCATTTTTTTCCATGTTCCTCCCTACCCTTCTTGTCTTTTTTCCCCAGTGAGAAAAGCTTGAAAAATAAAAAAGAAAGGGAAACAGGAAGATAATCGAGAATGGATTATTTTGATTAGAAGTCCTGTCCAATCTTTGATGCAAGAAAGCCCTTTTACCAGCAGTGTAGTGGAGAAAGGATCATGGAAGACAAGTTTCAGGAGTACGGTCTGTGCCTCCAGCAGGGTTAATTCAGCGAGTTAGCTAACATCGTAAGAGCGGGATTTCGGGATTTACGCAACCACCCTCTGTGGGAATTGCATGCACAGCCTGGCCTCAGCACCCAGCCAGCAAGCCAGGCAGCGGCAACTCTCAAGGACCTTGAGTATGCACAGGGATTTAATCTGCAAGTGTAACAGCCTGCAAAATCCTGACCAGAACATGGAATTGAGGCAGTTTGTCCCTCGTGGGACAGCTCACAGTGACATCATGGGCCTCCCCAGGGAGGGCTGCCTGTGAACGTGGCTCTGAGCACTCTCTGTATTGTAACCCACATCCAGCTGGGAGCACACCCAGGCACGGCTGTGGTCTGCAGATGGACTCACGGACAGCTGGACAGGCATTTGGTCCTCACACACAGCACTGCCCCAAGGCCAGAGACCCTCATCCAGCCACTGCACTGCAGAGGGACTGGCTGCCAGCTTGTGGTTGTTGAGAGTGTATTAACCAGGAAACTCGTTGCCACCACTTGTAGGCATCAAAAGGACCATGTAACACCTCTCTTGAGGCTCATCTGCTTTTTTTGTTTTGTTGGTTAAGCATGCCAGCAGTAAAAATATGCATATTGTTTAAAATGTAAATGGATTCAGATTTAACTATCAGACTCTGCTTGTTGCTATGCCTTTATGCACAGGACGGAATAGTACCTTTATACCTACTATTTATTCTACATGAAAGTATGTAAACCCTGTGATCCATTTAAAGCTGAAATCTTTCTGATAAGCTAAACAGATTGAGCTCCATAAATCTCAAACCATAAGGCACATTTTCCTGTCCTCATATCATTACTATGGCTCTTTCCGGCATCCTTTCCAGTTTTGCAACATCCTTTCCGAGATGTGGAAAGCAGAACCACGTTCACTATTTCACTCTTGCCAAAATAACGCAAGAGACAGAGGTAAAACCACTGTTCTCCTACGTCCCTGGTCTCAGCAGAGGCCAGCAGTCAATGCTTTATTTCATTTGACTTGCTTTGAGAAGACAATTTCCATTCAGAATTTCACTAAAAAATTCATCTGTTGATTTTAAGAGCTGCACCCTTTATAGGGTGTCAGTGAAATAACAATCCCTGATCCATTAAGGGAAATTGTTTTGAACCCAGACAAATTAAAATGACCTTGTTTAGCAAGTACATTTAAGAAGACATCTGGCATGCAATGTTCCCCCTCTTATTTTCTTTAGAGAAAAATCCTATCTAAGCATATGCCGCAGGAAACAGCACAGTAGTATTTTGTACTACATGAGACTTCTTGTGCATTTAAAATTTTCCCTAGTGATAAGTATGAATTCTCCTCCTTAAATAAAGGAACTTGCCTTGCAGTCACAGCAGCTGTCCACACAACACCCACTAATATGTTGCTGAAAAGAGGTCACCTTTCCCTTCAAAGGGAGGTTCTTCAGGAATCTCTGTCCTGCCATCACCTGATTCCCTGGAGGAAAAAACTAAATATATTTATATATACACACACATTGAGAGACATATTTACAAACACCACCAATTCAATTTCAAGCTGTTAGTTCAACACCCTGGCAATAAAAGAGCTGTAAGAACAATTGCTTGTGAGAAGCCCTTACACAGTCCCATGAGTACTCAAAGCTACTTATTTATGATCAGGACCATGGAAGAAGAACAGAGAAAATTGCACTTACGCAGCTTCCTTAGAGAAATCCTTTCTCTGTAAGATATGAACATTAATTTATTGTGTTAATGTAATTCAGGGTCAGTCTTTAAAGCAGAAGCAATTACCCAAGGATGGAAATATAAGCTATTATATATATTGAGCAGACAAAAAGATGCGTTCTTAGAATCAGATACAATCCATACTTAAATATCCAAGTCAGGCACAAGGATCCCAACAAGTACAATTTAAGAAGTAATTGAAATATCAATATATATATCTTCATAGCATTTTACTTGCAGTCAGATCATTATTGTAGCATATGTCAGCTGAGCTGCCAAGGAGATCTTATGTGAGTGCATTCCATAATCCACACTGACAAAGCAGGTTGGCTGTACACAAGTACAGCACCCTCTGGGGCCAAAATAGCTCTCAAGTGGCCACACCATTACAGACCAAAATTACTGCTGAAAATGCATCCCCCAAAATCCACATGAGGAAGCTTAAGTAAAGTTAGAGAAACAGAATAAGGCAGTAAGTAGAAGATTCATTTTTAAAGATAGTTCCAGACTCCAGAATTCTCCCTCAAAATGCAAAGCAGGTATGGGGATGTCCTGTGGGCAGCAGGCTGGGGAGATGGTGCCTGGAGCCAAAGCCTTCCTGCTCACCCTGCCACGGCAAACATGCCAGCTCCACAGATGTTGCTCTCCACATCAAGATGTACATAGTAGGGAACAGAGCCCAAAGAGGAGATATATATACATATATATATATATGTAGAGTACAGAGGAAACCAGTTGGGTATCTTTTGTTAGAAGTTGTGAACAGTCAGACTAAAGAACAAAGCTTTGAAGAAAAACTTTGCTTGTTGAAATACATCTCCTAGCTGACTCATCCCTCAAGATGTACACACTTAACTGCAGCCCTGATACAAACCACTCATGCTGTGCAGCATCCAACCCACTCTGATGATAAAGCACAGTAAGTAGTTGTGCAAGTAGCTAAGGAAAGCCATATATATGTAACCATAATATTGCTTTTGTGGCTTCAAGGGGCATTATTCCAGGATTTGGTCCCAGAGCAGATTCAGGGAGAAATGCTCAGCTCATGCTTCAGCCAGCCATCATCCTCAAATGAAATAGCCTTGATGCACAATTGAGCACTCTTCATGCTGTTCCCACAGCCTTCAGAGCCTTGCTTATAGAGATATCTGGACACCCTTCTGGGTCAGATTGGATACCCAGACACCTTTGGAGTTGCTTAGACTTTCAGCATAGCCTGATTTGAAGTGTCCAACAATTTCACGTGGGAATCATGAGATCTTCGATGGGGTCCTCTGGGAACCACTGCAGTACAGATACTAAGCAATAGTGAATAAGCTGCTCTTCTAATGTGTGTACTACTTTTTCAAAGTGGGATTTGTTGACGAAGACTCCATGACAGGAAAGAGATAAGATGACTTATAAATATTTATCATGTTATTCTTTCTATTCTCAAGAAAGAGAATATTCTATTTACTGAGAAAATAGTTTCATTAGACTCTGCACAAACCAATTATATGATGCTCATCATCTTTCAAGTTTCATAAGTTCTTAATTGCTGTGGGAGAAACAATTGTTAAACAGCTATTTCTATATGATACAGATATTACGATTGTTACGCCAGTAAAATCCACAGTATATTTATGCCATTCCTCTTAAACTTTGTCCTCTTGGAATACAGATATAGGCCTTGCAAACTGTCCAGTTAGCAAAACAGACGCAGTTAAAGTAGAAAGAATGTGATGTGTACATATATATGCACTGAATACAAAATATATGTGCATATATATATATATATATATATATATATATATATATGCATGTAATTCCCTAGTGCATCCACTTCCTTCTCAGCTAAACCAGGGAAGATTCCAAAGGTGTGCTGCAGCTTAAACTATAACTCTTCCAAACTGAATTGCTTCAGGCTCTAAAAATTCAGGAGTTCATTAAAAACATCATGACATCTAAAAATAATAACTAACATCATTTTAAAGGCTGCAGAGTCTTAACTTGTCTTCTGAATTTTGCCCCTGCAGCTCTGCATGCTCAGCTCGCTTTCTGGAATCACTTAGAGCACTAAATATTTACTTCTTTCCTCTCCTTTAATGAAAAGTGGTGATTCTCATGAAACACCACAACTAAGTAACCTTGAATCACCCCACCAGTATCAGAAGCAGCAAGTTCTGAAGAACTTAAATTAGTGACTAACGAACAAGGAAGAGTCACCGGCAGCTTTCAAACAGGACACACTAGACTGGAGGTCATTCATGCAAACCCTGCAAGACATCTATTATGGTGAGGTCCTTAAAAAAGGAGCTAAGGAGGCCAGGCTGTTCTGAGTCACAAAGAGCTGATGGAAGTGGCTTGCTGATGGAGCCACAAACGCTACTGGTGTTCCAACCCCACAGAAACAACAGAACTCTTCCAGTGCAGCTGAATATAAGAAAAGATTTTGCGTTTCCCCAAACAGGACCACAGTTGATGCACTTTGACCAATCTTTTAACTATTAAACCTAGATAAATGTACCATCACTTTCAGGAGTAGTATGGTACACAGAGACAGATGACAGATTTCTCTCCTGCTTTTCTTTTTTTAATAGAATGGAAACAATCATTCCATCAACTCATCAACTGTGGAAAAAATAATTCTAGATAATGAATAATATTTCCTATAGTGAAAACCGTATATACAAATCACTTGGGAGACAGGAGAACTGCAGCACAAAGTTCAAGGACCAGTGTGTCTTTGGAAACATGCTGCATACCAGCAGGAGAAAAATAGTCCCAAGGAAATCCAGAGACACCACCACAGGAACCAAACCTGTGGAATGGACACACAGAAATACATGTAGGAGAAAAGGAAGTCAAAATAGTCCAAAGACTTGACTCAGCCAAGAGCATTTGCCAGGCCCTGAAAGAAAAATCACTGCTCCTAGCGGGCAAGCTTCACCTTTTCCTACCTGAACAAATGACATTCACTGTCACAGCATATCAGAGAGGATGAACTGGCAGAGAGTGTGATGAATTGCCATAACTGAAGGAAGAAAAAGGCACCAAATTAGCTGTTAAAGAGCAGGACTGGAAGACTACACCCAGGATAAGCCCATGCACAAAGTACAGCTCCCAGAATGAACTTCACCACCCGTTCGGGATGCTCCAGGCAGTAAACCCACAGGTGATCCCCAAACATCCCTGTGCACTTCTGTCACACCTGGGGCATTGATCTGCAACACTCCCTGTCCTCTTACATCTTCTGTCAGGCAGTACTTTCCCTTGTTTTTCAGGCTGTTGTGTAACACCACTCTCCCTGTGACACCTACAGCGAGCGGAGTGAGTTGATACCACCGGCCGCTTTGTAAAGCTCTGCGGGATGCTCTGGGATGCCAGCAGCTGCACACAAGCAAGAGCTTAACATTGCTGGCACACTGCCTGCAAATGGTGGTTGCTAGGAGGCAAATATCATATTTAGAAACCTGAAAAGAAGCAACAATTTCAGGTCCAGTTCGAGGCTCATTGAAGTCTTTCTGTTGACTTTAAGTAGGATGTGATCCGTCCTTTAGCAAAGGCACCAGAATTTTTTGAAGAAGTAAAAATGGACGTCACCCAGATGACTTCAGACAACAAGGGCAGACAACAACAGGCTGGTGGAAAGCGAGAATGACTGAGGAAAATGAAAGGCAACAGCAAAAAGCATTACTGAACAAAACCCCACAAGATAAAGGATTTGGTCGGGAGCAACAAACTATGAAAAGCCATATGAAACGTATTATTCCAAGGCTCCCCCACCAGCATTAGATGTGGCAGAGCCACCGGGATTTTTCCACTTCCTCCATCACGTGGCTATTCTCACCTAACAAATTTGCTGTACCTGTAAAGGCTGTATAACACTGCTGCTGCCCTTTGGTCTTTCTGATCTTCCGCTGTGGCACCTTGTGGTGTTTTTAGATGCCAGTGTGGACTAAGGGAGGCTTAAGGTTTGCTAGTAGAAGGTTTCTAGCGCATGACATGATCTCATCATGATCTATACCCCTCTCCACTGCACATTCAAAACCACCCTAGGAGCCCCTAAGAAGTTGCAGCTGTTTTGTGGAAGCACAAATGAGAATAAAGAAAAATGTCAAAGTGGGAAAAAAAACACCATAACATCAGACCAAACACACTCAGATAAACTTGCTCTCTCCCTGCCTGCTGTACCACTGCAGGACAAGTCCTTTTATTCAGCAACCTCTGAGGGCTCTGTACCAGGAGGACCCCATTCAAGCTCTCTCTCCCTGGCTTGGCTGAGCTTCGGCTGGTTTCCAGCTGCTCCCTGGGAGTACTGGCCAGCACAACACCTCCATCACTTTGGGGAAGACCCCAGCCTCATCTCTACAGGGGGTTGTTCCTGAGACAGTCAACAGGCAGGACACCACAACCAGACACCTGTAATTGGTAAAGCAGGGTTGCCTAGGCCTCCTGCCTTCCCCCAGTAAACAAGTCTCAGGTGAGGCCAACCTAGCAGATGCCATCCATACTCACTTTGGTACCTCTGTTTCTTTTTATTTCTTCTGACTTGTTTCTCAGTGAACACTCAAGTACAGTACACCCAGCATTATGTGCAAGGCACCCAGGCTCCCCCAGCTGCCCTAAGCACAGCAGCATTTGGCATCATAACCTGTTTTATATTTTGCTATTATTTTGTTTATTTTCACTAAGAAGAAGAGACAGAGAAATAACATCAGTCTGAAGCAAGACATACTTTTTTTATTTCTTTGATAAGAGTGTAGTGGAGATGAAAACATATTGCAAATCTATTTAAAGCATGATTTTCAGCACCTCCAGGAACTCCCTGGTGGGATTTCAAAGTCTTTGCTCACTGCAGAGGTATTCACACCCACTCTGGTTCTCCAGGGAGGAATAGTTTCCTCAGGTTTTGACTGTGTTCTTTGAGAAGGGCACACCTCTTTTACAAGGGGGGAAAAACCAAAAACAAACAAACAAACAAGAAAAAAAAAACAACAGCAAAACAAACAAACAAATAAAACCACCATCAACAAAATCCCCCAGAAGAGAAACTCACTGCTGTGATGCGCACCATGGGGGTGAGGATGTCATTTGAACTATGTCAGACAGCACATCCTCCACCCAAGGACTGTTCCTCTATTCCTCTAATCTCTGGAAACAATATAATAACCTTTTCTTCAATATCAACAAAAAACAAGCAAGGAACAACCAAGGGTAAAAGACCAGACAAGCACAAAAATGCAATTCCTCCTACCAATAAAATCTATGAATTTTAGCAGAAGCGATACTCAATTCCTCACCCACAGAGCTACAAAAACTTGCCCAAAATGAGTAAAACTGCTGAATCCTGAACATTTGAGTCTTCACAACATGTGTGGGGAATTGAATCACAAAACTCAGCTCACCTGCGTGGGTCTGAGAGACTCAAGCTTCGCAGTGCAAACTTGGTGCACTTTTCCCAGCCTCCTGCAATCATCTCATCTGCACATTGCCATTGGCTGCAGGAAGCTCACACACATCCTTCACCTGGAGTCTGGTCAGCTGTGACAGTCAGCCAGGAGAGCCTTTACCTTGGTAAATCAATAAAGGGACCAATAAGCTTCAAACAAGCTGTTATAAATATTAGCAGATAATTTAAAATTTTGTGGATGAGAAAAGTGAAAGGCAACGTTTAGTGATCCCAGATCCAAGGAATCCATTCGTGGAGACACCCAATAACCCACTCAGGTGCTAGAAGACACAAACCTCTGTCTCACCAACACTACAGCCCCACAGCTGTGACCTCAATTCCATGATACATGGCAGATGGGGAAGCTGCAAGGGGAACAGACCTGTGCCTGTTTTCCCACTTGGACCTGCTAAGGCTGCAGATGCTAAGCAAACCCCGTGGTGCCCCAAACCCAACTGCTGCCATCTGAAGAAAAGTTATAAGTGGCTAAGCAGAGGCTCCTAAATAAGAATTAAGTTTAGATTGATTTAGATAGATATTACAAGCCAATTTATTTTAATATAAATTGATTATTTGGAATGTGTTCATTGAAGATTAACAGCCCCTCAATGTGATATAAATGCATGGCTAATTATAAAGCCAAGCTGTCATTATTAATATTTCTAACAACCAATCTGTAGTCAAAAAAATCACCAATTTTAAGTCTCCCACAGTCACGGAAATTGGAATGGACCTTGCTCTGTCTGAAATCAATCAGCCGATGAGTGCCTGGCTGAAGTCAGAGCTAGGGAGCTGAGTTTTCTGAGGCCCACAAGAAAACTAGGAGCTTGGAGCCTGATGGAGCTGGAGGGGCTGCTTTCATGCATTAAACACAGACATATATATACACATATATATTTTAATTGGCACGGCCAGAGGGGGACTGAATAAGGTCACAGATAACTTGCTGCAACTGAGATATAGAGATGGGTCTATGAGGGTTCGTACTCTGAGCACAAAGAGCAAAGTAGTGCAATCCCAAAGTGATAGGCAATAGGACAAGCAGTCCCTGTGTACAGATGAGATTTACTGAATTAGATGTACCTAAATGCAATAGATTTCCACAGAAAAACAACTCCGTTATAACTTCCATCCTGCACATCAGTCGAAGGAGCAGCAATAATTTAATACGCAGCGCTGACAATTCTGCACACCATAGCGCCTTGCTGCTGGGTCACCGCCAGAAGGAAGGTAAATGTGCTTCTCTGAAGAGACAGTGTCTCACAGCAAATTTGGACCAAATGAGGTTTATCAAGCACTGGCACGCTCAAGACATGCAGCAGGCGAGAGCTGTTCCCACCAGACCGAGGGGCATCCAGAGGGAGAGCAGGACACAGGTGCTAGTGGGTGAGCTGAGCCTCCCTCTGCTCCCGCATTGGAAAATCCATTTGTAATAATGTCAACACTGCCATAAAGCCCCCGAGAACCAAGCAGTGGCTGTGGTGGGCTTGGGCTGGGGCTTGGCAGCTGCTGAAACCTCCCAGCCACCATCCCTTCCCTACATCAGTCCCTCTTGCAAAAGGATGCAGCATTCACTGCAGCAAAGAGGGGATGGGATGCTCTGCAGTCATGTGCAGGGGCTTTATGGAGCATGGTGGAAGAGTCCTGGGACATAAATTTTGGGCCACCAAACTTTCTGGGGAAAAGGATGGACTAATAGCCCTTTTCCCTGGTGTGGAGGATTAGAGTGACATGGGCAGTGGTGGCGGTGGCATTGCCAGAGCTGCCTCGAGCCCCCTGCTTAGGACAGCTGGTGGGGGCTGGAGCTACACAAGAACTTCCCAGTGGAGCTTTTGCTTCTTCCTTTTCAGCAGAAACTGCCAGTTTGACCATATTGACACATTTTGTGTCGCTTTCAACTCGCTGTCTTCATCTGGGAGTTAGCAAACCATTATATTTCCATGCAGCTGAAACATGTCCTCTTGGCTCTGAGTTGATTTTTACATATTTGTGTATAAATAACAATTTCTGTAGTGGTTTTATTATGCATAACAGTGATTTTTTTTTTTTAGTGTTTCATTTTTTCATGCAGGATATTTTCAGCAGACATTTTCAGGACATGATGAAAGCCTGGGCTCTCTCATGCTGCAGTTTACTTTAAAAACAGCAGTTTGCAATGGGATACGCAGTCCAGCGTAAAAGCAAGGAAAGGCTTTTTATTCTGCTAGTAAACCTGTTCAACTTCTTCATCTAGAAGAAGCTAAATGCAACATATGAAAAAATATATATAAATATATATATATATATATATATATATTTTTTTTTTTTTTCCCAGAGAGCTGAGGGGGTTTATTACTGTTCCTTGCAAGCACTTCTAGATTTGTGATCTCGTGACTTGTGAATCTCAGTTGTTTTGCAAGAAAAAGCTTTCCCTAAAAGTTGCCAGCACTTTTGGTTTTATTCCAAATCAAGAACTGGCACTTCCCCAACTCTAATTAATGGTGGTTATTTTTTGCCATCTCCAGGAGTAGCAAAACCACAACAATTGGCCCAGAAGTAGAGCAGACACAGCTTCTGCTGTGACCTGCTAGGCAGTCACCATTACCCTCATCATCCAGGAAAAAAAGTAAAAAATAATTTAAAAATCACACAGGCCTTAATTTCTTTCTTTCTTTTCTTTCTTTCTTTCTTTCTTTTTTTTTTTTTTTTTTTTTTTTTTTTTTTAGTGCAAAATAAATGTTGTACTAAATCACCTGTTTATCACTCACCAGGCATTTGCAAATAAACCCAGCCTCAGGTTTCAAGCCTGTCAGAAATTTTCCACCAGAAAACACTGATTAGACGAAAGATGCTCTGTGGGAACGTATTGATTCTGTCTGACCTTTGGGCATAAACCAAATCTGACTTTTTACCTGTCCATCTCCCTTACTTTCCTGTCTTCACTGCTGCCTGCCTGCCAAACAGCAGAGGGATGTGGCTGCTGGGGTGGGCCCATGGCTCCTGGCAGCCCCAGCACCTGCTGCCCTGCAGAAGACTGCGTGGTCCTCTCCAGGAAATCCCCACAGCTCTTCATCAGCCTTTCCACCAGCATCCTCCCCAGTGCCTGGCACTGCACAGCTGCAACTTCTACTCCTTTCCCTGCTGTGGGCAGGGAGGGTGGGATCTGCCTGGCCCCATGTGTGAGTGCACCCAGCTCGGCATCCCCCATCCCACCTCCCTCCTCACCCCCACGCTGCTTCCACACCTAACGCACAGGGCAGGATGCGCGTTTGTCTTTGCTTTGTTTTTCCAGGACAGAGTGGAAGGAAGCTCCATCCAGACCCACAGTCTCCCTCTACCCTTTAATCTTCAGCCAACGTAGACAGTGTCAGATAGTCTCCCAAACCTGGAAGGACAAAAGCATTACTCAGAGCAAAGCTTTATGGCAGTTGCTTGATGTTTTGCTCATCCACAAACTAAATCTCTACCAAAAAAAGAAATAAAAAAATACATCTTCTATTACGGGCCACTGGCACATCCTACAGCAGGACTGGATACTGCAGCAAAGACATAGGACTAAAAGTATATTTTAGACTTTAAAAAAATACATTCAGCTCAGAAAAAAAATCATCAAAGCACCTTGCCTGGTTTAAAACCCTATACATTAACATCTGGCTGGTTGGTGTCTGAACTCCTGGCAGCCAAAGGAGGCACAATTACCATCATCACCCCACTGTCAACCTCTTCTGCTTTGTTGTTTGCAATTGCAGGCAAATGGGCTCCACAGCCCCGGCAGCCTCCCCAGCCCTGCCTGTCTGGCGCTGCATGTGTTAGCAATGAGCCTCGGCAGCCCATTCTCAGAGCGTGAGCTCACTGCACAAAATGAATCTCCTCCCTTTTTTATCCCTTGGCAGGGCAGGAGGCTGCTCCTGCAGCTGGGCTGGAGAGCCCAACCGCTGGCTTGGGGTCTGTTTTCCTGCTCGGGGACTTGTGGAGGGAGGTGATGGGGGGAGAGGGGCTCAGGAGCAGGGACCTGGAGGAGATGGAGCTGGTGACAAAACCGCAGTGATTCCCTTGCTTAGGAAAAGTCAAAAAAAAAAAAAAAAAAAAAAAAAAGCAATGAACAGATAAGATGTCAAATAGCTCTAATGCTGTCCCAGGGATAATATCAGGACTCATATTTATGAGTACCTACTCATATTTATGAGTTCAACAGGCACAGCCACCCAGCCACCCAGAGAAGGGGCCAGGTGACAGCGGTCACTGCATGGTGACCCTTGGGAGGGGACACAGTACCCAGGAGCTGTGCCTTGCACACAATGGTCTTGGATGCTGATGGTGATGGCAAAGCTGGAGCTGAGACTCAGAACAGCTCAAATGGCCATGGAAAAGACACACTTCACAAAATCAGACAATTGTATGTTGCTTTGCAGAGGGCAAGCAGATATAGAGCATTTTGAGAGCAGAGGAACAGTGGCCCATTGGGTGTCAGAACAGCTTTCTAGCAGCTTCATAATTTGCACGAACTCTTGAATATGATTTCCTCAAATCCCTGGAATAACCTGCACAAAAGGCTGCTCTGCCTGGTGGCACAGAAAGCACAGCATGACCTGTTTCTGGGACAGGTACAGCTGCTTTGTGCTCTCCAGCTGGTGCTCACCATCCTTAGCTCCTCCAGGGACACAGCCCCGTCCCAGCTGCCCAGGAAGTCACACAAGTGCTTTCAGCTGTTCAAATGATTGGTGAGCTGATCAGTGTCCAGTCTCAGAGAGTAACTTGGGTCAGGAGTGAGCTTTTCACACAGTTATCTCTATCTTTTGCCCTATTTCCCTGCTCCAAGCAGAGCTGGCTGCAAAGGTTGCACAGGGTCCCATGTCAAATACCTGAGGACCTCCAGGATCCCACAGCCTCTGTTCCAGCATTTGACAATATTCATCATGAAGAAGATTTTCCATACATCTACTTAGAGTTTGTCTTACTGCTACTTCTGTTTCCTGTCTTTCTGGATACACTCTTAGCCTCCACAATATGTCCTGCTATTGAAAGATGAAATACTCTGACAAGATCTATTTTTATTTTTATTTTTTATTTTTTTATAATGAGAAGAATTAGTCACATTTCTTCAAAAATGGGGTAATGTGGGATAGTGATAGCGGACTCATAGGAGTTTTTTCTTCCAGCAAAGCATCCCACACTGCAGCAAGCACAGCACGGGCGAGCCACACACCATGCAGAGCACATGTGTCAGAGGAGAGCCAGCCCACACTGCAAGCGTTGATTACTGCTGATGGGATAACTTAGACTTGCTTAACTCTTTAACTGCTTCTACTGGCTGGCCTCCTTGAATCTTTGGTGATCATCACTAGAAAAGGAAAACAAAATAAGACTCCTGCCCATTCAGTCGCGCTAGTTGTGAGGGTTTCCCAAATTGCCAGGATTTTTCTATCTGTTGTAAAGCCACAACAGGTTCCCACCAGGATTCCTCCTGCCTCAGCCCCTACTACTTCATCACACCATAAGAGTTAAAATTACCCCCTTGAAACCTGTCTCTGAAATTAAAACTCCAAAAGGGGATGCAATTCTTCTGCAGCATTGTGTAAGCATTCATACGCAGTCCTCTCCCTCGTTGTAATGCAGCCCACCTGCCTCAGAAGGCAGCTTCAACAGGCAGGACTCCCACAAGCACACTTAAATCTGCATTAGCTGCCTGTTTATTCAAGATAGAAAGTTCCTAGAAATAGGTTAATTGCTTTTCTTTAATTACACATTCTCTTAATAAATGCCAATAATAAAAGAGAATGTCTGCCCTGGAGATAAGATTATGTCACATTCATAATTCGGCTGTTTGGGATGGCAGATAAATGCCTCAGCCATTTTGAAATATGAATTTGTCATTCATGAGAGCAATAAATAATGCAAACAGGATATGTGGTTACACTGACATTATCACCTCATCATTGCTTAAAGCCACCCTGGGCACGAATATGTGCCACTATAACCTCAGACTCTTTCATAAATTATTGTCCATCACAATCCTATCTAGCACGGGGGAACGGATGAGCATTGGAAAGGTTTTATGGTTGCAGCTGCAGTATTTTGTGGCTGCAATACAATTACTGCAGTTATTGTTGAAGCAGCAAGGGATGCTGGAAAGTAAGGGAAAGTCTGCATCCTCCTGGGAGGTAATGTGTAAAGAAACCTTAACGAGTATACCCCATGGGGGATTTCCTACCCTGCAAGTATTTAAACTGCTAATTAATTCCTATTAAAACAAGGTCTTTTGTGTACATCAAAAAATGGTGCCTGAGGCTTTGAGCCTGCAGTGGGATCTCCTAGGACTTTGCACCAGCTGAGTCTGTCAGGCTTGGCTGAGGCAGTATGACGTACCGAGGAGTTTTTTAGGGTCCTCCATTTTGGGATTGGAGCACTGAGCTCATGTCCATGCCTTAAGTCCATTCCCAGGCATGATCCAACCACCAGAAAATGAGACAGCACAAAAGCAAGTAGTCTCCAGGCACAGATAAATTATGCATGTCTCTGCTCAAGCCTTTGCGTGTGCAGTATACATATTTCAAGATTAACCACCAGCCTTACACATACAACCACTGCTTTTAAAGCCCTGCTTCCTTGAAAACAGGGGAAAAGTTAGAGATAACCCACGCTCTCAGATCATTCACAAAAAAAATCAGAGGCTGACAAAGGAGCCTCAGAGGCCAGAGGGCTCCTGGTAAAACAGGGCCACTCTGTGAAAGATCAGGTTACTGGAGCCCTGCTGAGATGTGGTGCTGGCTTTGTGGAGAGGTTCCTCTCCCCATCCCTCCTCCCTCTGGGTGGATACCTTCAGCGCTGCTCCTTTTATATGCTCACAGCAGTCTCTGTGCATGTATTTTTTTTTTTTTAACTTCTCCTCTTTTATTATGCTGTAAAAGGCACTGAGAGACAATGAGGTTGTCTTTTACTGGCACAGTACGGGGCTGCAGATCCCTGTGTTGGACCAGCCGTGGCCTTTCTGGTGTCTGCTGGGTGGTGGCACGAATGCTCCAGCAGAGCTGGGATGTCTTCGGTGAAGGACTGCCACTCCTGCCCATTAAATCCAGATGCAGATAATGGAGCAGCTCCTCTCCTGAGGTTCCAGACAAGTGCCACCCCTGTGCCCAAGGTAGGATGGAAAGCCCAGCGCACAGAGACAGACAGACAGCAGACTCCCATGGGAATCGAGGGACTGCTGCAGCCCCAGCACAAGACCCCTGTCCCGTAACCCCATGCTCAGCACATCCCAAGGCAGCTGACACCAAACCAGCAGATGAAGGTGGCTCTGAGCTGGCTGCCTCTTCCACCAGCCACCGAGCCTCACCCTGCCGCTTCCTCAGCAGATGCCTCTTCACGAACAGGATAAATTAATCAGCCATAAAGTGTTCCCATGCTAATAGCACCCCTGTGCGACTCAATTCAACGTAATACTGCCCTCTTGTGCCTCCTCACTTGAGGGGCCTTTGCCGTTAGATGATTGCTTTATTTTTAATTGGAGGGATGGGCGATCTACAAAACCAGTTGTTGGTAAAGCGATGCTGATGGTGTTTTATCCCAAGACATCAAACGGTTCCTGTTTCTTGTCATTCTCAATGCATGAGTGGTCTGCGTGGTCCAGATACCCATCCACTCAGGGCAGGGAAACTGAAAAGACAGGCAGGGAAAATAAAAAATAACCACAACTCAAGGTAAAGGAACAATGGAAAATAGAACAAATAGAGAACTGCACTATTTTGAAAACACTTGACTCACACAGGCTATGTTAGACCTTTTGAAAGCACTGGGTAAGGCAGGAAACAGCATTTAATTAATGTGCTTTTAAAATTTATTTCTTTAGAGTCACATACTGAGCAGAAAAAAAACATCAATCCATCACAATTAACATTTTACCTAGAAATAACTACAACCAGCACAGTAATCATGGGCAATATCATGTCTGGACTAGAGGCTTTTCCTCCATGCTGTCTGCAGTAGATGTGGATGATGGGCACCGAAGCATTTCTGCTGGGGATAAAGATCGTAGTAAGCCTGCTATACCTTGGGGAAGTCATCCTGTCCCTGAAGCCATGACTCCACCGCTTTGCCCACTTGAAGGATGCTGACCGAGGTCATCCTGGCCCTTGGTCCCCTGGATGTGGAGGCTGTGTGCCCCCCCAACCCACTGCCCTCCTTCCCAGGCCCCTCAGAAAAGCCACAATCGATGTAAAAGCAAGCAAGCCTGCAGAGAGAGGCTGTGTAAATGCAAAGGCACAGGAACGAGCTCAGTCTGAGCTCTGGGCTGCAGTATCTCTCGCTCCTGAGATTTGTTTGCAAGGAAGCAGCCTGTGCTTTTATGACACCATCCAAATGGCTGCAAACATCACCTCCTTCTTCTATGGAAGACACATATTTCAGGTCTGATTCCATTTCACTGTTTATCCAAACTGCCTTGGACAGCAGTCACTTCCTAACAGAGAGGGGCACGCAGTGCATGCAATGCAGTAACCATAGCATTGGAGCAGAAAGTCATGGGGAGATCACTGGAGGAAGAAGGAATGATGCTCAAAGAATAAAGGAAAATTGATAATGGCACAAGGGAAAAGGTGCTTTTCTGGCACAAAACTGAGTTTGTCTTGGGTGTTGCTATTTAGCAAATTACTTGCATAAGCAGAAAAGAAAAAAAAAAAAAAAAAAACATGGAAAGAAAACACAATAGGTGCCAAGATACAGCCATGGGCATCCAGCACCATGTTCTGAATGGTTTTAGAACAGACCGTCCTCGCCCAGGTACAAGACTAACTGCATCTGTGGCCGTGTTTTCATGCTGTCACCTCTAAGGTGCTTAAGTACATGCTTACCTCCCATGCCGAGCAAGGCTGCCTATGTGGACCTGTGCAAATGTTTTCTTTCATACAATCCTTTGTCCCTGAGTCCTTTGAAGAAGCCTCCAGGGAACAAACATTCATTGAGAAGGGGAAAGGACTATAAGAGCACTTCAATCAACGGCCTATGAAATATGTAATCACCGAAGCTACACCAGTTTACGCTGGCTGAAACAGGGTGAAGCTCATTTGCTCCGGTACAAAGCTGTAGGAAAATACCAACACCTTTCCAGAGGATTCAAAAGCCAGGTTTCTGTATCCCTCTTGACATGGGAGCAGAGCTGCCAGGGGTGCTCAGGCACCCATCCAGCCCCGGTGGTTCATTGCTGCTGTCTGCAAAACTGCCTCACAGCTTGGCAGCCAGCAAGAAGAGGACAGCTTCTTCCCTGGCATTGCCCAAATTAAATATTGAAGATGTTTACGTTCGGGAAAGATGTGGCTGAGGATTTGGGAAGCTCTTCAGACATTATTAAAATGCACTAAGTGGTTTGCTGGCAATTACCTAGTGTTGTCACCGGCTGAGGCTGGATCTGGCATGTCAGAAACTCCTGAATGCATTTTTCTAAATAAAACCTAGATAAGAGAGGATGACAAGTTTTTTGACCAGGAAACTTGACATTTCAGTGTTGACATCTCCAACTAAGTATTCGTAATAAAACTTCCTAGGAAAGACAGACAAATTATGTTGTGAAGCTTTTACCGGGCAGAGTTTAAGGTGTCCTTGTGCGAACTGATTTAAAACTTCTGCATTCTTCTTTTTGCACCAGCCAGAAGTAGATATTCCTTCCAAAGTTACCAGAACTCTTATTACATCAGGGAGATTGATTTTTTTTTTTTTTTTTTGATAAACCATTTACAGCAAAATATAACATTGGATGAAAATACAGCAGAGAATGACCTACCTGACTAAGATTTAGTCCCAATAAAAGTGATGACATTCTGGAGAGCTGTTGAAGCCCTGACTAATATTGTATTTTCTTTTCCAGTTGAGGGTGTCTCGATGTCACAATGCCTGCTGTGGGGGTTTGTGGATCCTCAGCTGCTAGAAAGGGTTTTTCAGCAGCAATGTCCTGGAACATTTCCACTTAACTCCTGCTGTCTCCAGCTAGCGATAACTCTAAGAGCGTGCTTCAGATCCTGAACTTACTGCCATAAGAGTAGCATTCATCAGCTCAGGTCTTGAGCCAGTAATGTATTTTTCCTGGGGCTACACCTTAAGGCAATCTAGAAATGGAAGACAGTGAGGATACCGACTTACTAATTTTTTTTTTTTTTTTTTTTTTTTTCCCTACATTGAGGTTAAAAAAAAAGTAAAAAAGTCCACTGGAAATCCAACTTCATCTCAATTGTCTACACCAAGTGCTTATATTTTTTGCAAGTGTACACTAGATTGCAGCCAATGGGGGGACTGTTAGAGAACACTGAGAAGCCAGACAAAAGAGCAAAAATTATTATTATTGGCCAGAATTAATTTTGGCAGGAAATGAGAAACATGTTTGTAACTGTCCTGGGCTGGACCCACTTCTGACTGAGCATTGCAAATAAGTAGTTTTAATACAGAGACTGATTCACTCATAAAGGTACTTCATGACGTGCTTGCCTCTGGCAGCAGGGGACAGGATTCACTGACCCCAGAGGGCCCTTGCCAGTGCAATGCTCAAACTTCTGGCACTGGTAAAGTTTCCATGTTTGGCTCTCGGTGAAGAAATACACATTAATCATCAGTCCTTTAAAAGGATCCTGCACTGCCCCATCATTTGATGTCCCAGCCCTATCATCAGAGCAGGGTTGGGTTTGTGCTCATGAGACCGCAAAGGTTTCTCTTATTAAATATCTCGGAGGAGAGCATGGACATGGGAGCCCTGCGGCAGCACAGGAGCTGGGGTGGGTCTGAGATGGTGCTGCAGCCCCTGGGGATCACAATGGACCAGGGGTTGTCTACCAAGTTGCTCTGGAAGCTGCGACATCCAGCAACGTGCATCAACCCACAGAGGATGCATCGCCTCTTTCTCTTGGCATGGAAAGAGAAATAAAAACAAAGTCACCCCAATGATATGGCGTGAAGGCCTTTCTAAATTGAATTGCTCTTCTCTGGAAGAAAATAAATATATATATATATATTTATACAGAGAAAGGAGGTAATTTCCTACAGCTAGACTTTGCCAAGAACTGTGAGGGATAACTAGCAAGAGAAATCCATCTGTAAAGCCACAATGGCTAAGAAGAAAGATTTCTACACATGCCAACTCCACCATGGCTGCATTTATAGGAATTTGAAGTGTTACTGTGTGACAACAGAAACAGCTATATGTTGGCAGACCTTTTTTTAATGTGTTAAAGGGTCATTAATCATTTCCTAGTGTTCCAACAGTCAAATGTACTTGATATCTTCATTTACTTAGAGTGTTCATACCAGCTTCTCAGCTATCTTCATTTCCTTGGAAACAGCTGTTTTGCCTGCTAAGGAAAACAAAGTAATATTAAAAAAAAAAAAAAGAAAAAAAAAAAAAAAAGGAAGAGAAAGTGGAAATACAATAAAGACAAGTACAAAAACTTGAAGGTTCTCAGTAAATACAGACCTCTATTACTTACATGCAATCAATAAGGTCACTTGTGTACTAACTCATAACAAAGTACAGTTGACAATGTGTTATTTTTCTGCTGGAGAATATAATGTGAGGCTGAGCATGCTAATGACTTTTGGAAACGGGCAATGACAAAGATTGATTAATATCAGTTGACAGCCTGCTCCACAGCTCCGAAGCAGGAATAGCAATGATTGATTTGCCAAAATGTGGGGCACAGGCTTTAGATTATAGAAAGGCTACATCCGAGCTCTATCTGGTTTCAAAATATATTTTAAGGGCCAAATGTTTGACAGTAGTTAAATGCTTAAAGGAAAAAGCACAAGTGTAGCAATATTTTCAAAAGGCAGCTTATTCTAACAATGTTTTTTTCATTGTCTAAGTACCTTTAACAGCCTGAACTTGTAGAATGTTAAGTTCAGGAGCAGAAAGCCTACAAAAAAACACTGAAACAAAAGAAAACGATGAAGGGTACAGCTGGCATAACTGACTTAAAAAAAAAAAAAAATCAGAGAGACATCATCACCAGCTTAATGCTGCAGGTTTCAATGATAAAAACCTCACCTAGCAAAGAGTCACTTTCTGAGAGAATGAGGAACAAGGTGAACAAATACCCCCAGCAAGCTGTAGGGCTGCTTGATCACTCTGCAAGCTGAAAAAGCAATGCAAAATAAATACCACACCCCAGGCCAACAGGGATCCCCATGTTTTTAGGCAACTGTATGTGTGACAGAACATGCTCCCCCAGGAACAGCAGATGAGGAGATGCAATCCCATCCTCACCTTGTGGAGGGTGAGGGGTGGGAAGTCTTGTTGAAAACCTGACGCATCCTTTGCATTTCCTCTTACATTAATGAGTTCAGCTTTTTACTAAGCACAGCACAGCCTGAGTGCCCTGAACCTTAGAAAAGCCAGACCAATAAGCTAATATCTATACTCATGCACCATTTATAATGATTTTGTCTAACTCAGCATGCAAAAAGCAGGAGAGAAGGATGGAGAATTTCATGACAGATGTCCACCAAAATGCTAGTCTTCATTAGGAATGTGGTCATGTGTGAAGCGCTGAGTTAGCTGACATGATGCTGGCTGTTTTCCCTAGACCAGGCCAACTTGCAGCCAGCACCATATCAGCTGATTGCAATTAAACCCTGCCACTAATTAAAGCAGAGCCTCTAAAGCCATTCCCCTTTCCTAGCACTCCCCTCTGGCTGCTGCAGCCACTGCCTTTGCAATGTAACACACCATCTCAGTGGTATCTCGCAACGTGACAGACTGCGATCTGTGTGGTGCAGACCTCATTAGGAAGAGAAGCCAGTAAGATAAACACCAACAAAATTGCATTTTCACTGAGTACAGAATCTGCAAAGAAGTGGACAAGTGTTTGACTAGGGGAGCTTGGGGGTTTCCTGGGCTTCATTCCAAAGTGCATTTTTAAATACGAAGGGCATTGTGTTATTTTTCATAGAAAGTCTTATGGAGAATTCAGCAAGCTCTCAAGGAATTGAGATTGGAAGTTTCCCTTTCCATTCAGTCATACCAGAGAGGCTCTGAGGTTGGGGATTTATGACTCTTTTGAACTGCATGACATTTACCTTAATACTTCCAAAAAGAAAAGAGACCCTCCTTCTTTGAGGCCAGTTCATTTATAAATCAGTAGTATCTACAACTGGAAGACTTTCCTTAATAAAATAAAGTGTTTATGGTGTGCAAAGATAAGCCAGCCTTTTAGGAGGACCAGCCACCCTTAATTAGTAAAGTTTGCAAAGAAATCTCCATTCTGAGTAAGATGTCCCTTAAATAGGGCTCCATTGATCACGCACTAAAGAGAATTGATGTGCCTGTTCTAAGGTGCAGGTTCCTGACATAAATGACCCATTTGCAGAAGTAGTTGTGCAAGAAATGAGGATTGGCACCAACTGGCTGCAGCACAACAACATTTTTACTGCTTGGTTGATACTCATCTCACCTTCCTTTGCTCCTCTCAAAGTCAGGTATAAAAGGTCTAAGTAAGCCTGCTGAAGGCTCCTGCCACCTGTGGATAAAGGCAGGTGTCCTCAAAGGGGCTTTGTTTCTCTGACCCTAGGAGAAACACCTCATTTAATCATGCTGGTAGACAGCTTTGCATTTACAACAGGAGGAGTTTGAGTAAACCTATACAAAGAGCTCAACTTGCAGCACTCGTGCCAAAAATCAGTCCTTTTATAATGGAGAATGCATAAACGCAGCTACCAATTAAAAGGCTGGGAGTCAAATGCTCAAATGAGACCAGTCAAAAGACAAGGGGAACAACCCACAGAGGACACAGCAGGAGGTGTTTTTTTTTTCTCTCCTGGAGCCCACCCTGAGGTCTCCTTGGCCCCAGTGCAATCGCTTGCAGGTGCATTTGCAATACAGAGCTTTCCCTTGTGTGCACCAGCAGTTGGCTCTGGTATTACCCCACCTGTATGGAAATGTATGTGGTGACATTTTCTGTCCTTCTTGGTTTTTAATCTCTCTCCACAAGATCAAGCCTTGGTGACTGAGCAGACAGCTTGATGGGCAGATACTGAGACAGGAACCACTGATGCTGCTTGCACTACTGACAAGAGTAATTAGCCAAAATTCAGACCTTTGGAAGTTGTTTTATTTAAGGGGATGTTGATGGGTCAGCTAACTCCGCTGCAGCAATGACTGCGAGAAGCCCAGCTTGCTTAGAAAAAACAAGCATCATATCACTAAAAAGTAACCCCTGCTCTTGGCTCCAAAGCTCTTTCTGAATTCCCCTCAACACACACCATTTCCAGGTGCTCTGTCTCCCTTACACAAATCCCCTCATATCCCACTTTGCAAAAAGAGCAACCACCTAAGCCCTGGGCTTTCCAAATCCCAAATGAGACACATTTTGCCTTTTTTTCAGGGGTGGGCAGTGCAGGTGGTCACTGTCTCTTACAGCTGTCACTGGAAAGGAGGTAGTTAAATCCATTAGTCTTAATAGGATTCAGCTCAAATAAAAATAAAATCATACAGTGCATTATTGAAAAAAAGAGCCTTAACCATAGGAATGTTTAGCACTGAAATCATGCTTTCAGGACTTTGTGAGCTATCCCTCAAGTGAAAATTCACTCAGAAATCAATAGAATTGATTTTGTCTGTGCTGGACACTTTTCATGTGGCTGCATTGTGGATGCTAATTGACAGGTCAAAATCTGTACAGGGAGTTTGTGGGAAAACATCTTAAAAGTTTATATTTAAGAGACAAAAATAAATGATTATAGATGTCACTCTAGTGTTTAGTACCAGAAACAATCACAAACAGTTTTTAATATTTGAGTTCAGAATGAAAAACTACAGCATAAAGACCACTTACTCCCCACTGCCATAAAGCTACTCAGGGCTCAGATTCCTTACCCTGAATTAAATAGATGGGAAAGGTCAGGAAGAACATCAATTACCTTGTTTTTCTAAACCAGATACAAGTTTTAAGACTTTAGGAGAAGAACTTTTGCTTTCATTTGCACATCCCCATGGGAGAAATGCTAGTATGCGTCTGCTAGAAGTGGTGACTAAATCAAAATGTTTGTTATCTTTACCATTAGTATCTAAACAGTCCACAGCAGAAAGGAATGAGGCTTTTTGATGCCTAATCAAAAAGTTTGTTAGCTTCTACAAAATGTACCATGGAACAGTTTGTATGGTAGAACCCAGTTAAGATCTCAGATGAGAGTGACATTGTGGCTTGCTTTCATGCACAAAAGGGCATAAAGTTCCTGTTAATGGAGAAGTAAGAACAATTATCTCTGAAGTGAGTGAATCAAGTTTGAAATACCTCTGAACTACACAAAAACGATGTTTTAGAGCCTTGTCCTCATAAGACATTAGTGATCTGAGACTCTGGCTTTCAAGATAAAAGCAAATAGCTGACCTTTGTCAGCCTCTGCTGATAGCATCACATGTGAGTGATTTAACTGTAAGATTAACCAACGTAATGAAGTGTTTTAACTATCATGTAACAGAGACTTACTGTGATGTATGGTATGCTTTGCAAGCACTTATGTGAATAATGTCAGCCAGTTTGTCTAAGTAACCACTGAGCTGTCCTCCCATATTGACTGAGAGAAGCCCAGTAAGCTCCTGAGAACAGGAAAAATGTGACTGTAACGCCAAGGGGCTGAGGTGTGCCACTGCACAGAGATGAGAGGAGAAGACCTGCAGGGAACCTCAGTGTCTTCAGGCTGAACAAAGTGAATTTTTAATTTACTTTGTGGTCAAGACAATTAACCTGATTCTTAAAATCAAAATACCAGGCTTAATCCTAGGGGAATGGTAAAAAGAGCACAAAAAATGTATGTAACACTGAAGCAGAAGTCAAACATGGTAGATATCACCAGAAGAAGCTGCGTGGTAAGAGGAAACAGCTGATGGGATGATGCTACAAACAGATCAGCCTTTTATTAAAACCAGCATCCCTCTCTAGCCCTGCTGTACACCTTCTAGGTCAACACGCTGAGAAGGCGTGAAGTGTCACCACACAGAAACTTGTGGTGTTTGCTGAATGATATGCACCAAAGTTTGGAAGGTGCCCAAGTGCTCCTGGAGGGACTCCTCCAGGAGCGAGCTGGTCCCGCTATGTGGGGGTGCAGAGCTCCAATGGTGAGAGAAGTTATCCTGAGAAATGAGTAAAGACGACAGCTCCTTTTTAAAAATAAACAGCTTTCTGTAGAGCAGCTTGGCGTGCAGGCTCACATATTTGTGTGTATAAATAGCCACTGCCTAAGCTTGTTTTGGGCTCTGCTGCCTCACATACATTTTTATGAAGCGGTTCTCAAGCTGGGAGGGTATGAGGGGTGAGGAGAGAGGGAGGGCATTTCCTGGGAACTGCTAGAAGCACAGTTGATATACACCCAAAGAAAGCTCAGGAGGCAAGGTGGGGACCAGCATAGTGCTGGGGCTGGAAATGTCTGGCTGAGAGGAGGAGGAAGGAGGGGACAGACTGGGCAGAGACTATGGCTGGTGGGAGACCTTCAGCCCTGCTGCCCCATTTCCCAGCACCCAGGATCCTACTGACAAAGGCTGATCTTTCCTTCCTCCTCTCCTACACCCTCTTTTTACTTCACACCTCCTTTCTATCTGTATTTGGGTGCCAGGGACTCTTCCAAGCTGCCCAGCATCACCCCACCCAGGTGCATTCAAACAGTACACACACACACACACACCCTGATAAAAACCCCTAAATCAGAGAGCAGGGGAGGGGAGGCAAAACAAAGACCTTTAAAGGAACACTAACGCAGGGCCCAGGTCCACCAAACCAGGGGTGTCTGCAGTGAGTCACGGTGCCTGGAGCAGGAGGGATGCTACAAAATGGGTGCAGGATGTCTCAGGTTCTTACCATTCATCTTCAACCTTGTGGTGTTTGGGATTCTTGAGCTTTTCAGTTGAGCTGATTATAAAACCAACCAGCTGACCAACAAACCCCCTTAATTTCAAGAAAGTTAAGAAAATTACCTGTTTATAGGGTGCCAGAGAAAGCTTTAAATTTTGACATAGGAGTCCAAAGACTCAGAAAATATACTCTGAAGATACTCAAAGCTGTCTGAGTTTTATATCACATAGTCAAATCTTTTTATGGTTTCTGGTGACTGTGCTCATGATTTTTGCAACCTAGGACTGGGGTTTTATTTTTTCTCACTTCCTAGCCTCAGGGAACCGCTTAAAGAAACACTGTGATGACATTTCTATAATAGGGGACAATCCAGGGCTGGTCAGGCTAAGCAGCTGTGCCTCCCTGCTCCCCTGCTATCTTCCACCTGGCTGGGTAATTACCATCCTGCATTGCCTCTTGCTCAGAGGATGACGTTATTCCCCCACTGGATAACAAGGTAAAATCAACTTTCCTCACAAATCCCATTATCTCCTGTGATATCCTCTCAGAATGCAAATCAACAAGTTCAGCAGAACAGAGCCCAGCAGCAACCCACAGCCTCCTTTCCAATTGCCTCCTGGCTGCAGGATGAGACAATTTGGATTACCAGGAATCGCCTGGGCAGAGCAGAGGAGCAAGGACTCCGACTCTTGTGAGCCCTCGTTCCTCAGATCAAAGAGGTTTGATGGGCAGTTAATTAAAAGATAAACTAGAGGCCGTAAAACGCCAGACTAACCTTTGAAGTATACAACTCAAGTTACAATTAAAGAGTGACTGTAGTTGTCAGATTTTCAGACTTCATGGGCAATACACTCCATCATTATGGATAAATTGACTGGTGAGATCAGTGACCGCTTCACTTTTCAATGCTGCTGTAAGGCAAGCCGGTTCAAGTAGTACCTGCCCAAGAGCTCATATGTAGTGTTGAGGTCTCTTTTTCCCCTAAATCCAAGGATATTCACAGATGAAACCTCAGCTGCTCTTTTCTTCTTCCAGGACTCCTGGTCCCAGAAGAAGCCATCCTCTCTCTTAGCATAAACTTACTTCTTTGATGGGCTGTTCATTCCCCCATGCCCCAGGGAAGAGCAGCCAAGGAGAAAAGCTCATTTAAAAGATGTATGTCTGAACACTGGGCGTGCTGTTAGGAACGTGCTGTGAGAAGTGACAAAGAAAGTAACTTCAATATTATCTGCACCGAGCTCTCTTTTTCCCAGCACAGTGATGTAACCATTCCCTCACTGTGAAATGCTGGCTGAGACAAGGTACTAGCAGTTTTTAAAGACTGATATTGAGATTAGCTTCTGCTTCTCCTCCTGCATCTCACACCCTGATTGTTGGTAATCGCTGCTTTCTCTCTCAGGAAAACCCCAGTGCCTTCTCCCAGCTACACAACAGGACAGATGACTCTTGCACATTAACACCCAGCAAAAATATGTTTTTCTTAAAGGGAGACACCAGCTGCACAGGGAGAGGTAGCATCTCTTACGAGAACAGCTGAGACAGTAGGAAAAAGGAGATCGACACTTGGATTAAAAAGCCCCTGAGATCTGCTTCAGCAAAGAGGTCTTATCCAAAATAGCACAGTTTGCAAAGTGTTTCAAACACTTTGTCCCCATGCCACCCAGCCCCACATGCAGGGTCCTCACTCCAGCATTTTGCTGCTCGCCTCAATTGCATTTTTCACATATCTGGTGCTTAGCTGTACTTTTCTCCAGTGCATCCTCTCACTCCATGCCTGTGTGTATTTACAGCCTGCTCAGAGAATGATTTACATTAAAACCCCAATGTTAACACTGTGAAGCCTATTGCATGGAAAAGTCCAGAGCCATAAAGCATTTACAACATAGCAAAAATGGTTTCCTAAATCTCTGGCTTGCCTCAAGATATGGAAGAGACTATTTTTTCACTTAGTCCTCTGGATCTGTTTTTTGCTCCTTTTCTCTGGCTGAGTAGCTCCACTGTAATCTTGGAGGAATGAATCATTATCCTGCCTTGATAAGAAGGGCAGAACCACTCCCCTCAGCATGTAAAATTGAAGTCCTATTTGATACAGGAGCTGTGATACTCTTTATACATTTCTTTCAGTAATGACATGTTTTAAAAATATTAAAGGAGCTAAAGAAGTTAAAAGTGTCTGGATGATGGCAAGCTTTTTGATAAGTTAATTTTGTATTCAGAACCAATAAAGCACTGGTCAAAGAGACACAGGGTTTGGATTTACCCTGGATAATTCCTTTGCCATAAGACATTTCAAATCAATTAATTCTGACCATGCTTAGTCATTGGGATGTCAGTGCTAACACACTGCATTAATTGAAGCATCAGAGGAAAGTATTTTGACTTTAACTTAACAAAAGATGCACAACCTTAGCCATAAGCAACAGGCAACACATTCATGATGCAGAAGTGAATGCAAGGGATCAATCTGAAAAATATTGTTAGCTAACGAGAGGCTATGAGTCGATACAGTCATGGGGGAAAATAGGCCAGTGACTTGTGGGGAGGGGAGAGAAAGAGCAAGGGGAAGGGGGAAGGTGCCTGCAGAGGCTGGGTTTTGTGCCAGGGCACCTGGCTGCTGCTGGGCTTGGTGTGCCCCAGCCCCGCTGGGGTGCTGGCAGCATGAGCCCCTCTGAAGGTGGGATTTCCCTTTGACAGTACCCAGCTACACAGGAAAATATTTTGCGTTTAGAGGAGAAATGGATTAGAGGCACTATCTGGACCAGCATGGTAGAAGATGTATGTATTTCAAGCAGACAATCAATTCAGAACAAGTCTTAATGAAGGGTAGGAGGTTTACCTGAAGTTTGTCTCCATTCCGGTTGTGTCATCTGAGGTACTGGGAGCTATTTAAAAAGCAAGTAATCTTCTCCCTATTGAAGGACATACATGCAGCCTTGCAAAGCTCCTTTATCTCCCTATTGCTATTGCCACACAGAACTTAATTACATTAAAACTGCTCAAAAAGTTGCCAACAAATTGTCTGCCCTGGTTACAGCAATATTAGTGCATTTGATCCCCTTGAAAACCTCAGCCTTTCTTCTCATTGAAAGGACTTGAGCACGTACCTGCTGGGCGAGAAACAAATCGGGCAGACTGAATTTTTAGGCCTTTGAGAAAAATCTTCCAAATGTTCCTTCCCCTGAAAATTTCCCTTGAGTTCTGCAAAGAATTTCCAGTGCGATCATGCTGCACACAAACCTGGCACAGCAGGGGTGATCCTTACAATTAAAGAGCATGGGGCATGGTGTCATGGTGCTATTAGCATTTCCTTCCCAGCCAAAGCCTGCACCAGCTACAAATGTAAAATTGCTCTTTCCCCACTTCATAGCACTTACTCTGGGCCACGTTTGGCCCAGATGATGAAGAAGGCAGCACAAGAGCTGCAAAAGAACATGAAAACAGCATCAGGAACTCCCCTTAACACAGCGCGTTATTCACAGGAGAGAGTTTATGGATTGAGTTAAAGACGACTATTTTTAAAAACATCCTAGTATCAAAAAAACCCTCATTTATTTTTAACTTTTTGAGTGGGATGAAAGGTGATCAGATCCAAATAGCAACCATGAAGTCTGAGCCTGAAAGCCCTGGGGCCTGTTGGTACTGCAATCGTTTGCAGAGCTGCAAGTAATCAATCGCTCTCTCCCGGTGTTTACTCAAGGGGAGTTGATTGATTACTCACTGCTAACATGATTGCCAAAGCTGATAACACTTTTCCATGGACGATTCTCCAAAGATCCCAGGGTCTGAGGCTAACAAGTGCTCTACTGATGGGAGGCCATAGAAGCAGGGCAGCAATTTTGGGGTTGTTTAGGTTAACGTTATAGCTGTGGTGTTTGAGTGGTCTGAGACTCTTGAAATGCTCATTGCCTTTGCATGGTGTAAGGCAACATTGAGGTCTCGTGGCCGACACCACACCTGTGGCAGAGAGAAACAGATCGCCCCTTCCTTACATGTGGCATTTTTAGGGGCATCCTGCCCATATGTTTTGCAGAGGGACAGAGGGTTTGCTGTCTTATCTTCATCCTACCCAAGGGAGCAGGAGGCAACTCCCCCTTCCCTCTTTAAATCCTCACATCCAAAGCATCCTCAGTAAATTGTTTATAGTGCAAATTTTACTCATCCTACGGAAACCTAGGACCTCTGTATTCTTAATTACCTATTACCTCCCTTCATTATCTTATTTGCATGTGAAAGAATACATCTCTTCCATTAATCTCTCCTGTAACATCTATACTTATTTACAAATGGAGAGAGACAAGTTCTCCTCCAGGCCATATGACGGATGGTATGAACTGACATCCTTTGTGACTGTTTCAAGCCTCAGACAGGATGATGCAGAGGCTTTGACTGCAGCTCCCTCCCCAGTTAGAGATGCTTGCAGGCAGAGGTGAAGCCCAGGGGTTACAGCATATTTACTGGCGAATAGATAGAACATTGTTCCCCTAATGCTGTTGTCAGGAAGTGGGGATCAACAAAAGCATCTTCCACTCCCCTCTCCCAATCAAAGGCACCAGATAATTAAGTGAACTCATGCCATTTTCATGTTTAATACTGCCTGTAATCTGAAACCCTGGCAAACAAGTAGAATAACCCAGAGTCTTTCTGGCAAATGGCACAGACAAGACAATTGAACTACTCCCAAGTGCCACAAGCTTTCTACAAGAGCCTTTTACAGGACACCATTAATTGAGGGTGCAGAGGGAAGTGTTGGCAGATACTGATGTTCAGAAAGTGCTACAGGCTTGATTTATATGGATTCTTCTGCCACTTTGAGACCAATTCCAATTTTAAAATTAAATATCTGTTTCTCTCTGTTGTCCTTTTCAGTACTTTATGCAGCAAAAACAATGCCAACAGAACCAGGGAGTTACTAAAAGGGGATGTTGATTAAATGTGCATCAACAGGCAGAGCACAACATGAACTGTTGCTCCAACCAGATTCCCATATCATTCATAACAAAGAAAATTCAGTATCTGCTTTCCAAAAATATTCTGAGAAAATCTATATTACTGCAATCTGACTGCATTTCTCAAGGAATGAGCCCAAACACCTTGCAAAAGCCCAAGGGATCCAGAAGGGGTGGATGAGCTCCCATCATTTCCCACAGGCTTCCTGCAAAGCTTGGTCCTCGGATATTGCATTATGCTGAGATTATCTAGCATTAAGAATCCAGGTCCTTCTTACCACGTGCCTTTTTTCCTTGCATATTTAGAAGAAGGTTTTTAAGCAGTAACAGTCTCATTATAAGTGTGAACAAAAATAATTGCACCCTTTATACATTACAGCATCTGAAACAGATTAAAAACTTCTGCTATCTTATAGCTGCAATGGAAGGCAACGCATTAAGAAAGGTGATGGGAGGCTGTGAATGTGTACAAACAAGCACCTCCAACTTTTCCCAAACAGCTGGACATCACCAGTTCTTTGTTTCATTCCTTTTTCCTTTTTTTAAAATTTGACCTTTCTTTGTCCTGCTCTCCCAAGAAATGGCCACATTGACTCCAAGTGACATTTCAATCACAGAGGTAGGTCTCCAGCACAATACATTATTAAAATAAATAAACTAAACAAACAAAAGTCAACAACAACAAAAACACTAAATCAGAATGCCCTAAAACTTCAGATGCAGCACTCCTGATGCCATTGATCAGGAAAACAAAATCCATGCTACAGACAGACACATTGGCTGGGGTTGTCTTGCCAAAAGATGAATGGGGAAGAAAAAGAGAAAGAGGTTTCCAAAGACAAAAAAAAAAAAAAAAAAAAAAAAAGGGAAAACAACAACAACAAAAACAAACAGGAAATTCAACAGGAGTGCAGGTGAGACACTTCAATTTCTGTTAAAAACAAAACAAAACAAAAACAAAACAAACAAACAAACAAACAAACAAACAAAAAAAAACAGAAAAAAAACACACAATAAAACACACACACAAAAAACACCACTACCTATTTCTCTTGCCCAACTGATACCATGTTCCATTTCAGTATTTCCATACATAATACTACAGATGATGAAAACGTGCATACATCATGCCAAAGCATCACTGTATGAACATGTTTACTATTTAGCAACACACTGACGGGGCAGATCTCTTGCAGCTATTCTCCTTCTGATGATACAAATGAAAACTCCAGAGTGAATGGAAATAGCTGCAGTTCATATCGAGGAGAATAGCGATTTCCACCATTGTTTTAGCTATTCTGAATATTCATTAAGCTTTGCTTAATCATCTGCTTGTCTGTTTAGCAGCAACATTCTCAATAACTATTTAATTTAATGATGAATTTTTTTTTTTTAAATGAACACTTTAATTACACATAGTTGCTGGAGGCCCTGCCAACAATCAGCTGAGTTTTAAAGCAGCAGAAGAAAGAGTACTGGATGCAAGAGGAGCCTTGGCAATTTCTGTCACTGCGAGGATCACTCCAAAACCAGCATGACGCATAATAGTCAGAAAGGGATGGATGTCACTACATTCAACTCTAGCACAGTTTTTAGCACACCACAGAAAGGCTCTGCGGACTGCAGCATCAGATAAGATATGCAAAATTCTGGAAGAAAATGGCAATCCTGACATTCTTATTTGCCTGTATTAGTTTCTCAGGTACGGACAACAGCATCCCTCAAACAACCTCCTGACCTTCTGTATGCCATCCTTGGATTTGAGCTGCATGGCCACATAGCTTTGCAACTCACCAGGTCCCCAGCTGTGGGGAGACATCAGTGAGCTTCTCACAGGGTCTGCCAGCTCCTTGGCTGATGGGAGCAAAGCACCCCCTTCCTCCTGGCTCCCTCAGGAGCAAGGCAGAGGTGGGCTTGTGCCAAACATGCAGCTGTGACAGAGCTACCCCAGAAAAGCAACCCTACATCATCATCTCCCAGGTAGTAGAGCCCCCTTGCGATGCCCAGCCAAGCAGAGTCCTCTGAGGCCGCAGCAATGCCCCAGGGCAATGGCAAGTCCTACTGCTCACTGCAATTCCTGCAGCCCAGCATCACAGAGATGTGCCAGCTACGTTTTCAAAGCCACATGAATCCAGGGCACCAATCCTAACATCCTCTATAGGAGCAGCTTTCATGCTCAGGATCTATTCCAATTCCATCTACATTTCAGTTGAAATATCTCTGATTTCAATGGAGACCATCCTGATAAATGCCAACGTATACAGACACAGAAGCAAATCTTCCCTGCAATCACCCAGGGCATCCAAAACCAAGAGGCATCTTGGCAGGATACACGAACAGCCTGATTGTGTCCATTTTCAGGGAGGAATACATATGTATAGCACTGCGATCCAGCTCAGCCTCTATGGGATTCGGCTCTGCTTGATGAGCAATCAGCCTGCTGCGGGAACAAACACATGATGACTGCTTTCAGCTGCTAATACCACTGCTTTTTCTGGAGCAATAGAGAGACCTAAACTGCAAATTCACATCTGGCCTTGTTGGAAATTAGCTGGGAATAGAAGGGTTTGCAATTAGCTTTTGGAAGGATCCACACTAATTCATAAGCACAGGACAGGACACCAGAGCCCACAGTGACATTTTGGGGGGACCTGGTGGTGTGCCTGTAATAGGGTGCTTGGTGTATTTATTTTAGGGAAAGGCTATCTTCTTCTGTTTGGCTTCAGATGCAAGGCTATGAAAGGACTCGGGAACAGAGATATTCCAAACATATGCTGATATTCATTTTCACAGCAAAATGTGATTTGGTTGCAGTTTCCCACTGTGTGCACTTACTTGCCATAAATGTCACCAGGATTAAGATTTGCCATGGTTATTTTTATTTTCTATTTTCAATGAGAATTGTCATTTATATTTGAACACTTGTTTGATTCTTGAAATTTTATAATTTCTTATTTTGCTAAAACACTTAAACATGTTTAAATTTTTAAAGTTTTCATAAAAAATCATTTATTAGAACTAGTTAAGGAGATCTTTACTTTTAACTGTTAAAACCACAATTAATTAGTTTTTATCCAGTTCATCTACACATCTTTCCTGGGCAGGAAATACTAATCTCCAACACCTGAGAAGATGAGGCAAATTTTAGTGGTGGTCAGGTGAGAATAAAAGTATATCTCCCTACTTTTCAAGCAAGTAAATCTTTTCCTCCTCTCCTCACCTTTACATTTTCACGTGTTGTTAGGAACATAATCATGACTTGCTGCACATAAATACAAGCTGCAAATCACTGTCCTGGGAGGAGACCACAGGCCTGGAGCCACCCTGCCTCCTGCTCTTCCCCGGGGTCAGGTCCCACCACACACTGCTCCTGCCTCCAGGCTGCTCTCAGTGTTACACCTTGGCTCCTAAAAACTGCTGTGGGTGATGGCCCCAATCCATCCTCTGCTGGAAAACCTTTTCTGACAGCATCATTGGAAAGTCTGGGAAAGGGATGGGGGCAGAAAAGAAAACCCCTCTCATTCATATTTCTACTAAGCATTTTGGAACCCTTTGCTGACTCATTTTGCAGTTTTGCTTGCAGCAAATTCAAAATTAAGTTACTAGAGAATAATGACCATTAAGTGACTGAGATTGCTTTATTTCTCTGAGCCCTAGCAACAGTGATTTCGCTCGCCTGTTGCCATAACAACTACGGCATGCACATCAAGGTCACTAAGCCCACTTTGCTTCTTGCCTGTAGCTATATCTCTGATGGCTTATATGCCTCATTTTTATTGTAGATCCGTATGCAATGAGTAGGAAGAAAGGGTACATTTCATCTTATGAGTAAACACGCATACGATGAGCTTTTCTCAAGGTAAGAGAAAATGGACAAAAGATGACACTTATGGGAAATGTTCACTTCATTCTTAATGGAACAGCAAATCGTGAATATATAATGCATATGTGAGGTCCAAAACAACTAATACATAGGGCTTAAGTTCTCTTTTACAAAGATGAAGAAAAATTCCTTGAGCAGTATGTTCATAGGGTTGGAAGTGCCTTGGCTTAAAAGGGGATCTACCAGCCTACCCCAGGTCCTTAGCACGGGGACATCAAGGGCCCTGAAGAGCCACCTCAGCTATTGAAGAAGTCTGACCTCAGTACTAAAATGTACGTATATACTGACGTACAGCTTCGATGGAAATGCCCCATTTATTCTACTGCTGCTCACTGAGACACATTGCTTTCACTAGGCTGGAATGAGAAAGCAGGGAGAGGGCCACCGAGCTGGCTGGCTGATGAACTACAAAGCCCCAGGTCAGGCAGGAAATCACTCACAACACCATTTTCCTTAGTTATTTCTTTCACAGATTTTAACAGATGCAATTTTTACTCCAGAATATTTACACCACACACATCATTTTCATTGTATAGAAAGGTTATAAAACATCTTTTTAATACAAGCGAACTGCATTCATTTGTCTCATAAGTCAACTAGAGGCATTTTCAACGGAAATTCTAAGCTCCTACATTACCAGAGCATTTTTTTTCTGCCCTGTGGAAGGAGAGAAAAGAATTATTGTCTCTGAACAATATAAATGACTTTGCCACCTCTTCTTATAGCTAGTTGATTACAGCAGCCAGGGAATGAAAGATTTTGCTGTTTATCTGTCAGCTTTACACCAAAAACTGCAGCAAAAAAAAAGATGAAATGTCCAGAATTGCAGAAGGATTTATGAGGCACTAAATACTTCTGTGAATCAGGGCTGAAATGTGATTTTATATATACATGTGTAGTAGCTGGCGATAGGACAAGATAGATAGACAGATAAACGTATGCAGGCAGATAGGTGGATAGACAGGCAGACTGGAGCTGGACCACAAAATGTCAAATTTCTATTTTGATTTATTTACAGCAGAGATTCTGGCCCAGCTCGCCTGGCATCATTGAACATCTTGCCAGATAAGGAGGATCAGTCATCTTATACTCTGGGTAGGAAACAGAAGAATAAGAATTTCTGAGGATAATGAGCCCAGCAGGCCAAGACAAAGATCTTACCATGTCTGGGGATGCCCAAGCACCTGGCTGAGCAGCAACAAGTGGTTTTGGTGTTTATAGCAAGGAATAGCTGCAAAAGAATTGGCTGTCTTGGTTGGTGTTCTACACTGGCTGATATTCTTTATAAAAGTTAAAAGGCAAAGGTACTCTTGGTAACAACTGCTACCACAAATAAGTTCAAAGCACTCAGGTAAATAAGGCTTCCTAACAAGTTAAAAGCAGCTGCTGAATTTAGAGCTTTTGGGTATAATCCCATGGTTTACAATGGGACACACTGCGCTCTTCAAGAGAGGGTTTGTGACAGCAGTCGTGCCCCAGCAGGGCACATCCCAGCCCCGCAGGGCCAGGGGGCTGGGGACATGGAGGAACTGGTGCCAGCCCCTTCCTGGGGCCCAGGGGGAGCACAGTGTGCAGGGTTCAAAAAGGCACCTGTATAGAGCTTGATGGAGCCCCAGGGAGGTGGTAGGCAAAGGCTAAGACAAGGACAGAATCTGTCCTGCCAAGGATATACAGGGCTGCAGAGAAATTGGTTTCCAGAGATTATTTATTCATTTGACCCAAGTTTCTTCTTTTCTTATGTTGTCTGATTTAGTGGATGTTCTAGACAACCAACTCCAGGCCAGTTTAATAATTCAAAGTCCATTTGATGTCCTCATTGTTCTCTATTTACAGGAAAGTCCTTGGCACATCCACCCCAGAGCCCTGGCGGACTCCAGGTCCCATCAGACACACAAAAAAATTAAATAGCTAAAAGAGGCACAAAGGCTCAGTGCAAGTCTGAACTGAAATCATGGGAGCTTGCCCAGCTTGTGTTTGGTGAGATGCAGCCCGTAAAGCTCCGGCTGACTATAGGTATTAAAGACGTGACGTTTAATGCTTTTTGGCAGAAAATAAGCTGAGATGTATCTCGGGGAAACAGTACATTCAATTGCTGCAGATTCAGTTGCTTTCCACAAAGCATCTCCTGTTATTGCTTTAATAACCAAAAAGGAAATCCTGTTAATCATAAGTTGCGAGGTTGTATGAGTTGACAGCTGTGATATCCCAGCTGTTGATAGCTCTGCACAGGCACAGTGAGATAGCAGATAATGCACGTCGTGATCTTCAACAGGGAATTGAGTCGGTTGCCTTATTCTCATCTCACACACACACACACAACACACACCCCCAAGAATGTCACACATCTTTCTTCTCCTGGTTATTACACACGTATCACTCCTACAGGCAGATGCCAACATACGATTAAGGACATACAGGTGTCGAGCATGGATTACCATTTCTTAGTTTAACAAAGGGCTCTACCAAAAGAAAATGAAGCAAACAACAAGTCAATCAGAAAGAATATAAAACAAATAACTGAATTAAATCCATCTCTACTGGGGTGAACTCAACCTGATTTTTGCCATTGGAACACACACAAAAAACCAGCACCAGCAACCTCAGTTTGCCTGCAACTTCAGTAACCTTTTCTTTTAGACAGTTTTTTAAAGCACAAAGTCCACACATCAATGAAAGCACCAGTATGGCAAAATTAGTCTGGTTTTGAGACCTGTTTGTAGGAAAAAAACCTTCCTGAAATGGTGGCTAATAGAAAGCTTTTACATCCAAGTGCACATCCATTACTGCACATGAAAGTAAAAAGTCATCTTGTGCAAACTGACCAAAGCCTGACGAATATTTTAAACCCTTTATGGTTTTAAATGACACCCAGCCATCTTATATTTTCACATCAGTTATTGCTGCTGACACACACAATTTGTTAGCACACTCCGGGTCACAAGTCAACAGTGCACCACTGAATTACAGCAGCTGGATGGGTTCTTCTCCTCCTTGGTTATACATTCTGTGCAGCTTTTGTGCTGCAGGACACAGAGGACGTAGCCTACAGCTCCTATAGGAGCTATACAAACAGAGGTGACAGCTGCCCAGGAGAGTGGTGGCTAATGAACATGGATGGGGACCCATCCTTCTTTCTTTGAGCCCTGGAACATCTCCCAGAGGCTCCCACAGATAAATGCTTTCTATCTTTGCAGAGACCTCAGGGCAGTGCTTTGCATCCTCACCCAAATGAGAGAGAACAAGCCCCCGCCACAAGACAGCTCAGCACCCGGGGTGTCAAGGTGCGTCCTTGGTCCTCTGAGCCCCGGTGGCTCTGCACTGCCCAGATTGAGGAGGAGTCCCCCAGGAGAAAAGGCTTCATTTTAATTATCTCTGATTCAGCCTTGCAGAAGTTTTGCAGCCCCAAACTTTACATAATACTTCAAGATTAACTGTGTAATAAGAAGAGACTTGACCTGGAAAAAGTTCCAGATTAGGCAAAATTTATCTTCTCCCCTCCTCCCCATCTTGAGCAAATGTAGTAAAGATAGGGTATTATAGGTACAGCTCTGCCCAGAAGCAGTAGCTATTAGTCACCTCATTATCGTTAGTCATCTAGAACAGCAATTTTTAAAGATCTCTAATAGCTCCATCTGGTTGTTACACCACAGCCTTAAAGGGGGACTCAGTGCAATAAAACTGGCTCCCATGCTGCAGGGAACCCAAGAGAAAAGTCAGGGTGAAATAACAGGAAGAAGCCAGCAGCTAAACGGCCATCTAGGCTGCCCACCCCCATTTTCCCTTCTGTAATTAGGGAGAAAATATATCAGCCCCTTTTGTTAAGATCTAGGTAGTTAAAAGGTCTGCTTTCCCCTTGGGGTGATGGCCTGTGGTCCCCTCCCTCCCATGGGCACAGCCTGCGGTAGGGTTTCTCCTCCACCCACGGGCCATGTGGATCCAGACCTTCCCCAGTACACAATTCCCTGCAAGGAGGAAGGAAAGAAAGCAGGTTCAGAAATTTTGCTCTCCCTCCCTTCCCTAAATCAGTTTTTTTTTTTGATTAACTGAAAGAGAAAACAAGTCTCCAGAATCTCATCAATTATCTGAATAGGATGGAAAGCAGTGACATCAGCTGCTAATGAAGTAAATCCAAATTAAGCCACTGCTTTTTTAATATATATTTTAATTTTATTATTATTATTATTTTACACAAAAGGGAGACCATCTGGCGTTCACCACTGAGACCATTCAAGCTTTCAGTTAATCTCTGCAGAGCGGCATGCCTCCTGGTTGTTCTGTGAGTGACCATTTCTGCAGCCCCGACCATTGGTATAGAAAATAGCTTGTTGAATGAGCCGCTACAGAAATCTTCTTGTCACAAAGAACTCATTAGGTCAGCAATAAAGTGATTTATCAAAGACTTGGATTTCAGCCACCAGCTTCACTTCTACAACAGACTCTGTTGCAGTGCTTCAAGTGAAGGCTTACAAATTACCATCATAATCCTGTAAGTATGCCTCATCTACACCAGCTAGTTCCTGACCAGAGATCTGAAGACCAAGAAATACAATCCTTTTTGACCTCTATTATATGCTGTCAGCCATCCAGATGTGATGCAATGAGTTGAGCAGATATTAATACTTCTGAATGGCGAGGAAGGAGGTTATAGTCTGGAAGAGATGCTGGAAGCAAGATCGCTTTGTGTAATCTTAATTTTTCCTGAGCCAGTCACCACGAGCTTCCTTTGCCAGATCACGCCAGCCCTTCTGCAAGGAGCCCTTGGCAGGGAGGGATGGTCTATCAGCCTGTGTCAGCCACACAGCAGCTGACCTCATATAATCCAACTGTGCTGGATGGTATTTTCAGTTCCCTCAAGTCGCAATCTGCCTTTCCTGAGACATCAGCTGTGTTTTTGTGCTAATCCCATTCTCCCTGATCTCTGAGGTGGGAGAGCTGAGGGAATAAGGTGGGGAAGAAGTGGAGGATTTCCTTAGAAAGTCAAAAAAAAAAAAAAAAAAAAAAAAGCTTCCATAGTCTGGAACACAGGATCAAGTTCATCAACTTCAAGCCCATCACGTGTGCAAGTGATATTTTTCCTTGCAAAACAGACTTCATCTTCTTACCTAAATCACTTTTCAGCAAGAAGAAAGCCCACAGCTAAGCACAGCTTCAGTAACAAGCCAAGGTGACTCAAATACAAGCCCACACATACATACTGTATTTACATTTCCATCCTCTGCTCTGCCTCTGATCCTTGCCCACCATCAGCTGGGTCCTGCTGTCTCCTCACCACCTTTCTCTCGCCTCTACCAGTCGCTGCCATTGGCATTTTTCCCCTTCTGCCACCGTGCTCCTTCCCCTCAGGACATGAACTCGGTTACATCAGCACTGAACTTTCAAACCCGTAACGTTCGAGTGGATTCAAAATTAGTCAAAACAAGCTCATCCATCAATGGCTTTTCATGTCAAGAGCTCTTAGGGCAGGGCGGGGGTGGCAAGCGGGGCCGCAGTGCACATCCAGGGAACAATGAAAATGTTGTCAAAGAGCAATTAAGTGTGCTCTTGTGACAGGTTGGCACCGCAGCTTTTCGAGGTGAGAGAAGTCATGAAACATTTACAGTTCACCCAGCACCACCAGCAGCAACTGCCTTTTGCATACAGCCTGCATCTCAATCAGAAGGCCCAAACCTGTCTGGTACCAAATGATATTTGTGTTTTTTTTTAAATAACATTGATCGCCTTTGATTATGAGTTTTCAATTTGCTGAGTCAAACGTCATATTCTCTATTGCTGCACAGCCCTCTTCTTTGCACTGTGAGCATTAATTAGACAGATTGAATTTGTTATCATGTATCTGAGCTACCAAGCATAAACATAAATAAAACAACTTATCTCTTTGCTAATATTAGTCTAAAATCATTTGTGGTTACCCAAACATTCAAAAGAAATATGATAATAACACTATCTTGAAGAGTTTAATCAGAGTCAAAACCCCTTTCTAGGCAGAGGAATATGCGCTCCCTTCATATTCATGGCTTTTAATGTTATTTCCATGCACAGCAAATGCGGCACTTTAACACGAGAATCCAGCTGGATTCAACTGCTGCAATCCTACCTAGCAAGAAAGTCAGGGGCTGAATCCTAAGAAGCAATGAATCAAAAGAAAGCAGCTGAAGAGGCTGCTCAGCAAGCAGCACATATTCCCACTAAGACCTGAGCACACCAGGTAAGATTTCCAGAAGGTGAAGGCTAGAGCTGTAAGCCAGGTATAAAAATGGAAAGAAAAAGCAGCATAAAGAATTGGGTATCTGAAGACTATAGAGCGAGCTGAGGCTCCCTGCATGGCTGAAGGGCTGAGTATGCTATTGACTGAGCTGGCTGAGGGTTTTGGACAATATGGGAAATCAAAGAGATGTCAGGGAGCTGGAGAACCGGCATAGTTCTGCATCCCCTCCTTTCCAAATGAGGGGAGCAAAGCAAAAATTCAATAGAGAAATGTCCATGCCTTGAGTGCTGGGAAAAATGCTTTTGTGTGAAGCGTTGTGGACAAAACACACTGAATGAAAGGCTGAGAGCCAGCGCCTGAATGCAGTGCCTACCTGTGTGGGAACAGCTCCGTTACTCTCCTGAATAGGGCACTCACACACAGAGGGGACACCAGCTGTGTCCTTCACCACCCTCCACAGCTGCAGACGGAGGGCAGGTACACAGCAGCTGATCTTTTGTGTCCAACAGCACAAGGCAGACTAAGCAAAAGGCATTCTCCTCCACGGATGGAAGTTGGTACCGAAGTCCAGGCTTGCTAGGTGCTTGATGCAGTCCTTAGCCAGCCCATGAGATACCAACGAGTTCATCAACACCCAATATGCCCAAGTGCTCAGAGAAGAAAGTTTCCTTTCAGTGTCTTTTCAGGGCAGGAGGAAAGGGAACATAGTTTTGGTCTCACTGTACCACGGTACAAGAGTAACACAATGCCGGAAACAAACCTCTCTGGCAGAGATAAGGCTGGAAGCCATGGCTCCGTGCTTGATAGCCTAAGCACAAGTGGCACTGAGCCCTAGCCCTGAGCATCCATCACCACACAGAGCTGGGATGGGCCATTACACTTTGCCCTCTGCCCAGTCTCCTCTCCAACAATTCTACAAGTACTGATCAAGTCTGCGCAGTTCAGCCACAGTTGGTAAGTCCTTCCAACAGCTCACTAAATGAAATTTCAACTTGTTTTATGAACCCATCTCCTATACATTTACATACCAGCAAACTAAAAGTGACACAAAATTAAAAACACTTTACCTTTATCTGCAATTATCCCATTATAGAAGCAGGTGAGTGCTGCAGAGGCAGTCATCACATTTTTACAGCATAACCACTTTAGATAAATGTTGCAGGGAGGCAGGTTTCCCCTCTGTGGGGAGATAAAGTGGGTCCTTTTAGAGCTTTGGTTAGTTTGTGACAGGAGGTCAAATGGAGATGTGAGAAGGCTGAAGTCAGTGTTTCCAGGTGACCTGCATTTTGCCTTCAGGAAGTTTCTCTTTTCCCTTATCATTGCTGCCTTTGTCACCTCTAGCAGATTATTCAACAGATGTTTTGTGGTTTTGTCTCTGAGCCAAGATTCATCTTCCTCCAGGACAAGCAGACAACCCCAGAAAAGGAAAGGGCACCTGCTGGCCTCACCTCTCTGTGGCAGGCTCCTCCACCTCCTCCCCAGATGGTACAAGAAGGGCAGCTTTTATCCCATAACACGGATGAGAAATGCACCCATAATACTTCTCGTATGCCAGGCTGAGAGATCAGCTTAGAGATGGGGGAGGCAAATGTAGGAGATGCAAACTGAAGAGCATTAGTTAGCTAGATAGATGAGCACAGTGAGAAATCAAGTAAGAACTATCCAAATCACTTTTGAGCAGCCCCAGGCAAACGCGAAAAAACTTAGTCCAAAAATCATCCCTAAATCTTTTTCTGCCTACTGCAGGCTGTCCACTTCTGATATCACAGTGGGTGTTTCCAGGCACTGAGCTGTAGGGGAGAGATGGGCAGCTCTGGCTTTCAGGAGGACACTGGGGGGGCTTTCTTGTTGCAGAGCTGGCAGTGCCATGTTCTACAGCCCCACTGCTGCTTCTAGTCCTCACTGTGGGTGACAGGACTCCTTTGGGGCATTCAGAGCAAGAAGATTTACTTCTTGCTGGAGCTTTCATGCTCATTTTTGTTTCGGAAATATCAGAACAATTTGTTTGTGTTTGTATGGAATGTTACAATGTTCTTGTCTCTTCCCAGTCATGCAAGCTGGAATTTTACTTCGCAAAAAATAGGACAAAATATTTATTCCAGCCTTTCTCATGGAACGGAAGCCCCCCTTCTGCTCACCTCTCGCAACAGAGCCTCAGTCCAAAAGGAAAACGTCCTTGAATACCCTCTCTTCCTTGATGAGTGCAGAGCTTTCCCCATCTGCCATCTGAGCACAGACAAGAGCCCAAGCCTTGTGTCAACATGTTCCCAGCCTCCTTTCGTAATATGGAAATGACAGTGGTTGCTGCACGCAGAGCTGAAATCAAATGAATAAATGAATGTCAGCAGACTGTGGGTAGAGGCGCAGAGGTTGCATAACAGAGCCACGACAAGTGCACAGATGCAGTGCGACCAAATTGGGTGCTGAGTGGATCGTCAGGGCTTGTTTCTGAGGGACGCACCTCATCATTTCGCAGGCACAGCTGTCAGCCGATGAATTATTCCCAGGGAAGGAAGCAACAAAGTCCTCTACCCATCCAGCCACTTGTGCAGGCCACTTGGAGGGAATGTTCTGTGACATCTCAAGGTAAATTGGGTGGTGAAATATTATGGAGTGGTTCCTTCTCCCTGCAGGATGAGTGTCTGGAGATATCCTACAAAATCTGTACTCTGTCAGTGTCAAACTGAATAACTCTCAATAACGTATTACCAGTCACACATTAGCATTAACATCACACTGCAGGCATGACTACATGGACAGGGACCGGCAGGCCTGTGCTCCTTGCCCTGGCCAGATGAAATGACTTCTGGTCCAATAGCAGACAGCCATGTTAGCAGGAAGACAGCTTACTCGAGAAGTAAGGCCAAACTTTTTGCCACTGTATGGCTTTCTTATTGTCACTGCTCTTATTTGCCTCCCTGTCAGGTGTCACTCCTGCCAACAAGCCCTCTAACCTGAACTGGAATGCTTGCTTTTTGTCCCCTTCACTTACAGCAGCAGAGGAGATGTATATGAACCAGCTTTGCCTCAACAAACATGGCAACAAATTCTTGAATAAACAGCATGCTCCCGTGCTTCATCCCCTCCCCACAGAAACACCACTTCAGCCTCTTTGTGCTGCTTCCCCTCCCAAACTGCTGCAGCAGCAAAGCAATCAATGAGAGAATGAAGTAGTAGCACGTAAAGCAGACCTGCTTCACTCTGAACAAACACACAAATAACCTCCAGTTTCAGAAGGAGGAATGCACAAACACTTAGGAGATAATTCCCAAACCCAGCAAGACAAAAACAGAGTTAAAAGACTCAAAACACCTGAGCAAGCAAAACAGTCTCTTATCCCTCACTAAAGCAAACACAAAGACAAATTGCATTCACACTTCAACCTGGCAAGCCAGCCATAATATATCGCCTGCCACAGCGATGATGATTGTTCTTCTGCTCTCCACCTCGGCCTGATATGCACTTGGCAGATTCATAACTCCTTCAAGCTCTCCAAGATAAACACGTGTGTCTGATAGGGAACTTCAGCTATAACCTTCCTGGAAGCATCCGATGCCCCCATACCTGGCACAGAGGAAGATTCGGGCCTCACCCCAGGGATGTGGCTTTGCTGGTCAGGTCCAAAAGGGTCAGAGGGTCCTTGTGCTTTGGGGAGTTCCTTTCCATCAGTGAGGATGGGTAGGGGCACAGGTCCCTGCTGCCTGTGGATGCCTGAAGCATCTTCCAACATGCCCGTCTCCAGTCCCGTGAGGACCATGGCAGGGGTGCATTGTGTTGGCCACCAGCACATGTAACAGGGGTATCCCCTCCTCTTGCTGGGCTCTGAGCTCACTGATGTTTTTGGCAGCCCACCTGTATTCTCCTCCCAGTAGCTGAGGAGCTCCTACACTGCCTGAAGCCTGCTTCCCATGTCCAGACCCAATCCACTTCAAAGGCTAAATTGCTGCAAGGGACATGCTTCATGGGGGGAAAAAACAAACCACTGTCACTCAAAGGGGTCAGGGAGTTTAGAAAAGCCATCTCCCCCTTCACCTCTAAGCCACGGGAGATTAGCAAGCAGCATCAGAGAGTGCTGAGGTGGGAAGGGCACCCACAGCCAAAGGCTGCCAAGAGCTGGGAGCACACGGGGGAGCAGCCTGCATTTAGGTGAGGAGCTGGTGGATTTAAATCTTGATTGAAGGAACACTTCAGATTCACTTTTTCGGTGGTGAGAGGAAAAAACCAACAGTCTGTGGCTGCATGTAACATGTGGAAAATCCTGAGCAGGAGGACTGGGGCTGCATACATGCACGTATCATACAAAATATGTAGCAGGTGTTGAGGGACCAACCAGCTCATGTGGAAGCAGGAATCGTCTCACAACCATCACGGCTCTGGCTGCAAGATGCCTCTGTCCTTGTGCAGAGAGGGGTGGGTGAGCTGCCCCCAGCCCCATGCCAGCCCCCACATTATTCTTGAGCCAAGCCACACAAATCTCAAGTTACTAGCCACCAGAGAAAGGTAAAAGACAAAAAGAATAAAGTCCCATCCAAAGAAGAGCAGGCACATTCTCACTAGCCTGGTACACAAAGTCTCTATGCCCTTCAAGTTTCTCACAAGAAGCAGAAGTTATGGGGTGCATTTGTGTTGGCAGCTTCTCAGAGGCGCGCTGGGGGAGGGCCTCCCTTCCCATCGACTTCTGCTCTGTTTCTGAAGAAAAACTAAATCCCTCACCTTGTCAATATCGACCCTGATGTGTTAAGGGTCCATTTGTCAGGACTAATATATCGCTGCAGTGTCAACATATCAGGATTTACGCTCGTCTGTAAAGATGGGTTCATTTCAGAGACCTATGGAGCTTTAGTTACTGGGCCTTGGCCTGCCCTTTAAACCCCATTTCAGTTAAAAATAAATAAATAAATAAATAAATCTGTAACCTGCTGCAGAGCGACATGGAAACCGAGGAGCTCGTGGTCAAGCAGCCTTGTACTCAGCCCAGCACAAGTGTCAACGCTTGCACATCTTGTCCCTAACTCCTGCTGTAAGGATAAGTCCTATTTACACAAAAAAAAACAACCCTGGTCCTTCAAGATCACGCCATAAGGATCAGGCTAGGTCTGCAGGGCATGAGCTTCTCCATCCCTCACCATGATGCACCCTGTTGCCTCTACGGCTGCTCTGATTTACGCCGTGGTCTTCCAGAGCAGGATCAGGCTCGGCAGCCCCAGTGGGTACCTTGTAGCAGCCCTGGAAATGGGCAGCAGCCAGAGGCAGCCCCAGCACATGGCTGGTAGGGTCTGACCTAGTTTTAACCCTGCTAAATATGCAAAGAAAGAAAACGAGCGTGTGTGGGGAAAAGGAGGGCAGCACAAGGTTTTTTTCCATTTCCTCGTCACTTCTCTGCTGCTTTATCTACAACATTCGTGTTTTCATTCCACGTTGAAACATTTCCACTGCCATTTTTCTTTGTGGGGTGCTGACAGAGGAAAACCACAGTTACTCTTGAAGGGTGGGCTGCTTTTGTGTATCTGTGTGGACAAGCTTATAGGAAGGTAGAATTTTCAAAAGTTTAAAGTTTTGGCAAAATATAAGAACATTTGGAAAACTGTTTGCTATCTATTGCAGGAAATCTCTCTTCAGCTGTTTACCTTTCCAGTTTGCTTGTTTTTTGCAGTCTTTTTGTTCTTAACTTAGTCATCAAGAGCTAAATGCTACCCTGACTATCATTCTGACAGGCCTTTTAAAATTATTTTTTAAGAGAATGGATTTTTATGCACTTGGTTTTATCTTTATTGCAAAATCTGCCTTTCCCTCAGTATTTCTGGTCCACTTACACCACAGAAAATACTCAAACTTCAGCTTCTCCTTCTGATTCTCTTTGAACTCCAGACTATTCACGCAGTACATAACTACTTCATTGCTATGGAAACACTGCTTTACTTGGACCACCCCACACTGTTCTGTGCACCTGGTTTTTGGCACCTTAATTTCAATACAAAATTGTGCTCACTGACAGCACAGGATTCACTGAGGGTACATGTGGTGCACCTTTCTGGTCTGCATCCTGCAGCTCATGTTGAGCCCCCTCAGCCAGGATCTCTTGATGCCCACGATGCCAGGATGTCCTACCAGCCTGGTACACACCTGAGCCTGAGCCACGGAACGCCATGGCAAGACTGGGAACATTGCCCAGCACAAGGACCATGTGGCAAAAAAAAATGTAGAAACCCTCTGAATATTTGCTACTGGCTAACAAGAGAGAGAAAGGATAATTCATCTAATGCAATTAGGTGAATGGACATCCCCAGACTAGATCCAGTTTCCATCCCCAGACAGCAAGCAGAGACGCATTGGGCAGACACCACGAAGAGGAACGTCACGGGCAGGGAGAGGCCAATAACAGGATACAGAGGCACAGCCAGGTTTTGAACGCACTCGTAGTGTAAAAGAGGATTTGCCACTTGATAGCACGTGTGGAGCAAGTCTTGGCAGTGGAGATCCTTGTCCAAATGGTTAAGAAAAAGCCAAGGATAGAAAAAGCATGAAAACCATTAATCAGTAGACCACAAGTGGTGCTTTTTCTGGCATAAGTTGAGACAATGCTGGTCATTATGACTCCAGTGAACATTCCAGACCTCAGAAAGGTTCTTAATTAAATGATTACATCCCTGACTTCAACATAACTCAGGCACATGCTTGTATGCTTTCCTGAGCAAGGGTTTTTTCTGAATCAGGATCTCCATGATTGCAGTCAACTAATTATTTGAAAAGCATTTTCATCTGGGCTCCAAGCAAGCAAATTAAATACGATTAATGTGGGTTTGGCAGGACTCCATGCAAACAAAAGTTGCTCTGTTTTTGCGCAAAATTGGAAAATTGTTTTTTTGCTAATAGAGCCTGATGTATGAAATCTGCTTGTGCAGCTTCTCAGTATTTTCCCAGCTTTTCCACTTTGCTGCAAAATTGTTGATGCAATTCTGCTGTGATAAATGAAGCCCCAAATCTCACAGCATCCTGCCTTTAGTACAAGACCTTGTAGGAACCAGAGACTGAGAAAGAATGAATTGCTGCGGTTTGCAGTAAGAGTTGATGGAGACAAAGAGCATGCTGAAAATAAAGGAATCAACGGTATGCCACTTTATCAAAAGAGATATACCAAGACAGTGATATAAATCACAAAGTGTTAGCAGCTATGGGATAATTCAGGTAGGAAGGTGAGCAGGAAAACATAAAACAAAATATCTCCATAAGTACAAACACACACTGAAAACCAGACTTCATTTTGGACAAAAGTAAAATCAAACATACAACCTTTTTTTTTTTTTTTTTTTTTTTTTTTTTATGAAGCCCATAACAACAGTCTGCTTGTCTCTTTACTCATTATTTTACTATGAAATTTACTCGACTCTTCTCTCCCAACAGCTATCATTATGGATAATTTTTCTCAATGAAACAGGGACTAAAACAAGTTTAAACCTGAAGCCAGTGCATGTCCATTTTTTCCTACTGAATTTGAGCACATTGTTTTTACAGAAGAAATTTTGAGGTGAAAATCATGAAACTGCGTTGCTGTAATACATGTCAGTAACAAAAAGGATAAGTAATTTGGAAAGACCATGAAGCTATATCAGAAGAAGGAGCTATTCATATTAAATCTTAATTGAAATAAGGAGAGCCATCCTAATGAATGAAATCCTTAGTAAGCAGAGGGACATGAATTTTTCCCATATGTTGAAGCAATGCTATAACAGAAGCAATGTTCATAAATATTAATATTAGTTGCATACAGAGTTTAATCTCGAAGACAGAACTTCAGGCTAAAATATTTGAGTCGGTGCAACGACACAGGGGATGGCAGTGTTAGTTACTGCTCTCAGCAAAAAGAAGAGTTCCTCCTTACTGGAAGTCTTCATGGGGAAAACCCACCCATGCAGGCTCTGGGATGTCCCAGAGATGTGCACATGTGTTCGGGAGCGATGCAGATCTGCGTGCCCACCCATTTAGGCCACTGACTGTGGGTGTAAGGGCAGCCCAGCTGCGATGCACCCCACAGGTACGGGGTCCCTTGTGCAGGCTTGGCTTGTTCTGGGCTCTCAACACAGGCTCTAGAGAATCAAAACTGTGTGCGTGTTGCCGTGTTAAGCACCTCGGAGTTGTTTATCATTTGCATATTTTTGCATTGTTATTGCACAATTAAACTGAAAACTTCCAGACCGAGCTGTCCCAAAGGCACAAGGAGCTTCGGCTGTAGTCAACTTTCAATCCTGTTAATTAGGCAGGGAAAAGAAAATGTTTTTGCCAATGCATGCCACACATTAGGAAAGTTCAGTTAGCAGTTCTTCTTATTAAAAACTAAGCCTTTTCAGGGTAGCAAATGTATATTCAGTGATATCAAGTATCACTTGTATAAAGGGATACTTTCCAAGGGCCACTGAAGACCTGTTTCAGGCTTTTTCTCTAAGGTTCCAGCAAGAAGATTTCTTTCTGACATCCCCAGTATGTTGTCTAAAAATACCTGTCCCATCCAGTTATCCTTTCAAACAGAGAAGGGACCGGAGAAGGAAAACAGATGTCTGATGCATCCTCAACAGTACAGCCACCTCAGCAAGAAAATAAGAACGCATGACAAGAAACATATGCCATATATTTTCTTATGGTCTTTTCTTTCTGTTACTGCTATTAATACCATGTTAATAACTCACACTGGGACCATCTTTAAACATCTTCTAACCATTCAGTACATTTCACAGAATAATGAAGTCAGTACTGTGAATCAGCCACATAAATCTTACGACCGCTTTTAGTTTTTTTATGTCACATCTGGAAACCCACAGGACGTGGTACTTTGGTGCTCCTTCAGAGAGTGATTCTTGGCTTTGTCTGTGTCCCGAGGTTGCCCTCTCCTCAGCTCTCCATGCCTGTGGTTGGGACCTCCGTTTCCACTGAGGAATAGGAGGGGACCGTGCTGACCGTCCCTGGTGCTGTACTGTACAACTGCCTCGTGCTCTTGGACGTTAGCCCCGCGTTGCACAACTGCAGTTCAAGGGTTACAAAGACAAGGGCTTTGCCAGCAGACTCAGCACTTCAAAGCAGTGGCAACAATTGTTGGATCAAATAGAGAGGAAAGAAGTTGCCTGGGGGTCCCCCAAAGCAAACTGGAGTCTTAGAAGCAAAAACAGGATCCAGAAGAACTTTACTGAGAAACAATGAGCAAAAACTGCTCGTTTATGTAGAACAAAAGCCCGAGTCCTCAAGAAACTCTCCAAGTTGCTTCCGTATCCAATCAATATTTTCTCTAGCACATATGGAATGAGCCTCAGCCAACTTCCTCCCCCAGACATTCCTGTTTCCGACTACCCTCAGACAGAATCAAGATCACCAATTCAACGGATCTCATTCATACTTAAAGGCAGCAGCTTGGAGGAACAGTCTCACCATCGTTTTCCTGACTCAACAAATTACTACAGATAAGCTCAGCCACAAATACACCCAAATGTACGCCCTTAGCTCACAGCAAATGCAAGTTAATGTCACTTAACCTCAGTCCTCTAATGACAGACAAAAAATCTGAAGACTGAAATTTCTGAAAAACAGCAAAAGAAGGAAAGTTAAGACTGGTTGTAGATGACACAGGAGTGGAGATGAAGCCTGGTCTGTAAGAGCCACATAAACAATGTCTAATTCCTGTTCCATACAAGCCTGACTTCTTGCAGTGAGCACCAAAGTCCCATCAGCCTAGGAATGGACCCAACAACCTTGGCTGAGGCACAATGCCACCAATTTGCAATTGGTTGGATATGACCAAAGAAAACACTCAACCAAAGTATTTCTCAGCAGACCACTTTCCGCTCTTCTCTCCCTCTTGCTGCAACAAACCTCCCCAAAAGTTCTCTTTTAAGAAAATATTTGTTGCAAAATTAAAGTTAATAAGACTCCTTGAAGAGAAGAAACCGCCTCCATTTCAGCTTCAACATCTTGAGGCTCAGACAACTCTTCAAAACGGAGGATTTGTAATTTGCACGCTGACAGAGATTTGCTGAGGATAACAGCCCTCCTCAACTCCCCCACACCTGCCCAGACAGCCAGCAACGTTGCTGGTGGGTGTTCATCTCTGCTGCTTCAGTGTGGGGTGCGTTGATTTACCTCCCATTTTCACTGAAATGGGTTTATGCAGAGATGTCTGATTTGCTCTGAAATGGAAGCACTGGGGCATGCACTACTTTCTGCTGACTGGCCAGAGCTTGTCTGCTTGTGCCCATAGGCCCAGATATGCAAAGTAATTTGGGCACTAAATTCTGCTGGAATATGGGGATTAATAAATGTTAGTGAATAACAATTATACTATTTTTATATGTATTTATATAAAATAAACTATAGCGCCATAAACTACTTATTACTATATTAATTATATAGTTAATAAACATTAAAACTGCCTGAGCCCAAACTCATGTGTAAGCCTCACTTCATTTTAATGGCATTTATACCCTAGTATATCCTAGATAGGATGTACTCAGAACCATATCCACTTGTAGGTATTTAATTGAAAATACAGACACCATTCTGCAGACAACTTCTTACATTTTGACTGAATTTGTTAGTTTGTTTTTAGAAACAATCCTGCAGCTATCACAATTCCATCTGGGAAGGAGCATGTGTGCTGTCTCTCTCTTCTATAAATATCAAGAAACATAATGATTTAAAATATTTTAGAAACTCTGTGTCCACATTTAAACTTTGCATTTTTAAACTTTGATGGCCATTTATTTAGAGGAGCACGGTACAGGGTAAATTTCACATCACAGCAACCTGTATGCTAACTGCCAGGAGTTCTTTTGAAGATGTGGTTTGGGGGCCTCTTGTAGGAACTTGGAAGAGAAGAGGATGTCCTACATCCTCTTATTTTTTTATTTTTTTTTATTCCCCAGTGTGTTGTACAGGTATAGCGCTATCTTGCTACAAGTTTACGGCAATAAAGACAATATGGAAAAAGAAGTAAAACTGTCTTAAATTCTGAAAAGCAATCTCTGACTTGAAGTTGGGGCTTGTGTGGCAGATTGTCATAGTATGGTCAGCTTAACCATTGAATTTCTACTTGCATTAAGCAGCAGTGCTTGTGGCAGCACATATTTTACACTCCTTTCCATCCCGAGACCCCACAATTTTCCATTTGTATGACACTTTACTGCCTCTTCATTATATACGCAGGGAGTAATGCTGATGGATCAGCATCACATCCAACCGAGATCCTGGCATCATCTCAGACTCATGCGATTTACAACAACTGCTGAGTAAATTAGGGTACTTTTTTAGTTCCTACTCTTTTTTTCTTTCTTTTTTAAAGATTTATCTCAAAAAAAAAAAAAAAAAAAAAGCAACCTCAAAGGTCTAACAAGCACACATTTACAGATGGCAGCAGCAGGTCATAAATGACATCTTTTCCTGGTACTATTTATGAAAGCCAAATAAACTGAACATATTATGAGCCATTTATAATATTCTTCGGCAGAACAGTCAGCCAAGAGACAGAGCTGAAAGCCTGTTGTAACAAAAGGTATCAAACTGAGGAGGAGAACAGTATCTATAATTACTTCTACGGTGATAAAACAAGCATAGTACAGCAGATGGATTTAACACAAGATCACTATTAAATAAAACACTGGCTCGAATGCCAAGGAATGAATATTCAAGGAGGAGGGAACTCAGTGAAAGCGAATAAAGGCAGCAAACATAGTGCAGCTAACTTAGAAGTTCCTTCTAACTCCAACAAAATGATCAAAACCCACAGAATTCTTCATGCTGGATGCTGGTGAACAGCCCCTCTGCAGACAAAAAATAAAAAAAAAGGTACAGGATCCTGACCATGTAACACTAATAAGATAAAAAAGATGTCACAAAAAAAAAAAAAAAAAAAAAAAAAAAAAAAAAGGAAAATAAAGAGAAACTAACAATATCAAGTTGCTGAGATTTTTCACTTACCATTTCATAAACTTTTCACTTCTTCATCAAAAACAAGCTTTTTTTTTTTTTTTTTTGGCAACTCCATAATTGTAGATCATTGCTGGAAAACAGCAAAGTTACAGTCTAAAAAAGCGTTTCTTTTCATTTTTAGAAGTTTTGAAAAAATATACGTATTTCATGGTCAGAAGTAAAGCTGGAATGAATTAAAGGGAATAGAGTTGCCCCATGGAATACAGAGCTCTAATGCCCTGCTTTAGAGCAGGGCTTCTTCTCAGTGGGTTTGGAAGCAGTAGAAAGGCTGCCACCACTAAAAAGGCATTATGAGCAACTGCGTATTTTTTTCTCCTCATCTTTCAGTATTTTTTAAATTAAATGTTTTGTAATATAAAATTTCAGTATTATGTAATATCGTCTTTTACATAAAAAACATTTCAAAAGCTTAAGACTCACCTAATGAGTTAAGAACATTTAAACTATGCTATTACATGATCTTGGAGAGGGTAAACAGTATAAACAGCAGAAGATACAAAGTCAGGAGCAATGTATTCCATCGCAATATAATTTCATAGTAAAAAAGCACTGGGCATCATAAAAGATTCAAACCTAAAACGTCCATAAACTTTCTCATTGACCAAACCATACCCTTAAAGACTCAGACCACCTTTGCAGGCACTGTGACGGATATAAAAACTGTTCACTGCTGCGTGTGATGATCTTGAAGGACCGTGCATGTGATGATCTTGAACAGTGACACAAAAGCCAGGCATAATAACAAACCCTGCTCCACCTAAACACTTAGCTTCTGATTATTCTAGGGAAGAAAATCTTATACTGGAAAACTGGGAACGTTTGCTTTAAAGCTTGTCAAATGGTTAACGTATGCAATGGAGGACCCTCAGAAACTGTAACCTACCGTTTATTAATTTAGACAGGGATGAGTAAGTAACATTAAGTTGTGGCTACTCCTTTATCTTATCACTACACTCGTATGTATGCTTTGTATGGAAAACTTTATTTGATAATAAAAATAGCATTCACAGACTTTCTCCTTCTTTGTTGCTACATCATATACATAGTGTCTGTTCCGAGGAAAGAAGCTTGTACTGGGTAAGTCCACATCTACTCATCCTAGTGTTATGTATAAACCCAATAAGTCAAATAAAGCTATGAACAATGTAGTATTTATATATGCATAGTGTTTTATAAAAAAGATTGGCCCACATACTGCTTTTCATCAACACCAAAAAGAGCATTGTGTCTATAGCACATTGCAAGAAATGATGATTGAAGAACAGAGACTGCATACATGTGCTTAGTAATATATAAGCAGGCCCACCATGAAGAAAGAAATGATATTCAAACCAACAAAAGCTTTAGAATTACTTATATAGTCTCCCATTTTAAAACAGCTTTACATACCTGATTCAGTTTACATTAAAATATATCCCCCTGAATCAATTTGTTCCATTTTCAGAAATATAAACACTTAATCACATTCCTCACAGCTAAATTTTGTCATAAATCCTCTTTTATACAAGAAAAAGGCAACAGTTTTGTTTTGTTTGTTTTTTTCTTTTTTTTTTTTTCTTTTTTTTTTCCAACAGGCTCTATTAATTACAATTTAAACTGTACACACAATGATCGGCCATCTTCTTTCTTGGTTTTGTTTTTACAGTACCATGGCAACAACAGTGATAGACTTGCAATGTTTTTGTGTTCATATGGAAAATGTGAAACAGTATACATGTACACACCAATGCACTGTAAAAAGCAGCAGTTTACTTTAGTGGTCCAACAGTAACGGCAAACATTTTGGCTCAGCTAGGCAGTAATCCATTAAAATCTTATACCAATGCTACAGCAGACTTACCACACAACTTGCAAATTTGAAAATACAACTTAGAAACTTGCAGGTTTCCCTTTTGCTGCTGTTCTTAGACTCAAATTTACAGCATATAACCAGTATGGATAGGCTTCTACAACCAGGTTGTCCCACTGATTGCCTCTTTTTGCCCGTGTTTTTCCTTTGATACATCCTTTTTTTTTTTTTTTTCCCTCTTTTATTTTTTCCCCCAGCAAGTGCACTCCTTTTGTCTCAGTAAGGATGAACCAGTAAACTAAAAACTTAAATACCAAGCAAGAAGGGGAATTTTCTGAATTTGGCAAAGTAAGAAAAGCCCACTGGTTTGGCCTGAGCAGAAGGAATACACCCGCTCCGAGGGAGGACTCCGCTCCCCACCGCATTGCGCCTTGTCCCACGATCCCGTTCCCTTCCCTTGCTTCAAAGCAGACAAACAATACCATGCATGCTCGGGTTGCTGTCCATATACGTCTAGAAGATGAGCAGGGCTGCGGTGGCTGCCTTAATGACATATCGTTAAGTGTTGCTGAGGCTAATGAGAGATCAACAGTCTACGTTAGTGTGTGACACAGGCATGGTGGTTACCAGTCTTTCTGCCTTTGCGCATCCTGTAGAGGGGGCCTGAAAGCATAAACTGTTCATGGAACAAACTAGAAATTCCTCATTGTAAATCATCTTGTGCTGTGTGGGTTTTGCTTTTTTTTTTTTTGTTCTTTTTTATTTATTTATTATTTATTATTATTATAAATATCCTTCATTGAAACAGTAGTCTCTTCAAACAGTTCTTGCAATTTTAGGAACATTTTGTCTCTTTCTTTTTTAATTCCTTCAGCAGGAGCGCTCCATTCCTACTGAGATGAACAATTTTCTTCCTTCCCCACCCCCAACCCTTAAAAAATTTTCTACATACAGTGTAGCAGTGAGTCACTAGAGAACAGTCTGGATCAAATTATTCAAACTTGGTCATAAAATCCTTTACCTATATTATATTACTGGCTACCCCCATTTACTATAGTGGGGAGGGGGGAAAGTAGCCCGATAAAGGAATTACTCTTAAGAAATCTACAAAGAATGTAGAAACAAAACTTTATAATCCTTTAGGACCAACATTTGGCAAGTAATTAAAAAAAAAAAAAAAGAATACACTGAAAAATACTTTCTTTAATATTATACATCAGGCACAACACTTTTTTTTGTTTGTTTGTTTGTTATAAGATTTCATCTGCATAAAAGGTTTGTAGGACCAGCAGGTGCCGGGTGTCTCCTCGCCTTGCGGAGGCCGGATCCTTCCAGCTCCCACGCTCTCTCCTCCACTCCTGCGGCGTGGGGCAGGCGACGGGGACCCCGGGGGACCCCTCAGATGCTGAGGTCGGTGCTGCACTCCTTGTAGGGCCGCCTGCGCTGCTCGGGCAGGTGCCGGCGGCTCGCCTCGTGCTTCCAGCCGGGGTCTTCCCTCTCCCGGTGGCCGGCTCGCTCCTCCCTGAGCCGTCTGTCGGGCGACCTCTCCCTCCGTCGGTCGGACGACTTGGCCCGCCGGTCGAGGGAGGCCTCTCTTCTCCTCTCGGGCGACCTCCTCGGCTCCGTGAGTCTCTCCAGCGAGCGCCGGCGCCGGCTGGGCGACCGCTCCCTGCGCCTCTCGGGGGAGAGGTCTCTCCTCCTCTCGTGCCGCTCCCGCCTCTCCAGGGTGTTGTCAGCGCTCCTCGTCCCTTCCCTCCGCTTTTCGGGAGACCTCCTCTTCTGCCCGTTCACCACCGCCCTCTCCGGCTGCCTCTCGCGCCTCCTGTCCGGCGACCTCTCCGTCCTCCTGCCTGGCACGGTGTCGTTGGATTTAGAAGTCCCATTCCAAGTGTGGTGTTCATTGGGATGTCTGCTAACCTCTCTGCTGCCTTTTAGGTCTCTAACGTAAGTCCGCCTGTCCCCATGTTGTGATGATTTGTGAAGGTCTGGTGGATAACTGGACTCCAATGATGGGTGCTGCCGTCGGTCGGATGGCGCGGGTTTCATTTCCGATACATTTTGTGAACCTGTGGCGGGACTGTTCCTGTCACTGCTGGGGTCTGAAAGAAAATAACAGCAAAGCGTTTGGTACCGAAGCCTTCTGCGGCGCCGTGACACCACTTAGCACTCTTCAGACTTCATTAGTGACAAAAACAAACAACTGTTAAAGCAGTCAGCGAAGGCTAACCGGAGCTTTTGTTAATTTAACTGCGAACAACGAGAGTTACAGGTTAGTACTGGTGCTGCTCTGTTCATTAGCCGTGTTTTGGTCCAAGCTGATATTGCCTTTATGCTCTTCTTGTCATGGGGCATTTTACATTTCCCCCAAGCCCAATTCACAATGTTTCGCTCACACTACTTTCTCTACAGTGGGGTAAAAAAATGTAGTTTGAGTTGTTGGATTTTTTTTTTTTAACAGTTTCCAATAAAGAGGGCCGTTAGGAAATGATTTTTTCTTTTAAGTCTTTTGAAAGCATTGCCTTCCAGTTGTGGCAGGCTTTGTTTCAAATAGCGGAAAAAAGCCACAGAAAACAGAATTGATTATTATGTTTTGACCTTGTAAAATAACGTTTTGAAGGTGTGAGAATTAGACTGTAATCAAGCAATTTCCATTTTACTTAATCTCACTTAATTCTGCCACGTTATTAGAAGTCCTAGGGTAGATTTTGGTTTTGCCACAATGATTCAACAAATGATGACAGAAGGTATGATTTTTTTTTTCTTTTTTGTATCAAAGCAATGGAAAGGTATTGTAATATGTAGAATGGCTTTGATTAAAACCTAATCTCCAGTTCATTATTTTCCTGTAGCATTTCAGGTAAAATACAGCTGAGCTACCTCTGTAACAAACTGCAAAGCAGCAGGATAACCCCCCAAACCCAAACCCCAGCCCTGCACAGTAGCTTAGCTACAATCACCCTCGTCATTTGTAACGGATGTTTATGAATGATTCATTAGAGACACGGCAAACATGAAGGTATCTGTGCTGACTTAATGTGAGCATTTATTTTATTTGGTTATCTTCTTTTTAAAGTAACTTCTGCACGGCAGCAGGGCCGGTGTTAGCTACACTCCCTGTGTGCTCCCTGCTGCTTGCACTAACCTCGAGGTGGGCTGTCCCGCTGGCAATGACCAAAAACCCTCACAAACACTTGCAGGGACAGAAATTTTTCTGCTTTTCTCCTTTTTGTTTGCCCTCCCCCATGCCAAACACTGTGCCCGCTCCTGTCACCACAACGTGTCTCCCATCTGGTGGCATTTCCATTCCTTAGCTCGGGAGGGTCAGTGTGTGCGTGGGCCGTTATTTTGGTGATTTCCGGGTGAAACCCATGGTGCAACTCACGTGCGTGCGTTTTTGCTTATTAGCTTTTCCAGGCAGCCGCTGGAGGACCACACCGCTTTTCCGTGGCTGTAAGCACGCGGCTTGTGGCAACCTGGCTATGGCACAAGGTACAAACGAGGCTTACATGTGTTGAGTGGTGTACTTACAATTCGGGGGACGCAGGGTGCTCGGAATGAATTGCTGTACATATAAAATATAGCGAAGCGGAAAGCAATGTGAGGGAATTAGGCCACAGCACAAAAACACCTAATATTGATTTTAGCTACAAACCGTAGTTTGATTATGGCCCATAAGGTAGAAGCAAGACTCCCCGAGCTTGTCATTTCTCATACATGCAGCGATATTAGGAGGTATCATCGCTGAGGAAGGAAGAGCCCAGCACCAAGAAAAGTAAGAGAAAGAGAAAGAGAAAAGTAGAAAATTTAGATTCCCTATATTAAAGGTGAAAGAAAGAAAAATCTTCATATTTTATCTTAGAATAAAGAAAGTTTATTTTTCCAGTCAGATTGTCTAGGCTTCACCCAAATATAAGGCTGCAAAGACAGCAGTTGTTATTATCGTGACATAAAGAGACATCTAAGAGGTGATTCATTAACCCAGACAACGAGAGCATCCATTCTAAAAGACAGCTGGAACAGCGACACAGAATGTCATAGAAAAAACATTAACAATCAAACAACAACGAAAAATAAAGTCCACCAGAGACCACAACATTAAAAATAAGTACAAAACTCATTACAAAAATATACAGCCTCATAGAGAAGCACGTTCCAATCGAGTCAGAAAAATATTGGAACTTAACATTATTAGAGGAACCATTTGTGACTGCAGCGAACAGAACAAAGAGAGGAAGGAGTCCCAAATGTTACAAGGATATTCTTTACAGTAGTGCGGCCCCTGTATATTAAATCCTTGCTTGGAGAATGAACATTTTAGTGGTTTAGCATTAGCCAAAATAAAATTGGTGTTGGATTTTCATCCTCAGTGCAACAGACATATGCTTTGAGATGTGAAGCACTTAATTTACAGGGTATGTATGCAGTCTAGCATATGATACAGTACTGTACATCCGAAGGAGTATAGGAAAAGACAAAAGTAGAAAGAACATTACAGAATTTCAGTGCCATCATTGAACCTTCTGGTGTGCTATTTATATTACAGAAGTGTAAACCCACAACTTCCCTTCCGTATCATTAAATACTTCAATTGTTTGTTGGTTATACTCTGAATTGGTCATTTAAAGTTAAATAATGAACAGAGTGAGCAGAAATGCTCAAACTTGGTACAGTAAATAAAAAGAAAATCTAGTTCATAAATTGTGCAGAAGGATTTTGGTTTTGTTATTAGGACATGGAGTGAATGATAAACACAGAACTTACTGACATAGAAATAACCCAAATAAGGGGAGAAAAATATAAAGGACATCCCTTCAATCATCAGTTTCTATAGAAACCTCAAAGACCTTTGGTTGGGAGTAGCCCTCCATCGAGGGCACAATATTTGACAATTATCTCAAATAAATAAGACATAATTATAATATTAAATAGTGTGCTAAGTTAAGCCACCCAGCAATCCAACCTCCGGGGGAAGAAAAGGAATTCTAATGCAATTCTTAGTAAGAAACAAGGATTGAGTGTTTCCCCCAAGACAGACACGAGAGCACCTTTTCATAACCTCCACACCTTTTCAGACCTCACAAATTAACAAGTTGAAACCAGCAGACTGTTTAAAGGGGGAGAAAAGGGCTCAGGAGGCCAAATCAATATATTTTTGTAGTAAAGCTTTTCTTATTTTTTTTTTCTTAAATAACTTTATAAATATTTACATAAATATTAAGGGAAGGCAAAAATCCCATAAGCCATCTTGGCATTCATGTCTATGGATACAGACAAGAACTAAGAGAAAAACCTAACAAAAAATTCACTGCTTCAGAATAACAAATCAGGATCCCAGTTTTTGCATTGATTAGAAGTAGAGACCTATTTGAAACAACAATTCAGCCGCTGAGAAACAGTTTGGCACAGTTCAATGACATTCCTTGTTTGGCTGGACAAGACAATAAGGTTTTTTGTTTTGTTTTGTTTTCCTCTCTGATCACCAAAAATACTGCTATGATGATCTTGCCTTACACTGCGCCCCAAGTCCATGGAAGCAAGCAAAGGATGAAATGTGTAGAAAATTCAGCACAAGCGAGGCAATTAACCATATGTTGCAAAGGTTGGTAAGACACTGGTGAGAAAGGAAAATAAAAAAGAATTCCCGCTTCAGATCTTGAGACAAATCATTCATGGAGTGATGCCAGGGAAGAAAGGAATGTTTTCATAGTTTGACCCACCATATTCTGGGACAGAGCCATCTCCACGTTTCAGAAACAGGCGGACCCTGCGGCCACCATTTTTAATCAGTTCGATGGCCCGAGCGTGCTTCATGTTCTTGGTAGTTTCCCCGTTGATCTCTAGGATTTCATCACCAATCTGTCAAAGCAATAAAAGAGAAGAGTCTAAGATTAGAAAGAAACCTGCAGGAGGGCCACCACCGCTTTGAGTCCACAATAACCAGCATGCAGGGCAGACATGAAGAAAACAGAAGGCCTGAAGTGTGCAACTATTTCTCTGCTGTTCCATGAAACCACCATGCGTTTTTGTATTGCTTAATAACTAGATCTATATTAGAAGCATTATTTTATCTTGATTATTTTTAAGATTTTTGTCAAACTTGCTTATTTTACAAACTGCTGTTACCAGCATGTTCAAATATTTTTTGGGGTCCATTTCTCACTCGTATACAGAGAGCTGGTATGAACCAATAAACCTGCTTTTGTAAACATAATTTATCAGGATAGAAAAACAGGGCTTGGAGGAGCTTGTTAAAGCATTGGCTTCCACACAGCAGCAATGATTTATTTTCATCAGCAAAGATTTTGGACTTATAAATCTAGCCCCAGCAACAGAATTTTGAAAATGCCCTGTGTGTGATTTATTTGGAGAAGACAAAGACATGTTGTAAAGTTATTATGCATTCTCCATCAGAGGAGCATGGAGTGCATAAAACTTGGCAATTTACTTTTTCTGTAGGCATTTTATAATGTACGACCATGCTATAACGTTTATAATTTAGGTGATGTGCAAAATTAACAGCTAATACTCATTAAAAACTATACTGTAATTTTTTAACCCATCAGTCAACATATATGAATGGTCCCTCGCCACTCCACCCAGCAGAGGAGAGGATCAGGTAAGACAACCAAATTCTCTTTTCATGGCTCCAGCTTTAAAGGAGCTGGCAAAGACTGTGACTGTAACATTTTCATTACCACGCATATCTTTGTTAGGCTTAAAAAGTCAGTTTATGTATTAGAATTTGGAAATCTGGGTTGAAACAAGGATGGGGTGAAGTCTTCCAATGCACGCACACTTCTGTAGAATGTACATGTACATAAAGAATGAAAGAAAAGTCACTGATAGAAGTAAATCTATTGCTCCTTTGCTTCAATTTAATTTTCCCATTAGCTGGCACAGCAGAAGGCGTGCCTGTAGGGGAGAGGCAGGGCATTCAGTTTATTGCAAAGCAGTGTGTTTTTTAAATCTGTTTGTGCATACCCTCATCTTCCCACATCTCTCAGCTGGACCATCCTCAGCTAGCCGCAGCACGTACAGATCCATATTATACTCCCGGCCGCCTCGCAGGCTAAAGCCAAACCCTTTGGCTCCTCTTTCCAGCTCAACAGTGTAAAAATCTTGGTCCTGCTGGAGGGAAGACAACATATGTGCAATTCAACAGAAAGTTAAATGCTTCTCTATTTCTCATTTTGAAATTATTCAACCAGTGAACGTTATTATTTCTGGAACTCATTAAGTACAAAAATAAAATCGGTGGAGTTTTCACACACACGAGCATTTCCTGCTTCCTCAGTCCCAATCTGCAGAGGAAGACTAGGATGACCTCCCTCCCAGTGTCAGGCTCTAGTTAGCTGGTACATGGGATGGGTCTACGCCATGGTGCTGTCTTCTCCTTTCTGTTACCACCTCTTCTATTCCTTTGAAAGAAGGTCAGAAGAACATGCACTGTTTTATTCTACAACACAATGCTGTCGGCGTAGGGATGTTTTGAAGTCTGTAATGGAAGAGGTTACTTCTGGGATGGCCAGCGGCAAGGAAAGATAACAGTGGAATAACCTCTCTAATAAGGTCCTGTCTGCAAAACCAGGAACATGTCGGCTATTGCCCCTTATTAAGTTTTGCTCTTTTTGTTCTCTGATTTTATCATTTGCACGCAACAGTACTTTGTGGAGAGCCCCCTCAAAACATACACTTCCACAAAAAAAAAACAAAAACAAAAACAAAAAAAACCATCAATTATTACTGTGGTAGAAATGTTAGCTTTTTTTTATTATTATTTTTAAAGTCTTGATAAGAATGCATTGGAAATGCTTGTCAGATGAAACAACAGCAATTCATACTAAGAAACTAATCAGCAAATCCCAGCAAACAGACTGAGGGAGAGCAGCCTCCCAGTAGGAATTTTCAAGGGAAACATTTGAACACAGCCCTTCAGCAGGCTGGAAGCAACAGTCTGTGGTAAACAAAGCAATTAGGAAGGCACTCCTTACCTGCGCTGCTTGGGGCGGTTTGAAATCAAACTGGGATTCCTGCTTTGGTTTGGTGTTGTTCCTGCTGCAGTGAATGAAACAAAGAGGGAGAGGAAAAACACAGCTCATGGAATGTGAAGGTGATTAAGAAGTAACCAAACAGAGCGCATGGCAAGATGCTCTCCTCAAGGAAAACAGTCTGACCTGGTCTCCTGCGGAATTTGCTGAGGAGTATGTGTGGTGGTAATTGTAGCAATTTTTTCTGCATTAGTCAATAAAGTAGCATTGGACGATTCTGCAAAACAAATTTATTTATTTATTTTTTTCATTATGAAGGAAGACCATTGGCTGTTCACTGAAAAAAAATTTTGCAAAGTCATTTAATTGGAAAGCATCAGTATGGTTTTTTTTGTTTGTTTGTTTTTTAAGAACTGGAAACTGGCTCAAAATTTCCCAAATCCCAAAACAGACAGGACAAAGTCTAAGCTAAGTCATAGCAATTATGTATATAAAACTGTACAGCACCCCATTGCACAGAAATATTGGCCTTTAAGTTGCCCACTGAAACTTAGCACGATACGTCCCCCACAGAATCACAGAATGATTTGGGCTGGAAGGGACCTTAAAGATACACTATATCAGGCTGCCCAAACCCCCATCCTCAAGGGTCTGCTTTTTCTGCTATCTGTCATCAGATGTAGAAAATCACTTTCTACCCTTCTCTTCTGTAAGAAAAAAAAAAAAGAAAGAAAGAAAAAAAAGAAAAAAAAAGCCTTCCAAACACTAAGCCTTTCTAAACACTCCTAACAAGCTAGGAAACATTGTCACATCACTGCTGTTGTTGGAGCCTATGCTCTTGAAAATGTCAAGGCTTTAGTGAAAACATCATATTTAGTTTCATCACTGAATAAGTTAACTAGAAAAGAATGTGCGTTCCAGAAACCACCATGGCCAGCCACCACAAATAGTGTAGAGCAGGGAGTCAAATATTTCTATATATTTGTATAATGCATACATGGTATACTTATAATTTATTTTTACACAAATGAGGCTTTTTCAGTAACCAAATGCATCACCATGATCATCAATCTACAGGGAAATCCAAAGACACTCCATTGGAAAAAGAAGAAAAATTTAGAAAATAAAATAAATTCTGTGTTAGACACAGAACAAAGACTGACTTGTGAAGGAAGGGTTGAAGAATGCCCTGTCTGTTATGTAACAGCACGAATTCCAAAATTCCAATCATTAAAGTCTCCAGATATGGGCAGTTGGCTGGATTAATCTTAAAGTAGCAATAACTATTCCATGGATTATAAGCTTAGCAGTACTTCCTCCATCACAAATTGCAATCAGTAGGATTGAGATGTGGCTTTTATCTAATGCCTTACAAGGTGATATTGAATATGGCTAAACCCCAAACTTGCTGAAATTTGTCCTTGAAATGCCACCCACCGGTGCCTGAGCACCCAAAGGTGCACACAGGGATGTGGAACTGCCTGCACCAAATGCACCAATGGCTCTGGGTACCATTAAAAAAAACAAACAAAAAAGACACTCATTAAGAATACAGAGAAGAGGATTAACCTCAAAGCTTAATTTACGCCATGATGAAGGACTCCTAGCCCAATGTCAGCACGTGCAAAAGCCGTGTTTCTCCATGCAAAGCAGGAGGTGCTTCCAAGTGAGTTCCTCACTCCTGCTTTGGGGACAGGGAAGGGAGCTGCTGTACGCATGTGCTAAAAGTGACCATCTAGCTGCTCCTCATGGTACAGCATGGCAAAATCATCCTCTTGTGATTTTGGAGCTTTATCATAGGCTTCAATAAATACAGAGTTAACTTTTAAATTTAAAACATTTAAAACTCTATCTAACATTAAGGTCATGTGAATGTCATTAGCCAAATTTCAGCAACACAGTTTTGGAGGAAAGGCCTGGAACACATGCGTATGGAACTCAACACATTTTCCAGAAATCCATGTTGCATCAATCCGGAACTGAAAATAGTACTGAACAGTTTAAATTTTGAATTGTTCTGGTGTGCCTGCAGGTCAGCAATTCCTGAAAACATCTTTCCCCTCACACAGGAGTTTGAATTCAGAGGAAGAGTCAGTGGTTATATGCTTAACCATTCAAAATGTTGAATGGTTACCTCGGACAAGGATGGGCATGGGGACTGCAAAATCACAGTCAACAGAAATGCTTGTTCATTAGGCACAGCATTCCCAGTTAGAGTCACCACAGTGGCAGGCACTTGCTCTTTTGTGAAACAGTTCTGTACACAGGACATCCCCACTACATGCTCTACTGACTTAATCTAGAAGAGGACCATGGAATACAACTCATCACAAAACACTGATCAATACTTTTCAAGAGCAAAATCTAAGCTGAATGCACAATCAGTGGTTAAAAAGATGCAGCTTGTTTCTTGAATTTCTCTAGTTCCAGTCCCTCTTAAAAAAAAAGGCATCATCAGATAACAGAAGCAAAAACTGGGTGGAAATATCTTGCTCTCCAGAATAAAATTACAAGGTTTTCTACCCTGCCCTTGTTTGCCTCATAAGCTCCAAGGATCTGGTAATTCACTTTATTGACTATGAAAAAAGCTCCCACTATTAAACAGAGTCCAGCTGTAATACAGATTTGCAGAATTGGGAGGAAATGGGAGGAAAAGTGGTGGTCATGGGTTTACTTGGATATGGGAACCTATTTTATTTCACGGATTTATTTCAGTTGTGGAGGGACCTAAAAGAGCTGAAGGTTTTTCCTTTCTATAGCCAGTGCTTGTCAAGGGAAACTCAGGAAAAGGGAAAGAGAAAAAGAATTTCAAACAGATGGGTGCAAGGAGAGCACAGCTCCTTTGCCTGCAGCATTGTGCCCAAGTTAATATGCCCAAACCCATAGCATCTGGAGCCGTAACATCTTCCAGACCAGAGCTGGCCTGCATCCAGTGGCACAGAGAGCAAGAGAGGCTCCTGGGTCTGCCTGCACCTCTTGGGGCAGGCACGACCAAAAGATGCCTTTACAAGGCGGTGCTCTCGACAGCTGGCTTGTGTGAGGAGGAGACGTCCCTGTGCGTGGTTAAACTGTTGGATTTCACAAAACAATTCTGTGTATTTTGTAAAGATGCCTTGATGCTAAAATCTGTCTCCAACTTCAGAAGGTCCTGAAACATGGTTAAGTGTTCTGTATTCACCCAGAACAAAGCCCCTGAAATCCTCCACAAATATTTGGAGATGAGATGAAGATGGGCTTCAAAGAAAAAAGCAACATTCCTCCCCTTTAGTAGGTCACACTAAGAATACCAAGTAGAGCAACAACACATCTTTGGTACAGATGTATCTTCACACCACTGTACTGGGTCTATCTTTAGCCCACCCTATCCCATGAGGCAGGATTTGTGCATCATTTTTGCTAGTGTTTTAGACGCAGGACACATGCCAGCCACCATGCAAAACTGGAGAAGAACACAAACACAGGAAAGGTTGTCTCAATCAATAACAGTATGTTCTAAACCCTACAGATTTCACCAATTTCTTGCACTATTCTGCCCTTGAATACCCAGACACCAGTGCCTAATCTAAGGTTGGGTTTTTTTGGGGGCTGCTTGTATCCTTGTATCAGCCATGCTAACCCATCATAATGCCATTGCAAATACACTCCTGTAGTGGTCTATGAGTTGGTGCAAGACTATCACACAGCAAAAACCTTTGAGGGTTTTAATAATGTTAGAAGAGATTAGCAATGTGAGTTTATTGTGAGTCTCGTGATGAGCTTTAGTTTCACCTTTAACTGAGAAGCACACATTTTCTTCCCATCAAAATACAATGTTAGACCCCTTAGACTTGTGAAAAAGCACCCCAAAATCAGAAGGCAACTACAGAAATAAAACAACATTGAGACTGATTCCTTAAATCGCATGTTTTCTGAGCAAACCTCTCACCATGTTTCATGGTTGGCCTTACTAGCTTTTGGAAATTAAATGCAGATAGAGCTGGCAATCAGACTTTGAATTTACAGGACTAAGCAAACAAAAATGCTCAAAGCCTGCATTCCTACAAGAGAAAAGAGTTGACTCCTTCCCAGAATTACAGCTCTCCATCTTCTCTAGGAATGCCTGATGCATTCACAGCTGCAGAGCTCCCTCCTAACCTAAGCAATTTAACAAGGTATTTTGTACACACATTTGCATGAACAAGGCTGGCTGAGCATTCCTGTCAGGATGCTATGTTCCTCTTGAAAAATCCCAATGGTTTAAAAGTTATTTCATATGTATTCTTTTTTTCTTCAAAGATTCATCTGCCTAGATTTTGATCAGATACCAAAATAAAGGTAACGAACAACTCTACTCCTGGTTCACCTTCCAGAGCTGGCACACACAGGCCAGCTCAGCCATTAGCCTAATTCACAGCCATTTTATTATTCATGAACATTTATTTTGCTGGAAGCAGTAAAGGATCACATCCCATTTGACCTGGTTGCTGCTAGACGGTAGGAAAATAAAGCCTTCATGCAAAAACAGATCACCCTAAAGAGAAATAATTTATAACCAGATCACCTCTGGTCCTGCCCTGTTCTTATCCTATAGCTAAACATAGCACAATTGTGCTCTGTGGGGTAACCAAATCCCCGTTTCAGCTTGCTACAGCCATAGAAAGGAGAGTTAGCAACTAGTGAATGTTTCCCACAGAAAATCACATCATGTAACTCCTCCATTCTGCATTACAGATACCAGGTTCAGTTCACAGCTTCCCTCCGGTTCTTCGGAAGCGGTAAGTGCACTGGTGCTAGTCCAAACAGACAGAGTGACAGCAAAATGCTTCCTGTCAGGCTGCAGGATGAAAAGGTCTCTTTCCAGTAGTTCTTATTGTGAAGAGACATCTGCAGTTCACTCAGACTTTCTCAACCTTCCTTTCAAATTTAATCACACTTTCTCTACGTTTAACTGAATGCAAGTAATGTCCTGTACAACTCTAAGAAATGCTCATTAGCACTGCATCTGAGCTATCAAATTCTATACCCATGGATTTAGCTTTAAAGAAGAGCACTGTGAAAGAATTTCTGCCAAACGAGTACCCTCTGTGAACCTGTCCTCCGCAGAGCAGGACAATGAACAAATGAAATTCATACAGTTTGGAACCAAAGCAATTTTAGCTCTGCTGCAGATGCTTCACGTACGTTTCTGCTCTATTCTTATTTGGCATCGCAGGTAGGGATTAATTTCATGAAACTGATATATAACGCAGACCCTCACTTTAACCAAACAGTTCAATGACCTGAAAATAGTACCAAGTGTCAGCGTATTGCCAAGCATCCTGCACATTCCCTCTCATCTGAAACAATGCGATCTCATCCAGGGGAACCCTTATGACTGTCGGCTGCGAGCCCACAAGCAGCTCCGGAGCCATTGCCATTTAATAAAGTCATTTGAAAATGTACCGAGATGGCTTCAAAAAGCAACTTATGCAGAATAAAAACAAATCTTCTTTTCAAACAGCTTAAAACATGACAAAGTGTTTATCTCTTTCTGTGATCTCTTTATAGCCTGTGGAAAGCTTCAGGGATCCCGTACATTACTGAGCATGCAGTGATTCTCAAAAATCCTGAAGCTCCATTATTAACCTAAGAATCAAATCAGAGAGTACTAAGATACGCATCAAATTTATGGAAGAATTTAAGGAGATACTTGGAGGAACACAGTAAAATGGAATGTAATTATTATGTTTTAAATCAGTCTCTTCCTTTAAAAAAATAGGGCTCCTACTTCTATAGAAAGAAAAGGGGAATACATCTATGGGACACTCACAGCCCCCTTGCTACTAATTCCCAAATCAGGAGTGGAAATCCTTATGCTTTTGCAGCTCTGACTGATGTGAAAAGCCCAGGAACAAAGCAACAACAGGGTGAGATAACACAGCAGGGAACAAATACTTTACCATCTCCTGGAATGATGCGCAGAGTAACGGTGTTTCCCGCTTCCTTAATGAGGTTGACGATGTCTGAATGCGACTTGTTGGTGATGGAGCACCCGTTCACGGCCAAGATCCGATCGCCTACTTTCAGCTTGCCACAGCGGTCTGCGGGACTCCCTTCAATTATCCGACCTATTTTGTGAGGCATGGCCACACATGCATTTCCCGCTTTTGTATTGGTTTGGGGGTTGTTTTTGTTTTTGTTTGGTTTGGTTTGGTTTTAATTGTTTACATACGTGGGAATTACGGTGAAGGGGAAAAGGAGAAAAAGGGTTGAAAAGGGAAAGAGAAGGTTAAGGGTTAATTAATTAATGCATCAAGCAAAAGTTATTATAGGATAGCTTTGCTGCCAGTGTTCAAAACATTGGCAATCAACTAGTACGAGTGCACAATGCTCATTTTACAAAAAGGTGCTTGTTAACCCTCAAATCTCCCTCCCCCTTGATCTCTGTTAATATACGGTGAGCTTTTATGAACTACAACTACACTTAGCAGCCCCACAATAACCCAAATCCCGATTTTATTTTTGCACCAGAAAATTGAAACTGTGTGTAGAAAACACAACCTTCTTCCTCCAAGATTACATTGGTGTCTGCCTCTCAAGTCTTTCCTTAAATCAACTGCTGTTCAAGCTTCTGCCAATGTTTTGTTCTTTCTCAATTCAGAAAGATAAAATCATTCTAGTCCGAGGAGGGAGTGCGCCTCCCTTTCTACCACAGAGGCCCAGTCTGTCAGCGTTGGATGGGGAAGCGACATGAAACGGTTTTCTTCCATTGTGAACAAAGGTACCACCAGGGAAGGCACAGGACCACTACAGATGGGCCAAGACTGACAAAAGGTAACCTGTTTGGTGCAGGCATCCACCTCAGCCCCTGTTAACCACGCCCCTTTTACGATCCCAGATGGTATAAGGGTGGGAGTGGGGAAGGAATAAGGACCTCCTGATTTAAATACCTCTAAAACCATACGCAAAACCAGTGAGATGCCTGGCACGCAGAGCCAGAGCACTTCAGGATGAATGTGTTTTGAAGACAAAACTCCCCTCCTGTTCCATGTAACTGCTTGGCCCCAGAAACGCAGGGTCTTCCACAAAACGCAGATTTGGGACACAGGAGCTACAGAACAGCACTCAGCTAAATCCTCTGGGCTTTTGTACGGCTTCGTTACATGGGCAAGAGGCCCTCAGGCATGCAGTGCGTGGTGAAAAGCATGAGGTATGCGGAGTGGTCATCTGATACTTCACACATACACGATACATTCACCCTCAAGATGCATTTTCCCATCTGTGCTCTAATCTTTATTTGATTAGTAGTTTTAAACGTTGCTGCATGACAAAACCAGAAATGGCATAAAGAAAAAAAGGCTAAGAAAAGGAATATGAAGTGAGAGAACAAGGTTGGGAAGATGCAATGAAAATGAGCAGAAGGTGTTAATACTATTTGCAAACGGTGGGGGATTTTTTATCGTTGTTTTGCTGTGATGTTAGAAAGTTTCCCTCTGGGGTGATACAGAAATCCATCCAGTATAACAACTGTTTTGAGGGTATCTGAAATGAGCTCCTGAAATAAGGATGGAGTTCCAGCTCTGGCCAAATCCGTGGGAAAATATATGAGAGCCCACACCAAAGTGACCAAGGTGGGTTTTAGAACCAGTTTGGCCCATCTCTGAATACTACCTATGACAGAAAAAACTACAAAGCAGGCACAGAGCAAGCACCACACAGCAGAGGGAACACATCTCATGCAGAGTATTAGAAAAAAAAAGCTAAACACAGTTGAAAAAATTAAAGGAAAAACAGTCACAGATCAACAGATCTCCATGAGGAGCCCCTGCACAGAAAACTTCCAGTTAGAGAGTATCTTGGGCTAAAGCAAACATAACTCTTTACAATTTCAGGTCAAGGTTTCTCTGCAGAAAACAGTTAGAGCACAGCCTTCATACCGTAAAAGTTCTTTACGCACGTTTGAAACGCTTACAGATGATAAAAGCTCTCTCTCCGTTTTAGACTGAGTTCAGCTTATCCAACATTGCATTACACCGTCGTGTTTGGGCACCAGAATACCTATCCTGGATGCACAGTTTCCAGCCATGAGGCCAGCACAAAGGTAGCCTAGCACCTGAGAGCTAACAGAACTCACTCCATCAGGTCTACACTGGATAATTCCCCCTTGCACCCTCTGCTGCTACGGCTGCCCCGAACAGTGTTTAGAAACGCTCTGGTTTATATCAATGCCTGCAAAGGAGGTGATGCTCCCTTGATCCCTTGTGCTTTTACTAGTGTAAGGGCACTGACACTGGGCAACAGCAGGAAATTTCAGTGGAAAAAAAAAGAGGGGGAAAGGCCACTTTTTGCCACACACACCTGCCTGCCCTGGGAACATTCAAGCTGTACAGGGAGACTGCAAGGCATTTTGTCTACGAAACACGACCCCGCTCTGAGGGGCAGCATAAAAATGGCCAAAGCATTTGTTCTGCCCTTCCTTTCCCCCTCCATCCATAGCACATGCCACAGACTAAGAGGGAGAGAACACCTTTTTCCCCTGTAAAGTCAAAGTGGATGCTGCCTCTTGGAGACCATAGGAAGGGAAGAAAGTGGCATTTCTGACTGCTTCCTCCTTGCAAAGACAATTCTGCTCTAGAGCAGGCTGTCCTGCACACACATGCAAAACCAGCTTATTTGTGCTTTGCAATATATGACTCATTTGTTCTGTAAACAGAATGTCACCTCTTTACCTCTTTTACAGCAACACCTGGAAACAAGTGTCTGTCTAGCAGAAGAGACAGCCTTCAGAAAGAAACCATGACCACTGCTGTAAGCGCAGGATATCAAGAGTGACACTGCATGAACCTTGTTCCCTCTTACTCTCAAAAAATGGATTTGGGAAAAGGAGACACAAGGTGGAACGGGTCAAAAAAACACTTTTTTTTTTTGTTTTGGTTAAACAATATCCTCCATTTAACGTCTCACCAGCAAGCACTATTAATTAAAACTTTCCAGCCATCAGCAAGCTCACTTTGTAATGAGAATCAGAATAACCCTGATTGCCAAAGAGAAGTTAATCAGTTTAGGCATTACTGCTTTTAATGATGGCTCAATTCCACCATCAGCAGACACACTTCCTGCCACTTGCTCCCTTTCTGCATTACACAACAGCATCTCTGCGGGGATCCCTGGCTGCTCTCCTGAGAGCAAGCCCCAGAAGGGTGCCCAGCTTGCAGGGACAGCCTGTTTTTCGGGGAGCACCAGGAACTGCCACTGGTGGCATTTTTGCTCTTCAGGATGGGATTTCTCATTTTACTTTTCTCGACTCAGTGCTGAACAAAACCCAGGAGGCAAACACCTACCAAGTCTCATTCCCTGATTAAGCCATCAATTACACAAATCAGGTCATACCCATGTCTTTTAATTAAACATCCCCACTTGCCTCCTTGTGCTGCAGCACTCAAACCTGGGTCTCATTCGAGGGCCGCTGACAAACCCCAAGACTTACCGAACGTCGTCCCCGCCTCCGGCCTGCTCACCGACGAGACGATGACGAAGCCGAAGCCCTCGTTTTCGCCACGGCGGATTTCCACATCATAGGGCTGGACCACGGCACTGACAACACCGCTGCCTCCCCCGCCTCCGCTCCCGATGCCACTGGTGCTGCCGCTGCCCGAGCTGACGGTGTTGAGGGAGTTCTGGCTGCCCTGCGGCGTTCGCTTCTCCTCCGTCAGCGAGGCTGGCTGGTTGCTGCTGTGGTGGGACGAGGCTGGGGATGGGACTTCATTCTCTGCCTTGGGAACTGGGGAAGGAAAAGGAAAGATTGTCTGAGCAAGCTGCATCTTTGAATGCTTGACAAGTGCTGCACACTGAGAAAAAGACAAGAGGATAAAAGGAGAAAAATAGCACAGCACCTGCTTTAATCCATAAATCATGACCAGTGGCTCTGTCCTCCATCTCCTTTTGGATGTCACCACAGCTCTGTTCAGTGACAGCGCTGGCCACACACCCACATCCACTGCTGTCTAGGGTCATGCAGACAAAACCTTCCACTACCACATCCCCTCTTCAATTACGTATGTGCAACTCTGTATGTGCACAAGCCGTGGGGAGATACAATAATACCAAATATTCATCACTCAACACTTGGGTATTTTTTTTTTTTTTTTAACTCAGTGCTATCAGTTGGATAGCACTGAGTGTTTTTAATTAACGTGATCATGATTAATAATAAGTACCCACATTAAAACAAAGCAATTGTGAACTAAGCTTTTCTGGATGGAGGAATCAGCAACTTTCATCTGTACAGTCTGGCACAGTCGGGGGGAACCTTTAAACATTATTAACATTAATATTAAACAAGTGTTTAACAGCAACTGAAGGAGGTGGTATTAGTTTAAAATCTAATCAGCTAACACAAGGCTTGAAGAAATCTCAAAAAATCTCTTAGTCCACACTCACTCAAGTCCAGGCCAGCAATACTTACTGTCAGTCCCGGCAGATGTTTGTCTAATCTGCTGTTAAATATCTCCCCAGGCAATCTATTGGTTGTAATATCTAACTTAAATCTTCTCTGCTGCAACATAAGGCTATTATTTCTAGTTTTATCTTGCAGGCATATGGAGAACATATTATTCCCTTCCTCTTTGTGGCAGCCTCTTATAGTCTTTGGGAGTTTAACACCTCCTCCCCCTTGTCTGCTTTAGGCTAAACAATCCCAATTTGTTCGATATTTCCTTGCAGACCATGTTTGTTAGAGCTCTCCTTATTCTCCCTGGTCCTCTGGACTCCCTCCAGTTGGGCCCCCTCCAACTCAAACATGTCTTTCTTGAAGTGCTGGACCATGCTGCAGCTGAGAGATCATCTGCTGGGAAATCAGGAGAGTTCCCCACTGCCTGCATTCCAGCAGCGCTTGTCTTTACCTGAGCCAACCCCAGGTAACAGTCGTGGCCTACAATAATTTCCACTCCTATTTACCCAGCCAGTTCTCCACAGTCCATTTGTGCAGTGGAGAGCAGCATATTGCACTTGTCCCCACTGAATGGCTGACTCCATTAATCAACTCACTTCTTCAACTTGATTTTTATTCACCAGACAAACTGGAGATCTTAAAAGCAACAACAACAAAAATGGATGGCAAACACAAAATCTAAAGCTGTAAACCCATGATCTAAAGTAAAAGAACTTTTAAAACATTCTTGGAAGGCAGTACTTGTTTGAATTTATATACTCAAAGTATGTTCTAAATACATAATATTCTACATATTAAGAATGCATTCTACATATTAAGAATGCATAAACATGCCCCGATGTGAATCTCAGGACAAGGAGTACCCATTTAGATGAACAATCTTTTGCTACTGGCATACAGATGAACAGAGGAATAAGGGACCAAAATTCAGGAAGAGGTTTCTCTGCAAAGTTGTGCTGGAATTTAAAAGCCTACAAATATAAGGTGAAAAAAGGGTTCCTGAATAATTTATCCTAGAGTAAGTGTCCACATTTGAAATGATTCAGAAATAGCTCAGAACAAGCCCCTGAGTGAAATATCAAGGGTTTATATCAAAATCTCTCATGCATCTAAATCTTTTATAATTTCCAGCCTGCAGGCTTATAAAACTGGAAAATGCATGCACAAAAACAATACCAAAAATTCAACTGCCCTTCCCTTCCTCTCAACTCTCGTCTCCTAAAACTTGTCTCACAATGGCAGCTCTTTGTCAGGAATCAAAGACATGCAGCGTGCACCACACCTACCGTAACTCAGCGTACGCGAGCCTTCTCTGTTACAACAAACACGCAGTCCCTGTGCTACCTGACTGGATCAGTGATGCTTACAGTTTTGCATCCTGCAGTGGAGTTGACTACATGGCATCACCTCACCTGAAGCTTCTCCTGCAGCTGGGACATCAGCCACCACACACCGATCCCCTACCTCGCTCTGCCCTTGCCTCCTCCCTGTGGCCTCTGCAGCATCTTTTCCCTCCCTCCCTGTTTAATGGTTGTTATCAGGCAGCACGGTTATTTTGGGAAGGAAACAAAATACACAGGCAGTCAAACACAGTTTCTGTCACTGTATGGATCCAAATAAAAATGATATGTTGCAACTAAACAGTTCCCCATTTCACCAGAAACCTTCATGAAGACTGGAAGACAAGTGAAATTGCGAGAGTCTTGACTAGAAACAAAATATTTGATCAAGAACAAAAAAGGTTAAAAACAGCCAAAAGAGAAAGAGTAACACTGCATCCCCTGAGTTTTTCCAGTACTACAAGGAGAAGCTTTTGTTCTTTAAACTGTTGGCCGAACAGATGGAGTCTGGCAAGAAAATCTAGCCCGCTGAGCAGCACTGCAGCCTACCTGTGTAAACTACTTTACGCCTGACAGTCAGATTGACGTGACCTTGTTTGGCTGCCTGTTGCATAAGCTGGACAACGAGCTGGTGCGATTTCCCAACAACGGGCGTCCCATCCACACAGATCAGCTCATCGCCCGATCTCAGGCGGCCGTCAGCATCAGCAGCACCCAGCGGTACAATGTGACCGATGTAAATCTGGTGAATTAGCACAAACGGGAGAAAGGAAAGAAAGAAAGAATGATAAATGAGAACGGTAAATGCTCAACAGCCAGCTAGAAGCGAGTGGCACACACGTTTAGTAGGGGCCAAAATTGTTGACGACTGTCTGCTGGTCAGGAGTGTTGGTCCTGTGGAAAACAGCTCCACATTAATCTAGCCCTATCGTGGAAATTGTAATCAAGATAGTGACATCTTTTTCCTTTAGGCAGTCCTCTCACTCTGCTGTCAGACAGCCTTGGGAAATGCATTCAATCAGACAGTAACCAGAGACGAGGATGGTTAAAAGCACCGGGAGCCTTGTCAGGGAGGCTGAGATTGAGTTGTCCTTTCAGTTGCCTCTAGGGTTTACAAGTTCAGTCCCTTCAGCCTGTCCACCAGTGCAGCTTTGGTTTATCTTCAGTGAGTTCAGCAGGGTTGCCCTGGCATGAGAGGTATTCATGGTTTCTCTTTCCATAAACAGGCAAAAGAATTTTAGCAGGAAAATATTTGGAAATTTATGCCGCTGCTATCTAAATTTGACCTGCACTGTGTATGATGCCTTTCAAGGCACTGGATTTTGGTAAAGAAGCTAAACAAATGCAAGAAATGAAATTGAGTAAATAGAAGGACCACCACTCTGAGGTCAAACAGTGGAAACTACTTTTCAAACTGATCAGGACAACCTTTCCTCAATATCCAGGCAATTCCAGGCGTATGTGTTTTCATCTGGGCTATCACAAAAACAAGGAATAGCAGAGGAAGTCATACCCACTTCAAACGTGGGGGTTCAGTTGTTTTTTGGGGGCAGAGTAGGGAGAAGATGTGAGGTATAAAGTCATGGCCCATTAATTATTTAACTAAAGATGCCACAGTGCAGCTCTGCATGTTTGTGTGTGTTACTGCTTTGATTCTGGAAGATATAATGACTTAAAACAAGCCAACTTCTAGATGTACTCACAGGTTCTCCAGGCTCATTTCCACCCAGAATCCTAAATCCAAAACCGGTTTCCTTTCTCCATAGAAAGATATCCTGCTCTTGATAATCTGGAACTAAAGGGAAAGAAGGAAAACTGTTATTTTTAATCAAAAACACAACTATAATATCAGGACTACTCTGATGTACGTGTAGAGGGATCTGTTGCAGAATTTTATTCATTAAATGAGGTGGTCTTGAACATTTAGACATAATTAAGAACATTTATAAGTTTAAGTAGCAAACGATTATTAATTAAATAACAACTAAAAATTATCCCATGGTTTCTACTTTCTAGGTGTCTAACTGTGATTTTGTTTATCACTGTAATATTTCCTTCCATCAATATTAGCATCATTACCCAGAGCAAGAGCCTCTTCCAAATCATCAATAAATGATTGTGCACGACAGAGAATCACTCTGCCAGAAACAATACAGCTGCCTCCTCTTTCACATGAGACAAAAGAGCTACTTGTTATGACTTCTACTGTTTAATTAACTTTCAGAAGCATAGTTTGCTATCTGTCTACTGACACTGCTTTAAATAACTATTGGACAGATCCCCAACCGGTGGAAAAGAGAAGGGGTCCTCTCAAAACAGTGCAGTTCTCCAGACTTTCATTTGCTCATCTACAGGTTTTATTAAACCAATGAACAGACAAAAACAGCTGGAAACATAAAAAAGAGACCAGCCTTACCTACTCATTAGTATGGAACACCAGCAAGGTTTTTACAATGAATATTGCATACCGTGAAGTACTAACCTTGAAGTGTAGTTGAACAGAAATATTTTACATTAACTTATTCATGGTTGCTTTCATCCCTTTTTAAAAAATGCAAAATTAATTGCTAACATTAAATCATATCAGAAGACAACTTCAGGTTCATTTAATATTTATTGGTTAGTATCTATAACATTGACTAATTTTGTAATGATCCCCTCCCAGAATTTATAATTAACGATCAAAAAAGCTACGTCTTTACAAGTCAGCTGCCTGTATCTTTAGTAAAGAAACCAAAGCATATCATCCGGAAACATAATTTCAGTACGTGCAACTCAGATACAGGATGCAACACATTTGATAAAACACGATCTGGTTTTCTGTATCTATGAGCCGATAAAAGGAATGTTTTCCACTGGCATCAGTGAGTGCCAGACTGGGCCCTAACTGCATTTTACACTGTCGGTGCCTGTTGGTTTGGGTCTGCTCTTTTGGGGCTTCTCAGTGTTAAGACTTTGGCTCTGATGCTGTCTCGTCAGTGACTCACCAATGTTTTTAAATTTTAAAATACAATAGGAATTCAAGACCTGGGAATGCTAATAATTAAAAGAGCAGGTGAGTGCTCAGGCACACCTCCGGTTTGACATATTCATTCATATCGGTTTCTAGCCCTTGGTTTTACATACAATATTTTCACATATTAATTGTTTGCAGTTATAAACTGAGCTTGAGTCCTGTGCACATTACCTTGCTGAGCTCGAGGCTAATTTTTGCCCAGCTACAATTACAGAGCACCCAGGTGCTGAACGCGCTGGAAGCCCGCATTGTTCATCAGTTAAATCTAGCAGGCTGGAGGCAGCTTGCCATCCCAGGGAAATGCGGCACAACAGCAGAACACAGACAATGAATTAATTGCTGTTTGTCACTGCCTTCAGCGAGTGGGAGCGTGAAGAGCAGACACACTCGGAAGCGCCTCTCTAGCACTTCGTAGGCTTTTTTGGCAAAGGCTGGCCCCAACCAATTAATAGCGCGTGTTGGATCTGTCAGAGGCAAAATGGCTTCTGCAGAGAGCTTCAGCGTGGGCCCGTTTTTCTCGGCATCTCTCAACACCTTCCCATTTGTCAGCTCTCCAGCCTCCCTGAACGATGCCGTATGCTCCCGGTTCGGGTACCAGCTAGCCCATTAGCGGCCGCTGCAGATAGCGGCGAGCCGAGGTGTAACAGCAGGGCCAACCCACAGACAACTCACATGGACCCCAAGAAACAAGTTCAGTCACAGAATGCTCCTTCTGCTGGGAGGATTACAGAAGGGTGAAACACAGATACAAACGTACAGACAGCACACGTTTACAGAGCGTGAGTAGGAACCCAGCAAAACTCCTTTTACCGCTTTTTGCTCCAGCTCTGCAGTATGGTGATGCACTGAGGAAACCTCATCCACCTCCGTGCTTCCATGCAGCTGAGGTAGGACCACCTGCCGCTAGCTGTGGCCACATTAGGTTCTCCACTATTCAGTAGTGCTTCCCAGGAGCCACCTTCCCTACTTAGCAAATTTCATAGTGGTGCAGAACTGATACATTTGAAATGAATGAAAAATGGCCTCCAGGCATCATTCATAACATCTATGCACCTTGACCTGATCTCAAGCTGACTCTTTCAGAAAAATCATGTACAGAGCGCAGATGGGTAAAATTTGCCAGTCTGCTCACCCTGTCCTAAAACAGACTGCTTGGAGAGCATCGCAGAAGTGGTAAGAAGAGTTCTGCTGGGGCCAGAAGACAGAATGGAAGGGGAGGCGAGTGTCGTTTCATGATGGGAACAGGAAGGTGATGCCCCCACTACCGCCGCCTGCGGGATCCGCCGCCAGCCAGTACACAGTCAAGCAAATACTTTGCACCTCCACGGCTAACCTCGGCGCACGGCCCCGCCAGACGCCCGCGGTGATGAGGAGCCCCCCGCCACAGAGCAGCAATGACACCAGAACAAGACATCACAAGACACAGATACATTCTCGGCACAGTCTTACATTCTCCAAAACTCGTGGAATTGATTTCTCTCTCTCTCTCACCCTTGCTCAGTCCAGTTGCAGGCGAAGGTGACATAGCTGTAACATTAATTTTACAGTTTTGCAAAGCTTAATGTATCTGCTTTCTTGTTAGTTCATTTAATTAATTTAGACTGCATAGATAGTGTTAGGCTTTCATGCATGTAATTGCTAAGGTTATAGCTACTATGGATAATTACATACCAACTTTCACGTCTATTTGCACATGTCTGTGTACATGGGATACATTATACACACACGTGTGAGTTTATACATTTATTCACATGCATGCAGGTGTATTTGAGAGACCTTTTTTTGTTCTCAGAGGAGGAATCTATTTGAGAATACCTTAGCAATACTTTTCTACCAAAAAATATTCAAGATCATGACACAATACGTTTTCCAAATGGAAATCGCTTTCTCTAATGTTAAAAGAAGTTCTAAATACATAGTGATGAACAATGAAATCAGTGGTTAATTAGCAGTGTTTTTAATTAAACTTCTCCTATCCAATCTTTAGTAATTATCTCACATTATATATATAAAAAAATCTCCCTGGTGTGATATCAGTTTCATGAAAACACAGATTCAGAAATAATCAGTATGAGCTTGCTTTAGTCACTAGCTCATTTGAGGCAGCAACACTTTCAGTGACTCACAGCTTGGCAACGTACAAAAGTTTTAAGGCCCAGATTCAGTGAAGTATATAAGGACAAGCTTGAAATTATGAGTGAACAGTCTCACTGGAGCTGATGGAGAGTTTCAGTGCTGAAAATTCCCGTGATTTCGCCGTAAGTCTCGTGAGATCCCACATTCACTGGAGAGCCCTGCTTTCTAAATTATCCCACCGCAGGAAAATTGCAGTTTTTCTTTCTTTTCTTTTTCATCAGCCCTTCTGATTGCACAGAAAGCTTTAGAAAAGGCTGCAGCACGTTCTTGCCAAGACCAAGTCCTACCACTGAGGTCTGGGAAGATGCACTGCCCTGGGCTGAGCCACGGACTGAGCTGGTGCCAGGTGCACATCAGCAAAGCCTGCTCACGAGCCAGCTTTGTAAACTGCTCTGCAGCCTCTGCTGCTCCTGCAACATGCTGCGAGCACTACGGTCCTTCCTAGCAAGGCATCCTCTAAGGGCATGGCCACAGCTGCGTGCCCAAGCGTACGATTGTAACCATTTGTCTCCTGCTCATGTAATAAAAGGACATAACCCTACCAAAGGCCCTTTACTAACTATTGTCTTTAAAGTCAGCCTGATCGGAAGGCGACTGCAATTTCCTGAGAGCATTTTTCTTTTCTATTTTATGCAGAAAGTATCTCATGTTTGGTATCGTTGTGCAAATATTTTTAATTCTATGTAATTGCTGGTGAGTGAACGCTACACACTGGGGTCATGCCTTGTTTGTATTATTTTAATTAGATTTGGGGAGAGAAAATCCTAACAAATAAATTATGTGCCTGAAAATAAAATTCAAATATTAAAGATAAATTAGAATATTTTAAAAGCTTTAAAAATTATCTATAGTGTTCTGCTTTACTTTTAATTAAATACTTAAGCCCTTCAAAGGGATTCATTAACACATCTGCAATTCAGATTAATTCATTTTGTCACTGCTGTTTTGACAGATGGCCATATGTAGGATACGGTATTTTGCAAAGCAATCAGGCCACATGAGAAAAATTTGACAACAGATTGTGTTAATCTTTAAGGAAGTTTAATAATACATTGAAAAATAAAAAGCATATTATAAAATTGTATTCTCAATAAAACAGTACAAGATTTCAGAATTGTGGTTCTTTGGTAAACTATTCAATTACTGTTTGTCTCACTGAGGGCTCTTCACGCATGTCATTCCTGGTCTTGGAAGTGTTCCATTTTTCAAACCTTAAGGGTTCATCCTTCTCTCTGATTCATGTACACATCTCCCGTGAGCGGCAATGAGTTACCCATCAAGAGGAGCTCAGCCAGCTGAAACTTAGCACCAGCAAAGAGTGCATTTGTTATTGCCACCAAATGATCTGGTTTTGGATTCACTCAACACAAAGCTGACTATTCTCAAAAGCCGTAATCCAGTAAGTATTGCAACTCGGGGCCAGATTGCAGCAGAGCATTTGAGCTCAGCCTTAGCCTTAAAGCATCCAAGTCTCTTTGGGTTTACAGCTTGAATTTAAGCCTTCGTGGACAGCAGCCCGAGTCCTGAGCACCTTGGGGGCCTGATCCCCCCACTTAGGGGAGCTGCATGTGAAGGAACTTAAAGTTGCAGTTCTTGTCTGCTGTCATTCAGCCGAAGTCCAGACACAGTTATGGAGCCAGCGCTCAGCTTTGCATTATTAATTCTAGCTTATTTTTTCTCTATTTTTATTTTTTTTTTTCTTTCCCAGGCAGCATCTGTAGCTCTCCTCCACAGAATCTGAGCACCTCCTGATATTAAGATGCATCAGCCAAATCAAAACCTACATGTTTTTACAACAGTATGGGCTATTCAGCACTTTGGAACCAAATTCTTCTCCATCAATGGCTTCAGTGAGACATGCCAGATAGGTCAAGTATAGTCTTTTTTATTAAAGAGTTCCAAAAAATAGACAAAGAAAGGAAGAACACTCTTCACCAATTCTGAAAAATTAAATTGTTGCCTGTGTGCTTCCCATGTCTACATCATTAACGTTAATAACAGTGGGATGCACTCCCAGTTAAAAAGGCAGTAGGTGGTCATTATAGATTCAGTAGTTCTTAGAAACATCCTGGAGACAATGTATTCATACGTTGAATTAAACCTCTTTATATTATTATTTTTAGAGGGAAAAAAATTCTGGCTGAGCTGTGGCTAATGAATTCACCTTTTTGTGTCAATTGCACTTGAAAAACTGCACTATGTTCTCTTTATACTCAAATGATTTCAGAAATGGAACTAAATAAAACACTGATGATGATCTAATGCTCTGAAATTCTCTCCTCCACTTCGTCATACACTTCAACACAGAGGATTGTTGCTGTTTTTCAATCCACTTGTTGGGGATTCAAAAACCTGCCTCTCAAAAGACCATTTTATTATCCCTTTCAGGCTTATTGAAAATGTAAGGCAATGAATCAACAGAGAGACCCTTGGACTAGCCAGCAGGGAGAGCTGACCTGGGGCTCCTTGGGCACCAGGCGCTTCTATGGCCCACCAAAAACCCCCGAAAAAGGATTCATCAGCCAATCTCAGCACTGGCACAAGGATGGCATCCTACTACTGCATAACAGATACTCATTTAGCCCTGCTTATATCTTCATCAGGAGAATGCAGTGTCACACCTAGCACCCAAAGCTATGGACGTCAAGGGAGAGAAGATGCCATCTGCAGCCCCAAAGCCAAAGGAAACGGGTCCTCAAGCAAAGATGCAACAATATGACTGAAAGAAGGAACTGGAGTTAAACTGAGCTGCAGCTGGGTGAAACCACAGAAAACACCACACGTGGAGCAGTCAGCAAAGCCCGAGGCCCAGGGCTTGGTTTCTTCCATCTCACAGTCTGCAGTGCTCCAAGAGCCACACAGCTGGTGCTTGGAAAGCGAGTCTCCAAGGGATGATTCACATTCATAACAGAGCAGCTAATAATTGCCCACTTCTCATGCAGACCAAACACAGGGAAGGAAACACAGTGGCTCACCCCAAGCCGAGGAGGTGCTGGGTTTCAGCTGTGAACCACGGTCTTCATTTGTGAGACTGGGGAGCAGGACGAAAGGGGAGGGCTTGGTGAAGGGAGGAGCAAGAGCTGACCACTGGCCTATAAAAGAACCCCCCAGTCACACTATGGGATCAGACCGCAACAGGAAATACAGAGTGTCCAGCAGCCTTGTTCACTTAGACCATCATTTTCCTGGTTTTCTTCACTTTTTGTTAGGTGCAGCAGAGCCCCATCACGAGGTAAGAGTATAGATTAATTCCCAGGGAATGAGCTTCACTTCACTTTAGGGGCTGAAATCCATAGGCTTTTGGTCAATTATAGTGGCATGTGCATACAAGGAGACGTGGCCTCATCACACTTTTGACATTATCCAAAAAGTCTCTTACGCATGAAACTAGCAAGTCTCAAAAAACACCTTCCTGGGAAGGAAATGACAACAGGACAAAAAAGCGGTAGAAAAGCACTGATATTCAAACAGGGAGGTCTCATCTGGTAAAAGAGGCAGGAGATGAGGACTGAAGCAACAGAAGAGGACTGACCCCGCTGCACAGAGATGCTGGTCATGGCAAGTTGCGAGAGGGAAGCTGAAGGAGCACAGCAGATCCAAACTAGAGCAAGGCCTGAGCAGAGAGGGTCGTGGCACAGGGAGAGATGAGGTGTGGGAAACCAGCAGGTGAAGAGATGGTGAAACAGGCTCTGGAAGGGCTCTACTCACAGACAGGGATAAAACCTCTACAAGATACCTGCAGCCATCGAGGAAAGAGCAAGGATTTAGCACGTGGAGGTGGCCACAGAAGATGACGGCCTGCATGTGCCCTTCAGGATTTCTCCATCTCAGCCTCAGGATTTTATCAGGAAAGACAGGCAGGAGTTAAGGCTGCTAAGCTGATACTAATGACTAATTAGTATGAGTTAAACTGTTAATTAGGAATTAGCTAAGTAGCTGCAGGGGGTCAGAGGCAATGGCAGGACGATGCCTACAGGAAGGCAAGCTCAGCAAGGGTGATGCTGGTGCCATGGGACAGCCTTGGCCTCGGCCATGCAGGCAGGGGAAGGAGGAGCTCTGCCAGGCTAAAAAGTCACTGCTCCTCAGCTCTCTGCCCTTTTTTCTATTTCAACAAGCTGCATGTGCAAGTTCAGTCACTGCACTTCTCTGCAGATCAGCATGACCGGAGCCATGGTCAGGAATGCACCTAGTCCCTGGAGAGGGAAAGGAAGCAGTGCACAGAAGCTGAGACACCTACAAACTGCATTGCTGAGACATTCAATCTGAAGAGATGCGTCTTCAGCCAAGAAACTGTGACTCATGATTTAATTTTTTTCAGGACATAAGATTTAGAAGTGATTCATTTGGTCAGAAAAAAACAGTCCTACCATTTTTCATCCTGGGGTAGTGTTCATCTCAGACCGTTTCTACCAATTTCCAGTTAGCAGAATAAAACCAAACTCCAGGTGATACTCTCATGGCACCAAGACTTTGAATCTCCTCTTACAGTAACCAAAAGGACCATTGCTTTTGGAAATGAACCTAATACTCTTTAAATCTTTCTTTAAGAGTTAAATCTTCGTTGCAGATTTGATCATCTTCAGCAGTGCAATGAAAGCAAAGCCAGCATGTTTATTTTGTTTGTGGAGAAGAAACTGATTGAAACCATATTTATTGGCTTGGAGCAGAGCCAAAGTCCTGCTGAACTAATAGACAAGTGTGCAGATTATTAATTGCCATAAAAGCCATTTACAACATGCATTTGATAGCTGTATTGCTAAAGTGTCTACTCTGGTTAAAGTAAAATGGCTTAGCTGGATTTTCTCCTCCCTAGAGTGAGACTGGAAAGCATCTGACAGGAATTTCAGCAAACTAAACACTTCCCCTCCTTACTGAAATTCCTGTGCATATCAGTCAATGAGTCTTAACCCCAGAAAAAGAGCTTAGGATCTAAATAACAAACTTTGAAATTCTCCTCTGGTTTAATTTAAAAACAAACAAAAAATAGGGAAAAAATGGTATTTAATTTTAATGGGATTCTTAGAATTAAGCTTTGGACTTAGTGCCCCTTCCTGGAGATGACCTAAACTCATTCCTCACCAGAAAGGAAGCTGCACCTCTGTGAGGTACGAATCTCTGACAGAGAACAGATTACCAAACCGAAGCCTTGTATCTCCAGCACAAATCTAAAAGATGCAGTTCTTTGCAAAGAAAATAGAGAGAGAGAGAGAGCGCAGCTGCCAGAGCCGTAGCCTTAGCAACCACACCTGTTTCATACTCACGTCGGCTTTCATACATGCTCCTGGACTGGGCCCAGATTTTGAATGGATCTGGCTTTTTCTGCCCAGAGCCGTCCGGTTGATCCGCGGCGGGCGGCTCGGCGGCGGCGTAGTCCGGCAGCACCTGCGCGCTGTGCACGGGGGAAGCGGTGTGCCCGCTGCGGTGGCTCGAGACGCTGTGCTGAGAACTGTTTTGGCTGTCTTTCCTTTCAAGTGGTTGCTGGAAGGGAGAAAGCGAGAGGAAAGAGAGAGAACAGACGGTTATTGGTCTTTGAGTGGGTGTTTTCCATCAATTTTTCTCCCTTCTTTGATCAGGGTTTCTGCATGCACAGAAGTAAATATATAAATCACAGTTTTGCTGCCACCAGTTAATTCTGGGTACAGTTAAACTCCCTGATGGCAGATTTTGATAGACAGACTGACAGAAAGAGATATGCAAAACAAAGTCATTTATCATAAAAACCATGTGGTTCTGCATCTCGCACATAAAACAAATCTAAAGCTCATTATAGGTTACAAGTTTCAGAGCACTTCTTTTTTCCTACGGTAAGTCAGAAAAACCGAATCACATTAGGGTCTAACGTGAGCTTGCAAGCAAACAGAAAAACTACCAAATTTCACTGGGAAAGCATGAACAGTCCCCCTGAAACAGATGCAGGCACAGTCCTTACTATGAAAGATCACTTTTCCTCTGTAACACCCACAACAAGACTGGACTGTCAACAGAGTACCAATTTCATGTCTCTGCTCCCCAGAGCATCCCGAGGATTACAGCAGACCTTCACAAACACAAAAATGTCTATTTGCTGTTTGATTTCCTTGCTTTAACTGAGCACTTTAAAACAGGGAAAAACGCATCCGCCTCAATTCAAAGCTTACTCAACAGCAGTGTGTCAAGAGCTCTGTCTGCTCAATATTTAGCTAAGCAGGGTATATAATTCTTAACTCAAATTCACACCGGTGTGCTCAGATGAAGCACAAGTCACATTTGCATCACCAGAATTTGCGCTACTCAATATGCAGCAAAATCCTCCCTCAAAAAGAGCTCCCTGAACCGTAGAGCAAAGGCTTTTAAATGCTCTTTGGAGACGACCTTGGGCTGGAGTGCAGGTCGAGTCCCATGTCCCACCTGCACAGGGAACCAGCACGATGCTTGCACAATGGCCACGATGCCCAGGCTACAAGGGGTCACCCATGCACTATCTCAGGCAAAAAAAAATAAAATTAAAACCTCCTACTGGCAAGTGGTGCCTGAAAACATTGCAATGGGAGCCTCTCCTTTGAGAGACCCTTCTGTAAAAAAATAAGATGGGGTAGGGAGAAGAGCTAGTGGCAAACAGAGCAGGGTAGCATGGGGGCTGAAGTGCACATGGGCCTGGGGACCCGCTCCTGTACGCTGAATGCAAAACCCTGGGTGGGCAATGCTCCAACACAGCAGGGCTGAACTAATTACAGAGGAGAAAGTCACCATATCAAAGCTACCTTTTTCAGTCTTAACAATAATCCTGTTTTTTTTTTTTTTGTTTTGTTTTGTTTTTTTTTAAATTGCACATATTTTTGGGCTTATGTTGAGAAAAAAAACCAGCTCCAATAGCCCAAATGGCTTTGACATTGCAGCCCCATATTCACGTTGTTGATCCACCACTGGCATTTTTTTAAATGATGTCTCGATTGACTAGAATGTGAAATTGCCTTTGTCCTTTAAAGTAATTTTGAACAAAACATACCTGCTGTGATTACTCATCCACAGACTTTCAAATACAAATATCTGAACCAATTTCAAACATTTTTAGCTTTTTAAGTGGTAAAAGAAGCTAATTCACATGCAGCCCTTCAGTTTTTAAATGAAGCAGTTTAAAAACATCTATGCTGTGGATAATCACTCCTTTGTAACTTGAAAAAGAAAAAGAGACCAAAAAAACACACATTACAACTCTCCGTTCAACCATCTGGATTGTTTTGTTTGTTTGGCCAAACTACTAAAATAACGAAGAGCATCCTGTGAAACTTCAGGCCAATGTCACTGGAACTACCTGGTTTACAGAACTCAGAGAAGAGGGACTCAAATGCAAAGCTTTATTCAGCCCTCGGGGAAATGTTGGGAACTCTCTGAAAGCTTTCTGATCTAAAGAGAAATAAAGTTTGAACTTTCAAGAGTGCTCTCACTTCATGATACGGAAGGTCTGAACACTGAACAAACTATGAATTCTGGTTTCCATTTGGGCTGCAAATGGAAGTGTCAGCTCATCTCAAGCAAAACCACCTCTAATTAAACCCGGGTTGCAACTGCAAATACACAGGCATTTTCCAAGAAATAGGGGAAAACTTTTTCAGAGGGACAGTTGGTTTTCCAAACAAAAATACTTTTAAAAGCCTGAAATATCTCAGTTTGGGAGTTGAAGAAGAGAGCAGAGAAAAGGGAAGACAACCATGGAAATCATGGATATATGTAATTAAATTGATTCAAGAGAACATTAACCAACTCTCACATCACTAGATTAGGACACGAACATCTCTTCATGTGCTGTATCAGGTTCAGCCCTGAAGGAGCTCCTGAAATGGGGACTGCCCAGATGATGGACTTTGTGCCTTGGTGCAAAGGCTGAGTTTTCCCAAGAGAGCCGAGCCAACTTCACGCTGGTAGCAGGATGGCTCTCCTCTCCTTCCTGCCTTCTTCTAGCTTTGGGCCCATCATCCTGGGTCCAGGTCCGACACAGGAGGAAAACTGATTACCCAAGTGTACATGAGCCTGAAAGACACTTCAGATCCCCACATAGCAGAGCCCCATTTGTCACTCATGCTAAACGGACAAGCATTTAGCTGTTACTTTGTACAGGGACTGCTAAAACAACGGAGGCCCATGGCAGGGCTCAGAGGTGGCTGCAGGCAGGGCTGGGGCACTAACGGCAGCCCTGTACGGCTGCGTCAGGCCGAAAAACCCACAGCAGGGAGCGTGTCCTGCAGCGAGCCCACACCAAAGGCTTGGCACAGGAATCCCCAGGCACGAAACCACAAAAGGGAAGAGCTGCTGGCTCCCCCGGCATTACAAGGTGGGGAGAAATGCTCTCTGAACGGAGAGGGATGTGTCATATTGTGCTGTGAAGCGATTTCTCCTGACAAAAACAGGACACGAAGCGGAGCCCCAGGTACTGCCGAGCCACCCGAAATACGCAGCAAGTCTCTCCGCAGGGACAGGCTGTGCACAGGAATTGCACTTTGGGCCACAGTTCAGCCAGGCTGACATTGTACCGAGAGAAAAGTAAGCTTTTTGGAAGGGCTTGGCACTTTCTCTCCCTGCAGTGATCTTGTCTGCTGCTGATCAAGCTGCAGAGTTTGTGCTCAAGAGCATTTTGGAGAAGCTGGTGCTGGCGGTGACAGCAAGCAGAGCTGGGAATGAGAATCTTTGCCCCCTTGTGGAGTGTTTTGATGCAAGCAAAAAAAAAAAAAAAAAAAAAAAAAAAAAGGAAATAGAAAAGAAGAGAAAAGTTTGTTTTCATCCATGTTATACCAGGATAATTGCAGGGGAAATTGCTATGCTAGACAAAACTTTCACGCTGAAAATTTCTATCACCAGACAGTCAATACAGAAGTACTGGCCATTTGCATGTAAAGATGAATCAATGGGAAACTGGAAACAAAGCAGCACAGAGAGCTGCTGTGGATCCATCCTTGGGAGCAGCGTAGGGGGAAGGAAGTGCCCAGTCCCTTGTTTGGCTGCAAACTTCAAGATCTGGCTCTGAAGATATATATATTTTAATCTAATTTGGCTCTTTCACCAAGGTTAAAAAGCTCTCCCTAAAATAAAAGAAACACAACAAAGCTCATCAGAAGATGCACAGGCTGAAAAATACAGCCCAGGAAAACTGAGCTCAAGGTAGCAAAGTATTCCCAGACCTTGCCACAGCTCCAGCATGAACAAAACCTCGCCAGGGGCCTCCGACACCTCTTCTAAGCTGGGATGTGCCCAACAGCCTAAAGTCAGCCTTTTGGAAACACGGGATTGGGGCTGACAGCTAAAAATAGGGCTTGCTGGAGAAAGAGACAGCTGCAGGCAGTAAGTCAAGAGTGCACCAAGGATTTGGGAAAGGACAGGGGGTAACAAGAGCAGGCTTCTCACTTGAGCAGAGAGGACCAGAGGATGAAGACCTGAGCTTGTGCTTGGCAGGGAACACAGCAGTGGGCAGGCCTGGCTCTGCTCTGCCAGGACAAGAGCGCTTTTCCTTGCCCGTGGGTTCCCCGAGGGGCTTTGCTGCAGGTTTTCTGCATCTCACTGATACTGGGGATGGAGGCAGTGGCTCCACATGCCCGCTGTGCCCCCTCGAGGGGTGGCTGCTCGCTGGAGCTGCCACGCAGTGCAGCAGCGTGGTGGTGCAGCGGTGCAACACGGCGCTGCTAATTACCGATGCAAATGATCCGGCGGGCAGGCAGCGGGAATAGGAGGCTCTGCTTTCTGTGAATCCTCAGCTTCAGACGCGACAGCATCGCCTGGGGCTGTAGCAAAATTTACTGGAGGGAGCCTAGAGCAAGGTGATGGGCTCAGAAGAGGCACGCGAGGGGCTGCTTCCCCAGGGCTGCCCAGCTCCTCCGAGCTAGCAGCAGGAAGAAACCGGCCGTTGCAGTGCTGCACCTGTCTGCAGGCACTGGCTTTGTTCCCCAAGGCAGGATTACCCTGATTTTGCTGCTCCTCAGACTCTCAGGGAGCATCGCAGCCCCCCAGACAGGTGTCTGATGGCAGGAGCCCACTCCCCGACTCCGAACACACATGGGGCAAAGCCCGAGACTCGCTCAGCAGGGCTGGTTTCATGCCGCCAGACTTTGAAGTGAGTGCAGCAGCTCCCACTCCGACCAGGGAAAAGTGTGCAGGCAGAGAAAAGAAACGTGCCAGCCACATACATCTCACACGCTGGCTTCTGTCTTACCGAGGGGTTGAATTAATCTCCGCATATGACACAGACGCGAGCGCACAGGGTCTGACATGCCCGCGATTTGCGAGGGAGCGCACCCCGCGCTTCTGCCTCCCCGCATTAATGCGAGCTGACAACGGCACAGGCCTGGGCTCACGTGACTTTAATCAGCGCTGCCCTAAGCCATCAGAATCACATTAATTATTTCAGGGCTTTCTTTTGGGAGGAACGGAGACCTCGTATGGAAAGCGGGAGCCTTCTGCTCAGACCCTCGGCGAGGCTCGCGCCCAGCTCTGCAGCAAGGAGGCGAGCGCCCAGCCGCGGGTTTTGGCACCCGGGGGGAGTGTCGGTGAAGTTTCGCACGGTCTCGCAGCACAGCAAAGACCTCATGCACTCTGCTTCCCCAGAGCTCTTTTTCTCCCTTCCTCTCATCAGCAAACTGGAAACTTTCAAGCTTAAGTGCTCCACTCCCTTTAAAAATAAAGCATTTCTTTTCGTTGCATATAAATAGCACTTTAATTTTTTCCCACAATATCATGCACGGAGCTTTAATGACACTTTAGCTCACAGCTTGCATGCTATTAGCTAACATGCCATCCGGCTAACAGCTTTACATGGAAATAAGATCAGGAGGGACAAGGAAATGCCCAATTTTTTTTTCTTCTTTGCAATAACACAACTCACACCTGCAGCACGATCCTGCTCAGAAGGAAAATGCCTCCAGAGCAGGCACTCGGAGAGCTGCCTGCATTCACAAGGAACTGCAAACACGCTCCAGTCGGGCTTTGTCTTTCTCGGCAAGGTACACGCTGTCACATTCTGTCAATAATTCAGCCGAGGGTGCTCAGGAAAACTCAGGGAGTTAATGGAAAAGGTCAGTGCCTACAAACACCCGACAGAATCCGCTATCTGGCAAGAAGGTGGAGCCTCCCATCTTTCCAAAAGGAAACAATAGCTCTTTTTTGGGTAAGTTAAACAGGAGAGAAGCTCATCTGCCAGGGAAGGGGATCTGTAAACCTGAGGCTTTATTTGCAAACCAGCCCCTCTTCTGCACTGCATCCCGCTCTCATCTCCCCATGCAGCACAAGCTGTGCAAGGTAATCACGGCTGCAACAAAAAGACAACTTAAAGCAATCAAAGCCCGCAACCAAAACCATCCAAACTCACCCCTTCCTCCCTCAAAGCAGACAGACAGACAAAAATAATAGGTGGCAAAAAAAAAAGTGCTTACCGACTTTGGGCTCTTCTTTGGGACCGGCAGTCCTGAAAAATGGCAACAAGGGAAAAAAAAAAAAAAAAAAAAGAGCGTTAGCAGCGAAACGTTACCTTCCCTCACAGAAAAAACCGCCTAGGTGTTTTCATCCGAACGTGGCCATCTGCAGAGTTAGGTCAGCTTTCCCCCTCGCGCCGGAGTTCCCAGTCTGTTCATATCGAATCAAAGCCCGGGGAGAGGCAGCGCGAGCGCGAGACGGGAGCGAGGGCGCGGGGGGAGCGCTGGCGCTGCATTAGCTATGCTGCCTTGTGCCGCAGCAGCCGGCAGGCTGCGAGAGAAACCCACAGCCCGCGGCAGGCGCCGAGCGAGCCCCAGCACCCGGGCAGAATCGCCAACGCTCCCCCCTGGCTTAACGGGAGCCTGGGCGCCCAGTGAAGCCGGTGATGTTTGCCTTTTGACGCGATCGCCTTGTCGATTTTTACTGGGCCAATCACAGCAGCGCAGGGGGAACAGGTTGATTTTTTAAAAAGTATTTCTCTGGAAATAGATTTTTTTTTTTTTTTTTTTGGATAGAAAAATCCTACATCGGTTCGAGCTGGGAGGTGCCGGCTGGGCAAAGGAAAACAAAAGCACACGGGGGAGTGAGCTTTTATCCCTAAAAGCGTGAAAGCCACTGAGAAAACATGTTTCCTTCCTGTCCATCCTAAGTACAAATCTTTGAAGCCAGAGATTTTATCTGTTAGCTACAATTTCAGGGAGCTGTGGCTTGAAAGCAACACTGCGACTGCCCTGACCCTGGGGGGGTGCTGAGGAAGAGGGGGGCTTACACAGGTTGGAGGCGATGCTAAGGGAGGAACAACTGGGATGGCAAGAGAAGGTTTTTTCAAGGACAATTCTGCGTTTTGGAGCTGCCTCTTACTCGCTCTGTGATGAGCGTGAGCCAAGGAACTCAAGTGGGATTTGTACCGACTACTTCTGCGTGGCTCCGTTCCCAGCACAGGAGACGTTTGTCCGGGGGATTTTACCCCAAGTGCAGGAAGAGCTGTCCCCTGGGCACGCCGCACAGCGTCCTCCTTCTCCTCTGCTGCCAGAGGAGAGGGAGCCCCATTTTGCTCTGCGTGGCACTCCAGAAAAGAACCATAAACTAAAGCACAGATTACCCTCCACACTAAGTGCTCAGTAATTCAGACGTCTGAAATCTGCTTTTGTCTTTAGGATGTGATTTATGTGGCATTTATGCCACATTATGTTTTCTACTTCATGCATTTTGTCTGTGCTAAAAACCATGCCCTCGTCTAACTTTTGCACAGAGAATAAAATAAGTGATGCAAGCGAATTACAAATGTGCCTGGGAAGAAGCTAATTTTAAGGTAATTAGGGAAATGTTAGTTCTGAATAGAGAAGATCCACAATTAAAAACGATAAACAGAGCTCACTTTGCTGCCTGCTCGCAGACTGGGATGAGAACTGCAATGAGCATTTTAAATGAAATGTTTTCTGCTCTTGAGGAACATCCGCGCTCTGCACGTCACTGCGGAGCACTCCCAGGCACAAGCAGATACCCCTCCAGGCACTGATTGATCGAGGGACATGGGAACATCAAAACTGTCTGAACTGAACAACCGAGGCTGCAGCTCCCTTTCTGCTGGCCGTGACTGTGTTTGCATAATGGACTTCAAGAGTAAAGCACTAATAACGTGCATGGCAAGCCACATTTTTAGCAGGCATCATTTATCACAGACGGAAGCACACGGACAGGAATTCTCTCTTCCCCCTCCTTCCACATGCATGCACACACGTTTACTCTTCCTTTCCAAGAGATGCTCCTTCCTATTAAATCAATAGGTAGGACAGAGCTCCATGCATGCACGCACCCTTGGCAGAGCAACATGAGCCTGAAGAGGCATTGCAGCAATTTAAATGCTCCTCGCAAATTACAAAGCGGAGATGCAGCTGGGCTGTCGGTTCAAACTGTACCAGAATTTAGGGTATTGCATCACAGCCATTAGATGTTAAAATTTACTAACTACGAGCTACTGAGCAAACCTTTTCTTCAAAGTTTGTCGTTAATTTTAGCTTTTCCAATCTAAAAGAGATGGAAAATGGTTGAAAAATGATGGAAAATGCCCACAAGGCCACTGTTTGGCAGGTCCTTCAGAGGCTGATGAATTTTAGCAGTGTTACTGCTCTGTACCAGTGTTTGCTGCAGAATTTGCAGTAATTGACTTTTTACTAAAATGAGTGGCTGCAGAACACGTCCACAAATATTGTTAGCTGTTCGTGGGACAAGCTTACAGTCAGGGGAATAACGTGCCTGTACATTTCCCTGTAACGAAGTTATTTATTCACCTAATTAGGGACTCAGTTCTTGACGCAGCAGGCCAAACGAGCAAATGATAGGTGTAACATGTAGTTTCCATGCTCAGATGATGGAAAGGATGTGCTATTTAACAGTGACGAACGCAAAGCACTTGCATAAGCCCCAGCTCCTGGGAGCGCCACAAGCAAGAAAATGATGAGCTTTTCCAGAAGCTTACGGCACACAGAAGTGCCCACGCCTCTGAATTCGGGGTGGTGTCAGCTCTGAATTACAACGTTCATCTTTCTGTTACATTAACCGCATCCCATCGCCGCCCAGGCACTGCTCATGCTGTGCCTTGCCTGGCTGTGCGCATCCTGGAGGCTGCCCATCCGCTCCTGAAGCCCTCCCACAAGTTTCCAGAGGTAAATGGATCACACCTGGACTTAACACTTTGCATCTCCCTGGCATTTTTGCCAATTTTTGGTGCTCAGAGTCATGTCATTCACATCCCCAGCTAGAGGAGCCACAAGGCTTTGCTACCTCTCCCCCCTCAAATTTGACAAGGGAGCAGTAATGGTTGTACCAACACTGTTGGCAGCGCAGTTCCTCTGTGATTTAATCCACGTGGACATCTCCAACCAGCACGGTAAAAGCATCTCGTGATCTTGGGGGCTTTTGGAGGTGCAGATGAGAGCAGTGCAAGCGAGCGGGGCTGGTGTCATCACAGAGTTAACAGTGTTTTAAAACAAACCAGCACATCTGGTAAACAATGTCAATATGACCCAAACCCCCTTGAATGGGCTCATTGTAGCTACTTACAGAATGTGACTGGAATTAAATTAATTAGAAAACACAAATTACTCTCCTCTAAATAACAATGTAATAAAGCAACTGCTTAATGAAAAATACCAGTGATCAGCGAGCAATCCACAAGCACAAAAAAAGGGATTGTAATCACACTAAATTCGCAGACTCGTCAGTAAGGGAAGAAAGGCTTCATACAAGGTTAGTCAAAAATGAGTCAGATGCAAGGATCTAAATTAAACTAATTATCACACAGATTATTACATTTATCTTAACAAAACCTCTCTCTTTTTTCTCCAGTACTCCCTAAAGCTCTATGTACAGCTGGCTGCATCCATCTGCTCAACTATGTTTTGTAACGCAGGGAAAAAAATGCAAATCATGAAGCGAGTTTTGTACCATGACTCCAGCACTCTTTATGCCTTTACCCATCACGGGCAATATTCTGCTGCGTGACACCGAATTATGCTGTGAATGATGCAGTGCACGCAGTAAGGTCGCAAGCCAGTTCCTTTCATATCATTCAGCGTGTGTTAATTCTGCAGGCCTCTGCGGTAAACCTTTAGGTGCTGGGAAGCTGTGAGTACCCCGACCCTACATGCTATGGGATCACGGGGGAGCCCAGGGACATAACGGGGAAGTCACCCCCAGGTGTTGCTGTTTGTAACATGCAGTGGTCCTCAATCTGTACAGGAACATTTTTTCAACCCTTTTGTCTTTATGCAACCAAAGTAGCATGGGCAGACCACAACATGTGGCAAATTGTGTTTCATTGAGCACGTACAGAACGCGATATTTAACTCCAAATCTGTACCATAACCTGGGCCGGACTCTGGTGACAGACCTCAGAAGACCACAGATGTTCAAAAATTACCCAGATGGACACCAGACACATCACATTTGAGACACAGCAAATTAAAATGATCAAAGGCTGAGTCTGAAGGAAGACATCCAGTCATCCCCTCTGTACAGCTCAATTACGTGAAGGTCAGTTGGAGTGAGCACTTCTTCTTCTACCACCAACAAATATATATATGTATGTATATACATGCATAAAACACACACATATATATGTTATAACATATACATGTAGATATATGTACACACACGTAAAATATAAGTATATATTTATGATATTATAGGTATATTATGGTGTTATAGGTACGTATACCTATGTATGTATATAGGTATGTATTTCAACAGGGTTCCAGCTGAACTTGGAGCAACTCAGTACCAGTTTGCACAACCCATCCACAGGACAAAGGTGCTTGAAGTCGCTAAGAGCCCACCCAGAACCTAGATATATCATCTTATTTATTGCTAACAATCTCTGTGGCAACTGCTCAACGCTTTTCAGTCTTTGCGTGCTTTTGCAGACAACGAAACAGAACAACTGAGAGAAGATCTGTGCTTCCCAGGACTGTTTAACATTTCCAATCAGGACACCCTGTGGACCACCTGCATCCAACAACAAAAACGCGGTAGGTGAGTCCAGGTGAAGAGGTCACCCATTTGGTTTTGCCTTTATGTGGTCTGCAGCCCAGAATGCACAACAGCTGAAAATTAGGAGGAGATGAATAAAAACACAAGAAATGAAACATTGCAGTCGGTGTCACAAGGTTAACGTTTGCAGAGAAAATATTCCTGCTTGGGAAAAAAACAACAACTAGCTTTCTAAACACTGTGCTGAATAAAAGCCAAAGGCTGTATCAAAGGGAACAGACACTGTGAAAGATGAGGGGTAAAGTACCGGAATCAGGGGGTGCACAACTGTATATGGCATTGCACATTGATCGCTATTTTCTGTGTGCAAAAGAAGGAACTCTAAATAATTAACACTAATGGCCATTAGTGCTGCTGGGGGCAGGGGAGATGAGGTGGTAGTGACAAAGCAATCCCCTTGATTCTGTATAATCCACTGCCAAAGAATTTTTAATAAAGGACAAAAACTATCTAACAAAAAATGGAGGGAAGTTGATCTTTTCCAGAGTGAACAAAGATCAAGGAAATGTGCCAGAATAATTGGCAGCAAGAGACCCAAGTCTGCACACAGCTGTAAGGAGCTCCACCAAGAAGAAAACCCCTACCTTGTCCCTGGCCAACTTTCCTGCCCATCATTGTGATCTGCATAACAGGAGCATCGCTGTGCTAGCAAAAAAAAAAATCAGCTCTGCAACACAAGCTTTAAGTGAGAGAATAATTTACACTGAAGGAATTTAGCCCTGCCATAAATCAAGTTTGGTAGCTATCAAATAAAGTGAAAAATGCCACGTTTCTGATGCTAATGTTGAATGCTAATGCTAAGAATAAATTGTTTTCAAGAGACCATCTCGGGCATTATTAACCCACTGGCACTAGCAAAAAGCATAATGAGGCATAGTATATTATCACCATTAACAAGAATTTCAGCTTTAGGTGCTCTAAAGATGTTTAATTGTATTAACTTCAATTAGTCATTCTCGGTCAGGATGCAAAACAATTCCCTTCATTTGCAAATCCAGTCATATTTGCAGCGTCTCAAACCAGAACCGACTGCAGAAGTGGTAAAGAAGATATAGCCCAATAAAATGCTATTTAATTACTAGGAAAATATAAATTTAACTATGTAGTAAGATACATACGGTAAAGCCAAGACAGTAAGATAATAAAGTGATTGAGAATTAGTGCAACCATTACCCATCCAGCCAATGGCTGGAAGCATGTCAGCAGTTGTTAGAATTTTATTTATGAAGCTCATTAAATGAAGAGTTTTTCCTAAAGCTTGAGCGGTTGAAGTCATTTGCTTAAATGAAAATCTCTGTTAATATTTAAACAAATACGTACACACACATTAAATTTCTTAAACCTCAGGAATTTGAGAAGGTGAACACCAAAACTGTAAAGTAATTAGAAACCTTCATGTCCTTTATATATATGTGCATGTGTACATAATATAAATTTACACGTGTACATAATATAAATTTATACGTATTTCCATTTACTATAAGTGCCTATGCATGAAGCTACTTACCCTTTAGCACAAGCCCACAAAACCTACGACTTGCATCCTTTACTTCCTGAAGTTAAGCAAAATAAACCAGGGGTTCAATTTCTAGCTTGGAAAGGCTCAGTCCCAAATGCCATCTCCCCAGCTGACTGTCCCAGAGCATGGCCATGCAGGCATCAAGGGGAGGTGACACTTGGAAGACCACCTCATGTGCCTCCCCGAGCTTAGCACGGAGCACACTCCTAGAGGAAAAAGCTTATTTTGCTGCTGTCACATCCAGAGCTACCTCCCGAGGGCATTTGTCTTCAGACTTATTGCAGCACAGTTACAAGGTGTAAATCCACATGCTCAAACCTGTTTGGTTTATGGCAGGTTCTCGTATTTCATATTTGGTCAGCAGCTCGTACAAAGGGGATGCCTGCAAATAGGGCCCTCCTGGCATTAGTTTGCTGTTGCTATTAATAAGTAACATCCCTTAGTAATATGCTAATATTCACAGAATGCTCAGCCAGATTCTGTCCTGGGGTGTGCACATGCAAAAACTGCACACCAAGACAGAATTTTTACTAGAGGACAACAGATTTGCCATGACTTTATCGATTTAAAATACACTTTTCTATAAAAATAAGTCAGTAACTCAGTACACTTCTATGTATGTAGCTGTGTATCTCAGAAACTAACCCTTGAGGATAAAGATGGAGTCAAAACTTCTGGGGACCCGTATCCGCCTGCCACATCCCTCCCAACATCACCTCCCTGTGTCCCCAGTATCCTTTACCAGCTGCTCCAGTGCCCTGAAATTCAGCCTCCTCCACCCAGTTCCTCTGGTCTACCTGCCTGCCAGCTCCCCCAGTCCAAGACATGGCACGCTGCAGGCTCCTGACAACACAAAAGGCACTGCTTTAAGAGGGGCGTAAGGCTGGTACAGTCCTAATTACTACCACCATCACACCTGATCAAGGAAAAAAAACACAGAAAGGAAGAAAAAGGAAATCCTGATGCTGGGTAGGGAAAAAGAAATAATAAAAATCCACAATTAAATTCAGAAAAGACTTAGAAACACAAGGGTATATATTTAAAAACAAGCTGTCTCAGAACAAAACCATCCACTAGTACATTATAACACTATCTTTCTTCCTCAGTTTTGCCTACCTGCTATTGCTTTTAATGACTCTCCCAATGTAGTTAATTACAGTGATAAACAAAGCCCTTTCTTGGATTTCTGATAGCTCATTAATTCTGTTATGACTGGTTATTATACTGCCAAATCAGGGCAGCAGCCACCGCATCCACCTGCAGGGTGGCTGATAAAAACTCCTTATTTACAAGTACACTCACACCCAAATGCCACACAGGCAGCACGAACGGGTAGGAGGAAAAACTGGGCGGAATAAAACCCTCTGAGCTGCACAGCTCCAAGTCTGCTCCATTTCCCGCTGTGCAAATCCTGATGAAGATGTGGGAGGCCCATCTCTAGTTAAATCTGCCTTATCTAATGCCTAGTACTAGGTTCTGCTGTGCCACCTTGTGTTATAGCACATCGCATTTGATAGAAAACAACGCTGCGTGGATTTGAGTTGCTCCACTTCTACCGCTTCAGTATTTTATACCAAAACCAAATCAAAACATAAGGCAAAAAAAAACCCTACAACTTTCAAAACCTCAAGCTGGGGAGAACAAAAGGCTTTGGGAAGCATTTCAGAGCTCGTGCCTTCCATTTGCTAAGCAACCTCCAGTTTTGTTCTCATCTAAGAACGAGCTGCTTTCTGAAAGATAAGGTGGTTCATGCAATAAAACATCCCGATGAGATTTCAGACATTTTTTTCTCCCAGCATTCAGCGATTGATTTGGTTTCCTTCCTGATTTTAAAGCAGATCCAGTGTCACAGAAAGGCAGCCAAGTGTATAACGTGCACAGTGCCGCTATCATGTTGTCAGCGTGCAACATTACACGAACCTGAAATGATGTTGTTAATCCAAATATGTTAATTGCTCATCTCCTTAATAATCAAAGTACAGGCTTCCTCCTGGCCTCCAGGCACACTTCATGAAATGGCTCCAAACTTTAGGAAATTATCTCAGCCCTTAAAATTAAGGCAAAGCGTGTTACAAAATGCCACGCAATGAATCAGCAACTGCTCGGTGCTCTTCTGCCCTTCCCGGCGACTCTGGAGCTCGGTGACACACATGTCTTGGGGACACGAGATGCGGCACAGAAAGGCCGTGCTGCCACAGAAATGCAGGGCGACTGATGCAAAACTAACACTGACCCAAAAAGCAGATTTCCTGCATCTCTCCATTTGCTTACTCATTTCTAGAAGAGCATCAGTGCAAACGGAGTTAATGAAGGGTGGCTGAGGGGAAAACACTTGTGCCTCCAACGTCCTACAGATCAGAGTCAGCACTTTGCATGCCCCACACCAGCAAGAGCTGGAAATTCTGCAGGCAATGAAAATGTCCACATTCCAGCAATGCCAATTTTCCTTCGTTATCAAAATTGCAATATAATATAGGACAACGAAGCTGGTGAGGGGTCTGGAGAACAAGCCCTACGAGGAGCGGCTGAGGGAGCTGGGCTTGTTCAGCCTGGAGAAAAGGAGGCTCAGGGGCGACCTTATTGCTCTCTACAGGTACCTTAAAGGAGGCTGTAGCGAGGTGGGGGTTGGCCTGTTCTCCCACGTGCCTGGTGACAGGACGAGGGGGAATGGGCTAAAGTTGTGCCAGGGGAGTTTTAGGTTGGACATTAGGAAAAACTTATTTACCGAAAGGGTTGTTAGGCATTGGAACAGGCTGCCCAGGGAAGTGGTGGAGTCACCATCCCTGGAGGTCTTTAAAAGACGTTTAGATGTAGAGCTTAGGGATATGGTTTAGTGGGGACTGTTAGCGTTAGGTCAGAGGTTGGACTAGGTGATCTCGGTGGTCTTTTGCAACCTAGACAATTCTGTGACTCTGTGATAAAGCTGTTGGTTTTTGGAGTCAGGTGCTCATAGGGAAGATCTGCATTGTTTGAAGTTTCTTAACCTTTGGGGTTTTGAAAAGGCAATTAATACGAATACTAGAGGCTTGGGATAAAAAGACAGAATAATACTTAGTATTTTTTGTATCTGGAATTTTGGGGCCTTAAATGAAGTGCTTGGGCTTACTGAGGTTGATATTTGAATTTGTCTCTTCCTATTTCAACTGGATGCCTTGCACTGAGAAACTCCAGCATGACCTGGTAAGGCTAATTAATTAGTTCCTGCAAATGCACTGTTTGTATGAACATTAGTAACGCACATCGAACTCTAAGGTGCCTCGACAAGCTACCAACAATTATCCTTTGTGGCTACAGGCATTTGTAGGCATTCAAGACCTTGCTGAAACCCTACTGCCTCCTGGAGTCTAATGGGGGCCTTGCCATGAACTTCAGTGACACCAAAACTTCATGGTTTTGGTAAACACAGTTGTCCCGAGCCTTGCAAATTCAGATCATCAAACCCAAACGGTTAATGTCACTAAGATTAACACCTGTAAAGCACTTTGAAGGAGAAAAAACACTGCATAATCCCCAAATATTACATTATTTATAAGACGACCTGATTTTAAATGTAAAGTTTGGCTTATTTTTATCACAAAGAAAAACAAGTTCCTGCTAGCTTGCTTTACAAAACCAATTACCAGTGATCAGTGTATAGTGCTGCATAACAATACGCTGCATTGCCCCAAAAAGGCACATCTAATGCTCCGGAGCTGTTCAGAGGAAAATTAACTTGCACAGTGCATCGAAATGCATGCATATAAGCAATCCTAATAAGGGCTATGAACTTCAAACTTGTTATTAAAAATACCAGAATGTGTAACGTTTCCTTTATTTCATCTTTTCTTGACTTGAACTGATTTTTGTACCTGCTCCTTGATATACTGGTCCCTAATCAGAATAAGACTGTAAGAGAATGGTAAATGTGACATCAAAACTTGCTTTAAACTTGTTTTAAAGTCTCATCAGCTTTTTTTTTTTTGGCCTTGTTTGAATATAATTCTGTTAAACAGAGAGAAGAGAACAGCTAAGACTGACTCAGTAGCTTGGAAAAAAAGATGCATCTACTCCCAGTTAAAGGTTCTCCAAGCTCAGCTCCTCTCCTGCACTGCAACTCATGGAAACTAGGCAGCTTGTGTGGAAATTATATTAAACCTGATGTTTACACATGTTTAAACCTGGTGTTTACACAATGTGTTTGTTCTAGGATTATCTATTTTTTGAAAACAGAAAGATAACATAGCAAACTGTTTAAAAAATATTTCATTTTTTATGCATTTTGTAGACAAACTTAAAAACTTTACTTATCTGATTTCCTTCCACAAAGGCAAATCTATTTAAAGGAAATAGTAACAAAATTAAACAACGGAAAGTGATCGATAGCAGATTTTTAAATGCCAAGTAAGTTCCCAATTAAATCAGGAAATACTAAGTCTGGAGTCATAAAGCAATGGCCCTGACATTACAAAAAGGAAAAAAAAATAGAAAAATAAATCTTGGCATATGTACATATATTTCTTTAAACATGCTGCAATTCTCATTTTTAACATAATTTACTAAATAAATACGTGCACCTGTGAGCTATCAAAAAAAAAATACATCCCCACCTGTTACTTCTGGATGGTGTTAGTAGCACTACAGTATCAGGCATTTTACAGTGTGCGTGTCAAAATAACCTGCACAGAGTGACAAACTGCTGAGAGCCAACAGGCGTGATGGGAGACACCTGAGCAGAAGGCACTGGGAGCACTGGGAGCTGGTGGTGGTTGACAGAAGGGAAGGAGGCTGAGGCAAGAAAGAATTGAGAAGACTTGAAATGGGGTTTTCAGAAGCGTAGAGGTGAGTTGAGCACACCGTATGGCAGAGAGGAGTTAGGTCTGCTCCTGCTTCTGGTGAGGGAAGATGCCACAATGTGGTGGGCTAAGGGGTAGAAAGAGAACCCACCGCCAGGGAGGGCTGCAGGATGATCCTTACTGGCAGCTCCGAGCTCAGAGAGGTGGATTTTCATGGGGGTGCCTGCGGATCCAAGCGTGGGACAAAGACCCCAGTATAATGCTCTGCTCCCTCTGTGCTGAGAACTGAAAACACTGCTGGAAACCCTGAACTTTTCTTCCCCTTCCAGAAGCTTTGGCACAGGCTAACACGCTCTGTGGCAACGGTCATCCAATTCCCAGGTTGTGATTTTGTCCTAAAAGCAGTTTGGACTCACTTTTCCTCTCCTTCAGCAGCTGCTAAGGCAGTTTGAGATTTTCTGGCAGCTAGATGCAGGAGTGGCATGACTTTCAGCTCGCTCTTCACTGCAAGCCTAAAGGGCAAACAGAAGTGAGTGGCTTGTTCAAAAGAGTTCAAGCCTCTACTGAATAGCTGATTGCAACTCTAATTACCATGGTTTTGCATCATTAGGGATAGCAACTGAAAAGGAGCTCTAATTCCAACACTGTGAGATTAGACTTTTTTTTTTTTTTTGGCTCTTACCACTCAATGATTGCTTTCCAACACTTTTGGTAGGGACAGGAAGGTGAAGTTCCCTTTCTGTGGGGGTAGAGGAATCTCAATAAATAAGGACAAAGACAACATTTTCACTTATAAAATTCAGACAGATAGGGGTTTGTGGTGGGGGAAGAAAAAAGGGAGGAGATGTCCTCTGAACCCAGCAGTGGTAATGGATCTTACTTGGTTTGGGTTCTTGTGCTCAGTGTCACTGTAACTTACACCAAAGAATTATAGCTTGGCACTCCAGATCTCAAAGAGCAATCTGATTTCAATCACGCTGTTATAATGTGCGTGCAATTATAAGTTGTTACGATATATTGTTTGTAAAGCTTTCCCACCGTGTCTAAAGAATCTTCTAACTCTCTCTGCCCTGGCTGGGGGGAACTTGAAGCTGTAGCCAGCAGCACAATGAAAAAGATGAAAATCTTTATATTACTATATTACGTTTCAAGGGCCTAAACACAAGATAAGTAGAGAGAGAAAAAAAAAAAAAGTCCTTCCATTTTAGGCTACTGAAAGACCCTTCGAGTCCAGAGCAGTTGAGTCCAGCACTCATTTTTGGCACAAGAGGAAGGAGTTAACTCCTCTCCATGGGAAGTGGTGGAGGTTAATTAGCCTCACACGCCAAGAGTATCTCTGGAACAGCAAGGGAGGCTTCATATAGCTAAGCAGACTTAATAGGTTTATTGCTTTCAAGCTCTGTAATTTCGTTCCGTTGCTACAAACCTCTCCTGTAGTTATATGTATCGCAAGGACATTCTTAAGGCTGAGTCAAGGAGCAAACTAGCAGGGTTATCCAGCACAGGCCTCCCCACTCCTTTCTGCCTCATCTCTCCCCACAACCATCTTCCATTTAATTGAACCCGAAATTGAGATTTCATCACTGACTGCTTTTACATGGAGGTTAGCACTCAGGTGCCCACTGATGGCATTTACACAGGTCGATGCTGCTCAGTCTCCCCTTCCCACAAAATACACATGGTTCTGAAACTCCAACATCTGTACCATTTATGTCTCCAAAGACTGATTTCCGTTCCCTGCTTTAATGTGAATTTGGCACTAGGGAAACTGCACTGATCTGCACGTGACATGTGAGTGACATCTCAACTGCATGCTTTTACTTTGATCTCCAGTGAAGTGGGAACACACCTTTGAGGGGATTACACAGATCAGGCTCAAGGTTTATGCTACTTTCAGCCTTCTGGTCAATAAAGATGCCAGCGAGCACCAACTGTGAATGCTTGGAGAGGAAACTGTCCAGTCAAACCTGCATGCAAAATGTTCAGACTGTCTTGTAACCCAACCCAAAGCAGTCACAGTATTGTTGGATGATTTGTACTGAAGACTAACCTAAAATTGAAACAAAACAAAACAAAACAAAACAACAAAAAAACACCAAAACCCCTCTTTAACCTGAGGTTATTTGCAAAATACATAAGTAAAACATGCAGCTACTTTCACTGAAACAACTGTTATTTCTTATTGACCCAGATAAATACAGCCCAGTAGTTTTTGCAGAATAACTTCTGAAACAGCTCCCTACCTGTTCTAGCACAGACAGCTCCCTGGAACAGAAGTCACTTGGGAAGCAGGGAAATTATTCTGACAAAATGTTGCTTTTATTATAAATGGAATCTATGCAGAATGGTGAGGTATTTGAGAATTGCTGATTTCAGTCAATTACTCTGCGTTGACAAGATTTCAATGAAAAATGGATTTCAAGCGGCAAACATTCCCTTTTTTGGGGGGAAAAGTACTTTGTTTACTTGGTAGGTTCAATGTTTAAATAACCTTTTTCAGTTACAAATACTCAAAATAAAGATGTGCCTTTTGTGTCCGTGTTAACAATAATTCTTCAAAATAAATGAGATGTGCAGTGGCACTGTGCATCGCAGGGACAAAAACATCTCCTTAATTCTGCATTTTGTAACCAATAGCGCTGGCAGCTTTATGTATTCAGGCCTTGAATGGCCCTCCTGTGCTGTCAAGCATCTCTTCCTCCGGTGCAAGCACCGTGTCGTAACCCCTTCAAACCTGCTGAGCTTCACCTTCAGCCAGCAAAGGCTTCCTGCCTCCTCCGGTCGGACTTGCAGTCTCTGATGGGTTGGCACTTTCTTCTTATTACCACTTTAAATTACTCATGGCCAAACAATACCCATTTGCTCCTCAGCTAAGATCTCTTTGGTTTAAGAATCTTCTATCTCTCCTGCATAATAGCTACAGACAATAATTTTCCCCCCTCTGTCCCTTCATTTTGCTAAGCAAAGGCAGATTTTCGATCTGCTCTCAGGTACAGCCCAATCGGCCACCCTGCCCCTGCCTCTGCTCCGAGTTCACTCTTCTTCAACCCCTCAAATGTTGATGTCCAGACTGTGAGATAGACTTATGGAGTTTTTTCCAGCACTGTGTAGGGATGAAATAGGAAAACACTAGCAAGAATATAATCACGCCCTAGGGAAGGGAGGAGAAAGGGGAAAATAAACTGAAAACAGAACATAGGTAAGGCAAGTCTTCCATGGGGCCTCTCAAAAGCAAAAAAATGACATGACATCATCCCTCTCTTAATTTACTTATCCCCCCCCAAATCTCAGACGAGTCCCTCAAATGATTTTCAGATGCCACGTGAGCAGCTGAGCATGCAGAGGGGGCACTGCAGCTCCATCCTCCCTGAAGCCATCCCTGTGTTCCTCCCTCGGAGCACCTGCAGGACTTGCCCGCTCCCCCAAGGCAGGAAATATGACAGGAAATATTTCCCAGGCTGCTCTCGGCGGCTGCGGGTTTGCATTTTAACAATTAAACCTTGTTGTAGGGAGCGCATGAGCAGCTTGGAGCAGGCAGAGCTTTTGCTGTATATTACCCGTCTTTTGCTGATATTTTTCTGCCTGATTAGTAATCACTTCTGACAAATCCTTCCGTCGGCTCTGAGCACCAGACGTAGTGTTACAGGGATGCTTTGTGCACAGCCTGGCTGCATGCAAATGCTAGGCTAATGCAAGGATGCCTGGCAGCATCTGAGCACTTTCTTCACTGGACACCAGAGGGAGGAGGAGGAAAGGACAACTGACTGAAGCTAAAGAACAGCTTCAGGAGCCCTGAATCAGGCACAGGGGCCAACAACATTTCTGTATCTGGATCACAACAAACAGCAGCACGTTGTCTGGGGATGGTACTTCTGCGAAAAGACTTGGCAGAGGTAACACAAGGCAAAATTTCTGGAGAGAGGACCCAAGTGCAGCAGCACTGAGCATTGAGTATGTTTTAGCCACCTCCATCTCGAGCTTTTAACAAACCCGACTGGTTCTGATGGTGGGCTGCTACTGCTGAGTGTATTCTGCTGGGCTTTGGTGCCACAACCTCCATGCCCTTTAGTCCAGTTTTCTTCTGGGGAGGGAGAAAACCGCATTTCAACAACTAACTGGATCCAGGGCCACCATGGTTTCAGAGTCCTGTATCATGAGAGCATGAAATTTGGAGCTGCAAGTGCTCTGCACCAAGAGAGAAATGTCAGGACCTTGAGGAAGGGGGAGAGCAAGCTCAAGGAGATTGATACGGCACCTATGTGGGAAGGGGACAGTGAATGTTCAACATGTGTTTAGTGTCTCAATTCAATAAAAAATATATGAGATTCAGCAAGATTACCAGGGAACTATTTACTATCCTATTAAAACTCTGCTTTTATTTCCTCATCAAACCTTTTCATTATGCCTTCAAGGCACAAGGAGAATTATTAAATGTCAGCCACAATTCAAATAATTAATGTATGGTGGTACCAGATATATATGTGCTCTCAAGGAGGATTAATAATAGCTGCTATCTTTCTTCCAACCATATTTTTTCCAAAATACATATATTAATCATGAGACTGCGGTCCATTTTTTAAACCTATCTGGTATTGAAAGTCTCTAAGGAATCCACACCTCAAAAATTGCAGAACTCTTAATATATTCTATTCTGTACTTTTTAATTTACTACCAAAATACAAAAATACAGTAGGCACTTGCAAAGGAAGGAGTATATGAAAGGCACTGCTTTCTCCGGGATTGCTATTAATTGCAGAGTCGGTGCCCTCCATTCCTTGAAAGGACTTCAAAAACAAACCAGAGGTGCAAATTCAGAAAGCAGCATGCCTCTATTAAATGGACTGGCCTTGGTTGCCAACTGACTACAACCTAAACACTTTGGGAGGGTTTTAGAGAAGTGTTTTCATACCCAACACTCTCCCTAGGGCTGCCTGGGGCTGCGTTCAGCACCTGCCTCTCAGCGTCCCTCTGTCCCTACAGTGTGCCCACATTGTCTGCGGAAAGCACTGTATGGGACAGGGAGCACAGTGGGGCTGTGGCTTTGCCCCCGTCAGGGCCACAGGGCCAGCATCAGGCTGATCCCTCCTCACAGCAGAGGGCAGAGGCACAGGGGAGAGCTGACCCCTCTGGTCTTGGTTTTGTGCTGGGCAGCTGACCTGGACGTCCCCTGCAAGCTCCACACTCCTTCTCCCTGTAAATTTAATCTGCCAATTATAAGCATACTACGTGAGGTGGGGTGTGCTGCTTTACCCTTACTCTGTCAGTGGCAGAGTGATTCTGCAGACGGCCGGATCCCACTAGCAGGTTACCCTGCATGCCCACGCCTGGCATTTTTGTACCAGGACTCTTATTTTGGACTCTTTTTGTACCTGCTGGTGCCCTCTCAGCAACGCAAGCAAAAATGAGCTCAGCTCCCAGTTGCCAACAAATAAATACGGCAAGAAGAAATGTTTCAATCACTCACAACTTGGAGAAGTTTAACTTTTCTGCCTCCAACCCAAACTGTACCCCAGTGAAAAATCATTTCCATAGTGAAAAGTCCACAGGTATCTGGCTTCAGACACTGCAAATCACAGAACATATTACAAGCTTCTTTCATCCCTTAAAACAGCTCAGGAAACGTCCTTATTCTTTAAATGAATAAAGTTTTATGAGCAGATTGAGGTTTGTAATGTAAGTAAAGGTGTAGCCATACCACCCTCTTGCCCCCTACCAGACGCCGTGTGTAGTGCAAGTGTGCACAGAAACTAATGCACATTGCCCTCAGAGCAGCATCAAAACCCAAATAATTTTAACCATCTATGTGACCTAACAACTGCCAACATGCGGCAGATCCTACACCTCAGGCCACAAAGCATTTCAGCAGAGAGTTTTAAGAGAGCAGGTCTTTCGTGACACGTGCTTTTTTTTGATAAATTTCAAAAAGCGGTTTCAAAAACGTACCTCCTCGCTGCACCAGCAACGTGACTTCGCTTCCCTTGGGACATTCAATCAGCATATCCACCACCTGGTTGTGCGTGAGGCTCTGCACATTCTTCTTGTTCACTTCGACTATGAGATCGCCCTCCTTCAGGCCGCGGCACCGCGGGCTGTCCACGATTTGTTTCACTCTTTGGCCGCCCCCGCCGGGACTGTCTGCTATAGTAAAGCCAAAGCCCATGGGCCCTTTCACTATATGCACAGTTATCAGTTCAGGCTGCGTTGCTATCGAGGACGCCAAAGAGACCGTGTCATTGGGGTAGCCGTGGGGTCCGTTGGAGGAGACCTCAGCCGGGCTGCTGGGCCTCGCCTCCTTTGTGCCATTTACTTTCCCTGTTTTACTGCTGTGGCTAGCTGGGGAGTCGTAGTTTTCCTGCCCGTTCACAATGATCGGCTCTTTGTCCAAAATCGCCACGGACGTCACCAGGCTCGTGTTGGGGTCGTCGGGGTCGAAGGGCAGGGGGTAGCCTCGGCACAGTTCCAGGTCCACGCTGGCACCGATGGGGATGGACTGGAAGATTTTCACGACTTGAGCGTGAGTGTGCCCCAGCACACAGGTGTCGTTCACGCTGACTATGACGTCCCCTGCAGAGGACACAGACAGATAGACAAATGCGTACAGCTGCTTCACGTTTGTGCAGGAACCTGAGAAATGGAGCCTGCGAGCTGTGATCTGCAGCACCCACAGCTACCACTCTCAGGTGAAGAGCAGCACCCAAATACTTTGCAAGGAAAAGGAGCAGTCACATTTGGGCAAGTAAGAATTATCTGCACATAACGGACTCACTGCTAAAGCCTTGAAGTACATAAATGTTTTTGAAATGGAAAGTTGAATTTGGCTCATGCAAAAATTAATAAATTCAAGCGACAATATATAGCCCATTTAGCAGTTATTGTGAAGCCCCAGCTCTCACTGTTACACCCTGTGCTACGCTGACATATGATAGAAGCAAAACTGAGAGCGTATGAGAGCTGTAACAGAAGGCTCAAATACCAACTGCTCAAAAAGCATGTCTCAAGCATACTTTAGCCTGACATCTAGGTATGATTCACTTCTTTACGGCTGTGGCTGCAAGACAGGGATCTTTAGCATGTGATGCGCAGGTGGGCACTCCTCTGCCCATATCCTGCGAGAAGCTGGGAGAAGGGGTGCACGCCATGGCAGATAAATACAACGTGCAGTAATACAACCCTACACAAACACCACAGATTTAGAGCATATCCCTCAACGCATCCCGCTTCCTTGCTTGCTAATTGGAAAGCTGAATGCCCTTCCCCCAAAACAAGGTGAGGACTAGAGGTCGTTAAGAATTGCACATAAAAACATCTGAAAAAACATAAATCAAAGTGGTGGTGGAGATTTGATTTAAAGTACCTGTTTCCATTTTGCCATCCAGGGCTGCGGGGCCGTCGAGCACCAAACTTTTGATCTGCAGAAATTCATCTGGCTCATCTCCTCCGACGACAGTGAAGCCAAACCCCCTGCTGCTTTTCCTTAGCTTAGTGTGGATGAACTTCCCTTTCAACTCCGAGGGGTTTCTCGTAAAAAAAGGTTTTCCTGTGTAGGAAGTTTGGAAAATCTATGAACAGGCAGGCAAGAGCATTTGATCTGTTTTTCCTCTGTCCCTCACCGTTCTAACAAGTGCACAGACACAGCGGTGAGCCTGGCTGGGACCGAGCTTGGCTCTGCTGTCCTGGCACCTCATTGCACTCCACCTGTTTCCCTGGGACCAATCATGCAGTAAAAGGAACGAGCAAAAACCTCCTATTACCAGCTGCTTTGTTAGCTGTGCTTGTGCATACCAAAGACCTGAGTCTACACAGGGGGGAAAATGCTTTTTTTGGGGGAACAGAATATATTAAAGCTGGCAATGCTGGCATAGATACATGTTTTATCTCTGTCCTGACGTGGTGACATCCATCCCAGTAAGGATGGGAGGCGGGCAGCACAGCTGCCCCCTACAAAAAAATCTGTAGTAAGAATCTCTGCAGAGATTAGTACCATTTTTTTCCTCTCCCCTTGGCCTTCTCCCAACCCACCAAGCAAAAAGCAGCTTCCAAGCAGTGGCCAGACACTGCTCAACCCTCCAGCACAATCCCCTGCCCACCCCACCATTGCTGTCGCCCTACGACCTCTGCTGCCAGGGCAGGGAGGTGCTGCTGTTCTTCAGACACTGCCTTATGTCTGACTCTTCTTTCTGCTCCTTGCCTATTGTGGATGAAGCACTGCTGTTGTGAGGTACGGATCAAAGAGTCCCTGGGACTGGGGTGGCTTTGCTGGAGGCTGTTAAAGCTCTCCGGGAGCACAGTTAAGAGAGAACAAGACGCTCCAAAACCAAACGCGCATCCTCGCCGAGCATGTCGCACAGCCTTGGAGAAGGAGTCAGAGCTGCTGTACCTCACAGAGCCAACACCAAACACCTTTGCACTTTTAATTGTTTTTAATGCTTAGAGGGGAAGCGACTGTGCCACTAAGCCCTCTGGTGACAGCTCCGGGAGCAGCAGCGTGCGGCGCAGCCAGGAGGGCTGGCACACGCTCAAAAAACCTCGGCGGCACCGCCGTGGGCCTCTGCTCAGAAAGCAGACCTTGAGGGAGGCTTGTAAGCCTTTGACTTGGGGAGGGGGGGATAAAAATGTTCATTTGAAGATTATTCATGAGGGGGAAGTGCGAGGATTCGCACTCTTCTGCCTTTGAAGGGTAGCGCAGAAATCCCGCGCACCGTGGGCAGGCCCCAAGGTGCAGAGAAGCGCCTTGATCGCTGAGTGCAGCCCAGCCCCGCCGGTAACAACACAGCTGAGAGGCAGCACGTAGCAGGGCTTGGTCCTCTGCTAATTTCTGGTTCAAAAGCTGAACAGAACAGGCAGAGCGTGCCAGCTTCTGCCTACAAACACAGCGTGAACTCGCCCTGTAGTAACAGCGGGTGGTAGCACCACAGGCTATGTCCCACCTACAGCATTTGGGAAGGGCTCATGTTTTAAGGGAGTGCATCCACAAAATCCCAGCTGGAAGAGCAGGGCCAGAGGCACAGGGAGGGTTTCTTGTGCCCACATCCCCACCAGCAGTGCCACCGGTGGGAGGCGGAAACCCCTGGGCACAGGGCAGGAGGACAGGGAGCTGGAAATAGCTGTGAAAGGGGGAGCGAGAGAAGGAGGAGCAGCACTGAGAAAGAAAGAGGAAGGAATGGAAGAGAGAGAGCCATCAGTGGGTATCAGGGCACATCACTCAGAGTGGTGCTGAGACACGCTAACGCTTTCCTGGAGTGTTGCTGTAAGATTTCGGTGGATGGCAGTCAGGAGCGGGTAGAGAGCTGAGTGAGGCTCCTAACAGGTCCTTTGCTTTGTCATGCACGGATGCTTGGGCAGCCCTTGCTCCTTCCTGACAGTGTGAAAGGCAGATGTGGCATTTGGAGATGTCTCCTAAAACAGGACCAGCTGTTTGGGGGCACTCTGATGAGATAACGAACACCAGATGCCTGGTGGGCAGGGCACTGCCCCCAGACCTCCCGTGTTTTTCCTTGCTGCCAGTCTGGACTACCCTACCACACTCTAACACCCCTTGGGAATGTGCTGGGGGGGTTGGATACTGTCAAATTGGGCACATCTTTTTCAGAAGGTCAGATCTACTGCCACCTGTACAGAGAGCACGTCCTGGCTCTTCATGGCAGAAAAGGCACCCCGGGATGCCACCGCACCTGCCGGACTTGTCTTCAGAGACCACAGCTGACCTGCAGGGCTAGAGAGTTATTTCCCAGCTCCTGGGGCCTGCCTCAATGACGTGCTTCTGTGTCCCCCTCTCTCACCTTCCTCATCCTCTGGTTCCTGCACACCAGGGCAATGCTGCACACACGCAATGCGATTTAGATGTCACTAAAGATGCAGCTTACTTACAACCACTTGTAACCACAGAGCACTTGTACTGCAACAGGTACAAGTGAAATTCTGCCCTTGCTGGCAACCTGATCTAGCAACGTTTCTGCTCATGCTGCGAGTCCAAGAATGATTCCTGTCCTGTCTGGCAAGGTTTTTAAGACAAGCCACTGGTCTGTGAAGAGCTGGCCATACACAGACCACCAACACTAATAAAAAGGGCTATCATACCCTACAGTGCTTGTACACATTTAATTCAACTTCAAAGTAGGTCCACAGTGTTTGGACCTAATATCACTCCCTCCCAGCTCCTACCCCTTTCACATTAAAGGCATTCAAACTTAAATTTTCATGTGGATGTCTGTGTCTTTGTCATATTAAAATATGGTAAGCTTTTATGTTGATTTTGGGAGGGAAGGTTGCCCTGTATAAACAGAAAAAAAAAAGTTTGCTCTTGATCTTACTATAAGAGCCACACTCTAAACTCAGCAGTGTTTAGAAGAAATAAAAGCCTAATCCTTGCTTACCCATACAGCTCTGTAGAACAAGTTCTCCTCCCATTTGAACTTGCATCCACCAGCAGCAGTTGCTGTTAAAACCCACTGATGTAACTCATGTTTTCATGCCTTTTTAAAGACTTGGAACACTACATGGGAGAACAGTCACAATCCTTTTTTCATGCAGGTAATCTCATTTGCCTCTTGCATTTGGCAACAGATGTCGTCTTGAAACAACTAGTCTCAAAGTCTAGGGTAATTCAGATGAGCAGGCACATACCCTGGTGTATGACACTAGTAATGGAGATATTCCCTTTACTGTGGCTGAGGGAATTTAATTTGTGTGAAAAAAAACTTGTTGCACTTTTACAACTGGTTCAACAAGGTTGTTACCTTGCACTGGTGCTTCCCGAACTGCCTCTTGGTTGTTTGAAACATGGTTTGGAGCAGCGGGTGGTGGGAGAGATGGACACTCCTCTGTCCATTCTGGAGGGGGCAGAGAGGGAAATGTTACTTGTTTCACATCAGCACTAGGAGTTCGTGCATGTACACACACTGGGAGTGTAAGGTTTGAGCACAGGAAACATGAGAAGCATGGCAAGAGTTGAAAGAGTCATGGAAAGAAGAAATAAAATGAATGGGATGTTCAAAAACCTGTTCTGGAGGTCTCTGTGTCCAGGTCAACTGCTGGGACACCCTACCTCACACTCATACTTGGGACTTCATTTGCATCTAGGTGGTCTCAGTATCTATATTAAATCTGTTCCTCACAGCCCACATCTGTCCACCCTGACTGTTAAGTAGAAGGGATGATGTTGTTGCAAACGGGGCCGCAGAAGGAATGCTGAGGCCTAAATCATCCCAATTATCTCCCCCCTTTGACAGGAGCCGTTGTTGAATGAGGGGTGGGAAAGCTATGGAGGTACCAAGACAAACCCACAGGCATCTCACTGCATTTGAGCTGCTTTTTTTTTTTTTTTTTTTTAAAAAAGGAATAAAATGAAAACTAAAACAAAAAAAAAAAAGGAAAAAAAGTGAAAAAGCGTTTTGAAATCACAAAATTACTTCAGATGCTAGAGCTTGACAACATCCAAAATCTTTGGGTCAAGAACTCCCCCATGCTGAAAGGCTTCTTTCATGTAGATGTAAAATGCCCACTCCTCATCTCCTTCAGTAGACTACAAGTCCCAGTGCAGATTGGAACAACACCAGCTATAGTGAACAACTTGATACAGCAGATGAAAGAGGAAAACGTGTGCTTTCATTATTTCTCGGAAGCCTAGAAACTTCCCAGAAATAAAGGCAATTAAAAAAAACCTCTCCCCATTACAGGGCTGAAAGCTAGGACATTTAAGTGGTTAGATGGTTTAGATTTTCTTCATCTTATGTGAAGGGCATTTGCAACTTTTCTACACACGTCATTTTGCCTCTTAAAAGCTCTAAGGCCACAAAACGAAGGACAAAAACACTGGCACGGTGCTGCCAAAGTGAGGGAAGGCACATTCCCCCATGAAAACCCCAACCACCAAGCCCTCGGCGGTGCCAACCTTCGGGTGGCTGTTGCTGTTGCTCAAGCTGTTTCTTCCTCTTCGCTTCAAGAACTGGGTTTTCATATTGTGTCTTCCGGTTGATGTGGCTGGGGAAGAAAGAGAGCAAAGAATTAGGAAATCCTTTATGTGACAAGCAGGCATGACGGTCAGGTATTAAACTTCTCTGAGGAAAGGAGTCAAACTCTGAATGATACGAACAGCAGCAATGCTCACAAAGTTGTGCCAAAAAGCATATTTAAGAAAACAAGTGGATTCCAGTCTTGATATGATGCACTGTCTAATTCCTTCAAATACACTAAAATAATGATCTATTCTGTAAAATAGTGAGATTAAAGCACAAAAGGTGCCCTTGCCTGATTGTATTTTAAAGGACAGGCCTATGTTATCCCCACTTTAATCTGATTCCCGGAGGTGCAGTCATTCCCTGGCTCACTGAAGCTAAAAAAAGAAAAAACAAACACAAACCCAATACCTGCTAACATCTGCCAGCTATCTGATCAATGCACACTATTAATAGAGTGTCTTAAAAATATCTGCCGGGATGCAGGCTATGGGCTGAAAAGCTGAGCTCTGAACGGATCAAAATATTCAGAATTGGCCACCAGCAAACACTCCCTGTTGAAACCAGCATTTGGTGAAACACCAGCTGCTCTCCTTCAAGGGCCATTAGGGTGCTTTTGACCCTTACAAAGTGTTTAGAGCTAATACTTCTTACCAATTTGTAGTGGGTTTACGTGGCAAGGTTTTGGTAGCAGGGAGCCATAGGGGTGGTTTCTGTGAGAAAGATCTAGAAGCTGCCCCATGTTTGGGAAGGGCCCCATTGTTTTCCAGATCCGAGCCAATAAGCGATGTTGTTTGCGCCTCTGTGAGAGCATATTTAAGACAGGGAAAAAGCGCTGCGCCACAGCAGCCGGGAGAGTCAAGGGAGTGGGAGAACAGCCTTGCACCAAGGTCAGTGTAGAAGGAGGGGGAGAGGTGCTCCAGGCGCCGGAGCAGAAGTCCCCTGCGGCCTGTGGTGAGGACCATGGTGAAGCAGGATGTCCCCCTGCAGCCCATGGAGTACCACGGTGGAGCAGGGTTCCATGCTGCAGCCCGTGGAGGAGACCACGGTGGAGCAGGTGGCCCTGCACCGACGGAGGCTGCCGCCTGTGGAAGACCCCTGCCGGAGCAGATTCCGGGCCGGACCTGTAGCCCGTGGAGAGGAGCCCACGCAGGAGCAGGTGATCTGGCAGGAGCTGCTGCCCGTAGGGGAGCCAGGTTGGAGCAGTTTTCTCCTGAGGGATGGACCCCGTGGTACGGACCCATATCTGGAGCAGTTCTGGAAGAGCTGCTGCCTGTGGGAAGCCCACGCCGGATCAGTTCATCAAGGACTGCATCCCGTGGGTGGGACCCCACAGCACAGGGGACGAGAGTGACCGAGAAGGAGCGGCAGAGAAGAAGTGCTGTAGACTGACCATAACCCCCATTCCCCGTTCCCCTGCGCCGCTCGGGGGGAGGAGGTGGAAAAGGGTGGATGGGGGGGGAAGGTGCTTTTGTTTTTTTTTTCCTTTGTTTTCTCACTTCTCTCGCTTGTTAGTTGTAGGCAATAAATCTTACTATCTCCTTATGCCGAGTCTGTTTTGCCCGTTACAATAATTATTGCATGATTTTCTCGTCCTTATCTCAATCCTTGAGCCCTTTTCACATATTTTCTCCCCATTCCTCTTTGAGGAGGGGGAGTGAGAGAGCGGCTGTGGTGGAGCTCGGCTGCCCACTCGAGCGGAACCACGACAGTCTTTTTTGGCGCCCAACGTGGGGCTCAAGGAATTTGAGATAAGATGATAGTTAGTAGAAGTAACGGGCAAAAATATGTGCAGGATGATTGTTAGGAATGTACAAGTTGTGAAGAATTTAAGAAAGCAGTAACTGCGATATGTTAGTGTGGTGAAGGGACGAGGGGTGGTGTGTGTGTAAAATGTCCACCTTGTCGGTGCTGTGATGATGTTATGTTTATTTTGGTGTGGTGAATTCTTTTTCTTTTTGATGTAAGTGAAGTTTGTGAAGGTTGTTGTGATAATTGTAAAGTGATAGTATGTTGTGAGTAGTCTTAAATATGCTTTTAACAGAGGCGAGGGGTGGAATGTAGTGGGTTTACGTGGCAAGGTTTTGGTAGCAGGGAGCCATAGGGGTGGTTTCTGTGAGAAAGATCTAGAAGCTGCCCCATGTTTGGGAAGGGCCCCATTGTTTTCCAGATCCGAGCCAATAAGCGATGTTGTTTGCGCCTCTGTGAGAGCATATTTAAGACAGGGAAAAAGCGCTGCGCCACAGCAGCCGGGAGAGTCAAGGGAGTGGGAGAACAGCCTTGCACCAAGGTCAGTGTAGAAGGAGGGGGAGAGGTGCTCCAGGCGCCGGAGCAGAAGTCCCCTGCGGCCTGTGGTGAGGACCATGGTGAAGCAGGATGTCCCCCTGCAGCCCATGGAGTACCACGGTGGAGCAGGGTTCCACGCTGCAGCCCGTGGAGGAGACCACGGTGGAGCAGGTGGCCCTGCACCGACGGAGGCTGCCGCCTGTGGAAGACCCCTGCCGGAGCAGATTCCGGGCCGGACCTGTAGCCCGTGGAGAGGAGCCCACGCAGGAGCAGGTGATCTGGCAGGAGCTGCTGCCCGTAGGGGAGCCAGGTTGGAGCAGTTTTCTCCTGAGGGATGGACCCCGTGGTACGGACCCATATCTGGAGCAGTTCTGGAAGAGCTGCTGCCTGTGGGAAGCCCACGCCGGATCAGTTCATCAAGGACTGCATCCCGTGGGTGGGACCCCACAGCACAGGGGACGAGAGTGACCGAGAAGGAGCGGCAGAGAAGAAGTGCTGTAGACTGACCATAACCCCCATTCCCCGTTCCCCTGCGCCGCTCGGGGGGAGGAGGTGGAAAAGGGTGGATGGGGGGGGAAGGTGCTTTTGTTTTTTTTTTCCTTTGTTTTCTCACTTCTCTCGCTTGTTAGTTGTAGGCAATAAATCTTACTATCTCCTTATGCCGAGTCTGTTTTGCCCGTTACAATAATTATTGCATGATTTTCTCGTCCTTATCTCAATCCTTGAGCCCTTTTCACATATTTTCTCCCCATTCCTCTTTGAGGAGGGGGAGTGAGAGAGCGGCTGTGGTGGAGCTCGGCTGCCCACTCGAGCGGAACCACGACACAATTTCAAGAAGAAAAAAAAACAACAACAGAAGAGTAAAAGTTTCTCCATCACTACAAACAGTTCCTACTGCCAGGGGACTGGTAGAGTTAATTGTATTTGCTTAATGCCCATCTTTGTGTCCAAGGCAAAGTTTACATTTCAGGACTTTTTTTATTTTACAGTCTCTTATCCCACAAGTCTTTATTAAAAAGCAAACACATTTTCAAGTAATTATGATACAAGCACTGTAGAGTGCTGTTCAGAATTTTTCTGCTAAAGAGCAATATTTAACCAAACAAAGAAGCAGGTAAAATCTAGGTCGTGAGTTTTGTAAAAGGTTTCCAATTTCAAGATAGCTCCAGAAACTTTAGAATAATTATAAGGATTTCAAAAAATGCTACAATTTAAACTTTTTCATCTTAAAGTTGTTTCTCAAAAAACTATTAATCAATAACAGAGGAGTGCCTGAATTGGAAGGGACAGATGCTCAAATAACGAGTATCTTGCTAGCTTATAGATAGTAAGTAAAATAAACTTATGTCTCATTGCTGTTACTTTTCTATTTAATTACAGCAGTAAGGAGTGCCACAGAACTACCAGGCACGTATATATAAAGTGACAGGAAAAAAGGCTGGAAAGACCTCTTGGCACGGCATTTAATAGCCGAAAAATATTCTCGATGTCTTTGGTAAATAAATGTCAAGCCTTAATTACACAGTTTGCTAACCTTGTTTCCCTAGGCACAGATGGTGGGGTCAGAACTGAGCCAAAGCAGACAGAAATTGTACTCCGTGTCTATTCTGAGGGCTATCGTAAGCCACCCTGGTAGACAGGAGCATACACATAATTAAAAATTCATTTTATGGGGTCAATGATGAAACAAAACTCAGCTCTCCAGTTTCCCAAGGGAAGCGGTCTGTCATCTAGATGGAGAAGAAGCTGTTCTAATTCCGGAGAGCGTCGCCCCGATCCCATGACTCTAGTCACAGCAATGCAGCCCCATGCAAGAACCACTGCCGTGGCTGGGCAGCCACACAGGCTCCTCCATTCCTCCTCGGGAGCCACTTGAGGGGAATGGGGCAGCCTGGTTTACCTGCTGGTATTGTGAGCAGAGTGCTGGATGAAGGGGATCGAGCTCAGCTGACTGCACACTTGTCAGTGCTCTATGGATGAAGGCATTTTGGGTGGTGCTGGGGCTCTTGCACGCCCTGCCCCTTGGGTGCTCCTGCCTCCCCTGAGCAGGGTGCTGAGCAGAGCCCACCCGAGGATGGGGAACACAAGGCAGAGGAAAGCCTTCCTCCACCCACCAGCCACCCCAGCCCCGGACAGCAGCACTTACTCTACATAGTAGACACCATATACGGGATCCTCAATTTTCTCCCAACCAGCAGGCAACTCTGGAAATAGAAAAAGTATTACTGAAGCCTCCATTGCAGGATCTTTTTCTGGCAGGTACCTGCTCTTGCTCAGCATACACACTCAGCAGCAGCTCAGATATTGCTTCAGACACTTTCCAGAACGATCAGAGCATTCTTTAAAGGCTGGTGTAGCGCGGCACTGACATCTCAACCTGCCCCATTGGTGCCGTGTTAGCGTGGGAAGATACCCTAGCCAGTCAATTTTAGATTTGTTTTTTGCATCAAATGAACAAATGATCAATACATTTCCTTTCTGGGAGTGCCTCAAGTACCCTCCTGGCTTGACCATCACGGGCAGAGTGGTCCTGGGTGGAGGCACTGCAGCAGAAATGGATGGATACAGGCTACAGGCCAGATTTACGTTAATACCAGCACATGAAGATGGGTAAGACTGCAGCAGGCAACTGTAGCAGGCTAACAGAAAGAGCACTTTTATCTTCTGTACCAGGGCGGAGCCATTTATGCTCACCACTGCTGATAAAATTGTATTTTTTGACACATCTCTCAGGGATTTACATTGCATCGCTCAGCCCCAAGTCCAACGTAAACGTGCATCTTGGAACGGGACAAAGGGGATTTAACGTAAACACCCGGCATATGGAAACCACCCAAGTGGGGCTGGCACACGCAGATGTATTTCACTGCATAGTACTTAATGTAAAAACACATATTGCCATAATCACATGTAACAGAGATTTCCTTTTTTAATTAACATAATTAACAAAAAACAGTTCTGAAGATGAAATTAACATTTGGAAATGTATCCACTTTTGTTCTTGTTGATTTTCTAGACTGCATATAGTACTTTAGCTATAATTAGTGAATGTAATAAAATCACTTCAGCATCCAACTGAGGGTTATTTAAGCTGTATGTATTACTTAAGGGCCTGATCCTTGTCCCACTCCTTTGAACACAATGTTCCCATTGGCTATGGCTACTGAAATAATCACCAGATAGAGTGGTACGTTTATGCAATATTGTAATTTAACTCAAAAGAAAGCTCCACCATGCTATGGACTGTGCAAGTGTGGTCCCTGCCCCACAGCCTCTGCACATTCATTCTTTTAAAAAGTCATTGTCAGATAACATAAGTTCACATATCTGATGCAAAATAATTCCTCAACATTTATCACTAAACTGATGAGACCAACAGAATATAATCAGTGTTTGTTTATTATCAAATGCAAAGATTTATTTTCATTAATGGTATCAATTTCTCAGCCAATATAATCAACAATGGCCCATTAGTTAGAATAAATGTAATTATCTAATTCTGCCTTAACAGACTTTAGCTCTGTTGCCATAAGGATAGAAACATCTCCAGACTGGAGACAAGCAGAATCTATACAAACACACATGGACTAATTACTCAAAGTTTATATTTGTGTTCGGAATTGGCTGAAGATCAGATGAAATTGATTTCAAGGTTTTTGCTCCACATGTCCCTTATTTGCAGATACAAGGTAGGTTTTTCATTCTTATCATTATTTCATCCTTACTGGGTTTACCATCTTTGGATTCCTTGAGACATAAGCAATTAAATGCAAGCCAGTGCTAAGTTTTGGGCATAAGAGTACTACACAAGTTTATCAGAAGACTGATCTGAAATAAATGCTTCAGAAACTGGTTTTTCACCACGCCATGCAAGGAAGAAGACTGTATGAGAGCAAAAGTTAGAAAGCGAAAGGCCAATCTTGAAAATCTTTTTGCAAAGACAGCTGTCTGGTTTGCAAAGGAGTCCCGTATAGTGAAAGCATTCCGGGGCTGGCTTAAAGAGTTTCCGTGCAGCTAAATTAAGACCTAGCAAGCAATCAGGAAAATTGCAAGTTGTGGCAGCCATTTCATTCTTAATTTGCACTGCGGTGAAAGTAGTATGGTAACAACCAAGCCGGGGGTGGGGTAGGGTGGAGGGAATTAATGGGGGAAGGGAGATGTAATGTACAAATGCCTTGAAGCGAGTTTTCCACAATTTTGCTTGCTTAGTAATTTTTGTTGATTTTGGACTAAGTGCTTTTGATTTTTACAGTTCAAACAAAAATGCTTTGCTTTGCTTCTGTTCACAACAGGTTTTGGTATTAAATTTTCCTTTTCCTTTTCTTTTAAAGAACTTTCATGGAAAGTCAGAAAATCGGCACTTTCCTAACCCCCAAACTGGTATTGTGCCCAAATCCTTTCAGGCTCCTGGACAGTTTTCTATCTCTGCAGCTTCCCATTTGAGGAATGTGTGTATAGGTTTCCAGAAGTAGCAATACAAAAACCCTGCAATTCTAACACATTACTTGTTGATTACATAAATGTACTTTTGGACTTCTAAAAGCCTACAAAATTTCTCTAATGTCAATAATCTCCATAGCCATCTAAAACAATAATTTCTATGCCATGTTGCACTCTAGCTTCTTAGCTGCTTTAAATTATTCATCTCCCTTCTCCACCTCTCCTGCCAAACTGAAGATGACCCAGTGTATTGAAATTTTTCATAAATATAAGATTTCCAAAAACATTTTGCATCATTAGGAGTCTGAGTGAGCCACACAGCTTTTAATTTGGTACACCCACGCAGCACTCTGAAGTCTCAGAGAATTCGTCAGCAGATTGGATATTGTCCACTCAGCGGACAAATATCCAATCTCACACTTTTAAGCCTGGGGTAAATACACAGATTCCTACTGAGATACTCTTGTTTAGTATCCTACCCTACAGAGGGGATAGATGGAATCCTACAAAGGAACTCCCCCAGGGATTTTAGTCACTTCCACGCATCACATAAAGGAGCTGGAGAAGACTTCAGTGTACCCAGTTTATACTGCTCCCCCTGTAGGTGAGTCCAGGAGGATCTGCCCAAGCGTATGACAAATTCTACTCCAAAGACTAATTTTTTATGTCAATGTTCTGTCAAAAGAGAGATGATAACATAAGGAGAGGTGATCTGTACCTCCATATTCAGTCCGTCTCTTTCAGAAGTAAGAAGGTATAAAAATGTTTTAATTTTTGATTTTCTCATACTTATAAAATAAACTGCAGTTATAATAGAGAGTTAAATATCCAGCAGCACTACGTTCACGCTAAGCACTGATGCACTTAGTGAGTAGGCCATATGTCTTCATGTCCCCTCACTAACTTTGCTGTAACTGAACCATTTGAAAATGCCTTTCTTCACACTGCGATATTTGCTAATCTCAACAGCATATCAATGGGCTGTGACCTCAGTAGAGCTTATCTGCATTAAAACAAAGAGAACATCTCATGATGTTCAAGCAAAACACTTGTGTGTTTAAGTGCCTGCAGAACTGGGGTCAGGCTTATCAATTAATGAGTTTCCCTGCATCTGTTTTTCAGCCTTTCTTCTCATGCATTATTCCAGGTATATTATCTAGGAGAACAGTTCCTGGAGAAGTGTTAAAAGTGAGTCAATAGCTGCTGGCTGCCAATGCCATATCAATCACACCAAAGCGGGAAGCAGAATAACTTGCAAGTCATTACAGAAAGTGGAGGTTAATTCTCTGGTAATACAATCCTCCAGTATGCAGAACTATAAACTGTAAATACAGTCCTCTTTAAAGCAATAACAGTGGAAACAAAATCCTATGCAATCTCTTATGCCTTTCAGCTTTCAAAGTGCACTAGAGCATAGCTGAACAGAAATAACAACTACCTCCACCATCAGGATAACAGAACGAGCGCCGCTGAGATTAGATATCAAGACAGCACACTTCACAAAAGGATGCAGCAAATAAAAATGTACCACATCATCGGAAATCATCTGCTTATAAAATCACCTACTGAGGCAAAATGTTCTGCTATTTCATTCACAAGCTCAGCAAAAACAACCTGTGTAATACTTAAACTTCTAAATCACACTTTGTTTCTATTATCTGGCAAATATATTCATCCTTTGGCTACTTGATTTCAACTTTGGCACCTTTGAACCTTTCCCTGAAGCCAGAGATACCAATGTAAAAGCCCCTAACTTCTGCAGAGTCCAGAAGGAAGCAAATCCAAACAAACTTTGTAAAATTAAGGCCCTCTAGCTTTCCTCAAACTCTGAATCAGTACAAAAACTACTGTAGATCTGAGGCTAGGGGAAGACTAATACCTTTATGGGTTAGGGAAGTTTCGTTGCTAAATTAGACTTGTTGAAATGAAAAACAAAATTGAAAGATGCAAAATGACACAAAGGAGAAAGCAATTAAAGGCTTAAAACTGTGCAGTTGAAGTCAAACATCAAAACAAGAGATGGATGATTTACCTAGTTCACTGTCCAGTTCCTCCGTGTGTACCCCTTCTTCTCCAAGGGAAGAGCAGTAAATGAGACAGAAAAAATTAAAAGAAAATTTCAGATACCAGCACCAAGCAAGAAATTCCCTCCAGCAAACAGCAGAACAAGCACTAGTTTTCCAGGTTGAGCCCAAGCTTTCCATTTATCACATTCCAGTGACCAGAATATTGATGGATTTCATGTATATAATGAAAGAACTGGTTCTTGCGTTAATAGAATATATGTATCAATTGACTATTTTCATGCCACGCGTTGATGTGGCAAGGTAATACATTTGTGTTCTTCTCGCTGTAGTGAAGCTTCTCCCTCAGATCTGCATGGTCCGACCTTCGTAATCTTTCCTGTAGACACAAGGATCTATCAGAAGGCCAGACCTGAATACCAATGAAGAAATCTGAGAGAAAAACCTTGTATCTAAATAAGAACTAATGCAGCAAGGTTTTCAAGAATGTACGTAAATTTGTGTGCATATGAGGTCCAATTGACTTCACTGTAACTACTGGCATGATTTAAGATAGGCATAAAGCAAAGCACCTCGTTTAACTGGAGTCACAGGCCCACACCAAAGTCCAGATGCACTGGTGAGGCAAAGATGGGAATTCTCCAGTTTTAGAGACACCCAGGACAAAGATCACAATTTTTCAAACACACAAACCCATCAATATTCACCGTTGCTCCATTTATCATTATCTGCTCCATATTCATAAGTTAACAGTGACACAGATGATTAAAGTATCGCTTAGCCTATAAATAATAATAATGCAGTCAGAAAATGAAGGATGATGACAAACCCAGAACAAAGATGGTAAAAACAATCTTGGACCTAGTACAGTAAGGTATAAGCCACGTAAATGAATGACAGAAGCAAACAGAAGATGTAGTGTCACGGCACTGCTTTTGAAAATTTGGATACCTAAAAAACACTTCCACAACCTGCAACAGATTCTACCCAACAGTTGTTTAGGAACATTAACATGAAATATAAACTGCAATTTCCTTTGATAGCCTAAACAACTCAAAACTACCCAGAACTTGCCAGGGACACATGTCCAGACGAAGAAAGAACACAAGACAACTACCACCAAACAAGTCTGAAAAAACATCTCACATTTATAAAAACCACAGACGGGATGGGGTCAAGCCTGAAAACTCACACACACACACACGGAACACAAACAAAATGGAGGCGTCCCACTGACTTCAGTGGAAATATGCCCAACAGCGACCCTTGCCAAAAAACGTCCAACTTCCATGATGCAGTACAAATAATTTTCTCTCTTTCTAGTGCTTTGAAATATAATTATTCTTATGTGTGAAGCAAGACTGGAGCAGTCAAGCAAAACAGAGCAGTGCATGGCTGCACCTAGGAAGCAACTGTTTCAATTACTGAATGTTAAAAATATTCATTAATGAGCAACTTAGTGAATGAAATGAAGGGGCACGTGGGAAGATGAAATTAGCTAATTTTAAGGACCTGATAAACAAAAATGCTGCAACTCTTTAAAATTATGAATTAAATACAATAAATTACCCAGCTGCATGTTTCCAATCCCAATTAAATAAATTATCCCAATGCTTGTCTGGTAATTGCTGAGAGGACAAGAGGTTTAGAAGACTTTCCCTTCTGCAAGGGGACGTAAAACTGTTAAGCGGAGTTGCTCAGCTGCCCGCTGCCGGCTCATCCTGCCAGCTGCTCCTTGTCCTGGCTCAGAGCACAGCACGGGGCATCACCAGGGCTATCGGCGTAGCAGGAATCTCGCTGGCACAGAAAGCCAGAGCAGAAGCTGTGCTTCAGGGAAAACTGCCCTCCAAAAGAAAAAAAGCTTGTGCTCAGACTTTGCAACCTCCTCCTTAAATTGCCAGCAATGCTTAACTGCAAGGAAGAGGGAGCTCTGCCTGCATATGCTCCGATTTAATTTTGTTCCTGTTCTGATTACTCGCTGACATCTCCATTTTTAGGCCCAGAGCAAGGCCTTCATTAATCCAGCTCCCTCCGCTCGCTCCTTGACAGCTGACGCCAGCTGCCGAGGATGTGAAGCAGGCGTCTGAGCTCAGCGTGCCCGTGCTCCATCTGAGCTCTGAGCTCTTGCACATCCTCGCAGGTTGGGTGCACGCCACTGGGCTGCCCACGAGGAGCTGGTGCCCTGCTTCGTCACGGCAGCGAAGGCTGCACAGACAACTCCTCCCATCCTGCAAAATCTCACGTGTGAGAAGAGGAGGAGGTTGGAAACGTGCAGAAATAGTAAGAGCAGTTCTGGGGGCCAGGTTTGATCCTGCCAGTAAAAACGTTGAGCTGAGTGGGTCCTTTTCCAAAATAAAATCGTAACTCGTAGTGAGCTGACTCACACCAGTAGGAGGTTAATCGTATCATGAACATTAATTTTACAAGGACAGCACAAACACTGATGAGATAAACCTTCCAATTTTTACTGTCTACCATGATAGCATTGTGTTAGCTGAAACTATTCACTAGAATATCAATGCCTTTTCTGGTCAGTAGACCAAAATTTCCACATAGGTTTTTCCCAAATGTCTGAATTATTTTTATCATCAGTCCCTTTTTCTTCCAGTGCCTCCTTAAGGATGCAGGGAGAGAACCTCCTTTAGCAGTCCTGCATTTGGCTGCTCTACATTGGACAGTGGCTTGCATTTCCAACATCTCAAGGAATACAAAATTACCTCAGTGCAAATTACCAGTGGCAAAAATCTACAATTTCAAGCGGAACTTGTTTTCAACAACCACAACACTAAGTGCACTGTCAGAATTTAACAGTAGAAGTGAAGCAATTGAGTTATTTTTGCTCAAACAAGGAAATAAAAACACAACTCTTTCAATTCATGTAAAACAGGCAGTTGAAGCGTAACACAATGGAGCACGCAGAGCCTCAGCCGCTTTCCTCCTACACAGCGATCCAAGGAGTGAGCGCTCGAGAGCTCCGAGGCTCGTTCAGCACCAGTGACTATTTAAATGCCTTTGCAAAAACAGAGAGGCCTCTCACTTTGACCACCTCTTGCTGATTTTTAATAAACGATCTGCCATCTCGATGGCTTACACACACACACACAGTGATTTTACGACATAATGAATATTATCTCTTTGTACTTATAAACCATCTTATTATCATTTACACATTTCTGAACACAGTACCAAAAAGGGAAAAAGGAAAGGGAGAAAGCCAAAGGATGAAACACATCATTATTTAACTATTTTCAGTCTCTTACCATCATCTTCACATTCTTCTAGAGGCTTTTGCTGTTTGTTCAGGCACCGTGGATCTAGCCAAGATGTTGTTTTTGTATTATGGCTGGAAACCAAAAATGGAAATATGACCTTTGTTAATAAACCAGAGCTGAAGTATCAGTGACAGAAAAGTATATATCCTCCTTATTATTCAACAGACCTGAAGGCATACTATTGCCTCAGAACAAGCAGCATTACAAACTGATGTTCTGCAAACTAGTCTACCAAAACGCACAAATTTTGGCATTGAAATAAAACAAAGGTGAAAAACAAAAAGCTAAAATATAAAAACCAGCATTTCTGACTGGCAGGATGCATGTGAAAGCTGCCAATACTATAATACGAATTTCCAAACTGTAGTCTTTGGTGGTTTGTTTCTCAGTTCCAGGAGCTGTCTCATGAGCCATTTGCTTCTCGATGAAAAGACAGAAGAGAAATTTCCCTTCCACAGGATGCAGTGACCTTTCTCACTGCAAAAGACCTTTAACATTTGTTTAGACTTGGCCCATGCATTAGTCAAAAGCAAAACTTCCAGTGACAACTTTTAATTACACACACAAAAATGTCAAAGCCTTTGATGGAAGTCAAACAGCTTCACTTTCAACTCTTCCTTCTCACAAGTCCCTTGGCAGTACTGTGATGCCAGTCCCAGTGGCGAAGGCTGCATTGCCAAAAAGCTTTAAATACATTTTCTAAAACTTATTTTCTCCCTTCATTTAATTTGCACTTGGAGACCAGCTTGTAATACAATGCCTCTTCTGCAGCCTGATGTCATCTTAGACCAGACCTGCAAAGACAAACCTCTGGTCCCCGAGGTATCATTTCTCTAACTTAGCCTGTAACACTGCTTAAGAGCTTTAAGTTTCGATACCATCATAATGCTATTTACTTCTCCTTCAAGGTCTCAGAGAGGTTTACAAACTTAACCTTAGCCTCACAACAGGCTAGTGACATAGGAAATGCTGTAAAGAGGGCTGTGACCCCTGAGGAGCTAACAACTGGCCAGCAAACTCTTATTTTACTCCCAGAACATGGGACTGCCCTGCTCCTAGGATGTGAAAACATAAATACAAGGTCCTTGTTTTACACATCCTGCTACTCAGCCCTCCCAAGGCAGGAGAGCAAACTCGTTTAATGCTTCTGTACGCTTCAGAGCAATTAATCGCCAACTGGAAAACTGAATGGCAGAAATTCAGCAAGTCAGGCAAATTAGCAGCAATAAAGCAGAGGGGTTCTGACAACTTATAAATAAGCAAGTCTGTAGCCGAGCTGAGAAAAAGGGCTGTGGGAGGAGAGCAATTGAATATTTACATACTTCCTGAGACTTTGCCTCGCTAACCCGAGGCTCACAACTGCGTGGTTGGGTGAGGCACCGAGCATTTAGCTAACCACCTCTCGGATCCCACGCTCAGGGGACAGACCTGTGGAGTACAGGCAGGGTAACGAGGGGCAGGGATACTTGGCGTAATGCAAATCCCAATTAGTGCACCAGAGAAACGTATCTCAGGGGCCAAATCGCTTCAGCTCCAAACCAGCAGGATCTGTTATCCGACACACAGCTCTGGCCCCCGTGGACCTGTGCTGGTTCTGTGCAAGCAGCTCAGCTGTTCCCGTACTGCTCTCTTCAGCACCCCGACTTGATAAACTCAACGTGCCGCGGATGATGGTACAGGCATCTGAGCCAGCTTGGGTCCACACAGCTCATTAGCTTGCTCTCTTAATTTGATACAAATCAAAGTAAATTGTTTCTAGGCTCAGGCTGTCCTTAGGATTAATAGAACTGCAGCCACTCAGCGCTGCATCTGCACTCACACTTCCCTGCATGAAATCACCCCCCGTGCTATGCATCCTCGAAATGGTCAATCTGCACTGCGGGGTGGGAAGCAGTTGGTGTGCTACCAGATTCACATCAGACAGCGAGATGGGGATGCAGGCTCTGCTTTTCCATCACCTACACGATTCTCGGGCAAAACGTCTAACAAATTAGTTGAGGTGCTTCAGTCCTGCACGGCCATCAGGCAACGTGCGTGGGGAATACAGCAGGGATGGATTTTAGTTTTGGGGAAACTGGTGGCAGCAGCAACACCCCTTCCAGAAGCACTGGTAAGGGAGGATGGCAGGACCCACGCGGGGACACAGAAGGGAGCAACCGGCTGCCTCGGCAGCATTTGGCACTCAGCATCTGTCCTCCTCCAGGAGGGAAAATGGCAGGCTGGCTGGGCGATTACTCAGGCTGTGTTATGTACATTAAAGCCAGAAAGCACGTCAAAGAATGAGGCACCCTGAGGACAAAATGAGGGGCAGAACACCGCGTTCGGGGTAATGAACGCATTTCAGTTTCATCTGAAATGCAGCAGATGAGGATTTGCATTGTGCCTCCCAGACTTTGGCACGCAGTAGGGCTTGGTGGAGCCTCTCAGGTAACCGAGAGCACCCTGGCCCTTTTTGCAGCAGCTCTCTCCCAGCTGGTGAAGAGCTCAAAATTCCCCCAGCTTCTCTGATATTCTGGCACTCTTCTCTAATGAGTTCTGCTGCCACTGCAGCCTAAAGAAAACCTGCTCTGATGGACCTCTCCTCGGCTCCCTGCAGAAGTCCTCTCTCTTGATGATGGGGCAAGGACTGCTCAATACAGCCCTAATCCTGTGCAGCTGTCAGAGAATCACAGAATTACAAAATATCCTGGGTTGGAAGGGACCCATAAGGATCATCTCCCAACTGCTTGGAGGGATGGAAGCAGAGGGGTGGTTCTGTGTGAACTGGTCACCGCCTTCTGGTGCACGCAGAGGCTCCATTTCCAGTACCGCGTCACACAGATCATCAGAGCCCAAATCAATTCCTCACCCCTTCCTCCACCCGCGCAGCTAAGGGCTCAAGTTTCATAAGCTAATTGAATTTTAATGTCTAGCTAAGCTCTGCGCAAGAAATCTCTTCCACTAACAGGTCCCATTTTATAAGTTACTTCTATCTCAATAAATCTAGACAAGTATAATTAGGGACTATTATTTATGGCATGAAAAAAAAAATCAATATCATCATAAAGCTGCTGACAGCGCAGAGCTTTTAGGCGAAGACTGTAGAGCACCAGGTGCTCCTTGCTTTTCTGAACTCGCTGTGCCTACTTTGCACAGAGCTGAGCCTTCCGCAAACTGCTGCAGCATGTTAACATCTTCGGCCCGTTTGCTCTGACAAGAGGACAACACACAAAGCCCATTCCCTGGCTCCGCACGTGACCGGGGGAATTCTCTGCTGCACTGCACACAGGGGCAGGCTCCAGAAATGAACTCTCAGCCCTTTCAGTCGGGACCTTTCATTCCACCCGTGAAAACAACTGGCTCGTATTTTCCAAGGGTCTGGTGCTTTTGTAGCTGCCCTCATCAAACAAGCAATTGCCCGTGGCTTTGAACTTGGGAGTCATTTGGATGCTAATCCAATCAGGAAATGCAAAAGCCCTTCACAAGCAGTGAAGAACTTTAAGCTTTGCAACATTACCGCGTTCACTAAATATTTAATACACACACAATGCATCCACAGAGGTTTGCTTGTACCCAGTGGGAGGGGGAGAGGGATGGAATTAGAATAACAAAAATGTGCTTTACTCTATAAAATAGACTTCTCCGTTCTCGGTGTAGGCCATCTCCCAGTTTTCCGGCAGAGGACCTAGGTTGTCCTCGGCAGAAGGAGGTAGGTATTGAGGGAGGTTCTGAGATGGTTCCGTGGTGGGAACGTTGGTGTGGCTATCAAGCACGGACGGTGGGGCTGCCTCTCTTACGATATGCGTGTTATGCTCGTCTTGGTCACCAGACTCTGCTGTGGATTAAAGAATTTTTCAGTAAGATTAGTTAGAATTATTTAAATGCATACTTTTTCAACTTCTTTTTTTTTCCCATCCTCCTATTTGCTTCTCCAGGTTTATCCTTACAATTTTCCTCTCCTTGCTTTTAATTCCCACGACACAGAAACAGATGAGCTGAGGGCAGAGACTCTGCAGGCTTTTTGCAGTCGGGGATGAGCTTGCTTTGCCCACACACACTCTGCCAGCCAGAGCCTTGCCAGCACAAATCAGAGCTTGTGCTCTGCTACCGAGTTCGCTCTAATAGGCCCTGCTGAGGCACCAAAGTCTTCCAGGCTGTCTGAGGCCAGGGCTCACTGATGTGGATGTGTTCAATGGGCTCTGAGCAGGCTTACAGGTTGACTCCCGCAGCGCCAATTGTGGCGCGGGGATTAGGAGAATAAAATTTCCTATTTGAAGAATGATCAAAAGGAGGTTTTTTAAGTGTACAAGAAGCTCAAAGCCAACAAGATAATGGTGAACTTCTTTTGTGCATTAAAAAAAAAAATAATAAATTAAAATGGATGTCAGCATCCACATCCACACGTTGTTCACAAGCGCCTGTTCTGACTGCCTAGAAAAGTTCATTACATGGCTCTTCACTGGATCCATCCAGCCAAAGTCACTCAGGAATATTTGGCCCTCCTCCCATTACAGAAATATTTTTCATGCCTATATCCATGCTGTTTTGAGCTATATACATGAAACAGTGCTGCCCATTCCCTCTATCCCTAAGCACAGTAAATGCTCCCACAAACCAGGTCTGTTCTCTTAACTCCTTCACAAACAAACTTTGGCAACAACAGAAAAAAAAATCCCAAACTACCCACATTTAGCAAATTTTTTTTCTGTTCAGCCCTTGGAGGTGTTGAAAAACAGTGGCAATCCTTCCAAATCCCCGGAGACCACCAGTCTGCAGTACAGCCCAGGGGCAACATGCGCTGAGCATGAGCTCGGAGTCACGCTGCCAAGTCCCCAAGCAGTGGGACCAAAAGATCTCACGGCTAAGACCTCTTTTGTGCTCTCCAGACAGGAGACCTGACCTCAACTCAAAGCCCCTAGCCTTGTTTTTTTGGGGGACCATTAGCAGCAGCTCCTGCACTATTTCTACTCCATGTGCTGCCTTGGCGAAAAGACAAGACGCTGAAAATAATAAGCTGGAAGAAGGTGGAAGGAAGGAAAAGACCTAGACTGTACCCGTACACTCAGATGCCTGCTTTCTAGCCTTCCTGTTGTTCAGTATCAATATTTTAAGGTATAAGCTGACAAGATGGAAAAAAAAAAAGAAAAAAAAAAAAAAAAGGCATGAATGAATCATCACCAGCTTAAGACTGTGAGTGTAAACATGCCAAAGCCTGGAAAACACAAGTCACTGAGAGGTCTTCTAAGGAAGTGGGAGCATTTTAATATGGCTAGCACACATACATATGAAAAAAGCATAAGGAATCATTTTGGTATAGGAGAAATAAGTCTCTTTTCTTGATTCTGTGCTCATTTCATGGAGGCAAGGGGCCAGGGTGTGATAACTTTGTGACGAATGAGCTGCATCTTCCAGTATTTCATCTTGTGAAGAAAAACAAGGAAAATAAATGATGCTACAGTCAGTTCAGGAGCAACATGCTGAGATGGGCTGAAAGGAGGTCAAAAAGCATCTCCCACCAGCTTCCTTCCAAAATCAGATCCTGCGACAGGAGCTGAGGTAGCTGCCATGTCACAACATGCGAGAATAACCATCCGGTGAAAAACTTGTAAAGGAGCTGGTAGGCAGAGACAGAAACCCCTAGCCTGGGAGGGATTAGGGCAGCCAGGAGTGATTTGGGTTGGAAAAATGTAATGGGTAACAGCCAAGCAGAGTACAACCCCAAAATTATTTGAAAGCTTGGCCTTGAGCGGAGCAAAACTACATCTCAGCCCAAATCTTTCCCCAGCTCTACAAGACATCAGAGCCAGGATTCTGGTTAGTAGGAACTGGCATGATAGCTCCTGTGACTAATTCGAAGCTGGGAAGGAAAATTATGGAGGTAGGAAGCGACCACAGCCACAATGGGACTGAGATCTGTGTTCAGCAGGACACAGTAGGACACAAGACCTTCAGAAACGCCGAGCTTGCACCCATGCTTTGGACCCCACTTCCACAGCAAGCAGCCCTCAGTTTACTCATAGGTAACTCAGAGAAGAGGACCTGTAATTAAATGCAGCGGGCATCTGTAGGTGCAAGGAAGGGGACAGAACAGCAACATATTCTGGAAGCAGCACTGATTAATTTCAAACGCACCCTGCTTGAGCCATTTCATACCGGTTTTAATGGCTGGAGCTCATCTATAGGGCAGCTAGTCCTTAAACTTTCTGACCTTGGCTGCGGTTGTACTGAAAACTAGCTGACAAAGCTACAGACAGAAATGAAGTTCTGGGCTAATTTACAATGTAGACGTGTACACCTCATGTAGTATTCAAGATCACTTCAACTCAGAAAGTTCCTGATTTCCACAGGGACCCCTACATTTCAAGCTGACTGTCCACAAAGTGATGTTCAAAATGATGATATGTTCCTTGACATCAGAAGTCATTACATGCTTCTTTTTAAGAAAAGCCTCTACATTTGCAAGTAGCAGAACGATTAACTCAGAATATAAAGGGATTGACAAGCGTTACCTTTAATTTCTACCAGACATCATTTCATCTTTCTGTACTTAAACTTGTCATTTGGCTCAATTGAAATCTACACTGGAGTAACTGAAAGCAGAATCTGGCTGACTGCATTCAATGGACAGTTTCTGAAAGAATATGAACATGTCCTTAATGATCAAACTGCACAGTACTAGGTAACAGCTTTTAAAAAAAAAATCTCAATTATTGTTCACAGTTAGAGAAGTCTACTCAGAGACCTAGCAGTTTCCTATGCTTGAGGACTTCAAAATGCAATGCCTCCCAGGAAGGAAAACAAAGAAAGAAACCAAACATGAATTTCCCTCATACTCCTCAGATTCTACCCATCACTACCAAGAGCTATCCGGCAACAAGAAGAAAACAAAACAACCAAAAGGTAACTAGTGGATGGGAGGTTTTTCCCACTTTTTCTCATCCAGCCCAGTCCCACAAGGCCATTTCAGAAATCACAGCTGTGGACATGAGCATCCACACCTGGACACCTGCCATACAGGTAACACTGGCCAGTTTCTTCCAAAACTGACAGCTTTGCAGGAAACCCATTACAAACAAACATACAAACAAAAAAATAAATTAAAACAAAATAAACCAAAATAAAACAAAAACACATAACCCCCCCCTCCATAAACCTTCCCCATGTGTCCTAACTGATGGACTGTGGTATTTTTGTTTTACCTGTGAAGCTACTGCTCATTTCAGGTACATCATCCTCTTCCTCATTCTCTGGGTGCACTATGCCAGCATTTTGCATATCATTGTAAGACTTGGTTCGCTTTGGAGTCGACTGCTTGGAGCCAGACTGCAGGTTTTGCAGAGCATCGGTGGAAGTCACTTTCCCACTGAGGGGCTGGCTGGGAGGCTTGGGCGTTCCATAATAGTTACCTAGGCAATAGAAACACATTTGCATCTTCAAAAGGGAACGGTTTAAAGCAGCAAGATTTCTGTTTTATTTTATTTTCAATTCCATCAAAATCTCTGTCCCACCCCGGTAGTAAATAAGCAAACAGACAAACTGACACACGCCGTTCCCATTTTTTTCAGGGCATATTTCATCTCCAGATCTCTGGAGTGGACACGGAAATATTTCTTGCCTTTTAAGTTATTCTTGTTGAATCTAAAAGGAGAAGCAATGGTTGCATTGTTTAGGTGCACTGAGCGTACAAGGGCTAAAACAAAAGGCAGCCGTGGTGAATACCAAACTTCATCTCATTACATCTGAATTTCAATTAGTAGCCTTTTTCCATGTGTGCACCCACACAAAGCTGTGGCAGATCTGGAGTGAGCCCTGCAGAAAATAAAAAATTCATGACTGCTATCACCCAGCGAAGTGATGAAAGGCTCGATGGCCTGCTTTAATACACAGGTTCTTTTAGGGTGGATGTTGCATTTAAAAACAAAACCCAGCCTCTCTCGAAAGGAAAACTTTGTCAAAGGAGAGGAAAGGAAAGGCACCGCGTGGCACTGCTTTCTTCAAAGGGGAAACTCGGCGGTTGGGTCAACTTGGGTAGAAATGGAGACCTTAAAAACTTGGGTAGAAGTGAAGACCTTAAAGCAAAATTGGGAGGGACAAAGACACACCGCAGTTGTGCCAACACACGGCTGCTGGCAGCTGTCACCAGAGGTGGCGTGAGCAGCTCAGAGCACTCGGGTCACTGGGAGATACAGGAGTCCTGGCCCTCCTGCAAGGCTCTTCTTCCTCCTCGGATGGAGGCTTTTTGCACAGAGATCTGGGACACATACAATTTCCAAAATCTTCCCGTTCATTAATTATAATTATGTTTTATTTGCCACCTTTGGATTCCAAAGGTGGACTTAAATATCCTCCCTATGCTCTCTGGCATGCCACAACATTAAAACATGCCTTCCCATTTAGCTTTGTATAAACCCACGCTGTTATTGCAGCAGCACAAGATTCTTCTTTAAAATACACAGGTACATTTATTTACATTCCTCATCTATCTCCATAGGTTATGCATAACATGACAGCATTATTTTTCAATTTTTCAGCACGTAATTACATAATATATTAAATATCCATTCCCCAGAAAATGCACCTGTCCCTTTATTACTCCTATTACACTAGATGGAAACCACATGCTAAAGGCACATTATTCAAGGGCACTTTAAAACCCCACCTGTGCTAAAAAAAGACTATTTCATTTACTCTTTATATCCACGTGTGCATTTTTGTTGCAGAAGCCAGCCTCAGCGTTTGTACTCTACTCCTGCTCAGCCCACTGAGCTGCCTTTCCTGTTTGAGCCTCCAAGTCCCTTACAGCCCCAATGCTGTGGGAGTTGCCTGCTTTAGGGTAAGGCCCTGGGGATCGTGCACATCCCAGCACTCACAGATCTCAAAGTGCAGCTCTGGAAAGTCTCCAGATCCACCTGGATAAAGGGAGACTGGGAAGCACCCAGCTCAGGCTGGCAGAGCCCAGCTGAGGAAAGCCACGTTGGGCACACATTGCTGCCTTCCCCAGTTGTTGCCTTCCAAGGGGAGAAAAAGTCTTACAGAGCCGAGGCTGGAGGAGTCGGGGAGCTCCTCGCTCCGTGTTTTCACAGCCTGAGCACCCGGACAGCACCACGTGCATGTTTGTCTTAACAAGGCATGTTCCAGCCTGTGTACAACGGCGTGGGTTCAGCTCCACAGGAGCAGCGACGCTCCGCAACGCTTTCATCTTCCCTTCGTCATTTCAGAATCTTAAATGCACCTCGTTGCATAATTTATAGGGAGGAGGAAATTACTTCTTCTGGAAAGTCTCTAATGGGGATGGAGGCTACTAAAGCAGGTTGCAGTCTGTGCTAGAGAAATGATTCTTATGCTCTACATACTGCAAAATTATTTTATGCAAAAAAAAAAAAAAAAAAAAAAAAGAAAAAAGAAAAAAGAAAAAAGAAAAAAGGAACAGGAGAGAAAGAAAGCAAAAGGAAAAATACAAAGGTAGGTGGGAAGGAAAAAGAATCTACCGTGCTCCACTCCTATCCTCTTCAGCATTTCTCCAGACAAATGCTGCTGCTTTTTTGTTTGCTTCTGCTTTTTCAAAAAGTAGGTGTGTTTTGTAAGGATGTTAACTGCTAAGCCCACAGATCTACGTGTGCACAAGAAAGATGAGAACAGCTTTTATTTATGGCACTGAACATCAGTATTTTGGGCAAAATTTACTTCAGGTCTGTTGTAAACGATTACATCCTTTTGCGATGGATGCAACAAAGTGACTTAAGAGGGTACGTGGATGTTGTTAGTGTGGATTTTTATTTCTCCTGGACAAAAACACAGCACAGATGTTACCCCTGCTCCTCCAACTACAGACCAATAGCTTTGAGCTTGCTCATTTTCAGTTCCTCTAGTAACAGGCAATGCTGGGCTTCCTACCAGTCCATGGAGAGCTGTTCCTCAAGAGAAAAAACTGGCTTCTTCAAAGCATTTCAGATTTGCTTATTCCAAAACCACCAGTCACTTTTCAAACCCGCCATGGCTGTTGGTACCACTGTTAGTGAATTATTATTGTATGCAAAGGCTGCGTGCTGTATTAGGGGATCCCTACAAATATATATGAAGGCATACAGAGAGTAAATATGAATTGGAAACTGAGCAAGGCTGTGCACGCGTGGGTTTTGTTTTGCAGAGTATGGGAAAGGCAGCCACCGGGGCTGAACTTTGCTTTTCCCTCCACAGGAGGCAGATTCAGCCTGAGTCAATAGTGAAAAAAATCACAGCTCTTCCCTCAGGTTCCCACGAGGAGATACAGGTTTGGCACACCACACAGCCCACGATGACGAGGTGCAAAAGAAAGCTCCAACGCAGCTTCCAGGTGACAGAGAGTGAGAGGATGGGAATATTCCCTGTGCCTTGTGTCTGCTGGGTGCAGTCAGACCTACTTCTCTTTGCTAGGCAGCTCATTTGCAAGGCGCAGCACGCGGGCCTGGGCTCGGGGGCAGACACACCAGTAGGAGGGACTGGCACTTAAAATCATCATCAAAACGCGTGTTTAATCCTACAAATTATAAAGAGAAAATATTTACCCTGTGACTCAGAAATCCAAACGTGCACCATTAACAAACTGACAGCAAACAGCCCAGGAAGAGTTTTTAAGCACTCAGACTTGACATCATTTGCTCGAATTAAATCTGCCAATGTTTATGAAAAAACATATATTTAAAAATATGCTTTAACAGTGCTTTGTGAGCCACTTGTAAGCCTACAGAAGGGGCTAACTTCATAGCCAGTGTAATTTGTACTGAATATCCAATCAGCTCTAATTATTAACAGCATGTTACATGTGCATACACAAGCATCTGTCAGCCCAGAGCATCCCAAAACATTCCCAAAACTCCACGCAGTAGTTGCGGCAGGACTGCCCAGGTGCTGAGCTCCCCCGTGGTGCCCCTAATGGGACGCCTCAAGGCTGGAAAAGAGCAGCTCAGCTCCTGGGCAAAGAGGAATGGGAAAAGCTCCCTTCCCATGGAAATGCCAGTTCTGAAGCACCTGGGATGCCAGGAACTTTCCCAGGTCTGATTCCTATGGGAATGGGGCTCCTAAACCTTACTTTCCTCATGCACGTTTGGATCCCGCCTGCAGTCACTGAAATAATAGCTAATAACACATTCCCTCAGCAGATGCACATACTATTATCTGAATTCCTCGTCAGCACCTTTCACTAACCCTTATTTTATTCGGTCCCTTGGTGCGTGAAACAGATTTAACCACAGCTGAAGTCTGATGGCAGCTTTTGCAGCCAAAACCGTGACTTAATCCAGGTACTCCAAAGCACCACTCGGGAGAGCACACAAAACTACCAGTAATAATGAGGAAAATACAATAGCTATTTGGAAGGAGCTGATTTCTTTTCATCTCCTTATCTCTAAGTGTCGGCAGCTTACACGTTTTAGCATCACGCACAGTAATTAGGCTTCGGTAACAGCTAATCACAACAAGACGACGAGTTCTCATCATCAGAACACTTCTTGCTCCGCCAGTTCAAGCAGTGTTCATAATCAATGAAAGCGATCTGCAGCAGCTCCTATCCTGTCCTGCAGCTTATAAATTAAAGTAATGCTGTCGGCCCAGAGACACCGTGGGTTTTGTTTGTTTGTTTTAAGTTTTGGAAACCTGGTGGCAATGAAAAATTTATCTTATATTTCGAAATAAAATAAAGCAAACATTTTTATGAACTGCTTCCCTGAAGGGCAATAAACACGATCTTAAGTTGTTTACTTGACTTGGAATTTGAAATGTAATTCATAAAGACTGCTAATTGGTGCCTTTTTAAGTTAAAATAACTGAATCCAATTCCTAAGAACTGATGCCTATTACCATTCAATTCACATACAGTTAGCAGGACTCCTTCCATCCAAAATGCGGCTTTTGGAATGGGGTGAAATGTACAAGAAGACAGATGCAAATCTAAAAGAGCCTAAAACTGAACGGATAGAAAATCAGGTGTTTCACCTTGCAGAGAGGCAAGATGAGACCACAGAGGCAGCTGGGGTGAGGACAGGGCAGCAGAGCCAACGCAGAGATGTGCCAGAAGGCAGCGGAGCTGTGCACAAGGTCAAGCACAAGGCCAAGCATTAGTCCTAATGGTACAACACCAATCGAGGAACATGGTCCCAGACCTTACATTTCAGGTACTTTAGTCTGTAAGTGTTGGTTTTGCTGCAACTTTTCTCTTTTTTGGGGAGAGGGGAATTAGTTTTGATTCTCTGTTGCAAAGAGATTTAGGACTGGAAGCACGTTTGTCTCAGGAAAGCACAGAATGGAGTTCTTGCGGTCCTGAATTTACTGACGCCTGCTGCAAGGCATAATTTTGTAATTATAAAACAAACAAACAAACAAACAAAAATTAAAACACTTGAAAGCCTCTGTGTAGTGTAGAGGACCCTGCGTCCACAAGAAGTGCATCTGATCTTCAAAGGAGTTACCAAGGACTCCATTAACAGCTCATGTTTTAAGAAGCAGTTTGCAGCAAACTGCCTTCATGCAAACGCCTATTTGGGGAAAGAGACTTGGAGATAAGCAATAAAATTAAACAAGGCCTTGACATGAAGACTTTAAATGTAATTATTAATGTAATTGTTTTCTTTTCTGAGATGCAGCTCCTCTTCTCCGCGCTCTACAAGAACCAAAGCAATTGACCCTTCATTTTAGCAGAAGAGCCTCTGCTCATCTAATCCAGCAAGAGTGCTTGTGTCTGATTAGCACAGGATGAATTGGTTCCTGGGAGCAGGGCTCCTGCTACAGTGTTTTGTCTGTTCTCCTTCCAGATCATATTCTGCTACAGATTTCCACATTTAGATGACAGATCTGGCTGCTGTCTGCGGGATTCACCTAGCTGCAACTGCACATTGATTAGCAATTGCCTCGAGGAAATTCAGAGTATCCAGGCAACCAGGAGGAGGCCTTGGATACAGCATCTGGATTGGAAGCAAAACACAGACAGCGGAAGATCTCGGAGAAATTAGCCTACAATATATGCAAATCCAATTTGCTCCAACTAGCAGATTCTCTGCCAATTTTTGCAGCTATTAATGGTGAGGTTAACTGAAAGATCAGTCTGGATTTCTTGTTAAGTTAGTAAAAATATTACAATGGGCACATTTCAATTTCTGTTCGATATCTAACGCATACTACAGCGAGTGCCTTACAGGCAATGACAGCACGGCAGAAAGTCACCTACAGATCAGATCGGTCTCATTTATTTTAATTTTCCCTGTGTATAGATATCCCAAGGCATTGCCACATGTTACTGCTAGCACTCACATGAAGCTCTAGCCAAGTGCATTTAATGCATGGAAAATTTCTAACAAGCCAAAACAAAGCAAGGACACTTCCAGTAACACATAAACTGGAAGATACTGGTGGTATTGGGCGTGAGATGGATGTGGAAGCTCAGGGTGCTTCCTGAGTTCAGCTATATCAGAGTTTCTGCTGTATACACATGCAAATAGATCTAAAATATTCATAGGGAACAAAAGTGTGTGCTTGTGCACGGTACGTCCAGAGAACACAGAAGTGGCTGGCACACACCCTGCCTAGCACAAGGAGGTAGGAATCAAGAAAATGCCACGCTGAGCCATTGCAACATGCAACTCTTCTTGCAAGTGCTTGTATGTTTATGTGCATCCGCCCTGCAGAGGATGTGTCCTGTTAGCACCTCTTCCCATTGCAAGTGCACAGAGAGAAGCCACACAGAATTTCCATAGGAAATTCAAAACCACTCTAAAGCCCTACCAGAGATGTGAATGTTTGCTTTTCGAGAGAAAGAGTTCCTCAGCCACAACTTCAGCTGTTTGTAGACTGAAGCATTGTTATCCGATGACACTTCAGTATAGCTGCACTCATGTTTAATGCTGACAATCACGCCCAGACAAAAATGTAGACTTATGATTCTCACTAGCAGTTTAAAAAAGGAGAAGAAAGCAAGGCGCAAAGCCAGAGGTAAGAAAGGCATCTTTCTGCACAGATGCTTGCTCGTAAGTGGGTATTGGACATGATACATGGTAACGGTGCTGAAGGAGCCATTATGATTTATTGAGTCAATCTGTGGGATGGAGACATTAATAAGCAGACCTTATCTCGTTAAGCGGAACATGTTGTTCCGCTGCATGGGCATCCCCAGCATCTGCCAGCCCTCCTCGCCCAATCTTGTCATGTTCTGCACGCCGTGGACGCAGCGCTCGTTTCAAGGTTGTACCGAGTTGGCAAGACCCACGGGCTGCAGAAGCAGCATAAAAACAGCAAAGAAAGCCCAGACATTTTGGGAGGGCAGCTGGGGGAGCAGCGCTGCTGTGGGGAAACCCAAGGAGAGCTCGCCCATCAGATCTATCAGGCTAAAGGCATCTTGATTTGAAGCATGTTGCCAAGTACACCTCTCTGCTTCTGCTGAAACTCTAACTGCTCTGTTAAGGTAATTTATTACGCTCATTAAGTACCACAATCGGAGACCCTGTCTACAGTAGCTAGTTTTATACACTTTAAAAACGTTCGCAAGTCACCCCATTACATCTTAGTCATGAGGCTAATGCAGATTACTTATTACTTCTCTTGGCAATCACATAACGCTTGTCCTGAGAATGAAAGATGATGCCTTGACAATAATACTCCATAATGTAATAACCCTTCACATGTTACAAAGTGCAGCACTTTTTCTTTTGAGGATCGCTAAGTGCTGGGCAGGCATTCATTAATTCAGCCTTGCCAGACCCCAGCGACACGGCCATCCCCATTCAAAATTCGGCCACCACGCCAATGTCCCGTGTGTCCCTGCCCAGTGCCCACCTCCCCTGCTGCACCCAGCTCCAAAATCCCATTGCTCCCACCGCCTCCCTTCTGTCTGTAACATGAGATAACTGCAGGCACAGGACGGCTGCTGAAATATTAATGAGGAGAGAAGTAAGTGTTGTTTTAATATTCTTCAGGCTGGTAACCTGAAGTACAGAGCTGTCACCTGATTTGGCCACTCGGCAGGCTGGGGAAGAAATGGGAATAAAACCTAGGAGCTGTGTCTCCACTCAAAGCAGCATTCCCTTGGGGTCCCTGGGAGAGCCCGCAATTCAAATGCAAAAGTAATTGCCAAATAATTAGTAGCCTACACAATTACTGCCGTGCATCCATCAGTATTTTGTGCCCTGAAGGATCAGTCAATAAATGCCTGAGATTACAATTATCTTGGTTTCCTATCCACCAGAAGGACCAGGTAATGTGCAGTCTGAAAAGATTTTTTCTTCGTAATGGATATTGTCAAGGGGAGTTACCAGCTGGCTCGAGCACATCACGTGCAGCCTCACCAGCACTCAGGGGGTGCAGAAGTGACCAGTGCTGGCACATCACAGCTTTGGGCACATCTTCCAGGATTTCTGCTCCATGCAATCAAAATGGGGCTTTCGTAAAGGAAAAAATCAGACGTTTCTAGTGGCATCTTAAAACTAGCTCTGAAAACCTCAGGAACTAAGGCTTTCAAATTCACCCCCCCCCCACACCTGATTATGATTTTAGGAGCATTTTGGGTGCAGAACACACCACGGTGGTGGTCAGAGAGGAGGCTGCCGTGCCTGCTCTGCATTTACAGGGACGTGAATCAAAAACTGCCCTGAGGAACACATTTGCAGTGCACCAGAAGAAATACTACTGATATTATGCAGCCCAGTGGGCAGGCAACACCTTTTCTGTCCTCTTCAGCTTGCAGTTCCTCTTTGCAATTAGAGCACTTTCAAAACCTGATACACTCTCCGACGATTTTGTGGTTTCCAGCTGTTCTCTTCTGCTTGCTCTTTATTCCTTCCGAATCAATAGCATCCCTTATCAGCATCAAAGTCCTGCATTTTACCCCTCCTCTGAAAGCTCCCTGTTTTCTATTCTTTCTCCCCAGAAGTTCTCTTCAGTAGCTATTAAATGCTTTTGTTATATCTCCTGCAAGGTTTTTCCCAATGATAGTGCTGGTTTCTGAGTGGCTTTATGCCTTCAAAAGGCAAATGAATGTCATCTGGTAATGTCAAAATGTAGCCTTGATTGTTTAGGTCACACTTTCTCTCCAGCTGCTGAAATGATGCAGAGAAATAAAGAGCACGACTACATCCAGCTCCCACCCATCATCACATGAACACACAGAAACCCCAGCCTCTGCTCCCAGCACCACAAATAGCAGGAGCTCCTCGAGAGGAGGATCTTCTTCCTCACCTGGAATACTGGGTCTGGATTTCATCAACCTTATTCTTGAAAACTGCCAGCTGTATTTTAAGGCAATTGTGTCTTTCCCTCTCCTTTCCCTCAGCTGTGAAATGCTTCTACCCTTCTGTGCCTTCTTACAAGCCCGTTAGTTCATCCAGCCCCACCAAACCTGGTTTAGGTCATGAGGCAGAATTTGCCTGTTCAACATCTCTGCTCTCCATTTCATGGCTTAGCCCTTGCTTCATCTCTAAATCACCAAATTGCACTGTAACTGAAAGCAACACTATCCCTGCAGTTGCTGGAGTTGGGCTCAGTACTATAAGTAGCATTACTAATATTAAAAGCCATGCATTAAAGGTATTATTTTATTGTTCTCTGGAGAGAAACAGGAGACTATTTCCTTTTGTTGAGTTCTATCCCTCTGGTTTAGAATAAACTGTCACCGGGAGAGCCAAAAATACAATCAACTTCACCATGGTGGTGCATTAAAAAAAAAAAAAAAAGCAAGCAAAATGCAGCATAAAACAAATGAAAATTAAAATAATCTAGGACTATAAAGCTAGGCTCTGAAGAAAACCCGGACATCAGAATTCTAACTTTGTGGTCTACATTTTTGGGGATTTTTTTTTTTATTATTAAAGCAAAATTGCTGGTGGTTGCAGCTTGAGTCCTAACCACACCGTATTCTAAGATCTAATCAAGATCAAAACTGTCTTGATCAATACTCTCGTAAAATAAGATTTCCAAAAAAATAAAAGGACAACAAAGCCATTAAAGAAATCTCGGAAGACAACAAAATCATTTCTTGAAGCTGTAAATGAAAAATGAACTTTATTTATTTCACATTACTATCAAATATTGATGTGTCTTGATGCATATGTGTATACACATATTGTCATTATTTTCTTTATTCTACCTGATTTTTCCCTCATGGGCCAGTTCTCCAGAACCACTAAGCATCAGCACCCCTGATGTCAATGGGGAAAGAAGCTTCTCGGCACTTTGGACAAATCAGTCCCTCCAAGTTGACACTTCTATCACCCACAGAAATGAAATACCCATGAGACTTTCAGAAGTCAACCTCATATGCAGCAACTCGAAAGAGCTAACCATGAAATCTAAACTGTTTAGCTGCTAAAGCATATAATCACATAAGCAATGAAATGACCATGCAATAGCTGTCCCAGATGGGTACAGCATTCCCTGAAAGCTAATGCCCAGCATCTCCCAGGAGCCAGCTTACAGCCAGTTACCCATTTTGTCTTTCCAAGTGGAAAGGTCACCAGCACAAATATGATCAGGAAGCAATGGCAAGGCAGTTCAGCCAATCTATTTCAAGCACCACGACAAAGAAAAGTAATTTAGTGTTATAATTAGAAACATGGAGAGGAAAAAGCTGATTTTGGAGAAGTGCTGCTGCTGGAACATTAGTATTGGTGCTGATAGGGCTAATCAGCTTGGAGAGGTGGAAGAGCGAAACCAAATAATGCATTTAGCATCTTCACGTAAACCAGGTTTGACACCACAATTGTCTGTTGTTGGGATTAAGTGCCAGGTTTAAAGGTGACCTTATAAGGGAGTTTTTAAAGAAGTAGGCTAGACAGTGTTTCAGGACTTTACTTTTAGAGCTCAAAAAACAAAAGCCACATGTCCCAATTTTTTTTTTGTTCATATTTGATTACTACTTTTCAAAGAATATCAGCTATTGCTGTGTAGGTCACATTTTAAAACATAATTCATTTACCTTGTTAATGGCTGCAAGAAGAAGGGTATTTCTACTCCTAGTTATGACAAGACCCACTTCTTGCAAATGACATGCATGAGCTGAAGTGCACAGGAAGGACTTTCAAACCTGTAACGCGTTTCTTTTGTTTGTATGATTCTATGATTTTCATTAGCTTCCCAAGAGATGCATCTGAATGTTCTCTGGGGAGGAGTAGGTGGAAACAACACAACAGAAGTAGTTTTCAATTTAAAGGAGACAGAGATTGCATCTTTAGTTATACAAATCCTATTGTGTAGCTAAATTTGGCCAATTTGCCTCGCATTTTCTTGGGAGGCAAAGTCATCTTTTTCCTTCTCTCACCCTAGTGACATTTCAGTGCCCCCTTGGCTGTCTCAGTGCTGTTGTTTGCAAAGCTGCGTTGTCAAAAGAATCAACACAATGTCTCGGCTTAGAAGTAATTATCCAAGAATAAAGAAGAAAAAAAGGCCAAAAACAGTGCACCATGTCGTTGCATTCTGAGACACATTTGGGCGAGGAAGGATGTGTACATAGGGAAGAAGACAAAAAGATTGAAGGAAAAAAAGAGACAGCAGGAAGGAAGAAAAAGCGAATAGGAAGATAGGTTACAGAGGACACAAAGGAAAGATGCATTTTCATTCACTGCCACACTGCCTTCCCTCAGTATTCTGTTACCAGATTTCATCTTAGATCCTCCTGGCCTACTGATGTTAATCTTTTGAGGTAGTTAACTCAGTAGGAAAAGACAAAACACAGCAATACTGAAATTCCCTCTCTCCGTGTACCGTCAGAAAATGGAAATGGAACGCTAAAACAGAAAGCAAGGTCTTAACTGTAGCTGGTTAATTTGAACACAGGTGATGCAACTCAGACATCCTACCATGACTACTTGAAGTGCTTTTTCTCTGCCTGTGATTCCATACCTTCATAGGTTCCTACTTCCAGAAGGGTCCCACTTCGCTCCAACTCCAGAAACTTCTCCACAGTCAGAAAGTTATAGTCCACACCAGGCACTTCTCCTTCTCTCGGAGGGCGAGTTGTGCCTGAAAGAAGAAAAAAATAAATATTAACGTGTTAATTTTTCATCAGGTGTTAAAAGGGACAATAAAACTGATTATAAAGATAGAACAGTATCCAAAAAATACAATTCTATGATACACAGAAAGCAACGCCAGGAGTCCAGTTAGGAACCCACATAAAAACAGGACAAGACATACATTTCTGATGATGGTACTAGTTGTTCCACCAAACCACGGTAGTTTTGATATTCCCAGAAAGGCTTTCTGGCAAAGAATTATCTTGTACCACATGCAGAATCACAGCTGGAAGAGTACGGTATCTGGGAATATGCCAGCAATTACCTTCCTGCCATTAGCAGAGTGTGACTTCAACTTCGATAAAATTGCGATTCGTATTTTCAGGTAAGGCAACTTCTGTCTTCCATTATTTCTGTGTCACTTTTTCTAACCATATATTCTTTCACATCACAGATTTCTTCTCCCTTATTTCATCTTATTACTTTATGTATGGATTTTGGTTTTGATTTTCATTCTACATTAAAAAAATACCATGAGGCAGTTTGGATGCACCATTCGCGTGCACCCACTAGAGAAACTGTCTGGAAACGCTTCTCATAATTCACCTACAAGCTCATCCCGGTTCAAGAAATACTCTTCCTTTTAAGTAATAATTCACACTGAACCTCTCTCTAGCACTCAACAATTTAAACATCACCCATGGAGAACAGGGCTCTGATCATTGCTGCTCTGCCAGCTCTGAAACCCTTCCCTTCCTACCAATTTCCAGCCCTTCGAAGCATGGTGTAAGATGAGTCATTTCACGACTTTTTGCTGAGATGGCTTGGGCCACTGCATTTTAGGTCATTGAGCACAGCGTAATTGATTGGGATCCATTTCTGTTCAATAGCCTTTATTTTCCTTGACTCCAGAGACTAGGAGACAGCTGAATTCTGTACATCTGGGATTAAATACAAACGACAGATTTAAAGACACCGGTGGAAACTGAACTTTAGAAGAAAGAACGGTGTTAGAAGGTTGCAGGTGTCTGATGGCTGTGGCCGCAACCAATCTGCTGGCTTGGGAGTCACTTCAGAGCTGTGGAAACCATTCCTAATATTTAATGAAGCGTGATTTCTTACTTCTTTGAGGCTTTCCCAACCCCTGGGCAGTACCTGTTCAGTGCATACAGTTTCTTAAACCTGCTATAAAAGAACTGAAGAAAATATAAAGAAAGTGAGTTTCTGGAAACTAATTGGGAAGATTCCAGCTCTCAGAAGTTGAAAGAGCATAAATTTACCATGCCTACATCTGGCAAATGTTTTCCTCAAGTGCCAGGGAAGCGGAAAATCTGCTTATGCCCTATTCATCCGAGAGACTGCTCAAGAGGTCAGTCTTGATGGAATGACACCCTCGAAACACTATCACTAGATTAGTTTCCTTGATAGACATCCACTTTCTCCAAAATCCTCCATTTCTTGTTTCAAAATAGAATGTCTCTCTTTCTCTCTCTCTCTCCCCTCCATCCCCTCTCTCATTTTATTCACCGTCAGCCTTCAGATAGCCTCTAAACTCCTGTGCTTTTGCTATCATTCCTTCTCTTGGAGCCGCGTGAACGGCTAAAGGCAGGAGGAAGAAAAGCAAAAAAGAGGACGGAGATGATGATGGATACCTTCACCCTACCAGCAGGACTATTCTTTCTTGTTTGAAAGGATTCAATTTGGCATTCTTTGAGTTCATGAATTCCTACAACGATTTTTACCAAGCAGCTTGCAGCAGAGGACAGCTGTCTTTCACAGACCTAGACCAGAGGAGGACTGGGCCTGCACTGCCTGAGCTGCTGCATTTCTACCCAAGTCACGCTGCCCCACGCCTGGTGCTGCTGTGGATGTTCACACCGTGATGAGCCTCACCTGGGCATCGTGGGTCTTGGCCCCTGTTGGGTTCCCCTAAACCAGGCCCAGAAGAGGGCAGAAAGATCAAAAAGCTCCAGCAATATGTCCCCGGATGTGCTGTAGCTGCCCCACACCTGGAGCACAATGGAAGTGAGAATCAGACCCCATAACGCTCCTCACCCTCGGCATCATCCAAGCATCACCCCGAGCCACGCGAGCCGAGTGACAGAGACTGCGACGAACTTCTTCCCAGTAACTGACAGCACACGTTCATAAAACACAGAGATCAAGGAACTTCAAGATTCATTTTACTTTATCTTTTCGAGTTCTCATCTTTTCTTTATCTATATCTTCCCACGGAGAGTATTTATTAATCATTTTTTTTTTTCCTTCTGAATTTTTATAGCAGTGAAATTGCAGTCAGCAGTTTACTAGTGCTGGCTGCCTATTTGACATGACAATTATATCTCTGCCATAATTCCTCTGAGCCATTTTAATGGATCTATTTGTTTCATCTCAGTGTTCTTAATTTCCTGAATATGTTCAAGTCAAAAAATCGCAGATGTGCTTGCTATCAGCGCGATTGCCTGCAACACACGCTGAATGCATTAGGAACGCCAAGCCAGGGCGTAAAAGAAAAACATTACATCACAGAGATAACATTTGTCACCTCCCGTTGGGCTCCGGCAAGGAACAGGGGGGAAAATAAAAACAACACTGCTTAGGATATCTTATCTGGACCAAGGCGAAAAACCCAACAACTTTCCATGTTGCTGTCTAGAGCGAAGATTGCTTGCAGATGCTCGGGCTGTTATCCTGCTCCACATCTGAGCAAGTGTTCCTGAATGCGATTCAGAAAGGCAGGGGGAAGGGAAAACCCGCCTCCGTTTTTCTTGTAGCAGAATGACAGGCTGCCGGCTGGACACACGCCTGGCAGATGGCATTTCAAAGAGTTTTCATGAACCATCTGGGATGTGTACAATGATTACAAACCACACTTACAACAAAGCCAGAAGGGCTGCTTCGCGAGAGGGGTGGGGGGAGAGGGTGGGCGGAAAGAAAGCCTGGAAGAAAAGACAACCAAGGGGTGCGTAACCCAACTCGGGGACTTTTCCCAGGAATAGGACGCTGGGAATAACCAGCACCATCCATCCCGAGCTCTTCTGCAGCCCCAAACAACCCTGCTGCTGCCCAGCACCGTCGCAGGCTGCAAGCTGCCGTCAGAGCTTTCTGCTGATAAACTCAGAATTGTAATTAAGTCTCTCGTTATTAATGTGATTTAATTATGTGCAAAGCATTGAGTGTGTCCGCCCTCCCCCCGTTAAATTGCATTTCAGCGTCCTTACTACAGGTTGGTCATCGCTGAAGAAGAGGGCTACGGAGGTGGCTGTGTATTTTATCGGAGCTAATAGCAGATCAGAGCACTGCTAATGACAGGATTAATTGAGCGCAATGAGTGCTGCAGACAGCCCAAACAAGAGTTAGATACTCCATTAGGAAAGGAGAGCCAATCATATCTAAATACGTTAACCTGCCTGCCATGTTTGCTCTGAAATATTAAGTGGCATCAAATCTTATTGCCATTAGGTAGCAATTTAGCTAATTAATTTGAGTTATGTCCCACTGCGTGACTAGCTCAGAATTGCTAATGCTACAACACGAAGAAACCGAAGGAGAAACCGAGTGGTTACTGACTCCTTCTGTACATTTAATGATTCATAAACTTTCACAATTTGGCTAAAATGTCCCACAACATATAAAAGTTGGTATAAAAATGAATGCAGAGTGGAACTGCTCAAATCTTCTACAACCACAAAAAAATAAATACGGCTGTTAGTTAGCATTGCGGGTCTCACCTTTTCTCTGGCTCTGGGGAGGTAAAACTGCATTTGGGTGGCCCTGATGGAAGGTGAAATGTCTGCCGAGCTGTTGCTTTGGTTGTCACGCTCAAGCTGGTGGCATCCGAGATGATCCATGCACCATTAATGGCCAGGGCACAGAAAAGGGATCTCCTCTTGGGCTGGAGACCACACCTGAGAAAGTGCTCGCAGACACAGGTGAGCTTGCCCGAGGAGAGCCCCGTGCTGCACTAACTAAATTAATTAAATTAAAGCTTCTCATCCATGCCCAGAGTAACTGGACTACAACTCAGATGTACTGATGACAATCAACTATTACTCTGAATAATTTAAGTGCCCATTTAAAAGACAAATAGCTACTGTTATTATGTTGCCTATCAACCATGCTGACAATTACCCAACATGAGCCTCAATTATAGCATGGCCAGATTGTTAATATGTGATTCAGGGGCTGTTTAGCTCCTTATCAATCTACCATGGCCTCATGTTAAGCTGTTAATAGCCACTGATGCCCTGCTGCTAAATTAATCAGAATCTTGCTTATTGTAACCTAAAAATAAGACTTCAAAGAGGCCACAGTCACTTCAGTTTTCTCCTTAAAAAAAAAAAAAAAAAAAAAAAAAAAAAAAGGAAAAAACAGTTTTTGAGCAGTAATTCTGTAACCATGCATCCAAACAGCCTCTAGAGTGTTATTGAGAAGTTAACTTCTCCAGGGCAGAGCACCTACATCTCCCCATTGCATTTCTGCAAGCTCCTTACCAATTCCACTGCCTGGCAGTGATATAATGGTGAGTCTCCAAAACACAGCTCAGCAGACCACAAGTCATTTTACTTCTCGTCTCCACTGTCCAGATTCTCTTAAAATGACAAAATGTGGGAATTGCACACTGAGGGTACTGATGTGGCTGCTACAGGCATATTTTCTATAAGCCCCAGTCAGTGGTGGTACCACAGGTGAGGGAAGCGCAGTAGGGAAGGTTTCGATGCACGGTGTGCAGGGATGTCACCGACTCACAGAGCTGCAGGGCTGAGCGCTGCTGCGGGGGTTTGCCAACAGGCTGCCTGCAGGCGGGCTAGAAGGAAGGATGCTGCTCTTGCTGTTGCTCTTGCAGGCTGATATTTCCGTTCATTCAGCAAGCGATTCCTCTCCTTGCCTACCTCGAAAAAATCTTCAGCTGCTGAGGAAGAAACACGCTAGGAAAAAAGCCCCTCTGTGCTCTGCGCAGCGCTCAGAGGTCACCTTCTTCCCTCGTGTCACGAGATAATTTGGAAAGCCTGCTCCGGCTCTCCTGCATCTGTCACCTCCAGTGCCAGATAACTGGAAGGCAGGGCAAACTCCACAGATCTGCTGATGGCAAGCGGAGAAGGGAAGAGACAGACAAAACCTGGTCTGCCTCCAGAAGAAGCAACCTGATTAGCGGCCGGGCTGAAGGCAGAACTTATCTGCAACACCGCGTTAGAAACGGCCTTATCTACATTAACAAAAAATAAAGTGTAACCTGTCTGTAAGCAAACGCTGTACGCAGAACTGCTTCATGCTATAGATTCCAGGGGTTATCCAAACTAAGACTGCTGACATTATTTTCTAACAGCAGCAGAAGGAACTGTGTTTGGACACAGGTACGTTGTCCATTATTCAGGTGCCTGTCCCCATTTACCTAGGGTAAGGGGTGCAATTTATAGTTGCAATTCCAGAAAACACGTAAGTTTTAGAAAGCCTTAGTCTGTTACAAATCAAAGATGCTCAATTTAGAAACACAATTTTCTCTGGAAACTCCCAACTCAGGAAACCCACTCTGGGATTTTAAATGTTGTCTGTCCCTTCTCCAGCCATCGACTCGATACCTGTAAGCCACACAAACGTGACAAGCATCCCAAGCGTCTTGGTGGTGAAGTAGAAATTCAGTCCAAAGGAGAACGTGCTCTGTCACTAGACATTAATTCCCAGCTTTGTTAATGATGCATGTGCAGGAACAGATGCTGATTGACTCTTCCTGGCCACACAGACGACTGCAGTACTACAAGCAAAATTTCTGTCAGCACAGTCTGCAGCAATGACTGATTAAACCCAGAAAGCAGCTGACCAAGACAAAGCTATCTTTCTAGAGAGACATTTCAGAGAGAAATGAATTTCTTGCCTACAGTTTACATTTTTTGTCTATAAGGAAGATGGAAGGGATTTGTCCAAAGAGCTCGCTATCTCCTCCTGCTCCCACCAGCCTCTCCAGCAACTCTCCTGGGGCAAAGCTGGATCCCTCAGCCTGGGGGGATCCCCTCTTGCTCAAAGGACCGTGCTGTGCACACACCAAGCAATGAGGCTGACCCTTGGCACATGTAAAAGCTGCTCTCCCTCTTTCTGAGGCACTGCTGCATCTCTCAGCTCCTTTCTGAGGAAGAAGCACGGCCGGCCTGCAGCCTCCCTGGAGAAATGATTCAGCCAAGCCGCGCTGCAACGGCTCGGGGTTTGCACACCCTCAAGGCAGCACGTTATTTTTGTCCCTTCTAAATCTATTCTTGGTATTCCTGCGGCCCTCACTGCCACTGAATGAGAACACTGATAATCTTCAACACATTTATCTCTGTAGTGTTTGGAGGTAGGGAAAGCAGTTTTTTTTTTCCCTGTCTTATAGCACCAGGATGAAAGATGAGCCAGACCCAGGCTCTCAAAGGACTTCAGGAGCCTAATTCCAGAGAAATCAATGGGATTTAGGAAACCTTACATATCAGGGCCTAACAGATTAAAAGACAAAAATAACTTGCTGCTGCTTTGGGGCTTTGCAAGCTTGTGAATGTGCAGTGAGACACCGTGCCGTGGCTACGCAAAGCCAATTCGAATACGGGGTTTTGTTCTGGACCGCAATATTCAATTCCAAGAAACTGATCATTATTCAATGACCACAAGATGTAAGGGTTCAAAAACTGCCACAATTCCCAAGAAAGCCACTTAAACAGGTCTTTTTCTAAGGATCTTAAAAAAAAAAAAAAAAGTATTCTGGCAGCGAATAAAACATAAGGAATAAATGTTCTCATGTTCGCAGCAGCAGCAGCTCGCCTTCTGGATCCCTCTCTTTGAGCAATTGCTGTTACCTCAGACACCTGCAGCCGAATCCCTCTCATTTCCCACAAGATGGGACACCCACCAAGAAGATTAAACTTCGTGAACTAATGAGTTTGCCATTAATCCTGTGCTCACTGAGTCCAACAGCATGACACCCACTAATTTAAATTGCGAGCGCCTGATGAAAAAGCAAACGATGTACCTACGTGGTGAGAGGACCTCAGATGTAACTAGGCACTGTTTTATTCTAATATATGGATTAGTGTAATAAAGTGTAATTTTATAAATCAATAAAGCTGTAGTAATGAGATTGCACTTCAATGTTCTGCTTTTAAAAACTGGCAAAGAAATGAATGAAAATTGCCACTGGTGTAAGCGTGTGTGTGTGACTTGTGGGAAGTGAAATCAGCTGAAAATAAATTAACAGTGCCATTATATGTTTGCATCTATATTCACTTTCTCTCATATATACATTTCTAGAAGTCTAGATAATGCTACAACCATGTTTCACACCATTACTTCAGAAGGTCCACCTTTACTGTCTGTAAGAAGTGTTGACATATTTCCTGCAGCAGGAGAGATTTTGACTGCTGCGTCCAGCCGTGCACATCTGTACTAAACACGACGGACCAAAGGTGTTGGGGTGGGTGCTCTCTGCCACCAGCTGCTCAAAATGACTTCGAAGTCACAGGACATGTGGGATGCAGGGTAGCTCCCATGAAAACAGCACTTTTAAACAAATACCTCATTGGGTTATTCACACTTCCCCACTGTAGAAAGTCCTGTATCTGAAAGCACAACCTATCTCGTAGGAGTTATCATTTTTTCTCATGGCCATTTGCAAAGCTATCCGATTTCTACGAATTGCCAAACAGGAGGTGTTGCCCAGGCTGAGAATTTTGTGAGCCAAGGAGTATTGCTTTTTTTATTTAAAACCTGGATACTAAGGAAATTTAATCTCCCCCAAACAAGGTAACCTATTCTCTATTTTACTCCAAGGTTTCAGCGTCCTGTGGACAGATACTGGAATTATGCTCACACTAAATTGGGTATCCGACACAGACCAAACACCTGCAGTACTTCAATTCTGTTTATATCCAAAAACAATATTTACTCTTGACACCTATACACATATGTGCAGATATATCCATGAAAAGACATTCTGCACTTTAGAGCCACAGCAATAGATTATTTGATGTCCATTTGCTCAGCTGCTTCAACAAAGATTGCTTTCCTCCCTCGCTGTTTGTCTTCTGAGGCCATTTGTGCTGCTGAGATAAGTACAACACAATGTGGGACAGCCCTGCTTGGGTGTGATAGAAAACTCTTTTTGTTGCCCTTAATTGCCCTTCTAGCAGACCTTCAATTTGCATTTAAAAGTCTTAATAAAACAGCTCACCTAACAGCATGTGCCTATAACTAGATCAGTTCATTAGTCTAATCTCTAGAAATTCCGTCACAGAAAGAGAGTTCTATAAAACCAACATCTCTGAGATGCTGCCTGATGTTTGTTTCTGTGACCAAATCTTCTCTGACCATGAAAGAAAGAGCATCCATCACACTTCCACAGGACATCAATATAGTTATTTAAAGCAGTCTCTTCCCTGAACAGCAGACACTGGAGATACCGTCACCACGGTATATGTTTTCCCCTGGCCCAGAGCTGCGAAACGCTTTGAACCTAATGGACTTCCAACCGTGATAACCTCATCACACTCTTACAAAGTCACAAGTCTCCTGTGGCCCTTCGATTTTTGGCAAGGCAGAAGTCTGCCCACTTACCAACCCTGGGCTAAGGCAGGTCTTGTTCCCAGACAAATCCTCTCCAAGCCCTGCTTGGTGGTTTTCCAGCTTCATATTCATTACTGACCAAAAAATGCAAATGCATCAGATATAGCAAGAAGTATGCAGATTATAGAAACATGCAGTTATAGAGCCATATGGATGCACTTACTGTGAAATGCAAGGGAAGGACTAGAACAGACAGCAAATCCACCCAGCAATATGCCCATTTAGGCACTCTTCCCTACAGATTCTGTCCCTTAATTTTACCTGTTCTTAACTGCTACCATTTTTTCTCTCTCTCTCTCTTTTTTTTTTTTTTTTCCTCCCAGTAGCTCTGTATGCCTAGCACGCTTTGGTTTTCCATGATTGCTAACGTTTTAGCTGGCTGAATAGATTCTTCTGGTTTGCTTTCTGTAACGTTGTGATTAGGTGACTGCTCAGGATGCTGAAAAAATGCCAAATGTTCAGGAGTTGATTGGTGTTTGAGTTTAGGATTCATCCCCATTGATAATTGGAAGCATTAGAACATGAAAGAAAACAAATACATAAATTCTAATTTTTTCTTACCTCACTGAAGTAAAAACTGTTGGAATATTTTACTGGGTGCAGTTCCCTTGCTGTAAGTTCTACACTACCAGTTCTAACACAGCAAAAACTTATTAGTCCTTACAGCTTTGTGAGAGCAATAAAATACTAGAGCAAACCCAAGTTACAACACATATTCCTCATGTTTAATTAAAGCATTCCCCGATCCAGGAAGCCTGCTGGTTAGTCAGCACACACCTCTGCATCTCCGCGGTCTGAAGCTGTCTGTCACACCACTGATAACACACGCAGCCTTCTCCATTTGTGTGCTTCGGGTTAGGTTTTTTGTTGTTGCTGTTGTTTCGGTTGTACACAAATAATGAAAACCTCGCCTCCCAAACCTGTCATCACCTTGGAATTTCACAGGATGTGTACCCACGGAGTGTTTTACAGCACCTTTCCGAAGCCAAGCACCACCCCTACAAAATCCTCCAGCGCTCAGACTGGGGACAATGACACAGTGTTTGGCTTAAATGGTCTTTGCTTCATTTCATCTGATTACTTCTAGTTATACCTTCTCTCTGCTAAATGTCCCTGCGTAGGCATTTAGAGCTCTGCCTTCACACAAAACAATCAGTCCATCACATTACACGCTTTGCCATTTTATTAGCTTCTCGCAAGCCATTTTCTACAAGTGCCCCCATTTTAAATGCCATTTTAAGCCCGCTTGCCATTTTCTCAATGCCCTTCTGGTACGGACTGGCCAACAGACAATGCAAGACAGCACACTGAGCTGTAACACCAGCTGCTCCCACCTTCACCGCAGTAATTCCAGAGTATCTGAAGGTCCCCACTGTCACTGGTTTGGATCCAACATAAATAAGCTGCACGCAACAATTATCCTCGTGCAACTGTTTGGCAGCCCAAACAAAATGAGCTGTTCCTTGTCCTGCGTCCAATTCCCAACAAACAGAAGCACCACCAGCTTTTAGCTCATACCTGTGTCAGGTTCACGCGGAGAATAAAGAAAAAAACACAATTAAACCACGATTACTTTTTCAGCTTAGACACGGTCAGTGGAGGACATTGTGATCAGGGGTGTTGAGAAAGCAGTCGGCCCAGAAATCTGCTTTCTCGCAGTACTAGATCAGCCAACTCCTGCAAAATGAATGTCTGGAAATACACAATCAGATCTCGGCTTTAGAAAAACTCTATAATGAGATTCTCTCCAAAGTCCCGATGTGTTACTTGATTTAGAGGACAGTCGGGTGATTATCAGAGACAGAATGCTTTTCTTCAGCACAAGGATGTCATATAGCAGATAAGACTGTATCAAAAAATAAAGTTTAAACCCAAACTCCAGCACTTACATTCAAAGCGTGAGGCATTTATCCTGTGACAAGCGCGTTGAGTCCTTCAGATGACTGATGCAGGTGACACCACTCTGCCAGATGGATGCTGGCACAAAACCCTCATGGCACTCGCTGCAAATCACCTGCTTAGCTTAAAGCACACAGGTGCACGCAACAGCTTCAAGGCTAATTTCCATGCCTCGTGTTAAAGATGTGCTCAAGTTTTTGCAGGATAGAGGCAATAAATGTTCTGAGGATCTAAAAAATGTTTCTCTCGCCCTGCCAAGGAAGCGTTGTAGTAAAGCAAAAGAGCACCTGGAGATGAATCCCTGATACCCCTGAAACTGCAGGGTGAGGGGGAGCAGAGCCCAGTGGATGTGACAGATTCATTGCTGGCATTTTAAATATTTTAAATACCAACAAAATAGCCCCCTAACATCCACCACAAAATCTGAGCAACTCCCACTTGTCGACATATTCAGAATTCCTTCTGCAAGGTTGAAAGACTGAAACTGCACCCATTTTTTGGATGGGTTACGGAGCCACGCAGCGACTGTGCTGGCAGCCCCAGCTCTGAGCTGACGGGGAAGCAGAAGAGCAGCAGGTCACTCGTGCCCCACGACTCTGCGGTTAGCAGGCTTTGTTTGGGGGCTAATGGCATTACGTGCTCCGTGATGCTGATCTGTTGAGATAAAAGTGACAGCCCTCGGTGACGGCTTCATCAGAGGGAACTGCTGACTCAATATTTAGGTGTAGCAGCAAGAGCTGTTTATGTGCATACATTGAAAAACAACAGATGACTTGTAGAGCAAAACACATGGGCAACATTCTCTCTCTCGAGGCAATACAAAAGAGCCAAAGTAGCTAAAGCACATTTCCACAGTGACTGTGCAGTAAAGTAAATTAGAGCTCTATATAGCCATCATCCATTATCCCATATATTTTTAGCAACGCTAAGATGAATAACTGCAAGGAGCCAATGAAACCACATTACAAAGAAATATACGTCCTTTAGATAAACTGCCACTCCTTCCTCTCAGGTCACTTCACAACTCAACAGAAGATTAAAGTTTGAAACATCCACTATAGCATTTTTCCTACTGCTGTTGCCATTTGTTTAGGTTATGCTTCACAATTTTTAGATGAACGAATTACATTCATTATCATTTCTCTCTCCAACTGTTAAGCCAAATTAAGCTACTTCCAGAGGCTAAGGAGAAAGTGCAATTATTAATGCTTCCAAACATCCATTTTGGGGCAACAAAAAGTGGTGAGGGGAAAACTGCTAAGATTTGAAAAAACATAATTTGTCTATCACACAAATACTACACTCTCCCCTTATTGCTGTAGCTGTCTCACCTATAAGAACATCACTTGAGGTAGGTCAAGACTGTAAGCAAGTGTATTTGAAAATCACAGCTCTGAGACTTTCATCAAAATACATTAAAAGTCATTAAAACTTGTGCTTCCTTGGAGTCAACTCTACGTGGTTAGCACTGCAGGACCCGGAGGAGGGGATTCATCTCTCTTCCAACCCTCTCGGTTCTTCCCAGGCCTCCATCAGAGCCTACGCAGCTGTGATTCAGAGAGCTGAAGCTGATTTCCTGAATCATTTTGCTCAATGGGAATCTCATTTATTATTGAAAATAACAGAAACTTGACCTTCCCTGGAGACTTTTACAGAAGTTCAGACCAAAGGTGAATTTGTCCAACCTGCATAATGCAAGTCAATTCCTCCCTGGGTGAAGCAGCATTCAAAGTGAACGAGGCTGGCAGAATTGAACCTTTTGTGCATAATTAATGTAACCATCGATCAGAGAAAGCTTAGATTCAGAATTTTTCTGCAAGATAAATGCACAAGGATGAACTACACTTTTAAAGAGTTTAACTTAGAGAAAGTGTCTTCGATTAACCATTCTCTTGCTAGTGCAAACTTCAGCAGATGCTTTCCATGGAGCACACGTGGGTTTCATTCAGCAGAAACGGTTGACAGTAAATGATGCCGGTTGTGACTCTCGCTTGTCACAGATCAAGATACAATACCCCTCGAGCACAAATAAGTGATTTCCTGGGCTATTCTCCACTTGGTATGTGTAAGCAATTCCCATTAGTGTCAATGGGAGTTATGCATGCGACCATGAGAAGTCACCAATTAAAGCTCAAGTGCTGAAGATATCTACAGGCTATTTGATGTACTATTTCATGATCTTTAGCTCATACTCTTTATCTTTTGGGGAAACATGGCTACAGGGCTTCCACAATGTGTGAATTTACAAATAATAATGTATTAATCCAGACTGGTATACATGCTAACCAGGTAGCAATGGTCACATATTTATATAATTGGATTTATAAAACTGCTCATTCTCAGCCAGACAGCACTTGCTGTCCCTCTCCCCAGGCCTAATGATAGTGCAAAAAAAGATAAGCTGTTAGTAAGAAGTCTGTTTTGTAAGATCTGTATTACAGACACAGCTCAGTATTTCAAGGACTGGCTGATGGAACATGTCTACTTGATGGCTCTACTTTTTTCACGTACCTTTCCCATGCAAAGGACTTCAGATTCTCTGGATGATATTTAAATAGCTAGGTAAAGGCTAAGTTTTCCAAAGCTCTGGACTATTACAAGTCACTTATAGGCAAATTTTCAAAGGGTTCAGCATCACGAAATACAGGCTTGGAGGAAGACTGGCTGCAATAGCAGACAGTTGTGATAACCTCAATACTCCAACGTAGCTATTTCAATTGTTGATACAAAATCCTATAAAACTAGTTTGTCTCTGGGGCTGAGGGAGAGCAGAAGGTACAGTCACTGCGAGAAAGAAAGGGGCCTCTTTAAGAGACACACATTTATCTTAGGAGCGATGCTTTTTTCTGATTTTCTAACTTTCAGGGCAACACCAGCCCTTCTTTCCATCATGAAAAAGGCAAGGTTTGAAGTAAATGGATGGTCCACCGACAGCACATACCAGCAGTGTTAAGGTACCATTAGTAGAGAACTCCTGCTGGCAACTACAATTGGCCCTAATGGCCAGGCTCTTGGAAACCACGAAGGACAGAAAGCCGACCCTCCCATCACACCTTTCAAGGATGATGCCTGGGCAGAGCAACTCTTGCCATGAGGTACAGGAATGGACTAAATGACGTCCTTCAAGGTCTCCTCTCTTTCTGCAAATCACAAGAGCTGGCCACGCTGTAATCACATACTAAAAATTCCAGGAGGGAGGCAGAGTTGTTCTAAGTTTAATGTGTGTCAGAGTTGTAGTAAAGTGTGCTGCTAGAACAGGATTATTATAATATATTTTTTAAATGTATCCAAGCCAACTCATTCATCTGTTTATAGAGTATCTCTCTTAAAAGGAGTTTTTACACAGGGTACATCTACATTGCAGTCACTCGAGGACAAAGCTCAGCAGCCAAGTATTTATGGATTTCTTAGGGCAGGTGCTGCAGCTTGCCAAGGGCAGGAGGCTGTGCAACTGGATTATGAGCAACGCACCTTCACATCCAGCCAGGGATCTTTACACACCTCTGATCACCACTTAACAGGGCAGACAGACCACACGCTCCCCTCCACGTGCAGGCTTATACGGATTCACGTTGCAGATCAAAGGTTTAAGAGTTCAGGAGATGCTGAGTTTCCACACGGGTGAGCATGATGCCGCGTGCTCAGGCTGCTGCCTGCTCCCTCCCCATCCCCTCCTCACCTCCATGTGCCCCTTCCCTCCTGGTCCTTAGACACCTCGTGGCCTCCCATCTCTGGCTCATCCTTGCATCACTTCAGGCAGCACAGCCTGGCAGCCCTCGGTAGTTGCATTTGGATTTAAACAATACCAACTAATTTTAAATGATGTTCTGTATAACCTTGGAAACAGCTGTGCGTGATGATCGTGGTCCAGGCACATAAATGCTTTTAAATGACGATGGAAAAAGCTCGTTTAGAGAAACAAAAATGCATTAAATGAAATGAACTGCCTGTGCTGTTCAGCTCTGAGAGTTGTGCAGAGCTGTAGTTTTTTGGCCTAGCACATCAGGAGCTTTTACTGGAGGGGTTCATTATATTTCTTTTCACAGCAGTTCAAGGAATGCCCCCTTCCCTCCCACATCAAGTCTCCCCAGTAAAAGCACAGGTGCTAAGATCAGAAACTTTTCCAAATGGCCCTTCGATTAAAATCTCCTGGAAGGAAAATGGTCGAGTTGCCTATCTTCAACTTGTCTTTGGTCTCAGCATTTGCTGCCCTCTTGAACAGAAACAGGTGGGATCAGAAGGAAAAACTTCTGCTTTTTGTATCACTCCAATTATGCCAGCCCTGCCCCCATCATACACTGATATTTCTGGAGCACGTTAGGTGTTAAACATCAAATTCTCCCTTCCTTGGCCTCTCCTCCCTCCATGCAAAGGCCGGTGAACAACCTCCTAGAGTGTCTCCTGGAGACTGGAAATGCACCTTAGCAGCACGTGTGGTGGTCTGCAGGTGGGACCACACCTCAGTTAGGAGAGCAGAGGGAAACGTCAGGGCTAGGCCATCCCTTCTGGGAGAAGAGAGCCAGCTCACCAAGAGCCTTCTAGGCTAATTTTTCAACTCACCTTCAATGCCGACCCTCCCTTACTTCCCACACCTCCACCTGCTCCACATTATGGTTCGGTGAAAGACGAAGTTGTGCAATATGATTAAGGGCTATTTTATAGGGTTTTCTCATTTTCTACAGCCCAGGCTCAGAAGCAGTGTTTGTCACAGGACATCAGAGCATTACAGACCTGTCATCACCTTCTAGGTTTTTAAGAAGGTCTCACATGGACAGCCTCCGGTCCTTGCTTCTCTCTTCATGCATCTCCCAAAAGGAAGACAAATGGATAATACTTAATTACCCTGCTCTGCATGTTTCACCTCTCTTCAGCTCAGTGAAAATAAGCAAGACGTTACTGCACAAGCCTAGGTCCCCACAAACACACAAATAAGGCTCAGTGGCGTGAGACAGGAAAGCATTACCCCTTTGAAGCTCTGCTGACACACGGATCTGGGCTTCATTATCACCTCCGGAGTTCAGAGCACTGCTTGCTATAATTAGACACGTGCCAAAACTCGGGCAGAGCACTGCAGCCATTGCTGGTCACTCTGCTGAGACGAGCCTGATAACCAGCAGACCAGGAGTCCTTAAAGAGAGACCGAGTCCCTCCCTCTTCTCCTGTTTGAAAAACACCACACTGAATGTTTTAAAGACCATCGGGTCGGCTCATACTGCTGAGACCCCAGGGGCCTTGGCAAATGCCAAGCTCCTGCTCATAATTCATGTCATAAAAGGGGCTGGGGGTAGCAGGAGGGGGAGGACAGACTGGGCAGTGAGAAAAATGCCACTGGAAACTTCAGGAAAAAAACGCCATGAAAAGCTGACCTTTGCAAAACAGACTGGCATGCCAAGTACCATTTTCATAACTGATTAAATATATATAAAAGATTGTACACAACCATATTATTAGATTGTTAAATATGTATACTCAAATGTCTCCCGGAGTAGAATAGCTCTGCAGGAGCCATTCCTCACCCTTAGTAAATATTCAGGACGTTTTGGCATACTTGCTACATTTTTAAAACTGGAATCCTCGTCTATTTTTTCCCTTTGTTACACAAATCTGCAAATACTTTAGGGTCTGTGCACTACTGATCTTTCCACAGCCATTCTCGTCACTAACTTCAGATGCTTAATACTTTAGTAAAACTATAATTGGCCACCGTTCATTACGAGCTTTCTGAACAGGAGAGAAATGTTTATTGCTTTACGCCCAAGTCCCGCGGCGTGCTGCACACCACCCGGTCTGACAGCGAGCAAGGTTCAAGTTCAACAACGTGTTTAACCAACTCACATCCCAAAGAGGAATTTTTTGGTCTGGGTTTCCGTAACCGTTTAAAGGCTGATTGCTCTCACCTTATTTCTCACCACTGGAGCAGCCGTAACGCTAAAGTGAGTTTTTATATTCCACATTTCAAGGTACCGAAAGTAGGGGGCTCTAACTGAAATGCTGACATTATCCAGCTATGGTGGTGCAACCTCTCCACCATAATTACGTGCAGTTAGAGATAATAAGCGCTGCTGATTCAGGAGGAATATCTGATTGGGCAGGAAAATGGAGAAGTGTTGGATAATCTATTTCCTGAGTGGCAACAGCAGGCCTAAAGAGCGTAAGCAGAGGAACAGAGTTGGTAAGGAAACGACAACAAAGTCCAATCACGAATCCTTAGAGATGCTCTTACTCCTTTTATTGTTCATGTGATTGCAAGAGACCTAAAGGACTCATTCAGGACCCGTGTTAAAAGGACATCACCAAGTTCCCTGCGCGGATGGCAGGGGAAGGTCTGATTATGTGGCTGAGACGCTGGATGCCCAGGTGAGAGAGCAGAGAGCACTGATTTTCAAAAGAACTGTGTTCCTCCCAGCCCTCTTAAAAATCAAATGCCTTCAAAGCATCTCAAATTCAGCACCGAAAATGAAGGCACACAGAAAAGACTCACAACACGCATGCAATGCTACTTTTAAAACTGTCTGAATAACCGGCAAAAATTGCCTTGATATTACTGATATTATAAGGAAAAAAGCCTAATAAAACCGATAAAACTGTTTCAACCGGTTATTTTTTGTTTAAAGAGGGATGGGTAGGCTCTTTCTCTCCTTCCTCTTCTTTGTACCTTGGCCTTTGGGGTGGGGTGGGGAAGGGAAGAGGACTTTTGGTGAAAACTGTTCAGCGATTTTTATGCTTTCCCATACGTCTTCTTTTACCAGAGCTCATTCTAACTACCTACACACCGAATTTCCCACAAGATGATAAATATCTTGTTCGATTGATACAAAAAGTTCCAAATGCCACACTGTGATCGGCTCTAATTACTATTAATAAATGCATAATGAAAGTTGATAAGAGTAACAAACCATTCAGAAAATTTCTTACTACATTCACTCTACAGCATGAACTCCAAATTAACGGCAAGGCCAGCTGGCTATTAATAATTCCCAGATTAACAAAATGCAAGCAGCTCGCACAAGGATGAGCTTGGATTTTGCAATGCAAAATACCTGGGTAAATATTTAGCATAAAAGAAAAAAAAGGTAAAAGCTCCTGTTTGCCTAGGATGGGGTGTTATGGAAACAGATACAGCGGCTTTGCAACGTTTACCCCAAAAGGAGTGCAGGCACCAAGAGATGGGAGCACATCGCCCTTTCCCACCCAGCGGGACAGATGAGCCCACTGGTACCTGTTTGAAAAACCTGGTCCCTGTCTCCTTCCATCCCCCCAAAGCCACCCCAATCACCCACTGCAGGGGGCTGGGGAGGGAACACACACTTTCTGGTTGGCTTCCCATGTGTCGGATGCTTTAAGGCATTTCCAATTTAATATGTATTTCTTTTTAAAGTTAGTGGGATTGAAATAAATCCATACCGTTTGCCAATTCCCAGCTTATGTAATCAAAGTCAACTGTGCATTCATAAATTCCTCCCTTCTCTGCGAGCTGATCTGACAGTAGTGGGGGGGGGAAATGTAACAGGGAAAATATTCTCCTGTGGCACTGTCTTGATTTCCCCAGGAAAATAAAATGCCTTCGGTTTATAATGGGCTGGTAATGAAATAAACATTTTGAAATCCATAAAGGAACCTCAATAATAAGGTCTTTAAAAACTGCAGGCGCAGCCAAAGCAAGAAAAAAAAAAAAAAAAAAGGCAGAAATATGCCTGAAATTAAGTGGAGACAAATCACCAAGCCACAGACACGGCGAAGCCCAGCAATAGGCTCACCAGGAGAGGAAAGGGAGAGGATCCATTCAGCAGCGTAAGCTCACAAAGCCAGCATCTGCCTCCACCCTACACTAAACAAAACAAAGTCACGGCAGCTCCAGCAGTGGTCACTTACAAAGAACACCTAACTGGAGCTAGGTACACAGGAAGATCGGAGTTTTAAAGCCTTTTGTCTGCTCAGCCGGGCTCCCTGGTTAAATAAAAGTCTGCTGCTCCTCCCGACTGCAAGCCAGGCATTTGCATGGCTTAAAATGGCTGCAGCAGTTCAGGGCTCCTCCAACTTCTTGTAGGCAAGACCGCGGAGCACGGGAGAGGGGTGTCTTTCCTGGCTATACACTATTTTAAATTTAACAAAGCCATTGTAATTAGTCCCCTGAGTACCCCTCCAGTCACAGCTTCAGCTCCCAGCACTTGCTGTATGCTATGCAGTAATTATGCTACCAAGCTGTCAGAGCTTCCTTATCTGCATGCAAATTAGTTCATATGCTATACATCTGCTATAATGACAGTATTAAAACAAGAATTTTATAATGAAGCCGTCCTCTTTACAGCAACACAGCACAATTACTTTATTAACATCCTGCATATCGACGTCTGTAACCGCTCCCAGTCAAACAGCCAAGTTTTCCCTTCCTCCGTGCAGCGAGATCACCTCCACCTCTCTCCCCGCGCCTTTCAGCAAATGCAAAGAACAAGGACGGGAATTTCTCAGCTACCTCTGTCTAACACCGCTCCTTCATTGTTCCCGGGGAAGTACCGCACCAAATGCCATTAAGCGCGACTAGGTGAATAAATATTCCCAGAACGCTCCGAAAGGTTAGGAGATGAAACAGTCATAATCAAATCAGCAGCTGCTCGCTCCCAGCCTTGACATCAATCATCGGCTTCTGCCGACTGCGAGCGCCGCGGCCAAACGGTGGCGGGAGGGGGCCGCATCCCCCCGCCAACACACTGAGCAAAAAGAGGTGCCAAGAGCAGAAGGAAGCACGGGGTGAGCAAAACCTCTGAGTGGGCAACCCCGCAGACCTGGTGCCACCACGAAAGGCTTCTGTCTGGCGAAGGCACGCCGGTGCCGGAGGGGAGATCGCAAGGCACTGCTGCCTCCGCCCCTCGCCGCAGTGTGTGGGTGCTCCACGTGCCCACCGAGCATCCTCGCCTCGCAGAAACATTGGTGTTGGGACACTTCAGTGGGTCACGAACCTCTTTGCCAGCTTGGGTTTTGGAAGAAGTGTGCAGTTCTCTCTCTACAGAGCTTGTTCACAGTGACTGACCTCAAAGAAATGAAATCGATAGAGGACTTCACTAATTTCCTGGTGGGCGTTCCATGGTTCTTCTCTTCATTACCTTTTGAGCTCAGGTGCTTTTTTTCCCCTTCCCTTTAGCTGTAAGCTATGTGATCAGCCCTAAACCTTCAAATAAATATTTACATGTATTTTTCAAATACTTTAATTTTTAGCTCTGTTATTAACCTCCCAGTTTGCATTACCACACACCGCTGGTGCTTTGGGGGAGCTGCTGGGATCACCACTCCAGCCCTCTTGCAGGGGCATACCCTGGACCCAGGCAGCTGCATCTCCTGTATAATAAGGGGAGGTGATTAATAACAGGGGAATATCAGTTTAGGGACACTTCTATAAACTGATACAGATTACTTGCACTTTTGACCAAATGGCTACTCTTTGTAAGTCTGTTTGGGGATACAATAGTTGTGCTTTGTGGGTATCCTCCCCGAGCAGGAACAGAGGCATGTGAAAGTTGAAAAAAAAATAATCAACTTTTCCCCTTTTCATGTTCTATTTCCCTAAGCACCAGAAAGGTGTGGGTAGGTCTCAGCCAAAGTTTGAGCACTACTTTGTTCTTCATGCAAATCACCTCTTTCATCAATTATCTTAAAGCCATTTATAAACATGCCGGCCGTTTCAAAGCCAGGAGGAGATAGGTGAGAATTACCATGGACAGCACAAAGATACTCAGATAGGGAACAAACCCAAACGTCCTTTTGAAACCTGTACTTACAGCTTCAGTAAAGCTCTAAGCATTGACACCGCTGTGCATAAAACAACAAACAAAAGAGCCAGGAAAAGGCACGGAGCAATGCTGCTTTCTCCCCTACAAAAGCAGGTTTTATTTTTGTCAGCATAACCTGTAGTTTGCTGGGTTTCTGTGAGACCAAATATTTGATCAATTTATGAAAGGGATGGTATCGTGTGTTTGCCTGAAAGAATGGGGTCACCAGATTTCACGACCCTGGAGTTGATACCAGCACTCGGTTCCCATGAGACGAGTACCAAATTGCCTTTTTCCTGGGGGAGAATAGGAAACAAAATCAGGATATATCCCCGTCCTCCCGCAGCTACTAACAAGACCTTGTGTAGCCTTTGACACCACCCCATGAAATAACACAACACAAGCCGCCTTATTAGCACTCAGTGTGCTCCTACCCACACGGGCTGCCCTTTCAGAGCAGCCAGTTTTGCAACGAGCAGCTCAGTCTCATCTGCTGGAAATCTCTCCTGCTACTCTTCTGACACCTCTCTCTTACAGCTGTTATTAGGGGTAAGCTCTGATGTCCCTTAGCGTCCATAAAGAAAAAACCCTGTCATTAGCTCCAGTGGGGTTTGGGTCACGTCCTGGCGGTGGCATCCATCTCACCTAGCTTTCAAGATGACAAGGCAGGCATAACTCAGCCGGAGCTCACGCTCCAGGCTCCCTGTGCTCTCCAACGCTCATCCAGAGCACCGCTCACGCCATGGTGGGCATCCAGGAGCATCAATTTCTCCTCGTTGGCCTTAAAGGCCTTCTAGAGCTTTAGTCCAGGTGTAGACATCTGCAGGCAGGTGAGACAAAGCCCACCTCAGGAGCACCATCACCCAGCATCATCAACCCGGTGTCAGCAGCCCAGCCTCCTCAGAGGCAATGACTTTTTAGGCATGAACCCCTCCTTGCTGCTGTTATGGCTGCAGGCCCCTCTGTACTTCACCCGATAGTCTCAACTTCTTCATCCTATCCCTGGGCTTGTCCATCCAGTCTCCTCTCCTGCATCTCTGCACACTCCTTCAAAGCCTGTACAGTTTTTTTTCAATTTTACCAGTACATTCCCCAACAACACCCTCGTCAGAGCCATGAGCCTCTGGCAGCTGAGTTCCCATTGCCTACTGATGTTTTTGTTGCATGAATAAAGAAGAAATACTGCCATCAGCACGGTAATCTGCTGCAAAATAAAAGCACACAGAAATCACCTGCAAGGTGTGCTATTTTAGACGGACTGGTAATGTAGGTCAAGTTTTATTTAAAAAAAATCCTAGCGATGTAATCTGTAATGGAAAAGTTCTCCTCTGGGTTGCATCTGTGTTTATTAAGAAGACTCGTATGAGTTTTGAATCCATGCACTACTGTCTTTCAAAGGAAAATCACATAAGCTTATACGATTCCTGTTCCCTGATAACAGCGCGCCAACTCTACGTTTGCAGCCATACATCTTGAGAGATACTCGTGACAACGGAAATTTTATTTTTTTTTTGCACCTTACAAAGTAAATCTGATGGTGAAAAACCACCCAAGGCATTTGAGAATTAAATCTGGATCACTTCTCGAACCTGTTACACTTCTGGCTGCCCAACTCATTGAGGTGAGTATTGTCCAGGCTCCTCTTATATATAAACTTTCCTGAAGGCCATGGGAGCCAGTCCATGAAGAATTTAACAGTTTTCCTTGCAGCTTTGGCATGTTCTCTCCCTCATGGTAGCAATATTGATCCATCTGGAAAACTGTGGTAGCACAGCCAGACTGCAGAAACACTGCACAACCACCTTGATGTATTGCAATACTACAGTGACCTTGTTTTCAACATACTGTCATATACTTAGCGTCTACATGACCCATATAATAATGTAGGGTTTGGGCTTTTTTTTTTTTTTCCTTAAACAATTGAGATTGCTATTGCTCCTGAGCAAACTTTAATCATGATAGTATTTTAATTTTGTAATTAAAAAACACAGAAGCCAATCCCAAGCTGGGAGTACGATGGCTGCACTTCACAAAGGAGAGATCTGACAAGGGATAAAGCGATTTATTCACTCCTCCTTCCCTCACCTAGATATTAAATACTTCACAAAAGACCATCAGCAAGAAACCCAATTTGTAGCCACTAACAACCTTGGCAGTGTCCTCTGCAGCGCAGAACAGCTGTTCAGTTGATGGGCACCTTGTCCCAGCAGGGAAACGTAGAGCTTTTGCCACTCTAAATGTTTCAGCTTTTTGCTTTTCAAGCTCTTGCTTTGTGCCTAGCTTGCAGGAGAACCCTATACAGAAATACTGCCACCAAGACCACAAGGACTGGTAACCTGAGAAATTGCTCTGTTCTGCCATTTGTCTCATCTTAAACGTACTTAAATTCAAACAAGCATTTACATTGCAAGCAACCTTTGTTGCTTTTGAAAATTTAAGGAAACAACACATGACCTTTGCTGAGACTTTAAGCACTCGGATCCAGCTGCTGCCATTTACACTGACCATAACCCAGCTGTGCTGCAGCTCCTCACTGCGTGGTCCTCCTTAGACCAACCACTCAAAGCCTGAAGAAATAAATGAGAAAATCCCCTTTCGTTCTACCTTTGCACTGAGCTAAATGCATTTAAATGCTCACCTGACTGTTCGCTTTCTAACTGTAATACCTGCACAAACATTTTACATCTCATCCTGCAGCAGAAGAAGAAAGGACGAGCACAGCCCCTTCCTCCTGCAAGCTGGGGAACACACGAGCCCACCATCTTTATGTGGTGTCTCTGAAATTTCTGTTCCTGAAACGCTTTCCCAGACTGCTGTTTATCACCACATTCAGGATAAGCAAAGTAGTGTCAATCTCAAAACATCAAAAAACACGGTTCTCAAAAACTGGTTTGGGTCTCTGATTTCCAAATTCCTTCAGCTGCTGCAGTGTGCGTGCGATGCTTTGTACTTTCGGCAAAGCAAACAACGTTAAGAAGGGGAATTCTGAAGGGCATCTCACATCCCATCTCTAACCATCCAAAATGGGTATCCTACCTGGTAATGTTCCTTGTAATCTTGCTGGAGAAGAAAAGTAGTGTGCACCTAGAAACCTTTCACAGAAAGCCATATGGTTTGGGATGCCTGCATAACAAAGTGACTGGTCTTTTCCCCGCACCTAAATGAGAATTTACAAGATACAGGAGGCACAAAGTTTGTCTACAGCCCTGCATCCAAGTAAGACTACATTTTAGGAATTACACCAGACGAGACTTGTATTCAGTATTTGAAGCTGTAAAAGGTCATGCAGATGACGATGGGAAATACACAGCCTGAAATCTGGTTTAATATATTGCAGATCCTACTTCTTAGTCTTCAGGAAGCTGGATGATTTAGTAGAAATCTGAGGGGCAAAAGTAACAGTTTTGCTGTTGTTTATTACCTTGCACTAAGTGATTAATACAGCGGTTTATTGCCTTAGTTGCACAAAAGACGCGTGTGCCAACTCCTCAGGCAGGCAGAGAAGCACCACGTTGCTTCACAATTAAAAACACCATGGAAGAGAGCCAAGGGTGAAAGGTAGAGAAAATCCTAATCTCACTCAAGCAGTAGGAATGAAAAAGCAGATATGGCACAGAAATCTTTCTACCTTTCCTTCTGCTGCTTCAGAGATTGCAGACAGACACACCAAGCTTACTAGGAGTCCAAGCAATGGTGAGAAAACCAAAGCAGAACCTGTTAATGCCTCCTGCCTGAACAGAGGGACCATCACACATGGATGTGAGACATAACAAAGTCCATACATACCTCTTACCCATTGCTGTTTTATCTTAGGGAATGTCTACTAGCAACTCATCCCACCCATCTGCATCTAGCAGTGTTTCCACATCCTCCTGAGTGCCATTCTCTATGATGCCCTAAAGCCAAAAGACCCCCCTGGATGGTCACTAGCTTGTCAGGGTGCCAGGACCACCAGCTTCTGTCCCACAAGTTGTTTTAGAGTCTCCTTCTTTCTGTATCAGATGTTGTTGGTCACCTTGTGCACAGGTTTTATGCTCTCTGAGCACCTGCAGCACCAGGCATGGCTCTGGGCCGTATGCAGCGTGCCCTTCCCAGCCTGCCTTCTTTGGCTTTAGGTGTAAGCCATACTCAAAGCAACGTGCCTGGAAATCACACAGAACGCCGGCTCACTCAGCAGTCGTTGCAAACACAGGTAGTCCTTATTGACCAAGCACGGCCGGGGGCGCACTGGTCACTCCCAGAAGTGGTCTCTGAAGCCCTCTGCAGACTCTATTCTACAGCGGTGCACAGGGAAAATACAAAGACTCTTGTTTAAATAAAAATAAATGCACTATACCAGAATACAATTTTGCATTGATACCAAAAAATCACTTAAAATACTTTAAAAAAAAAGTTTTAAAATGACAGCTTTCAAGTTTGATTGCACAGCCCCTGCTCAAGCCTAGATGTGGGCCTCTCAGAGGATAAGTACAAATTTCCAGGTTCATTTCCTATCAATCTAGGAAACTTGAGATACCCCCCATCTTTGCATCTAGACAAGCTGTGTTTGGTGCGGGACAAATCCACTCCATCCTGTCCTCAGCTCTGGCACATTGAATTTCATAAGGAAGAACAATTCCCAGCTATCTCTGTGACCTATAATATTAAAAATGTCACATAAAAGATTAATTTGTTGGTAGAGAGCAGAAAAGAATTTTCTTTTGCCAGAGACAGATTTTTCCTTTTTAAGCAGATGTCACCAGTTCAAAGTCCATCTGAGATGTTCAGTTCAAACATATATTACAAATTTATCTCAGCTATCACTACCGTATACTTGCTATACAATTCACACACAAACACGTATTTCACTCTACATAAGGATATTTAACACAAAGAGGCTCTGGGTTAATTCCTGTTAATAAGGCAAGATGTTGCCAACATGAGTTCTAGCTCGGTATGTTTGCTCACCCCTCTTCCCTGCAAAAACCTGCAACTGAACCCCCAAAACAGCAACGCAGAACCCGCATGGCTGCTGCTTTCTGATCAGAGGTCATTGTGAAGAGATGACCTGTGGTTAAACAAAATCCATCAACCATTTGCCCCTATAAAGAAAAATACCAGGAGGAAAATAAGGGGATTTTGTGACATCAGTGGAAAAGCCCAAGAACATGCTTAATGCCATACAGCTCCACCAGGGTACAAACCTGCAGCAACTGCAGTTAAAAAGCAGGGCTTTGGAAGCCAGCTCGAAGGATGCCCAAAGGTGCTCACCTCCCACTGTCCCCAGCTGCTCCTGCAATTCAGTGGCAGCCAGGCACCTTGGCACCTTGTCCCCTGCTCTAACTTCTTCCACATATGTTCTCTTCAAAAGGCATTTTAAGACCAAAGGACGAGCCAAAAACCTAGGGGGGACTTTTGATCACTCCCAGCGTGGAAGGTCTGACATGGCATTCCAGTTCCTGCCATTGCAGCGAATACGGCCACAATAAGACTTCTTATTGTACCTGGAGAAGCCTAAGCTCACAATTCCAGTGAGAGAATTGCCACCACACATAGGCTGGGTTTTCTTGTTTTTTCTTCTCTTCCACACTCCCTGAGGTGTAAACACATCCCTCCTTGAAGAGATCTTGTATAGGACACGACTCTATTCTGAACGCTATTATACCTCGTGGCTTGATATATTAAAAGTGGCTGAAACTCTGGAAAAGTTTTTAAAGAAACCGGTGCTGCTGCTGGTCAAGGTTATAACCTACATCTACTAAATAATAATTTGTGAACTATGGAATATCTCTTCCATGTTTCTCAATTATTCCCAATACTCAGTCCACACAACTAGATTAACATAAAAAACAGGCAACATCAGAAAGCTATAAATTTTTACAATAAATCAGCCACTTCCCCTTCATTAGGCTTTGCACAGTTCATATTATTTCCTTTCTGGAGAAAATCATGACTAGTTACTGTCTGCCTTCAGAAACAAAACTATCAGTAACATTTCCACAGGGATCCTCTGAAATGCATTTCTAATAACGCACAGGTTAGAAGGTTTTCAGCATCCAGCATTTAAACTTTATGGTCCCGATGACACTGTGAAAGGCACATGTGCTTAATAACAAATCTTGCAAAGAAACACGTCTTAAAACATGTAACCGCTTGTTTAAATATAGAGCAGACGTGAATTTGGGCACTCACTCAGTACAGAGGAGCAGGTTCTATTTATTGCTCCAGCAGCCAGCCTTAGTGCAGGAATGACTGACTAGGCAGATAAAGGCTCTTACCCTGGGCTGGGCTGTATATAGCACTTCATCAGTACACTTAGGGCACTTCACTGAAGCAGGGATGTATTGTTATCCCTATTTTACTGCAAAGGAAAAGCTTCCCAAGGTTACAAAAGAAGGTCAGAAACTCGTATCTGCAACCACCACCTAGATACAGTAATTCCCATGCTTTGCCCATTAAGCCACAATGTATGAGCTTCACAGTCTGAGGTTTTAAGTAAACATTTAACTCATTTCTCAACGAACCTATAAGCATTCACAGTACTTTGTCTTCTAAATCGGATTCACTTAGGCTAGCCTCAGCTGTGTCCGAGTACACGCCACTGATGGCCCAACTCTCCTCTCTGGAAACACAGGGAGGTGGAGTTACTTTTGCTTAAACTTCACAGGGAATACACAGGGCCCTGATAGATCTCACTTAAATAGGTCAATCAAGAAATATTTCATGTCTTGACAGTAGAAATTTAGGCAATGCTTAGTAAATCTCAACGGAAGGAATAGCACAAAGCAATCTGAGTTAGGGTGATGCATATAGCAACGTGGTCCTTGTGGATGAGACCTCCTACCATTCCCTGCAAGGGAGGTGACACACAAAAGATGTCACCCTGGCTGGACCACAACTCCCCCACACCTCCATGCACCACAAAATGGGGCTTGCAAGTCCCGTCGCTCTCCGTCACATTCATTTTGGCCAGACCAGCCAGAGATGGCAACCCTTTTTGACCTCCAAAGGCAAAAGGAAGCCTCAGAGCACTTCTGATTAGAACTGCACAGCTGAAATGTTCCTTGTAGTGACTGTTTTCTTTGGTTTCTGCTGGCAGACAGCAGTTCGCTTACCTTCGCTGCATTCCCAGCTCCTTCAGCATGGCATCAGCCTGGCAGAGAGTCCAGCCCCAGCGCTCACAGCTGACTGCTTGGCATTCCCTCCTCTGCCTCAGTTTGCTTTCTTGTTTTACCATGCAAAGACTAATGAGTTCATTTTAATAAAGTGCTGAGCAGGCTATTTGACACAAGCCTCATCTTCCAGGCGGTGCCAAATACCTCGGCTCCCGCTGAGTGCCAGGCCATCGGCGCTGCTTGGCTGCGGGGAGCAGGACCGCGGGGCAGGCAAGAAACAGCAATGCCATTTCTGGGGCAAGGCAGAGACATGTCCTACAATTAGTGACGTGCTAGTAGTGAGAGACAGAGTCAAAATGATGAAGTGAAAAGTCTACAAAGGAGAGCTACAGCCTTTATTTGCAGCCCTCTGCTTCACGGCTCAGCCACTGCAACTAGGCCTCAAACCCTGACACAGCCATCACTCGAGGGCTGCATTTTCTACGCCTTTTATTCTGAAACACAGCAAGGAAACAAACGAACGAGGAACAGCTTTCGCAGAGAAAGCAACTGAAAGCCAATTGTGCCAGACATCTCTGCCCAGACTGCCTGGCCTGTTTGAGCCGCGATGGCGTGGAAACAAAACCTAAGTGCATTCAGCACAAGCTCGCATCCCCGCATGCACAAACTCACACCGACACCACCGCGGCGCGCAGAGGAAATGGCTGTGATGTGAGCATTTGCCAGGAATCACCGAGGAATAATGGAGCCTCTGTTCCCATTTCCAATCAAGAAAAGCTCACGCACCACAAGCACCTCCGCGCTACCAGCAGCAGATCCAGCACATAAAGCTCTTTAAGAGAGCTGCACGGGGAAGTAGTGGGGAAATAGGACACTCCAGACTCTCCAGAGATTGGTTTCTATTTTCATGGCTTTTTTTCATTTTATTTATTTATTTATTTTTACAAGCAAAGGGACTACAGAAAGGTGTTTAAGCTACTACACCCGCGTAAGTAAAGTTTACACGGTTTGCCAAGGTCGGAGAGCATCATCTCACAAATTTTCACAGCCTGCAAACAACTTCACAATCCTAAAAATATCTGTGTAACTGTCGTGGCAGGCAATCAAACACTTGTATTTTTTCCTGTACAAAATTGTTTCCAACATACTCCACCTTGAGAGCTAAAGCACGTTTTCAAAAGCAAAATCCCTGTATCTCAGCAAAATAGGAGACCTAAAGCAAATAGCTTGTGCAATCACCCTCAGACATATGGGACCTGGGAGTGGTGAGACAACTCCTCCCCTGCAAGCACAAGGCATTTCACACTGCAAACCATGCTCTGGAGATGGCTAGGGAAGAGTGAAAGGTCAGGACCCGCTTAGAATAAAAAATCAGTTTGCAATCTTAGTTACAAAGTTAAGATACTATAATATATTTTTAAGCAACTCGTTACTAATTTATTAAAACACTAAGGCTTCTTTGAGATTGTTAGAGATCATTAGTTAAACTGCTATTTAACAGTGCACTGATTCACAGCATGGGGAATTCATTCTTATGCCATTACAGATACACATACAATATGCGAGTATATATTACAGTTCATTTTTAAAAAGTGATTTTGCATGCAAAATAAATAGGCTTTTTCACATCTTGTCTATGAACTAGATAAATCTATTTTCAAATAACAAACCTGTAACTTCCTGGAGCAGTAAACAGTACTTCTAAAGAAACATAAATATTATTTTGACACTTGGGTACCTCACGTAGCAATAAACAAAGCCATTAATAAAGGCAAGAAGGCATGGCGCCATGCTTCAGGAGATGCCAGACCATCACCTTTTTGAAAGGGTCAGGTGGCTTTAGAGAGAGGCAACAACCTCATTAAAGCCCTATGTCTGCCTGGAGATTTTCTCATTTGTTCAGGCCGAGAGATGTCTCGCCTCCTTTCAAAGGATTAACAAAGAGAAGAGAAGCAGTGCTTCTTTGTCCAAGTTATTATATTTAATAAGAAAAATAAATACTAATTAGAATACAAACCAACAGCAGTCCTGATGAAGTGGAGCTGTTTTTCTCCCCCATCAATCAACAACCGGACCGCAGAGATGGGATAACCACACGGTAGAAGGTCTCATTTAATTGACTGATACGCTGGAAACCTTTGACAGAAAGTGGTCAGTTTGAACTTTGGGCTCAGTAATGAGCTCTCAGATTTTCCATTTGACAGAATGGACCGCAACTGTCCTGCATGACTTCATTTAGCTTCATTTCATAACTACAAGCCTGTTCTTTACTATTTTTCCCCAGCTTAAATACTGCTTTTTCAAAGCAATGCCAGGAAAAAAAAAAAAAAAAAAAAAAAAAAAGAGAAGAAGAAGAAGAGAGAGAAACCAATTTTAATGAACTCATGCAAATATAAGCCTGGTGAAATGAAATCACAGACCTAAGCAGAATACTGCATTGAACACATTTGTATGTTTTATGCAAAGCTCATCTAAATTTGAGTAATTGAACCTAATTTGGCAATCTGCACAATCAGTTTGCAAACTTCAACCACTGAATTTTAAGTATAAGCCTGGAAGATCATTAACATTTGTATTTATCACAGAGGCCACGATCCAGCAGAGTTCTAAAATCTGTGTTCAAGTGTTTTGAGCAAGGTCTTCGCATACACATGGCATCTAAGAGAGTATCAGGAGCTCTACATACAGAGAAAAGTCTTTGATATGTTCTGATCACACAATTTTAACCTCAAACCAATCTCAAATCTCAAACCAAATGTCAAATCTCTGAAGATTAAGGGTAGGAGCTTTCCTCTAAAAAGCCTAGCATCTTTACTCTCCTTCACCACTATCCAAAAAACATTCCCCTGATCATTACCATTGCTCTACAGCTTTCCATCTCCACCCCCTCCTCTTCTGCAAGAGCCCCGTTGCCTGCTGGTTCCCTCCTCAGGCAGATATCCAGCTGGCCCTTTTCCTTTCTGCGTGCACCCGGACCCCGTTGAGCAGTGGATAACTGGACGTACTTCCCATGCTCCAGGAACGTGGCAAGAGCACCCAGCTGCTTAATAAAGGGCAGTTCTCCCCTGCTCTCCCCAGCACATGTTTTGGCTGCAGTAAGGGTTATTTTTCATTCGTGCCTCCCCTTTCTTCAACAAGAAAAATGCAATGGGTCTTGAACTCATAAAAATGTTCTTGCTCCAAATAGCTTAAAATACTTTGTAGGAAGGAGAACTGTTTCCCATCCAACTCTATTCATTACTTTTTTTTTTTTTCTTTTTTTTTTTTTCTGAAGGCATCTCCTCAAAGAGAAGGCGAAGCACATTTTTCAAGGTGAAAACTGCCAGTCTGAATTTGATTCAAAGTCTGAATCCATTTCCATGGGAAGCTTCACAGCCACTTACTCAAGTAGAGGAGGGTAAGCAGCCTGGGCTGGTATCATAAACCCTCTCCACGCAACCAGAACACCACCAGAGTTGAAATATGGTTGTGTTTCAGTAACATGGTTTTAAATCATAGGCATAGCCAAGATTTATTAAGGCAGAACTGTGCTAGAGCACATGCGAGTTCAGTTTCTCTCCATGTGTCCTCAGGAAATGTGTTAATTGCTCACAGCTCTAACACAGATTTTCAATACATCTGCAAGACACAACAACACACATGCTAGCACTGGGGGGAAGGGGAAGATCTGATTCTTTCCATTGTACAATCTAGATATTCAGCACATTTCAGCATCACAGCTTTACGCCTTCCCAAAGCTCCCTTTCCTACCGCCCCGTCCTTCCCTCCAGCTGGCACAGCGCTGCACCCCAGCTCCCCACCCATCACCGATGTGGAGGGACGCAGCTTGCCCTCTGCACTCCTCCTGGGGACTTCTGATCAGGGCAGGGTGGCAGAGGACAGGTGTAACTGTGCAGTGATGAGCAAATGCTGCAACCCCATACCTCAAATCCCCACAAGTCCTGCCTCCTCTATCTCTGATCAGTAACATACACATTTGATCACATATCGATGCTGCAAATTAGATTTTGTATTTTTGTAAGCCTTCTTAACAGCTGTGACTTGAAGCAATGCTATTTAGGCAAGAATTCAGAGGAGCAATTCCCCAAATCAGACTGGCTTTACAAAGGACTCCTGTTTCTCCTGGGGCTTCTACAGTGTAGCCAGTTACAGGTATCTACATTCCCATCACACTCCTGTTGTCAAATTCTCTCTAATTAAACTGAGAGCAGTAAAATCACGAGGAGAAAAATTCAAACTTACTTGGCCACAAAACATTTTATGCCGATTGCTGCTTAGGTGGAAGAAACCATGTGCTGGAGATGAGCTCAGGTCAGCTCCAGCTGTAAGCACACCAGCCATGCACAGCAGCATCCCATAAACCTAGGTAGTTCTTCCTGTGGAATAAACTAACCACCTGAACCACACCGAATGCTTAGGACACGCTGCTCTGATGGCCAGGACCTAGCAGGCCCTCAGTAGGTGTGCAAATGAGAAGCTATCAGGTGCTCTATCAGCATCAAGTCCAAGACAAGAGCCCGTCTTCTGAAGCAGACCTTTCCCCGTAACTGCAGAGCAATCCAACTCCCTACATCCCAGCGGCTCATTCATCCCAGCCTGCCAGCTTGTAGAGAAAGAGCTGCGGTGGTGTTACGATGGTTTGAAGTGGGAGGTGTCACCAGGACTGAACTGTAAAGATGTGCCTCAGACTGCTCCTGACAAACACTGCTCTTCACATGCTGAAGCAGAGGAATGACAAAGAGCAGCTGCTGAAACACACCTGGGCAAAACCCCTTTGTGAATCTCGGAAGCACAGCCACATCCACGGGGCACGAACTCCACCGGCCAACGTAAGCCTGACTGACCACGTTGCACTCCCTCCAGCCCTCAGTGTGTGCCTGTGCTCACCAAACTCCCAAGTTTGATCATCAAACCTGATCCAAAAACGCCGAGACTCCTCCCTTCAGTGAGGGCTCCATCAGGTGTCTTCATTAATCACAGCTGACAGATTTTAATTTGGGGACTTTGGAGGGAGCGTGGAATGGGGCTTCGTGTCTTGTTTCATACGAGGAGACGACAACTCAGATCTGCAGTGCCTGATTAATATTTTATGACTGTGATCCACTGGGTATGCGGTGTAATTCCGGTGGCTTGTTTTGCTCTACGTCTGCTGCATCTCCAATGCTATCTGCAACGGCTTCGTGGAACAACACTGAACAGAGGTTTCAGTCCAGCAGGACAGCACCGGCTGACCTCTCATTGCTTCGTGTAATTCGGAGGGAGCAACCATTAAACAGGAACTGAAAGCGCTTTTCAACTTTTACAGGGAAAAAAAAGGCACCAGAGATTTACATATAGATAGTATTTCAGGGAAGAATGATGCTGATTTCTCCTGCCTTGCATTTATTTTCCGAGCCAGCGTACTGGAGCGGTCAGAAGCGAAGCCTGCGACAGGGCACTGCTGAATACACATCTCCGTGTCCTCACCGAGAGCTCAGCGTGCTAACATTAAAACGACATTAAAACCCAGCGCAATCAATCAGAAGAGCTAATGACAGCAAAACGCATAACCTTAAGCACAATTCTGCAGCCCAGATCCATCTTAAGCCTTTGCCCCGAGGTCCCTGATCTAACTTTTTAGGGAATAAAGGGCTAACTTAAAATTTGACGATGTGGGGCACGGCAGGGTCTGCCCCACAGGCAGGCAGTGGCTGTAGCCCAGAGGCATTCAAGGTACCAGTGCTGGTAGGTCCCAGACCTGCTGCCTGCGGGGACACAACAGCAGGGACAGCTCTTCTGAATCACCAAGATCTTCACACAGCTCGGAGAGAAAGCTTTCTGGTTTCCTTGCAACCTATGAATAGGGTGGTTTGTTTTGTGTTTTTTTCTTTTTTTAACCCCCCATTCAAAGACTTCTAATAGCATATTACTCAAAAACTCCTATTCTCTCCTAGGAATACAAGCAGTGCTTGTTATGAACTCCGTCCTAGGAAGGTATGTGTTGGTGAAAGACCGGGATATTTCTTGATCTCCAGTCTCTTTATGCAGCTTAATGCTAATGAAAGGAAACCATTTTTTTGCACACAGTGAAAGGGAACAGATGGTGTCACAGTTCTGCTGTGGAATTTAAGCAGTGACAACCTATACAGCAGATCAGCATCACTGGCAAAACTCTTTTCAGGCAGCAGCATGGAGGGTTTATTTTGTTTTATTTTTTGTTACTACTCACTATTTTGAAAGTCTTTTTCTTTCATTTTTTACCATGAAACCTGAGGAAACAGTATAGTAATCCCACCATCCTGCAAAACCTCAGAAGAGGCATGATGACCAGCATTGCGAAGGGACAGCTGAAAAACAGCACCTCATATTGCAAGCCATGATTTTCCAACCGTGCATCTATCTAGACACCAGTCGCTGGAGAGCAAACCAACGAGGGCTAAAAAGGGACACTGCCAAGCTGAAAATCACTCCTCTGTCTGAAATGTGGTCCCTAGTCTAATTATGCCTGCAACACAGATAATGGGGAAAAAAGAGGTCTTTTTTTAATTATTTTTTCATAGTTTTGTATTTTATACTTTTAGTTGGCAATATTCTTTGTGCAGTTCATCTCATTGCTTTGTTTCTAGGCTCACCTGCTTTCATCCTGGGGAAAAACAAAGGTGAAAGAGCACAGAAATCACAGCTGGAAGTTGACTCTGAAATTCTGGATTTTAAAGGGACGGAGATTTCACATAATTTGCTCCTGTTTTTGCTTATTACTTTGTTAATTACATTTTTCAGACCCTACCAACAATCAAGGCAGACATATGTTTTATATGCGGATCCTACTAGAGGCATCTGAATGCCCACAAAGCATCCCCCTCTGGTGAGGCAGCCACATGCAGCTTGAAGTGTCAGTTTTTAGTATTTTCATTCCTTCAGATTTATCTTCTCTCAGTTTACCTGAACTGCCTGTATGAGTGCTTTATACCCATACCACCAAACAAAACAGATGATATGCTCATCCACTCCATAATTCACATAAAAATAGCCAATCTCAGCTCACCCCATATCCCACAAGAAAAAGGATTAACCAGGCAGTGGCATCCTTGGAGAAGAACAAACCTCAGGCTGCAGGAGGAGGAGGAATGGGAGCTTCCCAAACCTCTGACCCCTTCCAGGAATGTCTGGACCCACTCCACTTGGGAAAACAATTTTGCACAGGGGTAGATGATATGCAGCCAGAGTTACCCTATTGTAAGCCCTGCCATTATGGTCACTGAAATGAGCCTGAGAAAACCAGCTCTTAGACACATCTAGAAACTCAAAGGGTCCTTTGGGCACGTTGCCATTTGCAATGTGCTCAGTTCTCACCGTGGGGGACAACAGCACTCAGCCCGTAAAATGCTGTGAAGCCAAATTAATATATTCAGCTGTGAGGTTGCATAGATGAGGGACGTGAGATCCAGGGAAGGCAGAGCAGGAGGGGCGCCACCACCCCAAGTGCTCCAGTCTTCAGTGGGGAGCGGGCTCTGGCTTTGTGCTCCCCTAGGTGTGGAACACATCAGGCTCTAGAGCTAATGGGTAGCACAAAGGAGAAGCTCCTCTCTTCAATGCACATAAGGCCCAGCCCCAAATTCCCCGACTTGGCCAGGAGATACATGCATATAGGGGGGTTAATTAACGCTTTGTCATCAAGGGCTGCTTCGCAGACCTGGCGCCTCCAGGAGCAGAGCCCCCAGGAACCATTCCTCCCACAGCACCAAACCACTCTTGACTTCAGAAGTGACAACCTTTACAGGAACAACTGAACGGAAACCCATTTGGGATGGGAGCACTTCAAGGGTGGAAAAGAGACGAAATATTCGTAGGGAGTGGATTCTGAGCTCGCAGGAGCTCACGAGATGCAGCCTGCTGAGGGACACGTCTTGCAGGGAGGGACCACACACCACCTCCCAGTGCCTCCTCCGAGCAGAAGTGAGACACTCCGGTTATAAGGCATTTATAGGGCATTTCTTAAACACATCAGGTAAAACAACCACTGTGCACCAAAGCATCTGTGCTCGTGCGGCAGAAACTCAACAGCTCTTACACAGCAAGTGTGAAGTGAAGAAGCAGAAAGAGAGGAGATTGTCAGTAACTAGGGTTAATCCCTGCAGGTAATATCCACTCCGTTAAATCGTGCAGCATTTTCCAGTCTGCAGATTCTCAAAATCCCATTGAACATCTCTCTCCCGGTGCAGGCAGCCCCATCTGAGCTCCCCCCAAATTCTGCAGGGCTGTGTGTGCAGGCAGCAGCCGGTTAACTAAAGGCTGCTGGTGCTACCCCGGGAAGCTGCAGGGGGGTGGGCGAGCCGCACAAAAGCTCTCAGCACAAAAGGCCATCCTTTTCATCCCTTTTCCTTCTCCATTTTCTCCAGCTGAGCCATAGCTTTATTCAATCAAGTGTTTAAAAAAAATAGATGCAAATGTGGGAGGGGGCCTGACTTGGAGGGGGGGGGGGGGAATTACACAGGGGAACAGCTAATTTAATACAAACACTCAGATTTAGAGGGTGAGGGGATGGGGGGAGCTTTCAGCTCTCATCTTCTCCCTGCTTCCAAACGAGCCCCCTTCAGCCCACTTCCTGGCACTCGCAAAAATCCATGCAGCACGCTACAGACATTTTCTATTTTTTTTCTTTTCTTTTTGTCCCCCCCCCCCGCCTCCCCGGAGAAGATGCGAGGTGCCCGACACCGAAAGGACAGCGAACATCTTTGCATTCCCAGCCAGAGCCGCACAGTGCACATAATCACATAAAAAACATGGCTGGCTGGTGCATCGACAGATGCAAACGAGGAATACCAGACTTAGCCTTATTTAGATCACGGCAAAATTAAACGGGGAGGAGGGGGGGAGGAGAGAGAGAGAGAGAGAAAAAAAAAGGGAAATAATTGTGCCTGTGTAACATGGCTGCACAATTTTCAAAGCCTCACGACTGCCAGCTTGCAGGGAGCAGGGAAAATGTGTGCCTGCTCTGAAGGGAGCTGTTCCTGCCACCCTGCAGCACAGCCCCTTCCCTCAGCTCCCCGGGCAGCAGGCAGGCATGCCGGCCGGCCGGGCGAAAACCAGGAAAGAACTAAAATAGTTTACCTGCTCAGTGCAACTTCACGGGAGCCCGGAGGTAGGGATTCCAGAAGAAACGCAGCCCGGAAAACAAAAACCTGCTCGGATCCTTCTGGCAGTCCACGGTCTCATCTACATGCGTCTGAGCAAGCCCTCACCAGCAGCTGCTTCTTTTATCAAGCCCACAGGCACGGCGAATTAGTCCGGTGAGGCAGTTCGGTCAATGTGGGCTATTCACAGCGTGGCTGCTGGGCGAGCACGGCTTCTCCTGTCCCCCTGTCCCCGGGTAGGCACCCGCCCACCTCCACATGGCCCTGGATAAACACGGCTCCCGCAGCACCCACGGCGCACACCACATGATCCTGGCAATCAGCGGCGCGGGCAAACGCCGCCCGGACCTCTCGCTTCGCCCGAGCAAGATGCCAAAATCAGGGCAAAAAGGCAAAGCTGAAAGGAAGGGTTTATTTGAAAGGCAAAATCCTTTTTTCCCAACTCCCCTCGCCTTTTCTTTCCCCCCTTTCCCTCTGTCTTTTTTTTTTTTTTTTTCCTCTTTCAAGAAGGAAAAAAAAAAAAAAAGCGAATGCAAAGACCTGAAGATTGGTAATATCTTCCAAATAACTCAGTTCTGAAAATGAAGTGTCACTGACACAGTGTCATTCAGACCTCCAGTGGGCACAGAGCATCGGGCAGAGATCCCAGATCAAGTTCAAGATGCTCCTGGAGAGATGCTGTCCACAGCCAGCACCTCCCTGCTCTGTACAAAGCCACAGATTTTTGTTGTTGCTTCACAAAAAGAAAACATGACGAGCCTTTTTTCCTCCTCTCCCCACCAAGAAACAGTGTAAGATATTCATACAGGAACAAACACACACACACACTGAAATGCAGCGCAGGGAGGTGGCAGCCGGCACACTGCCTGCCATCCCTGGAGTGGGGAGCAAGCCCACTGGCCAGGGCACAGGCTTCAAATACACCCATGAGTAGGATCCCCGAGGTCAAACATGAGGAAACATGTATAAAAGCCTCTATTCTATCAGTACACAAAGAGCCTTTCCCCATCCCAAAGGTCCTCTTGGTCATCTCAACTCTCCCTTCGCCAAGGAGGGCACTGAGTTGGGAGAGTTCCCCCAGCAGCCTGGCAGGTGGGTGCAGGCTGCCTGCTTCTCATCAGCATTTGCACTTAACCAGGAGTTAGCACAAACCACAGATAAGCACTCATAAGGTATTTGATACTTTAAAAAAAAAAAAGCAGGCTTATCCCAAAAGCAGATACTAGGAATACATCACGGCGTAACAATGCCCACTCTTGTCGTTTGCGTAAAATCCTGGTTCCTGAAGCTGTCACACCCAAACCACAAAGACACGGAACTCCTCAAAACCCGCTTCCCTTCCTAGAAAGGGAAAGGAGCTCAGTGTTTTTACAGCTCTGAAGGAGAAGTTGTAAACTGCTGGAATTCCTCAGTGGCTTAGGAGAAAAAAAGAAAAAAAAAAAAAAAAAAAAAAAAGGAATAATTCTGTAAGAATGAAAGCAAGCAAGCTGGTGCTTTCCTTTGCCATGCCCAGCTCCTCAGGACCTGACTCAGATGCTGTAGGGCTGGGGCTGAGCTGCACACAAAGCTCTACCCAGGTCCCCTGTCCGAACCTGGCTGTGGGCAGCAAGAGAACACCTTGACAAAGGAAAGAGCGAAGCACGGAAAGCATCCTGCAGTGGGTTACAGACTGATTTCAGGCTTGGTGGACGAAGTAAAACAGAGCAAGAACTGGAGGGGTAGGGAGGGAGTGTGGCCTTCAGCAATCCCGAAAGGCAAAGCTGTGCCATCGCTCCCCAGCAATTTCCACTCTCAGCCACGAGCTCTTACCTCTAATTTGCTCCTGAGCAGGGCGGTTTGGTGCCACCCCTTTGCTCTCCTGCTCCCTCATTACCTCTCTTGCCTGAAAGGTGAGAGGAAGCAGGAGGCAGGATTGAGGCCGTTTCGGGATTGCATTGCGGAGCATTTTAATAAGCTCAGCACATCTCTGTCCCACGTGGAAGTTCAATCCACGATCCAGCCAAAGGGCAGCCTGCACTGCCCTCAAACCTGCAGCTGCTGCTCCTGGAAACAGGCGAGCAGCCGGGGCCCCCACCCTGGGGAGGTTCCTGCACATCCACCCGCAGCTGTGGGGTACCACAATAGACCAAGGAGGGCACGAAGCATGTCCCTTCTGCTCTGTTTGGCAAAATAGGAGCACAACTGACACCGCTGCAGGAGAGATGAAGGATGCTGCACCCCCAGTGCCTCTCCTGGCGATCCCATCACAGCTGGCACCCCGCAGGATGGTGCCTTAATCTCCCCCCACCTTTATGCAGGAGCCGCTGCTCCTCGGCATCCCGGGGATCACAGGGGACTCCGGGTGCTCACAGCACAGGGAAAAGGCTGGTTAACAGTCAAGCAGGAACAAAAGGTCGAGTATGCACAATGCAAAGCTATGCAGGCCAGGTGTGATGCACGCAATGCAAAGTGCAGTTAGCCAAAGACCTGTTTTCAGGCTTAATTAGAATTTAGCTCTGATAAAAGGCCAAACCATCCTCCCATTTAAGGCAATAGAGTTTGTCATTATCCTTGATGGCAGCAGGACATGGGACATTAGGATAAAAACCAGTTCATTTCATCACCTTGAATGGGTGAAAATGAGAGTCGATTCTTTACGGTCCCATTTTATTCCTAGAACTTAGAGCAGTGCTAGGATTTAGCTTCATATTTCTTAAAAATTACTTGAGGCAGGACAAAGCGATGCCATTTCCCCCCTGTATATTTGATCACTTGTGGAGGAAATGCAATTTAGTCCTCCAAAAATCCATGTTGAAATCTTTCTCTCCCTCGGACCCGTGACAGTGGCAGTGTCACCCTGGCACAGACAATGCCCACGCCTCTTCGCTCAGCCTCCCCCTGCCAGAACACTGCTGCTCGCCACCTAGTCCTGGAGCTGGCCCAGACTCTGTAGCAAGGAACAAAGGTAGGAGAAAAACACAGAGACAGCCATAAAGCACTCTGAAAATGTGACTTCAGAGGAGAACAGTTGGAGTCCACATCGACAGGAGCCTGTGTTGCAGAGGCAGGAAACAAACAACCTCACCCTTTGAAGCTGGCTGCCAGCACGACTGGTGGGTTCCCAGCTCCTCTCAGTCTAATTTGACACCGACTTCACTGGATTTATTTATTTCAGGGAGAACAGGAGAGGAAAGAAAGGGTAAAAGCCTGGATCAATGTAGGAGGGACAAAAACCTCAAAAAAATAAAATAAGAAAGGAAGGAAGACCTCCATTCATCACTTTGTCCATAAACTGGTCCTTCATAATCCGTTTTGTCGCTGAACAAGGAATGCAGGCGTGTATCCTTGGAGAGCAAGTCATGCTCCTCTGAGGGCACCACGCAAACTTACATGAATGAGGCACAATTCTGAAAGCAATAAACACTGATCTGGAAACTGTTATCAACTACGTGCATTGTTACTGCTTTGTTCTTCACCTGCATTGATTTTAGGAAGGGACCATTCAATCCACGCTGTATGAACCAGGCCTAACATTTCAGTGGGTTCCTCTGGTACTGAGCCCAGGCAGATTAGACTGCAGAACCATTACCAACTGGAAAAAACATATTAAAAAGAGAAAAATAAATCGATATTTTGATATTCCTCCATTTCTTTACATAGAATTTCTAGGAAATATGTATTCTTGTGACTTCCTCTGAACAGGAATGTTTTTAATGATAAATAGAAATATACTGAATATAGATCTTAAAAATGTCTAGTTCTCAAAAAGCCCAGTAAGGCACTAACCACTCCACGGAGCTCTCGTACGTTTGTATACCTCAATGGGAATTTTTTGTTTGCATTGCAGGAGCAGAAGCACAGGAGTTCTCAGGCTTACAGAAGTAAACCATGTTATTTTTAATCTTCTAAATGGATTTGTATGATAAAAACAACCTTGAAAGCACAAAGTATCCCAGTTACGCAGTTTCTAGTTGATAAATGGAAAAAGACCCTTTTTATAATCACAGAACAGCAAGACATCCTTCCTATCAAATAAAACTTTCTATTAAAGGAAGCAGCGCTTGCTCACTGAATCAGAGAAGGATTTCACCCAAGTGGTCAATGACGACTATTTTAGCAGCACACATCCCACAAGCACATTAAGAGATGCTATATTTACCTGTGTGTGAAAAATCCCTTCCTCTCTCACCCTCGTGAGAGGCAGCCCCCTGAAGAGCGAGAGCATTCCCCCGCCGCACCGGCAGGCAGCCTTAGGTCTGGGGTTTGTAGACGTGAGTAGGAAGAAGGATGCTCAGGGATCTTTTACAGTTTCCTGGCAGTGTTTATTATCGCTGCATCCTGGCTGGCTGGGATGGCAGAGATGCTCTGCAAAGCATCGTTTCCGGCTTGCTCGCGTCTCTGTCTCTCGCATTCGGAGCGAGCAGAGGAGGACTGATCAGTTTTCCAGCCCTTAATAGATTCTGGCACAGCCTGGCCTCTGCTATAAACAAATAGCCTCGGCGCATGAAACCCCTGAAGACTGATTAAAAGTAAGCCCGATTTCATCCGCACGGGTTGCGTGCGGCCATCCCCGGCGTTAACACACGGCCCTTTGTTCTGCCTCGCTGGAGGGCAGCTCGCGCCGCGCTCAGCTGGGGCACCTCCGACGGTAGCCTCCTGCCAGTGACACGTGTGATTATGTCAATGGCACTTAGCAGTTCTTTAACACAAGGAGAACTGACACCAGCAATACACAAATTGATCCTGCAGATGTGAAGCGATGCCATTAGGTTCGGGGAGGAAGGTGGTGGCCTTGCTGGCAACGTAGCCATGCGGGTTTACATGGGATCAGGGAAAGAAAGCACCTGGGCTGAGGTGGCCACGGGTGATGGACCTTAAACAACTGGATTCGCTTGGAAAGAGATGAGTCCTAAGCAGGACAATGCTGGTTTTGGACAGAAGGTGATGGAAAAATTGGAAACATTCAGGAAAGGTAAGAGCAAAGGGGCCCTGGGCCGAGAGACCCTTCCACCAAGTCCTCGAGACCCCAGGGGACTCCTGCCAAGGACTGTGCTGGGGGGAGGCCTGAGCGTTCCTCTGCCTCAGGCCACTTTCCTGGCACTGATTTGGTTCTGTAGGGTGGGAAAATTCTGTCTGGCTTTAGGGTCTGGCAGGACACAGGCACACACACACCATCCCCACGGGCACCCCAGTGCCACTGCTCCCTGCCAAGGGAGCTGCAAGGCTTCACTGCAGCCGCAGTTCTGCTCCTTGCCCTCTCTTTACTGGCCTATGAAAAGGATAATTTTAAATCCAAATTAGGTGGTGCACACTGCAGGAGAAACCCCGCAGGTAAAATGATGAGGATACAATTTTTCCCTGCGGTACTGAGACATTAAAATTTAAGCCCGACGTTTTTGGAAAGAAATGAGCTGACGAACAGAGGAGGCAAGTAAAACCATCCCCATTCCTCCCCCATCTTCACATCTTCCTTAAAAATAAACAAACAGAAGAACAGAATGAGCATTTGAGGAAACGACAGCCCCGGTCAGGGCTCACTTTGTTGCACAGCAGCAGCTCTGGCCGCGGACCCTTGGGAACGCCGCCTTCCTCACGTCTGCTCCTCGGGGTGCTGTCCCTGTGAGCTTGACCAAGGCTTGGCCATGCAGCCGGCTGACATCAAAGGATCCACTTGATGTAATTTATTCAATTTTCAACTATTTCATTTTAATGACCACTGCAAAGTTGTGCTGGAAGACTCTAGATGTAAGCCTAAACCGGTGCAATTCAGATCACAGCTTCCAGTCTGCCAAGACAAACTGTCCGCTCAGGCCAGCTCTAAAATCTCATTAATTTTAGACTAGCATGATGCTTCCTACAAGTAATGGACACCTGGCAGCAATATACTCATGGCTCAACCAGCAGCAATCACCAAAATAAAACCAGAAGAGCAGTTTGCAGTCCTGGTGATCCAGCTGCAGCACGCTCTGCCCCTTTGGACTCAATGTGAGCGCCGTGCTGGGATCCTGGCTCACTCCTGCAAGGTAGGAGCCAGAAATCCTGCTACAAACCCTGCAGCTTCACGAGCCAAGCTGCCAAAAGCCACAGGAGTTCCTCCAGCAGGGATGGACATCTCCTTCTCAGCAAGATTTTGAGATTCCTCCATACACACATATGCAAGCGAGGTGACTTCCCTGAGCGCAGACAAAGCAGGGAGCTCGTTTGCTTTCCAGCTCCCTCACTGCCCCCCTTCCCCAGTTTCTTGTTCCCAGCTCCTGCCTACAACTTCACGCCTCGCTCATGGAGTCGATGCTTTCTAAGGCAGATTTACACCTTGCTGAGCATGCAACACAAGCAAACTTGGTGCATGCCACTGCCAACAACAAAGCTCTGCAGACCCGTGAAGTACAGACCAAATGCCACACCAGGAGACACGTCCCATAAGCCATTCAGAGGTATGGTGTCTGCTCCTTCGTGCCATACAGCCAGCCTGATCCTGCTTACAGGTCCCAGTGGCCCCCTGCCAGCTCACACAGGCCGACCGATGACACCCCTGCCACTGGTGCCTTTAACTCCCCCTCAGAGCACCGTTATCCCATGGAAGCCAGTCCCATCGGAACATGGGTGAGATCAGGCTGAGGATTAGAAACTGCATCTCTAGCTTTCATTAGTTAAGAACATGCAACACGCATTTATTCTTTTATTTTTTTCAACCTAAAGGCAATTTTCCTCAATTCTGCTGTCAAACATTAGGCACTAAATAGCTTGTTCTTTCAGCTTACACTTGGGTAAAATAATAACAGCAAGCCCGTAAATGGAGTATTGACTCTTTGGGATTCAATAGCCTTTCTGCAAGAACCCAACAGCATTCCTGCTAACTACAAAAGACAAACACAGAGGGACACAGAGGAGGGGAGGTCATTTTCCTGCAGTCAGGCAAGGCCAGCATGAAGATTCGGACCTGTGGCTCTCCAATCTCACCATGCCATCAGCCTTGGCTGTGTTTTTCAGGCCAGCAACCTACAAGCCCTGAGAGCACAGGAGCGAGGTGTGTGCAGGACCAGCTGCTCTCAGTGTGGGCTGAGCCAGCCTCATGCTTCCCCCTCCACCGGCGCCCCAACAAACACAGGGGACAATAACGCTGCCATTTGTGGTGTGCAACATGGGATCAGTGAAGTTTCAAGAGATGCAAAGGAGGTGATTTCTGGCACCAAAGCCAGACTCCTTCCATCATCTCATTTTCACAATGAAAGCCTGATTCTGCCTCTGCCTCTCCTCTGGCACAGCCCGCTGCATACAACAGTGGGGATGCGAGCACGGAGCGACAGAAGCCTGCAGGAGGATTTGTTTTATAGCCCAGCTACCGACCAGGTCGCTCTCTGGAACACACTGTACAAACAAAGACTAACAAGACTGATTCCTGCTCCGAGGCACCTACAGTAAGTAACGATGATCCTCTGCCAGTCTTTTGTGCCAGGAAAAGGTGCAGTGAGTGACTGCGGTACCTCACACGGCTGCTGAGTTATGAGGCAAAGTCTGTCTCACCGAGAACCAGGAGCTTCTCAGCGAAGGGTTGAGCCTACACCTCTGCAATAGGAGAAAAAAAACCCTCCTGCCCCTTTTATTGTGTGATTAAATTAGGCCAGACCTAACCCCAGTGCATAAAATTGTGTCAGACTTCTAAGCAGTTACACAGCATTTACCTTTAAAAACAAAACTTTAACAAACATGGCCTAAGGGCCTAAAAACCATAGGTCCAAACATGAACACAGAGCAATTTTTTACATCCAAATGCTGACATCCTTTAATGCATGATAGCTGGGAAGTAAAATATGTATCAGTGTGAAACTGATAAGCCTTGTATGTGAGCTGAGACAAACAGCACAGCAACTGAAGTTAAGGTCATTAGAAAAAAATAAAACAAAGCAACACACAAAAGTATTTGTTTTAAGTGTTAGAGCAAATAAAGGTGAATTATTTAGATCAGCATGATTTTTAAGCTGACTCCACATCCTTCTGTAACTGTTCTTGCTTGGAAATGAGCTGGTTTCCTGCTCAAGAGGAAAGCCAGAGGAAAAAGTGAGCACCTCCGTGGGTGATGAGCAGCGTGACAGCTCTGTCCCCTGCCTGCTGGGCATCTGGGGGATCACACATCAGCCTTCCCTGCCAAGCTTCCCATCCCCATGATGGACTTCATTTGGAAAACCGTGATCCACTGGTGAAAAGCACCAACCGGGTTTATTCGTCATCATGTTCTCTTCCTTCTTCCAAGTATCCCGTTGCTAATTACAAGGCAAAGAGCTGTTTTCACACCTGCACAAGCGGCTATCCCACAGCACCCGCCCTTTTAGAGCAAAGGCAAAACCACACAAAGCCAACCCCTAGAACAGAGCACACGAGGAATTGGGGTGGGAAAAGGGCTGCCCTGTTCCCATCCCTATGGCCACCCGGGGGACAGGCAGCCCAACCACCTCGCACTCCGCAGCTCACCTGCCCTCCTTGTGGCACCCCAGGGTTTCAGTATCCCATTGACGGTGTGCAGACCCTGGATCCCATAAGCTTGGCTGACAACCTCAGCCTTAGTTAACTGCATCTTTTTGAAATCCCGAGATGTGTGGGAAGAGGCGGTGAGAACTTTAAAAAAATTGCAGTACTTTGATCCTAATTAACGGAGTTGACTGAAAGCAGAATATGTAGAGCTAATTTTCACAATATTTTTCCACCATCCCTAGACAGAGCCTTTTTCCTGGCACTGTTTAAAATTAATGAAGTAAATATGTTTGCATATTTATCTTTTCATTACATGGAAACAACAACAAGGAAAACAGATTGAACTGATAGCAGAATTCTTCCACTCCAGAGCAGTCTGGATGTGGTTTTTGTTTCAGTTCACACAATGCAGCCCAAATCAAACAAGCAATGCGAGTTCACTGGCCATGTAAGTAATCAGTTTTATCCAACAGAGCTACTACAAAATAGCTGCTATTGGAATTGACCCCTTCATTTTATTTCTGTCTCTGAGGAGAGATACTGGAGCAGTTTTCAAGGAAGACAATATCCTTCCTGAGGCCTAAAAAACAAATCACTTGCCAGTTGTACCACACCAGCAACAACAAATGTCCAGCAGTCAAATGCTACCATGTGGCCAATACGCTCATGTAGTGGAAAAAAATAAATAAATAAAAAGAGAAAAGACATACAGATACAGGTTCATTAGGATTACTGTATTAATTCCTGAAGAGATCTCTCTTGTTTTTTTGAACCTGCAGCCTGGAATCTGTGAACAAGTGTCCGAGGGGTCCGGGGTCCCTGCTCCACTCTGCAAACCATGGTGTGGTTGGGATTCCACGTGTGGGATGGGAAAAGAGGCACCCACCTGCAGGACGGAGGAGGCTGCCAGCTGTTTCAGAAGTCACCCCTCCTTACCCAGTTTTACCTTGATTATCGCAGGTACAATAATTCACTAAAACCAGATTTTTTCTTCCCAAGGGTCACAAAGGCTAAGTAAATGTGATGGATTTTGCTCTACTCAATGATTCCTATTTATGCCTTGATTATTGCATCGATTGCCATTACAAATGGTGAGTACCCGTGATTGAAGCGATAATTAAAAAGGCAAATCATACTCGGCAGTCGTTCCCCTATTACTGCAGAGCTGTGGGTCTTGGACCAGACTGTTCACAGCACTGACTGCAGGTGCACACGCAAAGAGCCCTATGGAAACCTCAGATTTCAGAGACTACAGGGGAAAAATAAATAGAAAATAATCATTATCCCTTCTTCATCACCACATATGAGAGAATTATCTAGCATGAAGAATTATTAGGTATTGGTCTATCTGGAAGAAAAGGGCAGAGGATGCTTTCAACACCAATTACGGCATTTAAAGTGAGGAATTTTGTTCTGCTTTCAAGTCTGTGATACTGTAGGAGAAATCTTGCTTTTGAAAACTTCATCTGCCCTGCAGTTTCATTACAGCTTTGGAGCTGGAACTGCAAACACAACTTCAACAAATTCTTACTTCCCCTCCTAACGGTGCCATGCAGATGCCAGGAGCTACCTCATCGTGCACAGAAGACAAAACAACTTTCCCTGCTTCCTAGCTCATTTCTGGCCCATCAGCTAGGAAGAAAGTTTTAAAAGAAACAAAGGTCAGTTGAAGATGACCGTGTTCAACAGACACTGAAAGAGCACATTTCCAAAACCCTGTTGGCCCTCTGGACACAGAACATGTCCAGAAATGTATCACCCTGCATGTCTGATCTCATTAAACTCGAAACCTTTCTTATTTCAAATTCTGTTTCCATTTTGTGCATTTGTTTTTGGCTTTTTCCACGCTGCACTTTTGCTTTCTTTTTCAGAGTAGGAATGAGCAAGACCATTTAAATGACACTGTGGTGAATGACACGGTAACTACAAAATCCTTTATTAATCTTTTGCCACAAAAGCCTAGAAAACAGCGATGGATCTCAGAAGTAAATGTTGTCTATGTGCATAAAAGGGTTTGCTCTTTGAACTTCACTGAGATGACACAGTCATTACTATATAAAAGTGTGAGCATTTTCTGATATTTTGCAACAATTGTCAAGCAAGTGAAAGCTTTATTTGATTTTCATTCGCGTGTAAAGACGAGATTTAAGTGCTCTTGTGGAATAGACTGTGTCAGAAGGGTTTTAAATTGTAATGCTATCACTTTAACATCTTTAAGGCTCTTTTTAGAAGATAAACTCATCTGCCTGTAATGACTAAATGACAGTAATGGAGAAGAGCTAAAGATTTTCTTATAGTAATAAAAGGGAATACTTCACCCTGAGAAAGAAAAGAGAACTATGCACTTCCCAGAAACACTTTCAAAAATATTTCAAAATAATGGAAAAATAAATACATATACTATATTTACACACAGGGAAACTGAACCAGGATTGATGTAGGTCTAGGTTCCTGACAGCAAGCATCGCTGCAGAGCAGAAAAGGAAGAGATGAAAACTCTCAGCAGAGCACTTGTTGCAGTAACACAGCAGGTGACAGTCCTGGAACTGGGGAGAGCTGCTGGCCAACGCTAGCACTGCGTCAGCTTCCAAAAGTAATAAGTAACATGCTGTAAGCTCCCATGATACACAGACAAAACCGTCTCAGCTGAAAGCCCTCAAAAAGAAACACAGGGGGAAAAAAAAACAACACACGTTATTTTCACTGATCCTCTGTGAAGCATCCCTAGCTCCATACAATCTATTTAGCCTCCACGTTTTGCTCTCTCCTGTACATCCACAAAGAGGAAGTTTTGAACAAAGTTGCTCCATTCTTCCACAGACATGAATAGCATAACTCTAAACAAAAGGTTTTTGTGGGTGCATAGCCACAGTTATCTACATGTTTCCCTGGCTGCTCAATTTGTGAAACTATTGTCATTAGAAAAATTGCTCATCAGTCTTATGTGGTGCAACAAACACAGAATAAAATGTACTTCAAGGCATGATTTGCAACTGAAAGCCAATCAAAAGGCAATGAATAGCTCCAACAATGCCAAATGAAATAGCGTGGCTGTGTCAGCCAGCACACAAACCAAATGTTACACTTGACATCTGTTGGGAGGCAAAAATATGCTCGGCGAACTACAACTCCCAAAGTACTTTGCAGAACATTTATCCCAGATAAGTCAGATGGCAGCTACAGTTGGACCACGAGGAGAATTTAAAAATAAAAGGAAATGTGCTCTTTTCAATGCCACGAGATAGCAATCCCGATATAGACTGTCTAAAAATGTCTTGGTCCTTTAATTAGATTCTTCATTTGTTTGCATTATTCCATTCAGATTCATCACAATAGCTGATCACTTAGTCAATACTTTCCAAAAGCAGAACTCTGTTTTGCATAAGCACCGATGCCAAACAAATCTCTCCATTTATAAAATAACAGTTGCAATCCTTCCTCCCCAACTGAGCGCTAGGACATAAATATGCCCATTTAATGAGAATGCTCAACCATGAACATTTATTAAAAGCGCGCTAGATGTCAAAACGCCAGCAGAAGCTGAAACATGCATCGTGATTTGGGTCCTGTTGTCAATACTTGCATGCAAAAGTAAGCAGAAGATTTTCCACTTTTCATTATTCCTGCTTAACAGTTATCACATTCCTGGTGCGGTCTTGTTTGTTTGTTTGAAAATAATCATATGTATTTTCCACAGAAGATTAACTGATATTTTGTGTTACGTGAAGTACAATCGTGTTGACACTGCCATGTCAGGTCCTGATTAGCAACGCTTTCAGTTGAAAAAAAGCCACCTTAAACCTAACAAAAACTCACGAAAAAGCTATCCATGCATCGTGTAAAACATCTGTAGCTTTGGGGGGCCAGAAAACAGACCCTTCGCTTCCAGCCTGTCACGGAAGGCCAGCTCCTTGCACTCAGAAGGGATTGATGTCCGTGGCCTGGGATGTTGGCCATGCCACAACCACAAGGTGCTCCTTCTGGACCATGCATTTTTCAGCGTGGACATTTCAGAAGGTACAGCCAAGGCAAAGCAGTGCCACAGGAGCTCGCTGTTACTCACAGCAAGCCATAATGCAGCTACTGTTTGTCACACCATTATCCTTATTTATACACGCAACTAAAAAAAAATAAATAAATATTATTTTTTGTTTTCATTCCTGACTCTGAGGAGCATCATGGTTTGGAGAAAATAAATCTCTGTAGGTGTCTGAGTTTTCTGGGGGAGAGAGAGGAAGAAAATAGTGGAGTCATTCTGCTGGGTTTCTTAAAAATGATCTGATATTATCAAATGTTACCAGTACATGGACATCTGTGGGTGGCTATGTTTTATAAAACAAAACAGATGCAGGAGAGCTGATGAGCCCTGCAAATACTAGGTTTTAGTGATGGACAGCCCTGCTTGTGAAAGACTTCCAGGAGAGGCACCACGCTTCTCTCTGAATCCATCCCACCTTGCAAATTGGGATTTTCGGATTCAGCGGATGTTGGCCTCTGCTCACCCTGAAACTAATGGCAAAACTCCCTTTGCACTGAACGGGGAGAATCAGCCCAAGGAGCACAGCTCAAAATTATAGCTCCTGGCTTAAAGTTAAATAATAAACCAATGGTCCTTACTAAAAACTAAACTAACAGCCACCACAGGGGCAGGAAACATTCTCAAATTTGATCAGGAGGTCACAGATGCTAGGAAAACGCTACTTCCACATTTTCCTTCAAGAAACACAAGGTCAGAAATTAACAGCTGAGAAGCAGCAAAGAGCACGTCTCAATTTGTGCCATCCCTCTCCTGTGCTCGCATATTCCTCAAACCTGCTTCCGAAAAGACCTTCTCCATGCAAATACAATCCATTATGTCAGCGCAATTAAACTTAACGGGATCGTAAAGTCAGCAAGCATCTGGAACTATTGATAAGGTTTCGGTTTATGGACACTTTGGTAGGGGAATTGCCGCTTCCTTTTACATAATGATACAGCTATTATGGATTTGGGGGGGGGCTGGGCTCGGGGGCTTTTTTTCCTCTGCTCTCAACTTAACAGTTTGCTGTACCTTCATTCAAACATGCATGGGAGATCAGTGGTACTGAATTCCTTCCAGTTTTAATTTGGAAATATGGTGTGTGTGCTTATACATATATACATATGCACACACATATATATATGTGCATTTAAGAAAGCTTCTGAGTGTGTGTGTGTACATATATATATATAAAGGAGCTTTCTCATCAGTTCAACAGCTTGTCTTATCTCAATGCCTTGGATTTAAGAGACAGCTCACTTTGGCCATATGTTTCGGTTGTTCCTCTCACTCCCCCGCTGTCTTTCCACACATACCATGACCGTGGACAACCTCTCCTTAAGTGGGCAAACAAATGGTTTAGCTCAGATTTGCACAGTGTCTGCTGACTTGTGTGGGCTCTAGCATCCAACTCAGCTTCATCATTTCAGGCAAGAGCATTTCTGACAGACACCATGGTAATTAGAGCAGCTCGATTTTATTAGATTGATGACAGATTAAAGGCCGGGATCACAACTAGCAGGAATCGGTGTTGCTGCCCTGAAATCCATGGTGCTATGCTGGTCTATGCCAGCTGCAAACATGACCCCAAGTCTTTTACATTGTATTGTGCCCCCCTTACATAACAAGATTTTTAAAATTAAATGTTTTTAAGCCTGTGTGTGTGGTCCATAATCTAATTGACCAGACAATCTTGCAGCCAGTTTCCACTTTCAATTGTCTGCCCCAACAAATGGTTTGAATTCACAAAAGAGAAAATAACTGAATTTCAGCTGAGGAGGGGCCTTTTTGTCCATGTACAGTAATAAATAAATAAATAAATATAAAATTGCATCTTTTGGGACCTCTGTAGGTACCAATGGCCCTGGACTGTTTCTCCCTCATATCCTCATATGCGTCTGAAACTGTTCCATGTGAGTTTCCTTTATATCTGGCATCCTGACCGGATGGGCTCTCTAGAGTTCGAATTGGTGCCGATTTCTAATAAAAATAAATAAATAAATGCAAACCCAAAACCACAGAACTTGCAGATTCAGATCCAAGGTCCATTAGCAGAACCCTTCTTTGAGCAGCATCCTGCTGTAGGCACCAAATTCTCAAAGACCAAAAGTCGAGCATGGGGATCCTCAAAACAACAAGATCTCGGTAGACCGATGGCACGCGTAATGCTGGCGAGGATCCTTAATGAAAGGGAGCCTCTGCTATAAAGCTGATCCATACGAGGCCTTGTGGCCCCTCACCTTGTCTTTCTTAGCCCTTCTTCAGCCGGCAGCAGGACCCACCAGGCACACTCACAGCCTTTACAGCTGGAAGCAAGATTCCCACTAACACTGCACCGGGGTCCTTGGAGAGCCTCTGGCCTGTCCCCACGTGAGCGGGTGACCTGGATGCACAGGGATGAGCACCGAGGAGGCCTTTTACATCAGGTGGGTTCATGCCTGTTATTATAACCATCAGCATTAGCAAATGTAATCAAGCTCCCGTCTGACCTCGTACCAGAGGTGAGCTGCATTTGTTTTGACCAGGCAAAGAAAAGAGGATAAAAATCCATTAAAACGAACCCTCTGTAAGAGGCAATAGAGACTATCCCATTTATTTCAAGTATACATTATATCACAAAACATTTCAAGGGCTTTCTGATGCTTGGTCTATTTTTAAAGACTTGCAGTTAGTCAGAGATGAACCTCCCAACACTCAGCAGCTTGGTATGAATAAATACGTTTTCCCAAGCCTGTGACCTGACATAAAACAGGCTGCAGCGATCCGTGCCAGCTGAGGAGGTTAAGCTAGGAGACAGGCCTCTCTTGTGATGCACGAGGGTTTTTTGCTGTTACAACTCAAGTTTAGAACAAGCCAAAAGAAAGAATCCTTTCCGCAAGAAGACACCACTGCTAGAATCCAGCCTGAACTCTCCAGACAAGTAAAGAGCATTTCACCCAGCTATCCCTCTACCACGTCTGTAACTCCAAACTTTAACAAGGCTGTACCTTTTAAGATGATGTTTAATGCATTTTGATGCCTCCAATACGGGAACAATCTGACTCAGCCCTTCAAAAGTTTGCCAGGACCTATTTTGCATGTAGTAAAGCAACAAAACAAAGCCAAGACACTTAACCAGTTCAAGAGATAAGCAAGAGGAGTCTTTCTTTGTTCTTTAAACCTTTAGCTGGTGCTGTGCAAATTCCTTATTTACAGGACCGAGGTATTTCCCCAGTAAGGGGTGCTGAGCCGAGGGGTCACCACCATCAGCTAAGACCATCAGCGCAGAGCCTCTTATGCAAACAACCACACGTGCAGATTACAGAAATCTGTGCTAACAAATTGGTCACACAACAAACAAATTAATTAAACCCGAGCAGCAAACACACATTACAAATTAACTGATGGATTATCTCCAAAGTGCTCATCTGAAGCAACTCAGGAAATTCAGTAGTGGGTGGCTTGAGCCAGAGGGTAACAACTGGCAGGGATATTTGTGGTGAGTGGACACCACCCAGCACCACCACAGCCAAAGACCTTCCTCCTCTTCCTCCTCCTCCCTCCAAAAGCATTTCTGCAGCCTCTGCAAAGCAACAGAGACCTGAGGCAGCGCTCACCTGACACCAACGGGAGCAGGTCACAGGTAAGTGCCCCATCCCTGTCATACCCACAGAACACAACCATTCCCTATGAAATCCTGAAACCACTTACCAGAAGTGAATTAAGACAATTCACGCTTGCACGACTTGTACCTGGAACGTATCACGGCTCTAAAGGCAACTTCTTCCCCTCTGTTCTCCACACAAAGCTGCTTGTGAGCACATCAAAAAATACCGAGTGCTAAAATGGCAGCGTGATACATTCCAAAACAAGTTGCTACAAGCTCTCCATAGGTATTCTGTTTTCCAGCAATATTCTCTTGCCCCATAAAAGACAGGTTTTGCATACCAAAAAGACACCTGTCTGCATTAAAAATTAACTACCTGTAAAATTACATATATTTTTTTTTAAATTAAGTACATTTTTGGCAGCAGCAGGACTTGACTTTTCTTTTGGCCACACTTCTGTAACTTGCAAATGTTTTAACCGAGCAGGGTCATCGCTAGTTTAACGTTTTCATCTGGGTTTACAAATAAATAGCACAAAGTTCACAGGAAATCCTAACCAGTTCCATAGCAAAGGAATTATGAAAGTTTGGCAACTAGCAAGTCTACCGAGTAACTTTTTGTTTTTTTAATATTCAGTGTAATAAAAAGTACAGCTTTATGATCATTTAAATCATTATCATGTGTGCTGAACCTCACTAATACTAGTTGAGCTGTACGCTCCAGTGCCTTATATTTTTTCCAGCTGGAAGATGGACAGAGCTGTTTGCTGTTTGATCTGGCCACATCTGATATCACAAAGGAGAAAATAAAAGGTGAGCATCAACCACTTGGCCTAATGCATGGGAAAGAAGACTTTTCCCCTGAAATATTTTGCTTGTATTGACTTTGAGGCTGAAAAAAAATGAATTCCACTGCTTTTTCTTTTCATAATTTGGATGACAAAATCAAGATGTTATCCTGGTCATTTTCTAAAAAACTGCACACAGGTAGGTTTCGATTGCAAATTAAGGCCTAAGCACTGAAAACACCCTGTGGGGTTCTGAGCTTTGCAGTTTGGATGCTATTAAAAAATCCCGACATACTTGCTAATTTTCATTATGATTTTCGGATTTTCAGTGCCAGGCAAACCTGGCAAACTTTCCAGCGTTCTGGTGAGCAGCAACTTCACGTGCTCAGCAAGGCTGAGCTCACGTTCAGACAAGCAGGGGGATTTTTGTCTTTCTGACTTCGTCATCACAGCCATGACCCGATGCAGTATCACTTTTGCTTAACGTTTTCCAAATAAACCACAGAAAATTGCATGCTATTTAGGAAAGGCAGTTGAGGTGATGATTAGCTACTGAAGCTATTGTAAAAATATCAAAAGCACATAGGCATGATTTAAATGTGAAGTTCCATTTTGGTACTAAACCACTCAGCTTTCATCTGACAATGCAATACTCAGAGACACAAATTAGCCTTTATCTATAATTACATGCATGCATTTACCAAAAAATAAATATTTTGAAAGATATTTTCTGACAAAACAATCCTGAGACAAAACAATGAAGCATTCATTTCAGCTTCTGCCTAGCTAAAGAAGGTAGAAATGGTACTTTGAGGTATGGTTCCCAGGCAAATTGCACACAGCACAGCTGCTTCACAATTAGTAGGCCTTTTTTTTTTTTTTTTTTTTTTTTTTTTTTAATAAAAAAAGCACAATCTCTCACTTCTTTCATCTCAGGGAACAGACAAACAATTGAACTTAATGGCCATGAGAATGATGTGGCCAGAACATTGCCTAAGCATCCCTGAGTCCCAGTGACTGACAACGTGTACTCACAGGCATCATCCCTGGCTTTACTTCATTTTATTTCTGACCAGGTCTTCTTTTCTTTGTCTCAGTTATTTTTTTCCTCCCTCCCCCAACCCTTTTTCATGCATTTCCATTGGTTCAGAAAGACTTTGTGTAGTCTCAACCCAGACCAGTTTGGGTAAAAGATACACAACAGAGCTGTCCTTCTTAACTTTAGCTTCGACAATGAAAGTCCGATTCCCAAAGCCCCATCTAGAACACCGTATTTTGCCAAGCGAATGTCTGTTTTCTTTTCGTTCTATAGGCGGCACCATAAAAGCTGCACTTCAGTAATTACACAGTGCTTTTCATCCATCGATCCCAAAGAGCTTGAAAAAAGGAGCATAGCATTAATCTCAACACACAGTGGCAGAAAATAAGGCAGAGAGGGAGGACTTCTCCCCGCTGCTTGTATTTCAGGGGGGCACAAGGAAGCGTAATGCACCGGGAGCCCTGCAGCATCAGGTCTCCCACACGGTGCTGAGCAAGGGAGGGTTTTCTGGTGCACTGGAAACTCACCGCTGGAGCACGGACCAACAGGAGCTGGGCAAAAACCTGCCATGAGCATAGCACTGCCCTTCTTCCCTTTCACTCCTCCTGTCTTTTAGGACGATAACAGATCAGCAATTAAAGCAGCCAAGCAGTGGCTGTGCCGTAGGTAGGGTCTATTCGTAGTTTGCCACGGTCATTGTTATCCTGGGCCAGCTGCAGCACGCCGAAAAAGTTAGACCGATAAATTTAATAATCGGGTGGCATTGAAGCCGCTGACAGCCTATTAAGCCAACCGTGCTGCGGGAGGATGGCACTTAATTACTGAGATGGTATCGGACTGCACAATCAGTGTAGCGTGGTACGTATTGGTTTGCAAGCAGAGCCCCCAAAACTGTTTTTAATACTACTTTAAGCTAGAGAAGCTTTGAATACAGGAGCTTTTTAGTTCTGGTGCTGCAGAGGTGGGGCAGTCAGTTGCAGAGCCCAAGTTGTGGCCACACCAGCTCCCACCTCATTTCTCCAGAAAGAAGGATTACTCCTTGCTGTTGCCTCCTGTAACGTTCTGAAATTTATCTTTTTTTTCCCTCTTTTTCTTGAAGCATAGCAGACATTCAACAAAATAGCTTTTTGCAGAGTGCAAAAGTAATTCTCAGGATTGAGATAACAAACGGGAAGGATATACAAAGGATCAATCATTGCACCCAGCTAAAACGCTCTCCTATTAACAGAGCTTGCGGTACCTTACAGAGGATGGGTGATTTTCTTACTCCCTGTGTTTTTTAGAGATGGATAAATGGATAAACCTGCAGCACACAGAGCTGCAGGGGGCCACTGGCAAAGCCAGGAAGCTCAGGGTGAACAGACATCCCGGGGATGTTCCCCAGCCGACACCAACCCACTGCAGCCCATCGCATGGCTCTGGTCCAGCCCAGCAGCTCCCCCAGCACGCTGCCAACAAGCACTGCCCTAAATCTGGGGGCATAAAGATGGGGCTTGGGAAACTGAACTGGTACAAATCACTCAAACCACAACTGGCAGCGTCTGAGCATCTGTTTCTTATTGCCTAGATGCATCTGAATAAAACCAAACAGGGAGGAGGCGTGAGCCAGGGGAGAAAAAACAGGTTTTAACTCAAACACGCTTTCTATTTCAGCAAGAAGGGCAGCCCACGGCTTACTGGAATACACCAGGCTCTGTGTAGGAGGAGGTTCAAGTACCAAGGGGATGGTCAGCAATATAAAATAAGTAGGCTATAAAAATTAATAGTGTCAAGACTCATTTGAATGCATATTTGCAAAATGCATTTAAAATAAGTAACTCCTGAGGGAAAGCTATCAAAAAATAATGTAATTAGATACGAGGTCAGGAAAGACATCAAAGGAGTTTAAGATTTCTTCCACTCCACCCAAGAATATCCAAGGAGTAGAGTTTCAAAGCCCAAGGCACAAGTGCAATTGTTTGTTCAGGTGGCGGTCACACCGCTGTTATTTCTGCTGCTCTAACAGAGCTGCAAATCTCCAGCAGCACCAGTGAGGGCAGCTGCCTACCGGCATATGGTGAATAGAAATATTTACTCGCTTTTAAAATGCTCTTCTCAGGTTATAGACAGATGACCAAACAGGTTACAGGCAGAAGACTGAAAGAAACCAAGTTACCCCTGGCCGTGTGACAGCATTAGCATCCCCATGCAGAAACAGAGCGTGAGCTTTTAGAAAACAAACATTTAAGGCTAGAAACTAACATATTTCACTTTGTATTTGCTCAGGACAAGGAACACATACGCGGCTAGTTTTACAGCAGCTGAGCTGATGAGCAAAAGCTCATTAGGCCATGCCAGACCAATCAGTTTTGCCATGCAAAGATACCCGTAGTTTATGCCACTGTTTGTTCTGGTGCACTCCTTCTGTATCAGAAGTGTTGTTGTTTGGAGCAGCAGAGAAGTCAGAAAAGCAAATTTATTAAGCACTATGAATATGGAGAGAAACAGAGTAAATCTGATGCACTGGTAAAAGGAGAAAAGGGATCAGAGAACATTTACCATAAAACCTCATTATGAAAGCACCCATGAGAGCCATCGGTTTGCACTATTACTATATAAAGCCTTTTTGTTATAATGGGGCTATCTGAAATAGTGCTTAGTGCAGTGGGACACGCTTTAACTTCACAAAGAATGTTACAACAGGCAACTATTTAATAAGGCTGCTAGAAGATCAGGTCAGCAGGTAATTCGCCAGGAGTGAGCCACTTTTAAATATTTTAGTAAAAGAACACACCGAGATAATAACATCTCATTTACCAGCTTGCCCTTCAAGATGATATAACCCTACTATCTCTTTTACAGCAAAGCAGACCTTTTCGAAGAAAGGTCCTTCGATTTAAAGATCTCCCCATGGCGACAGTGTGCCATTTTGTAGCTCGAGATGCAAAGCTTTCTACATACAAAAGCAACATTTGGGCGGCATTAAAATTTCCCCTTGCTTTATGTGTGTCAGACGCAGCCAGCAGCAATACCTGAAGAGCTTGTTTCACACACACACACTTACGAGCTTCTGTTTTCAGTCGCTCCTACTGCAAAGTTTCCCAAACTTTTAAAACCATGGGTGGAATCTCCTACAGCTGTTCCCTGCCTCTCCGTAACAGCTTGTGCTCTGCTTTGGGAGGAAAATGGGACTCTGAAATTTAGGGGTGGTTCCTTTCCTCCTCCCTGCCTTTATAAAAGGGGAAAAAACATTTTACAGAAGAAATGCCTGCTAAAACACAGCCTCCCAAATTAGGTATTTCTGAGCTAGAAAAGGCTACAGTCCAGGTTGCTTGAAATGGTCTCTGGTTCTCTTTGCACATTCGGGTAGTTCACAGAATTCCTCCACGCTGACACTTGAAATTAGTATTTCGCTTCTACAACCCGCTTCTCACTTAATTCATGCACAGGGGAGAACAACAAATGAGGCAGAGGGTTACCAAAAGAAGAAGGCAAGTTTGAGCACAAGGAAAGCTGTTAACATCACACATCTGTTTGACGAGTCTTGGCCAGGTAAAGGCAGAATACAACACATAAATTAATCAAATTCTGGCTGCCCTAGTTCCGAGATTTCCTAACCTCGGAACCCTGTGCTCTCTTCAGAGCCATGCCTGTCCAAGTGCTGAGCATGAAGCAGACTCCCAGCAGGAATGCCCCAAAATGTAAGCCTACCATTAGAATGCTGAATTTTCCAAAAAGACCTCTATTGGCAGAACAAGCTCCCTAATCAGGTTAATACTAACTCTTCCATTTCCTATTATATAACTTAGAAATTCAAGTCAATCACGCTTAGCTTGCTAGTCTTCTAGGACTCTCCTGAATCCAACAGCATACCTTTAATGGTACATTTCTTTGTTTTGGTTAGGCTGGCAAAGCTCCGCAGGCTAGTTCCTCCTTCACCTCTCTTGCAGGGATCCTACTTACCCCAAACACCGAAGCAGGAACTTAGCAATGTGATGTACTGACCAGACAGAGACAGAATGGGCTTTGATTTGCCACGCGATGAACTCGCTGATAGTAGAGCACAGAGCAGCTCAAAAGCAGACCGCACTGTCTCGGAGAAGCACGAGGAAGATGAATAGAGGTCACCAATATTTAGTCACCAAGACCTTTATAAAAGTCAGAATACTTAGACTGCAACGACCCAAAAAGGCCACTGAACTAATAAAACAATGGAATACATGAAACATGAGAAAGAAAAATGGAAAAAAAAAATATGAAAGGGATCCATCCAGTTGAAAGCTAAACGAGCTGATGATAAGGGGAATTAAACGCTGTGCTGGACCCTGGTAACCCAAGGAGAACCTGAAACTTCAGATACCGAGAGTAGCAGTGCTCAACCTTCATGTTCCCCAAATCACACCCGCCTAAGAAGACGAGTTGTCTCTAACAGGTAAGCTGCTGCTTAAGAGCGATGATAAAATGAGCTCGAATACTCAAATCCCAGCATCGCTGTGGCTTTCTAGATCCCTTCCAGCTTCCCAGCGGTTTAGCGCCGTGCGAATGCTTTCTGGGGCACTCATCTACTTCATGACAACATCCTCTCATCACCAGGTAACGCGTGACATTCTCGCTCACAGTCCCAGGAGCGAAGTGAAGGATTTAATGAGCACAGCATCTGAATCACTTCCTGACTGGGGCTCCAAATGAGTCGACTTCATCTTCACCAGCAAAATAAATCTAAGGTTCTTTACAAATTAAAGTCTTTGTGTGAAAAAAAAAGGCAAAGGAGTTTTAGTTCATGCATCTGAATGTGGAAAATCCTTGATTTCCCCCAAGAGTTAGGATGACAGATTATCAGATGTTAAAATATTGCCTTGTCTACACTAGGACGCTAGCAATTGTCAACTGAACTATGCTCAAAACACACCTTTATCCAGCCAACAGTGCTGTGCGAGTAGTTTTTGCTGCTATAAACCCTTCCCAGCCTTTCCTAAAGAAAAAGGGTTTGGCGTCCTCTGACATCCCACTCTCCTCAAGCCTCAGACTGTCCTTGTGGACCCTAGAAAAAGAGAAGAGGAGACTTTTTTCCCCCCAAGCCACTTCCCCACCTTTATCACAGCTTGCATTCTGGTGTTGAGCTGTTAGCACGCCATCAAAGAAATGACACACCATTAATCACCGCCGCAGCGCTGACAACCAGTGCATTTCCAATGGCACCTTCTACACGACTATTATTCAGTCTGCTCCCCATTCGTTTAGATTAATGTAGAAGATTAACACCAGAATGTCCTCACTGCTAGCAATAAATGTACCAAAGACTCCTGGTAAAATTCATACGCAGTAAAGATGCAAATGGTTGGAAGAGAGAGGAAGGCTTTTACTTTTTTCACCCCAATATATCATGATTTCAGTAATAGTGTTCTTGCAGAGCTTTTATTTTTTATGCCTGATCTTCATCTCATCTTCAAATGCATTAAAGGCAGTGTTGAATGCTAATGGAGAATAAAATAAAATAAAATTTCCTGTCTACAGCGGACCAAGAGCTTCCTGACACAGATGGAGCTGGTGGCAACACGGCCGATTCCAGGTGGGCCACCGCCTCTGTTGGAGCAGGGAGAGCAACGAGCTGCTTTTCCATAGAGTAAGCGATAGCCACAGCCACATCCCAACTGCTGACAAGACTACTTGATTCACCTAGCAGTTCTCCCCCCATGTAATGACTGGAAATTTTCAGAAAGTATACAGCAAAGTCATTCAGGCGCAGCTCACTTGGGGCTGGCTTCACACATGATATTGTTGGGAATTTTGCCTCACTCGCCTCAAACTGCTGGGTCAACTGTTTTTCTTCTTGGATTTCATTTTCTTAATGAATCATTTGAAAGCCTATTTGAAAGAAAAATATATCCAATCTCTTCCAAGGAAAAATGTCATAAACACCCACATCTTACATCAACTAAACATTATGCAATTTCTAAGGAAAGTTTTTACTTAAGATTCTGTGGACTCTCCGGTTCATGACATTTGATGTCAGCAGTTAAATACAAGCGTGAGTGTTCCTACTACACACACCCACCATATGTATACATCCCACACAACCATGTCCATACAGGGCACATTGGTGTTAAAATATTTTATGCAAGCATGTTAATACTATAAGGAAATAAAATGATCATTCCATGGGTGAAATCAATGTGTGTGGGGAACTGAAATTCCCAAGGCTAACACCCATCTCCCTGCCTTACATATGCTTTTCTACTGAATCTGAAACGTGGTCAAGTAGGAATTTTGAGATGATGCTAATAGACCCAAAGGAATATTTTTTCCCCCCATTAGAAAAGACCAGAGCACATCTCCTACAAGTAGACCCAGCTCTTAAAAATAATAATAAAAAAAAGTTTTAAAAAATCGCTGTTGCTCTCTACATTTCACTGTAGGAACTAGGAATATCCAGTAACTTTCTTCAGGGGAACAATCTTAACTACAGTCATTGCTACCAGCTTCATCAGCTACATCTCTACACATTTCTACATGTGGTAGAAATTCTGCTTTTCTCTGTTTCTCTCTCTTTTTTTTTTAATCCCAGATGGGTGTAGATGAGGGGTTGATGTCATTTCAGCCCATGCCCTTTCCTCCAGATTTGAGAGGACTGGGATTCCTGAAGACATCCTGCATAGGCAGCCATTCCTTCAGATGGAGCACAACAGATCAAGGATGTTTTTCCTACTTCTGCAGGTTTTGTTTTTCAACTAGAAGAAACACAACATATGCTTAGGAGGAGAAAAAGAGAGTAGGACATTTGAACTGTTATCTTTTACTAGTCAGCTGAAAATCTACCAGATATTATCAACAAGAGAGGAAAAAAAAAAATCTTATGTATGCAGAACAGCAACTCCAGGATTAGCTACAGACAGAAAGACCATATAGGATTAGCACAGTGAACCAGTCATCATGCTTACCAGAATATTCACGAGCAAAATATTCAGAGGATTTCAGGACAGGATTTAGCAGAATTTGACTGAAAACAGCACCGCACTCTGAATAAGCTTTATCAAATACCACAGCACCCAGCATCCCCTGACCCAAGTGACTTAAAGTGCATTAATTTCAGAAACATTTTGGGCATAAGCATTTAAAGACTCGGCGTACTGGGAAGGACGGGAGGCTGTCAGAAAGGTGTCTACACACAAGCTTCAAAGTGCAGGCAAGAGCCTTACCTACAGCACATGAAGTTTTAAATGAGTGAAACGCGGGGTGAGTATTATTACTGTCAGACGCGGAGTCAAGAGCCCAACACCATTTAATCAGCTTCTGCTGCTGAATTAATGGCTTTCATTGTTGCTTTTTTCTTTCTGCAACGCTTTGACTGCTCTGACAGCCTCACTTGTGCTACGGCTTGTCAATAACGGAGGAAGGGATACTCTAAGCTTCAAATTGCAGGTTGGATTACCTGCATTAGAAGAGTGCCTGAAGAAGAAACTTGCCAGGAAAAGGCTCGCTTGCTGGCTCTGCAACACTTCAGCAGTGAGGAGCTCCTGGAGCGGCTGCCGGAGCTTTCTCAGCAGCTCTGCAACAGTTTCCCAGGAGGAAGCAAAGCACCATTCTGGGATCCATGCGGATCCATCACTGCTTCCATCTGACAGGAGCTAGCAGCAGGCAATGCGGAGTGCAAACAAGCTGGCAAGGGAGAAAACACTCCCTGCTCCTCGGCACCACTGAGCGAATCCTCACTCTCTGCAGAGCAAAGTTACTCCTCGGTGCATTTTCCCACGTTGCAGGAGGAAGCACACATCAACAAGCAACAGGTTCACAATCTGGCCCTTTACTGAGCCAGATCCTCTGACAGAAAAGCCATTCGCAGCAGACTGCAGCCTCCTAGGAGTCAGACTTTGCATTTTGCCCATTTTTCCTTGTGCACTGCAGAGCTGAAAATGAGCATAATTGGCGATATAAAGCCCAGGCTGCTGAAGCTAGGAGTTCAATTTAAACACGAGCTCCATACATACACGTGATGTGTGCTAAAAGAAGTCTTATTCACCTTCTGGGCAAGCACTGCCTTAAATTCAGACCCATTTTGGCTGCACGTCCAACCGCTACACTTGTAAACCACCCCCATTTACACGCACACAGACTGATACCCGAGCAGCTGGAACACAAAGGGGAGGGTAAATAGGGAGCAATTGATAACACCGCCGATGCTGGATGATACCATAACCTGATCCAGAGCACATGGGCTTGGCACCGGTGGCTGGAACATGCTCTGCAAGAGCTGCTGGCAGCCCCAAACGCTCACCCTCTCATCTGGCTGCTCGGTAACTGCCTTTATTAACCTGCAGTCTTGGCCGGCCTTTAAATAGGCACAAGAGCCTGCAGCCATTCCAAACTGCTGGTTTATTTTTCTGAACTCCCGTTGGCAGTTTACGCAGCAGTAAGTGATGCAAGGTGCTCAAGGACTAAGCCCTGGGTTGCGGTGACTTCCCCATTCACCCGCGGACGAGGGACGCAGCAGAGGCAGCAGCATCGTGCGGTGCTGCAGCTGCTGGCCATGCCTTACCTGGCCCGTGGGCAAAAGAAGCTGACCACTCTTCATCACACACAGATATGTTTAAAAAAATAAAGCAATAATAATGCAAGTCTTGCCTAGAAATTCCTCTGGAAGTCCTGGGGAAAATGAAAGCCCTTCCCTGTCTAGCAGCGAGCGCAGATCAACAGTTAAGTGAGCTCCAAAGGCAAATATTCCATTTGCACGGAGATGCAGTGTGCCATAATATGAGCAAGGAACAAAGCCCCCTTTCATACCGCTGACAAATACAGTATAGCATGTCACAAATCACAAGGGGAGCAGACAACACAATGGCAGCAGTCAAACGGGTGTCTTTTTATTAAGAAACACATATAATAATGAGAAATTACGTACACCTCCCCCCCTCCCCCACAAAGCCTTCCACAATTACGCTGGCTAACATGGCTGGAAGTGTTCACGGGATTGACTTCTGCTACCCACAAAACTATCTCAGGGAGAGGTGCATCCAGCAGCACCACAGGGCATGCACAAACACCGAAACGGGTGTTTTGTTTTTACACACGCTGTACATCTTGTTTATTGCAATGCGCACACAGCTTCTGCTACTCATTCACAGTTGATGTATTTCTGGAGGAGCTAAAGAAAAAAAAAAAAAAAAAAAAGCCCTTTTTAACTCTCTCGCTGCTGATTCTCAACTGAGACAGCATCCCTGCCTCCTCCCCTCTCGCCCTCTGCCCTGACAGCCCAGCCTCCTCTCCAGAGATTCACCTCCCAGCCCTCATGCCTGTTTGGTTCAGGGATGTTGTGCAGAAAAAAGGACCCTGGGGACCCTGCTACACCTCTAAGAGGTGCCCAACCGCTCTCCGCCTGTCCCCCCCTTGCTTGCCAGAGCTGGCACTGGGGACCACTGCCCATCTCGGCTCACAGCAGCCAGCCCCTGGCCCCACAACACGACCCCAGGAGCAGAACCACGCCGATCCTCGCCTCCTGCTTCCCCCTCGGCGTGCCCGGCCGTCTGGGGAGCAGCCACATCTCCCCCCCAGCTGAGAGCATCCCTCGCGAGGTCTCCTTCCTGCCCCCTCCCCAGCTGAGGGGCAGAACAATGCGGGGACAGACATTTAGCAACACCTGCCGTAGCGCATTAACATGCACGGGGATGTATGGATGGTTTTTCCCATCCAGCACTAAGACCGCATTGTTCGGGGCGATCCATCAGCGGATCGCTCCCCCCCCCCCCACCGCCCGCCGCCGGCCCCACAAGCCCCCTTCTGACATGTCCCCTTGTCTCCCAGCCCCTGGGCTGACGACCACGTTTAGGAATGCACTTCATTAAATCGGAGCTGCCCCATTCCAACCTGCAATGCGGAGGCAGCACAAAGCGCGCGCCACGCTTCCTCCCGCATTTCTTTCAAAAGCCCCATTGTTCGGCAGGCATCTGGTCCTGATCTCAGCCTATTCGTGCCCGCTGACCCCGCTTCTCGCCGCGCACCCGCTCGCCCAATGGGCCTCCCGTAAAGCCTGCTTGATGAATTAAAAAGCAGCACCAGCCATCTGTCCTCCCAAGGCTGGGCTTCGGCTCCCCGGTCCCGCAGCCTCCCCAGCCTCCCTCCGCCGAGGAACCGCCGGGTTCGCTCCGCAAACACGGACCCAAGCTCGTCGCGTTTGCCGCTTTTCGTTCCTTACATCTAGGAGAAGGAGGGGGAAACAAAAAATAATAGTACAACGGAATGTTCTCACTTGCCTGAGTCCTTCGAAATTCAAGCACAAATACAAGATTAATCCTTCCTTTGTGAGGTCTTGTCTTTAAGTCGTGGTATGTAATGATCCTCAGCACTGCAGCAGAGGGGAATAAAAAAATGCAGGGATCATAAGCAGGGGGAGGACAGGGCTTACTTACATCAGGGTTTCTGCCACATGACAATAGGTTTGAGAGGGAAGAATAAGCTGGCAGCAGCAGCTGACAGTGCAAAAGGGAGAACGCAGAAGCCTGCCTTTTATATTATTGGTGACATTTCTAACACATGACAACAATTTCCATCTGTATTTAAGCTGGGAGTGTGAGGAAAAGAGCATTACATCACGGCTCCTCTATTCCTCGGGGCTGTGGAATATGTAGGCCAGAGGGATTAAAAAGCACCTGTATGCGCTGGAGATCTGAAACACCCCAAGGCAGATTTCACCCCCGCCACCACCTCTCCCTCACCCTTCCTATTTCTCTGTCACCTCCACGGAGCCGCTGTTTGGGAACGTGCCCAGGGAAGTGCAAAATGGTATTGTCCTACTTTGCAAGGCGCAGGAAGGGGGGAACGATGTGAACACGTATTTCGAGCTGTCTCTCTCCGTAGGAGATACGGCACTCGTTTTTGCAAGCAATCAGACAAAACACAGAGCATCTCTCTGGCTTCCACTGTGCTTGTCCCAAGGGCTTCGAGTTTCTCTTAAAGCACCGACTTTCATCTCCCTTTTAAATCTGCAGGGAATTTCAGTGACAGTAACAAGGATTTTTTTTTTCCCCCTTTCTTTTAGAGCCAACACACACGCCTGCATCTTTTTGAAAGCAAACATCAAGAACGGGGGCCAAAGATAGTTTGGAAGAAGCACTTGACTGCTTCAAAGCCAGCAGGTGTCCGTCTTGGACGCTTTCCACCTATCTCGGAGGACAGGATTGCTCAAGGCAGCACCGAAACCCCGGGGGAGGACAGCCGCACGTGGAAACCTGCTTCCCCAACAGCTTCAACGGGGGCTTCTGTGGGTCCTGAGGACCACACAGGAGGTGCTGTGGGGGCACTCCAGGCACCTACTCCCGTGGGACAGGGTTTGGGAACTATGGGGCCAGCCCTTGCTGCTGCAAGAAGTGTGTGTTTTGAACCCTACGAGCCGTGGTTTGCAAAGCAGCTCGGTACGGGTGGAGACGCGGGCAACAAGTCCCAGGTTTCGAGCACACACACATTAGGGCCAGGAAGCATGAGGAGGAAACATCCATTGCGGCACCAAACCCAACGGCGTGAATCCTGCAGCTGCTCTGGCACAAGCACCCAGCCCTCCCAAGTGCTTGAACCAGGCAGGGGCGAGATGCCACCTACCACCTAGTCATTACATCTCATAGTACTGCTGTGAGGGAAAAGGACTCAAACAGGAGGATGGCCTGGCTATCAGAATATACCACAGTCCTTTTTTTTACAGGGACACGAGCATCTCCATGAAATTACCACCTGGACAAAGGTGCTGGCCCATTAAGTCTCTTGCCTAAAGAGAACAAATAGGAATTGTTCAAGGAGCTGCCTTCCCTGCCCTTCAACAACAGCCTCCATGGGTCTGAGGCTGGTCTTGGTTGGGTGACTGGTCAGCTCACAGCCTCTGTGGGAAGTCTGAAGCCTTTCATAACGATGAGTTTAGAATGCTGGATACTGTAAATTTAAAGACTGCACAAAGAAAATAAATAACTTAATTCCTTGCCTCTTCTTCACATCCACAAAACAAAAATTCTGCCCAAGCCATGCTGAAACACTCCCACCAGATGATGGTTCTGTGAGGGAGCAGCTAATTGGGACATTCTAAAATATAAATAAATGCTTCTTTATTTAAAAAAAAAAAAAAAAAAAAAAGAAATGGAGCATTTTACATTTATTCAGAGATGCAGTGCCCCAATCATTTATGAAAACTCTTTCATAAGATTTAGAATGGGGGAAAAGGAAACAATGAAATGGCTTATTTTTAATCTGAGGTTTAAAGGCTTTTTCTCTATCCAAAAAAAAAAGGAGTCCCCCACACAGAAAGAAATTGAATGCAAACCTCTGTTTCTGTATCATAAAAGCTCCTTCGAGCACCAGAGTAATCAATTTCTCAGAGCCTGTGTGGTCTACAGCAAAAGCCAAAGAAGGTATTTAAGTTTATACAGCCTTCAGCATTTTGATGGCTTGCTTTTGAAATATGACATGTTTAAATTTTATATCTTTTTTAAAGTTGGTTATGTTTTTAGAAAATGGTTGCTGTCAGTAGAAAAAAAAATAGAAACAAAGGAGAATAAATGAAACTCAACCTGGTTTTGAGCTGTTTGTACATTTTAAAATCAGAGTAACTCAAAGCTCTAGCAAGAGAACTCTAAGAATGGTAATTACAGCTCTCTTCATTACATTACATCCAGACTTATTTTAGCATCAAACACTTTGACTCATACCAACAAATAAAAATAATATTCATTAAGTGTGGTGCTCCAATGCCAAACACCACCAGATCAACATTGATGCAGATTTACAGAATGAGTAAAGCAAACAGTTGGTCGGATGTGAGAGAGTCCAGCACCTTTTCTCGAGCAGAAAGCCAAAGGCAAATCATAAATCACTTCTGGATGGGGAGATGAGCCTGTCCTTACAGTAACCCCAGCTTCCCACCATGGAACAAGACCATCTTGAGACGGTTTTACAGCTGGGATTTAACTCGCGGGGTGGAAGAAGTGTGAGATAGAGCACTCCTGTAGGTAGGAACAAACCTCTCCAACAGACTTCTCAATCTTTCATCAGTGCATTTTGGATCCAATTCACTTACCATGTGGGAACAGCAAATGGGGAACAAACTGTGAATTCAAATAACTGTAAACTCAGCAAGATGTGGAAATAAAACACAGATGGTGCACTTCAGATTAAGGGTCAGTGTTTCAGCATCGCTTTCCACTTTTACATTCTGATAGGTGATGTATAACAACCACCTCCTCCTTGAGACAGCACTCTAAATAAAGCGTGACTCACTTAGGGAAACACAGAGGCGAGCGATACCTCCAAGGAAGCCTCCCTGCCGAGCAGGAGGAGCTGGAGGTACTTTGTTAGGCTGTGGCTCATGGGTTTTCCTCCTTGAGGATTAACAGTTGGGAATGGAAGTCATCTGTGCTGGGTGGACACAGCTGAATAAAGCATCTTGAGCTTTTCCAAGTCCCTGGCATGCAGAGGTAGGGCTGCTCTGCCTGGCATCCATCACAGCCCCTGTCACAGCACCTACCTGGTCTCCTCCTCACCATCTTCATCTCCAGCAGCATTTTGCAGAGGCTGCCCTGATACCTGTCTGCAAGAGCCAAGAACACAACCACTGCTACCAGCATCACCCCATGCCAACCCTTACACCAAGTGCCTGGTACTAAAATACCTCGGAGGCTCACATTTGGCTTGCCTGAACACTGGGTTCATTTTTCTTCTGAGACTGATTTTGTCCTAAATCCCAGGAATGGAATTTAGGATGACTTTTTCTTGTTGTGAAGTGTTAATTGCACGCCCAGGGCCCTCTAAGAAAGGTTCTGCTTGTAAGCACAAGTTCAAAGAAAAAAATAAAACAGTAAGTACAGATTAGATGACAGAAGAACTATAAATCTATAGGAGCCTGAAATGTCAGATAGCGCGGAGGTAGTAGTGACTGTAAGGTGACTATTACCTTCAAAATATGCCGGAGGTTGTTTATCAGATCAGAGTTAATGAGGGAGAAATCTAATAGTACTATAATATTAAATTTACCATTTTAATGATATCATCAATGCTCTGTAATGTGGGCAATTTACAGACTGTCTGTCAGCGTGATGCTCCGCCGTGGTTAGTTACACGGCAGCGGCACGATCACGTCTTGTCAGCCCTTCCCTTCCAGAAAACGCCGTGTGCTGAGCAGGGCATTGCAGGAGCCTGAGATTGCAATGTGTATACATATTTTAATCACAGGAATACAAAAATGGGAGTGCTATTTATGAACATTACAGGTTTCTTTTATTCCTGGAAGACCTGGGGTCAGCTCCGTCCCGCTGGTGAGCACAGCCTTCCTACTTGTGCACTGCCATCCAGTGTCTTGCTGGGTTCCCCTCGACTCTTGCCTGTCTGCTTTTCTCAAACCTTTACACACCTGGAATTAGGAGGGCTGAAAATAACCTCACAATCTAAGCACAACTTGCAGACCTCATGCAGTACCACCCCAGCCCCCAAACCAAAACCAACCAACCAAAACCCAACAACCCCATAGCTTGGAAGAACATGCAAGAAGATGGAGGTAAGGGCTCTGAAACTAACAGGTGAATGAGAAGAGCCACAACATCCAGTTTTAATCTTTTCCTGACTAATTCAAGACCCGTGAACAGCAGGAGACGGTAATGCTGTGTTTATAAATAGCCACCTCCTCATGTATTCAAGGAAGAGTTTGCCGGAACAGCTTCTTAATTTGGAGTTCCTCCTTCCTCCGCCACCTGCCCAGCCCCTCGGTTCTGAGGTGCACAAGTTCAAATTCCTCACACTGCAAGAATTACCTGCATATTTTAACATATGGCAAGCAGCTTTAAAGGAACATACTGTAGTGGCAGTATTGGAATGCCATCATGGTCTGAGATATAAACAAAATTCTCAGTTTATCCAACAGGAGATCCTGCTTCTTCCTACAGACCTCCCTTGACTAACACCAGAATCTGTTTGCAATAGTTTTATTTATTTTTTTAATTCATAAATGAAGTGTTAAACCTGAAGCTTAAAGAAGCGCAGGTAAGGAACAAGTGATGAAGAATAAAATAACTCAATGGCAGCTAATGCTTCCAAGGGTCTGATGTTTTCCTCCACCTTTGGCTCCACAAAGACCCTACAAGTAGATCTGCCAGACCTGTACCTACCTGATTACTCAGTGATACATCTCTCATTCTGGAGATACATTAGCCTTTCAAAGAGTCATTTATTAAACATTTCCATTTAAATAATAATTTTCACAATTCTCAGTGAAACAGATGTATTCCCTGTTAAATCAGTAATTAAGAGCAGCCTGGGACGTTACAAAGCCCTGTGAAAGGAATTCAGGGAACTACTGTCCCCCTTAAACAAATCTGTTCTGGCAATGACCCAGGAATCTTGTCTTCATAACTCACAGCTCTAATTATTCAAGAGGACATTATAAAAGAAGGATATATCTAGACTGTTATGACTAATAGGAAAGATTTATTTCTCCTACAATAGGGGTAGAACTAGAAATATTTGTTCTATTTTTTTTTCTACCTTCCTATCCACTGGGAGCTAAAAAAATAATAAAATCAATGAAGATTAATTTACAGAGTTATTCCTAGTAAAGATACTGGGTATGACTCTCCCCAAAGAAAACCAGCTAGCAGAAGCTAAACAGTTTTATAAATGCTCACACAGCTAATCTCCTCTCTGCTGAAATAAACAGAGAAAGGATTAGAGAACAAATACAGCACACTTTATGTGAAGAAGCATGATAATGTTAATAAAAAAAAAAAAAAAAAAGATAATTGTTTGAAGATGAAATGCAGCAAGACCGTATTCACCACCAAAACCACCAGGAGTTTGTATCTGCCATTGCTCTCCTGAGCTCGGAGACTGCCACAGTAGCAATATATGTGACTGGCAATCACACAGGAATCTCCTACTCTGGCATGCCACTGTTTTTGCCCACATTAAATTGCCGGTACTGAACTGGACCAGAATAATATCATATAAATGGGATTTTCAAGTGCCCTTTAAAAAAAAAAAAAAAGAAAAAAAAAAAAGTAGTGACATCTTTAACTAAGGAAGCGTGAGACTTTCATATCTATGAAACAACCACACAAATCAACACACCCAAGTACAAACATACCTATATAAAGCGATGGTGACTGTCTTCTAGAGAGTTAAACGTGAAATACGAGGTGTGCATCCCAAACACAACTGTGAATGCAAGAACAGGTTCAAGAATAGGCATGTGTTTGATTTTTCCTAATTCTAAACTGCTCACTTTGCCTGGAAAACTCGTTATGTTGGCTTGTACTACAATCAATACACTGTAAACTGCGAGCAGATACACAGGAGGAGTTGAAAAGAAATTAAACTGCCTGCTTTATGGAATCAAAAGCTGGGATTTTGCAGCCATCACAAGAGATTTAAGCAGGACACTAGGACATCGTGTTAAAAATTTGGGCAAAAGGACACTCGTCACCTCTGACCACACACTCTTCAGCAGATCCTCAGTCTGTGACTTTTGGAGATATTGTGGTTCTTCCGTTCTATAGTTTAAATTGTGATGGCAAATGAAACTACAGCAGGATGGAGAGGGTTTTGAAGTGAATAATCTGGGGCGACTCACCTCCACCCCTTCAACCTCCCAACAGCAGTACCTGCTTTCACCTCTCATTTACTCTCAAGCTTTCCAGGAGACTCACAACCTTGGAAACCTTTCCATTTTAAATCATATGCACAGACTTCGTTTGCACTACCGAAATACCCACTCACAGATGCTTTTCTGTAGTACAAGGCAACCGCAATGAAAAAAAAATGTGAAATCAAGTACATTGGGGACTAACAAAGAAAACTAGCCATGTAATCTCTTCCCACACTTCTTACCCAAATCTCCTTTGGCAAACAGCATGGGAGAGCCTATAAGGCTGAGCTCTTCTGCTTTGTACTGTTCTCTGGTGCCTCATGCAATTTCAACCGGGTGCACAGCGAAACACAAAAAAGCTATTCCTCACAAATGGGTAAGCAGATGGAGCAATATTTGCTATCATAAGTGCTTTTATTTCCAAATGTGAAAAAATAAAAAATAATATACCGAATAGTTCCACTGGCACAAAATGCACTATTGATCTAAAAGGACAGAGCAGATGGAAAGAAAAAAAAAAAAGGTCTGAAGTCTCCTAGATTCAACAGAAACGACTGTGTATAGAAAGGACCTAAACTACAGATATATTGGTCCTATTGTTCAAAGCAGGGCATTTTTCTCTCTCAGAAGTGAGAACACACCTGGTTCACTAGCTTGTGATATAATTGTATCCCTGGAAACTGCAGGGGACTCAATTCCGCACTCCTGGGAACCCGGCTACAAGAATTTTTTAAACCCGCTAGTTGTACCCAAGATACAGTCCCTGATGAAAATAAAGGGGGAAAAATAAATTCGTGCATATTAGCTGGCATGGAAAATCTCGCTCATGCTTCAGAGTTAAACAACTGACAAGGAAGCGTTCTTGAGAAAAATGATCTTTACATAACGCCGGTACCTGTACGTTGTGCCCTAGTGATAAGGGTTCTATTTTAAAAAACATTTCAAACTTTCTGCTCACACGGATCTCGTAAAACAATTAATTGCTCTTCCTGTGGTAGGAAGAGATCAGCCCACCGCTCATCACCTTATCAGTGTGTGCTTTCAAATTAATATTTCATGGACACTGCAACTTTTTCTCATTACAAAAGCAGAATTACATTTCTAGGAAGGGAACTGCAACAAAAGGTACTTGGATAATAAATACGGCTGCTGTTCTGGAAAGCTTTTGAGAATTCAAAGAACATTTGTTTACATAAACTGATGATTTATTGCCTGCAAAGAAAAGTAATGTGCACTGTCAGTGATTCTGTTTATCCTTAATAAAAATTAGCAACCAAAAATAACTTCAAAATTGTGACTCAAGTATCCCCACATGTAAAAGCACGTGCACTTGTAACATAAAGGTCTTTCTGCTTCACTTCAATGATTTTTCCCTGTGTATTGATATTCTGTTATACCCAATACTGTACAGAGAAATACTAGCTGTAAGCTGGTTTGCATGTCTCCCATCAGTTCGTTAACAAGTTCAGAAATCCTTGTGGGGAACCCAGTGCTAAGCGGTTCTCTGCTAGTTGCAGGTGATGGAGGTTATGCGTTTAACAGCTTAACCGACTCCTGGAGCATCTGAACTACCCTTTGGTATTTTAATTATCCATGAAAACATTTACTCCAGGTAATAAGTTCTACATTCACTTACTAAGGTCTTTCCTATAAATACCGTGAAGTTTCCTGGGTCAGTCTTGCTGGCTTTCCTTAGCAGGACACGCTCCCTTTGCACCAGCAATCCCTTGGAATAAAGAAACTCAAAGTTCCCCCCGAAATGTGAAGAACTCATGCCAGCCAGGTGCCTGGCAGTCACTGCGTTTTTTCTGAGCCTCCTTACAGATCACTCAACACTTACACTATTGATTTTTTATTCGTTCCTTCCCATTTTGCTCCATGCTCCCCTCTAAGACTAACCACAGCAGCTGTAATTGAAGACACGGGAACAGATCAAACCCTGGGAAGGCAGGAGAAGAGGCAGCAGAAATGAAAGCGGTATCTCTCGAACACTAAACTCTCCAGCCAATTAATCCCAGGGCATATACTTGTTTTGGGAAAGTGAATCAACTGTTGAATGATGACCTCTCGAGGTTTTAAACGTCAACTTTAGGAAGAAAAAAAAAAAAAAAAAAAAAGAAAAAGGTAGCTACAGAGTGTCTAGGCTGACATCTAACGCTTAACTCTGGGCTAGGCATTACACTGTCCCTGTGTCATCAACCATCAAAAAGACCTAGCTTTTCCCCGAGTTTTGATGACCGCAGCCAAGAAAAAAAAAAAAAAAAAAAAAGAATTGCACCATACTGAAATAAGACAAATGCAGAATATACTTGAATAGGGATCTATTGTTTTAGTCATGCCTGCACTGGGTGTGCTGCTTTGGTAAGTTAGGGTGCAGATACCAGGCTGCAGATGTCTGTGCACATTACTGAGGACTCCAGAAAACGCAGAATGAAGTAAAGGTGCTCAGGTGGACCTCCTTCCACCCCCAAACACACACACGGATAAGCTTTTATGGAAATAATCTCTGGTTCTTCAGACGCTGGGAAAACCGCTGTCAGGTTGTTGAGAAGAAGCATCTAGGACAAATGGCCAGTGCTGCTTGTTTATTTTAAACAGATGCCCTCTACCATCATTTCAAAATGAGGAAGATAATCCTGTCTGTTCAGCCTTCCGTGAACGCTGCTTTAGACACGCTGCTGCAGCAGGACATGAAAGGAAGCTGCCATCCCATCCCTTCCTCAATTAACACTACTGCAAGGTAAGGCTGCTTGGGAACACCTATTTCGGATGCAGCAGCACGGATATATTCTTACATTCACTTCCAACTAATCACATTTTCCACTAAGCACACCTTCACATAAACTAATGTGATTTTGAGGAGTTCTGCTTCTAGAAACACTGTGAGAGCGAGAGGCAGGCTGGCAACACGCTGCACCTCCTGGCCCCTCAGCCTGCCCCACGCCAGGTGGGACACAAATCCCATCAGCTTCTCTTAGCACGGGTGGACCCCATCACACCCCACGCAGTCAGTAGACCTGCCCTTTTGTCCTCAGGGTTTCTTCCAGCTCAACTTCGCCAGCCTAAGTGAAATCCACACTAAAAAAAAAAAAAAAAAAGCCGTGGGCAATGTCTCTGCATCAGCCAAAGCACTTTTGGTGTAGTCATGGCCAGTCAGTAATCGTGACACCGTTGCCAAGTCACAATCTACTCCAAGCTCAATGGAGCTATTAACTAGCCCACAAACAGAGCATTATTTCTGGTGGTCTACATTAGGCACGTCAGAAAACCGGAAAAATGTGGTGCTTCAAAACGAAACGAGGCCAAGGGGACAGCGAGAGCCTGCCCTAACATCTTGCTAATCTGGATGATGTCTTAGAGGTTTTTTTTCTGGTTTTGACAGTGGATCCTATGTGCAAGGAATGAGAACAGATATTTGGACGTGTAAAGAGAATAACTTTGCTGAAGTTTAAGGTGCTGATTTCTTTAAGCAGAAGACAAAAATACTATTAAAAAGTCTCAAGACCCAGCAAGTGAAGTCAACAGTGAAATGAGAGCATCAGGAAGAAAGTGGAGGAAATAGCACACGGTTGGTTTAGCTAAAATAAAAGCCAGCTCAGTGTCTGAGCAGCACTGTTTCAAAGACTTGTGCATTGTAAATGCACGGCTTCATTAGTGTCTCTGCACCATCCCCATACAGAAACGTGTCCTGCCTCTCTTCCTTACCCACAGTCCTAGATTACGACGCTGAAGTTGTAAAACCCAGAGAAGAATGCTTTGTGACTGTGAATAAGCCCGTGGGTGTGGTGTGATAGCAAGAGCAGAGCGCTGAGGATGGCACAAACACGAAACCTGGAGGCCACCTGGAAGCTTGTCACAGCTTTGTTTACTACAGACCTTTGCAGGAAAACTCAGAGCAATGGGGAGCGGGGAGCTGAGGGTACCAAGGGCTGGAGGACGCGTGCTGGAGGGCAGAGGGATGAGTGCTGAGACTGGCCAGAGCTGGGGCAGGACTGCGTGGGGCTTCCCATCTGAGCTAATAGAGGCATTTGCAGATGCCTCTTTGTGATTTCAGCTTGCAAAAATAACTGTGCACTTCATCTACTTTTTGCAATAATAATTCCCATTTGGGTGCATTCCTAGGTCTCATTTCTTTACAGACAGCTCCTGTGTTTAGGGGTGAAGTCTCCTGCTCTCTCAGAAGCCCGTACCTGTGTCATCCATTTAGGCAATGCTCACATCGTCCCAACTCCATGAGAGCAACTGAAGTTGCTCCCCATGGAGCACAGCTAATTCCTAACCAACTCCCCTATAACAGGCAGGAGGCTGTGTGGGAGCCAGCAGCCCTTGGACCTGAATCCCAAACTCAACCAAGTGAGCAAGAGCTGAACCATGGGGGAGCCTAACTAGAATTTTGGGGGAAGAACAGGTTAACGCTGCCTTTCTCTATTTTGCATTTAGTAATTATCACTTCATTTAGCCCTTCTATTAGTGCAACAAAAAGCAGCTGGCAGGCCAAGCACGCTCAGTCCAAGTGACCTTGTGTTCTTGTTCGTGTTTACCACATAATCAGCAGAGAATTCCATTTCCCAAATACAAGACTTCATAATCCATTAGCACTAGAGATTGGCCCAGGGCTCTGGATTTACTGGTCACGTGCACCAAGGAATAAAAATATGAGTGTACAGCTAGATTAATCTCAGACCTGTAAAGCATTCCAACCCACCATGCCTGCAGGAGTCTCATTCAAATTCACACATGAATATTAGCATCATTCTTAAAAGCTACCACTAATACCATCCCCACGGTACACGAAGAGAAAATTAAATGTTACCTGCTTTACAACTCAGCAAGTACGAAGACACACGGTAACCAAACTCCACTCCTCAGATTTTCCATTTGTCTCATAAGCAGAACATGAGTACTGATGTTCTTATTGACACACCAGCAACACAAACCTCCTCCTCCTATTTCCAGGAGGCAGCAATCGCTTTCACCGGTCTTAATTTTAAATCAAAAGTCTTTAGCGAGTCCAAGCAGTTTAGCTCACCATCAAGTTCAATAAATCAGAGAATAGAATCAATGGAAAGCATTTCAAAATGTAACCTTGGTAACACACAAAATGCTTCCACAGTACTTCGCTCATTTGCTTTATTTGCTGCTTCAGAAATTAGAAATTGGGATGTAACACATAGGCAGAAGGACTTTAGCATTAAGACATTGCATCTACTGAGCCCAACACCACATACGTTTTCCTGGAAGGCACTTTCCCCATTATACCTTAAAAACCTGCAGCCAGGCAAGTTAGACGACTGGAAACTAATCATATTTCACGTTAAGAAAATGGAAAATGGAAGTATTCAATAGAAAATAACAATCCATATTTATTCTTTACGTCCACGCACAGCACTTTAGAGGTAATTTGGTCCATGCTTTCCACTGATAAAACGAGAACAAACTCAACAGCGATATACAACATCTGCCATTTGAGGAATCAACATCCATCAGCGCTACCACACAATTCTAGCTGTGGCCCTGCACAGTTCTCCCATGAGCAACACTCAGATTGAAAACAGCTATTACTCTACCTACCATTATGTGGTATTTGTTGGTAAATACTCATTTTTGAGTGGCAACATCATTATTCAATATTTATACAAGTCTTCCAGTATAAACAACCTCTGATTCATGAGAGATAGAAAGCTTAAATATGCTTTGCTGCTCAATTCAGCATGCTATAACTAAGAGTTTACTAGCTCTTAGCCAAGCCTGATCTAAAAGGCTTGCCATTATCTTCAGAGCTCATCAAGGTCCAAGCAGAAAAACCTTTTGTTTTCAATATCCTCTCCTAGAGGTTGGAGAATGGTGCAACGAAATAGGATCTTTTTCTGCTTTTTGTGCATCTTCCCCAAAAGTTAAGCACAGTCTGATTTGGGGTAAAGATTCTGAACTTTTAAAGTTTAGCACTCTCTAAACTTCTCAGTTCTCCTGCTGGTTGGTTTCTGGGTGAAAAAGAGCATTTCCTTCTTAGCTTCACTTTTGCTGCTTACCGCCTACGCGAACTGCAGATGACCTTCCAACGGTGGCAGTGCCCTCTTTCAGTGTGACCCAGCCACAAAATGCTGTTCCATTTCACACATTAAATAAGCATCAGAAATAAAGTTTTGCTAACAAAATAAATATAAAAGCCACTTTTTGTTCATAGGTTTCAAAACAATAGAGGAGCATGCACCATAATGATATTAATGAGCACTTTCTAAGGCAAGAACTCTCTTTTAAAATCTTTTTTTTTTTCTTCACAGTAGAGCAGCATCAGAGCCCTGTAACAGACCATCAACTGTTCCAAAAAGGTCATCACAAAAGCCAACTACAAGGATGAACTGGTTTCCCTGCCAACCCTATCTCAACCCTTTCTGCTGTCACACATGGAAGTTTGTTCTATCTGAAAACTGAGCTGTGCACACCGCCACACAAAGGCTGCCTCCAATAAATAAATCCACAAATAAATGAATAAATAAATAAACCAATTAAAATTCCACTCCATGTAATCCACCAGGTCAGTGTTTTGTTACTTACAAGGCACAGCATGGCGATAAAGGTTATCTCTAATAGTCTGCTGTAGATCGTGATCCGGCGATCCTTTCTGAAACCTCTGGTTGAGATAATGTCTCAGGTCTTTGTTCAGTCTGCTTCCTGCAAAGAAAACACAGCCATTTATTTATTTCTAAATGCACACAATTAACATTTCCAATTCAGGCAAATGTTAGGCTTCCATTCAGAGTCCCCTAAATTATGGCATGCTGACTTTACGAGCGGAGGCTCATCTTCCTCTACAAATGGCTAATTACCAAAAATAACTCGCTGTAAACAAGAGGTCTCTCTTGCCTCGTAACGCATCTTTCTTCCTGTGGTGCTAAACAGATCATGATTCCCTTTTATCACTTATTTGTCTGAGCAAATGGAGAAAGACAGATGACGTGGAAGAGATGAAAGATAATAAAGGTAGAGGATTGTTTTTGCAACCCACTGGAGAGTGAGTTGGGCAGGGAGATGGAAAGGGAAGACTGCTCCCATCAGAGGTACTAACACAGCCAAACATGGCACAAAATCAAAGATGAGCTGTACTTTGCACTGCTACCAACCCCTGCACACAGCATGGGTTGGGAAATGACTGAAGGAGTTAAGAGCACCCAAAGTTCTTTAAAAAAAAAAAAAACACAACAGAATAATATCCAACACTTCTCACTTGAATTTGTTTCCCCATTCAGCTTTGAACACTTCCATAAATATGTGAGAATAAAGACAGATGAGCTAAAAACAACAACAACCAAAAAAAGCAAGACTTTGTTGTAAATGAACATTCAACACCAAATCTTTTCTTGTAGCAGAACATATGAACTGGAGCAACTTAATGAAGTCTTTTCCCAGAAATGAAATATTTCCAAATCTGAAATAATGCTGACATTAATTTGACTGAAAAGCAAAAGCAATCCCACATAAACCTACTGAGAATGGGGATAGAAACCCTTTTGTTCTTAGAATAAGGAGTGGAAAAGTAGTTCACACAGGCTGCAGCAGATCTGCACCGTGGGTGCAAGAAGCTTGTAGAGAGGGGTTCAAGGGGAGACTGGGAAAGGACACAGAAGATGGAGCCATTGCAGGAGGGTTGCAAACATTGTAGGAAATCTCTTGAGCTGAAAATGAATTGCTGGTGGCTGGGAGAGGAGTAGGAGACTATCAAATATTTTGCCGGTATCCTTTCCTTTGCTAGGCATTTGTTTAAGGCCACAGACTGAGCTAGAACACTGGGCTACGTGGACCTCGGGGTGAACCCCTGGAGCTGTTAATAGGGTCTTTTACAATTTGCATGATCATTTTCTTTATTGGATTGTGAACATGTAATGCAGAAGCCATCTCAGTATTTGTTGACACTGCACTTAACATTACAATTGCAGATTCCTGGCTGGAGCCTCTAGGAGCCACTGCAAAACAAATCAAGAATGATAATACTGCAACGTAGTGCGGCTGGACAGCGGGGCTGCGAGGCAAATGAGGAAAATAGTGCAGGCCACTGAATGAAAGGGGCAGGAGCAGGCTGAGTAATGAGGATCTGCAACTTCTGAACAGTAACATCAGGTTAAAAACAAGCATACAAAGAACAACAGAAAATTAATCTGAAAAACTGAGTTAAAATCTCTCAAAAAAAAAATACAGGTGATTTGTATTTTTTGTATGTACATTCTCCAGACAGATTTATTTTTTTTAATTGAAGGACGGCAGGAAGGAAGGAAGACAGGAAGGCAGGTTTAAGCAGCAGCCCCTTTCCTAACAAGAAGCAAAAATTTGAAGACCAAGATGCTCATTACAGAAATGGCTGAAACAACAAAACTGAAATAAAAGCCAATAAAGCTGGCTCATCATACCTCCTGGCTTAACTCAAAGCAACAACCCTCACTCCAAAAGCAGTCTCTGGTTATTATATTAAAAAAAATAAAATGGTTTCCTACACTAGTCTGTGGGTTAAAGTCTTCAAATTTCAGACCTGACCTTCCAAACTCCAGGTGTTTGATGTGATACCAAGTCTTTTGACTCCGGAGAGAGGTATGGCATGAAAAGGAGCACCCTCCGAAATAATAAACCACTTTATCTTTCCATTGAACAGTTCATATTTTTCTCTGCACACGATAGTAAGACAAGGTAGTTACTCATAGCTAAAAACAAACAAACATGACAAGCACCTTGGACACGCTGCAAGGGAAGGAATTAAGCACCGAGCTGCATGTTATAATTTAGGCTCTCTCCTGAAATACTGTGTGATTCATGATTCAATGATTTATGTCACAATAATGTCTAGAGGTGAAAAAGCTCTGCTGAGATAGGCTTGTTTGACTACAAAAAGCATGCAATTTACTGATGATATCTGCCTTTATCTTCCCTCTGTGCCTATTCCATCGAGCTTCTCTGTCTGTTACGGCCCCCACTAGAAAGTTTGGCTACGTGGTGATGCAGTAGCTGGGATCTCCCAGCTGAGTCACCGCTGTGCCAGCCAAATGGCATTGCAAAAACAGGGGGCTATGGCAATGCTTGCACACTCATCCCCTCAGGGAGCTCACAGCGATGCCCAATTCTATTACATTCAGTTGAAATGGGGAGGAGAAAAAGGGAAAAGGGAAAAAAGAGAAAAAGGAAAAAAGGTCACATTTTTGTTGCTAAATTCCAGAAAATTCCAGATGGAAAAAAGGCTTCCCGCAGCCCTGACTACCTTGGCTCAGCAGCTGCTGAGCCCCCAGCTGTGGATAAAACCAAGCTCACCTCATACAACCCACTCCAGAGCATGGGAAACGATCTAACAGAAATTAACCCCACACAGAAAGCTGTCAAAAGGACCCACCCTGGAACATGTTGGATTCTTTACCATATGAAGTGTTGCAGTCCACCCTGATTATCTTTTACAAAAATCTGCTCAGCTGTGAAAGGGCACAAGGGCTCGTGCCTGATATTGCCATTCTTGAGCAGATTCTAGCGCTGAACTCAAATTTGAGAAGTCTGATTCATTTATTTTTAGAGCCAAAAATATAAAAACCTGCAATTGCTGAGAAACAGAGAAAGATGCCCATGACATCTCTGCAACCTCCCATGTGCAAAATGCAGCAGGAAAACTCATTCCTGAAGGGCATCCCCCACCACTGCTCCCTCTACCATGTCTCACCCACCGATGGCTCCTGCCCCTGCGCCATGCAGCACCAGGCTGGGTGGGAAGGCAGGTGCCCAGCACCATCTGCCTCCATGCAAACATCCTCCCTTTGTAAAATCTGATTCCACGCATAAGTTGTGCTAAGAATACACCTGGCTTCAGTTTCCTTAGAGATGAGCTGTGCTAACTGAAAGGATAATACACTTTCAAACACTCCTCTGTTTTCAAGGAGATTGGATCTTACATTTGCTCTTTGGAGAACCTTCCTTTTCTTCTCTGATAAGCACATGTAAGGAGATCCTATAGCGATAACAGCAGAGCAACAAAAAGATGCAATCCAGAGGAGACAGATCCAACCTTCCTGCTGTTGGAAATGCAGGAAATGCCACTGGAAATTCATGCTGGAAATGCATTTATTTGCCCACAGAAAAATTAACGTGTCTTTTCTGTAATCAAAATCAGGCAGTTTCAGAAAAACGGATATTTAAAAAAAAAGATCAGACGTAAAAAAATATATATATAAAGATGCTTCCCCACCAACTTCAGCAAAAATTATACTTTGAAATTTAAGAATTACAACATGTTGCAAGATTGATTTTTGTTGCTGAAACATTTTTAACCCCTGGAACAACAAAAGCAGTGCCTTTCTTTATAGGAGTGAACCAACTTTGCCCTGTTACCTGAACCTCTTTCCCTTTGAGTGAAACAAAGGCAAGTTACTGTATGGCCGTTTTTCTCAATTATTCTTAATTATAATAGTGCATTTCAGAGCACATCAATCATCCTCCTAAACCATTACACCATACTAATATCTCAGTAACAAAAACTAACCCCAAGGGGGAAACAAAACATCTCCCATGGAAAAAGCTGATACTGCTGACATGGAGTTTTCTGAGAAACAATAAAAAGGTGCTGCTCAATTGTGTGAAGAAAGATATATATATAACCTAAATCTTTTTGTGATTAATGAAAAATATCGACTACTTCTAAATACACTTCCTTCAAACCCTCAATGATCTGTCACACACTTGTCCTCCAGCAGTTACCGAGTACTGAAGTCACTGGGGGAACTACGCTTTGAGTTCTGCTCTGACTTTTGTTACTGCAATTCCTGGTTTCTGCAGGGAGCAAGCTGCACACACCATCACCCAGCGCTGTCTGTGCTGCAGGAGCTCATTCATCTCCTCCAGAGCACCACCACCAGCGAGGTGCACACAGACCCGGGGGGCTGTAAGCTTCTTGCTCTATCAGAATACAGCCTTCCAATAAGGAAAGCAGACTGACCAAGCAAAATCTGCTATTTTTCCCAGCGAAAAGCTGTGAGTGAACATCGCCAGGCTGACAGCACCTTCCTGCCAGCTGGTAGGCAGCCTATGCCAGCGCTGCGCAATATGTATGTGCCGAGGATATATTTTGAACTCATGTTTTATGCATTTGGAAACTGGCGTTTCTTAGTTTATGTTTATATTAATTACTGCAGCTGTTTTTATCCCATTTGTGCGTTGAGATGGTCAGAGCTAATCCTGATAAATAGCTGTAGTCTGGCAGCGCCTATGGATGCGTGTGCCACGATGGATCAGGGTCAGGCCCGGGACACGGTGGTCTCTGACCTATATTGCACTCCCCTAAGAAGGTTTACAGCAGTAAATATTTCAGCTTTACCCTTCTGTGGAAAGGCTACCGATTGCCACATTCACAGTGGCTGATTGCATCTGAACTGGAAAAATGCATTTTCCATTCCTGAATTGCAGCAGAAGCCCCTTTTCTTGTAGGGATCTCCACTCAGAGGCATCTTTAGCGAGCGATTCTCTGTGGGCAGACAAAGACCATTTCAAAACAACAGGACCATGAAGCAATCAAAGGTTAAAGGCCTCGCTAAAGGGATAAGAGTGCAATAGAGTCATCTGGATTAAGACTCTCTCTTGCCGCCTGATGTCTACATTGAGGGAAGGATTCAATTTTTTAAAGACACAAAGATTGCACATGTTGGATTTGCAGTATAAACCCCCGATTATAACGTACTGTCTTTCATCTGAAGATCTCTATCTGAAGATATTTAGCAGCCATTAGTAAGTTATCTTTGTTGCACAGGAACAGAATGCTGCCAAACAAATGCAGAACTGCAGATAATTAAAAAATAATAATAATAATAAAATAATTAAGTTATTTTGATTTTTGTTATTTTAGAGGTGTGAGCAGAGAACCTGCAGCTCACGTTTTGCAAAGCAGTGAGGGAACTTGCAAACTCACTTGAGTGACCTCCTGGGCTGGGTGGCTCAAACCATGCTCTTACCTCCAAAGTCCAGCACGCAGACTCAACACAAACTCATCTATACTGACAGCCAAACAGGCTCCCCTTATATTATAAGGTGTATTAACCTAAGCTAGTCTTAGACCCATCACCCTCTTAAAAACAAACGACACCACCTAGGTAGTTGTCGTCGTTTGGGTTTGGGGTACGGGTGGGGTTTTTGTTTCGTTTTGTTTTGATAAATGCTAAAATATTAATGAAGTAACTAAAGACAACTTCTAAATGAATTATTAAATTCTTACTGAATACAGGGGGCAGACAGGGCTCCTGGGAAGCAGAAACCACTTAAAACTCTTCCATACAACACTTTACACAAGAGCAGTGCTGGCATCAACCCTGCATTCACCATCATACCTTACTAATGCCTGCAATGGATTTTCTTCGAGTCCTCCTGTAAAGGCAGCCCTGATACTCACACATTCAGTTTGTTACTATCTGGAGAGATTCATATTTCATTGCTGGACCAATTAATATAACAATTTTCACAGTAAAGTCCACCAGGCTGCAGCCTGTCTTAGGAGACGAAATGAAGGCTGAGTGGATTTTTATCGTTTAACAAGACTGCGCTGGTAACCACACCACCATCAAATCTTCCTAATCCCAGCAGTTGTTACCCAAATGATAATATTTTGTGCTATATCATTTCATTCTGTCCCAGCCTTGTCTTCCAGCTGCTGTCCAAAAGTGATTATAAATAATGGGGCTATAAAAGCCATTCAATAATTAGAAGATTCATTGGCCATATGCCAGCAGTGACAAAAGAGAGTGATTTATGTAAGACGAGTATGTCACATCTGCCAGATCACAGTTTCATTACGCCTGTGGCTTTAAGGTCACAGTTAAACACTCTTCCAACAGCCATTTGTCAAGGGGGCGCTGGGGAGAAGAGGCCAAATAAATCACCACCGTTTTGTTTGCTTTCTTTTTTTAACTACTAGGTAAATAAGTAAATAAAGTCCGGTACCTACTTTTGTTATTCCGTGTCTCCCGTGAGGTCAAAGACACAAGGATATATACTAAGACACAAAGGATTCATTCATCACTGCTGGCCAGGGTTCAAACAAGATCACAAAGCGAAAACATCCAGTTCAAAAGCCTCGAGTATTCACAGGGCTTCTTAAATACAATATAATCTAAGCATGTTCTATCTGCCAGCCACCCATGAAATGAAGGCACCTTGTAAACCCACAGCATGTTGGTAAATTAATTGCTATTACATTTTCCTAACACAAGTAAACTTAAAAACCTTTTATGGCTCAGCATGCTAAAGATATTTGAACATTGCCATGGGAGTTCAGCTTAACAGTTAACACGGCTCAGCAGACACCTGATTTGATTCCAGTTCTGTTTTCCTTTTTCCTCTATTAAAAACAAACAAAAAACACTAATGAACTTTTACTGCTGCGTACAAACTGGTCCCATGCAACCCAGATGTTGGCTGTCCAACAAATGCTTCAATAGCCTCATCTGTCATGGTCAACAGTTGCTTCCCTACCAACGTGGGGTCCCTACTGACAAAGTCTCCTGGCCTGGGGTACAAACGGGATCTCTGTGGGACATGTTAAATACAGCCCCAATCTTACTTCAGTTTGTATCAGCCTGCTATAGCTGGACTGAGATGAACTGCTCACCTCAACCTCTGTTACTGTAACAAATCCATACCACAACCAAAGCAAAACCACTGCTCATCCCCTACCTACCTTCCTGACATAAAACATAAAATACTTCCCAATTTTTCTGCTTCAAACCCACTCAGAACAACAAAGCCGCATCCGATGCAAATCCTTCCAGTGGAAGGAAATTATGATAAACTGGAGGGCTGTGCTGGAAAGAACTGCAGAAAGTTTCAGGATGAACAACCTCCACGGCAATAAAACCCAGCTTTGATGGAGCACGGTTCAGTCTCCAGCAGCAGCCCAGCTGCTGAATCAGCAGAGAGCACTTCAGTGCAGCCAGTAACTCCTGTCTGGAGAATGAATAACACTTGTTACTTTATTGCTAACAGAAATTCTTAAAATATTATTTTAGGTGTAAGTCGTGAATCTGAAGGAGATGCATTCACTCCAAACTTTCAGGGCGTGCTCGGAATCAGGAGCAGGCGAGGGCCTGCTTGGCACCGCACCTTTTGGTATCGCTCCCCATCTGCATGGGTGAATGAACCAGCACTAAAGTGGTAATTCAGCATTTGCTGCTAAAGAAATGCACTTAACAGATCATAAATCCCTGGTGAAACTGTTCTACAAGCACCTAACCTAATCTACTGTATTCGCAGGGCACTCCACATTATTTTCTGTGCCTTAATAGTGATTCATATTTCTAGTGTGAATTCAAACAAATAGCCTTTCAGCTGAGTCGTGCCAAAAAAATAACACAGAGCTCAAGCTCGGAGGCTGAAAAGCAGAAGTATTCTCATTTGTACACCAGGCCTGAACACTCGGAAGCCTTGTGACAAACACATTTCTGTTGCCCCTGGCTGGATACCAACAAATGCAGCAGAAGGCCCTGCCTGTCTCCCCTTCGGCCTTGTCAAGCTTCCTGTGTCCTCACGGTTTTCATCACGAGCTTCCCAAAATTTAACTACAGCTACAGCCCTGGGTCCCTTCTGGGGCTGTGCAGGTCAAGTTGTCCTCAGGGCTGGTTGGTGACACAAACTGCCAGGGGCTGCTGAAGCTGAGTAAGAAAACAATTCTGCTGATCTTTGCCCCAGCTTTGCTATAGAGAGTGGCTCGTTTCCATGCAGAGTGGTCCTATCTTAAAATAAAGGCAAGAGGAAGAATTTAAGGGCATTTTCTGCTCCTCTCTTCTTAAAGCATTCAATATCTTTTAAGCTCACATGGAACCTGTAGCACCAGGACATTGAAGAATGACATTTCTCCAGGGAAAGTGGCAACTGTACCTACCCAAGAAAATATAAAGGACAAAAAATCTAAGATTTGATAACACAAGAAAAGCCAAAATAATGGAAAACTGCCTCTGAATGCACCTGAACTGGTCGGGCCCAGGGCCTCACTCAGAAGCACGGCTTCACTGCATCCAAACGGGAGCTGGCAAACGCACAGCCAACCACAGTGCTGCTCTCCTACATCATGGTTAATGATTACCCCAACTAATTACAAGCTGGAGGTTAACCACTACTACTCTATTGACTCTCAGCAATCCAATTTTCCTGCCTCATGGTGTTTTCAGGAACCGCTGAAAAAAAACTGCTCTTGGTTCAGTTTTTTTTTTTCTTTTTTCCTCCGTTTTTCACTTTGAAGAATCCACACCAAACACATGGCAAGGAGAGAAAGAATCAGAAAGAGTCCATCCAAGTGGCTCATGGCCCATCTCTGCTGAGCCTTTCACAGGCTGTGTGAGCACCCCAGTGTTCTGCTACAACCCCATCAGGAAAACACAGCCTGCACGGGATCCACCTACCAGCATTATTCACCGACACCTACTCCATAAAACAGGGCTGCAGGAAGCAGCCCGGATAAGGGAGCGTTGTTCCTTTTGCTTTGCTCCCCCTCCAAGCAGCCAGCGCCTTTCCTTTCCTAGGAGGCAGGGACAGAACGGGAGGCAGCAGAAAATGGGCAGGAGTGAAGAAGGAAATCTAGATAGAGCAACAGGCACAGGGAAATCTAGATGAAAAGCACTTGCAGTCTTTCAACCAAAGGCAACGACCCGTTTCTGGAAATTAGATGCGTATCTCTGCGTGTCTTCTGAAAGAAGTCACCATATGTTCTAAACGTAGGATATAATATTTGAGCTGTAAAAGCCAAATCAGCTTGAGAAACAGACGGTATTACAATGCTTTAGCAGAACAAGACCCACATAACAATATGCCAAACTCATTTTCTAGAATGGCACCAGGAAAATATTTGCAAAATCTGCAACCCATTCCCTACATACAGCACTGGATTCTTTCAGAAAACGAGGGGAAAAGTGACATAAATACCAGTATCTGGGATTTATTTACTTTTATTATTTTTTCTTACACTTGCTCTTCACTGTAACTTCAGCATGGGAAGTGGGTTTTGGGGCTTTTTTAAAAACAACAACAAACTGATTTCAAACTCCTTCAGCAGGCAAGCTAAGGCCATTCTCAGCCTTACTTTTCTGCTTGGCTGCTGGAGGGACACACTCCCGTTGCCCTGCCAGTTGCCAATGAATTCTAATCACAGCTTCACGGGTTTCTGCTCTGCCCTCACCAGCTCCCAGGCACACATCAATACTACCGGCCTGATTTCTAGAGGTACTGAGCACATGAAATCCAATGCTATTGTCTGTCTGTCTGACAGACAGACAATAAATGCACACGTCGACAGAACGCGATAATTCTGATGCTTCTTATATATTTATTTATTCCCCTCACAGGCATCAGACAGAAAACGTTGGCCTTCTTGGAAGAAACAACCTGAAAACCACAATGTGTCCGCTGAAGCTCCGTCCAAACCATGTGCCAATTGACAGCCCGTTCCCTGCTGTGGCTGGATGATGTCTCAGATGCACCAATTTCTCAGCAAAGAAAAAGAAATCTATGAATTTCTTTCTCTAATATATATACTTATTTATTTATTTTACACCAAGGGCTCCAAGTTGTTTTTCCAACCCGCTCTAGCAATTTCTCAGATACCAGATCAGCCAAGAAACCAAATCAGAAAGGAGACTCGCTGTGGTCTCGCAGCAGCAAGCAGAGGTCCTGTTCCTACTTTGTTATTTTCAGAGAGTGAAAACTAACCCTAACCTTAGGTGAAACTGCCTTTTTTTCCTTCCTTTTACTATATAATTACACATTTGTGGAGGTACAGAAGAGGCACCAAACCACTAACATACAGTACATGAAAGAAGCACAAAGGCAACAACGCTCTGTGATTTAGAAAGTTAAGCTCTCAAAGCTGAGTATAATTAAGAGCTAAATCTGCTGGGGAAAAGCACATTTAAACAGAAAAGCATGTATTAACAGTTGGGAGTTGTTGAAACACACTTTACAAGAGGCACAAGAAGCCACAAAAATCAAGTAAGAAGGTCACACCGGTTAAAAAGCCAACCTGGCTCGTAGGGAAAGAGACTGCAGCTTTTTTTAATTTCATATCACAGACAGAGATAAAACAAGATCTAAGAAACAGGACTGACTCTGTTTAATTATTCTAACTGCAAATATCTTTGTTTTAATTTTAGGCTACTATTGGAACAGTTTTCTGACGGTTGGAGGATATTCCCCATCCCTGGAAAACATTACATTAAGACTGAATAGTTTTTTTCCTGAAAAAATACATTCAAGTTTAAAGAGGAATTGATCTGAACTAGTTCTATAGTGTACTGACCTATAGCTTGGAAATCTGATTTAGAAAGACAAATGCTGAGCAGGGTAGGTAAAAGATTTGGAAGAATATGAGATCCAGCAGCAACTGAAAGGAGTTTGCAGCAAAACGATGCAGCGAGTGAAGGCTTCAGTTGCTCCATTGACCAAGAACCTACGCAAGTTCAGGAAATCTCACTGGTAAAAGGAAAGCATTAATGTGCTGATTCTGTTATAAAAGCAATTCAGTACACAGCATTATGGATCTCCCTTTTGTGGAGAAAATGGAAATAAAATTTTAAAGTAAGACTTCAAAGCCTGGACAGAATAAACGAGCTGGCTGATGCAAGCAGGAACCACGGCAGGCCAGTTTGCTACGAGTTTTAATACAGTACTACCGTGCCTTCTTGCTAAAACTCAAATTTTCAGATGAAATAAAGTAAACAAGGGCAAGATTGCTGTTAACTCTTCCACATACAATCAGATAAAACAAACACAAAAAAAAGCTCTGATTCTTGGGACTCTCTTCCACCTAGGACAATCCTCCTTTGCTCCAACTGCCCCGTTCAAGGCTGTTCAATGACACCAGTTAAAATACTGAACCGCTTGCATTCAGAACCAAAAAACAAATTAACTTGCATAGCCTTAGTCTCCAACATAAATGTAATACCTCATATAAAGTAAGCTTGGCAATTAAAAAAGAAAATGTACACAAAAAAGCTTACTATGCTCTGTAGAAAAAAAAAAGTCTTTTTTTTGCCTTGGTTGCAAGGTCTTATTTTCTTAATGTGTTTATTGGAGTGCCTGTATCATGTTTCTGTCACCCTAACTTTTCCCCTCAAGAACCAAATATGAATATTACAGCTGGTAAAAACCACATTTTCTCAAACAGGAAAAAAATGTTTATATGTGGAATATAGCAAAATATGTATTTCCAGAGACAACAGCTACAAGTTTTAGATTTATTAGTGGAGGGCAGGAATTTTTAATGGAAAACACATTGTTGGGGATAAGAATTTTAATTGCAAAGGAACAGTGCACAAATGGCTCCTTTAGATGCAAAGCAGAGCAGTTCTGCAACAGAATCAAAAGGACATGGTCTCTTTTGGTGAAAAATTGAATATTGAATAAAGAGAGAAAAACTTGACTTGAGTGTATGGCAGGCTAGACATTTTCCATGGGATGCTTTTGATCATCAAATGGCATTTGTCAAAGTGAAGACATTCTGTAGGAACATGACAGTTCTGCAGAAACTAGGCTTAGCTCTGATGGTGCCTTTTCAGATTGTGTCTCAGTGTGCCAGGCTATCCTGATCCTGGTTTAGGAACATGGGTTCATAAGTTTCCAAACTTGGACATGTCAAGCTCTTCTGTCCACGTGCCCCCTATCCCTGTCCTACTCACAACCCTCAGGAAACTCATCCTGCAGGAATAACCACCAGCATGCTAATCCAAATGCAGTGGCTTAAAAATGACACCTCCAGAATGAAGTTTCGTAGGTTCTGGTTTGGTTGAAAAGGAACTATCAGATACTTGGCTCCTCAGCTAGGCCCAAATGAGGACTTCAGACTTCCTTTTGTGAGCACGTCCACTTAGCTGCAGGCATCTCATTCTACAAACAATTAACTGGAAAGTGCAAGCCCATCAGTTGTCAGAATAACAGTTTCCCACAACTCAAAATGGAAAGAAACACTGGTTTCATTCCCATTAGATTACTGTATCTAGTGGTGGTCTCTCTCTCATATATCCACAATGAATGGCTTTTGTGAAAGATAAAAAGGAAAAGCAAAGCTGAAGAGTTTAATAGGGCTCTGCTGCTGGCTATGGCTTTGTAGTATTTCTCCCATTTTGCAGGATGCAGGCAGAGTTGAACAATCTTTATCCCCATTTTTGCCAGGTAATGGTCAGCTCTCCAGACTCACGTGGGTCTAACCAATTTGCAATTCTGCTGGGAAATCTGCACACTCAAGCAGCAGCTTTACTGCCATTGTCATTAAAAACACAGATACTGTGAGAGTGCTGATGACCCAGCTACAGACAAGAGGTACAACAGAGAGCAATAAAAATCAGCATTAAGTGTCTAAATACTAATTCCTCCTCCTTAACTTATTCTTATTATTTTGGAGAGCTCTCCTTCTACTTCCTCAGTCAGTTTGCTAACACGTAGCTTCCACTCCCACTTAATCAAATGCATTTGGAGGTCTCGTGCACTGGTTCTAAAATGGAAAGCTCTGATCAGCTTAGCCTCCAGTTCATTTTACACTCCTCTTGCTTTTCTGAGTGTGCAGTGAAGCTCTAGAAGTCCTACAAAGATGGACCTTTTGGAGCTCCTTGTACTCTTTGTGACACAGCCTGTTTGATAGTTGTGGAGATTTCAAAAAGAGGCTTCAGCAACTGGCCCTGTTGTGAATCGATGCTCCCCTGTTGCTGCTTTCCACATCTGCACAGACACAGAAGCTTCTTTCAGACGAGGCTGGAGGTACAAGGTACATCGCTGAAGGTACAAGGTACATCTGAATTTGTTCTGTAAACACCATCCACGTACGCCCAAGCCTATGCCGCCAGCACATAAATGGCAGCTGCATCCACACAGGCTGACAATTGATTTACCCATAATTTGCAACCCCTTTCAGAGGAACCAGACTTCCTAGCAATCAATGAGAAAATAACCTTGTTAGCAAATAAGACAAGGTTCTTTTAAATTAATCAGTCTTTTTCATCCAAACAGTACAGATAATGAAAGAGATGATATTTTACATGACCTATAAAGAACAGAGTTTCTATTTCAGGCTGTCTTTCGGTAAGGGTGCCATGATTATGTTTTGTTTACTGGACAGAATAATCTCTTATTTGTTAAGACTCGAATGCAATTTTGTACAGTACAAAATTTTATCTTCCATTGTCTTAATTATCATCTGGAGGGTTGAAACATGAGACGATGGCACAGAGCAAAATGAATATTTATGTGCTCTATCTGCAATTTAAAGAGAAAGGACTTGGAGCTTTCTCTAGCTCACATGCTGAACGTACTGCATCTGACTGGTGAGTTGTGTCTAAACTCAGCATCTGGGAGAAAAAAGAGCAAGTCCCCAGGAGCAGGTGGGGAAAAGAGAAGGCTTGAACAGCGAGCAGTGCATGGGAATATTGGCAGGTTGTCCTAGGGAAGGTCAAAGCGAGCTGATTTTTAATTAAAACAAACATAATGCAAGGCCTGACCTGCTCAGAGTTATTTGGAAAGTATCAATAGGGATTGAAAAAGCCAGTGCTTACAGATAATGCTGCGTCGGTTAATTCTGCTGCTGCTTCACTGCTGTATCAATGCTGACCTTTCCACGTCTGAAGAAGGCAACGTTTTTAACTTTTTTTTTTTTTTTTTTGAGAAGAGGAAGGAACTGGTTTGGTTTTGGTTTTGGGGGCTTTTTCAGCTCCATAGACAGAGAGATGAGAACTGAAAATAATCAAAAACCAATCTCAAAGAGAGAAATATCAATTAGCATGAGGTTAATTTCTAGTTTTGTGCTAATATGACAACCAGGCTATGCTGACAAAGAAAAAAAAAATCTGCATTTTAGAGAAAGAGAGTTTGCATAGCTTATCAAGATAATCCTTTTAGTTTTAATGCAAAAGGAGAGAGAGCTGCTTTACAACATGTGCCTCTATGGCATCCTGCACAGAGAAGATGAAGCAAATGTTTCAGGTTTGACTTGGCTCTTGTGGGCTCCAGAGGTAATCGCAAACACAGAAATAACAAAAAAGATCTTTTTCCCTTTGTTCTGCTTCAGGTCATGACTACTCTGAAGCCAAGCTTGCTTGCATCTAAACAACTGGTTTTTAGGTTTTCCTGTTTGGGGTTCTTTTTGTTTGTTTGTTTTCACTACTATGCAAAATCCCTTAAATGCCTAATTCTGCTGTAGCAGCTCCAAATTCAATCAAGTGGATTAACTTTATGCCCACGTAAGCAGTATGCAGAATAGGAAAACAGCCATCGTCAAGGTGTACCTGCTGCGAGCTGGGCTCACTGAAGGACAAGACAAAATGCAGACAGCACTGTGCACTTACCACGGCTCCAATAACCCACCTGGGGCAGGAACAGTCATTGCCTGGATGACAGCACATGGAGCACTGCCCCGTCTGACTGATTGACCCGTGTCACCCTTGGCAGCCCAGCCCTAAGCCTTTCCTTCCATAGCCAGCATCACTACTGGAAAACCCCACGCTGTCCTTCTGCCCACCCCAAGCAAGCTTAAAGCTCCAGGTCACCAGCACCTGTCCAAAAACTCCTATGCAAAAGCCCTTTCACTACACTTCCAAATCTTTTAAATACAGGGAAAAATGTGACCATCTTATGTTTATCGGACAACATAGGACATGCATGTTTGAGCACCTACAGACAAAAATATTTGTATCTGTGCAATGCCACCTGCTATAATCAAAGAGTAAGGCCACTCAAAAACATCCATCTATGCAGACAAAGGAAAAGAGGAAAAGAAGAGAGAGAGAAGAAAAGGAACTGAATTCACAGGCAAACAAAATAAAATTGAGAATGCAGTAAGCTGACAGAGGTAAACTGGAGGCAAAACATATCTGATAAATGCTGAAATCACACTGCCTAGCAGATTAGTGCCTACCGAACAGAAGGACTGAAGAGCACAATCACTCCGGCATGATAGCTATAAATCAGAGCTTAATGAAATGATAAGCTATTTATGCAAACTATTCCTGGCTACGATAATTCATTTACGCTAAGTGAAAATAGACTCAAAACTTGTCAAAATGCAAATACAACAGTGACCTACTGACATGGGTCAAAATGAGAAGGGAAGAACCAAGTTCAGGACCCAAGGGCTACAATTACTGCAGTGTTCTTCTATAAACACGTCTCTTTTACACTGTGATTTTCCATCAAAAGGCAGATCTAAGGAACTCATTAATAGTGAAGAGAAACGAACCAGACGTTGCTGAAAAGGAAGTGAGAAATACGCATTTAATAATTTGAATTAAGATTTCCTGCTGGAGAATGCCTTTATCTTTCCAGGCAAAGTAGCAAAACAATTTTGCAGGAGAATTTAATAGAGAAATATGGCACACAAAAGGGCTGCTTATACGCATCCTTTGGTGGAAGATCCAGGGTAGAAGTAAGTCCTCCGGACAAAAATGAGTATTGCGCATCAAACACTGCTGCCAAGTGTCATTGCTCAGCTATGAAATATGTTTAAATCTGTTTCTAAGGAAAGCCACATTGTTTCCCCAATAAAAAAAGAAAAAACAGTTATTTTTATGTTACTACAGTTATGATACACCAAACATAAATAAGTCTGTGCCAAAGCAAAAGGAAGCACTTGTGTCTATAGTTTTGAAAGTCACTGATCTGGTTAAGACAGTGGTATTTTGACCACCAGGTTTAATTTTGAAAGGATTTAAGCAGCTTTACTGTCCAGCAGCCACAAATAATTCTGTGCTTGAACACTTCTTACAGAAGTACATGAAGCAGAGCACCAAAGCAACACGCAAAGTGCAGGCCATTACTCTCCCCAGCTTTATTATATAGGCAAATTAATGTAAGGCAAACAAATGGTATAGCTCTATTAATCCATCTAGCTGACTTTCTTTTGATATATATACACACTTCTTTCTTTCCCTGCAACATTTTGGTTCCCGTAAGCAACACAACAAATTGCTTTGATTTTCCTATGAACAGGAGACAAATGGGTTAGGTATTCTCTCTGTGCCCAACAGCACATAAGCAATAGAAAGCTTTGAATGCTTCTGCAGTTCTTCAACAGCCTGTTTCACTAAGAATTCACCTTTTCCTTCTGCTCGAGCACTGCAAGCGATACATCTTGCACAACAGAAAGAATTGCTCATATCGGGAGAAGGTTGACTGAGCTGACCGCAAAGAACTAAGCTGGGACTGCTGCATGCACACATGCAAACAGACACAAAACATAACTCGTTTAAGTCCCATCATGTTTGTTACATTCAACAAAGAACACAAAATGGGCAAGAGAACTACTGGTGCTCAAAGAGAAGCTAAAAAAGACACTCGATGGGTTTCAGTTCTCCCAACTATTCCAGGAACTTATTAAGGAGAAAGGAATTATGTCTGCATAACCCAGAGGAGAATCACAGCAGCAGTGCAAGCTGCCTGCATCGAAGGCAGCAGCCTGCTGTGGTTGCCAGAGCAAGGAAACTCCTTCTCCGGATGATGTCTTCTACAGCATTTTCCTCGTAATTCCTCACAATGGATTTTGTCTGCCTTTGCATTTTACAGCTTAAAACACTATAAAGCTTGCCAACTCTACCTTCGTTTTTCCTTCCTGGAAGATCATTAGAAATGACCAAAACTGTCCTGAGTAAATTAACTCACTGCCATCCCTTCAGCTCCCATTAAATGCCACTCTGAATGTTTTGTACCCTGAAAAGGAAAATTGCACCCAAAGCCTTCCTCTTCCAAGTCCTTCACCTAACGAAAGCAGCGGGCTTGACATTTGGCAAATTCCTGACCCCACAATGGATTCTCAATTAACTATCAGAGGAACCATTTCTGCAGCCATACTGCCAATACGGTGCGTGTCACAAGCTTGTGAGGGAGCTGGAGAGAGAAAAGATGAGAACAGCACGGCTTGTCATCACTTCCATAATTTCATTGAGAAAATAGTTCAGAAATACAAGACTGAACAGGCAGGCTTTTACAAAGACAAGGCTCTTTTTGTTCAGTACCCACAGTTTAGACAGAGGGTAACGCAAGAAATGCTAATGGCTGAATGTCTTAACTACGTGGAGGTGCTTCAGTGGATCCGTTTGCCCTTTTGCTTGCTGCATTTTAGAAAGCCCCAGACTACCCAGTGAGTGACAGTGGTCCCAGAAGGGTCTGTAAGGAGAGCAAAGTCTCCATAAACTGGTGAGCTTCAAATGTCATGCTCCTCTCGCCAATGTGTAATAAAATGCTCCTTTACTCAGGGAAAAATGAAAATAAATAAATCTTGTCTATTTAGGTACCCAGTGACCACAGAAGTAAACAACAGAAGGTGAGAGAGATACAAGTACATGAGGATGAAGGCAGACGGTCTTTAAATGGAAAATAAACCTTTTTTTTTTTTTTTTTCTAAAGGAGACTGGATATTTTTCTGACGACCCCAAATAAAGTTTTCCCACTTTTCAATTTCTCGTGCCATCCTTCCCTTTTCCTACCCTCCTGGCTGCTCAGATGAGAAGTTTGGTGAAGGAGCAGCCCTCCACCAGCATCACCCATGCAGTACCAAGCACCCTGAGCCTGAAACGATGCCCACAACACCACCCACAAGACAAATACACGCACACACCTCCTTCACACTGTTGCACTGTGTCCCATCTTTTTCTTCTGCTTGAGGTTAAAAGCTCATTTTGGGGACGGCTTTGTATTTGTTCTAACTTCTCCAAACATTACCAGACATTTTAGAAGCTAAAGATATTAAAAAAGCCAAAATGCTCACTGCTGTGCATTCTCATGTGATGAGCAGAAATCATTTAATTGCTCCATTACAGACCAGTACCAGACCTGATAGCCTGGCTGCTTTGCTGTACAGCACCTACAATAACCACAAAGAGCAGTAACTGTCGAGAGTTACTGTTATTACTGTATGTAAAGAGCAGAACAAAATTATTTCCCATCAGTTCTGCTATGAAGAGAGCATGATTCTAGGATTACAGCTTTTGTGTTGAACAGCACCACTGAAATTAAAGGCAATTCAAAGCAGAACCACCTAATAAAATAATGAAGAAAAGGTAAAATAAAGCCTGCTGTAGCAACACAAACCAGCAGACCACAGAAACCGGCTGAAGTGCAAGAGGAGAATGTGTTCAGCACGAAGGCTGCAGAAGGTGGGTAAGATGGCTGAGAAGACCATGTCCTCTCCCAAATAACCCAGTCAAGCTCTGAGAACAGAGTGAAAATGCAGTAAATTTATAACACGGAAATCACATTTGTTAATTCATTGACAAAGAAAACCTAACACCAGTACGTTCAGCTCCCTTTTGTGCCTGTACCTTAACATTCACTGTGGTTATCACCTGTTACACAATGCTGTCTGCAAGGTACACACATCCATTAATGATGTAGGAAGTACTCCTCATTCTACACATGAAAAATTTTGATTCGGAAGACAGAAGGAGAGCCTGCAGACAGAAGAGCATAAAACAGCCCACTCGAGGCATCTCAATCACCTGCACCCAAGCACTCTTTCCACTCTTTGCCCTGGAAGAGACCTTTCGGAGAGCAGCACGGCTACAGCAGGCATAGGGAGGACTCAGTTAGGAGCCACCCAGAGCACAGATCTGTCCTACAATGTTTTGTGAACACGCTCTTCCATTTAGATCCCATCCCCTCGCTGTGGTTTTTATCGCACAGCACTATAATGATTCATTATGCTATAAATTATTTCAAGACCAAGGAATAGGACCGTGCATTGAAACGCACGGGGCAACCATGAAAATCTCAAAATCTGTCAACAAGTGAAGCTCATTTGGAAGAAATTGAGCACAAAGGGCAGCTACGAAACCACACAGCGCAGAGCAGCAGGGAATCGGTGCTACGGCATGAACTTGAAAGTAACTGTCAGGGTAGCATTTCTTGTGATTGAAAGCCATACAAACCCTGGGTCCTGGGGGTAAAACAGAGCTGTCAGCCCGGGACGGGAATCCAAGCAGGCCACATTGTTACTGGGTTCAGCCTGCAGCTAACTGGGAAAATTGCAGAGAGGCACTGGCACACTACGTCTAGAAAGGGAAGGGAATGAATTAAAGTCCGGATTATGTCTTCTCTTATTAACAAAACTAGATAGCTAACCAAGTAAAATAAACCAGTGGCAAAGGCAAAAACTAGAAAATTCATCTTTTTAACTGAATTGTACAAAACCACTCCCGTAACAGGCATTACAAGTGCAATTTTCCCCCTTTACAGTGACTGGGAAGGAATCACTCCCCAGACAGCACCATGCAGAAAACACAGAGATGTTCATTGCTGTCACAAAGCCAGTATTTCTGCCCCTTCTTCTTACTTACCACACAGATGAGAAGTCTTAGGAGGTTCAGCTACCTGCTTTGGCTACCCAAAAACTTACATGAGCTACCAAGAAGTCATGTTTAATGGACCAGCTTTGCTACACTGCTGTTAACCTGTGTAACTCTACATCACATTAACATAAACTAGCAGGAACACATTACATCTTTAAACAAAGCCACCAGCTCCCTCTCCTTTGCTAGAACAAATTCGGCCCCTTCTCAAAATACCAACAGGCCAAGACAGATGCAGACTCTTTGAAGAGACTGATTCATAGCCTACTGCCTCAAGGATTTGTTAATTTATTCATAACTTGAAGCAACCTTTGATAAAACTTACACTTTTTTTTTTCCCCCTGTAATGCAAACTATCATCTTCTGGATTGCACACACAGTTTCCCACATTTCATTCATTTCATTGTAGACAAGGGGCTTTGTCCTCCTGAAACACGGCTGGGAATGCTTTGGTTGTCATTCTAATTCTCTAGCAGCTGCAGGAGGAGAAATGCTGCTATTCCAAAACAAAAGGTTAAACATATGTCTTCTTTTCTGGGTAAGCAGGTTAAGCTGAGACTATTAAAGTTTTACTGCAATGGCATCCATTTACAGCAGCAAAAATACCAAGGAACTGAATCTAGGCCACCACTACACATGCACTGATACACTATTTAATATTCTTTTCAGGGCACTTCTAAGAACATTTGATCTCTTTGATATCTTTTTGACGGTACTTCTTCATTAGACTCATTATCTAAAAATATTTTAGATTTTGTTTTTATACACAGAAATTTGTTGTGAAGCCAACTTAAATACTGCAAAAGCCACTCGGTATAGAGAACTCAAATATGTGAACCTCCCGAAATTCCCCCTTTTGAATACAGCAGTTTGAATTGCAGCTTGGATGAAAGAAAGATGACTCTAGGAGCACAGAGGTATTCTTGCTCAGTAGTAGAAAGTTACTTTTCCCTTTCCCCAGTAAAGCTTTCACCCTGAAGAAGCCATTAGGGATCTTCAGTCCGCATTTAATAATTAGTTTGTTTAGAGGTTCATTTCACAGAAGAACCGCAGCCTGTGAACGAGCAGAATAATCTTCCCAGCTTAATTCATTGGCAGTGATTTGTTTAACAGTGACACTTACAGATCTCAAACCTTTTTAGAAGTAGATGATCTGGGTAATACGTCTGCCACACTAATGCATTTTTGGAATTTTATGGGGCATATGATGATTTTCTTCTTTTACACATTTTCCTCACATGACCACCTGTGGCTATCGGGTCACTGGTGCTCTTACTGTGCTGCTGCCACCTGGTAGCTACCTGAGTAGAACCAGAGGACCGGAGCAGCTGGATTTACAATTGCAGCCAAGATCATCACATAAAAGCCTATTCACAAACGTGCCAAGCTCCATCCTACGAACAGCCCAGTATTCAGTCTGCGCTGCCACTAGGCTGCTCCACAATTGTCTCCTTCATATTTTCAGCCTCCGGGCCAGCCTGGGCAGCTCTACACTACCGGACACTGGGAATCCTGCAGAGAGCCCAGAGCCCTGCGCCCCAGCAGTCCCCAGCCCTCTCAGCCTTGAGGAGGAAGAGGCTCTTCTGCAGCCTGGAGAAAGGCAAAGAAATCAAGTTATTGGGAAACCAAGAGCAGAGTCATGTCTGTGTCATTAAAATGAGTCATATCATAGTTAGTCCAAAGTGTTTCCACTTAGCAAAACCCAAGGGTGAAGCTCTAAGCCAACGTTTTTTGCTGTTTGGTACCTATTATCAATTCAAATCAGCTTAAACCGTAACAACAAAGTCTGGAAGACCCTGTCTAGGGAGGCTTAGAAAAAACTCTTCCTTTATACGCTTGAAAAAAAATAATATTGAGCTGCTTTGGAGAAGCCCAGGATGGGAAGAGCAGAGCTGTCATCTGGTAGAACTGGGACAAATTAACATGGCTCTGTCAGAAAGCCCAAAATAGGACTTCATATTATGTATGGTCTCAGACTGTCTTAATAGCTCCTTGCTCTCCTAAAAGCTTATAGCTCAGCCCAAATTCCACACATACAATTCTTCATCCTCCATAACGAGATGATTGTTGCATCATTGAGAAACGCAGAATAAAGAATTTGGGCTTTGGTTATGAAATATGCTAACCAAGAATCCAAAATGATTAAACCCAAGCAACATGAGAGAACTGATTTACTCTGCATTCATGAAATGTTAAGTCATTTCCATAGGAAGTGCAGAAACATCCTTAACAGCTATGCTACATCTTCCCTTAAAAATCCCCAAACCTGTCCTTGGTCTCCCTGCACAGATGCTCTCAGCTGAAAAGAATTGAGGCTGGGCTCTAAGGACTGGTAGAGCAGAAATGGTGAAGTGTGTGAAGGTGAAAATAAAACCAGTCCTGGCAGAGCATCAGCAGTTTAACTGAGAGCGTTGCATAGCGATCTGGTAATATCTGTTTACTAAATAAACTCAAAGCTTACAGAAATTTCTCTGCGGGACTTTGTCGATGTAATGATTTTTGCTGTTGTGAAGAACTAGCACTTAATATCAGAGGATGCCTGCATCCGACTATGCTGCTGGTAGGTTTTGAAGTTACAAAAAAAATAAACCAAACCAAACCCCACTAATATTCGTCTAAGCGTGACATGAAATTTTCCCACAAAAGCAGCAATGTCATTGTTGGGCACCCTCTGCAACAAAGCAACATCGCTTATACACTGCCCCAAAGCATCAAAAAGTTCGTTTAGCAGCTGTACCTGTACCTGTGACTGTGCCCAAACCTACAGCCCAGCAGTGCCCAAGGATGTTGCCATGCCCTGGATGTGGCTCTCTCTACTACTAAGCTGTTACAAGGTCCCAGGCACAATTTTGGCCTGTACCAACCACATATTCCCCTGCAATCCCAGGCAGAGGTTGAGAGCTGGCACCATTTCCTGACCTATGGGAACATTTTGTAGCTAAGAGACTTAACGCTATGGATGTGGGTCACTCCAGACCAAACATTCCCAGGCACGCTTACTAGCAGAGAGGTAACCTCTAATAAAATATTAATTGCACAATAAATATGCTGCATTCCCCCTACATACACACAAAGGTTTGAGGCACTTCACAACAATGGAAACCAGCAAGTGTTTTAAATACATTCCGAGTTCACGCGATGATGGCCGTTTTCCAGCATTTATCTCTTGGAGTGCCCTAGAAATTCAAGCTAAATAAACAAAAGCTCCCATCACACAAAGTGCTCTGATAAGTAGCTGCTGAAAACTTCAACGCTTCCGACTCACAGAGCTTACAGAAGCAAAAGCATTTATATTCTGAAGCTACACTTGTAAATTGTTCAGGCATCGTACCATGACAACAATCTTATAGGATAAAATAATCTTTAATAACAGGGAGAGTAAGTCCATATTCATGCTGCTTTTTTCCAACGAGCATCAAAGCTGGCTGTCCCTGGGACTCAAGTATGGGATTTAAAGCCCTAATGCTGCAAACCCATGCATGTGTGAGCAGTAGTCCACAAACAAGGTGCCTCACATAACTCATGGGTTTTCTGTATCATAGACCTTCACGATACTCCTTCTGGACGTACCTCACACCTTAATTTCGCCTATTATTGTTAGCAGTGCTCCCTGCAGGAATCTGCCAGGAGCAATCTGTAGGATGTTTGGCAGTGGTGCAGATGGGAAGCGTTTCCAAATCCTGCAGTACCCAGCTGGACCACACTGCAGCTGGAGAGAAGGAAGGGATAACAAACAGACAACACACATGCAGACAGATACCACACAGGGATTGCTACTGGTTCCAAAAAATGCAGAAGTCCTTAGGTTCCTGTTGCATGTTGGACAACAGAGGAGTGTCAGGATGCTCGTGGCACCACTTGGACATAGCCAAATCCCAAGAGAAGGCCCTGCTGTCCTCCCAGCCACGCTGCTCTCAAGGCTGTGCCTCTCACCTTGGCACCCTCCTTCAGGACACTTCGTCTCCCCAGACCTGAGCCCAAACACAGAACTGGGTTCAACGGGAGCTAAACTTCCCCTCAGTTAAATTTCAGCACCTGGAAGCCAGGACACTGCAGGGCTTTCAGCAGTGCTGTTGTTCCTGGAGAACAGCAACATCTCCGTACAATAGAGGCAGCTACAGAAAAATCAAATGGCTTTTTTGCAGCCTACCCATGAAAAGAATTGAACCACAGCAACAAAGAGAAGAACTTATTACCATGGTTATTGCTGCTATTTCTAGACAACGTGAATGGGCTTTTTAGGCTTTCATGAGCGAATTTACAGACTCTGGGGCAAGCACACTGTTAGTAATTGCAGTTGCATTCTGCCACTCGAGTATTTTTGGCAATTGAACTGTCAGAAACCATTTGATAGAAAAATGTCTCCACATCATTAGTGCCAGCAAGGAGGATATTATGGGCCAAAGTACGAAGTGAAAAGTACTTCTGCCTTTACAAAGTGAATCTTCTGCAGCTCGTGGATTTCAAGCTGCAGCCCCCCTTTCCCAGCCCTTCGCGGGATTCAGCTTTGAGGTTGTCACACGTGCCACCCACTCCTTCAAAGGGCTTTTTGGTTCCGCACAGCAAAATTTCAGTGTTCTTCATTCAAACTCAATTGCTGCATCCCCTTTTCCCCCCTCAAAGCAGCTGATTTCTGGTACACCACAGCCTTTCCTCAGCCGATCACTGCAGTCTCTGTTCTCGCCTTCCTATCTCTAACAAAACATTTTGGTTTTCAAAACCGTGTCTCTCGGTGAAGCCAGTAAGAGCTGCAGGATGTTCAACATGTTCGAAAATTGGATCGCTTAAAAAGGGGGCTTTGGAAACACATTGGAAAGTCCTGGGCTGGAAAATTAGAAACTAAATAAAGTCAGACGGATTTTATACTCCTCAGGGAGTCTTTTCAGATCTCAGTGGTTCTCATTTTCCATATTAAAATAAATAATTTATTGTTGCTTTTTCTTTCTTTCTTTCTTTTTTCTTTTTTTTTTTTTTTAAATTAAAATGCAGCAATTCCAACTGTCAGACTTTTCCTCAGCTTGAACGTTCAAGATGTTCTTCAGCAGTTAGGTACCAGCTCTTTTCACTTTAGCAGCTTTCTCTTAATTCCCCTGGAACACGAGCACATTTGTCAAGATTTATGAATCAACAAGTCCCCACAATAAGTGCCTGGTTCTGCCCACAACAGAACCGCCCATCTTCGTGTCCCCTGCTGTTTGTTCCATGCTTTTACCTCGCCTTGCTTCGTTTCTCATCTGCTGCACACCTCCTGGACTAGCAACAATTTTCCTTTAAGGAGTGTGTGCGCTCAGCAGTGAATTGTAGGAGCTGTAATCAGTCAGAAGTGCATCCATTTCCATGTTTAGCCTCATAAGGTTGCAGATGGGAAAAATAGGTGTTTCCACGAGTTGCTTATGCTACCAACTACTCACATTATGTCTAATGAGAGTTGTGCAAGGGAAAAATAGCAATTTTGCCCACTTAAAATTAAAGCGCATATATTATTAAATCAATTATACATTAAATAAAGTACCATTTAAACTCTGAACAAGATAGACAAAACAATGGCTGATTTTGCACCTGCACACCCTAGGAAAGTGATACCAATGTAAAATGAAGAGGTATACAAGATTTAAATGCCTCCAGGAGAAGAGACCTAGCCACCAGTGATTACACCTGTCACTGAATTGCACATTACAACTTCCATCCATATTCCACTGACAGTGATTGAACACCGGGTCTCTGGCAGTAACTTTTTAAGCCAAGGAACTTTAGCAGTTGATTTAAGCACATTTCAAACCAGAAAGGCTTTATAGTGTCTTCATTGATCACTGGGGATAACGCTCCAAAGGCAAGATGCTGCCTTGCTGCCAGCAGGATGAGCAACTCTGTTGTTTTGCCTTATCCAAGAATAGTTTTGAGCTAGGGAAACTGGATAAACAAACCAGGAATCAAGATGGGATAGTCAGTTCTGCCTCAGGCTTCTCATAGAGGGTTAACCTCCTTCAGCTTCAGCAGAACAGAGGCGACGTTATTTCCAGGCTCAGGTGGTGACATCTCGCTACCGCTGCATGCTCGGCACAGGCACACCCAGCCCTCACACCTGCCTTCACCCCTACCCACCAGTGCTGCTGCAGAGGGGAAGATAACACAGAGGTACACTTGCCTGAGAGCTCTGCTCCACCATCACCAAATGCCTTGCACAGACAAAACACCTGAGTTGCAAACCCCAAGGTCAGCCTTTGCCTGACTGCCACCGAGGCGCGTTCCTGAGCTCATTATGCCGGGGAGGAGTGTGGCCCCTTGCTAAAACTAACATACAAATATACAAAGATGGTTAAACAAATACAAAAACATTCAACGCAGTGCCTTGCAATTCACGTGCATGGACACAATTAAGTTTGGATTCTGAGAAAAGAATTAAAAGACAAAATTAAAATTCATAGCGCTAACTGCAGACTCCACTGAAATTATATTTTAAACAGAGGTGGATTGAATCAAAATACATAATTCACAATTTCTTCCTAATCCATTTCAAAGTGAAATATTAATCAACAGAAATATTTCATTCTACCGTTAATTTCTGTTTCTCAGAAAAAGTACCCCTCATTCTTCTCTCCTTTATGGCTCTGCAGAGGTGCAGGGCTCAGAAGCGCCCGTTGCCAGCTCAAGGACTTGGCTCAGCCCCATGCTAAGCACCTTCAAAACCCAGCTGTGAATCACCCCAAGTTTGGAACTGGAACAGAAATGAATTTACTTACAAAAGCAGGGTATTTTCTGTACATTTCATATCTTAAATTGCACGTTACGATGCTGCAGTGCATTTTTCAAATTCCAATAGCATTATGCCTCTGTTATGAAATGGGATCTTTTCCAACCTGAATTTGTTAACTTAAAGGCCAACACGTGCAAATTAGTTCAGGTTAAATCTTTTTTTTTCTTAATCATCCTTAAAAGCTTGTCTTAATTCATTTGTAAACAGCATGGCCCAGCATCATCCCTAGGGTTTTAGTTTGAGTTAGTTATCTTGGAAAATATACAGCCCAAGAGCGCTGGACATACAGAGGGCAATATCTGACATTAAACCAGGATTACTGGGCAAGTAGCTCCCATCAAAATTCTCTACACTAAGGACTATGGCTCCTGCCTGGCCATTTCTATGCATTTTAAAAACATCTTTCAGATCTTTGCAGAATTGCCTACAAGCCATCAAATGATGATTATGCCCCTTTAAAATCCTTCTACTCTCTTTCACTGTATCCTCACCGTAAGATGCACAGCAATTGCCGTGTTACATTTCACACGGGCCTGAGAAGTAAAAATTGCCATTTAAAGGAGGTCTTCTCCATGATTTTATTAGTGTCATCCAGAGTGATAACATAGCCAAATTCCGCTTTTTGTCAAAATAAGTCCTGCTATTTGCTGTTACCAACCTCCAGAAAACAATGGGAGGAAGAGAACTGCTGCTGTTCAACACTCGCAGATCATATGCGTGGCTAGCGCTGTGCAACCCTAGGCATGCTTGAAAGATAAACTGCGATTTTTAATGTACTGCCATCAGGTTTTCACTGAATACCCTTCTCAGAATCCAGAAACAAATGACTCTTTGTTTGGGAGCCTTGTGATCAATTGGATGGCTGTTCCGTGGCTATTTCAGTTATGCTGGCTGTGTGCTTTGCTGAGTACATGGCTTTGAAGAAAAGACATCTGTAACTAAGGAGAAATAGCTGATTAAGTGCCCTCTCCCAAACTAGCATGCCATTATTTATCTTGACAAACAGCCTCTCCAAGGAGGGAGGCAGAAGCCAGCCGGGCTCCCAGCTCCTGTGGGGCTGCGCTCGCACCTCGGGACCCCATGCCCGGCTCCCCCTCAGGTATTGCTCTGCACCCACGGCCACCAGCAGCGAAGGCAGGAGCTGCCACAGCCCAGCACACCAGCCCATGCTGCTGCCACAGCCAGGAGAGAGCAGAGGGGCTGCAGACTGCCCACTCAGCTCCATCTTTCTGGCCAGACACCTGGAAACTCTTCCCTAAGAGGCCGGCAGCTGCTGCCCGTGGGGCTGGCTAACAGCTCTGGCAGCACCAGAGGGAGAGATGCTGAGATGCCACAGTCCAAGGAACCTCCGCCAGCGCTGTCCTCCCTCACCAGCCCCGTGCAGTGATTCCCCCAGCCTTGGGGCAAAATGCTTTTCAGGCCTTGGTGTCTGCCTCTTTCCAGAGGATGTTTGGTTGGAGAAAGGATCAGGCGGGGAACAGACCCCATCCCCTCAGGGGGCTTTTTGCCATTTGCTGCTGCCAGGCAGGCCGCAGCCTTACACGCTGGGCCTGGCACGGCTGATGAGCATGAACGCTCCTTACTTAGCAGCACCTTCTTCCTCCAAGTTATTCATCTTGTCAGACTCGAAGCCAATTACTAACAAAATTTTTGACATGACGAATGTGCCATTAGCTCTGCGTGAAGGACTGACAGAGTCTAAAGCAGCAAACTAGCACATGAGGATGGGGCGCTCAGCAGGAAGAAGCTGCCCCTGCTCTCGGCACTGCGCTGTCAAAAGCAGTACCTGAATGGTGGACCACAAAAACCACGCTACAGCAGTCGGTTTCCAGACAGCCCACTAAAGCTAACCTCAGTTAATAGAGAAATGAACTCTATTAGTGACTAATTAACTGATAAACTGGATGATAAACTGGACTGCTCAGCAAAGAGGCCTGATCTTCTTGATGGTTTCACGCGTGCCAGAACAGCAAGCCCCGGTATTTTTCAGGACCTCAAGCACAAATTGCGACGCTACAGATTTGAGTCACAGAACCAGGTGTGAAAAGTCACTGAGTTTAACTTCCCACCCCATCCAGTGCAAGTAATAGCAAACAAAATACTGGAATCTGCTCACACAGACAGTTACCACAGCTTAGCTGCTGAACCACGGGCACAAAATTAAAGCCAGTATCATGTCTGCCAAACGGCACTCACCATTAAATATGTAGCTCCTGATAAAGGAGAAAGAAAGCTGTGGTGCTTTTTGACAATTGAGAGTAACGTTACACCCAACAGGAAGAGCACAGACGGTGCTTTGGAGAAATCTTACGCTATTTCTGGGAAACTATTTGCAAAAAACTGTCAGTTTTTGTCTGCTTGTGTTCAGCACAAGCAAAGATAGCAGGACACCGCATCACACAGCAGTCACTGCTGGCAGCAAAAGGCTCAGGTCTTGCTTTCCATCCCTCCCTGTTGAGCATGTTTGCGGCATCAGATCAAAGTTTTCAGTCCATATTCCATGCAGCCCCATGGTACAGAAGAAAAGCAGCTCACTGCTAAGGAGCTTCTTTGCTGCACAGGATTTATACTTCCACTCAAAAACTTTTGGGCATCCATAAATCAAGAGAGATTGGAAGAAAGAAGAAAAGCCTGAACTAGACCAATGCTCTACTGTTTGCTAATTTAACTTCCAATTTCTCAGTTACTAGCCTAATTCAGAGACTGCCATCAAAAACACCATTTCATTTATCTGTGTCTTGCTTCAGATTTTCTTAATGTACTTAACTACAATCTCTCACACACAGAGTGTGGTTTGGATAAATCCTGTAATCAAATCAATCTGCTAATTCCACTGCAAGCCAAAAAAAAGGGGGGGGGAGCAAATCCTAAAACTTTTCATTACATATTTCTCTCAAAAATAAATCACCACCTAATGGCTTGCTAAATTCATGCACAAGTAAATTACCAGCAGATAATTAAGAATTAATAGCCTTGTGCGATCAGAGGTTGTTATTCATAATGAGCTGACTGAGAGATTACGAAAGAATGCTTTTTCTATAAAATAAATTGAAATATAAATGCGCGTACACCAGTGTGTGTGTGAAAAACTAATAAAGAACACCAGAAATGAAGTTGCATTTACTCATTCTCGCCATGGCACGAGAATTTTAAGCAAACAGTAGTCTTATTTCTGTATTTGTTTACACTGCAGCATTACAACTTTTTTGTTGTTAGCTGTAGTCACAAACAGTGAATGAGTTGCTAATGCTAAAGAATGGCTTCAGCAGTTTCTCGTGATAATCTTGTTATCTCAAATACCCAAGACGAAAGTTCATACATAGAAAAAAAGTGCAAGACTTACCCATACACACCATGCGAAATCCCATCAAACAGGTTTAAAGATAAACACATAGGTACACCCAAAACATACAGCACAGCATGTGCCATTTTGTACAAAGAGATGTTGAAGAACCTCTCTAATGCACCTTTAGTTGTGCCAGTGTACCTCCAGAGGCCAGGATCATGCATCCAAAACCATCAGACCGTCACAGTAAGACCTTGGATGCCCAGGTGCTGCACTGGCAGATGCTGATACCTCTGCCAATGCCTTCAGAAACTGCTGTTGTTCATACAGCTCAAAGTATGTTTAGTAAGTGATTGCAGAAGTTGCAGAGTTTTTGTAAAACGCAAAATAAATCAGCTCAGCTTCAATAACCTCCTTTGCAACAGCTTGGCACCCCGCACAGACAGCTACAGGGTCTCACCTGGAGACCAGCAATTCCCTCAAGAGCACTGATTTTGCCCATGCGGGCACAGGAATATAGCCCAAGGGTAAAATCCTCACCCAGCCTAAGCTAAACCAGCCCACGCGGCTGCCAGAAGCATTGGGCCCCCTTCTTGCCCCTTCCTGTGGTCCTTCCTTGCCTTGGCTCTCCCAGCTGGCTGGGGAGGGCAGAGCAGCAGGGCACGAGACAATGACAATTACCCAAAGAGGTTCATTCTTGGTCAGATCAGGAACCAAACCTGCTGTCTCTGTGGCCAAAAAAAAAGGCAGGACTACCCCCTTTAAAAAACACATTCAAACACAACAGCACAGTCATGCTTTCTGGTGCCAACTCTACAGCTGATCTAAAACAGCCTGGGAGAAACTTTCAGACATTGTAGTATTGTATTGCTTCACAACATACAGCAATGCTCTCAGAAACAGGCTTGTTTTTTTCTCCATATGCCTGCAAGTCAGAGAGAACATTAACTCGCATTTACAAAAGACAGAGCCTGGGTCTCTAATTCTGTGCTTTACCCTGCTCAGGCTTGTGACCTTTCAGACCAAGATAAGGGAACAAGAAACGGAGTTAAAAATGTGAGCTTTAAGAAATAGATTTTTTTTTTCTCCTGATTTTACTGAAGACCATCAATATTGGATGAACTCCTTTAGATGTACTGTGCCCAGAGCCACTGAATACCAAATGCTACAGTAGCTGTGCTTCAAAGAGAATATTCTGTCATAAGCTGAGTTTTAGCAAGGCCAGCTCCAGATCAGACCGCTGCCAAGAGCCTTGCCAAAAAAAACCATCCATGAAGGCCGTGCCTCATTATTTCATGACGACTGCTGCTGTTCCACAAGCCAGCATTCATAAGGCAGAAGTACAGGAAAGCATCAAACACCACAGGACACCACAAAGACAAAAGCAGTAACAGAGGAAAACACACTCGTGGTGTTGCCAGTGATAAGGGATGGTTTCATCCATGATTTGGTGTTCCTCTTAGAAGATGCTTGCATGCAGCTGAGGACAGCCCAACAGCGTATTTTATGAAGAAATATGTATTATATATATGTGCATATATATATATAATATTCACTTCAGCTCTGTGTCGGTATCCATTGGCCCCTAAGCCTGTGGAAAAGGAAGAGACTGCATGCAGCACAGACAATGCTGTCTCAATTCACTAATTAGATCCAGAACCACAATTAGAAAGAAAGGCAATTCTCATTAATAGGCCAGTACAAAACTTCCTAACCTACAATCATTTTTGGCTGAGGGAGCACAAGGAATTTCAAAATATTTTCCCTTTTCTGTGTAATCTCAAATTTCTGGTTTCTACCCCTGTAAAATAGGCTTGTGTGTGCATCAACGCTCTGCTGCTCTGGTAAATCAGCCTTAAAGGAAACTGTGTCCAAACAAAGAGCAGCAAAGAGAAAACACTTCCCAGTCTCGGTAAGCAGAAAGCATGCTCAGCCTGGCCAGGGTCACCAAAATGTTCATTGAGAAAGAGATGAAAGAGATGTGTTCCTCCCTGGACCTTTTTGCTTACCTCCACCTAATTACCTGAAACAGATTACTTTATTGATCCATTTTAGGAGCAGTTCTTTAAATCACCATTTAAACCACGGGCATTAAGATTTCTTTCATCTCTGTAATTTAGCTCCAGGCCAGAGAACAGCTGAGCTTCTGCAGCCCACCACATCAACCGCTCTGACCAGCAAACTGCGGTGTGGCAAACCTCCTAGTCTGCCCTGAAAATCTCTTTTCTTCTATATCAAATGGCCAGAGATATTCTGCCACATAAAAATTCTGGGCTTATTTTCTAAGAAAGATGGTTGATCTAAACAACTTCACCATTCTTTCTGTAACTGCATTTCTCCAGCTCTCGCCTAGTTAGATGAAGCAATCGATTGTTTGCATCCTCCCATCCATCCATCTCCCAGTACAATACAACAGAAGTGTCAAATAAGATTTATTGCTATGAAATTATAAGAGCAATTCTAATCAGCCCTTACTATGGAAATGTTAGCACAATTCTGTTTTTCCCTTTTCTTTTGCATGGTGATCCAGCAAACTGCGGGTAACAGGGGATCTCTGTAGGGCATGGCTCTGCCCCAAGCTCTGCCTTGACCAGCTGGGTGATCCCCAGAAAGGTACTTTGTACATCCTTCCATAACCTTGTCTGCAAAAACACAGGTATTGGTTCTCTTCCCTTGGCACACTAAGATTTACTGATGATTTGTTGGGTTTATTGTCCTTTGCATTCAGTTTTTTCACTGTCATTGAGGTGAGCCAAATACAAGGAATGCAGCACGAGTCAGGGCCACCCTCTTCTTCCTCACCTCCTCCATGCCTCCAAATCCATAAAAAATTGCCAGGTTACAAATAGGTGCTTGACACACCCGCACAAAACAATTATTATTAACTCGTGAACTGGCATTTTAGCAGTGTTAGAAGCTTGCTTCAGTTGCCTCAATTGGTGTTGCTGTTATGACACTAAATGAGCGAGAAATCTGATTAATTGATTGCCTGTTAGACATTCTGCACTGTCTGTGCATATACTTTTAAATTGGAACAGCTTCCTCGTGTGCCATAAATTTAAGCCCCAGTTTATCCAGCAGTATTTCTTAAATATCTACTAGTATATAAACATACTCCCAAGTAGTCTTCTGAAAAAGTATGAGAAATGTTAACAACAATAGAAATGTCATTTATTAGCATACTAAGGATGTCCACCAAGCTCTCCTAAGATCATCTTTCATGCCAGTACCCCGCTCACTAGGCCAGCGCCTTCATCTCATTGCCCAAGCAGACGGGAGGGCCTACAAGCATGCAGCCAAACACACAGCACTGGAAGTGCAGAAATTTCAGGGATGAAACCAATGCATCAATGAAACCTGTCTTAAAACCTTTTTAAAAAAGCTATTATGTGGATTTAACTTCTTGAATTTTGCAGAGTGTGAAGTAAATGAGCTGGTGTATTTCCAAGCCAGTGTTTCCCATGAGGTCGCCATATGAGATAACCAGTACAGGTAAAATGTTTTCACAGTCTGGAGTTTCTCATAAACTGTTTCTGTGAATCCACCTCCAGACCAAAAAGCCAATATAAAATTGGTTTTCTGCCCACTGCACCCCTCACCACTCGTTTGATATTTATTTTATTTTTAATTAAAAAGACATATAGTCCCTTCAAGGGCACTAAAACAGAGCAATTGTTTAGGAAAAAAAAATCAATATAGGCATGGTTGTAGCTCCCTCTACAAAGCTTAATTGCTGACAGCGGCACTGCAGCACTACAGACAAGAGCATGAAGAGATCCCCAGTGCCTCACACAGCCCATGGGGGCAGCCCCGGGGTATCTGCCTTTGCGCTTCCAGTGGCATCCTCTCCGGCCCTATAAGCTGTCCCACTGAGGAGTCCTGAATGAGGAAGTCAGGAGAATGGGGTGGTCGCTGGATGGTACTGAGAGACTGAAACATTGCTGGAAGAAGCTAGAAATTTGGAGAACAGCCGTGATTATGAATCTGGCTGGGCAGGGCCTTCAGTTACAGGCCGTAAGGAGGAGGGAAGTGACAAGCAGACATGAGGGGTAGCTGACGCTTCCCTCTCTTCTTATATGGCCTCCTCTGAAGAGCTCAACAAGAGCCTTCCTACCAGTAAGGAAAATGTGGGTGGTTCACAGGAAAAGCAGCAACTAATAAAGTCCCTGGGATTCATCAGGCAGATGTGGGTGAGACACCTATTCTGCTAGCACAGACATTGATGCATTTGGCTCACTGCTGTTAACACTTCTGCTGCCAAATGAGACAGACCTCACAACTGTTTATTTATATATATTTATATACTAGAAAAAATATTTATAAAATAAAATATAAAATATATATAAAAATATATATATATACTTATATACTAGAAAAACTACCTGTTAGAAAGGAAATACACAGTGCATGCCATGAACACGGTAGATACACCCTTCAACCAAGTACTGTCTGTAGTTAAGCACCATCTTCTCAGCACTGAAGATACATCTCTGAGATTCTGTGCTTTGGGATATGTACATAAATGTGCACATGGGGGCTGCATCATAATAGGTATTCTGACACTACTGCACTATTTTAAGTGACATAGCACAATAAAGTTTCATTGCAACTCACTTGATCAATCAAGCAGAAACTGCAATATTTTTAATGTTTGCAAAAGCCATCAGCAGACTGGAAGCAAAATGCCTTCATATTTACCTTGTCTACATAAAGATACATATATATTTTTAACTGAAAACATTGGAAGCTATTATATAAAAGTGTCCAAAATGTTTATTTCCTAAGGCAATATAAGGTTTGTTTCCAGCAGCTGGTGACCTCCACAAGAAGGACTTTCAAAGAATGCAAGCAACTGAAATGGTCTGTTGAAATACTGAAGAAACCAAGCCATTTTTTCCAGACATGTAAGATGAAATAAACTGCCTCATTGCAAAATGTTCACATAGGAAGCAGTAATAAGCTACAGCAGCAAATCCTGCTGCAATCATAATTACAGAGGTCACGAGCAGAAAAGGATGACTGCCAGCAGACAGCAAGTGCAATAGCTGTGGAAGGACTGTATGTGATGGCTCAGGTAAGTCCCTCTGTTTTTAGAGACCAGCAACACCTCAGCAACACCTATAGCACAGCTTTCTCACCTAGACAAGACACAAAACTCTGTCTTAGTCCACACAACAAACCACTGAGGCCACCACCACTGGTGCACGTTCTGCCCAGCTGCCATCCCCAGCCCATAGGATGGGCAACCCTGTGTGCACAGCACAAGGCATTGGCAAGATAATTGCATTGACTGTAAACACTGGGGAGACTAAGCTCTGGTTTTGCTCTGTTACAGCAGGTATTTGCCTGTATGGCGGGTATCAAGACACCCATGATGGGCACCACCATAAGGCTAATGAGCCAAGTGGAGAAAAGCCACAAAGGCATCACTCCTCTGAGACCTCTGGTTGGGTGTGTGAGAAAAACGACAGCTCCAGGAGCTAAGCCACACTTGTATTGTGCCACATCCATGTGCTTTATATACTAATACATGATGCAAGTAATAAAAATGAGATTTAATTAAAACAGGGGAGACTCCAGTAAAAGTTTTTAAAGAACACTGAACTTGCACCATTTCTTGCAAGGCTAAACTCTAGAGGATCATCTATTTTTCCCCCTTCAAGCTGCCCTTCCTTTCACCCTGCCTTTTATGAGGCCCCATTTGGAAAGGTGAGCCCTGAACTCACAGACTCGGTCTTTCATGAAGCCCAGAGACAGAGCAGTTCACTCGAGTACAAGCCGTCAATTCTGGAAAGAGACCTCTATGTCTGGATCCGAAAGGGAAGTTGCTAAACATCTTTCCAAAAACAACACGCTTTAAAATGTGTGCTTAATGTGTGGATTAAAGGGAGCTGGCCTGTGCTGCCAGCTCGAGGGGAAAATAAGAGCTCTGACTTAGCAGTTTAGAGCACATTAATGTAAAAGCCGCAAGGAAATCTTTCGCTTGCATGTGTGGCCAGGACATGAACATAGCCATGGTTTGTGCTCCTTCATTTGCGGTTAGCAGGCTAGTGGGGACTGAAACAGCCAGCTAAGGTGGTACTTTGCATAGTTGGTCCTCGCTATTGTCACCAGCCCATTGTTCGGGTGGCTTCAGGCTGATGCCACAAAACAAAAATAAGATCAATGCTTGTAAATAATTTAAACATGCAGCCATCAAAGTGGCAGTGTGCCTCCCTGGAGGCAGGGACAAAATCCTTACTGACCAAGAGCTATATGACCAAGAACTCGTCATCCTTAGTCTGGTCAACACAATGGGAAACTTGCTTTTGGTGTTCAGATACTTTCACATGTGCTTTTTGTTATGGGAAATCAAGTAGATTCAGTGTTGACATTTAGAGCTAACACAGAAGATTTGCCCTTTCGAATCTTCTAAAAGTCATGGATAGGTCACTTTGGCTAAATATTCTGTGCCTAGGAGTTCTGCTTAAATCACAACAGACTGAGAAGTGTTATATCCACAACACAGAAGGAAGGACCTTCAAGTGACATTGGGAGATCTGGATCCAAGAGGCGCAAATGAGCTGAATCAGTTCAACTGGTATTTCTTTACATATTGGACTACAAACTCCCAACATTTACATTCCTTCTGAACCACTGACTTGAGCGGCACTATACCTAATTTAGTCAAGTTTGAATGAAAGGCGAACCAAGAGCAGTTTTGTAAGGCGCTCCTGACTTGACTTGCAAGTTTCAGCCATTCAGTCCAAGGATATGACATGGTCATTATTTTTCCTTAAATCTTTCTATCTTAATCACTACACTGTCACAGCTCATGAAACAGCCCTAACCACACAAGTCATGAAGATAGAAGCTACTCCAAACGTGTTTGATTTATTTTGAATACGGGATTTCAGACTGCAGACACAGAATATACCCAGGCAATTACAGATTGATATAAAATAAAATAATACTTCTGATCCCGGCACATTGGACTGCAAGTCAAGATAGTCACATCTCCATATAATCATTTGAGGAACATCATGCCAAAGGCCACCAGCTACATCAAATCCAGTCTCCTGAACTTGTGGGTAGCTGAAGTAAGGGATTTCGCTTTCAAGAACCCACAAGATACCCACTCTCCACTACTACTCACCACAGCAAAACCTCTAACAAACATCACGCTTTTAGTGGCACAGGGCTGGCCACAAAATGCTTAATGTGGCAGATGAAGAACAAGGAAAGGTCAAAGGCAGCGCCAGGATCTTACATTCCTAAAACTTCAGGTTCATCTGGGTTGGCTGAATAACAAAATTGATGTTAAAGCTCTTAGAAAAGGTAGGTTCTCAACAGCTGCTATAAAAACATGCATAGGGCAGTCTCATTTAAGGAAGAAAAGAACTAAGAAAATTTCCCCTTAAGTCTTAAAATATGCAAAATTCAGCTTATCTGTAACTCACTGCAGCTTTCTGAAAATCAAGTGTTTTCTATTGTTTAACGCATATTCTTTTTCATGTGTTTGATTTAGTAAAAATCTTACAGAAATCTTAACACTTCCCTTGCGCAGCATATCCATGTTCTGCAAAGCCCTGCTTGAGCTGCAGGCAGCCAAACTCTAGCACGGAGAGCCAAAAGCTGAGCTGAACACCAGCCGTGGTATCTTCTGTTACGCATATGCAACAAGCAAGATAGGCCAAAAAACTATAATGTAAGAACTTACAATCTCTAGTCCTCACTTTAGGAAGCTGATCATAACCCTGGACATCTGAGTTCTATTTTCTTTACTATCAAATGCCTGAACATGTTGGACTTCTTGTGTAATTTTAAGTTAAGACTTGAATGTTCCTTGCCAAGACTGAAAAAGAAGACATCCTGTTGAGGCTTAGCATTTGAGATTGGTATGCATTTTTTAGGCTTATTTGACAAGCTACAGCCAAACTGATATCAGTCTTCAGCCTTCTGGGAAACACGGACCTCTAGGAAAGACGAACACTACAAAACTGAAAGACTGTTCAGCTGTTGATATGGCATTTGGAAGGCCAAGAGAGTAAACATCATTAGCTTGATAAAAACTCTAAGTGCATTGTAGTAACCTGAAAATGGGATCATAGCACTAATAAAATTGTGAGAATTGCTGTCATCTGCAAGCACACATGAAGCAACAATTCTGAAAAGAAAGCTATGTATAAGTTGTTTCTAAGTGATGATCTCTTTAAAGTAAAAGTCACTCATTTAAATTAGGGCTCAAATATAGTTCAGTAACCAGAGTGTCAGGATTTTGATTCTGCAGGGACAACATTGATGATGTTTTAATTAAGTCCTCTGCTAATCCCTGAGCCTTGAGTCTCAGTCTGTCTAATTCATCTGAGAAGGGTGATGTATTTCAACAAGGAAAGTCATGCACCAATATTAGATATGGGTAGGGTTACATAGCTTTAATTTTGTTGAAAGCAAATTTTTGTTGAATTATATATTCAATTACTTTGGTAAGGATTTTTATCACGTCTCAAGAAACTCACGAAAACAGGCTTTGTCAAGTTAACAGTATTTTTCTTTGTTACTGAAAACACAATGAAATTAGGAAACTACAATTAGAAGTTTGGCAGCTACAATCCTCATCAGCTTTCCTTGGCTGCAGTATGTTTAAAATCCCCCAAACAGTTTGTAAGAACTTGTGCAAGTCAAGAAAACATCCGAGTAAAATGACTTTTCCAAAATGTTTTTTGGAAAATGGTTTTGTGTCCATGAAGACCGTTTGACCAACACATCTCCCTAAAATGTAACTTAAACAAAGAGAGGAAAAACATCCTCAGATACTCTGTATTAAACATGGAGAGAAACCATTTAACCACGTCTGGACATGCTTTGATCTGAAGATTGCTTGTTTTAAGTGTCATAGCCACAGCAGTGCCCAAATACCCCTCAGAGAGAAGAGCTGCCTTGAGGACTGGGAAGCCCATGATTAACTGATGACCTTTCATTAAAGAAAGATGTTCATTGAGAATGAAAGAGAAACATACGTCCAGAGACTGGGCAAGCAAAGAAAAAGAGCCAGCAAGCTCTGGTTACTTTCTTTTTCTCTCTTGTTCAAGCCTCTTACTGAGACTGTGGCACACCTGCCATGCATACGCACACACCCAGAGCAGGAAAGCTGATTTTCCTCCTCCGTGATCCTGTAGAAAACCACACCGAACAACGAGGAACACTAACAGGGCAATCTCTGTGAACAAGATTTCTCATCCATGTTGCCCCTCCAGCAGTCAAGAAACAACTCCTTCTCCAACAAGAATTTTGCAACTCCTACCGCATGTACCTAAACCCCGAAACCATTTAATCAACATCAGACACGAAGCTGTAAATCCAGGCACCACAGAAGCGACAGGTATGCACGAGTCTTCCTGCTGTACCACCGGGGGTTGCATATTGAGCATGATTCGGAGGAAACACAGACGCATTGCAGATCTGCTGTGGAAGACAGGAGTCTGAAGAGGAGCTCAGCATTATCAGGGAAGATTTTTTTTCAGGGCTGGTGAAATCCTCAGCAATCAAATCATGCATAGGGAGGCTTCTGCTGGTGTCTTGGTGCTGGTCAGGGAGCAGAGAGGACTTGGGGCTGAGGGTAATGAGACATGAGACAGAAGAAAGCAGAAGGACAATGGCAATGATGAATTGGGGATGTTGTTGTATTGGAAGTCTAGGGAAGCTTGGATAAAGACTACCACGGTTCGCATGCGCACTCTCACAGGCAGCACTAGTAAAGCATGCTGTGGCGACTCCCCCCACCTTCTTAAAAACGGTAATAATTAAAAAGTAACTGTGATATGCAGTTACATTTCAAGAAAATAGCATGGTTTCAGATCTCCAGATGGTGCAGTGTCTGCTAGGACTTCAGCTTCAGCCCCCCTGCAAGAGCCGTCAGACCCCTCTCCATCTGACAGCCTTCGCTCAAGCAAAGTGGGACAAGTTGATTGAATCCAAGCAGCAAGGAAGAGGCAGGTCTGAGGAACAGACACGCAGCACTCCTCGATCAGCAGCTTTGCTCCACAAAACAGACCTGGATCAATCTACACTGATAAGCTGTAGATTGTGGGCATTAAATTCAGCCACGTTTCATAGCAGTCACAAATGATTATGGTGCAAAGTCAACAGTATCGACAATTACTGCAGTGCATGAATTTCAAGACCTCTGCTGCACAATTTGGAGGTTACCGCTGCAGAGGCGGCTCCATTTGTGCAAAAGATTTTTAGATATAGTTTTAACAAGCCTAAATTTCAAGGCTGACAAATTCCTTTTACCAGCAAATAAAATTGATTCAATGCACAATTTGAAGGAGTTCACAAAAAACAATGCTTCTCTGACTCGGCATTTAAATCCACAAAATTATTCAGATGTATCACCTTAAAATACTGCCAGCAGAGTCCACGCTCAGTTTTATTATGTAGTATTTTTAGCCGAACTTTACCCATATATTGCAAAAATCTTCTGGAAACTCCTGCACCAAGTCTGGCTCAGCTAATGCAAATACATGACAAGTCTGCCTTGTTTGTTCCTCCCTAAATCCTTCAGGTTAGTGGTGCCTTTAAACCACTCCAGAAAAACACCTGTATGAAACCTGCTCTTCAGGCATCCATGATTTCTGTGCCTACCACTTTTTCATATTCAGAACTTGCTGTTTGCTGTGACCACAGTGACTTCCATGGCTTACTCAACTCCTAGTTTAATGCAACATCGCCCTCTTATTTCTCTTTCCCTCTTCACTTTTGCACAGGCATCAAAGCTGCAGTCATCACCATGGAAACTAGCTGGAGAATTAAAAAAAAAAAATTAAAAAAATCAACATGCCTCTTCCAAAGCTAGTACACTGCCACCCACTGGGTACTGGTGTTAGGGAGCCTCGAAGTACAAAGCAACACGGCTCAATGTAAGCAAATAACTGCTCGGTGCAGCAGCCTGCGTTCAGACCCAATACGTGCACTTCCCATCCCATGGCAGGATTTGCCCTCAGTGCCAAGGTTGCCCTGGTGAAATTCAAGGTTAATACACCCAGCTTCTTCCCTACTGTTGCCATATAAGAGATCTCTCTTGTTTTCATGAAAGTTTAATAAGCAGTGTGTCTGTGCAGGCTCTGCAATGGCTTTCGTATTCCCAGAGAGCAGAAATGGGCATCCTGGAAAACCAGACCCATGCAGTTCCCGAGGGAGCTGAGGGTTGGGCTGTACGAGAGAGCAGGCCCGGAACCTGCAGCTTCTTTTTGCGAGGTATGACATATCCAAGAGGATTTGGGATTTCAGGGAGCCAGCTTTTGTTGATCCATAATGATTCTTTACTGGCCAATATTAACTAATAATCAGGTTTTACTTTTGGAAGATCTCCATGGTGATCTGAGCCTGCTGACATCAGCTGGTTTTTGGTGTGGATGTAAGAACAAAAAAAAAAAAAAAAAAAAGATGGCCTAATTAAAGGGGAAACAACCTCAAAAAATGAACAAAGGATGAAGAACTCATTTCTGTGCTGTAGTTCGGTCCTCCAGACAGAAGCAAAATACTCCAAAGGAATCACTTATGTAGCTTAAGACAAACACCCTTGACTTTAGAGCATGCTCTATCATTTTTTGAAAAATAAACCAAGCAAGCTGACAAGGAATATATATATATATAAAATCCATAAGTCCCAAAGACCAGAAGAATCACAGTAATTTTTACAGTGCTTTAAGAGATTTTTCAGATCTACTGCAGTATTACGTAGTGGCTCTCCAGCTCAAATCTTTAAAAGGAGGGAGGAAGAAAAAAGGGAAGGTATGCAGACCTGATCTGTTCTGTTTGCTGATCCAACAACTTACAACTCAAACTACTTCTCATCAAACTGCCGAGATTTTCACAAATTTCGATGGGAATTTTTCTATTTCATCTTGTTGCTGAAAACGATTGGATGTTTCCTGCATGATTTTTTCCCTTTTTAATAGGTTTTACAAACACATGCGGGTACTTATTTCAAGCTGACTCTCCAGAAGTGAATTAGTATTTTTATCAGGCACAAGCCAAGCAAGAAAATGATTTAAAGTAGCAGGTAATTACACCAATAAAATATTTATGGAAGCTGATTATGCCAAAACACTCATTTATATCTCAGGATATTTGTATTTTATATAACCAAGAAAAAAAAAAAAAGAGTTTAGGAGTTCTACAAAGTTAGAGTTCACTCCTTTTGGAAAATAAAACCCAGGCAATGATTTCCAGAAGGCTGACCAAGTGCAAGCCACTGTTTGCAGTAATTCTTATAGTGGGGAGGGAGAGCTATGAAAAATCTGTTTTCTCCAGTCCTGTGATAGCCCTGGAGAAATAGTAATGTCAAGTCATCCCCGCTACAGTGTCAGCACAGAGCCCTGCTGTGATGGATGGTGCAACAACAGAGGCTGGGTTGGTGCTGAGACACCACTGGAGATGTGATCTCCCCCTTCCCCTGGCAGCCTGAGCATGGTCTTGGATTTGTTGCCTCTTTTACTCTGAGACTGGCCTCTGCAGGACATGGCCTTTTAGCGGCCTGCTTCTGGCCACCCTGCAACCAGCTTTCCTGAAGGGGGGCAGAAGACAAGAAGGACAGGCACGGCTCTCACAGTAACAGCAGCAGGAAGGCTGAAAACCACCCCCCATATGTCCCCCCAAAACCAACCACCAACAACTTTTGCTCTCAATACTACTAGCTGAAATGAAGCAATAATTTTGGCTGTGCGTGTTATTTGCAGAGTGAGCAACATAAACATTGCCTCTCTATTGAGGCTGCTGTAGAGGTTGGCATCTGCCCTCCTGTTGCTTCTAATCTTGAGGCAGCTATCTGGAGCTCCAGATCATTCCAGACAACTCTAAAGTATTCAAAACACATCGGTAGACTTAAAAATGGGGCTGTGTAAGGGCTGTACTTCACGTCATGCAGCAGGTCTTCCATGAGCAGTGGGTTTTAATTATCTCCCCCTTCCATAAATGTGTCAGCAAGACCAGCGGGAAGAGGTTTCAGGTCTTTATGAAGGCTACATGTTTATATATTGCACGGATTTTCATATAGATGCTAAAAAAAAATGGCAAGCATTCCCCATATGGATCAACAAATAGTTATCTGGGAGCGAAGGCTGGAGCAGAATCACATTTAATCCATTCTAGACCAAAAGCCACTGTTTATGTGGCAAGCTGCAGTGCAGAAAAGCAGTTTTCAGGCCAAATAGAGTCCCTGTGCCGGTGCCAAGGCCAAAGGAGCTAAAGCCAACAGAGAAGTTGCAATTCTCCCCTCGGGGGCCTTTCACAGCAGCCTGCAGACACCAGATGGGAAAACACCACTTTGTCCAGGCACAGCTCCCGCGCCCTCCGGCAACCCCAACACAAGGGGATGTGCTGCCGGCTGGACTACCAGGCTAATCCCTGCCCTCCTGCATGCAGCCTGGAGAGAGAGCAAAACAGAAGCTTAAAATAAATAAATAAACAAATTCAAGCATTTCTGGCTCTGTTCCCTTCCACCCTCCTGGCAAAGGGAGCCCGGATTGCAGAGGAGCTCACCCAGCCACCACCTTGGGATCCCTGAACCATCTCATGAGCTAGCTCTCCAAAGAAATATTGAAAATATACATGCACAGACGTGTATGTATGCATATATAACTCTTTTTTTTTCCTGAGTATTTCCTTTGCCAACATAGGGAACAAAAGCAAGCACCCTCCTGGCCATCCTCTTCACTGCTGAAAGTCACTATGGTTTCCCTCTCTAAGTACTGTGCAGATATATCGGGATGAAAATAAATATAAGTGATATAGTCATTCTAGAAAAGAACATGCAGTGAAAATTACACAGAGCAGTTAGAGCAGTCCCTCAGTTCTGCAGACTGGAGTGGTTACGGTAGCATTGCCCAGAAATACTGCTGAAACAAGTAATGCATCCAAAAGATAAAATTAATTCAAATGAAATGAAAAGCGAGTTCCAAAACTGGGCAAAATGAGTAATGATAATATAGAAATTAAAGAAACAGAAACAGAATTTACATGTCGTAAGTTTGGAGGAAAGACAGATGCCAGTACATGCGTTAAATACTGTGACACTTCCCCAGAGAGTTCTGATAATACTTCACCCTTAAATAACACACTCAAAGTGCTTCACAGACATTAACTAATTAATCTTCAGTCCTCTTGTGGATGGAAAAATTATACGGTAGGGGAATAAGGTCAGATCTTCAGAGGAGATGAGGCGGAGATTAAACAGTCTGCCCCCAGGTTGCACACCGATGTGACAGCAAAGCTGTGGCTTCCACATCCAACATCTGCCCCACCAAAAGAAAACCTTTAAGAGCAAACCTGACAGCTCCAAACATCTCCAGCAGCTGCCCAGACACAGCAAAAGGCTCAGGCTGGGTAAGACATATCCCCTTGTTCGATGGCAAGCCCATAAACACGTATCCCAAGGGACGAGGCATTAACTGTGCACCCACCAACCTCCCCTCCCTGCTGCTGCTCCACAAACCAGTGCCGGCAGCAGGGCAAGGGGAGGTTTCTGTAGCACCCACCTCCGTGCCAGCCCTTCCCAGTGCTTCATCCTCCCCAGTCCAGATTCCCAAGCATGAGGCAGCCGTCGCTTCATCTTTGTGAGGCTTCGAGTTCCTGGAGCATGATTTACAAATAATATACATGATGTGGTGCAAATTGCAGCTGGGCAAATCCTACCTGCCGGTGCATTTACTGGCCAGGAGACTGTGAAGATGTACGTTGAGGAGGTGACTTCCAGGAATATGGAATACCCATGGACACAGAGGCTGCACAGACATGCTCAGTCTTTTGGGAATCAGACACTTCCCAGCACAACAAGAGCACGCCCTCGGTGCAGAAGCAGATCGACCCACACATCCTGCAGCACAACTGCTCGCAGTGCTCCAGTCAAACCATCACCTGTCCAAAGCGTGGTACAACGCATCAGGCAGGTCAAAATTAAGATTTATCCTAATGAAGGCCACTCTCCAGAAAGGACAGGGTAATGGCAACATTGCCCTCTGTAAGATTCCCCAAAGGAGGTTCAGGGACAAGCCACAAACAGCAGACCTCCTCCGAGAGATGCTGCAACAGGCTTCCAAAGTCCACTACAAAGTGCTTTCAGAGCAAGCAACAAACAGAACAGCTACAGTGAAGTTTTGCTGCAGGCTCTGAAAAAAAAAAAATAATCAAAAAAAGGAAATCAAAGAGTGCTGATGGCCTGGCCAGAGGACACTTTCTCCTATAAACAAAGCCCCAAAACAAGTTCTGCTTGTTTGTTGTGGCATTTGAACGGCTCCTGCCAGAGCAAGGGCTGCTAGTTTCACCTACAGCTGCAATGTCACACGGTATCGACCCTCAGCTGTTTTAGAAAGTGCTCTGGAGTGCTTTGAAAGTAGTAAGGCACCATTTAAAAAGTTCATTGCTCATTGCAACGCTATCAGAAGAAGAATCAATTAAAAGCTTGGCTACTGCAAGCAGCAGTGCGCCTGCTAATCCCCGGCTGCTTTTGTATGAGGATCTGGGGGTTGGTTTTTGAAGTAAACCTGTGTCTAAACTCATAATTATACTAAGAAAAGGTAAGTGCTAGAAAACAGCTGGACATCCTAGCTCTAGCAGCAAGTTATTTAAGAAGTCAAGGGCCTAAATGGCATTATTCCTTTGGATACTATTTTGGGGAAGATGGGGTAACATTAGGCTGCACTGCTGCCAGCCCTTCTGCAAAGAAGCAATGCGAAAGACTCAATAAACAAGAAGATTTACTTAGAAAGCAAAAGCAACAGAACTCCATACATTGAATTACTTCAAGAAATGAAGTGATGAACACTGTGCAGACCAGAGAGAAAGCGCAACACAGTCACACAACCAAAGGTGAACTGCAGCAACACAAAATACTGATTTAGAAAAAGAACAGGGATCAGAGAAAAGGCATTACTGCAACCAAAAAAAAAGCATTTCATATATTTTTCACATTTGGACCAATGCCATGGAACTGAGCAGAACTAGATGGAGATGCCCCTCACTGTCCTGCTGCTGTGGGCAGCCAGGTTTGGGAGGCACAGAGCCGAGAAGGGAGCAGAGCCCCGTGGGACGCAGGCAGTGTGCAGGGTCCTCGTCTGGCTGGGCAAGAGACAGGCTGGGAGAGGGAGAGGACAGGGGGAAATCTCCCACCGACACAGGAGTGGAAGGCTTGGGGTCAGCTGAGAAAAGGTGCCCTGGGTGGAGACAAATACAATTCGTAAGCAAAGACAAGGCACTCGCTAGACAGTGATGGCAGGGAGGGGTGAGGAAGGGCACAGAGCTCTGACGAACTGAAAACACACAAAGACGTAAACAAGATTTCAGCTTGAAGGAACTGGCAGTCCCTCGCTGTCACTGGCATTTACATTGCATTTCCTCCAGCTTTTATATAACCTGGCTCCTCTAATTCAACCTAACTCACTCCCCAGCGCTTCCACACGGCTCCCTCAGTGCGGGCAGCCCGAGGAGCAGCGGTTGGGCACCTTTGGGCTGGAAGGAAATGTTTCGGCCACAGCTCAAAGCCTGGGGGAGTCAAAAGAAAGAGCTGAATTCGGCCTTTAGAAGGAACAGTTTGTCAGGAGAGTCACATGAATGCCTAAAACAACTTCTCGGCTTAAACAGAGGACGCATACGCCCCAGTTCAGCCATAGCCACTAGCTGGAGCAGGCTGCTTGTAATTAATAGCAGGTGCTGGCTCACTCTTTTGGCAAGAGAGCAGACATGAGTTGAAGTTTTAAGATACGAATGCACTGTTTGGCTTTCCTCGTAAAAACAATGTTCTGCAAACTGCTGTCTGGGACCACATCTGTGCAAACACCGCACGGGGACCCGGGGGCTGCACAAACGGCCAGCACCGCGGGAGCCCTGGCAGCAGGGCAGGCGGTGGGCACCCAGGGCTCGATCTGTGGGCACTGGGGCCAGCAGATCAAGGGAAGAGGTTAATCCTTTTAAATCAGCACTCGTCAGGCCACAAACAGTACATGCCACCTCTAGCTTTGAATGCCACTCATCAAAAGCCCAAGTAGTCACATAGTGTGTATGCTTATAAAGGCAGCTTGTTCCTAAAACACTGAATTACAATGTTGTTGTCAAAAATTAAAATATATATATATATAGTAACTCACAACAGTACTGAACACAGCCAAAAGAACCCAAGTTTTTTTTTTTTCCCCACAAACTTCTACAAAACAGGATTTACCTTGGCAAAAACAAAAGGCAAGACCTGTGTAAACTAACGTTATCCATTGAGTTTAAGAGACTATGCAGCTTTATGGCCAGCTGAGATGAACCATCCAATGGACTTATTTGTACAGCTGTCCAAAAAAAAGTGATAAATTAATAAAATCAGATGCCCTGTACAAGCTACCTCAGATGCTATGCCTTGTTCTGCAGAAGAACATGAAGCAATGAAAGAAAAGCCACCTTTAAAACTACACTGATCTAAAAAAACAAATTACTAAATTATTGACTGCAAAGTGTCTTACATTTTAAGCAGAGATTACAGACTCTGGACTAGTCTTCCACTTAATTTAGACTTCCACATCCACCTGATTTAGGTTTTAGCACTGCAAGAATAATCACTCTGACTTTCACAATAACTACTTTTTGTTGTTGTTGTTTTAAAATGCATCTCAACTAGATAACCTATGGTTTAATTAAATTACAAGTGAAATAGCATTGTAAGAATCTAGACCATTTAGTACCTGGAACACTAAGCATTCATTCTATTTCATAAAGAAATTAATTATGCAAGAGTCATTAACAACAACTGTAATTCTTTACAGATTTAAATTATGTTTTCAAATGGAAGAATAAAGTTCCAAGCTGATCTAAATTCCTTTAGATTATAAAAATGAATTAATGATGATAATATTCCATATGTCTAAGAATTGGTGCAGGAATTAAGTTCTTTAATCTAAAGGCAGCGGTACGGATAGCGAAAGCTGAATAACCCATTTCTACCCTAATAACTTGCCATACTAATGCCTGGAGTATTTTTGCATGAGCTGCAGTCCAAGGGCTCAGACTGGTTTCTGGTTAAATCAACGGCAGCCCTGGAACTGACTTCCAGAAGGGCAGAACAGGGCTCTGGCCTCTCAGCATCACGGTACCTTTCCCCTTCTCTGCAAGAAAATCCCAGCTGTGTCCAGGTGAAATTCTTCCCAGCCTGACAAAGAGCAAGGATGATAAGAAAAGAACTATAAGGAATGATGAATGCAGTACTTCAACATTGGGCACCCTGCTGTTAATTGTCATCATTCCCTCCACAGTTTACGCATATTAGAATTATTCTGGCACTTCTCCGTCTGGGGAGATAGCTTGAAAGGGGATAGGCAAAGGGAATCCCTGCAGCACAGCAGGCAGTTTGTAAATTCACATGCTGTATCAACTGGGCAGAAGAGTCAATTTTCCAGATATATAAATCTGGGTTTAACCTCTGCAAGGAAATATATGCATCTCCACTCTCCCTTACCACATTAAAGGGCCATCTCTGCTGGCTAGCGGTGACACGCAGGGAATCAAAATGAAAATGCAGACCAACTTCCAAAACAGCATAACCCCCATATAACCTTCTTCGCCTGAGCCCAGGGCTGTGTTTTGGAACTAAATGGTAAAACCTGAGCTTTGCTGAGGACACTGCTCTCCACTGCTGAAGCCAACCGAGCACACAGGGCTCATTTTGTTTCCAGGAAAAAGACAGTGATTAATTAGAATGCAAAAGATGCCTTCCTGCCAAATATTTTCCAGCCTTATGTTCATCTAAGAATAATTAAGGCTCGCCCATATCAACCAAGAGACTTTCAGCCATTCTCAACATGACATCATCTATCACCCAACAAAAGTCCCCGTTTGCCAGGGAACAGATTGCATCCAAGTAGACGGGCTGCACACGAGCCGGGAGTTTTACTGGTGTCTAACAGCTTCTCCGATGTAAAAGGCCAGTGGCTGCTCTCTTTACTACAGCGATGCCTCGTTAGCCTATAAACACCACCAGCAATGGCTTTAAACAGGCATTACTTCTTGGCCTCAGCTGCTGTTCATTGCATCCTCCCCTGGTGCGGAGAGGGAAGGGGGTGCTCTGCAGGACAGCGGGCGGGATGGAGACCCCAGCACTGCTCCCAGCTCAGGCTCAGCTGTGGGACCTTATAGACACCAGCTCGAATCCCACTTCACTTCCATGAGAAAAGTCATGCTTCAAATTAAGCACATGCTCAAAGAGCTCTTTGCTGATTAAAATAATCATAGCCACAGGATTATTAAGGAAGGGCTGGGGAACCCTACACAGACATAAGCAGAGCTCCCTTGCAGGAGCCCACTGCTGCACCAGGGACCTGCCCTGCAATTTTGGGGCAAGTTTCTCCATCTGCTTCTATGATTCCAATGGTGAACTCCTTCCACCAACCCTTTTGATGCTGAAAGGCCAAGAAATGTAGTCACATTAGGATTAATGACTCGAATTAGCTCACTTGCACCTGTGCCTCCCTGTACCCATGGCAAACAGATGGTAGCCTCACCTTTACAGAGTAATGTTTGAGGGTTTCTTTGGAGTGTTTGTCCAAGAAAAATCTTTTCTCTTCTCATCTTAACAAAATAAGCTACTTACGAAGGAAAAATGTCTCCCATTGCAGAAGTCTCTTGATATAAAAAAATGCAAATTTCAAGCAGCTCTAATGCAGAGAATCAATTTTAGCCTTCCGGTGGCTACCTTCCTGCAAAGCTGTATTATTTCTCAAGTGTCTACAAGAACCAGATCACGTTTCTAGCTTTCCATTCCTCTCCTGTGTAATGAAGAGAATCATGTATATTGCTCTCATTTAATTTACTCTAGAAATTCAGAGTTATTGATTGCAGTTGGTAGACTTCCTAGCTATAGGATACTACGAGCAGCATTTTTAAGCCTTTTGTATTGCTCAACCATGATGCACAACAACAAAAAAAAGCAAAATGAAATTTTGAGGTGAGGAAGTATACAGCTGTGGAAATGAAATACTGAGTGGCAGTAACTAAATATACAAAACAACACAGAGCTGCAGGCTGCCCTTGGTGACATTTATTTAAAGAAATATCTGCACAACCGTCTCTGAGCAATATCAGAAAGGTCTAGGGTTATCTGATAAAATTTGTACACAAAAAAAATCATTTAAATACAGGTCTACAGAAGGACCAGAAAATACTCCTTAATTTGGATGGTATTTCATAACAGTTATTGCAAAGGAAAGGAAAGAAAATCAGAATTTAGATGAAATCTTTTGTTTGGATATTCAAAAGCAATAATATAATCCAGAAAGCTGCCAAGATATCAAAAAAAATGATTAAAAAGAATAAATAATGCTGAATTAAGCTTTTGTTTTTCTAATTTTCATTGTGATGAAAAATATTAGTGGGAAGACATTCAATTCGCAGCAATCGCAAAATGTTTCTTTATTATTTTTCATTTTGGCCACTGAAACAAGTTTAATTATTAGCACAGCACTAATCTGTAAAGTATTTGTAGACAGCTCTATCTCAAATGAAGAAATCTTTGATCTGTTCAAGACCGTGCCCTGTGTTTCCCTCCAGTTACTTACAAAGTCTGGAATTTGGTATATCTGAGGTCAGCTCACTCTGGCATTGAGAAGTCAACTCTTGCAAACAAAGCAGCCAGCCTGCCTTTTCACTGGTGTTTGCGATGGTATGGAAATAAGCAAAACCACACTGATAATTCAGGAATGTTATTCATGAGGTTTTCCTTTCTTCAGCAGTCCTAATGACAACATCAAAATGCATGCAACTAGCTCCAAATAAGTAAATAAAAGGGAATCAGTCTAAAATACAGAGTTCAGAAAGTAAAATTAAGTTGCCTTCTCATTTCAGAGTTCTCCATAGTTCAGAAACTGCCTTCTCCTAAGGGAAACTAACATCTTTACACAGTTTTACAGTTTTAGGATCCAAGCCTCCTTAAACATCAGCAACTCAGAGCTGACATCTAATATTTTTCCACTTACCTTTATGAAAAAGAAGATCGTGTTAGATTTTTGAAAAATAGTTTCAAACTTTTAAATCAAACCTCCTGTGTTTAGTCCCATTTTTCTGCTTTTAAAATGTGCATAGAACAAGTATGATGAAGAAACCAGTTATAATCACAAATGAAACACTGACATGATGATATACAGACAGAAGCAATTGGCATCTTCGTGGCTATTTTTCATGGGAAATGTTATAGTATTTTAAAGCCTTGTAAATGATTCTTTGTTTTCAAAATACTACAGGAAGATACATATTGTTTATTTGCTTCTTGCTGTTTCATGTCATCTATCAGCACAGGAATGTAATGAAGGCACAAGCCACTGTAAATGCTTCAGTTATCACAAAGGTTGTTTTTTGTTTGTTTGTTTGCCAGAAGTCATGAAATCATACATTACATTAGCTTTTAACAGTGAATGTGTAATCAAATGTTTGATTTGCACTAGAAGTGAAGACTTGTTGCTGCTTTTCCTTGGCAACCTGCGTACGTCGTATCAGTGTAGCATCAGGGTGATAGCACTTGGAGTAGAGGGAACAAACCTAAGCAGGTTGTACTCACTGATATGTTACTGCCCTTCCCTGAGCAAACCCAGCTAACATTAAAAATCAATACAACTGCTTCGTGTAACATCTCCCCGATATGCTCTGACGTCTGTTCATTAGGGCTGGGATGTCACATCAACTATTTAATAGCAGTGTCTTCGACTCAGCAAAAAATTTGTTGTCCTTTTGGGATCAATATATGCAAGAACAGTATGAAGTTATTAAGTAAATGAAAGCACTGCTCATTTATATTTGGATATTTGCTTTCCAGATCTACAACTGACCATGTATTAGGCCAAAACAAGCAAACAAGACTATGGCCTTTACCCACCCTAGCTTATTTCGCAAAGATACTATTTTTTCCTATGTATTGGCTTTGACAGGCATCGGCTGAGCTCTTTTTGTGCAACTTGTTCAACCCAGAAATTTCTAAGGCGCAGTCTGGAGCAGCAGGCATGAAAACTGCCTGTCCAGCTGCAGCAGGATTTCTCCAAGCGTTGTAAGGAGCGGCATAGTCTCGCTCATACCACCCCAGTGGCACTTCCAGCTGTTCAGATATGGCGAGTCTTAGAGTTTGGCAAGAAATTTTGCCAAATGCACATTAACTCTCGACTCATCTTGGGAGGACACCTGATTGCCTATGCAAATCAGGCTGAGAGACGTTCACCAACATCTCCCTCTACACCTCCACTGCCTTTTTAAAAATTCTTCACTGTGTTAAGAAAGGATAAAATGCCTTACTTACAATCAGAGCTCCTAATTTTGCAGGCTAGAATACTTTGCATGATGCGGTAGCTTACAAATGAATACATGGAGCCAGCATCTGTCAAATCCCTTAGGCAGCCTTGCTTAACGGAACGCAATTTCTTACCTGAAAAACATAAATAAGCAACACACATTTACATTTTATCCTGCATAACTTAATATCTTATTTAGTACCTTAAATCACACATGAAACTGGCTCTTCCCATTAAGCATGCAAAGACACTGCATCACCTGTTTAGACTGCTTTTAAAACGAACAGTAGTTTCCAATTAGAACAGTTCAGATGTAAATATTTACCCCAAATACGGAGACGTGATTAACATTCCTACCACAGGCACGAGCTCACCAGAGTACAATACTTTCCAGAATCACCCTCAGCTTACAGACCCGAGTCGTTTGATCCCCCAGGCACAAGGAGAAAGGGGGGCTGATCTGAACAGTCCAAGGCCACCACCTGCAGAGCTCCTAAGGGTCCTCCTCCCCGTGACAAAAGCCCCCTGGGACACAAACCCCAGCACAGCACAGTTTTGGGGAGCAGCCACCCAGCTCAGGGGCTTCATGCATCAGCCCCGGCTCTAAGACACTGGCCTGGCAGGGGAGGACAGGCAGGACACACGTGTGGGCAAGGCTCAAGCAGTGCGTAAAGCTTGGCGCACAGACCAGCACCGAGGAGAAATCTGAAGTAGCGTTTTAATTCTCCCCACTCCTGTCCAGTCTGCAGTCCCTATCCACTGGGATCAATTGGTATCGAATATGAACTCCATCCCCGAGGCTCTGCTAAGATAATAAATATGTTTGGTGCAAGTCTCAGCAGTAAATCAGAGCAAACTTATAAGCCTAGAATGATCCAAACTCCACAGGGGTCTAGCAAGAATCCATACAGTTGCCATGAGGTCCTTGGCTGCAGTCACAGATTGATTATATACATTTAAAAAAAAAAAAAAAAAAAAAAAAAAAAAAGGTATTAATGTATAAAGCTTCCACAAGGGACAAAACCCGCAACAGTAAAAGAGAAAGCGTCAATAAAGCACGAGAGCTTTTCATTGACATCTTCAAGAAGCAATGCAGAGCCAAGTCAAACAGCCAGAGAGCAAATGCCTTGGAAATGTGCCTCATCTCACGTGGGTCCACCAAACTATCTCCCCCCTCTTTACTCTTCCTTCTCAAAATACCTTCGGCTGTCAGAGGAAATGGAAGAAAACTTCAGCAAGCCTGGAGTTAGGATCTTGGTGCACACAGCAATAATCCTCAAAAAAAATGAGTAATATCTGATTTTCCAGCAGCTGCAAGCAAGCCACCCCAGCTCCCTGGGTTCCTAGGGTGGAGCTGCAGGAAGGATTTCCAACCCTCCCTCACAGCTCTTCAGCTCTGTCCAGTTTATTCTCGAGAAAGTTTTAATTGCTTTTTAATTATGCAAACATGCCGTGGGCTTTTAAGGTAGAGCATTACCTGAAGCTGAAGGGAATATGTACCCATCAACCTATCCCAAGTGTCTGTAAAGCAGTCATTATGGTTTATATGTGCTCCTCGTATGAGAAGAAGCCATCCTGTATTTATTAAACTGAATCAACCTGACTGCACAGGAAACTTGGGAGAGCTCCCCCAGCCCATACCTTTAAATGTGAATTTCTGGAAGTAACTAGAACCGTATCAGCAAGTGAGGCGTTCCAAACACAGATTTCCCCGGGGTATTTAAGAGTGCAGGAGGAGACCCAGGCCAAGATATTTCAGCAGCTTTCTGACAAAGCTGCATTCGCAGGGCTCTCCAAAGTCTCTCCAAGATCAGTGAACATCCCTGAATCCTACCAGGTCAGAGCTGATGCATTTTATTTCCCCCGCAGGTTTGGAGCATAAGCCAGCATCCAGACAAACGTCTACATCAGGATGGCCCTGCGGTCCCTGAGGCTGCCCAAAACCCTCTTACCCGTTGCACAAAGGATGTTTTTATGGGGTATTGCAAAAATTTGCCAGAGGAGCCTGAGACAAACCAGCCCTGCTCCCTGCGAGAGCAGTAGCAGGGAGGCGAGGGACTGACACCGCCAGCTCACTCTGTGCCCATGCCAGCCCTGGCTGAGGGGGTGAGCACCAGGGAGAGTCCTGCTCCCCCAAAACAGCTTTGATGTACAAAGTCCTTAGGGCTTCAGTGCAAAAACCAAAGGAACACAGCCCATGGAGGGGCTTTGTGTTGGCTGATCTTCCCCAGACTCTTCCAGTTTCTTTGGTGATTTAATGTCCAAGAACATCCCGGTGATGAATGCACTGCTTATACCAGAAATTCGGTAATAAAAGCAACATTCTTAAAAGAAAATTGAAATGATTCTGATATACCTGTACGGTTAGAGCACAGGGACTTGGGAAAAACAAACACCAGCGACTGAAAAAGGATACTTCAATAGTTCAATAACAATACAAAATAATTAGGCTTGCTTCCATCAGAACATTTGGACGAGTGCAGCTGCTGCAGGTCCTGCCTGGCAGCTATGTTATCTTAACAATTAGCTACAAGACTACGGCCAGAGCCAAGAAAGTTCGTAATTCTCTATGATCTCATGGCATGCAAAGCAATAAAAGAAGAAAAGAATCTTTACATTATTTCAAAACTCTAAAAGCCCACCCTATTTGGTGCAACAGTATGAAGAGCTTGTTGGAAAGCTCGGTGTTATTTTAGCAGCAGTAGCTTTTGCTAGCAGCTTTCTGAACACAGCTGAATGGAGAGGAAATTATTTTCCTAACATTTACTTCTTCCAAAGGCTAAAAAAATGTCATGGCTAAAAAAGGCACGACTGCAACCTCAGGTACAGGCTAATACCCATCTTAAGTCGCAGCTAAGGGTGCCAAACCCTTAGGCAAGTCATGGTTTTACCGGTAGCAAACAAAGAAATGCCAAAGGAAAGCAGCAAAAGTTATCTGCAATCCAATTCATATCCGAGAAGGCACAGAGAAAGGTACGTCGGGAATTCATTGTTAGCCAGCTTACTGCTGTGCACACTCACTACTAATCGCGTTTCTCACCCACGCCTGCCCAAGGCCTAACCCAAGTTTTGGCAGTTAAAGCATTCGAAAAATACCATCAAAGAGAAACTTTATGCACCAGAAGTCACAGCCCTAAAGCTTCAGGCAGACTGGTCCCCAGCACGGGGCCACAGCTCCAAGACCTCCAGCCGGTGTCACTGGCAACAAAGAGCTCTCAGCTGTGGGCAAGAGACACCAAACCATTTCATTACTAAAACCCTCACTCCTCTCTGTTCTGAAAATTCAGTACCTTCAAGAATCAAAACATTTGACTGCAAGCATTTATGCACCACCCTAAAGCCCCAGAATTGCTGCCCTTATAGCCCAATATTGTCAATAAATTAACCAAAGCCCAGGACGACAGAATGAGACACGACCTAGCTGATGCCCAGAGACCCACTGCTAAGGAAATAAATTTCCCTTCACTGCATGAAGTTCTAGGAACGTGCTGTTAAAGTGATCAAAAGCTCAGTGTTGGTGCCACTAAATCTCTGAGGGTTGCCATTTTGGGTGCCTATTAAAGGTTTATATTTGTGTTATAAATCATCTTGCTGCCTTCCACAGAGAGCAATTTGAATGCTGGAATCGCACCCCCTAACTAGTGTTTGTATGAAATTTAAAGGGTGAAGAACAGTAATGATACTATTAAAGACACCTCCTTTTTGAGTCCTGAGAATAATAGCATGCTGCAGAGCCATGAGAAGAGAAAATGATAGCAGCATTAACCTGTAATAATTACACTAATAAAGGGAAAGTAGCACTGAAGAAATTATTACAGGGGAAGACACTAAAATTTCTGTCTAAAGCACCAGCATAACCTTTCAGAAGCTATATTTGCAAAGTACATAAATAAAAAGTTCTAGTTATTTCAAAGGTTACGATTATCACCTTCCCTGATTTAAATTGACACCAGTTATTACCGTACTTTCTTGGTCCAGAGTCTAAAAAATGAAAAGGAATGTGAATTGTAGGTATAAAGTTATAACGTTATTTGTTATTACGCTGTTATTAAGGTGCTAGTTACTGAGTTTGGGCTGCTTTTCCCCTCCCTGGTGTAAGATTCAGCAAGGAGCAGGAAAAGCCTGACGTTAGCACAGAATTTGCTAGCAGATTTTAAACTTCCCACGTTTTAAATGCAATAGAGCAGAGAGAAGCAGAAGCACCCAAGCCCAGCACCAAGCCTTGGTGCTGCAACCATGGGTGCCCACCCTCCTGCCCCAGCACCTCCCCTGCTTCCAGCTGAGACCTTGCCCAGCCAAACCTGTTTAAATCGACACTAAATCAGCTCTGAGACAGCAGCAACCCTTCATGTAAACCCAGGGGGACAAGAGGCATCTCCAGGAGTCCCAAAGAAGGGAGCTGTATGCAGCGAAGGCCAGGGACAGCCAGGATAATCCGCCCCCCACACACAAATAACTAAAATTATTGATGGCTGACAGTTGCAAACCCTGTTTCATGTCAATAGCAGCACAAGAGGGTTTATACAAACCAGCTACCACTTGGATGATTTGCAATTAAAAAAATCAAAATAAAGGATGATCAGCACTATGGCATTTGTTTATAAACAACTGGTGAAAACTTCTGCCTCTTATTCGAAGAAGTGTAAAGCCATGAAAAGCTTGCTTGCACCTTCACTCACTACTGACATTGTCTGCATCAACAGCTGTCAGCAAAATGCAAAATAGAGGAGGAATAACAGACAATTTGGGCAGTGCTACCAAATTTAAGGAGTTTACACTGCTGCCTTCAGCTAAATATCACACATCGCTATTCACCCTGAGAGGTAGCAGCAGACACGTTAGCAGACACCAGTCCCAAGACAGCCAGGCATATGACAGAGAAAAAGGCAAAGTTCTTCCATGCTTGCTTCAACCTCAACCTATATTTAAAAATAATAACAATAAAGAAGAAACCGAGTGTAGCCTAACCTAAATCTCTGTGTTTTACTGCCCCCCAAACAACAGCAAGTCTGATTCGGAGTGTGGGGGGGAGCCCAACATAGCGCAAAAACATATATTTAAATGGAAAAAGAAAGGAACCATGGGCTAAGCACAGTGTTAGTGCAAACCACAGATCTGAACACTGCATAAATAGGCACAAGAAGGAGGGGATGCGATGTGTATCCTGAGTGCTTGGAGGAGCCAGCCCTCGTGTTACTGCACCTGAAGAAAATCAGCCTGGAGAGGTCAGCACAGGGGTGTCTGGAACACCTTCTGGTCTGACAAGCACTATCTGTTCCCTCTGACTAACCTGACAGAAAATCTTTTGGTTTTTAAAGAGCCTGGCCCATTGCAAGCGTCAGTAAAATTAACCTTCAGCGTCAGAGCAGGGCCTGGCCGCAAGCCAGCCCGACTCCTGCAAAACAGCACCCGGTGCTTGCCTGCTCTTTGTTGTTACGAGCAACTGGCAGATCTAAGGGAAGAGACAAAAACCTGGAGATGAACATTTCTTGGCCGCAGCAGGATAATCCACAGGGTCCCAGCAGAGAAGACACTATTTTGTGAGGACTTCTGGGGCTCTGGTGTCTCCAAAACCCGCCTCACCACGAAGGGCTCGTGACCCGCTGGGAGAGCCTTGGCTGAGACGAATTCCTTGTGATCTCTCAGGTGCAAACTGAAGTTCCACTGTGTTATACAGAGGAAATATTCCTCGACAAGTCAGTTAAAAAATAAGATAAAAAGTCAACCCACCAGACAAGGGCCCACCTTGGTAGGTCATTGTCTCACTACTTGAGACAGGGCTACATCTTCTTGTGCCTGTAACATTCACAGCCAAGCAAACTGATTTTCAATGTACACCGAGAGTTAACGTTTAGCTAAAAGGAACAGGAGACTGGGTGAGGTTACAGAGCATTCCCAGATCCCTAAGGCCTTCTGCAGTAGGGTCTAAGAAAAAGGACCTCCCCACTAACCAGCCAGGAATAAGTCAAAATAATAGTAATAAAAATAAATAAATCAAGGCACTGTCAACAGCAGAATCTATAATTCCCTTTTACTTTTCTGCTTACTTGAAGAGGGAAGGCTCTTCCTTCTGTTCAGAAGAATAGCCCAGAATGGAGCAGACACAAACAACAACCCATTGGGCTGAAGACGACTAGCAGTATATGGGCGACCCAGCTCAGGGATCAAGTGGTTGTTCTGCTCTCTGCTTTTATAAAATCTTTTCTCTTGCTTGGATTTGAAATTCAGAATAGCTGCTCAGGAAACCTGAAGACAAAGCACCCACTCACAAGTGACCCTGTAACACTTACTCCAGTCCCTCCTCACCTCACTCATAAATCTCAGGGCTCTGAGGAGAGGAAGGTCTGCACAAAAAAGACAGGTGAAAATGAGAATAAGATAGATAAAAGTGATGAATCCCTGGGAGAAAAATAAAGTGTGTGTGTGTATTAAAAAGCATTTAAATATAGGGGAAAAAATCTATTTAAAAATGCCACAAGCTCACTGTTTGTTCCTAGCGCTGTTGTTTGTGTGGCTGAGCTCTACCTATGCTGTCCGTAAGCTGTTGTGCGCACACTTGAGTGCCTTTATGTTTGCTACGGCTCAAGCCACATTAACCTTTCTTGACTCCTCTCCTCACCACCACCCCAGCTCCTTTCAAGCACGCTGTGTGCAAACAAACCACAAGCGATGCCAGAGAGCCTCCTTGGAGCCTCCTCTTCTCGAGAGCCCCCAGCGCGTGATGCACAGGCTGCGCGGAGCAGCGACACGTGTGTGCCAGGGTGGAGAAATTGAGCACCAGCTCCTGCTCTGTGGGGCAAGCACGTACCTGCTCGACCCCTTTTGCTGCTGAAGTACCCCACAAGAAGAGGCAGGGTCAAGAGGGAGCACTGCAGGCAGAGATGAAGGCCAAACTCCTGCTCTCATCATCACAAAGAGGATGAAAGCACGCTCCTTACTCCTCCCCAGGTGAGGGATCCTGCCCCAGGTTCAGGGAACAGGACCGTGAGCAGATCTAATCACAGCCCACGAGCAGACAAACAGGCATCACAGAGGAGATGATTGCAAACATGCCAACCTGTTTTGACAGCAGTAGTGTCACCATCTTCAGTTTTTATTCTTTGCTGTGTAAGCAATCGGTTTCACCCAGCTCCAGACAGGCGGGCGGTCCCCTGGGTCTCTGCAGCTCCCAACTCCTGCGGCTTAAAAAGGAGCAGGGCTGAGCTCTATGAACAGAGCTAGGAACTGTGGCGTGGCTGGCTGCTGAAGGGTTAAATCAGAGCAGGCAAAAATCCCAAACAGATTCAGATTTCCTGCAGCTGCTTTCAAGCTTCACTCCCCATCCCCTTTTTAAGGGTCTGTTTCGCTGTTTGCTAATCATAATAGAAGCTCAAGCCCAACACTGCCTTAGGTTGGAGAAGTACTTTGATTTTAGGGTCTCTGTACACCAGCACCTAATTATAATTATAATCAATGGGAGGGGTTATATATACACAAACAAACTTACATATATAAATCAATACAATTGCATGGGTATATTTATTTGCAGCATCTATACTGCTAACTCAAACGGAGCTGCAGCCAGGCGACCATCTCATTTGTTTTTTACTCCTCATCAAGGCAGTGATCCCACTGCCAGCCTGATGTTGGGGAAAGCCCTGGTGCCAGCCCAAGCCCTTCTGCAGGTACTGGTCCTGCTCCGCTCCTGCTCCGGGATCACATTTTGAAAGAGCCAAAGCAGGAGGGATGAAGGGCTGGGAAAAGCTGGGTTTGGCAGCATGAGGAGTGCTCAAGAGCAGGGAACCCAGCATGAGCACCTTGGCACAGGGCTGATTTTATATACCTGGCTTCTCACATCACCGAAATGCATTCCCGAAATGGCAAACCCAGCCGTGCCTCACTGCCTCCAGCCAGCTACCGGCCAGCACAGCACCTCGACGGGTGTTTGAAGTTGTGCTTAAATCCCAGTCTAGAGAGAGCTCCGTCACACGCTCCGATGCTTCTCTCAGCTGGGAGGAAGGTAAATACACATTTAATATTGTTTGATGAATTGGCACCCAAAGCAAATAAAATCTATTTTGCCAAGTTTATGTTGGGATTCTTGATTATTTAAAAAGAGGCACCTCGGGGAAATCTTAACCATCAAACGTGAATATCCTTTTCTTTAGCAGGTATCTGCCTGTTTCAAGCTGGATTTGCAAATATATCCACCTTTTACTTTGTTTTGTTTTCAAGCAGAAAATGGAGGATAAGTGGAAAAGACTTTCCCTGCATCCCAGAGAAAGAGAAAATAGAACCACACAGGACTGGCTGTGCAGCCAGGAAAGCTCCTCACAATGCACTAACTGGTGGCAGCAAGGCAAAAATCCTCGCTGGGCTTCAGCTACAATTCTGGGACATATGAACTAACCAAAGGTTTTAGCATCTAATCTGGCTGAGCACCCCATAGGACTTACTTGTCCATTAAACCAGGTGCTGCCTTCATTTGGCTGCAGACAACACAGCAGAAGGAGTCTGCGAGCAGAAATACAAAACAAGCTATTATAGATTAAATTAGAGCACCATGACCAGGAAAGGAAATCAAAATATTATTTTGGCTTGCCATTTTATTCATGGGAGATCAAAAACAAGAAGATAAAATCCCAGTATTGTATGACAAATGCGTATTATTGCATTGCTCATCTGATATTAATAAAAGAACACAAAGCTGAGAAATCTGCAGAATAGCTTTAAGTATAACTGAGATTACCCACTGTACTGGCCAACATCATCCTCGTTTAGAACAAATATACCACACCAGAGACAGCAAATAAAGCACTTTTCTAGAACTCAGATTTATCTTTTTTTTTAAAAAAAAAAAAAGTTATAAAATGAAGCTGATTAAAAAACAGAGCATTAAATAAAACCTCACATCTCTTGCCATTGTATCAGTTTGCAAGATGACAATTTTGTTGGCAAGGGCATAAGGGCTTTGGGCATGCACACCACTCAAATAATGAAACCCAGCTTCACCCATTGGACTCAAGAACAGGGAAAAAAAGAAGAAAAAATGATAATGAAAGCTGGTGCCCCTCAGTTCAACCACAGATTTAATAGAAACCATGCTTCTGTGTTGCCTACAGCCAGGAACAGATGAAAGGCACTTGCGCGATTAGTTAACAAGTGGTCATTTAATCTCCCTGACAAACCCTCCTTCCCAGCTCCAGGTTCTCCTGTTACCACTGATGTTTGACTGCCTTGTTCGACGTGGACCCAGCCCCGAACATATCACACGAGTCCACATTCCTAGGAAGAACGCGGATCCTTTTACTTGTGCCAGCAAAACCGGCAAGTACTTCACTGACTCGGGTATTTTCTTCCTGTACAGACCCTGGAAAAAGTTGTTAGAAGGAGGAAATTCACCACAAATCCACAACTCTGCTTACCACACTGTAAGTGCCAGAGAGCTCTTTCATTCATTTATTTATTTATTTATTAAAGACCAGGAAGTTATTTTGATTCATCTCCTATTTACCAGAAGTAAAAGCTCACCGTGGGCAACCTTTCAAGAGCATTTGGTATACTTGTTCTCTTCAGTGCTTATGGCTGGGATTAACCTTGAGTTTACAATGCTGGTCTTGACATGCAAAGCATCCTTTATGATTACAGACTGAGAGATCACAAGCTATTTTAATTCTAATTTGAGCCTCCAAATAGGTCTTGCCTTTAGTTCTCGCTCTATTCTCAACTTCTGAGAAGGTTTCGCATTATAGCAACACATAATTTGTAATAATCACATTTAAGCCACATTCTCTTAAAAGGAAATTTCTGGCTCTACATTTCATGGGATAAAGCAGGGGGGAAGAGAAAATAACCTTTTGCTTCCCCCCTTATCTAATCACTTCATGAAAAATTACTCAAAGGAGCCTTTAAGGCCAAGGAACACACTCAGTCATTGGGTTTCCAGGCATTGACTTTTAAATGGATTGCTTGAAGCAGTGTAAATTTCTTAAATTCCACAACAGTAGCGAGATCCTGAGTCTCCCTTTCATCTCTACGACTCAATTTATGCTCCAGCACACTTTACTGCAGATATGACCTCTTCCATCATGAGCCAGTGACGCCGGCGGTATTAATGCAAACAGCCTGGCTCTACAGCTGCATCGGAACCAATTGATTCAAGCCTTCCTGAATTGACATTAGAAAATCCCAATTAGCCCCCAAGAAAAGTTTAGAGGAAGTATTTTTAGCCGTCCTAGACCAAAATAATCAATGTTTCTTATTTGGCATTTGTATTTTAAGTTCGATGGCTCAAATACTGATGACTCAGCGTTCGGTCTGCTGAATCAGAAGCAGTTGTATTTTGATGAGCGTCTTCTCCAATTAGTCAGCCTGGTAGCAGATACAGGTTTGGGGCATGGTTTAATGAGACACTGGAGCAAAAGATTAAGTATTTGGGTAGTTCAAGTCCGATTTAGCATATCTTTTATGAACCTGTCCACACTACATAAAAGCTCCTGCTTAGAGAAACAGATGAGCAATCTAAGTACAAGAATTACTTGGCAATTCTGTGTCGTTTCTTTTTTTTCCATAAGAGTACTGCTCCAAGTCACAAAGTGAACTCCCACTGTTGCTCCTTCCCCCCAAGAATCTCATTTAGCATCCAGATCTTTGGTTGAATTAGTGTTTTTCAGGCCAAAAAGTAAAGATTTAAGATGCAAACTCACCCTTCCTAAGGATAAATGCCCACATTTCCCAAAATCAGGGAGCACAGCCTAGCCTGTTATGGAGCACTACTTGCCACAGGTTCAGAGGTAGGAGGCTCACAGAGCCTGCAGCACACAAAATCTCCCACTGCATGTTAATCCTCTTCTTTTCAATGAGAAAAAAATGCCTCCTCAAAATTGCCATCCAATTAATAAGTCTGCCAACTCGCTTCTCACCCCTGACTGTCCCTGACGTGAACAGTCAGAAGCAGTCAGTGACACAGTCTGTGCAGCACGTATGTCTACACACAGTATATATCCCACTAAACCAAGGAGAATGACCACGGGCCCCAACTTTCAAAGCTGCATACCTGCCAGCACCCCAAATCCCCAGGTGTTTCCCACCATTACCTGGGGACTACAGGGAAACCTTCCAGCCGTTGCAAAGCCACTGTAGGGAGACAAGAGTCACAGAGGAATATTTACCTTTGTTTACTTGCGTACAGGACTAAGCCATCTATGACAGCTCTGGTTTGTAAAAGGATAGTCGCAAAGAAATAAAACCGCTGTGCAGAAACTGGTGCTCACCACAAGAGGGCACTTGTAAAGAACCTAAAGCTGAGAAATCGTAATAGCAGATGCGATAGCAGCACCGGGGATGAGAGAAGTAAGTGCTCAAACATCCCCGTGACAGAGCGATCACCTCTGCACCAGCACTGCATGGACACTTGGGTTACCTCGCACAGCTCCTGCCTCCTAGAAACGTCAGCTGCCATCTCAAAGTGCTCCGAGTCAACTCCGCATTTCTCTTCTTAGCAAGCAAACAATCTGTGCACATAAGTTGTACTCAGAAGTATCAACATTAAAAAAATATGAGAAAAGCAGCGTTCACCTTTCCCTTGAACTCCAGAAGGACACGCGGTACCCTGCCAGCCGTACTTCTGGTCATGCTGCAACCCTTCCTGCAGGCAGGGCAGAAACACGTTTCTGTTGTGAATGCTGCACCTTAGCTGAGAAAGATCTGCAGGAAGGTCATTAGTTTGTACCAGGGTTCTGTAAAAGTACCGATTCAGACCTCTTTTGCTTCACTTCTTTTAAACACAAGACAGCCATCACCTGCTTTAGCAAATACTGGATTATAACGAAGCTGTTGAAAGCTGTAAGGATATATATCCTTTATTCACAGCACTATATATCAGAAATATAAAGTTTTGAGGGAGCGCTAATATTTAGGAAAAATATTACGAATAAAAACTTATCCCCTTACAACACAATATAACATCACACGTTATTTTAATAAGCTGCTGGGGAACACTTCAAGTGTATTCGACCTAAAAGGAAAAGGATATTTTATTTCAAGCCCTTTAAAAGCCCACATGAATCCAACAGGTCCAGTTGTTAGCCTGTTTTGATTAGGGGGAAAGCAGTGATACTCCCCTCTGGCAAACACGGCTGCTCAGAAAGGGAGCAGTCAATACCAGCTCCAATTCCTTACTCCGTGCCTTCCCATTCAGGGTTTTCCGTATCAATTTGCCTGCTAATAAACCTTTTGGAAACGTTTCAAAGACATCTTGCTCTCTCCTCAGCTGCTCTCAGATTTCTACAAGGCTGACATCAGGCCTATCTCTAATGAGACAATTAACAAGGATTCCTTTCTACTCCGTGCCACCACAAAGCCTGTTGATAATAAAAACCCCGCTGATAATAAAAACTGGGCATTTCTGTCAAACTTTCTTTCTGCTGAAATATTGCTGTGCACAACGCTGAGGAAACCAGCCGATATAATTCAGCTTGTAAGGAAATGTGATGAATTCAGTGGGACTTCCACACCAGAGCAGTCATTCAGACTTATTGGCAGAACGATGAACCCGAACCAAAGCGAGTAACAGCCCTATTAGTGCTAAAATCACCTCGCAGCAAAGGGGGGGTGAAAAAAAAACAACATCTGGCTGGCAAAGATAGAGGGCTGATGCTCAGTTATTCCTTACGATAGGGCTTCCAAAGGACACCTCCTTCCACAGCAGATCCAAGGGCACGGTGAGAGCTGCCCCAAGAGAGCCCAGGGAACTCACTTGCAGCATGCCACTTCTCTGTGGGTTATTCCCCTACCAGCAGGCACCTACAGAGGGGTTTTCGGGAGCTGGTGTAGGTCAAGGTCAGTGAATCCTGTGCCACGTAGCTTTATGAAGTCAGAAATTACGTAAATGAAAGAATTAGGCAATTCTGTCTCCTACAAGGAAAGAAAGCACAATTGCAGAGCTCATTCACCAGCTCTAGGAGATGGTGCCACAATTTAGAGGTCACAATCTGCCCTCCCTCTCTTCTGGACCTACTCGTGTCTCTAAAGTGACCTTGCAGTTTGGAGCCCAGGTAAGGTCCTTACACGGTGCAGCAACACCTCGCTGCGCTGATTTCAGGGCGCACCGCCCCATTTAATGGCTCACCCTGCTTCCCTAGGAGGGATGCAAGAGCCTCTTCACAAAGAATTTCTACTTCAAATAACAAATCAGAGAACAAAGCGCAAATAATATTCACCAGCTGGGAGCACTGTAATGACACAGCTTCCACGGACCTCAGGCACAGCACCAAGAGGATGCACCCAGCGGGCACAAACTACTGGACTGGTCTCCCGTGCTCCCACTTAGAGCCAGACAAACTCAAGGAAACGTTACATAGCATTACAACACAGGATGTTACTTGAATCTTTAAAGAATCCTTTAGATGGAAGATTACTGTTAAATATAGGTATACGAAAAACAGACTGACACAGTACCAAGCCCACATCCCTGCTTGCACAGCATGCGTTTGACCTTTGGAGCTGATTGCTGTTTTCCCAGTACACCAGCAGCAGACTGGGTGAGCAGACATCCTCAGTGCTCAAACAGAGCACTGCACGAGCTGACACTGCACTGCAAATCACAACAAATTCAGCACAGCCCATCCCTGGAGTGGCAGCGGTGCTGGCTCCAGAGGGAGCCACTGGCTCACTTTTGCGGTGCCAGCAAGAGGCCAGCACACAGAAATCAGCAACTTCACAACCAAAAGGGCTTTTTAAATGAAAAAGCAGAATGCCAGGGGAGTCTTCTCTTCTGCGTTCTGTGCTGAACAGTGTAATGACAGCTACTTCCAACAGAAAGTAACATCCATCATGTGTTTTACTATTGTGATCAAACCAAATCGCCTGCATTATGCAGAACCCAAACAGTCCAGTGCTACCAGAAGATAGTGTGGGTGCACGCACACGTGTGCAGTGAGATTACAAGAGCAGTTTTCATTCCACAGGCATGCTGTGAGTTTGAAAGCACCCTTGTTGAAAGAACTAAAGGGAAAACAAGCAGAACACATTCTGCAAAAAGAGAATTGAGAAGAAAGGCAGTCCATTGGAAAGAGCTGCAAATGAATGCAGATGTAAGAGCATCCTCTACTTGATTCCTTAGAGACACCTGCAACGTCTTTTGTTTGTTAAACACAGAGTGAGGTCTCCTTTATTAAAGGATTGAACCATGCTGAACTTGGACTGTGCTCAGTCGAATGACTTCTGATCGTGGGACAGGGAATTGAGTTAGAAATGAGCAGATAGGGACCATCAGAAAGGAGTCTGCACACCTCGGCATGGAGCATATGGCCAGGAGATCATTATTTCCTTCTCCCTGACTCCCAGGTGAACGAGTACCAGAGGAGCAAGATTATCCTCAGCGTGATGACAAATGGGGTCAATTCTTGGAGACGTCTCCAAGGTAGCTGTAAGCCAGCTTGTTCAAGCAGCTACCAAGCTTCCCAAGTGCTACTGCGTGCACAAAGCTCTGCAGCCAGCTGCAGCACCCAAACCAGGCTTCAAAAACCACCAAGTTCATGCCGTTAAGTCAGAGTAACAACTGGGCTGCGTTAGAGATGTGCCTGGGGTCACATACCTTCCTCCAAAGCTTCCCTACACTCACTGCCCCTGCTCTGAGGAGGGAACGATCCATCTCAAAGCTGCATGAGCTCTAACCCAGAGCACAGCGTTTGCCTTGATCTCCTCTCAGAAGTCTGAGCGCGGAGGGGTGGGTGAGTTATGGGCAGACACAGTCCAAATACATTTTCTCTTTTGCAGTGGTCCAAGTACAGCTGCCAACTAAAATCAAAGTTCTGTGGTTTTCTGTCTGCATAGCAGCAGTCAGCCTTTGTGAGTGGAAACCAAATCCCACAGCCACACAAGAGCCAGGCTGGCAAAGGCTCTCCTTACAACAAAGCAAGGGAGCGCGTTTTGCAGATAATAAAGCAACGTGACGCAAGCTGGAGAGGCCGGTTTGTTTTATCTCTACCTGCTGCATACCAGTAAAAACCAGAAGATGTGCATCTCAGCTCACTCGCTGGAAGCCTAATGGACGCAGGTTTAACGTATCACTAACCAGGAGCTGGCAAACAAGCACGCTGATTTTCTCAGAGGATTGCCAGAGGAGCGCTCCCATTTTACGCTCTGTAATCCTCCAAGGCTGCCGAGAGCAGTAGGAGGGGAGCGCCCAGGTGCTGACTTCCAGCAAACATTGTGCAGGCCAAATCTTAACCTCCTCCACTCCTGGGGACATCAGCAACCTCCGACACGGCCTGGGAGCAGCACATCCAGCAGGAGAGGCCCATCAGGAGATGCTTGCAGCCTGGCCAAGCTGAACGTGACTGCAGCAAACCTCGCACACATCACAAGGCAGGATTTGGGGGCTGGCTGCTCCCTCTGCCCTCTGAGTGATTTCGGAGCTTTGCTCACCACCAGCAACTTCATCCCCAAGAGGATTAGAGGACAGGAGCCTGTGCCCCCTTGCGATGCTCACCCCTTCCCATGGAAACCCTTGCAGGGCAACCAGCTCGCTGGCAGCTCCAGCAGCTCCTTGATGCCTGACTTCCACCGCTGGTGCAGGCAGGAGAATTGCAAGTGAAGCAAAAGCAGCCCACGTGATGTCCTGACATGCAGCCAAGGCAAAGCCTATTCCAGTCGTTATCTTCTTCACCAGCTTTCTTCTCACATCAGCAACCTTCCCTGCTCTTCTCGTGCAGGAGGGAACAGAAACATCGCCCCAGCAAATCCACCCTGCGAGGGGAGCATGGCCAATCCCCAGCAGTTTTGTGTAATGCAATGATAATGTTCCCACAAAGCACCAGATAGCTGCTTCAGTATTGCTAATTGCTCACCTACAGATAGAGATCTGCCCTGAATAAAGGAGCAGCAAAAGCACCCCATGAGCCATGGCTCCCTACACCGCTGCCCTCTCCTCGGTCCCCTCTGCGAGACGAGGCAGGGGCTGCAGCCCCACGCACAGCATCTGGCTCTGTAACAGGTCAGCACCTTTGCTTTTCCTCAGATCAGAGCTGTTGTGACTCAGCACCATTTTTGTTGGGGTCTGTTACCATTCACTGCACCACAAGGAGCATTTGGGACAGAAATTGCACAGCAGAATTATCCTACTGGCTGGATGCATTTACTGTATCAAGCAAAATAAATAAAATCAAATAAATGCAAGCACTCATTTTTAAACGAAAAGCTGCTTTTACTCAAGCAAAGGAGATAAAGACAGCAAAACACATAAACAGGAAAAACTAATTATACAAAATAAAAATCCTTTTGAACAGACTGGACGGTCATTGGGAAATAAAACTCTATTCTTAATGTTTCAAAGCGCCTGCTATGTCAAGATTATTGCCAGAAGAAAAGCTGCTTACAAAGATAATTTTCTTTCATTAATGTACAACAAAGTATTTATATGAAGAAGTTCCAGACACAGAGCAAGACTTGCCTCCTCCCTCTGCCACCAGCGTGCTGTTGGATCAACCCTCCTTAAAGGCACGCTCTGCTGAACTCAAGGAAAACCGAGGAGGTCACAGGAAAAAATGGAAAAAAAAAAAAAAAAAGACAAATGAAAAGCTCGGCTTGACGTGTTAATCTGTTGCTTTAATTATTGTGTTCCATGTCAATAGGAGAGAAAAAGAAGTAAGACTACAACAAAGCTGCGCGCCCTGGATGCGGCGTGCTCAGCAGGACTTCTGCCAAAAGCAAAATGTTTTTATCAAAACAGCTCCTGATTAAGCTTTCCCCCTCTGATAGTCCTGGGCATTTTCCTCTTGATTTAGGGCCAAATTCACCACCCGTTCCAAGGGTTACCGCTCTCACAAGCCTGATTACGGCGCTGTCTGCTCAGAGCCGCTATGCGTGGACTCAGACATACAACAAACTCCAGCGCGTTACGGCAGTACTGCACAAGAGTCAGATAAGACGGTATTCCTTTGACTGTGTGAAGTCATTAGTAGCACAAAAACCTGCAGCAGACGTGAGACTTGCTCATCCTTTGGTGAGCCCAGAGTGTGAGCAGGCTGCGTGCTCTGCTGCCAGGAGCCGGGTCTGCCTGGCTGCCAGCCCTGCAGCGACAGCCTGCCACGGGGACGCGCCTTCCACTTCAACCTCCCCATCCACAACCCGGGAGAAGAGAGCAGCCTGCATCTGAATGCTATTTTTGGGTGACTGACAGCTTTAGGCCAAAGAAAAGAAACTCTTTTGTACCGTTTGATCCAGTTTCTTGTAAGTGAGCTCATTCCAGAGGCAGGTATCTGGCCGGTAGTTGATGCCGAGGGAACTGCATTCATCACTGACGCCTAGAGCAGCGTGAACCTTTGGGGCACTAAAATTCACAGCACTTTTGGGGATTGTGCGACTCAGTCACACACCTGAGGGCCCCCCAGGGACAGCCCTCTGCCCTGCTCCTCGTCCTGATCTCCAGGCTGCCTGGGTGCTCCCATCCAGCACCTCCTCGGTTCGGGAGATTTCCCCCATGCTGCAATCAGACTCTGGAGAATGGGAGAGGAGGCCGGGTCTGTGTGTCTGCAGCACCAAAAGCAGCAGCTTTGTGAGCAGTAATTTGGAGAAGCAGTGAAATGAGTGGTCCTTACCTCTTCCCCAGCTATCCCATTTCCATATCCCACCCCACCTCCCAGAGGAAGGCAGCAGAGCATTTCCCGAGAGGGAGCACAGAGCATTCCTCGCAGCACCCTTCCTTGCTAACAGAACTGTCCAAATTTGGTTTTACAGCCCAAAAAGGGAGGCAGAGATGCCATATCCCACCTCCTTGCAGCCAGGCCCTTGTTGGATGGTCAGGCCCAGACCTCCTCCCCACCTTGCCCATTGCCATCAGCTTACGCTACCTCTCCGTCAAGCTGCGCGGATTCATTAGCGCTGTAATGGCTTTCGTTATCTAGCTGTTTGTTCTGCAGCACATCTCCAAGGTATAAACCAAGCCTGGAAAAAAACTAATTAGCGCAGACAGCCCCGCAACGCAATCCACAACGTTAACAGCCTCTAAGTTTTCAGGAGAGAGCGCAGGAAGCGATAAATGCTGGTGCTCCGAGAACTAATGAAAGCCCTGGAAACGCCTGTGGTGGGGACACCCTATTCAATAAGGATTTAGATTTGAAAGGCCATAAGGAAAAGCTTTTTAATTACAATAATATATGTAAAGACAACCGTTACTTCGGCACTGTGCTTGTTTAAGGCTTTATTGTTAATTAGCTCATACAAAGAAGCAGAAGAGATTTGAGAGAAAAAAAAAAAAAAAAGAAAGGTTATTTGCTCTAAATATTAACATTTGTCTGTTAATTTTGATAGGAGCTCATTCACAGGCTGTGCCGCAATGGAAGACTGAGGATGGGAAAGTTTTCCTCTTTGTCTTGCTGCAGCACAGAATTTGAAACATGCAGATTATGCCATGCAGACCAGACATAAATATTGCAATTATTTCCTTTAATGTTTCCAATTAAAGCGTTGGCAAGAGGGTGGAAAAGCAACAGGATATCACCAGCGTTCAGCTGGAGCTCTGCTGAAGGCCAGCCCGCCCCATGATTGCAGCTCCTCCTCTGTCCTGCCTGCTCAGCTTCCCAGGATCACTGGTACCCAGGCTCCTGACACCATCTTCTGATCAGCCTCAGCCTTCCCGATGCAAAGATGCTTGGCTACATCCTTCTGGGAACAGGGAGAAGGGTTTGAACAAGAACAGGGTTTGTTCTTGGGCACTTACTGTATTTGAAGCAGTACGAGCTGTTCTTAACAGCATCTTCTGCATGTCAAGCACAGCAAACAGGCTCAGGAGGCAGAGCCACCTGCTTTGGTACCTGATTTTCAGGGAATAAGAAATTGATCCTAATGAGAAGAGTTCACAACAGCAAATGAAAGGATAAACCAACTCCTATTTCAAACAGCTTCGCTGCTTTCTCATCGCAGCTTTCTCTCTGAAGAGAAGTGCCAACATCAGCACAGCCTGGGGAGCACAAGAAACAGCGTCGAGCCCTGCAATCCAAATAAGCAGGCACAGCAGCAGTTCTTACACCGATCCCCACCTGTGTTCTCATTGACTGCTCCTCTCCATTGACAGAGACGATACCACGGAGGAAAGGAAACCACAGCCAGGCCACCATCAGCACGAAAGGCAGCAGCAGGTACCGGCACCTGCAGCTCCCAGCTCAGTGCCGGGTACGCACCACCCTGAAGCAAACCGTGACTTTAGAAGCAGCTTGAGTAGAAAAGCATGGAAATCTAGCCCAAAGGAAAAGAGGGACAGAAGAGCTGGAACAGATCTGCAGGTCTGCTTGCAATTGAGCTGTGCAAATATGGGCATCTCACTCTCCATCCCCATGGCTTTACCTCCTCTTTCTACTTTTCCCAAATCTCTGGCGTTTTACTGAGATTCTTGGCTGTTCAGGAGCATAAGCTTCTCCTGCCCTGTATTCCTGGGAGTGCCTTGACCCCTCCCTGCCAACAGAACCTACAAGAACAGGGGAAAGCAATTTAGACACCGTTTGAAAAGCAGCCTGCTAAATATAGTTCCCATTCTTCAATTGTCTAAGAATCTGAAATGGAGAAAGGCACCTCACCTCTCCAGACACCCGGCTTCCACTGAAGCGTAGCCACAGAAAGGTCTCTTGCTGTCTGTTCAGTCTGCCCGCCCTGAGCCGATACAGGATAAAAGCTTCAGAAATGGCATACGCCGAGCACTATCACATAGTCTGTGCCTTACCAGTAGCACGAACTTGAAAATAAGTCAATATTAACACAGAAGACTCTGACAAACACTGCATCTCTCTTCTTTGTAAGAGTCAATAGCAAAACTTGTAAAGCCGAGACCTCATTTGAAAGGAACAAGCTGATGGATACCCAAGGGCTGGAGCAGACAGACCTTCGTTTTGTGTTCTTGTTTCTAATTATACTTGTGGCAGGGACAAACCCCTTTACAGGTGTCCTCTCCACCTTCGCCTGTTTTTGAAGGAACGGTCGGCACAGCTCCCATTGACTTCAGGGCCATTACTGAAAAAGTTCTACTAAACTACCAGACATTATCAAAGAGCTTAGAAGTTTTCATTGAATGTTCCTAACACCATACAGCAATGACCTTGAAACTAGAGTTCAGTACCACACCAGCCTCACTCAGGATCAGCTCATACCTGGTTACAATAGAAAAAAGGCCCTGAGGAAAATCAGGATCTTCTGATGCATGTCTGGGTCACTTCAACAAATAAAGCCATGCCCTAAACATCTGACAAACACATATACAAATGCGCAAGCTGAACCCTTTTAGATAAGCCTGTTAGTCACCAAGACATGCAGCCTGTCCTCCTGGAAGCACTTGGGCATGCGAAGAACAAATCGACTCTCACAGCACAGACTTCAGGCTGCTGCGCCACCCAGCATCACCGCCTTCACGGAACCGATTCATGGAGCCAGTTACAGAGCAGTAAGGCAGGGAGAGAGAAGAAGATGACAGCTCTGCTTTGCAGTGGAAGTCTAGATAGCAGATCCTGACAGCAGGCAGCCTTTGGAAAGGATAAAAGAACCGATGAGGTCTCAAGGACCGCACCACTTCTGTGGTTTCTGTCAGAAAGCTCCACGTGGATGTACATCACCTAATTTATTCCTGGTATGGAAGCCAACAGCTTGCTTAGGCCGTGTTCTTTTCTACCAAAATATTTTGGGGAACAAGATAAAGCACAACAATATTTGCTTTGTTATTTAACATCTCTTTAAACAGTCTGCGAATTTACCCTACTTTATCTCCTATGTAGACACGTTTGTTATCTGTGTCCCTCTTCTCCTTTCTTTGCACAGCTGACAGCCCAGGGATAAGAAAAGCCAAACTTGTAAAGCCAAACTTGCAGGGAAAGCCAAACTTGTACCCCTTGCACATCATGCCCAAGGGGTGTCCCAAACTCAGATTTGGGGCGTTAATTTGTTCAGGCAGCAAAGTAGAAAGGAAAATTTATTTCAGGTGCAAACACTTTGACATCTCACATTTCTACAGAATAAACAGAAAGGGTAACAGCCAGAACCTACATTTAGTAAGAACCTGCATTTTTCACTTCTGGCCATTCAGTTCTAACTCTAATGGCACTGTCACAGGTACAGGGCAGGTTAGGCAGAGCTCATCTTGTGGATGACTGCAGGACATCCCCACAGCCGGTGGATGCAGGCATGCCAACACCCCAGCTCCTGGACATCTCACAGGTAGAGGGAGGCACCACATGGAGCTTTCTGCTGCCCACAGAACTGTCCTCTGCATGGAGGTCCGTGAGAAAGGAGATGGGGAAGTACCTAAGACCCTCACACCAGAAAATTACCTGTTTCCTTTTTCCCTTTGCATGCTAGCAAGCAAAGGAGGAGCCCTGAGCAGAAGCCCACATAAGCCTGTTTCCACCGTTAAAAATATAATGTAAGAGGATAAAGAATAACCAAACCGCACAGCTTCTCCCAGGATGAGCTCCCGTTCACTAAATATTTCTTTGTTCCACAGCAGAAGCAGAACGAGGAAACCAGAAATTACTTGCCCAACTCCTCACCCATACACCTGGAGCCACTGATCTAGCAGGGAGAGCACAGGCACCAACATGGCTAACAAGCCTGTGTTTCACCCTCACAAAGAGGGCAAGAGGTCTCAGTGCCGTGAATCATTCCTCTTCCTTCATTTTATAGAGCACCTTGATGTTTAACGCCGCTCAATTCCCGTCTCCACAGCAGAGAAGCCTCTTCTGTAATTGCTGTTTCTCTCTGATGATAAAAATCAGACCCAAGGTCACCACGAGCACCACGTAACAACCTCCTGCCTCCGCACCTCACCCGCCTGCAGTCCTGAACGTCACCTCTTCCCTCTTCTCACTTCTGCTGATGCTGAACTTTCTGAAAGACCAGCGGATAAGGACCTGACACGAGTTTCTTCGGACACAAGATGGAAATGAGAGTTGGGTGAGCACCTCAGACACAGGGAGATGAGCACCTTCACCTAAAAGGGGGTTGTGTTTGCAGCCCTCTTCTTCCCAGCTCCATTTCTCCTCTCAAGGAAAACCACCAAAGAAAGTTTGTTCCTTTAGGAATCAGTCTCACATAAATAAAGTAAGCAGACATTCAATACACCTAACTTTTGCTTTTCACAAAATCGGGCTGCTGCAAGGAGTGATGCAAGTTCGGCACCATGAGCCTAAAGAAATAGTTTTCACGTGATAAAAGTATCCTTTACAAAAATCAGTGTTTGCCATGGATTGCATCTAATTCTTGCAAAGTGTCTGTTTTTATTAGTTTTGAATACGTTCAACTTTCCTTTGACTCATTTTCCTTGAATGCTCCTTCTCTAACTGACATTAAATCTCTATTTGGACATTCACTCAATTAATTTGCCTTAATTAAATTGAGATTACTCCAAGTAAGGAAGTGAACTGAAATCAAATTAAGGCAACTTTAATTCTGAAAAAGTGTGCGAACACAAACGTTTAATGAGGTTTAAATAATCCTTTTTAAATTCACACCTTCAGTTGATTTAATTCAGCTTTCCTGAGGATCCCTGCACGGGCATGTTCCGTGGCAAGACGCATCTGAGAAAAACAGTGAGAGGAAGAACACCACCCACAGAAGGAAAAGATAAGGGCAATGCCGACCGCGGATCTTCTCAGCAACAGGATGAGATCACTCATTTCTCTGCTTGGAAGTACCCCGCTAACAAGCAGGGCATGGGAGAGGAGTGGGTGCACCCGCTCATATCCTCAGCACAGCTTTTTCAGCACTTACTCAGGAGGGCAGAGCAAGGAGAACAGACCTCTGAAACTTCTGTCAAATGAAAAAGTGGGAAATTATAGAAAAAGGGACATCAGCAGCAGCCAAGAAACAGGCAAAAATTAAACTTTACCCTACGGTGTTTTTAAGGGCTTTAAAAGAGTGTCCAGGACCTACAGAAGGGAGTGAGTGACATTGTGCATCGCTGCTGTGATGATTGCACTCAAACTGAGGGACAGGACCAAGATTTTTATTTGAAATTCCCCCAAACTAACAGGCAAGGCTTGGTAAGTAAGACGAGACAAGCACAGCGCATTTTCAGCAGCCCTTTGATTTTGACCTGCAGGTCTGGTATCAGGCTATCTATTATTAATAGCTGGTTGTGGCTGAAAACCTTTAAAACCTTTGGTTCAGTGACGTGAACACTGCCCCAGTGGTTTGTCTTTTTAGCTGTCTTGAGCGACCTCTTAGCGCAGGTAGCTGCTCTCAGTGCTTGGGGGCACGTTCTCTGAAATCCTTCCTGGCTGATTTCTCAAGTTCTCCGGCCGTCATTTCTCCTCTTCTTGTGCACTCTCCATCTGCCTTCAGACTGTGAGATTTCTTGTTTTCCACTCCCCAGCAGGATCTGCTTTTTCTGAACCCATCTGAAGCCAACCCCTACGCATAACCCGCAGTTGTTCATGAGCACAGGCTGCAGGCTGCTGCCTGCTCGAGCACAGCTTCCCCATCAGTGCCTCCTCCTGCCCAGGAGCAGCCTCCGACAACCCTCAGCACCTCTGCGGAGGGTGACACACGCAGGGCTTGCCAGTTCAGGCAGCACTTGCCAACAGCTAGCTCACACAGCTACCTGATGTCACCGTTTTCCCACACCTCTGCACTTTGAAACAAGAGCTGGAGAGAGACAGCACCACAGAAAGGTTTGAGCTCGAGCTGGCCACATGGGCAGCACGGAGCTGGAAGCAGAGCAAACCGCACACCTTTGCTTCTGCACCAGCTCAGACTGGCATCATGCAAAGATTTGAGACTGGCAGCAAAATAAAGCTCCAGTGTTCATACAAAGACCGTCACACGCACATTCAAAGGCGATTTCAAATTAGGTGAGTAATTCCTTGCCTAAACCTTCCTTTACATATAACGAGTTGCTGGGTCTAGTTCAGGCGTTCACATTCCAGCTCAGAGTGGCAGAGGATTTCTGCTCCAGCACGGCAACACCAGGTTTGTGACTGGATCGCTTGCACCTGCACAGTCTTGTTTATCACAAATGTGAGCCCTAAGTTAACTTTTGAAAAGAAAGAGAGATTGGAGGTGAGAAAGTGAAATAAAATAGCTTTCAGGAGAGTACACAAGTGTTCAGTGCCTAAACAACCCAAGCACACCTCTCGCTCGCACAGACCCCGGCAGGCAGAGATTTCCAGCACACCCAGGGCACCGGGAGCGCGTTTCCCCCACAGCAGCAGAGGCAGAATTGATCGATTTGTACCAGCAGCAGAAGTTACAGCGGGGAGCCACAGGGAGCAGGTTAATGTGAGACTGTAGCAAAGTAACACTTGCTGCACACCAATTAAAAGCAGCCCTCGCTGGCTCCATGTCACCGCTACTCAAGCATCTCTCAGGGAGCCAACAGCAAGGTGGAAAAGCATCACACGCAATCCCACAGATGGGATAATGAAGTCACATTTGCCCAGACTTTTGGGGGAAAACAGTGAAAGCCAGAAAGGGCACTGAGCTCTGCATCACTCACCTCAGGTCCTAACACAGCCCCGTGGCACTGTCACCAAATGGCCAGGGCTGAGCACCACTCACTGCACCACGACCCACTCCAAATCCCAAACCCAGCGGGCACCTCCTTCCCCGGCACACAAAGCCCTCTCCTCCCAGAAGCGAGCACGTTTTGGTCTGAAACACTGAAACACACGGCCACGGGAAAGCAGCCAGCGTCCCCTGCCCAGCTGAGGGCCTGCCAGGCTTCCTGCCAGCACTCGCCAGCTTGCAGCAAGGCAAAGCCGAGCCCGTCGAGACGGGCAGGAGGTCCCGGACAGACGGGGCTGCTTTGGGCGCAGAGGGAAGCAGAGCTCAGGGCTTTCTTCTGGCAAAGGCCCCTTGCCACAGCACTCGTGTCTCACAATAAGAGAAGCCCCCTGCAGAGGGAGGCTGCATCCCATGACACGCTGCTAAAGACTTCCCGAGACAAACCCGTGTCTGGCACCTTCCAGTGAACCCCTCGCTGCCTTTCAGATGGCCCCAAAAGGCTCTCAGCCACCCAGCAGCGACTTCACGGGGGGGAAAAAAAATCCTGTGAGGGCCTCGTGAATTAGGAGGAGGCTTTTGCGGAGGATATTAAATCTCACGCTTTGGGGATTAAGACAGTCTTTATCTGTTAGAGATCAGGATGTGGCTAACAGTAGGGGACAGATTATCTGCATCTGCCGACTGGGGAGGATTTACACCTTCTGAAGCATCTGTGCTGGCTATTGTCAAAGCGAGCCTTCAGCCTAAGCCAGCACACTCCTATGGAGGAGGAAAAAAAGCTCTCTAGGTTGCACACAAAGGCCTCTGAGTGGCAGCATGCGAGAGTTTTCAAAAGGCTATCGATGATTTGGAGGAACAGAAATGAAATATTGATCGTACCGGGCCCTGCAGAAGTTAATTTTTCGACAGCACACACGTGGGCTGGCCCCGGCTTGTGAAGCCAGCCCCCAAACACCTGCCTGGAGGGCTGCCATCTAACATCAGCCCGGAGATCTGCACGGCGGGCAGAGAGCCCCCTGAAAACACCCCAAATTTCTACAGGATTCCTTTGTTGGGAAGATCTCGGCTCAGAAAGGAGCTGAGACCTTCCCTCGGTCCCTGACCCCTTGAGGAGGGGATCCAAGATCGCTGCCCTCCGTCCCTGCTCGTGTGCAGGTGATGGCACACACCCTGCACAACGTTACGGCAATGGTGCAGCGTACTTACAAACTCTTTAAATTAATTTACCCCAAGTTCTTCAGCAGCGTCCCTGCCAACTGGATGACTTGTATGCATTTATAATTACAGCACCGCAAACAAACGGCACATTCAATCTCCAGGAAGCTATTCCAGAGCTACCTCAGCTGCCACGGAAAGAAATGAGTCCAAATATTCAGGAAACTCATCTCCCAGCAAAGCTGATAACCACACACTCATAAAAAAGTAAATGTTCAACTGGAGTCAGTTTTGTAATATATTAATTAACATAATTTTGGTCTGCTGTGACAACAGGCCATCTGCCTATGCTGGCATTAGGAGAGAGGGGGTCGGGGGCAGCTGAAGCACGGCTGATCCCCACCTGAGCACGATGCAAGAGCCACACGTGTTGCTGGAGGGTCCCTGCCTCTGCTCACCCACTGCCCTGGCCCTGGGCTTGGGGCAGCCTGGTGCTCAGCAGCCCGCACAGCCCCACGAGCCACGCCAAGATCCCAACTCAAAGCAAATCCATAGGAAATATCATCTGGAGAAACAGCCCCTGGGACTTCCTCTGTAATAAATGAAGTGCAAGCTTCACTGGCAGCAGCTATTATCTCATTTATCAACAGAGCTGGCCTAGGGGCACGGGACTTGTGCCTGTGCACCTCTGCAGACACAGCTGTGTCCGACAAACTTGCTGAGCTATGACAAACCGGCAAATTTGGACTTTATTTTTCTATTATTATTTCAAAGGAATGCATGTGCCAACAGAATGCCATCTGTTTGTCAGGACTGCCTCTACCTTCACAGTAAATACAGATGAGTACAAATGGATGAGGTTTTCCCCAGTTATTGTCACTCACAGTAACTCAAAGTGATCCTGCACACTGCTCCCAAGCAGCACCTGAATCTGCAGGGCCCCAGGTGAACGACCATCCTCTTGGCAAAGCCAGAATTTAGGAAAGTCGCCCACATTCAGGGCAGCACAGATCCTGAACCCGAACAAGAAATAACTACCTCAAAGTTAAAAAGCAGGTTCATTTACTCTGCTATTTATAGCTTAATTATGGAGATGAGCAAGCTACTTCCAAGTGCAAGCTGGTAAGCTGCAGCAGTTTTGTAAACAGAAAATCTCTGGGTTTCACAGCTCAGTCCCCAGCTGCGAATCCAAGGTGGGGAACAGCCACCAGCTTCCAGCCCTGCAGCCAGCATGGCTCCTCCAGCTACCTGTGGCCAGCTCCCCTGCAGCATTTCACGGAATTGCAGCTGCACCAGGGCTCAGCATTTACGGCAAAGAGTCGGTCCTGCTTCACCGTGGGAGTGCAGCCAGCGAGAAGTTAAACATTTGCAGAAGATGGTTTCGAGTGTACCACACCGAAACCCACAGCAGGGTTTCGAGCGTTGCTCAATGTTGACTTTCCTGGAAGCTGGCACCCCGCGGCTCGGAGGTCAGCCAGCTTCTGCTCACCTCAGGCTTGCCACCCGGTCCCCGCTGGTCCCTGAGCCATCACAGACCCCAAATTCTCCAGGGAGAGGCACACACCCCATCCATCACGGGTCTGAAGGACAGCAGGCAAAATGACAGCGATGGTTACTACCAAGTGCAACCACAACCAGCGAACGTCTCCAGGCTCTGCTACAAACCAGTTTCCAAACAAAACCTTACAGCGCTGATAAAGGTCACTTACCAGAAATCAATATTTGGAAACAGGCTCCTGAGCACAGCAGATTAACGCCGGTGACGACGGTATTTACTTTCATTAAGAGCAATATTTGCAAAAACGGGACATTATTTTGTGCTACGCATGACACATGCGAGGAAACCTGAACTATTTAAATGTAAATGAGAACATGCATATTTGACACCAAGACTTTGCCATTCGTTATTTGCCAGAAATATTAAAGGATTTCTATTTACCAATTCCAGCATGCAGCGAACCGTGCGTGTTTTGCGCTAGATATGCAAACAGACCCTGCCTTAGCTCTCGCCTGACCCTCTTCAGCCCCGTGTCCCCTTCCTGCAGATTACATTAATCTTCTTGTTTGTTCTTTCTTTAATTAAATGATACAATCTTTCAGGCAGTCTGCACACAGATATCAGCAGATAAAGAACTTAGAGAAACTAGGCGTGCTCACACAAAATCTTTACCATGTTAATTAGGCCCCAAAATAACCATGAACGTGTACTCAATGGAAAACCACACGCAGCCAAATGTGCACTGAAGGTGTGGTTCAAAGCGTGGTTTGAAGATGTGGCGTTCACCAGCTGCACAGAACAGCAGAGGTTGAAGGGACCTTCCCCTGAACATCCCCTGCACAAAGCAGGTACAGACAGAGTAGGGTGCTCAGGGCCGTGTCCAGGGGCAGAGGTCCCACACAGCCCCTCTGGGGCCCTGGCCCATCTCACCACCCTTGTAGCAGCCTTGGAACAAACCCATACTTGAAAGGCACATCTGTTGCTTCTCATCACCCACAAGCCTGGAAATAAGTGATAGAATCAGAGAATCATTCAGGTTGGAGAAGACGTCTAAGATCATCCAGTCCAACCTCTAACCTAGTACTGACAAGGCCACCACTCAGCCATGCTATGAGGCTCTACATCTACACGTCTCCTGAAGACCTCCAGGGATGGTGACTCAATCCTGGGCAGCCTATTCCAGTGCCACCCAACCCTTTCAGTGAAGAAATTTCTCCTAAAATCCAACCTAAACCTCTCCTGGCACAACTTGAGGACTTTCCCCCCTCGTCTTATCACTCGGTGCCTGAGAGAAGAGCTGAGAAAAGGGCTATTTTAGGGAATTTTTGTACAGGCACATTAAATAAACGTCTGCTCAGGCAGGCAGAATTAAAGTTGATCCTCTCCGGTAATGAGGAAAGAGTGGAAGATGTCTCCTTCTGAAGACATATCATAATACTGTGCTGTGACATTTAGCATAAGGACCAATTTCCTTTCTGCAGCACCAACCTACAGGAGAACCACTCACCCAAATCAACAGGCTTGCTAGGAAAAGACTGAAATTCATAACCAAGAAAAGAGCTGATAAGCTCCTAGACAGTCTGGATGGATTTTGATGGATGATGCAGAGTCGAACAACAAATTTAAATTTGTTTTCTCTCCTTCTTCAATAAGATGAGTAATTACACTATAATCTTTGAGAAACTGGTCACTGCAGCAATCCAACCACCACCTCTTAGTTGTTACTCCACAAAAATGATTAAGTTTTTTTTTTTTTTTTTGATTTAATGAATGAGCCTCTCTCCTTCTGCCTCCACTAATGATGTTTCAAAAGAGAACAATTTTGTCTTTAAGTAAAAGTTACAGAAATTCTTCAAAGTGCTGCCTCTCTAGCAATTAAAAAGCGACAGCCTGTTACCGAACAGGAGGATATGTGCTATTTCTGTATCCTGCTGAAGAGGTAACGCCATGCCAAGCCAAAGCAGAGCTGGGGCCTGACTAGCACAGACCCAGCAGGCACGCAAAAAGGCCTGAGACCACCACCAGCAGGCAAGGCAGAGCCTGACCAGGTGCCACACCGACCTGCCCCAACATGGGGAGATGGTGGGATTGGGCAGAGGGCACACACATATGCTGGAAAGCCAGCTTAATAAAAGGAAAAGATGTAAACCAACAATTTCTGGCATTTTCCTCTGCACTCGCTCATTACAGGACCAGTCTCGGTGAACATTTTAAGCAAGGAAGAGCCAGACCAGCTCGCACTGCTTCTGGACACCTGCCATAGCCCCGTGCCAGCGCTGGCACGGCGACCTGCACGGATTAGGGTTCCTTACAAAGGCCATTAACCACCACAGCAGCGAGGTTGGGAGCAAGAAAAGGAAAATTATTTCGTCAGTTTCTGTAACAGTATCACATATGACATGACCACTCCTGGCATGTAGGGATCTGAAGCAGTGACCATAAGGTCTCCTCTAGGTCCCCGTCTCAGGCACGCGGCAGAGGCAGCTCGCCCACAGCAGCTAATGAAACGCTGACGAGATCTGTCTTTATCCTTCACCAAGGGCAACAGCTTAGTAGCTCAAGCGGATATTTATTCTGCAGTCCAGACGGCTTTCAAACAAATAGAAGAAGATTTGAAAGTATAATATGTTATTGATTAACAAAATTATGAACTTTTAATGCTTTGTGCAAAAGAGCAGTTTGCATTTAGTGCTGGTGCTGCACTGTGTTTGGCCTTCCTCTCAGTTCAAGGCACTGCGTGTTTTTGCTCCTAAGGACGTGGTTAATTTGAAATCTAATCATTTGGAGAGAAGTAATAAGTGCTTTCAAGAGCTTTCACAGTCACATTTCCAAAGTCTCACAAAACATTCGGAAGCTTCTTCTCCCAGAGCTACAGACAAACAAGAGAACAGGATGAATAGATCGGACCTGAAGGTACCGCACTGCGGTGGCATTCCTCAAACACAAATGAAGAGACGACAAAAGGTGGCGTTTCGACTTTGACAGGACTACTTGCTACCTGCACCAATACCACTTATCACCCTGAACAAGCGATCTGCAGCCCTGTGTGCACTGCGTGTCCCTCACCCCAGTCACAGAACACCGGGGTCTTGAGACGAAGACGTGCAAAGGAGCTGTAGGCCCCATGCCCAGCTCCCTCTCCTCACAGCAGAGCACCTCTAATACCTCTAGCAGCCACCTCTAACACCTCTAGCAGCCACTTACTGACTACCCACCCCGTGCCCATCAGCACGTGGCCCCCACCCCAGATGCCCAAGCTCACAGCTAGATCCACAGCAGCACGCTTATGCCACTGCACCACCCAGATAAGTGGCTGCAAAAGAAGAAAAAGTCTCATGCTCTGCAGTATTTCTGGTGATGACATGACTTTAAAAGTTTAAAGCACGTGAATAAAAGATTTTGTGGTCAGACAAATGGCCCATATGCTAGCAATTAAATTATATATATATATATACACACATATACATGGGCAATATGGTTGATTGTCAGCTACCAGAATACGAATGGAGTCTTTGGAAAACTTTGAGCTGACTTTGAAAAACTCAGCTGGAGCTCCCAGCTCCTCCACCAGACCCAGTGGCCGCCCGCCGTACCCCAACAGGGCTCCAAAAGAACGTCCCGATGCCCCCAAATGGCACCACGCCAAAGCAGGGCTGCAACCACACATCTTCCCCTTTCAGCAGGGAAAGCTGCGCGCTGCTGCCCATGGCACAGCCCCAGGCGGTGTCTCAGGGCTCTCCCACCCTGCACACGCCCCCTCCTTGAAGAAGCCTTCACACATCCTTCGGGCTAGAGTTTCAAAGCACGCCGTCCCAGCCCAGAGCTTGGTTTTTGCTCTTGTCCAGCTGGCTCCATGCTCTGCTCCCTAGTGCCCAGAACGGAGACATGAGCCAACTGCAAACACAAACCAAATCCCTTCCAAGCTCCTACTTGCTTTAATCTCTTGCTTATTGCAGCAGGCCTGAATTTACAGATATTACTTGCACAGAACAAGGAGTTGGGATTTTTTTTGTTTACACATATTTCAGCTAGCCAGACCCCTGTGTTTTCTGCACATAATTAACCGTCACTTCTGTCCCTCATTCAGACCACACTGCTTCGCTAATGCACGTCATTAACGAAAGCATCAGTTGACTAAATTGATATGCTCCAAATGCCACTTAATCCTCAGAAAACAAATCTGGTAATAAAACTGAGTCTACTAACAGGTCACTGAAGACTAAGCCAAATTCACGGGCCAGCATTACCCTGAATACGCACGCTGTCACTTCACACGCTGACATATTGGTGTCACCCAGATGTTGCTGTTTGTGGCACTTGTTAAAACAATAGTGACATCTGAAATAGATGCACTGAAGCTCCTCATTCATAAACAGAGGCATAAAACTACTCCTAGTCACTGGCTCAGCCCGTTTTGATTTCCAGCCTACAGCCTGTATCTGTTTCAACTTAACTTTGCATTTCACATTGTGGTTGACAAATAAGACACGGCACAGCATGACTAAAAGCTTAATCTTTTTTTTTCCCTTGTCGTACACACCACCTCCCTCTGACACAAGCAGAGAACTGAGATGAGCCCCACGCAAAGTCACAGAGGGGCTCCGCAGCCAGGGCCAAGAGGGGCCTCGCAGGGACAGCCACCTTTTTCACACCAGAGCCTTGAGCCAGAAACACCAAATCCCACTGGAGAGCTTTCCCATTACATCACAAAGTTGCCATTTGCAATCCCGTACACAAAAGTGAAATCATTTCCTTTTCATTTCCTGAAGACAGAGGGGGAAAAAAGAATCTCTCCGAAGGAAGGAAGTATTCATCTTATAATTAGTTCGGATTCACGCAAGTTCTGCAGAAAAGTACAGCCCCTGGTTTGCAGGTATGTCATTAGCCGTGATTACTTGGAAGATCCAGTGAAACTGAAAAATGAGATGGTCAAAGTCCTGGGTACAGAAATAATTGCTTTTATGTCGGATTGCTTTGTTTAATTTCAGAGAAGGATAGGCTGTGATAAATTGTACTCCTCACAGTATTTCCAAACGCGCGATGTTACAGTTCATTTAAGCTCCCCATCCTTATCTGTGCCTCTCCTCAATGCCACTCAAGAACTTGTTTCTCTTCCCTTCCTACACCAAATAGCCTTCATTACAGTGGCTGCTGCAAAGAAACTGAAGTCTGTGTGGAAGCAAAACATGCAAAAACGTAGGAAACCCTAGCCCTAGAACTTGAATTCCCTCGGCCCCGTTGCACATTGTTTGAACTTTAACACTTCCCCAGCAGAACTCAGCATGCAATCGAGGCAGTTACTTGGCTCACAGCTGAAAGTTAAACCATTCCTCCCACCCTGAGCACAGAGCAGCCCCACAGCCCCGCCTGTAAATGAAAGGCTTTCTGCTATGTAGCATACAGGCAAACACGTCTGGCAAAAATTAGATTTTTAAGAACATGGTAACCCTGGAAATTCTGCTGGGGCAGTGAGGAGACAGAGCAATTAAAGACAGCCCGGCTGGTTTACCAACACACTTCGGAGTTCCCAAGGATTTACAGAAGCACTCAGATCAAACTTCGGTGTGGGTTTCTTCCCCTTCCCCCAGAAAACAAAGAAAGAAAAAAAAAAAAAAAAAAGTTATTTGTCTCCTCAAAACACAAAGCGAACACAACACCCTAACAAGTAATGAGATGAGGAGAGATATGAAATTGCTGATGGATGCTGCTGGTAAAACCCCTGTACAAGACTGCCTCCTGCTCTCTTCAGATGGTCTTTACCACACTGGGACCATTTGTTAGACCGCAGCCGCTGCCAAGCGACCAGACGAGATCCCTGACAGTAACAGACCTCGTTACGCTCTGATTTATGGCATGAGACCGCGGAGGGGCCCAGCACACGAGCTGGAGGAGGGCGGAAAAAAAACAACACACTACCAAATCCATCCAGAGGTGACATTTAATAGGTTTGTGCATTTTATAGTAGCTTTAAGTGTGCTCGTATAAGAGGCGGGGAGGATATACTTTTTCAGAAGGAAAATTCATTTCTTCTCTCTCCCAGCCCACTTTATTACCCGGCTCTCCACAGCAAGTGCCCTGTCTGAAGGCCAGCAGCATCCTCCAGGGGAGCAACATCTGGGCACAGACACCCCCAGAGATGCTCACAAGTTTCCCAAACACCTTGTAGATAAGGCCAAAGCACTTTGCTTTAAGCCATAAAGATTTTACACCTGACAAATACTGAGGTCACGGCAACCACCAATCCTTTTGGCTTGTTCCCCACACACCTCAGGCCTGGCTCTGGTACGCAGAGGCGGCACAGGGCCTGCGCATGGCGATGTGAGGAGGAAAATTCAGTCAGAGGGCAGCGGGGCACTGCCACAGGCCACCCAGAGGAGCTGTGGATGTCCCATCCCTGGAGGTGTTCAAGGCCAGGCTGGATGGGACTTTGAGCAACCTTACCTGGTGGGTATTGTCCCTGTCTCTGACTGGGGGGTGGAACTGGGTGATCTTTGAGGTTCTTTCCAGCCCAAGCCACCAGGGATCTCCACACTTCATGGCACCAGCAGGCCTCGGTCCCTTCGCCCAAAGGAAGGGCTCTGCTGCCTTGGCTGCTGCTCTGAAAGCCCAGTGACAGGCAAAATTTTCCAAAGCTTTATTGAAATGAACTGCTATAGATCAGCCAAGAACACAAAGTGAGAACACCCCACACACCAATCCATCCTCTAAAAAACAGGACCCACGTGGGTGTTCCCAGGTATTACTTAACAATATAAAGCACCCTTTCTACCTAATACTTCACACAGAAGTTTAAATTGAACAGGAATCTATGAAAATTATGGACCTGGAGGTAGTGGTAGGGAAACAAAGCAGGATGACAGCTTCATGTTTTAAAAAGCGTGCTAGCAATCTGGGAGGAAACGTACACGCTTCATTTTGTCCAAACCAACTAAGTCACAGAAAACGCAATTTATTTTCAGCATGCCACACAAAGCGCGTACAACTCTGCCTAAGATCCTTCCCCCTCCCCTGCTCCAAATGGTTGGGAGCCATTTAAACCAAAGTTAAAATGAGAATGATGCCTTTAAACAGCTTGTGTTTGCAGGACAGAATGGAATCAGCAAAAACAAGTCCAATTAGTCAATCATGCTGAATTGGTAACTAAGAAAAAAACAACATGTGAGAGCTCTATTTTAATTTTATTTAAAGTATCAATATTTACACATCTTATTATAGAAAGAATAAAAACTTGTAATGTTATTGCTACATATTATTACAGCAGTGACAATCAATAAATTCTTACACACTAATTACAGCACTTGACTACAGCACTTTGATTAGGAAAAAAAATCAAATCCCAACGAGAAGAAGTGGGTAGGATTTACAGCTCCCTAATAGCGGTGTTACGAACAGCATATTAAATCTCAGACAGATGTTTCCCTCAGCAAACAAAGAGCTCAGTGACAAGACCTAACACTTTTTTACACCATGGAGCTGTACTGCTGCAGTCTGCACCAGCAGGCAGGCAGCCAGACATGCACAAAACCATGCACATGCACATTAAAACCACGAAACACTGATTTCGAAGAAATGCCACCACAGATCAGTGTTTGGTTCAAGGCGGTACATTTAAAAATAGTACGTTCAGTTTTGTAAAATATAAAAAGTTAATTTGCACATAGCAAAAGAAAACCTGCCAAGCATTTTGCTGCAGCCAGGGAATTTTGTTTTATTTTTCCTCCTTTGTCTTTCCATGTAGTGGTCATAGCCAAAAGTTACTGAAATGCTGAGACTTTGAAGCTGACCTTTCTATTAGCCCCCAATTTCGTATCTGAGACAAGATGAGGGAAGAAAAGAAGAACACAGAGAAAAAGAGTGTGCAGAGTCTCTGCAACAGCTAGGGGGCTTGCTCAGTGCAGCAACAGTCTGGGTGGTATTAAAACGTTTCAGCTAACCTACTGCAGCCTGCAAATCTAGTTTAGCACTGAAATACATTTGGTCTTCTCTCCAGGTACCTATTACTGCGCTGCTTATGATAACACAACACTTGAGAAGGGCTGACAGACATCCCTTAATTAAAAGGCACTGAAAATGTACTTAAGGCAGTGCAGTTGACCACAGAAATAAAATCAGTGTTTTCCATCACAGGCTTGAAGAGTTTCCATATAAAGGATATAGATTGCCTCTTTCTCCAGCTTCTAACTGAAATTAGTTCACTTTCATACTGCCAGGAACTGCTCCAGGGTCAGTCCTATCAGGCTACAACCCATCCCACATCAGCTCTTCAGCCAGAGGCTCTGAAAGGAGAAAAGCAGACCAAGCACCCAAGCCATCCCTCTCTAGACATCACCGACCATCACCTCTTCTCACAGCCAGGCCTCTCTCAGCACAGCGCTCTGAAGCTGCAGCACCCATCAGTGCCATCACCGTGCTCCACCCTGATGCTTTGGAAGCCTGACCCCATCACTGCTGAGAAACAAATGCTGCTTAAATTCAGGGGCAATGGTGGGGACTGAACGCCTGAACTGCTGGGTGGGACCCGAGTGTTTGGGTTGCACAGGTCAGGTTTGATGATCTAACAGTTCCCCTGACCTTAAAGGGGATCAACTACATTAACTAAGCAAGATTTTAATCAATAAAACACATGCTCAGAGCAGTAACAAAGGATCTTCTGAACCTTGACTTGAAAGTTCTTTCCTAAAGGGAACAGTAAATATTTTTAGAATTGTATTACTGAAGTGTCCCAGAATTGTTATATTAGGTCTCAAGACTAAGCATCGCACTGTAGGAGGGACGAGGTAAAGAAAAGGAAGAGATCTCTTTCCTATGTGAAGGATGTGATTGTACCTCTGGCCACCTGGTCTCAAACTTAGTCAGGCTGAAGTTCAGCTAGCAGATAACAAATGTGGTATATAAACAAAATTCCTGTGATTTCTGGTACTTATGTAGTCTAACAGATACAGGACATAGATAATATCTAGATAATGGTGTATTTTACGTGAACACTATATAAAGACAGATACGCTAAACATACAGATTATGCACACACGTACATTATAGTGTGTAACACTTATCTAACATTTACTTTTGGATAGTGGCTACAGAAAAAAACATTATTTCAGAATTGCTTTAGGTACAAGTAGAACAGTCGCTAAAGGAAAAATGCAATGAAAAATAGATGCTTTTAGACCATTTGAAAAATCATCCCTTTATCTCGCTGACACGGTGATAGGTGATGCTGTCATCTGTGAAGCTGAACAGTCTGATTCGGAGAAGGTGCCATGCTTCACTTTTGTAGCATGAGCCATTTGTTAGGGAGATAACGCATCAACATTTTTTCAGAAAAAAAGCCACATTCAGCTAATTTAAAATCCAACAGCTTTGTTACTTCACTTGAATCCTTAATCACTGCGTCTTTCAAACAAATGGTCCTTGCTCTTCACTTCTCCTCTCCCAATACTCTGATATTGAAACTTTTAAGATGGTACCCGCAGCGAGGGGATGTCAGTGTGCTACGGCAGGCCTGGGCTTCCCACGTCATTCGTGACCAGTGCCAGCACCACTCTGAAGACACAGCACAGGTACAGATGCCTCACGGCAGGCTCCTGCCTCGCTCTGCTGCCACAGAAAGGCTGCTGACTGATTTTATTTGGCCCTCAGCTGCTTGCCTTCCCTTCCCTTTCGCTGGCTCCAGGACCCACCTGGGCAGTGGCACAGCTCCCCTCCCCTGCCCATGCCTCCTTGCTCTATGCCATTTACGACTGTTTTGTAAAAATAATTGATCTGGCCACTTTTACAGCTTGTGCTGCTCGTTCTTCATTAAGTACACCTCTCCTTGGAAAATGCCATTTACTCTCGCAGGATCACCAGGCATTTATTGCTGGCACAGACAGCAGCCCATAATGTTGACAAATGCTCTAATGATTGGTAAAACACTTACTGGTATGGCAGGCTTTGGGTTTAATCTGCAACATGCTGACAGCACGTGGTGATAAATACTGTATTTATTTGCACTCGAGCAGCAACAACACACACAAGCAGCCTCTCCATGCCCAGGTAACATCAGCTGTAGCCTGAGGACACTCCAGGTCACACATCAGTCACCTTCCACACTCCCACATCTCCGTCTCCTTCAAAGGAAGCAGTCGAGATTCTCCACGTTGCTTTCCCACGGACATCAAACTCCAGGAGCGTAGATGGTGAGGAGTGAAAGCAAGTCCCGACACATGCTCTTCTGTGAACACTGTGATTCACCGAAGCCAGGACTGCTCACAGGAGTTTGTTGCTTTAGAGGAGGAAAGTTCCTCATTTTACAGAGAATTTCTGGGAAATGGCAGGAGAGAGAGAGGCTCATTCCTCTGCTGCACGATAGGAAAGGGCCCAGCTCTGCGCAGTGCCTGGCTGAAGCCAGAAACCCTCAGCAGGGCTCACAGACCATCCTATAACAAGCTGCTTTGTGCCCTTTCCCCTCTTCACCAAAACATTTCAGGCTGCTGTAATCCTGATGTGGAACAAGGGCATTCTTTTTCAGACCTCTTTGGGGAGAGGAAAAAAAAAATCATTTCTTATTTTGCTGTCGCCTGCAAACTAACCACCACAGCAGTGCACTCGGAGCACATCCTTCTGAGTTTCATCACGGCAGCAGTCTGCATGTGCCTGGTCAAGTTAAAGCTTCTCAGAGATAAATCCATGCCCCAGTCCCTCCTGCACAGCTAAGGATGGGAAGGAGAGCAGTGCTGCAGTGTTTTTGTCGCTGCAGCCAACTTGGCCACTCCAGCAGGACAACAGCCCTACTGCTCAGCACGCCCAGGAGAAACCCACGTGGGTTCCTGGCTTAGGGATGCCCACAAGGACAGTCACACAAAAAGCTGCTTCAGACAAAAGTCCACAGCTGGGTAAACTCATAACATGGCTGTACAGTAAAGAAAAACAGATTTCCTCATGCAACGCTGGCTCCCAGAGAGCTATCTTGGGGCGGGTAATTGATAACAGGTCTATGTTTCAGCAGCAAGCAGCAAACAAATGATTCAGCCACTTTTCCCACAACATTTTAGTAGCATGATAAGTTCAAAGTACTTGTTAGGCTTTCTCAAGCTGCTCTCCGCTATCTGAGTGCTCACCCTAGAAAGTCAGAATACTTTTTTCTTCCCCCCCACCCCCCCCTTTTTTTTTTTTTTTCTTTAAAGCATTTGGGAATGTCTGCCTTCACATTTTGCCCAGATCGAAGGGCAGCCGTTTCAAGCCATGGCAAGACTGAGAAACCAAGCCCCAGGAGCCTTGAGAATTTGGCTATAGCCTCGAGCATCTCTGCCAGGAAGGACCACGTTACTGCTACAGGCCACGGGAAGAACAGGGTGCACAGGGAAGGGGCAGGCTGGCAGCCACTTGGTCTCTTCTCTGCTTTTTTCCTGGGACAGCCTCAGAGAGATGATAGAAAATAACAGCAGTAACCAAACAGCCTGAAAAGGCAGAGCCCAAGAGAAGCAGAGCTATGTTTCTCTGAAACGAGTGGATATTAGTTTTCTGACAGTTTAAATATTGTATTCTGCTTACTGACTGTCAGTAAATTTACAAATAGTTGGCAGCTTGGCTTATGACCAGGACCCAAAGGAATGTCGACTGCAGCAGTTTAATGGCCTGCTCCTATCAGCAGCAGCAGCAACATTTAAAATACTTCTCATTGCTAGTGAGTTTATCTAAAGAAAGAGAAAAAAAAAGCCGAGGAGATGTTAGTTTTACATTTTTCACCCTGCTGAGGCCTCATATTAGATCATTATTCATCCCACACACCCCCAGCCACTTCTCCAAAGCTTTGAATTCTGCTTCTCTCCAGCTGCGAGAATTGCAGACTCAATGATGAAAATAGACAACCTCTGGCTTCTTAACAAACAGAAACATCCCTCAGTCCCTAACAAAGCTTTATCCAGTATTTAAGCACCAATGACTCAGCGATGCCGCTGCACCAAGCCTGGACGGTCTAAGATTTTCCAAGGTTCTTGATGTCAGACCAGAAAATGCGCAGACATACAAAGTCTTAAAAGAGACCGGTGCTTCTAACGTTTGTAGGGCTTGCAGTACCCCCGAACCCCATTCACCAGCCCCATATAGCAGAGCGTGCTTCTCCTGCAGCAAGGTACTGCAGCTCCTGTCCAAGAGGCAGCAGCTTCATGCCTCGTGGGTTCCCAGGCCCTCCTCTGCCCTGCAAAATGGGCAGCACAAGGATCACAGAATCATTAGGGTTGGAAAAGACCTTCATCTTGGCCAGCTGTCCCCCACCCAGGGACATGAGCTGGCACCGCTGGATGTCCAGGGCCACGTTCCTCCACCAGCAGCCACGCAGGAGGGGAGCGAGCTCAGGTTCCCTTCCTGGACAAGATCCCCACTGAAAATGTTCACTAATAATGCTGACAACGTGGATTACTTTTAAATGGCATCTCCATCCTGTCCAAGGGTCGATCAGTCCACAGGGATGAGCTTCTGCCAGCACCTGCTTTGCTCCAGGGCCACAACACCTCCACCAGCAAAGCTTTCCAAGCACAAGCTGCACCTGCATACGGAGAGCATCCCAGCGAGGACATCCCCACTGGAGAATTATTTCCTTCACCATTGCTTCCTCCGTGAATTTCTGAGGCTTAGCCCTACAGGCTGCACTCGGCAGGCTAAGCTATGAATTGCACTGCAGAGAAATAAATCTACAGAAAGGGTCATAGTTAGTTAAACTCATCAGGAGATTGCGGAGGGTGAAGCGAGTGTGGGAAATGCATCAAAAAGGAAATGGTATCAAAATAAATTCAGGATGCCTGCCTAGGAATGTGAACCGTTGCTTTCCATGCAATTATATAGGAGACAAATCATAACTCTAGCTGAAAATGTAAACATCTCTATAAGCAATAGGGGAGGAAAAGCAGGGTATCCAAACTAAAAGGCTCTCACACCATTAAATGTAATCACTAAGTAACTATTAGCCAGTCTGAAAAGAAGATGAAAGGATAATGGAGGGAGATATGGGCTGGCAATTACAGGGAAAGTGAAGTGAAATAGTCTGTATTTATTTTGTTTTTATTAAACTTCCACAAATATTAATAGCCAGATTGTACTGGGGAAAAAAAAAAAAAAGAGAGAAAAGACAGAAAAACCAATCCACCTAGGGGCTGGACAGCCTTTCCCCGCATCCCCAGAGACAAGGGCAGATGCACGATGAGCCTGGCTGCAGAGCACAGCACGTCACATCAGCTGGGTGGGACACTGCTGCTTACGCTTTGGGATGCACTTAAGTAGACAGGGGGTTGTTTTTATTAAAACATATTATAGATATTATCATATCTAGGTGCAGCCATCTGCACAGGGCATGTCAGGGGATACAACCACAACAGGAGATGAATTTCTCTCAGAACTAAAGCCTTGGCACCGTATCCAGGAGTTACCATTGCACTGCTGCACCCAAGATGAGATACGCAGGACGGTAACGTGCTACAAGGCACTGCTGGACAGCTTCTCACAGCAGAAAGAGGAGCAGCAGCTGGAGTTACAGCACACCTTTTAACTCTGCCTCCCACAAAACCCAGCAGTACATCTGAATCAACACCAGTATTCTTCCCAGCATCAAGAGCATCTCCAGGATTCACTGATAACGTGCCAAGTAATGTTATTCTAGCTGTAAACCACAGCAGGGATCATTTTTAAGACATTGTAAGAGAGTTTGCTCATGGAGCATGGTGACTGCATGAGAAACATGTATTTCAGAGCACCCGTTTGGCAAAGGACTCAGCATGGATGTTTCCAGGAGCATTTCATTAGATGGCAGCAGTCTCAGCATTCCCCCTATGTCTCAAAAACCCTAGAGCAATTTCTGTCAGCACCTCTGGACCACTCAGAGGTCGGCTCAGAGGTCGCCCTCCATGCCCACCAAACTAGAAGTCACAGCACGAAGCAGCATTAGCACTAGAACAAAAATCCATATCTCAGTACAAAGCAGGAGCTCTCCAAGACAAGGCTTATCTTTGCTACATGCCAGTTACCACCTGGTATGACAACAGCACAAGCTCTTGATTGCGCTCACAGAATTGTACTGGTGAGTTATATTTCCCCTTTCAAAGAGATAATACAGAGGAGCCACCAAATCAATAGACTGAAGAAAACATCAGTACTATTTGTAACTCTTTCTGGCCATTTGCTGTTCTGCTCAGAATAGCAACTGACAGCTGTAAAAAAAAAAAAAAAAAAAAAAAAAAAAAAAAAAAAGAGTATTTGGGTAAGTAAATGTAGACAACACAAAATTCTAGCAAGCCAGGCACTGAGGTTACCTCACCAGTATGGCACATACTCTGATGGCATGCTGTCAGGACAAGACTTGTGGATTATATACATCTCCTGCAGGAATATCAGCAAAATGATAGAGTTATTCAATTATATTTCCCTGTAAAGGATATTGCTTTCCCACAAAAAGCTGTTTCTTGTCCGGGGCACAAGAAGCAAACAGAGATATATTAAGACATCTGCAGAAGATGTTGGGAAGTCTTTGCTACAGGTAAAATTGGATTTTTATCACTCGGCAATCTGAACTCTGTTGCAGACCTTCCATTAATGGCACAAAAATGGTGTTGTGTTTTTTTTTTTTTTAATGCATCATTTTTAGAACACATTAAAGGTTTAAGCAGAACTAAAATGAGCCAGTAATGTCAGAAGTGTATTGCTTCACAGAAGCAATGGCAACCCCAGAGCCAACCTGCCTCAAGTCACAGTGCCCGCCCCAGCACCTCTTCTTCACAGGGGTAAAGTCAGAGCTTGAGATTTCTTCTCCCTTTGCCATTCTCAGCATCAGTCTCCTTCCCTAACACCCAGTGCTGCTTCTTACTAGGCCCACCCTATACATAGAAGTTGTATTTTAGTTCTTTCATTGGAGGGCATGTGCCAGTTGGAAAAAATTTAGTTTACCTTTCAAGCTACAGAGTGAAGAAAAGGGGAGAGCAGATTCCCCAGTGAAGCATTCCCCAAAATGAGCCCAGTTACTCTGCTACACTTGGCAGTTCCTAGAATCCACAACAGCACATAGGGTAATAAACACATTTATTTAAAAAACAGCCAACCTGGGTTAAACACTAAGTTTGGACTCAGAAGCTGTAAGTCTTGCAAGCGAAGGACCAGGCTTCGGTTCTTGTACTCTGCAACCTCCAGATTCAACCTCAAGTCAGTATTTTAGAAGTAATCTCAAAATTAAGGGAGCTTGCTACTGTTTTACCCAGGCAGGAAACAGAGCAGGAGCTTAACTGCTAAATAAATGATTATTTGCAACAATTAGAAATAAAAATCTAGTCTTTCTGGAATCCCAGTGCAGCTCTGGCAATGCGCCCCAGGCTCTACTGCCAGCCGAGCTGTGAGCAGCAAGCCAGATTCACCAGAATAAAACCTGATCAGATGCTGAATTAGGTATTCTGCAAGGACCCGAGATCTTTTTCAGCTTTCATACAAACATTTCAGCCATATGCATTCTGCAGCCATCAGTTTTGGCAGGACTAATTCCATATATATTTTTTTAATGACTTATTGGGGAGCTTTTTCTTGGAGCTGCAGTCAGTGGATATAAAGAACGGCCTCCTTTCACAAGATCAGAGATGTATTTGCACATAAACAGCTGAAGAGAACTGGACTCAACAGTCTGCAGATGCCCATGATATAATAAGAACAAATATAAAAAGCTTATGACACTGTAACTCTGCACCAGCAGCGACATAAATCCTGCTGGAAGCACTGGAGCCCGCTGGCCTTTGAAATCGCTCACAGGTTCTAAAATTCCTGGCAATGCACTGCAGGGATGGTATTAAAACACAAAACCTTCCTGCCAAACAAATACTGAGGCAATAAATAGTGATAATAAAGCAGAGACAGACAGACCTTTGAATCCATTGGACAAAAATGTTGGAACCTCGCAGACAGCATGAGGGCCTATGTACTGCCCCTGTGCAAGCAGCAGCCCATACTGGGAGCATCGAGGCACCCTGCAACACCCTCCTCCCACATCCTTCCCCAGTCAGCATCACTCTGGCTGGAAGCATGGAGAGGAGGAGGCAGAAACGATGGGAAAGGAGCTCTCATTTGGTGCATGAAAGTCATGACTAACTCCTCAGTCCCTCACCCAACATCATTCTCCCTCCCAAGACCTTCCATGTCAGCGTGACGCAGATCTGAACCAATACAGAGCTTCCACTGAGCCACAGCAAAACATGAATCACTCCACGAGCCTTTAGCATTCATGGGCAGGCGCTTCCTACATGAACTACAGCTACACAGAATCACAGAATCACAGAATTTCTAGGTTGGAAGAGACCTCAAGGTCATCGAGTCCAACCTCCAACCTAACACTAACAGCCCTCCACTAAACCATATCCCTAAGCTCTACATCTAAGCGTCTTTTGAACACTTCCAGGGATGGTGACTCCACCACTTCCCTGGGCAGCCTGTTCCAATGCCTCACAACCCTTTCAGTGAAGAAGTTCTTCCTAACATCTAACCTAAAACTCCCCTGGGTCAACTTAAGCCCATTCCCCCTCGTCCTGTCACCAGGCACGTGGGAGAACAGGCCAACCCCCACCTCGCTACAGCCTCCCTTGAGGTACCTAAAAAGAGCGATAAGGTCACCCCTGAGCCTCCTCTTCTCCAGGCTGAAGAAGCCCAGCTCCCTCAGCCGCTCCTCGTAGGACTTGTTCTCCAGGCCCCTCCATCACCCAGCTGGTAATTACTTTCTAAACAGGCTGCAGCACAGACAAATCAGTGATTAAGTAAATGCTAATACAAAGAACAGATAACCCTTGGTATGAATCCAGTGACTAACAGAAGCACAACTGGAGCAATAATTTCTTAAATATCCTTGCAGTAATCCTACAACAAACACATAGCCTGCGTAGCATACCCAATTGTAAAACGCAAAGGGAACTCATTTTACAATCAGAATTGAATGGAATTCAAATACAAACAGTCATTGAAACCTGAAAGCCTCTAAACTTCCTTCCTCTCAAAGAAAGCAAGCAAATGTGTTTTCTTTTTAGCTGAATGTGTTTAACAACCCTCTCCACAAACAAGCAGGAGAAACGCTCCATGGTCTTTTTTAATATTCCTCACCACTGACACTTTTCTTTAGTAACTAGCAAAAGCCATATGGTCTCTAATTATTTCTGTTTGGGTTTCTTGGTATTTGTTTGTTTTTCCCACTGCAAGGGCTGGGGGGTTCTTACTGTGAAGTCTTTTCCAACAAGACATTTCAGTCTGAAACTCCGATCCCTCACTGGAGATGTCAAGTTCAGTTTGGTGAGCACCCACGGAAGCAGCAACCCAGAAGAGCTCATTAAATCACCCCCTTAATTCACAAGGTGACACCAAGCAGAGACCAGGACAAGGACCTAGTATGGCACAGCAGTCACTCAGAAACATTAAAGGCATTTTACACATCCAGGTCTAATCTTCTGTCAATATTTATGGGTAACAGATTCGTAAAGACTTGCAGCGCCCAGGGATCCTGAGATGATCTATTCCCGTCTCCCTGTGTAACACAGGCCACATCACATCAATCAATTCCTCCTTGGCTTGTGCTTACACTAGAGCATTTCCCTATACATCAATTGCTCATTTAAAGCCTCCCCGACAGAGAATCCACTATGTAATACTTGATAAATTGCTTCAGTGGTTAATTAGCCACCCTGTTGAAAAAAAAAAAAAAAAAAAAAAAAAACTTATTTTATTTCCTGACAGTGTATTAGTTCTTAAAACTGTGGTAGTTTGATAAGACTGACTTTTTTTTTAACCTTTAGCTAGTGAAGAATGACTAATATGAACAAAACCTCCTATTTTTATACATTTCAGCAAAGAAGACGTCGAAGAAGTACTAGATGCATCAGAAAGATGGGGAAGGGCTGTTTCAGAAGACCTCCTAGAAGGATGGGCAACTACAGACTGAGTGTGAATGACGGCTGTCCAAGGCACCACATCGCTCGCCCCAGCTTACCCCATTTACCACCTCAGCAGGCCCGCAGCGTGGCCTGTGCTGCACAGGGAGCAAGCAAAGCTCTCCAGGAACGGCAGGACACTTGACACTAGGTCCCTTGGCCAAAAATCACATTTGCCAGGAGATACGTGGTCACAGATACCTTCTGGTGCAGTTTTGGGACAGTTGCTCTTAAAAAAAAAAAGTCAAGTTATATACAAAATGGTTGAAGGCCTCATCCATAGGCCCAATGACTACAGCAGAGATGAGTTCAGCCAAGCTCAAGGATTCTTACCACATCCAATCAACCTAATGAAGTAACACTTCGTGTTACTGAATCAATGGAAGAACCTCTCTCAGTTTTGGCTTCTCATACCAAGCATCTCAGCAAGCAAAGAGTTACAAGTTCATTTTCCTGCATATGTCAAATATTGGAAGACATAAAACAAGCCAAACATGTATAAGCTTCTTTTGACACATATAGAAAACACATCATACTTAACCTTGGCAAATAAAATGATTGGGCCTAAGCCAGCATTTTTAAGACTTTCAGGATCAAACTCTTCAGTGCAGTGCCTAGACCACTTATAATAAGAAAAAAAGTAAAAAAAAAAAAAAAAAAAAAGAGAGAGAAAAAGGAAAATAAACAATTCTTTACTGACCACTCTGCAACATGCAAACAGCCCAGATCCCTGTCATGACCACTACTTCTCAATATCAAGGCACCACAAGCTTCAGTCCAGGCTTTTTTTATTATTATTATTTTTTAATGAAAGAAGAGGGCAAGATCTATGACAGTACTTCTCTGTCACCAGCCTGAGCCCAGTTCCTCAGTGGGTTAAGACGAGCCTGCAGGAAGCCTCTTAGAAGTGATTTGGCCTCTATAAAAACCCTTTGTCTTCAAAGTCCGGTATTATTTTTAAATCCTGACAAGAGATCCAGACATGATAAACACTATCTCAACCCAGAATCCCTCTGATTATTATCAAAGGAATTACTTTATATAAAGTTATCGCAATCGTAAAATGCGAAGTTTGAAGTTAACATGATGATGCCTAGAAGTGATCAATATGGCTGGTGAACATCCCAAACCTTCTGCTAACTTGCTCTCAGTGTAAATACATTACAAAAAAGTTGCTGCACAGTTTTAGGCTGTCAACAGATTTTGTCCTAAGTAGTTTTTAAGCCAGTACAAACAGAAGATGTGTCCAGCTACACTTGACTTCAGGTTTACCTGCAGCCAGGTAACATTTTACTAATTCTAGGGAGAATGAACTCCTTCGTACCTGCTGTCAAGTTACAAAGCTGTAAAATGCTCCGCATGGCTTTAAGCCAGGCATCCTTCCCCAGCAGAAAAGCTGGGAGAAACCAGCAAAAAAAAGGAGGCTGAAGAGCTCAGTGCTTCCCAGAGCATGTGAATATTCATCCAAAAGGTCAGGTCTATTGATCACACGCACAGGGGTGCCAAGAGGGCCAAGAAACCCTGAGCTCACTCACGTGCCTGTCGGAAATTAGGTTGCAGAATGCAAGCGGGGTAAAAGGTTAATGGAAGACAAGCTGAGGAAATAAAACAAGGACACAGATGACTGTGCCACAAGGTCCCAGGGGCAGCTGTCCTGGCTGGGGCCCTTTTCCCAGATACAGGGCTGCAGAGTTGCAACAGGAGCTCGGAAAACAGGGTGACACAGAGTGCTTTCTTCCTATCAGTAAGGGAGTTGTGATTCTGAGTTCAGATGCCCTCGCAGGCCCTTTCAGTCACCACCACCTAAACCCTGTGTGGGAACAGAGACCCGTGAAGCTCCCATACTGATTTCACTGGTTACAGACTGCAGACCCTTCGGGTGTTACCTAACCAGAGTATTCTAGCATACATGAAAATAACTAGAATAAAATAAAAAAAAAAAAAAAAGCTACAACCACAGCTTGCAGGAGGAATCGCACTGTTTCACTAATTTGCTCCCAAAGTGCCAGAAACACACAATCAAGGACTGTAACCCAAGAAGCCTTTAAGGATACAGACTCACAAATATCTATGCACTATATAAGCTGCCGTTGGACCAGGAGTATGTGGTGGGTAGAAAAAAAATGATCTGAAACTTGGAATCACTTTTTACAACTGGCGTGTTAAGGCGACAGACTTAGGAAAATATGAACACAATGCAAGACTAAGCCCAACAAAAACCCTCGCATAGCTCACAGCAAACACTCTGCCAGTGCTTCACCAGGTGAATGAAGTTACCCAGCTGACAATTAACAAACTGAATAAATCCCTGTAAAAGGCAAGCAGAAAGGAATTTTTAAATATATCAATGCAAAAAAATTTGGCGACATATTTTCAGTTTTTAACAATGCCATATATTTACCCATTTCTCTATGGTATACAAAACTCAGTATGAAAACAAATCACTGCAAGTCCCGGCAGATTAGCAAATGTCAGATCAAATTAGCCCTTCTTCTGGACTATGCAGGGGCCATACAGATTCATCACAGTCTAACAGATTCTTTGCTTTCTTGACGTGAATAGGTCAGAACAGCCCAGAGACAAAAGGCAGCGAGATCAGAAGGCTACAAGTGCACAATTTTGGAAGGCCATTTATTGCTGGGCTTTGCTTTAAACTCATTCACACAGAAGTGCTTTGGGAGATGCATAATGCCACAGACGATAGCGAGCATCGAGGGAAAGTAGTTTTGTGTTCCCAAATCCCTTTCCCTGCAAAACCCCACGGACCTGACTTTGACAGGAGCAGCACACATCCTCAGCCTGCAGAACTTCTGTGCTCTGCGTGTGCAAACATCCCGGGCAGGTTTCAGATTACCGGCAGAAATTAGAGAGATTCCTGAGCGCTGCACAACAGCGTTACTTCAAGGGAGAAGAATCCACGCTACGAAGGATGGAACTAGGATGGATGGACCAACAAGAGAACCCAGTTTTCCCTGAGCCATGCCAGCTCTCCCGCTGTTAGGCAAGCCTGGAGAACAATGCAGGATTACTGCATCAATGCCATGGCAGCAGAGGAATTGCAGAAGACCCCAACACGAGCCCAAGACGCCCTTGTAGAAGAAACCAGTCTGTGCCTGGCTCCAGTGGCTTTGTCACCAACAGAGACACCACTGGGAAAGCGAGTGGGGTGCAAGCAGCCAACAAATGCAGGCAGGGCTTTTAGGACAGGGTAGCTAGCACCTTTAAAAACCAGCACCCTGCCTGGCAGAAGGGCTAGGACACAAACACACATCCCCCTTCCACCTGGTGTGAAGAAACAACCCCCCTGCTGCCCTCCTGCCGGGGGCGAGGGGCAGGCAGCAGCAGGAGCACGCCAGGCTCAGCATCAGTCACCCAGCCCTCCCCAGCATCCCACGCCACTGCAGATCCAGTGCCTAAGGCAAAGCTTACAGCACCTGCAACTATTTCAAAAGGATTTACAGCCTCACCGTGCCACAGCCGCCAGGCATGCCCTCTTCCCTCCTTGGCTGGATGCTTTCGCTCGCGCTGCCCCCAGCCCCGCACAGGATGCTGCCCCAACAAGCTCGTCCCGCAAAGAATTTCTTGCAGCTTCACTCAGAGCTGCAAACACCGACCTTCTCCTCTCCCAGCAGTCACCAGGGAATCGTTTGCCTTGCCTGATGAGATAATTAGGGGCAGGGAGGGGGGGGGGGAGCTAGCATTTATCACCAGCCCTTCAAAGCAAAGAGCAAAACCCACCCCGGCAGCCCCTCCTTGGCCCCTGACAATCCCCAACGTATGCAGGTGCAGGGAATTAGGCAGAACAAGTCAAGGCTCAGCTCAGTAAGGTATTTAAGCCTGTGCTTATCCCAATGAACTCCAGGTTCTCCCAATTTCATTAGCCCTACCCAGAGCCCAAGGACAGGCTGCTACATACCTCTGCTCTTGCACTGAGAACAGGAGCTTTGAATTTAGGAGCTCACTGCATGCACGGCCAGACCGATCCTCGCTGGGACAACCTGTGCTGAGAGTCCTTCAAGTGCAGACTTCCTCCACCTCCATCGCATTGTATCACGAGTTAATGACTCCCAATTACATAAACTGTTTTTAAAAATCGTGGTACAATTAGTTCCAAAAAGCACGGAAGTATCCGACAACTTGGATTCTCATTAAGGAGACACAATTACAAACAAGAATCGAGTTATTTTCAACAGATAGCAGAACACGCACTGTTTATAAAAACAATTGTTAAGTTTCTGTGAGACGGGATCGTCTTGTGCTTTTTATTTAAGGAACACAATGGTAAAAGAGCGCAGAACCACTACAATACGTAACGCCGCTGTGCTTGGATGCTTACTTTGCCTTTTAGAAGGGAAATCAGGAGCACAATAACGTTTTATTGTTAGTCTTTTAAAATACACAGGCAAACAATAAAATGCTTAAAAACAATTTCTTGTAAACAATGCTAATAGCAAAAGCAAACAATACCTTAAAACATAAAATGAACTTATATCCTCCTACATCCAGTTATTACTTTGGCTGGTTGATAGGAAATAGAATAAACTATTTATTAATGTTCAAGTCATTTAGGAACTGTAACCACAATGATCTGTAAGTAAAGACCAGGGCAGGGAACAGAACCCTAAGTTGAATATTTAGGATCTTGCTCCTAGGCACACGGGGAGAGGGTTACAGGACCGCCCTTTCTGGCGGGCACCTAAAACCCGGGTAAGAATTTCAGTATTTTCAAGGAAGCAAGAAATTAAAGAGGATTTTTTTACGGAAAAAAAAAAAAAATACCCAACAGCTTTTCTTGGTAAGACTTGCAGCTTGTAAACCTGATTTACAAAACCTAAGTTTGAGCCAAAGCTGCCACTGGCACCGAGCGCGCAGACGTACGCCACGAGTCGGGCTGGCTGACAGAGAACCCTGCCCTGACAGCCAGCAGATGAGGAGCTTAATTAGAAACAAACCAAATTAACCCAAGCTCTCAAGATGGCTCCGAACGATGGGCTCTGAACGGGGAATGAACAAAGAGCAGCGAGTGCGGGATGCACCTTGAGAAGCGCTTTCAGACTCCCTCCCTCTTACTCAAGCCTCTTCCTTGCGTCCTAGGGAGAGGAAAAATAAACCAACCAGCCCCAGAATTCATTTACGCTGCCTGAACCAAGCTCAGCACTCCTTACCTGCCTCCTTTTCCCACTCCCTTACTCCGTTTTGGGATCCCTGCAGACCGACGGCCGCTGCTGGAGGAGGGTGTGAGCACGGCACTCCTCTGCCCGTACCTGTGTGCGGGACACTGAGCATGCTCCAAATCCCTCGCCAGCCAGGTTTCAAGGGGAAAAAAAGATTCCCTGAAAGCAGCTTAGAGATGTCCCAGCACCAGCCGTGGACGAGCTTTATCCTGGATCCGTTTCAAAGCATTTAAACTGCAAAGGGGATAAAGCAGCAAGCAAATTGCACGTAGGGAGAGCTTGTTTTAACAACCAGGTCGAAATCAACTCATACGAACAAAACACGGGAGATTGGGGTCCTGCTTCAGGCACTGCCAAAACACACCTGCATGTCTGGTAGTGCCTCAGTTTCCCACCTCTAAAGAGCAGCTGGAAGTGCCGGGCTTAGCCCTTCTTCTGCTTGCCTTGCCTGTAAAGCATTTGGATAATACACAGCCTTTTACAAGGCACTTTTACAATACCTAAGACAACAGGGCCCTGACCCCTGTTAGAGCTGCTAAATAGTCTCACATTGCTTGCGTTACTGTAAACCCAGAGCCGAGGCAAATAAGGAACGGCTCCCAAGCGGCTGTCAAAAAAGCCTCTTCCAGGATCCCAACAGTGACGGCAATATAAGCAACGCTGCCGGAGCCAAGACGTGAAATCTTATAGATCGGGAAGGGAAACGGGCAGGAGGACAAAAGCAGCACGCTGCTTCCCCGCGGCTGCAAGAGCACACTGGGCTCGGGGACTACCGCTTCCCCGGAGCTGAAGGCTGCCAGAAATCCTGCACCAAAACCCGCTCCAATTTCCATACGCTTTCCTTATGTTTCCTGCACTCCGCAAGAAAACCCATTGCTCTCACTGCCCATTTGGAAACAGGATCCCCACGACGTGTCTGTGTCATACCGAGGATGAAAATCCTAAACCCAGAGCTTCTCGTGCACGTCCTGTCGATGCAGGACACCGCTGCCAGCTTGGCCCTATTGCACGCTGACTCGCACCTCCAGCTGCAGAAATACCTGCTCTTTGGTGCATCTGCCTCGTAAATAATGCTATTTTCCCAGGTCTTCCCAGTCTGCTAACATGCCCTTGCACTGGAGCACGGGCTCTGGGGGTGCACGAGCAGTGCAGTGCAGCCAGCGGGGTAAGGAGCTGTGCTTTCAGTACATACATGAGAGTAAGGGGAAAGGATTTGCCCTGCTGCCTTCCCCGTGACTGACGAAGCGAGCGCCAGTCTTTGGAGTCACCTCTTGCCAGGGCTGAGACTGCAGATCGGTAAGCCTAAAGAAAGATTAAAGCCAGACTGTCTTTACTGTAAGATCATATGGTGATTATGGTCGAGGCCCTTTCTTTATAAGCTCTTGTTTTCCATGGCTTGTAGCTTTCTCAAAAACAAACTAAACCTTCGGCTTGAAATACCTTTTAAACATTCAGCCCAGAAGGATGCTCCAACAGTTTAAAGGGTAGGTGTTTGATCAGCTGTTTGGGCTACCAGAAAAACAAAAGACACTGTTTCTAACAAGTAAAAACTGTTCATTCTCTTATGCTCTAAATATTTTTATAAGTAAATCTTAGATTTTCAAGCCAGACAGGGCCCATCTGACTTTGCAGTCCATAAAGGAAGCTGTATCCGAGTACAGTGATTCCCATATGGGATGGGAAAAAGGTTACGCTGGTGGAAGACTTTGGCCACGTTAAGGTTTTGGGGGGCTATTTATTTTCTGCTGACTGGTTGCTGTTTGGTTGGGTTCTTTGGTCCTTAACGAGTACCCCCAGCCATCACACCCCGAGCACACCTCTCGGTGTCTTCATCTCCAGCTTCTACACCAGCAACTCGGCAAAGAAGTGAACTGCTGTTCTCCAGGGTTTCGCCTTTAAAAAGTCCATCACCACAGTGAATACACTTCTATCAAGCGTGGCAGAAAATAAACTTCAAAATCTAATCACATGCATTTGTGAGAGGAGCTTTAACCACGCCAGGCTGCTGCAGCCCATCCAATCCCAACGCGCTGGGCTCTGAGCAAATGCAGTGCTGAACTTCTCCTTAACGACTTCAGTGCTGCCAAGACCGATGATTTTCACACATATCTGATGGTTGGCTAAAAAAACTCAGCTCCTGGAGTCATGCGATAAAGTAGAAATAGGCACTTTTATTAAGTAAAAGCCTCTTAGATCATCATTTTTGCCTATGGAATAAGAATTTAAAAAAAAAAAAAAACCTTTACATCAGAAAATATGAAACACCCTAGAGCTAAAAACCCCTTACCGTCTACCTTTGCTTCCAATACTGAGGCTGAGGGGTGCTTAGGTAGCTAACTGATCTTTTTCTTGAGCTCAACTCACAACTTCCATGAACATCTAAAATATTTTTTTCAGAAATTTATGCCGTGTGTAATTCTGAGCAATGAATAAATTCAGGGAAACGAGCACTCCACCATTACTTCGATAATATGAAACAAGGTGACATTCACAGGATAAAGTCCCAATTATTCCTTTAGTTCTTCCTGGCAGGACAAAGCGCTCTTTAAAATGGTTAAAAAAAAAAAAAAAAAAAAAAAAAAAAGGAGCACAATCTGAGGAGCAGTAAAGACACAGAAGAAAGGGTCCATATCATTTTAAGACCTTTCCCCCAAATCCCAATATTTCCAGAGAGGTTCCAGGCCCTATCCCCTAATTTTGGAGGTGAAACTCCCAGTGAAAGCCAAAGCAATGTTGCCTGCTGGTGCCTGCCAATTCTGAACCACCTCCAGGAGTGAAGCACCACCAGAAATAAGAAATAATAATAAAAAAGGAATGCCCACACCCCCAGCCCAGCTCATGCTGGGGCAACACAGCCCTGACACTGAGCCGCAGCCCCCAATACGCTGGGGGAACAGACCAAAGCTTCTCCATCACCTCCTGACCCACACCCAAAGCACCTCAAACGCTGCAGGAGGGGATGGAGAGGCGGCTTGGGACCCTCCTCTTCCTCACAGCCCCCCCACGGCCGAGCACCACGCGCGTTTGCCGGGTTCCTCCCTCAGCAAACGGTGGCTCCAAGCGCTCCGTGTCCTCGGGTCAACTCTTCACCCCGCCTCATTAAGATGTTCCTCCCCGCTGCCCCTTCCTCCGCAAGCACTAATGGGCTTGTTTGCAAATCCAGCGCACGCTCGGTTCAGCTCAGCAGGCTTTAAGCGCTGATATTCTCATGCATATACGGAAAAGCAAACTTTAGTCTAAACAGAAGTGGCAGCTCCTAATTTAAGGATCTACAATTTGACTGCTAGGCACAACAAAAATTACCTATTTCCATGGAGGCAAACAGGCTGCTGCAATGCCAACCCAATGTGCAACTGCACATCAAGGCTGCCGTCTTCTGCCCCGTGCAGCCAGAGCCTGGCTCCCCTTTACCATTAACCCTTTCTGCTTGGGCTCACTCCCTAGGAGCCCCTTCGTATATTTTACAGATGAAATTCCAGTCCCTCTGCTAATGCCATCAACCATTCGCCAAGAGGAAGGCATGAATTAAGTTATTTTATAGTTAGGTTGTCTGTCAGGGTAAGGGAGCGGGTGGATGGGGGGACAGGCAGGGACCAGAACCCCATCGGATCCTAAATGCAAGCAGAGCTGCTCGTCTGCCTCATCCATCTGCTTTTATTTAAAAAAGAAAACCATTCTTCTTTAAATGTGTGTGCATATCTCGGAATGCCTACACACATGCACACAGACATCCACAACCCCCCAGAATGCAGACAGGTACCACGTGCACCACCACCACAGGTAACAGGGAGCATTTTGTGTGCCCACCACCAGCAGACTGAGCAAAGCTCCCTCGGACAGCCCCGCAGAGGTGTCTGCGACCAGCGGGCTCCCCACGACGCCCAAAGCTTTATCCGCTTTACCCTTCAACCTGCTGAATTGCTAGAATATGGTTAGCTGCTCCACCCCGAGCCCAGATCCATAATCCCACCCCCAGCAGCTGTTTTGTGTGCTGGGGTATTTCCAGCAGATGTTATGGCTGGGTAAAACAACCAGGATTTCCAAAATCGGGGCCGGGTGAGGCGACGCAGAGCCCAGCCCCTGCTCCCTGCTGCAGCACCAACACGCCGACCAGCCGCACGGCAGCGGCCAGGGCTTGAAAAAATGTCAGCCTTTCCTTAGTGGCATTAAAAAGCCGTCAGCTTCCAGCGAGTCGAGCAGCAGAGACTGAAATTCGGTGTTTAAAGGATGATTAAATGTAAGTGACTTAAATTATACATTGCAGTTGCTGGAACTGCCACCGTTTACCACCCCGCCATCCATCCCCATCTCCTCCGACGCTGATTGCTGTCCCCCACGAGATGATCATTTTCTTACAGGCGCTCAAGCGCAGAACCAGGGATTTGTGAATTGGAGATAATTAAATGGGTTTGCATTACAAATAGGGTAAAAATGTACATTCAGTAGGCCACCTGAGAACACTTCACAAAGTCAAACCAGGCGTTTTCACACCTGACAACCTGCCTGCTCTCTGTCGAGGCTGCTCACCCATGAGGGGTTGGTGGGATTTTCCAGACAGGGACAAGCTCTTACCCAACATTTCTAACCCCCGGAGCTGAAAGCTCTCTGCAGAACAGTCGCTGACCCCTCTCCCTAGGTAGGGAAACTGAGGCACGAGTCTTGAGCAGCCCTGGGGCAAGCTGGTTGGGATGGCCACCACCAGCACCACGCTGCTAGCCACAGAGGTCTCAGCCCTGCCCTGACACAGCCACGTCCCATCTGGTGGGGATGTCCCACACCTGAGCAACCCGTGTCCTGCTGTGTGCTGAAAGCCCAAAAGCTTGAAAGCACTTGTGAAGTTTCCTGGGCTTCAGTTGTCTCAGGAGGTGTTTGGTGCAAAAAGGCGTCAGCACTGGTTGCTTCACAGTGCCTAACACGCTGAGCTTTGATGTGTTGCAAAACGCTGTTCTGGACCCAAAATAAACCTGGCAAAATGGCCAACGGAGAGATCCAGTCTCCCTTCCCAGCCCTGCTACCAAACCGCCCTGGACACGATGCAGAGCAGGGGCAGTGAGAGCAGAGCCCCACAAAATCCCTCCTGCACCGTGGGCTCATGCAGGACGTCCCCCTCTCCTCCTTCTCCGTGACAAATGCACGTGTGGGTTAACCCCTGCCAGTACAAAAGCAGACGGTGGAGCACGGGCATCTGATTAATTGCAAAGAAAAGCCCTTTTAAACTGCTTCCCTCCCCCTTTCCTGAAATCTATACGCCAGAAAACGCAGCATCGATCTCACCACCTGGCAGGAATGAGAGACTTCTGAAGCGCAGAGATCTCAGGGAAGGAGTCCCCAGGGGATTTTTTTTGCTCGACCAAGGGCCCTTACAAAATGCCAGGAGGGAAAGGAAAAAATAAAAATAAAAAGCCTAATCCTGGATCTTCACTGTCAGCTCGCTTCTCCCTGTGCTCGTGGGAGCCCAGAGCATTGCAGACACGAGCAGAAGCTGAGGCTCGGAGATGCTGCGAGGCGAGCTGTGCCCGCGGGCACCGGGCAGGGGAGAGGAGATGCAAACAGCAGCAAATGTAAACAGTGACTCATGGCACACAGCAAATAACCGGTGATGTAATGGCTTTTGCAATTAAAATTCAAACAAAAATGACAACCCCACAAGAGGAAGGGTGGCAGTGGCGGGAGGGGGTGCGGGGACTCCCCCACGGTCACCTCTGCTGCTGTTGTGACGCCCCAAAGGGGAGCTGCAGACGGGAAGAGAGAGGGCAGGAAATATCTATGGGACAGCAGCAGTTCCTTGTGATCTACAACGGTGCTTGAAGCTTTCATGGCTGCACCGAGAGCAGAATTTATATCCCAAACCCACGCCACGGCCCGTAACACTGCTACTGGTTTTGACCCCTGGCCCCCGAAAGCCCCAGTAGCAACTGCTGGGTTCACGACTAAAACAGACCCTGCATGGGGATGGACAGGGAGCAAGAGAAAACATTTAATAAGGAGTGCCACAGAAAAAAATCCCACACCTTCCTCGATGTTTTTGTCACGGCCTGACGTGAGCTGGGTTTTCCCATGGAAAATGGGCACTTCACCTGCTTCCTACCCCTCCAAGGTGATGGAGGGGTAGAAAGTAATTCTGGAGAAATCACACGCCCAAACCCTCATGGAGATGGGTTTAACACACACCACCCGTGGCAGGGACTCATTGAACTGCTCTGCAAATCCTCCCATGAAGCAGAGCTGCAATTTCTTTTGCTCCTGCTTCATTACCCTCACAGTGAGAAATTCTCCCCCCCCAACACTCACCTTGAATATTTTTTTCCGGCAAATAAAGGTATTTTCCCCCAATGGCTCCTAAAAACGGATCGTTATCCTTTTTACAGAAATCTTTTATGTGTCAGAAAATGAATTGCCTGTGCTCAGGCTTGCATTTCCAGACACGATTCCTTCAACCTCCCCTCTCCAGCCCCATTTTCCAAGTCCCCAATCTGCATGGCTCATCTCCAGACGGAGCAGTGTGAGTGTGAGCCTTTTTTTTTTTTTTTTTTTTTTGTCTTACAGCACTTCTGTCAGGATGACTCAGAGAGAGATGTGAGCCTTTTTTCAGCTCTCGGGACGCTCCTGACTCATGGGAGCTGGCCTTCCCCAACAGCCTCCCTCAGCACATCCCTCCCAGCTCCTCCTCTTGCATTTGGCCATCGGGCTCCTGCTCCTGGCACCTTCTGCACCTTCACCTTCCCTGTGCTTCATCTTGCTGGGGTCCAACTGTTTTTGCAGTTCACCAAGATCTGAAATTCTGCTCATAAGCCTTGGTCACATCAAAAGCCCCTCTTGTGCACCCATTTAGTATTTATTCCATTCAAAGGCAAGTTGGGCAGATTTACCATTTTATTTTATTTTTCCTCCCCAGTTAGCTTTTCCTTCAGACCACATCCTCCTCCTCCTCTCTGATCTTCACAAATTCCTCCGCCACCAGGCTCAAATTCTCTGGTCCTGCACTTTCTGGGTCATCCCTTCTCCTGTTAAAGGCCTGCCGTGGATTTTGCTCTGCTCCTTTTCCATCCCCACCACATCCTCTGTGAACACTGATGGCAATCACCAATGGTTCGGTGACTGCCGAGACTGTTTTTTTTCAGGTAATCTAGGGCAATTTCATCAAGCCTGGCCAACAGGAGTATTGGATCATCTCTTCCTTCTCTATTCACAGTCCCTTATCACTCCTACCTGAAAAAGTTACGTATATGTGAACGTAATTAATGTTATGTTTCGTGAGGACTGAAGCAGAGGTGGCATGGAGCACATCTGCCTTTCGCCACCTCGTCTCTCCAGGCTTGCTCTGTTCCTCCGTGACCTTTCTCGCCCATTCCATTTTTTTTTTCAAGAGCTTCCCCCAGCTTGGAAGCCTTTAGATAAAGAGCTTTTCCACTAGAGGGCACAAAGACAATTTCTCCTAAATGAAAACCAATATTAGAAGGACAAATAGTATAACTGTTAGCATCTTACCAAAGGGATCTCAAACACCAGAAAGGAACACTTAACACACTGACTTGTAGTCCATACTCTCTGTGTTTTGCCACCAAATGCCTCTAACATGTACAGGTTGAAAAAAACAGAAATGCAAAAGTGAGACTCCTTTAACAAGGTCTCCTATACACCACCAGGCACTTTGTCTAGGTCACTCCACTCTGCCCACAACTTCTTGTTAGCTACACACAGCACTGGAGACAGAAAATCCTTCCTAGCATTTTCTAGGCTTAACTTACCCAAATCCAGCAGTAAGTAATGGGACTTCTTTACGCTGTTGTTTCCTAGATCAAAAGAAGCTCTGTGCTAGCAAAGACCTGCTGTTTGCAGATACCTTTAAATCTTGATAAGTCACCTCCTGACCTGTCTTGGGTAAACTAATGAGATTTTAGCCTTTAAGGCTCTTCTACACAAGGCAGCGTTTCCAGCTTTGAAGCTCGTCTCGTGGACTTCTCGCTGGTTGTATCTATAACCCTGGCACCTACCTTGCTGATTCCCGTGCTTCTGACAAGCCGCTCTTTTGGCACGCAGGCTGAGGAGATGCGTGAGCGCCTGGCAGCCCACCCGTGCCCGCGGATCCACACGCACACCCACGCTCCCCTCCATGGCAGCACCCAGACCGACTGCACGAGGTTTGCCGTGCGCCCTGCCCGCGGAGCTGCGGTTACTGGAAGGTTTGGCTTGAACAGAGCCAGCCCGGAGAGTTTTGCTAATGGAAGAGGGGAGACAATAGCGACACGCAGGTGCTTCCTCCCATTTAAAGTGTTTACTTACGCGGCTCAACACAGTGACGCGATTGTGAACTGGATCTGCATGCCGGCTTACAGAGTTCAAAAGGTAGCACGTAGCAAAAGGAACCCCAAAATACTGTTTATTAAATTAAATGCTGAAGATTAAGGATTTTTGCTTTCCTTTTAAGCTCCGCTTCCTTTCCCAATGCCGAGTGAGAGGGTTTTTCCAACCATACAATTAAAGCAGTTGTAAATGGGAAGTGATACAGACTATAGCAAACCAAACAAAAACAACAAGAGCAAAGACTTGATCAGCACAGCTCCGCTGTCTGTGCAGCAGGATCCCTGCAGCAAGGAATGGACAACTCTGACAGGTACTGGTGAGGGCCGAATTTGAAAGTAACTGCAAGAGAGGAATCAAAAAGTTGAAGAGGAAAGGTACAGCATAGCTAAGCCACAACACAGAGTTAAGGAAAACATCAGTCTGAGAGAGGAACAAAGGCCTATTTGTTTTATGAGATAAAGCAAGTAATTCAGCTGTATGCCACGGTAAACCATTTGGCTTGGGACCGAAATGGGGGGCGAGGGAGGGCTGGGAAGGAGCATCTGATTCTAATTTGGTTGTCCTGAGTTTACATTACACGAATCAAGATGTTTTCTAGAGGTGCCAGGCACTCAAATCCATGGTTGGGCCTTGTACATAGGAAGTATCGGATGTACTGAACATCTTGCAGTTCCCTCTACAGCCAGTGAAGGCTCAAAGATACTCAGCACTCAGCAGCAAAATAATAGTAATAACAAAAATAGCAATAAAAAAAAAAAGGCAAAATATAGCAATAAAAAAAAAAAAGCTCAAGACACTTTTTCTGGTAGTTAAATAAACTCAGAAATCCACGTTATAGGCAGCAGTTTGTAAAAATCTCGGTCTTTCCCTAGCACAACCTTTTTACTGCCCAAGAAATTTCAAATAAAATAGCCTTGTATCCAATATCACGCAACTTAAGAATTGTGCCTCATTTTCACATAAAGCTATACCAAAAAGTGCCAGACATGATGCAAGTAAAACTACAAATAATAAACAGAAACGAGTCCTTTCTTCTGAGTGCCACATTCTCCGGTCCGCTCCCCACAGGCACTGCCATTTTAGATGTGCTTCCATTGATTTTCCTTCTTGGTGGGAGCAGGCTGGATGGGATTCAGCACTTTGCTCCCTGCTATCATTTTCCGCGATCCTGCGGGATGATTGCTCCGAGAGAATGAATGTCAGCTGCAGACTCCTTCCACTCGCTATCATCAGTGAAACTAGAAATGGCAATTAAAATCCTTCACCCCATTGCTCTGTCAGAAAGTAAGCAGCAAGTGCCACTTCCATTGATGCAAGTAGCAGTCACGCAGAGACCTAAGATCAGCAGGTTAATCACTGTAGAACTGCTTTCATGCAGCTCCACAACACTGTGTCCATGTTTCTGAAATAATGTAAGAACATGGGCAGCTAAAAACAGCTGCAGCAGCTCATGAACTGCACTGTTCACCACCAGTTTGGACCAAACCCATCCCACCCGTGCTGAAACAGCCTCTCAGCATTCTCCTCCCCTCACCCCATGCTGCTCATTTGAAACAGCAGACAGGGTTCATAACCTCTCAAACCTCTGGCAAGCAAAAGCCAAATGAGCATCTACGGTCTTCTCTGAGTTATCCACAAAAATGAAGGCCAGCCACTGCCTGCACTATGTTATCAGACATGAAGTCAAAGGCAGGATAAGTGCTAAGCAGTCGCTGTCCCAAAAGAGCCAGTCCCACCAGGTGCAACCACCCTGAATCGCTTCACCAGCCCTACCAGCAGCCCCGCAGAAGGGGAGCAGGGATCTTGCAAGGCAGCAGACTGGAAAATAGCACTCTTGTGTCTCTTATTGCTGGTTTTAGTCTTTACAAGCAAGCCATGTATTTTATTTTTATAGCTTTTATCCTACTAGCTTTACAGCACATGGTTCCTGAAGGGACACAGGATGCCGTTGCTTTAGAGAAGATCCAAGAGAAAAGCAATTGAAAGCATTCACTGAAAGAGAGCATGAGAAAGCAAACAGGTGAAAATAACAGAATTCTGTGATTCTGTGAACTTCAGTTACCAGTGGTGGCTCACAGATGCTCAGAGACACATACTGCCCTGGGCAGGTGGGAGGACAGCAAGAGGAAAGGCTGTCCCAAAGCTCTGGATGTGACAGAAGAGCAGGACAGGGTCCTGCTGAGCAGCCTGGAGCCCTGGGCTGCTGACGACTACAGGGTGTTGGCAATGCCCAGCGGCAACCAAAATGCTCTAAAACTGCCACTCCACTAGCATCTGCAGCCCACGGGATGGTTCATCTCACCTCCACTTTGGTCACAGCATGGCTGGAACGTGCTGAGCAGGGAGACCAACACGTGGAAAAGGTCCCTGTGGAGGCCAGGACTTGTGCTGAGGCTGACCTTGGACACTTGCTGGGCCCACCTCAGCTGGAAACTCCCCTACAGATACCAGCTGGAAGAAAACACCTCTGTGAAAAACGTACTTCTGCAAAATCCCAAGTTGTTTTCTGTGTGTTTTTTTTTTTTTTCCAATGAGTGAGAATTACAAAAAAATAAAAAGACAGCCTGAAGGAACTGAATTCTGCAAGCAGAAACGGCACAGGAGTCTGAAGCAAACACAACTGGAGTTGGCAGGAATAACAAATTAAAGGTTTTTGTTGTGGCAAATAAGGCTATCGAAAAGACCAGCAGTAACACCGTGTTCAAAACTTTGCTACACTACTTTTATGATTCCTACCAGCAGCATGCAACAAAACATATCTAAGCTGGGATCAATTTCTTACAGCCATATATAAACATTATAGGAATTTTGTCCTCTGCAATACTTGTTGCTCTCTAGGCTGCAATAAATCAGTCAGTTACAGCCTCTCTGCCTCTTTGTCTCCTACCTTGCCATCTCAACTCGCTGCTTTTATTTCTTTCTCGCTACCAGCGCAGCCACTTTCAGCTTCAGCACACATTTTAAATGTAATCTGTAGCTAAACTCTGCACAGAATGAAGCATTTAACATTCGCAGGGGAGGAGGGGAAAGAAAAAGCTGGTTTCCAAGATTAACGCCAGCTCCCCTCCATCCGCAGTCTCCCTCCAGTACCAGGGAAGGGAGCTGTGGTAGGCAGGAGAGGAGCGGGATGCTCAGCCCCAGGAGGGCCACACATCGTTGAACATCAACTTGCTGTAGGAAAAGACCTTCTGGGAGATAAATCCCTCCCCTCCAGGCCAGGACTGCAGCCTGGCCCTGCCCTGTGCACCTCACGAGCAGGCCGTGGCGTACCCAACACATTGAGTCCCAAATTGTACGGACACCTGAGAGGGGACACGCTGCAGGGCCAGGCCTGCACCAGGCCCACAGCCATGCAGAGAGCTGTAACAGAGCCATGTGCCCCTTAGTGATTTACCCTGGAATATCTTTGGACTACATAGAAGTGGATTTCTTTCCTTACTACCAGATGTGTAACGTGAAGGATGCTGTGGAGCAGCGCCCAGAGCCCCCAGAGGCTCTGCCACTGGGAGGACCCAGGAAAAATAAGCCAGCCTTGACCCGGCACCAGGGGAGGGCGAGAGGAGCACATGCGTGTATTTTATTTCACACTAACCTCCATCTGACTAGCTAGACAAATAAATCTCCTCTGCTTGTCCTAAGAACACTTCTGGGGACCGGGAGAGAATTTGGAAGACTCCACGGTTGAGTCAGGCCTGCTGGTTGCCGCGAGCTCAACAACTTTCAGGAAACGCAGCATTAAGCAGGCAAACTGCCTCCAAAAACAGTACTCCAAGTGTGGAAGAAAGAAAGAAAAGGTGCTTAGGGATTTGGTACGTGATCATGATGGCTTAAATCCCTCACGGGCAGAGGAGCGCTAGGTGGTCCCAGGAGAGCCCATCCCAAGGCAGGAGGAGGCACAGGGGAGGGCCCGGTGCCTTTATGGTCAGGGAAAGCAGCGTGTGCTCTGCCTGCACCGACACGGGGCTGCTGCCTGATTGCAAGGATAAACAGAGCACGGGTATCTATGACACCCGGCCCCGCTCCAGGAGGCAGCTGGCACGCCTGGTTTCCAAGCAGGGCGCACGTACCGCCATGCTGACGGCTGCGCTGTTATTGTACTTTTGTCCTCTTTCGTGCATAGGCTCCCCAGGGGCAGGGATTGCACCTTGCCTGATGTATTTACAACATCTCACGTGCTAGATTCCCCTAACACTTCGTTACCGAGGCCATTCAGAAACCACTGTCACGAAGCTGCTGTGCTTACACCTGATTCCAGCTTCCTTTTGCTCAGATCAGCGTGGCTCAGACATTCACTCATCACTACAACCCCGTAGTGCCAGGTCAGCTTAACTGTGCCAATATTCAAGTGAGCTGGATGGAAACCCTATAATTTTCTAATTCTTTTAGTTAAATAGCTGCCTTCTCCTGATATAAGCAACATATCAGCTGTGTGAAGACTCCCTAGGCTAATAGTGTCGGCAACGTGGGCTTGTGCAAGGGGTGCAGTTCAGCTGAGGGAAGGAATGGAAGGAAGCCAAGCCCTAAATCCTCAACAAACCAGGTTTTACAGCTGAGAACAGCTTCAGTCTCACATTCCCTGCAACAACACTGCGGCAGAGCCATGGCCCACCTGACGCTGAGCAGCAGAGCTGACCCAGCCAAAGGCACATACATCAGGGCAGCTCAGAAGAAGCACAGAACAAAAGTCAAACAAAACTTTCAAGCTGCTTAAGTCGTCCCCCTTTGGAGGCTCACCTGCCCTTATAACCTCCTGCATATCCACCACGGGGCGATGCTGCAAGCCTAGGGCACAGTGTGCTGCCCACCGCCATGGCCAGGGCTGGACCTGAGCTTCCCACCAGGATTTTCAGCTCAGAGCTCTGCAGCACAGCGAGCTGCAGGCAAGCAATGCAAAGAGGGAGGCACTGCTTCGGTGCACTGATCCAGGCAGACAGCAAGAGGCAGGAGGGGGGCGAGGGGGCGAGCACTAGAAACTCCTTTGACAGGGTGAAAAATGAAAGCAAAGTGAAACACAGCTCAATCTGTCAAAACAAAATCACAGCAAGCCCACTGAAAAAATAAAAAAACGCGGCTCAGCTCACATTCTGTAGTAAGCAATAGCTGCTACATTTGTTTTCTTGAAGATAAGCAGGTGGGTCAAGTTTGCCAGACAACACATTGACTAGATCTGAAAGGTAATCACAGCAGAAAAGCAACCTTTCAAATTGTGCAAAGGCTCTAAATGCAAACAGGGACAAACTACGGAGCTGCTTCCACCTTGCAATTCAAAAAGGCTTGCAATAAAGTTCTTGGAGTTGCACTCTTGGGCTGATGGACGGCCTCCAGGGTGTCTGCTCCAGGCAGGCTTCTCCTCTCCCTCGAGCACCAGCCAAGGAGGAGATGAGGCTCTTCACTGATAACAAATCACAAATGGGCACATGGCTAAAGATCCCATACAGTGCATTTTTGGCCGCAATGGTAAAGGTCAACCTAATATTCAGAGTACAGAGAACCCATTAACCTGGTAAGAGAGTCCTAACAACGTTACCCTGAGGGTGTTTGCAATGGTGAGACAGCTTGTAATTAGCTTAGGTGGGCCAACCTAATTATTCGTGGCCTGAAGAAGTGTCTCCCAGTGCAAGAGGGGTACAAGATGTATTTATAGTTCTTTCCTGATAAGCTTATTATAAGCTTTCAGAGATGAATGACCTCAGCATTTCACTGCTTTCTTGCAACCTGGAGATGCACACCGGAGCCAGGAGCACATGGCTGGGGCTGCGTGGGGCTGGAAGTGAAACAGGAAAAAAGAAAACAAGAAAAAGCAGACTTCTGTCACACTGCAGTGTGAAACTGCGATCTGCTGGCTTCATTTTGCAGTGGACAATTATATATGATGCATGTCCATTTTATATTAACGTTCCAACAAACATCGCCATAAAACCCATTTTAACAAGGCCTCGAGCATTAAAAGTAGGAAATAATATAACAGAAACAGTTAATATAGACGTGCAGCACCCCGTATATACATATATATTCAGAGCTGTATTCACATTTTAAAAGCTTGGTCATTCTTCCAAATAGAGCAACATTAAAAAAAAAAAAAAAAAAAAAGCAATTTCCCAATATTTCCATTCCATTTGCCTGCTCAGATCTTTATTTGTAGTAACAGGCCTTCAGGTACAGACAGAAATTAATCTATTTCAAACTGGAACCTGGCAGAAGAAAGATGGGAGGAATGAAAAGATACCAAAAAAACAAAAGTTTCATTTTTCTGTGTCTCATTTATTTACTTTTTTCCGGGGTGTCTCCTAACATTGCTAAATCTCCCCGGTGCACACAGCTTTGCCATTTGCATCTGCATCGCTTTAACCTCTCCTCCTTATCACGGCGATCGGTTGCCTATTTTTGCAGGGGCTGAAATCCTACCACTTCTGTGTTACCAGTTCCCTTCCTGCTCCCCTGAGGTTTCCTCTTCCATTACAAATTAACTCCTCCATGCTCCAGCCCTCCTCCTCAGAGCCTGGTGGCAGGTTCCTGGATTCCCACGCCACCCTCGCGTAAAGCGAGAGCAGCAAGCCTCCCTTGGCATCAGCGAGTTCGGGCCACCCCATTTAGGCAAATATTTTCATACATGCATGCCATATTTCCTAACCAAACATTTGTAAGTGCGGGGTCGATCCTGAGGAGCTCTTTATCACACTGACTTCAGTTGCGTATTCTCATTCCAGTATTTTCACTGATTAAAATTTATCAGATCATCAGCGTTTGGTGAAGGAAGAAAGGAAGGGGTGCACAGGTCACCAGTAACGCAATTTGAACTCCATGACCTTCTTTGTAAATTTTCACAAAACCTTACAGGGGCCAGCAGTAACGAGCAGCTCTAATTAGCGGCCTGCTGCTGACCTCCAATTGCTCCTGCATGAGCACGGGGTGAACCTGGCTCCTCCTTGGGTCCCTGATGGTGAAAGCTTGTCCGGAGGCTGCGGGCACCAGGCTCACCTCGCAGAGCAGCCGGCAGCTTTGCCTGCACTCGGACACTTGTAACTTAACTCGGCCTCTGTGGAACAGAATCAAAAGGGAATTTGCGAAGAGACCACAGTTTCCCTTGGATTTCTCTATTCTGCTATAAAAAAATAGCGTCAGAAGGTGCAAAACCACCAGCAAAAAAATAGTAGATGATTTGAATACCTCTTCTTTTCCATTAGGATCATAGAGTCTAATGATCTCAGTATTTATCGAAATGCTCCTAATTACACAACTCCTTATTGCGTTCATTTAAACGCTCTGCCCAATGTGCCAATTAGTGTGATTTACCCGCAGGCACATAAATCACCCGAGTGAGACCTGGGGAGTTGCAGCTCCGTGCAGGGCCAGCACACACACCACACACATGAAGGCATTTGGGAGGGTCTCCCATTTAACTACATTCTCACTGTGAAACCTCCAAACCTCGGGGACTAGCCTCGATAGCAATCACTGCTAGAGCCTGGGCTGGTTTATCTTACACCAAGTGGGGCTCTACCTTTGCAGACGTATGGCTGCTATACGTGACCACTCACGGTGACTCAGGGATGAGCCCCAGACTATCTCGGAGAGGATCTCCTTCCAACAAGCCTACCAGCATCTACCAGGTGTGCCAAGGGGCAGTGCCAGCACCCCCATGAGATGCTCCTCACCTTGGTTCTTCAGTGTGATGCCTCCATAGACCTGCCCCCGTCCAGGCCCCCCTGGGCATCCTGACCCTGCACAACCTTTTACCCACAGCTCTAATTCTCAACCAGGCCCGGTCCCACGTGGTGATTTGGGTGCTGTGTTATTTGTACTATTCAGTCTATCAAAAACCCTGCAGCTTCTTCCATGTGGACTTAGTCTTGTGAAATAGTGCCCCAGTTCTCAGAACTGAGTGAGGATGAAACAGGATAGGAAAATAAATCTGCTCAATAAATGCACAGCGATCTCCTCATGCTCCTGTAAAGCATAACTGGAAATGACATGTATTTTAAAAGGGTAAAATCTGGGAACTGCCACCCAAACTGTAAATGACGCGGCAAACCCTGCTTCCTTCCTTCCCTGCGGCCAATAAAAGATGAAACTCTCCAGAAATGAGTCACCTCCAATTCCCACTATCAGCAAGAACCTCCAAAAAAGTGCCTGTATTCAGTGATACCAACCCCCTCAAAGCAGTCAGAAATATAGGGCTTTTAACCCAAGAAGTGAACAACGCCAGCCCCGAGGGCTCACGCTGCAGTGCAGGAAGAGATGCAGTTCTTGCTCAAACCTCTCTGCTCCTCACCCAAAGAAGAGAAGCTGAAGAAGAAGAGAAGAATGGCTGCTCTCCTCGGTATTTCTCCCCTTAACTTCCAGCATTCACCACGTTCAGACGCCCTGCGGGTCTGTTTTGCCACTGCAGCCACGTCGCACAGGCAGTCCCTGCTGCAATCCTCCAGCACTGCCCTCCTGCTCTAAGTCAGCTGTTAGTAGGGTCATGAGAAAAACACATAACTGTAGGTAAACGTTTTTTGGGGGATTACTCTCCCCCTCCTGCTCCAGCAGCATCACGGTCCCCGCTGCTCCTGGCACCAGCTGGGGTGCATCTCAGGACCTGTGCGGAGCAGACTCAGACCTGGCAGCCTCCTCAGCAGAGCCTGCGACAGCAGGGGGTGAGTTGTGCCAAATGCTCAGCAGAAATTTTAGGGCCACCCGAGCTGAGCAACTGGGATGAAGCCTGGGTATAACATACATCAGCGGAGCCTAAAAATGCAAACATTTCCACTTCCAAGGCTGCAGCTTAACCATTTCACACAGAATTACAAGTTTTCTTAACATGCACACGTTGATGCATAGCAAATTGCAACAAGAATAATGGGAGGGCAAGAAAACAATGGCAAATTAGCAAGATAAAACCAACTGTGACAGCATGAAATTCTTGTCACTCCTGGATTAGCCTCTAATCCATTTATCAGTCACTCTGGTTTTTGGGTTTGTTTCCACAAATTCTCGGGAGGTGAGCTGAGAAACGTGGCATTTTTTCCCTCTGTACAAACGAAAAACTGATCTGTGCTGCATATTTTTAAGATTAACAATCCAAGGTCAGCCTCTTGAAAGGAGAAGTAATGGTAAAATATTTTTCCAAACCATGTTTCAGCAAAGGAGGAATTTCATCTTGACGTAGGATACTTGTTTTTTAACCTAGATAGGCTCTGGGACTTTTTTTTTCCTTCTTCTTTAACAGTATCAACCAACTAGGACTCCCAAGGCCTGATTAAATCCCCACCCTTCAGTCAAATCCTGATTACTAAAATGACAAAGGTCAAGGGATACAGAAAAAAAATGATGGTCTCACGATGGACAGAACAGGTGTAGAAATTTTGCCTTATTCTCATCAGCAAGAATGTGGGGAAAGGCAGGAGAAAAAGCATCCTTCAACTGGCAACAGCGCACTGGGTGATGCAGAGGCACCATCCTTCCCCACACCAAGGCATGGGTCAGAACCAGGCCCTGGAGATCCAAAATACTCTGTGGCTTGTGTTTATATCTTGCAACAGAAATACGGCTGAACAAATACCTTCAGAAATCGCCAATCTCCACAGGCTCCAAGTACGCTCACAGAAACTTTTACATGCAGAGTTTTAAAGCGTAAGAGCAACAGAAGAGGGCAGCGAGCTTTTAAAACCTGTTCCCAGGCTAAAACCCTCAATTATGAAGCAAGGCTAACGCAGACAGAGGTGTTTACAAGCCTCGCCAACGAGGATTTTATAAACGGAAGAGCCGCCACAGGCTGCACGGTAGCCTTGAGAGTTACAAGCGGGACACCAGGCTCTTCCTGTCCCCAGAGGGGACCCATCCCTCGCAGGTCGTTTCAGCCTTGCACAGGAGTGTTAATTCGGGACCGATGACTCACGATTCCTGTTTTCCAGAACGTTCAAACCAATACTGGGAGGAAACCTGGTGTGTTTTTTTTCTGCCCCCCCCCCCCCCCCCCCCATAGCCGAGCGGCTGGGTAAGAACAGGAAAGACAGGAAGGAGTCAAAAATTGAGCAAAAATGGATAAACAGTGTCGTGAGCCCTTCCTGAGCCTCGCCAAACGATGCGCTGCAGGAGGTCCCATCCCACACAGGTTGGAGGCAGAGGCTGTGCATCCAAAAGCCAAAAGCTCATGTGGAGCAAACCGAGGACAAACAGCCCCAGCGGAGAAACAGCACCGAGCATAATTTCACACACAGCCTCTTCCAAGAGCTGCGCTGCTCTTGCCTCACTCCTGGGAAAAATATTTTCGATTTTGAGGTTTTATTTAGCCCAAACAAGAAGCCTGGCGGTGCAAACACAAGTACACAAAGTGGGAAACAACAAACACAAATAGGACCAGGCAGGGGGCCGGCAGCACAGCCCCGAGGAGCAGCAGCAGAGGCAAGGACCAGGACGCCCTGGGCTGCGGGCTCCAGGAGGCCGGCCTCTGCCTTCACCGCTCGCAGCCGCTGCTGAAGCTGGGAGCATTTCATTTGTGCACTCTGCCTATTAAAAAAGCTCGTCAGTAACCGGGCTGGCAGGTGGAAACCAGTCAGACAGGCCTGTGGCCTCGCGCAGGCGCACTGGGCCGGGATCAGGCCTCCCTGAAGGCTGAGCTAAGAGGCGGGTTATGCACGTAGGGGTGCGCAGGGAGGCTGGGGCTCCCGGCTGAGGTGGGAGCACTGCTCCCCAATTTCCATGGGTTATCCTCCCCGTGCCACACATCTCTCCACCCGGCAGACCGAGGTGCTGACAGGGCCCGAAGACGTAAACATCCATGGTCCCTCCAGACCTCCCGTCAGCTGCTTCTCCTCTCTGAGCAGCCTCACCTTGTGTGAAGATGTTGCAGAGGCGGTAATAATTCCTACCAAACGTGACATTGCCTCACTTCCTCTGGAAAACGGCGTCCCGGCCGCTCCCTGCCCGCCTGGCTGTGATCCGAGGCCTGGAAAGCCGCGGCTGCTCCCATGGCTGCAGCCCCCCGGGGCAAGCAATTCCTGCAGAAAGCATCTCCAGTATCCCTGGGATTAAACCCTTCCAGCAAAGATGAAATTTCTTAAATTTTGCACTTTTTTTTTTTTTCCCCAAAGCTCTGCAAGTCATTTCGATCCCAAAAGTTGCCCTCGCAGGCTGAATTTGTGGGAAAAGCGAGATCTTGCACACAAAGCAGGCTGGGGGCACTGCTTCCAGCCCGAATCCTGATCCATTTTCCCCCCTAGAGGCACGGTTAAGCACCCACATTATGCAGGCAAATTGTTGAAACCATGCAGATGGTTGTGCCACACCAATTTCCTGAGATTAATCCTGTTTCAAACCCTTATCTAAATACAAATAGGAAAATATACAATCAAGCAAACATCAAAAAAAAAAAAAAAAAAAAAATTCAACTTGGCTGGACAAGAGCTTTATGAGGAGCAGCTGTTTTTTCCCCAAGGTTTCTGAATTATTTTATTAGGATTCCAAGAGCTCTTAGAAGAGGCTGACAAGACCCCATTAAATCACCTAACATTTAACAGTCCCATTTATTACATTTTGCCTTTCCCCCTCCTCCCAACGCAAATCAATCTCTTTTTTTTGTGCGTGTGTTTATTTCCCACCCTCGCTGGTTCTGCACACGATGGATTTCTATCGCAATATTGGATGGGGAGCACCTCATCTATTAGAATGCCATCAGTATCAGCTCCATACGTGATGACTTCTGAGAGGAAATAACATTGCTTTATTTTTTTTCCCTCCCTCTACAGCTTCACATTTTCACATTTTCTGGCCAGGAAAAGGGCACTGTGCTCTCAGACTGGAACGGATAAACACACCATGGAGCAAAGAAAGGCCTGAAAGCTGAATGAGCCAGTCTTAACTCCTGCGAAAAAATGTTTTTTTTAAGACCAAGTCTGAAGAAAACAGTACCTGGGGAATATACTGAATGAAGGACGAAAGATCAGGTTTTTTGTTATTTTAGTGCCAACTGGAACCCAACCGACTTTCATCCACAAAGTTATTATAAGCTAATGAATGAAAATGCTCCAACAGGAAGCACAGCCAAAAAGGTTGTTTCAACCTCAGCAAAACCTGGCTCAACATCTCTTCCAAACAACCTGGAGCCAGCTTCCAGTGCAGGAACACATCTCCCTCCCCTTCAGGAATGACATTTGCCCCAAGACCAAAGGTTCTGCCCTGCTATCAGATGTCAGACCTGTGTTCCCAGCCACAAAGGCAGCAACTCCCATCAATTCAGGCACAAGGTGACGAACAAGCTGGGCGCGTGGCACTTGCCTTAGCTGGGAGATATGAAAATGAAGCAAGCGCCATCAGATGTGGGATGACTGCTGGGAGGGAAGTGTGGGAGAATTCAGGACATTCACAACAGCGCATTGCCTGGTATTCCCTGGTTGGAAACACTCGGAAATATCCCCGCTGCTGTGGTCTCCTGCAGAATGTGCTGCACTATGGTGACTGCTGAGGAGAAAGGAAGGAGCAATCCCTTCTGGTGTACAAACCCACGATGTTTCATGCTAAACATCACTGCTGACAGGCAAGAGCATCCAGGCTGGACCAGAAGAGGACTCTGGATGGAGCAGGGACAGCAACGTCTCCCAACATGCTCCAGAGAAATCTTCTTTTTAATATCAATTTATATGCTGAAATATGAATCCCTTCCCCTTCCAACATTCTTAATTTCAAAGGGCTGTTTTTTTATTTTGGGTGGGTTTTTGCCTTAATCTCAGCTGCTCCAACAGTTCACATACACTATTTAATTACTGGCATCGTCTCAGACGTTGAATTTTGGCCCTCGGTAACATCCTGCAGCAAGAAGCTCAGCAAATTACCATGGGGAAAACATTCCCTGATTCCTTTGGAGTGCAGCATTAAGGCTGCATAGTAAAATTCCCAGAGGCCAGGAAATGAAAATATTAAATATTCTAATAACATCACTAAAGAAGTAATGTTTTACATATATGTCGTTCCAATCAAATATTTTTCCTGCTTAATCATTTAGGAATGATTAAACCTCAGTGCAATTCGTGCTGGTGTCAAAGGCTCATACACAGAAAAAGAGAAAGGAAGGACTGCACACAGAAACCCTGTACAGGATATAACATAACCAGGCAACCTCTACTGCAGACACTTGAATTTCACATTTTCTGGTTTTGTTGATTCTAACTAGACAAGCTTAATGGCACCGTAATTATATAAATTACCTGGCATATATAACACTGCATAAATACATGATAAATGAACTGCTGCAGAGGAAACACCAAAGAAATATCGCAACTAAGCTTTTCTTTGGTTTTCCACCTAAAAAAAAACAACACAAAGACCATGCAACTGCAGTAAAATATGATGAGCAAAACCAGCCTCTGTAAGAAAGCCTTCTTCCTGCAGACCTTTGCTTAAATCTGGATAATTAAGGTATTTCCAAAGGGACTGCAAACCAACTTAAGGGAGGGCACAGACTTGAAATATATACATATATTAAAGAAAAATCAAACCATAGGCTTTTGATTACAGCCAGAAGAATAAAGCATCTGACTTCAGTCTTCAAAGACAAGGAAATTCAGAAATAACACTGACTCTCCTATTACTCATCCCGACTGTGCTTGGTTGTTAAAATTCACGCAGGCCACCCAAAGTTAAGAAACCTCCAGAAAAACGTTCAGCTCAAAGGGAGATGTTAAAAAGAAGCCCAAGGCAGGTTATGTGGTGGAAATGTAATGCACAGCATCCTTCAAGAGCGTTGTATGTGCCATTCCTGAATTGCAACAGTCACACTCATATGGTTGTAATTTACAAATTAACACTAGGTAAAATAAGAATTTCCTCACACCTTGAGCTGAAATACCAGATATTCTTCCCAGAGTTAACTTCATCCTTCCTTACCTTCCTACAACTGATTGCCATTTTTTATGGCAATAGCATATTTTTGGCAAACATTTAAGCTCTTAGCTCTGTTTTGCTTACATGTACTTTAGGTGGTAGCTTGATGCGCATTGATACCAAAATTCTCACACACAAAAAAAAACCCACAGCACTTGACTGGGGCTGAGCTTTCCAGATCAAGGCTGCAGGGAGGTAAGACGGATGACTCAAGGCCAGTATGAGCAGGCTGTTAATTACAGCTCTCACGTACGCAGGATCGTGCCTGTACGGGCCTTTCCAAGGCTTCCTCATCTACGGCTGCAGGAGAGGAGCGTTAGTGCAGACGGAGCAGGCTGGGAAATGTGAAACACAGATCAGCCCCATGACTGAGGCCTTCCTCCATCACCTCCCAGACCAGGAACCATACCACTACAGCATCAAACACACCCTTAAGCCTGCCATGATGCTTTAGGCTACAGTGGGCACAAAACCAGACCAAAAGGGCTGAAGAAGATCTAAACCCCATCAGCCCACTGGGACAGCAGCAGGGCAAAACACCCCAAACTCACTGTCCCCATCCCCACCCCACAAACCGGTGCATGTGGCTCCAACCCCCAGGAGATGGCTTTTCAAGGTGTAAAATCCTGTCTGTGCCAGGAAAACCTACAGCTTTACCATCTCCATTGACTTCTGACCATGCAAGGCCCTCATCTACATGGCAGCCGTCTCTTAGGTGAGCACCGCTGCAGCTCCTCTCCCAGCGGTTGCTGCACTTTGTTTAGGTCCAATGTGAAGAGAGAAATCAAGCAAAATCACCAAGTGCTGCTGGAACTTGCACCGATTTGTAAAAAAAATAAAAAAAATAAAAAAAAAATGGCTTGGAACCAACGTTTTCATAAAAGGTGCTCCTGCCTCACCCTTTTCCTGTAGGGAAAGATGATGACTACTGGAAATAAGAACAGTTTTAAGATGAAATTCCCAATGAAGCAGAAAATCACCTGACAAAATCAACTTCTTCCCCTATCGTGCTGTTTGTGCAACAAACCAATGCTACTTTCTCCTGCCCGTTTTATTTCCTCACCCACCGCAAGCCTGAGTGTGAGGACAACTGTGCTCAGCTCAGCTACTCTGTGCCCAGCGCTGAGCTAAGCATGGTATTTCCCTTTGGAAGGGGGCAAAGCTGTGCCTGCAAACATTAGAAAAAATAAATATTAAATAATTAACATATCCTATATAACATATATTAAGATCTTAAATATTAAATTAACTTACACTGAGCTTTCAACCCGCTGCAAACAACTTTTCAGAGAAGTGGTATTTACACGACTAGCCAACAACTTTAGAACAAGCCCGTAAAGCAATTAAATGCTGCTCCGCAGCGCGGGTGACCCAGTGTCATGGATCATCCAGTGCCCAAACTGTGGAACTGCTGATTCCAGTTAAAGGCAACAATCTGGTAGTAAATACAACGTCGTGTCCTGGCCGACAACGGGCTGGTATCATTAGGAAGTATGTGTTGTACCAATTACAAAATTAATTATATAGTCGTGTCAGGTCACTCAGTCGGAAAACAATAATTTCCCTTCAGGACAATAAATGAGAGCCGGTACCCCACCTTCAGCAGTATGCAAACTGCAGTGGATTGCTTGGGACTAACCCAGCTCTCTTTAGTGCTGGCAGATACCCCAAAAACCTCATGGACTTGAGATGAATGCGTGTCATCCTGGAAGAATCCAGTCAGGCAATAAGAAAACACAGTGGGTGAAGCAAAAGCAAAGCAAAACTGCAGCCCAAGTTCTAGCTTACCAACAAATAGCCAACAAGTTCTAGTCTACCTTCAGCCAAGGCAAATTTCAAACATAACAAGCACGAGTTATTTTCTGGTTATCAGTTACGGTTCTGGGGCTAGGCTGGTTGACAGCTTTTCTTTTTTAGCAGTTATGTTGAGACGGTACAAGAACTTTGGTAAAGTGTTGGTGGTGTCATTGTGCTGTGACAGAAAATCTGCACTATGTATTTCCAGGGTAAAATTCTCACATCTCCCCTTCAGAAAGGATCTTGGTCCTTCTCTGATCACTCCAGGCTGGCCTCAGCTCTTCAGCCACGACATCTACTTACAGAAAACACGGCAACTTGACAACTATGTGCGCTTGTTTTTAAGAGTGCAGCAATGAAAACGGACAAGGAACAAACAAGAGACAACAACAAAAACCAGACACTTCCTCCACGCATGCTTTCCCCGCAGCCTGGCACAGCTGGGGCCGCTCAGAGCCATGCACTGAACCTCCCCTGGTTACTCTGGGGACTCGCTTCTCCGTCACCTGTTGCGTGACAAACAGCACAACAAAACAAAGCTGGCTCCCAGGGAACGGTACAGAGATTTCATGTGTGTGATATATGCAAAAATCAATAAAATGTGCACACATGTGTACAGGGTACGAGCTGACATTTCCTTAATGCAAACAGCCCGGCCCTGACGCTTCCTGAGGCTATGGGGGAATCTGCATGGTGTGGACGCCACCTCCTCAGCACAGCACGCAGGTGTCTCCCTGGTTTTCCATGTTAATTCCTGAGCCCTCGCCTCCGGATTTGCCTTGGCTTTGGTATGCAGCTGTCATTGTCCAGCACTGGCTCCCGAGGCTGCTGCGGATGTGCACATCAGGCCCATTTCAGGGGAACCAGTTTGCATCTCAAAGCACAGCAGGTTTAAATCTTCTGCCTCAAAACCCATGAAAATCAATAAATGTTATGCAAACCTTCCTATCTGAAAGCTAGATAAGAGAGAAGTAAAACTGTCCTTGTTTTGCAATGGTTAACCCCCCCCTCCAACACCATGCACGCTCACCAGTTAAAACAAATAAATCAGACTTACTTCTCCAAGCCATAACAAAGCCCAGAAGCCTGCAGACTCAGAGCAGCGTTAGAGGCAGCACTATCATTTTAGCACAGTTGCGGGGAGCTCTGTTTATATAAACACCCTCCCTGTTTCTGCTGCAAGTGCATGGACGGGAGCTCTCTGCTACCTGCCCTGTCCTTGGGACGCAGCTCACCTGCTTGTTCTGCTTTACCCTGCGACCTGGCTTTCCTACCCGAGGCTGGACTGGCTACAGCTGAACTTCACCAGAGGCCCCTGGGAGCAGCATTTTACAGCCTTGCTCTATGTGTTCTCAGTGCACGCTCCTGAGTCGCTGACACTGCAAGGAAGAGGCAGAAAGCAGCCTGGCCATCCCCCCAGCACAGCCAGCCCGCACTCCCGCAGGGATGCTCCGTGCTTCCAGCATCCCCATGCCCAAGGAGAGATGCACCAAGGGGCTGGGGAGGGCAGAGAGCCTGCGGGTGGGACAGGCAGCTACGGGAGGTGATGCCACAGCAGCTTCTCCCAGAATTAATAAATTGCTCTCCTAGTACCTTTCAGTCAAATGTGACTTTTCCTTTTTTTTTTTTTCTTTCTTATTTTTTTGTCATCCTTAATTCCCCTTCCAAGCACCTTCCAGCACATCATGCCATGTGGGAGCCAGCGTGCAGGCAGCAGGAGGCTGTTCCCACATCCCCTGGGTGCATGCACTGCCCCATGCTCCACAGCTCGCAGCCGCCGGTGAGCAGCAGCAAGAGCAGCACATTTCCAAAATCCCACTGGCCCCACAGCCGCAGACAGGCTTGCATCTAAAAATGATTTGCAGTTCTTGTCGTGGCTTTTACCTTTTTTTTTTTTTTTAATGTAAGTGTTGCTATCTATTTTCCTATTTTGACGTGTTTTTCACAGGCCTGTCTCTGCTTATGGGAATGATATTTGTCTTTCCTACGAAATTTTACATTTAAAGCTTTTTCACAGTTTTAATCAACTGTCTGCATTAATTTCCTCTGCAATTCAGACAAAGTTTGTCTGTATCAGTTTCTCAAGCTATATTCCCTCCTGCTGAATAAGGCTCGAACACACTCATTTCCTTATGATGGATTATTTTAATTAGATTCTAATCCTCTTTGAAGTGTATGTCATCCCTGGATGGCTTCCACCTCTTTTGGAGTTTCACCTTTTGTGTTACCTTGCCAGGACTCGGCTCCCCAGCAATCCAGCTCTCTGTAGGAGCACACCGGAGCAATTCCAGTACCTTCCTATCAACAAACGCTCCGTTTTGCAAAACCTACTGGTTTATCTGGTTTTGCTGCCGAAACTTTGGCTGCAGCCTAAGCTGCTTTAGATGGTTAATAAAACGTTGCGGGTAGACCAGATACATGAAAAGTATTTAAATCCAGCGTGGTGCAAAGATGTTATTTACTTTCGAGAGTCCCTGCTGCTTGTATCGCTGAGGAGGGCCTGCCTTAAACAGGGAGAGGTGAGGGAGCAAGGAGGGCTGCGGAGGGGGCTGCTGCAGGGCAGAGAGCTGGAGGAGGAGGAGAATAAGGAGGGAGGTTATGGAGAGCTTTAAAAGAGGTGATATTTGAGATGTTACGAGAGGAGATAGCAGGGAGGCATGGTGCGGGGCCTCCTGGGAGGGCAGGCCGGCAGCATCGCCCTCAGCCATCAAGTGGGGCAGCTGCAGGGCACTGTGTGAGCCGTTCAATATTAAACACGTGGGGTGCCAAAGCCTTGCAGGCATTCAAGGACTGACCAGACAGGCACTTGGACTGCAGATCCATGTGGGATTCCTGACCAGAGCAATCCCTGGAACAAGGAAACCCTCTGGGCTAAGGGAAGCCAGGGGCTGGGCATGCTACCACCCCTAAAGCTGTCCCCAACCCTTGCTGCTCCCTGGCTGTCCATGTACAGCAACAGAGGCTGTAATGGCCACACAGCACAGCCACTGTTACAAAGTTATGCCCTATAACATCTACTTTGTCTGTATTTCAGCCCTTCAGTTGTTTTTAATTTCCAAAGGCATTCTGAAGACATTTGAAACACTCACACAGCACAAGTTTATCCGGCAAACTGCCCGGCCAAGATCTGATATTAGCAAGCGCTTCACCAGCAAGTCCAAGCGTTTTTGTTCACAAGCTTCCTCGGAAAGAGAGCAAACCACAGCCGCCATTCCAGGAAGCTGCCTTCGCGAGGAGGGATGGAAACAAAGCAGGGGGAAAGGGACGGTCCTCGCATTGTCTGACATTTTGTGGTCGTGGCGTAACCAGACGGGCAATTCCCGTGAGAGAAGTCTACAAAGACATACTGGCAGGGTAATCCTAATTAAAAGAAAAAAATCCTAATGTACGGTCGCCACATTTAGACTCACCAGGACAAAAGCATGACCAAGATTTGTAGGACTAAAAACAATTGTGCTAGCCAAGGCTGACGCATCTTAAATCTTTGCGCTCACACAGGGTAGAGAGTCTAACACTCTTTGTAAACCTTTGTCTTCTCCTCACACCAGTAACCACACATCTGAGATCCCCAAGTCTTCAATCATTTTTTAAATTCCCGACTGTCTGTAGTTCCTAAAACCCCAAGTAAACACTGTCTCTTGGCTTGCCCATTTGCAAGAGAAAGTAGCAGCTTTTGTTGATGAGCGATAAACTTTGTCAATACAAGGGCAGGGGAAGAATGGACCAAACGCATTGCAGGGCCTTCAGCTAAGATGCAGAAGTAATCGCAGCTGACAAGCATTAATATGCTAAACTTAGCAACCTCCTGTTTAATCAAGTTTTATCAAAACTGCCATCGTTTTGCACATCTCGAAGAACTGGGTACGTTTCTGGGATACTTGAAGGATCAGTGTAACATAGATCTAAAAATGTTGAAATTAAATGAAATCAGTTCTAACTCCACTTCCATGGATTTTCTGTAGTGCGTTTTCCCCGCTTGCATCTCAGCTTGATTTTTTAGCTATTATTATATTGTTGTAATGAAAAGATTAACTTTTTCATTAACCACAAGTAAATATATTTTAACACTTCAAACTGATGAATCTGAGGCACAAATCACTCCAGCTCTGCCAGCCTGGTAAAGTCATTCAGCCTCAGCAACAAAAGGTTTTAATCAGATAGCCAAAACTTTTGTCCATCAGATTGAAATTGGTCCTGAAATGTAAGACAGACTTTGCTCTTTCCCCCCCTCGCAGAGCCAAAAGCACAGAAAGCCTGAAAATTAAAACCTGCTGCATTATTCTGCAACATGGTACAAAACGAAATAAAAAGCCAAATGTCTCTTTGCATTCCCCTCCTCATCAAGCTGGATTATTTTTTTAAAAAATAGCAATGTAGTCGCAACTCAGCCTACATCTCCAAAAGCTAAACAATTATGCCACAATAGGGGTATTTTGTTCGCTCAGAAAAAATCGTCTAATGAAAAACTATGTTGGTGGTTGAATCCGTTTCCTTTAGGAGGAGTTGGCTGTAATCGCAGTGGGACTTGTGGTTTCAGCTATTCATACTGCTCATAGCAGTTTCTGTTTTTTCTCAAAGCAATGTAACCCAGCAACACAGAAAAAGCTGTGATTAACTTCTTCTGAGATACAAGATGTCACAGCAATGCAAGTCGCCTCTTCGCTGAAGAGAATCGTAAATCTCAATTGCTCTGCCTTTACTGCACAGTCATCTCGCATCCCGGACAGAGTCTGAAGGGGAAGTTACAAGGCACTGACATTTTTTCTTCTACTCCAGCACAAGCTGACCGTGGGCTTGCAGCTCTCAGACCAGAGATCGTCCTTCACAGCTGCATCACTGGGAGCCTAATCCATAGCTCTGGTTCCTCGCCAACCACAAGAGAGCTTTAAAATTAACAAGCATTATATTAGCTGACATAACCTAATGAATAGCTATCAATTGTCTACAAACAGAAAGCCTGTCCTTTTATTTCCGTGCAAGCATACATATGCTGTGAAATGAAACTCACAGGGAACGTCTGTGCATCGAAATCTTAAATAAACTATAACCTCTTTAAAATAAAGTACTAGAAGCTGGTGTAAATCCCAATAAATTCAAAGAAGTCTAAGAGAATAAAAAGAATAATATTAAGGAAAAAAAAAAAAAAAAGAGGAAAAAAAACTTTCCCCACTGAGATCATCTTTCCAAAGCAGAGAAGCTGCTCACAGAAGTGAACTTCCTGAGGCTCGGCTGGGCACGTGGCGATGCGAGGATCCCATCACCCACCCGGCGATGCTGCAGAGGACTCATCTGAGAGCTGAAGGGCAGCCAGCATGTCCAGACCCAAGCAGCTGCGCCAATTTTAGGACTAACTCATGGCAGCGTGACAAACGTCGGAGCTTCTGCAAGAGCAGGCGTGCAGCAGCCGGCCACGCGCCCGAGCGGGACCGCAGCTCCGCGGCCACATCGCTGAGCTGTGCACAGTGCGCTGGGACGAGCACTGCCTTCCTCCAGCCAATGCTTAGCTAATGAATGCTCCGATGCAGTCATTTTTTTATGCTCTGGAAGACTGTTTTGTTGTTTTTTTTTTTCTTTAAATGGCAGGTTCTGTTATCTCCCGAGAATTTTAAAATTGGCCTTTCAGCTCTTTCATTAATACCAGCTTGCCATCTCAGAGATGAAGTCTGAGCGACACGAAGAAGCCATACTTTCAGCTCAGGGCAGCTCTCTGACAGGGCACTTGACGTGGCCTCTTTGCATGTCTCTGGGCAATTTTTTCCCTCTTGCTGCAGTCTTGAACTCGAGGTTTCCAAACTGCTCTCCATCAGCAGTCTTTTATTATTACTCCGTCCCACAATGTCATTTCCCAAGCACCCAGGTGCCACAGAAATGAGAAAGAAGTAGGCCATTCCCTGCTAACAACAGCTATGAAACATCCTGAAAAAACCTGTGAAGGTTAAGCAGATGGGCACAAGTTGAAAGCAAAGCAATCCTGGGGGTGAAAAGCACAACTTTGGGTTTTGCAAAGGCGATCTTTTCGTTTCTTTAAATAAAAATAGACGGGAAGCCAAGAATAAACTTATCACAACCAGAGTAACACCGAAGAAAAATCTCTACCATCAAGACTACAATCCACTGCTTGCCTGCTGCATCTGCACAGAGAGGGGTCTGGTTCCTGACCAGGACTCACAGCACTTGTGCCTGTAACTCTTCACGTTTACCCCTTCCCTCCACTTCCCAGCACAACCTGCCCCTGCTGAAATGATGCCAGCTGAGAAGAAAAAAAAAAACAAACTCAAAGCAGGCAGCTCCACAGAGTCCTATGACATGTGGGAACAGAGCACCTCCATCCATCCGTGCTCCCCTGCTTAGGGAGCGATCCTTCAGGACCCAGTGATCAGCTCTTAATGACTAGTTTTGTTACTTACAAGCCCCACAATGAAACAGGGGGTGGCTGAGGTTGCCATGCTGTGGTAATAATCAAATATAAGGGGATTAGAATCATTAAAAGCTAATCAGGGTAGAATTATATATATTTTAATTAGCAGCTGCTGTGCGGTTAAAGCGCTTGAATCCCCCAGCTGCTTGCTGGTAAATGCAACCAACACAACGCTATTTGAAGTGCAAAATACATACTTTTACATGGAAAATATATTAAGGAAATTAAAAAATTGCTTTAAAAATACTATATGTTGTAAAACCTCATTATAGATCATTCTTTTTGCTTTTCAGCATTGGAAAGATTTTTTTTAAGGCCATAAATTCTCGTATTTAATCTTATACTGAATACGGGCCAAATATAAAAAGGGAATCATTTACAATACATTGTGTATATTGTTTCTTCAAACCACAAAGTAGTTGCCCGTAAATCCTCCAGAATTTGGTATAAACATATAGTGTTTGTCTACTCATTGTAAGTCTAGAAAAGGACATATTTCTGCAGAGCCTTAAGAGGTATTCACTTCATGAATAATAGAGACTGAATAAAACTTGTCATTTGGATTTTCTTGTAACAACACACTTTAATCCAAGATTCCCAAGCACAGAAACAGATCTCTGTGGTTTCTGTAACCACCCCTGCCCATCCCACTGTATTTTTAAATTATCTTTAGTTGCATTTTAGCTGACAACCTTTCTACACTATCACAGAGAGACTCCACCAGGCACCAGTCTCCAAAGACATTGCTTTGTTTAAAAACAAAGCGAACCCAACAGCCAGTTCATCTGAAAAAAGCTGGTTTTGTTCAGGGCATTCAGCTCCAGGGAGGCTGATCAAGAGCACGTAGATGCTTGCCAAGAAGAGTTGCTCTCTTAGCACCTAAATCTGGCAGAAGTCTACTAAAAAAAAGCCCAAACAGCAAAGCAGTCGGTCTCGTCTTTGAACAAGTTCTTCAAGTTTCCAGTGTTAGACCAGCCTCCTTCTTCCCCAGTTCAAGAGCACTGTGACATTTTGCTCTAATACAAGGCTGTAGCAGAGCTGCCCCTGAGCACAGACAGGCCCCTCATTTCCAGCATCTCCCAGCTCTGTTAGCCGTCCCTTCCGCTAACAAAAATGCCAAACACGACATGCTGGTGGGAATCTGCTGCTGAGCCTTCCCACTCACCTTTAAGTCATGGTATCAGAAGGCATATTCACACAGAACTGAGAAGACTCACAAGATTACAAGATATCATTGCACGTCAACAAGTTTTTTGCCCTCTGCATCACCCCATTTCGACCAGACTACGTCAGCTGTCCCCCAGACACACTGCCTGGGACACAGCGACTTTCTCCAAGGTTGTAACAGCTCCCCAGCTCACGGCTAAGGAAAACTAGTCTTAGGGAATGAACAGACACAATTTGGCTCCAAAGCAACCTCTTGAGGGTACATCTTGGGGTGTGCCTACAAGGTTCAGAGGGGGCTGAGCAGCTAGCTTCAACTCCATGTCCCATCCACACGGCCAGGAGGGCTCAGACGACCGCGTTGACCAGGTGATGAGCACATCTCCAAGCCGAGGCAGCCCAGCTCTGGAAGGCTTGTTTCTGGGTCCAGCACCACCCCATCCCATCTTGACCAGGTCCTGCAAGCAATGTTCCACATGGACCAGGCCACCCGCTGCTCCCTGGGCCTCATCCTGCATGGGAAGGGGGGCACCTCCCAGCCTCCATGGCCTCTGAGCACTGTAACTGCTCCAGCACATCTCTCACTGGGGATCAGGTACAGATTCTGCCACTACAGAAGGCAAATATCCTCAGATTCAGCAATTTCTGAGAAACTATTTCCTCTGAAGTCCCCACAACACAATTCCTTGGCTGTTAACAGAAACTGTTCTCTCAAAGAGTTTTCGAGTCCTGAATAACATCCTCTGCCAACTCGGGAGACTTTGACTAACTATGAGGAAAAGACAACTCAGAAAAGCCAAGAACTATTATTTGACTTCAAGACCAAATACTCCTTTGTTGACTCACACTAATAGAGCCAGCCCTGGAAAAAAAACAGGCCTCCTCCTCGGGTAAATCATCCAGCCTCGCAGATGGGTGTTGCCGTCAAGCCAGCCCTCATCACCACCACCCAAAGCCCTGGGAGGGCTCTTGGTGCACTGCCTTCAGACAAGGGTTACGAGTGATGGAAACAGCACAGGAGACACTACTTACTTTCTACTCTTCCCTCTCAAAAACACAAGTTAGCCTCTGAGCAAGTGCAAAACATATTCAGGAGAGGAGGAGCTGACAAAGACAGCTATTACACCCAACATATTACCATCACAAATGTGGCGCTTTCAAGTCACAAGAACAGATCCACCACCTCTGACAAGAGGAGATGTGCACTGGAATCAAAGACTTCCACCGAGCTGAGACGCTGAGCTGAACCCAGGCAGGCAAATAGCAGGCGAAATTAATTGCCTGTAGCATGACACAGCTGCAAAATCCTAGAGGTTTTGACTGCTTCGCAGCATCTTTCTTTCAACTCTACCCCATGCTGGGACTTTAATCTGCAGGGCTATAATGGTACTATCAGCAATGTTAGAGGCGAGACTAAAAATAAACATGGGACAAGAAAAATGCAGAGCTCCTCCTCCCTGCTGGATCTGGAGGGAATTTCCTGAGTCAGTCTGACTGCTCTATCCCTTGTTTACTTGTTACTAAGTATGAATTTTCACAGCAGCGTGTGTGGTTTTCACTGAATTTTCGAAGTTAAAGCCAACAGGACTCTAATGTCATAACATAGCTAAACATCACTAACCCCGTCTGGAGGGTTGGGATCCTCACTGCTTCCTTGCCCAGGCTGCACGCTGCATTTCCAGTCAAATATGGAAGTGTCTGGGGCAAATACAGTCCACTGGGTCACGGGATGAAGGACACCAGCTCCAAGTGACCTGCAACGTGTCCACCACCTGGGATACCCTATCAGACCCATTAGGTGTGTCTACCCCAGACAAGGAAGGCATCACACCGTGTTCAGAAGAGCTGGAAGGTCTGTCCTTCTGCACAGCACCTCTGCAGAGGTGCTCCCAACTGCTCAGCGCCATTTCAGGAAGGAAGAGTCAGCTCCTCTCCCTCTGGCACCCACGGAGCACACAGCAGCCGCCACAATTGACTTCAGAGCTATATAAAAAGTTGGCAAAAAGATTTGTTTATGAAGAGCTAAAAATTAAGTCTGACTTTAAAATAGTGCAGCCACCAGTAACGGCTCGGAGGGTCACATTCTTCTTCCATCTCAGCCTCCTCCCCTCTGGGACCTCTGCTTTGCCGAGAAGCTTTCCCAAAGCAATCTGCAAACCAGGCAGAAAACCCCACCGAGGGAAGAGGGGAGCAGCACGTCCACGAAGAGCTGAAGGAGCAGGCTCACACATGGATGCCCAGCATTTCACAGAGGACTTGCCATTTGTTCAGGAACAACGCTGCAGCAGAGTCCATCCCTACTCGCAGCAACTTGGTATGTTAGATAATGCGGTATTTCATGAAAATTTTAGGAAGTGATTGCAGGCTCCTTTGTGCTCTCAAACTAAAACGCACACCTTTTCCATTTCATGACATGCAGCACTCTCTGTACCCTCATTCACCTTCCTTAGCCCCTGAGCATACACAGGAGGAAAATACAAGATTTCAGCTTCGCAAACCTCCAGCCTAAACCAACATCCTGTAAAACTATGAGTTAAATGCAGGAGCACTTCACTTCCAAACCGCAAAGGCTGTAATAAGTGTGGGTTTTAATTGGCTGGTACAGCAGCTACGCAGCCAGAATCACAAACCGGCAATGAAATCAGCTCTTCTGCACTGCCGATTGCTAAACTTTTGCCCTTGTCCACAATGTGTTGTGTCACAGAACTACTTCAGTACCCATGGAAAGAATTAAGAAAGCACTTAAGAAAAATAAAGTGTTAGCCCCAAGCTAGCCAGCTGGCATTGCACCTTACATTTCTTCCCCAAAAGTTTCTAGTTGTTCAGGGATCTATCCCTGCCCCTACAGAGATGAATTTCCGCCATGCAGTATACAACATTCTCCGTAATAAACTTCTAGATCTTATGTATAATTTAAAATCTGACCCTTTAGAGCTACTGATTTCAAAAGGCTTTGTACATACTTAAAAATCTCATTATCTAGAATTAGAAATGAGATTCTTTGAAAAAAATTAGTCCCAAGTGAAAGAAGCAGTCTCTATCAAGCAACTACTACAGGTTTTGAGGCTTCATTTATTTAACACAGCTTTCACAGTTATTCACATGCATGTCCAACTTCTGCTTTATGGGGTTACAAAGCACACAGCAAGCTCTGTGATAGCTTGCATCTAACTTCAGAATATTTGAAGAAAAGCTAGATGAGTAAGGAACAAGACTTTACAGCAAAGCCTTCCTTTTATCTGGCGCAAAAAGCTTTGAATCTCATAAAGCAGCTGTAGTAAACTTTAAAGCCACGGTATTTCACAGAGTTAGCAGGGATGCACTGCTACTACTTGCTGAGGTTAATGGAAGGTTTACAGTTTACTTCCTCGCTCTCCTTAAAACCATCTTGTTCCTGAGTGAAGAAACACACACCAGGTAGAGCAAAAATAAAAGACAAAAAAAAATGAAATCACAACAAGAACTTAAAGTACACATCTTGTAATTCGAAAAGCTGGCTGACCTAAGTAAAAGCAGCACACTTGAGAAAACTGAGGCAGTATCCTCGTCCAGGCAGATGAGGAATTGCTGCTATCGGCCTCTCCTCTTGTGAAATCCTGGACGCCAGGCGCAGCCCTCGCGAGACGGCTTCTGTCTTGGCTGAGCCGGGGCTCAGCCCGGAGCCACGCGGTGCCAGTGGGAGTGCAGCACTCGAGACGAAACGCAGAGCACAACGCGAGCACCTCGGTTAGCTCACTTGTCAGCCACAGGCGTATATCCTGCTTTTACCTGCACAACTTCATTTTAAACCGGGTCTTGTCCCCAGGGCTCCATAATAAAGAAGTTGCTCATACAGCGCATCAAGAGTCAGAAGCTTTGGACGTGTCAGGGCAAACCCCACCAAAAGTAACTTGGTCTCATACAGAGATTTTACACTTGCTTACACGGCACTAGAAAGAGGTGCAGGAAGGCAGGCTGCACAGGCTCCTGACCCCAGCGATATTAAATGTTGCTTTTTTGAGGCTGGAAGGAGGTTCTGGGAAGGAAGGCAAATCAGAAATGGCATCTTTGGAAGGGGGACAATGCAAGAGCTACGCCCTGGCGGCTCCAAAAGCACCTCTCTCTCCACAGAAGAACAGGTTTTGGTGTTACTCAGTATTTAAGTTTTGCAACAGCTTTTATTCCAGTTAAAGTTTCATGAGTATCCATTAAATTTCAATGCCCTGTGCTTTGCCACATCCATCCCCTTTCCCAGCTGTTTTACCCTATTACTACAACTACCACTAACCAGGTACCTACAGCAGCCTTATTTTAAGGGCATTTACTCCTGCATTTTGGTGCGTGCTCTTGTCCTGAATTATTAAAACAAACGCAGGGAGCTCACTTCGCTCTATGCAAGTAACAAGGCAGTTCATTAACACACCGCCAGTGGAATATTAACTCCAGTGTTTTGCTGGGAAAAGACTGGAGCGCAGGAAAGAAAAATGGTTGTCAGAGTAAATGGGGCACTGTTATTAAAGAAATGGGTTAATTATCAACCACAGGCATGAGAGTGTGGGAACACAGCAGCAACCTGGGCCAGCTTGTTACAATTCTAGGTGTTGGACGAGCAGAAAGTGACCCAAATATGTTGCAAGAAGAAAGCAGCTGGTTTTGTAACAGGTATCTGCGGGGGATTTGGGGTGCACAGCTTTTATTAGCCAGGGGTGCAAGAGCCAGCGAGACGGGTTTAAGAGCCACTACAGAAATATTTTATGGCTGGTACCAGGGAGCTTTGCAGGATTCAGAAATGAATCAGACATTTCTTCCCATAGCAAGGATAGCCAAAGGCACAATCTGATATTCAAAAAAAAAAAAAGGAAAAAAATAGAATAAAAAAGAAAGAAAAGAAACAAAACACCATGAACAAGCAGTGTACAGCCTCCACGCTTCTGGGCATAAAGTGCCCATCTACAACAGACCAGGACCATCTTCGAAGAAGTGCTTTTCTAATCAGGAGGTGCCGGTTTCTAATGCTCCCTCCTAAAATATGTCATATTAGCCAGAATCCGCAGCAGGAAACCGACCGAAAGGGCCGCTCACCTCACTGCGCAGTGACGCATCCTACAGCAAAGAAAGCAGCAGCATTCCGGCACCGAGTTAATTTCCTAAGCCAACACACCAGGAGAAAAAACAAAGCCAAGACTCAGAAGGGAAAAAAAAAAAAAAAAAAAAAAAAAAAAAGAGCAAAACATGCAGAAAAAAAAAAAAAAGTAGCAAAAAACACAGCAAAGTCAATAGCTGCTAAAAAGTCAGTATCACATCAGCTCAAACTGACCAAAACTGATGGGCTCATAACAGACTGAAAAAAAAAAGAAAAGATTATTACAAGAAAAGTGGGTATAAATAGCAGTGCCAGGATGTGACATGCCTCCCAGTTACAGAAAAGGCATCTGGATTGTCCTCACATCGCCTCTTGACCGCTGCCTAACTCTGCAAGCATCCCTCTTGAGCAACAGGGTTTTCTCAAGCCGAGCAATGGGGTAACGCTGACTTCTCTCCACCCGATGCCACCTGGGGCAAAGAACCTCCCGGCCGGCAGGGATGGTTTGTTCCCTCGGCTTCAGCAGCTGGGGCACAGCCCAGAGCCACGCCGGGAGCACACCAGCAGCAACCTGGTTGCAGCCAAATTAATTGCAAGTTAATACGATGGTGCAACTCATTCCGGATGAAGTGAAGAGCATACGGAGCCCCAAATCAGCCCGGTGAGGCTCCAGAAATACCATTTCCACTTTATTTTCGGAGCCTGCCACTTGGTCAGCTGAGGAGCCCTGCTTCTCTTCTGCCACACAGCCAAGGCTGGGTAACACATCCCCACTGGCTACACAGCACACAGCTCTGGGCAAAGTCAGCCGAGCACACTGGATGGCTCAAAATCTCTCTTTTCTTTAAAATAAGAGAAAAAAGACTTTTCAATTGAGCAAGTTTCACTTCTACAGCAGCTACAGCCAGCTCTGTGGCTCTGTGTATGGTACCTGCCCAAGCGCATCCTTCTGGGAAAGCGGCAGCAAAGGGAAGTAAGTGAAAACGTTTAAGCAAAAGCTCTTTTGTCATCTTGTGAAGCGTTAACACTGCTCAGTGCTTCGCTGTTCTACAGGACACCACAGCAGCCTGGACGTGGACACGAGCGTCCCAGCCTGCGTTAACGATTTCGTAAGGCTCAGCACAGCGCTGCTGAAAAGCGAGAACCTCGCAGCGATCCTCCTCCGCCTTCCCCGTGGTCCCCAGCGCCCGAGCCGGGGAGATAGTTGACTTTTCATGTCTAAGCTCAGGCACTGGAAAAAAAAAAAAAAAATCCCCATCCAATGGGAAGTTGAGGAAAACAAACCCGAGCAGCTGCGTGTGAAAATTACATGAAGGCAAAAACCACTAAGTGTAAGCCTTAGGACAGAGAAACATTCAGTCAAGTGCACAAATGCCTTCCACGTGTTCGGGATGGAAAGAAGCTGAATTTTTTAAAGACTAACATGGAAACTGCTTTAAGCAATTTGTCATTTTCAATAGAGCTTCTGCAGCAAAAGAGAGATTTAGACAAGTTAAACAACTTCCTACTGGAGCGGCTGCATGCAATGCTTAAACTGCTTCTTTCAGCCTTCTTATAAAGGGAATATTTATAATGTTGCCATTCAGGAAGACTTTGGAACATCACTGCCATTTGATTTTACTTGCTAAGAGGAAATGCAGGGCTGAGAGCAGGGGAAAACAGCAAAAATCCCATTCTGGAATTTTTTTCTGAACTTTGTTTCAGGCAGCCTGGTGGGTGGGTACCAATAAGGGGGAATACTTCACCTATACTTTAAAATGAGGGAACATTGGGATATCTTCTGTAACAGTGGCAACTTTAACCTCACCTGGTATCACCTGGCAAACATGCAAGATACAATCTGAAGGAGAGCTCAGTTTGAGAGCATTCCTATGCTCAGCTTGGACTAGGGACATTTTTTTATGGCAAAACATCCTCCGAATGCGATCCACTGCAAGCACAGCAATGCTAAGGTCTCTTCTGCATTAGGGACTTTGAGGAATCGCACACACACAAGGAATATTCCTCGCTGCTTCTGCTGCTGGTCCAGACACCCCAGCACACACGGAGGAGGGGAGGTTGTGCAGGCAGCAGAGAGGCTGGTTTGTCAGAGGTAACACGAGTTACTGTACCCAGCATCTCCTGACAAGGGCTTGCAGCACGGGGCAGATGAAACCTTCCCTGCCAATTTGATTGCTCTGTGGAAAAAACACTTGTACTCGCAGCCGGGGGCAAGATCCCATCAGGGCAGCGTCCACGAGGGCAGGCGCTGTGTCGAATGAAAGAACAGTAAAATAAAATAAGAGGATAACCAGGATGAGCCAGCACAGGAGCCAAGGCTTCTTGGCTTCCTCCCGTGTCCTTGGGGCAGAGCGAGCAGCGCGCAGCAGCCACGGTTGTCACAGCGGTCACAGCGTTCAGCAGACCACAAGCACGGTGCTGGGTCACGGCTAGGGTGCAAGGGCACCTCCAGCAGCCCCAAAATCCAGCCCGTGCTCCAGGTTTGGGGACGTGCTCCCAGGGTCACGCGGAGCCAGGCACCAGCTCCACGAACCCAGCGCCAAATGGGGTTTGGTTAACTCACTGCAACCTCTGAACGTCAGCGAGCTCTCCAAGACTGTGACAACTTGCCCGGCTTTTATGCAAACTGCAATTTCCACACTGGTTTAGACAAGCCTCGGCACCGCTTGTAGCATCTTTTGCAGGCAGCCTGAAGAAGCCCTCTGTGATGCACGGTGTTAGCACACGCTTAGGTGTAAGCGCCCTCCTTCTCACCGGGGCTTTGCTCGTGTGGAGCAGCTTCAGCAGATCCAAAGTCACCCCCTAACTGCTCACCAGTCCACGAGGCGACCGAGATAGCCTAGCCCAGATCAGAACTAAATAAAAAAAGACTGCAGTTAGCTCCTGGAAAAACTGATACGTGTGGAAGTAATCGCTGGAAAACTGGCAGCAGAAAGCGAAGCGAAATGCAAAAGCCACCCTGGCCAGTCCGTAGGTCATCTCCTTTGCAGATAAAATCTCAGTTTTGAAATGCTTTGTGAGCGCACAGCAACCCGGGGGGGCAGGCTGGATTTTCCCTGGGAGCAGCCCAGAGCCAGGCACGGCAGTGACAGAGCGCTGAGATCAGGGGGGCCGTGGCCTTGCTGCTGGCATCCCAGCCAGGTGCTTTGTGCTTCTTCCAAATCATTTTGAGACCTTACAGACCTCCCCCTCCTGCTTCTCCTGTCCTGCATCCAAGCAGGGACAAATCCCACAGGTTTATGCACTGCCTGGCCACAAGGCCCCAGCTTCCCCAGGCTTGTCAGACTCCCGTCATTTACCCCAGCCTTCGGCCCTTCTCCCACCCTCCAGAAACCAATCACCACCAGTTAAAGTATAACTTCCACCTGCCTTTGGAAGGAGGGAAGCCAGCGCAACTTTACTGCCTTTAAAGGGCTGCCAGCAGGGCGAAACATTCCCCAGATAAGGTGGAGAACAGTGCTCAGGTTCGCCCTCCCGAAATGACTCACGGACAGCAGCCAAAGGTCGCGGCAGCTGCCCCAAAGTGCCTGCCAGGGAGCTGTCCTGTCCCACTGGGGTCGTACAAGCAAAGGGGTTTGCACAGACACCACGTTCCTACAGGGGAATTGTTCAAGCAGCACTGATGGTTTCACCAGGGGAACAGCACTTAAAGGGTTTTGAACAGGGCCGGAGGCTGCTCGTGCACCCCATGCAGGAACACGCAGGGGAACTGCTCGGGGTCATTACGGGCTGTTCTCACACTGCCCCTTTTCAGCTTCCCAACAGCCGTTCCACCAACTAATTTTGCCATTTATTGTGACTTTCACAGCACTGGCTGTTTGACAGCTGGAGCTGCCGGAGTCATGGGGTGAGTTTCCACTGAAAAGGAAAAAAAGAAAAAAAAAAAAAATAGAGAAAAGCTTCCAGAACTCCTTCCCGAAGCAGCATTTGACAATCAGAACGCTAAAGTGCAAAAATTAAACGTATCTACATAAACCCACGCCGGTCACATGCCCGAGGAGCCTCACCCAAGAATTCTAACTATTTCGATAGGTGATGCACACAGCTTCTGCAGGCTCCTCCTCCCTGCCTGGGTGCTGAGACAGAAATTTCCTCCATACGTAACCTTCTGGGAAGCCAACCCTTGGACCAGCTCAGCACCGCTGTGCTCAGCGCCCTGCCTGGCTTTTGCCCCGTGCAGTGATAAAAGCTGGCAGCCCCACGAAGGATTCATGCAGGCGATGCTGTAAGCTCAGGCAGAAATACCTCCGCGGGAGTTTAGGTCAGCGATCGATGTTCTCAGCCGGTCAGTACTTCTTCATTTTCCAAAAAAAATGGGGAATACAGCGACGGTGAGCATAGCATCATATTCTCCAGCTCGGATCTCCCTTTGGAAATGGTCTGAGTGACATCAGGAGCCTGGAGCGCACACAGACCACGCAGAGCTGACAAAGTGCTGCATGCCACTGCTCGGCACCTCTGCTATTTGCACTTACAACCAACGCACAGAATTTGCTAGGATAAGGGCAGAAGGTAACTTAACCAAAAGGAAAAAACAAAGCCAATCCCCAATAAACAAACAGCTTCTTATGGACTTGAAAAAACCCCAGCCTGCAGTCCTCGGAGTGCCCCGTGAGCGCGGCAGAGCCAGCGGGCTCCTCTCCACCACGGAGCCGAGCGAACTAAGACCACATCCTATATTAGTCACTCCATTGTTTAAGGAAAAATGCATCCCAGGGAAAGAGAAGGACACAGTTCTTTGTTTTGTATGAAATTAATCCCTCTCTTGCCCCGAGGCCAGACGGATGCCCGAGCAGCACTGCCAGCTGCCGAAGCCCCTCAGCAACACCACCGCTGTCCCTGCAAAGGGGATGCTCCATGGGGAGAGACACCAACAGCCCCAAATCCAGCGGGGGCACAGGTCTTTCCCCACACTCGCTGGATGCCAGCTCGCCCAGGCCACGCCGTGCCACGCATCCCCCAGCTGTCCTCCAGCAGCAGCCCCGAGCAGCACGAGTTATTTTAGACACAGCATCCTCACCGGGTATTCCACTAGATTATACACTGACGCAGGCATTTAGGGTGACCAGAACAAGACGTTTGTCCAAACTGCCCAGGGACAGTGCTCTGTAATCAGCTGGAAACAGCCACGCGCCTGTCCGGCCCTGCACAAAGCATCCCTGCCTCTGCTCTTGAGGGACAGGCTTGCTGCTCGCAGCAGATCCCCTTCCCTTCCTCATCTCCTGGTTTCAGGCAGGAGACAGCCTCAGCATCAGTGACACATCCAGCAGCAAGCACCTAAGTCTCTGCAGCCTCTGCTGATCCCAACACTTTCAGCACCCTTCACCCTGCTGCCCAGTGCTCTGCCTTTCCTCCAGCCACCCTCAGCCTCCAGCAAAGCCCCACTGGGCTGTTCCTCTGCAAGCCTGAGCCCCAGGAGCCCCCTCCTGTATCCCTGATGCCTGAATTGTCAACTGGGAGCAGTGCATGCACCTTTGGGAAAGGAGGGATACGGCTGCTCTTTGCAAATCCCCTGCTATTTATAAGAGAGTTTTTCTCACGGTTATTCCGCAGCCCAGGTCCTCGCCTCCCCAGTTTAACCTGTTTGGAGTTACCTTACCCCCCTTTCACTTACGCATCCAAGTAAATAAATATATAAATACAACCAAGACATCCGTGTCTGTCATCAGTTTGGGCTAATGCCCATTTAGTGCAGGATCTGCACCATGGGAATACGAGAAGTTTCTCATTAAAGTTTTTTTTGAGAGCGCGGTATCTGCATGGCTTTGTTTGTGTTGAGGGAGTGGCTGGATTTTCGGCAGCCTCTTTTTCAAAGGCTTTTTGTTAACAACTAAATGAAAAACCCCAGAGTTGAGGTTTTCCCCTTAAAAAAAGCCACTGTGATTAGGGAGGGATATGAAGAAAGAGAAGCCGGCCCCTCTCTTCCCAACCTAATTGTACCAAGGCACTGACTTTCGGGTTCCAAAATTACAGATGTATAATCCAAGACAACCAACTCTTTCGTCAAGGATTAGCAAAACCATGTAAAGCTGATTCCTCACTCAAATGCCTTGCAATTGTAAGTGCATCTGTTCCACAACAGCTTTCTTGTTTGTTTGGTTTTTTGTTTGTTTGTTTGTTTTATTTTTTGTTCTGTTTCCCTTTCGAAGACAGGACACTTAACGTTGCTTTCGCACCACATAACGAGTGATGTTGTTTAGTCTAATAAAGGCCGCTTAATGAAAACCAACAAATATGTTTACGTTTCTTTCTTTTAAGTTATGGGACAAGCCTCTGAAATATAAAAACAGGAACTGTTCTCAGTCAAAAGCCAAGACTGTAAAAATGTAACCCAAAACATCAGGACCTGAAAAAAAAAAAAAAAAAAACACAACTATTTTGTTTCTGAAAGGTTTACTAGGGGCAGTTAAAAATATATATGAAGGCTTAAAGAAGCTTACTAACACAAAACAGTCCAGCACAAGTGATGCCAAAGCCAGCAGCAGGGACTAGCAGAGAACGGTGCCATCATTCCAGCAGAGCAGCTCTGGAAAGCGCTGCCAACGTCAGAGGAGGATGGATGGAAGGTCTGACCTTTGGAAAATGAAAGGTGGATCTGGACAAAAACAGCCCCGCCGCCCCGAGCCATGCTGCTCCGACAGGGCCAAGAAGGATGCTGGCCCACCTAGCTGGTCTGGAAGTGAAAAGAAAAGGGGAAAAAAAAAATAATCCAAGGCTGCCAGCATACCAGCCCAGGGTAAAGGCTGCCAAGCTGCTCTGGAAATAGGCAGCCTCTGCCATGGTTCTCCATCAAATCAGCAGAAAACAAATTCTGGCCAATAGCCCAGGCTCAGGTTTGTTGCCCAACAGCAGATCCTCGCAGAGAAGCCCAGACTGAAACCGGGGCACACATTTCATACAGGGACCTCCAGACGGAGAGAGAAGCCTCAACGAGGGGCACAGCTCGCCGCAAGCAGTGGTGCAAGCCCTACGCACAGTGAGAAAGCAAAATATTCAGCGTCAAGAGACAAAGGGAATGATGATAGCAGTGAAAATGGTGTTTTCCAGGAGCTGCTCCTGCACTCAGCAGTGCTGTCGCTCAGCGCCGAGATGCTGCTGCCACCATCTCACACACGGTGCCTCTGGTGACAGCGGGAAACTTCATCCAGCACAGCAAGGGTGATAACGCTCAGTTTCTAAAAGGCTTTTTTTGTTTTTGTTTTTGTTTTTTTAAGCTAGAGAAAAACCCTGCAGAAATACAGACCCAGAGGATCCTGGATTTTGCTGCTCCTGGAGCTGGTACTGGAGTGGGAGGGTGCTCGGGTATGAGGGCTGGTGCTCAGCCCGGTCTGTCTGATCCCAGCGATGAGATTGTTTCTACAAATTCATGGCACCTGTGCACACAGAACCACTATTCCATGCTTTTCATCACAAAATTTAAGTTGCTCGAAGCCCACACAGATCAAAAACCTGCATGCTTTGATTTATGGAGTTCCAACTGAACTAAGAGATCATGGGGAGAAAAAAGAAGGGAAAAAAAAGCTGAAATAACTAACAACTATAGCATATGTCCTGAGTAAAGAATGCAAATAAGAAACTTAGTCAAATTAAAGAAACAAAACAAAACACACACACATCAATAGAAGTCCTAAGGATGCCACCGCTGCCCACACTCGGACACTGCTAATTCAGTAGAAAATGCCCCTGAGGCAGCAGCATCTTCTCAGCTTCCTTCAAACTGTGCGATGCTGAAACATGCCAAATTGGGAACTTGTTGGCCCAGATCACCCGTTCTGCACAGCCACAAAAACGCTGCTCAGAAGATTTTTACAACTTCGTGTCGCTGCCTTTGGTAACCGTCTCCCTGCGTGCGCACCCACCGTGAAGAAGCAGGATATTTCTCAGGCATCAGAGAGACAGAAATGGTCGAAGATTCATGAACAATCACAGCCTGGACCAGAAAAAGATGACTCCCAGAAAAATGAAACACGTTTTGCTCTTGATGGTTGGGCCTTCAAACCTGCTAAGAGGTTAATTTCACATTTCCAACACGGCACACAGAAGGGGAATCTTAAACCTCGCAACAGCAGCTCGATAATTCACTCATGCAGAAGTTGTAACTGTCTTAGAAAATACACTGAAACAGCGCACAGGATGGTGTTAACATCTTATTTTGCAATCCTGTTGAAAGACTGCTCGTAATGAGACTTTAATTGTGATTTAATTGTGCTGTGATCTGACTGGCCATAAAGAGGGAGCCCGGAGTCCCATCACAATGGGTGGAAGGATTAACCTTACTGAGGAAAACATAATCCCGTTTCATGCCATTAAAAGGCTTGTATTAATTCCTGAGCATTTTTATGGTACAGGGACATGGCAGCTCGGCTCCACCGCCCATCCCGCAGCTCTGTGGAGGACAGGCACCTAAATCCTGACAAGTACCAGACTGTAAATGCAGGCAGGGCGATGATAAGGTCTTCCTACCAGCACTATTTCAACGGGCAGACATACACGTTTCGTGACTGTTAAACGAAGTAGCACTTTAAAAAGAGAAGATGACTGATTTGTAACAAAATATACGAGAAGCGATGCGAAAAAGAGATTCTGTCTTCTTTTATTTGACGTTTCGGTAGTGACTCGCCCTGCCTAGTGCTCATCCCAGAGGGTCACTGTCGAAAACAGGCCTTGTAAATCTAACACGCATGAACATCTCCAAATTTCTGGATGGCAAACCTTTCACTCCACTTCAAATCCACTTAAGGCCTCAAAGAATTTGGGTCAGCCGGAAAAAACGCTTACAGAATTCACCGTGCCAGCGAGCGGCACGCGGCTGCCCCACCAACAAAGGAGAATGCTTTTTGGAGCTCACGCCTGATGCTGCAGAAACCAACTCCTGGGAGCGATGAGAGCTCACTGCATTTCTCCCCATCTCCCCCGGCAGCTTTTCCCTCGAGCAGAGGCAGTCAAATGCCCCAAACAGCCCGCACAGGCTCTGCTGCAGCTCACGGAGGTGCGGATGCAATGACGGGCATGGGCGCATCACAGAACCACAGAACTGGAGGGGTTGGAAAGGACCTCAAGAGATCAGCGGGTCCAACCCCAAGTGGTGTAACCTACTTAGTGCAAGGTGCCCAGCGGTGCTGTGCTGCTTCCCAGAGTTGGCAAAAGTACTGGATGCACACAAAGTTACAGATGCACCAACCTTTTTTATTTTTTTTCGTGTTCTATACTTAAAATCAAAAGGAGTATACCACTCGTCTCACCAACCCTGTCTGGGAAAAAAAATAAATAAATAAAGAAGGCCCAAAGACCAGCTCATGGAAACTTTCTGGAAGAAGCAGTTTTTGTTCACGTTGGTCGATGAAGCTGATTTCAACACTCGGCGCTTGGCTCCTGCAGCGAATGCCAGCCTGACACCAAAGTGCACAACCACTGCACCGAGCCTTACGATTGATCTCAGGGTCAAGTTAATGTTTGAAAAGAAACCAATGCAGCTGATAGCACACAGTAAACAGTGACTGTTTCTGTTTGGGATCACACCTGCCCGTTTGCCCTGAATGTGGATTTAAAAACCCAACCATGTAGCTCCAAAATACCAGGGAAATTATTAATTGCATGAACTGATTGAAATATCTCATGGCTTCAAAGCAACTGGTTATGGAGGGCTTAGGATCCTGAAAGAGACTTTTCAAGGAAGCCAGGAGTTGAACAAAGAACTGAGAAACATTTTAAGTAAGTGTATGAAAACATGGGCTTTGACAGATCTCCTCACCAAGCATCTGGCTTGGGAGCATCTGGCACAGGTCATCGAACCAAAGAGTACAAAAATACAAGGCCATAAGCTAAAACTTCTCTGAACGTGTCTGTGCTTCCTTCAGGAGATGAAAAGCCCAAATATCTTTCCTGAAATGAAACACGATCGATCTGTGGTAGGCACGGCACAATGAAGTTCTGCTCTGTTCTGCCCAACTCTGCGAACCGGGACACATGAAAAAGAAACAGGGTGCCTGATTTAAAATACTGCCACTTTCTCCTGACTTATCTCAGCGAGCTGTTTTGGATGATGTGAATTACATTCAAGGAAACCACAATGTTAGCAACGCAGCCGAGAAACCATCGTGTTAAGGCACTGCAACTCTTCCACGGGAACACACTACCACGGCTCCTATAATCCAATCTATTAATTCCATACTCTCTGACCAAGCAATAATAAAATTGCATTTATTAACTCCACAGGAGTTAATTGCCAAATCCAGCAGAATTTAGGCACAGATGTAAGCTGGAAACAGTCATAAAAGCACCGCGTGTTAACGGAGGTTTCTTTCACACGTTTGACAGTTCTGTAAGTTACTAAGAGACATGACAGCAGGTTCTTCCTCTCTCTCCCCAAACCCAAGCAACTCTAGCAGTATATATTTTTTCTCAAATATAATACCAAAAAAGGGCACATATGGGGAAGAGAAAGGAAAAAGCTTTAAGTTCTCCATTTTTCCTCACTCTCACAGGGTAAGCGAAGGACCAAGAAATCCCACACGAGCAGTATTAAATGCAGTTATTCCAATTCATATACGTTCCCCATTTTTGTACTTTGTGGGAGCCCATTCAAAGTTACAACTCACAAAAGCAAAAGAAAATACTGGACGCGGACCTGTAAGTCTATAAACCTGACTTTAATGACAAAGCAAGTGCACGGCTTGTTCAACCTTTCTTTCACATCCCAGCCCCTTGCCATCCACTCAGCGCAAGGTCAGAACAGTTATTCTCTCTGTTCAGGCTGGCAGATGACTGACTCATTTCGAGTAAATTTCCTGTTTTTCCAGCCTTGTAAATGTCATACGGAATAGACCAGGCAATAAAACGTGTATGTTTCCAGGCTAGGATTGCCCTAACACTTCAGCACCGGCTGACCGGGCACTAGGAACTGGGAAGAGGAGAATCAGAGCTAAACATATGTTTACAATTTCATCTTCACACTCCTTCGCTGTCTGCTCTATTGCCACACACCTCCTGCTGAATGACAGCCGCCATCCCCATAACGAGGTTTTTAATCAACGTAGAAGCAATGCATTTTAATTAAAGCCCTCTCCTTTCCTAGGCATACACTCCTGATCCGTGAGGGAGTTCCCTGCTCTGTGCAGAGCAGCGCACGGACGCCCAGCTCTCACCGAGGGAGGCACACGGAGAGGCTTTCAGACCACAGAAGTACTTAATGACTGAAAAAAGGGGGATTTCTGTGAAGGAAAGAAGGAAAGAAAAGCAAACAGCCCTGCAGTAACCAGGCTTGGCTCGGGACGGGGGCGGCGCAAGGCTCAGGTGCCTGCCCTGGCTCCAGGCAGGGCTTTCAGCCTTTTCTCCCACGTTCCAGGTAAGCCCAACCAGCATGCTGAAAGCCAGCTGTCTGCCTCTCGTTTTGACCCTCCCGGAGCTAAGACACTTTTCCTAACACATTCTGTCCTTTCTGGTGTATTCCCGGGACAAGTTTCTATTTACACTAAGCAGCGTTTCCAAAATAGCCCAAAGTTTAATGGCAAACTCCTTGCGGGGAATGACCCCCACACCTTCCGTCACCCACCGCCACCGCTCCCGTTGCAACATCGCAGGCTGCATTTTAACACCTGCTAAAGCGATCAGCACACAAGAAAACCTGCCCCATTTCCTCATACTTTTCCCCAGCTTCCTCTCCCCCTCCGTCCTGGGCGCTCCCCTCCTCGCTTTCCTATCAAACGGAGAAAACACAGGAGGGAGCACAGACATTTCTCCGGAGAGGACAGTTTTCTTGGAGGTTTTCTCGGAGGTCTGGCACTCAGCTGGGGCCATCCCACAGGCTCCAAACTTCCCAGCAGAGCCGTGCTGAGGGGCTGGAGCACCTTCACCTGCCTGCTGTGTGTGTCCTGGCTGAGGGGACGGGGACCCAAAGGGACAAGGGTCCCGCCATAGGTGTGTGGCTGTCCCCTCATTGCGGGTGGCAGCCCACCAGCACTTTTTGGAGCAGGGTCAAGCCGGCACCCAGCAGCATGGCTGCTCCAAAGGATACTTGGAGGCAGGAGGTGGGCACCTCTGCCCACGTTGGCCCCAGGACCCCTAGCAGTGTCCTCATGGTGGAAGTCACTCGCTGGGCTTTGGGGCACAACTCTGGGCTGCGTCAGGGTGCAACGCACCCGTCCCTATCTCCGTGGGCACCTCGGCGCACAGCCATGGGGAGCACAAACATGCCCACGGGGCCACGCATGGCTCCCCCAGCCGCCCCTAAAGCACCCCACGGTGCCACGAAGGGCAAAGCCACCCTCTCCACCCACCCCTTTCCCCCTCGCACCTTGTCTGACGGCCTTGACCACGATGGGCTCCTGGCAGCTGCGGATCACCTCCAGCACGTCGTAGCGCGGCAGCCCGGAGACGCGCACCCCTTGCACCTCCAGCAGCAGCTCCCCCTCGCTCAGCGCCTCCTCGCCGCCCCCCGCCACCACCGCGCCCGCGTAGGGGAACTCGCCGTGCTCCGCGCCCCCCAGCAGCACGAAGCCCAGCTGCCCCCCAGGCCCCCTGCTCAGGGCGCACTGCCGCACCCGGCCGGCCCAGTGGCTCTTCTTCTGCACCACCCGCGCCATGGCGCTGCGCGCTTAAGCAGGTGCGCGGGGGTGCAGAGCCGATGCTTCATAGACCAGACGGTGCAGAGCCCTGTGCTGAGCCGAGCCGTGCTGGCCGCTCAAGGCATCCCAGCCGCCGCCGCCGCCCTCCCCAGCGTGGCTGCGCGGCCGCGGAAGGGAGCGCGCCGCTCAAAAAGGAAATATAAAAAAAAAAAAAAGGGGGAGGGTAGGGGGGGGCGGAATGGAAAATGGAAAATTAAAAATCGGAAGACGGGAAGTAAAAGTTGGAGCGGAAAGGAAAAGTCGAAACGAAAAAACGGAAGGAAGAAAAAAAAAGAAAAAGGAAAAAAAGGAAAATGAAAAAAAAAAAAAAAGAAAAATGGGGAAAAAAGAAAAATGAAAAAATAAAAAATTAAGATAAAATATTTCAAAAATAAAAATTAAAAAATTAAAAATAACAAAAGAGAAAAAAAAAAAAAGGGACAAAAAAAGAAAAAAAAATTTCAAAAAAAAAAAAATCACAAAGTGCTCCGGCAGCAGCTCCCCAGCAGCAGACCCGGCTCCTCCTCGCCCTCCCTCTCCCGGCCGCCCCGGCCCCAACCCCGCCGTGCTCCCCCTGCCCCTTCCCCGTCCCCGCTGTCCCCGCCCGGTGCCCGCCGTCCCCCCTCTTGTTTTGTTCCCCTCGGCTCCGTCCCGCTCCGCGCCGCCGGCGCCTGCGCCCTGCCACGGCCCGCCCCGGCCCGGCCCCCGCCCGCATCCCCGCCCCCGGCCCCGCACCGAGCTCCCCCCCCCCCACCGCGGTTGGCCGGGCCCCCGAGGGTCGGGGAAGGGGAAAGGGAAGGGTCCTGAGCTGGTCCCGGGGGGCTGCAGCCCCGGCGCGATGCCCACGGTGCGGGGGGAGCGTAGGAAAAGTTGCGCGTGTGGTGCCAGCGCTGCGGGGATGCTCCGGGCTCTGCTCTCCGCTTCTGGGGGCTTCAACTTAGGGCAGCACCGAAGTTTGGGGAGTTTGGGTTCCCGTTCAGTTGGTCAGAGCTGTGGTGGGTTGGAGGACAGGCATCTCTCCCTCCACCCTTGGATCCATCCATCCACCCGCCCTGGGATCCATCCATCCTGCTGCCCTCGGCCCCAGCTCTCCAAAGTTACTCAGAACCACTGCAAAAACTCCAACGGGGGAAATAAGTGTGTGTGTGTGTGCAGCCAGCTGTCCCTTCCAGGTCGTGCTCCGTGCTTCCAAACCTGAAAGCCAGGCCTCGTTCCAAGTGGTTTATGCATGACCGAACCCCTTCCAGCAAGGAATTCAGCTGTCAGATGTGTGCCTGCCCTATTTTGCTGCTCATCCGGGCTGAGAAGTGACCTAGTGAAACAAAGAGCCCTGTCCTGCTCCCTGCGGTGCCCTCATGGGCTCCCTGATGGCACAGCCCCGGGACTTTTGCTGCTGCCCACATTGCTGTCACCCCACATCTTTCCAGCCACGTGTGTACCCAAATGATCTGCGATGCTGGCAGCTTGGGGCACACAGACCCCAAAAGTGGGTGACAGCAGTGCCTTCCCTGCCCTTCCAGCTGTCCCAGAGGAAGGAGGGAACCCTGTCCCCTGGAATGGGGACGCTCTGCCCACTGCCACACAGCACAGTTCATGGGATTCTCAAGCTCATGAAGTTGGGAATGAAGGGAAATGCAGGAAAAAGTCCTGAAATCCAAGTTCTCTGCTGTGCCCAGTGCCTGGCTCCTTCCAGCTCTCTGGAAGGTTTCTTTCTACTCAAGGCTTTACCACTTTTCACGCTTAAAGCTGAGCTGATGCTCTAGCTGGCGGCAGCCGTAGCTGCCTTTCAGCTGCTTTGGCTGGCTTTGTAACCAGCTACCCAGTTTGTCACTTTTCAGATCAGGGCACGCTTTTTATGTTGCCTTGACCAGTAAAAGCTGGATCAGCAGTCAGGCTAAATCCTCCAGGGAATAAAGGCAGCAGCGTGGCCGAAGGGAAGGGTTTATGCCTCAGCTGCATGCCAGCTGCAGGTTGTGTCACTCGTCTGAGGTCACAGCCCAGGGAGGCTCCCTCCTGCTCACGGCCAGACCTGGGTGTGACATTTTTATCACCGCCGTTTGCGTGGGGTGTGATGTGGCAGCCCCACAAAGCCAGAACTCAGCTGGGACCCATGTGAGCATCGCATGCGTTGTGGCTGCCCTGACCAGATCCCGCAGCACCACTCCAGCCTCAGGGGAAAATAATCGAAAAACACCATTTAGAAAAACAATTTAGCTAATAAAATTTATGATAGGACAGATTTCTGAGGGCCATTTTTTGTTTGCTCACAAACACTGCAACAGTAACGTATGTGTGATCTGTTCCCATCCTAATCCTACCGCTGTGCTCATGTCTGGGCCACCGTGTTCCCAAAATTGTTCTTGCCAGTAATTAACAAACTCGCAAAGCTTAAGCAGAAGTTTCTTTTGATTTTAGGGCTCTCTCTTCAGTTTTCCTCTGTGCGTGCTATGTTTGACTGACTTCCTTCCATCTTCTGCCAGCTGCGTCCAGTAGGGATCCAAAGTTCTAGTATTCTGCCCTGCTTTTTGCAAGGGTCTCTAAGTGCTTTATAAATGTTAATTAACAATGCTTCACCTGGGATGATGCCTTCTTCCTCCTTCAGAGGAGGGCTTGCACACTTTGAGCCCCTCTGCAAATACAAAATAGCAGCTAAAATGGCTCTTTCAGAAAGGACATTGACCCGCAGTCTTGGTCTCATAAGCATCTCTGAAATCTTACGCTGTGTCCTGGATTTTACAATGGGTCAAAGTTCTCAAAGTTTTGATGAGAAAAACCATGGTTTTTACTTGTGTTGGGATGAAACGTTACATTCAGTTACTGAGAACTTTGTGGGTCTATCAGAGTTCAGAGCCATACAGTCCCACCAGAGAGCATTAAAAAAGATCATAATGATTAAGGCTATAAAAAAAAAAGTACAGATTACTTAATAGAGCAGAATTCATTTTTAATTTCCAGCTAAAACCCAAACCCTCTTTGACATCATAGGCCTGGAGGCTTCAAAAACCCTGAGCATGTAGACATAAAGAGACTTTAAACAAGGTCTAGCCTTCCTGACATCAAGGTTTCCTGTCGGTACACTCATGCTGCTAGCATCTATCAGTAGGAAAGCCATGTTTTGCTGCATTTCCCAAACAGGAATTTCTGTTCACAGCAATCCCAGCACACTCCTGCCAGAGAGAAGTTTTCTGCATGGGGTCCAGGTTTCTCTACAAGCTGGTACTGCTGCTCCATCCTGAAAGGCAACACCTTGAACAGGACTTCACCAGCATCCCACTGGCAGGGATGCTGCTCCAGCCCATGGCATGTGCTACAGGAGACCGAGCAACTCTGCGACCACAGGATCCCAAGAAAAAGGCAGCTCACCCCTTGCTGGGATCCACCACATCACCTTTCTCTACAAATTTATTTCAATAATTTCACACACAGCAGCATATAAAGCTGAAGATCAATCTCATAACCATATTAAGACACTCCGGGGTGTATTTCATAGGGCCATTAATATACTTTTGGGTGGTTAAAGTCACCCACAGCATAAATTAATGGCTTCATAAAACATGCTCTGTCATATCGTACAGCTTAAATAACACAGCAGGCAGGGCATCTTGGGGATGTTGTCACACTTCTTGGGCAAAACCCAAGGGCAGAGAGCAGCCACCTGGATGTGGGCCTCGGGGTGACCCGCAGAGAGCATGAAACCAGCAGTCATCTTAAAGAGCAAGATTTTAAAAAAATCCTACACATGAAGGAGTGTGGATCTCATTAACTTTCATTAGCATTTGTGCCCCTGAGTTCATTAGCTTCTTTCAGACACATCTTCCCTGCAGAAGCTGTTGCCGTTCCAGGATGTGATTGCCGTGGGTGCGGCTGTTTGGCAAGGACCGAGTCAGTCTGTTCCCAGCCTTGTAAAGCTCCCGAGAAGTCCAGAGCGGAGGGGATAGGGCACAGCCTGTTGGTTATATTAAGGATCAGATTTACTTTGCGAGGGAAGGCTGAGCCTGCCACATGTTTCAACTTTCCAAAAGAAACCTGAAGGAAACCTCCCCACGGTATCCATTTTGGGCAGCTTTTGTGGGAGTGGAGGTCTGGTACACATAGGAGCATTTACCACTAATAGTTTCAAAATGGAAAAAAAATCCTGACTTTTCTAGTCTTTCTTGTCTGTGATCTCGTCACAGAAGGAGCAAGTTCCTGCCCCTAGTCTGGTACATATTAAGTTTTACCACTTCACATTCTTCTCTGGGAATTTTTCTTTTGCTATTTTAATGGGCCCACATGAGCTAAGAGGGACTTTTCAGTAGACAATAGCTTTGTCCTGCTAAGATAAGCTATCCTAGCTCATCTGTGTCAGCTGATAAGCCTCCTCCTTTCTGCTTCTGGAAAAAGAAGGGCTTACCTCTGATTTCTGCCATTAGAACTCAGCAGCAGCTGCCCAAGACACCAACACTGCCCGCTTTCAGTTCAGACCCTGAAAGTCCCATCCTCTCCTTTGTTCCTTCTCAGAGGTGTCCATCTCATGAGTTCATTTGACAATAAAACTAGACACAAAGGCTCTGCTTCTCCAAGCTAACTGGCACACAGGACTGAGGCAGTACAGTGTCTTGCTTGTTGCCTCTCCCATGCAGGATTTTTCTCAAATGTGAAGAGTCAAAGCCCAGAATATTAATAGCAATACCATGTACAGAACAAACACTAGAAATCCCTTTTCCCTGTAGAAACTGACAGGGAGGAAGATTTCAATGACAGAGAACTGGTTTTGTTCTTGAAAAAAAAAAAAAGTCCAGGTGCCCTCAATACAATTAAAAGAGAAAAAAAATTAAGTTGTCTTGTCATCATGAGGCATGATGACAAGACAGGACAAGGATTTGGGGAGGAGTTCCCCCAGAGCAGTACCAACGCACCCTTTCTTCAGCAGTGAAGTAGCTGGGAGGTCCCTCTCTGGGTCACACTTGTAATTCTGGCAAAAGCCACAACAGACGAGGCAGCAGCACGGCCCTGATCCTGCAGCCATCTGGGGACTGGCTTTGCTTTGCTCGTGAGAGTGATTTACAGGCATCAGACAAGCCACATGTGTAAGGCTGAGCACACACATAAATGTTCTCAGAAGCAGAGCCAATTAACACACCACAAGATATCATTCAGTGATTTGGAAGATATACAACCCTGTCTTGCTTTTTGAAGCAGCGAAGCAGAAGAATTCATCGTGGTGTCTGATGTTGTATCTTCACAGAAATGGCCCTGATCTACTCTCTCTTTGCTGGTCCTGTAAAAGCATCTTCATGCTAAAGCAGCATCTACTTCACATTCAAGCTTGATCCAAAAAAAGCAGCATCTTGGATGCGAGGCGCTACCCCTGCAGTGCCTTACCCCCTATGGAAAGATTATGATCATCATTGCTATTTATATATAATAATGGCCAGAAGCCTTGGCTGGGATGAACGGCTCCCAGGGCTGACTCTGGTGAACATCAAGGGAGATGCTCCTCTTCTCCAACCAGCTCCAAAGAGGGACTCGGGGCCTGGGAGCAGGTCAGTGGCAGTCAGGCTTCGGATTCCTGACTCCTTGCCTGGTGTCCTAATATTAGCTCGCATTGTCTCCCAGACTGGTGTAATTCTTTCACATGAACCACAGGCCCAAATTAGCATGTCTCGCTGCATAATCTGCCAGACCATCCTGCGCGCTAAATTAATCAGGGACTGAGCAAACATCATGGGAACAGCTCTCGTATATTGTATGTGGGCTAAGCTATTCCTACAGCATTGTTTGCTTTCTATTTTCCTAGCATCATCACCCAAGTACGTTGGGCCAGATCCTGGAGCGTTGGCTGTGCACTCCTTCCTGCTCCAGCCCCGCATTTCTCTGCAGCACGGTGAGGAGATGAAAGCCAGCTCTGCCGGGAGCGAGCTTCGGGAAGAAGTGCTAACAAATAAACTCCAGTTGGGCGGCAGATGAGCAAAGCGAGAAGCAAGCGGGAGCGCGAGGGCTTGTACGAGCGCCAGCCTGTCCTCACGGAACATGCCGGCCCCCTCGGTGTGGTATTTACAAGCTTCCTTCCTTGTTTCGCAGTCAGCACGCTGACAGGTTTTCCTCCATCACATGGACATCTTATCTCAGGGCAACTTATAGAGAGATCTGGCTTCCTCCTGCCACTGGTCTCATCCTCCTCTCACAGAGCTCACCCAGCCTCCTACCCCTGTGAGGCCTGAACCAGCAGAGAGATGGAGGAAATGGCACAAAGCCCCATTGAGGCTCGCCCAGCCCATGGGTCGCTCAGGAAATAGTCATGGCCTCCTGAGCTCCTCCACAGGTGATGGCACTGGAGGTCTGGCCTGCGGTGTCCTTGGGGTGCCCGCCAGCACTATAAGGCCGCTAAGTCACGGGACTGGTTTCGTGATGTGCCCACAGGGCAGCAGGAAGCCGAGCAACTGGTTGAACACCATCCCTTCCTGGCAGCAGGACTAGTGCCGTCAGCCAGCCATGAAAGATGAACCGCGTCCCTGGCAGGCTCCATGAGGAAGCAGCCCCACCTCACTGCTCAGCCCAGTGGAGGTTGAGACGTCCACAGCCTTGCCCGGCCCACTGCCACCTGCCAGACCCATCACAGGCAGCTACAGCAATGGGGACAAATCCAAATACTGTCCCCATCACACTGCAGGGACAGCTCAGCTCCCCATGCTGAGCCCTCAGCACGAGGTCATGGAGGCTTTCTACAACCCCAAGGCTGCAAAGCCCGATGCAAGAAGCACATCCATATGGCACCAGGAGGTTGGAGATTGCCTCTCATATATCTGAGCCACATCTCAGCACTATTTTACTCTTTTTTTTTTTAACTGCAGTAGAATTAAGTTTTAACACTCCTGACTTGTATCAAATGAGCTTTTATTTGAAGATCCGGATCCATGGAAACAGAACCGCATTGCACAGTGACAGACAGTTCACTGCCCAGCAGAGAACCAGAACTGGAAGGAAGCAGCCCACTGGAGGATAACCAGCCAGGAACTACTGGTGCCTGCTCTTGTGAGCTGCTGCTCCCCAATTACTCCTTGTAGACAACATCTAAAACGAGAGAATCATCCTTGCACTATTATGACATTGGTTATAAAGCTGCTCCTGGCATATACAGTCCTCTTTTCCATCGCCTCTATGTGTCACCAGGCCCTACATACAGCTCTGCTGGCTGGAGATGAGTCGTGTTCGTCCTCCACAGTATGACGGGGATTAGACTCAAGGCAGAGTAGAAGGTTTGCTTTGGACGAGGTCCAATTTCAGCATGTCGATAACTTATAAAAACACATTGCTATCCAACCAAGCAAGTTTCAGTTCCTGGATGATTCAGCAGCAGCACTACAAGGAAATATGGACTTGAAAAGTTCCCCTAGGAATTCCCACAAAATTCTACATTAAAATAAAATGCTCTCAGCCCAGCAATGGGATGGAAAATGGAAAGCATGATCCTCAGCTGCCATGTCTGCAGGGACCCCTAAGAGCTGGGAAATGTTTATTGGAGTTTCAGTGAGGGGGAGAAGAATGTTTTGGGTAAGAAGGCGGAAACCAGGTAGGGGAAAGCAGCTGAGCAGGAGAAGGAAGGAAAATACAGATCGGGGTTTAGGTCTGGCCAATTTGCAAGGGCAGCAACTTTGTTGTCACTACAAACATGAAAATCTTGTGAGCAGGTAAGAAAGAAGTTGCAGTGAGAAACCTTTAAAAAACGTATTCGGAAGGCAGCCTGAGAAGCTTCAAGTATAAAGATGTGAGGACAGCTCCAAAGCTCATCTGAGCACTTTGGGTTTTGGACGAGATCCATGCCTATTTAAGAAAAAGAATGATAACAAGAAATATAGAAGGAAAAGTGCCACACAACTGCCCAATGCTAATTAATTTCTGAAAGGGCATGGCAAGCCAAAGATGAAATATTCATCTCCTCATCTGCTCTGACCTCTTCCAATTCATTATCCTAATGTTAGCTTCAGTGCCACATTCAGCTTTTGCCTGCATGCAAAGTCAGCAGGGACTGGGCGGCCCTCGCTCAAGGTGTAAGAGCTCTTCTGAACACATTTCAACAGGAGATGTAATGAAGGGAACTAAGAGCTATAAAACCACTGCAGTAGCTTTAAGTTACTCCAAACATTGTTACTGGGCAAACTGCTGTTTGGTTGGAAACACTTTCCAAGAGACAGCACATCCCCTACTCCCCTCTCTTATCAGCAGACCCTAACACGCACTTGCCCCATTATGCCCAGAAGTGCTGTGCAAGGTCAGCTGGCAGCTTCTGAGCATCCTGGCGCAGAGCTGCCTCTTCCCAATGTGCCATTTTCCAGCCCATGCTGGGCACAGAGCTTGCGTTCACCAGTGTGCAGCCTTCAGGGAAGTGCTCAGCATCCTCCACAACAACCAATTCCATCCTTCCTTCATAAGGCAAATCCACATACATCTCCCTGAGCAGTACAGACCCAATCCTCCATCGTACAGCCCACAGGACTCCCACCAGCCAGGGCTGGCAGTGGCGCTCAGCCTCTTGAAAACCTCACGTACTTCAGTCTTCCTGCTTTTAATTGCTGCTCAGTGCTGACATTTCAAAAGGATGCTTCTTTGCTCCCTCTTTTGTGTAGAGCCTGGTTGTATTTTTTTTGCTCACTGCTGTCTCTTCCCCAGAGCCCTCACTAATGAATGCAGCATGCTGATGACCTCTCCATTATAAATAGTTTAATATTTTTAAATAAATATGGGATGGTGCCATGATTGTGTGGGTATTTCATCTAGCCTGCAGCACAAAGAGCTGGAGCTGACAAAGACAACCACAGCTTTATTTGCCGTTCTGTTGCTTATTTGTCAGAGAAAGCAAGGAGAAGGGGCCAGTACCCCGTACAGTAACGGATGTGTTATTATAGATGCAGCACAAGGAGCTGCTCCTCATCCCAGGGCAGCAGATGGATGCAATAAAGAGAAAACTTTCTGGTTGCTATTCAGTTACTCGAGATCTACAGTGCTGCAGAACCATTAGCCGAGCCACAGAGTGAATCAGAGGAAGGTGCGTGGCAGGGGGAATTCTGTTATACGATTTTCCACTGCATTGCAACAGAATTAACACATTAGCTTGACATTTAGCTGATATAATTTATTCCTAATAGGGGAGCAAAATTTATCCTGAGCAGTAATATGAAAAATCAAAAATCAAACCAAACCAAATGTGACAATGGAGAAAAGAAAGGGAAAGAGCCCAAGTTCAGGTCAGATTTTGCAACATGTTAATTAAGCTTTCAGCCCAGTAACTTCTGTTGTCCTAATCTCTCTTCCTTCCTTCTGGGTGCATCCAGATTTCCGCTATACAGATCACGGTGGGTTAGATCCAGGCTCGCTCATCCCTCACCACCAGCTTAGCTTCTCAGGCAGTAAAAGGCTCACAGAGAGCTCACCCAAATGGTACCCAAGGGCTCCTCCACACAGGCAACTCCCAGGTGGCATAAAGCCAGTCCTGATGCTCCACATCTTCCATTCCCAGCCCACAGTTTTAGCAAGACACGGGGTGTGAACAGGGACTGCTGCCAACCGAGTAATCTACAGCAATGCAATCCGTCCCCATGGACAAGGAGGAGCAGTGATAGCTGATACCAGCTGTTCCCCAAATGTTTCCCCCAACAAGTCTGCTCCTGGGCTTGAAACCCAGCTCTGAGAGTTGAGAAACCCACGTGTGGTCACACATCTCCTGCAGCCAAACATCGGGTAGGCTGGTAGCTACTCAAAGGCACTAGCCCTGCAGCTGTGGCCTTACACCTTTTGCAAGCCACAAAATGCAAAGAAACTCCTTCCCCCCCAGGTAGTCACCTGAGCTCCCAAGTGCCACATTAAAGCCCCATTAGTTTGGTTTTAACCTGATTTATCCCAAGCTGAAGCCACACAGGTTTTCTGACTCTTCCCTGTGCCACTTCCCTTGATGGCACTGTCCCACCAGCACAGCACGAGGGAGGGAGGAGGGCTCCTTCAGGCACACCACAAGCAATTTTACTGCTGAAATGGGGAGCCCTGCATGCCCAAACAATGCTCATGCATGGCTTGGGACACAGCTGTCACTATTAGGGGCTGCAGAGTAAGTGGGTGCCCTCCCAAGGAACCCATGCAAGCACAGGCAGCAGCAAAAGCTCTGGTTTTCCCAGATTCAGGATAAAAGGAGGAAGAAATGTGTAGTGAAAGAGCCTATTTTAACAAATCAGCCTTGCAGAGAGCAACACAAATCCTGCCTCTGCCTGAGAGCTTGGTGTGAACCCGGCTCGGGAGGACAGCAGAGGTATAATTACATAATTGCCTCTAAAATGCATTATTTATTAAATGCTTCGCATGGTGCCTCAGCAGCTGGGGGAGGCAGTCCCTGCCCCAGGCAGGACCCTCACACCACGCTGCCCATCACACCAGCCCCCACCAGGCAGGGGGTGGCAGCCCCCAGGAGGTGACATCCTGAGGGGACACACAGGTGCCTGCAGCCCTCACATCACCCTTTCCTCCGCCTCCCAGAGGCCAAGCACTTGCATTAGTTCTGGTTCACTAACTGCCTGGATGGAGATTTTATTACATAATGTATGTGTGCATACACACACACAGCCCTGTAGAGCTAAACCTCCTCGGTGAGACAAGGTGGGTGTAAGTGCTCTGTCATTAACCAGCGAGGGGAGGGGGGAGCATTGATTAAGAAAGGGGGGGAAGATAACAGCAATAAACCTTCTTCCCCACAGAACCTGAACCACAGTTCACAAAACATTAAATTTCTAATTATAAAACCCAGGAAGGTTTAATGTAAGAAGTGACTTGCGAGACAAAGTAGAGAGTTTTCTCTCTTCATTAAAATATCCCCTGAGCGTCATTTCTTTGCCCTTAATCATGATCTTTAAGGCTTCCACAGGCAGGTAGATAATTAACACAAATCTCGATCGCACAGCTCTCAGCACCGCAGCTCTGTCCACCAGCCTCAGGTATGCCCAGACAAGGAGGGCAGTTGTATCAGCAAGGGCAGTGCCACACTGTGCCTGAGGGTACAAAGCTCTCCTCTCCCACCCCAGGTGCTGCTGGGCTCCCTCCTCCCTCCAGCCCAAGCTCTGCCCTTTGCCTAAGAGACATTAGGATGTTTGTTCTGGGCCACCAGGAGCAGAGATCCCATCCCAGAGGGAACAAGGTGCGTTTATCATGCACAAGCAGTCACCGCGTGCACCACTGAGCTCCCCTACACGCACAGCCAGCAACAAACTCATTTCTTCCTGAAGCTGAGGATGAAAAATAGGATGTAAAACCAAATTATACTGTTTATGTACATAATTCCCTGTGCATATGTATAAGAGCACGCTCGTGGCCTATCCTGCACTGCATCTGATTCTCATTAGGTGCCTGCGAGCCCTGCTCGGTGGGGTTTTATCGCTCCCAGTGACACAGTTACAGCCGGGCTGCTCGCTCCCCACGTCTGCCCTGGCATGGCTGCACAGCCTGATGAGAGCAGATCCATATCAACACGGCTTCTTAAGTGACAACCCTGTTGGTTATGGGCTAGAAATAAAGCCAGAGCTCTCCAAAATGAGTTCTGTAAGTTGGCTGCTAGGGTTTTATTCACAGTAAGTGGGAGCAGAGCGCAGGAGGCAGAGTCTGGCTTGGCCCCACAGCCCAGCACCAGCCTCCTGGGAGGGTTACACCTCATCCAACCACAGATATGGTGTTTGACTCAGGGGGCAGCTTTCCAGCACAAATCATTTTGCTAATCTATTTTTCTTTCTATGAATTCCAGCAATCCCCCCTCCTCTGTGTGCCTTGGCTGCATCCCCGTACAAAAGCAGATCACAGCACGTTCCCTGGGTAAGCAGGTACAGAGGCACACAGGGAATCTGGCTGAATGGGCACCAAGCCTCAGCTTAAAGAGCTTTAATAGCTTGCTCTTCAAGAAGTTGATGTGAAGAAAGAAATTAGTGTTCTGGGATGGGCAGAAAAGCAGACTGAATTCCTTCCTACATTCTTTGTCACCTTCAATTGAGAGGAACAATTTCAGAGCCCTTGATGCGTATCAGAGACATCTATCCTGCTGGTGATCTTCCCTGTAAAATGCAGATTCACCTGGCAGCAAAAATCCCTGCAGTAATCAGCAGGAGAATAATTTAACATATTTACAGATTTTTATTTTTTTTCTCTCCTGCTGGTAAAGGAACTGGAGAGTTACAGATTTACCCTAAACCTGAACTTTTTATTAACTCTGAAGAGACTGCCAGAGTTGCTCCTATGAAGCCAAAACCTTAGCTTTCCTCTACTGATGCAGCAACAAAATGCACAAGTTTAAACAGTTTTTAATGCACAATTGAGAAACCTTAGCAGCCCTAATTCTCTTATAGCCACCAAGCCCCTCTAAACAACAAAACAGGCAAAGAAGTAAATTAATTTCTTACCATTTCGTGGCTCATGAGAGTAAAAAGGCCATGCAGGACCACCACAGCACCTCCTAAACCCCACAGATTCACTGAGGGTGCAGCAACTTCTGGAAACATCCCCAGTGCTACCCACTTAACTGCATCAGAGCCTAAAACTTGCAGAGAATCCCCTTCTTAGTGCTATTCCTGCCCTAAGGGAGGGCTTCAGGGTACCCTGCACTGCCTTTATACCCCTTATCCACAACAAGCCTAGCACCTGGTGGCCACCATTAATTCCATTAAATTTATAAAGCAATTAAAACTGGGTGAGCAATGCCAAAAAATCTCAGTGAAAGTCCTCTCAGCTTTTTAAGCAAATTTATTCCAGCTGGGTTTGTACTTCCAGCACACCAGCATCCCACACATACCCCAGCATGGGAGGTCAGAGGCACAAATGTTTTTGGAAGGGGTGAATTTTAACTGAGAATTAGAAGATGTATGCAAATTGTGAGCTGAAGCGAGGGTCTGTGCAAGCAGGAAACACTCACAGGCCACGTGAGTTAACCAGCTAATTAAATCAGCACAGCACAGAGTCTGTGAATGAGCTATGGGTCAGAGAGTATGGAAAAAAGCAGACATGGAACTGATTAATTGAAGGTAGCTGTGATCTGTCTACCACTAATTCGGCTGAGCAATTAGAACTGGGCAAGGAAATGGTTTTGCACTTGGAAGAGCTGGAAATATTTCTTTGTTTTATCTCGGGACAAAAGAAATGTAAACTGAAAAGGGAAAGAAAATTCAGACAAAGTCAGACAAAGTCTGGCCTGAATCTGTTTAGATTAGTTTCCAAAGTGCCATTTCCACTCTGGCCTTATTATAATTCCTGCTTTATAATTATCTTACCTCTGAATATGAAAAAGATGACTCAGGCTGGCTATCTGGAAAACAATTTCATTTTAAACATTGAGAATATTTCAAACTGTTAACAAAGAGCTTTATTGAAACCTGTCTCCTCAAAGTGAAAAAGACATTTTTAACAAGTCAGCATTATTTTTTTTGGAGAAAAAGTCTTCCAGCTAAAAATCCTTGACCCCATCAGTCATTTCTCTGTTGCATATTACCAAGCTCTAAAGGCAAGAGCCTTGGAGAAGGTCATGTTTTCTTAGTTATCTTAAATGAGACACTCTGTCAAACAGCACTTATTAATTAGCCAGACTCTGAAAGCAAAATATGAGTGAGGGAAGAGGGACTGGACAGTCACAGTCCGTATCTCCCACACCTCCTTGATCCATAACTTTCATTTTGTTCTTCTTTTAATTATTTTAGTTATCTTTAATGATATCAATTTAAAAAAAAAAAAAAAAGGCATTCCTCCAAAGAGAAGACTGGGGAAATAAGATTTCAATTGACCCTCAAAATCCTTTTGGGGTGACTCCATTTCCCATGACGGAAGGCTCAATACAAGCAGGGCACTAAGGCAATAAGATTCCCCAGCCTCTGAAGACTTCAAGTGAACAAATGTGCTGTTAGCTCTGGAGGACACACCGTGTAAGGACCTGGTCTGACCCTCAGCAGAGCCCAAAGGAGAGCTTCAAAGGGATGTTTTGACACGTAAAGATAAAGTAGGCATTGATTAGGGTTTATTAAGACCTAAGATGACTTTGGCACACAAAGGCAAGAAGAGCAGATTAGGCAGTTGTGATCATTTTGAAGGTTTCTCTGCCATGTCTGATTGACATTTAATCAAGTCGTCCATGCAAAATGTTTGAGTTGGTTGATTGAGTCCAAAGAAATGAAAAGTGTTGAACTTCATTTGAATAATGCTGGTGTGCAGCTGTGCGGTTCTGAACGGCAGGACACTGAAAGTGCCCCCAGGAGCAGGCTGACACCCTGTCTCATACTTTTTCTTTTTGATCAAAGGTTATTTGAGTTCTTATGTGTATATAATTCCATATATTTCACCCTGACACCAAGGCTGAACACCTTCACAAAGGTGATTGACAATTTTTTATTTGCTTCTTTGGTTAAGGTGAATGAGAAAAAGCTTCAACCACCAACACCAAAGACTGTGAAAGATCGATTCATTCTTCCTTCCTGGAAGCTAAAAATTCTTTTTAATAACTTTTTAATAAATGATTTGCTCTTAAAAGGTTCAAGGATCTCAAATCAATTTAATTAGAAACAATAAACTTAATTAGACCTCAGGATGACCCTGCACCTAAGGCAAATGTTTGACTAATGGGTAAGTGTCTATCAGAGGTCAAATCCTGTGCTGGCCATGTCGGCAAAAGCATGAGAAAGGCAGAAAAAGGCCGAAGCAGAAACTCTCCTGGTAAAACACCACGTAGGCACAGCCTTTGCTGCAGCGCAAAGCATTTGGGAAAGTGTTCCTTGGGGGAAGAAGCCCAAAATCGTACCCCAGACACCCCATGGTGCTGACAAGAGTCCTGGATCAGTCGTGGCAGGACGAGGTGGAGCCCGGGGCACTGCTGGCTCCAGGAGAGGAGCAGGCAAAGCAAGGTGCCCTCATGCCCAAGGGCTTCTCCTCTCCCTGCAGGGACCCACGGGCTGCACGGCTAATCCCCTGCGTCTGGTCCCCGTGATGCATCTCCTGAGCAAAAGACACGACGTCATGGATAACACCGAAATAGCAACATGTCTCAACGTTTGGTGTGCTGTTGGAAAGGTGACTTCAATTTGCTCTTCGGCCTGGGGACGAAGGACCAGCAATTTGATGATGGGGAGCTGTTTGAGTCCTGCCTGGCAATAGAGGAACTGGCAGAGGCACCACCTGGCTTTGTGCAGCAAAGAAACAAGGTCAAGGACTCGGCTTATCCCATCTGTGGTATTTTTACACTGCAATTTATATTACAGGAGGAACAAGAGGCCCTGACAGAAACCAAGGCCCCATAGACCAGGAGGAACATGGGAGGAGAGGCAGCGCGTACCTCAGAGCAGCTGTGCTCCAGCTCCAGCTCCCCAAGCCCTCTCCAGGGAGGGCTGGGCAGTCACTGGGATGTCAGGGGGACGGTGGACCTCAGATGGACCTCACACTGCGTCTGCCTTTGGCCTCCACCTACAAAAGGCCTCACGGCCCTGCTGAGGAGCCACCTGTGTGGATGGAGCTCCCTGGACACGGGGTGGGGAAGAAGGAGGCTGCAGAGGCATGGCGGGGCAGCAGAAAGGGTGGGAGGCAAGATCCAGCTCTCCTCGGCTCACTGGGCTGACAGGAATTTGCTCCTTTTTCCCTCAGCACCTTTGCACTTCACTGCCGGTGTTGTTATGCTGGCCTCAAGCCTCTGCGATGCTCTAAGCATCCTCCTGCGTGAATTATGCCCGCAGTGAAAAAACAATTTCCACTCCCAGTTACATCAATATAATCCTTCAAAAGATGATTTCAGCTTTGCATCAGTGCTTTTGATAGACATAGGCCCCTTGAGCCCAGCTTGGCTGTGACTCAGACACGGATTTCAGCGGTGCTGCTCTGGGAACACAGCTCTCCTCCCAGCCTGCAGGCTCCCGGAGCCTCAGCTGGTTTGGGGAAAGCTGGGGCTGAAGACACAAAGAGTACAACCTGCACAGGAGCGAGGAGCCGTGCCTGCAGCACCCTCGTGGTCTTTTCAGCCCATCCCATCCCCACAGCATTTAGGGAAGGGCTCTGGGCTCCTCATTCACACCGACTGCCGTGGGGTTCCTCCCGGCACCTCTTTATGCTCAAGGTGCTCAAGGTATGAGCCCTGTGTGATCTCACTATCAATATAAAAACAGAAGAAACCTTTTAACAATGCACAAAAAATAAAACAAAGCAGTGGATTTGTATTGGAGACCAGTCTGGCTCTGCCACTTATTAAGGTTGCACCTTGTACAAAAAAAAAAAAAAAATTAAGTAGGTAAAAGCAAAGATGTTTACTGCAAGCACAGCCCAGGAAGATTTTGCATTTTGTATTTTTTTTTTGGCTGGTTTATGAATCGTGGTTGTTTTGACATGGATCTTTGCAGTGACGTGTGTCATTGATGAGATATTTGATGTAGTCAGCTTGGTAAAGCCAAACTCCCTCTGAAATGAAAGTGGGGTTTGCCTGTATGACAAGAGTGTTTAACTGGCCCTAGAAACTTGGGATACTTGTTATAGGATAGTTTAAAAAATAGAAAAGGAAAAGACCCAAAAAAAAAAAAGAAAAACCACTCCCCCCCCCATATTTAGTGTATGGTCATTAACAAGGTATCCCATAGGTAGAACATGATTTATTGAAAACTAAAGAGAATGTCCTGGTTCTGCTAGAATGGAGGGTTTTGTTCTACTCAGGGCACTTTATATGAAACAGATGCACAGCCGATAAATCAGGCTGTCCTGCAGTAAGGATAGACTGCATTTTCTGTATAATTTGCCTTGCTCTCTGTAGGCAAACATTAGGGATGAAAACGGGGCTACTCTCGCTTCCTAAAAATCATTGATTATTATTGTTGGAGGAAAGAAATCCTTTGGCTTGTAGGATGTAGCAGTGGGAAGAATAGTCGATGCAAAGCTCCCTACAGAAATCACTTCCAGAGCAAGTGTTTGATTAAAAGATGAAACAAAGGGAATACTTGAAATTTACGTTCAGAAGGACATTCTGCTTTCTCAAGTTTTGCTTTTTTTTTTTTTTTTTTTTTTTTTTTCAAATGGCTGCCCCCAAAAGCAAGCACATTCAAATTTTTATCTGCAAACTTTTTTTTTTTTTTTTCTTCTTTTTGGCAACACCGTTAATCAGCGCTCAGGCAGCCTGCAAGGCTCTGCGAGGTTTGGAGTGATGCTGCGGGGAGATGCAGTGATAAAGCAGCAGGACCCAGCAGCCGAGGGAGGAATGGGCTTTGTTTGACAACTGCTCAAATATGTATACAGAAAGCCATAACGTGGGTGGCTTTCAGACAGAGTTTAGAATGCAAAGGGATATTACAGTTTTTCAATAAAACTCGTGAGAGCGGTGCCATGGGATAGGATTTCCTGGAGTTTTCTGCTTACGAATGATAAATACGTAAGGCACAAGCCAGAAGTTCACCAAATGCCATTCCTACGTGGCTTTGTTTTCAAATGCAGTGTTTCCTTGCCTCCCTCCCCACTACATTTATGTAGCTTTGTGGAAATAAGAGTTATTTTATGGAAAATACCAAGGACGGAAGGCGAGGCTGGCGGGAGGGCTGCGCTGCCCCGCGGAGCTGCACAGAGCAAAATCCTGAATGGAGCCGAGCTGGGCGTGCGGCCCCCGCTCCTGCCTGCCTCTCCCCTTGCTTTTCTTCATTTAAACTGCATAAGCTGCAGATGAAAAATATATAAATAGTGATCCTATATATAGTCCCCGGATAAAACTGCAGTTCATTTATGACAGCTGACAAATCTAAAATGGGCAATGTAAGTGCATTACAAAATGATGAAACCTTAAGTTCTCTCCCCCCCAGCCATAAGGACGCATTAACATTAAATTACCCGCTGAATAATGTAATCTGCTGCAGTTTTCTGCCAGTGCAGAAATACAGCCAAAATAGCCCTTTCCCTTCTATTTACAGATGGAGCCTCGAAACCCATCTTCCTTGCGGCAGATACAGCATCCACTCACTTACATTTGCTCAGATTCAATAAAATCTGAATCCGGCTGAGTTAAAGTTGGTTCGAAGCATATTCTTGGTTTCAAGCCATACAAATGGCACGCATGCCTAGGCTTAGGCCCCTGCTCATGGGATTTTGGAGGTATCAGACTACAGATCCCTGGAGCTGAGACTGAAATCAATACCCAGTACTTGTGAGAGATGTAATGGATTCAATCTGACCAAGAATTTAATTGCATTTTTCATTATGATACAGCCTTTTCTATGTCTGGATGCCTTTGTGTTTATAAAGAGGATTTTGGAGTGTTACAGAGAGGTTTGCTGAATATTCCCAGTGATCCTGATCTCGCTCAGGACACCACACAGCGGGCTCTGGCAGGTGGGCAGTTGGAGGTGTGGGGTCTCTGGACTCCCAGAGGAGAAGCAGCCACATCACCTTTGGGATCTACCATCAGGACCTGAATTCAGGACATGCTGGCAGTAGTTCTTTTTTTCCCTGCAGTCTCATTGTGGCATGGCATGAACGGGAAGATGTGGAAAAAAATGTGTATGGTGAAGAAAAGGGAGTCTGGAGAAGTTTGTTTTTGTCAGTTCGTTTTCTCTCAAGATATTATGTATGTCCAAGGGATCCTATGGCATTTACAAAGGAGATTTTGAGAGCTGAGAAAGGAGGAATGGTTCCTCTGGTCTTGCCATTGCACTTATGAAGGGCTGCTTCTTCAGCTGGTGGGTCACACTCTGCTTCATGGCACTTAAACCACTTAATACGCCAGGGTCCGCTTCAGCTCAGGAGGGCAGTTAATGAAAGCCATGATAAAACTGGAACAACTCTCATCTTTTCTCTGCTGGGTCCTTCAGGATTTGGCCAGGATCTCTCCAGGGCACTCATTTCATGAGCATCCCAGAGAAGGCAACTGATCAGAAACCCCAAGAGGAACCCCCCTAAAACAGCATGTGCTTGGATCCCATAACCAACACCTATTTTTCTAGAAAACTCAAAGCCATGACTGCAAAGAAAGCCAGCTATCAGACTTTCTTTTTAAGCAGCTTTAGATCAGGAGGGAAAGAAACAGCATCATCCCATTACAAATGGAGTCTATTTTCTCTGGGGGAAAAAAAAAAAAGAAATCACTTTTATTTCAAAAAGTGCTGTTCCGCCAATACTGCTCCGGTTCACAAAGAGGAGCTGTCACACAATTCAAGCTAAAATTGGCATCGCACTAAAACCTCAGTATCAGGACTTGAATGAAACCGATCTGGAAGCACTCACAGTATTACACTTCCACACACAGTTTTCCAACTCCTGATGTCTGCACAGCATCGATCCCTGCACCCTCTAAGGGGCTTGTTGTTTTCTTCTGTGGCAGGGGCAGATGGAGGAGTGAAGAGAAGAGGAAGCATGGGGCAGGTTTGGGGTGGTTTTGGGGTGGTTTTGAGGTAGCACAGGCAACTGGCAGGATGCAGGGCAGCAGGCACACAGCTCAGCTGTGCTGTGCCCCAGGGCACTGTGTCGCCATCCATCAGCACCCTGCAGGGAGGGAGCAGAGGTCTCTGAGTTACTGAAATGAAGAAGTTATTCCGTGGCAGTGGGATTCAGGAGGGGATGTTCCTTTCTACTCAGCTACCTGACTTCGTGGAAGACTTGAAGGTTATTTTTTTCCACATTGGGAAAAAAAAATTATAATCAATATATTATAATTCATTACTGAAATCTACATATCTGTGCTGCCTTTATAGGGTGCTGTCAGCAGCAAGCAGCGTTCAGGGGACAGTGTGTCCTGCCCAACAGATGTCCCCGTTCTGCTCCGTGCTCCTGGTGGCCGCGGCGCGGGCTGCTGGAGCTGCAGGCACCACGCAGGGTTTGCCCATAGGGATGCTGATCCCAGTGTAATTCATCCTGTGCCATCAAACCAGGTTCCTCGCAGGTGGTGGTGCCTGGGGACACTGTGCAGAATGTGCTCCCACTGCGAGCATCCTGCAGCCCCTCAGGGACACACTTCTTTTTGACTTTTTGGGCTCACAAAACTCATGCACCACATTGTCACAGAGCAAATTAAGCTGTGATCTCTCCCTCCCCGAGCTCTACATTGCCAGCTGTTTTCAATCCATGTTTTTTTTTGCTAGCAGTTCCACGCGATATTGCTGTCATTAACACTGCTCACCGGTTTATAAACACGAGCATTTATTTATCAAACTCAAGTATCTGCTTTGGGCTTCAAACCAACCCCAGGGCTTTGTCTGATCCGGCCAGGCTGTGCTGTGGGGCTTCCCCACTTTGCACAGACCAGGGCTGGGCTGCAAAGGTGCTGTCACCTTTTGGTGCTATTCCTTCTCAATGTACTTTAGAGGTTTCTTGTTGATGTTTTGTACTTTTAATGGCAAAAAAGAAAGGCAGACTTTAAAAGAGCTTTTAAAGACAGCATGAGTAGGATTTGATAGCCTCATTCATATTATTCCTCCTCAAAATCCCATTTTCTGCCTCAAACATGCTCAATGTCTAGTCCCTCAGGTGCAGGTGAATACCCATCAAGGCTGGTTGTGTGGTCATGCAAGTGTCAGAAAAGGAAGAAAATTCCCTCAAGAACCATGCCAGCGCTGGCTTACACCCCAAGCACGACATTTGATTATCCTGCATTTTAGCGCTGGCCGCAGTTCCAGATGTATGCAATGCCACGCCACCAGGCTCTTCCTAAGTATGACTTTCAGAAAAGATTTACAGTAAATCCACCAGGACGAAATAAGCAGTTAGTTATGTCAGCTCTTTAATCCGGCTACAGTAACCAACACCAGGAAAACTGTCTTTAAATGCTGCTGCCTCCCTACAGGCAGGCAGTGAGAGCCACGGCTCTGGCTGGGACAGCAGGACAGACAGACCAATGCTGCAGTCTGCATTAATGCAATTTAAAGCAGATAAACGTAAAAAAAAAAAAATAGGTGTAGAAAAGAGTAAATCATCAGAATTTGGAGTGTGTTGGGAGAAAAGAATTTCAGGGCATCCTTTCCTGTCTGCAGGATTGCATTGAAGTGCGTGATAAGCCAGCTAATAATCCTCGTGGTAGCACAGATCATTTCCTCCACCACTGTCTCATGGTGTCGGCACCAGGCAGCCTGGATGCACCTGAGAGCATCTGCTGACTCCTGGACGACCTCGTGCATTCACGGCTGCCCAGCAGCTTAATGCAGTGCTACTGGCTGGAAAATTAACATGCCAGCGTGTGCGCCCAGCTGGGAGTCCCTCAATGGGGACTTCTCACCTTTAATGTGGCACTGGCGTGAAGCACGACCTGACACACAGCCGCAGAAAGGTCTCCAAGACAGCCCAGACGTGCAGGTGCTGGAAACTGAGACAACTGAGACATTACCTTCAGCATGACGCTGCCTGCCAGGAGGTTTTGGAGCTGAGGACAGGGGTGCGTTTGCCACCAGTGTGCTGTACCGCTTTCTAAGAAATCCCATCCCTCTGCGCTCTCATTCAGCGTAAGGAGCCTGTTCGGTCTCCTGCTGCTGTTTATTCTATTTGTATTGACTGCAATAACAGTATCGTGGGCGGCTTCACTCTGGCTGGACCTTGAGAGGGGCTCTGTGATGAGGCAGGAATTACTCAGCCCCAGACAGCCCCCAGAATGGCACCGCAACTTGTGGGTGCAGTGGGCAGCAGCAAGCCGCCCATGCCAGGGCTGTCCCAGAGCTCAGCTCATGCCAGGGTTTTGCACCTTGCTGTGTCTGAACATTTCCCTCACAGGAGGAGCCTGGCAGCAAAGTATCTATCCTCGTATCAACCAGATTTTGGCTTTTGAGTAGCTCCCTTTTCTGCATTTACCTGCTCCCAGGGCTGGGTGCACCCCAAGCACCCTGCCCAGAGGCTGGGCATGAGCGGTCTCTGCATCTCCAGGGCTGTGCACTCAGCAAAATATATTACCTGTAATAATGTGCCTCATGTATACAGCTGCCTTTCTGGGTATATTTTGAAATGTTTAATGATGTGTGGCTGAAATGTAGTGATATCTTCCTAATGGAATGCAAGGCGGAGGAGAGCTCACGCACACCAAGACATCTTATCTGTATCGGCAATTAAGAACCTAGAAATTAAAACAAAGTATAAAACCAAAGCTTTTTAGTTAAAGCCATGGGATTTGAGCCTGCAATTCCAGTCCAGTCAGGTTTTCATAAGGCTTTGTTGTAGTGAAATCCAGATGTTAGGCAACTCTACCCATTAGATATTCGGTTCTTGTAGGCCGTGGGCTTCTCAGTGTTTTTGTGTCCCTCAGCTGTCTCAAAGTCCATGTATTCATACAATTATATTGCTATAGATTTTTCTCTCAAGTCTGCGGTCCTGTTTTAAATTAAAATAGTCAAGTGCCAATTGTTTGAGTTACCAAAAGCCATTGTACAGACTAGTCTGGACACGGCACTAACATTTGTTCCAGGATCTTAACCTCAGCAGTTCACCTGCATCATGACTCCAGTCCCTATGGAGCGTCTAAGTCAACCTCACTAATGCTCCTAATCAATTTGACAGCCAATTAATGAGTTCAACCACTATCGCCAATGCTATACCATAAAGAAATCCATGGCTTTAGATGACAAATGACACAAGACTGCATGTTCTCCAAGAAATATAAAAGCTAGATAAAAAGTCTAAACCTAACTTGGTGAGTTATGATGTTTGCTTTGAGAAAAATAAAATAAAAATAAAAATATTCAGAAAACCTGGATTGCGTTAGATTATCCAGCCTGCCAGGCCAGGCAAATATATCTATATATCTAGGCATCTAGATATGCCTAGATATATAGATATATATAATGCTGCTCTTCGATTTTGCCAGATTACCTTACTGGATTTCCCTCGTTTTAAGAAAAAAGAATCCAAAGGCCAAAAGTAATCCAGTCTCATCCATTTATTTTTTAACACAGAGCTCTCCTGATAACCCTTGTCATATTGCTCTTACATGGTCAGAACAAGTGAAAAGAAAGACTTCCAGCTTCTGGCGAAGTTAGACCTCTTCCATTGCTCTTCAATACAGTGATAAATTGCTTCTCTATAAGAAGTTCACAGCCTGCCTCCACTAGGCAGAAGTATTATTTACATTCTTCCTCAGAGAACTTTAAATTAAAATCATTAACCACCTTACATGATTTAAGCCGCAAAGAAAACAGTGTATGATTAAAAGTAGGTCACAGGAAAGTGACTGTAAAATTGAACTATAAATGAGCAATTTCAGATGACTACCCTCATCCCGCCATGCTTTGTGGTGTGTATTTCACCCTCCCCAAAGTTTTAATAAAGGCATTGTACTGTCAGCACTTAGTAAATATTAAAATAATAATATATGCCATAATTACTTTCCAGACATTACTAACGTGTTCCGATCTGCATGGGGCTTGGTTCTCAAATTACACCAAAACCTTGAAGAGGAGAATAATGGTTTCCTGTTCCTGCACCACTGCTGCTGGAGCTGGGTCAGCACAGGCCTGGGTGCCGAGGCCCGTCCTTGTCCTCAGCCCAGGGGGCAGATCCAGACATGGATTGAGCAGTTGGAGTAGGCTTCATTTCGGCTGTTTTGTGCTCCCTGGGGCCTGGAAGAGAGGAGATTATACTTCAGAGAGACGTTAATGCTGTCCTTCCCAGCTCAGAGGCATGGATTACCTGGTTTGAAAGGCCGTGTGTCCCAGCTGGGCCTAGAGCAAGCAACTGCACAGATCTGTCAGGGGTTGTTTGCTTAGGCACAGAAACATGTGTTTTAACATTATAAATGCACAGAAACGTGTTACAAACGGGATGGCCCAGCATTTTGGCTCCACCTGTGCCAGCTGCAGGCTGCGTCCCCCAGCTTTCCTTTTCCTGTTTACTTGGGACAGAGCCATTGCTGTCACAGTGTGCTGCTGGGGCAGGGCAGAGCTGAGCTCGGGAGCAGGGATTTTGGAGGAGATAAGCAGTCGGAAGGGGGAGGAGGGCTTGCAGCACTGCTGTTTGTCAGGGCCCATCACCGCAGACACACGGGCCGGTGATTAATTGGGCAACTGGGGCATATCAGGCAGTTTCCTGACTTCTCATTTGTGTCCTGTTATCACGCGGAAGCTTTCGGAGAAGGAAACTAAAGGTAAGAGAAGAGACGATGAAGCCCTTAGTCAACAGGAAAAGGCTTCCAGTGTCAGGGCTGCTGCAGACCCCAGGGTCAGCATCCTCTGGGCGAGCGTGTGCCGCGCTGCTGCGCGCAGCTGGAGCCACAGACACCTTGGAACGATACCAAAAAGCCCAGCATGAGCAAGTCCTGCAGGAAGGTGTTAGCAGAATAACGTTCTGTAATGCCAAAGGGGTCAAGAAAAGCATTTCTTCTGATTTCTTTTTTTAGGTTACATATTATTCCCACACCATTGCCTTAGATGCTTGAGATGGAAATGGAAGGATATTTAGATTGAGTAGTTTGGGCTAGAACTAGAGGTAAATGAAAACACAGGTCCTTGTTGTACATCCCCGTTGCATCAGGCATCTGCAGATGGGGCCTCTGAGCAGCACCAATACTGCCAGGGCCAGGGGCAGTGAGCACAGGGGCTTCCTGTGTGCCCCCGAGCAGCACTTCGGGCAATGGGAGACAGGAACCAGGCTGGAAGAGGAACACGAACAGACCCCTGGGTGAGAAGGCACCAAAAAGGCTTTCAGCATATGGGGTTGTTGGGGTTCTCTCTCATAGGCAGAATTCCTCCTCGGGGCAGTCCTGGCACCACGGTGGTGTCATTCTGTGCCTCTCTGGTACGCAGGTCTGGGAGCACAGCTAAAGAAATGCATCGCCATTCCAGCTCACCTTTGCAAAGCAGTTTGCTTTTTAATTTTGCCAACTTTACATTCAGTATCTAATGCAGGACAACCCCATTTTTAAAAAGACTTAAAAAGAAATGTGTGTGTGCTGATATGACAAATGTAATAAAACAATAGTTCTAATGGGAAGAAAAGCCAACACATTTGCAATTTTCTTTCCCACAATATGCAGTAATTCAGCAATCCCATCGTGAGATAAGAATTACTTTGAGAATAATTTTCTTTTAATAGCTCTGTCTGAAACAAGGCAAATTTCTTTCCTAGTCATTACAGCTTCTGGCCTGCAGTAAATGGCTGGAGACTGAGGAAGAATTTAAAGGAAGCATCTTGCCATCACATACACAAACAATGCATACCACGACCATTTCTTCAGCAGATTTAAAACAGCATTCCCCATCCTTGGCCATGATGCTACTTATGCAGCACCTATTTAAACAAAGACTTGGAAACATTAATGCACTGAAAGATTCACTAATTAATTTTACTGATTTATGGAGCATGGGAGCATGGGCTGAAGCAAGCGATAACACTGATAGCAATAGCAAAAATATTTATTTACAGAGACAGAAAACCACATATGGCCAATAGAGCCAAGGATTTATGACTGTGGGGTATCTGGTGTGACATCTGATGCATATCTTAACAAGAATGAATGCCAAAAAAAACAACACAGACTATTCCACCCAAAGCTACTCCAGTGTTACAATCCAGGGCCGCAGTCCCCAGTCCTTGCAGGCGGCAGGAACCAGCTGGAGGACCCAGAGAGGCTCTAAGTAACAACTGCTTGTTTCAAACAGGGATCCCGAATGAGATGTGAGATCTCACTAGCTGTGTTTGACCTCAGGGCTTCCAATGGCAGCTTCTTCAGTTTCAAGTTTCTGTACCTGTCACACCTAATATAAGCTTTCATTCTTTAAGTGCCCACAGATCCTTAGCCCTTTTCAGTGCGAGAGATTGCTTTGGAAATGTGTACCAAGCTGCTGGTGTGAAGTTCAGCTCAGAAGCTTTTCTAAAATCCGTGAGTTATTTAGTGCCTACCTGCAGAGCTGGCTGGGACCGTCTCTGTCCCACTTTGTCCCAGAAAACCACACATGTTGTGACCACCTGCCATGACTCTGTGAGCTCCTCTCTGTATCCATATCACAGGAATATGATGCATAACCAGAAATACCTGCAATCAGCCCCAGCCGATCTCCACACACAGCCTAGATTTTGCAGTCCTTGATCTGGAAAAAAAGGGCAGCATAACCAAGCCAGCAGCAAAAATTCCCTCGGTTATCCCCAGGTCTGCATGGCTCAGTGACTGTGCACAGGTCCTGATGCACACCTAGTGATGGGGTGGGTCACAAGGCCAGGTGACACATGCAATTAATTGAGCTTAATGCTTAACAGGAACAGCACAGGAGTCTCAGCTTATCCAATTGTCATTTATCAAGTTCCTCTCTCTCTTCTGCTCCGAAGTGAAAATTGGTTTCATTGCATCATCTAATTGTGATGGATATTTTTAGATCTGCAATTTATCATATGGAACTTGTATCTAATGAGACCACTGTTGTTCTTCCCAATACAACAGAAGGAGAAGAGCATCAAACTTTCCCAGACACTGCTGGCACAATGAATGAGACCAAAGGACTCCTTCCCTATGGAAATGAATAATTTTAATTCAGTTGGTTTTTCTTTTTTTTTGTTTGTTTCTTTTTCTTAGTACAAAGATTTACAGCTTTTATTTTGGCATTCAGCAGAGATTCACAATCCAGTTTTCAGCTGTGATCACCAACTAAACTGGATTAAAGCCTGAGAACGTTACTCCTCTTTGAAGACAGACGGGGAGCCATCCTTCTGTGCACAGTACTTTTGATCCTAATCTTTGAAAACTTCAAGCACAAAATACCCCATTATCATTCAGAAATTATAACCGGGGCATAGACGGGAGCTGAGCATTTATATCATAATGTAAAAAAGTAAGGTAAATAATCAACATTTCTTGATCTAAGGCCACACAACTTCCTTGGAGTTTGTGATAAAAGGAAAGAAACTGCAACCGTGTTTAAAGAGTCCAAGCCAGCCCCAGCTCTGCAGGACGCTGGTCTCAAGGTGCCACCAGCCTTCTTCCAGGGCACTGGGTAAGGAAACGAGGGGGCAGACTGCATGGGACATGTGATGGTTTCTTTACTTGGTGTCAAACCAGATCATTGTGTCTTCTGTGATCTAATAAAGAAAAATAACACAGGCATTTTCAAAGTAAAGCCAATGCCTGTGCTGGAAGAACACATTTTATTTCCCATGAGCAGCCGTTAGAAGCAAAAATCCTTGCAGTGGCTGGTTCCCACTTCGCTAATTCAACAACAAGCCACAGAAGACAAAATTCACATCAGAAGTTTGTCTGGGACCCAGAAAACGGAGGGAGCTCTCATGGAGGGCTCAGGTTTTCTGGAGGGAGAGTAACGAAGGCATTACACCACTGCCTAATGCTTCCCCTCCACATCACTCCAAACCAAACCCCAGGCTGTGGCGGGTCAAACTTTGGGGCTGTACCACGTCCAAAACGAGTCCAAGCAATCCTCGTGGCAGCAAGCAGCAGGGGCATTCATTCATCTGCCCCACACCCCAGAGTTTGTTCCATGCACAAGGGAACATGTTCAGTGTATACAGCTAAAGCAAAGCAATTCATTAAAAAACACAAAAAAGCCCAACCACTGTGCTGAATTTAATAGCCACGGTATCTCTTGGACATGGATACAAGAAAACCATTGGATTAATTTACTGATGAATCACAAAAACAAATCTGTATGATATTTCAGAAAACAGAAGACTTTCTTAATTTAAATTAGGACCATTCATTTTCCTGAGGACCATGGGAAGAATGCTTCAGAAAAGCAGAGCACCCACATCCGTTATCTCTAACTAGGGCTGCGGTTACTCAGCAGTCCTACAAACCAGGGCATATATTTATTTCTCACTTTAATTGCTGTTTTAGTTTCTGCGTTATTGATGATCAGCACAAAGTGTCCAAATATACCTCCAGAAAAACATATTCCCTTTAATTGAAGAGCTTAGAAGTTAGTGTTCAACCTGCCCGTTCAGAAATGCGTTTGCAACACTTGAGGGATAACATTGCTTAGTACCCCAGCTGAAATACATGTTTTTATGGCCAGGCTTGAACTGACATCCCGGTTTAACTAAACTTTATGAGAATCAATAATAATTGACAGAGTTTGCATCTGTCACAGCTGGTGCAGTACCAAATTCTCCCTTGATCTGTTAACCCTCCTGCATGCCCGAACGCCCTGCTCATGGCTAAGCCACAACGTTTTTGGCACTGCTCGATGACTGAGCACAACATCGGTTACCATCAGCTCTGCTAGCAGTAAAGGACCACCCCCATTCCCCCAGTGAGCACCCCGAAAACATTTCTGGCAGCAGTGCTTGCTGTCCCGGCTGTGTCCCATGAGCTGAGGGCTGCTCTGCTGCATCAGTTGGAGCATCAGCTCCCCAGGGGCACCTGAGGAATCAGCTCCGTGGGGCAGAGCAGGGACCCAGCTCTGGATTCACGTGGGGCTGAAGGAGGGGGGCTCATTCGTGCACCCCGCCTCAGCTCTCACCCCGCTCCCTAGCCTGGTATGCACTAAATCAGTCCCCGGAGCATAATCCGTGAGGATAAGCAGTGCCATTGCTGTCCAGCTCCCAATTTCTTTTGAAAACCTTCATCTTATATTCAAGCAGTAAATAACCCAAAGCGCACCAACCTGAGGCTCCAACCTGTTTTCTGGTTAAAGCTCCAGATACATTTTTCATGGAAATCAATAAATACACCGCTCGCTGGGATCAGTGGCCGAAAGCTGGAGGAGGACAACGTGGGCAGGCACTAAACAGTCACTCAGCAATTTGCTAAAGATTTTTTGCTCTTGCAAGGAGAACAAAGCCGCTGCAGAGGCAAGCTGCAAGCTCCCCCCGGGCTCTGGTGGATATTTCATGCAATATCTGAAGGCTATCTAACAAAATGACTGAGCTCTGAAACAATGCAAACAAACACCAGCCGTGAATTGATCAGAAACCTCCGCGCATCCTCTGATCTGTTACTTACACAAACCTTTCTAAAGGAGAGGAGCAGAAAGGCAGGTTATTAATTCGCTTCTGACAGAAAGCAGAGTCCAGCTTCCTAAAGATTGCTTGGTTGGGGGAAAAAAAATAAATACAGCAAAATGTTTCCTAGATGAAAGATTTGGATTATTCTCTGCCTGTTAATTGGTTTTTGTATCTAGCGCACACTCTCCTTTTCATAGGAGTGCTGTCAGATAGATACAATGGGGAAAAAAGTTTGCAAATGCTTTTTTTGGCTTCAGTGAGTCCCTGCTGTTTATCCCAAGGCTCTAATTCAGCCGGTGGATTACTAGTTGTACTCCATTTGTGTTCACAGACCTTGCTTTCTGAAGAGAAATAGAGTCGTGTGCACTGGTACATGCATGCACGTGCACATCAAGCAAGCTAACACTTGCTGTGCTGTTCCTCCATGTGATGTTATTTTACGTAGCACAAGTGGCTGATCCCACACTGCAGGGATCTGTATGGTGTTCCCTGGGAAAGGTCTGTGCTCCGCGCTGCACTGAGCTTTGTTGGATGTCTCTTTGAAATTGGTGACATGGAAAACTGCCCTCCTTTGGGATAAATACAGAAACATTTCGCTCCCGATGGGGCTGGAGGAGGAACCACTGCCTGAACGCACACGGGAGGCAGCAAGACAACGTGTGAGCAGGGGGCGGCTGCCAGATAATGTTTGCCTCCATGTGAGAGAGCACGGAGATAATGTCATGGGAATAACAAACGGGAAGGACAGGGGGGTTTGGGCAGTGCGTTTACTAGCGGAGGCTTCCAGCTACCAGCAGACTGTGTTTTCTGATATTTGAAACACGCAGGAGTTAAGGCAGGCATATGTTTGCATTACTTTTATATATAAATATCAAATATCATTTTTATTTTTATATATACATGCACACACGTGTATATATATATTTATATAAAGAGGATGTTTTGGCATCTCAATAGATGCTCAGTTTCTGGCTCGCCTGATGCCTGCAGCCCGCATGGTGCTGCTGCCTGGAGGAACCACCTTGAAGGGGGTCCTCTGGCCGCCAGCCCCCTCCCTGCCATCGCTCCCACAGGGAAATGAGAAAACACAGCTTTTGGGGAGGCCTCGTGTGTGAAATTGTTGCTCAGCCCTTTTGGTGAGAGAAGGGAAACGTGTTGCTGGACATGAGGTGGTAATGGAAACAAGGAGCAAAGTCTGTCTAATGAGAAGGAAAACAGAATGTATTAATTTAGGCCTCCAGAAATTAGCTTGCTGAACATACTTTAGGATTAAATACAGGTGTTAAGCCCAGCCATTCCCACAGTTAATTACGTGCTCTCACCTACTTGCATAATCACTGTCTGTTTAAGGTTTTCCCATATTGCCTGCTATTACCATACCCAGGCAGCGATTCCCATACTGGTAACCTGATCCCTATTTATACCATCCTGCTAAAGTACTAAGTGGTACTGCTTTAGTCTGTCCCCAAATCAATTCCTAATGTTACTGTAGGAGCAAATGTAAAACCTGATGTATTTTTCCCCAAAGGTTAATATCATATGTTTCTGATTGAGCAAGAAAAAAAAAATCATTTCCTTACAAGATGGATTTTGTTATGTCTCTTGTAGGGGTGTGGAGGAGGGGAAAACCCTCGGGGGATGCGTAACAGGACCGAGAGCCTGCATCCTGGTGTCAGCCCCAGCCTCGGGCGGCTGTTTCAGAGAGCTGCCCAAGAAACCGAGCCCACTCGGCGCTTTCTGCCCACGCTGCAGCAGACAGGTGTCCTCACTGCAGGTGACAGCATGGCCAGCACCAGCGGGGAGGTCAAATCCGGAGCTGGCACCAGATAGCACATCACCCAGAGGGACAGCCCGGCCCATGGAGACAGCCAAAGTGCATGGCTGAAGCTTTTTTTTTAACTCCTGCTCGGACAGAAAGGAGATTTTCATTTTACCTGGAGGTCTCCACATCCAGCAGGAAAAGTTGCAGCTTTGCAACTGAAGTGTTCCCAGCTCCCCCCAGCATCCAGGATGTTTCACAGTGAACAAGCAAGCAAATGCCTCTGCTCTGATCCTGCTGCATGAATCAGCCAGTGCTTCTTTTCAATATGCTCCAAATTGCATGATCGAGTACGGGTCTTAATAGCGAAGTGATGATTCATTTATGATGGCACCAGGACAATCCAAGTGAGTCTTTACCTTTTATCCTCAGTGTAATGCACTCCATCTATTACCATTTCACCGAGATCTGAGCAAATTCAATAATCAGATCAGTATTCAGCGCTCTCTATGCACAGAACTGCTACTAAAAGTTTAACGAGGCCAGCCTTTTGCATTACTTTCTAACAAGAAACACAAGGCAGCCCCGGTTCTGTGGGTGTTTTCTCTCTGCTGAATGTGCAGGGCTTCAGTTTTACTTTCCGGAGGGCTGCAGAAGTCCGTGTGTGCTTTAACAGCTGCAGGGGGAGATGGGGAGGTTCAGGGGGGCTCCAGTTGTGCCTGGCAAAGCCGCTGCTAGCAGCACGCTGGAGAAACACCCGGCTCGTCTCCAGCTGCTCAGCCCCATTAAAGCAAAGCTCAGATACATTAAGCACATTCCTGCCACGGCCTTCCTGTGTAAGCAAATGCAAGTGGGGAGAGGTTATGCGATGGGGAGCGGGACACCGGGCAATCTTTTAGCGAAGATACGAAGAGTTAGGGAATGCTTGAGTTACACAAACATTCCTGAAATAACAGGAAAACTTTAGCAGATGTTTCCTCGGTCTAATTTTTCCCCCTTCTCCTCGTTTTGTGTGTGGTTTTCAGCTCTCTCCGCTTTCTAAACCTCCTTTCGTACGAAGGGCCCGCATTAAAATGTCAGGTTTTATTTTTCCAGAAGACAACTGCCAGAAATGAAACCCTAAATGCTCATTTCGGAGCGAGGCAGGGATCTCTCGGGAGCTGCTGGGAATCCCACCCATATTTCTGATTAGATTTTTGTCAGCAGCGTAGGAGCCAAATTCTCAGTTGCCCAAAGGCTTTCATCTAGATGAGAATCAGACTTGGAGGCGTTCTGAGGTATCAAATCGTATTCACTGTCTGCGTTAGTTATTGGCAAGGCGTCTGGAAATACCTTGGGGTTAGTGCTTTGATTAGAATTTGATCATAACTTTATAAAACACAGATAGAAATGATCGCGGGTTTGAGCCAAGAACTCAGCAGATTTGAGGGAAAAGTGGACATTTATGTGAAGGAGAGGAATAACTTTTAGCAGCAGTTTACACAAAGAGCTTTAGAAAGGATCAAAATCTTTTGCTGCACGCAGCAAGGCAATTCAGGATTAGGCAAAGCCTTTTGTAGGGTAATTACTCAGCACCTTCCCAGCACATCTTGCTTGAGCATCCCATAAAGCTCTCGGTCACAGCTGGAGCTGGGATACTGATGGATTGCAGCTTGGTTTTGAGAGGTTTATGGCACCTGGGACGTCATTTCCTCCTGTTGATCAGCGAGGTGGCCGTGGGTCAGCCTGGCCCTGAATCTCTCGCCCCAAAAACTCCCTTTCCAGTGGGCAGGTGCAGGCATCGTGAGCTATTTGTGTACAGAAATACAGAGGGGGTGATCGGGGTGGGAGGATAAACTCTACAGAGCTGTAACATAAGGGATGTCATACAAACACACAGAGGGGCTGATGCAGGCCGCTCCTCCCTGCGTGCCCCTTGGCCAGACACTGCTCTTCCCCCTGACTTCTCCCCCTCTCCCACCCCTTTTCCCACTCTATTCAGAGCCCGTGCTCTTTCCAGCAAGAGCCACCTCCGTTTCCTACTCGCTCAGCAGAAAGGGTCCTTCATCTCCCCCGTGATGAGGTGTAGCACACACAAAAGGCTAATCAAAGGCATATGATGAAAACACCCTGCCCAGTTAAGAAGGCTGCTAGCCCTGTGTGCAGACACGGAGAGGGACAGGGAGTGTTTTCCAGGCTGCCTTTTCCCCACAGCATCCTTGGGGGCTGGAGATGTTTGGGAAGCAGGGAAGGGGCTCCCGGACAGGCTGGGCTGCAGGCGGGTGGCTTTGCCCTCTGCTGGATGAAGCCAGACCTGCTGCAAGCTTTCTGCTCGTGGATATTCAGGATCTGCCAGATGGGGAGACTGCAGTTAGAAAGCAGTTCCAGCCAAACGAGCATTTGCAAACTTATTATCTTGCTCTGAAAGATAGCTGCAAATTTTCACCCAAGATCTAAATTGGTCAGGGAGAGGATGTGGTAACTGATGGAAGGGACTGGGAGATACAGAAACTGCACTGCACAATGAAATACATAAAGAAAGAAAGAAAGAAAGAAAGAAAGAAAGAAAGAAAGAAAGAAAGAAAGAAAGAAAGAAAGAAAGAAAGAAAGAAAGAAAGAAAGAAAGAAAGAAAGAAAGAAAGAAAGAAAGAAAGAAAGAAAGAAAGAAAGAAAGAAAGAAAGAAAGAAAGAAAGAAAGAAAGAAAGAAAGAAAGAAAGAAAGAAAGAAAGAAAGAAAGAAAGAAAGAAGAAGAAAAACACGGCAGGTTGCATCTGGTGTCCTTTGCTATTGAGCATCCTTGCTTGCTTGCAACCTAATATACTCATACCAATTTTGAGTGAGTGTATCAAGATGGCAGATCCAAAGTGCATCTGAAAGGTATTGATTTAAATACAGCAAATCAAATACATCTTACTTTGAAGCCTATTTGCAGTAACAGGATATGCCATCTGCTTCTCACAGGGTAAAGGCTGGAGAATTCAGTTCTAGAGACGTGGAAAAGACAGGCCGAGAGAGCCGGGGTGTTCGGCCTGGCGAGGAGGAGGCTCCGGGGAGTCCTCATCGTGGCCTTTCAGTACCTAAAGGGGTATAATAAAAAGGATGGAGAAGGACTCTTTACCTGATGGATAACCATAGGACAAGGGGGAATGGTCTTAAACTAAAAGAGGATAGGTTTACGTCAGACATTATGAGGAAAATCATCACTGTACGGGCGGTGAGGCACTGCCACAGGCTGCCCAGAGGAGCTGTGGCTGCCCCATCCCTGGAGGTGCTCAAGGCCAGGCTGGATGGGGCTTTGGCCAACCTGATCTGGTGGGAGGTGTCCCTGCCCGTGGCAGGGGGGTGGAACTGGGTGAGCTTTGGGGTCCCTTCCAACCCGAGCTGTTCTATGATTCTATGAAATGATTTATCTGGGGTGCCCCAGAGCGGCACTCAGAGGTGACACAAGGTGGTTGAGCCCACCCCCTGCCCCCACGGAAAGAAAACTATGGTAGCTGCGCTTTCTTTTCATTCATCAGCTCAGAAAGAAGCCAGAGAGAAGAACACAAATGCATCTGGGGCATCACCTCCTTTTGGCTGGTTGCAGCCCAGCGCCATTTCAGAGAGCTGCAGCGTGAATCCATTATTTCATCTTGGCTACGCTGCACTCAGGAAGACAATAACATTAATTTTTATTGTAACAAACAACCTTAATTAAAATTGCAAAATAAACACATAGTCGTGAAGTCTTTTTTTTCTATGCAGGAGCTTAGCATTAATCTTCATTATTGTTATTAAGTGTTAGGGGACAAGAACATTTTGATGAATAATAACAGCGCGTCCCCAATCGATGCATATTTAAAATATATGTTTACAAAAAGCAGTGGCATGAACATACGACTGGTGAGCTCGGAGGCTGTTGTGGCCAGATAGATTAATGTCAGTAATTCATCATGTGCCGTGGGGATTAGAGAGACGAATAAGGATTCTTGCCGTGGCTCTGGCAGGCAGGCAGCGGGGATGTGCCTGGTCCATGCCCCGAGCTCTCCGCTCTCACGTGTTGTCCTCAGAGTCGGGAGGTGACGTTCAGAGATAAAGCAAGCCCAAAACTTTGCCCTCTGTTTATGGCCAGTCACAATAACTGTTTCACAGGGAATAAAAGCAGGGATAAATCCTACGTTCTTTTGCCTGGTTCTCAGAAGGGATGAAGCTCAGCCTTTGGACATTTTTTTTTTTTTTTTTTGTGATTTTCAATTGGAAAAATGGGAGTTGATATTCATTTAATACAAGTTACTGTCAGCAACAACCCTGATCTCAAATCAAAGATCTGAACTTTCTTTAAAATGTAAAGCAGCCCTTGGTCAGGTCTTGCTGAGGACCAAGAAGATGCTCAGGGTTTGTAGGTGAGGAGAAGACCCAGGAGCAGAGGCTGCAGAGATCTCCTCGCGTCCCCCTTCTGAGCCCTCCCGCACAGCTGCAGGGCGCTGGCTGATGAGAGCACCTCTTTTTTCAGGCTCTGCCTTTCCCACTCAGCAGGTAGATCTATTTAAAGCACAAAGAGGATTTGATCCTTTCTCCCTTCTTCTTCCCTCTGTCATAGCCCGTTTGGTTTTGCAGTACAGTCATTCGAGAAGTTTTGCAGTGGGGTCAGGCTGTGGGTGCACATATCAACCCCAGAACCCCCCCTGCAGGTGCAGCATACAAGAGTCACACCACTGAAAAGGGATTAAATCCCCTGATACAAAAGATAACCTGACCTGGCCAAAAAGGGCTCTAAAAAAAACAGTTAACTGTGCTCCTAGTGCAGAACGCACCTCTCGGTGAGAATCCCCTGCCAGAAAGCAGTGATTCATGGAGAAGTAACAGCCACTGTGCGCCTTATCCTCCCTCGTGCCAGTTAATATGAAGCAGTTACACTGATGAATCTCACTGAGAATCTCTTTGCTGCGCTATAAATCAGTGTAGCTCCACTGAAGAGATGGAGCTGCGCATATTTCTATCAGCTGTGCAGCCAAACCTATGCATTTCCCAGAGAAACAGCAGGACTTCGGGCAGCAGAGTGGGACCTTAAAGAAGGGAACCAGAACAAAACCCCCAAATGGAGGGGACACAAAGAGCACGAACCAACAAATTTAAGAGGTTTTGACACCTGCCCCTACCTTTTGACACAGACAGGTCACTGGCACTGTTGTACATCACTGATGTGGGAATTTTGCCACAGATATCGCTGTGGTCAACTCCATTTGGTGGAGCATCAGTAGGGAATAAATCCAGCTAAATCACACCTGCAGTTCTCTTTGGGAAGCCATGTATGTGTTTTACCCAGCACAGCCATCCTCCCCCAGAAACACACACGGTTTACATGCCTTTGGTATCTAGCATGGTTCATTACTCAAGGTAATTTATGACATGTTTATCCTGCTTCAGTACATCATTTTGTGATTTTCTGCAATAAAACCATTGCACTGACTAGTCTTGGTTCTTTATTACATTTGAGGTCACTTAAAAGGGTAATTTCATCTACTGAACATTAAATCCTGCAATAATTCAATACTTCCAAGCTCTCTGAAAGCAGTGCTCTCCTTCTCTTTCACAGGATCACGTGGCTAGTACTGAGAGTAGACCCGAATGGGTATGGCACACAGATCTGGTTGGAAGAAACTGTCATGGTTGCAAAATACACCTGGGTGGCAATCTCAGAAATGCTGAGCATGGTTAAAAGAGCTTGTATGGATAAGTTGAACGCCTGGTCTTTTATTAACAGATATACGTGCACCCCGGTGGAAGATTCACAATTTCAAACAGGAGCTTTGGGGCCAGACCATGGCCCAATGTCAATGGAATTTCCCTTCCAAGTTACAGGAGAGCTAACCAGGCTTTGAAGCATTTTCCCCATCACCGTTTCACAGCCAAAACACTGGGATCCCTTGAGATTCTCTAATCTTGATGAATTTTGCACTAAAATGTTCAAGAAAACGTAGCTGCACAGAAACTGGTTAAGTAACAGCACTAAAAGGGCTTTAATATTGCACCACACCAGCCCCACAAGGACTCCAGGTTTTGTCTACACTAGAGAAGAGCTGCAGGTGTCCCGATTTTGTCTGGCTGGGGAAAAGCCTCTGCTTTAGCAGGCATTGCAAGGAGAGGTGGCCTTCAAGGGACCCTCAAAAATCAGTGGGGCTGGGCCGTGGAGGTAGTGCCACAGACTGGTGTGCAGCTGGGAAGAGGAGAAAGCCTCAGCAGAAATTCCCTGGAAATTCTGAAATTTTGGCCTGACAGCTGAGCATACCCTAAATGAGGACCCCCGAGAGGTTTCTGCCCACCTCTACCTGGTGGCAATACTTCTCACCACCCTGTGCTGAGCAGCCTGGGGTGCCTTTGTGCAGAGCTCAGCCACATACGGTCTGAGAGGAAAATGATGCTGAGCAGAAAGCTGGAGCCTCTCCAACAACTTGAAGAAGCTGCAGTAATACACAGAAATGTGCTGATTGCAAGGGTTGGTGTCTGGAATATGCTGAGGCTGGATGCTGTGTGCCTGTGCCTCATTAAGGAGATTTTTTCCCTTGTAGTTGGTAATACAGGTCATTAGACCCCAGAAACAGCTTCTATTCCTTCTACCCTCTAAGGGTTTCCACTACCTGTGTTTCTCCATTACTTCGGTTCTTTCTCTACAGCTCTTTTATTTTCCTTCTAACACCTGTATTTCACTGCTGCCTCTCTCTGGCCTTTCCTCAGCCCAGGAGGATGCAGAGGATGTCTGCAGGGAACATTTTGGTAGCTCGTCTTTGCCATCTCATTCCCTGTCCGCTCAGCCAGGGGGCTGTTCTGAAGGGGAAGGGGTAATCGCGGGAGTGCTTGGCCAGCAAAGAGGCCAGAATAAGTGGATGACTCGGATGCTCTAGAGAAATTACAGCCGTGACCTCTGCTCTTTGGTTTTCACAGCTCAGTCCTTTGCCATTTGATCCCTGCACTTGTCCCAGCTGTAAGCCTGTGGCCAAAGCAGCTGTGGGATCCCGGCACAGGAGAATTTGGGTGCGAGGATTCGTGGGGGATCTTCACTTCTCACCCATCACCTGCAGCTCCTCGCTCCAGGGGAAAAGAGCAGCCTCAGGCTTGGACTTTTGATTCATGGGAGGAAGAACCCAAACTCACTCTGTTTGTTGCAGCTGAGTTGTTAGTCATCAAAATAATTTGTGCCCGGACTCTGGTGATTCTCGTTTTTTTGCTGGAAAAGCCTGCATTGCTGTTTCCTTCTGAATTTCAATTGGGTGTCATTACTGTGCATTGCCCACCTTTTGCTCAGGATAGATGCTTCTCATAACATGCTGGAATTGCTCAATGCAGTGAACTTATTCTCTTTAAGAATCTGAATCACACTAAGTGGCTTTACTTACCATCTGCTTTTTTGATTTGCTTACTCTTCTCCTGCTCGTACTGTCTGCAGGAATCATTTGTTTCCCTGCCTATAAATTAGTGGTCCAGAAAAAAAAACCTGCAGTGTTGTCAACAGATTACTGAAATACAGCTCCGAGAATGGACCTACAAAAGAGGTTGGAAGCAAAACTTAGCACAGAGCCAAACTATCTGTAATTGGATTTTGAGACCAAAACATTATAATGAACACAGAGAGAGGAATAAACAGGATCATTTATTTTATTTGATCATTAGCAAAACTCTTTGGTTACATGCGATAATTACTGGTGAAGATTTACATGCAGAGTGTGTGCCAGAAAATGTTTAAACCTATTTCTTTGCAGCAGATCCACTACCAGCATACCAATTACATGACATAAAATGCATCGCACTCTGAGAAATCCCCCAAGGTTTTCAGCAGCCTAACCTGCGAGCCTTTCCCTGCTCTGTGCTTGGGATTGCTGCTGGCCGTACTGATTTGAGCAATGAGTCCACATTCTCAGCAATCTATCATGTATGTTTAGAAAATTGTTTCTAGAGAAGCTTATAGGCTAACCTGGAAATGAGAAGTGACACAAGATCAAGATCTTCAGTCTTCACTCTGGTAAGATACTAATGGATCATAATGGGCGATTTTGTGTAAGCAAGGCTTTGGAGACTTCTCCATTAAGAACCTTCCTTATCATGCTGTGTTTTAAAAATGCGAAGTTTAGAACTTTGCTGGAGTTTATGTCCAATAAAACAAGGAACGGAAACCCACCTTTTATCTCTGAGACTGCACCACTCTAGGGGTTGGTTCGAAGGTCATTAACTAAAAGACATTGCGTGACTTCAGAATTTGGATCCAGCGGGTGAAGAAACAAAATGCATTAAGGTAGATTCAGGGAGAGAGGGAAACATCCATGCCCAGAAGTACATAGAGACTCACCTTCAGAGGACATATCAGCAAGTGAGAAAGGCTTCTACCCTATCTAGAAGAAAACAAACAAACAAACAAAACACATTAAGACTTTGGCTGTGCAGCCTTTGACAAGAAGTCCCTTCCACATTTGAATGCCCCTGGCTCTCCTGCAGGCTCAGGGCAAGGAAATGGAGCGGCAAGAGGACGATGGGCTTGACAGGTGTGTGAGTTGTCTTGTGCCAGACAACTCATCTTGCAACTGAAGTATCTGGGTTAGAGAGCCCTCTGCCCACTTGGAAGCTCTGGATGTCACTCCAACTCCTGAGGCTTTTTCCAGGTGACCCACAAAGGGAGCATGCTAAAGACACTGGTGCCTCCAGACAGGCAGGGTGGGAGCCAGAGCCCACCCAAAAGGACTTCAAATGCCAGTGGGACAAGGTGAGGGCTGGTGCTAGGTAAAGCCAGGTTATTAACAGGCTGTGTGCCGACAGAAATGGAGGCAATTCTGGGAGTCTTTTGTTGTTTTGGAGGTTAGAATCCACACCTTAACTTTTCCTGGTTCTTAGGAGGAGGACCTAAGATCTGGATCACATATCTTTTGGTTTGAGCCCTAAGGCTCAAGAAAACCTCTTTTTCAAAAGTTTTCAGTCCTTCTATTTATTAGAATCAGCATTTTATGTATCTAGAGGAATGATTTAGCAGAAGTGGCCTGGGAGATCAGAAAGACGAGAAGAACGGAGCACCATCAGGAAGGCAAAGTGACAGGCTGCTAACAGCTGAGTGACATTTTGGAGCTCCGCAGCCTGCAGAGGGAGAGGGTGTGCTGACAGCAGCTGACGTGCCCTGCTCTGCCTGAGCCTTACCCCAGCCCTTGCTGACAGTCATTCCCCGTCAGCCTGCTGAATACGTGCCTGGCCTTTCTGGAGGAGGCGTGAAGGCAGATGGACGTGAGGTTTGTCAAGGACACTGCTATGTAGCTTCTGTCTGCTTAATTCACATGCCTTAAACACACCGGGTTGGCGTAGCACCTGAATAAAGCTGCTGGCTCCAATGCTTCTTGTGTTGCAAAGACGTGGCACTTTCATGGCATGTCTTCTTGTCTTATGATGCCCTGAAAGAGGTGGAAGTGAGGAAACACAGCTCACCTTGCCAAAAATGCTATAGAAAGTCCCTGGTGGAAGAGGGGGGAAGGAAGGACTCAATCTGTAGTCACAGGTCCTTCAAAAACCTGTCTTAAAGCATTTAACAGCCATGCTAGATCCTACAGGCATGCTGAGTCATGGGCAGACCTGCATGGAGAGTTAGCATCAGTCTTTTTTCAGGACTTACAACACAGTTGGACTGTGGGCACAGTCTGGATTGGAACCCCATCATGCTGGACACAGAGCCCAGAATCCAAAGGATGAACCCAAAATGCCAAATGGCATCCAAAATGCTATAGGTGATCCAAAATACTATAGGTGAACAGAGCATATGTAAGACTTGTTGCTTAGGTTTTACCTCCCAGCCAAACTTTGCTTCATTTTGTGTCATTTCGTTCTCTTGCTCTGCTATCTTTGTTCGTTGGAAAGGCACATCTTGTGCCATTTTCTCTGTTCCATTTTAGTCCTAATATTGCTGGTGGAATGGATTAATGGCACACTATTTTCTAGTCTAGTAATCTTTGTCACGAAAGTGAGTGAAAGCATACAGTGAACACAAAGATCTATCAGCACTGCAGCCTGACTGATGGCTCACTCTGATAGCTAATGCTGAGATGAGAACAGAAGATGAAAAAAAAAAATCCTTTCTTATTTTAATACCAAGAACAGTACATAGTACCTGTATCCATCTTTTTGACAAAGACTGTAATGAAAATGGCAGCATGCTGGAATGGCATCTTACCGCTGTGATGGGCTGTAATTTTAAGCCCCTCTATGGGCACTGTAGACAGTGGCCTCTGTACAGGTTAAAAATGTCCATCACTCACTGTGCATATTGCATCTTGGAATCACCTAGATGGTATTTCAAGCCCCTCATGCCACACAAACTACAGCATATCCCATTTTCTACAAGTTAATTGATGGCTTCCATGCCAAACCTTGGGACCAGAGCTATTTTCATTTATACAGGTGTGCAGGGAGGATCATATCTCCATTGGGTAGCCAAGGGGTTCCCCTCCTGACTTCTGAACCCAGCAGTTTCAGCAAGGGGCAAGGCTGGCCCAGGACACCCCTGGGCTTGGCAAAAACAGCCTGACCCTAGCAAAAGTCCAATGGGCAGCAACACCTATGGAGGACTCTGTTTCCAAAAGGGTCAGGCATTTGGAAGCAATTCAGGTGCCTTTGTAAAGGATTTGTCCTAAGCATTTAAAAGACCTGAGTTCACTAATCCTCATGTGGTTGTTTCCTGCTTCAAGCAATTTACATAGTGATTAGGCCCAGTACTCATTCTCCTCTCTAAAACATGTGGAGGACACGGCCAAATGAGAGGGGAAATTTGATTGCTTCATATTTCATCTGCCTGTTACTATCAGTAGGGAGCAGCTACGCAGCCTGGCAGCAGTCTGCAGAGGGCCTAACCACTCCAAAATTAAGAAGACAGAGATTCACGTTTCTCCTGATTCCTCATTGTCACAGGCCAAAAAGAAAGGAAAAAATAAAAAAGGAAAGAAAGAGAAATACAAATTAAGAAAGAAAGAAAAAAGAATAATTTGTTTGCGGAATATTTGTGTGAGTGTGTTGCAGAAGGTTAATTGGAAAGGGTGTTTCTATGCCAACAACTGCTGAGAACAGACAGCCGAGCCCTGAGGAGCGCCCGCCCCCGGGCAGCCATTTTGTGTGTAGGGGTGATGTGGCCCCATGGCTACCACACAGAGTGGGCTGGCAAGTGATGGGCTCCTGGGCCACAGCCAGCCTGCCTGCAAGGCCAGAGGAGCTGCTTGGCTCTTCCCCTGCCCAACGTTGGTCTGGCAGGCCCAGCCAGAGGGTTTTTGTGCCTTCTCCTTTGAGCTGGGGCAGGTCCTTCCCGTCCTACGCAGGGCTGGCACCTCCATGGGGGCATTGGCTTGAGTGGCTGCTCCCCTTCTCTAGCAAGGGAAGGCCCCCAGGGGATGAGAGCAGCCTCCTGGCCTCAGGGATTTTGTGATGTGTTCTCCAGGCACAACAGAGCCCTGATTTTGTCTGCAGGCTCTGGATGCAAATATGCCAATATATATTCATTAACAGGTTATTAACCTGTAAGATACGCAGATCATTGTTCATCTGCTTTAACCTTAAAATCTGCTTTTAAGTCTGGGGTTGAGCACAAGCAGCCTTTTAGAGAGAAATCATTTCAACAAGTGCGTATCAAAGCTTTGGTTTAAGTTCAAAACAAAACAAAACCTACAATGAAAACTTGGCTTAAAACTACTCAAACAAGGCCGCGTGTGTTGTGGTTCTTACCGACTCATTTTTCATGCAAGGACCGTAATTTCAGCTGGCTCTCAGGACTGTCATGGGAGGAAACCCTGCTCCACACACTTTTACATTCAGAGACATTTGAAATGCAGATGGGGAACAAGGCAGCTTAGTACAAGTAGACACAAAATGGAAGCATAAATCATTTACCCTAAATTTCTGGGGTGAGATACCTAATTTTAGTGGTAGATCAGTCTCTAGGATATTCAGGTCATCGTCTCCTGGCTGAGATCAGCATTTAGGGCCTTTGCACAGGTCTCCAGAGCTAAAAAAAAAAAAAGTGCCCTGTAAGGCCAGCTGAGGCCTTGCAGCCGGACTGACCACATCCCTTGGATCAAAGCGCATCTCTGAACTGCAAGGGTACATTAGTGGGAAAAGGATGACCATCCTCGTTGCAAATTCAGGTGGCAAAAAATAGCTTTGAAACATGCGTCAAGTGTGTCCTATTATAGCACCAGAAAGAAAATTGAGCATTTAGAGTAGCTGAGTGATGCATACCCCAGCTAACTACAACCTCTCTGCAGCAGCGAGTCTTGCTGCTTTGTAGCTGAATTCCCCTGAATCATCAGACAAACAGATTTTCCCTCTGGTTTGCTCAGGCAGGCTTTTACACATGCCCACCCCATGTCTCCAGAGCCTGCTGGGAGTAATGGACACAGCGAGCGCTCACGTGCTGGTCAGACACATGTACAAGCTGCCCCAGGTCTGCATGCTGATCAGCACATGGCTTCCAAGGTACCCATGCCTTGTAAGCTTCGCCAAGGCACCTTTAAAACGAGGGCTTACTTTGTTCAAAGAAATGGCATAAACTACCCCAGCAAAAACACACTGACTACACTTACAGCCACAAATTACCTCTAGGACTGAGCTACAGATAAAAGTTTTGCCAGCACAGCAATGCTCCTTAAGGATTCAATTTTTTTTTTTTTTTTTTTTTTGGTGACATGCCTGTGCCAGAAGAAGTCATGCGAATGCAGCTATGCCAGCATAAAATTTCTCTTGCCAGCACAGAAGTATTGGTCAAAAAATAAATAAATAAAAAATGGAACCCTTAACTTTTATTGCTTTCCCAGAAAGAGTTTCCAGTGTAGGCTCAGCTGCAATTTGAGCAGTGAGGCCAGAGCAATCTGCTAGCTTTGAAATCACTTCTCCCAGCAAGGCACCTCGATGCGCACTCATTCTGCGCAGGTTTGTGCTATTTGCAGTGCCCCGAGGTCATCCCATTTCCTTGTTTGCTGATGCAGCCAGAGCCCCTCCGCCAGAGCTCTGCACCAAAGAAAATGTGCCAGACAATTTCGGAGATGAGCAGCTTCGTTTGTGCTTGAGGAAATGACTTGTCAGAGAGCTGCAGAGCAGTGAGTGCCTCCGGCCCCTGCCGCAGCCTGGCTGGGCTCAGGATGAAGCTGAGGGCAGGGTCCCCATGGCACCAGCCCCATGGGCATCTGCTGAGTAGCTCTGCCCTACCAGGCAGTGGTTGATTCAGCCCTTCATCCCAGATTTATGTAAAAGGCTCTGTGAGCTAAGGACGGGGCCCTGGAGATGATGCAGGGCAGGGGCTTGAGCTGAGGCCTGCAGTGCTCTGGCACCCGCACACGCAGCCAGGCCAAAAGCCAAAGCCGAGTGGCAGCTAAAAGCAGCCAGGGACATCCCAGGCAGCACGAGCTTCTGCAAGTGCTGTACCAACCAAAAGAAGGGCAGAGAAGACGGGGTGTCCTGCTAAGGGGAGAACACTGCTGTGACTATTACATTTTGGGAAGGTCTTTGGCAGCTGTCTGAAGGAAAAAGTGGTTTGTGCAAGACTTGCGGTGCCATGGACAGGCTGCTCGGGTGGCATGAAGTGGAGCTGATGTGTGGAAGTCAAGTGATGGCTATGAGGTTTGTTCTCGTACTGGTATTCAACTCAGACTCCTGCCTCACCCCGCCTCCCTAAAATAGCCCTTAAAGAAGGGAAGATAACAAGGCATTTAACTTGCACATTAGGAACAAATTGCTGGAGCTACAATAGCTATCCACCAGAATTAATTTACAGAGAGCTGGGGGAAGCTTTTCCCTGGAGACTTTTAAGTACCAGCTATGTGGCATGTGTGACAGCAGCTGGAAAAGCTGTGGCTGGCCCTGCCATGGCACAGGGAGATGTGCGAGAGGACCTGCCCTGCTGCAATACCCAGAAACCTAAGCCCTCCCATGGCAAGTTTCATAGGAATTGCCAAAGAAAATACCTGAACTATGGGACCACCACCCAAGACTCCTGATTCTTCATCACGGTTTAACCCTGCCATGCTGTGAGCTCTGCCGAGCACCCGCTCACAGCGGTCAGCCCTCGAGCAGCTGCCCAGGGACAGAGAGGGGAGGCAGCACGTGTGCCTTGCTTGAAATTCCTCAGGAACAGGCTCAGATGCAGTGCCTGTGCTTTTGGCCGTGCTCTCTGGATTGTAATGTTTGTGTTTCTGTTATCCTCTAGATGCAGGGCAATAAAATTAGCATCCACATTCAGATTTATATCCCAGTAAAGGCAAGTTCCCTCTAATAAAAGCAAGCTCATTTATGAGACCAGATTTCAGGCATGACTTGCAAGAGGGAAAATAACATCCTGTGTAATTCTAATGGCTCATACCTCAGTGGGCAGACGCGATGGGTGTTTTTCTGCAGCTCTGCTTCTGCTGTCAGCCTCTGTCCACACAGGGTCGGTGGGTCAGTGGCACTCCTGGGACAGTGTCCATTGCCCCTTCCTGCCCTGTTTAGCCTCCCCTGCTCCACAGCCACCAGCAAACGCTTGGGCAGCAGGGGGAAGGAGGCACCCAAGGGTGGCTTTGGCCTGGCCAAGCGGTGGGAACAAGGGGACACCTCACGGTACTCATCGGGACAGATTTCAGCCTCTGACACAAAGAGGGTTCTGAATTATGGGACAGGAAAAGCACAAGCAACCAGAAGACTAAAAGCCACCATTTCTCTCTCTGTATTTACTATACCAATAAAATATCTTCATAGCAGCTGGCTGCAATGTAAATCCTCCTTAAGGACTAACGGCCGTACAGGGGACCATTAAAAAAACAGCTCCATCATTAAGGTTTTTGGCTGGGCGGCTGCTGATGCTGTGACTCCGAAGGCTGCACTGAGCTGCGCTGAGCCTGCCTTGCCCTGGGTTTCACCCTTGTGTGGCAAACCTGCTCCCTGGCAAAGCACCAGGCTGTGGCTGGCTTTTGTGGGGGCATTTTTGTACTCTGATTCATGAGAAAACAGCTAAATCAGCTCCTTTTGTTCTGAAAGAGCCCTCTGCAGATTGGGTATGGGGGCATCCTGCAGCTCAGCGCCCTTCTTGTGCTGCAGCTCAGCTCCCTGCTGCCTCTCTCTGCAGTGGCCACGATGCTCACCTGCAAACCCTGCCCAGGTCAGCCTTTCTCCCCACCAGCCCTGTGAACCCTGGATATATTTATCAGGGCCTTTGCAATGTAGCACTTTAATGGCTACATTAAATTAAAAAAAAAAAAAAAAAATCAAATACCACCTGAAAAGCAGTTGAATAGTTGCAGAATCTGCTCCCTTTGAAGTAGCACCATAACCTTCCACCTCTCTCTGTTCCTGGGGCATCTGCCTTTAATCTAACATCTCACAAGCTTTCAGAACAGCGCCTGTACTCACAGTGCCGAGCTCCTGGGATGCTGCACTCAGAGGGTGCCCTTCCAATGCAGAAAGGAGCTGAGAGCCCTGCCTGCCTCGCCACATCCCAGGGCAAGACTTGAATTCTTAACGCGCACACGTCTTGGAGGCTGCCAAAGGGCAGGTGGAGGGCATGCAGAGGAGCACGACAGGAGTGATCAGAGCAGAGAGGCAGGGACACTGCCCTGCTTGATGGCTTCATTTGGATTTCACCCATGTAGAAAGGCGCTGAGAGAAACAACAATTAAATCAAAACAAACTGTGGAGACAGGAGCTGAGGGCATTGCACTGATCAAATAGCACTTGCCTCTCTTGTCCTTGCAGTGCAGCATCCTTCCTCGGTGGTTACTCCGAGCAGAGGTCAGGGATTACCTTGCTGCACACTGGGTCCTGCAGCATTTTGGCACACACCTCACCAAGCCCACAAGCAGCTCCTTCCAGCTTTTAACCTCCAGCAGGTCAGGCGGGGCCAGCTGGGCCGTGGCTGACCACCTGCACTCGTTTGCTTATGCAGAACAAACACCTCTGAGGGCTCCTCGCTGCTCTTCAGCGTGGCTGGTGCTGGCTGGAGGGTCCAGCAGACAGTGATGAGGGAAAGGGACAGACAGAGAGCGCGGTCCATCTTCATTTCCCCCATCAGCAGCCACAAACGAGGCTCTCACCACAAGGTTACAGGTGCTGAGGAGACACAGGCTGCAGACCTTTGCAGTACCATGGGCTGCACCAGTACCAGCCTTTTATTTTGAGGGTGATGCTGCAGATGGACAGCCCAGCTCCCCAGGACTGCAACTCTCCCAGTGACTGGAGCTGAACCCCGTGAGATGGGGAGGATCGATCACAGAGCTGTGGGTTCACGTTTATGCTTTGCAATCTGCTGTCGAGCAGGGAAGCTGGCACAAGTCACAGCTCTCCTGCAGGACTCTGGCTGGTGATTGCCTGGCAGGATTTAATGAGTTATGTTCGTGAGATCTGCCCCAGCCTGCACCTGCTGACCTTGGCCCCAACACGTGCAACATTACAAATGAACGCAGGCTCACAGATCCATCACTGCCTTCATCTAAGAGCCAGCTTATCATCCTTCCTGCTCTTCTGGAGGATTTCTGTGTAATCAGCATGCTGATGCCTGCTTGCTTTCCTCAGATACAAGCTCATCCGTAGGAGAGACAAATGAAAAGTAGCTGCATCTTCGCGCAGGAGCTCTCCTTCTCACCTTGTCTGGACAAGGATCTCCCTGCTCCCCCAGAGGTCTAACGGAGAAGAGGAAAGCCTGGATTGCCCGTGATGAAGCAACAAGCTGATTCCTCACTTCTCCAAGGCCAAATCACATCAATTACTTTCTTGAGAGAAGAAATTGCAAAGATGAGCTTGGCCCTGGTGGGAAGATGAAGCAAGAATGGCCATTTCAAAATGGAGCTCTTTGTGGGAAAAAATAAAATATAATAATAATAATAATAATAAAATCTACTTCTGAGTTGCCACAAGTGACAAGGAAAATATCCTTTATAAGGAAAGTAAAGAAAATGTTGCCTTTGGGCCCTTCTAAAGTGGGAGTGCAAAGGTAGCCACCCGAAGAGGTTTCACTAAGTTTTAATTATATGGGAAGATTGAAGGCCTCGTATTATTATTGCTGAGATATTTTTGATACATAAAAGGGCCACGACAGGGTGGGTAGGCACGTGAAGGACCCACTCCAAATGAAAGTTCATTCACTAACGTATGTAAAGATCAGCAAAAGTGCGTTGCATGCTCCAGGAACGTGTAGGGTTATTTGGAGGAGGACAGCGTTCATAAAAACAAGGGATTTTTCCTTCCTTTTTAAAATCATCAGGTCTTTGCTACAATATGTACTGCGTTCACAAACAGTGATGTCTGCTGCAGGACGTCCCACCTCGGCTGCCAGGTGTTCTGGTTTGTTCCTGATATGACCGAACTCGGTCGTAATTCCAGCAGGCACCACCTCGTGCCGGCTATGCTTAAAGTATTTCCTGCAGGGAGCTCGGATGCTGTAATCCTCCGTTCGTACAGCTGACCAAAGTTTTCACCTTGATCGTTAGAAACCCCAACGCACAACAGATGGCTAATTGATGCCACGCAGAGTGGCTTTACGCAGCCGATCTTCTGCCTTCTTCCTTTTCTTCATTTATTTGTGTGTGTGCGTGCGCGTGTGAATCTTTTAGAATTTCAGACGGGAACTTCGTTATAAGCCATGCAGTAATTTTGCAGGTGAAAAGCCACGAGCGCATCATCGAGAGCCCAACCTTGTAATTAAACGTTTTCCTCTGAAGTTCTGACCTGATAAAACGTTCCTGCATTTCCACGCCTGGCGAAACTCCTCATGGGAGTAGGCAGCCGGGAGATTTTCTGGGTCTGCCTCCCAAGCTTGGCTAATCACACAATTTTAATAGCAATAAATCACTCTTTCAACAAAGGGCTGTCTCTTCAGCGGAGATGTGCAACTTTTTCTCACACAGGTATGGGTTTATCACGTTTATTTATAGGCATGCTCTATAGCTTCGCATACTGCAAAGCGGTGACTCAGTCGCTGTGCCACGGGCACACAAATGTTGTTAATAAAACCCTATTCTGCCACAGTTGGACAGATTATGGACAAATGATAAGGAGGTATTTGCATACGAGCAATCCCATCAGAGGTACCTGAAAGAGGATCATATTTTCTGGCAAATTAGACAAGCCATTTCCTCTGGAAAATAATCTCAAATTCAGGTGGTTTATCACAACGTGCATTTATGCTCTCAGATGTGGTAAACGCCAGCCGCGAGCAGTCGCGGCGGTACTTTGTTTTGACAGTCCCTGGGACGTGTTGGGATACCTCCAGAGCAGGATTTACAGCTACCAGGAGCTGTGCCCGGGCAGGGGATGCACAGGGGTACCCGACAGGCCAGTGGTGCCTCCTCAGCAGGAGCTTGGATCTGTTTAGCCCCAGCACAGGCTGCAGAGCTAGGAAAGCACTTGCTGTGTGCTGGAATATGTGCAACTGCTGCTCTTAATTTCAGGGAGCTCCTTGGAATTGAACTGCAGTCATGGATGAGTATCCCCCGACCTCCTAAGCAGCCAGGTCTTTCCAGGATCCCCGCTGCCACCCCGCTCTTCCCAGGGCTGTGCTGTAGGAGCAGTGATGACTCCTTGTGCAGGGAAGCATTTCTCTTTGAAGATTTCCTCCCGGCTTTGTGGCAGCAGGATGTCCTGATAAACCCCCAAAATCTCACTGCCGGCGCGGGAACCCAGTGTGAAGACATCTGGCTGCACGGTTATTTCTGTATGGCAGGGCTCTGCTGCACAAAGGAAACCAGCCAGCACTGCTGATGGTCGTCAGGTCCCAGAAAAATCTCTCTGTAGGGGTGCTCTCAGTACCCACCTCTTTGCAAGCCTAATAAGCACCACCAGCATAAGAAAACCTACAAAATACTAGTAAACAAGGCTTGCCAGGAGGGAGACAGACTTTCCTCCTTTTCCCTCCTACTCCCTCTCTGCATGCAGGCAAAATTTAGCAGTGAGCCAGGATTTACAGCTTTAATTATGAACTTTAGCCCAAGCAGTCCTTCTGTAAATATCCTCGCAGGGGAAATGGAGAGGGGGACTTTGGCGTGCGCAGCGAGGTGTACAGCTGTGCCTCCAGTTAATTGTACTGATTTTGGTCCTTCGTTAAGTTGATTTCATTTGAAGGGATTTTATCTTCCCCCCTACTGCTGGTGACAAGCAAAGAAAAGGAAAAAAAATTGTCTCAATCTGTCTTTTATTGTGTTATCCAATAAAATAGCAAAAATTAGCCTCAGCATCAGGGATTAGCCTCCATCCAGCTCACACACCTTAATTAAACATGCTGAGCTCTGGCTGGCATCACACTCAAAATGTTTTACACCGTTAAAAACTGTTCATTTGTTTTGCTGCCCAGTCGTCCTCATTTTTATACATAAAGCCAATCAGGACTCGTAGCAACAACCTTACCAGGATGGTGGGCCATCACTTAGAAACCTTCTTGCTCGTTTCAAAGAGAAGATTTTGGTAGGAAAGGGGTATTTTGGCAAGAAATCACTTGTGAGCCATTTTGCAGAGCAGCAGTGCAGACCAGTGCCAGTGACCAGTGGTCTTTGCATTGAAATAAAGTGCTTTGGGTGTGCATCTCCAGGGAACAACAGAGTAATGTGGGCTTGTCCCTGCAGTGATAACCTGCTCCCTCACAGCACTCTGTGGCACGGCCGTGGCCAGTGCCACGCTGAGACCCTGGCTCTGAGGAGTCAAAGTAGGAGCTCAAGCCATGTGGGAGCCCTTTGTGGTGTTGCCCATGAAGAATTTTTAATGAAATATGCTTTCTTTGTAGGATTAGGTGTGACTGCGTAAAGGTCTAGTGGTACCAGGAGCTTTGTACAAACATGGAAATTTATGGCAAGATGCTTTCATTCCCTTTTGCAAAAGTTTCAAAAGATCTGAGAAGGCAAGGTGCAGGGTAAGGGGAGCAGCTCAGAGAGGCAAAAGGCAGCCTCAGCATCCCACTGCCCGAGGCAGAGAGCGGAGGAGGACGCGTTACAGCATCAAGCAAGCAGGTAAAGCAGCTGTGCTGGCCTCAGGCTGGCCACATCAAAGTGTGTAATATGGCCACGATCAATTTTGGAAACGCATTTTATCATCTTATCTATTATTCATTAGACACTACAGCTGGGTTGGCTGACACCATCTCGGAGCACGCTGCGCCAGCCCCAGCCCTGCTGGGCAAACCACCCCGTGCCCAGCCCCAGCACAGAAGCAGAAAGCAGCACTCTGGCTGCAGAGGGATGGTGTGCTGGGAGGTTTCACTGTGTCACATTTGACCTTTGTGGCTTCCCTAATAGATTGTTCTTGTCATCAGGACCTAACAAAATGCATTACCTTGCTGGCATTCGATGTTCAGCAGCAAGTACAGCTCTTATCCCCACCAGCTACACTTGGGGGTCCAGCGCTCTGATTTAGAAAGTAATTTCAGAGGCTAAAAAGCTTTTTTTTTTTTTTTTTCCTCCAAAAAGATTTAATTTTAAATCTCTTTGTAAGAAGGCATTTACAGCTGAGCAGTTCTTTTAAACTACAGTTCACTCTTGATAGGAAGGAAATTGAAGTGCATTAGAAAACGTTCAACCAAATCAGCATTCTTAAATACTGGTGTGCAGGAGATAGGAAAGTGCCTTTCCTACCTACCTTATCTAAGAAAGGCCCCCAAGGGCTTCTCAAGCCTTTGCTCTGCACCTGTTTTGTGCTTCCTCATCCCAAAATGTCCTCTTTATTATTCTCTGAAGACTCTCAGCTCGGGGCTTATTTATGTACGCAGATGGCCCCACGGCCAGAAAACACCAGCACCAGAGCATGTGTGAAGATACTCTGCAGACATTCACCTTTACCTCTTCTGTAGTTAAATGCTTATATATACCTTCACTCTTGACACCTCTCTCAAAAGCTGGCATGAAATTGCATACAAATGCTGTATTTCTTTTAAATTATCTGGAAGAAATATTGTATTAACCGGAGTTCACTAATGCACAGCCAAAAGCTGTCATTAAGTGATACATCATGCATTAAAGATAAAGTTATGGGCTCTAAAACAGATTTGGTAAAGGAAAATTTAACGTACACTAAATTACCTATGGAAATAACTCACCTAAACACTGACTTAATTCATTATGAATGGTGCCATTATAATAAATATCAGATATATTCCTAATTGCCTGGCATTTATCTTCGGTTAATGACCTGTAGGAAGGTTGTTACATAGGTTCCATCCTCTGGTTACTGCAAGTGGAAGTGTTCACCGGGCTGGCTTGCAGTCTCGCTCCTCATCCTGGAGAACAGGGCTGGGAAAAATAATAATAAAATTAGCTTCTGTGAGTAGGAGATAAGAGGAATCCATCCACTTCCCTTGTGAGCGTTAGCTTTGACACGCAAGTCACCAACGTGCTCCTCAGCCTCATGGCTCGTACTGGGAGCAGCAGCACTGCCAAATGCTAGAGGAGAGGCGTGTGCTTAGCTCACGGCCAGGTTCGAGCCGTGGCTGTTCAGCCTGGAGAAGAGAGGGCTCGGGGGTATCTCACCCGTGTGGGTAAATACCTGGGGAGGAAGAAAAGAAGCTACAACCAAACTCTGTCAGGTGGTGTCCAGTGAAAGAACAAGGGGCAGCGTGCACAAACTGACACATGGGAAATGCCACCGAATTCCACGTAAGGAGCAGAGTCCTCACTGTGAGGGTGGCTGAATGCTGAAACAGGCTGCCCGGAGAGGTCGTGGTGTCTCCACCCCTGCAGACGTTCAGAACCTGACAGGACGCGGTCCTGAGCAACCTGCTCTGGGTCAAGGAGACCTCCAGAGCTGCCTCCCAGCCACTCTCTGGTTCTGTGATGTTCTCTCGCTCTAAGGCAAAACTTCTATTGCTTTCAGCAGAGGAAATTTTACCTGAAAATGTTGCTGTCATTATCTAAATTTCTACCAGAAATTGGGGTTCCTTCTTTTTAGGAATGACAACCATCTGTCCTGATTCCCCGAAAGAATGCTTTTACCTCCTAGCCTCAGGCAGAGTAGGAAAGAAGCAGCAAAGCCAAAAGCAGTTTGTTGTTTGTTAGTGTCTGACTGAGTTCATATCCTTTCCGAAAGTCCTCAGCCCTGTGTATGCTGACTGTTCTCCTGGATATCCTTCCTACGGGTATAAATGTGTTTTTTTAACACACGCCAATAAATTCTTGGCCCAAACAAGAATTCCTGGGGGCAAGAAGTCCCTGAAAATGTGTTACTTTAATACCATATATATTCCCTACAAAAAGTCTGAGTCCAGGTGTGATGGATTGTGCAAAGATTTGCTTGGATTTTTCCAAAAAAATGTGACCCGAGGCCTCGGGATGGGGGAGAGTTGTGATTGAAGCGGTGTGGTTACCTGACCCCTGACAGAAGACTGCGATCCAGGCAGAATGACAGCGGCTGCCTTTCGCTCCAGCATCGCTGTTGTTCTGGTTTTATTTAAATTGGAAAGGCGAGAGGGCTTGGGAAGCTGCCAACGTTAACGCTACAGCCACTGACAAGGTAAAATGTGCCTTGGGAAGATATACAGCTCTCCTTTCACAAAGGCGGCCGCCTGGCTTTAAAGTTGAGGCTAAGCATCCCGGCAGAGCAGATTTGGGGAGCACGGACTGCCCTGGTCCCTGGCCTGGGAGGTTGGGCAGAGATTCGGCACCCCCCTGCTGCAGGAGGGGTGGCGAGGGGCTGCGATGCCCTGCGTGGTTTAGTTGCCCTCGGCACTGCAGCCCACACAGAAGCTTGCTAAACTACGGCTGATGCTCAGCTTTATTTCTTCGTGAGAAATGGCAGCCAGTAACGAAGCAGAGCATTTAGTCGATGGTAATAAATAAAATTAATTTCTTTCTTAACCAGAAAAATGGAAGGAAAGAAAAAAACTAGAACTACAGGTAGGTGATCAGGCTCTTGTTTGTTTTTGTTTTTGTTTTTGTTTTTGTTTTTCCTTGGAAAATGTGACAAAAAAAAAAAAAAAAAAAAAGGAGTTTTAAGGAGTCAAACGCACACCCCGAAGCTCATTAGTGTGGCAGAGCAGGTTCCTCGCTGACTTGGCTCTGCCATCACACGTTTAAGCCTTAAGCCATTCTCTATTAGACATGCATTATGAAAGAGACTTTACTCCTCTGACCACCTAACACTTTCTTTCCTCTTGCTTTAGCCTCCTGCTCTTGGCAGGAGCTGAGTCTCCTCCAGGAGCCGTTGTTTCCCTCCCCCTGCCAAGGCCTTGCTGCCTTTCGGCTGAGGCCTCCCGGCTGCCTCCAAGGGCTGGGGCTGAGCCCTGCTCCCCCTGCAGCCCCCTGCCCCTGCCAAGCTGCCCCGGGGAAGGGGCTGAAGCAAGCACAACTTTCCCAGAGTATTTCAAGGCTTTTTTGCTCTCAAAAGCAGCGGGGTCTCCTGGGATGTGTTACTCCCTCTGTCAGTGGCTGGCTTGGCTCCCTGTGCATGCCTTGGTGGTTTGCACTGTCCCGAATAATGCCACCAAGGGACCTGCTGCTTGGAGAGCCAAGGAAAGGTAGAGAAGAGGACCCAGGCTGACAGCATGAACCTATCTGTGGCCCATCAGCACCTCGCTTTGGGACTGGGGACTCTCAAGATCCAGTCATTGATTGCTCAGAAAAGCTTACATTTTCTGTAAAAATTAAAACGGGTGCCTGAGATGCCATATAAGCTCTTACTGGCTGCACAAGGGCAATGTGCAGGGTCTGTCAAGAACAGACCAAGCATCTAGGGACGTTGCTGGCACTGCTTTGTTCCTGTGCATTCCCTCATTAGTTCTTTGTATGCTCTTCCTGCAAGTGACTGCTACCAGGGTGTGGAAGGACGGTGCTTACCAGTGCTGACTTGGCTTCCTCTGCTCTGTGCCTCATTACTCGTAGCTCTTGGCACATCGATAAAATGTTATCTCCCAGATAAGCCGAACACAGCACGCTGTTGTCTTGACTTGTGCACTAACGCTTGGCCTCTGCTGCTGTGGAAAATAGCAAAGTGGGAAGGGTACATTCAGGGACACAACTAAATTATCTCCTTGGAGGCACTGCCTGGCACTAGCACCGCAACCACTGGTGCCTGGGGGGGGGGGGGGGGGGGGGGGTCCTGGCAGGTGCCCACCTTCCCTGCTGGGCACCATCTGATTCAGGAGGACATGAGGTGTCCTGGTTTGACAGCTGAGTGACACAGGGAGGGCTCAGGACCTGGTGCAACAACAGCATGAGCTGCGTGGCAGTGAGGTGCTGCAGCAGGTTGTGAAGGAGCAGGCCTGAGGCCATTTGGCTACAGCCCACTCTGAATGTGTGAGGAGGCCCAGGACTGTGCTCGGGCTCACCCAGTACACAAGTGGTGGGAGCACCTGGGCTTCAGGGAGGTCCTGGTTGAAAGCTGAGGCTCACCAGCACATTTTTTAAAGGAAGCTTTGGAAATATATTGTCAGTATGTGTGTGTGCCAGGGGAGCAGCACAAGCCAGCGCCTGTGTGCCCTGCATGTGCAGCTCCTGCGCTGGCTCCCCAGCACGCACACCAGGCGCTCTAACAAGAAGAGGATCTTTTCTGTGAGCCTTTCAGTGATCCGTGGCCGTCTGCGTGAACACAGCAGGAGGAGCAGCACAAACATCCGCAGCACTGACAGCAACCAGGCTCGACCCACGAGTGCGCTGCGTATTTTCAGCGAGGACCGGGAAATCAGTTTACCAAGGAGAAAAACCAAACGCCTGGTGTTTAATACCCTTGCTTTTCGCATCCTCCCTGGGGTGTGCCTGCGGGCCCTGAGGTGTTTTGCCTTTTATTTCAGTCAGCTCCCCTGGGGCCCCCAGGCTGACCAGGCCTGCAGTGCCACCATTAGCCCAGGGTCCAACCTGCCACAAGGCCCGCAGGCCACAGGGGCACTGGGAGCTCTGGGGACGGCTGAAATATTTCAGCCCTCCTCCAGCAGAACCACTTCGTGTCCTCCATGGGGGGAAGAAAAAAAAGGAGAATAGCTGCATAAATTACCAGTGGAAGCAATTTCTTCCCTGACAGTCCGCTCTGCTCCTAAAGGACCAGTATATACTGATGCTAATCAGGCTGCCTGCTCGTGTAGGGAATTTCAACACAAGCAGGGACAGGAGAGGCTCTGCTTTCAATCCGGAGGAAAATCTTTTCCAGTAGAGATTGCTCCCTGGTGGCATGGGCCCTTTACCCTTCTTGATCAGAGGAAAAAAGTTGCTCCTAGGCATTACCTTGTTACCTCGGCCTCTGTTTTCATTGCAGCAGCATGGGGCAGAGCTGCACTGGGCATTAGCAGTGCCAGGAAACATAACAGTGCCCTTTGCAGCTTTCCTCTCCTAGCCCAGAGAGAAAACCTCTGGTAAAAAATGAAAGCACTAAGGAATTGCATGGGCTGGTAGGCTCCTTTAAATCGTTCGCAAGCCCTGCAGAGGCAAGGGCTGCGTTCTGTGTTTTAGCACCTGCAAAAACCACTCAGATCAGCAACTTGCCAGAGCTACAGAATACATAAACCTGATGTTTTTGCATCTCTTTAGTATGTGTTGTTAGTGGGAACCAGCTGAGGAAGTTCATGGTTGGTTTTTGTTTTCCCCTCTCAAGAAAAAGTAGATGACAAAATCACAGAATCACAGAATTTCTAGCTTGGAAGAGACCTCAAGATCATTGAGTCCAACCTAATCTCTCTCCTTATATTTTTAAAAGGAGACTAAGAGAAGCCACTTCTGTCTCCTGCATAAAACATTCAACACGGCTCATTATTTTCCACATTCTGTTATAAATCTCTAAAAGTAACAATTGCAGCTGGAAAAAAGCCTGCAGCCTGCAAACCCTGAGACACTCCTTTGGGCTGACCTGTCCCCTCTCTGTGCCCCAGCCTAAATGGCAGTGGATTGATGCCCGTGGACTTTGAGTGAAATCAAGCTGTGTGTCAACTGAGGTGGGACCCAGTTGCCCCTTTGGGCCACTGTTTTTTTTTTTTTTTTTAAAAAAAAAAAAAAAAAACTGTTTTGCTCAGTATTGATTGCTATTTTCTAGCCTTCTCACAACTCATAGGGATTTAGGAGATTTCTGGGGGAACTGGGATGAGAAAGAAAACTAAGAGCCAATATTGAGTTGTGCTGTCTGAAACTGAATGGCCAGAGGATGACTTGAGAATGGCACAGCCAGATGTTGGGTGAAAACATGGTAATAAGGCTTTTTTCCTACTTGGGCACCACCTGCTGGCATTTAATTAAATTAGCATCAGCCAGATATTAAACTCTCTGCAGTCCCTTGGATTATGCCATTTTTATTTTTTTTTCAGATGAAACAAACTAGACAGGAGCATGTTTTCATCACCTTGTGCACATCATAGATCCAATGCATAGTTGACATACCTATAAATATATTTTTATATATTTATATCTCCTTGCACAATCTTGTGCTTTTAAGGTTGAGGCAGGGAGCTCTTATGGAGATGTTTCTCTACATGACTTGCTGCTGACAGCCTGCAGGACCAGCTGGGAGCAATGTCTCTGGTGGGACCACGCCAAGGCTGTCCACATCACTGCCTCTGTCCCCACAGCACCTGCAGCTCTTCCCTGCCCTGCAAAAACAACTAGAAGGACAAAAACAGGACTGGAAATAGCCAGGGCTGCTTGACTTCCTATAGCCCAAACTACAAAGTCACTCAGCTGAGAAATACCGCCCTTGCTCACCTGGGTGTAATAAATGGCTCAGTCTTCAAAATAGGACTATAATCAAAGTTTACAATTTATTAAAGGAATAGAGGTAAGCAAACAGCGCTGGGTGTGCCGGGAGTCTGCTCCACCAAGAAGCACACCAGTTACATCAAGCAGCTGATTTTTATGCTCCTAGGCTAATACATATTCATTACTTCTTCTAATAAAAACCAGGGTTATTATAATTAGTTTCCGGAATCCAAACCCTCCCACTGGAGCATGCGTATCAGTCTCCGGTGGTCCCTCTGGGGATTTCTTGTGCTGAAGGCTCATAGTCTTCCTCCCTCTTGTCCTTCTCCTTTGTCCAACTTGGCTGTATGTCAGAGACTTGTGCAGTGCCCCCTGGAAGCTTTGTCTTTTAGTTGTTCTTCAGCTGTCCCGATCTCCTTAATCTCCTGGCCAGATATCAGAGACCTGCAGCGTCCCATGCAATAGTCATAATAGTTAGCAGTTATTCTGAACCCCCCCAGATATCAGAGACTTCAAGGAAAAGCCTACAAATACATTTCCCTTCAAGGTCTCTATTGACACGAATTGCTAAAACATTCCTTCGCAAGATACAAGAATTATATACATTAACCACTCTGTTTTACATACCCTTATATAAGCACAAGTCTAAGTAAGACAGAAGGTCACCTTCATCATACCATGCGGCCCTAGCATTGTTCCATACTGACACGAATCAGATGAACATATCTCACATGGGCATCCCATAAGCTGCAGGGCTGGCAGTCACAGCACATCACACCCATTGCTCATCCCAAGGTATTTCCTACTCAGCTTTTGGCTGGGAGTTTCACAGCTGGTTCCAAACAAGCTGTTGTTTCTCCATATTGAAAGAGAAATGATAACCAGGGCTTGGATTGAGAAGGCTGAGAGGAAATGAGAACCGACATCCAAATTCCTCGTGGCTTGCAAGATGCGTGAACACCACAGGAGGAGACGAGCCAAAAAATTAAAAGCTATGCTTGCAAGAAATTGCACTGAGAGTGGAAAAAAACAACTATTATTTTCACTGCAATCTGCTGTTGAAGGCTCATGGTCTCACTGGTTCCCCGGTGCTGTGGGAGAGCTGTGTCAGGTGGCTCTACAAATGGAAAGAAAAGTCCTTGGAGATGCATGGGAGTGTTTACACATTACCTGCCTGCAGAATATAATAAATTTTATAAACAGGGTTGCTTTTGGGAGCCCTTTGCACTTGGTTATGTTCGAAGTACATCCACATCACCTGTTTCAGCAGCATCTTTCCCAGAAGCCTTTCAAAAAGGCAGAGAAAGCCTTTACAAGAGAAATAATGATACTGAATTTTAACAGGATTTGTTACTAAAGAGGAAAACACATCTTCATGTCCTTCCTGCAGTAATAACAGTCCTCCAGCTCTTAGAGAAAAAATGAAAATGGAGCAGTGTCAGCAGTTGCGTTTGTGATGAAAATCACACCCATGTGCAGAGGAGCGGGGGCTTCTCCCGGTCCCTGCAATTCCCTGTGGGTCTGACAGAGCTGGTTACAGAAACACAGATGGAGACATCGAGATGCAGAACCTGGCAGAGCTGTGACTTCTCCACATGTTGGAGACATCAGCAGGGGTCGGGGGACACCCTGAGCTGAGCTGCCCAAGGTCAGGGCTGGGGGAAGCAAGCCCCTGCCAGCTGCAAACCCTCCTCACTCTGCCTGCAGTGACCGGCACAGGCCAGGACCCAATGTGCCCAAAAGGCTGCACCCTAAAAAAATAGCAAGAAGGATTTTAAGCGTGCTTTGTGAGCAATAAGGCTTCCCCTGCGCTGGCTTGGTCTGACAAGCTCTCCCTATACAAATTTCAGAGGGTTTTGCCCTAGTGAAAATACAGTGAAAGGCTTTTTTATATGCTTTTTAAATCCTATGCAATCAAAAAGTTCTTTGAAGCTCCAGGAGCCTGAGACACTGTCTAGAAACATCTGCTTCTATTTTTCTGCTGGATTTTCCCTTGATGGGAATCAAAACCAATTGAGCCCTGGTTAGGGAGGAGAGGCTGGGCAGTGCTGGGCTGGACCACAGCACCTGCACAGCTCGGCATCACCCGGCTTCCCAACACCAGGCTCAGCTTCCACCGCTGCTCTCCTCCAGAAAGATCAGCCTCAGGAAGCTTTTGTCTCCATTCAGCCCCACTCGTGCTGACACAGAGCTTGATGGACGGCAACACTGGCTTCAAATGTGCTCAGGGCTGCCTGCCCACAGCGCCACCATGACCAGAGCAAGGCTGATGCTGGCCAACCTGGGCCACGATGGGGATCTGAGCTCCACCTTCCAGCAAGCTGGAGAGAACATGAGTGGATTTGTCATTTAAAAGCATTTCACAGGAGGCATTCATTTTTCAATGAAAGAGCTTGGAGAAATATTACAAACTGTGAGCATTACTTTATGCTTCTTTCACAGCAGGCCTGAGCCATCTCATCTGGCACCCTGTGAAGAAATTATTTGAGATTTTCTAAGAAAACCCACGGCTAATGGAGCAGCTACCTTGCTGCTTCTCCCAAGAGGTAATCGCTTAATGTGAACGTCTCACAGTCTTCAAAGAAAAATACAATCACCAGGCCTGCGGGTCATCATCTCCAGCCCTTCTCTGCCTACCGATGCTGCCAGTTTCTAGCCCCGCAGATGTGTTCTCCCCTAACCCCATGGCCTGCTCCAGGCCCTACACTGAGCTTCCCTCCTGCTGCCAGCTCCATCCAGCCCCACTGACACGCAGCACACACAGCATGACAGCCACAGGGGTGAACAAAGTGGCAGGGGTTGGAAAGCTCAATGTAAAATCCTGTGCTTGGCTTCAGGGTGAAAATAGCCTGCTCCCCATTCACTCACTGGGTTTCTGCCCTCCCTACTAGCTCCAGGAGGAGCATCGGAGCACCACAGCTGTGTAGTTGGGTGGTGGCTGTGGCAAAAGTGATGATTTCGCATTCAAAATGCATGCGGTTAATGGGAAGAAATTTGCAGAAGAGACTTGGTAGTGGAACAGGAAGGTTGTGAGAAAGATCCAACACCCCCCAGCAACACCCATACAGAAAGACGAGGGAAACCGTCAAGGCCTGAGGCTGGGGATGCCGCAGGATTTACAGTGCAGCACGAGTGGCATCTAGCGGCAAGGGACAGCGATGCTTTTCTTTTGCAGAGCAAAGTCTGCTTTGGGGTGAAAGTAATGACCAAGCCCAGGCACGGTGCTGGGTCTTCTCTCCTTGCTGCTCAAGTCTGGAGGCCAAACTGCAGTCGTCCTGCCTTCAGGAAACCAGCATTTTCCACTAAAAATACGTCCCCAGCAATTCAAGCAGCACTGGGCTGGGGGGTGCAATAGGTTCCTGAGAGCCCCCAGGCTACTTCAGGCTCCTTTTTGGGACAAGTCAGCAGGAGAAAGGCTGCTGCTCCCTGCACCAAGCAAGGCAGCGTGGCAGAGGATTTCGGGCAGAAATACAACAAATGCAGCCCAGATCAAAGCAGTCGCATGCATTAGCCAAGAGCTACGGACTAGGAAGCACCCCTGAAGCCACCTGCCTCCCCAGGGCTTCAGCTGCCTTGCTACAGGAATGGGGAAATGAGAGGTTAGGAGGGGTGGGCTGGCAAACAGCTCTGGAGGAGCCACTCTGCAGAGCAGTTCAACTGGAGGAGGTGGTGAGCAGGTGTTTGAGGTGCCCCTCAGCAGTAAGATTTGGCAGCAGGGCACTGCATTAACCCCACCAGCTCTGCCTGCATGCAGCCAGCAGGTTTTGCTTGCAGTCTCACCCCCCACGGGGTTCACATGTGGAGGGGAACCCACAGTGCCTGCAGGAGCCCCGCTTTTCCAAGAGACTTTGTACCTCCATGCTCCGCTCAGAGCTAAGTAATCCCCGGCTGCACGTTATTAGGATCCTCAGCATTTCCCCCTGTAAGTCTTGACAGCATGCTGACAACTCAATTTGAAAGCCAAGGTGTTTCCTTGACGTGGGACTTTTTCTAAACGGGAGGCAGAGTACATCAACCCACAGCACAATTCATTACCCTCATCTCAGCATATATGGCACATCAGGGAGAAAGCCGTGACGTTTTGATTTATACAGGCTAATCAAGGAAAAAGCTATTAACCGAGGGGCAGTGGATTATTAAATAAAATGACAGAAGAAACAGGATGTCAAGACACCAGTTCTGACTCTTGGAAAATGGAACTGCTCTTATCTATGCCAAGTCCCTGCTATGGAAGTTAGAGCCACTTCTCCAGCAGAGATACCCTCACAATTTTAAATACGTTAAGGACCTGATCCCGCTCCCATTTAAGCATTTGGAGCATGGCAAGATGATTGCAAGTCTGAATAACTTGACCCAAGAGCTTTCTCAAGAGTGCTCAGTAATAATGAGCTCAGAGACCAGGGCCTGGGTGCTGCCCCCCGCACAGCTCTGGGAATTGCCTTTGGCAGCAGGGTGAGCTCTGCGGGGCACAGGCTGGAGGGCTGTCCCACAGCACATGTCCAGGCACAAGAACAGGGGCCATAAATATCACGCTTGGCATCTCCTTCCACCCCAAAGTCACCTGAGAGCTGGGCAGCATCACAGAGGATGAGAAGCGTCTAGTGCAGGTGGGACAAGGGCAGAAAAATCCCAGCCCAAGGATGACTTCCATCACCATGCCCTGTCTAAGGGCAAATTTAGGGTGTCCTCTCTCCATTAAGAGAGCCTTTTATTACCACCTCAGCCCTCAGGAAAAGGCATCCTCCACACCCTGCTCCAGCCCCAAAGCTCTCCCCCATCCTGGCCAGAAAACAGCAGCCCCCACACTGCCTCCCACCATGTGCTTGGTTCCTCCCCACCGTGCCCGAGACCCCGGGTGCTGGTACCTGATTTTCCCAGCCCACTGCACTCCCAGTGGGTGCTCTCTGAGCCCTGCAGCAGCTGCCTGCCTGAGCCTTGTTACTCAGCAGCAACCCACTTAGAAGAGCCAGAGGACGGGGACTCAAGCAGAGCTCAATATTCTCCTACAGCAGCTTTTAGGAGCCTGGTGTTGGTGCATGACAGCCTCTCCTTCACTCCTAATTAACACAGTCTGTTGTTTGGCTAGGGCTTTCTTTTCTGCTTATTTTTTTTTTTTCAGTTTGTTTTCTCATTTTGCTTTTTAGTGCCTGTTCTTCCTGCACAATGCAGACAGAAAGCAGAGGCCAAGAGGCCAGGCCCTGCTGAAGGAATGACTGCAAAGGCCCAGCCCAGAGACACCCACAGAGCTGCAACCCTGACACCACTCCTCCAGCTGCAGGATCGCAGAGAGGCAGCTCTGAGCTGTGCTTGGCAGCTTGCAGCAAACAACTCAAGCCACACACGGAGCACAACCCTCTTTCATTCTGTTGCTTAACCTGTTGGTGAGTATTTCCCTAAACATGGGCTGTAAAGGGGGGCAGCTAGGGTGCCAGCAGTTCTCCAGCCTCTGTGGTCTTGAATTATCTCGGAGCCCTTGGCTGAAATAGTGCTTCAGGACCTGCACTGTGGTACCCTCACTATCTCTGTTAGGGAGCTCAGCAGCCACATGGCAGTGTTGCCTCTAGACTCCAGATTATTAACTCTGCAGACAGACACCCACCTGGTCACATTAAGTGCTCTGCTGAGGTTCAGACAGGAACCTTCAGTGCTTACAGTGCCCTTCTGACCTGGGCTGGAGCTCACATTTACCAGGACACCCTCCAGCCAGCTAACTGGCATTTAAGACAACTTCAACCAGACACAGCACTCTATAAAGTTCTTAAGCAGAAGTAGTAACAGAAGTGACTATTAAAGAAACAGAGTAAACAGATTTTTTCCTACCTTTCTGTTCTACCCCTTTATCTAACTTTCACCTAAGTTTCTCTTTAGCTTTCTCTTCTTTTGGTGGGTTCCATTCTTTCAGGCTGAGGCCTGTTACTCTTCTAACTCTGTCTTAGTATCCTATGGGCCAAGAAACTTCTGAACTTTCTCTTTCCCCCTCTATCCTACACTACTTCTCTTTCAAAAAGGAGAAAAGACACAACCCTTCCTTTGAAACCCCCTCCTCCTCATCCTTTTAAAGGACTGTTGTTCCCAGCCCAGGCAGCGAGTGGCTTTGATGGCTGGTGACTGGGATAAGCTGAGGAAGGGAGGGATCCGTGATCCATCACACATAAAGCTAAGTGCAGATACCAGCCATTTTTTTTTACGCCAAAAGCTTTCTGTGCTGGGTGCAGCTGCTAGTAGGCTGCCTGTGCATACAGGGATGCTTTCTAAGATCAAGGTGAGTAGTAAAGCTCTTTTTTTTTGCAGTGAGTGTCCTTCAGTGTGAAGGAGCTGAGTGCTTCTCTGCATTGATCCTTCTTTTTGCACAGCAAGATGATCCTGAGTCTCGTTAGCGTATTCTTTAGATAAAAGGCAGCCTCTGTGTTTATGTGGTGCTAACCTCCAGGTCTGCAATCCCTGTTGGTTGCTCATATAAGGTATCCCAATATAAGTTTGTTTCCAGATTTTTCATGGCTGGCTGAAGGTATAGATGTACTTGTGGCTTTGGGGTAACCCTGAAGCAGAAATGTGTGATGAGCAGTAGATGAAAGCCAGCTGTCCTGTTCTTCCTGTGTGGTGCCCAAGGCACTGAAGAAAGCTCTTGCACGTGTTTCCAGGTGTGGGGAAGTAGCTTCCACTTAATACAGCAAATGTAGGCTTGTCTTGGGTGATTCACAGAGGTGTTTAGCTATCATATCCCTCTGTTGAAGGGAGTAGATGGGCTCTGATAGTGCTCTCTCCCCTTTCTATCGGTTTTCTTAAGCTATCAGCCTTTGGGTTTTGAGCTCTGAAGTGACCGTGCCCAACCCAAGCAGTTGGGTGGCCCCTGGGGGCTGCAGGAGCAGGGGGTGATGTGCTCAGTCAGCTCTGTGTGCTGAGGGCACTAACAGAGAAGTGAAAGGAAGGGGAGAGGAAGGTCAGGAAAAATCCTGCTGATATCAGCCCCGGGCTGGTGGGAATCATCTCTGAATGATCTCTTGGGTGCCCCCTACTTCTGGGTTATCTGTGGCAAAGGAAAATGTTGGTGATAAATCTGTCAAGCGAGGTTTTCTCCAAAATCAATGAAAGTATTTTCCCCTAAAAGGGATTTCTTGGATACTGCCACAAAGCTAGCATCAGGAGAGAAAGAAGCCATCAGGTTTAGATGTCAGCAGTGTCAGTTTAATGCTAGAGGGAATGATTTGCCTGCCTGCCAGTCCTGAGCTGTTTTTTCCCTGTTGTCACACTTCTGGCTGGACCAGAAGATGCTTGCAGAGAAGTTTAGTCACACAGGGCAGCAAGAGGGGGATGCCTGATGTGGTTACAAATGGCTCTTTCCAAACCCAAGTATGGGTTGAGATTTCCTGCCTGTGTCAGTCCTGGCTCTAGCCTGGGTGGGCAGGCGATGGGTTTCTCCTAGGAAAGCTCTCCTCCCTCTCTCCTCCTGCACTGTGAAGGAGCAGAAGGCTCTGCTCTCCAGAGACCTGCCCCTTTGCTTTGCCCCTACTGCTTTGTGGCAGAAATACTTCAGCTCTCATGCTGGCACAGTAAAATTTGCTTTGGCTCCCACCAGTGGGCAGTTCTGATTTTCAAATGGCCTCGCCAGCCTGCGGAGGATGGCTAGGAGTGCTGAGGATCACAGCGTGGCTGCCTGAGCTGAAGGAGACAGCTGAGATGTGTGCTCTCCGGTAGGCTGTGAATAATTCAAGTGTGCTGAAAATGAAAGGCAGGTGCTCTAAAAATGGTTCAAAAGCATCAGTGCCTTCTGCCTGAGGATGTCCAGGCCCCCTTACAACATTGTGAAATTGTCAATTTGAAGCAATAAGATACCTTTATGGCTTTAGCATCAAAAGCGATGTAATGGCTCTTTGCTGTCAGAGGGTTAAAGGCTTTCTCTAAACTGCAGTGTTTTCGGGGAAGATGTATGTAACAAGCCTGGCATGGTGCAGTCTGTCACAGCTCATTCAGTATCTGCAAGGAAATAGAGCTGCCTGAACAGTTCCTAATGCAATCTTCTTCTAGTTGAAAGTGCTGTTACAGCACACAAACTGGAAGGATGGCATGGGAGGGTTTTAAGGCAACTTCATTTGGAAAAGGCACAAGTTTTCTTGGGTCAGAGGGAACTCCTCATTTTTTTTTTTTTTTTTTTTTGTTGCTTCAAAATTACTTTCCAAAGTATAATAGAAAATGAATGGTAATTCGATAAAAGTCAAAGCTGGAGAAGGCATTTAATTTGGAAGCATTTAACATTTCAGTGGCTTCCGTAGTGTTTTCCAGTTTCCCTGCAGCAGCTTTGCCCGAACTGAGTCCTCTGCCCCTTCTCCCAGCCCTTGCAGGGCTTGAGGACCCCTTGGTACCTCATTGCATCGCCTTGATTTTGCAGACTGTCACTTAAATAGCATCACTTCGGCTTCCTACACCAGCTATTATTAAACTGGCTGAGCTCCAACACCCCAAGCCCAGCTGACTTTTCTATTCCAATTCAGCTGGGAAAACGATGGCATTGTGCAGCCCTCAGCCTGCCTTCTCTTTGTACGCGTCTCAGGAGATGAATAACTTATGATAATGTCATTAGCGAAGGGCCCAAATGATTGCAGTGTGCGCCTCTCCCCGCGAAGGAGCCGCAGTCTGCGGTGGGGACGCTAGGTGGTAGTCTCAGCCCAGAAACGCTTGGAGCTGTGGGAATGTGAATTTTGGGTGTGTGTCAGCCGGGTTGGCTTCTCCCAACGCACAGTTTGAGAGCAGCTGATGGGGAAGTGTTTTTCCGAGCCGAACTCCTCGCAGGTTCTGAAGCTTGTAACAAACTCCCAGCTGATCTCCAGAAAAGGCAGATCTGGAGCCTGACGATTTTTGTGGTTAACTGTTCCTGAAAGCACCAGTGAGATCTCTATTTCCGATGGTGTGAGCACAAATTCTGATTTATTTTATTATTTTTTTTTAAAGCCCAATCCCTAGATACGTCGATGCCTGGAGTCAATGGGAGGGACATAGAAGACATGGCAGGTCCCCTCCTCCCCCTCAGTTTGGAGCAGACATATGAGCAATTATTACCTAACACTATGGAAGTGTCCTGGTTTGGCTATTTTATGATGCTTGTTTTACATTTGGAATAAACAAGCATTGACATACAAAGTCATGCTAATTGTATCTGATGTGATTACTCAGGTATAGTCAGCTTTGTGTATGTCACAAAGTACCCACTTGCTCGGTCTCTAACATGCTCTAAGTTCCTGCCCCTGCTCTGGAGGAGGCAGCCCAGAAGCTTCAATTTGCATCTCCTGCAGCCAGCCCAACACTGCAAGACATTTCCTTTCATCTGCTTTTCCCCTGAGAAGTCAGAATCGTTAAGGCTCAGTACCGCAGGTATATTTATATGAAATGAAATCTGCATATGCCATAAACTTTCAAGAACAGAAGAATTAAATAGCAGCAGTGAAGCAGAAGAGGCTCAGTTGGCTCCGCTCCCTGCTGACCAATATTCGGGCTACGTTAGATGCCCTGGCTAGGGAGGGGACTTCTTCCAGCTTGCTCTGAATCAAAGAAAAGATTCCCTTTGACAGTGATGTTAAGAAACATTCAGATGTGTTCCTACTTGTTTTGTTCAGCATGTGTTTAAGTGTGAGGGGAAAATGTGGGGGGTGGGGAACTTGGAAATAACCTTTTTTAATTATGAGATATCAGATTGACTGAGAATTGAATCCAATTTTCACTCTGATGGACTGGGAATAGAACGCAAAGAGAAATCAGGCATATATTACTTGTAACTTGACTCTTTCACAGTTTCAACAGATTGCAAACTAGTATTGATTTCTATACATAAGCTGTGAACAAAAAAGAATTACAAAACTTTTCAGCAGCCTGAAAAGCCAATATCGACCAACCTAGAATGGCATTTAGGAGAGCGATGCTTAGCTGATGAAAATAAATGGCAGTAAAATAGCTTCTCACTTGTAATTTTTATCTAATATTGTATCAGGTCTGTAATCCTTTGCAAGTGTCATCTAATGCATCACTGGCGACTGGAGAAATGTATGGAATGAATAAAGAGGATGCCTGGATGTGGAATAGCCAACCACCTCCTATCTTCTTGAAAGGCTTCAGTTTGATGCATGATATTCCTCTGATGAAAGTATAAAATCTACTCTGTTCCCAAAGCTAGTCTTATTCTTGAGCTCCTGTAAAAGCAGCGCTTTGACACCATCCGTTTATTTGTCTCCCTGCAGCCACAAAATTATGTGGCTGTGCTATGGCACTGCTAACAGGAGTGGCTGTGGAGTCGCGAGCATAGATTAGAAGCTTTTCTATTTTAATATTTCACTATTTCTAAATATCCAAAGCAGAGGAAGGGAGCAGAGGACAGAGGATGGGCGTGAGCTGTCAGGCTGCTCATGAAGGGAGCTTTCTAGCAGGAAGAGCACAGCATTGCATACAGGTGCCTGGGATGGTGACATTAAAAGCTAGGTCAAAAAGCCCAAAATAAGACAGACATTCCCCAGAAGACGGTGGGAATGGCTCCTCTGGAGATGCCTTCTCTCTGTTGTCTGGCCCCAAAATGTTACTGCCCTAGCATATAACGAGCATCCCTAGTTTTTAAGGGGAAAGGAATGAGAATTCTTCTAACACAGGCCAATCATTTTGCCTTGTTTTTAAGCCTTGTTTATAGAATCAGAATATGCCAAGCTGGAAGGGACACACAAGGATCATCAAGTGCAACTCCTGGCTCCACTCAGGACCACCCAAAAATCAGACCATGTCTCTGAGAGCATTGTCCAACCTCTCCTTGAACTCCAGCAGCTCGGTGCTGTGACCACCCTGGGGAGCCTGTCCCAGTGCCTGACTTCACCCTCTCTTTCAGTGCCTCTTCACCCTCTTGGTGAGGAACCTTTTCCTGATATCCAACCGAAATCCCACCCGTCACAGCCTCATATCATTCCCTTGGGTCTTTGTTTTGGTTTCTCCTACTTTGGGGTGGGAGGACAGGGGGTGGTCATCTGCAGAGCACAGAGTGTGGGCTTGGTTCATCTGAACGTGCAGATGCAAAGACTGCTTCTATGAGTGCCCTGCTATGGAAGCAAAAAGCCTGTGGAGCAGGTACCAGGTCTCCGAATGCTTCTGCCAACAGAAATTACTATTCATCATATTAATTCTGAAAGGACATAAATTCTTGTCAAATACAGGGGGAGGTTTCTTGCAGTAGGATATTGGTGTTTCTGGTTCAATGCATGTTCTGCCGGACCAGAGCTCAAATCTTCATCTACTTGTGGCCAACTGCAAGCAAGAGTAGCTCCATCCCTTAGGTTAGAAACATTACCACTTGACTGGTATCTTAGTTTGAAATTAAATTAAACTGAGAAGCAGGTGTTGCATATGACCAGACAAAGAAGAAGTTCAGCAAGCCTCTATCTGCGTCTTCAGATCAAGATGAACTTTGATAAACTTGGTTATTAAAAAAACAAGCAACGTTTTTCTCCCTCATCTGACTTGCAAATGAAGCTAAACTCGCATTATCAAATCTGATTGGAATTTATTTTCAGCTGAAGGATTCACCACAGACTTAAAAGACTAAAGCCAAGATCATAATTGCATATTGTGGGCTGCCCCTGCTGCAAAAGTTCTGCTGATTTCAGAGCAAAAATCTACTTAGAGAGAGAGCTTTTTGTGCTAAATGAATAGTTAGAAATGCGGTAATTGATGTTTCTCATTCAAATGCAGAAAGAATTTTGATTCAGATCCCTCCTCCCTCCCTTTGAAATGCTATTTACCTACATCAGAGTCTAATAAGGTTAATGCGCTAGATGTTCCCCCAGTGTAAATTGTATCAGTAGGAAGAATGCTGCTTGAATAGAGTCCTCCAGCTCTATTCATTTGCTTTCAATGTGTCAAATTAATTTTGCCACATGGGTAATAAAAGCTGTGCTTCTGTGTATTTCTGTAAACATTGTACGATTTAGAAAGTGTTTATGATTTCTTTTAACAATGAAACTTAAACTGTGCGCAGTTCAATATCAGCAAGTAATTTCAGAAGCGACTGAGGCATGTAATTGAGTTTGTCAGTGTAATTGTATTTTGGAATAGATAGTGGTATGGTTTTTTTAGTTGCTAGTGAGTCTCATATTTAGTGTGCTGATTAATTCTATTAGAGAAGTTAATTAGACTGAGGAGGTGGGGGTGAGAATGGATACAAATCACTTTAAAGCACTGCATTTAACTTGGAGTTGATCATTCTGTGTACGGAGAAATGATGCTTCTCCCTGTTTCGGACTCACGTGTGTGATTAGAGCTCATCAGCGCAGCCCTGAGCCTGCCGACAAGGACAAACGAGGAGTATGGATACAATTTTCTCTCCTTTCAAGTGTGAACTTCCAAATTGAGGCACTGCAGGGTATGGAGCTGACCTGACTTTAAAACAATAAGCTCCTGTTTGCTCCGTCATAAAAAAACAATTACAAGATCTGTATTTCTGGCACAGCCTCCCCATATTGTTTCCTGTAAATAGTAAAAGGCAATAAGGAATAACTAGGCACCACTTAAGGGCACTCTGCAAGACTTTAGAGAAGCCTGGGCTCAAGTCTTTGCATTTCAGTTTTCCGGGATGATGGAGGTCTGGCAGCTGTAACATCTGCCCCTGAGGTGGTATGAACCGTTTCTGGAGTGCATCAGCAGCTTTGGGACGGTGAAAGGAGAAGGACGGGCATTAATTCTCTGTGCCTGCTGACTGGGGCTGCACACAACGCGCACCCTTAGGAGCAGCACAGCAGGGGAGCTCAGCCCCAGAGGAGCTGATGGGGCTCTTCTGCACCTGAGCTAGCATGAACCAAGCAGCTGGAATTGTAGGCAACAATTCAAAGAGCCCTTCAATGCCTCTCCATCCCCACAGCATGCTCCAAAGCACTTCTAGGTGTGAGATGAGAGGGACTGAGGAAAGGGGGAATAGGGAATTGCAACAGCCTCCTCTAAAGCCAAAAATATGTGAAATAAATCCATAGAGAATAGACTTTAAGAAGCTGTGTGCAAATTGAGTCACCTGGAATACTTCCAACTAGACAAACACATGACGCTAGCAGAAGAGCATTAAAACATGACTTGAGACCTCATCTGAGCCGGACAGAAGTCAGGACCCTTTATAATGCACATGTTGGAAGCCTATGTTATTTTCTGGAAAAAGTCTCTGCCTAGATGTGGAGGCAGGATAGCGTCAAACGAAGCAGTGGTCAGGACTATACAAAAGCCAGGTCAGCTGTCTGTACCTCTTCAAGCAACTTAGATATTGTGTCAGGGAATTGCTCCCAGCCTGCCTGCTTGGGCCATTATAATGCTGTCAGTGAAATTCCTCTTATCTTCTGCCTCCTTCCTCGTGCAGATTATGCAGCCGTGGTCAGCACAGGGCATATTTTAATAAGATTCAGAGTGGTAACATCTGGCAAATTCACATGTCATATGCTTCTCCTTCCCCGCGTACAAACAGCCTGTGTTCCCAGGCTTTTGTTTCCCTTAGATAATGGCTTCTCTGCAGCAGAATACCAACGATAGGTTATCTGCCAGGAGTGGCAACGCACCTCCCGATTGCGTGATACGAAAAAATGATCAGAAACTTTCCCTGTTGGGAAACTTCGCATCGGAAGGTGGCTGTGATAAGCTCAGTGAAAGGAGAAAGGCTGGCAAGGTTCCCTCGCTGCACAACGGGAGGAAAAGGAAAAGGGCCCTGGAAACTCGCAGGAGGGTGAACGAGAATGTCTTGTCATCAGCCTCCTTCCTCTGGTCCTGGGAAGGACGCTTTGGCCGCCTCTCACCAACGGGACGGGCTGCACAATGTCAAAGACAACAGTGGAGATGGAGACTGAAGGCTGAAGTAGCTCAGTAGAGAATTAAAGGTGTGTGCAGAAGGGCAGCAGCGTGGCTGTCCGGGGGTGCCGTGTGCTATTCAGGATAAAACGACGTCTTCTTGCAGGGGCAAATCATGTGCTGACTACTGGGCTGGGGCTCAGCTGCTGGGGACTTCCTCAAATGCTCAAATGAAGTCAACAAGATTTATGAACCTGAAAATATTTAGGTACTACTGAGACTTTCAATATTCTATCTCCCTTTTAATATCACTGCAATCCCAGCCTCTCGGGATGAATATCACAATTTTTAGTCACATTTCGGGGTTTATTATAATCCAAAAATCAAGCATTGCCTGCAGATAAGGCTTTTACCACTTGTGCAAGCTGGTGGAAGGAGCTGCACAAGTCCCCTCAAAGACCTCAGCTTTCTGGAGACTGGTGAGTCTTCTGCAAAAAGGTAGTGGGGATTCCAAGCTACCAAAGCCACGTAGCCACTGAAATTATGCTGGGTAGTTTGGGATTTCTGATGCAGACTCTGTGGTGCATGGACAACTTGGTTTCTTTGCCCTTTTCTGAGTAGCTAAAACAGCCTGAGAGAGACTTTTCCTTGAATTAAAGGATACTAAAAATGAATTATAGCAAGTACACAGCACCAAGTACAGCACACAGCTTTTTTTTAAAGCAAATGTCATAATTTTTACAGTTTACATTTAAAAATAGCTGTGGTTTACATGCTGAAATTCAGCTGTTCAAATAAGCCCTTAAGCTCCTTCCTTCAGCAGCACCTCCCTGTAGGGGCACCGTTACGGCTGCGGTGTCACCGCCAGCACTTCCCATCAGCCGCGCTCCTGGGAGCCAGAGAAGGAATTGAGCTGATAAAAACTAGGAGCTGAGCAAACAGCTGGCAAGGAACTAATTTTCTAAAATATTGCTGCTTGTCTGCATGGAAACGCTCGCAACTTGTTTCTGCTAGGAGGCTGATGGAGCTGAGCGGTGGGCGTGAGGGTCAGGGCCATGGCCACACACCTCCCCTGGGGCTGGGGCTGCCGTCCCTGTGGCAGGGGTGTTGGGATGGAGGATCTGGGGGTGTTGGGAAGGGAACAGGCAGCCTCACGCTTCAGTTTGGGCAGGGTGGGGTGTCAATGTCCAGCTCTGAGGAATAGGGGAACAAAACATCATGAAATTTGAGGAAATACAATTGGAATTGAGTCCTTCTTTACATAGGCCCAACAAAATTTTGTTCTCTTAGAGGACAGCCCACTGTGTGTTTTGTTAACCCTGGCTGCAGCTTCTGGAAGAGACCAGGTCTGCTAATCCTCTATTTAAAAGAGAGGAAGGCACTAAACCACCAGGAGAACGACTCAAGCAATTTGGTTGCCCAAGAAGCCCACTCTTTGGGAATGTCGGGGTGCTCCCCTGGAAGAGTTTGGTAGTGCAGAGCTGCCTGGGCAGTTTAGGGCCATCCTGTCGCAAACTTTTTCTTAACTCTGCTTCCTGAGTCAACTAAGTCATTGCATCAGCCCACAAAATGAGCTGAGAACAGATGTGAGCGATTCCAGTTGTCAGGTCACTGGACTGTAGCCACAAATGCAGGCATAATTAAGATTTTCCTCCATTTCTCTTATGTGCTAAATGGAAATATTAGATTAATTCAGCTGTGCTGTGAGATGAACTGCAGAGACTCTGGCAGATATGCTCACATGGGAAAGGTCACCGTGTTGCCATTGGATTGTTATTTCACTTACTTTACCCAGTAGTTAAAATGGACATTTTGTCTTTCCCAGACCGCTCATCCCCAATTGTCCAGGCAGCCAATAAGGCAGGATAAATGAGGATCACCAGAAAGTTGTATGGTTTAAGGCTTTCTATCATTATGCAAAATCTACAACTTCATTAATCACTTTTCTCTTAATGAATTTGGGGACTAGCGTTTCTGCTGCTAAGTACTCAAAGGAGTTATTAAATCTCTGGCTGTCTGGTTCCCCATCTGCTTCCACAAAAATTTACTGCAATTAGTATTTCAGCAAAATTTCTAAAAATGGCCAGATTTCTTAAGAACAGGGAATGCTACTGTAAGCGTGAAGGGGAGCTTATGGTGTATGAGTAGCAAAAAACGCTTCTAAAATCCTCATTAAAACAGCCTTCGCTGTATTTTGTAAGAGGGTCAAAGCAATAAAAGTGAGACTGACAAAATGAGGAGAGGCTGGAAAAACTGCTGCCCATCCAGGTCCAGCTGTCTGCTGCTGGCGAGATGTTAGGTTAATATTTAATTCATTTTCATTTTTTTTTCCTGAAGGAAGCAGCTCCGCCAGCCCACGCAGCAGCCAGGGAAGTGGGCTGGTGTCTGTAGCACAGCGACTGTGCATGCGGAGGGGCTGTGGGGCACCGGGGTGGCAGCTGGAGGCAAGGAGCAGTTCTGGGGCATGGACTGGGCACAGGACCCTGCTTCTTCACAGCCCCAATCACTAGGCCTCGGGTTGCCTCTGAGATTTTTTATGCACTGAAACTGTGACTAAATCATTGCTGGCCCATCCCTGGCAGAAATAAGTTGTAGGAAATAATTCTGTGCTTGTGGAAGACTGTGTCAGGAGCCCTTGCCTTCATGTGTGCATGTGATGGGTGTTGAAGAAGGCTGGTGACAACGCTGTCACCTGGAGAAGGGCCGATGTCACTCCTTCCATTGCATGGAGATACACTCATGGTGTTTTCTCAGGAATGTGCTCTTGCTCTGCTCCAACTTCACGGTTCTGTTGCAGTTTGTCATAAAATGGGGACGAACAAGTTTTCTAATGGCCAAGAGGTTGTTTCACTTCTGGTCTCTGTTTGCAGGCCCACTCTGCCATGCTGTGAGCCTATAGTACATCCCAGCCCCTTGGGTGTTGTACGCAGCCACATTGCCAACATCCCCCTGCAGATGGCCTCCCTGTCTCAGCCACGTACCTGCTTAGCTTCAAATCAGAGGGATCCACGAGCCTTTATTTTTATTCTACTTATGCCAGGACACATTTTTGCAGGGGCTGAGTTTCCATCTGCTTTCCCCAAGAGCGGGCCGGGCCTGGTTTCTCAGGAAGGAAGAGCTGCAGGGTGTTGTCTGCGCTGAGGCAAACCTGGCGACCCGCGAGGGGCTGGCTGACTGGAAAGGCTTGGCTCGGATGCGCCTGGCTTGCCCAGGAGAAAGATAATAAACAGAATGAGGAGAGCAATTGCTTTAATAAATAAACTGGAACATGTGTGCAACTGATACCGCCAGGGGCTGATATATGCCAAGAAGTCTGTTTTTAACATCTGCTCTTCAGCGGCCTTAATATGTTATGACCAGATCAATATATCTTCTGCTGCTGGTGTCAGCCTCCCAACAGCAGCTAGAGATGGGGGGGAAAATACAGGTAAACAAGCATATATCCATATATATACGCACATATATATGCCTTTTTGTACATAAATACCCACCAGTGGGAGGATTAATAATGTAAAATGGATTCAAAATGGTGCTTAAGCAGCCCATAAAAAGAGGCCCTATCGGCGGCCCATATTTGTTCCCTATGTTTTGCACAGCACAGAGGATTGTTCTGATGTCGGCAACTCAAAATTCCACATGGGGCATCCATAGACGCAACGTGTTCTTTACCATACTGTGATTAAAGGGATTTTCATCTCTTGCCAAGGCTTTTATGTGCTGCAAAGGTTGGGGGAAGCAGGTAAGGTGCTGTAGGCCTGGCGGTCATTTTTGCAAGCACTCCCGCCAGCCTGCAGCCACGGGCAGGGAAGGGCAGAGATGAAAAGGGGCTGAGCAGGTGGATGTTCCTGGGCTGTAGTTTTTAACTAAAGACAGAGTGCTACCAGGGGAGAGGAAAACAAGAAATCCTACAGGCAGGAAGAAAGCGTGTGAAATTATTCAGTGCTTGAAAGTCATGTGGATCAATTGACTGAAAAACTTTGAACTTACGTGTTATAACAGAAACCAGGACCCCACTGAGCAGAAAAGTAGTGAGAGAAAAGCTATAATCAGCTTATATTTTAGGAGACTGGCAGGTTTGAAAGCCCTGGCTGGCCTAGTCATCTGGTAGATTGACTTTGGCAAAATCACCTGACAACCATCTGAACTGTGGGGAAGAAGCATCACGGGGCTATGCCTCAGCCTCCCTAGCTCATCCTTCAGCCCTTGAGCTTCAGAAAGGACGTGAGAAAATGGACTTCTTTCTTTACTCAACTTACTCTGCAAGCTTGGGGGGAGTCCATTGAAGGACTCTGCACAAAGATTAGTGCTTGGCATGCAGCATTAGGCGGAGCTTCCTCATTTAAGACAGGATGGTGGCTTGGATGAGTAGGAGGTTGTGGCCTCTCTGAGCCAGCTGCAGTTCTTCTGACAGAAGGTGCTAAATAAAAGAGACTGCCACTGAGTGTATTTGAACGCTTTGCATTGAACAATGTGAAAAATTCTTGTTATGACCCTAAGCACCTTTACATCAAGAGACCTGGGCACACATGGAAAATAAGGTCTTCTTTCAAGTGCTGCCATCAGTGGATTATGTGGGGATAGCTTTAAAATTATGCTTCATTTACTGCAGATATCTGATTTTTTTTTTCCCCCTTTAATATTGCTCTGAAGTACCTAATCTAATGACAGATGTGGACTTGGAAACACAGGAACTTTCAGGCTTTTGTGTTTATTTAGTCACTTAGCAGAACACCAGCTGGAAATGGTAGATTTTGGATCATTTTTACTTCTACCTAAATAGCAGGGTTCTTTCAGAAAGTCAGGCGCTCTGCTGGGTATTACTTTAATAACTGTTCAGTCCCATGTTCCCTTTATTATAGCTGACACATGTAACTGGCTCCTGTTTCTTCCAGGAATCCAACCCAAAGTTTTCAGGAAGTAATTCCTTGGATAGCAAACTGGCTCTGGTTGGCCCCAAAGCCCTTCCAAGGAATCACAGGTGTTGGAATAAAGGAAGGAAAGCCAGCCATAATGGGGATGAGTGCTAGTAAAGTCAAAGAAGTCCACTTGTTTGATCATGTGCTGATAGGAAAACAGGAGGTGATCCTCAATGAACATAACAAAGACTAAATTAAAATGAAGTACTGATAATACACCACAGCAGAAAAAAAATTGTAAATTAGGACCAGAAAACCAAGGTCTACCTTAAAGGAGAGTGAGAAACATAACACATTCAGGTTCTTTCTATTTTTGACTGCAGAGCTTTGAGCTTTTCGCTCGAATGAAAATGAAGACAATATGAAGACTATTCTAACCAACATCACATGTCCCTGAGAAATGCAGGTGTTCAGGAAAAACCACTGAGTTGCAGGAGAGCTGTAGTAAGTTTGCTAGAGTTGGCAACTCCATTTTGATGTCAGCCACCGCACTGCTGAGGGCAGATGTTACAGGTCGAGTGCTTCCCACATGCTAACGTCCTCAGTGCTCTGCCAAAGAGGTGCCGAGCTGTCTGAAGATGGTCACTGATGCTGCAAATGTGAGGCATCATTGCTTCCTCAGCTTCTGCCTCCAAAGTCTTCCCAAACAAAGCGCTCTCAGCCAAGGAAACCTTGAATTAAAGCCTGCCGATTTGCCTGCTCTGCATGCACTGTCTATAGTGCTTTCTAACATCTACCCCCTTTCCCTCCTCTGGAATCATATTTCCTATAATTTCAAGTGTGGTTTTCTGCTGGGTGAGGATTATGCGAGAGCTCTGTGTCAAAACCCTCTTTGTATCTTTATTTTTATTCACTTTTATTGGATTTTGGTTTCGTTTCCTCAGTCAGTGGTGGGGGGTGAGGGGGGGCACAGAAACACCCCCCAGCTACTCAGGAGTACTCGTGGCCAGAAAAGCGGCAAACACCTCAGATGCCCAAGCAGCACCGCTGCTCGCACGCGACTCATCGCTAATTAATGGCTCATTAATAGCTCATTAACGCTCGGTGGCCGTTACCGAGGCGCTGAAGCCGCTCCCCGCCATGCACGGCGGGGGCGCATGCGCAGCGGGCCCGGCGCCCACCTGACCGCGGCGCGGGGACCCCAAGATGGCCGCGCCCATGCGGGGCTAGGCCCTTGCGGGGACCTGGGCCCGGTTCCCTTTCCCCTAAGGCCGGGCAGGGCAGGGTCGGGCCGGGCTGTGCTGCCCCGTGCCGGGTTGTGCCGCCGCCCCCCGCACATGGAGCCGCGGGAGTCGTGGGCGGCCCTGGCGGTGAGTGCGGGGGCCGAGGCCTGCCCGTTGCCATGGCGACGCGGGGGCCGCGGCCTAGGCCCGAGCTGGGCCTTGGGGGGGACCCGAGGGGGACACAGGGCGCGGGGGGCCTGGCCTGGGGGTGCGGGGGGGTGCAGGGCGCCCCCTGTGTCCCCGGCCCGGGCAGCGCTTGGCCGCGCTGGGTGCTGTTAATTGGGGTCTGGTTCCATGTAAGGGCAGTGGGGTGCCCGCTGTGGGGTGTCCCCAGCTCCTTGTAAGGCCGATGTGACTGACAGCCAGGGGATGAAGTTATTTTGGTTGTCTTTTTGCCTAAAATCATTTCTGTTCTGCTGCAGTTATAAGCACGCCGATATTGGCACCCGCTGGCAGGTGCGCCCTTCGCTGCTTCGTGCATTTAAATGGCGTTAAGATGCAGGAGTTTGCAAAGTAAAGAAGCAATTAGTAACTTTTGATTCATGCTTTAGCAGATGGCTCGGTTAAATCTGATTAAATCTGATCAATGCTATTTTGAGCAGATAAGGATTTTGATGAAAAAGAGCGAAGAAAAATCAATGCATGCAAAATAGCCAAACAGATTAAAAGAGTAATTAACTTATTGATTAAAACTCCAGTAGTAGCGACTCAACACCTCTCTGAATCCTCTGTTGGCACTGGAAAAAAAATCAGAGTAACACAGGAGAAAGTGATTTGCTTTCAGACTGAGTTAAAAACTTGTGATAGTTTCTTGCCTGCTGTCTATATGCAGTAGATTTCTGCAAAGTGTGTCTTGTTCTGAACAACAATGAATAAATAATATCGTATAATGGATTATCACTAAATATTTTTTCCTTTTTATTTTTTTTTCCTTTTTTTCGGTTTATTTCAATCCCTTCTTGCTGTTGGCAAGTAATTATTTTCTACAAATCAGCCACATTCTGGGGAAACCTAAAACCAAAGTCACCTAGAAACACAGACGCTGAGAAAACTTGAACTTTAGTTGAAACTATTTTGGGGGGAGTAGTATTAGGAATTGCTTTAGAGAAAAAAAAAAAAAAAAAAAAGAAAACCTTCCACTTTTCCTTATGGCTTTGGAAAAATTGCCTTCATATATATTATTTTTTTCTATGTGCTCACATCAACAACAACAAAAAAGTTTTGCTTTAGGCTTTGTTCAACAAAGGAAAAGGGTGGGCAGGAACACTATAAGTACGAAGTTTGCTAGGAAATGTGAGTGTGCTTTCTAGAGATACTTACGGGGAAGCAGAATTGCTTCTGTCCTCCCTGATCTTATCACACAGCTTCCTAGGGGTATTGGTGGTTCTGTGCTGTGGCATTTTGATAAGTGACATTGGCTGTCTTGCTTTTAGGTGTGGTAGATAAGCGCTGCTTTGCTTTGCTTGTACTCTGCAACATAATGAGATTATTTTGAAAACACCTTTAAATGGTTTAAAGGTTGTAATCTCTCATTATAGCTATAGAAGTTAAGGAGATCTGTGTGGGACTATCAATTTATAATTTGATCTCAGAAAGGATACTTTTGGTAGTGCTTTGGCTTAGGCATGTCTCAGATGCTCACATAAGCACCGCAGCTTCACACCCGTGAATGTTAATGCACTTTGTGATTTTATCTTGAAGGCTGGCGGAGTTGCTGGTGTCTGTGTCGACTTGATCCTTTTTCCTCTGGACACTGTCAAAACCAGACTGCAAAGTCCCCAAGGATTTTGGAAGGCTGGTGGCTTTCGTGGCATCTATGCTGGTGTTCCCTCCACTGCTATAGGATCCTTTCCAAATGGTAAATCTTGGTCGGATTGTGCTCTATCTTCCCTTAAGTGGGTATTAGGTAGCACAGGACATTCATGTCAGTGGCTTCCTCTCCTGCAGGTGACAGTTTGGATTCTGTGGGACAATGTCCAGCTGTGAAAACAGTGTCTAGGGTTGTATGACACTGAACAAAATCTCTGAGCACGCTTGGAGTAAAGGTTGCTGCGTACTTACTCTGTTCTTGTGTTTTGTCCTTAGTGCTGTATTTCAGCTGGGAACTTGCCTGAACAGGAACGTTTGCAAACATGCAGCTCATATCTGAGGTTTTCATTGTGGGTTAATTCCTCCAGTTCATCTCCAAGCTGTAGGGAACTTCTCTGAAAGCTTTGGCAAAGAACAGTCCCCTGTCAGTGGGACCTGGAGGCTGTGTTTGTGCTTAAAGAAGCCTGTCCTGGTGTCACAGGCAGCGTACGCCTCTAATGTGGGTGCGGTTTGGTGCCCTCCTCCAGTGTGTTTTTACTCTCTTAAACATCTGCATGAATCCTGCTATTGTAAGCATCATTCTGTGGTGGGAGCAGTGCATAGTGATTGGCGTAGCCCAGCGGTGCAAACCTATCTTAAATAAACGAGCTGCAAAGGTTAACAAGTGGGCAAGTAGCTGCTGATGTTAAATGTTCCGTGCATGGCCCTTACTCTTTGGAAGTGTTCCTGGATATGCCGTATGAGCCACTTCTTACTGAATTGGGGCACCCAAGGCATTTCCAGGTGCCAAAGAGGACTCAAGTCCTGCTTGCCCTGGATGCTTTTGTTATGATCCGGCCTTCCATGGTGATGGAAATGAATCAGAAAGTGCTTGAGCACTGGAGGTCTTTGAACTGAATGTCCTGGGGATGTTCTGCACATCTTTTCCTCCCTGAGAAACAGCTACAAATCACTTAACAAGAAAAGGCATCAGGAATACTTTTGAAACTGCAACATTAAAAAAAAAAAATTAATACTTCTCCCTGCAGAGAATAGGCATCTAAAAATCCTAATGCCTTTGTCCATTTTGTCTTTGTAGGGAAGGAAAAAAAAAAACACCAAGCCTCTGCTGTCAGTAATAAATGTTAGGAGAACTTTGCTGACAAATCCCCTTACACCTTCAGATGTTTGATGTCCTTCATAAGATGATACAAAAAATTCAGTTCTTTATCTTGTCTGCTTGGTTATCTCCTTTTGAGGTGATAAGCATCTTTTGATTAGCAGAAGGCAATTCACGTAGTCCTTCTTTACAATTAAAATCCGTTCCCCCGCAAGACATGTCAGTTTTTTTCAAGATTTACATCTTCAAAATCTGAACTGTGTTTTTATCTTTCCAGCATATGACTTAAAACTGAAATTATTGTTAGGAGAAGAAGTAACCCTTAAGGTGCAAGTACCTTTGCAGTTGACTTGCAGTGAATAAGTGCACTTTTTCTTGTTATGTTCAGTTTCATTTTCTGTGTTTCTTGTCCACTGGAACTTCAGAAGAATTTCTTTTTGGAGCTAAAGTGTAAAATGTTGAACTAGGAAGAAGTTACTGATAACTGCCACTGAAATGGTTTTGCAGATTGCCGTGTAGCGGGTTTGTATCAATTATTTTGATTATTTTTGCTTCTTTATTTAAGGTCACCTGTCCAATTCAACTGGGACAGAACAGCGTCATTTCTACGTTCCCCTCCACATGTATGAAAGATTAGGGTTTTTTCAAAACCTGTTGGGCAGTCAGGACTCATTAACATCTCCTTCCTTATCTCTAAACTAAGTGCTGCCTGAAGCCTTGGCACCTTTGGTGTCAATGGGAGGTGTGCCCACTAGGAGCATAAACTGCTGAAGATTTACCTACAGATTGTTTTCCTACAGTGTTAGAGTTTTGGGGCAATATATATATTTTTTTTTTCAAATGTGTTTTTAAAATAATAGGTGACAGAATTCACCTCTAAATGTTCTAGTTCTATGTTCTAGGGCTAGTTCTATGATGAAAGAATGGAGGGACAGTTAAATGACTGAATGTATGCTTGAATTTCAGCTGCTGCGTTTTTTATCACCTATGAGAATGTGAAATCTGTGCTGCCCCACGGCTCTGCATCATACTTGACTCCAGTAACACACATGGTGGCTGCCTCCTTCGGGGAAGTGGTAAGAAAGAGCTTTATATGTTGTGCCTCTGTGGAAGGAGAAGAAACCATTCCATTACAGAACTCATATTTGGTGTCATGTCTTTTCTGACTGCTGCCCATATATGCACTTGACAGTTCTTATAATACTTCTTATTTTTTTAATGATGTGCTGATATTTGTCAGGATTCTTTCCAAGTGTATAAATGAGTTCTTAGGCTGAGCTTGCTAAGTCAGTAGGAAGTGTGCATTGCTCTGACATATGAATCCACCTTCACACTGTAGTGGTTGTGTGTCTACATTAACTTTCAAGAAGGCTTTTCTTGCATTTACAGCCTTTCAGCATCAGGTGGTGTAGTCACAGAAATTATTTTTATTTTTAAAAGGTTTTTATATACAACACATCTGTCTTAAGGTAGTAAATCAGGTGGGTGCCACCATCTGAAACCCATGCAGCTTAGGTGGTAAAAGCCTGTATTCACTAATTAATATTAATTTTTCTCCTCTTCCCTGAACGCATTCATAACCAACACCATTTCCTGTAAGAGAGCGTCATGCTGATGAAAAGACTTTCTAGTGTTTATAAACAGAATCTGGGATAGGGCAACTGGCAGCTGTATAACTTCACTTACAGACTAATGTATAACACAGAATCACAGAATAATCTAGTTTGGAATAGTCCTGCAAGATCAGAGTCCAACCTCTGACCTAACACTAAGCAGTCCTCCACTAAACCATATCACTGAGCTCTACGTCTAAACGTCTTAAAGATCTCCAGGGATGGTGACTGAACTACTTCCCTGGGCACTTTTCTGACAAAGCCTGTGTCATGGGTAGGTAATGATTTTTTTCCTTGGAATGGGCACCTTTTAGTGACAGTTTTTCATAGTTTCTCTGCTAGCAGTAGCCCTTAGGTTCGTGTATTGGTTGGGTTATTGCAGGATAAAAAGTGAATAATGAAAATCATGTCTGTATACAAGTTTTTTTTAAATGTTTTTCCACCCACTCCTTGGAAAAGTTGCTGTGCTTTTTATCCTTTAAATTCTAATTACTTTGTTTATAGCAGGATCTGGAGCTGCAAGTAACAACTTGTTTTGCCAAGGTTCAAACAGTACTGAGAATAATTGAGACCAAGTTCTATTGAACACCTTAGATGATCAATAAGACAGGTCACCAGAAAAGCTTTTCTTTTTTTTTTTTTTTTTTTTTTTTGATACCTAGGTTGCCCTTCCCTTCTTAACAGCGTGGGCTTTGTAGAATTTAGTAGTGGGTGGAAGTAGTTTTTTGTTTGTTTGCAACTTACAGTATCCAAACAAATAAAGAAGAATCATTTAGGTTGGAAAAGAATTCTAAGATCATCAAGTCCAACCATTACCCGAGCGAGCAATGTTAAACTATTGGACTGAAATAATAAAATACTTCTGCCCTCTTGACTTTCCAATATGGTATATTTAGGCTATTTCTTATCTTATACTGACCACTCTTTTGATATATATTTTCTTATTTTTTTAATTGCTTTTATGATTTTTTTATTTATTTTCATTATTTTATGTATTTTTTTGTAGAGAGGAGGGAAAAGTTTTCAATACTAAAGTAATGTCAAGGGTACATTTAAAAGTGACTTTATATTCCAGATTAATATCCTAAAAGTATTTTCATCACCAACATGCCATGTCAGGATGACTAGACAGCATGAAGAGCCACAGAGCTGAAAGTTCAGCTCTGGGAAGGGGTAGTATGGGACAGAAACTGGAAATAACTTCCTGCCTAAATAGTCGGCAGCAAGTGTTGAAAAAGAACGCTTTTTGATGTGATCAGTCACTGACCAGAGCTTTCATCCTACCTGATCCGGACACAAACTTGTCTATTGGCAGATATCAGAGATGCTTTATCCACACTGTTTCACGATCCAGGCCTAGAAGCTGCCTTTCCTTTGCAGTAAAATTCACAGACCAGCTTGAATATTACATTTAAAAAACCTAATTCTGAGGTTGCTTGCAAACAAAAAGAGCAGAGCTGCTTTGGGTTAGCTGAATCCAACATTTTCCACGTTCAGCAAAGTCCATCTTTCTCTAGATGTCCCTCTTGTTTTTAACTGCGGGGTTGGAACTGTGCCTTGGCAGTGGTCAGGTCTGGGTGTTCAGCTGTAAACAGTCCGCTGCTGTGGCTGCCAGCGCTGTCCCCTCCTTGTTCCTGCTTTTGTCACACTGGGTGTTTCCTGGCTGCAGTGATGAGGTGGGGTGTGGGCTGCCTCCCCACAGGTCAAGGGGAGGGCAGCGGGCTATACAAAATTAATATTTCTGGCTCTTTTGCAACTTAAACTCAGCCTGTGATACGGGGCAGAAAAACGGTTTGTGTCTTTGGTTCCATATTTTGCTTTTAACTGAGGTTTTTAATCTCTCAGGAAGTTCGCTGCTTTCCCTCCTTTGCGCGTAGCTGTGTATTTATGCTCCTCTGAGTGGCTTGGTCCCAGGCTGCAAGGAGTGCAGATGGAGCTGTGCCATTTTGCCTTAGCTCTGCGATGCCTTGCTGTTATATCAGACTGGCATAGCTGCCTCCCCTGGGAAGCAGTTCAGCTATTCTTGCTCTCCGTGGTTTCAGCTTTGATTCCCAAGTAATTTTTATTCTTCTGTGGAAATGATACTTATCAGACTGAATGGGACTGAGACAGTGAACTTAATTTACCATACCAAGCACATGGAGATAGGTGAATGCAGCATACCCCTCCTGTAGTATAATCATAGGCAGGAGTAGATAGAAGATGGTAGATTTAGGGCTGGGTGGGATACGTTTGTGTTGCCTCCTCAGGCGGATTCTTCTTGATCTTGATTAGAGTCTGCACTGTTAGCTTATGATGTTTAACTTCAGGCAGTGCACAGACTTTATTTCTATGGAAATCCTACAAAGGCTGTTAGAGGTTCTTCACCACGGCAGTGCATAGCTCTGAAATTCCTTGTTTGCTTGGAACATCACGGAACAGGTGCCTTAAGCTTCCCTACTGCTGTTTCAGAATCAAGCAAAATGATGATTGGGCTTATGAAGAGGTACCGGTGTTCTGTTATAAAATCCCCTGAAAAATTCTCTCTTCTTTTGCGAGTGGGTTATTTATAGTATACCTCCTCTGCTTGTGAGTATTCTGCAAGAAAACCACAACTGGGTAATTGAATCAGCAGCAGCCAGAGAAAGGTCGGCTACAGCTGACTCCTGTGCGTGATTACAGAACCTGCTGCCTGACTGTTCCAAGGTGGTCTGTGTTTGTGTGATCCTTACAACTCAGGCAGGCACTGCTTTCGTTTTTTTTTTTCAAACTGAGATGCTGCATAGTTAAATGAGTTGTTCAGGGCTGTCTTTATCAGTGCCTCGTGTGCTTGGCTCTTGCTGCCCTAAGGCCAGAGAAATGTGTGGTGATAGCCTTGAAATGGCAATCTGACTTTATGGTGTGGAAACTGTGATGTTGTCACAACCATTTCTCAGCCAATAAGATTTTGCTTTTTGCTAGCTTTTCTTCTTCTCTTGGTGTGCTGAGAGAAATAAACCGTAAAATATTGAGGCAGGGACTTAGAGATTTGCTACAGCGAATCTGTAATAAAAATAGCACTAAGCAAGATCTTCTTACACTTGTTTTTTTTTAATAAAGTCTTAACAGATCAATCAAGATATATAAACTCTTCCAAATTGCATCAGACTGAAAGTTATAATTATAGTTTTATTGATTAGTCATTACGTTTTAATCAAGGTATAAACACTGGGACTATTATTTTGTCAGTTGTTTTTGTTGAATACATACTTTCCCTCTTTTGTATACTTTAATAATTACTTTGACATACATTGCTTTTAAATCACAGAATCACAGAATTTTCTAGGTTGGAAGAGACCTCAAGGTCATCGAAATGTAAAATAATAAGCCAAAGGCTCGGTCGTGTTAGGATTCCCAAGACATCTGTTTGCGTTTCCAAGCTGTATTTTTGCAAAACTGAAATTTGGATTTAGATCGAGAAACTGGGGTTGAATTTCCAGGTTTGCTGCTCATTTACTGGTGAGCATAGATGAGTTGGCTGCATTCTTGTGCATTAATAAAATGTGCTAAGCCTAAAGGTATGTTAACGCTGACTAATCTGCTTTGAATGTGCCCAGCTAAAAATGATAAAATAGGTAAAAGCAGAAAAATGAAAATGCTGCATCAAAATATGGTAAAATATATGAGAGAAATTGGTTAAATGGGAGCTCTTTGGTTTTTGTAACAGCCACTCTTCCCTACTGCTTACAGCCTGTGTAAATTCATGGGGAACAGTCCCCTGGAGCTGGCTTGGTCCAGTTACTCAGTTACAGGCTGAGGAATAAAACCAAGCAGTGAAGGGGCAGTGATTGTAGTGTTTTGTTTTTTGTTTGTTTGGTTGGTTTTGTTCCTTTTATACTTTATAATTTAGGAGCGTAACCTCATCTTCAGGGGTAGGATTTTTTACAAAAAAAAAAAAAAAGTACACGTATCATCTGACCCCGTTAAACGTAATTATTTTTCCTATAACTGAATCTTGCTGTGTAGTGACCCCGAATATCCCATAATACAAGAAAAAAATACCAAGACAGAGCCCAAACCTTAGAGGACAGCTATGCAGCATATCATTTCATCTCATCAAGGAAGAATGAAGGTTGAAGAACACATGAGTTACCAAAGGGAGAAAAAACCTCTTAGCGTACCACTTGCCTAACTGTGAAATCTGGGGGTAGGAAACACACTTACTGCATCCAGGGCTTTGGAATTTTTCATCTTGACTCGGCATTGCCCTGCATGTTTAGTCTGCCTGTATCTTTACGGTGAGCTGCCAAATGCGCTTGGAAAACATGATATCATAGGGGGTGGAAAGGAAAACCAGATGTTCGCAAATTTTACTTTTCATATTCTAAGGCGGTGTAAGGAACCCTGAGGTGAAGCAGTGTTTTTAACCTCCCAGAGCCCGCTTTTAGAGGCTGCTTGTTGTAGATAGAGTTGATGGAGTTTGTAACTGCTTTTAGCTGTGGTGTAAGGTGGCAGTATATACATGTACTATTAATTGCAAGAAACCTTGGTAATGAGAAGTTGCGCTCTGCCCCCACTGCTGCCACCATCCTGTAAGTGTGGTTTTATAGGGCAAATTTAAGATTGTCCCAGTTTGGCTGATGAGGTTTCCTTCAGGAGTGCCAAAGTGCTTGGATTCAGCACAGTTAATTTTACATCCTGCTGGCTTTCCATGGAGGTGAGAATAAAGTCATTTGGATCACGTTCTAGCAAAGCTAGCTGACAACAGCCTTTTCCATCTAATATTTAGATATTGTTATGGTTACAATCTTTGCTTTGCAAGATATTCAGTGAAAGTTTAGGGCTGTTGCCTGTAAATACCAGGTCTACCCTTACCATTTTTCTGACCTTTTATTTTGGATGGGGCTTTTTTGATAGCTTTGTCATTGTTCCTGCTCTGTAGGAAAGCAAACGGCCTGACTTCTAGCTTCATTGTGCAAGCAAATGTGGGGGAAGGACTTAAGACCAGGATGGGAGGTCGATGTCCCATTCTTTTGGCAGCGAGCATTAAGGTGCTGCTCTGCAAGTAGATTGCTGAAGTTACTGAGCTGCTTTTGTCCTTGTGTACGTTTCCAGAGTACTTCAGGAGAACAGTGCTGGAGATGTGCTGACACTGCGGTGCTGTGAGATCCCAGGCTGCTCACAGGAGGGTGATGTCTTCACAGGACACAGCAGCACGCGACAGAAGGCAGCTCAGATCCTGGTGGCTTCCCAGTCGTATCAGAGATGCTGTGCCTGCGTTAATTTGCTTGTTAATTTTGAAGCAGATGTAGGCACGATACTTTTTAAGCTCCTCAGCTGGCTTGTTTTCATCCTTCTTCAGTGTCTGTGCACTGCGCTCCCTTGAGTCATATAATTCTGGACAAGCTTTCAGGTGTAGAAAGGCGTTTCTGGTCTGGCTCCAAAAATGCTGAAACTTGGGCTATCCACCAGGCTTTGCTGGAGCATGAACCTTGCAGGAGAAGATGGAGAGCTGAGCTGTGGTCTTCTGAGACAGCTCTGACGTTGAGGTAGGGACTGCTCCCTCCAAGAGTGATAGGCTTGGCTGGCTTCAACAACAAGCATTTTGGCACAGCCTCACACTTAACTGTTTTTCCAGAATTGAGAAATGAGGGATGTGGAATACATTTGAAACAAAATGGCCAGAAGTTTGTGGCTTTACTGGGGTGCGGGTGACTTGTCATACTCCACCTAACTAAACGAAGTAACGGGAGAAATGCACTCAGGAGAGCAGGAACTGAAACCTAGACATGCAGCTGGGCATTCAGTTTACCACCTCATCTTGGCTTAAATAAGTAGGCAGGTGGTATGGCATTGTCACCTCATGTGGCTCCAATCGGCAAGGCGAGAACAGGTATTTCAAGGTGAAATTCCACCCTCACTTGTGTTTTGCAGCTTGTTGCCACTTAAGATACCTGTGTGATAAGAGCAAAGTGTGTGGTTCATCTGTGATTGGCATCGGACCCTCAATATTAATAACTTGGAATTTTTTTTTATCTGCTGTTGGGATGTGTCAAATAGAAAGGCTTCTTAATGCAGGAGTGAGCTTTCTGGGGAATTCAGCTAGCTTTTGCTACTCGTCTGAACTTGTTTCTTGGGAGAAGCAAGTCCAAATGCAAGCAAGTTTACAGTTCACAAATCGCAATTTTGTAGAGTGACATTTTGAGTGTACTTTTCATTCAATTAAAAAAGAAGGGAAGTGAGTGTTTTGTATTTTAGGCTTCCTTCTGGAAAAAAAAAAAAAAAGGATGCATTTAAACGTGTTGTTGTTTGTCTCTCTCCGTCCACGTATCGGCCCCTTCTTCTTCCCTCTGCTGTGGCAGTGTCTTTCAAAACTGTTAACTAGTTTGAATTTAATAGAACAGCAGCAATTTCTAGAAGTGTATTAGTATGGATTCCATTAGAGTAGCTGGCTAGATCAGAGAGGAGAGTTGCTATTAATGCCTGTTCTGAGGAGAAGACTGAGGCTTGAGCCAGGCAGATCCACAAAGAGTAATGTCATGAAAGCATCCCCAGCAGGATAATTGGTTTGGGCTTTGCAGCACTGTAAGCCCTAGAAGACCGGCTTGCAGGAGTCAAATTTAACAGAGATGAAACAACCACTCACGTCAGACGTGGAGTTAAGGTTTTAGCTGTTTGAGACTCCAAAAACTAACATGTTGGAAGATGTTGCTTTTCAGTTCAACAGGCAAGTTGGACACTCTCGGGAGAGTTGCATCTAATCAACAATTATCTGCTGGAGCAAAGAGGCTATTTAGCACTTAATGCGTCTAGACTTTGGGGTAATGGCTTTGAATTTTTAACTATCCTTTTTCTAAGAACCAAACTAAGAAACGAACAAAATTGTTTAAAAATGAAAAGCTCCATTTTCTGCTTTGCCTTCAGTCTCCCAGCCAGTGTAGTACAGGCTGGCAGACCATAATATGCAAAGTATTATCCTAAGTTTGACTGTAATCAGTGTCTGACAGGACTCCTTCCACAGTTCGTGTGTGTTTTGTGGTTTTATTTTCAGTGATCAGGGCCTGTCATTTTGGGTCTGTGTCTCTGTGCTGTCTGTATCTGGATGCACACAGGCAGTGAGCAGGGGAATGTGCCGACCCTGGCAAGACGAGCAGCGGCGGGGAGTGCAGCAAGGTATGTGGTCTCCTGAATTAATCACGATGGGTTTTAAGATACTTGTAAATTAACCTAGGTGAGGCCAGGTCTGCTGTACAGCTGCTGCAGAACCTTTGCCAAGCCCGTATGCAGAAGCGTAGCTGAGCAGTGGCTGGAAGCTGGTTGTGAATGTGAGACTGGTGCCATTAAGAGCTAGGGGAGAAGGAGTGCAGTTAGTGGACGGAAACCCAAAGCTGCAGCTGGAAATTGGTTGTAAATAGAGACAAATAGAGGCATGATTCATAACTGCTGCCAACAAATTCATCATACAATTACAGACTGAAACAGCAAAATAAGAACTGTCAAGCACCTAGCCAGCCACCCACGCTGATCTTTTTTTTTTGTATGCTCCGTATTAACTCCATGTATTACCTCTTCTTCGTCAGCTGGCCTTCCTAGATCACTTCATGTTACCAGTTCAGGTCAGGACTTAAAGGACATGCTGTTTCTCCTTACAGAGTAGAAACTGGAAGGTTGTCATCTCTTTGCTGGGCCTCACCATCCCAGGGCTCATACTCAGCTGATTTAAAAATATTTGTAGCTCGAAGTACATGACTGTAAAGGAAAATTAACTTGGCTTAAAGAGTATGCATGAGAAATAAATAATTTAAAACGATTTCCTGGCTTGCAACTTATTCTGCCAGACTCAGCTTTGGAAAGGACTGAGGGAGCTTAAAATAAGGGACGTTTATTCCAGTGTAAGGTTCTGTACAGGGTTTGTCAGCTATTTCTGAACAGCTCCATATGTGAACCAGCCCGTAATTCTTCAGGGGAGAAGGCTGTAGGAAAGACTAAGGGATCAATTAGAGGAAAATACTTGATAAAATACAATGTAGTTGAAATTTCCATGTTCTGGGCCAGCGTATCCCCAAGAGCCTGAGCAAGCTGTAAAATACTAGTCATCTTTCAACAGGAGACTTAATGTGTTTTCAGAAAATATTGCCTGTGTTCTCTTGCCTGGAATCTCATTAACGTTTGTCCTCCTGTAACACAGCCTGACCCCTCTTGGCTCTCTGGAAACAGTTTTGTGCTGGATGGGATGCACCACACTGCTGTGGAAGGGAACTTTTGCTGAAAGAACCGTTTGGCTGGTGGATGTAATTAGTTTAAGTCTTTTAAAATAGATTTAGCAGGCTCACGGTGGTGAAAGTGTTGCTAGGATAGGTTGGGTCATGCAGACAGTTCCGTATGGTGAATTCAGGGCCTTCCATTCTTTGGCTTTAAGGCTTTCTGTGTTTAAGAGGGGTAGCAACTGATGATTCAAGCGTCAGCCTGATTAATGAAGATAGACTGGTATTTCTAAAGCTATTCAGGTGTCTGATTTCTGCCACTCAAGGGCTGAATCCAACTGTTTGTGACTCAGGAACTTCAAACTCCGTGGGACACTCGGTCTGTACTGCAGTGGAGAGAGCTGAGCACCAATTTCTGCTGTCTGAGGACAGAAGGTACCGGTCAGTTACCGAGGTGTAGCTGACAAAGCTGATGGAGAGGTAGGCAGGGAGACCACAGCAAGAGAGGTAGGGCATCTGGCTGGGCAATTGAAGAGCCATGTTTGGGGAAAGAAATCTGAGAGCCCATGCTGAGAGGGCTGCTGAAGCATCCAGCTGAGGATTTCAGGCAGTAGGGGTGAAAGGGCTCAGTCAAGATGGCCTGTGTGAAGGAAGAAGCGTTTGGAGGTGCGGGTGATGCTCTGGAGCAGGAAAAAGGGGGCTCTGGAAAGCATTAATAAGGAACTGAGTTAGCTTTGACAGTGACAAAGGATGAAACAGCACCCTGCTCAACAGTTGGGCAAATTCCAAGCAGAGCCCTCGAAGGTGGAAAGTTGGAGGAAGCCAAAAACATTTGTGCAGAAGCTCCAGTTTTCCAAATGCCTGCGCCGTTCGGTCCATGCACATGGTCTCATCTCTGAAATAGTATGTTTTTAAGCCCTGGGAAGTGCAGAGATCTGAGGGATCTTGCTGGGTGAGATTGCTCTTTGAAGAAATGCTTCCTGCCAGCATGCAGGGGAGCTGCAGTTAAATTAATGAAGGCCCTATTGTGTTAGTCAGAGGAAAAGACTGGACGAAGAGGTTGGTGTTGTCTGAACTTTCCTATCCAGAGCCCATTAGTCAAAACTTATTCTCTCTGTGGGCTTTAAATTAGGAGTGGAGGCACTTGTTCATGACCCCAGCAGCTTTGCACAGGACTGAATTTAACTCTGCTGGAAGGGCACAGCCATGCTGTGTGTGAGCGTGGGAGGGGAAAGTAGGATTTAAATATTCTGAGGTTTCATTTTGAAGATGAACACTTTTTCTCTGGGGCTGGCACTTAAAGCAGAAACTGAGAGCGCACAACACATGTAATGGGCAGACCCCGTTGTCCCCGGGGACAATTTCCTCATTAAAATAGGTGTTAACGCTTCAGTTCTCCTCTTCCATTGTGCTTTAGCAGGTAGCAGAGCCTGCTGACAAGCACGTGTGGAAGGGCTTGCCTGAGTTTGTGATCCACAGCAAATTACAGACCATGCTGACGCTTTTTTTCTGCTTTGGTCAAAAGGGCAGCAATTATTTAGATGAACACTTACTGATGTTTGAACCGTTAAGGGTCTGTGATTGCAGCAGTTCAGGCTTCTCTGTTCAAAGAAAATATGAGACCAAATGACAAATGTGTATTTCATTTATCCCTGTTCTCCTGTTAATTTTCGTGGTGGTGGAAAGGTTACGGCAGCTCACCTTCTGCCTGCAGGTACATCCCTTGCTCCCGCCTCCGCCAGTACTGAACGTTTCCAATCCCAGACTTGTGGCCAGAGTTTAGAAACAGTTATCTGGAGGATAAAGTACTTTGGTAATCTCATAACACTGCATTGAAAACACTCGTTTTTTCTTTTCAGTGCATCTCTGAAGAACCAGCTATAACTTCTCAGTATTTGGAGAGGCATGGGAAGTTGAATATGAGTCTTGTCGAGAGACAAGCCTTAAACCAAGATGGGGCATCTGACACAGAAATTGAGGTGCTTGTATTGTGTCATGTTTATTAACCTGTTTTGGGAAGCAGCATTTTTTTGTAAACAAACCAACCTGAACTGTAAGGTAGCTTTTGTTTGCAGGAGTGCCACCAAGGCTAACGCAAAATGAATTTAAAACAAAAGTAAGCTAACAAAACCAACAAATCCAAGCAAACAAATGTATTCAGTTTTTGCTTCTTCCCTTTGAATGGGTTTTTAGAGTTCAATTTTTCTTGGCTTTTCTGCATTGTGTTGCTGCAGGCAATCTCTCTGACCTTCAAGAATGGGGTGGAAGATTAGGGTTTTGTTTCCAGATTGACTACAGCCTAAACATATGTCCTTTGATAACTCAAACTCTTTGTCGTCATTTCCCTGCAGCGGCTTTTTCTCCTGAGTGGCTTAGTGATTGTCCTGGGATTCTGAGGGTTGGGTTGAAGTCTGCTTTCTGGATATGAAGTTGTGTAGTGTCATGTGTTAGGTTCCTATTTGATTAAGAACAAATTCATGCAAATGATACCTAAGAATAACTCTCCTCAGGTATGTTCCTTTAGTTCCGTCTGAAGTTATTAAATTATATTTATGTGGGGAACATCAATTAAAGCTTCCCAGCCTACTCAGACAGATAAAGTTATTAAAAGTAACCTCCTGCTCAGAAAAATTAAAAATCCTTTGGAAAGTATGTTCTAAAGGGTTCACAGCTGCAACGCAGACAAGTTTTCTGGAGCTTATCACCTGTTTCTGTACCCAGTTTTCAAAGCAGGCTTAGGCATGGAGGTCAGAGACTTGTTGGAGTCGCTGAGTGCATGTCCGTAAACCACCAGCCACTAACGTGTTCCAGAAAACTTCTCTGTCCTCAGACTACTCTTCTCTTCTCCCCATTTGCAGCTGAATAGCTGGCTAATTACAGCATGGAAAAAAATTGGTCTTGATCCTCACCCCGGTCCCTAACAGTGCAGAGAACAGATCAGCTTGTTAGCCAAGAGCTCAGCAAGTGCCAGCGGCTTTGCAGATTGGGCTCTTGGTCTTTGTGCTTTGGTCTTAAGAGTATGGGCATTATCTCTCTCTTATTAAAGTGCTCAGACTTTAATAGGAGCTTTAAAGTTTGTGAGCCAGATCATCTGCTGTGCAAGGTCCATGCCAGGCTGCAGAAGGAGATGTTTTCTCAAGCTGCTCCACTTAAAGGTACAAAGCTGCGAGTTGTGGTGCACCAGCTGTGTCCCCGGATCTGAGAAAAACCTGCCCTGCAGACACCCAAAGGCATAAACCCTTACCAGCAACCGTAACACCTGCTCTTCATTCTCACTAATGTTTCTGGATAGAGCTCCTGCACAGATCAAGCATGCAAGGTTAGTGTAGCTGCCTGAAAACAAATGCACAAATGTGACATCGTTGTCTTGGATTCTCTACTCAGTCCTACGGAAAAATCAGCCATGTAGAAAATGATTAGCCAGGGGCACAAAGGGTGGAACCAAAAGGCTGATAATTTACCTGAGATTTATTAATATTTGGGTAATAAAAAAGATACAGTTCTGAAGACCAGGAGGAGTTGTGCTCTTTTTGTAGCATGCCTGATTTTCTTTTACCTATAGCCACATAGAAATAGATTTCTTTATCTAACTTCTCATCTACTGAAACAAGCTGTTTAAATCAGTATGTATAAAGAAGCTTTGTGTTGATTTTAGTGTATTTTTGAGACTTTAAAATGCACTGGTCATACTTCAGGGTCAGTTGACACACTGGTCAGAGCAATCAGGGAAGTCTGGTTCCAACATAAATCTGACCAGGAGATGGCAGCCTTGATGCACACAAGGAGTATCTGAAAATAAAAATGCTTTTTCCCGAACCGACAGAGGAAAAGAAATTACCTTCATTTAATGGGAAGATTATCTAGGTATTGCTAAGACAGTATAATGTTAACAAAATAATCCCATTTTAGCTTTTGTCTCTAACTGGCTAATGCAAGTCAGTGAATTAAAAATGTACCTAGGTTTGCATCTGAACACTTGAGTCACGAGTTTGGCCTGGTAATGATTGAAGACAATGACTTTGAAATTCAGTACTCCTCTCCTTCTTGTTTGTGTTTTTGTTCAGAAGTGTTTGTAGTGTTAAAAGACTGGACAGATAATAGATGGTAATTGTCACTTTGGTTTACCTGCTGTGTAAACAAATAATAGCGATGCTTTCAGCTGCAAATTAGGGTTTTACTCAAGCTTAGAGCTAAAACTCCTTGAGCTTCTTTTTCATCGTTTCTTTCCTGCCCATGTAGTACGTGTATGTATACCTGTGAGATGGACTGAAAACTGGAGAATTGCGTTAGCAGACAGGGAGAGTAAGGAAGGACTTCGTAGGGCGGTACTCATTGATGCCCTGAACTTGGTCTGTAGGATCTTCATTCTGGATTTCTGGTCCCGTCGACAGGCAGGAATTGTGCTCAGCTCCACAGCTTGCTCGGAGGAAAGAGCATGGCCCTGTCAATTGGGTGCTGTTGTCGGATGCCTTAATGCAGGCTGAGGCAGCTGAGGGCCTGCTTCTGAACCCTCTCCATTGCTGGCTACGCAGGTGTTTGACAGAAAGCTAGCTCGTCACTGGGCCATCCCTCAAACCAGCAGGATTCACCAGGAATGGCTGAGTTTGGCAGGTTGTATTGCACTCTTCTGTGGCAAGCTACAGGCTACACCTATGTGAACAGCAGTGAGTAAAAAGTAACCTGTTGGGTTAGACTGGTTACGATTCTTTGCACCCATCTGTCCCAGCCTGCAGCTTTATTTCACCGTGTGGGCTGGTGAGAGGTGTGACATTGGCCTTCCTACTTCCCTTCTGAAGAGCGGTGTTGACTGACATCAAAAGGCTGTTTGAATCCTTATTGCTGGTAAGGTGCCCGTGTAGAAGCAATTAAGGTAGCACGCTGTAAGTTTGGGTGCACGCTGGAAATGTCACCGTGCAGCCTGACGTGGGCAGTTGAGGCTCGCAGCTTTCCCTTTTCACAGTCCCCGAAGTGCCCCATGGAGGCAACCTGACGGCGGAGCCTGGCTGACACGAGCCTGTATATTCCTTTCATAACAGCACAATGTAATCACTGCTTTTGTTCTTGTGCAGCCAGAGATTCCCTTCTAAGCTCAAATTCAAATGGGAGAAACATCAAAGTTAGTTTGAAATGCAAGGCACCCCAAGTAGTCCGGGGAAATGGAGCCATCGCTTTGTAGCCACCCTTCTCTTGCCGAAACAGCAGCACCCAGGTGTCAGAAAGCCACACCACCTTCTTTGTCTGCTCGTGGCCAACTAGATTGTTTTCATCCCAGCCTTTTTAAAGTTTTCCTCCTGCCTCCATATTCGTAAGGAATAAAAAGCTAATATAAGGACAGGGGGTGTTATGAAGCATGAAGTTCTATAAATATTTATGCTGAACTATCAAAAAACTTGACAGTTCTTATTTTCTTGACATATTGGGGTCACTTGTTATTTTTGACCCTGAGGATTGAAGAGCACATGGAGTTATATCTGTTTGTAATGACTTCTGGATATTGTTGTCTGGTAAACTTGTAGGAATATAACAGGATAACAGACTTTTTCTTAGTCTCTGCGAAAATGGAACTTAAACTTTACACAGTGTTACCCGCGAGTGATCATTCAAGTTACATCGCACTTGTGTGTCTGTGTCTGGCACTGAATTCCTGAATTTCAACTCTTGGTGGCATATGTGATCACCTTTCCTGCTAGGAACCAAATTCACTGCAGTGGGTTGCTCACCCCAGCACAGGAAAGGACCGAAGAAAGTCGAAAGCCTAGCAAAGGGCCCTGGCATCTCCGGTGTCGTGCCACCAGTCCCAGCACTGTTTTAAGTATCCCCGGGATCAGCTGAAGACAACAACTTCTCCTAAAAGTTTACGTGCTGGTGAACAGGCATTTTGTAGAGATGAGGCTCATAACTCTGACACCTCAGTGTCCTCGTTTCTCAGAATTATGTGCATGCAGTCTTAACTCTTACCTGAAATTGTGGTGGCAGGTGAGCATTTTAAAGCCAGGTTTAGCTATTTCATAAAAGCTAGAGATTTATGGCAGTAGCCACATTATTTCGTCCAGCTACAAGGGCCTTTCTTGCCTAGTTAAGTTCATTACGTAGAAAAGAATCAGTCTGATGCTTCACCTTGAATGAAGTCCGGTGTGTTTGAAGGTAAACCTTGAGTGTGTTGTTTGCATCTAACACTAACTGGAGTGTCTTTTGCTGTCAGTCACTAGAGGGCACAATGGAACTATCTACGAAATTTGTTCTTCCAGTCCCAGATCTGCAGATTAGAGCTGTGAAAGTAGGGGAGATTTTCTTGTAGCTGCCAAAAACCAGGATGGCTTCAAAATTCTGGTTTCATTAATGATTTGTCTCATCCAAACCTACTTCTGTTTTGGAGGTTAAAAACTGAAGTGTTATTTTCAAGGGTGCTTAATTTTCTGTTAGTACAGTTTCACCTTCTGGAAGCACGTAGCTCTGAGAGCAAACACATAAGCGCCTTATAAACAGCTTTTAAGTTCAACTCATATAATTACAAAAATTATTTCCTGGTTTCTCAGGTTTCTGTACTGGGAACAAACTCCAAACGCGTCAGCTGTATGAAGGCAGCAAAACGAATTGCTCCCTGATTGTATCGCTCTTTTGCAGGTTGCGTGCCTCATAAGGGTTCCATCTGAAGTTGTCAAGCAAAGGGCCCAAGTTTCACCTTCTGCAAGTACCTTTCGGATTCTTTCCCACACCTTGTACCATGAGGTGAGTTCAGAGCACAATTTCAAAGAAGTTGCTTCATTCTTCCCACTGATGCTGTACATGTGCAGAAGCATTACTACAGTTTTATTATTTCTCAGCACTTTTCCAAAAATTCTTCTGTTCCTGGAAGCAGTAGGCATGTTAATGTTTAAGGGAACCAAACCCCACACCTCCCCCATGTGTGTGCACTTAAATGCACACACATGCAAACTTTAAACAACTTTTTCCTCCTCTTTTTATATTGGGCACCTACAAAAAAAAAAAAAGCTGTGAAAAGATCTACTTGGATATATCTAAACAGCCCTTGTCTGTGACAGCAGGACATCAAGACCCTGTATCTAAGGTTTTCTGGCTGGTTTTCAGTTTTTGAAGCAGGTTTCGGGGGAGATATCTTAAAGGCACCATTTCAGAGAGGCTTCAGGAGAGAAATGAATGCACTTCCAGTATCGGTAACTTTTGAAAAATCAGGATTTTTGTCATCTCTTCAGTACTGTTTCTTTCTGGAAAACCTGCCTGCCGCTGCTTTTACTGCATCTCAAAAGGGCATTTTTCAAATTCTATCCCATAAGAGAAGGTGACTCCTGAAGATACTGTGGGGAAAAATGTTATACAAGTTTCCATGTATAAATGCCAGGAAAAGGAAGACGTATATATGACCCTTTAATGATTCAGTTGTTTTTTTAGTTGCTTGCAAATGAATACTATTTTGATAACCCTGTATGAGAGGGTCCCTGGAACTTCACTCTGTGATTTGGTCGTTCTGCTCTAAAAGCTGGTGCTCTCCAGATTGTACTCTTTTCTCCTTTGTAGCTGACCAAAGAACTGTAGGATTTGATAAACATCCAAGAAACTGTCCTGTAAGATATTAAACCTAATTTTATATGTACATTTAAAAAGAATTCTTAATTGTTTTGCATATTATTAGCTGGTTAAAAATACAAAATATATTCATAAAAGCTGTGAATCAAAGGTAAGGAGTTGGATGTAAGTTGTCATCCTGTGTGTTCACTTTAGGTAGGCTGCTTAAGTAGAAGAGGAGTAGTTTCAAAATATATGGAGGATAATGGATGCTTGCCCAGGATTAGTCAAGCAGAACTTGGAGTAATGTGTTTCTGTGCTATCTTTTAATTTTAACTGTAAGGTATATTTTCTTCTCTGTAACTGATTATTGTGAACAGTGTTTAAATGCTTTTTGAAATGAACATAAAACTGCCCAGCACTGTAAATCACAGAATACAGCATACAATGCTATAATCAATATAGTCAATTTGTAAGAAGTCAGGTCTGACACTAAGTAAGGCTGCACTGCTTGCCTTGTAATCACCAATAAATTGTGGTCTTTGACAAACTAATTCCCTATAGCTGATGCTTTCTTTTGTTGGTTTACAGGGTATTCAAGGACTTTATCGGGGTTATAAAAGCACGGTATTAAGAGAGGTAAAACACTTCTCTTTCCTTTTTTTTTTTTTTTTTTTTTAAAAAAAAAAAAAAAAAACATTGATTCCTTTCCCTCACTTTTTTTTCTGTTCACTAACAAGAGGTGGTGGTAGTACTAGTAGAATTGAGATCAGTTGCCCTAACCGTAATCTGTAAATATTAGCATATTTCATTCCAGGTAAGTTACCAGCCTGTAATTTAAATAATTACTGATGACATGCCTTAGAGAAATCTATGATACATGCAAAAAGTCAGCTACCTTCCCGTCTCTTAGTTTTGTTGCTGCTAAATTGTAAAAGGATGGAAATATATATATTTACACAATGAAAACCATAAAATAAAGCACTGGAAACTTCAAATCTCGTGGTTGCATCATGTGAAGTATGTAATTCAACAATGGTGAACTGGTGGCATCAGGCCAAGTTTGGCACAGATTTAGGCTTTCTTTAAATGTGTTTGTCAGCAGATGCCAAGAGATTATCTGTCATCTGTATATAGGGAGGATTGTGTGCACTTTTTTTTTTTTTTTTCCCCTGAATGTGTGAAAGAAATGCATTTAGTCATCCAGCCTGTGGATCTGATATGGCATTACTTAACTGCAAATCAGAAGTACTTCACTGGTGGGAAAAACGGAGCTAAAAATATTTTGGCCTGCTTGGCAGTAAATAGTTCCTAAACTTAAAATCTCTTCATAAACAGACTACCAATTTTAGGATTAGTGTCATGGAAGTGTTTGATACGCTGTGTGGACTGAAGGCATTACAAAAGAAATAGAAAAGTTCTTCTGTTGGCTTTTGTGACCCTGGTTTGGACCCACTGAAAGTGGTGGGCAGGCAGAGGCTCTGATCTTGTTGTGCAGCGTGTTCTCATGGCTTCAGTTATGGATTTAGTTTGTGCTCAGTGCTGGCGCTCTTCTTGTGCAGCTGGAACTGTGGCACCTGAGATCTGCCCACAGCAGTCCCCATGTGGGCTGACGGCCTTCATAGCTCTGACTTTTAGATCTTTAAATGACATCTGTGTGACTTCTTAACAGCTCTCATTTAGGACATTGATTGCCCCTATGATTTCCCTGAACCTTTAACTTTTTTTTTTTTTTTTTTAATTTAAAGAATTTCCTAACATTAATGCTTTTATAAAATGTACGTAGTCTTCTCTAAGCTGTTTCAGATTAGCCAGTAGATAGATTTCTTTTGGCCTTTAACATACACTGATAAACTCCCAATCCAAAACAGCTTTAAAAATCACATCACAGGTGTGGTAGATCATCTTTTGACAAAGCAGAGTTTTCTCCATGAGTACCTCAAATAAAGAGGCAAGGCTTGATTCGTATGAAAACGTAGCAGCTATTTTTCAGAAAGGGTTATTTACTTACAGTGTTCAGTGTGGCACGCGGGGGTTTGTTCTCTCCTTGTATAGCTCAACTGAATAAACTAGGTTTAGATCTCTGCTTTTCTTCATTTTTTTTTTTTTTCCCTCCAGATTGGTTGGATGTGTTGCCATTGATAACAAAGCTAGTTGCAGAGGTTTTTTAAGCCTTCATTCAGTAGCTCTTCTTTAAAAAGCCTTTCTTCTTGCTGCAAACTATTTTTAGGGCACTTAGGTTAGCCAGTTCTTGTTACAACGTAGGATAAAGATGGATATTACCTAAAATAAGAAATCCCAAATTTTGTGTTCTCCAAAGTGCTGAGAAATGACAGTGCACTTCAGTTTATTTGAGCAGTTCTGAGTGTTTCAAAAATTAGTTGCTTTTGCAGAGATGACACCTGCTTTTCTGAAATGTATCCCGCACCATAGCTTCATCCTGTACTTATTTTCTGGCTCACTAAACACGTGTTATTCACTCAGATTTCATTTGGCGACGGGCAAAAAAAGGCCAACGAGTCATTTTGATTTCTCTGAGGGGTTCTGAATAAATGAATAAATTTAGGTGCCATTGAATACAGATTTTGCATGCTAACAGGTAGATAAAACACACGGTTACAACTGGGTGCTGTTCTCCTTAAAATTTGTTTTGACATATGTCAGGGTGGTAATTAATTTGCAGACCATATTCATGGCACAGTGTGTGACCCTGCTGAGATAACTTTGTTTACTCAAAATGGCAGTACTTTGTTGGAAATTTAATGGGGGTCCTCTCCATTATGTATATTCATAAAAGATCCTTCAGAACTGATTTCTGTTGAAGTATTGCTTTTCAGGGGAATCTGTCCGATAGAATGAGAAATAAATGATCACCAAATGAAATGTGCTTTCTTTTCAAAATGAAACAAATCATAAGTGATGTCTTTAAAAATAAAATACAAAAAATCTTTGAATTTAACAGCCAGTTAAGGCCATTGCATTTTCAGACCACTAAATACATAAAGCAATATCCATACAAGTAGGAGCTGCATGCTGAACCTCCAGCTGGAACCACTCTAAGCCTGATGTTTAATCTTGATATTTTCTCCTCTATTGAAATACACTTCCTTTAGGGAAAGTCTTTATTTTCAGATAAAAATCTATATTAATTTGTTGTTGGACACATCCAGGTAGCTGCATGACATCTGTAGACTCCAGCTGAATTTTACGCTTATAGAGTTCATTTGTATGTTTTGTTTTTTTATTTAGACAAAACCCTTTGTTTAGTTACAGCAGAGTGGGATTTTGGGTAAAATGGTTTCAATGAACAATTTTTCATTTAAAAAAAAACAGTAATGGAAGAGGCTGTGGATATTGATACTTCGAAGATGGCGATGTTCTTGCACAGACAAAATTCTTGAGCCAGATTTTGAGATGTTGGTTTTAGATTTTGCATATTACATAAAGAAGGTATCAGTGCCTGGACAGAGATCTGCTTGCCAGTTGCTTGGACTTAAATGAAAATGAGTTTGAATGTTTATAAAAGGAATGCAATCTTGAAATCTCTTCGTTTTCCCATAGCATTGTAGATCTTTTCAAGGCAGCCTTATTCTTTTCTGTGTAATTTGCATTAGCTGCTGTGCTGCTTCTGTTCTGGTGCGAGATGGTTGTTTCACCCTTCACTTTTGATTTTCATTCCTTCTCTTATCCCCCTTTATCTTTTCAACGGAATACCTTCTGTACAGACAAATATCAGAAAAGAAGGAAGATGGTTAAATGTATAATGCTTTTGGAAATACCTTTGTTTGAGTGAGTCTCAGTGGAGGATAAACTGTGAAGTTTTGGCTGTGCTGTTTTCACCTGCTCTGAACTAATCCTAAAATCTGAAGGAAAACAAGGTATGGTGCATCATTCTTTTGGCAGTAGTAGCCTGCAAGAGACACCAGTGCTCCGAGAGAAAAGCTTTTGTGACAAAGCACAAAGTGAGAGTATGGTTATTAAGCTGTTCAATGAGACTTTGAAATAATGGCAGAAATCTGAGGCTGTGAAAAGATGTGGAATTCCCATGATGTCACTTCCAACGCAAATCAAAGCGAGAATTGGCCTTTCTTGTGGTCACAGTATGGCAGCGTGCACTGGTGCGCAGACTGGATCGTGCTGCTAAGAGCAGTCAGCGAGCAGGTAAACGTCGTCATGTTTTCCAGAAGAGAGTTCATTTGTAAAATCTCCTGCCATCTTATAACAAGGCAGGAGTAGGCTGTAAATGCACTGTAAATCCTCTAGAATTTCTTAATGGGAATGTAGTTCTGCTGCTGAGATCTTATATAAGCAAATGGAGCCAGATTTTTAATTCCTGCATAATTCATTTTATTAACTATGACTGAGTAGAACATCTGTTAAAATTCCATAATGTTCAGTTCATGGGAAAAAGACAGAAGTTCCCTTTGGAGTTTATCCATTTCCATTAATGTTACAGGAGCCTAGCAGATGTCTTAAAGGACACTATTATGAACGGGAAGACAACGCAAGAGAATGAAATGCATTGTCCAGTTCCACCGTGTGCAGCAGCTTGCTGGACAGTGAGTCACGTTACTCTCTGCGTGTTTGTATGAAGGGTTCAGCTTTGCACAGCTGAGAAGTGCCACACTTAAATGTGGTGTCCCTTCTGTTGCAAATTGCTGTAAAAGTGTTTGGGAGAACTGAGTGGGTGCTTTGGTTTTAATCTAGGTTGTCACTGCTAGAAATATTGCAGAGGGATTGGGCCCTAACTCAGGATTAGGGGCGAAAGGAGCTAAAATGGATATTGAACTCGTCCTCCATCCCTTTGTCTTTAAGGAATCGATGTTTATAATTCACGTATGACTTGAAAGGAGGCAGAGAATTGCTTTCAAATGGCAGTCCTTGCCGTGCAGGTAGCTCTGCTTGTTGTTTGTATTGCCTCAGAGACTTCTCTGAGAAAATTCGGGCTCTTGGCTTTTAATGGCCTCCATTCAGGGGGGCAGTAATGATGAGTCCCTGAGCAGTGGTGTTTGAGAGCTCATCTCAGGGCTCAGAGTTCGATGGATAATTTGATAAATCTGAAAAATCTGAACCCACTCTTGTGTAGCATGCTGTTGGTCTTACTGCCAGGGAGGTAACCTAGCTGTGATTTCTGGGAGTACGAACTTTGAGAATTAGTACAGCTGTAGGGTTGGCTGGGGGACACATGTTTATTTTCCTTCGGTGTGTGCAGGTCGGAGCCCTGAGTGAGCACAGGCAGATCCTGCTGCTCTGGGGGGAGACAGCACTCTATGCCATATTCATTTGGGGCAAGAGGAGGAGAATTAGTTAAAAGTAAACCGCTGCATTAATGAGTGGCGGCAGTGCTCTGACAAACAGGTAACGAGCTCAAGCTTTCTCCAGTCTCCAAAACCCCAGAGGTAACATCTCCTGAGGCAGAGGTACTGTGGGCAGTACAACTGGTGGCCTGTCACAGTGCCCCCATCAACGGGGATGGGGAGGACATGCAGGTGACTGACCAAAACCCCGCTCTTAACTGACTGACTACCAGTGAGAAGGTGAGAGGCACTCGGAGGCAGCTGGAAGCAAAATGAGTCTTAAAGACACACCTGCTGCCTTTTCCTAAATTTAAAGGGTCAAGGAACAAAGGATGCTGAAAAGGTTGTGTATAAAAATGTGGAAGCCAGCTGAGATATGTTAAAACATTGTTGACCGAGCAAGGGAGGGGATCTCTGAGGGCTGAGCTCGATAGAGAACAGTCTGCAAACAGGGAGCCTAGTTTGTTTATCCACCAGAGGTAGTTTTGCATGCTTTTCTTTTGTTAGGACATCTTTATATAAATATCCTGTTCTCCTAGCTGTTAGATTTTTTTTTAAGTTTATCTCTGTTGCTGTAGGACAGAAAGAATGTTATTAAGACATTCTTTTTCTTGCACAATTAAATCTTTGATCTTCTATCATTCTCTGTATTACAGAGCAGATGTCGATTGAAATGGGCAAACAGGACACTATCTTAATACAATATTTGGAAAAATAAACATCCTCTCTAATGAAATATGTGCAGTATCTGTCTTTTGTTACTTTCTGGAAAACTGAGTTGGCTTTACTTTATTTTGGGATTCTAGAGAGGTTAGTTTTAACCAGGAATTTGCCAGGCAAGATCCGTAAGACTGGGGGTTTTGCCTTGTACTGAGCAACCAACGTTTCTTAGGCTTGGGTGTTTCCATATAGAATAAGTCTCACAGAAGGGTTGGGAACTAGAAAATGGATTAATTTAGTTCCTGCCATGTGAGAAATTATGCAGAAGTTATGCAACGTGATTAATAGGAGGAAAGTTGGGAGCGGAAAAAAGAATCTCTCTGCTTCCTCCTGCCCATAACACCACTGTGTTTTGGAATGTGTGTTACTGGAGTTGTACCAGGTATCTGGTAGGGCACCTGTATCTTCCTAGGTATCTGTGCTCAATGGATTTTGATTTAGGAAGGTATGTAAGGGTTAAAAGTGATTCTTGTGGTGTAAGAGCAGGAGACAGCTCCGTGCTCTGGTGTAAAGGTTCAGGCACATCCAGGTGCTCAGGACCTGGAACACCAACAAATGTACAAAGGAAATAACTGTCCTTTGTTTTTGTGGGTTATTCATCACATTCCTTACTTTCTGCAGTAACTGGAGTAGTATTCGGAAATTAAAGCGGAGATCTAAAAAGGCTTTGTGTAGGTTTTGTGACCTGCTTGAATGGTAAATAAACTGGCCAGGATGGGCAGAGACGGAAAGCAAATTCCCTGTAAAGTTAATGGGGGGGATTTTTTTTTTTATTAAGCACGTGCAGTGATCCCATATTTGCCAGCTGAATGTGCTCTTTCTCAGGCTGGGTGCAGCATCCACGTTTATCGGTTAGAAGCAGAATGCAGCCATCCTTTCTGCCCCTGGTAAATCAATTTTTACCAGAGCATACAATTAATAGGGTCTCTGACATCAGTGGATATCTTCATCTGAAAAGAATTTCATATATGCAGCGTGTTTCTATATTTGGAAGACTATAGCCTTGCATCTAGGCTCTCCAAACAGACAAAACACTTCCAAAAACTGTGCAGTAAAAATGGCTTATGTGGTTTGGTAATGCAGATGCTTTCCAAATGGAAGTGTATGCAAGCAGCATCTTGCAGGAAGCATATTTCACCACGTGCTTGAAATAGAGGTACTGTTCCCATACTTTTTCTAAGCACCTCACTAAAGCATACTTGCAAGTGATGTTTTCTGCATTGTTCTTGATGTAAGGAACACATTTTGTGGGTCAGTAGTGACATTGTGGGCAAGAACAAGTCAGGAAGAGGAAGATGCCTGACTTTGGTTTTTCTTCATGCTGTAAAATCTTCGGTTGGTTGTTGGCTGTTTTTTTAAACAACCTAAGAACTGTGCTTTGCATTGGTTTCCCATGAGTTTTGTTTGGCAGTGGTTTGGAGAGCATGCTCCATGTGCTGGTTCCAGTGGAGAATGTCCATGTGAACCTTGTTTCCCCACCGTAATAGGAGGGAGGACAGGCAACAGATAACTCCTCGTGGTTAAAAGGAGGAGGAAAGGCAATAGGTAGCAAATAGAAGCAATTATAGAAGATACTTAACCTTATTTTTATTTTTTATCTGGTAGTATCACTGGATGAATAACACTGATGTTTTCCAAAGCAAGCTAAGGGTGTTAGAGTTAATGGGATAACTCTGTATCTTCAGATACCTGGGATATCTCTGTATGGGATATCTCTGTATGATTGCAGCCTGGTGGCATGGCACTGAAGTCCTGTCATGTCTAGTCGGATTGGATAGTTCTGCCTACTTCTGCAATTTGGCTGCCCGTAACACTTGTGACTGTTCAACAGCAAAAAAGAATCGTATAAAAACGTGGGGAATTTTTGGCTGAGTGGCCGATCCCAGTTTTAATTCCACAGCTACATTCCTCTACGGGCAACTGTATTTTGTCTGCCTGGATTCTTTCTGTGGCTCTCAGCAGGAGACGAGGGTTCCTGCTTTTCTACGCTGTGCAGTAACCGTGCAGATGGCTGATGAGTTCCCGGGCTGGATCCGGTGCAGGCTGCGTTTCGTTTGTGGCTGTGCTGAAGCAGGTTCTTATCTAACTGTAAAAAGATAGGGGCGCGTGTGTGGCATAGCTGCTTGTATAAAATCTGAACAGAGACACGCATGCATATACATGTAAAAAACGGCGTTGTTTTTAATAATTCCTTATCAAGGGTCTTGCACTCTCTAAGGCAAATTGTCCTCTCAGTGTGTATGATGGGTCTGGAACAGCAAGCAGTTTGGCAATACGGGACATGCTTTCAAGGATGAAATTCTTGCCTGAAATAGACCAAAAAATGACTTTTACAGTGAAAGATTTCCATGTACAGAACGATACTACTGTCACTATTAACAGCAATTATCTGGTTTTCCTACTTGGGGCAGCTATTGCCTGGTTTTCTCTACATCTGCTGAAGAACAGAAAACTCAGCAGTCCAAGATCAAAAGCATTTTCCCCAAATTCCTTGCATGATATTCTCTCAAGCAGCAGTTCTGCTTTAACACAAAAAGCTGAGTGTCTGCTCTGGCCAAGAGATGTGCTTCGGGACTTGAGGGTGCAGAGTCCTGGGGAGCTTTCTGCTCAGCCTTGGGCTTGGTGCTTAGCACTTGGGAGCTTCCAGCCTCACGTTGAATGGTGACAGCCTTCTTGCATTCTCTTCTATCAGAAAGATGATGATTGCTGTAGCATGTGGAAATAGTTCAGCAAGAGAAAGGTCTGCGGGCATTGCCTGGTGAGCTCTAGTGACTTGTTTGGAAGTGGACCCCCCCTTTCTGCTAGGAGGTTAGCATCTTGGTGACTTAAAGTGCTGCAGAGTGGTGGGCTCTGAACTGCGGTTCGGAGGGCCCGATGTGTACCAGCTTCTGCTGGGTCTGACCCAGGGTGAGGAACCTCTGGCAGTAGGATGGGGCAGACAGATGGAAAAATCCTCTCTTAAATCATCCCAGCATTCGTTCTAGGAATCCATTGTCCATACCCTTGATATGAAAGCTCAGATCTGCACGTGTCCATAATACCGTGCCCGTCAGCAGTACTGGTTTTGGTGGCAGCCTCGGCGCTTGACTTACTGTTTGTGCAGATTTTTGAAGGCAACAGCAATCGTGATTTTCATCTGTAGGTACACCAACAGAACTGGAGGGATGGAGCTAAAACATGCAGAAGAGAAGAAACTGATTTTAATTTAGATTGCTGCTGCTGAAACCGGGCTTCATTTAGCCATAAATAATTCCACCCAACCCTGATGCGTTGCTAGATTTTAAATTCTTTTATACGTTTATCTGTACACATGCACGTATGTATGGATAGAATGCTTGCTCTGTTGCTTGTTAGATTACGTATGTATACATCAAACTAAGTGTTAGGCACCAACTGAGAGATATGAAGAGTTGAAACTGAAAACCCAAGATTGTGGATGAAGGTGTGGAAAAACAGAGCAGACCTGCCGCAGAGCTTATTTAATTTAGCACGATTGTGGTAAATTCCGTGTTCCCCCACTCCATGTTTTGGAAGTACGGCCCTTGTGACAGCTGGCTACAAGAGTGGCTCTTCCAAGTGGTTAACACAGGTGACACCACAAATTTCTTTTGAAAACCCAGCTTATTTTTATCTTGCAGGAAATAAGTTTTGATTCCACTGTTGTGAGCAGAGGAGATGTGACACTCCCCCCATCCCAAAAAACAAAACACAACAAAGAAAAACAACCAACCAACCAAACAAAATGCTTAAAGCCAAAGTCATACCTAGCCTCAGAACATTTTAAGGGCCAGATTCAGCTGGATTTAGCTAACCAAATAGATGAAACAACTTGCTTATTTATTTATTTTAAGGGATATTCTGGGAATTCACTAGCAATCAATCCTTATAGTAAACATCTTGTCTGGTTAAGGGAAAAGAAGTTAATTTTGGGCATGGGAACTTTTGCTTCTGTTTCAAAAAAAAAAATAAATAAATAAAAAAGTTGGAGCACAGTGACCTTTCCTGGGTCTCTCCCTTGCTCTGTGCAGACTGACTGAGCGCTACGAGCAGTCACACACTAGAGGGCACACAATGCCTGTGATTGCTGCAGTGCCAGCCCAAGGAAATGCCTCTTGCAAGGGATCCAATCTTAGGGTGCCCTGTGGAGCTTGGAATTGACTTTGCTTTAATCCTGCCTCTCAACCCAGTTGCAAAGGAAACATAAAACTTGAAATACTGTTTGTTTTGTTGATTCTGGGGAGCAGTCCCATTGAATTTCCTGGGACTAAAAAAAAAAAAAATTCAATGGTTGTGCAAATTCAAGGCTGATACTTTCGGTTTGATTGGTTGTGCTTTGCTTTTTTTGTTTGTTTGATACCAGGTGGCTGGTTCCATTCGTGCTTGTCTAGCAGGAAGCAGAGGGCTTCTTTTGCCCTGCCTGCCCAGGTGAGCTGCCCGCTGGCTGCTGTGTCCAGGACCACAGCGATCAGCTGCAGTCACACCTTGAGAGGCACGTGGCATCTCCTGTGAGGCAGGAGGAGAGCTGCCTGTGGTGGTAGCACTTGCAAGATGCAGGAGCAGAATTCCCTCATAACCTGGGTCTGCACTGTGCATGGGATGCTTCTGGTCAGGTATCTGCAGTTCGGAAGAGCAGCCTGGCTGTGGTTTCCCTCCAAGGAGAAAGGACTCTTGGGTCTTTCCTAAGAATTTCCTAAGAATGAGGAGGCAGATTGGCTTGGTCTTCGCACAGAGTGAAGAACTGGAGGTGTAATGGGAGGGCTTGCAGTCGCTGTGTGTGTAACTGGAAATGCACGTGGGGGAAGGGACAGGATGGATGGTAGCATGACTTTCATTATTTTTATAGAAATGTAGGCAAAGCAGGCCTGGTGCATATGCTGCAGATGGAAATGGTGTTATTAAACCGGCCTCTTATCTCACTTTTACTTTTCTGTTAATTTTATAGAAGCCAATAAAGTGTAAGCTCTGCAAATTTTCTTTTTATGCGGGTTGAATAAGTGAAAATTGTATTCTTGCTTTTCAAAGCCAGGAGGCCTGGCTACAATAAAGCAGAGCTTGGCCTGAATATTTTAGCTTCGAATGGCAGATAGAGCAACCCTCAGGTCACTCTACCAGATCTGGCTGTTCCAGGCTTGAATCTTTCCCAATTAAATACTGCCAGTGATGCACGGTATGTGACACGGATGAGTTTGTCATGAGTAAACTGAGGCCCCTGGATGCTCTTTCAGACAAAACAAACCCCCAAAAAGAGTAAAAACATAAACCAGGATACTACCCCTGCGTTCCACGGGAGAACAGCTAGTACATTGTATTCTGAATTTGCATTTGACATCGCACTGTCTAACTTGAAAAGAGAAGAGCCATAAAGAAGTATCCCTACACATCTAAATAAGTAATGTGCTCATACCTCAGTGGGAGGTTATCTGCTTCATTCCTGCTTTTGCTGATATGAAATCCTGAAGCACAAGAAAGTGTTTTAGGAGCCTCATGAAATATAAGACTCCGAAGCACTTAACTGAATCTTGTCTTGTAGATTTTAACATACTAAATGCCAATTAAAGCAAAATTTGGCCCAGTGTAATCTTGCCACTGGCTACATACCTCACAAGTTTGGGGTGGTTTTTTTTTTTTTTTTTTCCTTTTTCTCCAACTCTCCCAGCATTTTGCCTTCTGGCCTGTACAGCTGTGCTGCTGGTATACTTTCTATTTCTGGAAGTGACCCATGCAGTTAGGTCAGTTTGTTTTAGCCTTGCTCCTTGTTGCTGAAGTAGTATAGCACATTTCCCCTCACTGCATGAAAGCCAGGGTAGACAATCTTGATAAATATGATTAATGGGCCTCTTTGCTTTGCTCTGCAGCTGAAGGCTTCCTGAGGTTCTGTCTCTGCTGGGCTACAGCTCCCCAGACTAACTTTTACATAAAAAGTATGCCTCAGAGTCAATGATGCCGTTAAAAATATTTTTATTTGCAGCTTTTGCTATAGGAAAGTCTTTGCAGTTGAAATATGGTAATGGGGTCTGAAGAGGTGGTAGTGGCAGGAAAAACAATTCATAAGAGTGGGTGAGGATTGTTTTTTCCACCTCTGTTGCGTTATCTGAAAGTTTGTTGGTTACATTTTCCGTGGCTGAGGTTAAGTTTGGGGTTAGTGTGGTATTTAAAGCCTTGCCCTGATCAGCGTGGTAGTAACTGTGATAGTAAATGGCAGCTTCAAGGTGATTATAACTTGTCAGGAAGCTGTAACCTACAAACATATTCAGTGATGCTCATTTCCAGTAACATGACTTAAATACGGTGTTCATGGAACTCGATAAAAATTATCTTGTGTTGTCCCTTTTGTCAGAAGGAAAAGCAAATGAAGCGGCACGTTATCTTGATGAAAAGTGCTGTCCAGAGACTCCAGCAGCTGTGTGGCCGCTTCTTCAGAAACGAGATTAAAGGGTACAGGGGGAGCCGAGGGGGAGCATTGCTGTGAGTGATAAAATAAAAGCGTTACGGGCACCAAGGAACATGCAGGTTGCAACTCTTTATTAGCAAACACCCGTATTAGTGAGGGTACTTTGCAAATTCTCTTAAAAACGAGGGGCTGAACTGTCCTGCATGTGGGAACAGCTGGCTGCAGCGCTGCTCAATCCATCCCTGCTTGCCTGGAGACTGCTATGGGGTGGGAATTGCAGCCTCCTGAAAGGAGCACGTCAGCGTGCTCCATAATTGAGTACAAGTCTTAATAGCAAATAATCCTCTTGAAGTTGTGTTTTTTTCCCCCTACTGCAATCAAAGGCGAGCTTTGTTAAGGCATTAACTAACAAATTAGCTGCTAAATACTGGTAATAACCTATTTCCCATAGATTGCTTTTTAATTATACCCTAAGCTGTGTGATTCCTGAAATCGCTTCTTAAGCAAACCAATGTTTGTGGACATTTCAAACCACTGTAAGTGGTGAAAAACTCGCTTCTAAAAGTTGTTAGTGGTATCAGAATACGACTTGCTGATATATTCCTGTCTGCAGAAGAAATACGTTCTCAGTGTTCGTTTTTATTAGTATTTTAATTTAAACATGTTATGCTGTGCTGTGAATCTGTTGTTTTAATTTTACTTCTGTGTACAATATGTGCCCTCATCAGATTTTAGCATAGATATTTTCCCTTTAACTTTAAAAAAGAAACTTTCTGTGAGGGAGGAGGACTTAACCACTCTATTTTATATAAGCAATGGTTAATGCAAACAGTATTTATTTTGCTAATCTGTGTCTCAGCAATCATTTAGAAAATTAAATGAACTTTGTTTTATGGGAGGGAGGGGCATTTTTCTGGATTCATTGCTTTTCCTCCCCAGATTTCAATAAAGGCTATACCTCTTCCAATATATCATCCTCCTTCCCTTCAGAGCCGACTCTTCTGTTAAGGGAGCACAGCCATCAAAACTGGCAAGCGTTAAGCTTGATAATTAGTTCAATATAGTGACCAATTCTGTGAATTACGAGTTCAAAGCAACATATGGACATGGATGAAATCAGATTTTGGCATTTCTCACTTAGATTGTTTCAGGACACTGCTGGAGCTTCTTTGATCTGTAAATAACAACTGCAGTTCAGTGCCTTACTTAAAATACATCAAACGCATTCATGACTTTTGCTTTTAGATATAGACCTCACTTCTAGTTATAGTTCTGAATCAGATTAATGCGGCTATTCATGTTTTGAGATTTCATGGAGAAAGCTACCAAAGATAGCTCTTTTCATTCTTCATGTTTTAAGAGGAGCAGCAAACACTTCTGTCTTGATCTGTACCCCAGACCAGCTCAGCAGCTGCACTGGGAAATGAAAAGCAACCCTCTCCTGGCTGCAGAGGGGCTGTGATACTGATGGCGATTGTTAGCCTTCCGCTTTCTCAACAGTATAAAATAAAGAAGTGAACCAAAGGTTTGTTTTCACTCTACCATTTGGTTACCTACTTCACTAAATCCATTCCCTGCTGTCGTTTGCACAAGGCAGCCTTTTTCTCAGTCTTTAACTGTGGGCTATTTTATCCACGATGTTCCCTGCAGCAGCCAGGAGCTGGAGATACCCAGGCAGACCCTGTTTGTTACTCCTTAAGGTATACGCAGGTGCTGACCTAGTTCAATAAGCAACATTAACTAACAATAGGTAGTTAAATGTGCTACCTCTGGGGGCTGTGTGATTTCTTGGTAGCAAAGGAATGAGGGAATTACTGATACTCAGTGTTTTTACCATCCGCTTTCCAGCTGGGTAATTCCATTGTTTGTGATTCAACTCCCACTGTTTTGCTTAGAAAAATTCAGCGTTTAGCTGTAATATGATGTATTATTTTTTTCTGCCGAATAGTTAGCTGTGTAATTACCCAAATTCCCCACAAATGATTGAGTTGTTTTCATACTGCTTTGGGGTCTACATAGATCAAGTTCTTGTCCTATACAAACCTTAATCTACAGCTTTGTACCCAGTGAAAATTCACTGCAACCCTCTGCCTCCCCCCTCCAGCCCATAAGCTTGAAAAGGAGCAGAAAGCCAAGCTTCTCTTCTAAGGAACCCCGTCCCTCCTCACTTTATAGTCCCTTGATAAGATGCCAGATAGCTGTCACTTGGTGGAGCATTTATTTCCGTGGGTGGCAGATGGTAAAACCCAAGTAGGAAAGTTGGCTTTGGCTGATGGGATCAGCTCCTTGTTCTGGCCAGTCCCGTGTCTTGTCTCTCGTTGGGGCCAGATGGGGAATCCTCAGGGAGGGCAGGAGGTAGGAAAGATCCTACACTGGGTTTGGGGCTGACATCTGGCAGCTGTTGGAAGGCAAGCATTCACCTTCCCTTCAAGTCAGTCCTTGTTACTACCAGCACCCCAGCAAAAAAAGACTGAAGAATTAGGGACTACAAATCCTAAACTTCTACGTTAGTCGTTTGAAATGGATGCAGCTGGCTCGGAGATGGCTTACACCAATAATTGATTTGGAGGGGCAACTTCAATTTGTTATTTAGGAAAATAATTCCTCCTTTTTTATTTTGCCCAGCTGTTTGAGCTTGGCTGGTTGGTGCCAGTGGGACTCACTGGACATGGGATTGGGTGTGACGGAGAGCAAAAGGGTGGTGAGGGCTTTGAGATTAAATCTCAGCAGTATTTGTTTAGTAAATTAATATTTGAAGCTTCTGAGAATTGGTAGAATTAGATTCTAATGAATGTCACTCCTCTTTCAGTTGTCTCCAGTATTTGCATCAAAATTGTATCCCACGAGGTTATGTTTTATGCATTTTAGTTATCCTTTTATTTTCCTTTTTAGCTTTTTTGGTGCTCTGAAATAAACGCATGTTTTCTATGAGTGCTTGCAGTAATGTAATCAGTGGGAATTCAGTTCTGGATTCACAGCTCTGTCACTAATAATCTGCATTGCGTTGGTTTTTTCTTGTTTGTTTTACATCTAGGTATATGTTTATTCTGTCCCCTTGAGTTTTATGTAGTTAAGAGATGCCTATTCTGAATATTTAGAGGCACTAGCAGTTATTTACAGAACACGTAGTTTCTGCAAGAATGAAATCAGAAACTGAACTCCGGAATTTCTGTGGCAGGTCAGGCACTTCTGGCCTCAGCTGTCGTTGACTGGAAGAAGAATAAAGCTCTCGGTGCCTCTGCAAAGCACTGCAGCAGTCTGTTCCCTGATGTTATGATACATGTCACATGCTGCAGAGAGACAATATCAATATGCCTGCTGGATAAACGCTCTCTGGATAAACTCGGATGTTATTTTGTCTTCTCACTGTGCTTTTTATGATCCACATCTCTCAGATTGATGTGAATATGTAAAATATGACCTGCTTTAAAAAAAAAAAGTGTCTAAATGTAATGACCAAGGAAAAAAATGCCTGAGAAGTGAGCAGAATCCTATAGTGAAGTTTCAAACACCAGCCGACAGAAGAGCCCTGCTATATTTGTTTTCATTCCTGTACTTTTCAGAGCCTGTTTCACAATGGTTGTCACTCGATCCAGGATTTTAGGAGGGCGCTTGAATAAGGCAGTGTAATTTGTGCAGTTTAGGAGGCTGGGGAACTACAGTGGCTTCTGTGCCTGGTGCCTGAGAGCAAACTCACCCTGTCTAGATGCTCGGGATGCCTGTGAGACAAAACAAAGGAGAGAAAACAATAACAGTTTGGGTAAGGAAGAAATCCTTAAAAATAAATGTTTGGGATAGGCAAACCAAGGGGAGAGAATTCTTCCTGAGATACTGCAGGGCCATGTCTTGTTCAAAATGGTGAAAAGCAAGATGCAACAGATCCATAGTCCTGTGTTTTCCTCTGACACCTGAGTCAATGTGCTGCACAGATCCACACATCAGGTGAACAGAAATTGTGCAGTGAGAATTTATCCGGCCACTAACTTAACCTCTGACTGACCCCAGCAGTGGTACAGCATTACAAATGTAGTCTTCAAGGACGGATGAACAAATTTCTTAAGCCATTGGGCACAAACAAAACACTCAGATTCAGTCAAGAATCCATCCTCATCCCATTGTTCCCTCACCCCTCATGCCCTGGGATGTATTTATTGCGGCCAGTGCTAGGAAAACTCAATCTGCCTATTTGTGTCTTCTGCTCAGAGCGACTAGAAGTACCTTTCCTTTTCCAGTTTTGTCCAACTTGTCTTCAGTTCTGTGTCCTTTAAAAGATTTCCAGACCACCAAGTGTGAAGGCTCTCGGCTCAGCGCATGAATATCCGTGGTTTGACAACCTAGCCCCTTTTCTGAATGCACGTCAACAGAGGGAGCATCAAGAAGGGAATGTAAAGCACGGCTTTCTTTACAGCCCCAAGCATCTGCACCAGCAGTTTAGGAATTAACTAATTCAGGCCACAGGAATCCTGTGTGTTACCAAGGGACCCAAAAAGAGCGTGTACTCTCACCGCTGATTTCGTTTTATGGTTGTGCCTCCCTAAAACTACCAGACATGCAGAGCCCCCACTGACAGTGGGGAGGGAGCTCAGTACTTCCAGAAACAAATAAGGCTGCTGAAGTGTTTGAATTTAAATTTAGCTCTTCAACTTTTTCATATATGAGTTAGAAAGGTCTCATTTGTGCGTTAAAGAAAGTGTTCCCGTGGCCAGATTTCCTTTCTTTGCAACTTCCCCCATTTATAACTGAGATGGAGAAGTCAGGAGCGGAGCTGGGTGATGTCGGTAGGAAGAAGCCAACTCAAGTATCTAGTATGAATATTCTGCTACCCGCTTAGTGCAAATCCTGCCTGGATTACGTGGCATACTTACAGGTGTTGAAGCTCATGGATTAAGATGTGGACATTCCTCCCAGCGCTGACTCTCCCCCCTGCCCTTGCTTGGCAGGGCGGATGGGAAGAAAAATTGCTTATGATGGTCAGAAGTTATTTTGAATTTCTTGTGCCAGGGGCTTTCCTGACTGTTGGAGAGCTTGTGACAGTAAACTGTATTCTGAAGTTTATCCTTCCAAACTGTAAGTTGCAGCCCTTGTAGATGAGTGTTCCTTGATTTGCCAGTTGCCGTCACCTCCTAAGCTGCAGTTTGCTTTGTTTACCTGAATGGAAAGGTAGGATTTTCTTTTGCTCCTCCTCTCGTGTGATTTGGCAATATGTGAAGAAAACTAGGAATATGAAAAATCATTATTTTTTTTTTTCTTAGAGGCCTGTTGGAGAAGGGCCTCTGGGTAAATCCCATCACCACCTGGAAGCCTGGGGCCAAGGCTGGAGCTGTGCCTGTATCTATGGGACCCTTCTGAATGTTTAATCAGCCACATACATCACGCAGCGCCGTGTGCGGCACGAGGGTATGTTTAGAGCCTCCCCCCCACTCCTTTGCTCCTAGGGGTTGTTTCTGTGCACATTCCTAGCATAAAATGAGGTATGGAGCCTCGGCTCCTCTTGTCGTGTTTAAGTGCGGTGATATCACGGAGACACGCTGAAACATGGGGCCACTTGTTGAGGTTAATGTTTGATCTCTCAGTCCGCTGGGAAATGCTGATGTTGAAGTGGTAGGGCCTAGGACAACTTAAAATACTCATTTTCCCAAGGCCCATGAGTTACCAACACAGGGAGTGCTTTTACTGTTCTGTGTATATAAAGAGAATTCCTTCCTCCTCTCTGAGGGCAAATGTGACCTTGATTAAATTATTTCTATTTTTAATCAACTTTAAGGTTCCTGGAACTTCTGAAGTTCTCAGCAGCTGTTCCTCAGATGTCTGCTGATCTGTCAGTCTCACGGATTTCCCTATCTCCCTGGGAGGACCGAGGGCTCTGCACGTGTCCTAAATGGCCAGCAGTACCCCTTTGTGGCCAGGAAAGAGTAGGTGGTGCCGTGACCTTGGAAAAGGGCTAAGTGAATGCTATGTCTACAGAGCTTCCCAACAGAGAGCATGTGTGTTAGAGCCCTGTTAAAGAGCACTTCAGCTTTAATAGTTGCACTCTGGTCCTCAGCCACTGGATCTTTATTGTGCCGTCAGTCTTTCTTTTATGCAGCAGGTTTCCTTTGAGGGCAGAAAACAGGCACAATCTTTTAGGTTCTTGCTTTACCCTGTAATCCAGCACCACAAACCAGAAATCCTTGGAGTTTAAGCAGCTTTATCATTTATTTACACAGGTCTGCAGTTACTTCTTTGTTGTTTCTTTTCTTTTTTTTTTTTTCCCCTTGTTGTTTTGTCTGGTTCTGTTCTCCGTAGGAAATTCTGAAAGGCTGTTCAGCTGCATGCTTAATGGCTCCCCTGTACACTCGTATGTCCTCTGAACACGGTGTTAGCATGTCCAGCATCCTGTTCTCAAGGCCACAACACCTTTTCTTTATTCTCTCTATGGACCTGTAATCCGCAGCATCCCTGCTGTCCCTGTTGTGCTGACTCCAGCCTTGCATGCATGGCCCCCATGCTCCCCCCGTTCCTTCCAACATCTGGGCTCTGTCCCACAGCCCTGAGCTGTTGGCTGTGCAGATGATAACACCCGCTGGGGTGCATCCCCAGGTGGCTGTGTGCTGCTTGCTGCCTGTGCATACCCACCGATTCCCTGGCTGACAACCAAACAGGTAATTGTTGAGCTCCTTCTGCAGCCTTTCCTGCAGAGTAGGGTGGCCGGTTTGGGTCTCTCTGCTCAACCAAAATACCTTCAGATGTGTTTGAGATGCCTGTTGGACGTTCACAGAAGTTTTAGGAGCTCTTTAGCTCCTTACCTCTGTCCTGTGTGCCTAAAACTAAACACTGAGTTCAAAAGCTCAGGAGAAAGAAGAAGAGGGCAATTTCACACACTGCTTCTATCATAAACCAGTCTGAAAACGAACCTCAGTAGAGTCAGCTACACGGGCTGTTCAGTGTGACATTTATTAATATCTTGTTTCATTGCTTACAGGTACATCAGTAAAATAACTTTCTGTATTAAATAAATCAAATTTGTTGCAACCAGATTGTAAGGATATGGTGGAGATGGAAACCGTAGTACCAATTAAGTGCTATTATCCAAGCAATCAGCTCAAATCTTACCACCCAGACGTTGTGTAGTTGGAGCCAGTGGAAGGCAAAACCTATGCTGAAATCATGCTGAAATTTGAATCAGGACCATGTTACGGTATTAATACTTGACAAAAACACCGAGTTTTACTGTAATAAGCAAATGTGGTCATTTATTGCATCTCAGGTACCCATTGAAAATCCCTGGGCTACAGTCCAAATACCTGTACAGATTCACAAATGGAAGGTACGTTATGAGAACTCCTGCAACCACTCGGGGATTAAAAAGGAGGAATACTTATCAGTACAAAATGTCCTTAAGCTTTATCAGCACAGATGTCCTTTCAGTAATTGTTATGGGTAGTCTGCCAACAACAAAATCATGATGCAGGACTGAGATACCGCTCTCCTTTTCCTGGTAGATATAAGAGCACTTAATTGGAGGTTTAGCTATGGAATTTTCTCTCAACGAGCAGAATTCCATAGTTTATTGTAGCGAAATTCCTGAAATAGCAAGAAAAAAGCATATAAAAGGCAGCTTAAAGCAAAGATAATAGAATTGCATGCTGTTGTGTGTGCATTGGGTTGTAATCGCCCATGGTGAATCAGACTTGCACATCCAGTATATTTGCAGAGGTGAAGTTTTGCCATTGTTGGGTTATTTTCAATGAATTGCATCCAGACCAGTTAAGTTTTACAATCTCTTGAGTGGCCTTAGATGTCTTTTGCTTGTGTCTGATCTTTGCTTCTTTGGTTTCAGGCTTTAGCACTGGTGGTCAAGTTTGATGTCAGTCTATCAGTGTTATTTCTGCCATTGGTGATGTTATTTCTGACTGGAAACACTGCTCTTTAATTCTGTCAGAGGTGTTTCTGTAATTAATTTTATACTGCAGCTTATCAGCAGTTCAGAGGGTGTAAAGCTCCCAGTGGGTTTTAGTTCTGTTGGAAAATGGATGCTTGGGCTACAGTTTGGATCAGAGATGGTAAAATTGGTTAGTGTTTTGTGACCATAAAGCTTTTCTGTTCAGTCACATCTTAATATTCTGTGTTACTGAAAGACTTGTGTGCAAGCATGCTTTGAAATATTGCATTACAGTAAAGAAAAATCACAATAAAAATGCTCTTTGCTGTGTGCTCACAGCTATTCTGCTCTCCAAGCTTGTGTTAACCTAAGTGTGAAGTGCTTGAGTGGGATGTTTGCAGGATCAGACCGCTTGCAGGCATGTAGATGGGAGATATCCTGGCCTTCTTTACTTGATGAAGCATGTTGAGGGAACAGGAAATTAGCAGTGCCCTGTCTCTCCCTGTATTTTTCCATGAGAATAATCAGGAGATGTAACAAGTTCGTTGCCTAACAAGCTGTCCTTTAACAGTAATGAATTGGCATTAGGGAATCCTGCTGACCAAAAATATTTGGCAGGTTTTGAAAACTGAAGTGTCGTAAATATGGGCACGGTCCAGATGGCACAGCTTGAATAAACTTTCTGATCGGGCGTACAGGAGTACCTTTGGATGGAAGAGAGCAGAATTTAGCTTTTTAGCATGAACCTTACCCCAGTATATCCTTTCATGGCTATGCTTACACAGACACGTTTTGATTACCAGTGCCTATAAAGAGCAGATGGTGTCCTCTGAATGCGTTTTAATATGAGCAGGTATTGAGTAGGGATTGAGACTGTGCATATTTTAAATCAGCTGTGTCTGTAAACCCCATTTCAGCATTACCTGTGCTTTGAAGAACTTGGGACATTTAATATGGCTACAGACATCCCATAAATTCTTATCGACACCACCTGCCTCCTCGTGCTGAGTTCCTGCTGTTACAAGCAGAGCTTTGATGGATATTTAGATTGCGCTATAAAGTTCTTGCCTTCTAAGATATGGGTTTTTCTCATGGAAAAAGCTTTGTTTCTGTCCTGAAACACACAGGAGAAAAGGATTGTGTTATGCCCATGGCTAACCGTTGGTGCAAGTGGAAAGGGAAGGAACACTTCTTCCTGGAGCAGTGAAGAGCAGTGAATAGAGTTTCCTAATATCCCAAAAGCTTGGTCAGAAACAAGTTTAGTGCATACTTAGAATTTTTGGCACTGAAGACATCTCTTTCCCCAGTTCTGAAATGACTGCACTAATCATCCTCTTGATGGATATTGTTCTCTTCCTTATGTGCCTGTTCATCTGGGGACCTTCCAGCTACCCCATTCCCCTCCACCTTCTCAGCCGTGTCCCGTGTTGTGGTGAGCAATGCCTGCTGCTCATCTGGCCAGAGGGTTTAGCATTTCTCATCCTCCTCGTCTGTCTTCACAAACGACCTCTTTGTGAGGCTTTCTAGCAGACAGCCGGTTGATCAGAGTTGACTTTAGGAGGTGTTCCCTAGAACTTCCTGGAAGATCTCATTATTTAATGGTTTAATTTAGTCTTGAGGCACTTGGTTTCCGTGGAAAATCTCTGGTGCGTGTGTGTACACACAGCCCGGTGAGAGGGAAGTTGAGATCTTGCAGCTACTAGCAGTGTTTGTGTTACAACGTCAGGATCTAACCTTTTACAGTCCTGATAGAGGGCTCAACGAGAAACCTGGGGCATGTACATGCTGCCTGGGGCTTTGAAGCACAAGTGGAGATGTGCAGCAGAAGCTGAATTTCCCTCGTGTCGGGGTTTAACCCGGCAGGCGGCTCAGCACCGCGCGGCTGTTTGCTACCCCCTCCCAGTAGGACGGGGGGGAGAATCAGGAGGGAAAAAAAGTAAAAGCTCGTGGGTTGGGATAAAGATAGGTTAATAAAATGGAAAAGAAAGAGAAATAATGATGATGATGATGATGATAATAATAATAATAATAATAATAATAGAACGTCCAAAGCAAGTGATGCACAATGCAGTTGCTCGCCACCCGCTGACCGATGCCCAGTCTGTCCCCGAGCTGTTTTCTCCTTGGGGAATTTTTGCTTCTTAATGCAACAGTAATTACAAATGGAAAGGGGTTGTGTCTTCAGGCACACTTCACATGTGTTTTTGTTGCACATCCGAGCTGGCATGTTGTGTTTGGTTCTTTCAGTCACTGCTGTAACACAAATAATCCCTATAGAAGTGCTCTCTGCCTGTTTTTCTGGCTGTCCTCACAGCAAAGGGCTGGCCCTGAGCTGCACATCTTCTAGTTCAATGGCCAAGACAAAGGGAAACCATTTTTCTCCAGATGTCAGGTCTGTAAAGATGGAGTGCTGTCCCGAGGTTATGCCGCTCACTTCCTGTGTGCTCGGTGAGTTCTCCTGAGGGCCAGAGCACCTTCATAAACGAGGGGCTGTCCTGCTGCCTCCCTCTAGGGTTTTGTTGGGGACTGCCAGCTGAGCACACCCATAGCGTTTTGCAAGGCACTGAGGGTTGCAGATGTCACGCTGGCTGATTTTGCTGATGATCTGCTCAGAGATTCAGTGTACATATATGGTGACTTCTCTCCTGCTCGCTTTGGAGCCCCAGAATAACACAGGCCTGCTCCTCCAGCTTCTGCACAACGGCATGCCTGAGACTACGCAGGCTTGCACTGGCTCTTAGGGTTATACTTGTTTCCCACAATTTTCTGCATGTTTGTCTCTAAACGAACCATGAAACGATTCAGTGCCCGCATGTGGTTTTAATAACGAGTGTATGTGGGCAAGCGAGAAAATACAGAATGTTCGACTGGAAGCTTCCAGCATACAAGAGGGGTTAAAATCGAAGGAGGTTTGTAGTGGGGTGTTTTTCGGACTTGGTTAGCTACTTTGGGGTTGTGTGGTGTTTCAAATGAGGCTTCTATCTCTAAGCTGGTAACAACGACAGTAGTGGAATGCTCCACGCTTAATCAGGGACAGGTTTGGAGCAATAAGCTCCAGTTTGATCTCTGAGCAGATTGTTTTTCTGGAAAGTCTGCGTGTTGTTGTTGGTTTTTTTTGTTTTGTTTTGTCGTTGGATTTTTGAGAGGGAGAGAGAGCAAGAAAGTGCAGCAAGTAGCTTTCTGATCTTGCTCTAGCTGCAAGTTCTGTCAAGGGCTTATACTCATTTAATAGGTTATGTTAGACATCCACATCTTAAAAACAATCATTGTAGGCACATTCTGGCTTCACATGGGTTTTTCAGAGTGCAGAGCAACCCTTCCCTTCACCATGTATCCTCAGTTACTCAGAATGCTTCTGAAAAGACTTGAGCCTTTCATTCTTATTTTGTTAGAGATCAGTATGTCCCCAGATTTTCAAAATTTTTCTCTTTTCTCCCACCTCAGAAATGTTTCATCCTCAATACATAACTGAAGTGAGATTGTGACATCCCACCAGCCCCAAATCAGAACAAGAAATGTCGTGCTGACAGATGTAGGTTTAAAGTTGCTGTGGACTTAACCAGCTTTTGCTAACAATCTGCCTTAAGCTTGTTGATGAAATACACGGTGAGACTGAGACTGATGTCCTCGTGTGTGAAAGGGAGGAAAAATACTGGAAAAGGCACAGGGAAGAAAAATGATAAATAAAGGCAAATATGCTTGGATTTTTTTCTGTGAAGGAGAAAAGAAAAGTCTGTTCCTATGCCTGTGATGAGGAGGTGAAGAAGCAATGACTGAAGTTACTCTGGGGAACTATCCAGCCACGCAGCACCTGAGTTGATCATCTCTGCAGCCCATCCATCACAAGCAGCCATAAAATGAGGTTAGACAAACATGCTGGGAACAGGCTTTGCCCTTGATCAGGGGAACGAAGGGCCTTCGAATCCTGTTTTCTCCATAATAATGTAATTTCAGGGAAAAGCAGGTGTAGTTGTACGAGGTGAGCAAGAAGTGCAAGGAGGCAGAGCTACCTTTTCTTGTGACAGCAGTGCCACACACCAGTTTGTTGGGTGGTTGTGTACAAGGGACTTTGGTTAACCAGGTGGAGACGGTCTGTTAAATGTGTTAAACTGAGTGGCTGCACCTGTGACTGGGAGAGTCGTTTCTCTGTGGAGATGTGTTCAGTATCTAGGTGGTGTGTCAAGGTGGCTGCTGGTGTGGAGCTGTGTGTAGGAGCCGTGCTGGACTCTTGGTTTGTTCTCACTGTGATCTTTGGGCATCGAGCTGCTTGCAAGGGGGAGCCCCACTGCGCACAGGTAGGTCTTTCTGCTGTGCTGTGAGGAGCTTAGCTCTGCTGGCAACTCCTCTCAGTGCAGACATCTGAAATGGCAGGTAGTGGTCAAATTTGCTATAAATCCTGCCACCTCTGCTGCAGAGGGGGCCAGGTGCCCTGCCCTCTGAGTACGAGCTAACGTACAGACCCGCTTACACTGCTCAGGGCTGTAAGGGCAGGTTAGTTCTGCTTCTGCTGCTGTGCTCGTTGCCTCTGTGCATACAGACCTAACAGCTCCATGGGCAAGAGCCTCAAAATTCCTTCTCAACAAAGAGTAGAACCTGGAAGTTGTTTACTGCTCTCTGCAAGGTGCATGCACCAAGGCAAATCTGGCATAACAGGAGGAAAAACGGGGAGTCTGTCATTTCTGTTCTGTGCCTAGTGAAGTAACTTCAAAATGAGCACACAAGGGAGACTAAAATCTATGACTGACATGTTAAAAAACTTAAAGCACTTTTGGCCCAGAAGTTTTAAAACATTTGCTTGTCATTGTGGTGGTTTTACAGTCATATAACCTGTGCTTTGTGAGCGCAGACGACCGCAGGAGCGTGCTGAGGTTGAGGAATGAGCACTTTCCCCGTGGCTGCCCTTGCTTTCTACCCATGGACCCAGCCCCGGGTAGTTGATCGGACATCTTACAAAGCAGAGGCTACAGCATCAAGTTGAATATTTGCCTGTTCTAGAGGGGAAGTGCACTTCTCTGAAGCACAAACATCCCAAGGTACTGCAGATGATAACACCTGTATGCAGTTATTTTATCTCTGGGCTCATCAGGCTTTAGGAGCGGAGCCATATCTTAAAGGAGCTGTCACAGCAATCCTTGTTTGCCTTCAAGGTGTCTCCTGGAGTGCTCCTGAAGGTAATTAATCACCTAATAAAATACACTCTTTGACAGTAGGTGGAATTTGGAAATTAATTTGCACCCCTTAAATGGGGCTCCTAAAACTATAATTATCACGAGAGGAAGAAATGAGCTGTGTCAGGTGTATAAATGATTTATCTGTTGAGAATAAACTGTCACCAAAGTGGCACTTAGGCTTGCTGCGTTTCTTTTAAGTGAATTGAGCGATGATACTTGCCTTCCCTGCTATATTTTTGCAAATCCTGGGGCAAATCTTCTGTTGTTTGTGAAGTGTTTGGAACAAAAGAGACCAGCAACAAAATTTTAGCTGCTTTTTCCACATTCTCCAATGTGGTGATCAGTTCTTCCTGCTGCCCCATCACTCCCTGTGCAATTCCTTATTCCCAGAAAAGCCTTTGGCCTCCTCAGAGGGCACCACCAGCCTTGTGCAGCTGGACATCTGGCTTTCTCCTTCTCTCTCCGAACAGTGGGCTTTGTGAAGTGGGTATTGGTAGGAGCACCAGGAAATGGAAACAGGAGCGGGCAGAATCGAGAAAATTGTGAGAACAGGCACATTTTAAAAGCGAATCACTTGCAAAAATAGTTGCTTGATTTTGAAGGTAAATACCCTGGTAAAAAGGTGTCACTCAAGTGCCCGTGCACCTGAGCGTCTGAAGGTTGGATTCAGTTGTGGAGGTAAAGGCTGCTTCAGCGTAGCCTTTGCTGTGGAATTACCACTAACGAGTGCTTTAGTTGCTACATCTGAAACGTATTTGCTGCTGACAGTGTAATTTGCTGGCTTCAAAGTGCGTGTGGTGGGCTGATCTAATGCATGTAGTTTGTGTGACATGGAAAAAATAGGCTCATTATTACATATTAATTTTGCATTATTGGTGCCTTAATTTCAGAGAAAGCCCAAGAGGATTTCTGTTTATTCATGTCAAACTGACTTCTCTAATGTACACGTTAGCCCTCTAGGAAGGGCTGTGCCTGATTATCTCTTCCATACCTGTTTGCCCAAAGTTAAGTTGACTTGAAAAATGCATGAGGGTACTCAGTGCCATGGGCTGGATTCAAAAGTCTTGCACAAAGTGGGAATATCTCTTGAGTTTAAGCCCCTTGAGAGAAACCTGTGGAAGTGTGAAATCATGTACAGTGCCCTTCCTATTTAAATTTTCCTAATGTCTCATAGGGCCAGAGAGGGCTTTTGCTGGAATGCATCACCAACACAGACAAAACAGGCAGTGATTCAAAACAAAACCTCATTTGATGCGATTATACCGGCATGCCGCATTTTGGTTTCTGGGTACTGACAGATTGCAGACAATTTATGTGAGCAAAACATAGTTTTGATTCTTTCTTTTCTCTTAGGAGTGTAGGTCTGCATAATGCTATGCAGAGTCCTTTCAATACAAACTAATACCTTTCTTCTCCCTCCTCCTCTGCAGTTTTACCGCAAAGTATTTTTACTGGACTGCTGAATTTTTTGGAAGTGTGCTGGAAATATTTTTCATGAAACCGAGTGGCAAAAATTAAACACTCAGGAATGCAGCTGAAGGGGCAGTCCAACTACCCTGAGCATGTCCTGGTTTGCTTGAAATATGGGTGCCCTTTCCAGGCACTCAATTCATCTTGAGGCCAATTTTAACAGTGCGCAGTGCAGAAATGACTAACTGTTATGACATGCCCTGAGCCAGCTCCAGTTCAGCTTGTGTAAATTCTACATGTGGGGTGCTTTTGGAGCTGACAGGTGGAATTTTATTGTGATTGTATTTAACTATTCTGCCACAGTAAAGGCTTTTGTCATTTATCTTACTGAGTTGCTATGTGTTGCATACAAAGGCACAAGTTCTTTGCTTTTTACTTATTTTTTTTAACCAACGTGTCTTATAAAGTGTCTGGAAACGTGGATAGGATCCTTTCAGCGTTCAGTTCCCCACCTTTAACCTGGCTTCTTGGCACGAAACGGGAATGGGGCAGTCACAAAAGGAGCCAAACCACCACAAAGTCAGGTCCTTTACTGGCATCGTGGTAGCATTTAAAACTGTGTGTGTGAATCATGTTACACTGGGAAAGGCATTTGTCTTGAGACCAGCTTATTCTTTGTATTAAGCAATAACATTCCTTTCTTTCCTCTTCCCTTTGGTCCTTAAATAGCGTGTTAATTTCTCTTTAACACACTGTGCATTGCCCAGCTCTTTCTATCCAGGTATGTGCGGTGCTGTTTCAGGGATACCCCATCTGTGAGGAGGTGCTGCGTTCTTTGTCTTCAGAAGCTGTCTGACAATTTTGCTGAGCTAATTTGGACAGATCCATCCCGGTCAGTCTCGGGGTGAAAGGAGCATCGTGCAGGTATCACGGGGCCTAGGGGTGGCTCCTAGTGTAAGGCAGCGGGACGCTGCAGGAACAGCAGCAGATCTGGAGATCCACCTAGGGGCAGGTTTCTCAGGCAGCTACTCAAATGCTGTCCACGAGGAAGGTGCAATTTCTGGAGATTCCTTGTGCTTAGGGAAAGGACTGGCTGTTTCCCCAACCAACATTTTTGTGTTCGATTCTTTCCTCTCAAGTAACAACGGTTATCATGAAAATCATTTCATTGCTGCTGTTCTGTTCTCCATCTGGAAAACAATCGTGGAGGCTGTGGTTCAAATCACACGTAGGTAAATCCCCTCCGTTGCTGTGTATCACAGACCTAAGCCCCTACCAGGCGACACGACCTCAGCCGTAGCACTGGGAGTGCCGTGGATCTACCTGTAACACCAGGGAGCTGGCACATCTGCCCCGTGGCTCTGACGGGCGTTTGGCATGGCTGCAAAATCAGTGAAGGAAAGAAATCAGCTTAGGGGGAACCTTCTGGACGCAAAGTGGCCTCTAAATGAATTAAAGCTGTGAGAACAGCATTTCCCATCCCTTTCCCTCTGGAGGCCATGCTGCAGTGGGCGTGCAGTTTGGCTTTCTCCTTTCGGTGTCAATGCTTTCTGCAGAAGTTGGGTTCTTAAAGGGCTCATGAGTGCAACAGATACCAGGCTCAGACCTGCCGCGTGAGAGAGGAACGTGCTGGAACTGGTGGGATCCGATCCTGTCCCGGGGCCCTGGCTGTCACGCTGACTGCTCGCGTTTGTCTGCTCCTTGCCGTGATGCTCAGACCTCGTGGAGGAAGCGGCAGCGGTGTCGTTACCTTTGCTTATCCCGGGTTTGGTGTTGGAGGTCACTTGGAGTTCTTTATTGTACATCTAGAGTGAGCCACAGAAAAGTTTAGACTATTTTCTTTGGCTTTTCTCTTCATTCACCACGTTGGTTACAACACCAAATTAGCAGAAAACTTTGTTTAGGCGTCAGTTCAACAAAACACTTTGGCCCAGCTCCAGCTCTGGAGGAGCTTTGAGATTAATGAGAGGTTGGGAGCGTAAGGAAGAGTGAGGAGTGCAGAAACTTGTTTGGGTCTGGCCTTCAGTGTTTCTAAAGCAAAATGTTGTTCGCTGTTCAGCAGTAGTTAAAATTAAGCATGTGCTTAAGTGCTTTGCCAAGCTCGGAGGGGATGATTTATACTGGTGAAGTGGAAGCTTAATAGTGTCTGCTTTGCTGATCGCAGCAATAACGGGGATTTCATAGAGCAGGGCTTCGCTGCTGTCGTGCTCTGTGCTCTGGTGTCGGGCTCAGGAGATGGCCCAGATCTGCAGCAGGGTGTGTGAACGCCCTGCAGGGTGGGCACAGGAGGACAGCTCGTGTCCAGCCGCTGTGTGAGGGGTGTTGGGGATGTTTTACGACTCAGCCTCGTGGTTCAAGTGACCCTCAAGGCAAACGGAAATAAGGTGGCCGCCTAAAGACAAGCAAACGAATTCGACTGCTTACAGCGAAAGCCTCTTCTCCATAAACAAATTAAATCATTGAGAGTGATGCTTGAGAGTGGCGTTTTATTTCCATGGGTCCTACAGTGGTTGTGCTGTGTTAGGCTGCTCCGAGGAAGCCTGCGAGGGATTGTGTAGCAGCCCCTCCTCGCACACTGCACTTTGTACACAGCCTAAAGCTTTTCCCCAGCCGCTGGCAGCAGGAAGGCGGGGGCTGCAGCAGCCTGACGGCTTGCCCAGGGGCCCCATAACCATGGACTGCTCTGCGTGTCCACACCTGGGCAGGCAGCGAGCTCCAGGCAGCCCCATGGTGTCACTCCCAGCTCCTGGGGGAAGCGGTGCTGCGGCAGGAGCCGAGCAGCTCTCCTGTGAGTGGGGGGCTTGTTTAAAGAGCCACGGGGCCAGCAGAGTTGGTTGAACTGCCAAAGAAAAAAGAAATTATAGAGGGTAAAATCAAAACAAAATGGGAGCATCCTTCCTGTATTTGTATGTGCATTGTCGAACTGCTCACTTGGGGTTGATGTCTTGTGGTTTTTCATCACCTCAATGGTTCTGTTGTAAGGTGGAATCAGCTCAAAGTTTGTGGAACTGCAGCTCAGGGCAGCGCGTGCCTTAGGACATAAATGCTGGAAGAAACCACTGTTGTCAGGGTATTATAATGTTTAGTATTAGAATTGTGTTTCAGTTCTTTGCAGAATCAACTGCCAGTGGGCGAATGCCAGCAGAGAGCACAGGTGGGAACTCCTTCCAGGAGTTTGTAAAGGGCAGATCTGCAGCCCTATGGGTGCTGACTGCCTGTGCAGGCTGCCCTGCAACTGCCCACTCACTCTGGCCTGCCGCAGCTTCCCGTTTCCTCTTCACTTCGTTACCTTGTCACCCTCTGGTGCTGCCCCGGTGACTGTCAGCACTTTGCAGGACAAGGCTGTCTCCTCCAGCTGTGGTGCGTGGTGCAGGATCTTCAACAGGCACAGAATAAAGCTTAGCAATGCCCCGTTTGGTGAGAGCCACAACATTTGGAACGTGCCTACACACAAATGTGTACACAAATGTGTAAGGTAACTAAAATATCTTTACATGAGTAGCATTTCCTAAACGTAATATCAATCTGCATTTTTTCTCTCAGCCACATGATGGAGATAATGGTGTGAGATCCATACGCAGCGCTGTACGGGTCATACCCCGCAAGGAAAAGCTGCTCAAGGAGAGTGGTTGTTCTCCAGTAGTTATTCTTTAGTGCTGGTTTAGCACTAGCCTTGATGGAATAATTTTCTCATACTTATCTCTGGGTGTTGTGTTTATAACAACATGTTGTTACTTGTTTGGTTCTGCTCTTTTTTTTTTTTTCCTTCTTTTTTTCTTTCCTTTTTTTTTTTTTCCCTATAAAAATGCGCAGGAGTGCTGTTACCAGATTGAACACCAAAGTTTGTATTTGGTCGAGCAGTCAGAAGAATATGCTTAGCTCACATCGATATCATTGGGACCTTGAATTGTATGTAGACATTCACAGTCAGGGCTCAGATATAGCTGCTAGCGGGGCTGTTGTCCCTCTTTCTGTACAAGCAGGGAATTTTCAGCAGTTTCTGTTTAACAGCTTAGCAAGGGCACGTCCCCAGCTCCTGGTGACACCACGAGCGTGACTCTGTGCATCCTGAGAAGGACGCGGTGGCACCTGAAGGTGTTGGTCCTTGTGCCATGTGCCAGAACCCTTGCTTTGGCTCTCTTCTGCTCTCCATCTGGAGCGTGAACCCTGATCCCAAACCTATTGAAGCCACATGTACGAATTTCCCAGCAGTTTCGATGACCTTCGGATCAGGCCTGTGCGCAGAGGAAGATGTGGGTTTTCCCATGGGACTGCTCTCAGTGCCATACCGAGGTCTCCTGGTGAGAGCTGTGTGTTTAATATATTAACAAAGAGCTGCTATGTTGTATTTGTAATCACAGTGAGTAACAAGACATTTCTAACAAACCTGCTAGAGACTGAGACAGGTCCAGGGAGAGGGAAACACTTGTTTCTTTCCAGCCTGTTAGTTCTTTGTAGCTGTTACTCCGAGGACAAGAGTTCCCCTGCTGATGTCAGTGCAATTACAGCTGCGCTGTTGTCAAGTTGCTTGATGGAATATTTGCTGGATGAAGCAATTCTCTCACCCCTCTCCCCAGATCCACCTGCCTTAGGAATCAGGCATGCTGCTGGTTTAATTCCCTGCCCAGCTCCTCGTATCTCACTCAAAATTCTCACTTGAGGAGCTGTGCAGCTCTGTGATACTGCAGGTCTGTCAGTCAGGGCGCTCTGTGATCAGTTTGTCTGGAATTAGGTTTTGTGTGTTTGTTCTCGGAGGGTCCCGCTTGATAGCTGCCCTTTGCAAGACACTTTTGAAATTATATTTACATTCAAAATGTTGCGTGTACGTAAAATATACATTAACATACCTTCGGAGTTACAGCACCGGCGTGTTCCACTGACAGCAGCACACAAGCATGCGTGTGTGTGCGCCCACGGTTTATGTAATAGCTTCTCCAAATGCCGGGCTTTTTCCTCAGAAGGCTTTTGCAGAAACGCTGTGCCCCATGCTCCAGAGCTCTGCTCGTAGGATTTTTTTTTTCATGAGAACAAAGATCAGCCCTTCATGGTCCTAAACGCAATGCATGTGCATGACTTAAAGGCATTACCTACCAATAAATAGGAGATTAGCTGCGGCTTGTATATTTCCTGATCAGTTCAGGTTTTTTCAGATGGCTCATTGTTATCCTGTTTCCTTTAACGATGGGACACTTTAATGAGTTTGCCATCTGACATACATCTGCTTCCTGTTAAACAATACCTTCATTCTTCTAGAGCTGCTAAACTCATCTTTTATCCTACAAGATTTTTATCTGCGCCTTGAAAACAGCCTGTACAAATTGGTGCTAGCACACTCGGTTGCTCGTGGAGGGTTGTGCTGTGTGTTTTCAAGAAGGAACAGCCTCCTTTAGTGCTCGTTTGTTGGAGAATGGGAGAACATGGATATTGTTTGGCTGTTCAGAGCCTGGTCAGTCCAGCTCTTGCAGAAGTCCAATAGGATCAATTTAGTGCCAGCATCATGCAATTTCTCACAGTTATGCCATCTTCCCAGCAAAGCAAGGGGCTGGTGCAAAACGGGTTTTGAAGGCTGTTCGTGTTTCTTTGAGGAAGGAGCCTTCAATAGCTAGCTGATGGCCTCACGCGTGTGAAAAGTCAGTGCTCTGTGATCATCAGGCTCCCTTAAATCAATCCATCTTGCATTGAGTTTGTGCATCTGCCTCACTGCTTCCCTTTTCCCCATGTGCTGGGAACGTGCAGTTATGCCAGATCTCTGGCTGTGTCCTCCTCCTTCCCTAACCAACATCGCCTCTCCAGAAAAGCTTTTTTTTTGTATCATCTACCCCTTTTGTAGTGGAGGGAACACAGGATAGCATTTTCCTTTTACAAAAACATACCTACTCTTCTGTTTCTACATAAAGCCCTTTTTGTGCTGCTGTTACAACAAGTGTGCAGTGCTGCTTAAAAGAAAATGCTGTTGTATGGGAAGTGCAGTCACACAGATCCAAAAGACATCACTGATAATGGCTTGCGACCAAATAAAGCAGCTCTGTGGGGTGTACAGTGTTTTGTCTCAGAAAGAATTTACTTCCAGGCATTCACGTAACCCAGGTACAAGTGGAATTATTTTGGTTTTGGAACTGGAGGACCAGAGGAAGCAAGGTACAGATATTTGAGGCTTGGTAGATGTTTAAATCAGAATATTGATTATAATTCAGGGATTTTGGATTTCTCCAAAGAGCTCACAGCTCAGGCAGGGTTAATGTCATTTGCTTGAAAATGAGGGAATTGCGGATTAGCTCAGGTTACTGCTGATGCATCAGCTAAAACCTCTGTTTTAACATCACTCCTGCCACTGTAGGGACTGGTGTTTCTAAACGCTGTTCCTTTGCTCCCACCAGGGCTGCAGGGCCACACATCCAGTGTGATGAGTTGATGTTGCAAATGGAGCTCGAGAGTTTTACCTCCAATGGCCCCGATTTCCCCTAGGGTCCCAGCACTCTTTAGGTATTGCAGTTTTATAGGAAGGCATTGTATGGGAAATTGGATTTCACCGCTTCTCTTTGAGAAATGCAACCACAAGAAGATCTCTACTGATTGTTGTACCGGTGTTGTCATTTGCTTGAAGACTTTTGATTCTAATTGCATCAGTGTTTATTAACAGAGCCCTACGTCAGTTTTTTAACATATAAACTTGTCTGTTCTTTCACCGTGCTCGCTCCTTTCATCTCCGAGAGCTACAGGAACGGCTGATGGCTCTGACAGCCTTTCATTCATGTTAGGATTACAAATTACTTTCATTAGGCTCCTTGTGGAGTCTGCAATTTATCAAGTGGGATTTAGGAGCAGCATCCACTGAAGCTTTGCAAGAAAACCAGTTGACTTTGTCAACCTCAGGATAGCACAGGGGATGGCTATGCCGAGCTCCTCCACACCTCCACCTTTCGGCAGCGCCGTGGAAAGCTGCAGGCCTTTATACACACTTTATATAGCCAAGTCTATTGCTATGACCTCTGACATGACCGAGGGAGAGGCTTACCTCATTTCATGCTCCCCGTTCAAATCCCATTATGAGGAAAGCGTAGTTAGAGTTGGAACACCAGTTTGTCACAACCCAGATGTACCAGGCGAGCGTGTTAGGAATGTGAAGGGGACGAGACATGGAAGCAGATTTGCTTCAGTTGTTAACAGAAATGTTTTGGTGTTAGCTCCAGTGAGCAGGCAGGGTTGTTCTGCTCTCCTGTAACCTGAACCTATTTGGAAAGAACCAGTTTTTAAAAAAGAAGCTGATATAAAAATAAAGAAGGAATGTAGAAGGGACTTAAGTAAATGAAAGATCGATCTTGTGAAATGTGTAGTTTATGTACCCTTGGAAAATGTTTTTATTTTTCATTCTTAGACGCGGGTTGTTAGGTTGTTGGACTTTTCCTTGTCATTGCAGTGGGGAAGCCAGAGTTTGGCACCTGCAGCTCAGATGCTGTGGTGGAGTGCTCCCAATGAATCCAGGTTTCTCCAATGATAACTTTCAGGGGCCTTCAGCAAGCCCTTACAAGGTGAGCCTGTTTCCTTTGCTGGCTGTTTGTGCCAGTCTCTCCTCCAGTATTTACTCCAGCATTTGTAAAAACAGTTCTTCTGGAGAGCAAGGCCCCGCTGAACTGGAGACAGCGAAAACCTGAATAAACAAACATGTGCCACAGATTAGTAAGAACATCTGTAGGTTTTATATTGTTTTGAGAACACATACCACATAGTTTTTCATTTGTTGTGCTTTTCGAGTTTCTCCCTTTCTTTCTGCCTCTGTTTTCTTCTGCTTTTTAAATATATTGCTAATAAAGGTTGGAGGTAGAAAGCACAGCTGGACTCTGCATGACATGCCACTGTTTAATTTCTAGCTCGGAGGATGAGAAGAAGAGTAGTTTTATTGTATCCGAGAAGAGAATAAAGCCACATGCAAATTCCAGCCATGGACATCTGTTTCCTCTTTATGTGAAAGAATTCTCATATTTTGTAGGGAATCCCAGTTTTGAAGGGGCTGATGAGGTTTTTATTTATTTTTTTTTTCTTTTCTCCCCCTCCCCCAGCTCCCCCCTCCCACTCCTTCTCATTGCCGTCCTTCAGCATGCTCTCCTTGCTCTCTGGCTGCTCTCTTTCCTTCTGGACAGTATCAGCTGCAGTTTAACGTCAGATACCGAAAGAGGGAATTTTGAATTACATACAAATGGTGCGTTTTGGTTACAAAAATTATCACCACTACCAGTTTTCTGTATTTACACATCTCTGTGGATGCTAGTTTTAAACTCCTCCTCAAATTTCTCTGATTTACTTAAGCAGTATTTGGTAGGGCTTCTTTTGCTCTGTGATAGATCTTCAGTACTTGCAGCCTGGTGGTTTTTTGGAAGTGGAGATCTGGAGATCTCTGTTGCTCTAGCTGTGAAGTCTTACTCTTTCTGCAAGTAATTTATTAAAAAAAAAAATCTTAAAAAAACTGTATCAGAGGAATTAAGTGAAACTAAAAATACGGATCTGCAACATTTATTACATTGTTAGCTATCAAGTGCTAAGGAACACAGGGACCAGAGTAACTGACAATTTCACTAACCTATAAAACATTTTAGAATAATGATTTACAGCTGTTTGGGAGCTTTAAACTTTTTTTTTCCTTTTGGTGTAAGATTTGCCTCTGTTGAACAAACAGCACAGTTATATAACGTTAGGCCAGACATGAGAACTGGTACTCTCTGTCTATTTTATATTAACGCCGAATGAGAGGTTGGTGAAGCTCGCCAGGGTTTCATATTTGCTGGCAGCAAGTTAGCCACATGTGTGGACCACATTTTTATTGTTGCCTTAGCCTATTTCAGGCATAAATATCACTGCCTGGCAGGGTGTGATTCTCTTCATTGCTGAAGAGCTTTTCTTTTTAAAAGCAAAAAGGAATCAAATGGCAAACGCTGTAAATGTTCGGACTGAGAAGAGCCTCGAAACGAGCCATTTTGTCACGTCCATCATAGAGGAATAAGGGATGAAAGGCATCCGAGGGATTTTCGGTTGTTGGATTCGTTCCCCTCGCAGAGATATTTCTTTTTGCATATATTAATCCTGCTTTTGGGTGTGGGCTGTTTAGTCTGGTTTCTTAGGGAAACAAGGCTTATGCAAGCAGGGTGGATGCGCGCACCGACACCAGCAGCGCGCGGCTCATGCCTTCCTGCGTGCCCTTGGACGTGTCGGCCACAGAAATGGGGCAGAGAGAGCGGCACATCAATTTAGCTTCCTTTAAGCTTCTTGAAAATAGGCGTGCAAGGGCAGAAGAGAAGGGATGGAGAACATCTCCTGCTGGGGTCTTCTTGGCCAAGGTGCCTCTTTGTCTTTGCTCGTGGTGCTTCTTTGCTCATTTCTTTCGCGTTTTCAAATTCTACTGAAATACGATTTATGAATGGTTAGCTGCTGATCCTGCCAGCAGTTCAGGAGGCAGCCCCGTAGCTGTGCAGATCCCACTGACCTACATCTGAAACCTTCCCAGGCATTTTGGAAGCCTGCAGCTTGCGGGGCACACAGGGAGGTGAAACCGATAATCCCCGTCCGGTTCTGATCCCCAGAGCAGGACACAGCAAACAAACGCCGCTGATGGCAGAAATCAAACAGCGGTCCTGAACAACTCTTCTCTCTGACTGAAATGCTTCTAGCTAGCTCTGCAGATAAAAAGGAGGTTCTGTCAAAAAGCCTCTCTTGTCTTATTAACAGCTGCATAATTTTATCACTCGTTTTCAAGTATGAAAAAGCAAAACTTTGAGACTGCATTTGAAAGCTTGTTTTGTTGGGTGTACAGCTGGATATAGAGCGTTTCCTTTTCTCCCTTTTAACAAATTTGAAGCAAATGTAGTGGGTATTGTTTCTCTTTTTTCTGTTTTTTGGCCTAGATAATAGAATATTCTGTTGCTTTTCATTTTGCATGGCAAGGAAATCATGCCATTTAACTCCAAATCAGCAGTGATGCAGCAGCATGCGGATATACATACATCTTCTCATAAATATATTACCACACATTACTGTCAAATAGCTGGACTTTTTCACCCAGTATTAAAAACGAAATTTAATTGCTACACTAGAGTTTCAAGGCCCTGATAAATAAGAGCCATGTCTGACCTTTATTGTGGGGGTTTTGAGCTGCCACCAGGGATATTGCTCATTGTTCAAGATGACAAACTTCCTCTGAGATTTCAGTTTGTCAGCTCAATGTACAGCAGTGACATTGATTTCTTCTCACTGCCATTTCCTGCCTGAATAGATAACAAATTTTCTGTGGCAGGTGTCTGTCAAGCTTAGTTTTGCCTGGCAGATTAACTTAATAGACTCATTTATTAATCATTAGTTGCAACACAGTGAAGGAGACAATACTCCTTAACTCCTGTGTTGTTAAATAGCTGTACCACTTCAGATTCCTTTGTGAAGCTTGAGTTTAGATTTAATAAGCTGTTCGTTTCTCTGTAATGAGTGGCTTTAACCTGACATTACTCATCTTACAAAGAGCAAAGATGTGTGTGTTAACTATGACCCACTTTGACTGCCTTCTACTTTTTATGGCAAAAGGTGTGTGAGTGCTTTCTGAGGCTAATAAAATGATGCATGAATGACAAACCGAAAGAAGGGAGGAAACTAACTCAGCGTGCATCACATTTGGGGAAGGAAGATGCACACAGGAGAAGAAACTAGATGTTTGGAAGAAGGTTTGAAAGTGGGGCTGACTGCCTGTTGAAGCAGAGCAGGTACTGCATGAGCATTGAGCAGGGGGCAAACCAGACTTGCAGTTAAAGCTGTAGGGCAGTTCTGGCGTGAGCTGGTATTGTCACAGGGACTTCTTCCTCTGAAAAGTCTTGAGATGGGCATCCCGGGCTGGAGGTAGTAAAGGCAGAGTCAGTGCCAGAGATGGATTTTGGATGGATATCAGGGTGGTGAGCAGGAGGAAGAGCCAGAAGAGCCCAGGTGGGAGAATAGAGGAGAAGGAAGCTATATGGAAATGCAAAACACCGAAAAGTGATTTCTCCTGCTGCAAGGATTCACTCTGACCATGTAGAAAACGCAACTCATTGCATGTGTTGGCCCTCCACAGCCTACAGAACTGAGGGAGAAGGATGTTTGCTTGAGTTGGTTCACAAGACGTTTATCAGGGCAAAATCTGTAACAGAGCTGGAAATGCACGGGCACTGCTGGGGACACACGGCAGAAGGAATGAGCTTAGGTAGAGGTAAAGGGTGTTGGACAGAAGAGCCTCGTCTGTGCACTGATAAGAAGGGAAACATCAAGCTTCTCCCTTTGGGCTTTGGTTGGGATTGCCACCTCTTCTCTACCTGCTTTTAATTCTCAAGGGAGCGTCTTAATATGAGATCACGGGGAGATGTTCAGAAAAGTTTCCCTCTGCAGCTGATACCCGACCTGCAAAGCCCCGGTTCGAGCACAGCTCTTTTCAGCTCAGCGTTTGTGAGAGTGTTACTGAAGATGGTTTTTTGACAGGCTGTGTTCCTGGCCTTGGGAGCGTGTTACTTGAACCATCCTTATGGCTTTCTTGGCTGAGCATCAAACCGAGAATGTCCCTGCACTAGATCATACTGCTTATTGCTCTTCTAGGCCACCCTGGTAACAATACATTAACCTCTTAGCAGGGAATGTGATAAACAAAGTAAAACTGCTTTAGTGAAACCAGTCGTTTAATGGCAGCCGACATAAAGTGTCCTTAAAGATTTGCAAATGTAATAAGCTGCAGTTCCCTGAGTGAACAATAACTGTTCCTAATTTAGCCAGGCAAGGAACACGCCAACCTCATTTGCTTTCGTAACGTTGTGTTGTTGTTGTTTTTTCCCACCTCTGCAGATTCCTTTCTCTCTGGTACAATTTCCCCTCTGGGAGGCCTTAAAGGTAAGTCCTCTTCAATGATACAAATATAAGTTATGCAACTCACAAAGGCTGTCCACGGTAGCTTATTTAACTTGATTATCGCAGTTATGGGCACATCCAAGAATCAGTAAGCATGTAGCACCCTACCTGTGCATGTGATCGTTTGCTTGGATATTTGAAAAATAACAGGGAACACCTAACCATCGATACGTGCCATGCAGTCTACGTTTTACTCCCTGGTGTGCCAGAAGTCTTATTTGCTGCCCTAGCTATTTTTGTTGATTGCAGTAGAGTGGGAACTATCGGTGTTGTGTGATTTATTTTATTTTATTCTGGTTTTATTTTAACTGTTCTAGTGTTTCACTCTTCAAGGTAACAGGAAATTGCAAACGATACAGAGCAGACTGATGGAACCTGTTTCTGTGGAGGGGGAGAAACTCTCAGTACATCACTGACACACTATTTTGATTGACTGTATATACATTATTTCAAAGGTCATTTAAAGAAGGTGTCAATTGGATGATATTTTAATAGCACAGCCTTTCAGAACGATGCACTGTTCTCCCACCAGCTGCTTGCTTTGTTTATCATGTACAGTCACTGTGTATTTTTCTGAGCATGGAGTTGAATTTGAAGTTGTGTAATTTCTTTATTCTTCTGGTTTTCCTTTTAAATGGTGATACTGGTGTGGTCCTCACTGCAGAATGATGAGGGAAAGTCGGGGCCTTTTAGCTGCTTTGAGATCCTGGGTTGGAAACACAGAAAATTACAGCAGATCACTAAAAGCATTGTAGCAAAATACAGAATTTTTAAGAGGGAAGCTGGAAAGAGAGTCGTGTTCTTCCTGATAAAGGTGCTGGACTCCCGAGAAAGCCCGGCACTGAGACCCAAACTGGGAAGGAGTACTGGGAAGGATGGGAGCTGGCGGTGCTCTTCCTTGCTCCTTGCTGCTTTCATTTAGGAAGCAGTGCCGATGTTCTCCTCAGTCTTTGTATGCCTGTCTGGGACCCCAGCTTGCCCCCTCATTTGTGTCAGTGGCTGGGGTGGTTCTGAGCCCACACTGGGACCGTGAGCATCTAGAGGTTTCAGGAAGGCAAATTAAAGGGGAGTCCACAGGTAGGAGAAGCCTGAAATCCATCGAGAGCTTTCATATAACGGAGCTGTAAGTTGCTGTGGGCTCTGCAGGTGCTCCATGAGCTCAGCCTGCTGCAGTGTCTGGGTATCATCCCCTTGTGCAGGGTAGCTTTGGCTGCCTTATTAGGAATCTGTTTTCCTGCCAGTGTCTAGGAACAGCTTTGTGTAAACTCTTCGGAGCGATGCTGGCATGACCCCCAATTGTCAGTGCAGCAGCCTCCGCTGGGAGCTAGAGATGGCAGTACTTAAAGAGAAAAAGTGCAGCGTTCTCTCCAAAACCACATAAAACAGCACCATAGTGGAGTTGTTTTCAGAACACAAAGTTGTTTTAACTAATGTCCGTGTAGCTGCAGCTCTAAAATGTATTGTTTAAATTTCAGGTTAAAGAAGACAGTCTGAATATAGCTGGCTCCAGGAGGGAGTCCCTTAGGATGAGAGGCATCAGGTTTAATCTAAAGAGGTCGGTGCAGGTTTGAAAAGAAACAAAACTGGTTTAGTTTGCTCTTTGGACCGGTTGCAATATATTCTTCTGCCTGTGGAACCAAGAGCAGAAATCTGCAGAAATCAATCTTGCATGCTTCAGTCACTTTGGCTTAGCACATGGAGAGAGCTCAAGGTTTGTCACATCAAAGCTAGGCAGTGGTGGCAGCTCTTAAAAAAAAATTTACTGTGGCAGTAAAACAAAGGAGGAAAATCATGATGGCCCCAGCAGCTGGCAAGATGTGGCTGGTAGCATCAAGAGCAGTGTGATTCAGCACAGGGCTTCTCCTGGGTGCTTTGAAGGGAGCATGAAGAGACAGGAATTGAGAAGCAATAATAGTGCAGAGGACGAGGCAAAAGGTACAAAGCCTAAATATACCAGAGTTAGGTAAAGTTGTTGGTTACTTAATGTCTGAGGGACTTCTCTGCACTATAGCAATGGGGTTACTTGAGAAAGTAAATGCAGGAGTAGCTGTGTGTGCATGATGTGTGCGGGTCATCCCGCAGAGGAGAACAGAACAAGTGCTGTGGCTGGGTGACTTTAAAGCCATTAATACAAAATTACACAAACTGGTGGATGACAGGCTCAGTCTTAGAACTCCCCAAACAAGCTAGTAACCATAAAAATGATGAAAATTATCTTCCCATTGTAAAGTTAGCGGAGCATGTGGAAGAACAGTTTTCTTTTCCTTCACATATGTGCTGGCTAAGGCCAGCAGCAGGGTGTTAAGCTTAAAGAAGCTTAATAAAGGCTTTGTAGGCAGCAAATCAGGTGTTCCTGCATCCCATCTTCTCTATCTGCATTGCTCTAGGCTGCTGTGGTTACTCTTTTTGCTTCCAGCTGGCTTTAGCCACGTAGTTTACATGCACAGTTTTCTTGTGTCTATGAATGTGGGCCAGCTGCCCCATGTGAGAGTAAACTTGCGTGCCTTGCACTGGTGGGAAGTAAGGTAGGAGAGGGAGAGAGGGCTGTGGGGTCACCGAACCATCAGGCTGGTTATGCTGTTGGTGCTGACAAAGGGGTATATATATAGAGAGAGAGAGAGGTAGCATCCACTGCTGTAAAACATGCTTAACATCCTTTCCCATCCCATTTCTTCATTTTTTCATATTTCTACTTAGGTAAAGATTACTGATAAAAAAACAAAGGGGAGAAGGAAACTGTACTATGACATGTCAGATGTAGAAACAGACATAGTAATTCTCTGTTAGAGTGAGTTGTGTAGTGCTGCTCTGTCTCGTTATCCCAAGCTGTACAGCTAAATTAATTTTAAAGTCTTAAAGTTCAGGAAAAGAAGAGGGGTTTTAAGTATCATTCACACTATGTTAAACCAGCCCTTGGAGGAACACCATGGCCAGTTACCACTGTAGCAGTTTGGTCAAATATAAGTTATTTTAGGGGGCATCTTGCAGAAATACAGGGCACCTGTTTATTTATTTATTTTCCCAACAAAATAGGGTTTAAAACAAACTTGCAAAATAGAGCACTGCTGGTTAGTTTTGAGTCGAGCAACATCTTGCCCAAAATGCCTCCTATTTATGGCTGAGTGGAAATGATCAGCTCCCTAGGAGAACAATGCTGCGTGTAAGACAAACCCTTCTCAGGTGGAATGAGACTCAGTCCTCTTGGGTTTTATATTTCTGCCTGCTGGCTGCACTTCAGAGCCACAAAGAACTGCGCCAGTGCAGCTGTAAATGAAGAATGCTCCCTTTATAGACCAAATGTATCGTACGTCTGAAGCAAAGGCTCTGGCAGTCGGTGAGGAGGGAAGGAACAGGCGGGACAGGAGGACACAGGTCTCAAATGAGACTTGGAAAGTAAGGTTTGACTAGTTCTTTACTAGTTCGTTTGGTTGGGTTTTGTTTTAAGGAGGGAGAACAAACCCAGTATCCTGGGAACCTTTTGTCTTTTTCATCAGACATCCAGTTCTGAGATGAGACACTTGCAGGTTGCAAAAACTTCATAACATCAGGGTCAGGCTGACTTCACCCTGCCGAATGCTGCTCCTGCACAGGCAGCCCCTCTGGGAGGGCTGTCAAAGGCGGTGCTGCTCAGTGGCCCTGCGAGGCAAGATAAAAATCTCGCACTGACTGTGCTGAAGGTGGTGGTATGGCTTTTCTGGCACTGGACGGAGCCAGGATTTCCCTTTTAGTCTCAGTGCTGGGCAAAACCCAAAGCTCTCAGACTTTCTGCAGCTCTAGTGAACTCGCATGGTTTTTGTCACTGGCTTTAGCCATAAGGTAATTTTCTCAAATCTCTAAATCTCCCAAATTGACAGGTGTTTTACAAAGCCATGTATTTGGTTGCACCTTGAGAGGCAAGAGCTGGAGAGAGGGAGCCGAGATGCATGGGCAGCTCTCTCTTGTGGGATTTTTTAATGACTGCACTGGCATGTGATAGCTGTGTAAGACCCTGAACAAGCAGAGGAATGCTTTGATGGCTTCAGGCAGAGAACTGTTTGCAGAGTACAGACGGGCACATTTCCACCCTGTGAAATAAGCAGGACATGGCAATAAAGGGAACGGGGAGAGTCCAGCCGCTCTGAATCTGAGCGGTAGCAGGAGGGTGGTTGCGTCAGAGCCCTTGTGTTGTTCCCAAACTGCTTTCTGGGTGGAGAGAAGTCTTGGGATTGGGCTTGCATCTCCTGAGGTCCCTTGTTTTCTGTCCGGGTTCAGCTGTCACCCAAGGCACCTGTGCTGGGAGTCAGCAAAGATTAGGAAATCTGGTGTTCAGTATAGGATGTGAACAACTCTGGTGGCAAGGTGGGCTCAGCCCTGCTCATCACTGTCCGTGCAGACAGACCTTGGAGGAAGCCGTGCGAGGACTGCTCAGTGGGTTTTCTGTGAGGGCAAGGACTCTGATCGTGGCTGAGCTCATTGCACCTGATTTGTAAAGTTACTAAGAATGAAAAGTTTACAGAATGCTTCTCCCCGGGCAGCTGGGGTCCTTGGCTGTAATACGTGTTTATAACTCCACCACTGAAAGAATAAACCACATGCTATTTCCCTCCTAAAATTTACAATCAAATCTGGTGCCGTTTAACAGAATCAGTAGAAAACAGAGGAATGTAGCCAAAGTGGGCCTAAAATGGCTTTCCCGGCTCTATGGGAAGGTGACAACTTTCCTTTTTTTTTCCTGGAGGAGCAGCTGAGTGTTTCTTTTCTGCGGCGTTCAGCTGCATGTAGGTCAAGAGTAAATGAAACCCAGGCCCGGCTTTAAACCCATTTCCTTGCAGGCAGCGTAGTAAGTGTTCTACCATGCCTCGCTCCGTCTTTGAGTAACGATCGGGCGGATTTAGGGATTAAGTCCTAATCGTTAAATAACGCTAACGTGTCTGCCATTTGCTTAGGTGCTGTATCAGGAAAACAGATTTCCACGGCAGCGTTTCAAGGCGTGATGTAACTTGCAGCCAATGCGGCGTGTGCATGCCATTAGCATAACGGCTGCATTTTTCTCACAAAAGAACAATGTACCCAACAGCTGTTCAGCAAACAGCCCCCGCTTTATTAGTGGCACAATAAGTGTCATTCACACAGTCTTTAAGCGCAGCCGAAGGAATGCTATGCACCATCTGCACCGAAGAGAAAGAAACAAATGCAATCCTCACTCAGAGCGCTGCAGACACGTTTGGGAAAGTCAGATGGCCTCGGATCATCAATGCAGCATTTAAAACATAGAAATAAAACAGGCTTGTGCAGTGTGTAGATACAGAGCCAGATTGTGATGCTCTTGGTCATGCCTAGACCACAAGCAGCTCTCTACAAGTTGGAGCTTGCCAATGATGTTTGGGGACATTTAGTAGAATATAGAAACAATCGATGCGAAGAGCTCACCATTTGACTCAGACGCTTTGTTCTTGCTGCAGAAGCTTAAAAACCCCTTATAATTCTTCCATGTAATTTATTCACCCAGGCCTGCATGAAATCCACATTTACTAGCAGGTAGTAGCGGTGCATATGCTCAAGGAAAGCTGGCCTAGCTTTGAAGTGATTTCTTAGAGTTGCATTTTCCTTCCCAGCCACATAGATGGCCCTTTGTGCCATGGAAACTGAGTGTGGCTGGTATATTATGTTCTGCCTTGCCATGGGAACAGTGTTTCGAAGACATTTTATTTAACCAGGCTTTTAGCACATCCATTTTGATTTACATCCAAATGGGTCGCAGACATCAATGCAGTATTATATGGGGAGAGAAAGGGAATGAAACGCTTTTAACATGAAAAATATGCTGTTGCGTGTAGGCCAACTTTTGTTCTCTTTCTCTCAATTTATCTAGGATTTGGGTGGGTTTAATTCTAGGGCCAAATTCAGTACTGGCGTAAGTGAGTACAGCTCCATTAGTGTGAAAGGAGTCTCAACATTTATATCAACAGTTAACTTAGATCATCGAATTTTTCCCATGTTTGGGCTTGCATGTTTCCTGCGTGATTAATATACACATGTACTGCACATGTGCTGCACATATGCGCATAAAAATTCACTGGAGATGGCATTTGTCTCTGTGCTTTTTGATTTTACGTCTAGAAATTGCAATCTGCTTACGAATTTCTGCTTCTCCTACAGCTAATGTGCCACGCATCTGTAAGGACCAGCCATGCAGAATGCCACATTGCAAATAAAATACCTAGCAGCAAAGGCAAGCGTGAAAATGCTTTCCTTCCTCAGTCTGCAGGACTGCACATAGGCACAAATCAACATGATTAATTCTGAGAGATAACTCCCCCTCCTGTTATCATAAAGTTGAACACTCGTTGAACAGAGGGGTGCAGAGAAATACTACAGATGCGTATCATCGGAGCGAGTTGTAATATTTACTCAGCTGCAGGCCTCGAGTTTAGAGCACGCCATGAGGCCTGCTTGCCTCTTAGCGTCTGAGGAATAGTAAAGTCAAGGCAGAGATGTCTCGATGTCTGCAATGCCTCTTGCAGCATTTGGGATATTGTTCTGGTCACCAGGTTTCAGAGAGAGATGCAAGTGGTGTCCTGTCCTAGTATCACCATAGCTAAGGTGTCCTGAATATAGACTGAGACCCAACGGTGTTGCGAGCACGAAGCCTTTGAAGGCTGATCTTTGCCCCAAACTTTTACCACAAACATCAGGCAGAGATGACAGATGTGCCCAGGTAAGGAGTTCTGGAGAGAGTAAGAAGTTATTGGCCATCTTGTGGCCAGGTGTCCTCAACAGATGAGCAGCCTTGTCGGTGCCACATGTTCGGGGGCACCGTATAATTCCCCCTGTGTTTAAAGGAGATGGTAAACTTGCCTTTTTTTATTCATTTTTATTTTTATTTTTATTTGGATTGAAAGGTCTTTGATATATCCTAAGAGGGACTTTTTCCAATGTGATTTATGCCCAGCAAAACGGGGTGTCTGTTGTATTCTCTATATCAAAAGAGCTAAATAATGTTTGTGGTGAGAGGCGGAGGGTGCCGGCTTCTGAGACAGTGTGTAACGGGATCATTAGGAAGAAAAGTGAGGCATGGCTCACGTATAAAACCGGACCCTTCTCTGCAAACGTTATCCCTGTGCAGAACTGGAGCTCTGCATTCAGGCTTCCCGCCGAGGCCGATCCCTCTAGGACACAGCCGCTGTATTGCTTTACATGGCGTGGCAACGCACAGCGAGATTTACATATATATCACAGAAACGTGTTTACAAAAAAATTAGCATGTGATTGAGCTGGGAAGCTGCAGAGGGCCCCAACTGTATGAGTTTCCATGTGCTTCAGCCAGAAGATTTATTTCCAATTTGTTATTCATAAGGGAAGAGCGAGAGATTGGGATGGGGTCCTTTGAAGTGGAAAACAAAGTCTTCTATTCAGCCTTCAGCTTAATAGAATACACATGACACAGGCTTGGCATGGCGGCCTGCTTTCATGTAATGTGCTCCTTGTCATTTGGCTTTCCTAGGCTGCGAAAGCTGGTGGGAAGGGGAATGGCCCTGGAAAAGCCCCGTTATCTCCTGCCGCCTGCAGGAGTAGTGTGGTGTCGTCAGGTCGGAGCTGGCTGGTGGTGACGAAAGCAGGCCGACCAAGGCATTGCGGTGTGCTGCAAGCGGCTCCCAGTTTGTGTTTCGTGTTCAGAGGGCACGTGTCGAAAAAGCAGCGTAATATCGAGGCTATTGTGGGACTTGGGCAGGCGCTTCGGCCTCCTCAGAGGCCCCGAGCAGGGAGCGGGGAGCACGGCTGGCACTGTGACGCGGGGCTGTGGCTTCGCCGCGCTGGTGGGGAGGTGACCGAGGGGAAGCTGCTCTGCGTCAGTGCACCAGCCAGGATGGTGGGGAGCGAGCCAGGCAGTGCTGCAAATAACCAGCAATCCGTCAGCAGCCAGCGGTTTGGGGATAGGTGTGTTAGCCATGTATTTCTCCTCAGGAACGAGGCCAACAAGGCCTGGTTTCGGCAGTGCTGTTATTACCTGTATCCACAGCCTGCAATAGCTCTGTGTTGCCCTGTGGTAGTGGTATCAGTACGGTGCTCGGTGCAGCTCCAAGGCAAATGTTTTTGAAGACGTTACCAGCCCAACTTACCGTAAAGCCCTGTCAATTAATGCTCTGTGGACTGAGAGGGAAAACATGCGTGACCTTCAGCACGTCAGCTTGGCCCGCGGTGCGAGCGTGGTTAGCAGGAATTTGGAGCAGAGACCTGCCAGGCCTCTTGGCCTCGTGACACTTGTTCCTCACGGCTTCCCTCTCTCTCCCTGCTTCTCTCTCGCTCTTCTGCATATTCAGGTTTGGAGCTCTGGGTGAATCACCGAAATCAGAGATGGAAAGAAATGCATGAAGTCATCTCGTCCTGCCCCTGCCAATGCAGGATTATTCCCCACAGTACAGTCTCGAGTGCCTTCTCCAGTCTATTTTTAAATGACTCAGAGGAGAGGGCTTTCCTCTCCTCCCTGGGGAGGCTGGCTCTGCTGTTCAATAGACCTCACTGTTGGGGAATTTTCTTCCTGTTCTCTAGCCTCAAATCTCCTTTTCCCTAATTTAATTGAACTGTTCCTGGCTCCACCCTTCTAAATAATTTTCCATGTTGCATGACTCTTGCAAATACCTATTGTCAATTTGCAGGCATAACGGATGGGAATTCAGCACAGTTTGCCTTGCTTGGCAGAGGCTCTTTGTACAGAACTGTACTGGGAAGCCAGGCTTTATCAAAAACTAGGTTTCAGAAGCACATGCCAACAAATAAGAAAGACGATTTACAACTCTTTGGACAATACCATTGACACAAAACCCCATCAGGACTGAGAACAGGCTTCAAAATGTCTATATTGATGTGCTTGTTTTCTGTTCGTCCTTCAGCAGATCTTGCGTAGTGGTTTTTGCCTAAGAGAAGAAACTGTTGGGAGTTCTCAGGTTGAGTTATGGATGTGTGCGTTTGGAGAACGTTTAATGAAAAAATACAGCGATTCTGTTTTTGTCAAGTGGCTGCAGCAGTTACGTTTCTAAACCCTGGCTTTCAACTTGAGGTTTCTTAAGTGCTTTTAGTGTTGGGAGAATGGGTTTTGAAGATGGGATTTATGCTTTGACAGTACCTAGACGCTTTGGAGCAGAGCACCCTTTGTCTCAGGGGGCATGTGTCCTTCTTCTGGCAGGACTGACTTGCAAGAAATCTGCGTGTCCAAAGGGTGGAAGTTATTCCAGAAAAACATCTCATGGGTTTGAAGAATTATGAATCCCTATTTACTTATTTATGAGATGAAAATCAGTTTCTGCTGTGGGTGACAGCAGAATAGGAACTCATACTGAAAACACCAGGAAGAAGAATGGCTAGCATTAAAGAGACTGAAATCCCTTTAGTGCTTTCGTAAAGCAGAGCTGCAGCTATTTAGCTGTGGCAGGATACCAAACAACATTGTGGCTGGCCATTGTTGCTTGAACAGTTTGATTTTTAAAACATTCAACTGAAATATAACCACCAGCCAAGTTGGAAGAAGCGAGTCACAAGGACAGTGTGTTAAATGAAGAGTCAGCAAATAAAGGAAATGAGCTCTTGTGCCCCAGTGGAGCATGGCTGTATTGCAGACCAGGAGCCTGAGAGCAGCATCTCAGCCTCCGAAGCTATCAGGTTGCTTTCAGGAAAGTTTTATAGTATAGGAGTAATACGGATTTAAAAAGAAAGAGATAGCGCCGCAGCTATAAAATAAAATTATTGATTTCTCTGTGGTAGGCCTCAAAGGGCCATGGAACCCATCCCTTTTTGCTAAGCACTGTTCCTGACTTCATAAGACAGAAATCTCTCCTCCAGAGCATTTCAGGAGATGGAAGAGGGTGATGAGGTGAAGGGAGGAGGAGAGAACAATGTGACTGTAGCTGGCATCATCACAGATCTTCCCAGCAAGCTTTGGCCCTTGCTGCTGATCTCAATCAGAGTCCTCAAACTGCATGTTTGACATGATCCTTACTGCTTGTGTTTTGGAAGACACCGTTCTTGGTGGTGTGTTTAAGTGATGCTGTGAGTTCAACGGATCGGAGCACGGTGTGTGGGAGCGGTGGCAAGGAGGAGGGTGTGTGGTCTCCAAAGACGCCAAGCGAAAAACAGACACACCTGCTTCCGAATGCAGCGGGAGCGATAAGAGTAATTTCTTAATGATGGCTTCTTCGGGGAGGGGCTGGGTTACGAAAGGCAGGGGAGCAAACGGGATTTGTGTCCAACTGGGCTGGGGGCTGCTCATCCCACATGGGGGTGTTTGGTACTGGGCTGACCTGATGCTGGTTCTTGCATGCTGCCCCCCTGGCTAAGTGTTTTGCTTTGCACCGTTTTATCTGCCAAAAAGAAAATAATTTCACAAAATATTTGCAAAGTTGCATGGCCACAGGCTTAAATGCATACATATGAAACCCCTGAAAGCAATTTGCTTCAAGCCCTCCTCAGTTCCAGACATCTTTCTCACTCCATCTGCTTGTTCAAGTACACAAGTTCCTTGGGAAAAATCACTTATTACATCACTGAAAAATGCCACAAAAATAGCTTTTCACTTAAGTTCCCATCCTCGGAGCTAACTCACATGGGGATCAGATAGATTCAAACATTTAATAACTTTTTATTTTCCTTTCTCTTTAAACACAGGATCTCTGGTCATGGAAGCAGGGTCACGTGGTGGATTCTTGGCAGTCAGCAGTCTGTGGAGCTTTTGCAGGTGCAAAGGATTATATGTTACACTGGGAAAGACTAAAGAAGAAAGGGAAAAATGTGCAAATCTATTAAGTATAGCAGAACAACATTCCTTTGTAATTCAAGTTTGTTTAGAAGAAAACGGATCCAGTTGTTGTTTGGAAGTAGGGAAGTCAGCAAAGGAAAGGGAAGAAAAAAAAAGGCTCAAACAGGGTGTCTGTTTGAAAGACAACCAATTTGTTTTTGACAAATTTCTGTTATTTAAAAACCAGGGGCCTGTCAGTCAGGCTTTGCGATTATTTCAAAGTTGATTTGTAAAATCCTCATCCAGGAGAAAACTTTGCTTGGGTGCGGGTTTGTGCAGCTGTCTGCTCTGAGCAGCTCCCCAGGGCTTGAAGTGATTGCAGCGAGAGGCCGTGATTCACCATTCATGTGACAGCTCTGACAGCCATGTAGATTAACTAGAGTCAGGAGAGCAGAGGCTAGCACTGCACAGCCTGGAGGCAAAAGCCTTCCACAGCAAAAAAACAGAGGACGAAACATCTGGGCAATCTCCAGACACTACAGCAAGAATAAAGAGTGGCAGAACACAATACTGCACTATTTATTACCAAACAAGCCAAAAGTTAATTGAATTCTTCGGTAGGCTTCTTGCTTGATTTGAGCCTACTGTAGTTTTTTCCAAAAAAAAAAAAAAAAAAGTTGGGGGGGCAATTAATGACTCATCAGTATAGCTGACAAGTTAAAGGGAGGAGAGACTCAACTGTCTTAACAGAGAAAACAGATTAGTAGTTAAGAGATGGATAGCCAGAGCGTCTCCCCAAGGAGCTAAAATACATTTTGAGATTCCAAACCAGTAACAGAATATGTGGAAAAAATAAATCCTGCTTAAACAGAAATTATAACATTTCTTGAAATAGAGATTATCAAAAGCAAAGCTTGTTCTTTGATGACTTGTAAAATCAGAGCCATTACATCGTATGTAATTTTTAAAAATAAGCTCTGTTAGGGGAATTGAAGTATTAATAGCAACAGGATTCCAGCAGAGGCTGAGGCTTCATTTTGATAGGCACTGTAACGACACAGCAGAGAGAGGATTTGTGGCTCTAACTGCACTCCGTTCAGTAGATCAGTCATGCAAGCAGCCTGGGAATGGTTTAGGTAGGGTTGATTCTGCTTTGGGGCAGAGAGGATATTTTAGATGATCTGTGGTGTGTCCAGCTGTGTTTTCTATGTTTATGTGATATGAAGGGAGTTTTTGTTCTGCTTAAATTTTGGTCTCCTTTTGGATTTTACACTGACTTAGTCAAATCAGTGCAAGCAAAATCAGAGCACTTGAGTTGAAGCAGATCGTTCATTTCTGTTTGGAAACAAAACAAGCCATCAGGCTAAAAATGCTTTAAAATGCAATCTGTATGTCTGCAGGTGTGATAGGAGATCATTAATTTAGTTCTGCTGATTTCTTTACAGTCAGATTGATACAAAAACTGTGTTCAGGCACGTTCAGAGAGCTGGAGAGGTTATCTGATTTACCCAAGGCCCTGTGGAGTAATTTCCTGAAGTCCAATTTGGTGCCTCAGTTGGAAACCTAGCCCGGTGCCTCTGTTTCCTCCTGTGTATGTCTTGATTCTGACCAGTTGTGCTTGAACTTGCTGCTGTTTGATGGATGGTTGGTAGCGTCTGCTCGCTTTCCAGCAGGAATATTGCACAGGGAGCTTCCAGGGGCGCAGTCGTGCACAAGCACTTCGCTGCCTTTGGGGAGCCCTAGCACTGGGTGCTCGAGGAGACCCCAGGTCCCGAAGTAGCCCAGAGGCTTCCAGGTTCGTGCTCAGGTGGTTCATGCTCAGCCCTGACTTTGTAGGCTCAATTCCCAAAGCAGGAATCTGTGCAGACCTGCAGTCCTGGTTTGTAGCTCGTGGTGTAGCTGGTGATGATACATTCTGTAGGCTGTCCTTCCAGCTTCACTTTCTCCAGCCTGGTTTTCCTTCTTTGTTCTCTCCTTCCCCATTCTTGCCTTTTCACCAGGAGCATTTTAAACTTCCTCTCTGGTGTGTCCTTTGAGGGCCTGCTTCAAAGCTCATGAGATTAAACGTTTTCTGGACCAGAACCTTACCTTTTGGTCTCCGTTCCCTCCCTCAGCAGACACACAACAGGCAGGACCTGTATTGATCTAACCCAGCGCTGTGTCCATTCTGTTTTACCGAAAATATTCAGCTCCATTGCTGAGTGTTGGAGGTGGAAAAATAATTTCCTGCTTTCTGAGGAATGGTTTCCACAGTTAAAAACAATTAACTACCTACCTGGAGCTTCAGATGAGGGAAGCGAAACCAGACCAAGCTCTTTATCCTTTTTTTTTTCCACCCCAAAACAAAAATCAGAATGCCAGCAGTACTCTGTGAAGAAAACAGGCTGTGTGTGCATCTGAATGATTTAAAATCATCACGTTATAAACCTCAAAAGGAGAAGATTATCCAAAAAACAACTTTTAAACACAGAGATGCTATCAAATGCCACCATGGTAGCAGTGGGATGGAGAAACCACACAGACATGCTTTTCTCCTGTGCTCTTTGCTTGAATTCAATACTTTCTAAAAATATGTTAGAGGTCCTGAGGGGCAGGGTAATAAGCTGAAACAAACTGAAAGAGAAGTCCTGTTTGGCTTCCCTTTAGGGCTCTCGCACACATACATACATGTGTCTGTGTGTCGGTTAGTTCCTAGCTAAATCATAATTGATTATTTGGCGAGGACAGAACAAAGAGTAACAATATATTGAATTCCATCCCCAGCGCCTGTGAAATAACAGCGATTTCAGCCAAAGTGCTGCCAGAGGCCCGACTCCTCCTCGTTGAGCACACATGTGTCAGATGTATGTATGTGATCCGTGGGCTTTTTATAGAAACCTAATAGGCGCGAGCATAAATATCAGAGATCTGGAACCCTCCCTGTCTCATCTGTTAATAATTTAATCCCTGGAGGCCTTGTCCAGCTTTATCATCGTCTTTGGTGTCTTAACTGGAGGAGATGTTTGGAGCAGTCAGGGAGTGAGAGAAGGAGGTATGCGAGCAGTGGGGAGGAACCCAAGGGTAGATCCGTGGTATATTTTAGGCCTGAGGTTTGGAACCAGAACTTGCCTGGTGTCTGAGCTGTTTGGGTACCAGCCCAGGATTTGGCAGGCAGGAGGCAGGTGAGGGAAACATGTCCCCACTCTCATTGCTCTTGATGCTCGCGCCATCCTGGGGCTCAGGTTGCCTGGCTGGACCACTGCAACCCAACCCTGCACTGTGCCAGGGCACGCTGTCCCAAAGGGGCCTTTGGGTGGCTTTCCAGCAGCTCCTGCTCGTCAAAGCACCATTTAATGTGGTTGAAAACTGTCCCTGCTAAAGACACCTCCTTTTTCTCCCTAGTGTTAAAAAAAAAGTGTGGCTTGCTGTTAATAATTTATGCCCTGTGGTGAAAAAGTCCCAGGGACTGGAGGTGCAAGCCTAGTGCATAATAAAGCACGAACGGGAGCTTTTTGCACATTAACAGGGAGGGCGTCCCATCACTTTTGTTCTCACCTAATTGGCTCTGACAAGATTACACGCCGTGTCTAAAAGCCTGTTTATAGCTCTGGATAAATTTTTGAGCAGTTCTCAAGATCCCCCTTCAGTGCCTTCTTGGATGGGGCTTCTCAGCCGGAGCTGGTTAAATCCCTGGAGGAGCAGTGCCTTGCCTCTTGGTACCTCTGCTGGTTTTTCTTGGGTCACTTTGCTCTGCCCTTGGCAGGTGGCAGTGCTGCAGGAATAAAGGACCTGGAACAGCTTCTTAAAATCGACCTCATGTCGATATAATGCAACTTCAAATAAAAAACAGTTGATTGAAGAGTTCTAGGAAAAAAAAAAAAAAAAGGTAAAGTCTTGAAAAAAGTTCTGAAAAAGTTAATTAGGCAGTCAGTCAGTGTCAGGTGTTGTGAGGGGTGGTGAGTAGTTTGTGTTAGACCACTGTTATGTGAGAATTTGGGATTTAATCCTAAATCAGCAATGAAGACAGGCAATAATACAACTCAATCAGCATTTTTTTTTCCTTCTCCCAAGGTGGGCTGATTCAGACAAATACATTTTAATTCTCAGACTCAAGTTCCTACCTCTTGAGACAAGCCTGGCCTCCGGGACAGGACTGGTGTTCAGATGAGGGTGCCGGGGTCCAGCAAGGTGACAGAAACCTGTGAGGCCTGGCCAGAAGGGTTCCTTGGTCCCTTCAGAAAGGGTGAGGAAAAACTGAAATGATACCAAAAAAAAAGATACAGGAGCTGAAGAATAACTTGTCTTCCTCCCTTCGTAGGATTTTACTTGCGGAGTGTCCCAAGGAGGCAGTGGGACATTTCCCTGTGGTAGCAGGAAATTCAGCAGGAGCCACCTTACCGCTAGGACCTCGGGTTATTTATTGTTCTCGAGTGAAGTATTTCATTCTGTTCTGATGCTTCTCAATTTTGATTTGCATGTGACAGCTAAAAAGGAAATGCCAACAGGAACCTAGGGGAATATCTTAGTCTCCAAGGCTCCTTGTTCCTATTGCCAAATCTAGGGAAATTGCTCTCTTTGCTTGGCCTCAGCACAGGGACTGTCTGTCTCTAGCACTTCCATCAAGAGCTGGTCAGTGGGAAAGTGTGACTAGCAGGGGGATTTTCTGTTTAACACCCTGCACTTGGTAAATTTGGGGCCGTTCAGCTGAGATGTGTGAATATACAGCATCCCTTGTAACTTCTTGGGAGACAGGCAATGAATTTTCCAGTAGCATGGAGTTTTATTTTCCCAACAGAGGAGTTTGTCACTCTGCTAGGAGTATTAACAAGCCAAGAGCCTTTTCCCATGTGCAAATCCATCTTTATGCCTACTTGCTGAGCCCAAACCACCGACAGATCCTCCTAGGGCAGGGGATAAAAGGAGCCTTCTCCAGGAGCGAGCAGGTGAGTCAGTCCGCCCGCCTGGGCACGGGCTGCCTCTGGAGGTGCCTTTCTGTCAGCTCTGCAGAGGGAGAATGATTGGGAGCATCAGGGTGGATGTGTTTGGACCGTGTCTGTCCCCCTGATACTTTGACACCTGTTTTTTTCTGCTTGTTGAGCGGACTCCAGCCTTGTGTGGCAACTCTTGGAGAAGTTGGTGACAGCAGGACTAGGCTAAATCAGTAACAGGGCAGGTAAAGATCTTTTGGCCCTACTGAGTATTGGACAGGCCAGTGCACAGCGCTGCTGTTTTGATTGAGTAGACTCTGGCTGTACTCGTTTGGATTTGTTTTATTAGTTTGATGCTTGGAAGCCGTCAGATTGTATGCTGAATTTCCCACCTAGGGCAGGTGGAACGGCACAGTACGCGCTAGCACTGCAGCCTGTCCCGGGATCTCCATGCAGTAGCATTGAAGAGCTCATTCTAAAATTACTTTGGACATTTAGGGTTAAGACTGGAGGAAATTAATTTTTCAGACTCGTTGCCTGCACTGAAATGTCGTTCCCAACAAACGCCAGCTTTAATCTGGTGTTTTTGTCAGGCGTATGCAAACTTGCATTTAATTTAGCTGCTATCCTGCTGCTTGTTGTGCTTATGAAGCATTTTATTGTTGCTGTTGTCTTTCTAAATTGATTGGTAAATCTGTACCAAATACTTCCCAGTGATGGAAAAAGAAACATAGAGATGTTAATAACAAAAGAGTCTGAGACATCCAGATGTTAGCTGGGGAAAAATGAAAACCAACCAGACTTGCTGAAGGCCTTGGGCTGCGAGTGCTGGGGAACGTCGTATCCGCAGGAATCGGTTGTTCTGATCACTCCATCAATGAAGATCAAAGCTTCTGCTAATGAGAGACCTTCAGGAGTGAGTGCCTAAAAAATGAACAGGGTCTGATAAGGGAAATTAGCTGTCACCTCCGCAGCCGAGCGATGCTTTGAGATCTCTGCCCGATACAGGCCCAACAGCCTCGTGGTTCGCTGCGGGCGAAGGAAGGACGTCTGCATCCAAACTTGTAAATCCCCACTCTTTTCCATGGAGGTTATTTTTACTGCTCTAAAAATACTTTGCTGACATGAGTACCAAGTTCCTAACCCGATCGTTCTCTCCAAGCCTTTGGGTCATTTAGTCAAAAACTGGCTCACAATGAAAAGATTCGTGACCTTAAAGAAGGTCCAAGAATGGGCTGGAATTTACTTTAACTTGCTCATAGTTTCTGCTTTGGTTTCTTAAACACAACCCATTTTTTTCTGCCTTTTCATGAGGTATCACTGCTAGAAAGCTTCCGGCAGGGTGAAGCTGATGGGCTGACCTTACAGGAGCTGAAGCTGCTGCTCCAAGCTGGGCTTGGGTGGTTCAGGAGCTTCCCTGCTCCTCTTGTTTGAGATCCAAGGGATTGCACATCTGCCTCACTGTGCCCTGAGCTGTCCTGGGACGTTCCTCAATGAGCTGTCAGAAGTCACCCCGGGGTGCCAGCTGGCCTCTCCCCATCTGACATAAAGCAGGGTTTTCAGGTGTTACAGCCAAGGTAACAGAGAAAGAGATGCAGGTAGAATCACCAGCCAGTGGGGAAGAGAGTTTTTTTTCATTACTTGACAGATGTTAGAAGAAATGCTTTCCCCCTTCCCGTCCCAAGAAAAGAAGGATCAATTTTTCTACATTCCGTAGAACAATTTTTTTGGAGCAAAAAAACCAGATTATTTTTAGCTTATTCCCTGGGCACGCTATAGGCTTCAGCCCTTGGAATCGCTTTGTTCCCTGCTGCAGCAGATACAGGGTTTATCCAAGCTCCAGGGGAAAAAAATAGGAGGGAACAAGCGAGACAAATTTCAGAACGAGTCTCTCTTTTTCTTCCCTCCTTTTGTCCCTTTTCTCTCTTTGCTTACCACTGTGCTGCTCCAGCATTTTAAGTTCCTTTCTCTTCGTCTGTGCCACAACATGAATTACTTGCTTGGGATATTGTGAAGAGAGGAGGGACAGCTCAGAGTTAATTTTAGGATGGTGAAATAAGGCAAAGGGAATAAGAGCCTGGGAGAAAAACCAGCAAAGCTGGTCCCTAGGTAGCATGAGAGGCCAGGCTGTACCCACAGGGTTAAAATACGGAGAAATAGACACACACATTTGCGGGTGAGACATGCACATGGATAAGCTTAAGATTTCTGGCTTTTGGGAAGAAAGCCACAGCTGAGCTGGCTGCTCTGAGTGAAAGTAATGAGCTCCAAGGGTGACGTTTGGGAGTGATTAGAGAGAATAAAAATGCCTTTGAGGAGAAGATGGCACTTGTGGCAGCAGCCTCCTGACAGTTCCCGAGATCTGCGGGCAGACTCACCTTGTTGTTCTCCAAAATGCAGCTGATCTTCGTTGGGGATGAGCTCTGTCCAGAGCTGTGCCTTGTCTCATTTTCCTTGAGGCAGAATCCCAGGTCTAACAGCTGCCATTCACACCTGATCTCTCTTCTGCCTGCAGCCTGCAATGCCCTGCAGCATGAGTGCTGCAGACACAGAGCATCTTCCTTGCTCGCTCTTTCTAAAATTTGAATGGTCAGGCTTTAGTTCTCCAGGCAGAGCACAGCAGGCTGGGCTGCACTCACCTTCACCAAATGTACCTGGACTCTGCCCCTAGGAAACGTGCCGGAGGCATTAATAACGCAGCAGTGTTGGCCACAGCCATGGGAATTACAGGGAGGGTGTCGTTCCTACTCAGCCAACAATGTCTCACTTGTGTTTCGTGTTTTGGTTTGCTCAGGTGGATTTGCAGCTGCCGTCACCACGCCTCTCGACGTAGCGAAGACGAGAATTATGTTGGCAAAGGTAAGAGTGGAGGAGAGCAGCAGACATGCCAGGGGAATGGTCGTAGCAGAAAGAAATCCAGCACCTAGTAATAATGACTTCAGCTCTTGTCCTTTAAGACAGATGCAAGCAGGTACCACACGCAGAATTAATGAAATTGTGTTAATTTCCTTGAATTCCTCTTCTGCTCCCTTCCCAAAGGAGCTCTCTGAGAAGGGCCTGCACTTGTGCTGGACTCGAGGCTTCCAGGGTCTTACGCAACGACACCCAAAGTTAAACATCCCACCAGGAATTTGTTCCTGTGTTGTTTTGATAATGGCTGTGTGTGTGTGGTTTTTGAGGACAGCTCGGCACTGGATTTTCTGTCTGAAAATTCAAACCACAGAGATCATGGTGGCTTAGTTCTGCCAGCCAAAGCAGAAGGACAATTGCTTGTAAGACTAATACCTTTAGTAAGCAGTTAAGTTGCCAGTAAATCTACTATCCCCATCGTTCTTACTGACCCAGAGCAGAGCTAAGCAGCCACGCAGCTATGAGCCCTCAGTGGGTGGATGTTCCTAACGTCCTTCCGTGCCCTGAAAAGAGACGTTGTGTTGGCAGGGGTCAGGCATCCTGGGGTGTGTGAGGATGGTTTTTACCCTGTGGCTCACATCTTTCAGTGAAGGGCTGTTTATTCTCCATGACACGTACCCTCTCAGCTGAGTCACACGCAGCTGTGCACACCTCGGTGTGTTGTGACTCCGGCGTTGTACCTGGTGCAGCTTCTTTGCCTCTGGGCAGCATCGGTGATAAAATTCTAAGAACTGGGTTTCGTTTGTGTCTGCTGCTGTCCTCAGCAACCAGGTCAGCACTGGCAGGGGGGTGATGGTGCCTTGGGATGTTCTGAGACCATTCCAGCAGCATCTATTATTCGTCACTGCACGCTAACCAGATCACACATGTAATGTAATTGCCCTGGTGTTTGTCCTGTTTTTTACCCAAGGTAATTTCCCCATGCAAAACACCACTCCTGTTTTTTAACCATTACTTGTAATTTGTATTTTTTAAGTTAATCCCAGGCTGCTAACATTTGGGTTTGAAGTCAGCGAGTAGTGAAGTCACTTGGTGGTGCTTTTAGAGTGTGTTTTTATTAACGTCTTAGTCCAGAGTCAGCTGCTGGACGTAGAGCAGAGTGTAGTGCAGAGGAGACTGGAGCCCCAGTCCTGTAATTAACCCGCTCTGTGACCTTGGAGTGATTTTGTTCTTCTGTGCCTACTTTTCCCTTTCTGCCCTCTGACTCATTGCTGGAGACAGTGAGCTTTAGCCTGTGCCAGGAGACCCAGACCGTTAGGACCCCTGTAGCTGCTGCAAGGTGGCACTAAGCAGGGACACACAGCTCGGTAAATAACCAAACCTCTCTGGCAACAATTTTCAGACTCTGCTGTTTTTTGGTGCAGGCTGGTTCCGCCACGGCTAGCGGGAACGTGCTGGCTGCCCTCGGAGGCATCTGGAGGACACAAGGACTGTCGGGGTAAGGCCACGCTGAAGCAGCACAGCTCAGGGCTTGTCTCTCTGCCTGTGGGGTGGGGAGGGAGAGGATGGGGCAGTCTGCTTGTATTTAAACGATGTCACACAGGAAAGATTTTTAACTCAGGGCCAGGGAGCACCCCTCAGGTAGGCACAAACTGTGCTGGGTCAGGCTGAGGTCTCTCCGGTCCGGTATCTTCTCTTTAGCAGCAGCTGGGAGCAGTGTCCATGGAGGAGCACAGAAATGGTGCTATTTTTTTTATATTTCCCTGGTACAGTCTCTAAGGTTAACTCCAGACTTCTGAGGCGAAGGTGGCTTTGTGTTCAATAACCCGTGATGGACTTACCTCCAGGAACATGTGTGTTGTGCACAGCAGTGTGGGGCTGTACGCCGGGAGCACTCCCAGCCTGGCCTCACCGGGCAGTAGCTCAGCACCAGAAGTGCCTCCTGCAGGGACAGGAGCTGCAGGGAGGCTGGAGACATCTCGTTCAGCTCGAGCTCAAAGAATCAATCTGAGCAGCCCCAGAGCAGCTCTCCAGCTGCTTTCCTGCGGTCACTGGTGTGTAGAAATGTTGGTCTGGGTTTCTGCTGACCAGTATGAGAAGTTGGGGTGATGCTGATCCAATCTCTCACCTGCCCTGCTTTACTTCTGAGAATGAGAATCACTCTCCTGACCTTGGAGCAGTGTCATGGAAAAAAAAAATCCTTTGCAAGTGTTTGAAGAACATTTTGAGAGCTTTTGAAGAAGGTGTCAGGGGCTTATAAATTATTATTAGGTTTTACAGGCACCTGCCTCGTTTCTGTTCCCCTGCCCTCTCAGAGTGCAAGTCAGGGTGCCTGTTGGCCTCTCGCAGGGAGCACACACAGCGTGACACCTTCACTGCAGCCAGCTCAGGCTCCTCCAGTCCACGAGGTGTGGCTGTGCTTCCTTTGGTGGGGCCCGTGTCCCACCTGTCCTGGGGCTGGAAGAGAAATGAAGGGTTTTGGAACCCTTCTTGGTGCTTTTTGCTGTCATTTTTATAGGCTTTTCATCCTCTTGGTGAGGCCGATGCTCTCGGGGTGCTGCTGTGACGTTTGTAAACTGCTGCTGGAAGCAGCGCGTACGGTCTGGCGTGGTGGGAGAGGGCTTTCTCCTCACATCTGATCTCTGCTCCCACGGCTAATAAAAAGTTCAGCCCTCTTTCTCCACATGTGGGAAGTAATTCAAAACAAATTGCAGGAAGTTCTGGACACTCAGTGCAGGAAGCCGTCCAGCTGCGTGCCCCCAGCAGCCCGCACGGAGAGCTGGGCTCTCGGGTTTGCTCCTCGAGGTGCCCCGTCTGTGGACGAGCTTCAGGTCCTCCTGGTGGGCTCCAGGACTTGGTTTCAGGGGGGCTGGGAGAAGCGAGGCTGCTTGTGCTACTGCTGGAAGTCAGCACCGAAGGGCATAAACAGGCAGGGGGTCGGCTGGGGAAGCAGAGAGCAGAAAATGTGCGTTTGGGTTCCTTTCAGGGTGTTTCAGCAGTGCCCTTTTCTAAACGGCCCCAAATTAAACTCTACCTAAAGATAGTACCCGGGGCCTGGGACCAAAGGGAAGGCAACGCAATCGAAATCAAAACAATAAGTGATCTGGAGAAGGAAAACGTAAAGTAGGCCAAGCTGCGTCAGCTACAAGGAAAAGGAAGAAAGTCTTGGGAAAAATAAACGCTGAGACTGCCATGCCTGCTGCCAATTATAAATCTATTAATCAAAAACAATAAAAATGTCAGGCTTTTTTGGCTAGTTGCAACACGATTTGATTTACGGCGTCTCTAATAAATCTAGTATTTGAAGAGGAGGAATTCTAGGGGCAGAAAGATGCATTGCTTATTGCCACCTTATTAAAACCAGAGCGCGGGGCTCGGCTTCCTGTTTTGCACCTAGTAAATCCCCCTGCTTCACGCCGCGAGGCCCACTCTGTGCCGGGACAGCCTGCAGGACACGGAGCAGGGATGAGGTGGATGGATCCCTGTGGCTCTTCGCTCTCACCAGCAGGGTGATGGAGCCCTCCCACCACCGCAGGTTGCAGCTTTTCCGACTGCTTTTCGTGCAAGGGGCCAGCGGGAAAAAAAATAGAAAAAAATTCATCAGGTGATGGGGCTGGTGTGGCCCGGAGGGGTCTGGTTTGGGTCAGGCTTGCAGCAGAGGGGCTGCGGGGGACAGATTTGTGGGGGCAGGTAAGGAAATGGAGCAGGGCCAGGGATCCCAGGGGTGATGGCCAGCAGTGGGTGCTGCCAGGGCTGCAGCTCCCGGGTAACTCAGTTATCTGCCCCTGTTTGGTCTTGAACGTGCAGCTCTGGCGATGCTGCTCCTGCGCTGGGGCTGCCTGACGCAGGGGGTGCTGCACCGGAGGATTTACCCCACCAGCGCTCTGTCCGTACATGCCTTGTACAAATTACTCTGGTTTAAAGCTGTCATTATGGTAATAGACCCAATTGCTGTCTAGTAAAGCCATAAAATGTTTCCATCTGCCCGGGTGCTCCAGGCTCCTGAGCGAAGCTCATTACAGCGGAAAGCGGAGTTCCCGCAGGCATGGCTCGCCCTGAGCAGCGCAGCGAGAGCTGCTGAGCACCCCGGCTGCTTGGGGCATGCTTTTTCTCCCAGGGCATGGCACGAGGGCACAGCACGAGGCCCTGAGGTGGGCAGGAGCAGTGGGGGCTCGGTGGCAGAGCCCAGGGCAGTGGCGTCCTCGTGCAGCCCAGCCGGAGCTTGCTGCATGAGGCCTCCCGCGGTGCGGGCGCTCGGTCGGCAGAGGAAGCCAAATAGGTCCGAGCCTGGTGTTTAATCCTTGCTCGCAACGAAGGAAGCCTGTAATGAAGCCTGTAATCCTCGGGGAGGATACGCCGGGCTGTCCTGGAGTTATTAGACCAACTGCGAGCTTAGATGTGTAGGGTAATGGGCTTTGCATCAGTTTCCTGTTAACTTCCAAGAGCTGTTAGGATCAGGCACCTAAAACCCGTCGTGGCTGATCACGCAGCCGTTCCTGCTCCCTCTCTGCCGAGTGTTTCTGGGGATTGGCCGTGGTGCTGGGTCTGTGGCGGGGTAGCTCCTGGCAGAGAGCAGGTCCTGGCCTCAGCGCACCTCTGCTGAGGCTGGATGGGGACACGGGGCACTTCTTATCTGAGCCAGTTTCTCTTGGCTTTGTTTTCTGAAGCCCCTGCAGGCAGCCACACAGCAGCCACTCACCCTGAAGCCGCCTTTCCTTTGCCTTCAGCTTGTTTGCAGGTGTTGTCCCGCGGATGGCAGCCATCAGCCTGGGAGGGTTCATCTTCCTGGGGACCTACGAGAAGACGCGCGAGCTGCTGCTCTGACCCAGCTCCTGCCTCTGTCCTGCGAAGAGCCGGAGGAGCCCGGCCGTGAGCGCAGCCCTTCCTCTCCTGCCGCCTCCTCGCCGTGCCCGCAGCAGCTGCCGAGCAGCCCGAGCGCCGCTCTCGCTGTTAGAGAAAAGTAAATCCTCAAATAATCCCATTTCCCAAACGTGAAATTTTCCTGCACGGAAAGTGAGTGAAGTCATCGGGAGAGTCGTGCCAAAAAAAAGTGATGTTTGGGGGGTAAACAGCTAATTACGGTGCCTGAGAAAGGCGTTGGGAGAACTCCTGCAGGGGAAGTGTTCTGCAAACCTCCGGATCACGGGGAGGCTGAAATAAAGCAAGTTTTCATAATTCGGTGGCACCTGCCTCGTAACGCGGGGAGGGTTTTACTGCTGGTGGAAGGGGCCGATAGAGTTACGGCCTGCTGCCCTCCTACAGCACTGAAAGTATTCCGGGTTGGGAGGGCTCTTTGTAAAAGACAATAATCCATTTGTTTCTGATTTGAGCCATATTTGTGAAAGTTTATATTCCTGTTTATACCTACAGGTGCACAGCAAGCATTCCTGCCTGGTCACCAGTGCAGCTTTATTAATTAGACTCACATTTCTCCAGTAAAAGCCTGGGGTTGGATTATTTTACAGCTGTGCCTCCGCAAAGACGTGCAGTTGGGCCTTTTTTAGGTCTTCCTCCCTCAGCAGCTGAAGGAGCAGGAGTTTGGAAATGGTAAAACCCAGGAGGGAGGCTGGGAAGGCAGGGCAGGGGCAGGGAGAGCACCCAAGTTCTCCTGCCGAAATACGGATGGACCCAAAGGGTTCTCGGGGGGCTGCTGGCAAACAGAGGGAACCTCTGGTGCTGCTCTCCTGTTGGGAAGGAGGAGCTGTGGGGCCAGGCTGGTGCTGGGACAAGCTTGGTCAACAGGTGGTGAAATTACCGGGTTAAAATGATCACCAGAACACGGGGAAAAAATGAGCACCCCGGGGTGCTGTAACTTCACCTTAGGGTGTGCTCCTCACTGGGAAGCCGCCCAGGTGTAGGGAGTCTGGGGCCAGTGGAAAATGGGGGCAGGGGCATGGGCAGAGCCTCAGCCCAGAGCATTGGGCAGTGCTTACTGAGGGGGGCTGTTTTATTGCCCTGTCATCCCCTGACACAGCAATCAGGCTTTGAGGAGTCCAAAACTTACAAAATAATTGGCAGATGAGTCAAATGTGCGGAACAAAGGCCGTAATTCTTACAAATTAGCTTCAATTAAAATGGGGAATTTCAACCCAGTCCGATCGTGGCTGGTTGCGTCTCCCAGTTGCCCTGGCACAGCACAGCACGTCCACGGCTGTGTCTTTTATGAAGCTTTATGTAGAGCAGGCCCGATTTTAGGGGCATAGGGGGTGGGGGAGAGATTTATTACCTAGTCTTAAAAGCGAACTCATATTTTCTGTTAAAGCTCTTCAAGCAGCTGAGGGGGCTAGGGCTGCAGTTGGGCTGTTTAATTACTTGAGCTGAAAGTAATCACGCCTCGTAGTCCTCGGGTCCAAATACTGGGTTGTTGTTGTTGTTACTTAATATTTACATAACCAGTTTTGTCATCACCACTTAAAAAAAAAAAAAAAAAAAGTCAAAGTTTTGGCAAACAACAGTGCATGGGGTGGGGGGAGACTGTTGCAATGCTGTTGTATTAAGGTGGTTTGTCTGTGGTAATTTAATAATGGCTGTGCAAATCAGCGTGTGCTCCTGCAAATCAGCGTGTGCTCCTGCTTTAGTTTGCCAAGGTTGAACGCTCAGCAGGTGAGGCAAGGCTCGGATCCCACCTGGACACGCGCCTCTTGCCACACAAAGTGGCGCTGCCACCTGACTGAGACCCAACACCTTCCAGCTGTGCTGCCAAAACCAGGTGCCATACCCAGGCTGGCCTCTCCGACCTGTGCAGCATTTCCAGCAGCCCCCACGCTGCTCCCTCGTCCCTCGCGCTGACGGATTGGCTCTGCACCCCAGCACGGCACCAGGCGAGTGGTGGCGAGGGGCTGGTGTGCACGCAGCTGGCTGAGCCCGCTGCACATGGCACCTTTGGTGATGGGAATAGGGGGGAACTTGGCAAATGCTCCTCGGTGTTTGTTTTCTTTTCCCATCCTGTCTGTTTGCCTTGAGGTTTAGCCACGTTTTGGCAGTTATTTCAAGTTTACTGAAACTTGAAAAATTCATTTTATTTTGTTACTGAGACAATGTGGATAAGAAAACTTGAAGCTCAAGGCACTAGCTTCTTAAAGGCTCTTGCTTTTCCATTTTAAAGTACTTTAATGTGTTAAGGGATTTAGCATAGTCTCAGAAAAGCTGCGTTATATTCAGGGTTAGAATTTGGAGAAGGAAATACGTTATTTTGTAAATAATATACAGAAATTGAGTTGAGATTTTTGCTAGAGCAAAAATTCATGCTTATCTCCAAAGCTGCCTCTGGAATTTCTGTAGAGGGTGGGGTTTGGATTTGAGCAAGCCAGAGGTGTTCAAAACTGCAGCTGACTCTGGGGTTGTCCTGGCCCTGTTTTTTTTACACACTAACCCACCCCCATCTGTTCTGCTCTCGGTGCCAGGAGAAGGGTACTTGCCAGATACTTACGCAGTTGATATCTTAGAAGTGCGTTTCATATGAGTTCTTTATTGTATCTTTCAATGCAGCCCCCAAATTCCACCCCATCCACAAGCCTGACTGCCAGAATCTCACGCTGATCCGCAGTATCTGATGTTAAATTTGGGGATCTAATTTCACAAGCGGATATTCTGGCAGTTACTCTGCATTTTCATTAGAGAAAGACAGAAAAGAGTGTAGCAATGGATTAGAATTTTATTTAATTTTCAACTGAAACTCCCAAAAGCTCACTCAACAAAAAAGCTGTAATATTATAAATGAACCTTTATTAAAGACACTTCAATGCCATTTGTTAGACACTTCAATATCTTACATGTTTGTCAATGTACAACATTGTACCAAATTTTCTAATAAATAAATAACTTTGTACACAAAAGTAATACTTCCTCTTTCACATTGCCTCTTAGAAGCAGCAAATTCACATATTTAGTGGAAGTCATAACGTTAGGCAGTTAACTTTATTTAGAAACATCATTTGCAAATGTTAACGTGGCAAATATGCTTAGTGTCTGCAGTGGTGATGACGCGTCGCCAGCCCAAGGAGGCAGTTGGGTCGGTCTTTTCCCCTCTTCCCGGTCCCACTGTTTTCCCTGTCAGTTGGTTCTTTTAGCCCTTGACTAAAGGGAAAAATGTGCTCGGTTTGTAATTGTCTAACGTCCTCTTCCTTTGCTTGGAGTAGGCTTGGCACTCAACATCGCTAGCCACCTGTCTCAAAGTGCAAATGCGTCAATGGTCAGGACTGGTACAGACAGGTACGTGGCTCAATTACACCTTGCTTCACTAATGGGGGGCTCGGGGGGATAGCTTGGGGCCAGACTGCCCCCAGCTGCTAGGCAAAAGGCAGAGAGGTCCTTCCCTGAAGGGAGGTGGTGGCTTCTTGAGCTAAGGTTGGGCACGAACAGCTTAAAACGAATGGGTGCTGTGCTGGTGCAGGGCAGCGTGCAGCTTCTTGGTGTGGTAGGGCTCAGGCAGATCCAGAAGTAATGAACCTGAACCCCAAATGCAGCATTTCTGCCCCTATTTCTAGCGCTTGTTTTGAGCCACAGCCCTAACAAAGGTGGATTTCCACTAGACTCTGCTTCAGTGGGACTGGCATTTGTGTTGCTCCTAAGGAAAAAAGTAACAACTCCCCAAAAAACCTTTCCCCAAAGTAGTCATCACCAGGGTTAGCAACCGCGTATTAGCAGAACTCAAATTACAAATAGCTGGAAGGGAGTCCTCCATCCACAGGTACCAACAGAAAGCAGCCTTTCCAGGAATAAAAAGCTTTGTAGTGAAGTTAGACGTGACAAAGATCTGTTTCACCAACGTAGGTTTTTCTTTTTCCCCCATTCATGGATGAACTTAAAAGACCCCCAAAACATTTGAGACATTTCCATTTAAACAAGTACTTTCAACCCTAAATACACAGTTTCCCTTCTAAGTGAGGGTATTTCTGCATTGCTTAGCATTGCTGCACGGAGCACCGTAATTCATTTGAGGCGGGTACGTTCACATACAGAGTCTGGCTGCAGCTCAGGGTAACGGTGTCAAACAAGAAAGCCTAATGCTGGGTTGTAGGAAAAAAAGGTAAAAGCATTGTATGAATTCATGGTACAGCTGTTGGCCTAGGTTTTGTTGTCAAAACAGCTGCACGGGTTCAAACTCCCTCCAGAATAGATGTGTTTTTCTTGGGTAGCAAATGCATCGTACTGGCCAAGGTTGTTCCTTCTGCTTCACAGGGCCAGGCCGGCTCCCAAACGCACCTTGTACAGGTGAAGCTGCATCCGTCCGGGGGGAAATGTCTGCACTGGGCTCTGTAGGTGAGCAGGGCTGTAAGAGCACGTGTGGGCAGATAATGCCCTCTGCTAGGAGGCTTTTGTAGGGTGCAATGTCTGGGACCACCCCACAGTTTACTGCATGAATTATTTATTTTGGTAATGGCTGTTCACCAGCCACGATAGCTGGGTAGTTCTGGGGCTCTGCCCTGTTGCTGAATTATTTAGTGCTGCTTGTGTGGTCCACTCTAATGTAGCGCAGTCACAGTTCAAATACTAATTTTTCTGCAATTTTGAAAACTAAGGGAATTTAAGTTCTTCCACAAACAGGAGAAAATCAGGTTGCTATGTAATTTCTCACTGCTTGTTTTTTTTTTCATATAAACTTCATTTGAAACAGTTGCAGATCTCTGTTTAAACGTGTTAAGTGCAATAAATTTCAAAGGGGAAGGAAATTTGTGCTAAGTAACCCAATTGATCCTTGATTTAAAGGAACTTCCATTGAAAAGAGGACAATCCCTTTGGAACAGTCTGGCTTTTTAAAGTTCTGCTTATGCGTTTAAGGCACCAGAATTATTTCTCTCACAAAGTTTAACAGCAACCTGATACTGAAAACAATATTGCCAAAATTGTAAAATTTCACTCAGTTTTCCATGCACTAAAGATTAAAATAGCCTCTGTAAAAGATATATATATATATATTTATATATATATATTTATATATGAAAACTCTTATGTACAATTGTATCAAATACTTTTCTCTTTACACAATAATCCCTTGCATTTATGTGCTTCATATGCAAGTCAACTTTTGAACGCTTCATACTTCTCAGGGAAGTTTTAAACTATGTACAGACAGATGACGCTCGAACAGGAGTTTGTTCCCCATACAAGCTTGTTTCTCATACCTCAGCTGTGTTGCCTTTGACAGGTCATCAGTTCAGGATTTGAGGTAGAAGTAAGTAGCCTATATACTCTGTGCAAAAAATAATAATAATAATAATAGCGTGTTTGTTAATTTGCACATGGCAGTCTGTCCTCTCAGTCTATCGATCTGTTTGGTGGCTTGAACTCAGGAATGGAGTCGCACGCCGTGGGTGCGTAGCCGTTGGACAGGAGAGCCTGTTTCACTTCTGCTTCGCTCTGCAAATCCAGTAGTGTTGGGGAAGCTTCAGGAAGCACGTTCAGTTGCTTTAGTGACCCTCCTGATGGTGAAGCTCTCACCAAATTCAGGTTGTTAAGCTCTGAAGGCTTTGCTACTGATTGTGAAGAGCCTGCGGAAAAGGAAAGAACCAGTGTGGTTAGCTGGTGGTTGGAGCCAGCTGGCTCGGCCTGACTGCGCCTCATAAAACCAACCCTGCCACTGTCATTCGTACTCTCGAGCCAAGTTTAAGAAGCTGATAGAAGTTAAAAAACACAGCTCTGATGTAACCCCAGTGATGCTGTGGAACAGCTGGGGAGAGGAAGACATCCCAGGGGGGCGACGTACCGTGTTTGTCTGCTAGCAGCGGGCTGGTTGTGCTCCCGGGCCCTATCCTGTCGTGGTTGCTGGGGTAGAGGGTCCCGTCCGTTTCCGTCCTCCTGCTGCTGGCGATCCCATTGCACTGCTGCGGGTGGAGAAGGCCGGTGCCTGCAGCCCTCTTCCTGCTCCGCTCCTTGCTGCTCAGTGCGTTGTGGTAGGTGTTATCCAGAGTCTTAAGGCCTTCGGAGTAGTACTCCGGCTCCCTGGGGTAAATGTGGACGTTCATGCTGTCCGTGCTGCCGCTGCAGTCCGCGCACACGACTGGCAGGCCGTAGCCTGTGCGGGAGGAAGGGAGAACAGCAACAAACGGGGGTCAACCAGCTGGAATGTGTCAGCACCGGAGCACACAAATTGCGGAAGGAAAAGGCAACTCTGTTTAGCTCATCTGTCCCTCAGCAGTGTGGGAATCTCTCACTAAATAATATGGACACATCTCGGGTTTTATACAGGGCTAGTAAATACTTGTGGTTTTCGGAACTCGGTAGCTGTCCTATCACAAAAAGTAGTTCCAATTAATGTGTTTATTTTGCAGCTTTTGTTTGGTTGGTTTAATTCCTAAGAGGTGATGACTTTTTTAAATAATTACGTGCTTATCTCTTTTGTAAACTTTCTAGTCAAGGCAGAATTAGAAAGTGAAACTTTTCTATAAGTGTTTTATAATACCAAGTTACCTTTCTTATTTTTGTGCTGCTGCTTTACAGGGATCACTGTCAAAACGTATTGTTATCTCAAGATGCTTTATTACTGCCAGTGGGAATAACAGATGAGCAGAATTCAAAGCAGCAAGATGAAAGGAGCTTCTAAGGTTTGAAAGTTAACTTTCTTAGTGCACTTGACAGCTTTCCATTATTCAACTTCACAGTTTCTCCTGGAGAGAAAATGTGTTTCACTGGCTGTTTTTCTGTGGATACTGCAATACAGGACAAGAACACAAAACTCATCCTAAAAATAGAACCAAGAAATTGGCAAAGAGAAGATAATCAGGTGGAATGCCCAAACCAACATTTAAATTTTTAAAAAAAATTTAAAAAAATGCTGAGCTTTGAAGTTGGCAGCCCCTTTAAAGGTCATGAAAAATTTTAACACCTTCAGTTTGAAAGTGCTTTCAGGACTAGCTCAAATCAAAATACCCATCAGCCAGCTGCAAGCCATGGCTATCACGAGCTTTAGTCTGCCTCTTTCTGATGGTTCCTCAAATTCAAACTATCCAAGTTTGATAGAGGATCAAAGCAAGCAGGAGAAAGTAAATTTAGTGTACTCGCACCTGAGAATCATTCTGGGCTTTTTTTTTTTTCTTCTGAAGGTAACAATTTCTTGTCTTAATGCTGTCTGACTTGGAGGGCTTTCTGATCTGTACAAACATGAAATACCTTTCCAGATTAATGGGTTTTGTACCTGTCTTATCTGGAACAAGCATTCCATCAGCCATGTCTTCAGTTTTCCAAGTGTCTTTATTATAGCCGATACATAGCTTTGGCTGTCTGCAGCCTACAGTGGGAGCTTCAACATCTGGACACCTTCCAGCATCAGTCTGACACATACCTGCAACAAATGAACCATCTGGCTTAGGATTACAACCATCTGCACTCAGCCGAATGGCTGTTAGCCTCATTTCTAACATAAAAACTCCAAAAGGGAGAAAAATAGCAATGGAGGTAATAGATAAGTTTAAGTTAACGTTTAACAGAATAAATGCTGCATAATCGTAGGAGAATCTTAGTGCAGAACACTTACCTTTTCCTCCCTAATGTACTGTGTTTAAATACTGTAACATCCCAGCATTAATTTCTAAGCCCGAAGGCAGGGACAGGCAATGCTAATGTGTTCTCTACTAGAGCTTAACCAGGGGTAGCTCTGGTGCCAAAGAACTAATCCAAAATTAGCAAAAAGGTACTCCTTAGGGCCTGACTGAGCAGTTTCTGAAGCAGTCTCCATGCATAAATGCAGCTATTACTGGGAGAGGGTGGCTTTGTAAAGCCAAAGACAGATCCTTGTTTTGCATAAGTGCAGTAGCTGGAGAATTACACGGTGAAGATCTTTCAGATAACTCGTAACAAGCACTAAGTACTTTGTACTGTGATTTTTCCCTCCTCATATCAAATTCAGATACAGCATTACAGAAGAAATAATTAAACTGGTTCTCACCATTGCTGTCTACATGCCCGTTAGGCTGTTGGTTATCTACTCTGACGACCACTTCCTGCCTGTCAGAAAGAGTCCCTTGTGAAGACAAGTAGCTCGGCACGTCTGGAGGCACAATAGTCTCATCTAGAGCAATGGGAGTAGAGAAATATGAATTCCTAGTAGGACGTAAAGGCTTCTGCTTTCACTGCATCTAAAAGCACATATGCAAGAGGAATTTGGGACCAAATTATTATTATTTAGGACCATGCTGTTTTCCCTAAGTGCAATGAATTAGAGTTGAGCTGCCAAAATACCCCATGCCCCTCAGAGTCCCTGCTCCTGCCTTTTCAAAGCCCGAAGCTGGGAGGTTTAGCGCTGCTAAGCCATTCTGGACGTTTGCATTTGGCATAGTCAGTACGAGGTAGGTTGCAGGGGAGCTGCCTCTTCAGAACATGCAAATCCTTATCCCCAGAAATTCAGAATGGGAGACTGAGGACTTGAATCAAATGAGGCAAAGTCATAAGCAACAGACTTCTGGGGAGCGGGCATTTTGATTCACTTAAGCAGGCCGTCTGAGCCCCCCCTTAGCTACCCTGGGCTTTCCCCACTTCTTATCAGGCGATTTCAGTCATACAAACACCAAAATGCCATACACCTCTGTCATACAAACACCAAATGAAACTCAAATACACCAGGACTGAATAAAAAGGAAGAGAAAATCCCACGTACTTACACATCACACCAGCCACATGGTACCCAATACCTCCTACCTAGCTCATGTCTCCAGAACACCGTGCCACGCTACATCTAAAGCTAGCAGTAACACAGCAAGGCTGCAAAGCCAAGAAGGGAATGGAAACCCTAAGCTGGTTCTGCCATACTTCTGTACAGAAGCTGTATAAAGTTGAGGGCAGGAGAGGTTTTCTTCACTGCACCGTTTACTTTTACTGCACCAAATTATCCCCTTTCAGGCTCAGCAGGAAGCAGTAAACACTGCTTCTTCTTTGCCCAGAAAGTGAGGGATGCCCCTCATCAGCAGGGTTACAACAGCTCTTACAGGCAACATGGAAAAGGGTTTTCCAGCTTCCAAGTCTATTCTTGCCATGTTTTGAATACAAAGCCTTTGAAAATACAGATTCCCAAGAAGACAGGTTCCCAGCATCGTGGGCACAATCCAGACTGTCTCGAGAGTTAGCGTTTATGGTCATGGAACATCAAAAGTAGCAAAGCAAGGGGAAAAAAAAAATACACTTCCAAGTAGAAAAGACCAATCTGGAGAGCCAGCCAAGGCAAGAAACACAGCTCTAAGCATGGTTCAGCAGCAAGCGAATGCTGGTTCCAGCTTTGGTAGCCACGAGAACCACAGAGATAAGCCAATTGCTTTTCCAATGTGATTGTGGCTACCCGACATGCCAGTCTGGCCTCAGTGGGAAGCATGACAAGACAAAAGATTAAGGAAAGCCTCAGCAGGAGAGGCGAGGTACCTGTGTTGGTGACGCTGTACTCTTCGCTCTTCTTCCTGGTTTGGTAGATGATGCAGACCCAGACCAGGGAGGTGAGCACGATGCTGCACACCACAGCGATGGTGATGATGCCCACCGTGGTGCGGTCCTTCCGACAGCCCAGGGACTGTAAGATGCTGACGTGGCTGTGCGCGCGCTCCGTCCCCAAGGTGTTGGACATTTCACAGGTGTATTTCCCTGCGTCTTCCAGGATAACGTTCCTGACGATGAGCAGCTGGTTGCCCGAGGTGAAGTGATGCCTTTCCGTCACCACCAGGGGCTGGTCGCCTTTCAGCCAGGTGATGCGCGGGGGTGGGCTCCCCGTGGCTTTGCACTGGAGAGCCACGGTCTCACCTACAGACACCACGTGGTCCTCCAGCGGGTGGATCAAAGACGGTGTCTCTGCAGGGAATAAATGCCAAAATTAATTATTGTGGTGGGACAATTTCTTTTAACAGTACTGAACACAACTGGTGTTTCTGCAGACAAATACACAGCAATGCGCTGTGTGGCCATGGCCCAGGAGCACACCACGACAGGTCACAACCAAATCACAACCAAAGCCTTCTCTTAACCAGCTGGCGTTGGTCTTCCCAGCAAAGAAACGCCCCAGGATCAGGGGCAATGGCTGACACATGAATAATCTGGTAGGGCCTGAGAGGAGGAGTGCAATTTCCTCTTGAAGTAATTTTCCCAGCCAGGAAATAGCGTGGTTAGAGGGGCTTCCCTGGCACAAGAGGAAATGTGACTCAAAGCTCCTTTTTTAATTAGTGGGTATTTTTCATTAGTTAACTACAGTGTAAAAGGATGAAATAAGATTAACACAGAGTAAGTACCGCCTCTGTCCCATTTCTGTGCCTGCAACTGCCAGAGAGCCTGGACTGCAATCCCTTCCCGTTCCCACTTGGTCCCTCAGGGGCACTAAGACATCTTACCCAGGACAGTCAGGGTGGCGTTGGCCAGCACAGACCCCGCGGGGTTCTGAGCTGTGCAGCTGTAGACGCCCATGTCTTCGATCTTCACATCGGTGATGAAGAAGACGTCATCGTCGGGCATGACGTGCATGCGGCGCTCCCGGGCGGCGGGGAAGTCGGTGCCCCCATCTTTCTGCCAGGCAATCTGCGGGGTGGGGTCTCCTTCAGCCGCACACTCCAGCCGCGCCGTCGTCCCTGTCCGGCTGGTGATGTCGTGGGGAGTTTTGATAAAGGAGGGCAGCACTGGGGGAAGAAAAACAAGAAAAGAGGTGAGCAGCTCCCTGGGGAATGCGCCGTCTTCCAAGCAGTTCAAACTGCTTTCCTTCCTAGGCAGGACATGGACGTGGGTGGACATCTCAGCTGCTGAGGGCTAACCCCACATTTCTACAGCACGTACCTGGCCGAGGTGCCCCCACACAGCATCGTTAGAGCTGGGATCAGAACTGCTTTTCTTCTGTAATTAACCTGAACCAAACCCCACTATCCCTCCTACAGAGAGCTTTCAATCACTATCATCGCTCTTCTTTCTATCCTTTTTCATTCCCATGGGCAAAGACTCTTTTGGAACAGCCACAGACAGGTGACTAACGCCACTGAGAGTGTGCAGAAGTGCCTGGCTGCATGGCAGCCGTCACAAGCCCAGCACGTGCACCTCACACAGCATTTCTCAGCACCCAGCGATGCAAGCAGCTGGTGTGAACCGGCTGGGAGCTTCTCACCAGCAGGAATGGGCCCTCAGGAGTAACTGAGGGTTACAGCCAGCCAAAAGCGGGCCCCAGAGAACTGAACCACCTCAGGGTGAGGGCGGGAACCAGAAAGCAGCTTTCTACTCACCATTAACAGTGAGCCGGGCCTTGCTGGAGTAGGTGGAGCCGAAGTGGTTGGTGATGATGCACTGGTAGCGGCCTTCGTGGGCGAAGGTGACGTGGCGGAGGTGCAGGATGGTGGTGTACTCCATCACCTCCCCGTCCTTCGCCCGCACGTGGGCAAAGTTCTCAATCTCGGCGTTGTGCAGCATCTCGTTGTCCTTCTTCCACGCAAACATCATGGGGGAGCTGCTGCTGCTGGCAGCCGAGCAAGTGAAGCGGATGTCCTTGCCGAGGACTGCCACCGTTGTCTCGGGCTGGATGATGATCTGAGGCTTGGGGAAATCATCTGAGGGACAAGAGCAAGCATGGTTAGTGCTGGGCTGCGAGGGCAGACTGGGACAGAGAGAGATGCAACAGAAAACGAGTGTGGAAGTGAAAGACATTACTGCACATCTGTCTGTACATCCACTGTTGTCTACACCAGAAAAACTGCTTGCTCTTGCACAGCTCCACCTTCGGGACAGCGCAGAGGTGCCGTGCACAGCTCCAGGACTCTGCTCCTCTGGTTTCTTCTGAGATCAGCGGAGTCAGGCAGTCGCTCAGAGGCCTGAAGCACCCCGGAAGGTGCCCAGCTCTCCTCACCACTGAGGCTGAACCTCAAAAAGGTCTGCGCTAGCACAAAGCAGGAGGAGAGAGCAGGGGGGCAGCTAAAGCACAGGGCTGCAAATGCCACCTCTGTGGATCAGGCTCGGGAGCCTGGTTTAGGATAACTGCAGCCTGCACTCAAAACAGAAGCAGCTGTATTCGCCTGTCACCCGTCCAGGGTGGAAAGCTTTGTACACTCTTGCTCTGCCCTGAAGACTGTTGGTTTTAGCAGGGTTCCAAGCAGATTCATTTATTAGATTTCTACAAATGGTGTAATTTAATATTTGACTAAGGTTTAATTAAGCAGCCAGGCCTCTGGAACCAGGAATACTAGTGTGCCTGGAGGCCTTGGAGAAGCAAAACTGTCTTCACTTTGTGATGTTGCTGTGGAGATGGAGCCTTCGTGATCGTGTCTTCCCCGCGAATGCAGCAAGCCTCCCGGTCTCGCTCTGACAGAGGCCATACATCAGCCCTAGCACTCAGACCTGAGGGACGTGGGACAGCAGCTGGAACAAAGCTTTCGCTCAGTTTTTAATGCAAGTCACGTGCTGAGCTGAGCTCAGTGGTGTGTGCAGAAGCTCAGTTCTCCATCCAGCAGCCATGTGCAGCCCCACCTAGGAGCCACGATGCTTGGCACCACTGAGCTGGGACTGGCTCCCAAAACCAGGTGTTTATGTAGGCGAACACCGTTTAGATGAAAAAACAGCAGCAGAAGCAAAAAGAAGATTATAACGCAACTGTTAGCGGTCGGTGGGTTATGTGTGACACCTTCCTGGACCAAGAAAAGGAGCTGTAATGGATGGATTCTGCTCTTTTTAAGCCTTCGTTCATGTTTCCAAGAGGGAGGAAAGATGAGCGAGGAACACAGGGCTACACAACAAGCTCAAAGCGCTGCCGCAGGAATAAAATGATAGCTGCAGTCTTGGTAATATCAACCCAAGAGGACTGTGCAGCTGTGCTGCCCCATTCAGAACTGGAACAAGCATTTGTCCCTTTTGATTTAATACTCAGGGAGCTCCGTACGGAATACACTACATGCAAGCAATGCGCTGTGTGGTTTTGGTGGGAAATAAATTGTAGCCAATGACAAATTTTTAAAATGCAGGCTTGGGCTTCCTTTGATCCCATTGAATAACAAAACAAAACAGAAACCCTCTCGTAATAACATGCTAGTAGTCAAAGAAAATGTTTCCCAAGTGAGTTCTGCCCTTCATACAACCTCAAAACACACAGGCAAGACTTACCACACACAAAACTTTCTGGCAGGACGGCAAAAATGCTCTTGCTCTTCAGTGACTCAGGATGGGCGCAGGTGGCCACCACGAAGGATTGCAGCTCCTTCTCCGCTAACCACGGGGGCAACCACTTCAGCTGGCAGTCGCAGAGGAAGCTGTCGCTGTTTATGTGGCTGCAGGGGAACAAAACCAACACGAGCCTGCTGTGACTCCTGCGTGGAGAGAAGGCTGCAAAGCTCCCGGCCCTTTCATGTTGGTCACATTCCTCCCATCCCCTCAGCAGGGGTGGAAGGAAAAAAAGGAGTGCAGGGCTGTCCTCAAGGCACTAATGAAGCAAAATACAGCACACATTTAAGCAGCGTTTCATCTCTGCATACAGCGCCCCAGTCCTGTGCCCCCTGGTGCCTTATAATTATTATCCACTTTCAGAGTGGTCCCCAGCAGCAGGCAGTGGCCAGTTGGGAAACAAACAGTACAAAACCATTTCTCAGCACCCCAACAGTAACTCAGCAGCTTCTGTTAAAAAAAAAATAAATGGGAAAAAGATGCAAATGAAGGGGAGCTTCATTTCTGAAGCTTCTTTTTAATTGTGGCTCAGCATAGCTCTGAGGGTAGTGGAGAGCTGCATGTTTACATCAACAGGGAATTCAGAGTGGTCTGGTTTGGTCCAAGATCCTAGGAAAAGCCAGGCTGATCCCTCACACCAAATGCACAGGGTGCCCCAGAGTCTTGCAGAGAAATTGCCCTACAGTGCTGCAGGTTGTGCATAGCAGAGAAGCAACAGCACAGCAGAATCCCAACTGCAGCACTGTGTGGTAGGAAGGTGTAAATCTCCTCCCGTTTTTATACCTGAAAACCTTTGGAAATCCTGAAGAAACTAGCCCTGAAAAGTGAAAAGGAAGAAATGGACTGGAGAGGGATGGAATGAGGGAGCACAGGGATTTGCTCTTTCAAACTTGTCTGCTTTGCTGGCCTAGACAGATGTGCTTCCCCTAAAATAGGTGATGGCATAAACACTGCTGGCGAGCTGGGAGAGGTCAGAGAGACCCTTAGTATTTAAGATTTTAATAAAACGTATTCTGCACTTGTATGTCATCTCTGAAAGCCACCTTTGCTAAGACATAAAGGCTCCTTCACAATATCTGGCATCCCACAAGCTCTTCTCTAATCAGATCAGATTTTCTCCTCAGTTTTGTTTCAACGATGCAATAGATGCAGTAGATAAAGTGGTCAAAGAGGCAGCGAGCGTGCAACGTTTGTCTTACTCCACAGTCACAGGTACTCACTGTCCTTGCTAGCATCACCTGATTCCCATTTTTGAAGTCAGGAAGAAGATCCTGAACCTGCCCGAGTACCAAAGAAGTGACTCCTTGTTCCACAGACTTTGCACTACTCCAGAGTGCAGCAAATGCACTGACGTGGATTAAATATTTATAGAGAAGAGGAGGAAAGGAAACCAGGCAAGACTGGAAACAGTGTCTGATAACAGCACGGAGCCCAGGCTGGAGCACAAGCAGCAGCTCTGATAACACATCCGTATTTTTACACCAGAAGGCTGGATGACAAGCGGATTCAGCTCAAATGGTGCTTATCACTGAAATGTCAGTGCTGTACGCGGACCCTAAACATAGGCACGGCAGAGGAGCAGATGGGCCACTGGGATTAAAGCTGTGACGGCGTGAGGAGGAGAGATGGCAACAGGACCAGGGCTGGACTTCCTGAGCGGAGATGAATAATTGCACAGATGCGAACCTGCTGGAGGAACCTGTCTCGATGATCTAATTTCACTCACTATTAAATGCAAGATGTTCCCATGACAGCTCCTCGTGTGTAAAAATACCCCGCCGAGGAGGACAGCGGGAGGAGGATATAAATGAGTGGTAATGTGAATAACACCCCCTTGCAAACAACGTGCTACTTCTCACGTCCAGGGCAAGAAAAATCCATGCCTCCTTAATGGTGTGCACAGCACAATTACTTACAGCTGCCGCAGGCTCTTCATCTTAGCAAAAGCGTCTGCTTGAATGGAGCGGATGGCGTTATCTCCAAGGTTCCTGCAGAACACAAACAGAGGTGGTTTGAGCAAAAGGGATGTGACAAAATCTCTCCGTATTTAAGCAAGGACTGGCAGCAGGAGGTGAGGTGGCGGCTCCTCGTTAGGACAGCACGCACTCACAGCTCACAGAAACAGCTTTCCACAAAGCGTTTTAATATTGAACAAGTATTGCTGAGCAATAGTAAGGAAGCAAAAACCTCAGGAATAAATCGCTACGTCAGTCCATAGCCCACCTGCTCACTACCCTTTCTCAGTCTCAGCTACCTCCATCACCCGGGGCTCAGAAATTCCTCAGCCCTCTCAATAACCAAAGATAGTCAGGAATGTTGAATCCCAGGCCAGACCTTCAGCAAACGTAAAGAAAGCCAATACTTGCACAAAACGGCATCTGAGAAGTTATTTGAAAGTGACTTTGAGAGGATATTAGAGTGCTTGAAAAACACTGCAATGTTTCCACAGGAAGGTATTCTTAAAAGCTTCCCTCGCAACTGTCGCTAATTAAAAAAAAATCCCTTGTCCTCTGAAGGAGGATAGTGTCAGATTTAGGGTGAAGTGCGGGACAGACAAATGCCAGCACTGCTTGCAGAAGAAATCTCAGCACGGTGTTAGTAAGGGACCCTTTATTGGGGGTGGTGCCCCCCAGTCACAGTCCTCACCCCTCAATATGCTCTCAGTGGCCACATCATTTCGTAGGATCAGTGGCCAATGAGACATCCAGAGCAGAATCTCACGTACTCTGACTTGCCTTAGTTCAGAAAGGAAGCTATTCATGAATCGCTGCTGGAGTCATCAGCCTTGGGACAGAAAAAATATTACACAGCAGCAGCCAAAATGCACTTCTTGCAAACCGCTCTTAGGCAGCGGAGCTGGACGGGGATGTTTGGTGCCTGTATCACAGGCGCTCCTTTGCCAGCCTCCAGATTTAGGAGGAAGTCTGGGCAGGGGAAGAGGAGGGAGCCCTACATCTGAAAGCGCCAATTTTCATCGCTAACTGCCTGCAAAGAAGCAATGTGCAAGGCGATATTTATCCAAGAACAAATCAAAAAATTAAGAGCATGCAGATTTGCCATATGTTCTATAACTTTGTTCCTGGCACAAAAAAAGGCCAAAGTTGAGGCGGACTTATAATGAGAAGGAAGCAGGTGGCCCCCACAAATGGACTGGCTTCTCAGTTTACAAAGACGCTATTAAATTGCTAGCAGATCTCTCAAGCAGCTACTTTTGGCAGCCCCCCCTTCCCCAAATCCAAGGCATGGTGGGTTACTCACAGGTGCTCCAGGGCCTCCAACCCTGAGAACGCTTTCTTGGCCACCGACTTGATCTTGTTTCCAAACAGAGTTCTGCAGTTTCCAAACATCCAGTGCCAGATAAACAGAAAGCAAACGGGGAGAGGGAGGCAGAAAAAGAAGGAACACAATTAGTGGGGCTTTATCTGATGGACGTGCTCGGTGCAAGTCCCAGGAAATCTGAACTGCGTGCAGATTAAGAGGGCTGCAGTGCACTCGCTTTCCCGCTCCTGAAATTAAATCCTTTTATCTGTATTCGAATTTAATAGTGATGACAGCACAAAAGGGAATGTGCCGTATCACGGAAAGAGGCAGCTTTGCTCCCGTGCTTGGAAACCAGCTCGCAGAGTAACACAAGGTCCCTCCAGTCTTTGAAGGCTGGCTGCGGACAGGATTAATGCAATGCCAGTGTAACAGGATTTGGGACTCTCCCTGCACCACTTTTCATTTCTGACTTCTTCCCAGGCAGTAAAGAGCAGCGATCTGTTCGCTGCAGCTCGGCCTGATCGGGTATCCGCATCCAGGGGCTGCCTCTGGGCTGCGTGCTCACAGCACCTCGCCCACGGGAGCGCCGACTTCCTTCCTTGGCCTCTTACAAACACAACATTTTACACAATAAATAAGAGCAGCGTGATGAGTTTGAGGGCCAAAGGGAAGAAGAGAAAAGGCAATAATGCACAGACAGCCCTGAGCTGAGGAGCAAGCCTGCCTCCATCTGTGGCCGTGGAGCCTTCCTCCCCACCGGCAGAGGCAGCTGCAGGCAGCCCAGCCCAGCCCAGCCCAGCTGCTGCTGGCAGAGGTACAGGGCTCTGTAAATATTGACCGGTGCTGACTGCTCAGGGGCAGGGTTCATGCAAAATGGATGAGCCCCTCAACTGTTTAAAAAAAAACAACATCCACCGATGTCGTTAATTAGGAAATTCTTTCCTTCCCCCAGCTCTCTCTGTGTGAGGTTTGTCTTCCAGGTGCATCTTTTACATCTTTTATCCCCCCCAACTTGCTCCAGCACAAGTCACTGCTGACAGCTCTGGTTAAAGGACTGCCACGTCAGGTGCTCTGCTGGGTTGGGTTTTCCTGCAAGATTCTTCCCTCAGACACAGGCTGCCACCTACGTGCTAATGAGGCTCCAGAACTGTGCTCACTGCACTGCTCGCTACCAGCTGTGGAAAGGAGGCTGGGGTATGAGATGAAACGTGTGGCCATTATCTGAGCTCATCCATTTGCAGGAGCTTCTTAGGGCTCTCCACAAAGCACCATCCGAGTGGCAGGACAAGCTGGTGGCTTGCCACTGCCACCCAGAACGAACAGCTTCTGTGCCACACCGAGCAGAAGGAAAAATGGGGCTCAGCAAGGCTCCCGAGAGCTGTAACCTGCTCTAGGAGCAGTCTTGTTCTAAATACCTGGAGAGCTGTCCTGAGCATCCTCTTACAGCTCCAAAACCAGCGTATCAGAGCTTCTCCTTACTGCATTTTACACTACATCAGTGTATAAAGCAACAGCTGTATACAAGCTACATACACAAGCTTTATACAACACCCCAAGCAGCAAGGGCTGTCTGCAGGCACGTGTACCATCAGCTGGTAAAAGGTACCTTGTCTTAATGCAGGCTCTGAGAAGCCCATTAGAACGGTTAATACGGTAACTCACTCACTGTATGCACACAGGCCACATGGCAGCAGCCAGACAAACTCATTTATGAACCATAACCCTGAACGAGCGCTGTGCTGGGTTTGGATTTGATAACTGGAGATTTCTGCGTGTGGTTTACAGCAGATCTTGAACTCTGAAAATCTGAGATACTGATTCTGTCAATTTACCCATCCGGGCAGAGGCAAGCAGGGACCCTGGGGGGTGAATACACCCACCTCTGCGCTGCTTGTGATGGTGCATGCGGTTTTATGGTTACATCCATAGGAAATACTCAACACACTGGGAATGAAGCCGTGCTCCAGCCAACTCATGAAAGCCACGATGCCTTTCAGTCCTCAGACAGCCCCTTCTCTGACTCGGGGGCATGCTCTGAACCCAGCAGCCCCCTTCAGAGGGAGGCGCACACGGAGCCACGCAGCTCCGCACCCAGCGCCTCTGCAGCCCAACCGCGCTCCGCAGTGCTGGGCACAAGCGAGCTCTCCCGGTGACTGCACGAGTGTAACCGCACGCCCGGCACGCAGTTCATTAGGAAGCAGCATTTTCTTCCCCCAGCCAGTTCTGCACCTGCAGGAAGACCTCGGTCACTGAGTGAGCCGTCAAGAAAGCGGGTGCGTTGGGCAGCTTGAATAATTAGGGAGCGCGGCGCTCCCCGGCGAGCCCACCGATGCTTTTTACGCTTCGGTGCTTCTTTGACTCTCCCTTTCTTGCAGAAATGTTTTAATTTAGGCCTGTGCTCTCCAGCCTGGAGAGCTTCATATATAATTCAGAGAAGGCTAAAGTGGCTGCCCTCCCCACCTCTCAGTTTAACACCTTCATTTCAGCGAACAGCCCTCTCCTGGCTAAATCCTTTCAAAGGCTAATCTGTGCCAGATCAAAGGGGAGCAGCTTTTAAGGCAATCTCCACAGAGCTGAGGTGATTATTAATTCATTGGAAGGTCTCCTCTGAAGTGCCCATTTATTTTTTGTATGCTAATGCATTTAAAGCCTATTGACAGTTTAAACACAGGCTTTAAATCAGGCAGTGAAACCTCTGTAGAGGCTGATATTTTACTTTATTTAAGAAAAAAAAAAATCCCTGCAAGAATAACACTCATTTCAGTCTTAGAAGAAATTACATGCTTGGGATTTAAGTGCTGATGAGCTGGAGCAGAGCTGTGCAGATCCCTCTAAGAGTGAACACCCCCAAGTCTCCAGAATGCTCCGGAATGCACTAATCTCATATTCTGAGGGGTTTCCAGCCCTACAGTGACCATGAATGACTCCAGCGACTTCTCTGCTCCTCTCTCCATCCTATGGCAAGAAAACCGGCCACCTTCTGAAGCTGCTGCTGTGCTGGCTGCTGTCAGACAGGCCACAGCTCACAGGGATCGAGAGCTGCCCTGCCCCGAGCCCCACGCACCCACCCCGCACAGCCCTGCGGGCTCCTTCCCTCCTCCCGCACCTCCTGGCCTCTGCCTGACCCCCCACTCATTCCTCCTGCTTGCTCTCCCTTGTCGAAGCAGCACAACTTTCAGATTCAGTCCTTCAGCCTGCAATTCCCTCTGGACAAGGCCTCTGCTCCCACTGCCCCTCCGGCCATTCTTACTGGTTTCATCAGAAGCACCAAAACTTCGGCAGCGTCAGCCAAGCCACCTCCCCCCCCACCACATCTGCCGCCTCTGCCTTTTTTCTGGCAGCTCGTGGGAATATCTCCTGACTCCACACGCAGTGATTCCTGCTGCCCGCTCTCCCTCCCACACATCTCTCACCTCTCTGCCTGCCTCCCCCTGTCCTCGGCTCCTTCCCCACCTTTTGCCTCGCTTTACTTGTAGCTACAGCTTGGTTCCCCTCTCCTTGGATCCAGTGACTCCCCTCAGCAACGATCCAATGCCATCTACGTCTGTGCCTTCCATTTTTCCTCCTCCATCTCAGCGTCACATCCCCACCAGCCCTGCCACGGCTCTTCCCACTCCCCCAGGAGGCTGTAATGAGAACAGGACAATATACCGCCCGCCAGGATTCATTCTAGCCATCTGCTCTCCATCGAGGTACTTTTACTGCACCTCTAGCTGTGCCATCGCAGCATCAGAGACAGCGTGATGGGGGGGTGCTGAGAACTTAAACAAAGGCAAGAGGTAATGATTAGAAGGGCTCTTGATTTGTCACAAGCCATCAGAGACTTCCCTGACAGCGCTGATTTATATAACCGATTTCAAATGGAACACGAACAAGTACAGAGCAATGTGAAAATACTTGCGAGGGCCAAGCAAGCAATAAACATTTGCAAGGCGCATGCTTGCCTTAGGTTTCTTTTTATCTCTTTAAGAGTCTATGCCCCATGGTGCCTTTTATTGTCACTGCACATGGAAGCAAGCCCAAAAGATCATTCTCAGACAGAGTATCCCACAGAAACGAATCCTGCTTCAACCCTCTGTTGTAACAGGAAATGGTAGGATTTTTCTCTTCTGTTTATTGTTACTCGCTGCATCAATCACTGCTTCGCTGAAGATTGCAAGGGGTCTTTTGTTGCTATCTGCTTTTGGAAGCAAAGACCAGTTGTGCTCAATCTCGTATCTGAAAGGAACTGAAGTTACTCTCCCTGGTGTTTCCTCACTGCAGCATCCAACACCGTAAGCGATGGTCACTGCCTAGGATCGCCTCCTGCCTGCTTAGAAACACGAGTGCTTGATAACCCCATCTGTGCTCCTGCAGGGAGCCTGCAAAACCACCACGTCTCAGATTTTCTGTTGATTTCTAACTTGTTCCAAGGGAAGGAAGACTGCAGAGGGGAAAGACCCGACCCACACAGGCACACAACTGTTTTGCACGACTTCAGAACCAGGGATACTCACAGCTTGCTCAGGTTTTCTAGGCCTGTGAAGGCTCCGTTGGTATCTTCTATCGTGCCTGAGATGTCGTTGTGGTCCAGTTCCCTGGGGAGAGGACAAGAGAAAGCTCATAATCAGTGTCTAAATCCCAGGGTCATCATTCAAAACAAACAGAAACTTTGAGAATGGCAAAGAGCGAGCTTCCCATTTCCTCGTGACACTTAGCAGAAAAAGCTGAGTCCCACAGCAAAAACATCCGAACTGCTTTTCCTGCACTGCCCCATGTTGAGTTGATGTATTCTAAAACTTTTTTTCTAGCTGAAACCCTCTGTTTCTGAGGCAACAGTAGCTGATAGCTACTGCTTAAAACATGTAGGTTTTAGACCTTCTCTGTATTTCTAAACAGGAGGAAAAAGAGCTCGAAGTCCCCAAAGTAAACTGAAAGAACTGAAGGGAACTGGTAGGTAAGATGAGGTGAGGAGGGACCTACATCAGCATCTAAGTCTCTGATGGTGAAGTTTCACTGCACACAGATGGTGCCCACTGAAGGCAAATGATTTCTTCATTTTCTCACTCAATTCAAATTCCACCAGGATAGAGGCCACATTAAACCTGAACAACAAAGGTTTAACAGCTGTCCCTAAATGCTACCATCATAAATTGATAAATTTGGCTATTCCTGTCTACAGTTATTTGTCTACAGCCATATCTTAGGAAGATGACTTGGTTTATTTTCTATGAAACTGCATTTTTTTTCTGGCAATGAACTTGAAAGCTCAACAAAGGAAAACCCTACCACTATTGCACAAGCCTAACTCTGTATAACTGTTAAAAAAAAAAAAAAGAGCAAGAATTCCTTTTTCAGAGTTCGCTTCTTTTGGCTTTCAAATCCACCATCAATTATGAAAGTCAAAGGGGTCTGAAGAAAAACAAGCACACAGAACAAACAAAAAGATCCACAAAAGCTGTTTAAACAGTCTGTTTAAAAATCCTTCCCCCCTGCGCTTTGGTTCCAGCTAGAAATGAGTACCCAGCAACACAGACAGAAATTTATCATTTCTAATGGTAAGTAAAAAGAAAGGAAAAAATAAATAGGCTTTGTTGGTTTTGTTACATCATTCAGATTTAAAACCTAGCAAAAACCAACAACAAAGCAAAATCATCCAGATAACCCCCTGAACCCTCAGGTACTCTTTTCGCACCTTTTGAAGATTATTATCAGAACAATCCCAGTTTAAACATACCAAAACAAAAAAAAATCTAAAACAAAGCCCCCTGTATTTCTTAAAATGCCAGGCACAGGGATCACAGTACAACTTCTGGGCTATGATGCACACAATAAGACACATGAAGAGAACAATAATAATCCTGAACTACCCCTGCAGTTTCAGTATTCACGTGCCTTTCCTCAGTGGGGATGGGGCTGAGCTTTTTGCCCTCAGTACCTAAGCTGGCTGCGGTCTTTCTCAGCCTTGCTGTGTGAACTGAAGATGTGAAAGGCGATGGCCAAAAGCCACAAATCCTCTTTCTCAGCTGCCTTCAGCATGCGACCTGACTGCCGTGGCCCTGGGGAACACTCGCCTTAGCCAGCATTATTACGGATGTCAGGGTGATCTGTGGGTACGTCTATGCCAAGAGGATGGAGAAAAACCCAACGCCCCAGTGGGGTCTGGGCACAAAGAATGCTGTGGTGGCAGAAGAGACAATGCCAGGAGAGCTGGTTTGATGTGCTGACAGTTACCGTGCTATCTAAGAGGGGTGAGAGCAAATATATCCTCCCAGAGCTAAGTTTCTACCCTTCCCCTATGGTTGCCAAGCCCATGCCAGTTGTTCTGTTTGTCTGTTTTTTAAGGAAAAAATCCCTTCTCAGACATTTGTCCTGCTCAGTTCCACCACTGGCTACTGGTCTTTGGACCAGCGAAGCCTTTCCCATGGCAAAGGCAGACAAGTGGGAACAGCCCGCAGGAACCCTCTGACATGCACTTTTATTAATTGACTGCCACACATTGTGTTTTCTTGAAAAAGGAAAAGAAAACGGTATTGCTTGTTCATCCAGAGGCAGCTCAAAGGTTTAGTGTTAGAAAGGAGGAAAAAAACCTTCCCAACAAATGGGTGAAAATAAAGAGAAAGAAAAAAAAAAGAGTGGGGTACTTTGGCCTGGCTCTCTTTGTATTCAAACTCCTCTCCCAGCCCCTGTTGCCAATTTCCTATTCTTTCTGGCTGGCTGAGCTTGAATGCTCGCAGCCTTGTTAATCATTGTGCTCTGAGGTCTCTAGGCCTGACCTCTATTTGAATAGCTCCACATTTCAGCAGTTTCACACCCACCAAAGGCTCCCCAACAATGGGCCATAATTAAAGCATGCTCGGGTCTTTTTCACCAGGTGCAGGACCCAATGGGCCTTTCTCTTTATTAAATTAGAGCTCGCTCACACACTCCCTTCTCCTCCTCCCCCCTCAGCCCTGAACATAAAAGAGGCTCCACATTCACTGCCGAGCAAAGGGACCGGCCAGCTCCCCTTCCCCTCCATTTTTCTTTGGAAACCTTTAGTTCCGGTCTTGACAGCTGCCTCCAAGAAGGCCCTTTCTGAATGCCCAGTGGCTGAAAGGCTTTGGCTTAAGTTTAAAAAAAAAAAAAAAAAAGGCGGGGGGCGGACACAAACAAAACCCAAACTCACTTTCCAGTCACTTCCTCCACTGTGAACTTCAATAAAGGGAAGAGTGGGATGCGAGAAGTACTGTAAAGAGGGGAGATCTCTCTGTTCCCATTTCCTTTTCATTACCCAGACCATAATGGGCTTCTGAAGAGGAATAAAGGTATCAAAGTGTGTTTTCTTCTTTTTGAAGGAAGAATTAAATCAGCCTGCTGAACTCAACCAGTCTGGAAGCTTGGCCAGTGCTGTAACTCGGGTGCTGGGAACTTGGTGGGGTTTCAGGTGAAGGCGCCGAGCGGGCAGCCTCTGGAGAGGGGAGGGGAGCAGCCAGGAGCTCCTACGGCAGCTTTTGGGGCTCCCTAATTCGAAAGCACCCTACAACAGTGAGTAGTCCAGTTGCAATTTACTACTCTTAATTAAAAAATAGAAGTTCATTGAATTTGAATAATGGGTAAACACAACAGCTGCTCAAGACAACGGAGCTGCGTGTAGGGGAGTTTGCAGCTGAGAAACAGGCACCCAAAGCAAAGGAGAAGAGTTTGGCAGAACATAAACTGTAGAGGGAAGGTGGGTATTGCGTTATCTGACAAGCTGAGAGCAACTTACAGGACGCGCAGGTTTTTCAGTCCCTTGAAGGCACCTTCTGCAATATGATTGATGGAGTTGTGGCTCAATCGTAGTACGTGCAGTCCCCCGAGGTCTGCCAAGCTTCCCTCGTCCAGCCTGGTTAGGTTGTTGTAAGAGAGTATTCTGAGGAGAAAAACAACAGCCCCGTCAGCCCAACCAGCTGTTTCCAAACTCCTCTGCACCAGCCAGTGCCTGCCTCCCACAACACTCTTACGAGAGGCGATGTATACGGGGAGGGTACATAACAACCTGATTAGGAAATAACACTGCAGCCTGCAAATATTCCCCAATGATACCATGGGGCAGGAGGCATTTGGCACCCGCTTATAGGGAAGTCTTACGAGCATGAGTTGGAGGGAGGGAAGGAGGGAAGCTCCTCCAGAAGTGAATCAGAGCAACAGCCTAACACAGATGCTGTTATGCTGGGGAGAAGCTACTCTTTCTCCATGGACTGCATGGTGACGTTAGGGCCCGGCAGCAGCACCCCTCCTCAGCCCCCTGATATATAGGACAGGTTTAATTAGCCCCATAGCACTGAGATATCAGCAAGGGATATTAGTCCTGGTCATGTTCACTCCTCACTCCTGCTTGGACACCCTCTGAGGCTTACAGGAAAAAGCAGTCCCCGTCTTCCCTCTGCCCTGCGAGGTGGGGAGTGCTGCCAGACTGAAAGATTTTGAAGTTCGCATGCACCCTGGGCAGGGTTCAGACCTGAGTACTCAGGAGGTGCCTTATCGGTCCGCACTTGTGCATCGCCAGCCCCAGGCACCTGGGCGTGGGTGTCTCCACCAGAGTCTAGAGCCAAAAGCATTTCACCACAAGGCAATTGAATGCTTGCTTTCATCCACAGGAAGGAGGTATCTATCCACCGTACAGCAGCCGCCTTCCCTCCCGCTCCCCTCTGTCAGGGAGCGTACAGTCTGCCTGAAATCATCGCCACTTACGAGTGCCTAATCTTGGAGGGTTGCTTCTTTCAGCCATCTCTTCCCATTGGTTTTATTCTGTTGGTTTTTGTTTTCAGTGCTCCTCTTGTTGCAGTTTGGAAGCTGGTAGGAGAAAGCTGATTTTCTCTCCCAGCCAAGGCGCAGATGAGGCTTCTGAGACTGGATGCTGAGAGTAGGGCATGGGAAGCTCCCTGCTACTGCACACCCCTCACACAATAAATGAGGGGGAAAGCCACGGGCAAAGTCACCGGTCAGTGATCCTCAGCCTGGAGCACTCACCCACAGCTCCTGGTGCCCTGCACGAGTGTCACCAGCTCTAAGTTGCCTACAGGGCAGGGGTTATAAAGCTATCATTCAGATACATCCTGCCTCTCGTGTTTTTTCTCAAATGTCTCTCTCTACATAGGGCAGATACATATTTTAGAAAATACCTTGGTGACCTGGGAGCACAAGTCCTTTCAGAAGCTGTGAAGCACCAGACAGCTAACTTCAAAAAGTGGGGTTGTGCTGCTTTGTATAAGCACTGAAATCCTTTATTATACAAGCAACAAGAAAAAATTGAGTTCCAAACCTCCAAATTCCTTTTCTAGTCCTTTCTGTTAGTAACTCTGCTTAAAAATGTGTCTAGGGCTTGCATGAAAGTCACTGCAAAGCCAAAACCTAAGTCAAAACAGACACATACTCCTAAGCACTGCGACTGTCATTTACTTGGCAAAGGAGCTGTCTATCTTTTAGCTGTGTGAGTGGGCAGAGGGCAAGCTTTGGAAAAAATCAGCAAAGATTAATGAGTTTGAGGAAGGTATGGGACAACATATTTTCATTCCTAAAGAAGTTGTAGTGTTAGTTATGAAGAACTGGCATCTGGTCAAAATTATGTCCTCACCTGCGATTAAAGAATTTGGCTTAAAAAAAAGAAGCGTTCAAAAGTAATTCTAAACCTGGCTGAGGAAAAAAAAATAGCTCCTTTTGATTCTACACAGAAGGGTTCCTGCTACAACTGGTGAAAGCATGTTCCCATCCGTTCCTCCTGACGTCACCAGGACGGATGGACAGCAGCAGCCTTCAGCGTCTGTCTCAGTGGCTGTAACCAGCTGGGAGGTTTCAGGGGCTGAAGCACCTGGCAGCAGCTTCCTTCAACACATTCGGTCTCTGCTTCCTGCCAGTGGGAAAGGCCAGTTTGCAAAAGACTGCGTTCCTCTCCTCGGCAGTTTGGATTATCTGGGTTGAGAGAAGCCAGCAGGTCTCTGCCACTGCCCCTTCTCGTCTCTTTACCAAAGAAATCACTGGGAAAAACACATGGAAATACCTTGCCTACACACGGTCCTTCCAGCCTGGGAAGGCAGTGGAAGAGTGACCCAAAAAGCAGCCCGCCAGAAGCGATGCATGAAGCAGTTAACTGGAAATCTGTTGTGCAGCTGCAGCTCCTGCTGCCAGACAGTTCTGGACCAGGTACATCTACCTCCTTTCCTTCCCACTGACCGAACCATAGGTAAGAAGCGAGGCTTCTTCACCTTTCTGAAGAAAAAAAAAAAAAGAAAAAGACCCAGAAGCCGATTCATCATTTACATCTGATGAAATTGTATGCTCCCACTGTGGATTTTTCCATGATACTGATGCCTTAGCACCTGACCGGCGAATACAATCAGCCCTTTCTCGTGCCCATGAGAAGGCAAGAGATCTCTTTTCTTGTTGCATTTTGCATCAGACCGAGACTCGGAGTCATGTTTTCTCCTGACAACTGAAGGAGAGGCAACTCTTCAGATGCTCGTCTCCTCCCTCGTCACAGATCAGCGGAGGTCTGGGTCTCTCTTTTTGTCAATCAAGGACTTTGAAATTCATTCCCCGTACAACCAGAGGCAATACTGTCTGATAACTGAAACCCAGCAGATTTAGTAATAGGGGAGGTGAGCAAAGATCTTTTAATAAGAACGTAACAGACACATTCAAAGGAGCGCACAGAGGCAGTCTAGATGTATCTAGCGCTTCCTTTCCTCACCCTTCAATTTCAGAGCAGACTTCTCCTACGAGCACTCTCTGGCTGTGGGAGTTTCAGTTACAGGTATCTGATAGCTCTCTGTAGCAGCCTTACCCTAAAGGCAACATCTGCAACAGCTTGTAATATTTTGCAGAGATGTGTGCTAACACCCGCATAATTACCTTTCGGATCTCAGCTCTGTCGTCCCTGGCCCCACACTCTAGCACAATCCTGTTTGTCAGGCCAAGCATGCCGCAGTGGCTCCGACCACCAGCCCTTTTCCAAGTCTGCTCCATTCTGCACCGGGGCAAAAAAGTCCTGTAGCGGGTTGCTGCAGTGACTCCAAACAAGCTCCTCTAGGCCAGAACAGCTGCCCATGGGCACTGCTTGTGGTAGGAGATCCCAATCCACACGTGACATTGAAAGGACTCGGCACTAGGTGCAACCTTTCATCTACATCTTAAGGGTTTGCAAAGACAGTGTCAGGTAGAAGAGACAAGCACAGATCTCCCTAAGAGAATTTTAACGTGAGCAGTGCAAGGCACAGATGGGATGCACCCATCCCTTCAATGCAGACACCAGACACTGGATCCCAAAGCAGAAAGCTCCCAGAGCTGTACTACTAAATCAGTGTAGTGATCTGGTAGTGATCTGAATTTGGCTATTCCAGGGATCTAGCTGTGAGTGCCTTAACAAGGTAGATTCCCCTCTTTTTGATGCTTCAGACTTAAGCAGGCTGTGGTTGTTTCTAATCTGTTCTCTTGAAGACATCTACATTGACACTGCCTTAACGCAGTAAAATATCAGTTGCAGATCTGCACGTGAAGGAACTATGGCTGTCTACAGCACTATTCAAAAGAGCCCTTTAGGCATGGGCAGTTTCACAACAGTTTGAAAAATTAGGTAATTAAACAATCACATTTGTATTAAACTAAAAACAAAAGATTTCCTTGTGCCAAAAGAAAAATCCCCATTTGAATGAGTATTTTGGGCTCAACAAAAGATCCCAGTTGGCCACTGCACTACAGGTTCATTCTACAGCTTCTAACCTCAGTGGGATGGCGTGTCATGTCCAACTGCCTTTGAATCTACACGCCAAAAAGTGAGGGACTCACAGCTGGGTATGCAGTTACAGACCCTTAGTCTGAGTCCAGAGGGAGGCCTCTGAAAACAGGACGTTGCTTTACTGTACTGCTTGTTGGTGGGCAGGAGAACCCGTAACAATGTTCAACAAGAGATTTCCGAGCATCAAGCAGAATGAATTGCAGTTCCACTAACCACATGTGTCAAGTTCTCCACAGAAAAAAAGTGAATCTTTCCACAGTCCCACCGAGGGGATGACAGCTACTTCTGTAAATACTGCAAGCATCCATGTGTGTCTCTTCAAAAAGGCATTAAGCAGTGCCACAGGCCCAAAAGGCGCCCTTGTGGGGCTATCCACAACAGCACGGCTTTCTTTCATTTATCAAAGAGACCATACTCACAGCAGGAAATCTCAGGAGAGCAAAGTCAGTGTATTTACTTTTCAACAACTGAACCCTACAGGAAGGGTAAAGTGTAAATAGGAGAAAGGACAACTGCCTTTAAAGGGCCAAACCTCCGCTGGTTAAAACCAAGAATATTCTTTGTAAATACACAGGACAAAGCAAAACTTCCTTCAGGCTGTACAGTCATTATATGGCAAGCAGCAGATGTCTTGTAACTAGCTAGCTAGAAGGAGTTGGCAAGCCCCAGATCACAAGCTCTCCACGTCTTTTGGCACTGTACACTTCCAGTATACAATAACGTATATGGTGCAGAAGTATTTTAAACAGGTGCTCTGAAGGTCATAACATGATGAATAACAAGGGCACCACTTGGAGGCTGCAGTTCCTGCATTTCTACATGTTACTACAGTGGAAGCCGCAGGCCATGTGATGGGGGAAGAGTCCTTACCTTGCCTGCCAGCGTTACATTAGCATCAAACCCTGCCCAATGAACCACGAGGGAAACCAACTTACAGCTCATGCAGCTTCTGGCAGAAGCTCCAGCCGTCGGGGTTGATGCGGGATATGGAGTTGTTGCTGAGGTGGAGCTGGTGGAGAGACGAAAGGCCGTAGAGAGAGCCACTGTTTACTTCTGTCAGGCTGTTATACTCCAGGTGGCTGTAGAGAAAAATCAGAAGGAATCGACAGATAAGCAACACTGGTCAAATGCTGAAGAATTCCCAACAACGAAGAATCTCCGCAAAGGACTGGGGTTTTAGCCATTCCTACACATATTTCCTACATACCTATGTGGACACACCCATGCGTAGGCATTTCATGTGCAAGAAAGGATAGAAATTCAAGAGCAACACAAGCAAAAGGTCTAAGGTATTCACTCAGCAAAAGGCTTTCTACCATGCACTCCCACACAACCTCCCAGTACAAAGGCACAACCCTCTGCCACCATCACAGTCACGAGGTACCAAGCTGGTATATTCTGAGGGCTTAAAGCCCAGATCAAGGTGTGACTGAGGTACGCTCCACTGCATGTAAACTGGGCTTAGAGCATCCCAACGGAGTTTGTATTTGCAGAGTCTCAGCTGTGTGACAGCAGCTTCCAGAAACACACTGCCTTGATCACTTGTGACCCCGCAAACGCACTTGAAAGCCAATCACATTGCAAGTTTCAAGCATTTCTCTGCCATGACTGTTCAGCGTGCTCTCTTGTACGGAAAGAACGCATCACTGAGATAGGCCGGCTTGGTTTCTAGGTTTCCCAAGATGCAGATTAATCAGGTCTGCAGCACATAGTTTCCATGTATCAGTTGAAAGAAATTTGCAGAGCCAGAAAGGCTTTCATTTAAAGCCCAGTTGGGAACTTAGGAGTGTTCAAATCATCAAACTTACAAAGCAACACTGCCACAGCTTGAAAAACTGGATTTTTTTATTGAACACCTGGCAGAGCACTGAGCTGACAGTGGGGCAATGGGACAAAGGCTGCTGTAGCACTGCAGTTCTGTGCATGCAGGACATAGAAAGAAACATGAGGACTGGCACTCTGAGGGGAGTCCTTGCTAAAAGAAGAAAAGGACAAGATAACAGGTGAAGTCTAGGCTGTTTAAGAGAAAAGAACGCAACTTACAGAACTTGCATCTTGGCTAGCCCCCAGAAAGCCCCATCAGTCAATTTGCTTATGTTGTTGCGCTGCAGTTTCAGGACTTCCAAGCTGTCCAGTCCCTGGAACGTCAGGCCTTCAATCAGGCGGATGCGATTCCGGTTCAGCTCCCTAAAATCACCAAGGCCATACAAGTATATTAAATCCCAGCCCTTTCTCACGAAATCGTCTGCGCAGCACACAATGGGGACAGCAATGCCAACAACTCCTCCACCGACCGTTCCCAGAGAGAGCAGAAGCACACCGGAAACTTTCAATCCCCGAGCCAGCCAGGGAAGTCAGCTGGGTGTGATCTCTTAAATAAACTCACCCTGGGACAGACTCTCACTACAGAGGAATTACAGACAGTGCAGCAATTCCTCTTCAACCTCTTCTCTCTGAATATCTTTTAGGCCATTTATCCTTTTCATCAATTTTCACACTTCACCTTCTCTCAAGCAGAGACACCATGTGAACAGACACAGCTAAATGTCGGCATCGTTTTCCTTACAACCCACCGTTTTTACAGGACTTGTAAAAACTGTGCTCTGAAACAAATGGGTGCTGTATGAACTGGGAGCCCAAGAGGAAGCTTTATGGCTTAGTTTGAAAGGAAAGCTTTCAGTTCCCTTTACAAATTTCACATTTTTCCCTATTATAAGAAACTAATAAAGACTGAAACAAGTTGTTCCAATAATGAGGCAGTCAGTATTCTGTGTATACAAAGATCTCCAACTTGGTTCATTAAATTTCATTTTTTTCCCACTGTGTTAGTGGGAACCCCTAAAGCTTGGAAGCTTGGGAATACCTTTTTTTTTTTTTTTTTTTTCCCAGAATAGCAATGTGTACATCATCACAGCACGCTTCACCAACCCATATCAAACAGTATCATGGATTGCTAGATCCAGACATGCCAGGTGAAATCCCAGTTCCATAATGGCCGTAGAGAAGTTCACCGACACAACGCATTGAAGTTGAAGATAGAGCTTTGCAAATGGATGTCCTTTTTGCAAATGCAAGACTAACCTAAGGGTAGTTCCCTGCTTGGTGTTTGTGTTGAACAAAATGATGAAGATTACCACATCAGAAATTGTTTTGGAAAAGATGACGAAGCCGTACGAACTCCAAGCTTACTTTTTTAAAAAAGTAAGCTTAAAAAAACAACATTGAGGTTGCACTGAAGTTGAATGTAATTAAAGTCAAGTAAGCAATTAGAAAGTTTTTAGGCATAAAGACTGTTGCCATAACGCACTTCCTAGACTGAGCTATGCCTTGCCAGAAAAAGAACTCTACACAACAAATTCTACAACACATCAAGTCTGTATAGCTTGCTATTCGTTCCTGTTTATCCACAGGGTTAAACAACCAGCTGTGAGACTGTCCCAGAGTCTAAGAATACCAATCACTCTAACTTCTAGGGAAAACTGCTCCCAAATAGATTGAGTTGACCCTTGGTTTATTACACGTTTGCACAGGACGCAGATGAACACAGCGTATTACAAGCTCTCAGCTAATGGACAGCAATTTCCAGCTGAGAGGCAACAGACTCCTAAGACACACATGCTCTTGTCCTACACTGTTCAATCCCAAATTGGCTATGAATCCTACAAGTATGCCAGCACAGATGCACACCCATTCCTTAGACACGTCTTGGTTTAAGGATCTGCTTCTCAATCAGAAGGCTGCCGTTTAGAGGCGCGAGTTCCAACAGCCTTTGTGTAGTTTTTGTTGATAGACAGCAGTTGATCTTTTGCCTATCAAATTTGACAGAAAGACCACAACAGGTCACAGGCTGGGACCATTTCTCCAGCAGAAAAAGCAGAAGGGAAAAGTTAAGCAATTAGAGCTACTATTTACACATAAAGCATTTTTATAGTTGCAGATGTCTGTGTGTCTCCATGCAGCTCCTGCCCTACAGACTGCAGGCAGGACAATAATGATGTGTGTGTTAACTCATCTAGAGTGTTATTTTCTCTGCCCAAATATCACTGCAGTTTAACAACCTTCCGCCGTTGCTATTTTATTGCCACATAAAGATACCTGTGTGGTCTTGAAAACCTAACATGGTGGCTGAGCTCTGTCACTCCCAACAGACGCATCCTTCCAAACCTCTCTTGCACCACAGACGCCAGCAGTGTTCAGGGGAATGGATTTGTCTTACCCTGTCAATGCACAAGATGCTGATGCCTGCTGCTGCTCCCATCCCTCCCCACCTGACCAAAAGAATGGCCTGAAAGGTCAACAGCTACAAGACAAAAAGGACTCTCCCAGTATGTTTTACTCAGTGCTGGCAGGGCACCAGTGCATAGCTTATTCTAAATTTTAAATAGCAGGTAAGGAAGGGTGACATTTGGTGCATGTATTCTCAGGGGCATTTTGTCTCCATAAAGCATGGCTAAGTTTAATTAAAACACCCATTTCTACTCACAGTTGTATTAGCCTGGGTAGCCTGAACGCCTTGACAGGAAGCTGAGTGATCCTGTTTTTACTCAGACGAAGTGTTAGCAGGGACCGTGACAGACCATCAAAAGCACCAGGCTCCAGGGTGCTGATTCTGTTGCTCCCCAGGTAGCTGCAATAAATCACAGCAGAAAAATGAACTGTTCTGTCAGAAATCTCCTTTTATCAGCATTTAGTTGGTCTCCAGACAGGCTGGTGAAATTACAGAGGTGGCTTCAGTTCCCTCGGATTTCTGGCTGCACAAAAAGCACAGTGCCTTTCCCAGAGCCCTGTGACGAATGTGGAGAAGTGCAGTGCAATTCCCAAGAGCTCCCCTATAACCTCCTGCTTCAGAAAGTTTGGAGTGGAAGCCAGAAACCAGAGAATATTCTAGTGCAGTTTGACTCCAGCCATTCCCTATTTCTTTAGATTTTTCCCTTAGCATCTATCCCAGGGCTCTTTCTTCCTCGCACTCTGGTCTTAGCACAGAGGCTGTTCTTATAAATTAACAAACAAACATCAGGTACAACACACACTCTTATATCCTCTTACAACCAGAGGCAGTAAGTTTTGTGCAAACTTTAATGGAAGCAAATCATCTGTGTGCACCTTTTCAAATTTACCTAAAACACAGCTCACTCTCACTTTATGTTTCTCTGAATAGGCCAAAAGCTCTGTGGGGAGGTCATTACTCTGCTTACCCCCCCTTTTTCTTCCAATTACCAGTGAGAGATTTCTGTTCTTAGCCACTGAGATTTCATTCAATAACCGCTTCAACTGTAATGATGAAATAATCATTCACCCTCCCCCCTTCCAGATGCAAAGGGGCTGATCTAGGAAGCAGCACCTACAGATCCCACTGGGGAAGAAGATACTGTCCTGCTGGAGACAGCTCTGGCTTCTAGGCTTCCAGTGAAAACACCAACACCTGGAGGATGAATTCCAGCTTTTCACTGCTGCAACATTCCCGTGCAACACAAACAATAATCTGCATTCTTTACGGGTACGCCAGAAACCCAAATGAAAAAGCTCAATAAATAACCTGACAGTGAGGACAATGTGCTGCCATCTGATTCTCCTCTGGACTTAAAATCCTGATGAATAACCCCATACTTTTTGTGTCGTTCCCTTTCCTTCTTTTAAAGAAGGTTTGAGGCCCTTTTCTCTGCTGTGGTAACTCAACAAAAGCAGTTCCCAACAAGAAAAACTCACAGCTCCTTTATGTGAAGTCCCTGTGGAAAGCAGCCGTTTCGGATTTCCGTGATGTCATTGAAACTCAGGTCCAACGTTTCCAGGGTAACGTAGGGCTTCAGTTGACTTGCTTCAATGCTACGGATCCTGTTGTGATGCCTGAAATGGTCAGGAGGAGAAATGGAGACAGTTTAGTTCTCTTGGAAAAACAAAGCGACTAGCAAGGCTGCGGCAGGCGCTCGGGCTGGCCGCTGAGTTCACACGTGGTGATTTAAAGCACGTCTTTAGCAGCTCTCCTAGGAGAAAACCACGCCAGGGACACCTTCCCTAACCCCCATGTTGTTCCTGTGACTACAGAGATTGGGTCTCAGACATTTGCAGGCTTCTGGACAATTTTTCTCTTACAGTACAAGGCTTTCCCTTCTCCACAAGTACTGACTCAAGTCATCTGTTCTCCTTCCAGTCGTTTGGGCTTGCTCTCCTACAAGCCTGCACTTCCAAATCGGATTCATTACATGCAAACTCTGGAGGGCTGGATTTTAATCCTGCAGGCAAACAGCGCTGAGCAACAGTTTAAGCAAACTGCCCATGTTTTTACAAGGAGGATGGGATTTTCAGAGCTGTCTGCAAGAAACAGGTAAGCACATACAGTCTCAGGAAAGGTTACAAAACACTGCTTCCCTAATTCCTAGGGATTCTTCTGAAAACACTCAGCTTTGGACTATTTACAATGATTTGTAACACACAGAAATACTGTAAGACGGGTTGTTCCTGCAAACATTGCCTCATCTTCTGCCACCTCTGTCCCACTGTGTGATTAGGATGACTCCGCAGTACCGCGAGCTCTGCCCAAGCACTGCCTACAGGATCAGACCCTGTAACAATCCTCTGCACTTGCTGCCTTATCAGCACCAGCCTGAAGGACTCAATCTGATGTTTTTCTTTAGAGGAGGCACTGCAAGCTCTCCTCAAGATCTCCACAGCTGTCAAACAGTTAATTACCTTTTGGACCTCATCTGTACTCAACAAGGTCTAACTAAAAACCCCCCGAGTCCTTTCCTCTGACTCCTTTCTGGCCTGAATCAGCGGAGAGAACAGTAACCAATTAAAAAAAAATTCATTGTGCATTAGTCACCAGAAGTAGAGCACATGCCTGATGTGAATTTAGACCAGTCATTGATATTCCTGGCAAGGCTGCGAGTGAGGCACTCCAAATAGAGACGCTCAGCAGACACTTGAGAACTTGCTGAATAATAAGAGATAGCAGAGAGGGTTCAGACAAGTACCGGGGCTTAATCCGGCTGCCTACCCGCTGCGTAACCAGAAGAAGAGACAGCCGCCACTGAAAGCGCTCTCGAATGCAAATTGGGATGCCCTGGCTCTCCCGACACAGCATCAGCTCTCCGAAACAAAAACCTGCTCCCTGAGCCCACTGCAGCCTTCAAGGCACTGGAGCTGCCGGGTGTCTGGGAGCCGGTCTCCTCCAGCCTCACCCAGGTGTTCAGACAAGCTCCCAAAAATTCCTATAGCACGTAGCAAGGGTCCTGCTCCCCACATTGATCTCTCCTTCCCCACTACTAAAACCAGACTGTTTCGCTACCAATTGTGCTGGTGCTGGAAACAGAAAGAGGCCATGAACCGCATCCCCCTGACAATTTGCTCTCTGGAGACTCACCCTCCGAGCAGCGCCCGATGCTCGCTCACACCGGGGAAATAGCCCCAGAAACGCTGCTAGGACTTTAAATGCTACTTATTTAATTCAGTGCAGGCTCACAAGTCGTTAAGGACAAATTTTACACCACTACAGAAATGTTCTGCTAATATGGTGCAAAAAGGCCTCGGGAAAATCAAAGGGAAGTCATAGCTTAAGTCCCCACAAAGCGCTTACTCTGGGGTTATGGGCACGCAGGCTCTGCAGGCACGAACAGTACAAAAAGCAGTGATATGACCAGTATTCATTCACAGCTAGAAATGAAGGCTGAATTTTCATGTCCACGCCACACAGAGGAACAGAGCTCCTGTGGGCTTGTTAACAGGGTGACTGAAACAGGGAAACTCGCTGTGCCCAGGTTTTTGTGTCCTCCATTAACTGAGCGCACGGGTGAGAAGAATTTAATTTCCGTAAGGACTGGTTTTTCTTTTGCAAGGCCTCGATAGGTAAAACTCGCCAGTTCAAAAATTTCCAGCTTTTTTTCCTTCTCAAAATAACAGAGGCTGTTAAATGAGCGTGTGCGACCTGAGTCAGGGAAGTACCTCGCCGCAGACATCAGCGAAAGCAAAGCCCAACACGCTTTCGGAGCTCTGCTGAAGAAGGGGCTGCGAGTTCAACTCTGATCTCATCTGGGCTGCGATGGCTGAGCTGAACCTGGCTGTAAACGCACAGGAAATGAAGGCTTGTACAAATGAACACGAAGAATCCATAAACTACCTGACAAATCCTGCGCGGGGCAGCTGAGGCTGTAAGAGCACGGAGTGAGTTTGGACACGAGCTGTTCCTCAGAAGCCAATGTTATTTTTTTGGAGTATTAATATTTCTGTGCTTTAGTTGCTCAACTTATATCCAGCCTGCCTGCCTGCCAGATCTCCCAGCCCTTCCCAGAGGACTGAGTTAAAGAAGGGAAGGAAAGGGCAGGAAAGAGCTATATTGTCTGAGCCACGCTCGCAGTTTCCAGGTGACTCCTGTCCATTTGCCTCTCGCTTTGCTTGCGCTGCAGCTGGCAGATGAGATGGATGCGTTATTTCACACAGGAAAACAACAGGCTGCTTTCTCTCCCTCTCCCTGTCTCCTTCAAACATGGGCTGACTCCAAATGTAGCTCTCGGCTCCAAACACCATCCCGGGCCAGTCCCAGCTGGGGAATGTCAGACAGTTTGCTGCAAAGTACTGCACCCTCTCAAAGCACTGCACTTCAAACAAAAGCAGCCCTGCTGACTTTTCCTATACACAGCATGTGATATGAGCGCAACGTAGTCCAAACCTTCTGCTAGCTTGATTACATTTCATTTTTCATTCTTACAGTAAGAGCTGAAATGTGATTTAACCCTTCCTGTTAGTACTCGGATCCTTGCAGCTTGTTTCCCTTTGTTCCCAACTCTTATCACAAAGGTGTTTTACAGACGGAAGACGAGTGATGAAGTTATAACTTTACCTCTCTCCTTTGACTGCACAAGGCCGGGATTTTTACCGGCTCGCTCCTTGGTTTACAATTCCTCGGCTTCAAAGGTGACAGATCAGGTTTTAGTACCAATTGCTGGACCAGGCTTTAAAGCACAAATTACTGGTCCTTCCACAACCAATTTGCCTCCAGGTGTCTTTTCCTCTCCCCTCTCCTTAGGTATCACAGCCTGGAAACAGATTTCCCCGCCTCGCCTGGGCCAGCGTTACCTCAAGAGTATAAGATGACAAGGCCTCAACGCGAGATTGAGCAATTAGAGCCAGGAGCGTGAGCCAAGTCTCTTTACTTTCTATTCCCAGCTCTGGCACTGACTCATCCGCCTTGGGCAAGTTTCTTAACCCCTCTCTACCTCTGGGTTATCCATCTGCGTGGGAATGCACTGCCGGCCTCAGCTGCTGCACGACTGCCTCGCCGAGGACCAAGGACTTGGAGTGAAAGCTGCTCCGGTGAAAAAGAAATCCCAGGGACTGAGGAGCCCGAGTCCACGAGGGTTTGCTCGTGAATGAGGGAGGATGTAGCTGAAAGGGTTTCTTTTCCCAGCTCGGTAACCTCATTCCTGGAGACACCCATTTGCTAAAGCAGATGGGCCGTAACAACCTAGTGCTGTACACCAAGGTGACTCGAAGCCAGCGCTGGGTGGGTTTAACACCACGAGCTGCACGCACGTGGCAGCTCCTTGGGTCAGCAGAACTGAGCCTTCAGCCACCACCTCTTGACCCTCATCCACACCCCGAGGTGCCGCAGCCCCTCAGCCCCTGTGCTTTGCCCTGCTCCCCAGCAGACCCCTAGGGGCTACAGGGGATTTGGGTTAGCCTCAGCCAGCCTTTTGCTGAACCGAGCCGATGCGGACAACGTCGGGAAGCAAACGCGTGCTCTGCGCTTCTCCAGGCTGCTCAGAGACAGGAAAAACAAGCAAAATGTTCCAGCGAAGCAAAGCGTGTTTGGGTTTGCTCTAAGTCGGGAGGGAGCCGAAGGGGGTGGCAGGAAAACAACAGGTGGCGCAAAGTCAAAAGCTTGCAGCATTTCCAGGAATCTCAGCTTGTATTTTAGAGGTAAAGTTACACTTTAATCCCGGTGGGTTTCCTAGTTCGAAGCGTCTTTGTGAATATTTGTTTGATAAACAGGCTGTGAAACATTTTCCAGTAGACCTAATAGGAGAAGAATTCACCTTCCTCTTCGCAGCAAGCCTGTCCTTTGGAGTACACTAATCAGTTTAATTTAGACCATGGCTTCAAACCTCTTCTGTGAAATCGATGCAGAGAGCAGTGCAAACACACTCCCTTTGTTGTTCGAGCCACATTTACTTCCCCTCAGCAGCTGCCCATTAGAAAGCTGACAGCGGAAAATCAAAGCAAGCAGCCCCTCAGATGGGAATGCACGAGGGGCTTTGCTCAGCCTGATTTAAATACAATCGGCACAAAACCCTCCTGGTTTAGACAAAGCTTGAATTAAGTCTGCCTTGGCTGCTGGGAGCCTGCAGCACAACTGCATGGTGTGAAGTGAGGCTAGAGGCAGGGCGCAGTCACATGCCTGGCCTTCATGTCGTGTCAGCTTACAGGGCTGGCTGGGCTCGCCGAAAAAAAAAGAAAGCCTTAATACAGCAAACCTATTAAACCCACACCTGTTATAGGCATCAAAAATAAAATCAAGCTTCAAAAGAGGCTCCACACCTCGGTAAGGCTCTATTAATAACGTGAGCACACTCTCAAACGGAGCATATAAGCGAGATCACAAGGCTACAGCCAGAGATGGAGAAGTCCAGAGTTCAGTTAATATTTCCATACTGGGAAAGCAGTGAAACAAAAAAAACACAGTGCTGGAGCCAGAAAGAGTTATGGGGTTTGCTACCGAAGGACATGCGAGGCTCGGTGTCACAGACAGGCCACGCAGAGAGGGCACGGCCAGAAGCGAGATCAAAGACGCGGTAACACAAACCGGCTCACACACACCGTGACTAAGTGATGCCTGGAATTACCTGCCCTCCTCCTCCTCCACCTTCTCAATTCAGAGAAGACAGAGATTTAATATCAATCTTCCTAGAAACGCTAAAGAAGATTTAAGATACGGGTTCCTAAACTCCCACCTTAGACCTGCCATCTGATTTCACCCCGCTGTTCACTACACAGAAACAGCTTCCCGGTGGAAGCTGCCTGAGCAATTGCCCTGAAAGGATGAAGAGCAGCCCGTAATCTGGAAAATGTGGTAGTGCTTACAGTGGCAGAGAGAGAGACATTTCTGTTCCTGTCACATCATTATGCTCTGTAACTTAAAATCAGTCCCAAGTGATTCCTCTTATGGAAATACGGATAGAGAACATTGTTGTGACTCAATTTGTATAGTTTATCAGCATAAAACTTGCATGATCTTAACATTTTACTCCTAAAAACGCTCTGCCAGAGACTTTTAATCAAAAAAAAATTCCTCTGTTGTATCAGGACTTGTAAAAGTTCTACCTTGCAAGGGAAAGGCAACGGAGAACGGGGCGAATGTGCAGGTGACAAGCTGGAAACCCGCAGCATGCTGTCCTCTACTTCTGTGCATGAGACCTTCCCCTGAAAGCCTGAGCTGCCCAAAGCTCAGCCCTAAGCCCTCGAGCTTCCCAGCTGCCCTGAGAAAGCTGCTGCCACTTTGCACTGCCACCTCAGCCTCACCAGCATCATGCATCAGACTCAAGGTCTGGTACCCCGACAAGAAGGTACATTTTTAGCCATCCCAACATGTGCTGAGCTTGCTTAAGCGAACAGCCCCGCTTTTTTTTCTCTCCAAAGTAACGCCGCGCGCGTTATTCTCTGGGCAGGAAGCAAGGACGCATGGAAGCAGCCCCCACTTCTCTCAGATGCTCTGAATCACTCCTTCCCCGAGGAGTCCTGGCGGAGCCCCAGGGCCGCCGCAGCTCCAGCTCTGTTTGTTCAGGTGCCGGCCGCATGCGCAGCGAGAGCAGAGCAGCCGCAGGCCAAGCAGCCACCACGTTTTGGGGTCAGACACAAAAAGAGAGGGGGAAAAGAAAACTGCACGGGGTTTACAGGCATCCCAACCTTCCCTTAAAGACTTACATGGTCTGTCTGAGACTGCGTCAGGATCTTCCCTCTCGCTACTTCTCCTGCAGAACAAGGCCTTTCTAAGGCGCAGCAAACACAATCTGTGACCGTTTCAGGCTGTTTTCACTTAAAACCATCATATGTAATTGTACAGAACAGGCTGACAGAGCTATTCCAGCCGTACCGAACAATGGCAGGAAGTCTGAAGGCATTTCTCCATCTGCTGATGTACTTACAGGGTGTTCCTTCACCTGGTTACGTTCCTGGCCTGTGTTGGTGCTTTAGGATGGAGGAGCACAAAGGCTGGGACAGACGTGGGGCTCAAAACCATACATATCCTCTCTGGATATTTCTTCATTGAGAACATTTATTTAAACTTTCTGTTTGTCAGATAACCTTATGCTGTGCATGAGATCCACTGAGGTGAGTGATATAATTTTATAAAAGCTTTCTCCCTCTCTCACTAGACTTCTTTTACTCTCACGAGACTTCTTTGACTTGCCACAATATGATTTGGGGTATTTTTTTGCAATGTCCTAAACCTTCAGCGTTTGATCTATTAGCAGAGTAAAATGTGTGGGGCAGGCAGGATTAGAGGTTAGTCATCTTTAAAACCAGAGGCTGCCTTATCGACTCAGCACATTACACAACCTGCTGTGACATCAAAGCAAATGAAGATTCCTGAAGACCAGCCCGCCCCTGTTACGGGCACAGCCGTCCCCCCACCAGCAACAGGGTGGTTCCACAGGCACCGGTCTTCCTGCATGATGCTTCACGAAGATAGCACTCCAAACGGGCTTTTTAAATGATGTGTTCACAAAGGGAACAGACCCACAAAAACGCTGCGTCAAGCATCTCTCATTGTTTGTCACAACCTCACCGTGAGGAGCTTGCCTTATCTTTTCTGAGCTCAACACCACAGAGCGCAACCTTGCCTCCCTGTGCGCAGCTCCACCTCGAAACCTCTTGGCCGGAGCCCTGGCACGAGGAGGGCAAGCACCTCTGAGCCACTGGGCATAATCGATGGTGGTTTTGAAACAACCAGCTTGTGAGCAAGCACAGCTGGGCCAGCGTTTAACCCCCTTCTTCTCCAGCTCTCAGACCCATCCGCTGCTCTCAGCACCCTCCATCTCCTCGTAGTCCCCAGCCTCTGTCTGGAACAAGCACTAAGGAAGGACGAAAAGGAGAGCAGAGGCTCTGCTGAGAAGGAACCGAAATGTTCTACGGGAATAGAAGGAAGAGTCCTATGAGGTAAATGGCAGATTTCATACAAGAATGCAGGGAACCACGTGGCTCTGCACCACCTATGTGAATGAGGCTGTGGGGCACTGCACAGGCTGTTTGATGGGACAGCCACCCTGCCCCATCCCCGGCACAGACAGCATCTCCTTTTTGTTGTCACTGCAAGCAAGTTTTTGCAAGCCTCCATCTAATCAACACGGGTAGCGTTTTCATTTGAAAGCCAATAGGGCCCAGGATCACACGGCATGTAGGCACTTTTATCCTCAAATCCTGATGCTGATTTTAGTTCCTCTTTGTGTAATAAATGATCAAAGCAAGGAAGATCCACCACAGCCTAGCGAGTGCATATGTTTTGTGGGTGGCTTTGTTTTGCTTTTGTCTCTCCACAGGAGCGAGGAGGGGAAAATACACAAGTGGAAAAGCAATTTAAGTGCAAACCAAATGTAATGACTCTGCCCGTGATGCTGGGACATAAATCCAAACTGTAATTGCATGCAGACGGCTCGATAGCATGCACTGTTGGTGCCTGAATGCCACCAGGACGTGACACAGGCTCTGCCCATTTCTGACAGGAGCACAACAAGCAGGTGAATTTAACCACACAAGATTTTTGTGACCCTGACGCTGAGGCAGGTAAATCAAGGACAGTATTTTTGATCTGTCTGCTCTGCAAGACCACGAACCTCTCAGAGTCTAACGGCGCTTGCAGCAAACCCTTACAGAAGGCAGTGGTTGGAGGAACACGCGCTTTTAACTGGCCAAGCAAACTCCTGTTAACACTTTATAGATGTAGATAGGCTGGCTGGTTAGGCTGCTCCAACATGACACACACTTGTGCTCTGTTGAAAGGGCTTATCTGTCTTGTCAGCAAGGTCGCCAGAGCAGGGATAGCCTCTGGGCAGGCTTCGCTGGGAGCTCCACTCACTGAGACTGTTCAGCCTGCAAGAAGGAATAGCTCCTGTGTGGAAAAGCAACAGCCAAGCTAGGAAAGAAAACGGCTCTTCTTAAAAAAAATTAGACACCTTGTTGTTAATACAGCATGGCAAGTAGGAAGGATGGCTTTGGGAAACTGCTGAACAAGATCTCGGAAGATCCAGGGAAGAAAAATTGAGCTCTGAAGCAGAACTGATACGGTGCTAACCCAGGCTGGTATAAAATAATAGCTGTACAAGCTTCTCTAGAGCAGATCTTGGAAAACCAATGGTCAAAATCAAAAGCATTCACCACCACTTAGCCAGTAAGTTCTTCAAGTCACTTTAATAGGACCAGTGACTTCTTCAGTTCCTCTTACGTTGAAAAGAAAGAAGTCTGTCCCAGGAACATAATCGGGGGGGGGGGGGGGGGGGGCAAAAAGCTTCAGTAAGGAAAGGAGCTCTTTCTCCAGGTCACTGAAAAACTACAGCAAGTCCGGCCCCTTTCCCTGGCTGTTTATACTAATCACGCCCCACTTCACCCTCAAGCAGCAATTGCTCCCATGCAGTGTGACCTGCAGTATGCACTGGATTGGGGAGGGTATTTTAAACCTAAAAACAATGAGCCGTTCAGATTCTTTCTTTTGCCATTTACTCTTCTTCCCTTCTCCCCAACTTTTTCTCTTCAGATCCTTGACCACTAAAACACTTCTCTTCCCTTGCGTGCTCCTGCTCTCCTCTTTCATTTTCCAGCTGCCTTTGCCATTTTCCCCGATGTGCAATTGAACATTAAATGGTTTGACAGGCAGAACATGTACTCACCCAACCACTTACTCCCAATCAATATTCACGTGGAATTCCTGTTAACAAGCAAGAGTTATGCACACACTTGGAAGGGAGGAGGGCCTCTTAAGTGATTGTTTCATCCAAAGGCATGACTGATCATTTTCCTGTCTACCTTAATAAGCAGCATTCAGATTTTCCACCCCGCCTACCACCAGCAAGGCGGTTTTTACAACAGTAAGATCAGAACTCTTAACGTGATCCCTATTGTTCATCTCTGCAATTACCTGGGGAATTTAACACAGGTTTAAAATATCAGAAAATCCAGCGTATAGCCAGCTTTTATTCGGTTAAAAATGCGCCTTCTAGAGATTCTTTGCTAATCTTTTCCAACCCCGACATGGCAGGATCCCACTTTAGTGAGCACTGTTTACACTGGTGGTTCTTTACTCTGAATTACGCACCGCTCCTTGCGCTGCCAGTGGAAGCAATGATGGAAGTGCCAAGCACCGCGCAGAGCAGAAGGTAAATGGCAAAACTGATGTTTTAGTCCCCGGGCTTTGAACCACGTTCACTTTTTAACACCTCTGCTGAAACAGTTTTCGCCTTGTTATACGCAGAGGACCTAAAAGACGCTGCCTGTTCTCAAGCCTTCCAGGACGCTTGAAGGTAAACAAAATGGATTTTGAAAGCACTTACGGCACCGTACTTTAAAAAGCCCGTTCTGCCCCTGTTCCTGCTCCTACTGCTCTCTGTGCATCTGTCTGTGGCTGCTGCTGTGAAGGCAAAGGCGAGCGGGGCAGACTGTGCTCTGAGGAAGCAGCACCGAGCTAAGGACCAGTACAAAGCACCTGACACTTACGGACTGATAATGAGGACTAACTGGGCAAAGTAGAAAGTCTGGAAACAGTGACACGCTGATATCTCTTCATTTTCTGCAATTTTGTCACCAAACTGTATCAAAGTTTCAAGCTTTTGGAGAGAGGAGAAATGAACAGAGGATTATACATTCATAAATACTTTAATTTGCTTTTATTGCAGTTGCAACTTCGCTTTTACTCGCCCCTGAGCAAACTACATTGCAGTTACTAGCATTTTTAGGCAGGAAAGTCCAATATGCTAAAAAAAACTTTTAACTCAGCAAGTTATTTACGTTTGAAATCTGCTCAGCCTGAGAAGCCTAACAAAGGAACTGCCTCTGCAGACATGTGCTTTATTTGCCATGTGCCATGAGACCGTCGATCTACCACAGATATTAATAGTAGTAACTTTGGGCTATTCTAAGGTTCAAACATGAGGCTGTTTTTCATAATGACCTTAACAAAAGATCATGGTCACAAATGACCCCAACAACTAATCTAGGCTTGAGCTGCAGAGTTGGGAGCCATCCTGTGCGCTGTGGGTGATACACCTGCCCTGGGACCATGCACCAGAGGATGCTTTATGTTCACCAGTTACATCTGCCCTGGGGCAATGCCCCATCTTTTGGCTATTTTTTAGGATATAATGAATACGTGGAACATGCACATAAGATCCCATTCCCATATTCCAACTCCTAACACCTTGTGCTCTGTCCCAAAGGACCATTTGGGTCATCCATCCCCTTCCTGCAGAACAAATCCTCACCCAGCACGGCCAGCTAAGCAGCACACAGACAATTCTCCATCTGCAGGAGAAGCTGCCATGGCTGCACATGAGAGTTAAGCTCACTAGTGAAGACAAAATAAAGTAGCCTCAAGGGGTAACTGCTATTCCAAGAGCTGCCACCAACTTTCACTATCTTTTTCCTCTGGCTAATGTTCCCACTGCTCTGTATCTGCACAGACTGCATTCTGATGATCTTTTATCAAGTCTGAGGACCGCGTGTTTCATTTCTGCTGCTTTTCTAGCAGAAGTGATTACTCATTTCCCTGGAATAGCCTCAGATCCTTCGCTGTTTCCATGTGCTCACATTATATGTGAAAGCTTGCAGAGGAGATGCAAATGATTAGAACAGTTCCAACAGCCCAAACAAGAAGTCAAAACAGTGTCTCTCCTGGTGCATGGGAGCACGTGATTAATGAGAATTTCCTCCACTGGGAAAGGCTCTTGCAGTCTTTGGCCTCAAAATCCAGCGGACTTTACACACCAGAGCCTTGCCATGAACTCTGAGCAAAGCAAACACGCGAGGTAGGTTTACGAGTATCTTATGCCTGTGTGTTGCTTGCACCCTGAACATCCTGCCTGTCGCATTCTTTCTGTTCACCTCTCCACATCGATATGGTCATACTTGAAAACAGCAGCTGGGCAGCACAGCCCAAAACCTCGGGATGAAATCTCCCTCCAGCCTCTGAGAGCTGCCTGAATAAACACTGGAGAACTGGTCCCTGCAGACATTACACTGACTGAAAACTGAAGCAAGCAGAGGCTGGGGGGCTCCAGGAGAGTGAGCTATGTCTGCTCCCACTGCTGGATCTCGATCTGCATACACCACCTTGCCTTACTTACCAGGGAAAGCTTTCTGTGTGCGAGACACCGTGTGTCAGGGCAGGCAGCATGGTTTTCTGGGCTGCCCGAGCCCTGTCCTGCACACAGGCAGAGCCTGCTGACATCAACTGGACCCCGCACACGGCTGCATCTGACTCATCTGCAGTTTGTGCTTATGAGTACAAAACCACTTGCTGCGACCCAGATGGAATTAACAGAGTATTCTCCTTATTTCGAATTCTTAGATCATCCTTTTCTTACTCCAGCAAAGATGACTTGCAGACTAAGTCTCCTGGGGGTCACGGCAGTTGTTGTGTTTGTACAGCAATTAGCACAGCAGGATCCCAGGCCACAACCGGGCTCAGGCTGCATCTATACGGCTGCGTTTGCTCCGGCCTCAATTCCTCACTTCAGCCCAAACCTTCCAATTTTCAACACCACCTACACTGACGCTTACATGCGAGAGACCTCACATCTCATGTATGGACCAGCTCAGACCTGAGCTGTACTCTATAAACAGAATTGATGCTGCAGTTTCAAGCCCTTTTCTATAAGGGCTACCTTGAGCAGTCAGGAATCGAAGCAGCAGTCAGGAATCGAAGCAGCAGATCTCCTGGTACTCAGCCAAGTCTTCACTATCTAACTTGAAAACCAAAATCACACTTGGCTCTGATGGGGGGAGTGCAGTGACCGAGCACCGTTTCAGCTAACGGAGCAGGACACTCTTGTCTTGGATGAAAGCAAAACAGCAGCTCAGGGAGTCTAATGGACCACAGGGGTCTTCAGAAAGGCTCTGCAAACCCCAGACAACATCAGAGAAGCAGCATAACAGCATGAACCTAACAGTTGCTTCCCCAGGCATTCTCTAAGAAAACAAAAGTCAACAGCTCCAGGAGGAAGATCAGCTAAGTGTATGGTCCCAATTTTGCCACGTTAGGGATCCCCACGGCTCATCAACTCATCCGGTACGAAGTGCGAACGAGATGCAATGAAAATTAAAGCTAAAGTCAAGCAAAAAAAAAGGCTCATGTTAGAAGTTTAACTAATTCAACCAAGAAGTACAGTGAAATCCCAACACTTCAGACAAAAAGCTCTTACAAACTGTGCGGTACAAGCAGAAACACTGCTCCTGATCCAGGAGTTACTGCTCTTTGGCTGGGCATCCAGAAGGAACACAACGCGGCGCCCCCCAACACCCCCCAGTCCCTTCCAACACACCTCGCATGTTCCCTGCCGCTCCCAGATCCCAACTCTCCACGTATTTAGTTCTCAGTTTTATGTGATCTATTTTGCCTGTGGCACAGTAGATCATTTACCCTTCTCCTATTAGCCCTCTCTGTTTAATTACAGTTTAATGTGAATTGATCTTTACATTAATGAGCCTGTAAGGAAGATTGATTTTCTTCAAGAGACTTTTATGCTCAGTTTGGCAGCAGAGTGGTCCTATTGATTTCGCTTTCCCCAGTAAATAGGCACAGAGCGTTGCTGCATCTTCTGTGAATCAGCTAATCCTATTTCACACTCTTTTGCTCCAAAAAAAAATCCTTGCTCCAAGTTCCCTGTTATCTGTGTTTATTCACAGCGAGATCATGGGGCCGGCGCACCTCAGACAGCTTTGGCTGTTGCTTACACGCAGCGACTGCCGTGGGTCACCATCCCTTTTGTTCCTAAATGGTTGGGGGCTTAAAAGACTTGCAGTGAAAGAAACGAAAGTTATTTTTAAGTGTTTAATCTGTTAACTTCCTTAATTCCTCGCCAGCCAATTCCTCGCTGTTTACCACACTTGCTCGGATCTGCCCCCATTGCCCCCTGAAGCCGCCCCAAAAGCCCTCCAGCCCTGATCACGGCTCAGCTCCTCCTCTCGTCCTCCACATGATCAAGGTTAGAGGCTCTCCACTCAAGCTGGCCGGGAAGTTGAAGACAATAATTAGATTCAGATCTGCTTTAAAGAAATGATTTCATCCATCCTCTTCTCCCCCCCCCAAATCAGGTCACAGCTTGAGAAAAGTCCTCTCAAGAGCCTACAGAGTTAACACACTTGAGCTGCAGCAGAACATTTGGAAGGGAAATCCTCAGCCAAGTGCATGTCAGTGAAAACATCCTGCCATCAACTCCCAAACGTCCAAGTCTAGGAACTGTAGCTAAATTACAAATGCTGTGGGAATTTCAGGCAAGATTCTCCTCTCAGCTACTCCGATGTAATTTCGGAATGAATCCAGATTCACAGTCTCTCCCCCTCCCAGCTGAATTTCCTGGCTTTTGTTTGCACTAACAGATGTTTGCATTTAATGTCTGTCTTTATTTGGTAACCAGTACATAGATTATTTTTCCCTCCTGTTCTATTAAAAGCCTTATCAAGTCCCTTATGTTTGCTCTCGTTGAGATGAACGACTTTGGCAGTATTTTCAACATGCGAGGCAAACTGACTCTTCAAGGAATAATTAAGCCGAATTAAACTTCATGGCAGTACGTTAAGGCATAGCATGTTTGATGCATATGTTATCCTTGCATCCATCTGCAGCCTGAAACATCCAAAGGTTTGCAGTGAGGCTTGAGAATGCTCTCCCCTACAGATTCCCACATGCTTGCATATGCATAACCAGCCCACGGTCCACAACACGAGGTCAAGCAAATCTGGAGGTACAGGGATCCCTAAAACAGGTAATGCAAAGGGACCAAGCTCGTTGAAAAAAACTTAAATTTGAGTTTGGCAGCATGCAGATTTCTTTCTCCCAGCATCAAGAGGACTGAAAGTCTCTTCCCCAGCTTAGGAAGAGCTGGAAAAGAAGCAACTCATTCACAAGGACCGTTTTGAGTGACAAATACACAACCACTGCTTTTATAATACATTCACAGCCCTTTGGAAATACTTAACCACATGCAATATACAAAACCTACTTCAGAGGTTTGTGAGGTAAACACACTTCACACATTTATAAACACTGAAAAAAAAAAAGGAAACGTATTTATTTTTCTTTAGCAGTAAGAATACACTGTAACACTATATACTCAAACATAAACCAATTGCTCAGTACACAGTCCTCATTATGAGTCTTCACCCTGGGTTTGGTTTGGCAACCTCCCCAATTATTACTTCATGGATGTGAAGGCCAGAAAGAACCAGTATGATCATATAATCCGATTCCTTACATCACACCAGGCCAGAGAACTTTCCCCAACGCTTTGCGTACCGAGCCCATTAACCTGGAGTTGAACCAAAGGGCCATCTTTTAGGAAGCCATCCAATTGATTTAAAGACTCTCAGAGATGGAGAAAGCCTCACTTCCTCAGCAAATCATTCCGATGCAAGTTAGTCAGCAACATCAATTAAAGCAGGTATTTTAAAACACCTTTCAGATTCTTACCTCTGATAAAAAATAAAAGGAAACGCAGGGGTAAAAAAAAGCATGGCATTCTCTGAAATAAGCTAAACAAGAGATCCTTCTTGCTAAGGTATGACAGCAGCATTACAAATCCCACTATCAGAGTTATTTATGGGTAGCAGCTGAGGAAAGCAATACAGATTTCTGGAAAGTGATACTGAGCAGGTCTTTTAGAGTACCGTCCTTTTATCATTTGGCTTTGTACCTTCTCCTTCCTTCTGTACCACTCTGAAATTTCAGAGGAGACGTAAATCTGCTGCCTTCCACCAGTCAGTGTTACTCCTTTCCAACCGCTTATTTCGTTTCAGGAATAAAAAGGCAAAGCTCTAACAATTTGGTCCTTTGCCAAAGGCTAAATTAATAGCAAAAATAACAACAGGGGCTTGTGAAAATTAGATCATTTATAGACTTCGTGAGAAAGAAAAGGCGTTTTGAAGGGCCTAAAAACTATATCCTGGATGGCAAATTGTATGCGAGCTTTCCATCCATAAATCAGGTCTCTGAAGTTTTGGAATCCCAGCGCATGAGCTGAGCCATTGCACACTGGGTTATGCAGCAATTCGGTGAGCTCAGCTCAAGTGGCAAGCAGATGGCCTCATGTCAGGGGACGGTGCCTCAACAAGGGACCCTGCTTGGAGGGAGTTACTGCACGGCGCCGCAGCCAGCAGCCCCCAGATCACGAACGCAGGCTTCACATGCGGTCACACGAGCACGGAGAGGCTGCGGCAGGAGGCAGGAATCAAACAAGTTGGTTTCACACCAACTGCATGCGACACATTCGACAGGTCTGATAACTGCTGAGACACAAGCCACCCCTCCACCCAGGAGGTGGAGTGGTTACGTACCAATTAAACTGAAAGACACTCGCTAGATTCAGTGCTGCTGATAGCACAGGAATACTTTGGCTCTTTGTAAGCTCTGTAGGAACACACCATGCCCAAGAACCAGATCAAAGGCATCATATCTCAAATGAAAGCAAAACTTGCTTCATGCCAGGAGAGAGAGATGGATGCCAACTTTAAGCTCAGATCCTTAAACTGAATTAAGGGAATGAAGGAGTTCTTCTGCTTTGCATATTTTAACACTGCCTAATGGAAAAGCAGGAATGGTGCCAATTCATTTCAGTCAATTCTGTCCTTGATTTAAGTAATAGGAATGTACTTCTAGCCAACTGATCAAGGTTATCTTGGAGTAATTCAGAGCCTTTCAAGTCATGAGGGCACACTGGCACTTTCCACTATGAGGAGGTGCCCAACCACTGCAGCTACAAAGGGGCAGGACACCTGCCTGCAGCTGGATGCTTCGAGGCCATGCACAATGGAAGACATCGCTCGAACTGCTCAGGCTCTTTGCAGGATGCCATATTAGCTATAAGCACTTCCCCTTCCCAGGAACTTGGGAGGTATCACGCATACCTCAGCAAAATTCCTTCTTGGTGTGCATTACAAGCAGACACATGCAAAAATAATTTTAGAAATCCACACTCTTAAGGTACTAAGAAGTCTGATCTTATGTCTTTATTCCCTTCGGCAGTGTCCCCAACCTGAGATCCTTGGTGGCAGATGTACAAGGGTTCTCAGGTGTCTAACACTTCTGCAGGCACCTACACTACTGAAGTTAGCAACTTCAAAGTTTCTGCAGACCTAGCCTTGCAATCACCAATCACTCTCTCTCTCAAAGAAAAAAAGTTGAAAGAGACCATAAAAATGGGTCTGGAATAAGTTCCCTGAAAGATTAAGACATGAATACTCTCTGGCTTTAAGAGAAAAGAAATAACCAGAACAGCGCCAAAAGAAAAAAAAGAAAAATCAATAAAGAAAAGGTAAAATTATATACTCCTTTAACAGTACAAGTATGAGACAATGGTTGAAATCCAAAGTCAGACAACGAAGAATAACAAAATATTTTTACTCAGTACGTGACTAACCTGTGGAATTCAGTGACAAAAGTTACCACTGACTATAAGTTTTCAATGGTTAGGCAAGGGATGAAGTGTTAGTGAGACAAACGAGTACAATCACAAAAATAACAAAACCATTAAAGAGTTTCTGCCTTCCTCCATCAGCAGGAATGCAATAATGACAATGTGCAACTTCAATGTGCATTTCTGCTAGGAGCATCTTATTCTGTAACTATTTCCATGGCTGCCCATCCTGACATTTCCACAGGCTGTGTGGAAGCACTGCCCACCGTATTTATCTGTGACAGGACACCATCCAATGGACCCTTCATATTAATCACAGCTATAATCATTTTTCATTGGGGTTCTGCTGACATGCAGGCCAAAAGGTGATATTTCAAATCAATTAAAATTTGCTAAATCCCGGACAGCTCCACTCCAGCCAGATGCAGAAACCCAGACTGGCACCGAAGTGACTTTTAAAACTCTAGAGACATTTACACAGACTTGGCTGTGCTGACAGACGGACATTATGGTTGCCTACTTTGGATCACTCCATAAAATTAAGTATCAGAGAAATGATCTGCACTAGAGTTTGCAGATTTCTAATCAGCCTGCAAGCATTATCTTGTGCCCTGCGCGTACACGCTGTATTAGAACAGCACGTTTATCATACACGATCTCACAAATCTCAACTCCAGATGTTTCTTAATTAAGGTATCAAGCCTGATAGCAAAATCTGAAGAGCTAGCAGAAGCGGGTGTGACACGAAACTCTGAGTAGCAGTTACATCCACCCCACAAACAGCAGCAGAAAGACAAAAGTAATGAGGCCACAGCAACTCACAGGTGGAGGGCACGGACACTGGAAGATGCAGGTCCCAGGGAGGGAATGGTGGTCAGCTCGTTATTGTTCAGTCTCCTGCAACAAGAAGAAATTAATTGTTTAAGCAAGAAGCCTACAAGGAGGTGTGCATGAGCTGGGCATCTGTCTTCACTGACCCACCGGGAACACCAGCTTTTTGGCAGAGGTCTCCATCTCAAGGGGTTTATCTGCATCTGAGTTTCACATCTTCATTCCAACTCTTTAATAACTAAATGAGAGCTTCCACAACCGTTCCCACAACACCTTCTTTAACCAAGCCAGACTTTGCATCCCCTCCCACCACCAACTCCATGCCCGGCCAGGCCGCGGGGGCGACATGGCGGCCCTCAGGGGTGACATGGCGGCCCTCAGGCCGCACCACCTCCTCCCTGCGCCAGGCCTGGCTCTGGAAATCCCACAAGGAGCAGCCCCACAGAACTGGCCACAAACATGCAAAAACTGGCACTGGGCACCAAAAGGCCACCAAACCCAGGTGACCTGCTCCAGCCAGCCCCCAGCGGCCCCACAGGACTAATAGCAATTGCAGACTGGCCCCACTCCTGGAAACGTGGTTACGAAAATGTCCCCCCTCAATGGCCTAATGTTTGAAGTGTTTTTCTGACTGAAAACAGATCCTCGCCATGTGACCGGCTCTTCCTTGGTTTAAAGAGCCCTTGTTTGTACGGTGAATTAGTCAATTAATTACTGTAACAGTTGCTTGTCTGGCTGCTTGAAAATTACCTAATTTCTTAGCCATCCTGCTGCCCCCCCACCTCCACATGCTGAATCCATTAAACCCAAGCCCCTGCGAGGCCGAGCCGGGCAGGGTGGCAGCTCTCCGGGCCCCCAGCTGTGCTGATCAGCAGGGCCTTGCCATGTCTCTGCCCTCTGCTTCTCTTAAAACTATTCCCTTCCCCTCCACAGGCGAGGCTCAAAAGCACCCCGACACTCGCAGGCCATGCTCCCCAGCCACCCCTTCCCAGGAAATCCTGAAAAATCACATCCAGATGCATCCAAACACAAAGCAAGAGCGGAGGAATGTGGTGCAGCTGAGGGGTGCTAAACCCCGGGCATGAGTTGGGGCAATCCTAAATTCTGGTCTTGTTTGGGGATATTTTTTTGGCACTTGAAAAATATCTTTGGCGGGTGGGAGAGGGCAGTGATGCATCTATGGCAGAACTTCCTCCTGACTCCTCCGCGAGCAGGAGCTGTATTTGATTTCATGAGGAGTTCCAGGTAGTGCTGGGATAAAAGCTTTTCTCAGCCTCAGCTCTGCCTCTGACATTATAACCCTACCTTAAAACATAAGGGAAAAGAGCTGGAGGCACTGCAATACAGCAAGGAGCTCTACTTCGCAACTAAAAGCTCATTGTTACTGATACCACAGAAAGGTCTAGAGCTTTTGACAGTGCAAAGCAGGCTGGAAAAAGCATTGAGACGCATATTTTACATTAACATCCAGCCCAGCATCTTCTTTCTGAAAGCCACACGAGGGAAAGGAGAACTGGGCCCACAGCCCAAGGCTCCACAGCCTGGGCCAGCTCTGGTTGTGCAGCTCTAACACCAACCAGTATCTAACAAGTGTCCAAACCCTCCTCTGACGTAAGTGTGATCTTTCAACTATCAGTGTCCTATCAGGTCTTTCTCGGTTAAACAGTGCAGTCAGAAAGCAGCTCTCCCACCTCATTTTCTCTTGGCTTACAGTCACCAGTTGCTGATGCAGAGGAGACAGCCAAGCTCTGAATTTCTCTGGGATTTCCCTTTCCTCTTTCCCCTTCCCCCATGGAAGGGCAACAAAATAGTAAAAACAAAGAACAGAACAACCAAGCTCAACAAAATTAAACGTTCTCCTTTCTCCTTTGAGGACACAAACCTGCTGCCCCTGAATGGCAAGGGAAGGCAGGAGGGGACCACCTGTATAAAATATTTAGCCCGGTTGCCAGGCTGCTGTCGGGCTGAAATGGAGCCTGCTCAAAAATAGCACAGCTCTCCAGAGCTTTCAGTGAAAGGCACTTTAGAAAATAAAAGGTGAGTTGTTTGTAGAGGAATTTTAGCACAGTTACTACCTCTTTGTCACAAAATGAGCTTGGAAAACCTGAGAGCCCTGTAACCATCACTCTCATGGATCCCATATGACCTGAGAAAACCCCACAAAGGACAAAAGGGCTGCCCCACAGTAACATCCCCCTCCTATAATTGCAGCCAAGGCACAAGATTGGGGCGTCTTTAAAAGGGAACCATGGAAGGGACACGGGAGAAACTACAGGTGTCCTGTATGAGGGAGGTAACATCCTGCTGAAGCCTCTTCTACCTGAGCTTTCACCAGCACACAGCTACGTATTCCTGAGTATATGGGATCCTGGGGTTTGTATCACTTTGAGCTACTGAATTGCCTCCTGCACAAAGTGAGAGTTAAAGGAAAAAAAAAAAGCTTCTAAAAACGATCAAAAAAGCCAGTTGCCTATGTACTATTTGCTTTATTACAATCTTAGCAAAGCAAAACAGTGCATGCAAGATAAGCTGTGAGCTTTAGATCTCCATTTTCCCCTGAATTTTGTGAAAATGTCTGCAAACAAAAAGTTTCCAAAATATATGGCACTAATTATTCACACGCACGCAGAGCTTTGAGCCCCATCTGTAACGCTTAGGAATCAGAGGCTCCATGTTTGAAGCATCATGGGAGGTTTCAGGTCTTATCAATGCATCTATTATTTGGGGCAATCTCATTCCCTGAGGGTGACTTGGTTTGCCCAGCACAGCGCGCACAGCAAAACACTGACTTGCTCTCAAGACATGCCACAGCATGATGCTTATTTCATGAATGTTTGTAAAGTGCTTAAAAACTCAGAAAGAGATGCTCTGGAAGTACAGATGTGGTTCTCTTTGTGAAACGCAGTTTATTTCAGTGGTCTGTGGTTTAGCTGTTATTCAAAAGCAACCAAGATTGGTAGATAGGGCTTTTAATAGAGCTTCTCCCTCACACTTTCCAGAGCTTGCCTTCCAGGCTTTGCTCCAGACCTCTGCCTCCCTTTCTGTCTCCCATCTGACTGCTCCCTCTCCCTCCTATCCACTTACCCACTGCCTCCCTTTTCCCTTACCCTGCCTCTCTAACAGCAAGCTGCTGTTATCCGCACCACCACTCCTCAGGCTGCATTGCCTACCTCCCCCAAACCCTGACGTTTTGCATGTTCAGTGCAGAGCCCACCCTGCCCTCAGTGCGTGCAGCACTTTGTGCACGGGGGCTCCCTACCAGAAGCCATACAAATCTCCCGGCTTCGTGCTCCCAGTCACACACCTGCAGGCACTTCCACAAATAAAAGCTATTGCTAAGCCACAATCATGTTAGGATAACTCGAAAGTCTCATGGGATCAGGGCTGTGATTCTATTCTCTAAGCACAGAGCAATTTAAGGCTTTCCGCAGTTTAAAGAAGACAGGTCCCATAGGCAACAGTTTGCTCACCTCCATCACTTTCTTTTCCCTCCCCTCCTGCTCTCTGCGGCAATCACAACGAGCTGAACCCGAGCACTGTGCTCACTCCCCATGCATATTCCTCGTTTTGTCACGATCCCCAGCAAGTCCCTGCTGTTTGTTTAAGCAGGGGAGCCACGCGCAATCAGGCAGGTGGAGATCCATTGCATTAATCCCCACAGTCCAATCCGGCAGGCATTAGGCAGGCAGAGCTCCCACTGCTGCAGACTGCTTTGCCTATTTAAGGATCACAGGATCTGGCCCCTCCGCAAGCCCCAGAGCCAACACTTAATGAAAACAGACAAAGGACAAGAGAAAATGAACGATATACACAGAGCACAGCATTGTTTCTGAAAGGAAATGTTTTTTCAGTTTCCCATGAGGCATCAGTAGCTCTTCAAACACAGCCCAAACCTCAAGTATGCCAGCAATTCAACATTCAAATGAGAGCTCATTACCTCAACCCACCGCTTACAATTTTAGTCACTTTCGTTTTTCAGAACCCAAAATCAGAGCTCCAGAAATTGCTGCAAATAGCTGACAAGCACAGCAGCCCTGTGAGCACAACTGCTGAGCATTTACGCAGGTCAGGAGGCAGGACACCCTGCCATTCATTCCCCAAAGCAAGATTTCCTTCCACCAGCCAGGGGACCTGTTCCAGCCAGCCTTCACTGGCTCCTCTTCCCCCACCACAGCAGAAGACAGCTCTGCTGTTTTTAGGCTGTCCTAGCAGACTTCAGACAGAATTTGTCCTGGTTCCAAAAGGAATACAAACGTCTAAGAAAGGAGGAGACACAGTTAAGTGCTTTGTTATCCACTACACTACACCTTTGTTTCCTGGGAGATTTGGGTTAGGTTGGCATCAGATATCACAATCCAGGCTGTTCTGCCTTGCTTCAGGGTTATCCTTTCAGCAAGGAGCTTTGTGTGTATGTACAGGTGTGTTAGCTGAACTGCTCCCTCAGAGCATTGCACAAGACAGAGGGAAGCAAACACCAATGATTTCCAATAACAGCTACGCTGCTTTAATTGGTTGTTGTGTTTGTTAATTGATTAGTTTTAAAAAAGCAGCACAGGTACAATATGAAAAAACTCCACACCAAGCCAGATGTGCTCAGTCAAACTGGCTAAAGGCAGATATCATCTTGGGAAACTATATACAGTTTCCTGCAGTCCCACAAGCTGCCCTTGCAAAATAAAGCTAAAGCCTTACACTTAAATACTTACACTTCCTGCAGGTTCAAGAGCTCTGCAAAGGCAGAAGGATCAATCTCCGTCAACTTGTTGTAGCTCAGGTTTCTGTTAAAGTAAGAGAGAACAGGATGAGCATCACGCAGCCACTGTACTCAGCAAAACACACTCATCACAATTATTCTCGATTGCACTGGGAATTGGTAGGTTGTGGGGTTTTTTATTTTAAGAGTACTTAAACACAGTAGGGCAGCACTTTTCTACTGAATATGAGTTACTTTAGTTCTGTGATCAGAATGTTATTTAGCTTGCCCTAAGCTTTATGCTCTTTTGCATTAGTGTGGTGTTAATTTGTCTTTATATTAAGCAATTACTTTATCATCCTTCTATTGGTTATTCACAACCACACAACTAATTACAGATGAATAGGATATTTCCTGACAGATTGAAGTCTGAACTGAAACAATCAAAAAAAGCTTATCCGAAGTATTTTGTAGCTATCATTACAGAGGGTGTTTTTATGTACCACTGTGTTATCACATACAAACAAAACACACATATAGGTAGGTACGCTTCCTATGTGTCAACATAAATATATTTTACATTTTCTAACAAGCTGTCATTAGTATGCCACTCAATGTCATCAGCATCAGTGATAACAGCTTTCAGCTGGTCACTGTACTACAGGTTTTGTACCTCAACACCTCCAACCCACGGACTACAGACAGCCCACGTCTAAATCAGGTTATAGCACCTTGCTGAGGCACAGGTCGTATTATCTAGAAACAACCTGATGGGAGATCAACTATATAACAGGCTTCTGGAAAAAAACGCACTGCAAGGATGGCTGGGGAGAGCCGAACCGACAAAATAATGGTAAAAGTGGCAAGAAAGCAACACCAAAAGCAAGACCTTTGCTGTGCTCTGCGGCAACAGCCAAGTGCCCTGCAAGAGGCACCCTGTCAGCACACCACACACAGGTCAAACCTGCACTTGGGGACTTACCGGAGAGCACAGATCAATTAAGACCAAGTGACTAATGATGCGGAAATTAACAAGTGTCCTAATTAATGTGATGTATGCAGTGTTGGCATGTTACCGTGAGTGTGTAATCTAAAGAGGGAGGAGGCAAATTGATGGGCGGTAGCAAGGAAAGCAACCGCAAGGAGTTGCGAGGAAATTGTGAGGGGGACCTTCTTTAATTTCATCCTGCTCCACACCCTGCTCTAGGATATTATCCTGGGTAAAACTCAACCCTCCTGTCTCCTCTGCAGGGAGGTTACACCCTCTTATTGCACCTCTGAACACGACCCAAAAGATTCATGGCCTGATTTTAGATAAGCCCTCAAACATTCAGCTGCTTATTCAAACCACCGAGCCAGTCTGACTGGAAAACTGGCCAACCTTCCCCGGTTTGTGTATTTTCTCTGTTATAAAGCTGTGCCTGCGGTACCCAAAGCGGGCCTGGAGCTTGAACAGGCCCCAAGTCCACAGGGCCGCCGTGGTGGGCCTGAGGTGAGGAAAGAGGGCAGCTGCCATGGCGCAGGGGCCTCCTGCCCGATGTGCTCCATTGCACCCCAAGGAGGAAAATTCAGGCCTACTGCAACGCAAAGAGGAATTCAGGCCCACAGCGACACTTGCAAGCGCCAAGACTTGAAAGATCACCAACTTTGTGTGCTTAGCAGGAAGTGATAAATGCCTCTTTCGAGCTAAAAAGCAGTTATTGATCACCTGCCCTTCTACAACTCGTTTTATGGGAAGTCCTCGAAGCATTCCCCTTCACACGGTAGTTCTCTGCATGAGCTGTTCCCCATCACTTCAGAAATACCTTGCATCTTACCCAAAATGTACCATTTTTTTGGCCAGTATTTGCTGTGAAAGAAAGCTCTAGAAATCACCAGCGCAGGATTCCTTTAGCAGAAACTAGGCCTAAAGCAACATAGGAGTGTAAAACCTAACCAAGCATCTAGTTTTAAAATATGCTGTCCTATGAGCCCCTACCGTCTTTTAAAACACTCAAGAGACCTTTAAATCAATACCAGCCTACAGCAGATATCCATTTCACTATGAACTCAAAGGCATTTGTCTAAATAAAAGTCAAACTGCAGTTTAAACTCGGAGCGCGTTTGAAAGCCAAGTCCGTATTCATAGCACAATTACGAATTAAAGTGCAATTTGCCCACAGATTACATTACTACTATTTTTTTTAAACCACACAGCAAAATCAGGTTGGAGCTTGTCCTGTCTGATATACAGGCGAAAAAAGAAAATATAACAGGTAATGTCCTATAGGCTCAACACAGTAGGAATTAAGCAGACACAGAAATATTAGTGACATATAGCAAGGGAGAAAATGCAGCCATGGTGCTAGCCTGAATCCATCTGTTTTAATGTATTTCTATGCCTTCTATTGCTGCAAATCTTTGCATTTTTTAAGGGAAAATATTTATCCTCAAAACACTCCCCCACAATAAGCTCAGAGGCTATTTCACAACCCAAGCACTGAGGATCACAGGCACCAAACTGATCAGCTGCACACTTGTCAAAGGGAACAGATCCCGGGCTTAGCCCATGCTCAAACACTGAGTGATGCTGACATGACCTTCAAAAGCTCAAAAGTGAAAAAAACAAAAGTCTTAGCAGATTAAAGGATTTCATGGCCATGGTCTAACATCTTCCAAAGCAACTTTCTGATTATTGTTGTTGCTATTTGAGAAGTTTGAACATCAAAGCCATTGCACAAGCAGCTTTTCAGAGAGCACAGCAGTATTTTGCCTGCTCCAACAGACTCTCCAGTGCTTGCTACAGAAATACAGGTGAAGTCCACCTTGTATGCCCAAATCTTCAGTTTGCCCCCTGCTACGCACTCCAATTTCTATCTGTCCTCACCAAACATAGAATATGCCATTCAAAAAGTCAGTGGGGAAAATGAAACACAGAAATAGTGTCAGTGCAAAATAAACAGGGGAATTGAAAATACAAACACCAAGATAAACAGTTTACTCCATTTCTGAGACTTGCTGTATTTTAACTCACATTAAAATGCCCAGCAATTTGTCGCCTGCAGCATTAGGAAGCAAGGGACGCGTTTCCCAGAACCCAGATCCCCTCACTAGACAGTATTTGGCATGCCAGCCACAGCATGCAAATTGGAGAAAGAATTAACGTGCTCTGATAGATAGATCATTGGGACCAGGAGTCAGGAAACCTCAGTCTGCTCCTGGCTCTCTTAATCTCCTGCTGCGTGACCGGGTCATGTCACATCACCTCTCCAGAGCTTTTGTTTCCACAGCCACCCTTTGTCTGTCTTGTCTATTTAGACTGTAAATAAAATTGAGGTAGGTATTGTCTCGGTTTGCCCGATGCTGATGAAATGAGGGCTCAGTCTTGGTTGGGTTCCAGTAATGCAAATACAGAAGGGAACTCAAAACTTGAGGTCATGGGTGCACGCGGCGCTCCCCCAGCACAAAGCACGGGTCCCAAATGCGTGGCAGCGCACGGAGCACCGCAGGGGCTGCGACGTGCCCACCAGATCAGCTTCTGCACACCAAGCAGCCCAACAGCACAGGCTGGATGGCGATGCTGAGCTTGGGGCATGGCTGTGCCATCATTGGAAATGGTCACACTTCTGCTCTGCTATAGCACTGAGCGTGTTATTTCTTATGTAGCCCCCAGTCTGACAGATACTCCACTACTGCTACTACTCCCACTATGTGCAGTAGTGCAACAGCTCTCACTGAGCAAATCTCTGCCATCAGTGTTTTAGTGTCTTCTTCAAAGAGCCTTGGAAACCCAGAGCCCACTTCTATCCCAGAGCAGGGCTCTCCTGAACCAGATGGGCACCGCTTTGAAGCTACCAGCTCGAATGGTTCCTAGTGGTCAGCTTGTTTCCCTCCCCCCAGTTTGAATAGAAGCTGGTGTAATGTTGTGGTTTTTAATTAAGGCATATTTTGATTTAATGGCATGAGAAGTGTTTGCACTTATTTACCCATTACATGCACCAAGTCTTCCTTGTATTGGCTAATCCCAGACTGTAGGGTTTTTCCCCCCCTCTTGTCACTTCCCTAAGATGCCCCTGACGAGGAACCAAGAGCATGTTAAATCAATATGGGAAGGGCCCTCTGCCACCTGTTTTACCCATTCCAATCTCTAATTAAATAAGAAAGCAGGGTTTGTCTTTATTTGGCATTATGAAAATGGCACTGTGGATCACTGAGCATGGCAGAGACTCAAAGGAAAGCCTTGTTAAGTAACCAGGTACAGGGCCTGCCTTTACACCACTTCCCAAAAGTCATAGCACTGCCACACAGCGAGCCGTGCTTGCCAAGGAGGGGATCAGCCAGCTCTCTGCCCCACGAGATGCCGATCCTGGCCCTCCAAGCAGTGTTCAGGGTACACGGGGAGTTCATGGACAAGTTTTGGCTCTGTGCTGGGAACTTGGCCAGCCTTGGAGATCAGAGGTGTGTGGCTGGCTCGGCAGACAAAGGACTCAGACTGGTGGCTCCTGGTCGCGGCTCACCCCGATGATGGCTGAGTTCTGCTCGGGGAGGTGGAGGCTTCCGAGCCGCACATCAAACCCCTCCATCTGTCAGCGGGGAAGATTGTGTCAAAAGCGTTTCTGCACCTTCTGATGACAGGCAGGGGGAGAAAGAGGAGGATGGCTCCAAGTTCTGCCCCTGCCAACCGCGGCTTTCATTAAACACTTTGTCAACCATTGTCATAACACAACTTTTCACTGCTCCTGCACAAAAGGGAGCCGAGGGCCCTGAACAATCGAGCCCTGCAATAGAAATTCCTCTGGCTAATCTGTCGAAAGATAGCTGCCTAGGCCGCAGCTCGCTGAATAGGCACCAGCCTCTTCCCACATGTTTGTGGAGGGCTTTACAGCCCCGGCGTGGAGGCCCCGTGCACACTTGATTGGGTATGAAAAGCATGGCAGCAGCTGAGTAAGCCTGGGGCCGGGGGAGCACATCGCCCATGCAGCAAGTATACAGCTGTGCACAGGAGAAAGCACGCTTGAATTTCCCTTTTAAACAAGGTTTTGACTCCCAGAGAGATGGCGGAGTCCTCATAAGCAGGGACACGCAAGGCTTAACGCTGAGGCACAAAGCGATCAAAGAGACTGCAAGGGTTCAGCCAGTTGTATGGCCTGTAAGGACAGAAAGGAGCAGCTTTAGGGTTTTTCTTCTCCCCTTCCATGCACATGACAAGCCCCAAACCCACTCATTTGGGGCAAGAGCAGCTGAACAGCTACCGCAGCCATTGCCAGCTCCCACTGCCAGTCCTGCCTGCCCTTTGAATCCACCTGCTGAGCTGGTGGAAAACCACAACTTCTGCGCCCCCGGCTGGCTCATCACCCTCACCCCTGTCCCACTGCTCCCAAACTCAGCTCAGCAGGCCTGGGGCTGCAGTGAGCTGAGCCCCTCCGGATTGCTTTTGTAGCAGGAGCCCTGGGAACATCCCAGCCGGCTGCTGCAGGGGCTTTGGAGAGGAGAGAGGGACCCTGGAGGAGCAGGGAAGGGTGAGCAGCCCTCATGTGGGCAAAAATCCCCCCATCACAGACAGATCCTGCCAGCAGCTCAAGCTTTGCTTGTGCCCGAGCTCAAATCAGCAGCAGATTAGCTTGGGTTGATAGCACACTCATATAAGGGGCTTTATGTGCAGAAGGGAGTCAACTTAAGGGCAACCCTCAAGCCATAATATGAGCTAATTTGACAGTGAAGACAAACTTTGAGAGGTCATCCAGACACCCAGAAAGCTGCAGCATGAATCACTCCCTCCCAGCCATGACTAACAATGCCGTCTGAAGGAAATTCCTGCAGCATGATTACCAAAGAATCAATACCACGCCGATCCCAGCAGATGCACGCAGACATTAATGCAAAGAATACTAATTAAAACCACATCACTGAGACCCATTGTATCAGTCTGCAGTTTAGTTTAACTTGTGGTTGAGATAGTTCCCTAATTCCTCCAGCCACCTTTGAATAACTTCAAATAACATCTTCAGCCCCTGCCTTTCCTCCTGCACGAAGTGCTGGGTAGCACCAAGCTGCAGCTGGGCTTTGTAAGGCTCCTACCAGGAAAATTCCCATTCTTACCCATCTCTTAGAAGGGCAGTGTCAGGTTATTTCAGGCCCTGCTCAGTTTATACAGATACGTTTTGACAAAACCTAGGATCCTATTTCTTCCTATGTTAATAACCTTAGCAAAACAAAAGAAGTTTGGCTTTGCTCGGAAGACCGTCTCCTCAAAACACCCCAGATGTTTTAATTTTTTCCCCAAAGAAAGAAGATCAGCTTCAACTTGCCCTGTATAAAGGCACATCAATGGCAGAGCGAGGACAGGGAGCAGCTGCCGGGACAGGGACAGGGCCAGCACCTTCCTCTCCCTGCAGCCAGCGGGGTCCCAAACCAGCAGAAGAGAGGGCACAGCACGCAGGAGGTGTGACAGCATTCTCAGCTCTCTCTGCTTCTGAAAAATAAAAGCAGCAGCCACGCTGCCTGCAGTGACTAAGGCTACAAAAGCTCCCGTTATGGCTGCATGTTCCTCAGCCCTCAACCAGACAGCCCAGTGAAAGGCAGCATTGTGCGCAGGGAAGCGGGGATGCTGCAAGGCTTCGGGCAGTGTTTAATTGCAGCAATTTTTCACCTTACTTGCTGCTGGGAAGCTGCACGGGCTGAAGGAGACAGGTTCTCTCCAAAACACGTTGAGCTATCAGCTGCAAGAATTGCCCCAAGGCAAAATAAAAAAAAAAAAAAAAAAGAACAATCAAAGGGGCCAGGAGCATCTAAATAAAAATAAACGGATTTAATTTCACATAAAACAACCCCGGTTTGCCACCTGTGGCAGGTAAAGCAGTTGGAAGGAAAATCAGGATGTGGAAGTTCTTAACCCACAAGTAAACCCCACCCTTCATCTGCCCAGATCCCCATGGGGTTTGTTGGTTTTGTTAATTAATCTGCTGCTTAGTCTCGAGAGAAAGACGTGTCTAAAACCCAAACTGGGGGTAAGCCCCTTGCTCCTCTCTACTGGGGGGCTGGAGGCCCTGCTCGGCCACGTGAACCCAGCAGCTCCCTCTTCCACCACCACATCTCCTAGGGAAAAATCGATAAAGGCCACGGCTCCTGCACGAGCATTTTCAATTAAGGATCCCCACTGTGTATTCAACATACTAACCCAATTTATCGAGGATTAACAGCTCTGTAATTTACTGTATGCCTACCTTACAGCAACTGCTAAGCCTCCATTAACTGACACGAACACACAAGAGCTGCATTGATAAATCAGCGCTAAGTGCTATTTACTGCTTCGGGTACTGCTGCTCCTGCAAAGCAAATATTTTCACCCAAAAGTTGTGCAGTTTTTCACCAGTGCTTGCAGCAGATCAACCTCGAGCCTCCCACTGCATGACCATGCAAAATCCAGCTGTGGGCTGCAGGTCGAGTGCAGATGGCAAAGAGATAACCCAGAAACTCCCCGAGCACTGCTCAGAAGTCTCCACAGTTCAAGAAAACATCCGAGGCCGCCAATCATTCAATGATATCCAATAACCTGTATTTTTAAGACACGTTTCCTACCAAAACACAGGATCATAACGTGCTCTGAAACCACGTGAATCCCTCAAGAGCACAGCCACGTCTGTAAATGTTTCTGGTAAGCTCAGAAAAAGTTTTTCCAGCGCTCCACCACCACGGTTTGTCCATCAGAAGCGTTATTCAAACATCCCTGGGCACAGCTCTCGTGCTGCAAACAGCACCCCGGCTGCTGGGGAGGGCGAGCATCAAACCCATGCTGAATTTTGGTGTGCAGCCAGTGCTGCCCTTCCACAGAGCCCCTCATCCTGGTACCGCAGCCACCAGTGCCACCAAAAAGCCACCACGGCTGGCACAGGGCCTGTGCCCCAGCATGGTCAATGGTGAGTGGTGTGGGAGGGCTGTGACCTCCCCACAGCGTGTGCCCGGCGCTTCGTTCCCTCACCATTCTTCTTATTAATAGTTAATCAGGAAGGGCCAATCTCCCCCCCAAAAAACACATTCGCTTGGAAGCGGCACAAAGGAATATTTGTGTGCTGGTTAAAACTAGTCAGGCAAAGAGTAAGGGGGGAAAAAGCCTTAGAAAAACAGCGGGAGGGTTTCTACCGCAGCCCAAACCTCTCCAACGCTGCTTTTCATCACCTCCCTCACACAGAAGGGTGCAAGAGCAGCGAGGCATCCATCTCCCAGAGACAAGGGCTGGCTCTCACACGTGGCTATGCCATGGTCTCACCTTGATGCTCCTTCACGTGCATCTGCTGCACGGCCAGCTCAGAAACGCAGGTGCTGCGACTTGGATTTCCAGCCGTCTCCTGACATTTGCTGCAAAATGCACCAGCTGATCACAGCCAAAGCAGCCAGCCCCGCAAACCACCTCCCAGTACCAAAGCCACCAATCCGTCCCCAGTTGCCAGCTGCTGGCAGTGACCCAGGTCCCAAGACATTCAGCCAACCCTGCAGCTTCCCACCGTGGGGTAAATCCCTTCCGAGCACAGCCATGCTCCCCCTGTGATGGGGATCACAGCGCTGCCCCCACCACGCAGTTTCTCGGTTTGAACCCAAGCCCGGTGAGGACATTCCCTTAAATTTTCAATGCGTGGGCTGCAAGACAAGAGGTTGACTGAATGCAGAGACCCTGCCCACAGGGGAATTACACACGTAACCCCAAAGCCCCACGTCCAGGACCGGTTACCCACGCTGGCAGCACAGCGGGTTGCACGGCCAGCTCTAACCCCCCCGAGGCATGAAGAACATATGGAAGTCAGCTCCCCATTTTCAGTTTAAAAATAGCTGCTTTGTAATAGCAAGCGGCATTTTAAAGGGCAAAATATGCACATTTTAAGCTAAAAAAAACGCCTCAGTTGGCCATCCAGGCTGGAGATGTGTGGTTAACACAGGCATCCACCCTCCCCTCCCGAGTAATCGATGTCCAATGGTAATGCACTCTCGTTCCAAGCACTTTTATATTGCCAATAAAGCACCGAGCAATTTAATGGATTTCTAACCCCAAATTGGAGGCTGTACTGCATCCAACTGACTCAATTTGTTCAGCCTTAGAGGAAGCCCTGGAACAAAACGCTAGAAATAAAACCACATGCACTGATAACATTACAGAAATAGATGCACGAAGCAGCAAATGTTCTGCCCCTTTATTTTATCTGACCTCCAACCTGTTTTAATTGACCTTCAAGATGGAAAGGCTGCATTTCAAAGAAACTATTTCCACCCAGATCAAGAGAAATAAAAGCCAAGCTATATATAACGCGTTTGCTGCAAAACAAGGCAAATAAATCTACCCAACCACCTTTCGCTTGACAACGAAGAGCCAGAAGAGACTTTCAAGTTAATTTACTCCGTATTTTACGCCCTAAGCAGAGCTATTTTCTAGATAAACTTGCTCTCCCTGCACAGCACAGACAGCTTCCTTTGCCCCCCAAACCACAGAGCGCAGCACTTGCTGCAGCAGCAAAGGGCTGAAGCTGCACATCACAGAGGTGATGGCGTGATGGGGAAGTTTGCAAATTGGGGTTCGCAGCACATCCCCTGCTGGGGGAAGAAGAGACAGCCCCAATGCTACGAGCGGGGCCATCTATCAGCACCAGCATTCAGTCTTTTGTGTAACTCCTTCAGTAGTGCTTACTGCTGGGACAGCAGCAGGATACCTGTGAGGATTTTAGAGCAGAGCAGCACAAAAAGTTGTTTTCTCAAACAACTTGCACATGTAGGTGACTTTCTGGATGTGAATGTACAGGTGCACACACCACCACACTGACATGTATGCATCTGCAGGAATGCAGAGATAATGCATCCACTGTTAAGTACACAGCCAAAAGCTTTATCTCAGAGACTGGGACAGCTCTACAGCTTCTGCCAGTTGTAAAGAGCTCTAATAGGTCTTCATTACACTCAGCCCCAGCATATATATAATGCCACATCTCTTACAGATGCATTTTTAAGCATTCAAGAGCTTTTCAGTGCTGTTTTTCAGTTCCCTCCATTTACAAAGCCAGACTTCTTCATTAATGCAATTCACACAATAGGACTGAGAAAAAGCAAAATTTATAGCCAGTAAAACTTCAGAAAGTCCTTCCCACAAGCTTGCCCTTCCCACAGAAGCCTGGTACCTCAGGACGCCCCAGGATTAACAGCCACCTCCCTTTCCACTGGCTGCAGCTTGTGACTCCCCAGCTGGGTTCAAACCCCACGTTACCATCAGCCAGGCACCAAAACCAAGCACCTTTGCCTTCAGATGGGGAAGGTATTTTCTGATCCCCCAGAGGACAAGGCTGTCACCTCCCTGGAGGTACCCCTGTTTATTATTCAGTGAGCACCCTCAGGTTTGGGCAGTTTCACAGCTGAGAGCATCCCAGCTAATTCAGGGTGGGCAGATGTTACTGAGGTTGAACCAAGGACCAAGCTTTCTCTTTTAGAGCTTTTCATCCTTTGTGTTACAGAGGGCTGGGATGAGAAGGGGAACATTTCCTTAGCCTTCTGCTGCAGGAAGCAGTTAAGGACCCAATCTCTTGGGAAACCGCTGGATTCCAGAGGTATTTGGATAAGCTTAATGCACCTCCTTTTAACTATTATTCCTGGAACCACGCTGCTCCACTTGGCGTTTAAGACCAGATGTCTTGCTGTATTTCTGCCCACCAGGAGGTGTGGAGGCTCCAGTCGGCCTCCAGCACAGGGAACCCCTTCACCTGAAGGAATATCTGAAGGAAGGCTTCATCCAACTTCTGCAGGACGGTGGGAAAAGAGCGCCAGGTCCTTCCCTCCTGCTTTGAGGCTGTCCCACTCGGGCAGAACCCAGAGTCGATGCCAGCTCGAAGCTGCCCAGTAAGAACAAAACTCCACGTGGGTGGCCACCTGGCTGCGTTGCAAACAGAGCTAACACTCCAGTCAGGCCAAGCACAGAAATGCCCTTTCTGCTTTTCCGAGTGGTCCTTGGGAGCCGGGCGCCGTGCCAGGGCGCTCGCCATTCACTGCTCCCCCTGCGCCTCTCCTGGGGCACGAGGCAGCCTGGGCTGGCTCCACATCGGCACCTCACACTCCAAAACACAATTACTTAAAAAAAAAAATGAAGGCAGACAGTGCTCTCGAGGTTTGTTATCACTTGGGGAGGGCCACAGGTGTGCCCAGAGCTTAGGGAACTGAAGCCTTGCACTTGTGAGAGCAGGCAGGTTAACCTCTGAAGGGCAAGGAGAAGGAATGACACCATTTCCTAAGGATCAGGAGTTGCTAGGGTTTGTGGAAAGCCTTGCTCTGAGCACACAGGGTGGAAAAGGGGTGGGTTTTGCACACAAAGGAGATGAAATCCTGAGATGTCCCAAGATGGAGGACCCACAGCATCTCGCCCGTGGGTCTCAGGAGGCGATGAAGATGATAAGTCCAAGGAGACCCAAGGGCAAGAGCACATCATGTGCCTGAAAACCACATGAGAAACACCCACACAACTCACTACCACAGCTGCAAAGCCACAGGCTTACCAGCACCACAAAAAGGACAGTTTTCTATCACTGTCAGCTCCTCCCAGCGCCCAGGACTGGATTCACAGAAGGAAGAGGGCAACAAATGGCCCCAGCAAAGCAGTCGAGGGGAGATGCTGCTCCTCGGGGCAGCTCATCCCAACCATCTGCTGGGGTCCTTCCCAAACCAGACACTGCCCACGGCAGGATCCTGGGCTCGCCAGCCCCCAACCAGCATGGGAGCCCGCTCCAACATGTAATCGGAGTCCCAAGCCTGGCTCTGCTACAGCAACGCCACATTAACAAACGCATTTTCCTCAATTTGTCACAGCAAGCGAGGTATGAAATAAAAACCTCTCCGAATCTCCCAAACACACGGGCTCCCCCCCCCCCCCAAGCCTTTTGCAAACCAATGAAAATTGCATAAAAATAAACTGTGGTGCATTTTATAGGGGCAAATAGCTCTGCTGCAACTGGAAACACATAATCTAGCTTTTCTCTAACAAAACCTCCAGGAAATGGCTCTGCAGAAGTTAACTAAGTGATGCTGAACTTTCTCCAGAGTGTCGTATAGGAAATAACACCGCAGCAACGACTGCCTGATTTAACCTTTTGTCCAGACTACGCTACAAAGCCGTAGCACGGAGGTATCTGGCTGATGTTAACAATCCTCTGGTGTATTCTGCGGGACTGCAGCAGGGAAAGCAGGTTATCTCACACGTGCTCAGCGAAACACCCCCGCCAGCACAACGCCCAGGCAGCCAATTGGTGATGGGAGACTGGATTTTATGATTTTCCCCTTCTGTGGCTGCAGTTGGCATTTATTTTATTTTTGTAAAGACATGAAGAGGTAACGGCTGTCTGCGAGGAGCAGAGCAGATGAATGCACCCAGGGCATTCAGCCCACCAGCAGTGCAGACACCGAGTTTCCCCATCCCTCCAGCATGGCAGGACCAGCCCAGCCGTTTGTTAGGGACCTCAGCAGGTGACACTACAGCACCTCTGGCTCAGATGAACCATATTTCTCCATCCCACCTCCACAATCCCAGGAGGGACCGCTCCACGCTGCGGTAAGTGCTGCGGAGATCTTTCACTCACCGGGCACCTCAGGAGCAGAGCGTCTGCCAAGCGATCTGGTGTCAATATTTGCCTGGAGCTCTGCAATCCTGATTACATCAGCTGAGCCAGGCTGCCCTCCCTCCAGCCTTTCTCCCCCACTGCCCACACTCTCCCAGTTTGGGGAGGGCATTGCTGCACAGACCTGGAACGAGCCTACTTCTCAGCTTTCTTTTTAGTAGAAAAGAGGAGCTACAGCATGACGCGTGCACTTTGCCTGCTGAATCCCCAGCACCTCAGCCATCACTCCGCATGAAATATGCTGTCTGGGGAAGAAAAAGGCAAGGGAAAGACACCAAAGCGTTTCCACATTCCCACCAAGCTTGGGTTTCTGTGCAACTGCTAACGTAAGTGCTTAACCAGGACGGGGCTCCCCGGGAGCCATGGGACACGCTGCCTGCCTGCCCAGGTTAGCCAGTGGGAAAACACTTTGTTTTCTTCAGCAGGCTCGACACAGCCACCAAAGTTGCTCTAAAATGAAAAAAACACACAGGGGCACAAGCCAAAAAATAATCCAGAGCAGCAACGTAACCCTCGGTTCAGGAGGCTCGCACTAAAACACTCGGCACTGATTTTAATACTCCAAATTGCCCGCTGGGAGGGAAGCCAACGCTCAGCAAGAACGCAGCCGGCCTCAGCCCGGGGCTCGCTGGTGTTTTTCTGCAGCCCCACGCTTGCGTGGAGTCACATGCAGCCGATTACATAAACTGTACCTTTTCCATGAACACCTTCTCTGGGATAAAGGTTCTCATTTTGCCCTGCGTAAAACCGCTCTCCACATGCTTATAAGCTTTAATTGCTATGGGAGCACATAAAAAGTGTCCAAATAAGTCTATTTAATGGTTACACATTAACTGTCATACACCTCCGGGCTTCTGTTATCCATATATTTGCAAGATCAATAAACTCCTTATGAGTAAACTTAGGGAAAGAGTTGCTGCTGAGAAATGTTCCATTCCTATTTCCTAATAACTTTATGAAATTCATTAGAAACTCCTACCTATATCTGAAGCTTGCTGCTCGTGGAAAAGCAGGCTGTGCCTCAGCACAAAGAAAAAGAGAAGTGTGTTTCTCCCTCGCCCGAACTTGGACCCGTGCCCACAAGGTAATGCAAGAGCAGAGCAATTCCAGGCTGGGAAGGACTTGGCTAAAGCAAAATGTGTGCGTGAGCCTGCAGAGGCAGAGCCCCTCCAAACCCAAGGAGAAAAGCCTCCAGCGAACAGCAGCAGCCTGGATACCCAGGAACAGAGGAGCTGTCTGCGTGAGGATGGAAGCATAAGAAGGGTTGAGGAAGCCACATCCAAAACACTTACTGGCAATTAAAATGAAGGTATCGTTCCCAGTGAACCCACAACTCTGGCCTCCACATACCCACGGGGCTCTGGCGGATTGATTTTGGTGGCTGCAGCCCATGGGTGTCACAGCAGGGCAGGGACAGCCCCACCAGCTGCACGAGTACAACCTCGCTGCAAGGCACAGGGATGCTCTGAGCATCTCTGGAAGAAAGTAGAGAGGATTTTATTCACTGTCCTGTGCCTAAAGGGTCATCAGCAGCCTGGTGCTGCCACATTGCTTAATTGGGATGGCTACAGATCATTAAACACCTGCTGAATTTTACCTTGGGCATTTAGAGATGCCCCGAGGCGCAGCAGCGGAGCAGCAGAGAGAAGGGGGAGAGGGCGAGAGAGGCTGAGCCAGGCAGCCTGAGAGTGATTAAGTGTTGATCAAATCCAACTATTTCATAAAGCTCCTGGTATGCCCGACCAGCTTCGACAGTCTCCACACTTTGCTGTGAAATCCCTGTGATATTTATGAGAAGTCTGCGAACGGCTCCTTTATCGCCTTTTTTTTTTATTCCCCTTTCATAAAGGAAGTGCAAAGCCCCAAACAGCTGGGATGCCCAAGTGCTGTCAGCCCCGGCGTGTTTCCCAGCTGTGCACACAGCATCCCCCAGCACCTCCTGACTCCCATCCTCTCGGGCACAGGTAACACACTGCCCTTTCCCTGATCCCATCCTTTTTGCCCCACCCGGTGCTGTACAAAGCCACTCCAGGCACAGCAATGCGCACCCCCCTCATCCCAGAGAGATCCCCCCCAGGCAACTGGGGCAGGCAATAGGGAATTTCAGGGGGCAGAGTGATGCACACCAGCATCAGAGTGATGCCAAAACCCCACAAGGGCAAAGGAAGAACACATAGGGTTCCCCTCTAGCCCTTACCCATTAAAAAAAATCAATCCCCATTGTAAGAGTGCAAGCAGCGCCTGTATTTCACACCAAATAACACGGAGAGGACGTCATAAAGATGGAATCGCTTACAGTTGGGAAGGAGGAGGATTATAGAGGCTATTGCAATTAAAAACAAACTAGACAAACAAATAAGCCCCACTTCCCTCCCCCTGGCCGCCGCTGCCTGCTCCGCACATGTTATCTGCAAACCGCGGGCGAAGCAATTCCCCGCTCCGTGCTATTTCACAATCTGCTCGCTCTGAACCTTACGCTACGTAAGGAATTAAACAAACATTTCCTCCTTTTCCTTCTTCGGGTGGTTTCCCCCCCCTTCCCGCTCCCTTTCCAGGGCTGGGCTCCAAAGTCCAGCACTGCCCGGGGCTGAGGAGTGAGCAGCAGCTGGGGCTCCCCAGCCCCAAAAATCCTCCCCCAAAAAAAGAGGAGAGCGATGGGGCTGGGCACCATTTGCACAGCAGCTCGTGATCGCCCGGGTCGATTCCTCCAGCAAACAGGCAGCCCAGAGCCCTCCCAAAATACACCAAGGACAGCCGGGGGGGAAGGAGGGCGATACTAAACACGATGCAGAGATAACAGGCAAACTTTGCAGAAGTCAATTAAAAAGGCGGTCAGCCCTAAAGACAGAAATCCTCAGGAAAGCAGACTTCACCCGCTCCTTCCACGCACGTTACTTGCTGTTACACGCAGCTGCGGCAGCAAAGTCTCGTGAATAAAAGCCTTTGCCTTAATCTGCTCTGATTTGCAACAGGTTTACGTTACAAATTTGGGGTTTATCTGCCTTGGAAAACACTGCGAGGGGAAGCAGAGCACAAGATGAAGCAAGGGGACAAACGCTGGAGACCCAAGAGCCAGGTTGGTTGATTTTTTTGTGGCTGCTGCTATTTAGTGGCAATGCCTAGTTACAGTTTGGGATAAAGGAAGCTTTTGTTAACTACCTGCTCTCTCCCTCCCTCTGCACCTTCCCTCAGGGTTTTGAGATCACATTAAGAAAACACATCCCAAGCTCCTCAAGAGATTTTTCAGCAAAGCCAAGGCTGACAAGACTTGACATTCCTGAAATGTTTAAATGGGAGGAGAGGGAGAAACAACAACATTTTTTCAAACCCACTTTATACATCAGACACAAGCAAAAACTGGCCCAGGTCCAACTATAAGAAAAAAATATATTTGCGAGATCATCTGAAATACTTTAAATGTTCTGGATTGAAAAAAAGAAATCCCTCGGTGCAGAGCAGATACAAACCCCCACGCCAAATGCTGCGCATTCCTGGGGCGAGCTACGGAGCGGAGCTATAATCGAGCCCATTGACAGGCACCAGCCCCGAGCCCCACAGCCAGCCCTGGCCACCCATCACATGGGACGTGTCCTAAATGCAGCCTGCACATCCCGGGAAAGCTCCACAGGGACCAGCTGTCCTTTCCAAAAACACAGGGATCCTGGAAAATCTTGGCTGGGGGACTCAGTAATACACTTGGGATGAAAGAGCTTGGCAAACTATGGGGCAAGGAGTCAAGAAACCCAATTTTAGCCAATACTGGGAAGGGGACACCACTGTCAGTAGCTGTTTCATTAATTGATTCACACACTGGCTCATTCTGGGTATTATTTCAGGCTGGAATCTCACTTGCCCAATGCTTCTGGAAAAAGCTGGGTGAAGAGCAGGGTCCCGATGGAGCATTACAGCCTGTGACAAAACCCACTGAAGGCGATGTGGGAAGCAACTGCATGCACTCCAAGAGGTCCCACCACCCCACACGTTGGGAGCAGGCACCCTAAAAAGCCACGTGAGGCTGGGAAGCATTTCCAAGGGTGTAGAACACATTACGGGGAACAGACGGGCACTGATGTCCGGTTACTCATCCTTGGTTTGCATTCGTCATTGGTTCGCTAGTGCAGAAATTGAGGCATCAAAGAGGGCCGCAGCGTTTCACTTGTGCAATAAACTCCTTTCACCAACATCACTTCACACTTTCCGGAGTGCAAAGTTCGCGCTGATATTGTTGGCTTTCTCACTTGCTGCTTTTTGGCACCGGCCCGCCTGCCTGGCTGTTCATTAATACGCCATCAGGATGTGAAAGGCCCCGTTCCGCAGGCCTCGCTGGCTGCAAGTCGTCCTCCACCAAGCGCTGTCCCGAGGGGGGGGACAGGCAAAGGTGCTTAGGTGCTCCCACAGGATACTTAAAATTTGAAAAAGCAAGTCCTATACTTCTACCAGTGGGTTTTACGGAGTACGGGAGTGTCACTATCAATGCAGATACACTCGATATTTTTAATCTTTCCTGTGAGGAGAGGCTGAGGGAGCTGGGACTGCTCAGCCCGGAGGAGCTCGCTCTGTAAACACCTGAGGGGAAGGTACAGAGAGGACGGAGCCAGGCTCTTGTCAGCGGTGCCCAGTGCCAGGATAAGAGGCAGAGGGCACAAACCGAACACGGGAGGCTCCGTCTGAACACCAGGAAGCAGTTGTGTGCTGGGCGAGTGACAGAGCTGGCACAGGTTGCCCAGAGGCTGTGGAGTCCCCTCCCTGGAGACCTTCAACAGGCATTTTGACGTGGGCCTGGCACCCTGCTGGAGCTGGGGCTGGCCAGATGGCCTCCAGAGGCCCCTTCCCACCTCAGCCATGCTGTGAATCCATGATTTTTGCACAACCTACGGCCTCACAAGCCACAGCTACGCAGCAAAGGCTGTCTAAGTGCACAAGGATGAGAAAGCCACCATCATTTTTGGTCAAACAGCTGCTGGCTGGGGTTGCTACAGCCACCTAAAAAAGTTGGCCATCAAATCCTGTCTTGTGCATTCCCTGGGAGAATGAACACAGGGTATTACTTCAATAAAAATTGTAACTACACGCTTGAAATACAGAGTACAAACACTAATTTTAAAGAATATCAAAAACACTCTAGTTGTTTCAGGCCCTTTCATGCCAGATAAATAAGTTTGTCTTTTTATTTATTTGTTTTTAAAGATTTGCTTATGATGGAGATGAGCCCAACTAGAAAACCAAAAATCAAGAATCCTTGAACTCCGAAGCAAGTTTTATCTGAGCCTGGGCCTGCATCTGCGCTGACTGCGGCACAGCCAAACAACATTTTTCCATCCCTGTTTATCACTATCACCTCATGCTCTCCCCCCACCAGCACGAGGTCATATCAAAAATTCCTTCCCCACATCCCCTGGTTCCTTAAATTGTAAAGGATCTGGATTTACATCAGTGGGATTACACGAGATCAGCCAAATGTGCACACGCTATGGAGAGAAAGGACAACACGTCTCTTTAAAACCCGAGAGTATTTTTCATTTATAAATAGTTTACATTTTTGGATCCAGTGGCGGACAACCCGCTCGGTCTGTACGGAAACCAAAGAAATATCATGTGTGAGCACTAACCACAGCGTAACTCAGATAATAAACACCAGACGGGCAGCCATATGCAAGGAGGCTGGTGCTTGTGGTAGGGGAGGCAAAGAAAAGTAAGAAATTCAGCAAGCATCACGCAGCTGAACGTTGGATTTCAGACGAACTGGCAGAAGTTTGTGGTTCTGTTCCTCCAAGTTAAGCTACAGGAACACAAGGAAGCATGCTGAACCCTGCCTTGCTTCCCTGGTCTCAGTTTTAGCATCTTTCAGGCTTCAGCAGATTGTCCCCTCTGTGCTATGGGGTCACAACCAGCTATCTGCAGCACAGAGGGACACGACAAGTCCAGAAGGTCACACAAAGCATATGGTGGCCCCCAAAGCTATACTATGGGCCAACCTGCACGGAAGTTCAAGTTATGCTCCAAGCCAGACCTAGTGTGCTCTCCTCAATTGTAAGTGAGAGGACTATAAGCAACAGGAACCCAGAACACGTTGTGTCTGGCAGCCACAAAGCCCATGGGACTGTGTTAGCGAGCAGCTGGAGCACAAGAGAGAAGAAGGCTGCGTGCAAGTGGAAGCTGCTGTGAGCACAGCACCTGAGCCTGCTGGGCCCCCTGGCAGCCCCCAGCCTCATGGGCTTTGCCAAGCTAAGCAAGCTCCCTGCCCCAGCCTCTGCCTGCACACCAAATAAACCTGAAATGGATGCAAACACATAAAATATTTGTAAAATCATGGACAGTATAGGTAACATCAAACAATAACCCATATCCCACAGAAAAGACAGTCTTTAAAGCAAGAGGACAACTCTTTGCTTGCCAAGCATGGGAACCTGAACCTGGAGCATCTCTACTGAAATCAGCCTGCCAAAGCCAATTTGATCATTTATTGCTGCAAGGAATTCCACCAATACTCTGGTAACTTTTAAGCAGCAGTGTGTGCTCCTAGGTAGGAAGAAAAAAGCCTGAAAGTATACATTTTCCAGATTTTGCAAACATTTACCAGATGCAAGAGAATTCACGGACCACTCACACCATGCCAAGTGTGCAGACACCAAACTCAGAAGAGCCTCAGCACCCATCTCCCTCTTGAGATGAAGGCTACGGCCAGATACGCCTGGCCGAACAAAGGTTTGTTTTCAATTATATTTCAGGTTCTTCTAACAATAACTGTGTGGCGTCTGGCACCAACACATCTGAGCCTTTGAAGTGGTTCTCAGCTTCAACAGGACCGTGGGGGAGGGCAAAAAGGGAATCAATCAGCAATTTCGGTTCCAGTCAAGCCTCCTTGCTGAAGAGAAAGCCTTAATTCCACAATCCCTGAGCACACCAGCTAGCAAAACACAACAAAAGCCACACATTCAGGCAGAATAGCAGTAGGTCTGCACCAGGGTTGCTGCTTTAACCTTCAGAAATGAGGCTGTGAAATAGGTGGGGCAGCAGTGCCGGACACCACAGCCTCCTGCCTCACAACACCTGCACTGCCCACGGTGCCAAACCCATCTTCACAGAAATGCAAGAGTCTTGTCAGGAACCAAGAGATGTTCAATCACTCCTTTTTTTTTTTTTTTTTTTTAAAGCGAAAGAGAGCAACCCCCCCCGCTCCATCATTTGCATTTCTGGGCAAAAATAAAGCCTTTTCCTACTGAGCTCTTCTGCAGAAGCTCACCACGAAGGCATGTTTGGAGCATGCACGATGGCCTGGACCACACAGGACAGCAGCACTGGTGTTGCAGGGCTTGGGGTACGTGGTGTTTGTGACCACAAGACCAAATCTCTTCTCAATGTGCTTGGACCCCAAGCACAGCTCACAGCGTGCAGGTACATAGCTAATTCCCTTTCACCTCAGTCCATCTTCAGAGATCTAAACCCCTTTTCAGAGCTCACCTCAAACGACATCGGCAAGACCACACGGGAAATCAGTGCAAAGGCAGGGCAAACCTCACTGTTAAAATGCATATCTTCTTTATCTGCTCGGTTCAAACGAGCACAGTGTGGTTTAACAGCAACAAGGTGGCAGAGCGGAACAGCTCCCGAGGATGGTGGTTTTGATTGGAATGATGCTCGTTTCAGAGGAGGGATAAAAATGCCTTATTCATTTTCCCCAAGCCGCGTCCAAGTCCTACCAAGTCTTTTTGTTAGGTCAGGCAGTTTCTGGAAGCATCTTCTGGCTCAAAACATCCTCAGAATTTCAAGAATCCGCGCTCCACAAATCTTGAGGCTGTTTTGTTCAGGAATGCTGACATGTGGGCAAAGGGAAACCAAACCGTTCCCTTCAACACTGCAGAAAACTTTAAAGTCTGCCCAAGATGAAAAATGCAAGAGTCAAAAACTTTGAAGGAAATGTGGGTTTTCTGCTCAGAGGCAGCTGCATTTCAAATCTTGCCCAGATCATGATCTTCCAACAAGGGAGCGTGGCTGTGCCAGGACAGCTTGTGTGCCTAGCAAGGCTGGTGGCCTCCATGCGCTCCCCTCAAAGCAGGGCCAGAGTTAGAAATGAATAAATAAAGCAGACTTCCAGATCAAGTTTTCTTGGCCTTCACAAAGCAGATGATTGCGCTGTGAAAAGCTCTTGGCAGAGCTTCTTCCCCCCAGACAGGATCCACCCACTTCCCAACGCCTCGCCGTCTACGGACACCAAAGGGCAGGCGTGCGCTTGGTCTTCTGCTCACACAGACAATGCTCCCTGGTCGATAACCGAGGAGGGGACTTGCACATAGACTGAGGCTAACAGCGGTCTGATTGCTCCCATTCTCATCCCAAAGTCACACCGACTGCAAGTAGGTGATGTGGTTGCCTGCCTTGCTGAGATGTCCACTAGAAACACGCACTGCGTTCCAGATTTCTTCCTTTTTGTGGACCTCTGCCTTCCACCTGAAGGACAATATTTGTGGGCTTATACTACATGAGATGGATCTTTCTATTTTATTTTAAAGTTTTGGGCCATTTTCAGGCTGTGTCCATGCTCCCAGACCTGCAGAGGAATCCTGCAGATCTCCCCTCCCACCCAAGCAGGACCAGCTTCACACCTCCCCAGCCCTTCAGGCAGGAGGGAAGGAAGCCTGCATTTCAGAGCCAAAAGGTACCCCGCAGGAAAGCTGTCAGAAGGAATTTCAGCCAAGCCGTGACAGACTAAAACCTTCACAAAAAGGCACATTTTCAACCCATTCCCAGTCCCACAAAGGCTGTTTATTGTCCAGCATCAGGAACGCAGCTTCCTGGGGTTAAGAAGCTCTTCTGCTGGCCACGAGCAGCAAGGTCACCCCGCGGCAGCGAGCCCGAGTGCTGGGCAGGCTGGGGACACGACAGTGTCCTGGTTTCAGAAGGGAGATGTGAGCAGGGACGCATCCTGCCCCTGCGAGGCAGACGGTTTTATAGCCAGGGGTCAGGATTACTCAGGAAACCAGAGAGGAAGTAATTGGAAATTGTTGGACAGGGAAACTTCCACATTTTGTCTCCAAATGTGCAGGCCTGCAGCCTGTGATGAATTCCTCTTCTTTTAGCCGTGCCTCTCCCAAACAAAGCTGGAGCTTTGTGGTTTAATTAGCACGCAGCCCCAGAAGTGTTCGACTGCTGTTTCCTCCCTGCCCAAAAAGGTGATTTTTTTTTTTTTTGAAAGTCAAAACAAAAAGTCATAAGAAGCCTGGAAGGCTTTGTCATGCACAGCCTGTTCCTGAACAAGCCTCACGCTGGCATTCCTAAAACTTGCACATGGGGAGCTCCAAGCCCTTGCCTGGGAGAGCTCACAGCTGGAGGATGAGGCAAGGGCAGCAGACAGCAGCAAAAGAGCCAGGCTGGGAGCAGAGCAGCAGCTAACTGGGAGCACTGGGGCTGCAGGAGGGGACTGGGACATGGCGACAGCAGCAGCACACGCAGGGGAGGCACTGGGGAAAAAGCCTGCACAGTCCAAAGGAGAAGATAACCTGGCAGCCAGAGCAAGCCCTGGGGACACGCAGATGAAGGCAGGATCCTGCCGTCCCTGCCAGCTGAAAGGACAGCTCGGCAGGCTCTCGTGGAGCAGACCACAAAGTGCTAGCACTTGAGACACAAGTGCTGGAGACTGGGAGCAAGCAACACGATAGTAAACAGCTCCGGCTGCTATCCGGCATCGCCTGGGGATGCTGCACAGCCACATGGCCCTGCATACAAATTCTGGGGAGCCCCCAGAGCAGCACAGAGCCCCCAGCACCCAGCCCTGCCTGCAGGGATGCTGCCAGGCCAGGGGGACACGCAGGCGCCCGGGGCCGTCCCATCCATCTGCAGCCGATTGCTCAACACCCATCGGGCTGGGAGGCACGAAAGCTTCTCCTTCCTGGAAGCTCTGCTCCGAGATGGGAGCAGCAAGTCGCCAAAAACCATTCCCAGCTGCGGCCGTCACAAGGGCTTGCTGCTTTGGCTGAAATGCTTCCTACCGCGGCCACCAGCGCTGCTGTGCGTGGAGAAGAGACCACGCTGGTCCCCAGTGAGGCCAGCATGCAGGAGATGCCACCACTGGTACCTGCCTCAAAGCCAGCAGAAAACCATGGAGAAGCAAAGCCAGCTGCTGTTTGAAGCACACAGTACAAGCCAAATGTGTTCTGTCAAATGCACACAGCTTTCTGTCCAAGGAGATTAACTCAACGACCAGCACACGTCTCCACCAGTGAGTTCGGGAAAAAAAAAAAAAAAAATGAAATCGGAGCTCCTGGAAGGGGATCAATTCACCAAGAAATCAAAAGCCAAGCCACTTCCCTGGGGAGCTGGGCTGAGCCCCGTGGAGATAAATTCAGATGGACACATTCACCGAGAGCCCCAGTGCTGAAGCAGGGCAAGCACAGGGCCCTGCAGAGCAGAGATAAAGCCAGGCAGCTTATGGCTCGAGAGGCAACAAACCAAGCGGCACCACTTGAGATGAGAGCACTAAAACCAGGGTGAAGCCTCAGCTTCTTCTCCCAAAGCAGGACCAGCACCTCTCCCATTCATGCAGAGTTGAATTTGCCTGGGCACGGTGCCGTTACCTTCATTAGGCTATTTCCTAGCTGTCTGTAACAAGCAATACATGGAGGTCATTCACCTGCTCTTGTGAACAGTCATTCAAACACCAAGCTCACTGAGCAGCTTTTGGGTGGCAATCTGCTCAATCACAAAGGTTGGAAAGTGGGAAACAGGACACAGAAAGGGTTTACAACCATGCGAAACAAAAACAAAAAGCACAGAACTCACAAAGCAAATCAGAGAGGTCTAAACATGCACATTACTTAGTGGTTTAACGCAGCACTTGTGTGCCATACTCCAGAAATCATCCAAAGACATCCGAAAGCCAAGAATTCTTACTTAGACTTGTTTGGTTTAAGAAGGAAAAAGAGGAACAGAGTTGTTTATAGACCAACATAGATAGGAACAGCACAAAAACATGCTTAGCAAAGGAAGACTGGAAAGTACTGTGACAGTTCAAAGTGAAACATCATATGGTTTGTTTAAATCTCCTAAAAAGGGACAAGTCTCCCCGTTTTGCCAAAACAAATGAAGCACAAGTGTTGCTCTGCCTCTGCCCCCTGGCTCGAGAGGAGACAAAGGTTTATTGTGAGTTGCACAGATGAACAGAGCACGCTGATGCTGCCCTGGCTCCCCAGCAAGGCCACACCAGAGGTGAGAGGGAGGCGAGCAGAGGCCAGCAGCACCACGGCCCCACGCTGCCCCTGCCCACACCATCACCAAGCAGGAGCTTGGAGGTAAGCAGGGAGCCACCGGGTGCTGCCATGGGCACGTGTCCCCACCAGCACCCACACCAAACCCAAAGCAACCACCTCGTGCTGAGTAAGGCAGAAGTCAGGGTCACCACTGCAGAGGATTTTTTATTTTATTTTAAAGAGCTTTGGTGAAGGAAGGTGGCTGGTGCTCTTTCACAGCTCTTGAACCCACAGCCTGGCCAAGCATCACTTGAAATAAGCTGTGGAAAACAAAGCAGAGCAGCTCAGGGCTGCTTGAGGCACTGGCAGAGGCACAGCCAGCTCTCCCCATCTTCCCCCAGCTCACACACACAAAGAGGAGGAAGGAGAGGCAGCGATGTTTGGACAACTGGAACATATTTAGGGGGTGATTTTTCACAGGGCCTCCAGCCAGGCAGTTTCCTCCGATAGCCATTTTATTACCCGCAACACACTTCACAGACCAGCAGCTCTCACATCCACAGGGCAGGCTGCCACACCGGCCTGCCCCAACACCATGGGGGACATCACCCATCGCTGCTGCAGCCAGCTCTGCTGATGGGGCACCCACAGCACCTCCAGGAAGCAGCTTTAAATGCTGTCTCCATCTGAACACCTTCCTCCAAACCCCAGGCATTAGCTGAGAGCTCCCCCCCACCCCACAGGTGCCAGCCATCACTTTTCAGGACTGTATTCTGCACTAGATATAATGTGGAAAACCTGTGACAATTCCCAGCCTGCACAAAGCATGTCCCCAGCTCCCAGGGTGGCATTTTGCGAGATGCTGGTTAGCAGATGGCACTGATGGCCAGCTCCAGGGCAGCAAGCACAGCCAGGAGAAGCAGCACAGCCCCAGCTTCATGTTTTAGGTCTTATTTCCTTCACGCACCTGAGGGCTTGCTCTGCCTCTCTGCAGCGAGCAAGGAGCTGCCAGCTGGAGGTGGTGGTCTAGGGAGCCGTGTTGTATTTCAAGGTTTCACAGCCAAATTTCCACTGAAGTCGAGGTATGTGTTCCCTAATCTGAAAGGATTCATCTAAAAATAGGCACCTTCACTGAAAGTGAAGCACTCTGCACGCTGCCTGCCCAAGGGGGTAGGGCTTAAGAAAAATGTGCACCTCTGCAGATTTCCAAATTTAATGCAATTAAACAATACAGCCCCAAAAAAAAGACCATGATGAAGTCTGCAAACAAATTATAATCTCATTATGAACAGTACTATCACAGCTACTATGACAAATTCTCTCACACATGACAGTTCAGCTCCAGAGCCGAGCTTTAGCCAGCTAATGCATTTTTAGATGCAACTTCTGCAAGACACTGGAATGTGTCTGGATATATTTTAAGTCCACAGCTCTGTGTAAGGCTGTTCAGTACATAAAGGACTTCTGAAATACTTCTGAAGTTCACACAGCACTACGACAAGGTACAAAGCTGGCACGGCACAGGTGCAAGCAACACACACCCTGCCTGCGTGTCCAAGGCAGGTACCCTGAACAAAGCCAGGCAGGTGGCCTCCTGTCCTCCAGGTCCTACATAAACTGAAAATGCAACCAAGAGAACTGCAGCAGACTCCTGGACTTTGGCACAACGCAGTGTCAGCTCTTGAGAGGTGACCCCCTAAAAATTGGGGCCTGCTTCTAGACTCCCCCAAAATGAGGGGGTTGCAGCTGTATAAACAGTGTGCTGAAGAGATGAGGGGCACACAACACGTTACACACGTTGTGGTCCTGTGCTGGAGCTGGAGGAGGCTGGGGTTGAAGGACTTGAACTGCAGCACAGCGTTTGGTTAACCATTAATGGATGACTCAGCTCCAACAATAAAACACATTTCACCTTCCGTGCTAGCGCAACAGCACCCTGGCCCTTGACTCGGGCCCCTGTGCACAGTAAGGAAGAAAAAAAAAACACTTGGTAGCACATCATTTAATAGCTGGGCACACCAGGAAGCACCAAGAAGGGCTTCTCAGCCCTTCCCATCTTCCCTTGGCTTCCTTCACGTGCCACATGGGGCTCACAGCAGTGCTCCGAGCCACCTTTAGATGAAGCCTTATACGAAGTCTGAGCGAGGTGCTAGGTGCGTGCCTGGCTGCTGGGCCCACAGCCAGGATCTCACCGGGCTGTGCCTTCCTGGCAGCACCAGGCAAGGTTCTCTCTGCCCCGATATCAGGGGGATGAAGGGAGCGCGGTGATTAGGTTAGCAGCACGAGGTGATTGCGTTAAGGGCTGATGAGATGAACTAACTCAACCTGAGGTGTCTCACACCGCAGCCAGCAAGATCAGTGCAGAGCCCCGCGGGCCCAACTGAGGGTTTCTGGGTGCGGTTGACACAGAGCCAGGGACAAACACCGGGATTTAACACGGCTGGTGACAGAAATGAGAGCCACCAGGCAGCTCGGCCTTCAAAACAAAACCCAGAGCCCTCCTCAAGGGGTTGGGGCAGCCAGGAGCCACGTGTGGGCACAGCCTGGGGGCACTGCAGGACCACCAGGAGCTGCTCTTCACCACAGGAGGCTCAGAGCACCCACAGCGGCTGCCACCCATGGTAAGGCCATGCCAGCAGGCCCAAAACACAAAGGAAAAGCCAAAAAGCATCTGGGGGAAGCAGCCAGCCCCACAGCTCCCTGCTCCATCCCTCACCCTCCAGGCAGGCACTCCTCTGAGGCCCAGCCACCCCCAAGCTCCTCATCTACAGGGCAGTTTGCACGAGCGAAGACAAAATATTGAGCTGCCACTATAACATCATAATGGTTGTTTTTCCTAGAGAACAATTGCTGGTGTGTTCATTTTTTTCGGATGCCTACTGAGATGCTCCTTTCCCTGCCCTGGGAATTTTCCCTCCGCCCCCAGCTCCCAGCCCATCCATTCTCCCCTTTTCAGGCTGCACCCATTGTAAGCAGCACTGAATATTAACACAGCCCATTGAGCACTTGCTCCTTTTGTATGGGACCCTTGCGTTTCAAATTGCAGTGGCTGTGGAGAGGAAAAGCCTCAAAGTGATTAAATGCCACCAAGTTTCTCAAAAGAAGCCAGGAGGAGGCAGGGGAGGCTGCAGGGGTCCTAGAGCTCTTCACGTGAGGCCAGGGAGTCCTGTAACAGCCAGAAAGGCTTCTCAGCGGGGATATTTTGCCCCGTTGAGGCTGCATTATGCATCTTATGAATCTCACATGCACATCTAATCCTAGTCTGGTCGGGATCACTCCCGCCCCAGCCGTGGCTCAGCCAGGGATTAAGATGAGAAGATCAGACAGCGGTCGCGAAGGGCCTGCTGCTGACTGCTGTTCTCCAGCAAGAGCCAATAAATATCACGGCATGCCGAGGGTGGTCAGTGAATCCACAGACACATGTTCACAGGCAGGGCGGATTGATTTGCAAGCGTGAGCATTTATTCGTGCCTGCGGAGGCATTGCTCCGAGAGGAGAGGCTCCTCCACCACCCCAGCCCAAGCAGCCGCCCCAGCCTGGGGGGTTCAGCCCCAGCCACCTCCCCAGAGCAGCCCCCAACTGCACGGGGCCAGGCACGGCAAAAAAAATTACTTAATTCTTGTTAAGTAATCTTTGCTCCATTATTTCTGCAGGGTTGGAAGTGGGACATGCAGGGAAACGACCGACACCAAGCCACCCGCGGGATCTATCCCCCCAGAGCCTCCTCTGCTGGCTCTCCTTGTGTCTGCAGAGGGGCAGGGGTAACTCAGGGGGCTACAAGCGACCCGTGGCAATCCCCAGAGAGCACCATGCACACAGGCAGCAGCAGAAAAAGCTCCCTACAGATTGCCACCGCATCCAAAGAAGCCACCTAAAATGTAGGAGAGCCCAGCAGCAACATCTGGCACGCGAAAGCCCTGGTTCAGCAAGGAGTGTAAGTTCATAGGTGATTTTGAGCACAAACATCCTGGTCTCATTGCCTCTAAAAATCTCCCCATGTGCATGTACTCAAGTACAGCAGGGCTCCGTCCCAGGATCCCAGATCAAATGTGCTTTCAGGGCCTGTGGCCAGGCATCCGCAGGACTTCCAGGAGCACCCAGCTCTCCAGAGAGCAGCAGCACCGGGCAGACAGAAAACACCCCTGCAGGAAATGCCTTAGGACAACATATCCATATACCCAAACCCATCTCCCTGGGAAAACAGAGTAGCACAATCACTCAAATCCCCCAGGGAAGCTGCAGAGGCCCTGCTGTGCTCAATGCCCCGCACCTGCACCCACCCAAGGGCAGGAAGCTCCACGCAGAGCTCCCCCCGCATCTCCACCACCAACTGGGAGATGTGAGAGGACTTGATCCTTTCTATTGTTTTGCAAACATAACATTCATGGTCCTGGGCTGCTGTGCTCTAGCTCAAAGCATGGATGAATTCTTCCCTTGTGCAACTTTAAATCAAGAGTAGCTGCGCTCACATGCGTGAGGGCTGCTCCAGAGGGGACCAAGAGCAGAACTGGAGGTGTCTGCGAAGCACTGGGTCTGGCACAGCATCCAGCACAACAGGGGGAAACCCATACATCCTCTGGACACATGTGCCCAGTATCCTGAGCACTTCATCTAGTTGTCTGGGTCACACCACCGCAGACTTGCTTAGGAGATAAACAAGCTTTCATTCCTTCAGACCACACCAGCAACAAGTCAGCTATCGCGCTGCACTTCCACAGCCATGAGTTTTCTCACTGTTAGAAGCTGTGCCCAAAAAGCAAGTGCTCTATCAGTAAGAAGTAGAAAAGTCCCTCCTCTCACCACTCCTGAGGAATTAAGATAGCACAGAAAGACAGGAACAGCAGATGCTGCTGATGTGCCACGGCACTGACAGCCCTGCAGCCCCACACCAGGCTTTTCGGAGCATGAAGCGTTTTGTACTTAAGCTCGGCCCTAAGAAGTTACAGCACAGATAACGCTCTGCTGTACATCAAGCCTTCAGGCAGAGTTTGACACAAAGCATCTCCACAGCGAGACTCCAAGAGGAAAATGCAGCAGCTGCCGGGTGCAGTCCCACTGGCAGCTTCCTCCGCAGCCAGGGGCTTTTTGCTCAGTGCCGTGGCTCTTACGAGGGCTGCATAGGTCCTGGGTGGTGACACATCCTGCACACTGCTCAAGCTGGCTGTGCCCAGAAGTGCACGGTGTGTCACCCACTGCCTGCTCCTTTTCCTTGTAAGAACCCCCATCTGTGCCACGCTGCGCTAACCGTGAGCGACCGCAGCGCGCTCCCCTCGCTGCGCATCACTTCTGCCCTCTGAAAGCCAAGGAGAAAAATTACAACTCCCAGCCCTGCTGCCAACAAAGAAATAACAATAGTTTCAAAAGATCCCACTGCTTTTCCTCAGCACTGATAGTCCTGTTGACAAAATACACAGCGATTAAGTCGGTTCAGAACGCTCCCCAGCGCGCAGAGCCACATTTCCAGCAGCCCAAACAAAAGCTTTACCTCAAACACACTGAGATCCGACCCGAGCACTGCAGCACCAATTAGGAGGAAAAAATAAGATAACTGCTAAGGAGGGATTTTCAAAAGCACTCTAATGAAGCCAAAGCACAGCCAGCACAAGCCACTGCACACGGGATTTCTCATCCTCCTACGAGTGATCCCATCTGGGGATGGAGTATCTGGGCTGGGGGACCCCAGACCCTAATAATCAGCCCCTGGCACTGCTCTGCTAAACGCATCAGTGACCCCCTGCATTAGAAGTTCGCAGTTATGAGCCTAGTGATCACAAAAAGCAATAGAAGCAATATTACTCTAAAAACCAGAAGTATGTGTAAGAGCTTAAATGGCTGCTTTTTATATCGGCTTGGGAAAAGGAAAAATGCCCCAAGTTCTGAATTGTCAGATAGGAAAGCCATCACAAATTTCCTCTTTAGCTAATTCGTTGGTTAGCTTAGAATTTGCTAAGTGACAAACCGTATTTTGTCTAAGTGGCTAAAAGACCAACAGCCCACAGGCTGTAGATTTATTCGTGCAATTATTTCACCCATAAAATTTAAACTGAGCTCGGGACATTCAAAAACCCATTCCACACGAATAAGACACTCCTGGGCATTAGCACTCCTGAAAAAAAACACGACAATAAATTTGTTCAGAGCGGGCTATGAATGCGTTTCTCCACAGGAACAAAGACTCACTGTCCTGTTTTAAAAAGGAGCGCGGGGATTCTGGAATGATGCTGAAAAGATTAAAAATTCATGGGGAGGCTGAGCAAAGGAGCCGTCCTGTGCAGGAGCAGGCAGCAACAGGTGAACGTGGCGAGTCTGGCTTTTACTAGGACGGGCCACAGGCTGCTCTCGGTGCGACAGCGGGCGATTTCGTGTAAAACACGGCGTTTTGCGTCCAGCAGCGAGTAACGCCAGGAGAACCTGACAGCCCCCTAATAACTCTTCTTAATAAGAAGTTGGATGATCTCCAGCCATACTTCGGTGACTGCCTTCTCCTGGCGGAGCTGCGGGGTATCTGTTACAGCCGCCAGCTTTATGGATTCAATAATCTATAAATCTGCTCAAACGGCCGAACGGCGCAGCAAAGCGAAGAGCCCAGGCGCTTTTTCCTCCTCCTCTTTGGATCCCCGTTTCCAGAGGCTGGCTAATGGTCTGGGGCACTTATTTTTCCGGATCTAGGTGCATGCACAGGCTCTGTGCTCAGATACACGGCAGCTGTCAGAGGGACCGAGCTGGATGAGCCAAATTTGTTGCCCTTTGCACAGCGCGGCAGCAGCCCAGGCTTTTGGGGACAGGAGTCCTGCTGTGCCGTGCGTGGGGCTACACTCTCCAAATCGCAGTTTTAGGCGAAAAAAGGAGCCGTGGCACACACCCAGCCACCAGAAACCCAGCCCCACGCTCCGCAGCCCCCCAAGACCCCGATAAATGAATGGGAACCGGGGGGGCTTTGGGGAGGGCAGCCGCCAGCCCCGCGCAGCTCGGCGCCCCCCGTGCGCCCCGGGGCCAGCTCCGCGCTCCCCGCAGGGGCCGGTTTTGGGGCAAAAAAGGCCAAAAGCAGCTGCGGAGCCGGGGCGGCGATGCCCAAATAAGGCCTCGGAGCCGCCGCTCGGCCCGGACCCGGCCCGGGACCCAGCGGGGGGCAGCAGCGGAGCTGCCCCAGGCGCTGAGGAAAGGCTCGGCTCCCCAAACCTAACCTCTTAATTAACTAATTAATTTTTTTTCCCAGCACGGACACCCCCTCCCGGTACTCACACGTGTCGCGGCCAGCGGGGCAGGTCCCGGGGCACCGCGGGCAGCGCCAGCCCGCCGCAGCCCAGCAGCTCCGCGTCGCAGGAGCAGCCCCCGGGGCAGGGGGCGGCGGGGTCCGCCGAGCCCAGCGCCGAGCCCAGCAGCAGCAGCACCGACACCGGCAGCAGCAGCAGCGCCGCCGACCCTCCGCCGCCCGGTACCGGCCCCGCCATTTTGTATCCGGCACCCGCCGAGCGCCCGGAGCCGCAGCGGAGCAGCGGGGGCAGCCCTGGAGGGGAGCAGAGCGGAGCCGCTCAGCGCCGCCTCGCCGCCTGCAGCATCGCCAAACCCTCACGGCACCGGCATCCGCAGCCCCTTTCTCTTCTCCTCGGCTTTCCTCCGCTGCTGCTGCCGCCGCCGGGGCTCGGATTCCGCCGGGACTGCGAAGCGGCGCCGCCGGGACTCGAACCCGCGCCCTCCCGGCCCCGCCGCTCCCTCCTGCGCTCGCCGCGGCCCCACGTTGGCCGCCCCGCAACATGTAGGCGCGCCGCCCCCCGCCCGCCCGCCCATTGGCTGCCGCCCGGGCCCGCGCGCCCCGCCATTGGTAGCGGCTCGCCCCCCGCCCCTGTCAATCAAAGCCTCCGAGGCCCGCCTCCCTTTGCCACTCCAGGTGTGAGCCCCCTCCCCTCCCCGCCGCGCCGCTCTTAAAGGGGCCGCGTCCGCCGCACGCCCCCCCCCCAAAAAAATCAGCGATTTTGGGTGTCCCGCCGTGGGCTTTTTCACCCAAAGGCTCTCCCAGGCCCTGCTGTCACTTTTCCCGAGTCACTGAAACGGCTGTGCTCACCATACACGTGTCCTGCACCAGTTGTCCTATTTGCCAATGTTTCACCCCAAACCTAAGTGGCTCCCCGGATTCCCCCCTATTTTGGAAGGACCCCATGTTTTGCCACCCCATTGTGCTGCCCACATCAGTGAAACCACCCTGGCCCTGTGGGAAGGCAATTTTTGGGGTGGGGAGGGGGCACAGAGGGGTGCAAGGGGGCTGTGGGTTCACATGAGAGCACCCAGCCCCAAATCAGCCATATTATGGCTCGTTAGGTAACCACAGCAAGATCATATTGGGTAAAACCCACACTAGGGCATTGACACGCACATAAAGGCATCTCCTGAGCCCAATGGAGAGCACCCAAGTACCCTTGGCCAAGCATGGATGCGGCCCATGTAGCATTTAGGGTTGGAAGCCCCTGGTGTGCCCCATGCCCCACAGCGCCTTCACCCATGTGTGCCTGCGGTCGCCGGGCTGTGCCCCATGGGAGGCAGCAGGCCAAAGGTTTCAAGGCGAAATAAATGGGACGGCTACACCAGGACAGTGGCACGATGCCGAATTCGCCAGCCAGCCAGGCCGAAGGCGTCAGGGCCGAGGGGGTTTGGCTGGCGGGTTCCCCACAGGCCGCTGCCGCTCGCAGTGTGGAGCCCCCACGCCGAGGCCTGGAAGCGGCTGTGCTCGGCGCGGGACGGGGTTTTGGCAGCGCCCCGAGCCTAGCGTGGAGCATGAAGTCATGTCTGCTCCGTACCCGTGCCTGGAAGCCTGCCCGAGCCGAGCGCATGGGGAAGAGACGTGCCCAAAGGGAGCCGAGCGCAGGGGCTCGAAAGGAACCCCCCCCCATGGCTCCCACTGTGCCATGCCGTGTGTGCCGTGCCATGTTGTGCCACTCTGCACTTCACTCCGACCTAGCTCCATCATGCTCCAGGCTTTGCAGAGGGGCTTTTGAAGCTCCCGGTCATGTGTGATCCCACTGGGTTGAACGTCTCGGTCCTTTTCTGCCAGTTTGTTGTCATCGTTGCCCCTAAAATAGCTTGGTTCCTACTTAATTCCTTTTTTTTTTTTTTTTTTTTTTGGAATTCCCGCTTAATTAATTCTGCAAATGACTTGCAGGCAAGGAATGCAAGATGGGAAGCATTGTGAAGCATTGTCATCTACTGACCGAAGAGGAGGGGGGATCACAGGGCAGCTGTTCAGAGAGGCAAAGAGTTGGGACTTCCCAAGGCTGGGCTTCAATATTCCCGCCTGCAGTCCCAAAACTTGGCAAAGAGCTTGCGAGTCAGTGATCACAGCGATCAGATCCTGCTTTGATGATGGGAGGGAAAGCATGAGAGGAGCTCAGCTTGTTTCTGGAAGCTGTGACCCTGAAGGAGAACCTTCTCATCTCCTGCCTATTCTCTTCTCCTAGATTTCTTACAGGTTCATCAATGCAGTAATTAATTTCATTAGACACAGTGCACCAGGGATCTTCTCGCTTGCTGGGGACATGTTGGTAGTTACAGCAATGATGGGTGTGGGTGTGCAGCCAGGCATCACATGAAGCCTTTACCGCACTAAAAGTGGTGCTCTTCGTTCTAACTCATGTCAGAGACATCCCTGATGGGCAAACCTCGATACACTGACACGTATCAAATTCACACAAACAGCAAGTTCACCATCACCAGGCTTTACATTCAGGTGGTTTGGTTCATTGTCATTAGCTAAGGAACACGTGCACGCTGGCACGGCGCGCAGCCAGGTCAGGCAGCCAGCCCCCACCTCGACCATAAACAACAAGAAGGAACATTAGCGATTACGGCCTAACATTTCCCTTTTCTTCCCTTTTTACTCTTAACAGTCTGCTTGCACAACAACCGTTTGACCTTTGGGACAGCGTTGCACCTGCCAGATGGCAAAGATCACCAACAAACCGAAAGCTGAACTTCTGCAAAGGCTTCACCCCACCAGCACTGGGGTGAGCAGGCCCTTCGGTCCCACAGAGCCTCACCTTCCCTGGGTGATGCTCAGCGGTGTCGGTGCCCTCACGGCTGACAGCAGGGCCAGGAGGGCCCCTGTGGCAAGCTCACCTTTCAGCAGGCACTGCCTGTATTGTGTGGGCCAGCCCTAAATCATCCCTGGCAGAATCAGCAGGCATTATTTATAGACAGAGGCTTTCACTAGGTAGAACCTGGGGGTTAGGCTTTTGTTATGCTGAGCGAGGAAAAAAAAGAAAGAGAGAAAAGATTCACACTGACTCGGAGTCTTATTTCAGCCTTCGAGAACTAGAGAAAATAGGAGAATGGCTTAGGTTTAGTCCTTTAATTTATTTGAAAGCTGTTTGCAAACTACGAGCAAGCAGCTCCTGTCCCCGGAGAGGGAACCTGGAGCAGGAGGGGGAGATGTATCACAGAAAGTAGTGCAGTCTTATAAAAATATACATGCAATTAGAAAATAAACCTTTAGCTCTGCAGTGTGGGAACCCAAGGTTTAAGGCACTTTTATGGAGCAGCTTGCTCTTGCCCAGTGGGAAAGGCCTCATGAAAATGAGAAACGCTTCCGTCTTTCACAGTGGTTTCGAACCTTACACCCGGGATTTTTTAATTATTTTTGCAACCCTGAGCAGAGCCCCTGCTGATTTCATCTCACACGCTCAATCCAGAGCTCTGGCATCGCACCGTGCCACCGCAGCTCTCCCCAAACCCATGCCACATCCCCTCGCCTTCGCACAGCATCGCCGTGCACTGGAAACCAGTCCCCAGCACCAGCTCCCTCACCTCCCCATTGCTGCCTGTGCTAGAGAGGAGTTGTGTACAGCATGGAGGATGCTTCTTTCTCGAGCCTCATTAAATCTAATTAAATAGCTTACAAAAGTATTTATGAAAACAAATTTTAAAATGGCAAAGGCATGCCAACAAGGAAGATATTTCTAATTCTGTCGGTGTCTTTTTGCGGATTTGGACTCGGTTCAGAAAGTGCACACTTGGAAGGTAATTGCTGACAGCATGCAGAATCCATCAAGCTATAATTAACACTCTACTATTATTCTAATTGCCTCACTCAAGCTGCTGTGTTTTTTAATTGTAGAGCAATTTGCCAATAGAGAATTTAATTGCAATACATATTTTATACATTTTGGGACAAAGTACCATTATTTCCACTTCAGCAAAAATGTTCCTCAGTTTTTAATAGCTTTCTTTATTCTTTTCTGGGATATTTTTTGCCCGATAAAGGAATATGATTGCAACCTCTTATGAAATTAGTAATGATATAATATACAGGAGTGCCTGGAGGCTTCAGTTTGGATCATGACTCTATTAAGCTAGGAACTGTACATACACGTAGCAAGACACAGCCCTGAGGAGCTTGAAATCTAAACAGAGAAGACAAACTGAGGTGAGAACAGAAGCATCATCCCTGCTTTACAGATGGGGGAACAGAGCTGCAGAGGACTCACCTCGGGCGACCCTGTGCTGCTGGGGTGCAGCCAGGAGCTCACGCAAGCCCTTCACAGGGCACCCTCCGTCTCCAGTGTGAACTTATTTTCTCTCTTCTGCTTCCTGGCAAACGTGCATCTGTCTAGGTGGATTTGAAAACCATACCTTTAAATAATTTCTACCAGTCTAGTCCCTGCAGTCGCGTTTTATGAATGTCTTGGCTTTCAGAGCAAGCTCTGAGCTGGAGCTCCCTGCCCAGGGCCTCTGCAGAGCACCCCCGTGGATGTGGCACTGTGGAGGGACAACTGTCACACTGCTGTCAGGCTTCCCGAGCAATGAGCTCGGCTTCTCCTGGAGCCAGACTGAAGGTCAGAGGCAGTGAAGATAGCAAAGAGCAAACCTAAGCTCATGTTGACCATCCTTGCATTTGGCAGTTTTCGTTATCTCTTGCTTAGTGCTTTTAGCTGCGTGGCCCCAAATCTTTATGCAAAAAAAAGTGCATCTTCTTCTAACAATGCTTGTGACAGCTCTCTGCCCAACACCGATGGTGCTGAGATTTGTGAAGTATCTGAGCACCCTGGCTGCGATCCCTTGTGTTGTTCCCGCAGTACATTGATGTGTCCAGCGATGTTATCATGGTGACAAGTGCTTGAAAAGGTCACGGGAGGTGCGTTGTGGGGAGAGCATACAGGATCATGGCAATCATTCAGCACAGCAACAGTGCCATTTACACACAGCTGACAGTGGACTTCGCTATCAGCTGCTCATGGCAAGCTGCTCGGTTTGCCTGCTGGCAGGCAGGCTGTGAGAGATGCCTTCCCTGGTATGACCAGCTCAGCCAAGGCAGCAGCATTCCAGAGGTGTGTTAGTTGGTCTGGTTACACCAGATCTGCAAGGACAATGCTGTGGCTGCTTGCCACCCAGAGCTGGTCTCGGTCTGCCTTGGATCCCAACCCTGCTCCTCAGAGCTTGTTCGGTCGGAGCAGCGTGCGAGGTGCATGACGTGATCCAGAAGTGCCTACCAGCAAGGACTACCGATAACATCACTTCTCGCTGCGGTAATGGGTGAAGCCAGCTTGGCTTAGCAGGAGGAGGCAGTATACGACAGCAAGAATTAAAGGATGAGATGATCAAATCAAGCTTCAGTATGGGGCAGTGGCAGTGCTGACATGAATGTTTACCTTGGGCTCAAGCTCCTAAGAGCTTGCCTTGCGGTGACACGTGAACCTTTTCCTCCCTTAAAAGTGGAGACTTGGGCTTGAACTCTGGTCCTCCAGGAACATGAAGTCTTTGATCAAGACCAGATCACGCTTCGTTAATGTGAAAGTTCACTCAAGTAGCTGCTGTCGTTTCATTTTTCACAGGCAATGAGTTAAATTGCTTTCCCAGCCTGGGACTGGCACGGGCTGTTAGCAAAAGATGGTGCAAATAGCTAGATCCAATTAACTGAATCCACGTTCTGTCACAACATTGCCACTTCTGATCCTTTTTTCCCTCTCCTGAAGGCCTTGTTTTAAAACTTTTGCATAAATGGAAGTGCCTCGTCTGTTTAATTATAGACTCAAAAACCACAGCAGCAATTTACTCTTGAGACGGAGAGGGAAAGCAGACTGTTAGCTCTAGAATAGTGCCTGCCTTTTGGATGGGCAAATTTCATGAGACAGAGACTCTGGAGGTAAATCCATGGTACTCAAAGCTGGAGCTTACACTCGATTACTTAAAAGCATGTTTTTGTAGACAAGGCCATGGACCAACGCCAAGAGCAGGAAGAGAGCTGGTAGGACTGAAGCCTGAATGCTGGCTGGCTGCGTGGATCTCACGTTTCAGCATGACGTTACTATCCCCAAATCACGCTCAGGATCCACATCCAGAAGTTTCCCCAAGCCCAGAAAGATCCGGCCCTGTGCACGAGGTATCAGGGCTTGCTCTTCACATCAGGGCTTGGACTCAGATCCGTGCCGAGCCTCTGACGGCAAGAGCAGGGCTGGAGACGCAGCTATTCCCGACAGTGACTAGTGCTAATAGTGTTTGTGCTATGAAGAGCTCTATTAACTGGCATAATAACTATAATTATATGGTGTAACTTCTCATTGCTTTCACCTCTAGGCTGAGACTGAAGTGTGAAGTTCTTGCAGCCCCAGAGGAATGTGTTAGATGAAATCATCAAAGTGGAGCAAAGAAGACGGGATCCAGCTACAGCAGGAGGCACCTGCCCCTGCTCAGAGAATAACAGAAAAAGATTGGGGAGTATCAGAGCGGATGAGTTTAATTTCTCTTTCAGATAGGGATAGCCTCAAATTGAGACTATTTCTTCACTCTGGACAAGCCTCCCCTAGAAAAGTGCAAGAGAATCCAGGTACATCTGAAAAATAATAAATAGCTTCCTTTTACTGCAAACACTTGCCTCAACTTAAGTGGGAAAATTAGCCACATGCTTGCTTAATAAAAGTAATAAAAGTAATAGTCTCCTAAGCACTTCCAGAGTAAGCTTATGTTTCCTTACTGATGGCCGTGGACTTCCAGTGACTTTCACAGGAAGCAAAGCTACCTCAACACTTCCCCCAAAACAAAACAAAACAAAACAAAACAAAACAAAACAAAACACTGACATATTTCTGCAGGCTCAGAAGGTTAAAGTTTATTAAGAAAAAACAAAACAGGCAGATAGAATTAGAGCAGGCTGCCCCCTCAGAAGCCGTCAGGCTGAGCATTTATTTAGTAGCTCCCTGTCAAAACTCGATGCTCCAGATGAAGAGCACCATCAGCAAGGGTGGTCCATGCCTTGCAGCATTTTCAAGGCAAGTTTAGCTGGAAGTTGCACAAGTTACGCCTGGTCTCGAAGGTCCAGCTCCCATACAACAATTAAAGGAAGATGATTGCAGAATGACCACAGCAGCCAGGCTTTGGAAGGAGCTGGCAGACAAGCGCTGTCTTGCAGGTCAGAGCTAGATTTATTTATTTTTTTCTCCACAACTGTTGTACTTGATCTTTATCCATACTGGAAATGTGGCAAGATACCTTGTGACAGCTTTTATTGGTACTCGGTTACTGCCTCTGTGATTACCATGGGATATTGCTACCAAACGGCCTCTTGTTGCTTCATCTGGCTGGAAGACATTAGTATTTGTCCGCTGCTTCATCACACTTTGATCCCTTGTTTAGAAAAGACGTCTGTTTCCTTGCTCTTGAGTGCCTCATTCTTGGCTAGGCACTGAACTGCAGGCTGATATTTCTGCTTGGCCCTTGAAGCCAACTACTAACCACACTTCTTGTCCTGCTGGTACCACCCAGGAGCGCATCAATACTGCAATACCAACGGCACAGCATCATTATATGAAGAACAAAATGTGGCAGGGCCCTGCTGTGGCTTAGAGCCTCCAAGAAGAATCTCTCAAAATATCTTAGACATCTGCCATGTGTAAAATCTCATGATTGTTCTTCGGATTCTTCTATGGCTACATCAGCTTTGCCTCAGCTTCTCTCCCCATCTCCCTCTGCTAACGCATGTGCTCGTTACCAGCAGCGTGTGACACCAGGGCTGTTTTCCTCCTCAGCCCTTCGATTTATTCAGTACCTGAGGTCATTCTGCTCTGTTTGGAGACATCCTAAATCACTTCCATAGTGCGCAGTTGGGATGACATGAAGGATTATGACTTCATGTGGGAATAAGGAGGAGCAGATGAAGACTTAATAGACACACATCCCGCTTTATGCCAATGCCATAACTAATTAGAAACAGGGGGAACAAGTAGATGGGAACTGTCTCAAACCTCCTTCAGAGTTTGCCATGGCTCTTGAGTGAGTCTAGCACCCTTATGCCAGCTCTGCTGTAGTGGGAGAGCTTTGTCCCTGGACACAGGGGTGGGTGTTTGGGACTGGTGCAAGCACATTGTGTCTCGGTGACACCCGCTTCGCACATGCCTTCGTCTCCCTCAAGATGTGAGCAGCCATGGGAAGTTGCAGGGATGCACGACGCCTGTGTCTGTTATATCCCGGGAGGATTGTATTTCTTCTGCCCGTGAAAGGAGGTTTCCAGCAGTCTAGCAGCCAGGCACGCTGTAATGCAAGAGCTCACGCAGAAGTAACGAGGTTAACTCAGTTACCGACTGGTGCTCCAGAGGCAGCGCTCTTTGAGGAGGCGCAAGACACCTTGTGCTTCCAGCTCCTTTCCCCCACCTTGCCAAACTTAAAGCAAAACCCAGCAACTCAGCATGATATCATTTGTCTCTTGGCTTTAAAAAAAACACGGAGTTTAGTCTCACAGCTGTGCTGCTCCAGGGAAGACCTAAACTCAGACGTGATTTCTTTTTTGCTCTTTAGCTTCCATGCTGTTCTGAGACGTCTCTGTCACTCCCCTTCTGTCCCCTGTGGCCGAGCTCTCTTTGTTCTGGTTTCTTTGGGCAACAGCCTCATCTGCTGCATCTTGGAAGCTCCCTAACCAGGCACATGGGAGAGAGCCAGCCACCTCTGCCTCCTCACCCACCTGGGGCAACCTGCAACACCGCCTCCTCCTGGGGCAGTACCCTCTGCTCTCCATCAGCACCATCTGATGATACACAGCACCTTCACTCTGCAGCCCGTCCCTTTGAACCAGGGCTGCCTGCATACAGTAGGGGGAAAATTTCTCTCCCCAGCATTTATGGGGGTTATGGGGTGCTGGTTTGCTGTGGCTTCCTGGCCGAGCCATTCCAAACAGGTTATGTGTCTGGCTGATGGCGTTAAGACTGGAGTTGGGTTTCTCCTAAACATCTTCCTTCGGCAGCTGGGCAGAAGGCAGTATAAAGAGGAGGTCTGTATGTACTGCTGTGCGTAAAGGTAATACAAAGCTTAGGCTGCTTTGTCTCTGAGATACCCAGATTGCATCAGTTTCGACAGCTTCCTCACATATGTGAGCCTGCAGGTGACCAGAATCCACTAATATATCATCCATAATTTAATAAAAGTTAGCTCGCTATATTAATGTAAGGCAACACGTTGGAAAAAGTCATTAATCATAGCGAGTCTTGATGGCTGCTGAGTCCGCACCTGCGAAGCTGGAGCCTTGGGAAATAGTATTTTGAGCAATCTGCATGGCTTTGACAGAATGCCTGTAACTTTTTCCCATTACATCATTACTGGGGCCAACACAAAGGCTATCTGGGTTGCTCAAGGAAGTGTATTGTGGAAAACAATCCTACTTTGATGACTGATCCAGGCATTTATTTAGGCAAAGCAGAAGCAGTTGCATTGGCTCATTTGATCTGAACTGTTAATAGGAGACAGCTCAGTGCATGCTTTTGTTATACTTGCTCTTGCTTGCATAAGTTCTTGAGTGTTTTTTTTTTTTTTTTTAATGAACTAAACTGTCTACCCCTTCACGTGGCAATCCTGCCAGTGTCACAATCTTACGTATCACTCAAACTTTCCAGATGGGATGTTTTCCAAAACCTGGCTCAGAAGAATTTGCCCAGGTTTAAAAAAGTCACTCAATGTAACACTAAGCGGCTAAAAACATGTATGTACACAGCAGGGGGGTGAAAAAAAAAGGATGCAATGTAAGTTGGAGTGGGGTAAAAATAAAACAGCTACTTGATTTCTAGTTGCAGCGTGTTGCTTTTGCACCAGAAAAGCATCGATAGCCCTCTGTGTCTTTTTGCAGCAAGCAGGCAGAAAGTCCTGGTTCCCTCAAAGGGATGGGAATCTGTTATAGGCATCACATTGATCACCGGGCTGTTGTTGGACACCTTGTAGGCCATTTTTTTTTTAACATTCATTCTCTGTTAACATTTCTCATATGTTATTACCTATTATTAAAGGCTTGCTAAACATTTTGAATGAAAGACTTGCAGAAATGGCCAACTCACCTCTGTGCTATCAGACTTCCAAATTTTCTGTGCTCTGCATCTAGGTGTTCATTAAATAAAGATAAACTGAAGAAATGAGTGGGGCTTTCAACAACATAATATCTGAAAATAAAAGGTGAACCTTGGTGTGGGAAGCTGAGAAGTGGCGGTTGTGTTCTTCTCAGGGTGTGCAATGTGGTAAAACACAGTGTCGCTGCAGAATGTTCCTGTGCCATAGCAGTGTTATCCTGTTTTAGGATATCCCCTAGGGCTTTATATTTGTCACCCCCAGAGCTGTGGGAGAGGAACGGGTACCTTTGAGAGCCCAGCTCTCCACACTCACAGGTACACAGCCTGAGGGGTGCTGGCTCTGCTTCTTCTCTCCCTTAGCTGCTGGGCCATGGCTGCTTCCTGGGCTCTGGTTTTGGCCGGGGGTGGCTCATCGCCATCTCTTCCTAGTTCTTGGAATTAATTCACCACCAACTTTAAAGCATGCGTCTAATTTTTTTTTTTTTTTTTTTTTTTTTTTTTTTTTTGCAAAAGGGCTTTTTAACTCCTTTTAAAGTGATCTCAGAAGCCTGTTTCAGTGAGAAGGAGAGCCATGTGCATGCCTGTGTATCGCCCGCCCGCGCTGGACCCTCCGGCTACTGATTCCTCCTTCCTCGGGCAGCTCCGCACAGGCAGCAGGGAGCGTGACAATAGCCTTGGATATCATCCTGTTTCCTCCCCCCTTAAAGCTGAGCCTTGTCTTCCAGGTGTTACATACGTTTGGAAGTTGAAGTGCTTGCCAGCTCCAATTAAACTTGTGGTTTGCAGACAAATTGGGAGCCGGCCGGAGAGGAAGCTGGCGGGAGAGCAGCTCCGAGCGTGCACCAGGCTCCCCCGGGACCTGCACGAACATGAGAAGTGCTCGCTTGCCTCGTGGCTACTGCGGCCTTTGGGCTTCTCGCTCCCTTCTTTGTGGTGTCTTTTTTGGGCAGAAGCGCCAGGTGGGCCCCGTGAAGGCATTGCTCCTGGTCACCCCATGTTCTGATTCTGACAGAAATTCTCTCCTTGCTCAGCTTAATGCGCGTTCAGTAGAAATACAGCTTTTGCAGGGAGGCCAAACTGAACCAAATTCAACATTGGCCTAGATGTCTCCATGGCAGATAGATTTCCACAGGCTTCATGCAACTAACAGGACAGAGAAGAGACCGTGAAGAGATCTCAACAGCAGAGGGCTGGAGTTAGGCTTTGTGTGAGCACGGGCTGCTCAGCTTCTGCAAAGCAGGTCATCAAGCCAAGAGGTAGCTCGGGGCCATTTGTAATGCATTTCTTTAAAACAGAGTGGGAAATAGTTTTCTCAAACCATATTTTAGAGACCTTTGAACAGTGTAATTCTTAGATAGCACAGTGGCCAGGTTAGAATCACAGAATGGTTCAGGTTGGAAGGGACCTTAAAGATCATCTGGCTCCAACCCCGTGCCATGGGAGGGAACAGAAAACCCAAGTTCAAACACTCAGTTTTGTTTGGGCATGACGGGGGTTATTTTGTTCCTTTTTCTACTTGCAGCTTTGGAAGCAAACGCATTTTGAATGGCAACAGAAGAAAGGATCTTCAATTTTGGCATTTGCCAGTAATGGGACACCTCACCTGGATTTAAAAAATGGATCAAAATAGCCTGAAAACTAAAAGTTTCCTGCAAAAAGTTTGTTTTGGCTTTTTTTTTTTTTTTTTTTTCTCTAGGAAATATTGTATAGTGAGGAAATTGCTCATCAGTTCTAGTATTTGATACTATTGGAGATGTCTTCCCGAGCTTAAAAAAATATATTGCTTTTTTTAATTATTATTATTTGCATTCACTCTGCCTTCTGAAATGGACTCTGATAGTGAAGTCAGACACAAAACCAGCAGGAATCAGAGTTTATTGGATTGGGGGTGTTTTAGTGATCCTGCTTTAGTGATCTTTCAAACCTGGCTGCCTGCTTTGCAAATACATCCCCAGAGAGCCTGTTCTTGGTGTTGCATAATGTTTCTCCCCAGCACCCCCCGATGTTGCAATGCTGTTTCTCCCCAGCATCCTGAAGGTTCAGCTCTGGGGGATTTCCAGCCCTCTTGTTGATGTTGCTTGCTGTTCTGTGCCCGAAGGCACTACCACCATCTCCCAGGATGACTATATGCCCTTGCCATGGCCTTGTGCCATACCCTTTTAGGTTTTGCTTGCTGCACCCTTTCTGATAGGCATCGTTTTCATTTAGTGCCCCTACTACACCCATAAAAGCTCCATGTTGGTGTCTCTGAAAGCCCTACAATAACTTGCATTATAGCAGAAGAGGAGCACTTGATTGCTGTTGTGGACGTGAGGATAAAGAGGATGAGGGACGAGTGCCAAATCTACTGTTTAAAGCCCTACACTTGCTGCAGAAAGCATCTTGGGTGTCTGCTGCCAGAAGTGTCTTTGATCTTGGCACCACTGGGGCTGGGAATGAGCCCCATGTCTGTTGTCATCCCCACCAGCCAGACCCTTGCTGTTGGTGGCCAAGTGGTGTCCCAGGTGGCCAGGCAGCCCCCAAATTCCCAAAGACATCCTCTCTGAGTGACCTCCAGCCCCTCGTCCCATTGGGATGAGCCCTGTCCTGCTGTTTGCCCTGGGAAGGACGCGTAGGTCCCTGTGGTGATGGTTTGCCTCCTGGAAGCAGCCCTCCTCTCCTGCAGCCATCTTCCTGACCGCGTTTCTGTTTTTCCTCTTGCTTGTTTCTCCATCCTCCGCCCCCCTCCGCCTCCATCTGGTTTCTATCTGGGCTAAACAGATGTTTTTCCACTTCTTAAATGTCCTGTGCGCTCACCTCGCTGATGTCGAACAGTGATTGTTCATTCTTCTTTCCCCAGGTGTAAAACTTGAAAAACTGGAGGGGCTGGGGGGGGAGGACCAGCTTCTCACAATCCCTTTGTGTGCACATAGCACTGGACGGAGAGATGGGGAAACCTCTGCTGCTGCTCACCTTGCAGCCTAGAACCCCTCTTCTCCTCCCCGCTCCCCTTTCCATCGCCATTGTACACAAAGGATCAGCCCCGTGATTTATGCTGGGGCAGTGTATATAATATTCCCTTTCATGTTATAAATGTTTAACAAATCCGTAAGGTATCAAAAGAACTCGCGGAGGAGACTTGCTAAGAAGGGCTCATGGCTAAGCCTTGCGGACTTGGCTGGGGAGCAGACATACACAGTTTATTGCTTCCCCCCGCCGCAGGGTGACAATAGGTTAATTGTAGATTTTTCCTTAAAATAAAAGTTCCTCGCTTGGCAATTCAATCAAGTGGTATCTGTCATGTGGAGGTCCCGTGAAGGATTTATTCCCATTTTAAGTAATGTTTCGGAGGTGTGCGCTCCATATGGAATACATTAGATAGGCAGCGGCGGGGGCTGCTGGCATGTGTGGGGCTGGGGAAGGTGCGTGCCGTGTGGGTGCTGGGGGTGGGCTGCACCTCGCTGGGGATCTGCTCTGCCAGCACCTTCCTTCCCTCCTGACCCCCTGTTGTGGCTCTGAATGCCCCTGGGGGAGGGTTCCCCAATGGAGGGACTGGGAGCATCACGGCAAAGGGGCCTCTGCTCACAGCTGGGTGCTGGGCAGTGGGGCCCCATCTCCTCAACCACCACATAAAGGAGCCACGGGCTCTCCTGGTGAGCCCGAGGAACAAGTCCTGGGCCCTGGGGTGGTGCTGGTGTGGCAGACCCTGGTCCCCAATGCCCTCATGCTGCGCTGGGGGCACAGGGATCCCAGAGCTGGTGGCTGCTGGTGGCCATTCCTGGCCACTGTGGTGCCCAGCTCCAGGGCAGGGGCATTGGGGATGGGTCAGAAGTCACCAACTGCTCCCTCTCTGGAAAAAAAAAAATAATAATAATAAAAAAATAACACTACTTTCCCTGATGAGAACTGCATAACCAAGGGAAACCATGTCATTTGGAAGCTGCCCTCTGCTTGGCTTTGTGCTTATTTATTTTTGAGCTAGCTGGACCCTTTCTCTCATAAACCAGCAACCAGTGATGGGATAAGAGAGCGAAACACTTGTGGGGTGAGCACCTGCTGGGTGCGGACCCCGGAGCCACAGCCCCCTGCCACCAGCTAAGGGGCGCCTGGTGCCCTGTGGGTGCTGGATGCTGGCCCTGGCCTGGGGGCAGCCCCCCCTGCTCCGCTCAGTTTTGGAAACTGTCCTCCTTGGAGACCATATCTGCGAGTGCTGGCATTTTCCACGCTGCCTGCCAAGGGGGCCGCGCAGCATGGAGCAGCAAGCCCATGTGCGTTTTCTCACTCCGGGCTGCAGTGCTCGCTGGAGCACAGCCCAGTTCCCCAGGGAGCTGGGCTTTTGTCGTGCACCATCCCCGGCCACCAAGCATCCCTCCTCGTGCCCTGCAGGTGCCACAGGTGCCCTGCTCTGCTGCAGAGCAGCCAGGAGCAGCCCCCGCGGCGTGCTCGGCACTGCTGGCAGGCAAGGAGCAGCGGGAGGGGGAATTGCTTTCACTGGGAATTTGCTCTCGTTAACATCCCCTGCAGCAGACAGATGCACCGCTCCGAGCGGGTCTGAGCGCAGCACCATCCTCAGCTGGGCTTGGAGACCCGAAATGATGAATTGCATGGATGAAAAAAAAACACACACACAAAAAAAAACAAAAAAAAAACAAACCAAAAAAAAAAAAAAAAAAAAAAAACAAACAACAACAAACAAGGCAACAACCTGAAAAACCTGAGGCTGTTTCAATCCAGATTGAGCTGCGAATGCAGCCTGCAGCACCGGGCACCTTGGCAGTGCCTCTCCATCCTGCACCTGCTCGTGAGGCTTGCGGGGCCTGTGGGGTTGGGGCATGTTGCTTCCAATCGCCGCCAGTCCCAGGAGGAGCAAAAATATCCTGCGGGCCCATCCCTGCAAGCCACAGGTGCTGCCCCACTGCCTGCTAACAGATGCTAAAAAAAGAGCCTGAAAGCCTCGGCACCAGTTGTGCTCTTAACTCTGAACCTCCTGGTTTGTGGCCTCCCTGTTTGAAGGACAGTGGGGTGCCCCCGTAATGTTTGGACCCTAAAAAGGGTGAAGTGGCGTGGTGCTCCTAAATCTGGGGAGAGCTGGGGCTCTATTAGGACATCTCGGCATCGCGTTTCTGCAAGGTCCTTTTGGAGACGGGAGCTGTCTGCGTGTGCAGCCAGCGGCGTGGATCCCGATACCACTGCTGTGTGATGCTGCTGCCATGCGTGGTGGAAAAGAAGCCTGGTTTTCAATAAACATATTTCCCTGAGCTTCCTGACCTTGAGGCTTTCCCAGAGCTTTGGTATTTCGCCTTCTCCAACCCAGTGAAAGACGAAACTGGGCGCGGGGCGGCCGGGGTGCAGCAGGCATGGCGCTAATGAGTGTGAAGGGCCATATGGTCCTGAGCCATCACTGTCAGCCAGACCCCGCTGCGGAGCCCCCCCTCTGAGGGTGTGGGGGGGTAATTAATCGCCGTCACCTCCTGGCATGGGTGGGAGCTCCCATACTGACGGGAGCTCTTGTTGGAGGGATGGGACTTCAAAGCCGAGGCTGGGTTACAGCGTGTGCGTCGGGGTGCTGGCACCCGGTGAGAAATGTGGTGGGAGAGCTGTGAATGCTCCCTCAGAGGGGGATATTGGGTTTTATGGGGCTGCTCCCTGCAGCATCTCCACGCACACTGCATGGGCTCCGTGTCTGCAGGGCTACCAGGGGAAGCATCCTTGCATGTGGCTCCAGCAGCCAGCTGGGGAAGATCTCCTTTCTCTTCTCTTCCTTTCCTTTCTCTTCCCCTGTTGGAGGGGTCCACAAAGCATTGAAGAATTCATCCCCTCGAGCACTTGCTGCATGAGCTTCATGGGGACTGAGTCGGTGCAGGATCAGTGCAGTGCTGAATGAGCGCTTCCCCGAAGCCACCAGCTGTCTTTCGACCACTGGGAAATCAGCAGTGCCTTGTTCTTTATCTTTAAGTTCTGGCTGGATGAAGTTGAAAGTGGAAAAAAAAATGTTTATTCAGTCTTTTCTTACTGCAACAGACTTCTCTTTGTCCCAAGCACCTTCATTTCCCACATTTCTCTCAGCAGTGTGGTCTGCAGTACCAGCTTCTGGCCACAGCCAGGCTCATGCCACCTTTTAACCTGTTTTCATTGCAAACCTGATGTAATGCTGGAAAAAAAAAAAAAAAACAAAAAAAAACAGTCTGAGGAAATCATGTTTTAGCTCATCCCTACTTTTGTTGTCCATGAGTAAAGCAATACGTCTCAACCTCACAGCAGTTCATAAATATCGCTGCATGGGTATAGAGCAATAGATGCTTTTGTGGCCGTGTTTGCCAGGCCACAAAGATTTGGGACATTTAGCAGAAAGCTGCAGCCAGACGTGTACCTGCCCGCGGGGCCGATGGTTGGTGTTTGCAGGGAGCAGGGCTCTGGGCAGGGGCTGCACGGGCAGCCAGAAGGAGGACGTTCTGCATCCAAACCTGACACCTCTGGAGCAAAAGCCGGTGGCTTCGGTTTACTCTACTCACCCTGGTGTACCTGTGGGCAAAACTCGTCCCTTTGATGAGAACAATCATGCCATCAGTCACAAAGAGGACCCTGGAGCAGCAGAACTGGAAGCAGCCGATGCCTGGGATGGCACCGGAGACATCCCACTACTGAGGACAGGCACGTGGGGCTTGGCTGCACGCCGGGTTTCACCCGGGTTGGAGCAGCAGCAGCTGTGCACCCGGTAATCTGTGGCAATTCACCCCATCCTAAAATGTTGTTTCACCAAAGCCGCTTTCTGACACAGCCCTCGTGTCACCGTGCGGGGAGGTAGGCCGCTGAACCAGCTGCGGTTTTTTGTTAGTTTGCTACACTGGAGTGTGGGACTCCGCCGCTTGGGTTGCCAACTGCTGTTCTTTCTGATGCTACCCAGTTGTTTTGCATGGCCTTGAAGTGGTTTCCCAGCTATTTGAACTCCCTAAATGACAATGCTTCATTATTGTCTGATGGAGAAGTGGAATCTTCTGTTTATATGTAAAGGTTCCCCTCCTTCCCCCCTACCTCCCTCAACATATGCAAAGGCACTGCAGAAACTGGAAACAGATAAAAAGAAGAAAACAGGCTTTTAAAGCGAGTTCTGAAGTGTAAAGATGTGAAGGCCACTTAGGAATCGTTGCCTTGTGCTTTCTCCCACACTGTGATTCATTCGGTCCAATCCATCATTGATTCAACATGCTCATCCGCCAGAGCCTTCAAAGACAACTCTGCATCTGCTTTAGCCATTCATCAAGGGGGAGCACAAAAGAGAAGGGCAAAGGAAAATGTATTGCCAGCTCCCTTTGGTGCTGTTTAATGGGTGTGAAAAAAGGACAGTGGAGAAGGCTGGTTAATGAAAGCCAGGACTGCCGAGGAAGTGCCCCCGGGACATATATTTCTCAGCCCAGGTATGGACCTTGCTAAATCTGACTCTGTGAAGGAACTTCAAAAGCAGAGCAGGAGAGCCAAAAGGAGGTCAATGCACAAAGGAGTAATCGGGTGCAGGCAGGGGCTCGTCCCCAGATGTGGCCCCCAGCCTCACCACGGACACTGAGGGGAGCGGGGCCAGGCACACGCAGCCCCTCGCCTCCCTGTTCCCTGCTAAGCACCCAAATATTTCCAGGGAGATGGTACTGCGCTGCCCTACGGAGTTACCACGGCCTGGGACCTAAGGATATGGCCTCATGTGTTTATTGGGTGTCTCAGTGAGCGCATTTTGGAACATTCCCAGCTCTGCCCCACTTGGATACCTGTGTGAGGTAGGCAAAAGGCTGTGCTGTTGGACGTGCCTGCCACAGCATTCACCTAAAGCAAATCAGCAGCTCTCCATCTGGGTGTTGGAGCAAGAGCTTGTGGCTTTTTACAGAGCTCTGTGTGAAGCAATTCATGTCTTTTCATGCTGCCTCCCATGGAGAAGCTCTACCTGTTCTGTCCATCAGATCCCACATGCCTTAACAAACGCAGTTTTGTGCCAGGGCACCAAAAACCCAATAAGAGTTGTTACTGACAGGCTGTATTTTCCCTGAGGTATCTCTGTGAGGCTTTCATGTATTTAACACTTTTGCTTTTCTATTAATGAGAAAAGTACCAAAAATATATTTCTGGGCATCCTTGAAACTCACCCCAAATTCCTGAGACAGCCAAGCCACTGCTAACAGCGATTACTTGTCCTTCTGTAGCCTGGGTTTATCTCGGTGGAGGAAGGTTGTTCGGGGTTGCACGGCGGAAGGACGCTCTGCACGATACCATGGGGAAAATTCGGGCAACTTAGTGGCTGGTGTGGAGCAATGAGCAATAGAACATGCCTCACAGCTAATTATCTCACTTTTGGAGGAGGCTGAGACCTCCTCCTGTGTTCTCACATGATATTATTTATTGCTGATATTCTGTTCTTCTCAATCAAAGATGCTTAGCCCGAAGTTTTGCGAAGATTGCTTCCAAGTAGTTGAGCAACAATTTGTTCTCGGAATAAACCAATTTGCAGCTGGGGCCTGAAAGGCTTTGAAGAAGATGAGTTTATACTTGCAGACATTCTGCTTTGAGCTTATCTTGATTTGGCCTTGCAGATCTAAGTCCAGATTTATTGCTGAGCGCAGTCTTTTCTTCAGCTTCAGGATGGGGAGGGGAAGCTCTCTGCCTCCCAACGGCATGAAAAAGGGTGAGCTCTTGTCCAAAATCCTTCCCCTGAGGACCAAATAGAGCTTCTGGACTTGTGTAATGCACTGGCCAGTGCGCGCATTCAGGTCCTTTCCATACTGAGGGATATAGATGGAAGCTGCTATGAATTATTCATCTTCGTGCTTCAGTTCTATAAAATGAGAGTAGGAGGATGGGCCTCTCTTGGAAAAGGCTGGGAACTCCGAACAAGAAGCCTATAGAAGTACTGTAAGGCTTTTTCATTTTGGTGCATCTATCACAGAAGGCCTGCTATATCTATATTTATGTGGTTCGTCTTTCAGACCAACTGTACAGACTTTCTATTTTTTCGGTCTCCATGCTGCAAGTTGGGATTTGCTTTTCCCGGCCATCTCCATTCAGCTTGCCTTGTTGGTGCCCACCCTGCAGCTTTTTGCCTTTGAATTCCCCTGATTTCAGTCAGCTCTGGAACTTAAACCCTGCCCGTGTGCCTGCAGCCCACATCGAGCTCAGCAACCCCTTTCTGCAAGTTCATCATTGTTACGGGAATATTATAAATCATCCCTGTGAGGTCCCGGCCCGCTAACGAAGAAAGCAGGACAATGTATGCTGCTAATGAGTATCTTCATGTTAAAAGGCTCCCGATGGGCGTCTGGGACAGTGAAGTCACACAGCCTTCGTCTGGGTGTGGTCAGAATTGTGAGCAGACATCGGTTTTAGATAAAGCAGCGTTCTAGCACTGGTGCGCTTTTATAGAAAGTTAGTAGCGTGGCTGCTGACCTTATGTTTGGCAAAAGTAAACTACCCGAAACATGCATGCAAGGCAGATGGGGAATGCGATTTAATTAAAAAAGAAAATATTATGATATTCTGAGAACAAAGTGGTAAAATCCTCCGACTGCGTAGGAATTTCTCTGGAGAAATGGGAGGCTCTGGCAGGCCGGGCCGGGAGGGGACAGGATCCGGGGCGTCCTTCCCCGGCCGGGAGCAACAAGGACGATCCCAAGGGGTCTGCCAGGGGCATGGTAATTGGTGTCTCTCTGGAGCAACGATGTCTGGAGGGCAGCCAAGTGCATTTTTCTATCTGGAGCCATGGTGTTTTGCAGAACTTGATGCCAGTGTGATAGCAGTGATGGCTCCCTGCCTGCCGGGCGTGCTCCGGAGCCGCCACTGCTGGCACCCTCGATCCCACCTGTGTGCACCCCAAAGACCCCAACAACCACCCGGGGCTGTGCCAGAAGCCTGGCACCAGCCAAACCTGCAGGCACTGTGTGGGGAAGGGGAGCATCCTGCACCCAACAGCACTGCCCTGCCTCTGGGCCTCCCTCTGGGCCTTGGTGACCTTGGCTGAGCAGATGTGGAGGTCCTCAGGTCAGGGGGAGCTGGAGAAGGAACAGTCAGAGTTGCAGGGAAAAGGGGACCTCCTTGCCCAGGAGAGAGAGTCTCTAATGGGTCTGAGAGTTGCTTCAGCTGAGGAAGGATCAGCCTCTCCATGGGGCTGATTCAAAGATCGAAGCCGAAATTCCTTTAAGTGGTATATTCTTTATTGCAGCGCTGGATGCACGGGGGATCTCTCCACCTATCGTGCATACCCAAAGCGGAAAGCAGTCTTGAATTTATACAATCAATCTATCAATATTCTACAAGCACTTATACATATTCATTACCTATCCCCGCCTTCCCTCGCTTCTCATGCTAATTAGCCTTTTGGCACCTTGCGCCTGCGCAGAGCCTTCCAAGAATTGTGGGCAGGGGTCTTTGGGACGTGGGCAGGGGTCTTTGGGAGGAAGACCCCGAGTCTTCCTCACAGTGTACTTTTCACCTTTGGTCAGGAATCTGCTGAATTGGCAGGTTTCTTAATTGCGAGAGCTGGTTGTTGCCAATTCTTCCGTTTGTTGTATCTTTATAATGAATTCCAATGTCCAGTTTTGAGATTTATAGTCCTTACGTTTGTTTCTCTGTCCGTCTGCCGCTTCCTTATCATGAGTTTCAGTGTCTTGTTTCGAGATATACAGTCCATGTCTGGGGATTGTCCTTGCCTCCCCAATGCCTCCCCAATGCCTCCCCAATACCTCCTTAATCAGGGCCACTCGCAGCGGGACATAAGCCCCGTTCACAGCGCCAGGCCATCAGACATCAGGGCGGCATCTGCCATGGGCTCAGCTCTTTAGGGCAGAATCCCTGACCTTTGGCGACCTGGAGATCATCACCCATCCCTGCAAGGACCCCAGAGAGCTACAGAGAGGGCACACAGCCTCTGACCCTGATCCTCCAATCCGTCATCCAGCCCTGTCCCCATGCAAAACCTGCACGCTCTCTGGACCTGGCTTTGGGGGGTCTGTGGGGACTGGGGCGAGCAGCTCCGGCTGCAGCCTCCAGGTCTCCATTTGTAAATAAGCACCTAGCTGCTATGGTAATGCTTATTTAATTTGGGCTAAGTATTTCTACAGCTGTTCTGGGGGAATCATGCTGCTTTATGCTGAATGTTAATCCTCGGCTGCTCACAGCTGCAGAAGCGGATCGGTCAGGCGCAGCCCCAAAAGCAGATTCTGCAGCACGACGAGGCACGGCCACACGGGCTTTCCTTGCCTTTGGGGTTCACTGAAAAGGGCAGCGGCTTTCCAGGGCTGCTTGCTCTCAGCTTACAGGATGCAGAGACCAGTACCTCGCTGTGCTAACAAAGCGGGTCTTCAGATGTAGTTTGCTTAAGGCATTTTTGAAGGAAAAGGATGCCAACACGCTCTTTGAGTACAGATGTCTTTTCCTTTACTTGCCCTCACACCGTGCCACAACTCATGCCACGTTTTCCTGTCTCGGTGAGACAGGGCTACATCTCTCCTTGCTTTGAATGACTGGAGTGGGTCCAGGTGTAGCAACCACCACCGAGCACACAGCACAGTGCCCACAAGCCCAGGGGCTGTGTGCTAGCAGTGAGTCAAAGAGCTGCTGGAGATGGATGGTCCTTGCTCCGAGGTCCTCCAGGGACCCTCCTGACTTCCTGCACCTTGCTCCAAAGTCCTTGAGGGATGATCTGACCTTCTGCAAAGGCCCTGCAGACCCCCCTGCCCCTCCCTGCCGTGCACCTGAGCTGTGTTAGTGCTGAGAGCTCTCCCAGCAGCGGGATCGATCGGCTCAGCGCTGAACCGCCGCCAAGCCGCCCCGCTGCAGCAGGTGGGCCCCGCTCTCAGCCCTGGCTCCTCCAGCGCCGCGAGCAGCTGGGAAGCTGCTCTCCTCCGCCAAGTGTGATAAAAGCCTCCCTCCAGCCTCCCCTGGGCTCAGGCGGGTTAGAAAGCCCGGCTCAGCTCGCGCTGTACAAGATGCTCTCTGCAAAAAGCGGATTTGGGAGCGTGCTGCTCTGCCGAGGACTCAAGGGCAGCTTTCTGTCCAGGGTGGTGCTTTTGGGGCAGGATTTGGGGAAAATCGCAAGCTTCGCAGCACCTGAGATGATGCCGGGTCCGCGATGTGCTAAAATAAGCTCTCCTTTGACAGGAGCCTTTGCAAGCTGTCGTGCAATCTGTTTGTGGCCCAGGCTCGTCTGTGACTTTTAAACACTGCAGCGAGGAGTAAACGCAGCGAGCCCAGCGCGGGCTTTGTTATGACATTCTGCTGCAGGCAGGAGGCAAGCTCCGGCTCTAATAACAAACACCCAGTGTTATGACACTTTTACCTTTCCAACTATTTATGCAAGCGCAAATATTTTATTTTAAGGTTTGAAACGGGCGGTTAACATAAAGCAGTCCCATTCCTTTAAGCGCAGCCTGGTTTTTGCTTTGGGGGATGTTGTTTAAGGAAAAGGTTAATTGTGTTTTATAGGGCTGCATCACCTACCTACCAGTCTCTGTCTCGGAAGGAGGCGAGGCACAGCTCCTGGTGCTGGTGCCAAGCTATGGGCTGTGCGCATTAGCAGTTCCTAGGAAGAAAACAAAACACAGTGCAAAAAGTAATACACAAATCAGGAGTTTTGGTGGTGCAATTCCTTTTCGGGGCTGAAAAATTAAACTACAATGATTTTTGAGTCTATCCCATATAACACCCTGTGTCTTACAGTGGAAAATGAGCAGGGAGTTTCGAAGAGCATGAACTGTTTTCTGCCTAGCAGTAAACATTCAGCATCTCCCTCCGTAGCTGTACCCTGTTAGAGAAGTCCTGCCTGCATTTTCATCTCCTGAGATTGAATTAATTAACTTGAAATTTCTTCTTAACAGCACATAATGACTGGGGAGAGCAGAAGGAACTGAAAATTTAATCTTGACTTGTCAGCAAATTCCTCCTCCAGCAGCCGAAGGAGAAGCAGCCATGCACTTGCATAATGCCCTGGTGCGGCCGCCTGCCTGTTTTGATTAAATGGATTCTGGGGGTTTAGGAAAACTACAAATTTTATAGCTATGGTGTTCTTTGCAAAAGTGATGTAAAACGTCATAAAGCTGCCAAACCACCACTGTGGTGCCGGGATCTCATGCTGGCCTCCTCTGCAGCACGGACGTTCAGGCCCAGAAAGCACTGTTAAGAAAATAGTGTGGAAGGAGTTGGCAGGCGGAGGGGGAGGCTCGCGCCTTGTAGGCTTCCATTCCCCCTTTCCGAACGTCTCACGTCTTTCCATCGGAGCCGCCTGGAAGCCACATCTGAAGCTGGCTCGGAGCTGTGAGCCAAGCGTTCCTCTGCGGTGGCATCACCCATGGCATCGGCAGCTGGCATCGCGCTGGTGCCGCTTCAGGGGAGCTGTGTCGGGGTGCGACCATCGCTGCCTTCAGACTGCACTGAGCAAGGATCCAGGGGGAAGTTACTCTCAAAGCAGTGCAGTTTCAGAGCAGCTTTTCAAAACAAGGTGCTTGTGGCCAAAAAAATCAAGTAAGGAGCTGTCTCCTGCCCCATCCTCAGCCGCTGCTGCCTCCTGGCTGCCCCAAGCCATGGTTCCCTGGCCCTGCAGGTGAGCTCAGACCCAGGCATCTCCAGCATGGTGCTGTGGGCCCTGCGATGCCCTGGGCTAGGAGACAGCTTCTTGTTTGTTTGTTCGTGAGCAGGGCTGCCTTGCAGCATTAACAGCCTGCAATACCACCAGCATGGGTCTGGCCGTGGGCTTTTGTCAGCTCTCCCCGCAGCAAAAATGAACGGGCTTCAGGCTGGAGCTGACAGGAGCAGTGCTCCATCAGGACAGCCTGGCTGCCTCCACGCGCTTAGGGAATGCTCCCTCTTTTGGCAAATTTGGATATCTGTGCCTATGGAATATAGAGGCGGAACACAGCACAGGGATTCTCAGGTTCTGAAGTCAAACTGCGTGAAGATTGCAGCCACCCAACTGGTGCTGGGGTCTGTGCTATATGCCCAGGTGATTTAACAGCCAGGATCTGAGCATTTTGACAACCCAGGTCCCAAAGAAGAGACAAATTCAGAGCACAAGGGAGAGAAAAAAAGCCTGCTGAAGGGCAGCAGCAAGCATGGAAGCATGCAGAAAGATGTGACTGAGGCGATAAGGGCTGAAGGATGAGGATTGACGGCTCGTTTCCATTCCTGCGGTGGGGAAAGGCTGGCACATCACACAGCCCGGCCCTTTTGGGTGCCTGACCTTGTTCCTTCAGGCACCCGACTACTGTACAAGGAGAGGAGAAAGCCTGCCCTGAGACAAGGCCCTCAGCTGAAGGGTTTGTGTGGGGTTACACGCAATGCTGATTATGGGACATGGCTGTCCCAGGAAAGCTGTGACTGGAAGAAGGCCTCTGCTTGGTGCCGGTGGCAAGCACAAAGAACCAAAATATAGCTAAGTGCCCCCCAAATGGGAGTTCTCTCAAACCAAAGGTTTAATTGCTATTTTTCTTCAAATAGTGGGCTGAAGTTGAGTAATTTAAGCCATTTTACAGCAAAGGCAATTGAATAACTGCTAATGGCTTTCAGCTGAACATATTTAAAGCCAGGTCACAAACCTGAGCTGATTTAAAGACCAAAGGGCACTCCTTTCTCTTGCAGAAGAGTTAGATAACTGGTAATTACAAGGTGGGATTCAAAGGAAAAGTGAGGTTTCAGTGCTGCCTTGGCAGACCAACAGCAAAAGAACTTAGCTGGAGAAGAAAAATAGTGAAAAATGACAAAACAAAGCCTGAAATTCTGGTGTTTGTGTGTGAAGGGGTGGGAGGACATGGCCAGGAGGAGATGGAGGGTGTTTATCATGGAGATCTGGTCCAGGTGGTGGCACAGCAGTGTGTGATGGTGGTGTGGGGACAGGTGATGCCCATCCTGCAGGGTGCTGGGGGCTGTGCCATGCCCCACTGGTGTAGCAGAGTGGGTGTAATAAAATTTGCCACTGAAACATTTGTGGCTCTTACACATCTGATGTTTGAAACCATGAGAGAAGGGAGGTCCGGGGAGGTGAGTGACTATTCTGTGAGGTGCTCAAGGAGAGTAAAACAGGAAAAGAGGCCTTCATATTAGACATCTGAATTATGTTAATGTGTGGTTATGGATGAAATTGTAGGATTATTATTTTTTTAGACTCATTAAAACAAGAAAAAAACATCTTGGTGGGATCTGCAGTGGCTCTGCTTCTCTTGGAACAGAGTCCTGGTATTGTGACACTGATGAGAAGGGTCTGGGATGGGGCTGTGCCCTGCAGATTTATGGGTCCTGGAGTCACAATGTGGAGCTCAGGCTGCTGCAGGATTTCCTCAACTATGGCTGCACCTTGCACCCATTCACAGGCTGGAGAATGGCCTTGGGGGTGGGATGGTGGGCACCTGGGGGTGCTGTGGCCTGCAGGCCAGTGGGGGCTGGCAGGGACCGCTGCCACAGGCTGTGTGCCAAGGGATGATGATGAGAGAAAGTCTTAAAAAGCTCCAAAGCCAAGGAGAAACATGCTCCCTGAATCTTTGCGTGGGCGTTTCTCGGAGCAGATAAACCTCATGCTCTTCCAAAGAACAATTTATTGATACTTCAGACAAGCCAGGACTCCTGCCCCAAGTTGCTGTCAAGGCAAGTCGTTGTTGTATTTGTTTGTTTTCCTGCTGCTGGATCAGGAATTTGCTGGCTGTGGGAGCAAGCAGGTGCCAGTTCTGGGGCTGCTGCATGTCACCGGGGCAGGGGTAAAGCCCAGTGCTGCCTGGCCTGCTGCTGGGGTGGTTGTGGGCCAAGAGGGAAATCTGATGGTTTTTCTCCAAAACATTGCACTTTCCCCCAAAGTGAGCTGCTTTGGATAAAGGCACTAAGCCTTTGCATTAGGAAGAGCCCTGCACAGCATCTCTAGGCTCTGTAGTTAGCTTTGGGTATTCACGTGCACCTCATGGGCCGTTGCCTCCTGAGGCTAGCAGGGGGGCTTCATTTTCCAGCCTCCACATCTCAAAGACAAGGTTGTGTGAGGCTGTGCCTTTTGCTGTCTGCTGAAATGGCCTTGCTCTGATCATTCTGCAGTCACGGGAGAAGAAAGAGAAAATTCTCATCAGCTTCATTCTTAGATAACAGCAAATGGATTCATTTGTCTCCTCCTCTTTGTTTTATTGTAAGGAAATTTGTGCCAGCCCTTCAGAAGGAAACGTTTTCCTTTCTTCAGTGTTTGAGCAGTGGCTCTGAACTCCCCCTGGCCCTGCGTCCTCCAGGGATGGAGCATCCCCCAGCAGGGTGGCACAGCCTTGCTCATCCCTGTACTGCTCTCCTTGAAGGAGTTCATTACCATGACAGAGGTGTTCTTGCAGCCCTCCGTGACAACTTTCTTGGGCTTCCTTCAGACTTTGTAGCTCCTTTGTGAAGAACTTTCCTCTCTGAATCTCATGCACTCAGTGTCCTTGCCTTAAGCACCCTTTTTAAGGCTTTGTTCCTTGCATCCTTGCAGATTCTCTTCTGGATGATCCCGGTCTCCAGTCTTCATCCTGATGTCACCTCCTTGTCTGAAATCATGGCTACTCTTCACTTTCCTTCTCTTGCTCCTCAGGATGCTCAAGACATGACTTAAGGAGAAACCAAAGAGCAAACAGCTGCCAGGGGATTTTTAATATACCATTGCCTTGGAAAAGGTGCTGGATCTTGCACTTTCCTCTTTTCTTTGCTATCACCCAACTTTCCACCACACTCCAACATGGGAACAGTTAAGCAGCATAAATAGCAAACACACTCACGTCCCTAAGCACTTCCAGATGCCTGAGCAGGTAATGCTTTGAAATGTCTTTTAAATGAGTGCTGAGTTTTGACCTGCAGGATAAATGCTGACTGGCATGACACAAATAATACAGATCTAGAAAATTATGCCAAATTATCCCCACCAGCCGTAATGGTGGTAACAGCTCAGAGACCTGCACCTTAATGAAGCAATTTCCTGCCAGGACACTGTAGAGCCCTGCAGTTACTGTCACCAGCTTGTTCCTCGAATTACTGTGTCTTTGCTAACTGTCTCTGCTTCCCCATTTAGGTTTAAACAGAAGAAAAATGCTTTTAATTTATTATCTGTTTATACATCAGTGCTCCAGCATGACTGATCCTCTCGCACTGGACCTAAGGAGCTGAGTTCTGTATCTCTTACAGAAAGCTTTTCTCTTTAGAATTATTTCTTCATGCAGGGATTTTGCAGCTGGCCTCTGCAGCACAGAGGTGTCCATTTTTCCCTCTCTTCCCCCAATTACAAATCTCCTTTTGAGGAGAGCAGTGCCTGTGTTACTGCAAGAGCAGCACTACAAAAGTGGCAATATATTTAATTTAGTGATGCTTATCTCCATTATGGTTGTACTCTCCTGCTGTTCGAAGAGCTTGGATGGAACCCAGTACATTTAGGAAAACAATTAGGACAGGGTGTTTTTTGTGTTCTTTTGGGAAGAAAACTCTTTGGAACCACTGACAATTCACACTTGAATGCAGCAGATCAGACTCCAGATCATACACAACCAGTGTGAAAATATTCACTTTGCCTGTGAAATGGCGAGAGGGGTGCGCAGATGGAGGTGAAAACCTGGATCTCACTCCTGGCTCCCTTATCCTTTAGAAAACTTAATGTCAACTTTGTCTCCTTCCACGTCCAGTGAGCACATTAGAGACAATTTCTACAGAGGTTTTCTTTATCTGCAAGATCCAAAAATTTCTGTGTATTGCTTTTTGTGATTTTTTTTTTTTTTTCCTCTTAGGAGTGAGTATTGCATCTTCCATAAAACATAAATTAAAAGACAAAAAACCTGGGGGCTGTGTGGGGCCACTGAGCTGGACTGTACATTGTAGTAACGCACAGCATGATCAAATCATACTTCTAGTAACTGTTTACAAATGTTTGCTTCTTGGAAAATGTCTTCTATAATTGGGCAAGGAATTAAACCATTGGTTTAAAATTAATTTCCCTGTACGAGAAGGATCACTTTACCTTGTGCTGAGTGATTACAAACATCCAAGATAATTTTAGAGTCCTTCCTTCCTCTGGCTATTCATATTTCAAGTTTAATAGTAAAATAAAATGTTAAAGGAATTATTCTCTCTTTACCGCCTTCTGTCTGCTCCCACTTTCTCTCCCAATAGCTGTAGGAGACCTTCCCTAATCTTTCCAATTAACTCGGTATTTCCTGTAAGGCTAACACTGAAGTGGGTAAGAAAGGAGTGTAAAGCGAGGAAAGACATCTGTCAACTATTGGAAATACTTTCCGTGTTAGAAATTGAAGGGAGCCCACACTGAAGCCAGATGATCCAGCAAGAAGAACAATTGCAGCGTTGGCTTGAAAAGAATGCGGGTGATTTGTTATAGCTGTCCTCGCAGTAGGCACCCGGTTGTCATGTTCATATGAGAATACCTTGGAGATATGCTAAACACATATCCTGTTCCCATCAGCAGTGCTGAAGGGCCAGAATAGGCAAGGTTTGACTTGCATTTTCTGGAAGACATAAATTATCATTTGTTCCTAAATCTCTCTCTTTTAAAATCCTTCTCATTCCTCTCTGCTGTCCCACGACTAATTTAAAGCAAGCTGTGAGGAGCTTGTGTGTTGTGTAGGCAGCTGAGAGTGTGCATTTTGCAAACTATTGGAAGTCCTGGTTGACCCTTTTGGGGACTGAGGCTGCGTGCAGGATTTTGCAGCGGTCTGGTTTTGACTATGAGCTTTATGTAACAGGTCAGTGGGGGCCCGTTCTGGTAACATTGCAGTAAAAATATGAAACACTTCTGGGGAGGAGAGATCCAGCATTTCAGCTGATCTGACACATAAGCTCTTGGATTGTTATTTATTTGTTTTACTTTTTGGTTCATTATGAAGTTTGAAAATTGTTCTAGCATTTCCTGAAAACATGCCACTTTGCGAGCCAGGGTAGGTTTTTAGCAGGAAAAAGGGTTTACAGACGTCCAGGGCTGTCCTACTTCTCCACCCCTCCTTGCCCAACATGAAGTAAGTTAGTTCTAGATGCAGAGAGAAGAACCATTTTCATCCCTAAAGGGCAGAAAACGTGATTTCATTGCGATAGTTTCTGCACCACTTGGTGTCCTCCCGTTCATGATCAAAGACCAGCTTTTCAGCAGTCCCTCACCATCCCTGTTTGCAAAAAGGGAGCTGTGAATTAGTCAAGTCCTGGCATGGCCCCACTGGTCTGACATTATTTTCTTGTATTCTCTTGCACTTGAGCTCCCTTCGTTGTGCCAGGCTCCAGGAAATCAGAAGAAACTCGTGTGAATGACTGGATTACTCTAAAGGGCAGAGGGTATCACAAGATCAACAACTGGAACTTTGCATTTCGTGATTCATGGGATTTACCCAGCCTGCCTGGCAATGAGCCCGGTAACTCTTGCTCCAAAATGGCCTGCAAGTGAAGATGTCAAGGGACAGAGACTGTTAGCAGCTCCTTTGTTATCTTCGCAGTTAATCATGATGCTTGAATTGGCTTATCTTCATTTCTAATGCTAATTCGCAGGTCCGTCCACCCTAAATTCTGGGGGTGGATGTTACTGTGGGGTGAGGAAAGGGGGGCTGTGGAGGTCATCGCTACAGGTTTAGGTCCCTCAGAGCACTTGAGCTCTAGATCTCACAGAAAAAGAGAAATTAGGGAGCCAAATAGCACTTTGTAGGCATCTAGCCTGTGTCAGAATGGGTCTAGGATTACCCCACTCCTTGCTAGCTCTGTCCTCCACTGCTTGCTTTAACACAGAAGCAGCTATTTTAAATGAAAACCTTCTATGAAAACTGTTCAACATATTCTCTTTCAAAGGGTCAAACCCGTCTCTCCTTTTTGGGTTTCTCTCTCCTGGGCTCTGTCTCTCGTTTTGGCATTTAGTAGGGATGAACTAGAGGGGACCCAACAGCGAGAGGAGCCCTTGTAAGGCTGCATCAGTGATCTTATAAAAGTTTCACCTCTTCCCATGGCCATGCTGTGCTCTTTGGTGGGGGACAGGCTGGCCATGACCTCCTCCAGCCCCTGCCTCCATCCTCGGGCCCTCAGCTCCTCCCCGCCTCGCACGCCTCCCCGGCCCAGCCTGATGACATATGTGCTATTTGCAGGGAATGTTTGCCGAGGCCAGGTGGTTGAAAGTAAAAATGCCAACAGATCTGCCTTTTGTAACCGTGCGAGCAGCTTGTTAAAATTAGTCACACGCTAAGCTGCGGGACATCTGTGCTGTCAGCCGGCCAGCGGCGTCGATCCCGCGCCTGCCGCAGCGCGAGGCCCAGATGGGAGCTGCTCTGCCCTCGGTTCGGTGCTAGTGCAGGTCCAAATCGTTCCCAAATCCATTTTTTGCACCACTTCGGTTTGTAAATCTTTGCTTGGATTTAGCCACCAGCCTTTAAGTGCATAAATATTCACGTGTCCTGAGCTTCAGATACCCACAGATAGAGGATCCCAAAACAAAACCCAGGGAACCTCAATGCTGGAGTCAACTTTAGAAGAATTTGTACTTGGCTGTTCTGATTTTATTTATTTTTTCTTTTTTTTTAAGCTTAACTGAGCAAGGGCTGTGATTTCCAAGGCCTTTTGGGGAGCGAGGTACCTAGCTATCACTGGAAGTTTATTAAATTTGGGCCCAATTCCCACAATCTGCTTGAAAAACTGCGAAGCAAAATTCCTGTCTGGCTCTGTGCTGCAGCCCAGCTGTCCATCTGAAAGCACCGAACCTTCCAGTGATCAGCAGCTGTCCCCGCTGTTGGGCAGGAGTCATCTTTCCCAGATTTCAGAGCAGCACCCCTATTCCAACCCCTATTTTTAGGGTCGGGATGGCAGAAGTGTGCTGGTGCTGCTGCATGGGCAGCGCTGTGCCCCCAGCCCTCTGCTTCCCTATCGGGAGACGCCTTTGATGCGTGTCCAAAAATAAGGCTTGAATTGGCTTCTTTGGATCCACTGTGCTTAACTGCTCTATCAACATGCCCCACTGTACAAACACACAAACATTTTGCACGTCTGTCCTCGAGCCAAGGGTCTTATGTTTCCTTGAGTCCTACCTCTGGTGACTTCTCCTGACTTGCCAACTGCACCCGCTCTGCCCCATGTCCTGTATCTCATCTGCACGCTCTGCCTGCCCCTCATTGTTCACCAGAAATGCAAGGTTTTCATTTTCCCACCCTTAAAGCAAGGATCCTCATGGTTTCACCAAGCCTTCCCTCACCACCACTGGCGATGGGACCAGCGCCCCGTGCTCAGGCAGGGAAGGGGAGAACATTGTTCTGGCTTTGCCTGTTTCAGAGCACGTTTGGTGCTGACTTCCAGACATTTCGCACATAATTCCCTGCCTGTGAAAGCCCAACATTGTGCCGGGAGGACACGAACACAGAACCTTTGTGCTTAGGGTATTATGCTTTCCCCGCGCACTCTGCTTGCACATGCCGTCTGGCCAGCCCTTGGAGCTGGGTCTCTTGCATACCACGCTTTCTGATGGAATTTGGATTCAAATGTGAAAATTCTCCACCACACAATAAAAGTGGCATTTCCATGCCCTTTAGCACATCAGTCTTTTCTTGTGAATAGAGCCCTGAGTTCTTTGGCTTTTGCCGTATGGAACAATTGATCCCTTCAGTTGACTTGCCAACAGTAATCGGTTTCTTCTAGCCGTAAATTTTAGCCATTCTTTTTTTTTTCCCCCCCTATTTTGGGGGGTGAGTGGGTGGGGGATAAAGTAATAAAAAGAGACAGCCATAAAGTAGGCAGCTGTTACTAGTCAGATCTTGCTCTGGGAAAGAAGCAAAGCAAATATCAGCCTGGCTTTTACCTGTTGCTGTGAGCTGAAGTTTAGCTATGGAGACAGGTTGCTTGACAAAGGGTCCCATTGCCAACGTCCCCACTTCCACCTCCCTCCTTCTCTGTAATGAATAGCTCTGCGGAGTCTTGTTGTATTCAGACTAAAAGAATAACCAATTTTAAGTGCCCTCTGGGCTTTAATGGTAGCTGGACAAGGTGAGGTGATACTGTCTGAGAGCAAAGCAGTAGCAAAATGAAGTGTTGTTTAGATGGGATTTTTGGAAACATCACTTTTCTCTTTTTCGTGACATTATTTGTTGGACTGCTCTCTGCCTTGCATTGTCGGACTGATCACTCATTTTACTGAGGCTTTCCCTGCCTGTGAGCTGCAATATCTGTTGGAGGACCTTGGTCCCCTGTCCTCCCCTCTCTTCTCTCCTCTCCTCTCCCCACCGCTGCCCTGTGAGTTTTGCTTCCCTTGTGTCTGTAGCTGAGGCAAAAAGGGGTGGAAAATGCCAAGGAAAAGAATTTCCCCCTCTCCAAAGACGAGAACAGCAGAGCTGATCTCACAGGTCCTGCTTTCTTCTAAAGCTGGAGCATGTCTTGCGGATGGGCTTATTTGAAATACATCTGTCCTGGATGGAGGCTTTCTATTCATGTGCTTCAGTACTGTAAGAGATTTTTCACACTTGTGTGGTTTACAGAAAGGCCTCGGGAAGGACAAACCTCCTACCTGGGACCACCTCGCACCTTGGCAACTTGCATCCCAACCAGGGGGATTACGTGGGTGGCCAGCAGAGCTGGGTGACTTGCCGAGCAGCCAGAAGCCCTCCTGCAGAAAGAGTTTCTCCTTCCCCCACCACTGCTGATCTGCAGACGTTTGCTTCCCCCCCCCAGCAGGATCGCGATCGCTACGAAGCCCTTCCAAAGCTGATGTCATTTGTGCAGAGACCTGCCAGATTTCCTGACCTTTCTGACACGCTCCCAAAATCTGCAGCCCCCGGGGATGCTGTGGGATGACGTGCTCATGGCCAAAGGCCGTGGTGCTGCTGGGGCCCCGTGCCTGGCTCCCCCCAGCCTGGCTGATCCCCCAGCTCCCAGAACCACTTCATTTTCCTGATGATATTCTAAAACTACAATTCGATTTTGGAGAGGGTTTAGGCTTCTTCCCACCATCCTCACTGAGGACTGGAATGAAATATAATTATTTTAATCCCCCTCAATTCAGCAAAAGCTCCCCTGCAGAGCTGTCCCTGCCTATTTAATTTGTAAACCACGTGCCAACACCCAACTGCATTACAGCTGCAGCATCACCTCTCACCCATTGGTTTACTATGAGGAAATTAAATATGTTTTTTTTTTTTTATCTTGGATAAGCCAGGGCCATCGATGGGGGCCAAAGTCACGAGATGCTTCGGGTGCTTTCTCTTGGTGATATATGTGTTTCAGTGCCTTGTGTCACCAAAAGTTTGATTTTCCTCTGCCAGGGCAAGAGGTGAGTCTGAGGAGCACCACCAAGGGTGCTCTGCATCTCTGAGGCACTGTGGCTGTCAGAAAGGTTGGGTTTCATGTGGATGCTTCATGCACAGAACTTGAGACCTAGTTTCAGAATCCTCTTCCAGTTCTCAACAGGTCGGAGCTGCCTTGGCAAAGCAATGACTTTCTACATTCAGACACATAGAGCTTGGAGCACATTTTCAAAGCAAATTATATATATTTTTTAGTATCTGCCCATGTGTGAGGCTGCCAGGGCAGAGACTGCCTTCTGACGGTATTTGCACAACATCTGGCTCGAGAAGGGACCCCTCAGATGGCTCTCCAAAATGCTGCTGACACCCGGCAAAGATTAACAAACTTACGGGAAGGCCAGAAATAATATATACAGCCCTTGCTCACATTCTTGTCATGATCGGTTAAAAAAAATAAATACACAGAACTGTCAGTCTACCACAACTGAACACAGTTGTATTATCTGCTCCACTTTCTGATTTATTTGTTGAAGTATAGCAGAGCACTTACGCCCCATACAGCTAATAGTTGCTCTTTCACAAGCAGCAGAAATGCTTACGCATTCCAGTAGTTAAATGATGCAATATCCAGGTGGATATTCAATGGCCCGTGACAAATCTGGAATGACACAGCAGACACCATAAATATCTTCACTTGAACAGATAGAACAAAACCTTTTTTATGAAAGCTGTTTCCATTTTTTTCTATGGGCTGGACTTATTTTTAAAATAGCCTTTAAAAATAGCTTGGGGATTCATCCGTCCTCTTCAGCCCCTCTGTGAGTTCTTTAGGATGTGAAGCCAGTGATAATGCAAGCAATGGAGATCTTTCCTATCAAACAGATACTTCTTGGCATTTTTTTTTCATTTTCAGAAGTTCAGCTATGTGAATATTCCCAAATTGTACAGCAAAATTCCTCAAGCCTATGAATGTTTACATTTTTTGTATAACCTTGGAGAGTTTTATAAGCACGTGCTCCTTATAGGTAACCTCTCTCTTGACTAGGGTGAGTGGCTGCAAGATGCCAAGGCTGGTGGTCACACAGGACACTACTGTGGTTGCTCCCATGCCAGCAGGGTCCTTCAGCAGGGAGATGCTGTCCTGCAGACACGAGATAGACCTGGACCCTGCCCACACTAATGCCTCAGCACCTTTTCTGAGTTCAATTATCCTCACATTATATATAATGCATTGGAAAGAGGTAGGTGGATTGTTGGAGAAAAGGACACATTTATTTTCAAAATTAGGTCTGGAGCGTCTGTCAAATGAGACTGAAATTGTTAAATCTTTAATTTTTCTACAAAAGATTTCTAAAAATCACCATGCTTCATTTTGTCATCTTTCAGATCTGAGCGATTTGGAATCAGTCTTTTGGGGCAGCAATAAAAGGAAATCAGCAAAAGATGAAAGTTTTTTAAATAGAAGTCTCAGTAACCCAAATGTGAAGTTGGTTACTTTGTTTCAAATCAAGAAAAATCACATTATGTGTTGAAGACTTGAAGTTTTTAAAGGGGAGGGAGGAGAGGCGGGTGTTTTTCTGAAACATTCTTTTTGCTTCAAGGTGAATAGGTATGTTTAAGTTATTTTATTCAGTTACTCATTGACTTAAAAACGAAGATTTTCTTGGCTTCATTGCTGAAACAATGGTGTGGCATCCTCAGTTTACATCTGAAAGTCCTGATCACGAAAAGGCAAAGCAAGTGAGGTACCTGGGGTTAGCAAACCCTGCTGGCCACAGGCACCAGGGTGGTACCAGGGACACTTGCAGGTCCCAGGGACTGAGATTTGACTTGGCTGTCGGGGTCCCAAGGAACGAATGTGGGTTTTGGCATTGCTCTTTGTAGGATTTCATCCCTTTCGGAGCACATGGCAGGCTGTATAAAACTGTTCCCAGACAGGCTATAAAGATTCAAAAGAATGTATCTAATGCTACTGTCCTTGTTTATGGGCCTTTTCTGTGTACTTTTAACTTTTAAACATTTTGAAAGCAGTAGGATTTCATTACTGATACATGTGTGCCTCAGAGGCAGCTACTGCATCTAGTGGAGACATTGTCGTCTCTTGCAGAGTGCTTTGGGCCATGAGGTATTAACTAACCAGGCTTAATGCCGTGTGCTGCTGTGGGGCACCTCTGAATCATTTCTCAGGACAGGCAGGTCTCAAACGCGGCACGCTCAGCCTAATGAACTACACATGGGAAGGCTCCTGCCCTCACCTCCCCTTTCTAAAGGCGTTCTCTATTTGTTCAGATACATCCTTTATTCATAAACAGCACAGAAGTTGTCAATGTGTCGTGTTCTCTATGTCCCTTCCTCCTCCTTCCCGTTAAATCCTTGTTATAAGCTAACATAACTGATTTTTATCTGCTCCTAACCACTTACCCCTTCTGGTACTTCGCAGTCCCTTTTACTGATACTCGTGTGTTTATTTCTGTTTAATCTTTAGTGTCAGAGCACTAGAAATCTCTCTCGGTCTTGAGTTACGGGATCCTCATCTGTGCCACCAATTAATGAGTGAGGTAATCACAGCTGTGCCTCGAGTGGGCCGGCCGCAGAGTATCTCCACGGTGCTCTCCAGCCACGACCATGTTGTGCTTGCCCTGAAAAAAAAACACCCTGTGCTCAGGCCAGGCATCGAAGGGACAGCCCTGGAGCCATGCATGTGGCGGGCACACTGGCGGCCACGTGAGATTGCTCTACCCGGCAAGATTTTGGTGACGGCGGGTGCCCTGGGTTTGTCCTGGAGAGGGTCTGGCCGGTGGCAGAGCACTTTTTGCAGCTGTGTGCGAAGCCTCCTGGCTGCTGCTCAGCCTCCCCAGCAGCATTGCCTTTCTTCTCGTGGCTCTGAACTTGCAGACACCCCTCTCCTTTGGCAACGCTTAGGCTTGCAGCCTATTGTATGGAAATGCTGGTGTTTCTCTGCAGAACAGCAAGGATTCATTTCTTTTTTTCTCTTTAGCGTAGACAAAACAACCCTGTTTTCCATGAGCTCACCCTGCGAAACACCCGATGTATTTCAAATGATTTCCCCCCCAAAATGTAGACAGAGGCAGATGCTCGCTTGGAAAATTTCAGCCCCGCTGGCTGAATTTTGGCAACAGCAGCTGAAAACCCAGTGTCCTGTGATGGAAAGTGGCTGACAACTGCGACCACTGAAAAGCGCTATGTAAAAATAAACCCGGGGAAATCGTTCAGCTTGCAGAGGGGGCTGTGTAAACAGATGAAGGGGGCGAAGCCCCTCACTTCTCCTCACCTCCCCTAGAACTGGCATTTCCTAAAACCCCCGGGTGCGGCCCCAATGCCCCTGCAGCAGGACAGCGAGAAGCCCAAATGCCCCAAGGAAATGCCCCAAGCAAGGCCCCATTTAAGGGATGCTTTTTTCTTGCTCTTGTTCCCTCGCTTTACTGACGACTTATTCTGCTTGTCCTTCTGTTTTCCCTCTCCCCCCATCCCTAGCAGCACGGCCCCTTCCCTCAGCACGTCTGCCTCGCCGGGAAGCCTTGGATTTCCATTACTGGTGTCCGTCACGTGTTTGTCAGGTCCCCTACACAATTCTCCCTTTGTATTCCCAAAGTGTTAAATTGCGTTTATTACTCGGGACACCAAGAGAAAATTGGCTAAGCAGTTGAAGGGTAATTGTATTTCTTATGTTTTCTCCTTTTTCCTCCTGTAGAAGAGATTTGCTGGGTGAAAAGACCTCATCCAGCTTTCTTCCTGCTGTGGCAGAGCTCTGCTCTCATTACTCATCCAGTTTTTATCTTTTATGGCAATGAATTTAGGGGTTTTTGGCTGTGAACTCCGGTTTATTCTGCCTGTGTCCCGATTAGCTCACATTTGCTTTCCCTTCACTTCCTGCAAGAACATCTTTTCCTACAAAAACCTCATGCAATTATCTTCTAGGCATTTATTTGTAAACCACCACCTGGCCCTTGTACTTCATCCAAAGGCAAAAGCCCCCATATCTACGGGAGATGTTTGCACCTTGCAGGTGCTTACACGTACATTAGGGCCGTTCCCCTGGGTCAGAGCAAAGTTGAGCCTTGCCTCATGTTTGGGACCATGGAACAGGCACCAAGAGAAAATGTCCAAGGAGAAGGCGAGAGTGCCCTGATACGGCAGCATTTTGAGTGCTGGCAATCGGTGGCTCTGGGACTTCCCATGCTGGAGGTTGTGCTGCCTCTTGGTGTTCAGTGTCCGCGGCTCCAATCCCCGTTTAAACACTGTGCTTTGTAACATTTGTCTGGGTGGTGACTAACAAAGCCTTCTGTAGGTGGCTTTTTTATATTTGTCAGCAAAATATTTTTGGGTTTCATAAAGTGTTTTTCTTAAAAAAACAAACAGAATAAATCTTGGTAATCTATCAAATTTAGCACTGTAAAAATCACAGCAATTCCCCAGCCAACCCCATTGTCTTGGGCTCGGCTCAGACTCTTTGACAGCTTCCCTGGCCAGAGGGAATTTCCTGGGGTGCAGGGATCATCCCGGGGGGGAGCTGTGCTTGTCCCAAGACCGTCCCTTCTCCATGCAGGGCTGAGTCTTTGTGCAAAACCTCTGCGTGGTGGAGTCACTTCAGCAGCACTTGGCTGGAATTTTCCCAAGAAAACTGATTTTTCCAGTTGTTTTTTTGTATGTCCTGAACTGAAGGAGATGTCATTATTTGTGAAGCTTTGTCTTTCCCTGGGGTGCCTGTGGTGCTCACCGTGCCGGCTGGGAGCTGATCTGTTCCAGGGCTTGCCCGTGTAGCTGCGTCCTGGCACATCTCTCAGTGCTGCATAGGGGAAAGAGACGTCCTGAGGGGCTGGTGGCCACCCTCTGCACCTCCCGGTGCCTCCGGGATGGAGTTGTCCTCAGAGGAGATAAAAACCTCTTCTGGTGCTTGCATGCCCCAGCCTGCTCGTTACAGCAGCTCTTTGTCCTGGGGGTTATTTTCCAGGCTGGCATCGATTCCTCCCTGATGCATCAGTTTGCATTTCTCCCCCAAGCAAAATGCCACCTGCTGGATTTGACCCTTCCCCCTACATCTTTTTTTTATTCGTTAAGCAATGTTGTTTCCAGAATGGATTTTTGGATCCACTAACACTGAATAAACCCAGCCCTGTGCCCCAGCCAAAATCTCCGCACATCTCCCTTTACCTCTCCTTGTGCCTCTGCACTCTTGGCACTGGGTTTCCCAAAGCTGTAGGCCTGCAGTCTCCATCTGAGTGACGGGTTGGGCTTGTCCCATTGCTGGAAACCAGGCTCACATCCCCTCACCCATGAAGAAATCCATAAGTCCCCTTGCCCGTGCTGGCAATGAGCCCTTGGTGCAGACACTGGGAGGTTTTGCCTGGCTTAGGCTGGGCAGGGAAGGTGGAGGAAGGACGGCTGCAGCTCTTTCTAGGGAGGGTGCAAGCCAGGAAACGGGGCGAGAGCAGGATGCAGCTCAACTCATCTGGCTGGAGGGACACGGGGCTGCTCAGACACATTTACCCCCAGGCATGGGGCTGGTGCTGAGCTCTGCGACCGGCTCGGCTGCAGCGTGGAGCTGGAAAAACTCCGCTCGGGCAAGAGCCTGTTTTAGAAAGTTGCCTGGGTGCCTTGGCAGAGACGGTTGTTTTCCAACCCGAAGCAAGCCATCAGGGCAACAGATGATGTTTACTTCATGTGACATAATACTCAAGTCAAATATTATTTAATAGTGCTTTCTTTCATGTCCTGACAACTCTGAAAGTGCCTCTGTATGACAAAAAGCTGTCGAACAACTTTTTGCAGCTTTGTCTTGTTTTGTGTGCGGAGCGAATATTTGTCTTTTCTTTGGCCAAGTCAGACTGATCCCAGAAGAGCTACATCAGGTCAGACTGAAGCCATTTGTGTTTGGTTCTGCTAGCATAAGTTTATCACGTCCCGCAGAGGAGACTGCAAAAAGGCTCTGGTGGGTTTGGGACTGAATCGAAGGTCAGCAAGAGCACTTGGTGAGGTGGGGGGGGATTAAGAGAAATGTCAGCAATGGATGACATGGAAAAAGCTCAGATTATAACCTCCAAAAGTGGTGATGCCTCCCAGCTCCTTCAGGTGCTTGAGCTGAGGACCATGTTCCTACCAGCATCCTTCACTGGGCACTACTGTGCACCCTGTTGGGGCTGTTTAAAATTCTAGGGCAGAGAAGCACATTTTAGGGGTTTAACCTCACGTCTTGCAGTATCACAAGATGACTGGATTTTAAGAGCCTTTCCTGCTAAAGCTTTGAGGATTCAACAAACCAAGTGCCCTGGCAGTGTGCTAGCCATGATGTACCCGATGGATCATTTAATTTTTACAGTGGGCTTAGACTGGCTTTATCATCCCATTCACCACAGAAAGCAGTGCCATCTGTCCTGATGGAGAAGTTTCTTTGGAGTTGGTGTTTCAGGTGATTGAAGCTGGCGGAGGAAAACGTGGCTGTTCCTCACCCACAACACGTTTTCTCTTTCAGAGTCAACAAAGCTCCCGTCAATGAAGTACAAATATCCAAAGATATGGTTAAAACTGTTGCTGATGATAGCAAATGTCAGTAGTGGAGTGTATTTTAGCAGCACCCAGAGGAGCTGGCTGAGCTCGGGCTCTCTGCCTCGTGCCAGGCACTCCCCAAACCTGAGCTGATTTTGGAAAGGTAGAGTCTCTGAGAGAGGCAGGTAGTGGCTCAGTGCCTAAGCTGTGAAAAGGTTTCCGCATTTCTTAAATTTCTTAAGCATTAATGCAAAGTCTTTCCAAAAAGTCCTCTGTCACCTCTGGATGGAGCATCACATGCCCCACGTGCTGTTTGGTCTGTAAGAGAAGAGTCTGTGGATTTGATGATTGGGAAGGTTTGGTGTTTGCTCCATATTTTGATATTTCAGGGGTAAAGCACATCAAGAACAACTGTAGGATGCATCTTGGGCTTAGGGTCGGTTTTAGGCTGTTTATAGGCTATGCTGAGAGCTGCAAGGCACTTGGAGCAAAGTCGTGTTATCCTAATTTAGCAATGAAGTGTTGATAACTTCTGTGTGAAGATTGAAGATCTTCCCCCTCCCCACAACTGGCTGTGACATCAGTGGGAGAGGTCCAAGAAGCTGGTGATGGCCGAATGCCATAAAAGTGTCATAGGTACTGATTGAGATTTCTTCATGAGTTTGTCTGGGCTACGATCACACCCTTTGTATCCACTTTTCACCAATACTCAGTACATCAGGCTTCACTGGCAGGAACATGCAAGCTTTGAGGCCACAATGTCATTGGCAGGAGTATTTGCAGAAGCTGAACTTTATGTTCCCAAGCAAAATTATATAAATATAATAATAATAATAATAATAATAATAATAATAATAATAATAATAATAATAATAATAATAAGCAGGAAAAAGAAAAGTGAGAGAGAAAAAAGGTATGGGAAATATTCAGGGCTTTGTCAAATAACATCTGGCAGGAAAAATGGGCTCTTAGAGCTGAGCTTGTTATGGGTTCAGGTGTTGGGGTGCCAATAGCCACCAAGACAAAGTAATATTTAACTGAGTCTTTCCACAACAGAGATGCTGTGCCAGTTGGGGTGGGTTGTCTCCGTGTTTTAATTGCCCACATAAAACTTTCTTCTGGACATCCTAAGCACAACCGTCTGGGCAACTTCTCTGAATTAAAACCATCCAAGAGCCTTACATATGTGCTAGCAATAAATCAGTTTTAAAGTTGCAGAGGATTATCTGTGTGCTCTCTGTGTCCCATCAGGTCCTCTCCATTTTCTTCAGCAGTGGCTGTGTGTGGCAGTCCAGGAAAATAAACTCCAGCCCATTAAAGTCGCTGTTCCTAAGAGTATCGGACCGACAGAGCCTACTTTATCAGAGCAAAGCTGCACTTATAGCTGATACAGATCTAAGCCACTCATGTTGATGTGTTTGGAAGCAAGATGTTTGGTCTGTTTTATGGGTTTTATTGTTTTAAGATGATTGATGTTGCACAAGACTTTGTCGTGCTGTCAGCAATAAATGGAGAAAGGACACAACACATCCAGAGCCGTGGAGCTGGTAGCTCCGTCTGGGTCTCCTGACTTGCAGCTGCATCTCCTGGGCTTGGCCACCTCATCTTCTCCCAGACCCTGGGTTATCGGCAGACGCTCAGCTGCATCCCAGCTCAGCTGCGAGCCAAAAAGCCCACAGGAAGGAGAGGGATGTCCATCAGCAGCTCTGGTGGGTTTTGCTTTAGGAGCTTCAAGCCTTATGGGGTTTTCAAACGGAGAGTTTTCAAACCCAGGCAGCATCCCAACTCCGCTTGGGGCTTCTGCGGACACGTTGTACCTGATTCGACTCAACATTTGGATTGGAGAAATACAGCAAAGATGGACAGGGACACTTAAAAACAAACTGTTTATTAAAGCTTCCTCTCAGCTGTAATGCCAACAGAAGTGTTTTCAGAAGGCAGGGTTGGGTATCTCACTGCTCCTTCCTTCCAGCTCCACGAGGCATCCTCCCAGTGGTGCACACTCAGAAATACCTGGTGCCCGGCATGCCAGCTGCAGGGAGCCTAGTCTGGCAGAGCCAGCCCGCTCCTCTGGCACGCAAACCCAGTGTCCAGCCCGCAGCGAGTGGCATCTCTTGCTTTGCTTGCTCCCTGCCTGCTTTTATAGGGCAGCATTTTTCTGCCACTTCTGGCTGGGAGACAACCTTTGTCTGAACAAGCAGGAGGGAGGCTTTCTTGGCAGCTCGCTGTCTCCTCTCTTATTTCCCCCGGTGTTTTGGCTCTTTCTCCTCTCTCTGTTTATTCCCTTGGGAGCCCAGACACTAGCAGAGTTGTTGAGATTCCAGCAAGGGTGCAGCAGTCGCAGTCATGCAATCACATTTCATTTGCAGACAGAGAGAAAGAGCAGATGCTGGGTGCAGGAGAGCTGCCTTGGGCTGGGGATGGCGTTCTCAGTAGAAATGTGAGAAGGACCCATGTTGGCACCATGTAGCCCACAACTCAGGTTACTTTAGATACCACCAGCAGAGGACAAGGACATCAACCCATGATATCAACCTGGAAAGGCCAGGCCAGAGGGATGAAGCTCAGCAACAGACTGCAGTCATCTTCCCTGGAAAATAGCAAGTCTGATGTGTGAGCAAGCCTGCCCTGCAAGGGAGCCAAGGTGGAAAGTGCCACCAGGAAACAAAACAGCCACAGCCACAGAGCCTTAATCCCTGTGCCGAGTGCCTTTCCTTTCAGGCATGCAGGTTTCAGATGTTCAAAGGAGAAGATGGGATCTGGATACTGACAAATTTGGCCAATTTAAGCAAGGCTTTGAATCCTCTGCCAGAGTAACTAGAAACAGGAGATGAAGAGGTTTATCAGTGCTTCTTCCCTGATATACCAGGGGGAGGAGGGTGTTTACTTCACACTATTCACCCTTGACTCCTGACACAGCTTTTTGCCTGACACAATCTGTCCTCTGAGTAAGAGCTGTTGGTCACCTTAGCTCTGCTCAGGATCTGCCTTTCCCACCTGCTTTTGGAGTTTTTGGAATATCTACTTTTTAATTTGTTATTTTTATTAAAATATATATATATATATTTTTCCTTACGTGTAGTTATCTCTAAAACTTTGCAGTGAAGCTCCCAAATTTCCCCAAAGTGTGTTCCCAGCAATAGGGTTTGAGAGGACCCTGTCTGCATCCATCTTTCCCTGCCTTCAGCAGAGCTATGAAGGAAAAGGGAAGAGGGATGATGTGAACTGAGCCCTGTCTTCAGAAACCTTCCTCTCCTACAAGCCTGTGATGAAAACCAACAGCTAAAAACCTGTTTTGAAAAGGAGATTTTGAAAGAGATTTTATTAGCTCTTTTGTGGTGGTTGGAGACTGGATTCAGAGGTCTTTTCCAGTTTTATGTCCTTAAATCCAAAGGTTGCAATTTAAGCTTGAATTTAATCCAGGGAGCCTGGTGTTGTGCTAATAAGCAGCCTGGTTTAGGGGATGACAGTAGTGCCTTCCCACCTTAGCATTGCCCACAGGGGGAATGGGGCTGATGTCCCCAGTTTATCCCCACTGTGAGCACTGGTTGGCAGCAGTTGACATGGTGAGGCCTCTTGGTGAGGACTGGGGGGACCACGCTGCTCTTGATGCCTCTCCACCTCTCAGCAGGACAAATCCCAACCTAAAGCCGGCTGTGGGGCTGCCACCCATCCCTCACGGCCCGGCCATCCCTTGTAACTCTGCATCGGGGACGGCTCTGAACCTCGGATTTATCTGCTGGACCCTCAAGCTTGACCAGAGCAGGGCTCTCCCTGGTCCTCCCTGGGAACCTGTGTAGTGGGAAGGGCTCGATTCGGAGGCCAGACCCCACATGTGGCAGGCGGGGAGGCCAGCTCACCTTCCCCATCCCGTCCCCAAGCGAGGCAGAAAGCTCACGGGGCGGCTTTCGGCATGGCCCAGCTCTGTGGAGGTTTGTCTCCTCAGCAAGCCACCTCGGAGGCCTTCCTACGCTCTGCGTGGGCCTGGGGTTGAGCCTGCATGCTTAGAAGAGCGGGACCACACAGAAAGTCCAGCCGGCTGACCGGGGAGGCTGCTAATTGTCTGTGTCTGCTGGGGCGGCTGGCTCCCGCTTGGCAGCAGCCACCCGCACACGCTGAGCCCTGTGCAAGGTGGGCTGCCAAAATGCAGCCCGGGCACCCGCAGGCCACGGGCTGGGCAGGCTGTGTGCAGCGTCTCGTGCCTTAAGTCACTCTATAAATAGCCGAGGAATTACCTTTCGGTGCCTTTCAGGAAGATGTGCTTAACTAAACAGCGAGCAGCACGGAGGGGTTGTTTTGTTTGTTGATACAAACGGTCTCCACGCAGTGCGCGGGCTCGGCGAGGCTGGAAACCCTATCAATATTTTGGTGACACCGAGTTACTAAGCTGCTGTCAAAGCCCGCCGAGAAAGGGAGCAGATCCTCTCCCCGGGAGCAGCTTGCTCCCTTAACTCGTGGCTCTCTGCTTGGAGCACGTTTTTACATTTTGTGACACCGCCGTGCAGCAGCGGTATCTAGTCCTATTTTGTGACGGAGAGGGTTGAATTCGGTGTGCTCTCCCCTTCCTCATCGGGGTGCTGAGCTGGCTGGGCTCCTCCTGGCCTTTGGGGACATCGTGCTGGGCTGCGGGCTGCCCGCCGGCTGGGTGCAGCAGGCAGGAGGCTTGGCCGAGGGCTGCCTTGTTTGTTCTCCTCTCCCTGCTTCGACTCGGAGCCTTGGCAGTCCCTGTGAAAATGCCTGGGGGTTAGAAAAGTCTGAAACTGTGTTTGTTTCAAATACTTGGCTGAGCTTTTTTTAGGCAGGGTTCCCAGCACAGGTGTGAACTTTTTTTTTTGGGTGCTGTTTGTAATGCAAACACAGCGAAGGAAGCGCTCCCATATTCTGCCTGGATTTCATAACGCTCTGGCATTGCTATTTTTTTTTTCTTTACCTTATGGCCCTTGGCAATGTTAGTTTTACTCCTTATTTATTCATCTATTACTTATAAACCATCCTCCCTCCTGTCCCCAAGCCACCTCTGAATGCCGATGGGGCACTACATCCCCACACAGGGACACAGCTCTCGCCCCGGAGCTATTTGCCATCCTTGTGCAAACGAAAGGAAACAACAGGTTTCATCAGCCTGGGAACCTGTGCACGCAGGAGTGTTTTTCCTGGTTTCAAGCTCAAACCACATTCGCACCTGAAATCCCAGGGGAGCCTGCCCGAGGCCAGCATCCTGCACGAAGCCAGGAGGGATGGTTTTGTCAGCTCTGCTCAGAAGGTGCTAATTCACCCATGTCCCCAAGGTGGCCTTTTGCCAGGAGCAGTGCCGAGCACACGGGGTGTGTTTTTCTTCTAAAGATGGGGCAAAAGTGCATGTTGTTTGCTTTACATATTATTTTTTTTTTTCCCAGTTTGATAGAGCAATTGATGGTCTTGTTGAAAAAGGTCTTTAAAAGTCAGACAAGCATTTTCTTGAAATGTGAGGGGTCTGCTGCATTCCTGTCAAAGCACGGCTCAAGCAAAGGGATGTGGCACATGGAGTTAACTTTGTGTTTCTTTAGAAAATAACAGTGTAAAAAAAAATCCTGTATGAGTTTGGCAGCAGAACAAATGAACGCAAACAGGCAGAAAATGAGAAGGTTTGTAATCCTGAGAGAAGCAACTCTGCTGGGGATGAGAAGAGGGTTGGGGGACTGCAGGGAAGCCTGTGATGGGTTTGAGAATGTGGCCATGTGACACAAGGATGGGGATACAAGGACATGTAAGGTAGCAGTTCATTTATTAACGATACTATTTTCATAATCAAATAGCCTGGTGAGAGCAGCAGCAAGTCCAGGTTTTCCCAGCCATCATTAGTTCTGCAGCCTCGTTTGTTCTTTTTCCCCTGTGGTTTGTGGAGACCAAAGCACTTGAGGAAACTGTGGGCAAAACTCTCCCTTTAAAACTGTTGTATGAAAAATGCTTTTTTTTTTTTTTTTTCCCCCCACTCATTATCGATCCTCATTTTGTCCTGATTCATTTAGCCCAATTTAAATACCTGAAAATAAAAACCAAGCCCTCAGTCTTTTCAAACCATCCCCACTGAGCCCTACATCTCTGTATCACTTCCATTTCAGAAGAGGCCTGGTTTACCAAGGTCGTTGCCCCAAGACATTGGTAGATATTTTGATTTGAGAAGAAAAAAAAAAAAAAAAAAAAGGTCAAACTTTAATCAAATAAGTGAGAGTGGGAGTCAGTGAATGAGAAAAGAAGATGAAATTAGCACCAGCCCTGATCCTGCGGCCCTCCCACCCCAAAACTCCTCCTCAGTGGGGTGAGGTGGGACAGGGACCTGCTAATCAGCTGGAAAGGAGCTTTCCCAGAAAATCTCTAATGCAATCAGGTGCCAATACAATGCAAGGCGGGGGTGGCGGGGAACAACACCACCCTTCCCAGAGATAATTGGGGTGGAGGCAGCTGTGCTGTCCTGCCTCAGCCCCACCAGGCCCGGCTGGTCCAAAAGAAGAAGGTGTGGGGCCAGGGCTAGGCTTAGGGTGCTGTAGGATTGCTTTAGTCCTCAAAAGATGGTCATGTTTTACTTTCTGCTGAGTCCTTGCTTTGATCAGTGCTGCTGGGAGTGCTAGCTCATTTCACAGGTTTTAGGAACTGAGGCAGCACCAGAAAAAAAAAAAAAAAAAAAGTCTTGTTGAGGAAGGACAGACCTCAGTGTCCACACTCCGAGCTTTGTGCCTTCTGATACTCTTTGGGGGTAAACTCTAGGATTATTTCCTTCCAAAAATATTTTGAGCTCTTATAAAAGAATCCTTTGAAAGAGAACCAATTATAGCTCTGAGCATCATTTCCTTGCTCAAGCGTGACCTAGAAGTTGTAAGTACTCACATTTGTTGTCTGTACTTCGTTTCAACTTGAATAGTAATTCCTGCTTTTAATTTGATGCTGATTGATCGTGAAACTGCATGTAAGCCATATGGCACCCTGTTTGCAGTTTTACACCATCCCTATTTTCCAGCAGTTGTATCAAACAGTTTAACATTGCTCCAGACATACTTAGGGGACAACGAAGGAGTGACATTTGTTTTGATTATCTCATTAATGCTTTATTCAATCAAGAGAAACCCCAGCGAATGCATAGCAGACCAATGTGTACAAACAAGACCTCCCAAACTCACATGAGGTCCAGCGGGCACGCTGGGAGCAGACACATTTGGTAAGGTTTTACACACCTGCCTTCCAAAAAAAAACAAATGTTATTTTTTGTTATCAACTCTTACTGCAAGCCAAAGCCTGCTTGCTGTGACTTGCCCTGTTCTGCTATTTTATTGAAAGCAGCGGGCACAGCAGGTGAGCAGGAAGGGTTGTGTGAGCTGTGCCCCATTGGGGTGCAGGGGGAGCCCCCCATTTTCTGCAGTGCTGCCCATTGCCCGTTCTGTACTTGCAGCCTGTGCTTTTGCAGTGTTTTATCCAAGCCAGGCCATAATCTGGAAACGGGAAGGATGTGCTTTGGCTGTGCTCAAAATCAGGAATTCCAAATTTCCTCGAAATCTGACAAAAGAGCGAGTCATTTCCCGCTGAGCAGATGGAAAGGACTGCTCCCATAGCTGTGGGATGTGTGTATTGGGGCACTTCTGAACTAACTGCCCTTTTTTCTGCTGGTGTGCCTGTGTGTGTGTGAGCCGCAGGTGCTTATTATGCATGGCCCAGATTATTCAAGTTTAAAACAAAAAATAAAGCAGCAAGAGGCAGACAGATCATGACAAATATCAATATTAATTGTAATCTCATTCCTGGCAGTGTCTGGAGCCTTTTATGATAGCCAGGCATCTAAGAAAACCAATTCCTATGTAAAAGATTAATTCCTTGAAGCTAAACTGCACATTTAAAATGAAAACCAGGTTAAGGGGAGAAATCTGTGCTGGATGCTTCGCTCAGGCTGGGGTCGAGGCATCCGAGTATGGTTTTAGTCTGAGGTTTTTCAAAGATGTTTTAGGGATGTAGTACGCAGTTCCATTCATTTTAGGGGCTGTTGATCACTCACATACCACATGTGGCATTTTCCTTTGGGGATAAATGCTGCTTGAGGTTGCTAACTGTGCAAAGATCATTTTGTTTCATAAAGAGCTGCAGAGAGATAAAGAGGAGAATTTATTGCATCTTAATAACTGGAATGTCAGTAGTTTACTCCAGTTAATATCCATTTTAAAAAGCTAAACTTTGAAGAAAAAAAACTATCAGTTTCATATTTTTCCCATACTGCTTTGCCAAGGACAATGACGAACTCAACAGTGAATTTGCTTTTGCTCACATAGAGCAAGGGCAAACAAATACAGAAGATTATCACAAGGGAAAGTGCACCGATCTGCTGCAAGTATTGGATAAAGCTGTCTTGTGCCACGCTGGGAAATTAATACTTATTGATTGTTTTATGCAGAAGAATAATTTCCTTTCTGACTGCAAACATAAAATGGAATACACATAAATTAAACATTTTGCACTATTTGTATACGCCTACAATTAAAAGAAAGTGAAAACACGATGTTTCCAGAAGTGCCTCTGCAGTCGCCCTTTGCCCACCTTCCAGTTGTGCAGCAGCGAAAGCCTTTACCCACAGGGCACAATGTTTTAGAGTCATTCTGGGAAGTTTTAAACTCCAGAGCAGTCCCAAGGCACTAACACCTTCTTAGATGGATGGCGATGCCCAGAGGAGCCGCAGGGAGACCTGCAGGCACTGCTCAGCACACAGACCTCTGCCAACAGCTCTGTGTTACCTGCCACAACCAACATGCTTGTAGCCAAGCACCCGTACGTGCTGCCTGCCCGTGGCCACTCTGCAGCTTGTCATCTCTCACCACGAGCAGTTATGGGTTTTGCTGAAGGCTGCTCCTTGCTCTGTGCATGGGCAGCTATTTGCAGGGCCAGGAGAACATCTTCTGGGGTGCAGCAGCATGGACAGTCTCCCTCCCTCCCCCCTGCTATTTTCCTTGAGGATGAAGCAAAAGGGAATTCGGAGAATGTTTTTCCTTCCAACTCAGGAAATCTCAGGGGCTTCTTCTGTAGCGCTTCACACTGCCAGATGTGCCGTGCCGTGCTGGCAGCAGCTGGGGAGCAGCTGGGTGCCGCGCTGGGTCAGCGCCTGTCGCCCTCTGCCCCAGGCTGGGCTGCAGAGCCAAGGGAAAATGGCTTTGGGCAGCAACCTGGCCATGCCATCGGCCTTGCACCAAGACAAGGTTTTCATGTGCAGTTAGGAGTTTGTTGGCTGTCACCACACCTGCAGATTTCTCTCCGGGTGGCCCTGCAGGACAGCGGGCCCCATCCTGGTGCTGCAGGCGCAGCGTGAATGGCACTAGGGAAAGGCAGGGGACAGCAGCTAAGGCAGCCCAGGGTGGGTCAGAATGTCTGACACTGCCCTTGTAAGTCCTTTGTGGAAAAAAAATACAACTCCTCCTTTTTCTGGGACATAATCCAGTACTTCTATACGAAGTAGGGATTGATTTTAGGAATATCAAGGTTGAAGTTCCCATATAAAAAGGCAGGGCAGTGTAAATCTTCAGTAATTAGTTTGAGCAACCCACATGAAAATCAGCAACATTTAACTCCTATAGAGTTTTTTTTTGTTTTGTTTTGCTTTGTTTTTGTTTTTGTCATACCAAAGAAGTACAGTAATATATTTTAATTATTTTTAAAGGAAAAATGGTTAAAAGAATTGATCAAAGTAGTTTTTTTTTTTTTTTTTTTTTTTTTTTTTTTTTTCTGGTAGGAGTGAAGAGCCTTTTGAGGTCTCTTAGGCGAGCTTCAAAAACACCTAAAAGTTGCATGATCGAAGCTTTGTTTTCAATTATTCATTTGTTTTCAATATCTGAAGGTCACACAACAGGCTGGGATGGGGAATGCAGCTGTCATTAAAAATTTACTTACTTTTTGTACTCCAATTAAACTTACAGATAATAGCAGATAAAAACAACCATGCGATTGCCTTCCTGATGAAGGCACTGATTTATTGATACTGAACTTGGCTTCAGTGTAGTTACACCAGGGATGAATTTGCAAAGGTTTGCTTCCATTTTAGGAAGAAAAAAATTGACAGCTGTAAAAACAGCAGGATGTGATACTGTCCTTGATGAGCATTTTTCTTGGCAGCATGGTGTACACATCTTGCAAGACCATGACATGCCACACTCCCTCTGAAGACACGGTCAGCTAGGGCTAGCATGTTAAATTAGGGATTTCATCTCCTCCACTCCCTTTGCAGTCAATGAAAAAGGGAGAAGGGCTGGATCAGCAGAGGGGATGGCAGGAGCTGCCTTCAGAGTCCAAGCACGGGCCTTCTCCTGCATTTTCCATGATCTGGGAGCTTTAGGACATTAAAAACAAGGTCTTTCTTCAGAAATCACCCCTCTCCAGTCTGCTAGATCTGCAGACTGGTGTTCCAAGAGATCAGCAGCACATCAGCAGGAGCAAAGTTACCCAAATGGTGAAGTGGTTTTGGAAACCCAGCCGTGTAACTTTGGCATTTAAGCAATATTTCCTTCTGCAAAAGGAAGGAGATGCTGCAGTGAATCGATACATCCTGTGGATATCTTGGGTGCATTGACTTATGGCCCAATAGTGCCTCCAACAACAGCAGAAGTAATCGGCATACAGAGCAATAATGCAACCTTCCGCTATATGGGAGCTAAGAAATGGGGTCCGGCCTAGTACACCAGCTTCTCCTGCTTCATACTTGAACTTTTATTCTTAAGGCTTTCTTCTTCGCCATCTCTTGTTGTGGTATTTTTTGCTTTGTACTTCTCAAAATTACATTTAAGCTTATCAGTGATATTAGGGATTGATCTTGAACATTGGATGAAAGGGATAATTTTACCATAGGATTTAATCCTGGTGTGCTTGGGTGTCTCCATAGCAATTACTCCCTCACCCTGCAGCTCCTGCTCTGAAAAAGAACTCATCACCTGTGAAGGGGGCAAAATTCAGAAACACCTGATAATTTGGTAAGTGCTTCAATACAAACCCTGTGTCTGTTTCGGTTAAGAATGTAAGGATTCATGCAAAAAGCTGCTTAGAAATTGTCATAGGACATAACTATTTTTACCCTTCATTTATTTATTTATTTATTTATTTATTTATTTATTTACTTATTTTTCTCTGAACAGAACTGTCTTGAATATCCCATAGGCTTTGGTGGGAATTTTAGAAATACTGTCAATATTTCCATTTCTACACACAAGTACGTAGCATTTCTACATAAGGCAAAGGCAGAGTATGCCATTACTTGTTTTTTTCTTTGACAGCAGGTTCTCTGTCACTCTGCAGGCAAAATACCCTATGCAACATCTTACTACTGGAGGCCTGGAGACAGGGAGATTATGGTAGGTGCTAATAAGGTCACAGGTTTGGTGAATTGTGTCACTCTTACCAACCTAAACTTTCATCCCCTTTTTTAGTGCTACTCAAATGTGCTCTTTAAAAGTTTTGAATTTCACCAAACATCACAGAAGTTATCTTCATGGTGCTTTCAGAAAGACTGATGGTAGAGGCTTGCTGTCATCACATCATCGTCTCGTTCAAGTGGCATAAGTTAAAGTTCTGGTTAGACCGAGGAAATGCTCATATGTATGGTTCTAAGGACAACCTCTTGCTATAAGCCTGTAAAACGAATAAGATGGATGAAGAGGGCTTAGGTTTGAACCAATCTTTGGGTCCTCCTCATGCCTTGAAGTCCGTCTGGCTGATATGGCTACGTGCAACGGGTAAGAACCTTGGGTCTAAGTTATGAAAACAGCTGCAGCACAGGATGGGTCTTAAATCTTCCCTGGATGTCCATATGTGTGTATGCATGCATCAACCAGCCGTGTCTTCCTGCTTGACATCCAGCTGTTCGCCCTGCTAGGCAAGGCTTAGTAAACTATTTCCACCAAATCTGAGTGGAATTTGATAACTGGTTTCAGGCAAGGTATTTTTTGAGGTGAATTTTCCAAGGATTTAAACCTTCTGCTAATAAGTCTTTAATTAGGAAATTTTGCTTTGATATTAGTTATTTTCCAGCGCTGTCTGAAGCAGTGAGTAGAGTAATGGGTCATTTTGACTACATTTTAATATACTTCATATTTGGCAATGCCCAAGAAAAATGTCCTCATCGTAAATTGTCATTTAAAAAATACCAGGGTATGTATTATTGTGGCCACAGTGAAAACCTTAAACCAGCAAAAATAAGGGCTTAAGAAACAGGAATGCTAATCAAAGAGGGGCTCCATTTAATTTTTCCTTAAACTTTTGTATAACTTAACACACCTATTTTCCCAGGATGGAGAAGTGCTCAACTGTTATTAATTTATACATGAACAAAAGAGGTTTAAGCATCCTCCTTGTGCAGTTAGAGTATTTCTATGAGTTTTATGAAATTGTAATAGCTTCTAGACTGTATTATTTCTTTTCTTTCTACTGATAAATATTATAATACAGGGAATATTTAGGTATCCACAGAACTTTTAACTTTCCATACAGATAGGATGCTAAGAACAGCATTCTTTGTGGATATTCACAAAAGCAGCCTGAAATCCATTTTTTTTTTTTTTTTTTTTTTTTTCCAGATAAAGAGAAAAACAACTTTGATTTTCTTCCACGGGATTATACAAGGTAAAAAGTTGAAAAAAATGCCTTCAAGGAGAGGACAATTATAAAGTAGGGCAGCCTAGAAGTACAAGTGTTAGAAGTTAATTGAATGGATACAATTGCATTTACAAAACCTCCTTATCTTATTGCAATATTAACATTAGTGTAATTTTTCTCCTTTTCTGGGAGGCAATGTCACACTAAAGCTGATACCAGTGTGATTAGATAAATGCTACTTTTACAAGTATGCCGCCTTAGTAGGTTGCATGTGTACATTCTTTAACGATTTTCTCCGTCCCCTTTAGAAAATATCCTTTTGCATTTTAGCTATCATGCAGTAAAAAAATATCCCATTCTGGCGAAACAGAGTTAGAAATACTTGGAAAGTTGGAGTTTATCATAATAAGCAAATCTAACTGGTGAGTGTGGCTGGTGAGAGGGAAAAACTCCTGTAGAAAAATGGAAAAAGGGTTCAATTGGAAAAAAAAAATCAGATGCACGTCTTGATTTCAATGAGTCGTTTGTAAATTCCCTACAATTCATGAGTGGTATCAGATTAAAAAATTGTAATTAAATCTTATTAAAATCAGATATATTTTTTTTTTGACCATATTCCTTCCAACATGAATGGCTTTGCTCACAGAATAAGGCTTCCTGAGCTCAGTGGCAGCAGATCTTCAGTGTAGGAGACCCTCTCCCTAAGGCTGTGCCTGGGAGGATTGTCCAGACCCAAAGGGCTCGAGGCCACTCGTACTGACACGCAGGGGAATGCTAAAAAGTGGTCATTAATAAATCAAGGGGCAAAATTTCGTCTCCCAGTCCGGGCTCATGTGTTCCCTGCCCATGCCAACTCTGTTCTCACATGAAAGGGAGCAGGAATCTGGGAAGCTGATACCAAGTTTTTGTTCTGTTGTGGTTGTCTAGCTAACTGTTTCAACAGGAAGGTGTTTAATCAATGCGAGGCAAAAGGCAGAGAAACAAACTGGTGATTTCCAGAAGGAGAAAATGTCAGCCCTGATTAGAGGGTTTCTTTCTCAAGACAGAGTAGACAATACAAAGTGTGTGATAACATGCTCAAGATATGCCTAAGATCCCCAGCAGCAGCCCCATGAATGAATGGCACACTTCCTATCGTGGCTCCCGCGGTCCGAGGCTGATAAGAAATGTCCAGTGCAGCAAGAGCGCATTGCTGTGAGATCCTTGAACCTTCATCGTCTCTTGGGGAAGAGAGAGAAAAAGAAAGAAAGAAAAAAAAAAAAAAAAAAAACACAAAAAACATACGAAAAGCAAGTAGAGGAAGCAGTTCCCATTTATTTTCAGATTGTAAATTTGCTGTTAGATTTGTCATATTAAGTAATTGTACTCTCCAGCTCATGTGAAGGTAGGAGGACAGGAAGAAAGAGGATATTTCCTTTAAGTTTCAATCCAGAGAAGCAAAATGTTTGCTCTCCCAGTAGGTACAATGTCTTTTTGTGCTTTACGATTTGATTGACACTGGCAAAAGGGGCATATTATGTACATACCACATGTAGCCCTTCATATCCTGCTCGATGTGTGAGCTGAAGTCGTTAATCTCACCCATTTCCTATGCTCAGCATGCTGTGCCAAGACGTTCAGAAATAACGAGGGATTTGGGATGCCTTAGCTATTGGGTGTCCAGCTAAAGAAACTTCTAAAGGTCTTGATTTTCAGGAAGCTTTGAATAGCTGTACTTTGAAAATTGGGCTTGTAAAATGGCTGTTGGCAAGTGATAGGACTCAGTTTTCGGAGGTCTCCATGAAGTGGGCATTTTCTCACTTGCAGGTTGGACTCAGTGAAGCATCACTGACATCTTCGGATGGATTTTGATCAAGTCATGCTGCCATGTAGGCATCAGGATTGGGCTGCAACTGTTACCTGCTGTATTGGGCTGCTGTTGTTCTCCTAGGATTTGGACTTGGCTGGCACAAGCAAAGGTCAGTTTTTCTCCTTGGGATAAAATATGTGATCTTTAAATGTCAAGCAAGGCAAAAAGAAGCACTTTGTTGAAGTGATCCGATGCCATGCTCAGTAGGGGTCAAAACTGAGGTATTCCGAAGCCATGACTGACCTCCACGTTGAAAGTTTTAGTGAGAGGAGCAATCCCTCTGCTGTGTACTAAATTTGAGAACATCAATTCAAGTCTAAAAGAAAAGTCAAATTTGCTTTTCCCTAACTGGTATTCAGAACCTCCTGTTTTGAATATCCCATCCCATCCTATCCCATCCTATCTTACCCTATCTCTCTACCTCATCCCTACAGCACCACAGCAGCTTCTAGAAGCGCTGGCTGAATACATTTCCCAGATGAACTCTAAGGTCAAAATAGCAGAGAATAAACAATACGCAGAGCAGAACCAGCGTGTACCAGCTTGTCTTAGTGGTACAAAGCTGAATAATACCTGGGTAAACACTGCAAAAGCAGCTATTGACAAATTGGCCACTCAAGAACCCAGTGACCTCTGAAGTGCTGGAGCTCTGCCAAAGTCCAGCAGTGGCAAGGAATATGATGAGCTGCTGTTTTTGGGAGCGAAGACATGGGGAAAGATATAAATTACATCCTGGATGTTGCAATGTCCTGTAGCTAACACTTCTATTATCTACATTGTGCATATATAGCATATAGTTACACAGACTTAATCTGAGAAATAAATATGTCAGGGGAAATCTTGTTTTCATCCTTTTGCTTCCAAAGGTCCTTTCATTCTTTTAAAAATTACACTAATAAAATCTGCTTTTCAGGATGTTTGCAGCCAGTTTGGCAGGTTCAGAAGATAATCCTTCACACCTTCTGGCTTTATATAAATCATTTTTTTGTACAGAGACAAAAAAGGCAGCCTGGACTGTTTTTATTCCTTTGAGGAACTCTGTGCAACACCTCCCAGCTATGTAAATGCTGTGGTCATCATGCAAACACATTTCTCATTTGGGTAGGTGTCTAGCATATTTTCTTCAGTCTTGGGGACCGCAGGAATAGGGTTTGCCCATTCTGCATGATTTGAAGTAGCCAGCCTAGTAATCCTTTGCAAACCCTTTGTAAAGGCAGAGAAAGGTTGCTTGTTCATGCAAATAGGCACCGCTGGTTTGGCTTGCAGAGGTATGCAGCGTGCCTTAATGATCTCACGTAACATGGAGGCCTTGAACTTTCCCTTTCCATATTCTGTTTCCAGACTTTCCACTGCCCTCCTCCCCTGGAAGCCGTCTCACAGGTAGGGTTACCCGTTAAAGTCGGGGGTGCCCCTTACTCTCTGTCCTCGCAGGGTGCACGGGATGGTGCTGAGCTGTCGGCAGCAGTTGCTCCTGTGCACGTGCACTGTCTGCAAAGTGAGTTGGGCCTTGGGCCCCCTGGGGAGCCCAGAGCCATCTCCTGGTGGTGCTGGAGATGGGGAGCACTCTGAAATGTTAGAGGACACAGGGGTTTTACATTAATTTCTCAGGGAATAACGCCTGGTGGTTCTTCTTGTTCGTGCTTGCTTTTAAATCTTCATCTCCATCTTTGGTGGGAAAAAGTAAGGTGCTTCTATATCCAGGACAGCAAATCGCTGGGAAATCCTGGGAAGATGCACGGTGTGACGGTGGCAGTACTGGTTATGGATAAGGTCCTTGGTAGGGAGAAGTGTGCAAACGGGAGGAGGCTGTGCCTTGGTCCAGCTGAGGTTTCTGAAAGATGATTTCATGACCTCCCGTGTGCCAAGACCAGCCTAAAGAACAAGTCATGCTTATGCTTTATGCAGACCATATGCCACCGATTTTTTCTGCTGAAACACGGCCAAAATCTTTCACTGGTTGGATGGAGGCGTGTGGATAATGCGCATTAGCAATACCAATACCTCATGTTTAGAGTAAAAAATAGATATCTTTTAAAGCGACTGCTCTAAAGATTTATTAAACACCTGCTGTTACTTCCCGCTTGATCTTCGACTAGGGCCTGCTCTGAAGAGCAATCAATTCTGCTTTTAAACGCAATATCTGATATTTTAAAATAGCTTAGCCCACCACCAGATGAAAAAATCTCTTCCCCTTAAAAGCTGGGTTGTTTGTTCTCCTGCTCCTGCCCGAGCACACGGCTGTTTCTTTCCATTCTCTCAACTCTGGCCAGCTGTGGTTCAATTTGGATGCTGAAGTGAGGTGGCAGAGTGGTCCTGGGTGAGATGTTTGCAGTCGGTGGCTCGCAGACCTTTCCCAGAGGGCTCACACCGTGCTGTGAACACCGAGCCCCATTTACTTTGTCTTCAGATGCATTTGAGCCTTGCTTGGGAATGAGCAGTGCTGAGGGGCAGTGCCACGTCTCCTCCTCAGCCTGACCCTGCACACAGCTCAGCTCTGCAGGTTCACCCCGATGCCACAAGCACGTCTCCCTCCTGCCACCCTCCGTGTCCTGTGGAGCCCCGCGGCCTCTTCTGCGGCTTAGCCGTGGCCGCGTGGCTGCTAATCCCATCTCCTTGCCCCTCTGGGGGGGCTAAACTGTCTGACCTGTGACCCCCAGCTGGTCTGAGACCTCCATCAATCCTTCTGAAAAGTTTTACTGGAATCAGGGCTTCCAAATGACCCTTTGCATAGTTTCTAAAAAAAAAAAAAAAAAAAAAAAAAAAAGAAAGAAAGAAAGAAAAAACACCCAAGAAAAATCCAGCCCTGTGCTGTTTTCTGTTGTTTTAGCAGAAACCAAACATAACTCGTAAAAAACACAGGCAAGAAAAATAGAGCGCGCTGGCTGCCAGAAAAACAAACCGTAGCAGAACACGGAGGGGCCTCTCGCGGGGAGGAGGCAGGGAAGAAACACCTGCGATTTCCATCGAGGCTCCCCTGACACCCACGTTCCCCCCGCCCTGCTCCAGCCTGCTCTGGCTTCGGCCCCGGCGCCGGGTCTCGGTGCGAGGGGTCCCTCCTCATCCTCGTGGGCTGCTTGGACGCGGCCCCGAGCGCCGGCCCCGTGAATCACAGCAGCTGATGAGCACAGAGCGTGCCTGCCAATTGTCCTCATGTCATTGCTATGGTTATCTTAAAAGTGCTCTGCAGATGTTTGCCTGCTTGGATGAAAAAAAAAAAAAAAAAGAAAAAAGAAAAAAGGAAGATGAAAACAAAGCTTTAAATTTTTTCTCCGCAACTGTTATACCGCAAGTATGAAGAAGCTTGGATGGAGGTGGGGCTGTTGTTGCTGGTGGGGTTTGGGGCCCTGGTGGTCCCTAGAGGCTCTGGTGGGGATAAGATGCCAGGTGGCCCTGCTGTGCCATGGGACATGCTGGGTGCACCCTGCGATGGGCAAGCAGGCAGTGGGGATGGCTGCAGGCACCCAGGACGTGTGTATGGTGCTTGGACGGGCTCGCTGGTGCTCCAACCCTTCCCTGAGCAGAGAAATATCCATGGGCTCTGTGCTCAGCCATGAGGCATCCCCTCCGTGCTAGCAGAAACGTGTTTCTGCGTGTGATTTCCCAAAGCTCCTGGACCACAACGCACAGGGCCAGTGGGGCTTGGAGAGGGGACCTGAGACTCAACGTGGACCTGAACATGGAGCTGAAATATTTGTCTCAGTGGTTCTATGGCTTTGTCAGACTTGGTGTTTATAGGAGGCGGGAAGATAAATGATGCGAGAGGTGAGTGCTGAGGATGTAATTCAGCGGCCGTATCAAGCAGCCCTCCAGGAACAACTTCTCCTTTCAGCTGCTGCACCGCTTCTGACAGCAGGATAAATGCACTGCCAGGGCTCATCCAAATGCCCTGCAGGGATGTTACGGGAGTGTCCAGCACGAGCCCGCTGGAATCAACAGCAGAATTTTTCCATCCATTTATGCAAACCCTGACCACGTTAGAAACGAGCATGCATGTCCTCAGCATGCAGCAGAAGCCTGCCAGCCTCAAGGGTCCTACAACAGGAGGCGACCCGCTGGCCTGTGGTGGAGAAGCCGTCCCTACAGCACACAGAGGGAGGAACAGCCTGGGGAGAAAGCTCCCTCTGCTATTTCATGGGTGGGAGGTTCAAGCGCACAGCGTGCTCAGGAACATTTTGTGAGGCTGGGGTGGCTAAATGGAGTTTCGAAACGCGCATTTTTCTTTGCAAAATGGGGTGGAAAATCCTGTTTAGGGAAGCAGAGCCCAACTCGGTTGAATAGAAAATAGTCCAGCTATAAAAAGCATCACTGCCTTTCTCTGGAACATATAAAGGGCTCGGTTCAGCAGCATGCGCGATGCTTCGCTGACCTGGGGTCCCCAAATTATTTGCTTTGTTGAGGACAGGGGCACGGCTCGAAACCACTTGACAGGCCCTTTTGTGGAGCTGCCTGATTTACCTTCGGCAGGGCAAAAGAGGGAGCTCATGCTACAACAAGAGGACAAAGGATTCAACAGATAACGCTCTTCTGAGGAGCGAGGAGGATCCCAATATCGCCAGCACCTGAAACTTCCCAGGTGCAGTCAGGGCTGACTGAGGATCTCCGCAGCTGAGGGGGCTCCCACTGAAACAAATTTATTTCAACAGTTGAAGGCTGTTTGCTCAATTGCTGATTATATGATAAGTTCTTGATTTGGGGTAAATCTTTGAAGTTTATCAACTTATTGAAAATGCTCACTAATAGATTTATTTCCTCCTTGTTTTCTCTCATCCATCCCCCCATTTTTATCCCAGTACATGAAAAACGCCAACATCAGCCCAGTGGACAGAGAAGTATCGGCTTTAGGCAAGAGGAGAAATTTTTGGAAAGAGGAAAATTTTTGGAAAGTATTTCAATAAATACTGGCTGAAACACTGAGGAAGTAGGTTTCTTTGCATCTTGAAGTAGAAAATGCTCTCAGTATACTCCAGTAAGCAATTTCCCATTTTGTGCATGTATCTTATATTTCCCTCATTTTAGTTGGAGCTTTGCTTTGCAGACAGGTGCCAGGTATGCGTTGAGCAGCTCTTTTGCCCTGCTGTTTGAAGGCCCCATGCCACGCTCCCTCCCAAGCATCCCTCAGCCCCTGCTGGGGCACCTTGAGTACTGGGGGACGCCGCAGCCAGCACACTCATCCCCTATCCAAACCCTCATCCTATCTCAGCCTGAGCTTTTGCTCCGTCCTGCAGTGTGTGGCATCTTCAGGCTTGTTTCAGACACGCGCAGAGCTTTAAGTAGCCCTCTCTTCTTCTACCTGGGGCTTGTTCAGAGCCGAACCTGTAGGCAGATGAAAGCAGTGTGAATGCCTCTCACTCCCATCCAAAGCTGGCTGGGGGATGAGCAGAGTAAAAATGACCCCGTACAGATTTTTAAAAAAGGGAAAAAATCTTGAATCAACACTAAAACTTTCACATCCTTGTAATATTCTGGGTAAATGCTGCTTCTGAAAAGGGAAGGCAGGGCTGTGTGGCCAGTGCAGTCCTTCTGCTGCCAGCACGGCCTCTCTCTGGAGCCTGCAGAGATTTGGCACAGCCAGAGCTCCCCAGCTCATGCTCCTGCATCTGAGCTAATGTTACCACCAGCTCGTTGTTTCGGCGTGGTTCTCCATCTGAGGAGATCACTGTCCAGAGAGGGATAAAGGGTTCCTTTCTTCTGGGTAACATCTGAAATCGCAGCCTGGGCTTTGGTAACTGGATACTGGTGGCTTCAGTTCTTCCGATAAGGAGAATGCTTCTTTCCCTTGTTGTTGCTAATCCTGGGAGCAGAGATCAGTTGCAGTGCAGGTGTCTGATTTTCATTAAAATTGCAAATTGGGCTGGATGCTTGATCAGATAACAAAGACATCATTGAAACCATGTGTCTTCCTTCAGCAGCAGAACCAGGGACAAGACAAAGAATTTCCCAGTGTGTGTCCACTTGTGCATATTTACTGCAGAGAGCCAGTCTTAATACTGCAGTCATGGGTGAATAAATAGCTTCTAAGAAATGCCAACCCAATCAAACTTGCTGCAGCTTTGCAACAGCTTTTGAGTTGAATAGAAGAACTACAGTGTTAGCCTTTTGGGGAAAGTACAGGATGTTCTCAAAGGAAATCGATTAACTGTAGCATCTCTTTGGTCCCAATTTGGGGGATCTTCCCTTTTTAGCCAAGCACTTCAGTGTTTTCTCAGCTCTAAGCATGAGCTTAAGTGCTTTGATGGAAAGGACGGACTTTCACACATGCTGCTGTCTGCTCCAGAATCGAGACAATGTGCTTTTCACTATGGGAAAGAGAACGAGTTGGACAGATAGGTCCAACCCCTCATTCTGTTTGGAAATTATATGCAAAAAGATTGCCTGGAGCAGGGAAGAGTGGGGGCTGATGGCACATGGTGTTTGGAAAGGAAGTTCCTCATCCGAGGTCCTCTTGACAGCCAAACAAAGCGGTTCTGAAGGAAACTCACAGATGTTGTCTTTCCCAAGACAGCGTCTTCTGGCAGATGCCAGGGTTTGCACAGCTTAATGTCTTCTTTCAGCCGTGGTCCTCTGCTCCTCTTCTTCATGGCAAGGCACCTGTGAGCTTCCCTTAGTGGATGAAGGGAGCAGCTAAGCAAAATCCCATCTGACCCAAAATATTAGGTGGGAAGTATGTAGGATAGGCTCACCTTAATCCTTTAAACGCTCCAGAAACCAGTGGGAAAGGTGCTGAGCCGTGCCTACACACCCGTGTGCCTTTCTGTTTGGCCTCTGGGAGATGGAGCTCAGCTGTGACCTGTTTGCCAGTCTGCAAAGCTTTTGAAGAGGATGTATTTGCAACGGGGCAGGTCAGATGGGTACCTGGTGTTAGAGGAAGCTGGAATGATCTTATCTTGGCCATAGGTAGGGTTGGATGCAGCCAGGGCATAATGCATCTAAATTCACTGATTTAAGGGTGAAAGAACCTCTGTTCCTGCGAGGCTGCTGGGTTTTCTCTAGAGGAAGGACACGGTACGGATGCTGCTTGCCTTGTGGCTCTGGCCATGTGAGCACATTTGGGCAGGGGCAGGTAGCTGCGATGCAGGAGCCAGCCCCACACCAGCACGCTGCCCGCTGGTAAAGCAGGACCAAGCTCGGCTCTGCTCCACAGCCCTGAGAAACAGCTGAACTTCTTACCCTGAAACGCTGCAAAAAGCCTATGAAAGACTGTGAAACATTTTGTTTTCTGAGCAATGGACATGATTTGAATATTACAGAAATATGCAAGGAATTTCTCTGGGACTACGACAGGCGGTATAGACGTCCAGGCTGATTGCTCTGACAGCTTCCCATGCAACGAGTGCCCGCACTTACTGTTCGTTGTCATCCCTTGGTAAACGGGAGGTAATCTGAAGATATTTTCATTCCTCTCCAAGCATCACTTGGGATATCTGCAGAATCACTCAGCGTCACAATTCCAAGAAATCTGCCAGGGTTGTGCTGTGAAGTTTGCTTTGGATAAGAAAGGACTTGAAAGGTCATAGATTATCCCGGGACATATCAAAACATGCATTAAAAATTTCCATGTTCTTGAACTTGTGGTGAAAGTCAGCCACATTTGCTCATTTTTGTGCAAGTTTTAAACTCGAGGGACCTTCTCTCTGCTTGCCAGCGTGTCAGCGTGTCAAGAGGGGAGGTGGAAACCGTGTGCTGCTCCCTGTGTGTGTCCTGCAGAGGGGAAATGCATGCAGGGGATGGGCAGGGGATGCTTCAGGCTGCGGCATGTGGGAAACCTCAGGCCCCAAATAGGACCACATAGAGCTACAGTGTTAATTAGTGCAGAGGAGCAGGGTGTGTGGTTGTTCGGGTGTCATGTGTAACCTTCTCTTATGGCAGTGGAAATCTGGCAGGAAGCTGCTTGGGGAGCGGTAAGTCGGCTGGGCCAGGAGCCCCGTTCCAAATGAGCAGGTGGTGTTCAAGGGCAGCAGCGGGCTGGGAGCTGAGTTTTGGGAAGCGATCGCTGTCATCAGGGTGGGGAGAATGCTCTGTGCTCTGGCTCCGCTCTGTGTATTGCCTGGAGGGATGAACACTGCAGTGGAGCCGACATCACCATCCTCACCCTTTGCTTTAACTTACTGAGATTTCTGGCCTCTTCAACGTGCAGCAGCAGGATTTTGCTGGTTTCTTCACTGCCATTCCTCTGACTACCTCTTACACTAACCTTTTTTTTCATGAGTAAGATGAAGGTGGTGCACGGTGGCACGCCGTGACGTGGAGATGCTCCTGCTGCACCTACAGAGTCAGTGTCAGAGGATGCTGGTGTGGAAATAAACGTTGCAGCACATACCGTGTGCCAACCACTCATTTAATTGCCTTTGTAAACCTTTCCCACCCCCCTGGTTCAGACATGTTGTCAGAGGATCTCTTCTAACCGCAGAAGAATGGCAGATAAGCAGATGAAATCATCGCTGGGCAGGAGGTTGCAAGCAACAGCCACCAGATCAGTCAAAGCCCCCTGGCCAAAACTATCTAATAAAGAGAAGTGGGCCGGAACGCCAACATTAGTGACCCTGAGATTGTTGTGTGTGTTTTTTTTTTTTTCTTTTTTTTTTTTTTTTTTAAATCAGTTTAAATAATCTTATCCGGCAACTCTGCTCTAAACAAAAGCAGGGATTTCATGGCCATCCTCAATGCTTTTGCCTGTGCCACAGTGGCAAGCCGTGTTTCAGAGGGTCAGTAATAGAAAGCAGATGTCTAAATGTGTACAGCTAAAGCAAAAAAAGCAAATACTGCAAGCACATCTGACATGAAAAGGGGGGTATCTTTGAATTATAGTAATAAAAAACGCACATTCATGAAACACAGGACCAGATAAACTGCTGTTCTTTAATTGTTGTGCACAGCTGCTTCCATGGCTATAAAATCACAGTCCTTGTAATAGGTCTGAATCAGAACCTTATTTTAGCATTTCCCTGCTCCTGGTTCATGCAGGGATAAACTACTGCACCAGCAGTGCTGCAGGAGAGTGCTCTGCTGCCAGAAAGACAATACAGGATTAATTATTTGCCCAGCACACTGCTGCCAGGCTATGAAAAATGCTTCTATGTATTCTTTTGATTAAGAAGAGTTACTTCCACTGAGTAACAGAGACCTACTTTGAAATCCAAGAGATTCCAATATTTCAAAATTAGTTTTCGTTCCAAATTGGGTTTCTAAAATGTGTCTATTCAGAAAGCTTTTGGTAGTGTCAAAACATCATGCAAGTCAAAATATGTATCTGCTGTGAGATTTAAACAATATGTGAATATTTAGAAATTATTATCATGAAAAAGAACCCAAGTGAATAATGTTGCTTTTCTTTTAAGCATCCATACACCCTCCTGAATTGCACTATTTTGGGCATGCCTAATTTTGTACAGAAAACCGTTTTTTTTTTTTTTCTCTCTCTTTTAAAAATATAATACCAACAGTAGCAATACCTTCACAAGTTTCAGTTTTCTTCTCATCAAGGAATGTGATGTGAAAAATGAAAGTAAGTGACCTCCTAAAGTTGTTTGTATGGCATGCATATAAACATACAGCTAGAGTGAGACAGTTAACAGAAATATTGGAATTCTTCTATTTGAAATGATAAAGATCATCTTGTTCTTTTTCAGCCTGTTTCCCTGCTATTCTTGGATGAGGAATAAACAGTCTCCGAGTAAATGTTGCATTGAAATCCATTGAGAAAAAATTAAACTTTTTATATTATTTACTGGGAAAAATGATGATTCTATGAGCTGACGTTAAGGGACAGATTTTCAACATTATTCACCCATTGAAAATAGCTCCTATTGTTCCTAAGTTCAAAAGCCTCTCTGGTTATTGCAACTTTGTCCTAAATATGTAGCTGAACAGTTGGGCTCGGGTTCTCAAAACGCGGTTGCAAAACCATGCGACTTGCCCATGCGGTTACCGCCTTGCACATGCAGGGATGGTGCTTGCCACCGGGTTATGAGGGAGCTGCTGTGGGCCCGCAGCCTTTATGCTGTATGTTAGAAGAGACACAAACATGGACAGCAAACTGGTGTGGGTCTGGAGGGCTGGGAAAACCCCACAGCTTCAGCCCCTGACCTGCGGTGAAGGATGCGCAGAGCACCCGCGTGATCGCTGGACCCCTGTGAAACTACGCACACAATTCCTCCCTGAAACCGAAACAAGACAAACAGGATTTGGTATGAAGTTAAACATAACACTGGCCATATTATTTGGGAACAAAACAGTTGCATAACCCCGTGAAAAGCAGCACAGCTGCTTGCGGTGAGCAGGCGTGCCAAGAGCTGCCTTCCCTTCCTGCTCCCGCACAGTGGCACTCGCTGCCGACCTGGGGGTCCCGGGCAAACTAATCAGCCCTCTCATTTCTGGCCACAGAATTAACCTCCAAGTCAGTGCTTAAAGGGCACAGAATGGGTCCCCTCTGCTGCACAACCCCTGTTTGTCGATCCAAGCCAGCAGAGCCCAGGTCCACGCTGCCTCTCGCTGCCCTCCTCGCTCTCAGCCCACGATAAATGCTCACAGCGTGAAAATCCGATTTGCTGTGAGATTAGGGGAGCATAATCTCATTAGTGATGACAAGCTGCACCAGCCCATTCTGCCACACACTTCATATCCACACCGTCCCGGGGATGCGCAACGAGCCGGGGCTTTCTTTAACGATTTATTGCAAAGATAATGAACCTGCCAGCTCTGCTGGCACTGCATGGAGATGCACTCTGGCCACAGCCCTGAGAGCTGGGCATCAGCACTTACCCCTGGGGAGCAATGGGAGAAGGTCCTGCCAGATCCAATCCCATAATTTGGGAGCTCATTATTGAGCTCCCTGCATGGTGAGGGGATAAGGAGGGTCACCCACCCCTTTTGTGCAACCTGTAATGCCACGCTGCTCTCCCTGGTTGGTGTGAAGGCACGGCTCACATCAAAAATAATGTGATTTATGGCTGTCCTCAAGCACACTGACTGTGTTAGGGCCACTGAACAGGTAATTCAGCACATCATGAGAGGCTCGGTAGGCTGGACCATCCGTGCTGAGGCTGCCAGGTCTGCCTGTGTGCAGCATCATGGTTGGTTTAGGACTCGATTTGGCCTGATCCCAAGGTCCCCATCTGTGGTGGAGGTCTCTGAAGCACCAGTCACTTGTTAACCCCCATCCTGGGGCACACTTATGGTCAGCTTTCCTCTGAATAGACCCATCTCCATTCACCAAAGCTGCCCTGCAATGTGACAGACTGTGTGGGAAAGGTGACCGGGGACTGTCCTCATCCTCACCTGACACAACCAACCCTCTCCAGCTCGCTTACCTCAAAGGACTCTTCCTATCATTAATGCTGGTATGCCTACAGCTCTGTGCAGAACAGTTTCCAAAATACCCCATAGCATTTTCCTATTTTCCTTTCCTGTTAGAAGGCAAAGAGCTCTGATTTGCATGTGCAACATGAAGATTAATGCACTAATGATTATGTATTAATGGTGCAGGTGCTGATTCCTACAGGAAATGCTTGGGAAGGAAAGAACCCAAATCATGCAACAGGTATTACAGGCAAACGGTTTTGCTGGTGACAACAGAAGGGAAGCTAATTCTATAGGTTTTCTTGAAGTTCAGTGTTATTCACTTTCCTTCCTTGGGCATGAAATGGAAATCCTTCTTTAATTAAAAGCTGTTCCCTGGCCCTGAGTGCAGCAGATTCTGAGCTGAGCCATGCTGTGTGCTTGTGCTGGTTCTGGGCTCTGCATTGTGCTGTGTGCTGGTGCTGCATTGTGCACTGTGCAATGCAGCATGCAGCCTCCTATTTCCACGAGCTGACATTTCAGGACAGGTTGTGGATCATCCTACAAAGATAAGAAAGAAAAGGAAACAGCCAGCTTCCAGTGGGAACGCACCCTGAGCTGCCAAGGGTGCCTGCATGCAGCTGCGGCGCCGCGTCTGCGCCCCAGTGCTCTGCGTTATTTCTTCTCGGCAAAGTGGCTCAAATACTTCCCTGAAATGCAAAATATTTTGGAAGCTAAAGATAGTTCAGGCTGAAAGGCAGACATCTAACTGGCGCTGAGCAAATAAATACAAGTTATGAAGAATTCTTAGTGAAAATAAAACCCTGGAGGAATGGAGCTCGTTACCGAAAGCAGGCTGGGAGGCTGGGATGGCTGCAGGCTGCAGTGATAAACATGGGCCCCATCCACAGGAACCCTTTTGGGGCTGGGGAGTGCCCACCGTTCCTGCTAATGCCGTCAAAACATGCTGCAGGGGAAGGAAATCACAGCACTGCCACACACGGCAGTGTACCTGGTGCTGGTAACTTGTGAGCGATGCTGGTCACATCCTGAGCAGTGGGCAGGGTCCCCAGGCTGGGGCTGTGCCCTGAGCTGGGCCAGTGGGCGTTTTGTCTCCCAGTTTCCTCCCAGCCAAGCAATTCTGGGTGCAGAAGGAGCTCCTGTTGTAAACACACAAGGTTTTGTGTGTGCGTGCCATTACCTTCTTTACCTGCTTCTAGTGAAAACTGTGCTGGATTGTGGCCACTGTCACCTGCTGATGGTGGTAGGACATGGATGCTGGGCAGAAGCTACTGCTAGAAATATTTTTATTGGGTTTTACGTATTTATGAAAACTGTTGTTACATGGATGGATTTGGATTTTTGAGGCATACGAAGCAGAAGTTGCAGAAGAGGCTCTGAAGTGTTAGCTAAACTGCCCTAGGAGCCTTCACTTTCCAGGAAAACACCAATTCTTGCTGGTATTTGACACAAAAAGTGTAGTTGGATGTATAAATACAATGTCAAATGCACCCACAGAGGATCGAAAAAAGATGCTGGAGGCCCAGGAATGCTTTTTTTCAGTGTGAATCCTTTTGTTTGAGCTTTCAGTGGCAAAGCAGTCGGGTCTCCGGGCTTAAGGCTCCCACGAGACCCCTTCTTGTTTCCCCATTGTGATGAATTCCCTTGGCTTGAGGGGTCAAGAGCACTGGTGGGGGCTTGCAGGGATATACCCATGTCAAGGCCATCCCAGGCACACACAGCCTCGGTCCTTGGGAACGGGGAAGGGCTGTCTTTTACAGAGAACTGACAAAATGATGGAAAAGATTGGCACAGCCAGATGAGGAAAATTCTCTCCTACTTAACAGCTCTGATAGCTGCCATTGGTTTTATTTCCTGGGGCTGAACTAGGGCTATTTCACACAGAGTGGGAATAAATCCCATTTTGAAATACCACAATGAATATTAGCTATTAGAAATGCCTTGATAGAAACACTGGATACAGCCACAGCAATCAAGAGGAATACGCCAGGGATGATTTCACTGCCCCAGAAGCTCGCGAGCCCGTTAGGGGAAGGCACTATTATTAGCTCCTGCAGATCCTCGCAGCTTGCCTTGCTCAATAAACCCCTGCTCACGGTGGCTGTTTTGCAGAGTGGCTTGGTGCAGATCACGAGGTCCGTGTGGTTTCCAACCCGTGACACCATCCTGCAACACCCAGGCCAGTGTCCCAGGGGACACCGTTACGGGAGCTGAGCCACGGGCTCCACAAACAGCTTCGTGCCCCTACATCAGCTCCTTTGGCCCCATTTTCTGCACAGGAGGCAGGAATTTGAGTGTGCTGCTGTAGGTCCTGGGGATTATGGCCTGCTGGCCTGGTTGGAGGATAGAGAAGAACTTACTGCTGTGGTTAAACTCCTCCGGCAACCATGCTGCTTAACAGGGCTGTGGCCCCAGCTGTTAATTCAGCCTTTGCAGGCTGATAGCTTCCTCATTTTACATTGTGGTGAGTAATAAAAGAGCCCTACAGCCACCCTGGAGTCACGTCCATGACTTGCACAGGGACGGCCGTAGGGGTGAGCAGCCCGTTTGGGGACGAGCCCAGCTGGCAGGCGCCGCGGGCGACGTCCTTGGCAAGCTCTGACCGTGTTTGATGTTGGCGGAGATGGACTTAATGGCTCAGCATGACTTGAAAGCCGGTGGACGTGAGGTCATTAGCCTTCTCCTTTGGCCAAGGCAGCTTCGTTTTTCTTAATGTGGCCAACGCTGCTGGGCAGGGCAGCGAGGGAAACGAGATCAAAGTGCGCCCGATGCCTTTAAGCCAAGCGACTATCTTCTGATTGGGCTCTTAACTAAAAGCGCACAGCCACCCTTTGAAAATGCACGGACCTGAGTGTAAACGTTGCATTATGCATGGCAAAGACCGACAGCAAATGCTTTTATCAGCCAGAGCGATCAGGGCTGGCCATTAGCTTAAGGCAGCACTCAGAGGACAAAAAGTGGTCCTGTTGATGTGGTGGAGAGGGGCGATGGGGTGTGATGGGCTTTCCTCTTCCAGGGGCAGGACTGGAGCAAGAACAGGGGCAGCTACTGAGCTGCAGAGGCTTAATTCAGCCAATATGGCAAAGCCTGAGCACCACTGTATATAACAGAGGATGTTTTCAGCCCTTCGCAGGCCAAATAGTTCATGGGAAGCAGTGTGGCAGCCAAGGCAGCTCCAGCAGCTCTGAGGGCTGTGAGGATTGGGAGAGGGCTGAGATATTGAGGTGAAATCCTGCACCTCTGGAGGCTCTTCTTGGCCCTGCTACAGGCTTTCTGTGTGATGCTAGCTGCTATTTTTGCTGAAGCAATGATTTTGATCCACTGAAGTCCTGGCCCCGAACATCTTTTCGTCTTGGTTCTCTCTTGGTAGATAGAAAATGCTTCCTTGTCTCTCCAAGGGGCTCAGGGGAACCATGTCGTTTCTCACCATTCAGGTGCTCGGAAACCAAGGTGATGAGAAATCTATAAAAACAAATCCAGCTCACTCGAAACTGAAGAAAATGAAATGGGAAACAAATGTTCTCCCCAGATCAGAATAAGCGCAGAGGAATTGCTCGCTCAGTTGAAAAAAAAAAAAAAAAAAAGAGCAATTCTGCACATTTTGGTCTCCATTTGGTGTCAAACTGCACAGCTGTGAGTACTCCAGGGTGAAATGACAACCAATCCCTGAGGTTGCTGTTACGAACGCTGCGCCTTCAGAAAGACGACAGTTTTAAACAATTTGTTCCTAATTGAAAGAGGTCACATGAGACTGACTTTACAAAGTTTACATAACAAAGAGTAATTCTGTTAAGTAAAATGATTAATTCCTGTCATTGCACATCAAACGGCGCAGTTACAAAACAGTATTGTCTATGTTCGCATTGCATTGAAAGCCATTTTTTCTCCAGTTTCCCTTCCCATAACGCAACCTTTTGACAGAGCCTTAACTCTTTGGTGTTATTCAGCAGAGGAATTTGTGAATGGGAAGCGAGTAGGCTGCCATGGACGTGTGAGATATGTTATGCTGGTGTGGTGGCAGCCAAAAGACAACAGCTCCTTAGAGGGGACCCAGCTTACCCGGGGTCCAGGCACGATGAGAAATGCTCACCCGTACAATGCGTTGGTTGTCGCCTTTCCCCGGCACAATGAGGCATTGAGGCGGGATCGCAGCCCCAAAATGGCAGATTGTTCCTTTGAAATGCTTCCACGGTGTGCTGTGCAGATGTGTCAAGAGCTCAGAAATGTGAACGGCTGAGTAATTTGGTGCTTGGATAGCCTGGGAGAACAAGAGAGTCCTCATGTCCATCATATGGATAGCTTTCAAGCCCGTGGGGTTGGATGCTGGCTGTACAGAGAGACTGGAAAACTTGGACAGTCCTTAAGTGTTATATGCAGATCTGACACCAGGAAACCCCTTGGATTTGGAACAGCTCTCCATATATTATAGTTACTGCTATAGGGTTGGATCCAGCTGTGGAGGGGACGCTGTATACCCATGTGGCTGCAAGGAGACTGCTACCCTGCTCATTAGGATAGCGGTGCTTGGATGTCTGCAGGGTGAAGCTGTGTCTGTGGGTGCTGGAGGACGCCATCCCAACTTGCTGGGCTATGAGATGGCGTCTGCAGCTTGTACGTGCTGCTAATGGAGAGAGAAGGCAGATTGGGAAAGGCGGGGACGCACTGGGGTGCACAGGGAACCTTGCTCACAGCTTGGGCTGGTGTTAAAGCCCACAGATGGATTTTAATATGATGGCTCCAGCACACCATGAAGTTTTGGGACACCCCTTTTCCTACATTCTTGTCCCATTTTATCCCCAAGACAGTCTCTTTCTTGCTTGGTAAGCAACCATAAGATCCACAGAGAAAGGAGGTGTTGAGACCGGTGAGGGTTAGGGGACAGAGGACACACATTTGTGCTTAATCAGGCTTTAGGTCTGCACCTCCTGGTATTCCCTGTTTATTCAAACAGTTTGGGATATGCTTGTGTCTAAACCCACCTTTGCCCAGTCTGTGGAGTAAAACTGACTCATCCATAAGAACTTAATCTCCCTCATTTATTTGATGTAGAGCACTGAATTGCTCTGCATTTTTTCTCATCACAGTCTCTTTCCTTTTCTTTCTTCAGCCTCCCCTTGTGTCTCTCCTTCCTTGCCTGCATTTCAATTCAAAGCCCTGTTGGAGTTTTCCATTCTCTTCCAGGGCTGAGTCACTGACTTTTGTCAGCCTCCCACCATGGATGGCAGAGGGGAGGGGGAAGAGAAAGAAGAAACAGACAGAAATTGCTTCAACACCAGCCAAAAGTTGCATAAAAAGGCCCAAATGTTATGGCATCTGAAATAAAATCAAGCACATGCATCGCCTGCCAAATCTCCCTTGAAATGCTGGAAATCTGGAAGTGCTCAGCGCAGCTAAAGGGCAGCTTTCCAGCCTGGATGCCAGCAGAGGGGTCGGGGCAAGCATCCCGCTTTGCAGGTGGGGTGTCTGTGTTTCTGACCCCTTCCAGGCACAGCCAGGCTCTGTGTCTCCCAAATTTGCTTTGCAGACAGATGATGGCATGACTCTTGCTGCACTTTGGTGGCCTGATCATGAGCACAAGGCAGAGCTTGAGTCCATCTCCTGATGGACACATGGTGGAGAGATGCAGAGGGCCTCTGCCCAGCTGGCTCCGAGCACCAGCCCTGCCCCTGCACCCACTGGAGCCATCTTCAGTCTGGTCACGCAAAGACCAAGCCTTGGACTCTGTAAGATCTCCCCACCCTGCATGCTGAGGCTGCCAGCCATGCAGTATAAATATATCCCCTACACAAATCACCCAATACCTCTTTTTTTTTTTCTTTTTTTTTTTTTTTTCCCCCACATTTTCATGGTAACTGATCTTGTTTCCAATTACCGAGAAATCTGCCAAGTCTAATTAACATGTCTTGGATGATGGCAAAGTTTCACCACACTGAAATCTGACTCTTTTCTAGTAGGAAGCCCTGGGCTCTGCACAGCACCCAGAGTCCCAGAGCCTTTCTGATGGCTGTGGGCAGCTCTACATCCCTCAGAGCATCTCAGTCCCTGGGTGCAAGGAGCGCCCAGCCTTTGAAACCCACCTGCAGCCCTGCAGAACATCCAAAACTCATGCAGCCAAGCGTTTGTTTTCCCTGGTTATGTGGAAAAGAGGAAGGAAAATATTCTTGTTGGTCTCAGCATCTCTAGCAAGAAGACCCACCACCCTAGGCCTTCGCTTGGAGAGAGAAGGGTTGAGAGCAGCTCCACAAGGACATTCCTGCTAGATTTTGCCCCCACCTTCGCTTATCTCCCAGAACAGCCATTTTTCTCCACTAAGAGAGTCCCAATCTTCTTGCTGCCACATGTCCTACATTAAACACCAGTTCTCTCTGCACCCACCCCCATGCGATGTCTTTCAAGGCCTTGTGACAAACCTCACAAGGTTGCACCCATAGCACTCAGCTCTGAAAGCCTGCAGAGAGTAGGTGAGGGTTCGTTTGGATACACGTCCACTAAAATCCCCTCCTGACGTAAAAGGCTACCACTGGCAAGTCCCAGGCCTTTTCTACACCTTTTGCTACAAATCTAAGCTGTTTTAACTATATTTACTTATTTATTTGTGTCACCATCTAATCTATTCAGTTGGGAGAGCAGATTTTGTATTGTTTGTCATTTCAGAGATATTTTTCCAACTCTTTCATGTGTTAAATCACAAGATCTCTAATGTTGCAATCCATTTTTCTCCATAAAAGTGTTTAATGATGATAGATTAGATTGGCCCTTCTGACAGATTAGATAGGTTTTTGGTTTTGGCCTTTGATGAAATTACAAGGGAGAGCACGAGGCAAGTAGTAAAATGTCCTCACAGTGAAAGCTTTGACTTCTTATCTTCATAGATTAGCACCCTGCCTCTGCAAACAGCTTCAAGAAAGCTTAATGAGTCTGTGGGGACTGACTGTTATCAAGAATAGTTGCTCTCCGAGGACTGAAGGGCAAGGAGCAGCCACTTCGATGTAATGAGTAAGAATATAATGTGCTGCCCACTGCAAGGGCCATCTGACAGCGGAGGCAATGGGATTTCTTACTGCTGCACATACATTGCCTTCTCTCTCCGTGTCTCATGTCCATTTATTTTAAAATATTTTGGGAAATCCCGGTGTGACCATAATGGCTAAAAGGGATGACCAGCCAAGAACGGGACAAGACATGGCATCTCAAACAGGACATGAATTCACAAGAGTGAGATTTTCACAAAATAAAAGCAGGGCTGATGATATCATCTGTCCATCTATACATCTCCCATGACATATATTCATGGCAGACCAACATGGACTGCCTCTGCATGTCCATGGCTTTCACCAGCATTCAAAGGAAACCAAAAGGGAACTGAGGGATGGGCAAGCTGGAAGCCAAAGCTCTCAATGTCCTTTTCAGTTGAAAATGTGTCAGAAAGGCCTTAGAGGAAAAACTCCTCACAGAAAGTCTCTGATGCATGAAATTTGCTCTGAAGACAACACAGGTCAGCTCTTTCCAGGAGGAGCAGGATGTGCAGAGCCTGTAGAAGCCACGGACAAGGCACCACCTAGGCAGTGCGTATGGTTTTGGTCACCCACGTTCAAAGCCCTGTAGCTGGAACAGATGAATAGGAAGGCTGCGTGACGGCGAAGCAGCGGGGAGCCTGCCAGAGAAGAAGCTCGACCAGCTTGTTTAGTCTGGCAAGGGTGAAGGGCGAGAGGGTGGTCTCTATAAATATACATTTGTGAAGCAAGGCCCTGTATTTATTTATTTTTTCATTAGATTGGTTTTAAAAATGGGAAACCCAATTTTATTTTGCGTTAATAAAAGCAGTAGAGATCACAGTCATTTCCAGGACTCAGAATCCTGAAATGGCTCTGCTTTATGGAAAAGTTTGAGTGTTCCCTTCGCCCTTGCATCCCCTTTTCCACAGGGCCATGTTCTGGGGTAGCAGGAGGTGGTGGAGGGACTGGTGGTGCTGCTGTGGGGGCCGTGTGCCTGTGGGAGCTGTGTGGGAAGGCCCATGGTCTCCTGGTGGGCTTGTAATGCTCCAGGCCTCCTCTCATGGTGGGCCTGTAATGCTCCAGGCCTCCTCTCATGAGCAGCAGGCAGTGTTTCGTGGTTGTGTTTGCCCCTTGACAGCCACTTGGCCAAGTGGGCCCATCTCAACCCGGGCCCAAATCCCTTGTGCAGCCTCTGCTGAGCCACCGGGGAGATGGGCACTTGTGGGAATCCATCTTTTTCCAGGCCAAAAGAGGACGTTATCCTCCTCTGTGACATTTCTGGTCCCCGAATATGCCCACTGCTTCCTCCCACAGCGAGAGCATCGCATGGAATATCTCATGGCAGCTCCACCCCAGACTATTGCTTTTATTTTTAATGAACTCAGAATGTTCTCATTTTAACGAATCAAAGCCAAAAGGACATCCCGGGCCTTTGCATTGTGGCTCAGAGCCTCAAGGAACGTCCTGGTCTCGGAGGGGCTGCAGGACTCGCATCCCTATAGGGCAGGGTCCTGGTTTTCATCTGGCTGTGTGGTGCGGTGCCCTATAGCAGCGCCGCAGCTCCAGGGAGCTTCTATAGGGCTGAGCCGGGCGCCGAGCTGCAGACCCGGCACTGAGCTGCCTGGATGCTAAAAGGGCTCTCACAAAGCACAGCAGGTGACTTCGCCGAGCGAGGACGCAGCCTCTCCGGCTCAGGAATGCCAGCGTTGCTTTTTTTTTTTTTTTTTTCTTTTTCCTTTTTTTTTTTTGACCAAAAGAAAGAAAAGATCAGCATGAAGCATCTGCAGATTTCTGAAGCTGTTCTTGCCCTGCAGCTCCCACCCATGGAAAAGCCTATGGGGTGTCAAGGCAGCAGCATCTCCCTGCGGCACAGCCCTCTCCAGAAAAGGGAGATTTGGCTGTTTCTGCAAAGAAAAACAACTTTTTAAATATTTTTTTTCTTTCTCTTTTTTTTTATTTTTTATTTTTTTTCCTGAGATGGTGTCCCTGAGCTGGATTTCAGGAAAACAACACATGCATTAGGCAGCTGGTGGAGCAGCACTGACACAGACACCAGGCCCTTCCCCGCTGAACCAGGTCAGCCCCTAAATGCGGGCTGCGAGGCCAGATCCACGCCCTCCCCTCGCGCCCCCAGATTAATTACAACAGGTTTTGTGCTTTCCAAACACAATGCAAGTTTTCAAATAAGCAATTTATTTTAGAAATAGCACCTCGGCCTCCGGGAACTGTTATCTGTGCAACTGCTTTTTATTAACTGCAGAGCGGGAATCCTAGGGGGCGAAAACAAGAGCTTTGTGAAGATCGCAACACAGCACTAATTTGTACTTATTTATTTATTTCACAAAAGGCATGGAAATTGCACAGCGTCCCAAGGATTATTTCAATCTCCTTGCCGTACTCTGGGTATTGCCTGTATTCTGGGGAAATCACTTGAAATTGTGGAGCTGTCCTCTCGTACAAAGGCTCTGTCATTAACATGCATATTCCTTGGCAGGGGCTCCACGTGCTTCTCGAACCAGGAAGGCATTTTTTATCTTGCTTGCATTTGAAAGGTGGAAAAGCTGTTTTTCCATTAGGGCAGATCATCAAGGGAAATACTCCAGGCTGGAAGAAATCAGTCACGGGAGCGTCGATTCAGCTGCTCAGGGCCCCACAGGAGAGCTCGGAGGAGTTTGGCTCCGTCTGGACTTCATCTACCACGGCCGACCGGCCGGCCTGATGGGTTTTTGATGGTGGAGGATACCCAGGGAGCGCCCGTGAGGATTTCTGGGCACCCGGTGCAAGGTGATGCTGATCCAGCTGGGCTTGGCTTGGAGAAAGAGAGACTGCAGCCCTGGCCGTGCCGCTGAGGACTTCCAGCTCGTGCCACGTGCTGGCAGTGCGAGCATTTTAGGATGCTTTTAGCCAAGGAAGGGTTTAGCTTGCCCATGGGCTGCAACCCGGGCTGGTACCAGTTCCCTGTAACCCTGGCCAGCCCTGTGGAGGTCTGGAGGGAGTAACCTGAATTAATTCAATTTCTTTCACCCAACAGGAGTCCATGGGATGAATGAGCATGAAGGAGACATTTTCACTAGTATGGCTGGATCCGGGAGGGAAATCCTGTGCACAGGGCGGGTTTAGCAGCAGGGATGTAGCAGCAGGGATGTAGCAGCAGGGTCCCCCTGGCATGGTGGGACACAGCTCCTCCAGGTCCCTGATTGCTCTGTGCCTGTAGCAAACACACCTGATAATTGCCTCGCTGCTGTTTTACCAAGCCAATATTTTAGGAGCAATCTTGTACACCAGGGATACTCAGTCACCCGCTGCCATGGGAGCAGGAGAGCATAAGAGCTGTATGACCCAGGTGCCCTGCCACCCAGCCCTCCCTCCTGGGGCTGCAGCATGGGAAGGGGGCAAGGCAGAGGAGTAAAAATAGCCCCCACAAGGACCAAACATGAAACCCCAGTGCTGCTCCTTGGGGAACGAGACCCCCAGGGCATGGCCCAGGCAGGCACTGGCTGTGTTGCCCACCTCATTTACAGCCAACACTGACTGAATTTACAGCCCCAGCTGACTGCATTTCTTTCCCTACGGAAAGGACCCAGGTGAGAAGGCAGGGTGGCAGCAAACAGCCACAACTGGGTGTCCTCTGCCTGGCAGACGGCCGGAGATGCGGCCCCCTTTTCTCACAACGTGCAGGCACTGCCCTCTAGTGCTTCTGCCTTTGGACATCGCTGGAAATATTACAGAGAAATATTGCTGCTATCACTACAGGGCAGCAAAGCCCCCATCCGAGCTGGCTTGGGCAGCAGCATTTGAGCTGCTGCATCAGCACCCGGGTATGGGGTGGCCGTGGTTGTTCTTCTCCCTGGAAGAGCTGCATCAGTGGTGGCCACCGCATCCAAGGAGAATTTGTGGGGCCATGGTGCAGAGGAGAGACGTGGAGAAAGACACATCTGACACTGGGATTCTCCCCAGCATCACTGGAAGAACTGGGGTGTGCAGATGATCGGTGGTGGCTCTGCAGGGATGTCCTCTCCTGGTGGCGCCTCTTGTCCCCACCATGGTGGCCAGGATTCCTGCGAGCTTGGGGCATTTCGGTGTTAGGATATGCCCATACAACCCACCACACTGTGCTGCCACTGAAATGGCACATTTCAAGCAACAGGTGATGTCTGACACATGCAGTCGAATTCCCGATGAAACAATTGCAATTGGCACAAATGAGGAGAAAAGCTGAATTAATTTTGAATTAAGAAAACAGCAACATTAATTTAGATTGGGGACTTCTTTTGTATCTGCCTTCCTTTTCTTCTTTCCTCTAAGAAATGCTCTTCATTGTCTCACAAGTGCTAAACATTTTATTGCTTCATTTTCATTTCTTGATCGCACTTTGTTGGCTGTCGGCTCCCTACTTGAATCAGCTCAACTTTCCAAAAGGGAAAAATGCTTTCATCTGGATGTATGTATGTTTAATAATAATAATAATAATAATAATAAAAAGCCAAAAAAAAGCAACCCACCTCTGGTTTAAAAGAAATTTTCACCGGTACCCTTGGGAGCAGCCAAAAAGCTTTTCTATTAAAACACAATGAGAGAGGAAATTTGATCCATATGATTCACTGCACAGCGTCTTCCTTCTCATTTCTGGCAGCATCCTCAGAGGATGTCTTTTATCTTCATATCATCTTGGCTGACAGTAGCCACGATCCACGTGCTGCTCTCAACATACCTGGGCACAGCCTTGTTGCTGACAATGCCTCCCTTTTCTCCGCAAGGAAGATGCCATTTATTACTTCTGTCCCATTAGTCCCCGGGGACTGAGCAGAGAGCAGGTTTCTATTGTGTTAGTCACTGTAAATACACGCAATTAAAAAATTGCCCATTACTTCTTACAGATGGAGACAAATGGGAACGGGCCTATGCCTGGTAGCGAGCCTGTAGTGCAGCTCCCTTAGGGGAGGCACAAGCAGCAGGGCTGTGCCACGGAGAAGCTGCCTCTTCTCCTCCCACCCATGCTATGGACCAAAGTGGAGGCCACAGCTCCAGCAAACAGCTCACGCTGGCCAGCTAGCTGAGTGTTGTCTTCTCTAAGTCCAGCTGACTAAATTGCCCCCACTGAGACATCCTTTCTGAAGCCAAGACGACTCTGGTTGACACATAAACGTCCTGGCCTGATATCCGAAGAGCAAGACTCAGGAAATCTCTGCCTGGGACCTGACGAAAGTCTGGGGCAATGCTTTGTTGTTTCCTGCTGCCATCGGCACTTTGATACTTCATCCCCAGTGCACAGGGTGCCTCGTTAACAGGAGAGCTTAAAAAGAGCCGTATCACCACACCAGCATCTTCCCTACATGGCCAGAATGTAACTCTCCTTTTTATTGAGTTGAAGTTCTTAGTTAAGACTCATTTCTCCTTAAATGACATTTCGCTGCTACAGTAAATGATCAATTTCTGCTCCTTGTAGCCAAGGTCAGGTGTGAGAGAATAATAGTCTCCTACCTTAGCCTTGCACACTGTGTAGAAATGATTTATTGCATTTCTAAAAGAGGATGCTTGACATTTTGAAAATGCGATGTAGTGCAGCAGTAATTAAGCAAAAAGTAGACGGCTGAACAATTGATTGCCACTGTCAGCAAAGCCTGATTAACTCAGATGCTTGAAGAACTGTTTCTGCCACCTATGAATTAAAGGTTAGTAATTAAATTTATGGGCCATGGCCACTGTCTCTGGATGGTACTTCACTGATAAGGGTCCCAGTGAAGAATAATCAAATGGAAAAAAATGCAGGATGCCAACTCAAAGGCCTTCTACTGAGAGATGGAGAGAAAAGCTCCTGAGGACCGTGCCAGCCTACACACAGAGTGATGCAGATTTGCCCGTGGTGGCCGGCCAAGGCACGCCTGGCAGGACTGATGTGCTCCAGGGGTCTGCACCATGCCAGCGGTGCCCCTGAGCCATGCTGCTCTGTGGGTGGTGGTCTGCATCCACCCAGCACAATGCAGAGCACCTCAGGGACATCTCGTGCACAGGAGCATCCAGGGATGGGGGACATGGGCAGCAGGGAAAGCTGTTTTTAAGTCTGAGTGTAGATACCTAAATTATGCACTTTCAGGCACTATCTGAGCCTTCCTGGGCATGGAAAAACTGCAGTGAAGCACCCAACAGGCACTGCTTGAACCTGGCTTGTGCCTTACCCAGGTGTGCTCCTGCTACCCTACATCTGCGGTGCGTTGATCATTTGAGGAGGTTTTGGAAGAGGCCTGAAGTTTTGCAGCTGAGCAGAAATTAATGGGCGTTATTTGATTCCTTTAACTATCTCAAGTATTGCTTTTGCTGCTATTTTTCCCACTGTTGGGTTGTCATTCTTCATGAAAGCAACTTGAATTTCATTGCAAGCCTATGCCAGGCTCCTGCAGAAGTGCTTTTTTAGTCTCATTCTGACACAGGATAAAATAAGAAAAAATAAAATTCAATGCATAATAATTTCTGCAACCTGCCATCCTCTTTGGCTAAAATCTTCCATATCAAACCAAATAGCAGTAACAACGCCCCTGTTTCTATGAAGACTCACAACTCATTTTTAACTGAGAAGCAGGAACTTGGCTTGAACCCCAAAGTCTAAGGATGACTGTTTCACAAGCAGTCAAGATTATAAATATTCCTTAAATTTCTTCTCTTTTTAATATATTTGGGCATTGTAACCCAGAAAAGTAAGTGACTTGTCCTGAACTGGGGTTTTCCAGCTGTGGTCTGTAGGCAGGTTGTGGTCCATCTTATGGCACCTCTTTCCCTGGAGGTATTGCTGGAGCAGCTCGATGATGAGCACACACCGTGCTGTGTAGGGAGGACCATGGTGATTTCTAACCTGAAGCATTTGGGAACGTCTATCCTGAATTTCAGAGGGCTCCAGGGGCTGAGATGGAGTTGGTTTTCTGGGAAACACCCACCTCAATAGCCACCTGCCTTGGTGTCACCGACCTGTGAAAGCCCCTTTCAGCAGTGATAGAAGGAGCATCATGGAGCAGTGCCTGTGTTATTTGTAATAGCTGGAAAATGACATCCCAGGGAAGCTGCAGAGAAGATTCAACAGGTGGGAGTTGTACCCTTTGTACTGAGAGTAACAGCCCCACCGCTGGTTCACGGCCCATTTCTCCACGTGATGTGGCCTCACACGTGTCCTGGACCACACAGATGCCCACACAAATTGTCCACTTCAAGGCAAAATGCGCTCAATCCCTGGGGTCCCTTATGACCACAGCCCTTATCCATGGTCAGGGGACCCGCTGTGCCAGTCCAAAGTGCGTGATGGGGATGGCATCTCACACCACGAGGACATCAAAGCATCCCCACGGGGCAGACCGGGGTGGCCGGGGACATGTGGCCAGGGCAGCATCACGCAGCCCGAACGGGATAAATGGGCAGCGATTCATATTTCCATGAGTTTGCACACATTCACACAGCTGCACTGAAAGGAGAAGAAAGAGTTATTTATGATGCGTTCTGAACTATAAACTATATCAAAGTCAAAGCTCAGGGTAATTGCTGCTGAAGTAGATCCAAAGGTTGGCATTATGATTAAATAGCGCTGCTGCCTTTTAGGGGAAATCTAGTTACAGACAAACAACACGGAGGTCAGCAGCAAAATATAATTCAATTCTCAGCTATGAATTAATGAATGTGTTTTAGATTAATTTAAATCCACAAAGAGACTTTGTGTTGCAGAAATATTCATTATGAAGTTTACCAGATTATTCTTCTGGCAAGGATTCAGCTTTCTGTGTTTCTGCAGGTGAACGCGCTCCTTGCAAAACAAAGCACAGGGAACGTGCCAGCTTTCCCTGCAAAATGTGTCAGTTTGGGTTCGTCAAGGCTTCCTCTCCTTCCCAGCTGACCTGCATGATGTTTGTGGCTGCTCTGGCTCAATAGGAGATAAAGGTGAAAGGGAACAAAAAAAAAAAGTCCATGACATCCATGGACCAGGTACATCTTTCCATCTGCTCTGGGGCCACAGCCTCTCTGTAGGAGAGCACAGGCTTTGCTGGGGCTTAAATGTGTCCTGAAATGTTTTCTGGAATAATGAAGCTCGTCCCGACTGGTGCTTATGGGCGTGCGTGCTGGCAATCTTTTATATTTGAGGTTACTTGGAACATCTCCTGCGTGACGATAGTCTCTGGCTGCCTTCCTAATCGTGCAAGGAAAAGAGCTCGCGCAGCGAGGCCATCCGGGGGATGAAGTAAAATGCTCGCTGTGGTCACAGGAGGGCTCACAGCCCTGCCAAGGGGTGCTGAGCCCCAGTGCTTCCTCCAGGGGTGGTGCCAGAGTGGGAAGGGAGCCTGGACCACGGGGGACTGTGCTGGCAGGACATGAAAGTGGCTCTGACACTGCTCGGCTGTGCTGTCCCCATCATGGTGGCCGAGGAGGGGGGGACATTTGGGCCACAAGGCCACCCGCTTCCCTCCACCTCCCATGAACTCAGCTTGCTTCTTCCCAGTGCCGGAGGCATCCGCGATGTGCCTCACCAGGGCAGAAGGCAGCACTTGAAATAAGATGGGAGCCCCTTCCACATTTACAGCAGTGGTGGCCGTTTCTCCTTAGCTACAATCTGGTGTTTGAGCAACTTCGATTTCAAACTCGAGCACAAGTTGTCCGAGCCATTTGCGCCCTGATTTCAGTTCAGCTGCTCTTGACAGAAGAGCTTTGCTTGTGTTGCGTTCCTCGGTTTGCAGAATGTCAGTGGCTGAGGCTCTGTGTGTGCGCATTATTTGAACATCTGGATTTTTACGACTTGGCATCTTGCTCCCTAATTAACAGCGATGTAACATAGCCTGGGCAGGAACCTCCAGTGAGGGTGACTGCTGGCCACAACAGCCAGCACCCGCTCTCGTTTGGGACATTGCTCATGGCCCCAAAGCACTGCAGGCAAAGCCTGCTTCCAGTTCCACCTGCCTCCGAGGGTAAAAAACCCTGTTGCATGTCCTAAACACGGCTTTTTTTTTTTTTTTTTTTTTTTTTTAAGCAGAATATATATTTTTTTCCTTTCTTGTCCTGTGGCTTTATATGGCTCCTTTCAGAAAGCTGTGCTAGCCCTGGGTAGCCTCACCCTGCCCAGCCTTCTGCTCCAGATGGTTTTGCTTTCCTGCAACAGCGAGGTCTTTGGTCAGGGAGGCCAGCAAGTAATAATTCATGAGCTGTTTTTGGCTGCTTTTAGCTCACAGTCAGGAGCCAGGGTGGAAATGCATTTATTATGGACAAGTTTTAACCATTAAACTTGGACTTTGCCTTCCAAGCACTGCGGTAATTTCTCACGCCTGAGTTTCTCTCTTGCTTATGGTAGGGAATCAACTGCAGTGGGTCAGGACGCTCAGGATGTGGCTTCGTTTGCCCTTGAGCATGTCCAAGCCTGCAGGAGCAGGTGGAGACTCCTCTGCTGTAATAAAGGTGATTTCCAGCAATCACTAACAGCCCTGGGGTTTCTGGAAAGCTCTCACCAGGCTGCACACTGGCTGTTTCCAGGACTGTTTACACCCTCCCTGGGGCTCCTGCACAGAGGCCACAGGATGGAAAGCCCTGTCCCGGGGTCAAGAAGCAGGTGGAGCAGGGCATGGGTTGCCTTCTTGTGTGGCGGCTCTGACAGCTGGGGCTTGAGAACAGGATTCCTCCCTGGCATGGAGTGCTGTAGCTCAGAGGAACTCAGATATCTGCTTGAAACACGCTGCCCCTAGTTCCCAAGCTGCAGCAAGAGGAGCTGAAGCTGCTCGGCTGAAGTCTTGCTTTCTAAAGGAGCAGCAGAAAGAGGACGGTGAAGGCAAGCCTGCTCCTGCTGCTCTCGGGGAGCGCAGCTCGGATCCTTCCCTCTGAGATTTAATTAATCACCAATTTAGTCACGAGTCCCAGCCTCACTCTTTCTGTGTGCTGGAAATGATTTTTCTGTAAGCTTTTAACCAGATTTCCTTTCCTAACCTAAATGCCATGAGAGCATTTGGGCTGTGCACCTGTTCCCAGCAGAAGCACTCCGCTCTGCTTCCTAAACAGTAATTCAATATTGTGACAGCCCCCCCGCGACGAGCGTGCATGTGTTCCTGTTACCAGCATGCATCCCCTATCTATTACTTAAATTCTTTGAAAGGGTCAATGTGGTATTTGTGGCCCAGTCCTACACTGGAAGGAAGGGCCCTGTGCTGACAGTGCTGTGCTGGTGACCGACCTAGATGCTTGGTTCAGACTGAAACTTAGTAAAAAAACTCCTATAATTTTGAAGGATTTGGGACTGGATGCATATTAAGCAACAGAAACAAACAAACAAACAAACAAGACACAACTATTACTAAAACCCAAACCACAGCAATAGGAAACAAGAATGTAAATGTCTGGGAAACCTCAGAAATATTAAAGAAATAGGATTAAGGAAGCAATGAGACAATCCAAGAGATTATCCCATGTGTTGGGCAGGTCATCTTCTGCCTAAGGAACGTGGTAACTTTCTTAGCTACACGGTGCAGGATCTTTTGTAAAAACCTGTCTCAGAAAGGACTGGTATTGTGCAATTTGCGGTGTTCAAATAAACAGCAGGAAGTTTTCTGCTGGGAAAAAAGGAAAACAACATCTCACCATTCTTTTGGGTGTCCGTGCCTTCCTTTGGTTTTTTATACAGGTACCTCAAAACGCTTTGTTCGACTGATATTCCTCAGCTGAGCGTCTCAGCACCTGCCACCTTGCAGGCAGGGCTCCTCTACTGTGAGCTCACACTGCTGTTGAGGGCAGACTCCTACAACCCAGTGCTCCGGGGCCATGCACACCCAGCCTCCCCTTCTCAGCCTGCTTTCCATTTTTTTTTTTTTTTTTTTGCAGGAAGACAAGGAGGATCAGGAGGATCAGCCAAGCCTGCAGCTCCAATATTCAAAGTAGCTGGCGCTTTTTGATTTCTTTTATATGCCTTCTGCCGCTGTGCTAAAAGTGCGTTTGCTTTGTGCGCGAACGCCTTTGTTTGCCTGAAACGGGCTTGCCCAGCCCTGAATAAATACTGCTTTGAAAACTCTCCTCGCAAAACCTGCGGCGTTGGGCATTAAACAGAGAGCCTGAACGGCTCGAAACTTCCCATAGCCATGCAGCGAGGAGAGCGCGGCTTTCATCTGACAGGCCGGTTAAGGATGGTTTGACCTCTCCTTTCCTTTCCATGCTGGGAGCTAACTTCTCATGTAAGTGTCCAGCATAAATTCCTTTAATGCAAATTTCCTTGTCAAAACTACAAGCAGACATTTGATCAAAGGTCAGCTCTCCTTTGTGTTCCTGTTTGATATAGAAATTTCTATTTCATCTTCGACTGTCATGGTCAGTTAAGGGAGCTGTAGCCTGATGGGAAATTACTGATGCATTTCAGGTCCTCTCTCCAACGAGGCTTCCTCCCCCCCCTTCATATCTTATGGGTGTTTTAATTTGAATATGTTTTCATTTTTTAATGGAATAGTTAAATTAGCTTTGAAAATGTAGCAGTATGACACTGAAAATTGTCTGGTTATTAACTGAAGCTCAATTTACTGCTATTTGATACCCTGGGAGCTGATCAAATAATGATTACTCCCTTCCTGCGGGCTTTATTTCATGCTTAACTTGCGGATCTTTTTTTATGGGGCAGCGCCTAAAGAACAGGAATTGCAGCAAATGGAAGCTCTGGGAAAACTTTGTGGTTATTTCTGGGGGCTCCTTGGCTCAGATGGATCAAGAAGAGAATGGGGGGCTCAGCAGAGGGGTGAGTGCTGCTGCCCCATCCTGCCCCACCAGTGGGGGCTCAGCCCCCTGCATGAGGATGCTGCAGAGCACTGGCCACACAGAGATTTGGGATGACACAGGAGATAGCTAGGGAATGGAAGCAAAGCCCTATTTCTATCTGCGTGATTTTCCCAGGAAATATTTTCTTCTTTTCTAGAAGCAATTCCTTGGTTTAACCAGTCTGCACCGGGCTGTTTGCTGCTCCCGTCCCCCCACCCGCCTGTGTCCTGAGTTAGGGTGCCAGTGCCCCATTAGCATTGCACCTGGGTCCCATGACAAGATGAGCATCAGGGGCCTTCTGCAGGGGGATTTCATTTCCCAGCCATGGCCCAGGGCTGAGGGCCCTGTGTCCCTTGCTCCAAATAGCAAAGGAGGCTCTTGTCAAAGCAGGGAATTGAACACAGCTCATCCCACACCCCTGGCCAACATCCTAATCCCCATTTTTCACCCTCACACAATTTTGGGGGGCTCTTCACAGTGTGTAAAGCCAAGCCCACATCTGTAGGGTGTAACACAGGCGTGCATCACTGCTGGGCAGGCGGGGAGGCCTGGGAGTGGGCATCCAGGAGAAGAGCACTTAAGAAATAACACTTCAGGAATATCCTTAAACTTAGCTTTAGCGCTGTCCCTCAGGAGAGATCCTTGAGCACCTCTCCTGCTGCAAATCTGTGCCCTGGATCTGTAATTGCTGGCGAATTGATTTAGCTGCTTTTAGTGCTAGGCAGTTCAGCTAGAAGCTGCGGCTTTCCAAACTGCTGACAGCAAAAGGGACTGTGATGAGTGAGTCCTTCTATTGGCATCACACTAAATTTATACCTGGGCTTGTTGGCCTGATTACCTGCTGGATATAATTGTCTCCTGAGGGAATGGGAGGCCATGGACCCTCCCCTCTTGTGATGTGGCCTGGGTCTCTCAGCATCCAGGAGCGGTGTCTGCTCGGTAACTTGCCCATGCCAAGGGAGATCATCCTTTGTGGTGACAAGAGGCACGACATCTCCTTTGTCACTGATCTCTTTGAAATAAATCACTCCTTCATGTGCAGGAAACATTCCTCATAAATCAGGAGCGCATCAGCCCTGCTGGCCTGGCTCGCCCACAGGCGGCAGGACTGGGTGAGCTCTCTGGGGCACTCAGGGCTTATTGATGCCCACAGTCAGCAGGTTTGTGGGCCCCAGAGCGGGTCCCTGGTGCTCCCAGGACCTGACCCTTCCCCAGGATCCGTGTTGGTGCAGATGGGGTAACTTCTGTGGAGAAATGCCCATGCGGCTCTGGGCCACAGCCCTGCAAGCTCTCATGCTGGTGGCAAATGCCAGATCGCTGCCATCTATTTTGCTTTCCTGGGAGTTAAGTGGATGCAAATATGCCCAGTGATGCATCACCGACAGGCGAAATCGCATGAGACATCTGCAGATGGTCACCTAATTCATGTCACTGATGTCCCCTGGCAGGGTCCAAAACACCCAGCACTGCGGGCAGCTGTGTGTGTGTGTGGATATTATAGGGATCGGGGCAGCACCCGGTTCTGGGGCCAGGATCTCACAGCAGGGGGGTCTCGGGGAGCCCAGCACCCTGCTCAGCCCCCAGGTGCTGCCCCAAATCCAGGCTTTTGCGGCCCCGTGTCACACACACACTGCTCCAGCAGCCTGGAGGCAGCAGCGCAGTGGCAAAGGGACGGAAGCAGGCCTGAGAAGTGTCTTGGTCTGAAAAGGTCTTGGAGCTGGATGCTGGATGCTGGCCATCCTTTGCCAGAGAAGATTTTGTCCTTCCTCAGCATCTGGGCCCGAGTCTCTTCTCGTTCCCCCAGCCTGCTGCATACACTCCTGCAGCCTGCACCGTCCTGTTGTCCTGCCGGGCTGGTGACAGTGACACCAGATGGCAGCAGTGGCCTTCGGATCCTAGCAGCTCCCAGAGAAGATGCAGGCGGGGATTTCTCAGCATCCCGGCTACCCCGAGGACAGCTTCCCTCTGTGCTCCCTCAGCAACCTGCCTATATGGGCTGTCAGAATGGTCTGTATGCTGGAGTCCTTCGGTGCGTCAAAACGACACCCAGACTCCAACTTTAAAAGGCAAAAGAGAGCGTTCATGTCTTGGGCTGTGCTTTAATTAATCATTTTTGTCACGGCTTTGGTGCTGCACTGACGGATGAGAGCAATGACTGGGATTTTTGAAGGTCATGGGGATTTTGGGGTGCCTGGTTAAAGCAACTGCTAACTCTAATCACCCACTTTCTGAGGCGCTCAGGACTTGTGGCATCCCACATCTTTGACCCCCCGGTCTCAAGAGGTTTTGGAAGACGTTGGATGGTGCTGGCTGAATCACTGCTGAGTCCCATCACTGCCCCTGTTGTCCATCCCTGCCTGCAAAGTCCCCAGTGGAGCTGGCATTAAGGCCCAGGCAGACAGAGACCAAAGGCTGGGTCAGGAGGCCACAGGCTGTGGGGTTTGGTGGCCATTCACAATTTATTGATTTTTATATCAATTTGGGGGACTACCAATTTACCTGTTTGCCACTGGGTCACTCCAGAAATTATTAGTGTACTAACTGCAAACAGAAAACCAAATCCAAAACACTTGAGTGACTGATGTGTGTGTTTGGGCAGAGAGTGCCAGCAAGGAGCCGGAGCCCAGCTAAATCCCATTACAGGGGAGAGTCCACTTTTCTGATGGATAAAACTGGAGAAAGCAAAGTGATTACTACCTTCAGTACCTTCTGTATTACTTTCTGCCCAGCCATGCTCATTTCTGAATGGTACCAACGCCCAACTAAAATGGCACTATGTAATTTGTGGCACTCTATAAAACAGTGAGCATTTTAAGCAGCCTGGCAGTGAGAGTAATTTTGTTCAGACGTGGAGATGGCCTATTTAGGTTAAATAAAGGAAATACTAAAAACAGGCCAGGATTCCAGCTAATGACCTTTTTCTCTCTCATATACTAATAACTGCATTTTAACCTCTCTGCTACTCGAGCTGCCCTGGCTTGCAATCAGAAATAAACCATTTCAGCTTAATTTACACAGGGCAGTGACATGGCAAATAGCAGGACAGGAGGTCTGGGTTCAGCTCTTTCTCTCTACCTGTGCCTAGCAGCTTAGGCAAGCTCAAAATCTAAGGAAAACCTTGAGTCAGGAAAATTTCAGAAACTCCAGTAGCTGTGGATCATGGACTTAGTTTCTTTATAACCCTCCGCTGCCCCTGTGCAAACCACTGCCCTGGCATTTGGAGAAGCCAGAATGGATGCCTTTAGAAGTGTTACGGTAAAGCTGGGAGCACGAAGCTCCTTCAGAAAGGACTGGCAGCATCTCCTACGTACTAACATCTTGAAAACCTGATGAAGCTCCTTAGATACCCCTGACACAGAAACAATTTCCCATCTAGAGCAGAGACCCCATCGTGCAGACACTCAGAGTGGGCTAGGCCCTGCTCTCAAGTTACCAGCACCTATGACCAGCTGCATAACCTGAAAACAACTGGCAGCACGTGAACAAAATTGTGGGTGTTCACATCTCCAAACGGAGCATGTGCTAGCTTTGGATAGCAATAGCACTCAGGCTTTGCAGCTTGGGATGCTAAGAAGGTGCTGCAGCATATTGCCTTGTAATAACATGAAGCGAAAGCTCAGCAGAAAGGCTGTGAACCAGATAAGATTGATTAAACAATTTCTAACCAACGGGGTTGCACATAAAAATTTTATTAAAACCTCAAGTGCTAAATTTATTTCCTGGGTCTGTCACCGCTATTTTTTTTTATTCAGTAGTGATAATTACTACATTAGAAATTAAATGAACCTCATATACTACATCTTTCAGACCTCCTAGGAGAGTTGTGAAAGTGATTTAGGGAAGTGAATTTGCTATTGTGCCTAATCAAGTTACAGTAATTGTCACCTATAATTTTAACTTGACTGCTATGTGTTTAATTGGGAACTTTACCTTTGGATTTTTGTAACTGAGCTTCTCTGTGTTTTTCTACTTTCCAGCCCCTCCCAAAATTCATTGACAGAAAACAAATCATTGCATACAGCTGCGCAGCTAATGGTATTGCCATTTGCTACCACACTGGCTCCTTCATTAACCTGATGAGTTGCAGCATCAGGTGATTTTCCTTGTGAGACTATCAATGAGTTGTCTCCCCTGATATTATATTCACAGCTGTGTAGATTTATTAAAGCTATTGGGGGGGGGGGGGGGCTCCCTGCCCCCAGAAATTCCTGATGCTAGCGTTGTGGCACTTAGTGAATCACAAGGTAAGGTAAGTTGTAGAAGTACTCTTTGTGTGTTGGGGTAAAGGCTAGTCCCTTGCAGAGCTACTAATGTGTACCAAAATCTCTGTGACTGTTTCTAGGGGTGCTGACAGCAGCATGGGACTAGGCTTGTATGTCTCTGTGTGGCCCTGGTTCTGCAGGTGCTTGGCTGGAGATACATTCAGGGACTCACTGCCCTCCTCTCCAAATTGTGCTTCTAAGATGCTGAGTCAGGTGCAGCCACCTTTATTTAAAAAAAAAAAAAAAGTTTACTAATTAATTTCTGATCCTGATTCCCCAAATAAGTCTGTGTACGTTTCCATAACGAATTCTGTGGAGCACCAAACAGCCCAGCAGGCCAGAGGCTTTACAAAATGTCTGCAGAGGACCTGTAGGCAAGTGGCAAAATTATAGGGGAACCAAAGGTACCCCAATGCCTCTCAGCAAGCCCCCACGTTAGAAGATGGCTCAGTGGTAGACGTGTGGAGGCTACTGAGGCCTCCCAACCACACAGAGCAGCTTTAACCCACAGGTTCCCTTCTGGGGTCTCAGTTCTGGGCAGTTGCTCTGGAATAGGCTCTCTGGGTGGCCACAGGCCTGCATGTTCCCCATTCCCTTTTCTTGCTAAAGAGATGTGTCACATACACACTATATTTTTCTTTCAAGCTTTCCCAGGGCCCTGGTGACTTTGGGTACCCATAACAAACACACTGCAAACTGTGTTGAGGTGGTGTTGATGAGGTGCTACATCCTGGCCTACTCTGCCTGCACTGGAGTTCCCCTACCTGTTGCATATTTACATCCCTGGGTTTATCAGGGCCAAAGTTTGGCCTGTCCTGCTGATACTCTATTATTTAAACACTTCTATAGCATGGCCAGACGTTGGGTGTGTTTATTCCAACTTGGCTGTCTGCAGCAGTAACCCAGAAAGCAACTGGGGCGGACTTCGGCCTACAAGGAGTCAAAGTTTCTTCTGGATTTAGGGAAGGTGGCGATGGTTATGACTGTGGAAACTTTAAATGGAAACGTTAAATGGGTTCTTCTGATCTTTTAATCTTCAATACTCCTGGGTGTTTAGTCGCTATTAGACTGAAGAACGGGGCCGTTTCTGACCATATCTATACAAAATAAAGTAATACTTGTCCTACTGGAGTAGCATAGTGCATATAAAACCTGTTTAATTTAGATTGGGATTGAGCCCTTCATTTTTGGAGAGTTAAGTTACATCTCCTTACAGATCAGGAAGGATACATTATGTTAATGCAATTAAAGGAGATTATTTGAATTTATTTTATCACTGTAGTGTTCACAGAATTGATTTTGCTTGTGTGGCTTTGAGCTCACGTTCTGAAGCAATGTATGTAGAATAGCAGTAACCCAGTCTCTGAATAATTCATGGTGTTTGTTAGCCACTTTTTAAGTATTTCTCCTTAACAGCAAAGATTAGCATTTTTGTTGCCTTTATTTTTATCAAAGACTTGGTGTTGGGGGAAGGGAGAGTGTCTTTTTTTTTTTTTTTTTTAAGTTCAGTTTAAACAGTTCCCCAGACTTTCAGTATACAACTTCACTACTTAAATTGGGATATTTTGGCCTAAGAAGCATTTAGGCTAGTTCTTAGGCCGGCTTTATTATACCGCTTCCTAGTAAATCATGAATAAATTGAAAGGCTATAGAGCTTTTTTCTAAATTCTCAAGGGTCTTTTTACTACCAAATTTGTTTTCATCCCATGTTATTTACTGACTATGTCTAATCAACTCTTCTGGTTCCAGTCTACAAGTGTGGGAAGGTTTGGCAGGTAATGTGCAGCAGCACAGGGAGTTTGAAAGATCCTGGCCTTGAAATGAATATTGTGGGTTAGAAATTGGACTGCATTCATTACCTGCCGGAGTTCTCCTGAGCTTTGCCTTCAGGATAGGATGTTTCACTGGTGTAAAACAGCAAAACTCTGTTATGGCTCTGAAATGATGCTGAAGTGCACAGCTGCAGATCAGAAATACTTAGCCTCAAAGTCAACAGACTAGTGGTAGAAGCTGAAGGTCTGGCTCAGAGCAGAGTGAGATGGGAGTGTTAACCTTGGAAAATGCAGGGCTGGGGCTTTTTTTTATGCTATCATCCCTGGGCAATGCAAAGCAGCAACATTCCCCCCCTCCCCCTCCCCCCCCCAAAAAAAACAAACAAACAAACAAAACAAAACAAAAAAAAAACAACAACAAACAGAAGAGTTGCATTAGAGATACGAAACAATACATAAAAGTTGTTCAAGTTATCAAACTAGTGCTGGTGTGGTGAGTAGAGACTAAGCATATTAGCCAGGCAAAGTTTCTAAAGGGAAACAATCTTTTATTAGAGCGACTAATTTATTGGACAACCATCCCTGCAGCAGTGTTGTGAAGATGGGCAAGCTACAGGTTGGAACTCACTGGTGTATGTGTGTGTGAGCTTCATTAAAAGTATGAAAAGAGACAGCATATAACATCAGATACAATTCATGGTATTTCTCTGAATGCAGTCTACAAGAAGCTTCCTGTTTTCTACTAGAATTCTAACACAACCCAGAACTTCACCTTGAAGTTCACATGTTGTTATGACCAACTACCTGTCAGCTCACCCTGCTGTGAAGTGGGCTGGTAGAAAAGTGTAGGTAAGACTGAGTGTGAACAACAGCAGCTATTGAGCACTGAAAATGCTGTAGGCAAAACTGGTGAGAGCCTCCAAAGGGTATATGTAGGCACAGTCACGATCCCTAAAAGCACAGTGTGACATTAATACAGGAACTGCTGAGTAGATCCATCTAGTGTCACCAAAAAGTAAGCGCAGTGAAGGGAAAAGATCCTTCTGGCTCTCTTCTGAGACACGGTAATGTATAGATATGTTCAGCAGTGTTACCTCCATGTCACCTAGCTGCTGGGATGACAGCAGGAGGCAGCCCACTGACACCAGTCTGGGATCCTGCCTAGGAGCTCCTGTCCAGGAGGATGCAGAACTGGTGACAAGGCTCTTCGACTGCCCAGGGATCCATACTAGCCCCTTGTGTCTGAGCAAACTAAAATCACTGGCATGCAGCAGCAGCCAAGTCCTGTTGGCAAGAGTTTCACTGAAGGGGAGGATGTTTGGGTTGTTGTGCTGACAGATTTAACAGAAATGTTGATGTATGCACGGAGCTCTATGGACTTATTTGGTGAAGGAGAGGCTGGAGTGAGATCACTGCTGTAAGAAACAAATTCTGTCTCTGCAAGGCATTCCTACTCTGTTATTTTATCTTTCAGACTGAAAGAAAAGGCTCTGAATCCTCCTCTGACATACCAGGTGAGGTCTGGCAGGGGACAGGGGTGTGACAAAGTTGATATATGGCCACAGCTGTTTGCATGTGGAGCACTGCAGCGTAGACTTCACAGCTTCCCTTTGCCCTCAGAATTGGCTTATCTCATTTTTGTCATTGCTACTTCTTTCCCCACTCTGTATTCCTTAACATTTAAGAAATAAAACACAGGTTCATTTGGGGGAACACAAACAGCTTTTGAAAGACTTAAATTCCAAACTTTGTAATGTGAGCTTTTCCAATCAAGCTAATTTTCCAAAATGATGGCACTGTGTTTGTGCGTGTGTGTTTTTTTTTTCTTTTTCATTCTCTTACTGATATTCAAGCCTCTTCTCCTGGAACTGCAGCTCATTCTGTGGGACACACTTGCCAAGAGCCAGTCCACAACTCGCATATTGATGTGCCGTTGAAATGACAGCTCCAGCTTTCACACACTGGTGCACTGTAGTCGCTGGGGAGTTTCCCTGTTCCTGTTCCACTATTAGGTTTCAAACCTCCCTGCTGAGTAGCTGTCCTCAAGTCACATCAGGTAAGCTTAGCTATGCATTGAATTCAGAGAGTGGAACTAATCCCACACTTCAGCTGCAGATAGAAGAGAACAATGAGACAGGGAGCTGAGCCTGACCTCTGTCTGGAAGGTAAGGCTTTTTTATATTAAAGGAAACAGATGCACTATGCTTACAAGCATGTTATATCTATTTCCAGGTCTATCTGTTTAGCCAAATGCCTGTATACTAGAGGCAAATTATAAGCATGTACAATAGATTGTGTAGTAAATATATTTACATTATGTCTATGTATGTGCGCATGTCTTAGTTCATTACTGTTGACTGGAAGGAAGCCTGTAATGCCAGGATCATTAGTCTGCATATCAACACTGTAGAAACTACAGAAGACAATATTACCATTAGCAGACAGAAGAAAACCTCAGCAAATGCATGATTTTGCTTTCCCAAGTGTTGGTATTTTTGTCAGTGAAAGAATTAAGCTGTGCCCCAGAGTTTGCTCTCCACCGCTCAGCGAAGTGACTGTCTTTTAGTGAAATTTCTCCCAGCACTCCCTTTGCCTCAAAGGGATGTTTCTTATTGACTATGGTAGAATTGGATTTAAAACTTTTCATGATAAAAAGATGAATCTTTATTTGGATCTGAACTTATACAATCCTTATTTATAAAGATCTGAATCTTTTATCTGCAGTGAACAGATATGCTAGCTGCTAAAAAATTGTACTTAATTGTCTTATCAGATCCCTGAAGAACACTTGCTATTTTCTTTGGCAAATAGAGGAAAACTAATTTCCCATAGCTTAAAGTATAAAGAGAACGGTGAATAAGAGATTGTCCTGAGATCTTGCCTGAGCAGCACATGCTAGAAATGAGAATGGTCTCTGGAAGTGGCATTAAAATTACTTTTCTTTTTAGTGATTATACTGCTAATATCAGTAAAAGAACAGAGCTCTGAGTGTTCTCCCTGCCTCTGACAAGCAAGCACCATGGATCTGAAAGAAATAATGAGCACCATAACTGATGCTCCTTGCCCTTCAATTCCACACTGCTTGCATGGCTGACAAGCTTTGCCTTCTGGTGTGCATGGGGGCAGTAGGAGCGGTGCTCCAGCAGCAGGTGGAGGAATGCTATTAAAGCCAGACCTTGGGAGGGACTGGTGAGGCTGCTGAGGGCCTGAAGACTCTGCAAGGAGCTGATGGGCATGCAGAGCCCTGGCTGACCCCGCCACACCTGCCCCTGTTGGTAGGCTTGCTTTCAGGCTGGTCAGCAGGCTTGGTTTTGAAGGCACATTATTACTCTACAAGATGATACCTTTGCACCTTTTTGAGTTGAGGGATCCTTTGGGGTAAGTAGTTTGACCTTTGAGATAGGGCCTCAAAAGAAGAGCTTCCCAGTCCCTTGCACACCAGGTCAACATCTTGGCTTGTGGGCTGTGCAGTCTCTTGGAAGACCTTACCAGTTCCTTTCTTTACTAAACTGATGGATTTTTGCAAGTGTCTTTCACAATGTGCTCTAAGTTAAATTGGTCACACTATCTCCAAGTAGCGATTCTAAATTGCTGACCTCATTTTTTTTCTTACATTCCTCAAAGGAGGACAGAGTGAGAAAACTCTCATGGCTGCAACGTGAAAATGATGGGCTGAAGCCTGGATGATTGCTGCAAATGGAACAGGGGGCTGGCAATTCATATGTTGCAGCCCAGCATGGCCCCATCTGAGTCTGGTTAATAAGAATCTTGGCTTTCAACTCCAATGTGGCCTTGGGTAACTTCTTAGATTAATATTAAAGCAAAAAAAAAAAAAAGATTAAATGTGAGTAGATGTTATGGCAGGATAACTCAGGTATCTGTATACGGACGTCAACTTCTATGTCAATGTATCTATTTATCAAAGAAGCCTAAGAAAGTTCCATACTCAAGATGTGGTGACAATGTCATTCTTAAATAGTCACCTTTGAAATTCTGGAAGCCCACCCCCAGTAGTGCAAAAGTGAATGCCCTGCTAGCTGCAAGTACCATGTAAACCATTTTATCTTAACTATTTTTGCTAGGAAAGCTCTTCTTTATTCTGCTAGGTAAAAGAGTAGGCATGTTGTCACAGCACAGCTAAATCCCACAGCTTATTACCATGAAATATATGAGCTTAGAGGATATGAAAGTGTTCCATCCAAGAGGATATGAAAGTGGTCTGCCCGGAGAGAGTTCAAGGCCTTTTGTATAAAGAACCCAGTTCTGGGCTTTGAAGCTGTGGTGTGTGTCAGGATTTCAAAAAAGGCAGTTCAAAAAAAATAAAAAAGGCATTTTAAACTGATAATTATTTCCCATATACCATCAAGACAGACTGTAGAGGTGAAATAAAGACCCTAAAAAACCTCTGTTTAGAAGGCCTCCTTTGCTCCTTCAGAGATGCAATGTCAGGGTGTGTGGGGACAGTCTAGATACAGCTGAAGTTTCCCTAGCCCAGGGTCCCATAACCACTGAAGTTTTTGGAGCCAGGTGAAAACTTTGGAAGATTTGAGCACCTCAGGTTCACACTGTTGCACTATGACTGCAGGTAGACAGTCTTACCTAGCAAAAAAAAAAAAAAAGAACTACAGTGAGCAAAACCTACATGACTGTATTTTGGGAAGGGAGTGGTGAAACACTGGGGGAAACCCCATTGTTCACCTGACTATTCTAGATACCAGAATGATTCATCTTCCTTTCATATGTTCTAGCAGTATTTGTGAATAATTCTTAGGAACTGACCTGCTCTCTGATTTATTCTGTTGCGCAGATTTAAGAGGCAATAACATTTTGTTATTAATACATAACTGTTAAATACACTTTGCAGTCAATACCAGAACAGGCATGCTCCCTGAACCTCATCCTAGTGTCCCTCTAGTCAATAAACTATTGACTGCAATGAGAAAAGGATCTAAATCCACAAATGGAAAAATTGCTAGTGCCAAGGAACAGGTAAACTGAAGCTTTCACAGTCATATATTTAAAATTGAATCCACACAGTATAAGTTATGCAGTTGAATTTGGATGGGCCAAGTAAGATGATAGTAGATAATGAGACATCTGTATTACAGCATTTAGAAAACCTAATACCAGACAAACTGATTTCTTTATGAAAACTGATACGATGAGCTTATTTCTCTATTAAAAAAAAAAATCAAATACAGGGGGATTTATTTAAAAATAAATACTCTCCATTACCCTTTCAAGGATATTAGGGTTGTTCACTGTTGTTACCTTCCCCTATTGACTGGCTGAGTCTTTAACACCAAACAACCCCAGTAGTAGTGGTTTTTTTTTTTTTTTTTTTTTTTTTTTTTTTTTTTTTGGCAACAGGCCTTGAAGTTATGGGAGTAACTCCAGTATATTAAGCTACCAATATTCTTTAGGTTGAAAGTATGATGAGATGCATTCCTTCCAGTTGTGGCTCTGGGGGTTGTTTTGTTTTGTTTTTTTTCCATATTCAAGTTCTTTTAAAAACAAAAATTACTGGAGAGAGGGGAAAGAACTGGAAGGCGGAAAAAATAGGAAGCTTTGAGTGATGATTGCTGAAGAGCCCAGGGATATAGGATGGCTTTGAGTGATGCCATTTTACTGTACTTTCCCTTAAAACAAACAAGTGTGGTTGCAGCTCTGCCACCTCCCCCAGGTAGGAAGGAAAACTAATTTGTTCAACCTTCTGTGCTTCTTCCAGGCAGAAGAGGCAGTTTAATTTTTGCTCTCTGCTTTCCCTAGCCACTTGCAGTCTTAGGGGAGTGCCTGCATCTTTCCTACTGCTGAATTGTTTATATTTATATTGTCACACTAAAGAGCCATCTCTTAACTGTTGGAACTGGCCAGGCCCTCAGTGACAATTTTTTTTTTTTTTTTCGATACTCATATGGGTTTTTCCATACAAGCTTAGAGGGTTTTTGTAACAGGCACACATACAGGAGCGAAATTTGATGGAGGAGAGAAAGGGCCCCAAGAAGGCATCCCATCTCTGCCACTTCTTCCACCACTGCGGGGCCCTGCTCACCCTGACATGGCCAGAAGGGTTTGGTGATGAGACAAAACCTCTTGCTGAAATGTGGTCCCAGAGATGAGCCCAGAGAAGTGCCTGTTCCTGCTCTAGAAGGGGCACGTTGCCCTTACGCACCATTTGGTTTGTGCAGTGGCCACAAAGCCCTGCGGATGAGGGTCGTGTTCGCTGGCAAAAGGGGTTATCAGACAGCCCACTTGGCCCTACTTTTTTTTTTTTTCTGTCCCCCATGCAGAGCAGATCTAGTGGGGTATGGATTTCTCACCTCTGCACAGGCACCCAAACCTTGCGAAACTTTGTGATGGCAGTGGATGTGTGGCTATTTTGTTCTGAAATGACTGCCCCTGCTTAAATCACTGTCGTATCACCTAATCACCACCAGTCACACACATTTTCTGGGAGCTGCTGAAAACAGTAGGGCCTGTTACTCTGAGATTAAGGAGGGATTAGCTGTGCGATTTCACTCATCCTGAAGAGAAAGGTTAAACGCTTTTGGGAGGAGGAAGCGTATGTGTGCGCGCATGGATCTTCCAAAACAACAGATGGTTTCAATAAAGTTGCTCCTGCTGCTAGGAAGTGGCACTTCTTGACATTAGCAGAGCCATATCTCATCAGGGTTCTTGTTTCTACCAGCCTGTCTCAGCGAGGCCAAATCCACTGTACAGTATGGGGTAATCAGAAAAGACACTCCAGTATCTGCCCCATTAATTGCCCCCTGCCAGTCTTCGCTCTGTTCTGATGTAAGGCCCACTGTGCTCAGTGTGGTATGATCAATCGGCTTTGAAGGGCAACTTCCTCTAATGATCTGCAATTCCCCCTACTTAAACTGCAGCAAGAAGTGTCTTTTTAAAGATTCTGCAAGAAATGTGTTATTTCTTGGAACCACTAAATAAAAAACTCTCTGCTTCAATCAATGTATCGATGTATTAAATTATTGTGCAACTAAATTAATGTGCCCCTCGGTGAAAGAACCGCAGAAAATGAGCGGTGTTTTATGCATTAAAGACAAATTGGTAAAAGATTGTTTTCCAAGGTTAGATTGTTCCTCAGTGAATATCAAGATTTTTCCAATTAAAATATGAGTTTTTTTTTCAGTGTGGTGGTATCGGCTGCATTACTTCTCACAGATTGACGGTACAAATTAACACGTACAAATAGCTGAGCAATTGTCAACATTAGTAATTGACATATTTTGAGGACGGCACGTGATATTATTAATTTTTACTAGGATTGTATTTAAATTCTATAGTTGAACAATTTTGCTGACAGTTGGCTTTTTTTTTTTTTTTTTTAATTGCAGACATTTATGAAAAAAGTGACTGTTCAAAATGATGCTGTGAAAACTAAAAAGTCCTGTCAGCTTTTGCAAATTCTGGTTTTCTTTGTTTGGACTGTGTTTTTTGTGTCGGGGAGGTTGGCCCTTCCTCGTGATGTCCTCCACCTTTCAGTGAAAAGCACCCTATGGGGAAGGCCAAGAAAAAAGCTGAGGATGCAGTGACATCTTTCTAAAGTTTTCAACTAACCGTGACATAAAATAAATGTAGGAATGAAAATCAATTCATATGGATTAGAAGTTGTGTTCTTTTAAGCTGCTTGAATCCATATTTTTCTTTAAATTTTGGTCCAGCTACTTCTATTGTCTTCATTTTGCCAGCAGGAGAAAAAATGAAAAATCTTTCCCAATATTGTAAAACTGTAACTGGATCCCCCAAAGCGCTCTCTGCATCACCTCTCGTGCAGCAGGAACACCGGGGATGGTTTGGGCAGGTCCCCATCAGATGACCCAACTGAACAATTTGCTGAAGATGTGCTGTTTTCTTGGTACTTGTATTGATGGTAGATGAACCAAAACTTTCTAATTAATTTGTTCTGTAGATGTAATGAAGAAGGGAGAAGTTTTCAATAACTTCCTTGTTCAGTCAAGCTTTTTTTTTTTTTTTTTTTTTTTTTTTTTTCATGGTACCTTCTAAGTTCTCAAATATCTGAAAAAGTGTGTGTGTTTTGTTCATTTTCTCCTGAAACTTTTTTCTTCCCCTCTTTTCTTGCTTGGGCTCATGACAAAGACATTCTTTATTCTGAAGGCAAGAATCCCAGAACAAGCAGTGCCAGCTCTGGGTTCATAAAGAGGGCAATGTTTCTAATCACTTATAAAAACCAGACTTGGACTCTGTGTTCCTTCTTAGTCAATATGATTTAATTTTTTATTATTTTGTTTTTTAATTTAATCTTTGGAATATCAATTGGGAAGCAACATTTTCTCCACTACGAGCTTTCAGCTGTATGTTTTCAAGAGGTATCTGCAGGAATGATAAATGAGGTGTGAAACTGAAGTAGAAATAAAAGTCTAGCCCCTCAATGTCACTTTGTATTCTTGAAAAATCTTAAATGCTATCATCAGTTTTAATTGATTGCTGGACAGAAGAACTGAAACCAATGAAACAAAAACACCCTGCAAAAAATATTACAATAGCGATAAAGGAATTTATATCAATATGTCTTAAAGGGCTTTACAACTCCCCGTTGTCTCCTGGGGAGCCAAAATCTATTCAATCAAATGATTTGATCAACAGCGTGCAGTGAATTTGTGTCAGCACTAAGGCAAATCTCCAATTTTCAGACTTATAGTTCTACTTTCGAATCCCAGGCCTGCCTTGCTTCCCAGGCAAAACACAGAAGAAAGAAATAGCTGCAGCAGAAATAAAGGGAGCTGGAACTCAGCATCTTGTAACTTCTGAAAGAACTGGTTCTAACATTTGCGTGCAATGTAAACGCTGTTTATAAAATCTAGATTTCTGAGCAATTTGCATGGCAATCGGCTGCTTTTTGCACTTCAGAGAGACGGCAAATAAGATTCACACCTGGGTGAAAATGCTTGGCCCCTGCATTCCCATGGGTGTGCCACCTTGTGCTAAGTCTGAGTGTCAGGAAGTGGACGATGGTGTATTGTTACACTTGAGAAAGACTTCAGACTAAGAAAACGCTGATATCAATGCCTCTTAAAGAATATTTAAGCATGTTTATATGGCAATTTATTTCCTTCAGCAGAAACCTTACAAAGGTAAGCCATTTCAAGGAACACTTTTACGCCAAAGTACCCGTTCGATGCAGTACCTATATTAAAAAACATTCTCCCTTTCACTTCTGCATTTTGAACGCTAATCCAGGCCAGCCTAAGTGTCCACACCAAAGGAAATGAACTGCATCAGGCAATATCATTTGCTAAAAGGTAAGAGTGGTGGTGTTCGCCCTTCCCTTCGTTTTATATTTCTCGGGACAATTTCACAGGCCATGCCATTGCTGAATGGGGAAATTGGAAAACTGCAGAATCGATTCGCAGATGCGCGGCTCTATTTTCTTTTACACCTCCTTCATCAGAGCCTCTATCATTCCTGTGTTGTGCAGCGTTATTATCGACAGCACCTGGACACCACTGATAATTGCTAAACTAGGGAAAAGCTATTCCTTGCAAGTGAAAGCAAATCCAGGTACGAAGCAGTCAGATGACACTGAGAAGTACAACTCTTGCCTTTAAATTCATCTGCTTCAGAGCACTGGTAACATACCCATTGTATGTTGGTGCTGAGAGGTAAAGGGAAATGTATTTCAAACACTCTTATCTAAATTGTTTTTGGTGCGTTTGCATTTTTTTTTTCTTCAGTAAACAAGCTTCGCAGCTGAACAGCAAAGTTGTATTGAATCTATTTTGATTTAAAACATAAAAAATACGCTCTCCTTCTGAATTCTTCCAGCACATGGTAATTCTTTTGTTAACCGCATTTCATAAAGGAAAAAAACAAAAAACAAGTATTTCTTCCACAGCCAACTTCTGATAACGATTCAGTTACCAGAACTGAAACTGGTGGCTAGTCATGATAGAAAGCTGAAACCAGCTGGTGACTAGTGACCACCTTGCCACCGGGACAGAGAGAGGAACGTGCTTTGTGGCGTTAAAGGTTGTTGCCAACAAAATGGTCGCTTGACGGCTGGAGCCATCCAGCTGCTCTTTCCACGGGATTAGCACAGCTGATCTGCCTGGGTTTAGCACACTGGCGGCACAAATACAGGGAAAATAGATAATAATAAAAAAGGCTGCTGTCACGATGAGCTTGCAGACTGATTACGTTCCTGATTAAAGCCCTAAAAAGCTCTGGGCCATGATACTGCCCTGCCGTGTGGCACCAGTAAGGCGCTAGGTCGGGTTTCTCTTTTCCTTGCCGCTTTTCCAGCGGTGCCCATGGCGGCCAACGACCCCGGCCTGCTGGGGGCCAGCTTTCCTCTCCCTTGGGGACTCAGGGAGCTGTTCCAAGAACGGCAGGAAGGACAGAAGCAGCACAAAACAGCGTTTGTGAGGGATTTATGTACACGGAGGGGCCATTTCTGCGGGTCTCCCGTCACAGAACCCCAACGCCCTCCCTCAGCACGGCGCCTCAGGGCCCCAAAATGGCGGCCCCGCCCCGCGCTTCCCGCCTCCCCGTTGCTAGGCGACGAGCCGAGCCCACACCCCCCCCTCCCCTCCCCATCCCGAAAACGACATCTACTGCGCAAGCGCGCCGGGGCGGAACTACATCTCCCAGCGCGCCCCGCGCCCCGAGGAGCGGAGAGCCTCCCTTCGGGTCCCCACGGACTACATTTCCCAGCGTGCCGCGGGGGCGCCGGCCAATCGGCGCGGCCCAGGTTGGGGGGTGCGGCGGCGCGGGGTTGGCTTCCGCGGCGGGCAGGGCGGCGGGGAGGAAGCGGCGCGGAGGAAGCGGCGCAGGTGACATTTCCTCGCGGGCCGCCCCCCTCCCGCTGCCGGAGCTGGGGCCCCGAGGATGGCAGCGCTAGGAGGTGGGGGCTGCGTGGGGAGGGGGCTGGGGGGGGGCACGGGGCGGGATGAGGGGCGGGGAGGGGCATGGGGGGGGGTAAGGGGGGAGGTGGGGGGGGAAAGGGGGGGGAAATGGGGTGAGGGGGGGAAAATGGGGGAAATGGGGGTGTGGGGGGGGATGGGGGGGTTGAGGGAGGGCAGGGGGGGAGGTGGGGGAACGTAGAAGGTTGGGGGGAAGGGGGAGGTTCTGTAGACACCCCCCCCCCCCCCCCCCGAGGGGGTTTGGGTTTGGGGGTTTGGGTTTTGAGGGTGTCATGGAAGTAAATGGACGTGGGGAGTTGTGGGGGGGTGGGGAGGGCTGAGGTAAGGTCCTGAGGGGTGATAAGACATTGGGAAGGGAGGTGGGGAGAGGGAGCAGCTGGGTTCCCCAGGGGGGAGCCTGGTGAGTGGAAGGGCTGGGGTTTGGGGGTGAGCGTCGGGGCCTGGGGGTGCTGTTGGTGCTGGAAGGTGGCTTGGCTGCATGTGCAGCAGGCAGGGCCGGAGGAGACATATTTTGGACCTTTTCAATGTTAGGAAGTAAACAAAACTCTTCTGCAATGGTAGCTGCATCACACTTTCAGTGTATGTCAAGGCTTGGCTAGGTAGGAAAGCTTGGCATCCAAGTATCAAAGTATTTTATTTCCTTGGAACTTCCTCACTAGCAACTAACATGTGTTTCTGAAAAAAAGTATGAGTACAAATTCTCCTCTTCCCTCACAATCAGTGAGTTTTGAATGCTGGAGCTGAGTTACTTTGATCATCCCCCTGTTGTAAATTTTACCCTGCCTTGCTATTTTATGTGAAAGAAAGGTTGGTTTTTCTTTTTTTTTTTTTTTTTTTTTGAAGGCCTTTTTCTAACAGTTATTTGAAGAGACTCTGACAATATTTGGCCCCAAGCCTGCCGTGAAAAATGTGCCCCACAGCAGATCCCTACTGACCTAATTGTGACTGTGCTGAAAGCTGCGTCTGAGTTCAGAGCAGGAGAAGCTCTAACTGCTCTATGCCACCGTGTGTTAGAGCTTAAATCTCCCGTTCCTAGTCGCTGTTGCTCATTGCTTGTTTTTTGCGCTTTCTGTCGCCCGAAATTAAGGCATTCAGCGTTGCAGTCAGCAACATTACCTGACTTGCAGCTCTTACCACCTAATGTTTTTCTTTTGAGTTCTCCTTTGTTGCTGTTGCGTAAAAATCTTGTTGCTATTACGAAACAGATTTTTGTGCTTGAGATATTGCTCAATTTTCACTTTGGGATTTATTTCATTCAGCGTATCACATGTTCCATAGAAGCTTATGCTCCACTTTGTGTGTTTTCACAATTATATGCAAGTACCTTCACACCTGAGTAATTCTAAATGATAATTGCATTTTAGTCGTAAAGAAGGACATGTAGCCATACATTTATTTATGTGAATTTATCTAATAGCTTTGTTGCTCGACATATTTTCTGTTTCTTCATGAGTCTACTCCATTAGTCATCGTTTGTGGAAGTAGGGAGCCAGTTCCTTTTTCGGTGTAAAGTTAAACACATGCGTACAGACTTGTGAAATGGTGACTTAGCTTGTGGGCTTGGTTTGCCCTTCTACATTCTTTGTTCTTCCCATTCCACAACTCAGCAAGCATCGTGATACCTTCTCCCCAAGTGATACCTAATAAAACATTCACACGCACTTGGTATTTTTCTTAAAACTAGTGGATAACATTTTACAGGTTAACCTATGTGGTAGACTGGGGAAGGGAGGGCGGGAGGGGAACAACCTTAGATGCCCTTATATCTTTATTTGCTCATGGGAATGTTAGATTCGCTGTTGATGGATGTCAGTACTGAGGAGGTACGGAACATTAATTTGTGCTAACTCTCATTTGTTCAGGCGTGCTTTCTCTCTTTTTTTCTTTAATCGGTTTCAATTTTGTTTTGTAGAACCAAGTAAGTTTTCACAAACACTGAATGGAATTCCTTCTTCAAACACAGTCAGCGGTGGAATGGACCCCTTCCATGCCTGCAGTATTCTTCAACAGCTTAAAACCATGTATGATGAAGGACAACTGACAGATATCGTGGTGGAAGTGGATCACGGGAAAACATTCTCCTGTCATAGGAATGTTCTTGCTGCAATCAGTCCTTATTTCAGGTACAAGAGTCCATTATTCTCGGGGTGACCAAAAGTGGAATCATAAGTTATTTTCATTAACTGACAATAAAAAATAACACAACTGTGCTAATATTCCATGTAACTATTGATGATATAGCACATCGAGTAAACAAATGTTTTTATTCTCTTAATGTCAAGGAATTATCAGTGTCCATTTATCAAAGGAGAGTTTTATTGGACAAAATTTCATACAAATTTAAAAACAAAGCCCTCAAGTATTAAAAGTATCTTTATATAATAACAGCATAGTTAAACTACTTGTTTCCCTTTAAAAATTGTATATTCCGTCATGCTGGAATATGCATATGAAATAACACTTTGAAAGTTGAATGCAAAGTCTTGGATATATCAAGAGCTTTGCCTGTAAAATGAATGAATTTTTAAATGGGATTAGTGAGATAATTAAGCAAGAAATTCCAGCTTGCTGTATTTGTTTCAGTAAGTCCAAAACAGATTTAAAATTTAGGCTCCCGAGCAGAGCAGTGTAACATCAGTGATAAATGCGTTTGTGCGGATATAAGGGCAGGCGCGTTGGGATTAGCTGTGCAATATGATTTCTGAGACCTGTAGCTAGATGGTAATTACAAATAAACTGCTAAATATTTTTCTTTTGTAGATCTATGTTCACTAGCGGCCTTACAGAGAGTACCCAGAAAGAAGTTCGTATAGTTGGTGTTGAAGCAGAGTCAATGCATTTAGTATTGAACTATGCATATACCTCCAGAGTAATGCTGACAGAGGCCAACGTTCAAGCTTTGTTCACTGCAGCTAGTATCTTCCAGATCCCTTCCATACAAGACCAGTGTGCTAAATACATGATCAGTCATTTGGACCCACAGAACTCCATTGGGGTGTTTATCTTTGCTGATCACTATGGTCATCAGGAACTCAAAGACAGATCACAAGACTACATTCGTAAAAAGTTTCTGAGTGTCACCAAAGAGCAAGAGTTTCTTCAGTTGAGAAAAGACCAACTCATAAGTATACTCGACAGTGATGATTTAAATGTAGACAAAGAAGAACATGTTTATGACAGCATTATAAGGTGGTTTGAGCATGAACAAAATAAGAGAGAAGTGCACCTTCCAGAAATATTTGCCAAATGCATCCGTATGCCTCTGTTGGAAGAGACATTTTTAGAGAAAATCCCTCCCATGTTTGCACAGGCTATGGCCAAAAGCTGTGTACAAAAGGGACAACATAGTGCCAATGGCTATACACAACGGCTTGGAATGACTGCTTCTGAAATGATCATATGCTTTGATGCTGCCCACAAACACTCAGGAAAGAAGCAAACAGTGCCTTGTTTAGATTCGGTCACAGGGAGAGTGTTTAAACTATGCAAGCCACCAAATGACTTGAGGGAGGTTGGAATTCTTGTATCTCCTGATAACGATATTTATATTGCGGGTGGTTACAGACCAAGCAGCAGCGAGGTCTCCATTGACCACAGAGCAGAGAGTGATTTCTGGATGTATGATCACTCTGGCAATAGGTGGATCCCGAAAGCTCCTTTGTTGCGAGCCAGAATAGGCTGCAAATTGGTTCATTGCTGTGGTAAACTGTATGCAATAGGTGGTCGTGTTTATGAAGGAGACGGGCGAAACTCTCTCAAGTCTGTGGAGTGTTATGACAGCCGGGAGAACTGTTGGACAGCTGTCTGTCCAATGCCGGTAGCAATGGAGTTTCATAGTGCTGTGGAATATAAGGATAACATCTATGTTTTACAGGGTAAGGTGCCTTGACTGACTGTGCGGTGTTTGATTGGAAGTGGGGGTGGTTTAAGCCAGCTGTCTCTTCTTAGAAGCACCGTAGAAAACCCAAATCTTTCTGAAAATCTAAAGAGAGCCCTGGGACAACGGAGCGGGAGAAAAGCCAGGGAGGGCAGTGAGGGTGCTGCTTCAGTTCTCACGTCTTGGGAATGTGTCATCAAGTTGTTGTACTGAGTTCTTGCACAAATGGCAGTTTTGGTGGTGTTCTAAGTCAACAACTTAGCACTAAATCTTACAATGAAAATGCTGTATTCTTTATCTGAGTGAAATGCACTAATGTTGAAGAACAGCTGTTGTCATGAAAAAGCAATTAGCATTTTACTTAGCTGAACCTGTGAAAACTCCTGGTGTCTTGTCTTTTTTTGGTGACTTGTAAAAATTGATTAGCCACGGTAGGTCTTCCTTCTCTACCTAGCTGACTTCAAAAAGCAGAGTTGGGCAACTAAGGAAGACGATTTCTCTTTTTCTAATTAGCTCACACTGTCTTTCCATCCTATCTTCCAATAAATAATCAGACTTACTGGTTTATTGCATCTTGATTCTTAAATTAATGACTTAGCACAGCTCTAGCACCAGCAGTGATAGTTCCATATTTAAGATTTATATCAGAATAACCTGTAAAGATTAAAGTAAGTATGTTGACAATGACTTATTACCAAGATGTACATGCACATGAAAGCGGTGTGATAAAAAAGATGCTTGTGGTTATTTTAGACTGGGAATTATATATTCTAGGACTCTAAAAAGGATTGTTATGGGAATGGATAAAATAAAAAAGGGAAGAACAAATTATATGATTTGTGGAGATTGTATACAACATGTTTCTGTGTGCCCAAGTTCCATAGGAGTCCTTGCTTAAGAGTGCCAAGACTGGCTGTGGTAAGAGTCCCAAGAAGCAGAAAGAAAGATTGGGACAGGGAGTATCTTAGTTTTGTTTTAGGCTCACTTCTGTGCAAACACTTGCAGAATTTGGGGTCTTGGATCTCTACCAACCCCCCTCCTTTTGGGTCCATCTCCATGCAAAGCTGGACCACAGGAAAGAAACATGAGGAGGAATACTGTAAACTCCTTGTTATTTATCAGAAGTCAACCTGACTTCTTGTTGAGTCCCTGCCATTCAGGAAGGTCGGAGGGCTTCCACAAGACCTGCAGGTGTTCTTTCATATTACATCTGACTCTGGTTGTGGCTCTAAATTAAATTGCGTTAAAATAAGTTTTCTCAATCTTACTTTCCTGTTGGATCAACTGTCTGCTTTAGATAGTTTAAAGAGGAGCACTGAGGAGTCTTTAACAGAATATTTGTTCATTCTTCAAGTGTTTTTTAGAACTGCTAAAAAGTGGATAACATTTATAGAGGTATTACAACTTATAGAATAAGAATGCATTTTGTTTTTCACAGCTCATAGCTGCGCTATTCAGTGTTTCAGTGGTTTTAATGACAGCCCAATGAAGTAGCTTATTTAAGTAAACATTGAGTTAAACAGCGAATTAAATAATTTGCCACAGAAAATAATCAAATTCTCCATTTGAGTGTGGAAGATAAAAACCTTGATTGGGTTGCACTCGAGTAGTGTATAAAAAAGTTAATTTTCAGTAATTCTCACAGAGAAAGCTCACAAGAATTGATGGGAGTTGTAAAATACAAACGAGTGCAAGCATCAGTCATAGGAGATTATACTGGGAACCAAAATGAATAATCAAAAAATGCATTAAGACTTAATTTCTTAAGTTATATTCCACCCTTTAACTCTCTTATAATTTTTGTATTTTTTGTCAAAATTGAGGTGCTTGCTTATACTGCAGCATAGTTTAAATTCTTAAAAATATCAATGTGAAATTTATATAAAAGTTGAATTAGGGTAATATTTGGCAAACGTTAACTCTTTCTTCCCCCTGGGATTCATAAAAGCCTGGGATTCATAAAAGACAAGGTGGGCTCTATCAATGTTCTTTTTATCAAGTTTGCATCTGCACTTTGATGTCTACAGTCTGCATGCACTACTCTGTGCGCCCAACTGAAGAGGTGCCTTATCTGATCATGAAAGTAGTGATGAATCAGTAGCTTCAAGCGAGTCTTCACCTGGCATCCTTGTAAACAAATCAACCTTTTAATTTCAAATCAACCTTTTGTTTAAAATCCCTTTAAACAAATCAACCTCAAGTGTGTAACCAGGGATGTGATACAAATGGCTTCAGAGTCTGAGTAGTAGAAGATATGCTATTTGCTCAGATTTGACAACTTTCAAGCACAGAATTCCAAGATTTTCTACAGTCTGTAGATGCTGCTTATTTTGTGAAGATACTAAAGAACAAAACAAATACATCGGATGTTTGAAGACTGGAATCTTGAAAGGTTTTGAGTCAAACTTTTAAGCGTGGTGTAGAGGTAGTAAAGGAGAGCTGGGAAACATGTAAAACAGTATTCGTGGTGTGCTTCAAACTCCTCTCAGCTGGGTTAGAAACTCTAAGTAGCTTTTACTTATTTTTTGCACTTTGAAGAAAGCAGATGGTGATAGATTTTTGTCATGAGATCAGGGCTTTTAGAAATTGGTAGGCTGTTTCTGTGTGTGGAAGACCATAACTGAAAGCTTAGTAGCGGTGGAATTGCTGTTACGGAAATGAAGCATCAGTTTTATGTTTTATTTTTCCTCTCTCTTTGCAGGAGAATTTTTTCTCTGCTATGATCCTCAGAAGGATTACTGGGGGTTTTTGACCCCAATGACTGTGCCTAGAATCCAAGGCTTGGCAACTGTGTACAATGACTCCATCTACTACATAGCTGGAACCTGTGGAAACCATCAACGTATGTTTACCGTAGAGGCCTATGACATTGAACAGAATAAGTGGACTCGAAAAAAAGACTTCCCGTGTGATCAATCCATTAATCCATACATAAAACTCGTACTCCTCAAAAACAAACTCCACCTGTTTGTCAGAGCTACTCAAGTCACTGTTGAAGAACACGTTTTCAGAACCAGCAGGAAGAATTCGCTCTATCAGTACGATGAGGTTACCGACCAATGGCAAAAAGTATACGAGACTCCAGATAGGCTCTGGGATTTAGGCCGGCATTTTGAATGTGTTGTTGCTAAATTGTATCCGCAGTGTCTTCAGAAAGTTATTTAATTTTTTTTTTTTCAGTAACAGGCCTTAGTGCTTTCAGTGGTAATCTGATGCTAGAGAAAACATGTCTTAAAAGAAAACAAAGAAATTCAGTATTTATTGTAAGCTGAAACAGATAGGTTGTTTTTTTTTTTTTTTTTTGTATGTGGGGATGGGTGCTCTTTAAAGGTTGCAGTCTGGGGAGGGAATTACTGGTTCAGTTTCATATTTACTGATTATTTTCCTGGGAAATGAGAAGGAGGTTACAAAGTGCAATTATCAGCATTTTTTTTCTGGTAAACACTTAATCATGTCATACTTGAGGGGTGTTTTTGTGGTAAGAGCAAATTAAGTGGAAGAGCCAGGATAACTATGCACTACAGTGGAAGAAAATCTAGCATTAGTAGCTAAGGATGTCCAAGCTGTTTTGAAGTGACTTTTCTTTTTTCTCTTTTTTTAAATACGGGTAAAATTTGAGGCAATATCACTAAGTTGTGTTTTTTTTTTTTTTTTTTTAATTTTAGATTGAAATTACATAGAGGAATGGTAGATCCTGATTCATAATGATCTTTTTTTTTTTGTACTGCTTTTGAAGTCTTCTAAGATGTTTGTAATGTTTGTGCACTACAGTTTGGGAGAAGAACTCAAGCCAGAGTTGGAACATGGAATACCTTTGCCCTGGAAGGAGGCCTGTTCAGTTTGCTGTACCACTTCCGTCTGTGGATTTTTGTCAAAATTGATCTTAAAGATATTGAAAACAAATCCCAACACCTCTTTTTCTGCCACTTAGGTGTAGTGCTGCAAGAAAAACAAAAACATTTTTAACACTGCTTAAAATCTATTTTCATCCCATAAAGGGCTTTAACCCAAAAGTTGATGGTGCTAGTACATTTTTAATACTTGTTTGTCTGAAATGGGCTAACCTTATGCTACTTGTTTAAGACAGCCTGTTATTTTTCATGGAGTGTGTGTCTGTTTTCAGGCCCTGTTCTGTCATCTTATTGTCTTTTTTAACATAACATTTTTACTGTAGTGGTATTCTTGCACAGAATGGTGACAGGATAAGGCCTTAATAATATTGAAGTTTTTTTGTGGAGTGTTCCTTTTGTCTCCACTAAAGTGCAGTGCTATGTGCAGTGTTAGCATGTGCTCCAGTAACTTTAAAGTGTGTGGCTTAACTTTACACATCATCTTTTTCTTCCTGTGATCAAGCCCTCAGATACCTTCTAATTCATTCTGATCTATAATGTGAAAACTTGCACTACTGAGCTGTCTTCGTTACCCAGTGTATTAAAGAGAAATTGACAGTAAGTGTCCATGGCTTAATCTTAGATGCTAATTTAGAATAGGGATTCAATATATTGCAACACTTTTCTCTATGTATTAAACATTTACCTTACTTTTGCAGAAGTAAATAATTACAGAGTTCGGCCTCTACTTCAGTAGTTGAAAACTGGATGTAAAAGGGAAAAGAGAAATCCTAAAACTTATTGGCTATAGTTTGCCAGGTTTGATTTGCTACAGGTCTAATTTTTCCAGAGCTAGAGGTGTGCGTTATCTTACTCTTTCCTGTTTTCTCAAATTGACCGCGGTAAACCAGTTAACTTGAAATGGCAGTGGCCACTGCTGGCTGTAAGTTCTTACCATTATCTGGCTTAGCAGCTGATATTTGAGTAAGCCAAATATTTAGCTCATTAATGTTTATCCCCCTGGCATGGCTGAGGATTTGGACAACGTTCATTTGCCATGTGGTTTGTCTGTTCCCAAATGGAACCTTTGATTTACAGAAATACTTGCCTGGTTCTGTTTCTTAATTCTTGCACAAAATGTTAGAAAGGCAAAAACAAAACAACAACAAAACTGTGAAATGAAAAGGAAAAAAAAAAAGCCTCTTTGCATTACATACCTCATCTTCCAGAGATTTACCAAACTGCTTCTTTCAAATGCGAGCGCCTGATTTATTTTTTTTCTGAAGTAAAGTTGAAGTCGACAATACTTGCTAAGGCTGCATTGTACACCAGTGTTGAGGTGTGTTTCTTTGTTTAGTTTTCTTCTGGATACTGTTTTATATATATTCATAGCCAAGAATAAGAGCTTTTTTTTTTTTTTTTTTTTTAAGTTCAACTAATTTCATTTTTCAAGTTATCCTTAGTCCTTGGCTAGCTCTTTGCGCTGTTGTAGGCCTCTAGCTGCAAGCTTTCTGAAGCACCCTCCCTAACAGTGTTGCATTTGTGTGTAAAACCATTCTTTTGCAAAGTGTTATGTAACTTTTTCTTTCTTTTTTTTTTTGTTTAAGCTTGGTTGAATATTTACAAGACTTCTTGCTGCTTTTTGACAATCTTCTATATTTATTTAGTAGAACAAATTTCAATATATTACTTGAAACTATGAAATAGAATTGAGTTAGCAATTGACTGGTCATGTGATGTGTAGAAGTACAATATGCTGTGGTTAATTCTGCAGTAGGTTTGTTAATTTTGTTTATCTGCACTAAAGTACGAAGATCTCCATTCTGTTTAACCATTCAAACTGAGGGTGTGATCCAAGTCTGTAATGTGTTTTGTTTTTGTTTTTTTTTAAAAAAAAGCTAAATCCTGGAACTTGCTGTGGGAGTAGAATATACTGAATCTTTTGCATGAGGAGTTTGTTGAGACAGTAACGTAGCTGTGAGATTTTGCCAATTCTTAAAATGCTTCTACATTTTGCTGAAAGTCAGATTCCTGGTAAAGTTTTCGCTTTAGAGTCAAGCTTAAGTAAACTTGCACAGCACAGAAAAAGAAATAATTGCACCAAAGGTACTGATAATATTTAAACAGTAACCTGTACGTTTTCCCCCCTTAGTATTTTTCTGCGTTCATTTACTGCCCTTTTATTAAATTAATTTCTAGCATTGTAAGGATTTACATAAGCGTGAATCTCTTTCAGAATTATTAATTACTTTAGAAGGAAGCATTTTGTAATTTCCACTTGATTCTATCAGTAAAACTTAGGCTAACTAAAAGCAATTTTGGTGCACCAAACATGCAGTGTTTGTATGTTCTACAAGAAACTGAAGAGCTCCCTGTTCGTAAGGCTGTTTAGAAATGGCATCCAACATTCAGTGCTCAGGTATGTTAGTAAGAAGTACTGTAGTCCTATGAGGGCAAATGTGTGGATTTTTAAACATTTTGCCATAATTGCACAATTTTGCATTTTTACTTAATGTCATGTTATGTTTCTTAAAATAAACCTATTGTTGAAATACAAAACCGGTTGCACTCAATTGTGATAAATCCATTGCATAATTTTTTGGTAAGTTTCTGAAAATTAACCCTGTGATAGCACTTTGTTATTTTTTAGGATGCTTTTACCATTCGAGTATTAGGTAACTACAACTATGAACTCCAACCTGGGGACAATTTGGACTCTCAGTTACTATTTTATTAGCAAACTCCAGACACAGCATGAAAGTACAACCAAATCCAATCAAATCTAGTCATAGAATCATTAAGGTTGGAAGAGACATCACCTTTTAGGTGATAAAAGCATCCTAAACTCAGTTCTCCTGTTTGCTGTCCCCTTGGGTTGGAGCACCTTTGTTCTGTCCAAAGCTTGAAGGACTTGTAAAGAAATATTCCCTAGTGCTGTGTTAGGGCTTAATAACACCCCAGTAAGTAATCAACTCTTGGGACTTAAAGAAGTTAAGAAAGAGCTGAAGCTGGCAAGAGGGGACAAAAAAGACCTCCATCTGTAATCCCCAAGGGAAAAAGTTGTGTCAAAGTAAAATAACACGACTGCAAGAAAAAGATAGCCAAATTGCATCGGCTGCCTGAGGACAAATTGAATTAACTTGGGGTCCACAGTTTGGACAAACCTAAAGCTGCAGAAGCTAATTAGAATTATCTCCTTATAACTTTGTTTTCAAGCAGGGGGGAAAATAAACTGAACTGAGCACTTGTAGCAGAAGCCTCAGAGAATGCCTTGCTCTTCAGACATATCTGAATAGTTCTGCTGCTTAGCAGCACTGTTCGTGGCTCCTTTGAAAAGACATCAGGGTATTTGTGAGTTAAGTAGTAGCTGCTATCTGGCTTATAAAACATGTTCATGAAGATGTCTGCAAATTTTCAGCCAAGTCATAAAAGTCATATCTGGAAGACACTCTTGGTTTATAATCTCCAGGGAGAGGGACCAGAGCCAAAACTGGGGTAGGAGTAGTTCAGCCATAGTCTTTGATTCCCAAACTTTTCTTCTGCTATCGTGCTTAAGGATAAATGAATTTGCCTCAAGTGCCCCAGATATCCTAGTGTGCAAAAGCCTCTTATCACTTGGCATGTGTTGTAAAGCACATGTACGTGTTATAGTGGGTGGGAGGGGGCAGATCGTTTTTAGCTGTGCTGGTTTTCCTTTCAGGCATTCTTAGGGAACCAAAGCAAGTTATTTTGGAAGTATCTGCTGGAGGAATGAAACATGTTCACGCCCCAGAACAAAATGACATTACGTAAATAATCCATCAGGTTTGCTCCATGGCAATCCGCTTCTGTGAATCCACACTGGTTCTTCATAGCCCCAAAGCCTTCTGTTCAGCCCCTAGAAGCACACTTATGCACATTTCTTTGGGGTGTATCCTGCAGGAGGACACTTGTGCAGGCAGTAGATGAAGGAATAAACACCCAGGCGTTGCCTTCTCCTTATCTGCTGGCAGCATGTAGTCTGCTCGCTGCCTCTACAAGGGGGCAGAGTGAGGCCAGCAGAGCTTGAATCCCTCCCCTTTTAACATGTGGGTAAGGTCCCGTGTGCCTTGCTGCTGATCTATGTGTTTCTGTACAAATGATAATGCAAATATCCACTGTAAGAGGCAGCTATCTATTAACTTTAGCTAACTTGGGGTGATCAAGCTACAGTTTAACAAGTTACTTCAGGAGAAGGAAAGCTAACAAACCTTTTACAACATATCTCTCCACAGCAGACTTTCTTAAGCATAGGGTTCTGTTGTTGAAAGCTTTCCCTTTCCAATGGTTGCAGTAGGATCTTATTCCTCTTTAAGAACCTAATGTCATGCACAAGCTGTGCAGACCCATAACATTTTTAAAAGGTTTGGCCCTCCAAATACAACCTAAAACAGGTTCTACCTCAGAAGATGAGTTGTGTGTAGTAGTAGAGCCTGGGCCTGATCAGGCACAGGTACAAAACCCCGTGTACATTCCCTCATGAAATAATGCTAAAAGTTTACAGTTGGAGAACACTTGTCCAGACTAGTTTTGATGTTTTTTATTATTATTATTTTATTTTTATTTTGTTTTGCAGGACTACGCAGCTTCCCGCGTGCCACGAGCTTTGAGCAGAGAAGGTATCGAAGGTAGTGATCTCCCCGAAGAGGAGCGAAGGGGGTGGATTAGATCATGCATGATCTGCTCTTTAGATCACCTGAGCAAAAGTGAGGCATTCCTGGAGAAGAAAGAGCAATGCTGCAAGCAAGTCTATACAGATGGGCCGCAGGCTGCCCCTTCCCACACAACACAGCCCCACAACAGGTCATGGAGAGGAGGCTGTGTGCCCTGCCAGCGTCACTTACTGGCCCTAAAGTGTGGAGTCTGACCTGTTAAAAGACAGTATGTGCTTATTTAGATCGTGAAGTGTCACTGAGTACCAGCAATGAAAACATATCTGTAAAACATCAACCAAAATAGTACCAAATATATCCATTTAAAGGAACGCTTTGTGTCCCTCTGTCTCCTTAGACCTGCACATGATCTGTCTGCGGATCGGTTACTGTCGTGGAAAGGTGGCAACGGGCAGTTCTAATGTAAGAAAGTACAAATTGTATGCTTGGTTTGTGCCAACTTCTGATTTTGTGTATGTGTTACGTTGTATGTGATTATCGGTGTTCTATTCTAAATTTGATTAATTTGAAATCAAGATGGTGGGTGCAGAAAAATATTTGCAAGTAAGTTTTGTATTATTTCATATTCTTCTGATTTCACTCTGGCCATATTCCTTCTGTAACAGATTTCTTCAAACATTCTGAGAAATAAGTTAATGGGCAGGAGCATTTGATGAACATCAAATTAACTTCCTCTAACAACCAATAAATGAAGTGACATGCTTAAATTGTGTTTGCTCTGCAAATTTGCTTTTTGTTTTTTATTTAAACTACACAAATAAAAGATGGGTCACGTTTTCCATCAAAAACTAATGTGTGGAGAGCAAGTACTAAGGCAAAGGAACCATCTGATTAGTTATTGAAATTGCAACTTTTTGTAGGCTAACAAAACAGTAGAGTTTCTGCTTCTCTTGTCCATCTCATCTGCTGATGGAACTGACCAAGGTTTTCCAAAATGATTTTGAAAAATAACTTGAACAGTTGCTGTTGTGTTTGAAACGCATGAAAAGAGTCACAGCCCAATAACTACCAGCAGAAAATATTTCCAATTTGGGCATTGCTGTTTTTAAAAAAAGAATGACCACCCTGAGAGCCTGTTTACATAGGTATCCTGCGAACAAGAGCAGGTGGTGTTTGTTGAATGAGTTGTTAGAAATTACTTAGTTCTGTTTATCATAGACATTTAGGATGATAAGTTCCCCATAGGAGTTCACCATTCTAGAATGGGTAAGAACCAAGGGAGCTATCAAGCTGGTACCTGCAAGAAAAAAGCACGTTTTGGGAAGAAAAAGTCTAGCAGCACAGAAGTTACTTAGTTCTAATAGTCTAAATGAATTAATATCTGTTATAAGACGTGACCAGTGAGGCAGGAGGAACTAGACCATACCAACCCCTGTCCAACTGGAATTCTGGAATTCTGTCCCTGGCAGGGAGTTACTGGTGGCTACTGAGGGAAACAAGAACAGAGCAAGCTCTTGATGTTCCCAGTCTCCAGTAATTTGCAACCAGCAACGCCAGAGGTGTTATCGTTGTTTAATAGCCCTCAGTGAACTTCTCCCAGGAATGTCTTGCTGCCTTTTGACCCTCGGTGACTTTTCCGCATGCTTTTACTGTTGGATGGTAGAAAATCCTTCTAAATGGGAGGTGTTTGTAAGAGGAACAGCTCAGCTGGCTGTGGCTGCGCTGGTAGAAGCCTTTCTTATAAATGTAAACCAGGAGCTAGTGCATGGTTTTAGGCCTTCGTTGTGCCCTTGTAGGGAAGGTATTTTTGTTGGGCCAATGCAAAATAATATGCATGACTGCATGTGGCTACGAGGCAGGAAATACAGGCTCCAGCAGATGCTGACTTGCAAAGTCAGCTTGGATGAATCATTTTTCTTGTTGTCTTTGTTTACCTTTCTGCTGGGTTTTCTCCTCAGATTGGATGAGAACATTGCACAGGCCTGCCTATGGTCAGCTTTTTCCTGTTTTTTCTTGTACCTAAGTAGTGCGCTGCTCTGTTTGGATTATAAACGTGGCAGGGGAATGTTTTAAATCCCCCAAATGGGGATTTGGAATGCAAGTCTTATGGAAACATTCCTACTGAAACTGGGTTACATAAACCTCTGCAAAGTGCGTGGCCACATTGTGGACATTGCTCTTTCAGCAGCCCAGTTCCACTGCTTGATTTACTGGTAACAAATTCAGGAATTTTCCGTACCCCCTCCTCTCACTCCAGGGTGAAATTTACCCTTTGTCAAGTGTCAGTGTGGCCTATGAATCCCTTCCTTTGTTCCTTACTGACCAAAATAAGTCTGACGCAGGATTTTAGGTGACCCTGGGGTCATGCAAGAGAACTTCAGCCAGAAGGTTAAAATTGCCATGACTGGCAGTGAGATGTTGCACTGTATGCGAAGCGCTCAGGAGGAGAGCAGGAGCAGAGCCTGCAGAAACAATTCCTAAAGAAAGAATGAGTTAATAATAATAGCTGGATTTAATTTCAGTTCCTCCCTTTGGCTTTCTGTAAGAGCTAACCTTGATGTAGGAAAGCTGGACAATGAATTTGATACCATAATCTGTTTTTATGCAAATGTCCTCTCAATAAATCTGCCATTACACAGAAAATGAAATTAAATGAACAAATATATTCATAATGTTAGACTTCTAAAGGTGGTGTACAATTAGTCAGAGTTTTACAAGCAGAATGAATTGGTTGTAATAAAAAATAACCTTTCTTGTTAATCCCTGAGAATATATTTAAAGCCCAGGCTCAACCTTTTTAAATGACTGCCAAAAAAGATTTGAATTTGAGGGGCCTGAGAATTTTTGCATATCCTGAACTTTGGTAGACTGTGAATAACAAATATGATATTAAATTAGGAACATGTCCTTGCTGTGCTCGCCCTTTAATCAATTCTATTTTGTCTAATTTCAGAGCCTCTAGGATATGTCAATATTTTTGGGAGCTTGATATCCTCAACAATATTTGAATGGCTTAAATTGGGTAGAATAACCATAAGTGAAAGAAATGGCATGATGAAATGCATATTTCTTAAGTAATAAAATCTCTTAAATGTCTTGTCAATGGACAGTCATTCCAACAGCACCGCTATTACTCCTTAACATGAGTTTCCTTCTAAAATCCCACCCATGTATGATGTTAAAAAAAAAAAATGAAAAGACAATGCAAAATATTTTTCATGTAGAAAAAAAAAAAAAAAAAAAAAAAAGATGACAGGAAACAATAGGTTCTGCATCAGAATAACTTGTTGCATATTTTCAAGATCTGTGGAGCTGGGGCACAGCACAGCTCTCCTGTGGCTGCCCAGCTCCTGCCCCAGACTCACAGGTGTTTGGCACCTCAAAGCACAAGCAGGAGTAGTGTTGGTCTGGGCACCCATGATAATCCCAGGCATGCAAGGGAATAAACTGGCTTTAACTTGAAGGGGAATTAGGCAAGAGGATTTCTACCACACCTGCCTTTCATCTGCCAGTGAGGATTCTGGGCTGTAAATGATAGTCCTCCCGTGGGTCTCAGTGAAGCGCAGTGCAATCCCTCTGTGCTGTTAGACTGGATCTGACCACGCGTCCTTCTTGCCCACAGCAGCTGGTAGTGAGGGTGAGGACAGGACTGACGTGTGGTCATCCCTCTCCAGCATAACCTCTCAGCAGTGATGCTTTTGCAATGCTGAGTGTGGGCTTAAATAAATAATAATCATAGCATCATTCAGATTGGAAAAGATCTCTAAGATCATCTAGTCTGACCTTAATAAATGCTCTTAGATCAAATGTAAGTGGTGCTGAACGGTCTCAGCCTGATCAAAAGAACAGTGAAGAAAGGTTATGATGGAAAAAAAATCAACAATTATCTTTGGGGGGAATGAAAATTTTCAGTGGATGAAATACTCTTCATTGAAGAGTGTTTTGCAAAGGGTTTCCTAAACATATCCGTGTATTTCCTGTAATACCTGGAAATCTCATCCAAAAGCAATGAGGCATTCTGCTTGTTCAGGGCAGTTTTTTCTTTCATGACCTTTGGTCGCAACAGGAATGACCAACAGTGTAGGGTGGATAAACTTGGGTTAGTGAGTTAGTGACAACGACAAGCAGGAGGCTCTGGGACAATGTTTCGATGAGAGGAGCAGCAAATAAACACGTAGGGCAAGCTGAGAATTTACGAACCAGATTTCATTGTATTTATACATCATGGTTGGACTGGCTTTCAGCTGCTTCTCCTAATTCTATATTTTCAAGTCATGATCTGGGGGTTCCTCAGCATGCCACTGAGGCAGACAAGGAGAAACGTGTCTGCCTATTGAGTGCGCACTGGTTGTCCAGGCATAGGGGGAGCACGAAGCCTGCAGCGTGAAGCCCCCATATTAGTGTTATGGCCTGACAGCTGTAAAAGTAAAGGATAGAAGGCATGAATTCAGGAATTTGTCTGTAGACATATCATCAGCTTAAAATATTTTTTTTCCCTTACTGTTCCAATCGGGTACTCCTACTAACAGTTTGAATCCAATGTTGTCAAGAAGTGAAGGACTCTCAGATAGATGCAAATTACACGGGATTTTTCCTGAGTATTTTTTTTCCAAGATAAACAAATGTGCCTGTCTTCCCAGTGAGCTGACTGCTACCTCTGAGGTTCAGCAGAATGTGTCCAGCTGATACCTGTGTCTGCTCCTTCCCATTAGCTCTGTTCATGCCCTTTCCTACCAGCTTCTCCTGCTTCCAAGTTTGCAGTAGATAAAGGCCTTTCCTTTGAGGACAAAAATCCACCTTTCTGTCCACAAAGATGCAGATGCATTCCCCAGCACCGTTTGCAATGGGAGCTGCTCCTCTCCCCTCTGGTTTGATGTTTTGGGCCTTGAGAATAGATGAATAGATTTGTAGATTAACTCCAGAGGTGCATATAATGTTTTTTTTTTTGTTTTTTTTTTTTTCTTTTAACTTTTTTTTTTTTAATTTTATTTTAGTGGCTAGGGAATATGGGAAGAATGCAAATGAGTGAATGCTGTCTTTGATCCGTGTTGCTCCTGAGCATAATCTGCTAACCTGGCAGGAGCCAGGCATGAGTGGAATTGCTGCCCCAATGTAGGAAGGAACTTCAGCCGCTTTGCAAGCAGTTGCTCTCAGTTTGCTTGTTGGCTTGGGGAAAACAAGTGGCTGAGAAAGCCCCATCCCAGTACAGGACAGGGGAGCTGGCTGCACTGTGGGGCTGATCACCTGCTGCTCACATTATGAGACTTCTTTTAAGCAGGGGTAACCTGAAATTGAGCTTTTCCACCCACATCTGAAAAATGAGCAATGGAGCCTTTACCCTGAAAACGGCATGAGTGTGGCATCTCCTTCTCTCTGAGGGACGGGCTGAGTGTCTGAGCAAGGATCAACCTCCAGGAGCCAACCCTGAGGTGAGACACCAAGCTGCTGGCTGGGTGGGGGGCAGGCATTCGCTTCGATAAAATGGGGCCTGTCCCTCAGCACAGAAGGTGTCGGAGTCTTCTGAGGGCATGTATTTAAAATACAGGTGGAAGGGCTGGGCAAGGCTGTTGAAGAGGGAAGGGTGATTTTGACTGTGTTAGAATTGCACAGTAAAACTTGTAATAACCAGCAAAATATAAAGGTTTGAAGAGTGAGTGTTTCTCTGTACTACTGAATAATTGTACTATTAAATAAGATGATGCCTGGCTGTATGATGTGCACATTCTGTAAAACACGCATGTGTTTTGCTCTGCAGGACACTGGGAAGTGGTTTTTGCTCTGAGGTCTGGATTGACCATGTCTCCTCCACTCCCCTCGGACCTGGGCTACATCCCCCCCGATGGAGGATGGGGCTGGGCAGTGGTGTTCGGGGCCTCCATCTCGGTTGGGTTTGCATACACCTTTCCTAAAGCTTTCACAATCTACTTTAAAGAGCTTCAGGCTGTTTACAGCATCTCCTACAGCCAGATTGCCTGGATAACTTCCATCATGTGTGCTACCACCTACGGAGGAGGTAAGTGAAGCAAGACCTCATCTTTCTTTGTATCAGAGGAGGTCAGAGCTCCACACCAAAAGGGGAGGAGAGAACATATTTCTTTGAGAAAGTTCTTGGAAAGATCTAACCTGAAAATTGGCTTTCTGTTTTCTGATGTTGTGCATTGGCAAAACAGAGAAAACCAGCACTGCTGGATATTTTATCGATAACATATACGATGTCATCAGTTTTTGTTATTTCATCAGAAATCTTGATGTGTTTGCCTTGGAGCTTGGCCACAGGGGAATTATTTTAAACCTAGACAGTTATTTCAGCATATTCAGCATTACAGCTTTTGTCCTGCTCCTCTTCTTGGCTTTCTTTTTGAAATAAAAAAAACATGTTTCTGGCACTCATTGTTGTACGGATGATATTGGAAGCTTGAAACCTAAAACTCAGCTGGTGAACAGGCATAGCATACATGCACGTAGATGTTGAGTTAGTATGTAAATGTGTCTTTAAATATTACCTAATTCTGTTGCCAAATTTTTGCTGTGAATTTTTAAGGGACAAAGTTTTAGATTTCTGTCTGGAGAATCTCTCTGAAAGGACAAATGTGTTCCCTGGTCACTTCAGGTTAAATTGTTCACTGAGTGCTTGTCCCTTGGCGGCAAACATCGCTGTTATGCAAAGCTCCAAGGAAGGTGTTGCTTGTCCTCGTAATGAAATCACTGAGTGGATGTTCTCAGAGAGATGCTTGCCTTAGATACTGATGCCAGGTATCATCCTGCCACTTTGATCTCAGCAGCCGGTGTGTATCTTGCTATTAATGGTTAGTAGATTACCGTCTTGTTTTTAGGTTGCTGGTGCTTTGTGAGGTGCAGCTGTCAGGAGTTACTGCCTGGCCCTTAGCAGAGCCTTCATTCTTAGCTTGTGTTGCAAGGGTTTAATGTAAAAGGATTAACACCAAGAACATAAGATAGCCACACCAGCGCACACCCAGCACCTCAGTAACTCAGGAAGGAGCTCTGCATAGTGATAAAAAAAGCTGCTGTGTGAAATGGCCTCAGAGGCAGTGAGAAGGCTTCACCAGGGCCTTGGGACTACAGTCTCAGAAGGATGGAAGCTCGCTTCCAGGGCTATTAAATCAGCAGGTCTAATGAGCATGTATTTTCCTTTGAAACAATGAGTGCATATTCTGTAACCACTGTGTCTGTTGTGGTTTCATGTCAGCAGAGTAAAATGAAACGCCGAACAAAAGGCTGGAAAGGTTCATGTTAGGGATTCAGGCTGTGCATGGCTGCTACAGGCCTGATTTCCTCGGGATGGCTGCTCAGTGCCTTCTGAGATCTGGATGTCTGAAACTGAACACCTTTAGGGATGTCTCAGACCAAATGACATTTTTGTCTCCCCCTCCCCATTCTCTGAGCTATCTTCAACAACCTGATGAAGATGCAGGGGAGAATAAAGCATAGGGACTGGAGTGAGTGATCCTGATGGGGGAAGCAGCCGCTACAGCATAAAACTTGAGGTTTTCATCTTGATCTTCAAATACTGATGCTTTTGACACCCTATTGCTGCAGAGCTATCACTAGAAGCTGCAGCCACATGCACAAGTTCCTGATGTTTCCAGATGTCAGAGGTAACAGCAGGGAGATGTCAGCATTAGCAAGGAAATACAAGACGTTGTCCTGACTGGCAGAATCAAGATGACTTCTCCTTTTCAGCATTACATTTGCCATCACGCAGCCTTCAGGTTAAGAACTCACTGCTGATGGGGGGTCTTACGGTACCTCTCCTGGCATTTTCATAGGCACTAGGCCTGTGCTGACTGCCATAAGGGCAATTTTCCTTGATAGGGCTCTGTCTTATGGTGCAGTAGTTGTTGCTTTGAGCCTCTCTTAGTTTTAAAATCACTGTAGCATCTGGGTTTTAAAAATGAACTACCAAAATAATATATATTGGGAAAAAAAAGAAAGTCTCACGAAAAATGTCTGTATAAAGATTATAGACTTTTCTAGAATTAAGGAAGATCAATTATCTACTCTGTTCTTGCAAATGATTAATAATTCTAAACATTTTCTCATCATGTTCTCATCTTTCAGAAGTTGTTTCCTGTAAATGGTGTTGACATCTCCATAGATCTGACAGCAGCATCATGCTTAATTATCGTAGAGGAGGGAATGGTAATAATAACAGATTTAGTAGTTTCATCTCAGAAAATAAATATCTTTGAATGCATAAGTAATTGAATACTCAATTTGATCTTCCTTTCACACACCAGCATAAATCTAGAGTGATCCTGCAGCATCCAGTGAAGCTGTACGCCTTGTTTGAGGGAGGAGGAAAACACCAGCAAGACTTGCCAGGGAGGTTGAGGGTACCCAGGGGATGCCTTCAGGGGGAATTATGCCTTCAAACCACAACTTTAGTTTTACAATGTTCAGAAATGCTACAGCTAACTATATACCAAGTAGTAGTGTAGGGGAGTGTAAGTTTCTTAGCACTAGAGCAATTAAAAAAAAAAAAAAAAAGAAAGCTTCAAAAAATGTTGGATATTCCTTCTGGGTGAAATTTTGTCTGCACTGAAGTCCATAGGCACTTTGCCATCACCTTTAGTGGAGCCAGGATTTCACTTGTCAGCTGAAAATTTTGATTTGCTAATCCATAGTGCTAGAAGCCTGGAAAATTTCAGCCCCAAGCATGATATTTAGGAAAGGAGGCTGAGAAGTGAATGAAATTTTAGAAATGAATTGCGTGTCTGTAAACACTTGGTTTCCCAAAGGTCTCTGGGATTGTTAAGTGATGGAGTGTCCTATAAATATGACCCAAATAATGAGTGCATCTGTGAAGCCTGCCTTACAAGGGGTCATGCCTGTGGCAACTGGGGGGCTCTTGGGAAGGTTGGTCTGCAAAGCCAGGATTACAGCAACCTTGAGTAAACACTGTGCTTGGACCAAAAGTCTCCTCTCTTTGATCTCATAGGGCAGAATGGACATACAGTGTCAAAAGTTCAACAAGCTCCTAGAGAACAATCTGTGTAAGACCTTGAAAGTTAATACTAAAGCATCGTGCTCGATCTGCTGGACAACGGTCAGCCAGAAGGGCAAAGAAACAGGGGAAATGCAGGCTCAGGAGTGCTGCTGAGTTTACCTACAGAAATACTGCGTGTTGCATCACCCTGTGCTAAGGGCACAGAGGGCTGATGCATTGCAGGGATGTTGTACACAGCTGCCCACACTACCTGGTGCATGAATAATCCTTTCCATTGATTCTGTTTCTTGTTTCCATACCAAAGTATTCAACTGAAATGTAGCAGGATCAGGCTGGGTGTCCTCCGCCCCACGCAGAGGAGCTGTTTATGTGCACAATGGCTGCAGGATTTACCCTGTAGTCCTGCTTCCCCCTGCTCCCTTGCAGTGTCTGTCAGCCTCAGGGGTGATGAGAGCTGTGTGGTCACAGTGAACCTGGCTTCTGCTGGCTGCATCCTTGTCCTTGAAGCAAGCCAAAAGTGCCCTACTTCTGTGAAGCCAAGGGGTTGCAGCTCTCAGGGCACTGCAGTCCCAGAGGGAGGTTTATTGGGGGAATCCATGGAAAAGCAGGAACCATCAAGCAGTTGCAGACACTCGTCACAATTTTCTATGCTGGAACAACAACAAAACACAACACAAACTTCCATCTTCCTCTTTGGGACAGTTTTTCTGCAGGTTTAACTGACTCCAAGGCCTACTTGGGTGAGGGCGGGTTAACTCTGGGGGGAAAATACCTTTGTTATGTAATGGCTCAGAGTTCTATGACCTGCAAACAATGGTGTTCGGAGACTACCTGGAGATCAGTGTGATGTCCCCCTGTGCCCAAGCTGAGGAGCTCCTGGCCCTCAATTCACACTTGGGCATCACTGCACAGTGCCAGCTTTCTGCTCTTTCAAAGAGGGAGCTGCTCTTCTTGGTGCCCCTGTAAAATCTCTCATCTCCCAGACATCAGGAGAGTTTAATGAGATCTGAAGCTCTCCACCTTGTTGAAGTGTTACTTGCCCTTCTGTCCTATTGCTAAAGACCCAAGCGTTTATTTGTGGCAAGACAGCCTTGGAGGTGGGCTGGGAGTAGCGGTGGTCTTCTGGCCCCAGCTATGCCACAGATACTTAGGGAGAGTTGCAGGTGGGAGCGCAGAGGATCCTGCTGCACACCATGTCCTTCAGTGAATTCCCCATTGCTTTCGGTACAAATGAGAGTGACGTGCTGCTCTGGGTAAAGTGTAATTGCACCTCCAACATGACCTTCCACCCCAGCTGTTTGTTTGCCTGTGTTTGTGTGCACAATTTGAAATGCCACCCGCTTGGCTTTTAGTGATGTTTGAGAAAAACATGGTATCTCTGCTAATTTTTGGCCATTCAGGGCTTGGCGTAGCCAGACATCTGCCATTCAAGTTAATAGCTGAACTCTCTGTGTGTCTTCGGGTCCTTCAGCTCTGTTGTTTTTCCCTTCCTATGCAGTCATTTTCCAAATATAACAGAGCAAGGCCCTACTGGGATTAAGATGTAAATGAGATGAAGATGCAATAGCAAAGGAATAATTTGCTTTAATTCCCAAGTGAAAACATTCCAATTATTAGATTTAAATTAATTGTAGCCATCTTCTTACCAACACAACTGTTCCTGTTTGGGCTACTGATTAAACCCCTGCAACAGGGGAAAAGGAGAAGAAGTGGTGCTGCTGCTGGCTTTGTGTTTTGGTCTCAGGGAAACCAGCACTTCCAGCAGCGGTGCTTCATGTACCTGGCTGGCTAGATGGCGCGATGCAGAGCTGGAGCCATTCAAGGGTTTCACTGCTGTTTGAATTCCTCTGCCTGCCTGGCCTCTGCAGTGCTATTAATACCACAGCTTAGCCAAAAAACAAGTTTGACGTTTCATAACTTTCTGTTTTGACCTCCCTTGGCCCCCTTGTAAAACATCACCAGGTGCAAAATGGAGGCACGAGGCTCTGCCAGCTGCCTCGGCAGCTTCCAGCAGCACAGAAATCCCTCATCCCCACATGGTGTCACCCCACTGCTGGGTGCAGGGACGCCTGGGGCTGGGGACTGTGCCCACAGACAGACAAACATCTCATGCCATCCCAGAGAGGCTGCCTGGGATTCAAAGGTGTCCTCAAAATAGCCATAGCCAAGGGACAGGGACAGGCCACGGTGCTTCTGCATCCCTACCTGGGAACCACTGGGCAGAGCGAGGTTCCCTTTAATTAATACCTTGAGCATGACAATATTAGCAGTAAATCCCTGAATGCTGGAGGTCTGGTGGCTAAACTTTGAGGAATGTGTTGTGTCAGCCCAGTGGTGAGCAGAGGCCAGTCAGTCTGTGCTTACCTGGGAGGAAAGCACTCGTCTGTCCTCAGGCTTGAATTTTGTCACTGCATCTGGGTGGGGCTGAGAGCAGAGAATTTTGCTGAATTCAAACCTTTTCCTAAATATTAATCTATATTAGTATGGACTGATCCCTTAGAAAAAATAATATTATTATGAAAATAAATGCATGTGGCTATTTTTAAAGGGCTGGGCTATTTCTTTCTGAAGACAAATTGCAAAAGTACCAGTATTGCATCCTGGGTCACTGAGCAGGGCCCTTAGGTTTTGTGGACAAAACTGCATATAATCTCATTCATAAATTGAGAGGTAATTTCAGCCTCAGTCATGGATTGGACTTTGCTGCTGATACATTTTATGAGAAAATAGAAAATGAGAAAATATTTTGAGAAACAGCCACACTGTGGCAATGGGTACCGCAGACATTTGGAAGAAGTGCCATTACATCTTTAGCTGCTCACTTTACCCAATGCTGTTGTGATGCAGCAGAGCTAGGGACAGAATTTTTTTTTTCTTTTTCTTAATGTGGAAACAATTTGTAAAGCCTTTAATTGACTTTCAAAGGCTCAGTGAAGGAAAAACACTGTTGGGGTTACAGAGCTGTAGCTCCTACCTTCAGCTGCAATAAAATGCTGTGTGTAGAAGGATTCAGATAAAATTCTTTCCTAATACCAAAGTGGCCCACCGAGAATAAAAATAAATGCTTTCCATTCTCAGGGGAGTCCAGGTTTTTTTTTTCCCCTTTTTTATTATTATTTATTGTTGGTAAAAGGAAATCACTGAGACTGTCAAGACTCGTCACTTCTATTTTTGTCTTTTTATTTTTGTGTCCTTACATTTTAAAGAATCTTATTTATCAAGCCTTAGGCTTCAATAAATGAAGGATATTTGCTTATAAAAATCCAGATGTAAAGTATCTATGGGGACTGCCATGGAAAGCTTTGCAAGGAGTGGAAGATGGACCCTTTTGAGAGCAGGTTCAGCCTCTGACACATCCCCAGCCCCTTTCCCCCTTTGCTCCTCTTCTTGCCCCAGGAGCTTAGTGCTGGGGAAACAATAGCAGCCACTTATTTACATGGGGGGTTGTGATAGGGAAATGAGTTTGTTGAAAAGGTATTTTGCAATTTTAATGAATTTTCTTGCTGCTTGCCAACAAATTAAAAATCCTGCCCTCCAGGAAGCATCTGATTGCCATGGATGGGTGAGTGGAGCCCGGCCCTGGGGGCTGTGCTCTTTCCCACAGGAGGGGCACACACATAAGCAGCTGCCCCACGTCTCCCCACATTACTAGCAAGTCCTTTTTGACCTAGCGAGCCCAGGATTTCTGCTGTCAGGCTTTTTCTTGGAAGAAACTCTCCCTCTGCCCTCAGATGGTCATGTTCTGCTTGTGAGCATCTCGTCAGAGCAGCAACACCTGTGCAGATGGTTTTCAGGTGTCTTTAGAAATCATTTGTCCCCCCAATAACTCCTGCTGCAACTGGTTTCCTCCTCCCGTTTTGTGTTTGCAACCAATTTGTGTTAATGTTTACCCAGAGGGTGACGTGCCAGTGCTTGCTGCAGAGGAAATGCCTTAAATTACACCAAATTTAATGTTTCTGCAGAAGGAAACTCTCCCATTTGCAGTGTTGTACCTGATCCTGCGTCCCTCTGCTCCAGGGGTTTCCCATCAGCACATAGCGCAGTGCTAAGGATGTGCCTTTCTTCTGTCTTGGGTGTGGTGGTTTATGTGTGCTCACATGTTTTCATTTTTGGCAGAAGACAGAAACCAGCCACTAAAACTTGATTAGAAAAACTCTGGGAATCCCAAACCCTCTGTAGGAAAACGGGAGAAAACCATCCTGTCCCATTCGCTGTTGCCTTATTCAGCTGCGGACAGGGATTTTCATGCTGGGGAGACTTCCATCGTGCCCTGCAATGGCAGAATTTGTATTTTCAGGGCTGCATTGTAAAAGCTTGCTGTAAGGGTGTCTGCAGCTCATAAAGTGACTCTGGGCTGCACCAGGACAAAATTCGCCAGCTCATCGTGCTGTGGCCCTGCACCCATGAGTCAAGGTCTCCTGCTCTTTTTAAGTTTACTCAGTTTTATAGGAAGGAAGAAATAGTAGTAATAAAACATCTTATGGATGTGCTGTAAAGAGGTCTTTAAAGCTGTAGATTAACTGCACCGGGCAAATTACTGAGCAAGGCACTGATTCCTTCCCCCTCTCTGTTATTGCCTAATTGCTTATGGATAAAAATGGGAATTCTGGTAACACGGGCTGTTTGGGGAGCATTGGAGGGTGGATGGAAATAGGGAGGAAAGGAGACCTTTCTTGCTTCATTACAGATTGGTGTGTTTGCACCTGAACCCAAAGGGGTAACTATTAAAATCTTGTTATTTCGGATATAGCAGTTTATGGTGCTGAAGTGAGACGGAGCACCACATGGGATCAGCGAGCTCCGTCTCTCCATGTCCTTGGGGAAGCCCAGGCAGGCACACAAATCTGCCCAAATCATAGCCCAGCCCTCGTGGTGGCAGGGTGTGATGCTCGCCTGCCATATCCATCTGAATTTGCACAGAATTGGGACTGAGAAGACTTGTGGATGGATTCCTTTTAGACCCGCTGTTACTTGAGGCAGGAGGAGACAAGGTGGAGCAAGACACGAGGCTGGCAGCAAAGCTGCAACTTTCTAGCAAGAACAAACAGTTCTAGTGTTTCCCCAAAAAGACTTCAGCGGAAAAAGTGGAAAATACAGTGAATAAGGGAGAGCAGACAGTGACTGCACATCTGACCAAATCTGCTGTGATGTAGTTGTATGAGTACAGGACAGCAGGAGGGAAGAGAGCTGGTAGAAACAGGAAAAAATCCTAATTTCCGTTTAAATGACTGCGGATATTTAATTAACCCCAGCGGGCTGGTTGGGTGCCAGTGCTTGGTGTTGTAGGGTGGTGAGGGAAAAAAAAAAAAAAAGTGGAAAAAGGGAAAAGCAGGTAAACCCAGAGGGGGCTTGGTCTGCTGGCTGTGTGGGGCGGGTCCCATGTGGGGCTGTCCTGCGTGGGGCGGTGCAGAATCGCCCTCCCCGAGGGGCTCAGTGCCACGATCCCACAGGTGGGTGCTGCTGCGTGGGGCTGCGGGGACCCACACGTGGCCGGGGCTGTCCTGGGGGGATGTCCTGGGGTGGTGGGTGGGGGCTGCACCAGGTTGGAGCCGGCGTTTTTAATCACAGCCACGTTCATGGGGTGTTTCCAGCGCTGTCCGCCCCAGTGGCACTGCCGATGTTCTTCGCGATAACGGCGACGCTGCAGAGGGGGACACTAAAAATTAATCAACAGCACAAAGCGTGGGGGCGATGCTGTGGTCGCAGCCTGGGGCAGCGCTGCCGGCACTGACGCTGCCCGTTTGCACTTTTATTTTGCAGGGCTTCCCGAGGAGCGCTGGGCTCGCGTCCCCCGGCCATGCCGTCCCCTGCTAACGCAGGGCCAGCCCCCGGCCCCCCGGATGGTGGCTGGGGCTGGGTGGTGGTTTTTGGTGCTTTCATTTCTATCGGCTTTGCCTACGCCTTCCCCAAAGGCATAGCCATCTTCTTCAAAGAGATCCAGGGTTTCTTTGACACGTCCTATAGCGAGATCGCGTGGGTCTCCTCCATCATGCTGGCCACCACGTATGGCGCAGGTGAGTAAGCCTGCCCCGGCTGCCAGGGTGGGTTTGCTGCACAGCAGAAATAAGTCAGAAATCTCCTTTCCGGGGCAGCGTACAGGGAAGGCGACGGTGTCCTTCTGAGCTGCTTTATCAGCAGGTTTGTCTTCTGATCCTGTTTCCAAATTCGTTCAGGGAAACATGTCCAGATGCAGAGCGCAGATGAACTAAGGGGTGTTTTTTGGAAGTAAACTGGTGCCAGCTGGGATTTTCAAACCAGCCTGGTGCTTACCAAAAGTTTCATTTTCCGTGCCTTTTGGGCATGTGGGGGACTCCCAATGCCTTCAGATATGTGATCTGTGACCAGCTCGCTGCTGACACCCCCGAAATTTCCAGCTGGGTTTGCAGCACCTTTGTTGTCTTTCAAAATAGGATCCACTTCAGTGCAATGGGCATGGAACCACGTGCAAGCCTCTATAAAGGCACACAGCATCCTCAGCAGCAGAGGCTGAGCTGTGCAGCGTGCACAAGCACTGCGCCTTGTCCCCAGCCCTGGGCTGCTTCTGGGGCTTCTGCTTCTTGGGCATCATCTCAGCAGCCTCCTGGCTGCTCTCCTGCCTTCAGAACTGCCAGCAGAGCATGGTTGTGGGCTGCCTGCTGTCCAGAAGTCAGATAACCTCTTAAAATTTCCATGGGCATCAGTGAAACAGCCTGGAGAGCAGGCTGGTGTCAAACAGCTGGGTCTGGGGCGCAGCCAAGGGTGAGCATGGAGTAGAGCATTAGCTGAAGCAGCTGCTGGTTTGTTGTGGCAGGCTGTAATTACAGCAATGAAATCACCAGGGTCAATCATTCTTATCACTTGTAAAGCAGTGCATATAACTTTGTTCTTTTTTAAAATCATTTTGATAGCACAGTAATGACTCAATGAAAAGCACAGTCTGCCTTTGATTAAATCTGCAAGTGCAGGTAGACAGGAACCGTGCTCTGTAATTGCAGGAAACTTCATCAATATTTGTCCTGGCTCTTAAATAAATTCTGAAAATATTCTTTGTTTCTAAAAAGAGATTTTTGATTTCCTTAGTAATGCACTGTAGTTTTCTCTAGAGAGAGTCGGTAATGAAAGTAATGATGCTTTGTACTGTAAAGGTTTGCAAAGTGGAAGAGATTCTTGAATCAGACCCTATTGTGATCCACTCAGTGCGAAGACATGGTCCCAATGACAGTAGCTGGGCTGAGTTCCCATCCAAGAACCCACAACTGCAGCAGCAGTTCAGAAAGGCAAATCCCCTGCCAGAGTCAGTGCTGCTCTCCCAGGACACCTCAACAGGATGCTGAGCCCAAGCTGAGGCTCTGGCATACATTGCCATTGGAGCTTGTTATTAAATGCAGAGAAAACCGTTTTTGCTTCAGCCCTGACAATATAAATAAGCAGCCAGCAGTGAAAAGCAAGCAGTCAGGCTCCGTATGGGCTGAGCGGGAGCTGATGGCAAGTGGATTACTGGGGAATGGGGGACAGAGAGGAACACTGCTGTGGGAGGCAGGCAAAAAGAGTGCCACTCATTTAGGTATTACTTAAGCCCTGCTTTATAGAGCTGGGGTACATTTCAGCCCGATTAGCTGGTTTCAGTTTGGGTTTGCTGTGATGTGGAACGCTTCGGAGGCAGTCAGGGAGGGGAAAAAGGAGCAGCAGCCAGCCCATGCCTGTGGTGTGTTCAGTGGCCTACAGCGGAGGGCCTGGGAAGCTGCATGGTTTAGAAGTCAAAGAGAGATGACTAATTTCTGGTACAAAAAGGATGTGAATGTGTGGAGGCTGCTGTAAATTTTGTGGCTGGTACTGAAATTGCACAAAGTCTGGGGTAGGTGTTACCTGGGGCTCAAGGCACCATGGTGACGACCTCGGGATTTCAACCTGCTTGCAGTGGCCGCCTCTTGGTGTGGTCACCATCACCCAGAGTGATGCCATGGGAAGCCCTGCTCTGCTGCAGGGCGGGGGGAGCTCCTGATCGAGCATCCCCCAAATAATATCCTCTCTGCAGACCACCATGTGCCAGAGCAGTCTGCCAGCTCTGCTGGCACCGCCAGCTCGCTCGGCTCCTCTGCCCCATGCCACCGGTGCCTTGGCAGCGTGCCTTTGGAGGGTCTGATGCCCTGGCTGATAACAGCTTTGTTTGCAAACATCCTCAGGAAGCAGTCCCTCACTTCCTTGGCATGCTTTTTGGTGTGGGGACTTGTTTTTAGGCTGTGCTGCTTACTGTAAACAGAGCTTATGCTGGCATTTAATAAATAGTGCAAACGGAGCTCGTTTTTGGAAAACGCTCGTGTGAACTCACCCAGATCCACAGAGGAGCAGCTCGGCTGACTGTGACAGCACAGACACAGATTCGCAGTGACCACCTGGGGCTGCGGCTTGCAGCACCAGAGCAACACGAATTTTTCAGACTAAGACTGAAAACTGGGAGCCGAGACCATTTCTGCCCTCCACTTGTGGTTCTGTTCCCCTAGGAAGCTGTTTTACCCCAGCTGCAGCTCCGGCAATATATATTGCAGAAGTTTTAATGTGTCTTATCCCCCAGTTTCTTAATCCGAATGAGGTTGCAGAAAGCAATCCTGGCCCTCTAACACAGGCAGTAAAACAGATTAGTGTGCAGTAAAGCGGACAGCCTGGACTTTATGGCAGGGCACTTGTGCCTCTCCCCAGCGCTCACGCTCAGCCGCGGCACATTTCTGGCTGCAGAGAGCAAACCTCTGGGTGAGGTGCACAAGGGAACATTGCTGTTCTTTGCCCATGTCCCCCAGGGTGAAACTCGGTCAGTCTGATAAAGGATTTCTGTTTTGCAATGTCTCCACTCTTTTCTTGCACGGGGTGAAGGCTCGCCCCATGTGGAAGGATGGTGGAGCGGAGCCAGTGCCTGGTACAGAGGGGAGGCTCACCGGGCCAGGCAGAGCTGCCCCCTTCTATCTTTGGGGTGACACATTTCAGCCCAGGCCACCGGTGGGTCCCTGGAGATAACCACTGCTCTGGAAAACAGCGGGCAGAGGAGCCCCCAGGAAAGGAAAGATAAAACTAATTTGGTGGTGGTTTGGTCACCCTGTCCAGCACTGGGGGAAGCAGCCAAATATGTTAAAAATAAGGAACTCGACGCTACTAATGTAACAGCAGCGATGTTCTTGTAGCTCTTACGGGCTCCTTGAATGTGCTGAGGAGGTAAGGATAGGGGGCAGGAGAAATGCCTTTTGTTATAGCCAGCTGGTAGAGCACGGAGGCTGCTTTCTGGCACATGGGCCAGAACAGAGAGAATAATTTAATATCTGGGACAATATTTGCATTTTCAATTATTTATTTACTTATTTTTTAATGATAACTCTGTGGCCAAAATGATCTTTTTGCCATTGTAATGGAAGAACAGAAGTCAGCTGAGTGAAATGTGGAGACCAGATCCTGACACAGTCATTTCAGCTGGTTAGCCTGAGTAGCTGGGGCTAGCATGGGAGACATCTGACATTTTATTCTCATTTTGAAGAATCTTATTTATTTATTTGTTTTTGCTATTGCTGTGCAACTGAGCCTTGTGTCTGTATTTGTACAGAGTTTGTAGATGTAAACCTGAGCTACTTGTTTTGTCCCTTAATATACAAAAACAAAACCAAAAACGCGCATGAGGACTGTACCTTGGTTTTGTTCTGCATGGAGTGCTGTGGAGTCTTTGTCTTGGTCGTGCCATATGCTGCTGTGATGCCCTCCTGGTCTCCATGTTGCTGTTCTTATGTATCCAAATTTCTACTGAAATTAGGGAATTGCCTTCTGCCTATTTTACAAAGAGACAGAGAGCCACCTTTAGCAAATACAACAAAAACAAGAGCATTTCTTAAGTAAAAACCTTATCCCAAAGCCAGCTGGTGTTTATTACTTTTGTTATTTATTATTTATTGTTTTGAAACTGGATGAAATGTCTGAAGTTTTAATTCTGGAGATGCCCAATAACTGGGTCTTTTCTCCAAAGAAACTTTCTCCCAGAGCTTGTAACTGCTTAATAGAGCATCAGCTAAAGCAGCAAGGAAAAGATTGGGAAGTTGAAAGTCGACTGCTGACCTTGAACATTTAATCCAAAATTTTATAGCCGTATTTTATTACGTTGCTGGCATGATAAATTGCAGTGACAGGTTTAGAAAGGACCTTACAACATGCAGTGGCGTAAAGCTATATTAATAATGAGTTTGATTCTGCAGTTCTTAACTTAATCAAAACTGTGTATGCTCTCTTCTGGTCTGGACCGAACCCCACTGAAACCCGCTCTGCCTCCAGAAGACCTCACCCAGTGCTCTCCACCCATCCCAAGTGCTTACAAATAGCCCTGAAGCTAACCACAGCACCAACAGGGGAAACTGAGGCAAGGAAAGGAGGAGTTTTTCCAAGGACAAGCAGCAAATGATGACAGAGCTGGGGCCAGCTGTGGGATGTGCAAGCTCTCTGTGAGCCGGTTTTGGTGCAGACAGGGTCCTGATGGGCAGGAGGTGCCCTGACTGGTGGAGCCAGGTGGTTTTCTGTGTGTCCTGCGCAAAGCTCGGTGCCATTGACAGCACTGACAGCAAAGTATCATGCATCGGCACTCCCTAGTTATGTGCTTACAACATTGATTCCACAAAAAAATTCAAATAGGGCTTTCACTAGGATTTGCCTAGACACGCACATGTCTGCCTGGGTTTCTGTGTAGGCTGGAAGAAGGACTCCACGATGGCTACCTGGCATCCTGCTGCAGCATTACATGCGGTGGACAGGCTTGGGGACCAAGCCCAGGTGCTTCTGGCAGAAGCACAGCTCAGCAGCGTGGTGCTGGATGCCTCCTTTGCTTATTGTGGCCACCTCTTGGAGTCCCACCAAGTCAGTGCCTCCCCATGTCATTGAAACAAGGCATCTTCCCACACCGAGGCACTCCCTGGTGTAGCAGCACCATTATCGGCATGGGTTTTGTTAGGGAAACCGGGTGAAGAATGATTTGATTTCTGTAATGGATGGCACTGCGGGTTCATATACTTCTCCTGGCTCTCAGAGAGCACTCAAGCCCTGCAAGGTCACCACATATGTGCTTATATTTTTTATTTTTTTAAATAGCCCTGTTCTAGTTAAGAACGATAATAGCTATAGGTTCGGGTGAAATATTTCTGTGTTCGTGGACTTGGTCACAAAGCTTTATCATTTTGCCCTTCATTGGAGCTAGCAAGGTCACCAGGCAGGAGTAATAGAGCTGTGATGGACTTAATAAAAACAGAGATTAATAAGAACGAGGAAGAAGAAAGCAAAGGATTTTGGATGGGGAGTTGTTAATGCTTCACATGCAGGTATAAAGCCCAGGAGCAAGTTGAAATCCCCTCCAAAAAGTAAAATATACACACGCAAAGGATTCTTGCCCCAGGAAGGACAGTGTGTGTGTGTGTGCTGCTGCAGGAAGGGGTGCGAGGACGTTCATGCCAAGCTGTCCTGCAGCACTGCAGTTATTCTGCCCCTGGGTGGCTCTCCAGCATAAATCCTCTCTTGGTCAAATCGTGTGGGGTTTCTAGGAGGTGGACAAAGCCCTTGGAGGACATGTCCAGATAGGGGCTGTTTGCCTGTACAGCAGGGTGTAGAGGATGTTACCCAAGGGCTGCTGATCTCAAGGAATAAGTGTTTCGGCTGTGGAGGGAACAGATCTGTAGCTGGGCTTCAAGATGGAAGGGGTGAAAGACTGTGGTCCTGCCAAAGCAAAAGCTAAAAAAGTTATGGAAAAAAAAAATATTAAAAAGCGTGAAGTTGGGACCTGCTGCAGGTGAGCAGCTGTGGGCTGCTGAGATCCCAGCCAGCAGCCTGGGGAAGGCGCTGAGCGCAAGCAGCCGTGTGCTCGGCACCTGCCACGCTGTCCCCTTGCAGGAGAGTTATTTAATTGCCTAAATAAGAAGTGACACGAGGGACCTTGGCTCCTGCCCTGGTTTTGGAGCTTTTGGCCTGTGGCACCTCTGTACGCTCCAGTTGTGCAGTCTGGAAATTGAAATGCTGAGGCACTGATCAGATAAGATTGCTGGATAAGGACGAGGATGCTTTGTCTCTCTGAGGCCTGGGTCTTGCCTGCTTTGTTTTCCTATTATTTTTTTCTTAACATCAGGATGCTTCTGTAGCAAATGCACGTACGTGTGATGGGAGGTCATGCTCCCTGACTTTCCAAGGCCATGTCTGGAAGGGGAGGCTGCTGCAGCTTAGTTTGTGCCCCGGGTTGTTATCTCCACAGGTTTTTCAGCTGGCTGTGTTGCCCATGCCTGGGAGACCCAGCACCGTGGAGCAGGGACGGGCCAGCCTGATGACCGAGGGGCACGTGTCCAGGCAGGCGTCCCCATGCCTGGCTCTTGCATCTCACAGGGGTTATGCTACAACAGCCCTGCTCCGCAGCATGTGCCCCAGCTCTACAAGCAATGCCATCACCCCCTTTAATGTAAAGAGCCTTTTCCTCACCCACAAGGGGGCAAGAGGCGGCTTCTAGTGACTTGTTAGCTATGGGAGCTGCTATGGCGTATGTTGGACTTCACTCAAAACTGCCAACTTTCGATGCAAAGCAATAGTAACACAAGGCAGCAGGACATTTTAGGGGCAGATGGGTGTTTGGAAGCTGCCCTTTGGAGACTGGCTGAGGGCTATGTGACACCAGGACTGTCACCTGGGGTGCTTGCTTGCTGCTGCTTGCCCTCCAGCCCCAGTGCGTGTGGTTGTCCTGCCTGCAGCTGCACTGCCTGGGGAAGTGAGGGGGTGCTCCTCCACCACTGCCAGTCCAAAACAAACCATCTTAACCCAAAAACTGAGACTAATAATGGCCTATGTTATTACCAGGTGCCAGCAAGTCTTCTCCAGAAGTCTGGAGCAGACCCTGGTAACAGACACAAGCCCTCCAGGTGTCCTGGACCTCAGACTTCTCTAGCAAGGCACAAGACCCGAAAACCTGCAAGTTTTTACCTTTCCCATCCCTTCCCCCCTGCTTTGCGACAGTGCCCTGTGCTTTTTTCGGGCCGTGCATCATTAACGGGTGCTGATTGCTAATGCTGACCCCCAGGCCTGGACGCTGGTGTGTGCTGGCAGCACGTTAATAACGCCAGGCACTTCTTTCATTGCCTGCGTAACGAGGAGGCTGCTCCGCCACGAGGGGTGGTGCCCTGCTGGGTGAATTATGAGGCCAACGGCACTGTTGTTATTCCTCCGAGGGAATGAGATTATTACTGAGGAAATCACAGGCCTGCTCCTCTTGTTGCTTTACTACCAGCCTAATAACAGACTTTGCTTTATTAGGATAAATGATTTTCCCCTTTTCCTCCCAGCTCCTCCTCACGTCCCCAGCAACTCCACATAGTCAGCTCCAGTCCTGTCTGGCCAAGTTCTGGAGCTTTATCTGTGTTTTCACAGCAGTTTGGAGACTAAGAACTATCAGGGCAGTTTTTCTGGTGTCTGCACATCGACAGCTCTTGTCCCCACAGGAACCTGGGAGAAGCTGAGCTGTGCCTGCAGCCCAGCACTGGGGACGCTGGCGATCCCAAACCCACCACCGCTGGGGCTCAACACCATTGGCTGCTTTAAAGCTTTGCTGTTTTGTCATCTGCACGGCCATCGACTGCTCTGAGAAGCAGAAGCACGGTGTTTGCAGTGGCTCTGTGCCACTTTACACGGTCAGAAGGTCAGCCTTGTGAAATCTGCAATAAGCCCACGTTGCACAGAGGCCTCTGGGGTGCGGGGCTGCCTGAGCCCTGCCCAAAAATATTTCACCAGAAATTCAGCCAGGCCAGGTTCTGCCCAACAGGGGGAAATTCATTTCTGTTAGTATTAGGTTAAGTTAAAAAAAAAAATCACAAGCCAGACAAATAAGGGATATAGATGTGGTCAGAGGTATGGGAGAGAAGAACGCTTTAAATAGAGCCCTTGTTAAAAATACATTGGTGTTTTGCACCAACACTGGAAGTTTTGCAGCTCATAAAAAATTCATAAGGCTTCCTGAGAAAAACAGAAAAGCAATTCAGGTGTCTATCTTTTGAGCACTGTCATACTTGCAGGAGTTTAAGCCAGTCTGGATTGATATTTCTTGTTAAATGCCATGTCTGTGTTTCCATCCTGCCCGGATCATAGTTCAGTGGCTCAAAAAGAATAAATGACAAGATGGTCTGGCTTCGGGGGGGAGTGGACGGGAGAGCCCAGGGTGTTTTGCATTTTCTTTATGGTCTTACAATCTCCTCTTCAGGGTCCTTTTCACTTCTGCAGACATGAAACTCAAGGTGAAAAGTAATTGGACAAGCTAACAAATGAGCCGGGGCTTGCTTGCTTTCCCACCGGCAAGTTGCTGTGTTCTGCTTGCCACCAGGATCAGCTGCTTTGACATGGCCTTCCGTGTAGCAGCTAACAACTAATGGAAAGCTGCCACAGGTGTGAGAAAAGAGAGGCTTTATACAGGACAGGCACTAAACCAGTATGATTTATGTGGGCTGAGGATAGGGCTTTCAATTACAGCAGTCTTCCAGGAGTGCCGTGAGCCCAGCAGCATCTTTAGGGAATATTTGGTGCGAACTGTTGCTCTGCAGGCTGCACAGTTTTATGACAGGCAGCACACCCGTTTTCTGCTCCACAAGTGTCTGGGGTGCAAAATAAGGTGTTTCTGACCTGGCTTTCCTTCTTCTTCCCCAGCGGATGATGGTAGCTCCCCTGAATAGCATGTGTGTCCCCCAGCAGTGCAAGGAGCAGAGCTGCAGGCTCAGCTCTGAGCAAAGCCAGCAGCAGGAGCAGGCTCAGCTTCCTCCTGTGCCTGTCCCTGTCTGGTGCCATCCCCTTGCCATGGCTGTTAAGTGATCTCTGAGGCTGGAAGGTCATCAGCGAGCCACTTGCTGGGATGCAGAAGGGGCTGCCTTGTTTCCTAAGGCTGGCTGGGTGGGAAATGCTGTCCCTTCCCACAGCTGGCAACCCCACATCAGCAGCCTTGTCCCTGTAATGCAGCAAGGTGCAAGGGAACGATTGAATTTTAGTTCTAGTTTCCCTATTAGAAGTGGCTGTGGGATTTCTGCTGCGTGGGAATGTTGTGGGGATGATGCTGGCTCAGTGACACTGCTGGTCCCCAAGAGGCCACGCACCAGGGACACGCTGCACAGCTGATTTGGCTTTTGCTCCTCACCGTGACTTTTGAGGAACTCTGAAAGCGTTCACCAAAACCTCTGCAAGGTCAGGCCAGGTGAATGGCAGCTTCCTGTACACTTGGCCAGCTACATCTCCTGCCCTGTCCTTGCCTGGCTCTGTTAATTAAGAGACAAAATTCACCCTGCCTCCTGCTCCTGCTGCCGTCAGCTTGCAGGCAGGCGGGGTGATTTCGTCTGGATTTGAGGCCAGGGAGCCTGTGGTTCCTGCGTGTTGGACCAGGCAGGTGCGAACAAATCAAGGTGCCTTGGGATCTAAGCTGCACGCGCTGTTGCTGTAATTGTTTTCGGTGTGGTAATGCACTGCATCTTTATTCTTCTCATGCATGCTGCATAACCAGTAAATGACAGGTCCTGCTTTTTCAATTCCTCTGTGTTTCCAGGGGCTGTCACACTTTTAATTTTTGCAATAGCTGCAAGCAAAGCAGTAATCATGTTTCCTATTTCCCACGACTGTGGTGCTGGCTTTGTTGTTCTTAATTCCTCTCCTTGACTCGAGCTATTTCATGTTCTCTACAGCTTCCCAGAACACTGCTGTTTAATCTGGTGTTGGACGGCTGATGGGCTCCCCGCGGGACAAGTGCTGTGGGTGGCATGTGGCACGGCAGGGCAGGAGAGGTGCCTGGGATCTGTCGGGGGTGACACTGATCATTGAAGACATCAGGGCAGGGGGGAGGCGTACGTTTTTGTGATTAGTGCCCAAATTGGCAGGGTTTGCGTGCCGCAGTGTGCACAGCTATGTGACATGTCGCGTGCTCCACTTTCTGCTGAGAGATGGGACAGCTTCTGAAAGGCTGCTCTTAAAGCCCATGGACAATCACCTCTACGTTTCTGTCGGTCCAAATGACTTAAGTGGAAGTAACTGGGGGGATGTGATTTGCTTCGGTGCCTTTCAGAGGTCTTCTCAGGACTGTTACAAAAGCTTTGCCCTGGGAGCTGCAGCACGGGGAGGTTTGGGTTCCCATCTGGTGCTTTCCCTGCAGGTTGAGTGCTCGTTGTGGCCTTCACTGTGGGTGCTCCACTGTATGGAAAGGTCGGTGCAGATGCTGTGCTCCCGGCCTCCTCCTCTAACTGGCTGCACTCGGTATCTTCAAGGTCTCCAACCCTCAGCCCTGTGGAGGTGAGGGTGGTCAGGGAACACAAATGCTGTCACAGACGTGTGCTGTGATCCCAAATGCTGTGCTGCTTTAGCAAACCAAGGTCGTGGTGCCTTGAAGTTAGAAGGTTTTGGGGTGTGAAGGAGAAAGGTTTATGTTGCTTCTGAAGTGATTCTCCATTCCCTGTGGGCACGGCCCAGTCCAAGCTGCTGGCACTTCTGAGACCACAGCTCCCCACCCAGACAGACAAACAGACGGGACTGATTAACCCCCTGTAAAACTGATAACACACCCGACAGCGGGTGAAGGCTGCTTGTGGAAGGTCACGCAGACCTGCTGCAAAGCGTTGCTGAGAGATCCCATTGACTGTTTGCTGCTTTCCTGCTTTTCCATTGCTTTCCTGCTGTGGCTGGGAAAGACAAGTCCAGGGAGCAATTGCAGACTCATGGCTTAATGAGTGATCTCTGGAAAGCCGAGATGTCGTTGAGGACACTGCATATCCATTGAGGCTGCCACAGGGGTACAGCCTCGTGCTCTCATTTGCAAAGGCATTGGTTGAGATACGGGTGTTTGCTTTCACCTCCAGCCCCTCCTCTGGCCCCATAGCCAGGAAGCAGAGCACAGTGTGTCCCAACTCTAGCACCTTCCTGTTCATCATCTGCTGTCATGCTCCAAACCCATCATTACGGATGGGTGTAGCCAATATGACAGCTTGTGGAGTGAGAGGGACGTGGATCTGTATGTCTTTTCTTGAGGTGGATGCTGCATGAGTAGGATATGTGGGAGCATTCTGCTTTGGTTGTCACAGCTGGCACTTCTTTCTCCAGGAGCTGCCCCCAGTCCGAGCAGGAGACAGGCTTTATCAGGAGTCTTACAGGCTTTGAGTGCTCTGCTCCATGGCACACCATCCCATAGTTTTAGGGCTATCCTGAAAGCCCCCTTCCAGCAGGAGAAGATAATTGAAACCACTTTTTCATAGCTGAGTAATTAGATTGATTCTGGAGCAATGCGGGCATGTGGAAAATTGAAAAACGAGTTGTGTGCCCTCAGGCTGCAGACAAATGTGGTGGTGCCTTTCCTGAGGAACGCCGGCTGCCTCTCTTGGATAACAGGGCACGCTGAGACCATCCCCAGCATGCTCCAAGTCCAGGTCCTGTCCAGGGGAAGCTCAGGGAGAAGGAAGTCCCTCTCCTGCTGTGCTGATCTGACATCTAAATCTCCCCAGAACTCATTGAATTCTGTAGCACTCCATGCAGTGGAAGGACGCATGAGTGGGAATCCAGTTACAGGATTAGGAGAAAAGCTCTCGGCATAGTTGCATACTCACAGAAATTTTAATCGAATAGTGTGTTCGGTGGGACCAGCTCACATATCCCAGTTTCAGGGATGCTGTTAAGACTGTGCTTGTGGGCTTTTCATTTCTGAGTGTTTTGACCTTAGACACCTAGTGGAAAGTATTTTGTGTGTTACAGAAGTAGTGCTGGGCTTTGTTCCCCAGATTAAAACAGTCATATCTGCTGTATTGTGTTCTTGCACAACCTAACAGCTGAAATCTTGTTTGGATGCTGCCAGCCACACTGACGGAATGTTGTTTTTTGGGTCCTGCTCTGGCATTATTTCAGGCTGAGTTTCTTTAATCAATGCTAAATATCCTTCCGACTGGCTCTGTGGTGAGGCAGATCCCACAGCCAGACTACTCAGAGGATCTGTTAAGCCTCAAGTAACAGTGTCCAGTAACCTGTGTGTGGAGAGTGTGGGCTATTCATAATGGCAGGAATGAGGGCAAACAGGCACACTAGGCTCCGAAACTCCACTGCTGAATAGGGAATAGCAGCAGAAATAGTCTGGTACGGAAAGACACTAAATGCTGCCTGTATCCCCATCTCATTTTTGGTTCAGGGGTTTTGGGTTAATACAGAACCTTTTCTTATATCTCATAGCTTGACTTCCAGACCAGTCTTTCCTGCTCAGTTTGCTTCCTCTGCTAACATCTAACTTCTCAACCTGATCTAACTGTAAAATTGTCTCTGCTCTGAGCAGGAGGTGGGATCTGGAACTACCAAGGTGCTTCCAGCATCCGTTACTCCGTGATTCTGATTTTTACTGGTCCTCCAGCTAACTGGGACCAATATACACAAAAACTACTTTCTTTCCTCTCCTGACCAAAGCTGCTGTCTTGTTTCACTTCCTTAGATTTAAATGCTTCCTTTCTGTATCCATAGCCATTGTTAAGCTATTTCCCCATTTCCCTCTTTCATAATTTTGTGCTTTCCTGAACCACCTCTTTACATAAATGCAAGACCAAACCGGTTCTTTTGAACCAGTTCATCCATCATCCCAAACTGTTTCTACCCACATAGGCTGCTATTAAGAATTAATTAACAGTTGTTCTGCTCAAGTTTCAGTCTTGGTCAGCAGTATCGGAATTGCATTAAGTAGAGGCATTAAAAATGCAACAGTATTCACGATATCAGCCTCAGAATATGAACCAGTGCTTTGTATGTATATGGTTTAGCATCCTAATAAACCATGAAGCTCCTGCATTGGGATCACAGGTTCACCTGATCTGCTGTTGCTGTTTGCCTTCTCTGATGAAACATTAAAGTCCGGGGGGCAGGGACTGTCACCAGTTACACAGCCACCGTGTGGCACAGGACGTGCTGCCATCCCCACACAGCACAGATCATCTTTCTGTCTTTTTTTTCCATTTTCTTCCTGAAGTCTCTCTAGAAGCTGTCAGCAGTACCTCAAGGGTACTAATATTGCTGTGTTTTCCCTACCTTCTGTCACTCATGCCCTTCTGCGAGATGATACCCACCTCAAGGACCCTTTCTAACGCTTTTCCCAGGTCCCATCAGCAGTATTTTAGTAAACCGCTATGGCAGCCGACCTGTGGTGATATTTGGAGGCCTGCTGTGTGGCATTGGGATGGTCTCAGCTGCCTTCTGCACCAGCATCCTGCAGCTCTACATCTGCGTGGGCTTCATTACAGGTAAGAGGAAAGCATCTCCTTTGGACTCGCACCTGAAATTCACTTCTGATGGCTTGGGCATCCTCAGCCAAAGGCAGTGGGAACCTGGTGGGATCAAAAGCTGTCAGGACAGGGGCTCTAACTGGTTAACTGCTCCAGCTGAGCTTTAGCAAAGAGCCTGTTCCCTGCTAGGCTCCGTGTCCCTGGCTGAACATCGCGTGCAGGGGCTGAACAGGGGACGTGCTCCTTGCAGATGAGTGCTGTCAGCCAGAGGCGATGGTGAGGATGGCCAGCCCTGCCCTCGGCTCCTGCTGAAGCAAATGCAGGCTGACCGCTCTGCTGTGGGCAGGGCAAGCCCTCTGAGGTGCCAGTGTGACTGTGAAGAAGACACCTGTGTTCCTATGTAACGTGTTACCTTCCCTCTGTGAGATGTATGAAATGAAATTTCAGGGGGTTGCTTTGGTTTACTTGCCATTTGCCTGCTTGTGAGGTAAGGAGGTCCTTTAATTGAAAATAATAACCACTTAGAGTCAGTTGAAAATATGCAATATTCTCCCTATAGAGAAAAAAATATATATATTTCCTTATTGAAATTATCATTTGAATTTTCTGTAGTGAAAAATGAAACTCCATATTGGAAACTCTATCAGGAGAAGGCATGGGCTCAGTCCAGCATCTTTAAAGTCTGCAGGTGCTGGGTTATTGCTTTTAGAGGTAGATAGATTGGAGTTCTCCATCTGTGTGAGTATAAATGCTTAATTGCAAGCATTTTTCTTTGATTATTTTGGCTAAGGTACAGACAATGTTTCTTCCACTGCAGCTCGGACATCTGCCTGAAAGCATGACACAATGAGTTCAAAATTGGCTTCTGAGGTTGCAAGGTGTATGTTTTAATGAATGTTCCCTGTCTCAGTGCAGCTACATTAGGTATTGCTACTTTCTGAGGAAGAAAAGTGTGAACCTAACATTTAAAATCAATAATACCAGCCACTATCAAGGTAAATTGGGACAGAAAGTTTGTCTCCTTGCTCTCCTACACCAATATTGCTTTATCAAATCTGCACAGTAGTGAATAAATCCCCAAGTAGGATTCCCTCTCTTAAACCTTGCTCTTTCAAAGGAGAGCCACTGTAGCTAGATAAAACTGTGTTGCATCCGAATGCATAAATTTTGCAGATTCCTTGAAAGAGATTCCAGACACGAAGCGATGAGAAATAAAAATAACCAATGGTAACCAATTCAAAATTTATCGATGCATGGGCTTGCATCATTCTCTGCTAAATAAACATCTAGCAGGTTGGCTCATGCTGGATTAGTACACAGAAACCATAAATCCTTTGCTATAAACATACTTTTTTTTTTTTCTTTTTTTTCTTTTTTTGTGAGCAGAAGGGCTCAGGCAAGGAACAATGCTGAGGGAAGGCACTGGCTTCTGTTTTCTAAAGTACTGTTGTCTAAAAAAGTTCCTGGAGGGAATTTTGCACCCAAACCCGATAGGATTTGTGAAGATCCTGCTCTTTTTGGCCTCTGACTCTTTTTGCAAACCTGGCCCATCTGCCAACTCCAGAGAGTCACTAATACGCATTGTGTATGGTGCACACATAACCCTCATGGCAGCAACAGTACAGGGACAAAGTTGTCCTCGTGTCCCCTCATCTTTAATGCTGCAACGTTTTCTCAGAGCAAGGCACATTTCTTGTTGGAGAAGCCTTCCCCTCCTGCATGCTGCACGAGAGTGGCTGTATGGATGAGGTCTGAGCTAATAACCCATCATTTCCAGGCATGGTGTGTGTGCTGGGGAAGGAACATTAATTTGACAGAGAGAGGGAGATGCTTGTAATCCTGCTAACATGCTTGATGCCTTTAATTATGCTTGAAGTGCTGCTGCTGGTCAGGCCTCACATGGAAGCATTCAAGGGCAATTATGAAGCTGCCTGCTTGTCATGTGGCAGAGACAGGAGTGCTGAGAGAGGAGAAAGCCTTCTGCAGGGGCTTTTTGCTGCTAAAAAGCAGCCTGTAAACATCACAAGTTTTCCAGCCTCCTTCCTAGACTGATGTCAAAGACCGTGTTCATGTAACGCCTTGGGATGGAGGTGAAAACAAGAGAATTGGTACGAGGAGGTCCCCGCCATGGTCCTGTGCCTGGGGCATATTAATAGAAACCTCTTCAGAGGAGCAGAGCAAGAAGTATCTGTTTACAGCAGAGGGATTAGACACGGCAATCTTGCTTGCTTTCTTGATTATGTCTCTTCCCATTTGTATGCAGAGCAGGGGCTGAGCTCTGCTGTCAGAGGCAGCTCTGAAGCAGCTCTGTCCTTGATGTCACCGAGCTGTGGGCTGCATGAGGCACTTCCCTGCATGTGCTGTAAAACCCAGGTTCTCTTCCTTGCTCGTCATTTGTTTCCCTGTAGCTCCTAGAAAAAAGAAATGGGGTGTGCAAGCTGTTGCCCTGGATGGATGCCAGCCTGGATACCTTAAAGGGTAGATATTCAGGCACAGAATATCTTCTTCATGTTTGAGGTAGCAGCAGCAGATTTCAAAGCTAGTTGCAAGCCAATAATGACTGGTCAGAGTTTAGTTCAATCTCCACCAATTAGGCCACAATTAAATAACATGGGATCTAGGGTGAAGGACATTGACTAATGAGACTGGAGTCTTTGCCTCAGCTCTTAGAGTTGAGCATTGAAACACCTGGTAGGGTATTCCCTTGCTAACAAAGGGAAAACAAGATCAGTAGCTACTCTTCTCACTTCTTCTCACTCTTGTAGCATGACTTATTTCCTTCTAATATGAGGGAGATGAATTTAATATAGGGAAGGATGCCCTGTTTAGCACAAGCTTGCTTCTGTTCATGCAACACCACCAATAGACCTCTCTGTTGTATCCTTGGTAAGAAAATATAGTTATTTGTGTAACAATTTCAGTCACAGAAAAGCTACTAATAGGTTCAGAAAACAGGAATAAAATTGATATAAATATTTCCAACTAAAGCCATCCAAAAGCTTGAAGTAAATTGAAATTCCAGTCAGTCAATTTGAAACTCTCCAAATTTAATTAATGGGAAGAGCATGAGGTAATATTAAATTAAATTTGTCTGACTGGCAAATTAATGTTCACATAATAAAGATTTGAGTTGATTATTGGTTAAGTAGGTAGCTGGCATCCAGTCTGATTTTCCTTCTCACGACACGGGGTAGATCCAAAAAAGGATTCTATGAAACTAATGGTTCAATTCCTGCACACAGCTACCAGCCTGGGAAATGAGGAGCTAAAGCAGACTCCTTATTTAAACTAATTCACTGTGCTGCATCTTCTTGGGTGAAAATAGTTCCCATTTCTAAGTGCTGTCAGGGTTATTCTCTAACAACACTGTGCTTTGCCTATGTAGTTCTCAGGCTGGCCCTCCTTACAGGCATGAACAGGCTGTACTTCCCAAAGGCAGGCCCTACCAAATGTATGGACTCTTCAGAACCAATAACTCGTGCTGAAAATATTTCCTATTACAACTAGTTTTAGTGCTGCCATTTTGATTTCTTTTTACTGTTTTAAACTTCCAAGTAATTAAAAAAGAAGAAAAGGAAGCTGAGACTTGGCAAAAATCATAATTGTGCAAAACCATTCAAACTTAAGCTATCCAACATCAGTCGAATTCTGCTGCATCAGTTCGATTCTACTCTATCAGCAACTAATGATAGTGTTCCTTAATTAATTTTGAGAACCCTGACCTTTCTAAATTCTCTTCTGTAAAGCAATATGCCTAATTATGTACTGCACAGTTAAACAAACTAATTATATAGACTAATGAACAAGAAAAAATCTGCGTGACCCTATTTTCAGGATCCGTGTTCTCTGGTATAATCACTTCAAGGATTACATTTCTGCTTTGTTCTAATGTGGCTCATTCTTTCCTAGATGATAGGGTGAAAAATATGTGGCATGATTTTTAAATGTCATTTTGGTGGAGTTCTGCAAATTTAACTTTTTAAGGAAATACTACAAATCAGAGAAATATTTGAAAAGATTATTATATGCTAGTGCTCTTACACAGAACCATAGAAAGCTGATGGCATCACAGCATTTGGTATCTCTTCTTTCAGATTTTACCTGTGCAAAAGAAGCTGATTAGCTGAATTAGCAGTGCGGATTTATAATACCATTTATATATCTAAATGTAATAAAAGTACATTTTAATTAAAAGAAACACTCTAGGGTCCTGTTTAATTAGCATCCTAGTAGCTGTTTTGCTGCATACTTACAGACCTCTTAGTCTTTTGCATCAGACCTGAATTGCTTAAAAAACAGACTGGGAAGGTTGATGTCACCTTTTGGCGCAGGTCTGTCTGCCTGGCAGTAGTGCTGGGTGCCCACCACCCATGGGAGGGTGTGCCAGCTGCAGTTGGGCATGGGAAGGATTTGAGGCAGAACAACCTTCCTCAGACTAGGAGCTGTCATTTTTTAAAATCCATCCTCTCCTCTGAGACAAGGCTGCTCTGTCTGACCAAAACCAGCCAGCATTCATTGAGAGTATAGTTTCAATTTGTTCCAAAGCAAACTCTTTGCAATAATGTTTGCCCCTCAAGAGGTTTACAGCACAAAATGGAGGTTTACGGAGCAGATAGTTCTGTGACCAAAGGTATCTTTCTGGGGCCTGGTTCCCCACATTCTTCAGACGGAAATTTAGTGGTACTTTGAGCCCAGAGTATCATATTGAAGAGCCACCAGTGAACCAGAAGAGCCACCAGTGAACCAATGCACCATTAATTTGCCTAAAACAATGAGCGGGAGATAAAATTGGTGTCAAATCTTTCTTTGTGTATCTCAACTATTTTTCTCTGTTCCAGGATTTGGCCTTGCTCTCAACCTCCAGCCATCAGTGATAATCATAGGGAAATACTTTTTAAAGAGAAGACCCATCGCAAACGGCCTCGCTATGGCAGGGAGCCCTGTGATGCTTTGCACCCTGGCTCCTCTCAACCAGTTCCTTTTTGACAATTTTGGCTGGAGGGGCAGCTTTTTAATTCTCGGGGCAATTTTATTAAACTGCTGTGTGGCTGGAGCTCTCTTCAGGCCCATTGGGGCACCCAAAATCCAGTCAAATGAGGAAGTGAAGGAGGTTCTGAAAGAAGAGGTCACTAAGGATGCCATGGAAATGAACAGTTCCACGAATATCCCTGTGGAGACAAAACCAGAAGAAGAAGAAGCAAAGGACTGTTGTGAAAAAATCAATAAGTACCTTGATTTTTCCCTCTTTAAGCACAGGGGTTTCTTAATTTACCTGATTGGAAATGTGCTCATGTTTCTAGGCTTTTTTGCCCCCATTGTTTTTCTGGCACCCTATGCAAAGCACATCGGCATTGATGAATATTCAGCTGCTTTCCTCCTTTCAGTCCTTGCTATCGTGGATATGGTTGCCAGGCCGGCCACTGGCATCATTGCAAACAGCAAGTGGGTCAGGCCACGGATCCAATACTTCTTCAGCTTCTCCATTGCTTTCAACGGTGCCTGTCACCTTCTGTGCCCCCTGGCTTCTGGCTACAAGGGGCTCGTCATTTACTCTGTCTTTTTTGGCTTGGCTTTTGGCATGGTTTGTGCCATGCTTTTTGAAACTCTCATGGACCTTGTGGGAGCTACCCGGTTCACCAGTGCCGTTGGCTTGGTCACCATTGCAGAGTGTTGCACAATATTGCTGGGACCACCTATAGGGGGTGAGTGTCTTTCCTTCCTCTGCTTCCTACGTGCTCAATTCTTTTTCTACAAAGGGCACACCACATCTGGAAAATGCCATATTTGTCTTTATAAAATCTGACTTGGCTGTGAATTAAATAACTTCACAGGTGACATCCTCACAGTCACAGGTACTGTCCTGTCCATGTAAAGTTCCCTCTCCTGCAGTGTGTGTTTCACCTGTATGCAAGCTAGAATAACCAGCTTGGAAACTGGTCACCCTTAAGAGTGCAGCACAACTAAAACATTTAATTAGGTTCTGTGTTCTGTATGCATTTGGATATATAAAGTTAAGTTCTACCAATTCTTTTGAGTATGACAATATCATAATAAATTTGAAGAAGGTACAGAAAGAAGGTAGTTTAATCCCATTTCCTGGATTTGAGAGTGAGAGCTAGCTGGTACTCTGTATGACACATCTTGCAGAGCCATTCAGTTCTTCATATTACCGTGTAGCTCATGCAGTGTGACAGAAGCAGCTGTATCCTCTTGCTTCTAAGAGATTCATTATTTAATTAATGACAAACAAAAGAGGATACAATTTAAAAATGACCGCTTTCTGAGTTATATAATTTTCTGTGTGGAAGATTAACTTAATGACCAGAGACTGCTAATGAGGCCAAAAGAGTGCTATGTAATAATCAGTAATATTAATTTTGTAGGGTTTTCCCCACTATTTTAATAAGCAGCAAATTTATTGGTTCTTTGGCATTTTAATAACCTACTGCAGGGTTCTGCTTTAATGAACTAAGTAAATTGTTCCCAGTGTGTTTTATGACTTTATCTTATTCTCAAAGGAAAAGAGGCGAGACTATCCTACTGTTGAATTTTCCAACACTCTACTCATTAAAACTCTCATTGAAACCTATTCAGGAGACCTCTAGGTCATCCTGATTAGCAGAAGGGGAAAAAAACATTGCAATTAGCATTTGGCTGATGTTTCACCAGTAACATGAAAAACAGTACATCGAAAATGATGTACAAAGACATGTAGGAATGATTCAGGAAGAAACAGTGACCAAAACCAGTTAAAAGTTATTTTTTTTTCTGTGATCAAGAAATCTATTTGGTGGCTATAAAGTCCCTTGTTAGTGTAATAGTGGAATAATTAATCATCAGCTTTTCAGCGTTAAGGGTCAGTCAGGAAGTAATTAAAGGTCCCTCATTTTAAGAAGGAAAACGTATTCCAAAAAGTCAGAGAGGTAATGGATGATGGGCCAGTTTCGAGGAGGACTGTCTGTACAATGAAGGCCAGGTTAGGAGTGTGTCTTACTTTAATTAGGATCTGGGATGTTAAGAATGGTCCGTGGTGCTCCAGTAAATGGGAATTAATGCTCAGGATCATAATCCCAACAAGATTTGCATTACATTTTGACATAATGGAGAACAGTGACATTTCAATTAAGCCGTCTCTCTTCAATTACTCTGTTACTCCGTAGCAGAGGCATTAACCTTTGAGAGGAACCTGTCACATTTGTCTTGGCATTGAAATTATCTGACACTGACAGCATCATCTTTGCTTTCCTGGGAACTAATGTTTTCCAGTTCCACACAGCACCCTTTCATATTCAGACCACAGGTATAAATGCAGAAAGGGCAGCCACGACCAAAAGCTGGGTCCCTTCTGATGCTAGTGAATGACCCGTGGTGGAATAAATTGGTGGGTCTCTGTCAGGAGTCTGAGACAAGACCCAGTGGCCATGTGCCATCTCACAAAGCTCTTCCCGAAAGCTGCCCCTTTTGTTGGCAGCCTTGGGACTAGCGAGTTGAACGGATGTCCTTTTGTACTTGGATCACTGAAGACAACTGAAAGACAGTCTGTGGACTCTGTGATCAGAGGACTTAGTCTGCATGTAAAAAATAGATGTGCCTGAAAAGCCTGCACTTTACAATGTAGATTCTCTGTCCTTTCCATTTTACTGTACAAATTTTAGGTAGTGTTACCTACATCGATGTTAACTAACCACAGGCTGTAAAGTGGAGCATGTGTGAAGTATTTGCAGGATCTGAGCACTTGTGGAAGAGATCAGAAGTACAGAGAATGTTTTATTTTATCCTACAGCCACGAGGGTGTCCCTTTATAGTTAGGAACTCAAAACACAGTATCCTTGCCTTCATCGTCTCTCTCTCTCTTTTTTTTTTTTTTTTAATGTATCTTTTACAGGAACACTTATCGATACCTTTGGGGACTATAAATATATGTTCATTAAATGTGGAGCTGTGATGGTCCTGGCAGGAACATTCCTGTTCATCATGAATTACTATAATTACCGCATGCTTGCCAAGGAGAAGAGAAAAGCAAAAGAAGAGGACCCTAAATCTGTAAGGACAGAAAGTGAAGGCAGAAATAACTTGAACAAAGATACTGTACAGGATGGACCTGAGCTGGAACCTCTGAGAGAGGAACAAGAAAGACTAAAGAAGGAAGTGAATGGCACAAATGAAGTTTAAATCTGTTCTCATGGGCTGAACAGGAAATTACTTCTGTGTTGCTTAAGTTGGCACTAGCTGTGAAATCACACTAGGTTTTTAATTTTTGCCCTATGCTCTGTCATGTGAATCCTCTTCTTTGTCTTAAGAGAAGACTAGAAATGAAGCTGGGATACACAGTGCAGTATCCATTCACATACCAAAGGATCTGAACCATTTTTCTTCAGATGTTTCCCATTTCCCAGAGGGGTTGTATAGAAATGTAATCATCAGTCCTACTCCAAGTACTACACTTCTATGCAGTGGAAAGACCAATAGCCATCAGGGTCAGCGCAGAGCCCTTCCACCAGTGTGAACGGGCTTTACACTGAGCATTGTGGTGGCTGGGTCTTTTCACCACGCAATCCAAATGCTTAGACTGTCTTTGACTGCAGTATCAAAATTATCCCAGGGATTTGGTGCTGCCTTCCATGGCCAGCTGTGCTGTGATTGGCACCTCTGTCTCATGAAAAAGCAGAAAAAAGTAGAATAGACCTTATGCTCATGCTAGAGCCACCTGAGCAGAACGAGGGCAGTACCTGTCTGTGCTGGCAGCAAGACAGCCTGTCCTTGTGGCTGGAGTGTGCTAAGAAGGAGCTGACTTGGGGTGGCTCCTCATGGCTTGACTATGGACTTTCTCAGGGACCTCTGCACTTAGCAAAATGCCTTGAGAGAGGTGGCATTATGCAGGAGGGCAACATAAGGCCAACATGCTGCAGGAGTCTTTCTTCCAGGTTGTTTCAATGTACAGGGCAGAAACTTAAACTGCTTAAACTTTGAGCAGCATTCATACTGTGCAAATTCTTTATTTTTTATTTTTATTTTTATTTTTTTTCTCTAGGAGGTTACACAGTCCTTATTAACCAATATCTGAGTGCCTTACATTTTTTAGCATGCTTTTTCTTCACAACACCCTGGTGAGGCAGTAAGTGTTGTTGCTGCCAATTAATTGTACAAATGAAGAAGAATGAAGAAACGAGAGGCGTGGAGAAACTACGGTCATCACTGCATCCGTGAATAAAGCTTAGACACTCTACAGCTGCAATGGGATCCACTGCCCTGAGCTGGGAGCCTCAGCCACCTATGAGAGGAAAGATATTGTCAGCTGAGGAGGAGAGCTGAAAGCCTGCCAGCTGAGCACAGGCATCCCACTGCTAGAAAATAGCACGCACCACGGAGAGGTGTGCATTAAACCACAGCCCTCTCTGCAGTGCAGCCTGCCTACTTGGTGTGTTGTACTACTCAGGCTTAGTGATTTAAAACAGTCTTAGTGCCGCAACCTTGTGCGACTCTTTTTCCTAGTTTTGTTGCATCCATCCTGGGTGGAATCCAAACACAGCTGTCTCCTCCTCGTTTGGGCCCAGCAAGTCACCACCCAGTGCTGGTGCTGCTGTGCCTGGCGGCCTCGTGCCATCCTGCTGCGTGAAATGAAGTTTCCTCGGGTCAACAACACAGAGCTGGAGCAGTTGTGCTAGATGTTGATCAGGGAAGATCTGGGCTCAGCCAGCACGCACCAATGTATTTTATAATAAGCAGCCATTGCCCGAGAGCCATGGGTGCTGAGCATGGCATCATGTAGACGAATAATCCGCCTTTTGTGGATTTAGCTCCAAATGACAAGGTAAAAACAAGGATTTTTGAGGCAACTGACCCAAATCTGTCAAAACTGTCCATAGGCCACTTATCCCCTTTCTTTTCTTCAGTGGCACCCATATGTGATTAGATGATAGTGTCTTTTTTTTTTTTTTTTCATGTCTTTGTCACCTAAGAACTGTATTTAATTAAAATTTACATACATGCTATGAACAATGACTTGTAAAAATCCTTCCACGCATACACTATACTCTAAAAGGTAAATCACTTATGTCTTTTTGTACAAAACTTTTCTAGTGAAGTCTTTTTTTTTTTTTCCCCTAGAGGATAATGGTCTCTAGCTATTGACATCAGTAACCTTATGTTGTATCTTGTATTTTTCTAAAAAAAAAAAAAACAACAACCGAAATCTTCACAATATATTTAGCATTATGTTGCTGTGTTTTTAATATTCCTTATTTCTGTCAAATATATCTATAATTGCTAAGTAAGAAAGGCGTTGATAAGAGGTCCTGAACATTTTCTAATGCACTTTCTGGAATCTTTAGTACACTTAATAAAACTCTTCTAAAAAATGAAGTGAATTGACATTTGTGCACTGTGATCTGTAGGGTAATGCTGCCTTTTGATTTGGTAAGGAACTTAACCTTATAGGGTTTCTGGCTCCACATACATGGTAATAGGACTCTTGATCATAGCCCCTTATTCCAGGGCTACCACCAGGAACCCACTCAAGCCTTTTGCCATAGAAACAGGTACTACCTTTAAGACTACAGTACTATTTCTATCACATAGGAAGCCAGACTATTTTAATACAATTTTGGACATTAAGGCTGTTTTTCAGGGTGGGTGGCCTGCCTTTTCCCTGTCACCCTGCCTTCTGTCCCCACTGTGGGGTCAAACTTCAGATCACATCTCCCTGATTGGTGCAACGATGCCAAATAACTGTGTACTTTTAAGCATATGAGTAGCTCCAGAAATGCTTTGCTGAATCAAATCCCATGAATTCAATACCTTGCAGGCTCAAGCTATAATCCAGGCTTGGAAAAATCTCAAACTTTGCTAAGAACATTTTCAGTTATTAAAAATGACTGTTGTAATATAAAGTATCCATTAGAGAAAGATCTTGTGAAGGAGTAGACGCTGCCTTTGCATCTAATTTAGTGATTTGAGTTGTAAATTGGACACAACATTGTGTACCTACATGCATGGTTAAGACTGGAAAGCATCTGTGTAGGCAAGTCAAGAGGTGTGAGTGTTGTACCATGAACATATGTACTGGGCACTTGGGGCACAGTGGAGATATCAGCCGTGCAAGGCTGGTTGCTAACACTTTCATTGGAGTGCAATTGTTAGACATCTTTTACATTTCATTAACTTGTGACCTTATTAGAAGTGATTAGAAATTGTTCCCAGGGTTGCCTGAACTCTACAAGAGCCTGGTTTTGATGCTGAACCATCGCTCCCAACAACCACAAAAGAAGCCAACAGACCAAGCAGAAACACGGCGCCCACCACAGCCTCATCCTGCTGGTGAAGCACGTGTGGTGTTAATGGGGGTATGTGACAAGTGCCACAATTTGAGTGTAGATTTACATGACATACTCATTTCTCATTTATAGCTCCCCTCACTTTTTCCCTTCCCCGAACTTGGCATTCCAAATCTAAAGCCATGGAGGAGGAAATCAATATGTCAACGTTTACAGAGGCAGAAGATGTTGTCCTTCCTACCTCCCTTTTTAAAAGGACGATAAAGCAGTGACTGTGCTTCATGATGGAACAGTTCCACGCCACTAGAAGGTGACATTTCATTACACATTGTGCCAGACTCTGCCACACACAGTGTTGTTGTGTTCTGGGAAAGGAGCAATGCAGAGTGACTGAGAGTTTTATTTTATATCGCTAATGAAAATCTTCAGTGGGGTGATATCCAAGAGGATACTTATATAAGTGATATCCAAGAGGATACTCATATCCAGCACTTAAATAATGGAGCGTAAAACCAGGCTTTCTTGTTAAGTGAGCTCAGGAAGGTGCAGTTTTCAGTCTTGTAACCACCACCAGTGTGTGTTTATGCCACTCTGGGCAGTTCTTCACGTTCATCACAAGCAGAGCTCACAGGCACGAAGGGGAAGGATGTTCATTGTCAACACGTGCAATGAGAAAGCAAAATAAAAGTGGCCTCCACTGAATGAAAATAGTGAACCATGCCCAGAAAGTACAAAACACATGTGGAGGCCAGAGAGATCTGGAAACACAGCAGAGTTGAGGTAGCTTGATAGTATTGATGTTAATAACAAGCAAACAAGCAAAGAAAGATAAAAAATGAAGTGTCAGTTTAGCACCCCCCTTCCCTCCCCCAGATCCCTAAACCAGCTACCATATATATGTGTTTGAAATGTGTAATCATGTTAGACAGCATGAGATTATTCAGGACAGTTCCCGTGGCAGCTGACACCAAATTTATTTGGCTCTGTTCAGAAAATGCCTGGTAGACAATACAGGTGCATTCAGATTACATTGAGAAATGAATTTAAAAGACAACTTTCATGCCCTCCACAGTGACAGTGACATTGACTATAAAACAGTATTATTTAGACTTATCAGAACCGTGTGAGAGTGTTTTGATGACTGACATTCATAACTGTCAGCCGAGCTTCCCATAGCAGCAATACAGCCCAGAAACAAAGAGTCAATCTGCTGTCTGCTTTGGCACTTACTGAAGTATCGCCGTGCTTTTGTTTGTGTTTGGGGAGAGGATCATTTAAATTCTGACACCAGAAAAATGAATGTCTATAGGAAAGTGGGATCTTCTTTGTCACCAAGGTCAAGGACCTGCTATCACAGGTAATGGCATGATGTAATTTCTTTTTGAAAAAATGTACAATCCATCGTCCTGCAGCACCAGGCACCCACCAAAATTTGACCCTGCTATGAGATCTGTGTCCACAACCTTGGTTTGTCTGCAAAACATGTATATGCTTAGACAAGCACAATCCTGCATAGCTTCAGATACCCACATATCTGTAATGTTACACCCATACACATGGATTTTAGCCTGCCCATCAAGCTGTTCAAGAGGACATTTATACAAGGGAAAATTATGTACCTCCTCTTTCCAAAAATGAAGTCAAAATAGACACATAAAAAATCAAATTTATTTATTTTTTGTTTACTTATTTATATGTTACTGCTTTCTGAAACATACTCTACATCTCTTCAGCATTACTAATGAATTTGGACTGAAAATGCTTCCTCTAAGTGCTCTCCTTTATCTGTTACAAACTACCTTGTTCAGGCACACTAACTTCACGCTGAATTTGGCTGTCACGGTGCACTGTTTCTATACTTTTTAGAAGCTTGTTTTCCCCTATTTCAACATTTCTGAAACTCTACAAAGTCAATTGAAAGTTGTAGATCATCATTTTGTCAAAAATCAAGATAAAATTTTGCTGGATAGCATTAGAAACACTTGTAACAGCACAAGCCAAACAGGGAAGGCTTTGGAGGGGCAGCACCGTACCTCCTGCTTCAGGGAGGGGGGACTCATGGAGACTCCAGCACAGACACTTGTGGCTATGCCCTCTAAATATAACTGTGTCCCCTCCCATGTTCAAAAGATGCATTTACATTTTGACTTGTCTTAAAACCAGTGACAGATATTTGGCCATAAGTGGCTGCAGCAGCTGGCTGTCCCAGCTGCCTCGGCTCTGCTGTCTTTTGGAAGCAAAGGGTCCTTTAAGGCTTATTAAAATCACACCAGAAGCTCACATTTAGCCGAATTAGTGTGTCCCAGCCAATGCTGTGGGAAAGGTTAGGGGAGGTCCCAGCAGGCCAGGATATAATTTAAAGCCTCTTGGTGAATGTGGCTCTGTTTTACTTCTTACTTAATAAGGAACACATGCCAAGCAGATTTAAGGAGGGTAGAAATAGGGCTACTGCTACAAGAGCAGCTAAGAAGCATCTCTAGAAAGGATGAGGGTGTCCCTCAATGCATGACGGTTGTGCAAATTGCCCATAGATGCTGCAGAGGCCAAAGTCTGTATCACTTTCAAACTAACCAGCTGCTGGACCTGCTGGTATGAGCACCTTGGCTGGTATTGCCCCCCTTCACACCATGGTCATCACCGGATGGGCCATTTTTTACCAGCAACTTCTCCAGCCCACGAATTTGTCATTTTTAACACCAGGCTAAATCTATGGGAAGAGAAATGCAGAGAAACACAAGCTCTCTGTAGGCTCTCCAGAATGTTTTAGACTTTTGCCTGCTCATTTTAAAGGTGTCCCAACAAAATGTGTTGCATGAAGAAATTCACACCTTCTGTGGGAACACTGCTGTTTTGGATAGGCACCAACAGGGAATGTGTTTCTGCTTCCTGGTCAAACCCATCCGTTTCTGAGGAGGGGAAGATATTCATTCACCAAAGCTGTCAGCTTTCAGGCCTAATTCTGAGTGAACTCAGACACATCGGCTTCCTTATGCATCCCGAATTCCCTTTGATGTGCAGAGCAGAGTCTATCAGTGTCTGCTGCTAGCAGCAGAGGCACTAATACAGCTGCAATTAAATAAATAGGGACAAGCACTTCCCTCATACCACAGACCTTGACATTCCCTTCATGGACAGATGAGATCCTTAAGTAATTTTTAATCAGCATGTAATCAGCCCTGGCCATTAGTTATGCCATCTGATCACAAACACAGCTCCAGACAGAGATCCTGAGGATATCCAGGAGGATCCATGCATTATTAAGTGAAACAACCACAGACTGTATCGCCCATTACTACTACATATAGTAAGTGCTTGTTGAGCAAACTTGCCAAGCCTAATTATCTTCCCAGCTGACTACTGTTGTTTTTGTTTTGTCCTTTTTTTTTTTTTTTTTTTTTTTTTTTTGGCATTTGTACAAATCTAATGGAAACCACAGCAGGCCTGGCCTGCTCCTGCAGAGGCAGCGTGAGGAAGGGAATCTCTGATGTGCTTCAGACTTCCAAGAGAGTCCCTATCTTGCATGTAGATGGTGTGCACCCACATCCCAGCCTCTCTCAAACAGACCGGAGGAAAAATCCACAAGATGAGGCCTTGAAAGTATTCTGAGCACAAATATTCCTGCATGAGGTGTTGTCCTCCAGAAAGTCTGTCAGGAGTCTGTCTGACAAAAGCACTAGTGGGTTGATGTGGGAAAGATGAATGAGTCCTCATACCTCATCCAGTAATTTAATAAAGAAGACTGTTCTGATTAACTAAGACCAGATGCAAAACCTCCCTGCTGCTCGGAGGGTGGGCTACAGCCATATGGGGCTTCTCCTACAAGGAGTGCAAACATCATCTGTGTTATGATACTTACACAGAGGTCCATGAGGAGGAAACACCACTTCTCTGGAGAAAAGCCTTCATTTGGAGACTTCTGCCAATGGCAGGGCTTGGAAAATCACAGACATCCAGAAGGCTGGTGTCCTTCTCTCACGGACCTCAGCATTTTGGAAAACAGCCCTACTGTTTGGGCTTTATTTTTTATTATTTATTTATTTATTTCTAACGAAAAAGATTATGTGTGCGATGCCTAGAAATATATTGAACAAATTTACACAGTAGATGTTTGTCCTCTGACTTACCTGTTAAAGATATACTTTAAAATACAGTATTGTGTACACTACAGTATAAAAGCCCAAGGATAATTATACCATCTCAGCTTTCAGCTAGAGGAGATAGCAATTACACACTGTATAAATAGACTTGCAGAGAAGCAGCTTAGTAATTACAGTGTAACTAAGTTGTAGTTAATTTACTTATATTCTGAAGTGTAGCTAAAGTTAGTAGTTAGAGCCAGCACATGATGAAACACTAGCAATATACTTACCTTCACACAGTGTATTATTTTTCACCCGTATCTATCATGAACCTAGATATTTTCCAGGGATTAATGATAGGCTGTGAAAAGTTGATAGCCTGAAGTTCAGCAGAGAGCCATTAAACTGGTCTGGTCATTAATCCCTGGAAAATACCCTGCACCAAGGTTGTTATAAGGTGAATATGGAAAATAACTTTCCACACATATTGACTTTTGTTTTGGCTGTTATGTCTTGGGCGTGTAGGAATAACATCCCAAATGCAAGTGGCTCTTTCTCCCTTGTATTTGGGTGTGCCTTACAGTAGAGAAGATGAATCCTCCCTCAGCTCTCCTCTGTACATCACTGAGGGATGTCCATAGAAGAACCTGAATAGACAGCTTGTTTTCCAGGGAGTCTGCCTTAGCCACAGTTGTCTGGCAATATTTAGAGGTTAATTTTAGACTGAACCTCTATTTTCTTATATGTGTATTTCCAGCTTCTCTGAACAGAGAAACAACACTGGCAGTCAAGTAAAAATACCCATTATCAGGGGAATATGTAAAAACACTATTTCATCAGTCATCCTGCTCTCATGATTCCCTTCCAGAACTGAGGGTGGTAATGAAAGTAATTTAACATACATCTATAATTAATTTTCTACATTCTTCCTGCTGATGGCAATCATCTTACCTAGCAAAGTTCATGAAATTGATCCTAACACATAAAAGTAGGGATGGAAATATGTTAAAGACACCCAAACACAGTGTACTTCTAAGCATGTAAGCAGCTAAGCACTGTTTGGAGAAGTGTGTTGGGGCTCATTTAGCAGGAGCCAGTCAATTAGACCAGTGCTGGACTCAAAAAAGAAAAAATAAGACCATGTTTCTCCAAATTCTTACCCCCCTCAGCTTGGCTTCTTCTCATTACACCATAGCTGTGTGCTGGTGAGGTGTTTCTACCTTTTCTTAAGTGGTTGTGGATTTGGTGATAATATTCTTAATTATTGTTGTTGTGATGACACCCAGCAGGGCAATAGATTGTGGGATGTTAGCTGCTGTATGGCAGAATGAAAAATGCTCAGGTTGGGAAGGATGTGATACACGACGCTCTCCTGAATGAACTGTGCTAGATCAATCTGAAGTAATCTTAATCATATCTTCTTTAATTAAGGAAAGGTAATATTTTATCTGGAAAAATAAATAAATAAAAACATTGACTGTTTCAAAGGACAGCGACGGATGAAATAATTTTCTGAAGTTTGTAGGCTTTTCTCTCTAGACACAAGCAGTGTTCATCAGCAGATGTTGTTAAGCAACAATTGCTAATGAAACACACAAAATATACAGCAGTACTACGTGTATTATCAGCTAATAAAAGGAAGCCCTTAGATTAAATATGTGAACATACATAATCACAAGTGATTCTCTGAACATGTGGTTTCTGGTTCAGTCACTTGTCAGCATTGTGCAAAACACAAATACGTACAGTGACTGAGAAACACAGTTGTATATTCACAGTTTGTCTGGCAGCTTGAGAAAAAATTAGTGGCTTTAGGTGGTACATCACAACCCTGAGCAAAAGGACTTCTCCTGTAAATTCCACCATTACACATTCCTTCAAAGTACATAAAGTATTGGTCATTTTAAATCTATTTTGGTTATAAGATTTCCTAACATCTCCTGAGTTATGCCAGCCTTGTGAGATAACTATTTTTTTCCGTTGGTTTCAATTATAATTATAAAATCATATAAATTATAAATTATAATTTCATAATGTGAAGGTATTGTAGACAAAAATAGGTGATGAGTGAGAAATTAGAATGATTATTATATTTTCAGATATGGAATATTATATATATTTTTGTACGTAAATAAATAATGTTTATGTATAATTTTCTGGATGTCACTCAACCATTCATGCTTCTTTGAATATACATATAAAATGCATGTTTGTATGTCTGTATATACAGCTTCCTGAACAAAAGGGCAAAATAATCTACTTTTTGAAATATGTTTTGGACTCTTTCTTTCCTTGCAGCAGTGTCTAGAAGAAGGCTGATTTTCTCTACTGCCCCTTAAGCAACCCCAGCTGAGAGCCCAGAAAATGTAAGGCAGGTGCTCACAGACTGGGGCACATCCAAGCAAGAAGGGCTTTGCTCTCTGGAGGTGGAGGAGCTCTTGCTTTGCTTAGCAATGAGTTTAATTTTCCTGTTGGAGAAGAACCACTCTTTATCTGCCAAAGAAATAATGGTGTGTGTATCTCTGTGTGTTAACAGCCTGGTAAACATTATTCACAAAAGGCCACTTCTTTTTCTTTCTTTTGTTAGAACTTGAAAGAGATCTACTTTGAACAAATGGGAAATGCTTCACATCTGGCTTGACCTCTCTTTTTTTCCACGTGTTCTCCTTTCAATAGTTATAGGAGGAAAAAGATTGGACACCTCAGCGAAAATAAAGAGAAACCAAGTACTGATACCGAAGAGACTAAAACAGAAAAACAGAAACAGTTAACTGCTTTTTTTTTTTTTTCCCTTGCAAAGAAATCTTTAAAAATCTAGAAAGATGAAATCAGTGCTTTCATTTTTATAGTACAATTTTTTGTTAAGAAGTCCAGTACTCAGGAAAGAAGTCTGCTCCATGAAACACATATTAGTGGCAGTGTTAGCTCACAAATAACTTCTTAGCAAGAGGCAGTACATTTCAATGTGTTATACACAGGTAAAAGAAAAAAAAAAAAAATCAGGGCAAATTTCGCCCCTGCTGTGAGCTGCGGTGCTGGGAGTGGCACCCCTGCAGGATACCCCTCGCTCCCCAGAGCAGAAGGAGCATTTTAACTCTCTCTCTTTTTTTTTTTTTTTTTTTTTTTTTTTTTCTTTCTCCCAGGGACAAGGGATGTGCTGCTCTGAGCCGGCCGGAGGAGCAGCGCTGGCGGCAGCCGCTAGGGATCAGCCTTGCCCCGCTCTTCAGAGCTGCGCCCGGCGCCGACGCCGTTCTCGGCTCCCTCGCCGCCCGACCTCCGGCTTTTCACAGCTGGTTTTTCTGTCAAGTTATTTTTCTTTGGAACGTGCGTGCTCATTGCAGGGCATTTTCACATTCCCCTGCGCTTTCTCTCATCGTTTTCAACTTCTTTGCCATTAATTAGCCGGCAGCGTGGGGGATATATTTCCTTGTAGAGAAATTTGGGGAGTTTTGCTGCTGCAGAAGTGCAAAACTCCCGCCATCTCTACAGACTATTTGCTTTAGTTTAGCTAATTCTTATACTATATTCTATTTGTAATACTGTAGTATAATCTTTTAGACTTCATTTTTTCCCCCACACTCCTACCCGCTGTCATATCACTGCTACGACCTGGATGTGCCCACTAGCGCTGTGCTCGCACCATGTCCTTAAGTAGCAACTTTTCCTTAGCTATGTGCAAATCTGGGAGGGGGGAGAAAAAAACAGACAAAGGGAAAGGATGTTCACCTTTTCTACAAGGGTAATCCCATCCCAAACCCCGGTGTGCTCTCAGAGATGGGAGCAGCAGTGCCAAGCCCAGTGCTGTCCCATACGCTTGGGGTAGGGCTGGTGGGCATCCATCCACCATCCGTGCCCACACCACCACAGTTACTGGTGTGCTAACTGGGGGCACCAGGGGATGGTGATGCCGTGCTGCTGCATTGCCAAAGTGGCACATGGTGGCCCTCCAAAAGCAGCAGCACAGCAGCTGCTTCCCCTGGAGCAGAGCAATTTCAGCTCCTGCTTAGTTTCTTGCTGAGGTTTTAATGCTGCAGTTTAGCTCGTAGTTTCCATGTTTCAGATATTTCAGAACTTCACTAATCGCCTCTCATTTTGCACCTCGGAAGTATATTGGACATGATGAGCTGACATAACCAGCCATGACAAATTATTGTGGAGATGTGGGAAGCACACAGAATACAAAGGGGAGAGATGCACCAGGAACTGAGCTCCAACTTCATCTGTGTCACAGGACCTCAGATATAAATCTGTCCCAGGCAGAACTGTGTTCACTGCCAGGATTTGTCCCAGTGCTTTATTTATGACTGGGATTGTCTTCTGAAATGAAGAGCTCCAGCTTTAATTTGCATGCTTTACTGTTCATATATTTACATAAGCAAGTGCATCTGACACGATACGCCTATGTTTTGGATGCGTGCCTTAAGTGAAACAGTTAATCTGCAATAAATATTTATAGTTAACTACCATCTCTCCTGGAAAAAATATATAGCAGTTCTCACTTTGCCACCCTGCAAAGACCTACCTATGTGTTGGCTTAGAGTGGTGGGGCTGCTAGTGTGGCCTTCCAGCCCGAATCAATAAACAGGGGTGACTGTGTGGGACTCTGAGGACAGATGTGGGCTCATCATCCTCCTGCTCTCAGCTACCAGACCTGGCAGCCCCCAAAGTGCTGGGGGTCACTGTGGGATGGCCCTGCTCTGGAAATGATGCTGTTCAAGTATCCACACAGGTGAGTCTGAAAGCCTCTCTCTTCAGGTGCTAAAAATTTTCCTCCTCCTGCACATCTCTCATCCTCTGGGAGGAAAGAAAACTGAGAGAATAGGGAACAGTGCAAGAAGCATCGGTCCAAAATAGCTTTCATCGCTGCCCAGACTGAGAGCTGTTTTCTGCCTTCACACATGGCATGTGGGCACATGGTATTATTATGCATTCACTTAGTGTCCCCAAAACCCTCGTGGCTGCAGGGTACAAGGATGGCCCCAGCATTATAATATCCATTGCTGCATGCACAGATCCATGGAGGATTTTGCAGGAAACATGGCAGTATCTGAGAACCTAATCTCTTTCAAAGAGAGAAAATAACCAAGAAACCCTGGAGTGAGTCCCAAAAGGGATGTCACTACATTTAATGTGTATTTATGCAGCTATTTAGAGGCAAACGAGAAGCAGTGATTATGTATAGAATAAAATGGAACAACAAACTGAGATTGTTTTAGCTTCCGCTATATCTGATTAGCCAGGAAGAACAACAGACTGATGTGCTCTGAACAAACAAAAATATGCCAAGTCTAAATGCTCCGGTCCTTGGGGGATTCATTTGTATTTGCTAGATGAAACAAAGGGGGGGCGAACAAAAGAGATTTGTCTCAAGCCAGCCGGGATGCTCAGGCTGAGCTGGTCCTCCTGTGCACCTGCATGCTGCTGAAGTTTTGGGGACTTATCTGTGCCACTGCTCTGCTGTGAAACAGCCCTCAGTTAGTTCTAGCACCACAACAGCTGCTCTGCAAGTAAGCCATGGCAATCAGGAGGCATCATTACATGGCAAAGGGCTGCAGCACAAGGCAATGCAGAATACTGGGTTGAAGAGCTGAACCTGATGCCTCGGTCTGCTCGGTGCTGTGAGATGTGAGCCAGATGCTGAGCGAATGAAAACCCATCACAGACGTAGCCAGGCGAGATGGGAAGCGGTGATTTACGGTGATCTTCCCCCACCCTGCATGCAGCCATCAGGAGCAGTGAATCCCTGCGATAGCTCACATGATGCAGGATGTAACTGGAGAGACTCCCAGGAGCCAGGTTGTAAAGGAGAAAGCAAATTGCAATTGGGCACGAGCTCCTCACTAGACCCACAACATTACATCTCAGATGGAACCGAAGTCACCAGCCCACAGCTTTGCTCTTGTAGAGCCTTGGCAGGTCGGGGAAAGGGACGTGCTTGAGGTGGACAGGAGCTGCTGGATGGGATCACAAAGCACTAATGAATGGCACTGCTCAGCACAGCAGGTGCAGGTTATGTATTACCAAGGCTTAGGTACTGCATTGCAAGGGTAACATGTCTCAGACAAGTGACAGAGTGTCTGGAATAACTTGTTTAGTGGTAAAGGTTACAGTTTAGTAGCTTTTTTATGCAGCAAATAAAATCCTATGCCAACAAACCCCCATGACCTAAGTAATAAGTAACACCACCAGAGCAGGCAGTAAGACTGCATGAAACGAGTATTTTGTGTACATGCAGCCATCAAACAAACCTTTCATACAGCGGGGAGGTCAGACTAAATCTTATTTACAGCCTGGTCTCTTGCAGAGCCGTGCTGGTGTGAGCACCCATCGGAGCACAAGTGTAGCACAGCAGCAAGTTGCTGAATTAAGCCACCGCCACGGGACACCAGAGCCCTGCTCCCTGCCTGCTCCCTGGGGAGACAGCAGAGCTGCATGAGAGATGGGCAGCCTGAGTTATACCCTGAAAGCTGCAAAACAACTGAAATACAGCTTAACAAATGAGATGTTTTGTCTCATCAAAATAAAGGATACCAAATCCCCCAGCACCTCCCTCTATTACCCTGTCCCTTTCTCTTTATTATTTTTTAATAATATTATTTTAGTTTCTCAATTATTTGTTAAGTGGAATGAGAAAGTGAGGTCTCCCCACAAACGATGTTTTAATATAAATAACATTACAGATGTACTTAAGAAACCCTTGAATAAATACAGTGACACAGGATAGGGAGAACTACTCCTACTGAGAGTCAATAGCATGATTTTCAACTTGGAAAAAGATCCTGTTAAATACAAAGAAAGGTCAGCAGCATAATTCTTTGTTCATTTCTCCCAAAAAAGGGAAGATTCATCAGAAAAAAAAAATAATAAAATCTATGGTTTCTGCAAACACACTTTAGCAAATTTCTAAATGAAGAATGGCAATAGTTTTACAAAGCCTGGCGTGGAAAAGGTCATTCCCAAAAAGGAGAGCCGGTAATGCAAAAACTGAGTGAAACAGAGTCGGCTTAATAGAATATGTCAGAGAGGACTGTTCAGCTGTGATAATAACAAGGCTTCTGCATTTTATTATTTTTAGCCCGTTTCTCAAGCAAGGGGGTTCACACACTCATACTCCGTGTACCATTGTGTGTCTCTGTGTTCTCCCCCAGTGATTTTTGAATCCATTCGGCTGTCTCTGCTGATTTCAAACGGGAACAGCAGTTTTGGAGGGGACTGAACTCCTGGGACTGTCACAAAGCAGGCTGCCATCCCTGTGGGTGGGATGCATTTGGACCTCACCTCCCATCAGCTGTGGAAAAATCCACATGGGGAGAGGTGTTACCAGTACCCCAGCCCCAGAACCATGTCCCCAAGGGTCTGCTCCTTCCTGGCTACCAGAAATTCAAGCTGCAGAGTACAGAACTGTAAGAAATCAGCTTCTATTTGTCATTGATCTTAAGGCCATTGTACTGATTTGTTATGCTGCTCATCACTGAAAGCCAGATCTTCAGAGGACATGGCTGGGCAGGTCGCAGTGGGGAAACCTTTGCTTTAATTCCTGAGGCATGGGAGGTGTTTTACCCATTGGGCTCACAGGGCAGCTGCAGACCCAGCGCTACCATTAGTTTGGGAACCCAGGATGTCACTTCGTGCCTGTCCCCATGGTGCCTTCAGAAAAAGTGCAAGATTGGAGCCCTCTGTCCTAAAGATCTCTGGAAGATTTTGAGCTGGGTTCTTGAGCAAAGTCCCCAGGCAATTCCAGCTGTATGACAGCATAAATCCCAGAGCTACATATGGGAAATCCTAACCTGTCCTGGGAGACTCCTTTCGGACTGGATTTACCCTTTCTGTAGGGTGATGCAGTGCTCTAAGTTCACGTTCAAGTTGGTGCTAAGCTAGGATTTCTGGCATTGAATTGTGCTGTGAAATACAGACACCCTGGCATGGTTCCCACTCTCCCAGCCACAGTGATACCTCACCATGCCCTCCCAGATTTTGGATGAAGGCAGCCACCCTATTAAAGCATCACAGTACTGCTTTGCTGGCTGGGGAAGAGGGCTGGGAACGATGCTGGCATGGGCAGGAGGGGCTGAGGGAACTGAGAAGCAGTGTTTGTAATCCCGATTTGAGGAAATGCTTGTGTTGATCAGGGCATTATGCCCTCCATCTATTCATCATCTCATCCCTTGCTCAGCTGAGGTTTTACATTGGCCAGAATTGGCCAAATCTGGCAGGTTTTTCTCTGTGTATTTACTCTTTCCTTGTCACCCTTGCAAACAAACGCGCACACCACACGCTGACTAGTTTATCTATATAACGCACACAGACTATCATCTCTTATGAATGCACCAAAAAGGTCAGAATACTCAGCTTGCATTGCAAATCAGTACCAGTTATGTACTCTGACAGCACCAGATGTCAGCTCCAAAATGAGCCACATCTGCTCAGCGGTGCGGGGGGGAGCAACGTATGCGAGGATAAGAGCAGAGTCCCGAGTGGCCCCGCACAGCCGGGGCTGGGGGCTTGCCCTGCAAATGCAGCCATGGGTCTGTCTGCAAAGTCCTCTCTCCTGGGACTTGTTGCTCTGGTGAGGCTGAGCTGAGAACGAAACCTGCAGGCAAAATACCACAGTCAGCCAAAACTGCTGAACTGGGCTGGCCTGAGCACGGCAATTCCCTTCCCTGGCTCCGAGCCCCTCAGGTCTGCTTTTCTTCCATCATCCAAGCTCCCCACTCCAAGATGTGCCTTTGAATTTCTACATTTACAGTGAATTGCCAGGAAACAGGTAGAAGCCGTGTTCAATGAGCATTTTAGGATAAATGCCATAGAGCAAAAACCGAAACACATGATCTGCTTTAATGTTACCTGTTCAAAAGTATTAAAAAAAAAACAACACATGCATTTTAATAGCTGTGACACACTTCCTTTAGATGAGATATGATGTTATAGACTCAGAGTGGTTTCCTTCGCCTTGTCAAGTCTTTGAGTAGCATCTCCCCCTGGCATGCTGCTTCTCCTGGGCACCTGGGGCAGAGCCAGGCTGGCGGCAGCATGGGCACAGCGACCTGCTCTGGCCCCAGAGCACCCAGCCTGGATGATCTCCTCCAAATCACACCTTCTGAGCTAATTCTGCCCCTTCTGAGGCTCAGGAAATACATGCTTGCTGAACATCATGAGGATAATTTGGCTTATTCATCTGTTTGCCTTTTTAAGGTAAGGGCAGGGAATGTTTTCCTTTCCTCCCTTGCACATTGCACTTGACATGATAAATCTTAGAACAGTAATGAGAACAAGTTAATATGGGACTATATTTTCTCTGCTCATAATGAGCTTTGTCATGGAAATGGATTGATTTTATGTCACTTTCTGTTCTCTTTATATTTTTTATGGGTGGAACAAGGTAGCAAACTTCTATCTCTCATAAATTCAATATAAATTTGCCTTCACCTACATAACTCACTGTGTATTTTGGCCACTTATTTCACTGCTTCCTTGTTTGCAGCCTAGAAAAAAAAGGAGAAATGGCCAGTCCATGAAAATATGGAATATTGAAAAGGTCAGAGCCATGTGGCATGAAACCACCATCCCCTGCAGCACTGCTCCAGATGTGCCTCGCTCTGTTCCTTCGGCAGCATCATCAGTGCTGGGGGAGTTGGGGGAAGGCAGATCTCACCTAAGGGAAACCCGAATGGAAAGGAAGGGAGCTGGAGCTCCCTGCCCTACTCAGGGCACAGCAGATGTCCCTCCTGGCAGGCAGCAAGCAGCACACTGTGCTGCCACCAGCCACCCAGCTCCCGTCATGCCACCACTCTCCTGCCACCACCACTGCCAGCCCTGCAGAGGGAAGGAGCATTTACTGACTACCTGCTTCTGCTCTTCCCAAACCTGGGGGATGTGGATCGATTCTGAATCATTTCCGCTGAATGCTACACAGCTTTGTCCATCCTCTCCTAATTTCTTGTGTACTTCTTTTTATTAATCCTCCTCCCCTCCAATTCAGCAGCTGCCACCAGCAGGGAGAGGCAATTTTCTCCCAGGTGCACACAAAGTAGTGAGGGAGGGAACTTTAAGCACTCCTCCTGGTAGGGCTGGATTAGAGGCATTTCTACACACCACTTGAAAATTCTCATTGAAAATAGAAACACGGAAATAAAAAGGGGGTTTCCTTTTGTGTATCTGGCTGTATGCAAAATTAGCTGTAACAACAGCAGTCTTCTTGCAGGACAGTTTTCTGTTGCTCCTGCAGCAACAGAGCAGCAGCAATGGACCTGAGCATGGCCAGCGAGCACCAGAGCAGCCTCAGCATGTGCTGAGCAGTTGCAGAGCTTCTGCCAGGTATGGATCTGGCCTCTGGAAGTCAAAGTGGATCAATAATTTGGACCCATAAAGAACTGGCGTAGAGTCAGAGGCTAGCTCAGGTCTCTGAGAACTGTTGCCCATTGCAGTAAAACTGCAGATTCCCATAATAAGAACAACAAAAAAAGCATTGCTTAATGTTTTTTTGGGGGGTGATAACTCTTTTAAATGAGAAGAGGGCACAGGAGAAGAATAAAGCGGGGAAATTGCAATTTTGCATTTTATGTGCTAAAAACAATGGAAGGGTGATGGGAACATGAGGCTGCTATTGTACAAACTGTTGAGGAAGCCAAGCTCCAGCTTTGCTCCCATAAAGCATTAACATCTGGAGATAAGAGTTTACAAGGCAATATTGCCTTGAAAATGATGCACAGATACAGCTTCAAGTCGCTGTCTTGGCTACATATTCACAGCTCACTGATTTTATGCTCCTTGTTTCCCCCTAAATTATTCATCCTCAGCACCCTATGTTGCGTTTTCTTTACATCATGCCACAGTGGGAAAAGGAGGAGCAGATCCTGCAGGTACCAGAGCTCCTTTTGTCCCTGCTTTCATCCTCCAGGTGCTGCACATTTCCTACCTCCTTTGCTTTCTTGGAACTCTATGAAGCCAGCCCTAGCAGATTCGGGGGCCCTCCACCCTCCCAAGCAGACTCATTTCACAGCTGTCACACTGAGGTGACAATGAATTCTGTGCACAAATGCTTTCTGGGCAGCGAATGCCCACAGTGGGCTGTGCTCAGCCCACGAAATCAGGCACGCTCATACTTCAAATCCTCTCCTACCTGCATTGCTCTTCAGATAAAAATTACTCTCCACTCCAGCAGAAAACAACATCCCACTTGAACTTTGTCAAAGACTCCTCCACTTGTGTGCAGAGCCCTCATTAACACTCCCCACTAAGCCACCAGGCAGTTGTTTCTCTGCTACCTTGTGGTTAGATTCAAGAAGTGCTTCCAAGCATCCATCAGAGGGAGAAACTCAGCAGATTCCCCTGAGCTCCCGTGTGCCCTGTCAGGATGCACTGCCACGGCTGCAGAAAGGGAAAGGAAGCAGAGGCACAGACCCAGGGGCACGCCCCTGGCCATGATGGAGATTTGGGGTGAAACCCAAGACTTCTCCCTCTCCTGTCATACTCTTGTCTTTCAAGGTTGCACGTCTTCTACCAACACCTCAAAACCAACACAGTAATAAATGAGAGAAGCCTGGGGGGACATTATTCACCAAAATTTGTATCTACCCTTGGGTGACTCCTCACACCCACTTAGAATAACGAGGGCAGGACAGTGTGAACTCACATTTCCAGGGCTGTGACCATTTCTTTGACTGCACGATGAATGGCACTGAGCACATCCATCAGCTAATTGATGGATAACTGGCTTGTCAGCTCAAAATATTCCTTTCTGCTGTAAGTAGTAAATGTAGGAGAAAAAGCCAGCTGGGAATCAGTATCAGTTTTTCGATATGCAAAGATTTAAGATAAATCTTTTTTTTTTTTTTTTTTTTTTTTTGTGGCAGCTGATGCAGAATTGGAGCTGTTCAGCATAGCTCTATTGCTTAATATAGGGGCTCCAACATATTCTTCACATCTGAATGGAGCTATGAAAGCAAGCTGTGATTTATAGTGCACCTTTCATTTTATATCTCTGATTTAGCAAGGCCGGGATTTGATTCTGTGGGGAGTTTTTCACTGGCATTTGCAAAGCACCAGACTATAGCAAGTTGTGAAGGACTTAGAGGCAAAAGAAAAATTGTTACTGTACATCCCTAACTGAGCCAGAGCTCTCTGAATGAGGACAATAAGAAATGTTTACCCTGCAAATGCTCTTTCAAATCCTCCTTCAAGAAGTCTGCTCCTTCTGCAGCATTGCTTTGTCACCTCCACTTTATGGCATACCTATAGGGAACAAGTCAGGGGACAAAACTTGCAGCAAATATACCTTCCATTTTCTAAATCGGGAAGGTTATAGATTGTCCTGGTTAGACGCACCTGGAAGAGGTAAAATGATTTGAATATCGTCCTTTTCCATCACCACCTCCTTGACTTTGTTTGCCATCTGTTGCCCAGCCTCTGCAGGAGCATCCATCGGCATAGGGGAACCTGAGAGCCGTGAGCTGCCATAACCAAGCAGGAGGCTCTGGCAGTGCAGACGATGGCTCCTGAATCAGCAGGGATTTTCCTCTCTTTGTTCTCTCCTTTTGTCACGGATCCAGTGCTGCACACCCAGGTCTCACCTCCGTGCCCAGCCAGTGAGTGCTTAGTGCTGGTGCCTAGAGTGAAACAGGTGCACACGTAAAGCAGATACCACACATAATACAGCTGCAACAGAAAAAAAAAAAAAAAAGAAGGAAAGGACATTGGCTGGGACCACAGGGTGTTAACTTGACAAAAAAAAAAAAAAGCCAATAATGTGATTGTATAATTTTACTTCTCCTTGCTGACCATACAGCATGAAGATTCCTCCTAGGTTCACGTCACCAGAACTGCATATTTAAATAAAACTTGCATCATTTAACACTGTATTGAATATGGGTGACATTTATTTGCATTCCTTTTGCTCCCATTAACGCAAGTTTTGCTGTTAGATTTGTTTGTTAATCCTACAGATGAAATTAAACCGAGGCTGTTATACATAAAGGGTTTGCATGGATCAGATCTAATAATGTCATATTGTGGTATTTTATACAAAATGATTAGCTCGTAATTGGTTTAATGGAGGAAAAAATAAACAAAAGCCTCCATGAAATGGATATTTCACATGCCATGCATGGCTGGGGTTATGCTAACCACACAAGTTGTATCTGCAGCTTCATGCTGGACACACTCCTGTTCCCCCCGAACCAGCAGAGATATTCCAGTGCTGGGAGCAAGCTCAGATGAAGGATGCCATCAGACAAAAGGAAGCTGATGTAATTCGCTGTGGTTTTACCGATGCTGGCACTGCTGAGTGTGCAGCAATGTGTTCTGATAAGGAGCACAGCTCCCTCTGTAAGGTGTCCTGCAGGAATATTCTTCTCTGTTGCTGTTGTTGTGTGCAGCAATGTTCTTTCTGGACTTGCTGTCCTTTGACACAACAGCAGCTGTGACAAATCGCTGCAAGGTAAGATTTTGGAGCTCCACTCTGCAGCAGCACTGACACCTCCCCACACCTCTGCGGTCTGCAAGGCGCAGGTCCCTGCCGGCTGCAGTGTCCATCCATCCCCGTCACCCTGCAGCAGCTTCACGTCCACCACAGGTCCACGGGGCACATGAGCTGAGGTGATGTGCAATGCCAGAATGCCAGCATGGAGACAGTTAAGGCTTTAAAACAAATATATTTTTTTTATTTTTAGTATCATTGTTATACGCACTGCATTAAACAGCTAAGCATCACTTTAGTTTGGTGTCTGTTTAGAAATTCAATGCTGCTCTGTTAATACCAAGGCAGCTTTGATAATTTACCCCAGTGGAGGATTTGTCTCTTGTTTTGTTCAGTGGCATGACCAGGGTATTTGTGTATTTTCTGTTCTAATGTCAGAGTGACTCGATGACATGCACAGGCTATTATTCAATAATGATGCCTAAATGGAGCTATCAGAACGGTTATTATCAAGGTTATTAAAAAGCAATTCTTTCCGCCTTCAGTTCAACCATGAATTGCAGAGCTAGCCATCATCTAGGTGAGGATGTGCGTATTAATCAAGTGGCTTCCTATGGTCCACCTAGATATCCTGAGCGTGGATAATGATTGATTTACTCCACTCCTAGATTAGCACACAATCAGCCAGGGGTGCTGAACATCTGACCAGCAGAGTTAATTCATAATGCTTGGCAACCATTTTGTAATTTTCTCACATCTGTTCTTTCTGGCTGAGACACGACATTTCTTTTAGGAGCCCAGAAAATGGCACGTAGAGAAATGTTTGTGGAGCAGCATTCCCTGCTATCAAATGGTAACGGTCCTACTAAAACCCCTTTCACTTCAGTGCATTTCCAGGAGAAATAAGCCTTCTATAAAGTAATATACCAGATGCTAAATTAAGGAATACGCCAATAATTTCTTTTAGTAATCATTTGAAGATAGCTGCATGTAATTGCATCCCTATGCAAATCAGATTTGATCAGGTAAGTTACTAATGAGGCTGTGAGCATCATTTGGGCTGAGTCACCAGCTTTAGGGAAATGTATTTAATTTCACTTCTTGCTTGCTTAGGTAAAAGGCAGCTCAAGATCGCTCTCACATGCTTCTAGCAAAGCCCACAGTGCAACATGACCTGCATCTGTTGCTGCAATTTCTTTGAACACAAGCACGGCGATGCAGCTGCCTCGGGTCTCTTTCACTGACTCTGTGCTACCAGGGCACGTGTTTTGGGTTGGGCAAAATTCTCACAGTCCTGTCAAGCCAACCAACGCATCCAGAATTAAATGTTTTCCCATTTGCTGTTATCATCATTTTCGCAGGCTCCACTTCAGCTTCGCTGCTCACTTCTAATGCATTCAATATTGCTTTTTGCAAGCGAAGAGATCAGAAGTGCCAAGACACAGATGCGCCTGCTCCAGCCCCTGTCTGCTGCCCGCAGCAGCCTAAGGGTGGCATAACAAAAACTGAAATGGCCACTAAAGGCAGGCAGACTTCTCTCTGGTCTGGCTGTCCATTACATTGTCAAAACCATTCGTCCTGCCCTGGGAAGTTGTCAAAGATGAACTGTGCAGAACTAATGTGAGGGTGGATTTAATAAAGAGTATTCTGAGAAATATTGCTCACACAATCAATAAAAAGGTTTGGAGAGGCCCTTAGGGCTTTTGGACTGGGATTTGAGTACAAGGAGCTGAGCTTCAGCAAAATTGGAGATACAGGCATGCCCAGAGAGCATGTGTGCTTCACCTGCTTAGCCTTAAGCTTGGTGTGTGATGTCTTTTAAAACAAAATTGTGGAGAGTGAGAAGGATTACACTGATTTGGAGTAACTGCCCAAAGTGGCTGAGAGGAGGAGAGGAGGTATCATCTGTATGCAGAACGACATCGTCTATCAAAAGTAAAGAGCATTCTAAATTTCATGCTACCACCTACTCATGGAGTCAGTGCCCTGGAAGCTGGAGTCACAGCAAATCCAGTTGGACAGACCAAAACTATTTTGCTGGAAACACATGAAAAGTCTAGTGGAGAATCAGCTCAAAGAACTGAAAAGGTGCTGTACCTTTGTGTTGAATAATTCAACAGTGGGGAACTCAGGTTTAATTGCCTCTTCTGCTTGTAAAACAAAAAAATACTGTGGCTCTATACCTCTGATGTTATGGCATAAACTTAGCACCTTGCTCTGAGGAAGTTTAGGTGTTTTAGAATAAATATTTCTTCCAACAATTGCCCAACCTGTCAGAAGAAGAGACCTTACTGCACGCAGTACTATCAGAGTCCTACTCGCCATGCCATTTCCCCATCTGCCAGACCCAACAGGGAGCTGATCATGTCTGGGAAAGCATCACTGGTACAAGTCAGAGGGTCTTGGGTTAGCCACTCACCCCGGGGCTGAATAAAGCCACAGAGCTGTGCATCCCCTCTTGCAGAGCTGGGCACTGAACCCAGATATCCCACCCTGCTTTAGGAATGAAGCTGTAGGATAAAAAGGGAAATCTCCCTGAAGCCCTGTTTTATGAGAAAACAAAACAAAACAAAACAAAAAAGCTATTTTTAGAGAGTATTTGGCAATGCCACTAGATGAGGAGCACCTAGCTCACAACTCTCTCCAGGGTACAGCCTTGTGGGAGCTGCGAAGATGCTGAGTGCTGTTACAGCCACCACAATTTGAGATATGTCCAGAAGACAAGGTTTAGGGGAGGATTTGCTGCAGGCTTGGCTGCATGGGCAGCTGAAGTGTCCCTGGGGTGTAGGAGGTGTAGGGGGCTTGGTGCTTGTCCCCAGCAGGGACTGCTCGAGCCCCACTCAGCTCAGTGAAGTGGCCTCCTGCAGCCAGATAATTTATGCCTTGTTATGTCTTAGCTCTGTAATTTACCAAAATAAAGAATAACATTCCTGTAACAGAGATTAATGGCTGTCAGGCTGCAAAGTAATTTTTCAATATGAAATGGAGCAAAACTTACATTTTTAGCACAATTTCCCAGTTCAGTGATGCACCTGGTAATAATTATGATTTACATTAACCATAACATCATCCTTCTTATATCAACTTGCTTTAGTGAAGAATGAAATAGGCCCTTGTTAAATGTTTCATGAAATAATTCAAATTACATATGCTAAAATTTCCCAGCTCCCACCAGCCAGGCTAAAAATCAACAAGAATGAAAATTAGTTGCTGCTGCAAAGGCCCAGATTCTGCATTTGGAATTGTGTGAGCACAGCCCTAAGTTAATTACACCAACAGCTGACAAAAGCTTTAAGTCCAATTTGACGATGCAACAGCAAAAGCCATTCTCTGCAGAATTTCCATGCACTATGACTACGCTCAAGATAACTTCCTCCTGTAAGCACTTCCCTGTAAAAACAAAACAAAACAAAACAAAAAAACTTACTGTCCCTGATGTCAACAAAGTTCAGCCCATCAAGACCACCTAATTAATTGATTTCCAGGCAGTAGGACTATAGCAAAAAGTCTGTGATTTGTTGCTTTGCTGACCTAGGGCTTGAGTGTCTCTTATTCTCCAAGGCATGATGAAACACTTCCCTAGTGGAGTTTCCTGCCAGCACGTAATAAACAAAGCACCCATAGCAAAACCAAAACACAATGTCCTTCTCCTGGCATTTGTGAGGAATGCAAAGCATTTACATGCTAAAACATTACGGCAAAAAAAAAAAAAAAAAAAAAACACAACACTGAAATAGTGTGAATTATTTGCCTTAGAAACACAGATAAATGAAATTCAGAACTAATGTAGCCCTAAAGAGCAGGTAAATTCATTTAAATAATAGGATTATGATTTATGAGTCTCCTATTGTGAGAGCGAGTTTCAGCTCTGCAACCCTTGGTTACGCCCTGGTTTGTGCAGAAGCCGCTCCATCCCTGTGTGTGAAGGGCCACGACCCCAGAGAGGACTGAGAGGAGAACCCAGGCTCCGTGCACAGCCCTGGCATGAAATATTCCCTTTCCTGGGTCCTGCATGTCCACCAGAAGGATCTCCTTAGCCAGCAGCTTATCAGGAATCCAGGAGGCTGGAAACCCACCTCTCCCGTAAATATGCTCCATTTTACCTGAATTTCAGCAGAAGCACCCACTAGAGACAGGTTTTAGCTTTCCCCTTTGCAGGTGCCCTATCTTCAGACTGTGGGATCCCTGTAAATCTCTCACTCCACCTTATTTTTGTTATTTGAGGAGGAGCAACCGGACACAGTTCATCCCAGATACATTCGATGCCATCCCACAGCACTCTTCCCCACACCCCTCTGTGATTCGACTCACTGGGGTGGGCACTGCAGGCAGGATAAGCAGTGAGCACCTTTGTACGAGCACCCTTCATGGACTTTGATAAGTGGAAGCCTAAGCACGGGACAGCAGAGGGTCTCCATTGGGGTCTCCATCAGCATGGGCTGGGGCAGAGAGCAGCACGGATGCCCTAGTGCTGGAAGGGACATGAATGCCCTCAGTACCAGCCCAAGCACTGCCTCCCTTCCTGGGACTCGCTCCCTATCAGTCAAGATGGCAATAGCTCCCTTCCGCTGCCACTGCACGAGTAAAGTTCAGCACTGAATCATTAATTAGGATGACTGGATACTCTGGGATTTAAACTAGTGATTAATGAGCCTTTCTAGCTCCAGCTCCATGTGAACAACTATCTAGTTCATGTTATATTTAATTTATTTTAAAAAAGCTCACCAAGACAGTAAATCTTGCTCAGAAGAATTAGTGGAGGAAAAAATAACACTCATGCCGCATTTATAATGTTGACTGCGAATTTATATTCACACACTCTTGCACTAATGCAAATGCCTTCTCCAGAAAGACAGTATAATTCATAGTTTGGGGGATTCTTTGGAAATCTATTTAGAAATGGGAAATGGTGATGCAGACATCATGATAGGGTAAGTAAAATGGGTATGGTAATGCCCAAATCATTCAAACTGAGCAAAAATACAGGGCTTTGCTTTTCTTAATCCTGGCATAAAGGTCCTGTTCCGTTTGTGGTGAGACACTACAGTGTGCCAAACCAATCAACTTCCTCCACTGTTAATTATCTTACCAAGAAAGTTTGACTTGAACTATTCACATCTTCATGCAAGGGCTGAGACATCTTAATTTTTCCCGGTGGTTTCTTTCTTTTTTTTTTTTTTTCTTTTCTTTCTCCTTAAGCAAAGGTTACAGTGCAGAGGTGCATGACAAGTGCATTGGAAATACATTTTCAAATTCATCTGTTCTGAACATTAATCCACTCCTAAGCTCCTTTCGCTCCAGTATGATACATAATCGAAAGCTGGGATCATGGCTGCTCGAGCAATGCTTTCTCTTACATCTGCATTCAGACACCATGAACTCAAAGGCCATGAGTCTTAACTAATTCCTCTAACTATGCATTCAATGATCTCCTTGCTAGGAGTCAGTCTGGGGTCTCTGCAAATTTCCATATGTTTGAAGTTTTCCTCTCCTCTTTTATCTTTGTCTGAAAGCTGTCAAAATGCAGCTACAGTTTCATAGGGTAACGAGGAAGAGATTAAGGAATGTACACATCTGTCACCTAAATACGTGCAATAAGGAGAACATAAAATAAATAAAATTAGGATCCTGTGAAAGTGAACAGCAGTGGCTGAGCTGCAGGCACAGCAGCTCCTGCACCAGGCACTGCTCCAGGTTAACTCCTGCACCCCTGAGCTGCAGCAGCACTGCAACTGCAAGCCCCAGGGCCACCCACCAGCAGCTCCTGGGACATTTTTATTATGGCCAGGGACATAGATAGACTGGGGCAAGCTGGACTGAGTAAAACTGCTCTCTGTGCAGTCCATCCCCTGTCGCAAACAAATGCCACATGGGCTAAGCTGCCCGTGATGCTCCAGCATGTCCTCTGCAGCTGTGGCTCATCACTCATGCAGCTGAAAGGGAAACCCTGCATTTCAGATCAGTTGCAATAGCAAACAGAACATCTGCATGCAGTGAATTAAAAATCCACCAGTACTACGCTTAAAACAGCAACACGTTGTTCTTTGGGGCTGCTTCCATATTACCACTAGAAATACCATCAGCCCCCTGTTTCCCACACATTTTCAGGACCGAAGAGCTCAGCCCAAGCCTGCTCATGAGCAGGATCACTCCAGCTACTTGGGAACATTGCTAGGACATAGGCTTGGGCATCCGCGCGGCTTCCTCCACGGGAGGCTAATGGGGAATGTGCAAATGGGCTTTTTCTCTTTACGCTTAAGCAATAAAGTTCTGGAAAAGCTCTCATTTTCAACCTTTACCCTGAAATGGTTAAGCTTCTAAATTGGATCCATTATCACCCAAATGAAGACACATACCAGTAAGCTAATTATGTTTCTTACTAAACTCGTGAATAATTAAATATTTTATTGTGATGTTACAATTTGTATTTATTATCCTTTGCTAAGGAGCGAAATTAAACATAATGAGGCCTGTTAGTGTCTCTCTTCAGAGATGATCCCACGTTACAGGAACCTATATCATTTGCACCAATGGTGATTAATGGGTTTAATTTACTTGACTTGCATATGTTGGAATCTGTGAGGGAGAGAGAGACAGGAACTTAGATTGTTAAAATCCTTTTAATTAGACTAATAATGCCAAGTTTGCATGTGTTAACTAGGGTGCACTATTAATTAGTTTTAGTAGGCTGTTTTCTGAAAGGTGGCACTGTAGCATTTAGGCATGTCTTATGATCCCGGGAGAGCTATTAAGATGACAAACAGAGCATGACATTACACATAACGGCAAACAAACAGCCTTTAATCTTTCTGGATGAAGAATTGGGGGTAATTGATGGACACTGTAGCTGCCTCTCTCTCACAGGCTTTTCCAGGCTTTCCTCATCTGGCTGTGGCACAGGTTTGCAGAGCAGTGCTGGACCCAGGCGTTACTGCTGGGTATCACGTCCCCCACAATTGCTGGTCATCACAGTCATGTTTCTATCACCAGGGCTCAGCACAGCAGGTCAGTGTGCAGGGGAAATTATCCCAGTCACCCCAGTGAGCAGTTGGCACCATGACCAGCAGGCAGGACTGAGCCGGAGCTGCCAAGAGCAGCCGGGTGCTCCTCCCCAGCTTTTTCTTATACATGCTAGCCTCGCTGTGCCATCACAAGCTGCCTTCAGGCTGGTCTCAGACCACAGAAGCCATAAAATTCCTGCCTTTTTACTGCTGTGAACCTGGAGTTCAGCTGCACTGTCAACAGGCATTTATAACAGTTAGCAGTTTTACTGCTCACGTGCATGTCCGAAGGACTGAAGGTTTCAATCTTCACTTGGCTTTCTCTGCTCATATTAAATACCTGTCAGTGTACTAATGTGTGGAATTTGCATCAATGTCCTCAGAGATGTTTTGAATGCAGAACAAGTGGGGATTGTGCAATAAAGATCCACAGTGCAGACAGCAACTGTAATAACAGAGGAAAAATGCATTCGGACTATTCTTCCTACAGCTCTGTCATACTGTGCCCAAGAAATACAGGCAAGTCTGCTCTTCATGTCCACATAGGCTTACTCAGCTATAATGAGAAAAGAAGTCAGCTCCTGCTTGAAGAAAACAGGAGGAAGGAAGAGTTTTGGTAAATGTGCTGGGTCAGGAGTTTGGAAGCCAAGAAACAAAGCAAGGAGAAAGCTTTCTGGAAACAAAAGCCTTTGCACTGGTGCTTGCTTTCAGCAACACGTGCTGGGGGAAGGTTTCTAAGTGAGCACTTTGCTCTAAGTAAAGGAATAGTCTACAGGGTAAATAGTTGCATACAAATCATCATTTATTGTTTCTCATTCATATCCCCTACCATTTAAAATCGGGCAACATAAGTCAGAGCAAGACCCATTGTAGACTAGCATGCTATCTCCAGTGACCAGTAACAGATGTGATATTTCTTACACTGACTGCTTGGCCTTGAATTAGGCTATGTCCCCAGATGCTAGAAATCTGCAAGCTAGAGGTTCATTTAATGGCCTCCACTGGACCTTTCTTCAATTAATTTCTCATTGCTTTTTATTCCCTTGGTTCTGCAACATCCTGCGGCTATGAGTTCCACAATTTCATTATGCATTACGTTATTTATTTTTACATTTCTGCTCAATAGTTTTTTGTTTTTTTTTTTTTTTTTTGAGATATCTCCCTTCCCATCACATTTGTGAGGATCAGAACTGTTTCCTGGCATTTCTAATAGTAAAGAACGGGTTATTTACCTCTCAAAGGGAAAAAATAGATTATTTCTCCATTTAATCATAAGATCAGTGACTTAGGGATACAAAATACATACAAATCATCTGAGTAAATAATTGCTTAATGTACATTGTTTGATTCTTAAAGAAATGGGTATTGAATCTTTGAGTATGATATCCACCCAGGGACTCCCACGAAATGAATAGTACATCTTAAGTGAAGCTCAAAAGCCAGAGATGTGAAAAATCCCTTTTGATTTATTGCTGAAATGTATTGACAGGCTAAATAATGTAGCGTCCTAAATAAGAAGCCTATTTATTGTTTTTGTTTCTATTTGAGTAGCAAGAAAAACAAAAAGACATCTGGTCTCTTGACAGAGGTGTCTAAAAGATTTCTGTGTTTGAAGATACTTTTCAGGGGGACTGATGACATTAATTCATCTGAGCAATTCACTGTACTCTACCCCCTACAAATTAACTATTCTTTATTGAATAACCTTTAATATACCTATAACTGTTGATACATGTAGCTAGTATTTTCCATCAAAACAGCTTTCAAAATACCTCAGAAGGGAGGCTGAAGTCACTTACATTACTTGAAGCCCCATGCTGTAGAAAAATCCAGGTTTCTTGACATCCAGCCTGACTCTCCATGCCTACATATGAAATACCAAAATAAATTTTAGGAAGTAATGTAATAATGGCAGCTATTCTGTGAGCAAAGCCCCCTCCACACCATCCCAGAGGGAGGACCCTCTGCTGCCATCTGAGATGAGTAGACAACACGTCTTGCAGTCATGCTTTTGGGCTCTGCAGACCAACTTTCCAAAAACCTGCTGACATCAGGCAGAGTTTTGGTTTGCTTCTGGCTGAGCTTGTTAGCAATTTCTAAAGTAAATCCTAGCCTTTTTCATGCACTTTTTTTTTTTTTTGGGGGGGGGGGGGGGGGGGGGGGGTTACAGCAAACCCAGGTTCATAAATTACGATATTCCAAGCAGTATCACTGAAGCTAGATCACATCTGAGAGGATCAGCCAAGCTATGAGTAATGCCATATTCTGCTGTATTTCAATTCATCTCTGTAGCAATAGCAGAACCAGAAACTCAGAGCCCTCCCTCACAGGGCAGATAGCTTAAACTGAGCTCTTGCTGATGCACATCCCTTCACTCCCTGCTTCAGCTGCTCAGCTCACGTATTCGAAACATGCTCCCAGCCTTGTAGTCTGTTTGCTTAATTCCCACAGAAGACCTGCTGAGTTGTTTTCAGACTAAGCAAAGACAGATCAGGAAAGCAAAGCCTCAGAACTCGAGTCTGAAGAAAAAACACATCTTGTTCCCACTCTCTAAAGTGGGAGCCAGGGCAGATACATCTTGAAAACTTCACAAAGACTGCCGAATAAATGAAACGTTTGAGGCAGAGGAGTGCACGGCCGGCAACGTTGTTTGATCTGTTTGCTAATCTATCTGTGGCAGGCAGCCCTCTGCATCTCAAGCACCGCTTTTCCAGTATGCCCCTCACCCCCATAACTTCATTATCCTGTAGATGAAAGCTGGTGCTATCATCCTCCTGATTGACCACCACTCACTGCCAAGGCAGCCTGTTCTGGGGAATGTCCACATTTTTCAAACATTTCCATTCACACTTAGCTAATACACTCATTTCTTCCTCTGTGTCAAATTATCTGGATTCAAAGCCCACCGAAACCAATGGAAAGGTTCTCCACCATGAACTGGACCAGGCTGGTGGGTTTGGTTTCAGGTCCCAGGTGGAGGCAATGGTTTGAGCATGGGGCATGTGAAGTGTGAGCTTGAGTGCTGTGTCAGCAGCTGGTGTGCTTTGGTAATGTTAAACCATCAATCAAGTCCTTCAATAGAGGTTAAACAGGGACAAGACCCATGGAAGAACAGAACCTTAAAAGATAATAGAAAAATAATAAAAAAAAAAAAGCAGAAGATAAAGAAGTGCCAGGGTGTTTGTAAGTCCCTCTCTGTGCCCCAGCCTGCATCAGAGCAGCTTGGGGCTGCAGCTCCTGGCTACCTCTGTGGCACCACTCAGCTGAACGGTCACTGCTCAGCACAGGTAAGGGGTGCAGCTGAGCCAGGGATGCAAATCTAATTGCCATTTTAATGAGCCCTCCAGAAACATCTTATTTCACCTATTTTGAATGAATATCAAGTGGCAATTAAGACATTATCTGACAAGTGCCGTGTCTAAGCAACACGCTGGCTGTGCACTGGCTTCCTTCGGTGATAAGCGGAGGAGTTAGTGGCCGATAGACCTAGATTTTTTTTTACCTTTTACCCATTGCTTGGCTAGTTGGCTTTCAATCAGACCTTGTCAGCCCAAACAGTAAACTCTGAAATGATCCTGGGACTTGAAAGGAGTCGTGTGGCAGATTCTTTGTGGAGAATGGGATATGGGGATTCATTTCTGTTACAAGCATATCTATGCAGTTTGTAGCTTGTGCTTTGCACACAGCCACAACTTAAAATCTGCTTTGCAAGTAGGAATGAACCAGTACATTTGTCTCACAAAATAAACATGGGGAAAAACATGTTTGATTTAGCCTGGGGTGATGGGGCTATCCCTGGCTGTAGTGAGGTTATCACCATACACAAAGTGCTACTCACAAAACAGATTGCAGGACCATGATAAGCATTTCTGGCACATACTGACCTCAGCAGGGAACATATGAGGATTCCTCCATGAATATTTTGAGCAATCTGAGACATTTTATCCTGAACAGGAATATGGTGAACTCTCAGTTATGCTTAGATACTAAGCAAAGTTTCACTCTGAGTCAGCTAATCATTGACCTTCTGACAAACTTCTGGACTTAAACCCAAGCAAACCTTTGGTTAGTTTACTTTTCAAACCATGATGCCATTTCACATTACAGAAAGAATTTGTCTTCAAGAAATGAAGTTTACTGTATGCTTTTAAAGCATCTTCAGATGTATTCTAGCAAGAGACCCATGGGGCTCACAGTTTGCAAAAATAAAAATAACCCCCACAAATTAAAGGCTAGACTCTGTTCTCCAGGACCTAATTTCCCAATAGGCTAAATGAGAGAAATATCAGGTCCTTTGACATAGATGAAGAAATATGCTTATTTTTAATTCCTCCTAGCAGGTGGAAAGTACCTATCACAGCAGGAAGAAAGACACCCAAAAGAAAATATCAGAAGGTGGTTATGATAATAAGCTTATTTTCATTACAGTAGGATTATATTTTAAACCTTTGATTAGACTCTTAAAATTTCAGAACATGCTTCTTCAATCCCAGATTTTTAAAAGACAAAAGAAAAACAAGAAGAGAAAATAAAGTCTTACTCCTGTGGATGAACGCAGTGTTGCTGCACAGAGAAAATCTTTCTGTTGTAAAGTTATTTAATTACATTCAGAGGACATCTTTAATTTTGATTATGACTAGAATCACGCATGTCTTAATTCAGGAAGTCCTATTGGAGTCTGTGTGTCCTAAGCACAGGCTCTTTGAAGCATTGCTAAGTGGGATAATTTTATTGTACGAGTTTTCTTGTAAAAATTATTGTCTTTCTGGATGTCTAATTAAAATAAAGATGTAATAAAGAATTTATGGTTTTAATTAGAGCATAGATCTTAAAGCAATTATAGTGTGATTAATAATTCCTTAACAGGCTTTCTTATACGAGATGAAGAAAAAAGATTTGAGCCCCATGAAAAATCAATATGCATTACTCAATTACATTAACGAAGCTACACAAAGCAGTCTAGATACCAATTAAATTGCTCCTCGTGTTAAACTGGCATTGGAGTCTGCAGTTATTAATGAGTACTGATCTATTTGTTTAGTCATTGTGGATATTTTTGAACTACAGTTTTTGTTAGTGGAAAGATGCTGTAACATACAGATACATCTATGGACTTGTCCTCTCTCAATACCATTTCAGAGAACAAAGTGAGCAAGGTTTGCTCCAGAGCCATCAGGATAGAAACAAGCACCCTGCAAGGTCCTGGGGTTCCCTAGCCCAGGTCAAAGGGGATGACAAAAGGTAATTAAAAAACAAGCTCATTATCAGCATTAAATCCAGTAAACCAAGTGCTGCAATATCCCAGAAAGGTCTAATGTGGCCCCAGTTTTTAAATATTGACAAGAGGGCTTTTGGGGAGATCATGACTTAATGCATAACTTACACACCCTGACTGAAATATTTCCCCCAAATTTTATTTTGCCTGTCATTAATAACCTGGCAGAATGAATAGAGCAGGGGACTAGGTAAATTTAGATTTTACAGATCAAATGAACTTTAAAAACAACGCTGTAGCTATACATTCATTCATGCACAGACAGTTCCTCTGATCAAGCTGCCCAGCAAATGAAGCCACACTAATTTAAATGCCCTAGAGAGGAAAGATGATCTCATGAGAAACTTCTAATTTGTCATTCTGTAATTTGGATTGTAGCTTGGAAACTTGCTAATTGATCATTAAGAACACATTGTTACAGAGGTGGACATCCTAGTGTGAGAAGAACAGAAAGCCTGAAAGTCTAAAAGAAACAACCTCTCTCTCTCCAAAGGAATCTAGAGGACGCTGATATTTTACTGTGCTCAGACCCAGCTATAGAAGAACAGTTATTTTGGCTCCATCAGCTTGGGTGCAGCACTGCCTGTAGACCTGAGCCTTCATCCATATCTGTGAGAGATGCTGCCCTGCTGCAGCAACAACAAGGGTGAAGGGTATCAGAACTACCCACAGATTTCAACACCCAGAGAAGCTTATGCATTGAGCGGGATTTCACTGCTTGAGCACATCATTTGAAAATGCAATTTGCTTCAGCCAAATGACTGCACAAATTCACGCTCATTTCAAAGATTTGGTCAGGTTAAAAAAAAGTAATTGCAATAGGGAAGAGTGCAAACTATTTAATTCTAGACTAATGCTGCAATGTGAGCGGATGCCTTACAGCTGGTTTCAGTTACTTGAAAATATGATTCTAAAAATTCCTTAAAGCACTTCAAAAGGACTGTAAGGTTTTCCTAAGATTTTCCTTTCCTTTTACTGTTTTTCCTGTTCAACGCCTTTGGGTTTTCCCTATGGTCTGTGGCACTCACCAGAAACACAGCACAGGGATGCGAGTAGCACATTCCAGTTGTAGAGCACACTTCCAACTCAGGAGAGCAGGCTGTGCAGTCTCCCTTCTCTTGCTATCGAATCCAAGCTAAGACTACCCTAAATCCAGGGCCACAGGTGCCAGCACAGCCTGATCCACCAGATAAGTGTGCAGAGGAACCAAAATAGGAAAAACCACAGATATTTGTGTAGGATCTGAGACAAGAAGGGACCGCCTGGTCCAGGGTTTGTTCAAGCAACAGGAGCTGGCAACACATAGTGCCTCTGAAGGCCACGTCCCAGCCAGTGAGACTTTCAGAGGACCACATCGAACAACGAGGATGACTTTTGGCAAGGTCCCACACTCAGTCATCTCTTTGCTTGCCTTGATCCTGTTGTTTCTGCTCATCTCACTTCCCATCAGGAAACCATTTCCCTTGGCATGTTTTTTCATCTTCTCATTTACATGTCTCCTGCAAGACTGAAACTCTAGCATTGATTTACCACAAGATAATGTTAATAGGATCAATAAACCACAATGACTGTATCAAAGTGTCTGTTCTTCACCCTTCAGGACTGCAGAAGGTGCTTTAGTCTTAAAGTACATCCAATACTCCATTTCTCACTCTTCTTGGTCTAAGTCTTACGTGTGGGAGACTCTCTGTCTGCCAGGTAAAAAATAAATGATTAGCTTGCTGAAATAATTTAAATTTTAATACCACTTCAGCACATAAAATATTACTGATGCAATTAAAAAAAAGACAATTGGCTCAATGCATCTAAAAATGGGTGCTCGCATACCCTGGCAGGAATAAATGAAGCCTGTTGGGAAGACTATTAAAAGTACAGATTTTGTGTGGTCCCAAATTAGTTATTGAAGCTGGCTGCAAAGGTACAGGAGCCCAACAATGAATAATGTCATCTATCATTTAAAAATATTTCCATATTCTTTTTGATCCTAACCAATATCTGACACTTGACCTCAAAGCATTTTACACAAAGGATCTTCCTCAAGATCAGATGAAACATTTCAGCAGAAGACTAATGACTCTGTTCATCTTTGTGATACAAACTAATTTCACATTTAACTAGTGAGTCCTGTGGCACAGGTGAGTTTGAGGGGAGATTTAGGAGGGCAGCATAGAGTGCCTGTACAGATGGAAGTTGTGGTGGGCTGCCACCAATGAATATCCATGTTCATGTGAATAATAACCAGGTTTCTAACACAAATAATTTGAATCATTTTACTGACTGATTTTGGTCTGAAGAAACAGAAGTTTGAGATGGAGAATATGAAGGCAGTCTGGCTGAGCAGAAACTAAAAGACATCACCTTTCAGGAGACCATGTGAATTACAAGGAAATGTTCAGCCCCTCTCCTGGTGAATGCTTCTCAGAAAGAGCCACATAAAACTCTGCCAGTCCAAGCAAATCAAGCCCAGCAGGGCACATTCATAAGCTTTACTGGAGATAAAGGGTGAGATCTATGAAGTGCCCATGTAATTCAGCAACACAAGTGCTGCTGAAAATTTGTCCCTAAGGGTTCTTGTAAATCCAAACCCTCTAAAAAACAGATTGTGAGTTTTCCCTATTGATTTAAATGGACTCTGGATCATCCCCAGAGCATTTTAAACTTCATATCAATATATTTTCCAGTTTTGTTTGTATATGCTGAGCAAAGCAAAGGCCTTACTCTTATCCCTACAGATAAAGTAAATTTATTCTGACAGCTTAAGTTTGCTTAAACTTCAAACAAATTTCAGAGCTTCAAAAACTTAGCTGAGATCATCATTGTATAATAGAATGCCACTTTGCCCACATAAACATCTGTTTTCCATATCATATTTTTACAAAAATTATCTGGAAGCTTGAAAAACTGTAGTAGTGCTTCCATTTAAATATTTAAGAGCCTCCATTGTAGAAATTAAGCTCTAAAAATAAGTTGGCCAGTTAGGAGAATTAGCAGTGCTCTCAGTTATGTGGGTGCACATCAGAAATGTTGATAGAGAAGAATTTTTAGACGTTATCTATAGAGTAACCTCCTGCTCCATGCAGAAGCCAATACTTAATCAGGTCAGCTTCTTTTGTCTTGCTGAATCCTGAAAACTTAGAACAACATTTGATTTATGCCAAATTTACCTTGCCTACATAGCAAATCAGAGCAATGTATCCAAATTAAAAGTAGACACCAGTGTAAAATGAACTTGTAGAATTTTTAGGTTATTTTAAACACGTTCATTATTAAGAAAGCAATAATTGGATTTTTATTTCCAAAGAGCACTAAGGGAAGCCCAATTAAATCCAGTCTAATTCTTTCTAAGATTGTCTTTTCAGAGATTTAATGTAGTTCAACAAGTTGGTTATAAAAGATGTTTTGGGCCAAATGCTTCCAAGTTAGATCAGAAACATTACATATTCTGCAAAAGATTCTTGAATTCTTTTGTGACAGTTAATGATAATATTTTGGTCTTTCAAAAAAAAAAAAATTTTCCCCTTTAATCTTACTATGCAAAACTGCAAGAGCATATCTGAAAGAAAATCCCCAAATAAACACTTGGACATCACAAAGTCTGCAATGTTTTTCCAAGGGAGATGGGAGGAACAGACCCACTCTATTCCACGAAATTAGCCAGGCAACTAGGGACTGGGACTTAATTTCATTATATAATTATAATTTCCCCTTATTTACAGTGATGAGTTAGCTGTAGGTTGGCTTTCTAATGTCACCTTAACTGGCTCTAGAAAAAGAGCAGGATGCAATAAGAATGAATGCAACATGCTCAGCTAAAAGGTCAAGTTCTGGTCTCAAAGCCACCAGCTTCAGAGGTTCCCACCTGGCAGCAAAATTCCCACCAAGGGCCCTGACTGCACTCTGGCTCATGGAGTCCCCAAGCAGAATTTGGTCAAGCTACAGCTGGAGAAATTACTTTAACCTTTTAATAAGCATTCAGCACTAAGCAGATATGAATGACTTCCAAGGCAAAATGTCAAAGAACAACTATAAGCAGCAGGGAGACAGGAAAAGTAGGGCCAATTCACACTTGGAGAGATCAACATTGCCATTTCTTCCTTTCACCCTTCCTTAATAAGCATGCTATCACTAATTTGGGTAGCAGATTAGCCTTAAAGAATGACAGCAAACTGGCAAGTTCTTGTTTTCTTAAAAAATGTGGTTATTTCTTTTCAAATTCTTAATTTGGATTTTTACTGCACCTACATTTAAGAAAAATCAGATTTTTAAAATCCATTTTTAGAAGGCCCCTAGAGATTAATTACAGGCACATTAACCAAAGTTTTGGTCTATATGGGTTTCTGTAGATTTAACGTCTTTGTCTGAGGATGAGCAAGTCCAGAAGTGGCAATAAGGATGAGCGAAGGGCAGAGCTGGTGCAGCATGAGCCCCTGAGAGCACACGGCTGTGCTGAGTGTCTGGCAGATGCCGCAATCCAGCCCACAAGGAGCCTGCTTGCGTGCCAGGGAGGATGTTTTCTTCTGCTAAGGGAGCCCCTTAGGGAAAAGCTTGATCAAAGTAGTGATTAAAGGGGGATCTTGCAGGGTCAAACTGAGCTCCTTTGTTCTCCTGATTATTATTATTTTTTAAACATTTGCACTCAATAAAGCTAGCTCTTCTCTTGAGGACACACTGGCAATTAAATGCTTGCTTAGATAGCTGGATTGTATCTCAGATTTGTTTTTAAAATATGGAGGAAAGTGGTGCATCCAGATTCTGGTATCCTGAACTCTCTCCATGGCACTCATTTCTGCACAAACTGTTGAAGATTTATACTAAGCTATAATTGCAGAAATGCACTTGCAGAAAAGGCTGGATATACCATTAAGCTGGTGAAAAGATGCACTTCCTCAGTTACTCAGCACACTTCTTATAACCATTTCCAAAAGTTTGCTATGTCCTTCAGTCAAAGCAGCAATGCCAAAGGAAGCTCATTATGCCATAAATACAGCAGTTCACATCATAGCGTGGCATCTACAGGAAACGTGATCAAAGAAATCTTTACCTGAAGTAAAAATATTTTTTTTTTAATGATAAACAAACCCTAAAGCTACAAAAGGGAATGAGCTGTGTTCCGCTTTCCCCAAATGTATTGGTGCAAGAGTAGAATTACTCTGAAAAATGTAACCATTGCCATACATGCAATGTTATTTCCATAAAGGTTCACACCTCCAGCCTGCAGTACGCACTCACTCATGGCCCCCACAAGGTTGCTCCCACAAGTAAAACATCTGCATGATTATTGATTGCCCATAAGTGGAACCCACAGAGAGAACAAGCAACTTGAATCAAAGCAGCATTAAAAAAATAATAATAAAATTTGATTACTTGCATTAGAATTTCCATTTCCCAAGCTTGTGTCTTGCTCTGTCGTAGGTGAAGATGTAGATATCCTCCTTAGGGTCAGAAGACACAAGCAGGAGGCAGAGACACTAGGCCAAAGAAGACACCTGACAGCAGAGAAAAGAGGGCACCTGCCTTTTCAGCCTTTAAGTAGCAGAGGGATCAGGCACTGAGTGGTCAGGAGCAGGGTGAGTTGGCCAGGTGGGATTGGTCAGGTTGCAAGTTGTTCTCCAGATCTCCACCATCTAACACCAACACCTGTGAGAAGGATGCATGGCCCGTCTCAGGCTTATCATGTTGCTGCTTTGGGTTTAATGGCTATGGGCTTGCTTTGACCTCTAAGAAATTGGTAATAAAGTTCCTGCTGCCTAAGGTTGTGTAGGATCGTGATAAGATAGAGTAGACAGAGTAGACAGAGTCCTCAGTTAGCAGGAGCTACTAACTTCATAACTTCAGGTGCTGAAAAAACATGACCTGTGGTGGGTGTGCAAGTAGTCAGTCTACCCATCTTCCCATCAGATCAACATCATCAGAGGATCAGAAAAGAAATGCCTTATTTTGCACCTTACTAGTGCCTTCTGGATAGGAAACAATTAATTACTGTCAGGTAATGTTGTAAGAGGCTGATAAGGTGACACAGTGACTTATGAATTTCTTCCACTAACTCATAGCTGCAATGAAGATGCAGCAAGATTCCCTTTCACTGAAAGCAAATATTAAAACAACATTCATTATCTTTTCATGAAAGGGAAAAAAAACAGTGACCTTGGCAGAATTTCTGTTTCTGCTTCTCCCTCTTTCAAAACAAAACCAACCCAAGAAGCACCTCCCCCCAGGCCCATCAAAAGACAAAGCCCCTAGCAGAAAGAAACACAGCCTTTTTAACCATTGAAGATGCTTTGAGATGGGCCTTTCCTATAGGGATTTCAGAAGCTCCATTGCAGCCGCAGCAAGTAAATGAAGCGAAGCATGGGCCACTGAGTCAAAGAGGGAGCAAGAGCAGGCGTAGTACAGCGAGCTATTTTAAATCATCATTGGAGATCTGTAGCTAAGCTCTCCAGCGGCCTGCTTCTAGCTAAAAGGCTTCCACTCGAGTGCTTCAGATCATGTAAGTTTGTTTAAGATGCATAATTCATGAAGGGTACATAACACCATCCTTGAATAACTTTTCACTCACCACATGCCTGACAGGAGGAAAGCTGGCAGAGTGGTGTGACTTCAGAAATCTGACATTGGCACGGTACGAGTCCCGGCAAGGGACAGGGATCACTCCATTGTCTTAACCCCTTTGTTCGCGTGGGTGCCTGAGAAAGCCAATGGCACCTGCTAATTCCTCAATTAGGACTATTTCCATCTGTTGTTATTGCCATTAAAATAAGAGAAAGACAGATGATCCAAAGTGTTATAACTACTTACATTATAGTTCTCAAAAAATGTACGTAAAGAAAATGTCTGTTTTTATAGGTGTAAAATAAATTTATTGCACACCAAAGGCCAAATACAACCATCCCTACCCAAGCTGAGTAGTACCTTGCTCCTCAAATAGTCCCACTGAAATCAATTTGGGATTATATAATGCAAGTAAGGAAAGCACAACCTGGTCTTTCGGTAGCAAAATAAGACGTGTAAGGAACAAATCTTCAGCTAAAGTTAATGGGATTTGCCTCGTTGTAACTAATGGAGTTGTGCCCATTTACATCAGCCTGGAGTCCACCCTGTAACAGTGTGCCTGTTCTAGAGTACTTGGGTTTTAATTACCACTAGTAAATGCTATGTCCTTAAACTTTATAGACCTTATATATTTGCCCTACTTTATTTTGTAGATAAAAACCCAACTGTGGCCTGATAGGTAATTTAGGAATGATTTATGGACTTTGTCTTCTGTTAGTAACGGTTTGGAAGTTGCTCTCTGACAGAACAGAAGGTTTTTTTCTATTTTATTTTGGGAAATCATGGTTGGACTGGAACTGTCTTATGTTTTCTTATTAAAGTGTGACTGATATTTATATATATATATATATATATATTTTAATCAGGGCATTTTTAAAAATAAGATAAAATAGGGCAAGACAAGATATAAAGAGAACACCAACAGACACAATAGACGGGATGAAGGATGTGGCATAGGCTGGAGGAAGAGCAGTGCTTTCATTAGTTATGCTGTGGGCCAGTTGTCCCAGCAGTGAGCCTCTTCCCTCTCCCACCCAAGTCCCATGCATTTCTACCTAGAACTCCATTTATTCTGTCTCCTTTACAACTGAAATGTGCATCCCGCTGTCAGGCTCGATGTGACATTTGAATTAAGCACAGACACCTCTCAGTTCCACTTAAAAGGCAGAAACAGCAAACGTGCACAAACACCAGGACAGGTTAATTTTCAAAAAGAGTACGTTGGGATTGTCATCCCCCTCTACACACAGTCCCCAAAATAAACATTTCACAGAAAACAATATTTTGTCTCCTGTCTACTGCAGAGCAGTGAAGTGAAGCAGGACTTCCATCCACGACACTCTGAGCATGCACATTTTAAAAGGAGGTTTTTCCTTCCTAGAGTTCAGACAGGTTTTGTAATTGGAGGCTTGTATGACCCTACTGTGATTTCTGCCCTATACTAGAGTGCTGAGGCTACCTGAAAAGTGATTTATAAGACAGACAGAAATAGTGAAATACATGGACCTGGTGTACTGATGTGCACTTTATCCATCCTTCTGTTACTCTGAAAGCTAGCAGGGTTTCCAACTTTTACAAGGGTCATTTGAGTCTTTTATCTGAGTTAAATCCTGCTCTTGCTTCCTGCAGGGCATATGAGAGAAATGACATCAAACATTATTCTCTTACCAAGGGAGAGAATTTATCCCTGTGACATGGGTGCTTCCCATGGGGACAGCTGAAAAACTGACGGTGGGAAAGAACCGTCTGTTCCCCTCACTGATGGTTCCCCATTTACCAAGATGATATTTGCAGGGGAAAAAGTTGAGGAACCCTATTAACATAATTATTTTGCATGCCTCCCTGTGTAAGCCTGGATAGCTGGGATAAGCAATATAATTAAATGCAGGAGCTGAGGATTAGGTCTCCTTGAGTATCCTCAGAGTCACCAAGCAGGGGGGTTGCATCTTTGGTGCGTTCTCTCTTCTCCAGCTACTGCTGGGCCATTGTTGGACAAGGCAGAAAAATATTTGTGAGTATTTCAGTAGCTCATGGACTTCTCTCTTTCAGAAAGTATTTTTTCTAAACAATTTCTGTGTGTTTCTTCTCTGACTTGGACATGGGGCAGCTACTGAAGTTTTGTTAATCACCTACAGCCAAATTTCTGGGGTCTATAAGGGGGAAAGCCCAGTATCAGACTCCGTTTCATTGAGCATGAGACCATGCTCAAATCAAAAGGCTGTCTGTGCAGAACTACACCTTCTCCCAAATGGGCTTGTTGAAATATATATTGAAATAATCCTTAAAAGTTTACAGAGTATTATGAGATCAGTACAGACCTGACCATTATTTATTAATTGTTCAATTCGAGGAATAACTACATGATAGAAAATGGTGTGGAGACCTAGGATAAAATGATTTTAATGAGATCTCAGTGACTGATATTTGGAAATATATTATTAAGTTTCTGCAGTGCGGCACGGAGATTTCCCAATGTCCTCAGGAAAAGGAACAGCATCCTATGCACTTGTGTCTCTTGCAGGGTGGAGACATTTCAGGTCAGCCACAAGTGCACCCAGCCCTCTGCTAAGAACATGGGGTTTCAGAAGAGTCTTAGCAGGGTTGCACTCTGCATTGCAAAGGGATAAAAGAGTCTGGGCCTTTGCCTCTTGAAGCTACATTTTCCTCCAGCAATCTACCTTGTTTTTCAGCTTTTCTACCTGACTTAGTCCATGTGACTCTCTACTGATGTATAAACAGGCTTTCTCAAATCATGTCCTTCCCTTAAAATTAAAAGAAAACAAGCATGTGTTGTCTTCTGCACCTGGAAAGTAATACACAGCTCATCCTGACTATAGAATTCCTTTATGACCATGAGAAAGGCTTAGGCAGAGCTCACAGAAAAATGACTCTTTGGCACTTGGGAAGACTTGTGTCATCAGAAACTAAAGAGAGAGATCAGACCTTATTTCTGAATTTCTGAGGCTACTTTATCCAGCGAGTAGACAAAAGCCTACTCCTTGTTCATGTGCAACCCCTATTTGTACAGGGGTATTGTGCATCTTTACGTGAGAGGTCCATGATGTTTGTGACCCCTGTGGTAATACCACTTAATTGACACTGTAGCAGGTAAATAACCATCCTACCAAAGCAGGTCATTGTGCGAACACAGACAAATTAACACTGCTGAATGCAGAAGGAGGAATAAATATAAGTAAAGGAGAATAAGTTCCTGCATGCTTAAATGCACAGAGCCTGTTTTTTGGCTCTGCCCTTTACCCAAGTCGTGCTTGTGGATCTACCCAGTCCATGACCCTCTTTGTGCCGAGGGGATGTGACGAATTGCCGTGTCACTCAGCTGTGTGGGTCGGGAGCAGAGCCTGTGTCCAGCAGCACTGCAAGAGGCGAGGCAAGGCGAGAGGAGCCTCCCCGTCCTCCGCAGGGCTCCGTTTGCAAAAAGAGGCCAACAACATGGCAGGGCACGTGTTGTGCACAGAGCACCTGAGGGGCAGTAAACCTTGACGTACAGCATATATCCACACAGCCATAAAGAGGTTAAGGCTCTCTTGGTAGAAACCAGGAGGCAAGAGCCTCAGGAATGACTATTTTTCTTTCCTGACTGCCCCATAAGAGAACACGGGGAACGATTCCTACTGCCTCAGTTAATGGTCTTTCCCCCAAGAGTTTTGGTGCTGATTGAGGACAATATTGCTTGTACAGGGACACAAAAAGAATGGCCACAGTTTCATATAGAAGGAAAAGATGACACCCAGACTCTTCTCATCAGTGTCACAAGTGACACTGAAGCAGTTAAATTGCTAACTGAATCCAAACTGTGTGTAATTTTCATGCTTGCTATGCTGAATTTTGGGCTTTTATTCTTTGTTCTTTGTGTGTGTGTGTTGCTAAAGATTTATGATTTATAAAGCATCAGACTGCACTGTGTTTCCTCGGGTCCAGTTAAGGAAATCCAATAACACGGGAGTTTTGTGTTGTGAACATATATATATTTCATTCCCCTGTAATGTTAGGCCTGTCAAAATGAAACTGATAGGTAGGAAACAAGTCTGCTGAAGAGCCAAAATGGAGAATAATTCTACTAGAACTGGTAAAACCCATTGGGTAAAGATCAGAGAGCAGGAATTAGCACAGTGTGCTTTGCTGTTGAGGAAGATGAGGGGCAGTAGGGTCTACCTGAGAGAGGAGTTCAAGGCACTTGGATTTTAGATCTGCTTCCACTGAGAATCTGCGGTATGACCTTGAGCAAACACACTTTTTCTCTCCACAGTTATTTCTTCCCTTAGTTTGTTTTGCCTTATCCATTTAAATTGGAAGCTCTTAGGATGGGGTTTGCCTCCTAGTGTGTTCAAACAGAAGCTGAAATGGAGAGACCTTCATCTCCGGTGTGGGGCTCAAGGTGCTACAGTAATACAAACAATAATAAAAAAGAATGAGTGATGCAGTATAATTGCATGAATAATAGGGCATCTTTTAAGACTGTTCTTTCTGCCAGATCATCTTTGTGCTAATAAGTTCTGTTTACTCAGGGAATATTCAATAAATAATAAATAAAACCTCAGGCTGAGACTTTCCCAAGCACAGCAGGTAATTCAGATGTATTGTCCATTAAAATTAATGTGCAGGGTGCGTCTAAATCCCTCAGTGCTTTCAGAAAACCCTTAGCTTGAATATTTTGTATCCAGCTGTGGCAACTAGCGGGGTGCTCTCCACATCCAGCAGGCAGTAGGGTAGGAATTAAAGGGGATGATGGACATACTCGGGTACAGAAGTGTTCCACACTGAAGACTTTACTGGGGCTTGCACTGCTTTTGCTCCACCACACTGCTGTGTGAAATTCCTGGAATTTGGTCCCTGTGTGCCTACAGGGGTTAGGGCAAGGTGACTGTTGCTTCCTCTGGGTTCTGAAGACAAACAGAAGGGACAAAGAAAGGGAGATTAAAAAGGAGAAATAACACCTTCCTTAGATGCAATATGCCTTCTACCACTTCTACCATAAGCACTGCTCCAGCCTGAAACTGTGCTCCTGAGACACATCCTGCAGTGTTGCTCTTGGTTTTATCAAGGGCCAGTGGGGACGCGCAGTGCATCCAGAAAATGGGAAGTTTGAAGAAACGCAGAACCACCTTCTCTCCATTTCTCATCTCCAAATTACTTAAACCTAGCGTGAGGGGGAGGAACAGCGCCAGGCTTATTGTAAACGCCACATTACTATGTAGGACAGAACTGATGTGCTTCGAAAGGTGCTCACTGCAGCTTTGGTAGATCACTCCATCTCTGTCAGCATGACAGATAACTGCCTCCAGACAGCTATGAACACATTAAAAATATACTTCTGTCTCCAAGCAATCACACGTCGGTGCAGTGCTCCTTCACTGTGGAGAAGCAACGAAGTCCGTACCTCTGGGAGAGCTGTACAAACATCTGTGCCTGCTTCAGCTCTATTTTTCACTATTGTTCCTTCCTGACAGTTTTGCCACCCTTGATGAAAACCTGAGTGAGAGGAAAAATGAAATGAGTTCCTTCTGACGCGTGCATATATATTTAAGCATTTCTGTCACTGTATGTTAGAGTCGCAGGCACTTTAACGATGCTGCTTAGTTCCTTGCCTTTTGCATGGTGTCAGGTAGTAATATTAGGGTATGAGTTTTCAGAAGCTGAACAAATCTCCTCTTTCTTCCCATTTCATATTGGCCATTAAACTCATATTATGATCAGAATCACAACCAAACAGAGCAGCTTCTATAATTCCACGAGGAAATGAGGCTGACAGAATCAGAACAAAACACACATCATTAACAAAGCCCTGCTCATAACAGTCTTAAACACACAGCTCTGTGAATATTCATACTCTATTTTTGAGGGACACAAAGCTAGAATTTGGAAATTCGGTGCCATCAGTACTTGAGCCTTCTGGATCAGAGCACCAAGGAAAAATAACAGTGTTGTTCAGGGTATCTTTCTCTCCACAAACAATGCAGAGCCAAGTTTCTCTATGAAATAAAGAGCTGGTATACCCACATTTAAATGACTTCTACCTCACTTTTTAAAGAAGTGAATTGTGAATATTATGATGCTGGATTCATCATTAGAGGACAGAACAGATGGTGAAAGATCAGTGTATAGTCTCATCCCTATGCAGAGGGATTTCTACAATTGCATATTAACTGTTATGGAAGTTTCCATACACATGTAAATCCCTCTGTACTGGAAAGAGAATGTCCTTTAATGCAAAGCATTATGTCCATTACAATAAGCAACATGAATAACTAATAGTCATTGCAATTAAACTGAAAATCAATTTGGCCTGCTGGCACCTTGAATATAAAGCAGGAATTTTATAAATGATATTGTTTATTTAAACGGCACCTTTAATGTTCAGTTATCCATCAGTAAGCACCACACAAAATCTGAATGTTCAGAACATAGTGAGAAAGCATCAGTCTGGTTAAACATAGTTCATATATATACTAGTATCTCTAGCATGTGTATGCTTATATTTACTATAGTGGATTTGTTTTAAAGAGCTCTGTAAAACTTAAGAAATCATAGTTCTGGATGAAAAAAAGTAAGCAAGCAATTGTCTTTAATTAAAAGAAAAATAAAAAAAAATCTTAGTCCAATGCCAAAATGTCACTGAAAATGCTCAGAGCCAGTGGCACTCCTGGGAGACAAGGTCAATTACTATTAGAGTGATCTTAATTTAGCCAAATAGCCTCTGAGACCCATGGTAGTTTCTAGGACCCACAGTTCCCAAGAAACCCAAAGTTTCTTGAAGGTGCTTGTGTCTCTCTCCTGGAGCTATCTGGGTGTCTCACAATGACCTTGCATGGTGTGAAATAGTTAGGGATAGTTCAGCTTAGTTCATTATTTTTATTAAAAAGAGATTATGTTATTTCCCTACTGCAATAAGCTCTTGGGAGAAATTCGGTAATATGTATAAGACATCACTACAGCCATAGTAGCTATACTGATAGGAGAACTAAGCTTGACACCAGTCTCTGGTTACCACGCCAATACTCAATTCACTCAGCCATTTGGTCCACAAATGGATCTGCAAATTGACTGTGCTTCCTTTTGCAGTTGTCTGTGGCTTCAGCAGCCACTATCTGAAAACAGTTGTGTGACCCACATTACACCCTCAAGCAAGGGCTTTCCATCTCAGAGAAGTCAGTGTAGTCTGCAGAGAATATAAACAAACTGACACTCTGAAAAGAAAATATTTGAACATCTGTTCAGAGCAGAGTCTTCATGCATCTTAAACTACTCTAACAAAATTACTTATTTTCCTCATTTCCTCATTGTAAACTTTTTTTTTTTTTTTTTTTTTTTTTCCAAATAGCATATAATTGCAACTTTTGGTATGATTTAAACTGTCCTGTACAATTCTCCCAATATTCAGTATTAAAAATATTCTCAAAATGAACTCAGAAAATATAAACCCAAGAAACGATTTAGAATGCTTTTATCCATGCCTTGTCTTGAAAACTGAACCAGTAAATAGATTTTGCACATGATGTCACTGTTAGTCACTTTTTCAGTGTTATTTATCCTCAACCTCCCCTTAGCAGCATCCCTGGATGGAGCTCAGCAAATGCCCCTGCCAAGTGTATCAAGACCATTGAGTCTGTTTATCACAATTGTTTTGTTTGGAGCTCCCTTTCCATCCTGCCTGCCTACAGAATTTCATGAATCTGAAATAAGCAGAAATTATACAAACCATGATTTGTTTCCCACTATTCACTCCTCAGAAGACAAAGACCTGGCCTCTTCTTTCAAGACAGAATTTGCCTCAAAGAGAATTTATAACACTACTAATGGAAAAATTGTTATTATGGAAAAAGCCCACAAGAAATTCAATTTCTCCCAGTAGCATTATAATTACATCCTTGAGGGGAGAAAAAAGTGAAAGAAAAAAAAAAAAAAGAGAGAAAAAACAAAGGAAAAAAAAAAAAAAGGAGAAAAAAAAAAAAGGGAAAAAAAATGAACTGAAATTACTTTTGCCTTGAAAAAAATTGTCAGCCATAAGTTTAATATTAAGCCCACTAGTAGCCCACAGATATCAAGGGTACTCTCCTCATGTGAAGTGAACTTTTCTGTTGATTGCCACGTTTGCTTGAACTTAAACAAATGCTCAAGTCTTCTGTCAAACCAAGGTTCTTACTGTTCTTCCTTTGTCTTTTCTCTCCTGTTGGAGAGAAGACAGGCAGGCCCATGAATGAGTGGACAGATGTTCAAAGAGGCCATATATTTCAGTAAGTCGCACAGAATTAAAAAATAATAATAAATAAAAAAGTTATTCCTGTCTTTTCCTGCAGAAACACTGAGCTAAATTATGTTTGTTTGTTTTTAATTTATTTACTTTTTTAAAAAATAAGTCTACTCTTTTACCCTTGATATCATTTGCTGTTGTGAGTCTGTGTGTATATGTATGTAAAATAAGTGCAAACCTCTGCTTCTGTCCAAAAGAGGAAAGGGGTACAATCAGAGGGTCACTGTAACGCTGTGCGGAATAGGGGGAAGTCAGCCAAACTGCCCTTTCAGAAATGGCAGTCTTCCCAGCCTTAAAGTCTTCTGTGGAAAATAAAATATTCTATTACATTATTTTCCAATTTCAGCTATCTCCCTTTTGGGCTCCGGGGTGGTATATTTCCAAAAGTTCGGAAATATTTAGCTGCTCACCATCTGCCTCAATAGCTGGACATATTGGACATCAACACCAGAACCAAACATCTGTGGCCCAAGGACACCAAGCAGCCACCAGTGTCAGGCCAGTGGGAACATCCATGCTCCAAATCTCCACAGCCTCACTGACAAAAACATCATGGTCACACAAAAATAACCTTCCCTTCCCTACACACACTCCTTCCTCTTCTTGGTTTACGTCAATACCAACTTGTCTTGCCAAATCTGGATGAGTTTGGTTTGCAGTGTAAATGTTTGACTGCACTCAGAATTTGGATGAATGCACGGTGCTGATTTCTCCTGGCCTTTGTGCAGAGCAGACTGGATGCTTTCCTCTCCAGTCTTTCTCCTATCACAGCCACTGTCTTTCTCGTCCTCTCTCCCTCTTTGGCACTCACACACATCTGTGAAAGAAATGCAGCTGTGGTGTCAGTGTCTGATGTTTTCCATCCTGTTTTCCAGTGTGAATATATTCTTGGTTTGTGCACTGGACATGGCAGAATATAAACAGAATTTTCAAATTTCTATGTTCCCAGTCTGGGGAATGATGTTCTCTCAAATGAGAGTTAGATCATTCTAGAGTGGGATTCTTCCCATAGAGCACACCAAACTGCCATGAAGACAGTGTGATAAAAGACAATTATTCAGGACTCCCTACTCTGCAGACCCTGCCCTGGGACTTGATATTCTAATAATTCAAAGGTTCATTTAGGAACAGAGTCAATCATGAGGCAATATTTCCAATGGCAAACACTAAACAAACAACTAAGCCAAACCCATCATTCTCAAGAATTATGGAGCCAAACCGAAAGCTGTGAGATTTAAAAAATATGTCAATATTTCTGCTTTCTCAGTTTGCATGTTTTATTGTGAGATGTAGTGTGACAAAATAAAAACAACAAAACTAAACAGCTAGACAGGCTAGGCTCTGGGCTGCTTTGCCCAGACAACATGATTTTAGACCAATGATCTTTAAAATATGCTGGCCTAAAACCTCAATCTGCTTCATGGAAAATTCCCAGTTTTCTAAAAGCAGATGAGCCAATTCTTTGATTCTGGAATAGAGCAGATGAAACATCTGGACTCTAGATGTTGCTCTCACACAATTTTCCACCTATGAATTCCCTAAATTCCAAGGCATTTGCTCAAGCCTCTCTTTGGTGGTTGAATCAATTCAGGTATCTTTTTCCATTGTTAAAAGTACATCTGGACACAGACATTGCTTCCTCCCCCAGGCAGGAGGCAGAACTCAGAAATGGGCCATTCCCATACAACATACAACAACAAACCAGGAAAACTCAAGTGCTGTGACCACTACAGGAAGAGATGCTGGTACTTCAGCTCCAGCTAGAACAACCTCCCTGACTTTGGAGCAGACAGGAAGGATAGGAAAATAAAAATCAAAGCGATGCCACCCAGTAATTGAACTGAAATTTCTCATTGCTTGCTTGCAGTCTCTCTCTTGAGTGCACAAAGCACTCCTGGGATAGTTGTATAGCTGTTAATTGGCCTTATCACCCTGGAAAGGATCCTCTCTTCCCTTGTTCGATGGAAATCTGTTGGGGAAGGAGCTCAAAGGACGCAGATAAACATATTCCTTTTCATTTCAGTGTCATTATATTGTTTGCATTACTGGAGGACCTGGCTCTGTAGGCTTGTCTGCACGTGGCTCAGAACAGAAGAAACATGATGGATTCAGGCCTGCGTACAATAGTAATACAGAAAATCTGTGTAAAATTACAGTTGTTGCTAAAGGATACTAACCATGAGATTTGAAAAGCGGATGGAGGAGAGTGTGGGGGAACAGCTGGTATTTTCAGGTCAACTACAAGCTATTGTGTTTGGAAGTAAGAGGAAAAAATTGTTCACATTGCTTTTATGAAACATGTAATTTTCCCTCTCCCTTGCCATGCCTTAAGAGCTTAATTGGACACAGTTGATGTAGACACAAGCCCAGCTCCTGTCTCAAGCTTATATTTCCAAAGGTCACAGATTTCACGCTGATCCTCTGCATTATGCTATCATTTCCATGAGAACCTGAGGAGGGGAACATTAATTGCCTGTGACTGTAATTGGCTTCATGATGGTCGTCCAGCCCGTGGCTGGGAGCACACACCCCAGAACAGCTGTCAGACATGTAACCTGGCAGCAAGTCACCGAGTGGCAGCAGCGTGCTCCGCACAGGACTGACATTATCCCTGCGATCAGGACACATCTCTTGACATGACGATTCTCAAAAGCAACTCATTTGAAGGAGTTTCAGCTGCTGCAAAGCAAGGATGCAAAGCATGCAGAGCCTGTCGGCAGCAAGGTTCAGCTTAAATTGTAAAAGGGAATTGTGCTTTCCAGCACTTGTGTGTGTTTGGGCCATGACGAGCTCACCCGATGTCACTGATACAGCACTGACATCCTGGTCATGGTTAGTTGGAAAAGCTGAAGTCAAAGCAGAAGACCACTGGACAGCCACCAGGTGCACGTTACCTAATTGCCATTAATATCAGACCTGGTTTTTCTTCTGCTAAGTCAAAACTGGTCCCTATTCTGAGGCCAAGGAAGGTGACTCGATTCAAACATCAGCAGACAGAAGGTGTGCTCTGTGTTACCAGAAATACCAGGCCTGCTCTCTATGAAAGCCTGCAATGAAAAGCAACCGTCCTTGATGTAATATGCACCAGAGTACAGAGCTTTGAGCATGCTTTTCAGATGCACACCTGCCAGTTCTCTCTCTGCTCTACAAGCAATTTCCTTTTCTTCCTGCTGGACCCCTCCCCAGCTCCCCCTCACCCGGGGGGTTCCTGCTTTGCAGTATCGCCGCGTGTGCTCCTCTCAGAAACGTGACAGCAACCATTGCCTGACACTGTTAGTTCTATTTTAATAGAAACTTCTGGGCTCTGCTGAAGTACAGTACAGCAGAAGTACAACAGTATGGCTAGACACTTTCCTCCTGACTCCCACAAGCAGGGCAAAGCAGGAAAGAGCAAGCCCAGGAGTCCCACACGTCTCTCACCGCAGCACCGAGGCTCTTCCCGGGTATGCAGAGCAGTGTTTGGAGCAGACCACGCTAATCACTGCCACAGCTGCTCAGGAAATAACATGTAGGACTGAGCTTGCTTTTCATTTCAGTAAAATTAATCTCAATTATAGCAGCTCATTCACGACTTTAATGCGAAATGCACTGTAAGGCGGAAGGTAAATTAAAAATTCAAGGCAATTTATACCTGCGGCAGCTCGTTTCCACATGGTTAGGGAAAGTGCTGTAAAAGCACCACCGAAATGACTCAGAAGCCTCTTCTGCCTGCCAAAGGAGCAGGAAGATCCAATGCTACCAAGCAAATATATTCTTGGGCAGAGCTACGGGGCTTGATAACGCACAGAGTGAAGCCAACGGGATGGCTCCCCAAGCTGCAGAAGAGGCCATGCATATATTGTTTGCCATTTGGGCCTGGCTTCAAACTGCCTGAGCTGGAAAACAGAGGAAAAGAGCAGCAGAGCCATTGCAGTGACCTTCCTGTGAACCTGATTGGGCAGCACTTTGCTCCCTCCCACGCTTTAATTCATATTTCTGTGCTGACTGTAATGCTGTGTACTGGCCCCAGCAAGAATTAAATTAAATATTTATACTTTTGTGATGAGATACTTTGTTACTGTGTAAAAGTTGCACATATGGAACTCTATTAATTTATGCTAATTCCTTATTTCTCCAGAAGAGCCTCTCTCCTCATTAGCATTTGATCGTTTAATACAACTTTACGGCACACACTAAATTGAAGCCCATAATCTTTTGTAATTGAAGCTTCGTGTGCATTCATTGTCATTTTTCAAAAAAAAAAAAAAAAAGAAAGAAAGAAAAAAAGAGAGAGAAGGGGGAAGGGAGATGGGTATGGTTGTACTGCCTTTGCGTGTCACACAGGGCTCTGAGAGGTGATGAGCACCACGGGGAGCTGTTTGCAAGGCCAGCTGCAGGGAGCAGGGCTCTTTTGGAGGGCAGGGCTGACCTGGCTGGTGGTGAGGAATTGTTTTCTGTTGGCCTCTGGGAGGGAAGAACCAGCCCTCTGGCACACTGCCCATGCCTGCCAGCTGGATTCGAGGTTGCTGGTAGGAGAATAAAGTAGAAGTGGAAATTTCAGCCCATGGGACAGACCTGCAGCAAAGAGAAATGCTACGATTCACTATGCCCAGGGGATATTTCCCATTAATTTTGTCTCCTGCTATGGCCCATTGCAGTCCTCTGCTCTTCTTGCTGAACCTTGCCAGTATGTTCCTGACTTGATGTTGTATTAATGGAGAGGACATTAAAGTGGCATTTTTTTCCCATTCCATAGCATTGTCTTTCCTTGTCCAGTGAGCCAAATTCACTTGTACTTACCCACAGGTCTAATGAAAGAAAGCAAACACCTCAGGCTAGTGCAGAATCTGCCCCCCTGGCAGGGCTGCTCCCTCTCCTGGTACCAGCTTCCCCAGCTCATACAAACAACTGTATAAAAATATACGACTTATTGAAGTATGTGTCAAATTTACATCCTTGGGCACTGAGGAAAAGCGTTGTGGCTCTTGAAATAGATTTTCTTTCTTCTAGTTAAGTTCAGCTTGCTCTTGATTTAGGGAAACTGGATGAGACCCATCATGGCAACAATGCACCTTGAGTATTTTGAAGTTTTCAGTGCTTTTGTGTATTTTACACATGATTATGAGACTTAGCTTTATCTCGCTGAATTCTCTTTATTGTTTTCCATGTAAACAGGAACTTGCTCACACTTGTGTCCAGCCACCACTGAACTTGAGTTGATAGGGGTGGAGGAGCCAACATTAAAACAGAGTAAATTAACTTGTTTTAAAAAGAAGACTGCCTGATTTTACCATTATGTGTAGTCTCATGCAGGTTAGGACCTTATGATATGCCTGTGTCAAAAATATATTATGTTTTAATGTAAGAGTTGTCTGGTCCCTGCAGACCACAGTCTGTTTTTATACATTTCCAACATTTACAGCAGAAAGGTTTAAGAAAAGGTGCCCCAGCTCTGCCAGCACGCTGAGTGATAGTTCAAAGCTGGGGCAGGGCTGAAAGAGCAGAAATCATCCAGCTGTGGAAGATTAATAATGGTAATGTATGGAGGTCCCACCACATCTCTGGGGAGGAGTCTGTGAGCCCTACCTTAGCAGTATCCTTAAAATTGCATACAGGGAAGCGCAGGACTGAGCGCTATCATCTGTTCTCAGGGACACACTGACAAAGACATAAACAATGGAAGAGCTAAAAATATCCTGTGCCCCACTTAGAGAAAACACCTGCAGCCCACAGAGCACTTAAAACTCATTTAAGTCTCACTGAGTTTGGTGAGAGTTAAAACCACATCCACTGGCTGCTCCTGAATCAAAGCATAAGAGAACAAAGCAACATTTGTGCTCGTCTGTTGTGGACATGAGGCGATGGGTTCAACAGCAGTACTGAAGCCTGGCCAAACTCATTGCATCAGCAATTTACAATCAAAAAAATACTAAAATTTAAACAACACTTCCTATTTAAATGCTGTATACCTGCCCTGATGTTTATTTCAATTGTCAGTTAATCAATGAAATCTTTTTGAGCTCGCAGCACATCATAGCAAATCAGTGTCATCACCTTCATTTTCATTTAAATGTAACTGGACTCAGCTCTGAATTCTGCCCCTGGCCAGATGCAGGTCAGAAGTGAGAAATTAGAAGTATATTTTACCAAACTGAGTTGTGTACCTGTGTCATAGAAGCTCCCTCACTGTTAGCACCCTTTTTATGTAGGGCAAGCAGTGTGGGGCAAGAAGAGAGGGAGAACAGATTACTTAGCTAGAATCCTAAAGCTTGTCTAAAACCTTTATCAAACAGCTCTTCACATTTCCTTTGTAGCTGGCTCAGGCCAGGAACCAAGTGCATCAATCTGTCAGCAAAATATGCCCATGTCTCTGCTGAGGTGACCATCAGCTAATGAAGGCAGAGTATTTCAAATCAGTGTTCTCAGCCAGCTACACTATCTTTCCATACACTGACCATAAAATTACATGGTAAGTGCTTTTTAAAGACAGTTACCACATGGTTATTGCTGCTTTCCAAATTAGATTGTCATCACAAGTGTTAAGAAGTGAAAGATACAGGTAGGGAACCTGTTAATTTCTTAGATCTGGCAGGTTGGAGCTCCCAATGCTTATTCATTTTGCATTAGCAAGAAACTTCAGAACATCTCAGCTCCCCACACCAAGAGGTAAATTATTCCTGGAGCATTGTACTTGGTTGCTTCAAGTTTAATTACCTTGTAATCTGCAGGTTGTGTTATTACTTTGTGGTTACGTGATTATTTTTTTTTCATTCCTATTTATATAGCCTATAACAGAAAGTGACATTGGAATGGATTTTTCTAAATTGGCCCCATGCACACAGTTCTTTCAGTGTCGGAAAAAATGAGATTCTGCTCTCAGCGAGTGTCTGCTGGGTCAATCTGTAAGCTGTTTTAAGAATGAAACACCACCTACTAAAGTCTTAGAAAGGCACAATGATTTTTATTTTTTATTTTTTTTGTACAGCCAAAGCTGATGCGAGTTGATTACTTTATATTAAACTCATGGGACCAGAGCATTTATTTAAGAAAGAATTCATACTGTTGCCAATGTGAACTTCAATTTTAAGTACTGATAGCTGGTCCCAGATCAGTTTGCAGAGTATTCCCTGATGGACACATACCAGAACAGTTTTATCTCAAAAAATGCATTCAGATCATGAGTTTGATTTCTCTTACCAGTATGTGATAAGATGTTTCCTTACCTTCTGCATATTCTGACATAAATAACAAGATTCTTTGGGTGCTGGAAGTATAGGAAGTTATGGCACTTGCTGCTGATGACCAGTTCTATACTGCATTTAATTGCATGAATATTTTATGGGTTTTCTTAATGTACAGCCTACAGAGATATTAACCTTTGCAACAAAGAATGCATTGAATTCTTCTTTGCTGCGTGGTACTTGATGAATGTTAAACCAGCTCATTGTTTTTTAATTGTGGTGGACCTCAGTGTGTTATTAAACTGAGCATAAATTCTTACTACACAAGGAGGAAGTACATATATATCTTGGTTGCAGGCAGTGGCTTTAAACATTTTTTTTTTTGGTCTTGGCAACCTTGCTAGCTTTTCCAATTAACTGTTACCAGTTTGTGCAAGACTTTTAAAAATATTTTGACCATTTATCTCGTTAAAGGAGGAAGGAATATTTCCTCCACCCTACAATTGTAATGATGAAATTTTCATCCAGAAAAAAATAAAAGTACAAAATCAAGCAAATCCTTCCCTGTTAGCAATGAAGTTAATTAAGTACCAGCTCATGTAATGCCTGGCTTAGTCATTGAGAAATCAAGTTACTGAGCTGGGGGAAACTCTATGGGAGGCATGTGAGCTCTTAACTGGGAACAGGGCAATGTGTTGCGTTTATCTGTATAGATACTTTGATAGAGATTAATGTTCCTAACAGATTTTACCCCCTTATTGGCAAGTTTCAGTTGTGTCCTTTTGGGTTACAAGAGACATCTCCAATATGATCTGCTCAGTAATAGTTTGATCAGAAAGTAATTCATGGGATCTGCTGAGAATTAAGGGTGGGTTAATACGATGTGACTCTCCTTAGATGTATGAATAGGTTCTTCTTCCTTTCCTCCTCCCCCTACTTCCCTGCTTCTTTGTGAAGCAGGAGTAAACCCCAAAAGCCCTTTGTGCAATGAAAAGTGGATGTGTTTCTGTAAGCAGAATTACTGACGGCACCAAGCCTTGGGATTTCACCGAGTAAATCATATGCTTGTAAGCAGTTCTGCATTTTAGGGGAATGGATGGCTGCGCTTTTTTCATGCTAAGCTACAATCAAGAGTGGTAATTTCCACACCTGAGTAAATAAATATGTACTAGCTACAGCATAATATGCGCAGGTGGAATCTGCAATCAAGACTTTCCGGGTAGAAACAGGACAAACATTTTTCCTCTCTTCTGCTGAGGGGAAGTGATTTTCACAAAACCAAAGGATGTCTTCCCACTGCATGCAAAACACTCCAGTATGTTTCATCTCTCCTATCAAGAAGTAATAAAGCTAAAGGAAAAGCTTCTTGATACAGCACCATGCAGACTTATTTCAGGTGCCTGCTAATTGACAAAGCGAGCCTCAAGAGCCATCTAGAGGTTGTTTGGCAAGACTCATTTTTATTATTGTAAGAATACGTCTTGTGCATGCCAGAAACAAGCCCCTAGTTCCTCCAGGCTTTGTTCTCATGCACAGCATGGTAAATCAGAAAGACCTCTCGATCACTGGAACTTCAGCAGCTTGGAGATGATGTCAGTGAAAGAGAAATCACTCCCTTCCCCACCAATACAGTTCTTTTAATGAGAAGCTGCACTCATATGCTGCAAGAAGAAAGTATTACAGAAGCTGGTATATGAGGCAGAAAGCATTTGGCATGAGGAATGTGCTGTTGTGAGTCCCAGACACACTCCAGTTGATAATAGAGACTCAATAAGGGGATAAGCAGATTTAGGCAAAACTGGCACACAGCTGGGATTTACTTAATTATGAAGCTATTACAGTCCTGACGGTATTGTCTGATCTGTTCTGGCTTTCCCTTAAGTCTGTGTCTAATCAAACCAAAATCAATAGTGCTTCGCACAGGGGCTGGAGCCTGCAGGAGCACAGCAGAGAAAGGAGGCTCTGTGAGTGCACTCCCACTGGTTTTACATGACAGATAAAACATGCCAGCCTTCAAACAGAGGCACCCTCACTTTGGATGGACTCGTGGGACACAGTTTGGATGTACACATAGGGCTGTACATGTATGGCATGTATGAGAAATAAAGGAGAGAACAGAGGGAAGAGGATATTGCAGGCACAAAGAGGATTTCTGCAGGGGCACAATTCTTCAATTCCAGCAGATGTTTCCATTTGGAACTGTAGTCTGTGGTGGCCTGTTTTTTTATTCAACTTCCAATATATCTCTAATCTGAAACTCTTTTTTTTTTTTTTTTTTAATGCTACTAATGCAGTTAATTTGCTGTCTCCTGGGTTCACATCTCTGCTTCTCAGAAAAGAGAAAGCATCGCCTTTCACTAAATCAGACTGAAACCCTGAAACCTCTTCCTGACACCTGTTATCCTCCAGGGAGAAGCCCAATAAAGTTCTTCTCTGGCTTAAGCTGCTTTGATGTTAATGCATCCTCTGCTTATCCCAATGAAGAACTCAGACCCAAGGGTCTAAGTGTATTTTGCAAAATCCAAACTTTGCGCTGCCTTGTCAAATACCAAGCATATCTATTAAAGTCTTGCTGAGTACGAAGCACACGTGTGCAGAAAGTAACACAGCAAGGCTATTATATATGCACTTCAGTTTAAAGAATATCCTCTGGATTTAGAGGGATCTCGCTGACATTTCCTGTGTAATTAATCTGCTGGAGGAAGTACTTGAATATCAGACTGCAACAGCTGAAGCTCAGAGGGGGTGGACTGCTGATGTAGCACAGGGAAAGTTCAGCCCACAGAGCCCTCCAGGGGCACCCAGGAGCCTGTGCTGCAGGGGAAGGAGATCCCTGCCACCTTATTTTGGGTTTTCCACCGTGGCCAAGTTTCCTGGGGAACCAGCATGCAGCGACCAGCAGCGCAGGTTTAATTTCAGGATATTAAAGCATGCTAAAGTGATAACCCGACCAGCTGCCTGATGGATTCCCAGGGCTGCTCACTCCAGGCCAGCGTGTGCACCTGTGAGATCTCTGCACAAACACCGCCGTGAAGTCAGGTCCCGAGTGCAGCTCCAGCTGCTGCATTATGCATGGCCCTCATCGCTCTCGCCAGATGTGGGTGGAGAGGGGAACTAACACAGATGCTTCCAGGGTAATGGCAGGGGCTTTTTGAATCCTGAGAGAGGGAAAGAGTGGTTTTATCAATACGTATTATGAATGAGCTGAATTGAAATGTTTCCATAAGGGATTTCTGGCTTCAAGATGCATAAACTGGCTTGATCAAAATGCTGAGGGTAGAAGGAGACAACAAAGAGAAAGACTTAAGGGGCACTGCTGGTTCGGATATGCCAGCTATGCCTGCCTTGTTTCTGAGTGCCATCAAAAACACACAAAGAGTAGAAAGGTAGAAATGGAAAACCACAGCCAAAAGGTTTCTCCAACAGAAATGTATTTCTCTGTACATCTGAGATCAGAACACCAGACCCCAAAAATATCATTTGGGAGTTCTAACCTTTGGACAAACAACTGCACAATAAGAAAATGTGTTCTTGTAAAAGATGTCAAAATACAAATTCAGTCAATGACCACTGTAATCACTGTAATGTAACAGGCAGCCATATAATGAGAGAGACAAAACGTAAGAACCAGAATGTTTAAGCAGAACATAGAAATCTACACATATATACATGTTTATACACACGTGTAATACGAATACAAGCACAGCTGTTGCCATGAATTCAGCTATGCTTCGTGCTAGACATTGCAATATGCATTTTTTTGAATGGGTGAGATCAAAATAACATAAATGACTGCAATACTGCATCCCTGACACACTGTGGCCCAGGCTGGCCTGCAGAGAAGGGCAGGGCTCTCGCTGGGAATATAATCTTGGTTGGGACTTCTGTAGGCTAGTGCAATGTAAATATGATCTGGTGAGCGAGTTATAAATCTGCCTGACTTTTGCATACTGATTCAGTGAAGTAAAACTCCAAGTTAGTGCTCGCAAGAGCTGAGAAGAGCAGACAATCCGATCAGTCAGGGATCCTGCTTAAAACTTCTCAGTGGACTTTTGTAAAATGGGATTTTTACCTGTTTTTTTTTGCAGCATTGTATAATAAATAGTGGTGATCACCCAACAGCATAGACAGTGTCCCTCACAGGCCTTGCATTTTGTCCTTCTAAATGAAGTTGCAAACTGAAGCTCAGCCTAAAAATGTAATAAACATCATAGGCCAGGCATATTTATCTAAAGATAATGTTTGCAAAAAACCTGCTATTTACCTATTGAAAGAGATTTAATACATATGTCCTTCACTGAAGAGAAGAAAATATTCAGTGAAACCCCAGGTCTGTGAAACTCTAGGGTTTAATGGATGAGCCATTAAAGGTTCCTTTCTCCACATCCTCACAATAACCATGCCTTCAGATAAAATCCAACTGCCTCCGCTGAGAATAAGCAAGACTGAAAAAAGACATTAGTAGGTAATAAATTATTGAGATCAAACTAAAACAGCATGTAAACAGCATGTCTTTTAAAAGAAAGCTTCTGATGTGTTTTGGAGGCTTGAAAAATGAGCTTCTCCAGCCTAAGCTAAGTTGCCCACAGTCTATTACATGTCTGATTGCTTCTGACAGAGGGCAACACTTCAGCACAGACATAAAGAGCCTAAAATGCTCATAAACATCAGTGAAATGCAAAAAAGAAATGCAGATAAGAGATTAAAAGGAACAAGTTGGGCTGGATGTTTGCTTCTGCTTTCCTAGTAAACGAGGACCAATCTACAGCATGTTTTTTGGAGTGACAAGGTCAAGATTTGTCTATAACAGTAAAAAGCAGTATTTTCCTTCTCCAATAGCCTCTGAGAATTTAGTGGGATTACAGCAGAGTAAGGAAGCACTTAATGCGTGCAGGTTGCATGTGCATTTATGTCCATTTTGAGAGGTAAAATTTCCTCAAAATAATAAACAAATGTATTGAAGTTTTCCTTTGTGTAAACTGACACAACTTTAAGACATTACTTTTTAATGTGCTTGTAACATATTTGCAGTCCCACTCACCTCCAGAGAATACTGCAGAGTACATAACAATAGTAAAACTTATGATATATAATCAAAATCTGCAGCATTCAATTAAAAGGATCCTTTAAAATTTGACATGCTGCCAGCTACACTTAGCTACATACTTTACATGATGGAGACCAGCGTGTACATTTTAGAATAGCTATTAGTAAATACAGAACCATGTCCTACCTGTAGACATTTTCTATATAATTTTGCAGCAGTTGCAAATCCCCTTGTTCATAAATTATAGGGTAAGATATGGTCCAAAGCTTTGCTACTTTCTTTACTTTCCATCTCTTGGAGAGCAGTACAATACACAGTCTAGCCATGAGCACAAAAATATGTTTAAATTTGAATTGTGTGTAGCTGACAGACCAAGAAAGAGGAAAAAAAAAAAAAAAAAAAAAAAAAAAAAAGAAACAACAACACCAACAAAAATATAAGAATGAAAATTTCAGTATGTGCCAATATGTAAATGGAAAGGTGCCACGACCCTTTCTCTAGACCATGATATTTGCAACCCTTTGGCTTTGCCACTGTGAACAGAGACTGAAATATTCCATCTTTACCATATTTGCAACACACCTATTTATCCTGCTGAAGGGTTTTCATCAAATTCAGATGTTTCATCTGCTGTTTTTCATCTGTGGCACCGGGTTGCACTGCATCAGATTGGCTTTTATCAGTCTGCAGTCTTGTTCATCATGTGAGGAAATGCAGCTCAGATGTACTGAGGAAACAATTTGATCAGCGATATTTGCCAGGAAACATCTGTGCTTGAAACAGAAATATCTGAATCAAGATAGAAGGCCTAGGTTTTGGGGGGAGCTACAACAGGTAAACTTTCATGATTTCAAACTTTTTGGGTGCCCCAAAGTACTAGATTTTTTAGTTCTTGGTCTTGGTGCATCTACAAATACCGTAATGTTCATTCAGGGAATTGTCTGAAGAGTTTAGCCTATACTTCCAGCCTGCATCTGCTGGTAGGGTTGTATGTTATGGATCACCTATAGATTGTAAAATTATAATCCATGTATATGAGATGGGATCCTGCAAGCTAAGACAATTACGATGCCAAATGGCTTGTTTGCACAGCTGCTGTGTGCACGAATTCCCCCGGTACCCGAACTGAGTTTACCAGACTAGTAACAGCCTTCCTGGAATAACCTGCCACAATCCTAAGCAACTTCAATCAAGCCAGTTAAGCTATTCGTGTGATTAAATTAATTAGTGTACATTAATGTTTACAACACCGAAGCCAGAATCAGATAAAGAAGAATGACATATGTTAAATTCACTCAGAAAGCAGAGTTTGGAAGGAGACGATAGAGCTAATCACCCATTTGATTTTATGGAAACAAATATTTTTAATCTTACAAAAACAGATGCTTTTGAAAATTTTGAAATATTTTTTTTTCCAGCATTTTTCTTCTTAACACTGGAATGCATTTTACTCTGTTCTTCTCGTGTTTCATTTGCCATTTTTAACTGGTACGTCTTTGTTTTCCACTTTGAAAGAACATTTTATTCCTGTAAAATTTAATGTAATTGGTTTTGATTAAACAGCTTGAAAACAAAAATACACTGCCTTGGGCAAACAGAATTTTCCATATGAACCCCAAATGGCATTTCTTTTAGATTTCCTTTTTTTTTTTTTTTTTTTTTTTTCTGATTTCCACAAAACACCATTCAACAAGAAACAACCTTTTCTAGCTCAGGCCCCCCAGATTACACAGCCACCATCCCATCCTATCAGCTTGATGGGTGCTTTGCAAGCACGGAGGTGAGCTGAGAACAAGGAAAGGCATAAGACTTGGAAGCCTTGGACTCAGAACTTGCAACAGGACAGTTACAAAGTACAGTGTACCAGTTCTACCCGTGCAATATTTCCATTCAGACTTTGGATATTAGAGTTAGAAAAGCTCAGTGGATAGACCCCATTCCTTACTGGGCCAGTTCAGCACAGTGTTGCTATACATTGCATTTTCAACTACTTCTTTACTTTGGCCTTAAATGTGCCAGGCCAAGAAAGCCAGCCTACACAAGACACCTCACTTCAGAAGTTTCTCCCTGGTATTTTTCCCCTGATATCCATCCTTGGTATTCCCCAAATTTGCATTTTCTTATCCTCAGCCCATTGTCCCTTAGGCACAGCCAGCTGTTGCCTGCCATACAAGTGCATGTATGATAGGCATAGCGTAATATGAAACGCATTTTATCCACGGATTGTCCTGGGCTCTCTCTTCTGTGTCTGGGCTCCTTGCCAAAACTTTTGGCACATCCTTACATTTTGCAGCATCCAGAATGAATTGGTGACTGAGACAACTTATATGATTGAGCAGATGTACACTTACTGGAAGTGACAACTGTGTTCAGGTCTCAAAACTGGTGAGTTAGTTAAAAATCAATTTCCCCTATTAGCCAATCAATAATCTAAAGGCAGCTTAGAGGTCATTGGAGCAAAAACATCTCCCCTGAGTCGTGAGCTGAGATCACAAACAGACGAGTAACCGAGCTCTCACAGAGAAAATATCCCTTTTGTCTCTAAAAATCCAGCAAACATTGATACAGTATCCTGGGATTACACGTGAACAATCCTTGAAAGCATTGCACAGAAAATACACTTGTCCCTTTTTTGATCTCCTGCATTGCTTTCCATTTTGCTCACAATTTTTTTACTCTGTTCACGATAACCTCGGTTTTACCCATGTCAGGAATGGTTGGCAACATGATGGAAGGGCAGATGAAAGCATGAGGAAGGTAGTTAAACCCAGAGATGTTTTGAGCACCGTACTTTCAGTAGATGGGATGCACATAACATATGGGATTCTCTACAAAAGATTGAATGGATTTTCTGAAACCTAGTCTTGGCTTTAAAGCCACTGTGGTGTCATAGGAAAGAAAGTGAACATTCTGCAGAAGAAGCCTTGAAGGCACATTTCCATTGATATACGGTATCAGTGTATGTACAGAAATACTCTGCAAAGGCTGCAATTCATTTGATTATTTCATGTACTTTTGCAATATGGAAATTAAATATAAAATTATTTCATGAATGGGAAGCTAGCCTAAGCTTCTGAATTTTCTAGAGATTTTCAATTTGATTTACTCTGTTTCTCAAGCATCTCAGCATCTCCAAACCTTTCAAAAGTTACAAATTCAGAAAAGTTTCAAAGTCATGAAGGATCCAGTTCGCTTTGTTTATAGAAGCAAAATTAAAGCACAGGTAGCTAAATGGCTTCCAGAAACAAATCTTATTGCTTCATTTCCAAATGTTTGACCTTCTTGTCCTATTGCAATAGTTGTCTGAGGTATAATGTTCACTGGTCCCATGGACAACCTGAAGTCTCAGGGTATGAGTGGAGGACTAAGTTTCTGGAAGGCACAGGAGCTTAAAATAAAATAAAATAAAATTGTTTTTGTTTTGAGAATCTACAGGATAATTGGGAAAAATGGTCTAGAGAGTTCTGCACTGCTAAGATATTATACCAACTGCACAGTGAATGCTCAAGCTCCATGAAGATGAATGCCAGGGTGGGAAGCCTAAAATTCCCTAGAAAATTTATTTTTCTGAGTTTTTTTTTATGAAGGCATTTAAGCAGTATCTCTTAAAACATCTAGTGCTGAGGTTAGTTTACCTCTTACAGAACTTCAAATGCTCTTTTTATTTTGTGCCAGGGCAGAAGTATTCAAACACGTCAGTTTTACACATAGCCACTATCAATTGCTGCTTTTCTGACAAAACTCCATCACTGTAAAAATGTTCCTTTAAACATCTGGTAATAACTTTCTATAGATGTTCTATTGAAAAACCAAGTTTCTCTAAGCCAAACTGCACTCAGTGTACCTGTAAAAATGTGAAATAAAATGTTCATGCAATGAAAATATGTCTGAACCAGTAAACAATATTGCAGAAAACATAGAGGAGAGCTCAGTAAATAAGTTTGATCCAGACTATAAAAAGCTAGCGGTAATCGAGAAATGCGTGGATCAGATGTTGGCTGGAATGATATCAGAGACATTGGCACCAGGAAAAGGCCTTTTGGTGCATTTACCCTTTGAAAGCTGTGCTCCTCTTTCTCTTCTTTCATGAGTTTACTGTCAGTGCCTCAGCATCCAGAGGGGCTGTGCTGATGCTTTTGGAACAACATTTTCATATTACTTTTATTACGAAATTCATTAAAACTCCAGCACTGAAAGTAACCTGAAAAATATTTTGATTGTCTATTTTGAAATGTAAAAATGCTTTGACTTTGGAGAAAAAAAAAAAATAACACAACACTTTTTCCAATAAACCTATTTTCTAGCTGGTTCTCCCTATCATTTGTCTCCTCTCCAGGCCCCCCACCCCCCTGAGACCTCGGCTATGGGGCAGTCACCAAAGCAAACAGATCCTTCTCTCTGCTCACAGGAACTGGTCCCTTGTCTCACTCTGCTGCCCATTTTCTAACAGCTATTTGAGTTCCTTTCTTCATCAGTCTCCAGTTCTTTCAGGTACCTACTGTCCCTGATCTTTTAGTTTCTATTTTGTACACTTTTTCCTATGGTGGTTGTTATCTCGTTTTTCCCTGCATTGGTCACTGATCCTTGGCTCTTTCGTTATTTCTTATCTTCTACCTTTCCTGTCTCCTGTAGTAAATTCCCATGCAACCTTTGAAGCCTGAGCCAGAAACACAGCATCTTTGAGCAGATTCTCTAGGCTGTCACCTTTTAGATTTAGGTATGTCTGTAAACAAGTGATTAAATTCCCTGCTCTTTACTCCTATGCCCCAATTTGAAAGGAATCCTTAACATTAAGTTACAAAACTCTGGCTGATCTCACTGAGTTTGGGTAGGTTTTTCGTTATCCCCCTCCAACCCATGTAAATACATTTTCTTGCTTTGAAAACCTTTCCCTTTGAACTTAACACAAGAAAGCAAGGCGGATCTTGAAAAAATATGAGAATGGATGTACTTTGTAACACCGGGAAGCTGAAGACTAAGTTCAAAGGCAGCAAGGGAGGCCCAGGAGAATGAATGGGTGGCTCTAGAAACCCAAGAGGAAATGGCTCTGTCATGTTTGGGAGCACATCTTGCTGGATGGCCCAAGGGCATGACTGCAGAGATGCACCAGGACGCCAGGTTTTCCTCAGGCAGGATGATGGCAACAGTAAATGGGGAGCTTTTTCCTGAGGAAGACCACATTGGGATGCCCTACGCTCAGCACGCATGGTGCAGCTTCTTCACATTCAGCTCAGGGACGTCTGTGGGGGCCTTACGCAAGTAGCCGGGCTAGGAAATAAGAGCAGATCTGTAAAATTACAATGTATGATATATTAGAAAGGGAATAGAATTCTCAGGGGATTCTTCACTGGGACCAATGGGATGATTCAGCTGAAAATGATGAATGGCTGCTGCCCTTTCCTCCTGCCAAATAAACATTTTGTCCCCCACTGTTGGAGCTGGGCAGCAGATGCAAAAATACAGCACAGAAAAAGAGCATAATTTGGCCATAAAAATGTTGCAATAAGTGTTGTTATATAACTGAAATGCCATCTCCTTTAGTGCATCCACCCACTCATTTTACAACCAGTTAATATTTTTCTGAACTTTCATGCTGTATTCTATCCTGCTGCCTCTGCAATCTTTTTGCCTATTTTTCTGCCAAAGCCACAAGAATAAAGCTGTCAACATTGCTACTAAGCCATCTTTCTTGTCTGGCAAATTGTCTAGTGGAGACTATAACCTCCTGGCTGCTCCACTGTATAATGTAAGTATCCTGTCTTAACAAAACAGAATTTAAATATTCTTTAGATGCAAGATATCTTCAGGCATCTGTGCAGAAAAAAGTTAAATATATTTCCTTGACATTTTTTACTTTTCTCCAGTGGGAATGGCACAGGCATTCATATTAAGCTGAACACGTATTGACATGCTTAGAGAGATGTTATATGGCTTTTCAACTGAAATATCTCCAGGTATTTGAACTGCAATAATAAATATGGCTGCTCCTGAGGGAAGGAAGAAGAAGCAAGAAAATTCCCCAGAAGACTACGATTAAGAGCTGAAGTGAGCCAATGGCATACAGTAGTTATGCTTTGAATGTGATGGGGATTTATGATTTCAATTAATGCGGGAGAACAATTTTAGAAAGTTATTAGCGAGCTACTGGCCATACGGAATGCAGCTTATTTGTGCATTCCTCTACATCAGCTTTATCACCGTAGTGTTTACAAACACAAGGCTGGATCTGGCATGGTGTAAATCCGTGCGTGGCAGCCGATAGCTGGAGAGGAGCTGGGACGAGAAATGTTGCCTCTTCTCTGTGGTAGGTTTCATGAAGCACATTGGAAGAGCCTTAATTTTATATGTGAAAGATCCAATGAGAGAAACTTGTAAGGGAAGAAAGACCAATCTCTTTCTCACTGGTTTTCCACTCTGTGTCCCAGGAAAGGCCCTGGGCTGTGTGCTTAGCCGGAGTAAATTTTTGAGGCCTGTATCACTGAGGGCATGGGCCCTCCTGAATGCCTGTTGCAATTTAGACACTAGCTGAGGCCTGACCCGGCTGTACATGTGGGCATAGACTGTATATATACACGCATCTCAGTGCATCTATATTTTCTATATGCTGTATGTATCCGGATTTCAGGGTTTAGATGTCATCTGTATTTTGGAGGCTCCGCGCCCCTCCTGCCCTGCAGGCTCTGAGGGGGCTGCTCAGGGGAAGCTCTGTACTCGCAGCGCCTCCAGGAGCCCCAAAGCCCAGCTCTGGTCCCTAAGTGTCTCTTGGCTCACTGAGCCGAATGAAGCTGTTCATAAAGGCAAAGAAAATCAGGTGCAACCGGCTGAGGGCTAGGGGATTAATGAAGCATTCAGGAGGGAAAGCAGCGGAGTATTTCAGCGGCAGTCTTGCCCTGTGGAACTGAAGCAGGGCTGGGGAGCGGGACAAGTGCCCTCATTGCCAGTGGTGGCAATGGCAGCTAGTGCAGGAACCTGGCTGCAGACGTGTCCTCCTGCACCTGGTTCACTCCCTGCACCCTGTTTTCATTTATACGTCTTCTAAATATGCTTACAGCAATGCAGTAAAACAATACAGACCTCTAGTTATATCAGGTACTAAGAAATCTTATTGAAGTCTCTGCAGCTATGCCAGTGTAACTACTTTGCTTTCTAATAATGGTAATGATTGTTCTTTCCTAAAATAAACACGAAAATCCCTGCTTAGACAAGGCCTTTCATATCTTGTTTCCCTCAGTGACAGGTTTTCTCCTCTGTTTTTGCATGGCTCCAAGATAAATTCATAGGAAAACAGTCCTAGATCATGTTTGCCTATTTCCAAGACTACAAAACAATTCACCATCATTTTATACAGGCCAGTTTTTTATGAGAAGCATTTTCCCCTTCATTTGCAAAAATTGCATATCAAAGCTTTGTGCCAGGTCTGAACCAACACTGAGGCTGCCAGCACGGCTCATAGCTCTTTTGGCACACCAGTATTTGCCAGTGACTAGGAGAGAACATCTCAGTGATGCTTCAGGCAGATCTCCACGACCATGATATGGAGTAATTAACTTCTAAAGATGACCGTTTCAATCACTACACAACACGAGTAACATAAATCTTCCACCTGCAGCTCTGCTATGTCCCTGAACCAAGACGTCCAGGCCAATTTGTTTTAAACTTTGTGAATTAAACTACAGGATCCACAGAGGAGAAAATGGAAAAGGATTTCTGCTTTTCAGTAGTAGCTGTTATTTGCAGTTCCTGTTGAAGCCCGTGGGAGGCAAGAGCTCTGAAAAATAATTGCATAAAAACCTTGACATTGGTAGAAGCACCGTAACTGAGGACCAACCCTTTGAATTCTTGCATTCAGAGGACTTTATGTGTGCCTAGCCTATCTCTTGGATGGCTCTTGGACACCAGCTTCACCATACTGGTAGCTCCACTGAGACCCAGAGCAGGGAGCTAGCAAGGAAGAGGCAGCCCTGCTCCCATTCAGATCACAGATGACCCCCATGCAAACCACCTTCTGTCTCAAGCAGCGGGAGATCCAAGATTAAGGTTTTGGAATAGGTTGAGAAACTTGCTGAAACATTTCAGGAGGATCTTTTCTCTTGTTGCACCCGATAGAGCCACTGAAAAGAAAGAACAAAAAGAAAACCATCGCTTCAGAGTACTTCCAAAGTAGACATTAGTCCTCCAGAGTCTCCAGCACACTTATGTTATTACTCTATACTATCTGTTTTAGAGTCTCAGAAAACTGTGGGTAAAGTGTTTTTGGCATGCTTGTTTTTCCATATGGCAAAGGCAAAGCTTTCTCCTTTGGTTCCATTGGATCTAAAATCGACAAGGCTGTTCTTCTTTAACAACACTTATAGCACCTTATTCTGCCAAGACATCTTTGTTTGTGTACCAGTCACATCAACTGCAGCTAGCACAGGACTGGGAATACTGTTTATTAGTTAACCACAGCTGCACAACTAGCAGATGGAGCAGAGCATATTCTTGTTGAAGATCACAAAAGTAATAACTATTGTTCTTTTCTTCTTCCTTTTATTTTTAAATCTAAAATGTCTTCATGATGGAGTTGTAGATCTCAGTAGAGACTGCATATACTTGTAGAGAAACCACAGCATTTATTGCGTTTATCCCCTCAGTTGTTTAAACTGTGACTGATTTTGTTAAATTGAATTATTTTCATACATGCTCACACACACCACCTTTAAAAAAATCCCTTAAACTCCTGTGAGTTGAAACTGAGATCCCAGCTGAGGTGTAACATCAAAATGACCGAGTGGCTAGCAAGGTCTGTTTCTACCATGAGCCCCCAGAGCAAAGACAGTGAAGCAGCATGAAGGAGACAACAGCAAGAGCAGGGCTGCCAGTTGCTGCTCAGAACAATTCCCACTGGCTTAACTAAGTTCCTTCCAGAAAAACAAACATACAGAAAAACTAAAAGTAAGAATTTTAGTCTTTTCATTTCCAGCATCGTGTACAATGAAGCAAGCATGCTGCCATTGTTCCTAATCCCTGTGGTTTCATGTCATGCCAGCTCCCTTCTTATTACAAACTTCCTCTTCTCTTTACAGTCTTTGCACTGGAACTTGCACACCTCCAGCTTCAATACCCGGAGCTGTCTCTAATCTTTAGGAGAGATGAACATGAAGAACCAAGACCTCTATCCCAGGGATATGGTACCAGAACTGCAGTGAAAGTTGTAGACTTTCTGTAGGAAAATTAGAACAAAAGGAAAAACAGTTTGATGTGAATTTTCTCTGAGAAGTAAACAGAAAAGCACGGTGGGTAAGCAGAAGTCTTCTCATGGATGCTGTATCAAAAGAGATTTCTATGTTGCTGTTTGGAGGAAATAACAGGGAAATAAAGGCTGGGTTTGGCAGTACAGTCATGAGATGTTGTTTGACCCAACAGGTAGTACGGTGGATTAGAAGAGAGGGATCTTCTGCCCTGTTCTTTGCATTTCATTAAGACTCGTGGCCTCCTTGGACCTGGGCCCTCCTCTTTATTTGTCTATCAACACCCCTCACACCAAACCTCCCCTACCCACCTGCCCCCGCCCCCAAAAAAAAAAAAAAAAAAAAAAAGAAAAAAGGAATATGAACTGACTATGAACTAACACATTCCCAAGATGCACCTTTACAGAAGGGACTATACCTACAATGACATGCAGAAAGAATTTATGTGGGCAGTGACTTCATGATTGAGTCTGTTATTGCTTCATGCAGCCAATGAGCAAATCATTTTATTGTTTTGAGTCTTCAACCAGTCTAAGACGTTGAGAAATAAATGCCAAATGACAGCAGCCGTTCTGGCTGCAGCCAGTGGTAGGTGTCTGTCTAGAGCAAAGGCTTTATAAAACTGTGAATGACATGAGCCATGGCCTGGCCACGCTGCAAGTCAGTCACTGGGAAAGCATCGCTGAGATCAGCAGTGGGGCCTATCTCTGTGGGCACCTCGTATTACACTGGGAGGTAGTACACTGCTTAGGGAAAGTAAAGATGCAATATCTATCTTTCCAGCAGCACACAACAAGCCTACAAATGTGGTTCTGCACCAACAAAATGCCCCCAATGCCAGGACATGGCTTTGCTGTCCATTCACAGCAGCTTTAGCCAGTACCAAGGTATAGGCCTGTCTCCTCAGTAAGTCATATATAGTGAAGGACCCTTCCAGGAGCAGCTTTTTTCTCCCTGAGTACATCATTCTGCTTAAAGTTACTGGTCTCTTGAACGAAACTGGCAGAGGCTTCTCAGATTCAGGGTTGCTGGGAACTGCTGGCATCGAGCCTCCCTGGAATCAAGGCCCTCAGTACACATAATCAGGGCCTTTGAGCAAACACTGCTGCTCCGTACTGGCCTAAGGACACTCAGAAGCCAGCAGTCAGTCAGTTAACCAGGGTTAAGGTAATCTGAGCCAAGTGAAGCATGAAGCACACAGCTCGCAAAAACAACCAAACGACAAAAAAATAAAACAGCTAATTCCACAAAAAGACTGAGGCAGCCCCAATCTAAGCACTGGGGAAATGCTGCAAATGAAGCTCTGCCACAGTGCATCAGCCAGATTGAGCCACTTGGCTCTTACACATTGGGAGCAGCCCTTCTCTGACAGCAGCTGGGCATCACCCTTGCTCTGCAGTACCCGACGATGACTAACTCGGTGGAGTATTGGACCTATCCATCTCTTCCAGCATTATTTCTTCTTGAAGAAACATGTTCTCTCAAGGAAAAAGAAGAGAAGAAAACAGTATAAAGGTCAAAAATTTGGTTAAAGACTCGTGGAATTCAGGCACAGTGAAATTTCTTCTGTTTTTCCTCCCCTGACATTTGCCACATCCACACTTGCAGCCTACGTCTGCTTACATTACTAATCCCTGTAGTGGGAACTTGGGTTACATTCGAGCATCATATCCTCAGAAAATATGTCTAACCCTGATTAAACCAAAGGAATCCAACAAATCAATAGATCTACATCCAACTCAGAATGAAGTTCAGAATTTTTCTACCCATAGGCTGCTTGCCATTGCCACCCACTTTCTAACCTTTTCTGTTTCAAGCCAAGAAAAGAATGCAGTAGCCTGCCAATTGAATTACAAATTAGTGACATAAGCCACAAAACTTCAACGCATCATTAAGAACAGAACATCGTATGTGACATGAGATCTTTGATGCCTCATTTTCATGGGGGTAAAAAAATAAGTATTTTTTATAAAAAGAAGAAGTAGTAGGCTTCTAACATCAGCCAATATTATTATAATCCACTGATAAATTGCATAACTATCATGAGCGCTGGACACTTAACCTGTTCTCAGATTGGAATTCATGCGAGTAATATAACAAAAGGCGTTATAGCAATTTTTCAGAAATGCACTGCTCTCTCTGAAACAAGCACATATGCAGCAGACAAGGGCAAATCTTTTTTTTTCAGAAATCTGTAAATAAAAACAGCAACAAAAACCTCAGTTTATATTTATTTGTGTTTTACTTCTGTGTCTAATAAGATCTCATAACCTCCAACTGTTTGTGCAAACTGGATTTATCAGCTTAAAGCAACTTTAATTCAGGAATTCTAGAAAACAATCAAAAACTAATTCAGTACCTAGGAAAGATAAATCTTACAGGACAAATGTAGAACTCTGCTCTTGAAACAAAATTAAGTTGTATACCCACATCCTAAAAAGGGCTACCGTAGATGTAATGAGGTCTAAGTAGACAATCTGCAATAGGAATAGTTTCCAATCAAAATATTTTTGTGTTTATATCTGATATAGATATCTGATATATATATAGACACATACACATTGGAATGTATTATATGATCCCCTTAACAATTTTATAGCTGCACATTATTGCATATATGTCATTGGTGTGTCACAGGTGCTGCCCAAACATAAGACACCATCAAAACATTCTTTAAGAGTGTCATTTTTAATTTCAAAATAATTATCGGTACTATACTTTATATGACTTTAAATCATTTAGGACACCAGTTTAAATTTCAGTGCTCTTTTTAAAGTTATAGCTCCAGTAATTTCAAATTCATAAAAAATAAAATATATATATTTGAAAGGTTTATTATGCTTTAGGCTCTCAAGTACATAGAATTTCTTCTAGCAGAAAGACTTAAAGGAATTGGGATGAATAAAAGGTATGTTTGATTTATTGACTTACAGGGGCATTTGTAAGAGGGAGTTGGCATTTGGCAACCATTCCATGAATCTTAAGGTATGATTGGACAGTTTGGGAGATAGAGTAAGAAAAAGAGAGTGATACTGCCTAAATCCACCCCCAGACTGAAGCAAGTACATTATTCTCAGAAATGTCCCCAGATCCTCTGGTTAAAAGGATTTGAGCCAATTTCTGGATGTTTTTCTTACCATTTTTGCATGCTTTTGGCTACTTGGAATTGCTGTCAGAGGGAATCTTTGAAGGGGCCTTGCCTTCCATACCACCCAAATCAAGGGCTCTGGGAAGGGAACCTTCCTGTCACAGGCTCAGCACAAGGACCTCCTGGCAGATGTTCACATAATTTGCTCTTAAAAAGCTTCCAACAGCAGAGCTTCCTAAGTCTACACTCAGCAATTGAGTGTCTGATGTTCACTCTGCGTCCATAGGAACAAGGCGTTTCCTAGTGTCAATTATCTTTTTTTGTTTTTGTTTTTGTTTTTGCTCAAACTCCTACTCTATATCTGCAGGCTACTCTGAAATGTCTTCACATGCATACACATGTATATCTGGATGTGCATCACTGAGAGAGAGAACTCTCACAGAAGTAATTCAGCTCATTTATTTGAAAGATGTTTTCTCTTCCCTTCCGCTATGTCAAGGTTACTCTGATTGTATATAGCTTTGGAGATGTGAATCAACAGTAGCATTCAAAAACTTCTCACCTTGTGCCAGGACCTCAGCAGGGAACCTGCAAAAAGCTTCTTTTTGAAGCCATTTACAAAGTCTTTCAATAAAAGCATTTTATTGAGAGGAGCCTTTCAGGTCACTCAAACTGGGAACCCAAAAATGCAGATCATCAGAATGATGCATGCCTCTGGAAAGCATCAGCCAGGCGGTTTATAGTATGTGCTCAAGGAAGTCAATGCTCATCACAGCAATTAAATATCATGCTTTATATTCCTGTCACTTGTAATCTAGTTAGACTGGAAATGAAGAATGGGTTGTCTATGCAATTGCTACGATAAACATCACAGAAACTGTGTGGAAAGATTCACAATATAATACTAAGTTGCTATTATCTCAATGGCAGGTCTGTCCTGTTACAGAGTGGTTAGTAATAACTCTTTTGCATTTGCAAAAGAAAGCAATATTCGCATTGCAAGGATGTGTCCTGTTAGTTTGAAAATAATGTCAATAAGGTGCTCTCCTTAGAAGCATCTCCACCGTCCAATTGTTTCCCAATCACAATTCATTTACTCAAGGACTGGACTCTGCTAGAAAGTAGGAATGATCCTGCTTTCATAATTGCTACTCCTATGTGCAAACATTGACAGCACACGGCCAATTCTGGCTGATTTAGCCAAGTGAAAGGTTAATGCTGGGTAACTGCAGCCAGAATATTTCTTCCAGCAGGAAGATGTTCAGAGTGCAATAAAACCTCCCTGGCTACCTCTAAGTTGTTGTGCCAGATCTTGCTAAACATGGCTTCAAAGAGAAAGCAAGTGCTGAAGCACAGCTCTTTGACATTGCCCAACACAAAAGCCTATGAACTTGCAGGGTAAATACTCAACGGTTCTGAATCTCCTTTTTGTGCTGAACTGTACCTCTCTGGCACTCCCACAAAAGGGATTTAAGAGAAAAAAATAATTATGCTTTATCCACCCAAAGAGGAATTTCAGCCAGGACAAGACACTTGAACAATTATTGCTTTTTTTTTTTTTGCTTTTTTTTTTTTTTTTCTGTGACCTCAAATACAGCAATCTTCCAATAACAAAGCTGTTACTGCATACTAGCTAACACTCTTCAGGATTTTAAGATTTTGCATCCAAGGGAAAACACTCAAGTGAGTCATATTCCAAATTTCTTGATCAACAGTCACTGATCTTGATAAACTTTGGAATTATTTATCACATCTCAAACATATTAGATAAAGGCTATCTTGAGTGATCTACAGCAAAATGCAGTACCCAAGTTCTTGTGCTTTCCCAGACTAAAAATAAGGTGAACCAGCACTCATCTAGACAGATATATGCATGCCTACTGACAGCACTCCCATATTACATGGATAACAGACTTACTGACATTCCCACTAGAGCTATATTCACCCAAGACCCACACTGAAATCAGCTGTTGACTTCTTAGGATGCTAGATATAATACAAGCCTGGCCCCAACGAGGTGAAGGATCTGTTGGGAATTTACTTTTGTCCACATTTTTCCAGGTGACAGGCAATCTTGTGTGCCCTATGTATGATGGTTTGGAAGGGACTGATCTTTAGATAACATTATCAAGTTTTCTGGAAAAAATAAAAATAAAAAATCACACCTTTGTATCATGTCTCACACTGAGCAGCCAAGAATGGATGCAGCTGAACCATTGCGTATTGCTCGTCTACATTTTGAAAGGCAGACACTAAATCAGATACCATGTCTGAAAGTGAATTCAGGATGTTTTAAACAAGGGTATTGGCTAATATTTTTCTAGGTTTATAAAACTCTCAGCTTCTACTCAAGGAGGTTACACTTTCCTTTGATAAAAGGCAACTTTAATTGCAATAGGTGTAGGTGGCCACCTGCTGTATCAGTTGCACTTCCCTCTTCCAGTGAGATAAAGCAAAGGGAATTAAGACTGCTAATAGTCATGCATATGAATACATTAAATAGCAAGTAAGAAAGTTATCATGTATATATACTGCAGCACAGCTGTGAGTAAAATGAGTACTTTTTTTTAAAACAGTAGCCCTATTTACTCCATCATCAACCCAGTATTTTTTTTTATTATTCTTCCATAGCCACTGATAATTACCTAATATATTTTGTAAACTGCAAGTCCATTTTCAGAGCAGAAATGGCACTTAGACACGGATTGACTCCAATTGGCTTCGCCGTCTGCTCCACAGAGGAACAGCCATCATATGACTTTTAATCTCATATGAAACAAAAAGATTAAACTGTCAATATTAGGATGAGCCACCATGACGGCTGCCCTGATGGAATGGCGCTTCCGAACTGCTCCTAATAATATGTATGCAAGGAATAGATTTTTCTTTATAATGCATGTAATTAGAGTACAGGACAAAATGTTCTGTTCAAATTCATGACATGCACAACTAATAGAGAAGGAGAGAATGAGGCCCTTGGCTATTTATTTGCATGAAAAGGCTTCAATATAGGATATACTTTAGAGAAATTAGTTTTTAATCTAGGTGACTAGATGAGATTTTGACCCTGAACTGTTTTTGAGTTGACCTGGGAGAATTTATGCAGAAATAAATGTGATGCCCTGGAAGCTAGATGGGTGTCGCTTTTTTCATTAATTTTTGAATGTCTCATGTAGTCAAGAGGAGCAGAAAATCGCTCCTTTTAAAGGCTCACCTTATGTGAATTTGCTTTGATGAGACACAATCAAAAAAAGCAGATAGAAATCTTAGCAGGAATGTATTCTTTGTAAATTTGGGCATTCAAGGAGTTAGATACATTGATTCAGCAGTGATTCCCCCTGCTTGACCTGTATAAAAGAGAAACCTACAACTGTAGCTTTCTATGAATACATTAAATAGGGCAACTTACTCTCCCAGCACAAGCCTATTACAGAGAACTATTGTTCTACAATCTTAATAATAACTGATCCAATAAGTCCTTGAAGGAGGGTTTCAGAAAACAACTACTTTTTAAATAACATTGCTCATTTAATGGTTGATATGGGAAATGTATGGCAACTGTAGTGAAGATTTTGGCACAAACCTTGCATCTCTGTGGAAAGGGTGCTCTGAGCCCACTTGAAAAAGACCTGCATTTCCATCTTGATGAATCATTAGTAACAGCATGAATTAGAGACAGTAATTATTTCTAATGTGTTAGACCATTAAACAACTATATGTTGTTATTAGCTCTTAGCTTGAATCAGATTTTTCACGGTAAGTTGCTGGTTTTATACAAAAGCTATCTTTTGTATAACCAATTGTCAGAGGCCTGGGAGGCATCCTAGTTACTGATGTTCAGGGTGTTATGTGCCCCTGGGAAGTCGTCAGGGCTGGTTATTGCCAACTTGTTCCTCCTTATCCAGTAATAAATAAAGGAACAGGCAGATACCCCAAACCGCACTATGTTAGACACTGCTTATATGCACCAGCCTATGAAGGGTGACATCCTTGGAGGAACTTCCTGATTTCTGTGAAGTCCAGACCCAATGGATCTAGAAGTAGCTCAAGAGCTTTCTTGAGCTTTGAGAACATCTTGCACATCTGTGTGTCTTTGAGAACATCTAGCACATCTGGGTGATGTATTTCCTGCAACAATGCCCAGGCTGCTTGACACAGTTGAATATTTTCCTAGACAATTTTGACTGCTTAAAATGGGAAATGCAAAGAATTTGGAGAATGGCTATGAGGGGCCATAAAGGATTTGCTAATACAGATTGTACATTCATTGAATCCCCAGCTTGCTTTATGGGCTAATTACTATGCAGGCTCATGTTTGGTTTTTGAGCAGTTGGGAAACTCGTTGGAAGGTGTACGCTGAAGCTAACACCATCTCATTATGCTACTTGCTTCCTCACTTGGAAAAATCATCTCTGACAAGCCACTTTCCTGGGTGCAGAGCTCAAAAGACGCCAAGAGGCTTGGGGCTCGATGAAAGGTATTTGATGTCAATAGCATTTGACATATGCAGGTTTGATACATTCCTGGCTTCTAAGTGATGCCAAAAATGCAGCTTATGAGAATAATATAAAGAAAGAGGACAGAGATCTAACCTCCTTCAGATAATTGCTCTGAGTTGTTGCAAGGTGACCTTCATCCACACACAGACAGCTTATCAGTGAGAGTGCAAAAAAAACCATTTCTCTCCCCATTTTCTGAGGGCAAACAATGCTGCTCAGAAAACATTTATGACCCTGTGTCTGCTGTGCAGGTAGGTTAGGTAGTAGCCTTTATATGAGCACAAGGGTACCCACTGTAAGACTTCCCACATCTTTATTGTCCACAATGCATTGTAGGCCCCTTGGTAAGACCAAAAAACATGGTTTGTAACCAGAAATGCTTCCACAAAAGGAAAACTTCTGAAGACATATGCCCAGCTCCCTTCAGCCTCCTCCTGCTTCCTGGCCCACATCTGGGAACATACACACAGAGAAAGAGGTGCTAAGGGCCAACTCTGCTCCTTTTTCCTCAAACAGCAGTAAATAAGCTTTTCAGGGGTATAATTACGTACAGCATTGCCCTACCCTTCACCCTCTGGAGAACCCAGCTCTTCTCTGCATACCACTTCAAAAGTGTGGTCGCCAGAGCCCTGGACTGGGCCATGAACTGAGGCAGGGGAGGACATTAATTAGAGGTAGGGCAGGACAATAATAATATGGAAACACTCAGTGCCTGCATGCTAGGCAGCCAACTGGAAGCCCACTCTTCCCCCTGGCAATCACACAAAGCCAGGCAATGACACAAAAGGCTCCACTCCATTCAGCCTCCCTGGGGACCACCACAAGGCTGAGGGCACTGAGGCGGAAGCAGGCTCCTCCTGCTTTTATGGAGTTATTTTGCTGGAGGTGTAATGCCTGAGGGACCACCCTTCCCTTCTGCCCCACAACAGCACTGCTCAGCCCACCACAGGGCCCGGCCTGGCTCCCGCCCCCTGGGCAACCCGCAGGCCTGGGCGCAGTTGTCACCATGGCAACCGCAGGGCCGGCCGCCATTTTAGCCCAGGGCCCGCCGCCATTTTAGCCCAGGGCCCTGCCTTGAGGTGTGGCCTGCAGGGAGCCTGAGGCAGATGAGAGCTCCCTGCCTCGGTGTGCAGAGCTCTGCAGCAGGGAGAGAAGCCTGGGGGATGTGTGTGGCCCCCAACAAACGTGATATTTGTTATTTCACTGCCCCCTTCGCATAGCTGCTTGATTTTTACCTCAAAGCCTTTTCTGTGGCCTCCTCTGCACAGTCACTCCTGGCCTGTCTGTGCCTGGGACAGACTTAGTGAGGCCAATGTCCAACACCCTCCACAGGCTTTTCTGTGGCAATTTCAGCAGAGAAACCCATGGCAGAATAAATGAGATTACTTCTAGCAATGAGGGTGAGGGGTGGCTGAGGGGCTCCCCAGGGTTGGACAAGCTGGCTGCTTAGACTCAGGTAAATGAATAGCTCTAATATACAGAGGAAATCACACAGAATTCTGTTGTCTGGACATTTCCATGAAAATTTGCTCCAAGGTAAAACTGCTTTTCACACCACACTCCCAAATGGAGAAATAAACAGGAAAAACAAGCTTTTCTTTTACTGATTCATTTTCCTTGGTGTCAAGGCAGCACAAAGCCACAAGCTGGGAATATTAATAATGCCCAGCCTGGCTGGGCAGTGCTGTGCAGCCCATTATCAACACGTGCATTGAGCACCAGGAGGGGAAAGGAAATATTTGTGCTTTTCCTTGCTCATGGAGCATTTCTGTGTGTGGATTCCTTCTTCCAAATGTCCAACTTACATCTCTTTGGATGTCTTCGGTTTCAGAGAGTTGTCAAATTAATTTGGTTTTTAATGAGACTGGCTTCCACATAAGGTCACATAGATTTTACATCTCCTAATATCAAGGCCAACATTAATCCATCCGTCTTTTGGGAAATGTCTTCTGTCGTCGAGCTGCACTAGCTCAGATGGAGCTGTCTGCTTAAACACCTTACCCATGTAAGAGGCAGTTGTTCCCAATGACAACACAGGCTGTTCAGAATTGTCTTCAAAGCCTATTTCACTTAAAAACTTTGAAAACCCCATGGTTAAATCTCATTGCCAGCCAGCTACTTTGCTCTTGGCTACCTCACAGACCGATGCCTCTAGGAAAGACAGGACTTGCTCCCTAGATGATTATTGAAGGGAACTTTAAAGAGGCTTGTAACCAACCTTCACAGACTGCCCCTCAAACTGCCTGTTCCTGCAGGGCAAACGTCCACCAGGCCCGGTATTTTTCTGCTGTTAGCACGATGCTTGACTGCCAGGCCTGGTTATGCGACACCAAACCTGGATAAAGATGAAGAGTTTTCAGTGCTCCTGCCTCCCACACTGTCCTCAGAAGCAAGCACAGAGATGGCACAGCTGCACTGAAGTCCAAGACTAACAGACAGAACCAGAACTTTCCTTCCCATAAACCACGTCCTTCGAGGGCATTCAGAGCAGCCATACCTCAGCAGCAGCTCTGGCAGTTTAACAGAGCTGTCATCTTTAACAACTTCAAATTCATGGCTGCGTCTTCCCACAGCTGCAGCAGGGAGAGGGAGCACTGGGATGCGTTTCCGAACCTGCAAATCCATGGGTGTCCTCAAATAGGGTTGGGACTGCAGGAACAGGGAGCTCCAGGCTCTGCTGCAGATACGTGTGGTGACTTTGAATTGGCTGTACCTCAGCTCCTAGGACTTTAGGACTTCTCCACTTCCACTAGCAAGACTTCCTGGATCTGATAGATCTGCTTGAGTTACTTACTACTTGAGTTACTAGGATACTACGGCCTTTATACCACCACTTCCATGTCTGCTGAGGGAGGGGATGTTTTGTGTTCAAACTGGATTGGTTGGCATCATGGCAAAGTAGATTCCTAACAAAATCAAGACATTAAAAAAAAAAAAAGCGCGCAAGATAGAGGTGCTAAAGAGAGATACTTTGCTTTAGTTGGCACCTTCTTAAGTATATCTGATTTATCAACAACTTGTAATGTCACATGATAAAGTATGCGTGGCCAGAATGTAACATACCACAACACGCTTCAGAAAAGAAGTGGTACTGCACTCCCAGAGATACCTTACTAAAATCTCTCAAACAGAAAATTGCTATTTTATACCTTTTTTCTAGCCTCTTTTTGCAAGCTGCAATTCCCATCTATTCAAATTCACGCCTTTTACCCATTGCTACGTTATTTTAGTGAGAGCCTGTGTACTTCTAAATACTATATATCATCTAACCGATCACATTCCCTTTAGGCTAGGAATCATATGTGCACATAATAAAACATAATCGTAATTTCAAAGATGTGGACAGGTAAATGCTAGAGTACAAAACTCCAAAGTGGAACTGTTGCGTACCATTTATATCTTTTGTGTAAGTCCTACGGTAGCTACCCAGCTGGAAATCCAAACATCAGATCTGGAAACCACTTTTGAAAGCACAGGCCAAAGAGAATGTGCAATTTGCCAAAGACATACAGGGAATGCATGAGAGCACCAAGAACAGGAGCAAAGTCTCTCCAGTGGCATTTGAAATGCTAGTCATAAAGCTCTCCCTGGTACAACGCTATGCATCTGTTTCTCAGCTTTCTTTGTTGGGTTTCTCATACATACTTCTTAAATATCTTTTAATAACATTAAAAAGGAAGAAGAAATATGTAGGTGCTTTTGTTTACAAGTAAGTAACTTTCTTAGAAGTTCACAAGAACAAAAATATCAATGTGTTTTCCAAGGCACAATAAGATTTCTGAGCAAGCCTTCTTTATTATTCAATTTAAGCACAACTAAAATATATAGCTGCTTCAAATTTGGTTCCTATCTGAAGCATGCCTTGTAGAACAATGTTTCTCTCTCTCTGTAATTCTGGCTTCACAACACCAGTTTTATTTGCCAGGCCTTGCAAACAATGATCTATCCATCCACGTCATGCATATTATGTCAAATTTATTACGGCAGCTTTTCAGCATATTTCCAGTCAAGGCTTCATTCTTCTTACAGATTCTGCAAATGAACAACAGTTTTAGTTACAAATGCCTCCCCGTGAGGCAGCGCTCCTGACAACAGAACTGAACTTACTGTATTTCTTGCAGAATTGTGACACCGGTATAACTAATCATTATGACACATTGCTGAGAAACACCGTTTTGCTCTGCTGTTGATACATTTCCAATTCAAAATGAACAGGAGTGATACTGGGAGTCATTCAAGCCTTGATTAGTACTTGAATAGATCAAGCATACATCTTCATATCCCATTAGGTGAAGACAACCCAAAGAATTAGCTGCCCCCAGCCAAGGCCCTGAACCTTGGGAGAGGTTTGTCCACGGAACAAATGACAGATACCTGGAAACGTGAGCATCAAATATGCACAGAGCACGTTGCGAAATAGAACTGCAAGATGTTCTTGACAAATGGTGGCAGTGCTAATGAGCGTCTGGACTAAGTGATTATGTTCCCTTTTTTGATTGAAAGCACTTGCAGATTTACATTAGCTCTGACCCAGGAAGGCATTAACACCTGCTTATAGCGAAGGCGCAGAGGCTCGCTAGCTGCGATGGCAGCGCTCACGTGCAGGTAGATAAATGAACGGCCGTTTCAGGAGAGAAATGCCCTGGCTGGCTCTTCTCAGCTTGCAGGATCAGCACCCAATAAACGTATCAGTGAAACCTTATTTTCAAGTCAGAACCTGGAGTCCCTGCTTTGCAAACTCTGAGCTGGGAAGGACTGTGTGGGGACCAGATCTGAGCTGCGCTGGGAATAAAAGAACAACTGCAGCATGCCCACCAGCACCCAGTGCCTTCTCCTCCCTGACCACAGCTCTGCTCCGTATGCTTCTCTCCTTGAGCCATGCCTGTAGACTTCCATATGCTGACTGCAATGTGGACAGCTGTGTCCAGGCACCAGGCACACTAAGGAATACTTACAAAAAGCTCTTTTTCATTTTGCTGAAGGTTTAACTATGGTTTCCGTGTCCTGCCACCTCTACAAGCCTCGGAGTCCATGTAAAGTGCAGCAGCAGCTGCATTCTGTTGGTAGAAGAAAAGCAAAGCACGGGGCTAAATGTTTTGGGGCGTTAGTACATATTACGCTCCTTGTTGCTCTGATAATCTGCTCTGAGAGTGTTTTCTCACAGAGCATGGGTAGGCTGTGTTATCAGTACCAGACAAGAGAAGGAGATGAATGTGATTAGTCATAAATGGACAGGGGAAAACTCGTGTTGGGGTTTTGAGTTAATGCTACTGGTTGCTCTTGGAGAACTTGCAAATGCAAAGATATGGAGCACCAAATGACTAACCTAGCATGCCAGGATTTCCCTGCTTTGGAAGTCTATACCAGAAACAAACAAAAAAACAAGATGCAGGATTTGAGCAGCTGTCAGAAAAACTGAAAAGGCTTCACAACTCCAAAGGCTTGGAGAAAATAAATACAATCTCTCGGAGTATTTTTTAAATCATGGACAAATGGCATTGAATAAACTAACAATGGTGAATTTTATAAAGCAGTAAACAGGAGCGTCACTCTTCAGCCCTAGATTTTACAAAGGAAACCAGTACTCTTTGGCAGATGAGGAACTGAAGTACAGAAATGAAAACGCTTCTTTCTCTTGGTCCCCCAAGAGGCCAGCTGGAAGTCATGAACAAAAGGCACGTCCCCTGTGCTGCGTTTCAGAGCTTTTCTTACTAAGCTACCCTGCCCTGATGCTGGTGCTGCAGAGCTCAGTCCTGCAAGGTGCTGAGCTCCCCCATTGCCACTGCAGCGGGACAAGTCCTGGTTTCCCTCCAGCTGGCCCTCCTCTCCGTGGAGAGGGCAGGCAGGCTGAGCCATCCAAGTGCTGACAACTCCCACCCCCAGGGCAGCGCTAATTCTATTTTCCAAATCCCAGTCGTCTTCAGATCTGTACCAGATTTTTTCAGCTCAGCAGGAGAATCGCTGAGCCCTGCAGTTGTGCTTTGAGGGCTGCTGGAGTACGCCGAGCGCAGCACGGTGGCTGACCCTGTGTCCCTGGTGGGATCACCCGCCAGGTCAGGTCACCAACTATTAATCCACGGGTTTAGGTTCTGCAGCAAAAATAGCCTCAGGGCTTAAGTTTAAAGCAGCAGTGTTGGGTGACAGCACTGAAAGGTACCCGCAGGTGGACACGGGACTCTCTTCCGAAGGGGTACAAGCAATAAACCCCTCTGCAGGTCTCGGTTGCAATCCAGCTGGAAGTAGACAAAAGTCTAATGAACCCCTCAGAGGACAACACGAACTAACAAAGCCATCAGCATCCATCCATCGCTTGTCAGGGAACACAGCCTCTGTCTTTCATCTTTGCTTATAGCAAAGCACATGTTTAAGTGGTTTCCTGCAGCGGGATGTCTTTGCTGAACCGAGGCCTGCAGGAGCCATTGATCATTTCCACTAGTAAACAACCTTGTTTTTCACCAAGCAGAGAACACAAGGATGCAAAAATCCAGACTGTGGACTAAAAGGTTTTGTAGCAAGTCCAGATTCTCTGGTCTAAAATTAAAAGGAGATGAAAGGAAAGTTGGGACTTCCCTCCCTCCGATAGCCCTTGGAGATCAACAGCTCCTTCTCCAATAAAGCACAGAGAGCAGCTTCCAAAACGTAACATCACAGGTAGAGAGCAACTTGTGCATCGGAAGTTTTCTCATCAACTAGAAAACATCCAGGAAAAAAAAAAAAAAAGATGTTGACTCTGCCACAGTTTTGTCATGTGAATCAATCATATACCAGCCAAACATCACTTCAGTTTCAGCATGAGCTATCATTTCCTAACTTTCAGTGAAAAACATCCATTCCAACTGGCCATTTGCCTCCAAGTGCAAAAACAAATCTTCAGGCCACAGCATTTCAAATGAAGATTACTCTCCAAGAAAATAAAATCCCCTTTCCAATCAGCTGCGAATAAAACTCTTGCTTCCTCATTCTAGGCAGGACTCCCTGAGCAGAAGTGTCCCTTGTCTGCCAGGCTGTAAATTTGAGGTGCTTTAGGGTTATTTTATTTTATTTTATTTTATTTTATTTTATTTTATTTTATTTTATTTTATTTTATTTTATTTTATTTTATTTTATTTTATTTTATTTAAGATTCTAAGTAAAAAAAATAAAAATAAAATAGAATCATTAAGGTTGGAAGAGACCTTCAAGATCATCTAGTCCAACCATCACCCTACTACCAATGTCACCCACTAAACCATGTTGTGACATTTAACTCTGGTGGTATGCAAAAGATAGTAACATTTCTAATTAAAAACCCCATTAATAGAAATTTAAACAATTCCAGAGTCTGGAATGCTTGTTTATTTACTGAAGATAACCAGGATTGTTCAAAATATTTTCAGTACTTGAAACACTACAAATCTCTTAGACTTTTGCATGATTTGCTTTTTTAAATTTTTCTTTATTTCTTTACTTCTACACTTAGATTTCTTTGTTTTTTCACTTATTTCCAAGCCTGACCAACATTACCCAAGAAGTGAGAGCTACGGGAAAGCAAAGCCAAGGAAAACAAGCTGAAATCAGTGTTCTTCATGTTGTTCCTTTTTCTGTCTCAACTAGAGCAAAAAAAGAACTACCTCTTACTTACCAGCTACTGAATATTTAAGTGACCGTCAAACGATTAACAAACCGATGCTGTCTTTATCTCAAAACTAAAAGCTGTCCTTCTTAGGGGTTTAAAGATTCTTCCTTGACTGCATCATTTAAAACAAACAAACCCGAGATGTTAATTCCTCCAAAAATTTCCTTCAAAAATATTCCCATCTGTCACTGTCTGTGAATCTCTCATACCTTAGGGAAAAAATTACTTTAGCTGTGGTTTGGTTATCCTTAGTCTCACCATAATTGCAATATGTTTAAACAGAAAAACACGGTGATTTTCTGTTTCGTACAGAAATTGGAACCGGTGTTAGAGCTCACGTATAGGATTGTGGCCAGGCTCTCAGCTGAATTGTCCAGCCTGTTGAGGCCACATCCCTTTCCCTCTCATGGAGGTAAGGCAAATGCTGACAGCCAGAAAAAAAAAAAAAAGAGAAAAAAAGAGGAAAAAAGAGGAAAAAAAGAATAAAAAAAGGGGAAAAAAAAGAAAAAAAAAGAAGAAAAAAGAAAAAAAAAATGGAAGAAAAAGAACGAAACTCTTTAAGTTTCTTGAAACACATCCCGCCTTGCTTTGGGCTGTTTTTGATTGGCTTCTGTATAATTAGTTCCTGCTTGCAATTTCAGTGATAATTGCACTCGATATTAATTGAGCATATATTGTACTCCATGCAGTCAGCAAGTGATGAAGCTGTCGGTATTTTGTTAGCTGTTACACTGCCTGATTCTTATGGGCTGTTTGATACTGGTAACAAATTAGCCAATTTATACATCATAAATAAGATTCAAAAGCCCGGCTTTATCAGCTGGAGAGAAAAATGCTGTTATCTTGGTTGACAAAACGCTTGTACTAAGATTCCCAGTGCCTTTTGGCAGGAATTCATCAGAGCAGATGTATTCCTTCTATTGGGCACCATTTGGTTCAATTATTCTTAATGTTTAATGGCAGAATAATTGGACTAAATGGTAATATATACTCCAATAAAATACTTCCATCAAATACTTTAATTGCTAGATCTCCATAACCACAGTGCTGAGCTCTTTACTCTGCTTATTGACATTTGACAGACCATGATCTCAATACATTATTTCCATAAATCTCTTGATGAGCTTTATCAGAGGTGAGGGTGAGCCCGTGTGAGCAGGTCCTCCTGCGGCAAATGGGCTGGGGAACGGGAACAAATAGGGACAAAACCCAACGTAACACAAAGGGTGGCTGTGCTTGTTGTGTGCATGCAAGGCACGCTCCAAACAAGGCCTAAGTGACCTCCGAACCACCAAAATCACCGCAGGCATCGCTTCAGTAACTGCACCAGCTCTAGGAGCAGGACGAGCTCGTGCAACCAGCAGAGCTCCCAGCTTCTGCAAAAACCAGGAGCAGAGGGAGCAGGACAGAAGGCAGCAAGGGAAGCGAGTCCCTCCTGGGGCCCCAGACGGCCCCAGTCTGCTGAGGCACCTGCTTCAACTCCAAGCAAACAGCAAAGCGGCACAAAAATCCCTGGTGAACAACTCTGCTGGGGATTGTTAGAGGATTAAACAGAGCAGAAGGAACGGGGAAGAGATGTATTTTTAAAGCTCCTCGATTTATTTCTATTTGCTGGCACCCACTTTGTCTGGAGAGGCAGGGGATGAAGACCAGGGGCCATGGTAGCTGCTCCCATCACAGAGAGTCCCCACGGGTGGCAGAGCAGCCAGCACAGTCCCACTCACAGCTCGGGCCTGAGAAATGAAATATTACACCTGAAAAATGAAATACTGCAGTTATGGATGCTGTGACCAATTAATAAGTTGACTTTTTATCAGAAAGGTTTTTGTTTTTTTATTTTACCAATCTGTTTTCTTTTGTCTTTTCTGGGGAAAGGTAGAGAACTGATTGAAAATTGAAGGGGACTCACGGTGGCAAAATGCCAGCCATGAAGGCTTTCATCACTGTATAACATTTACACATGCTGCAAGGAAAAGCAGGAATCTTTGGGGGATCTTTTGGATCCAAAAGTTTTGACAGTTCAGTTCAGTCATGAGCAAACCTAACTGTTAACCGCTCCCTGGTGTTGGAGGAGGCGTGGTACTGCTTGCTAGGAGGGGAAAAGGCATTACTGCAAAGCCTTGACGGAGCACCTACTCTTGAGTTTCTGAATTAATGTGTGAATTGTGACCCACAGGTACTGAGCTAGGGCTGGGGGCCTGGGACAACAGCAGAGGGATGGCACAGCTGGTCCTGAAGGCTGGGAGCGACACAGCCCCGTTGTGCAGCTGCTTTTAGTACCCGTCTAGAAGAGGCTCGAACACAGCACATGGGTGGCTCTGTTAGAGCAGCAACAGACAGCTGAACAAAAGGGACCACACATGAAAGCCCTGCTGTACCGGCTGCAAACACAGCCTTTGCTTCTGCTGCTGTGGCTGCATTTTCAGATCTTTGCAAGATCTGGAAATGACTGGGGCAGGGCTCATGCTGTGATGTGAAAAAGCTCAAGCTTAATGATGAAACCTGGAAATCAATCGTAAGAAGCATGCACAGCTCTGGCAGACCCCTCCGTGTCTTTTGAAAACAAGCCACTTTCAAAGGGCAGCCCCATGAGGGTGTAGCTGGGAATTTCCCAGCTAGAAAAGCCAATGCAGCTGTCATGCAAGAGCAGGCTGGCTTCAGCAGATGGAGCATGACAGCGACAATTCCTTAGGCTTGTGAGCAGCTATTTCGACAATGGGTATAATCCAGAGCATATTGAAAAAAAAAAATAAAAAATCAATGGATGGATAACGTTAAGGAAATCAATAGGATTGAAAATCTAAGGTTGAGCTGTACACATGGAGAACTGACACAAGCCTGCTGTTGTCCTCAAAGGTTGTCTTGATGTGGAGGAACTCAATTCTGGACATCGGCATGAGAGCAGCACTGTTCTGCACCCGCCACAGAAATAATGGAAAAAAAAAAAAAAAAAAAGATTCATTCTCTTTCAAGTGACATTCCGCATGTCTGAGAAAATTCACTTTCTGCTCCAAGAATTATCTGAAGCAAACCCACGGACCGATGACCAGATGTTCACAGACGAGCTGTGGAGGTGTGGTACGTCAAACATTGCACCGGGGCTACACGACAATAGTTATGGAAGACTAAATGCAAGATAATTTATGCTTCATTTTCCCCGTGTTTTGCACATGCTTCTTCAGAGCACAGCTCGAGGGGGATTAACATCTTCACATCTGAAGTGGCAGTCCTCCTGCTGTGCAATATGGGAGAAGCACTTGGGAAAGCACTAGAAAAGGGCACTGGCACTAATAGCTTCCCAGCTCTTCACAACTCGGGATGGAGGCTGAGCTTTCCTACTGAAAGGCAGCAGGACTCCCCCAGAGCTGCAGGCCGCCTGTTTTCGCAGACCTGGCTCCCCCCAGCCCAGGATATTTGGGTATAGGAGACAAACACCATGCTGCCGCTGGTATCCTTTGCACGCAGCCTCTGGTCCAGCTGGGGGAACAGGCCAATTCTGCTAAGCAAGCAGCCCGGTTAAGGCAGGGCACCAAACACCATTTATTTTTGATCTGTGCTGCCCTGCGTGGCCAGTGTTGGGTCACAGGGCCAAACAGAGCAGCTCTCAAGCACAAAAGGGCATTTTCTAAACTCCTCCACTGACCCATCCGTGAAACCAAGGAGGAATGGGACTATAAGGACTTGCTGCACTGCCCTTTCTTGCCTGGTATTTTTTTACTTCTGTTTTTGGAGCAGCTGGAGAGCAGCAATCGGCATCGAGCTGCAGAGAGGCTGCCACATGCAATTACAGAGAAAGTCTTGAAGGACACAGTGCCAAGGCAGAGAGACATCTGAAATAAACTTAACGGGAACGGCTTTGTTTAGCTGCGTGACCTTTTGCTGCCCTGTAATTCTTTATGTCGATTATAATAGAAAGATCAAATTTCTCATTTTCCTATCTCTCTATCTAGAGAAATGCAAAAACTCCTAGGTTTGATCTCCCCGAGCCTTCCTTTCCTATCGCCACTTACCGATACTTTGTCACTGTCACCTTTTTGACGGTGGCCTGCATGTGTTCATGCGCGTGTCCCGAGGAGCTGCTCTGGTAAATAGAAAGGACCCAGTTTCCAAACCCCATTGTGCTGCACATCCCAACAGCACTTAATAAATGAAGTAACCTACTTCTGCCAGTTGCTTCTTTCTCCCCAGGCTTGGCCATTTCTGTTAGGGTTCATTTCAGATTAGCCTGAATGTTACTGGGAGCTGAGGGACAGGCTTTCCAGACTAAGGGACACCAGAATGAGACATCACCTGTCCCAAGGAGGTGGGAGAAGGGAATATTGGCCTCTAAGAGAGAAAGGAATATTGGCATTGCTTTTTCTTCCTCCTCAATATTGTGGGAACACTCCAAGGACACATGGAGGGCTGAGGTGTGAAACCATCACAGCTCCAACATGGAGCTTCTTCCATGCAAGCAAGGTGGCATCACAGCCACGACACACAGAAACTCTTTTCCCTCTTCAGTTCTCCATGTTCTATGGAAAAGGAATGGCCCCAAGAAATAGGGGCCCCAAATTCACTAAAGCTTCTTCTGCTGGGCTCCCAGCTCTTGGCTACATTAGGTTTTAGCTCATAGTGGTCCTCTCTGAAGAACAACGTGCAATAATCCATGCACACGTTTATTTTTAATCTTTAGCTGGTACTTTGTGAGGCCAAACAAAGACACAGACGTGTTCAGGATTCTACCAAGGCTGCATCTGTCTCCGGATAAAAGGATCCTGACATCAAACCGACTGCAGCTGGGCTGGAAAAAGTTTTAAATCACTGTGATCAAGACGAGTTTTGCACCAAAGTACAAATACGAATACCGTGATTTCCTCTGGGTGACAGGCAAATCCTGTTATTCTCCTTATGAATGGGCCTCATTAAATGAAAAAAAAAATTGTTGGTGCAACCTGTTCCCTTTTAAATTAAACATATTAAAGTTGATAGATACCCCTAATTCTCTGCTCAGCCTTTTATGCATTGCAGTAACACTGCTCCCATTGTTACAGAAAGTCTTGAGTTTGCATAAGCTGCTTTTCATTTCCCTGGCAGTTGCAGATCATTCTTGGTGACAAAATTAAAAAGTTTCTTTCAAGAATCCACCAGATCTGTGCTTCTTTTTCCTCCCAGCACCTACAAGTTTAAAAGAAGACAACAAAAACAAAACCTCACCAATGAGCATTAAATCCTATCAAATCAGGCTGGAAGGTCACCTCATCCATCCCTCTGCCCTGAGGCAAAAAAATCAGCTCCTCTAAAAACAGCCCTGACAGATGCTCATCTGACTCGAAAAAACACCCATTGATGATTTCACAGCCTGTTCCTTGGCTCACCTTGTGCCCACCAGGTTGACCTAAATGTCCTATGCCACAGTCAAAGTTCCTCACTGCTTGTCCTGCCCATAACAGATACAAGACTCCTACCCCTTACAGAAGAGGATTTCTTCTCTTTGAAGCAGCCTTTTGCAGTGCTCTGAACCAAGCCAGTCGGACGTGCGGTGATCTTCCTGCCCCCAGCCCCTTCCTAGACTTCAGAAAAACTCCATTTATCTGAAAGCCAGCGAGAAATAAGACATGAAACCTCAGCATCAATTCAGAGCCTCACAGCAGCAGCTAGTATTGGTATTTTTTTCATGTAATGAAGCACTAAACCTGGGAGGTTTTTGGTCTTCTGTAGCTAAGTCGACTCCTTTTACAGGACGTGGTGGTGCCAGCACCTAGCCTGCTGCATGTAGCTGGTGTCTGAGCACAGGGGAACCATGCAGGCCACGCTCCCGCAGTAAGCAGAGGTTGTCTGAAAACCCCACAGGCCCCAGGCCTGACACACTTCAGGGGGCAAGGCAAGGGGCAGAGCAGTGCCCTCGATGGGGGAAGCAGATCTCTGGTGTGCAGGGAAGGCCCTACTTGGTCTCTCCTGTCCTGACTGCTTTGCGTTGGCACACTGATCTGGTCCCAGTTGTCCTGTGTGATTCCAGCTGCTTTACGGGATGCAGGGAAGGCAAGCCCTGACAAACAGGGTAGTGAATGAACGTTAATGACGTTACTCCAGAGCTCCCAGCTGTTACAGGCTCACTGCGAGCATTTAAAGGTCTCTCGTTAAAGACATAATGCGATGTCAGCACTAACAGCTTCGTCTTGCTTTTCCTTCTAAGGGCCCAATCCTACAGAGCTGTATGAATACAGGCTGAAATCTCAAGATGGAAAGGCCGACTAAATCCCACTTTCACAAAGGGGATTAGCTGGGACTCACCCACCGCTTCCACGGCTGCTGGCTTTCCGCAGGCAGGGCGCTGCTCCCGCACGTCCCTTTCGCCATGGCTGGAGTCCGGCGCTTGGCCCCTGGAGGGGGCAGCGAGCCGAGGACAGCTGCTGAGGGCAGCAAACCTCGCTCGTGCCAGGCTGCAACGCGCCTGATCAAAGGCTAAAGCATCCCATGGAGGTACTGCACATTTACTTGTGCTTCATAACAGCTAAAACTACAGGAATTGTAACCAAATCTCCTTTCTGAGGGAGACCCAAACTGACTTTAGACAATTCCATACACAGAGAAGCATCCCATGGAAGTAACAACAGACGGGTCCACAGCACCACACAAGGTACACTGAGCATACAAAGGGAGCCAAGGGAGCCGCTGCCTACAGAATCCATACAGGGCCTTGGCGTCAATGAAGTAAATGAAGTGTGCCGGTTCAAAAATCCACACCCAGAGCTAAGGAAGCATCCCACCTAACAGCTGAAAAGTAAAACGTTACGGTTCTATTCCACATACGGCTTAAAAGGAATAAATCTTGTATGTACTGTCATGATCCCGTGTATAAGAAATGGAGGAGAAAGGTTTTTGTTTTTAAGATAAACAGCATGTGTATGAGTATACTACCCACTTGCAAATAAATTCCTATGCATTTAATTTCACCCATCTGTAACAAAATGCCGAATGGAAGCACACAGAATGCAATGGACAAATTAAATTATTTTATATTTTCTTGAGAGGATGAAGTCATTAAATGGGTTCATTTGTACATTTATTGGACTAAGCAGTTGGTGTAGATAATGTTGATCTCTGCAGACTAATAATGACACACGCACACAACGAATGGCTTCGAGGCCAGAAGCAGATCCACAGTGTATGACAATATTGCATCAACAGTTCTTCCACAGAATGCCTCTATTTCCAGTATTAAAATACAGAAAAGAGTGACTTTTTTTTTTAATTTATTGTGGTGAAGTAAACATTTCTTCCTGCAAAGCACTGCACTTCACGCACCTTTGCTAGAACTGCTACCGATACCCTTCTCCTTCATTCAGTCATTAAGTACACACCTACTGGCATATTTATTGCTATTCTAATGGTCAGACATTTCTGCCTTGAGCAATATGTAGAGAAAGGAATGGAGAAGAAAATAAACACCCTATAGTAACTGATGATAGCAACCTATCTACATTACTTGTGTGAAGTGGCAGAGATCAGTGCAGATAATTTATTTTGAGTGTAATAGTTTTAATGGGAATGCCAAGAAAAATTTATTAACATTTTTCTAAGTAGAACACGGTATTGATCGGAGCTGCTCAAAAAATCACAATTAAGAATTTATTAGACAAATTTTTACCTCTCTGCCCATTTACAAAGTCTTTGAGACCAGATCACTATATTCACTCCTTTGTACTCTGCTCAATTTATTGATGAATTTCATGCGGTTCCTGTGCTGAGTGAGATTTGTACCGATTTCTGTAGTTACATGAGCCATTTGGTATTGTCTTCTGTTCCCTGAATGAATGATTCATGTAACTAACAGCTTGAATTTTGACTATTACAAAGGCATATATAACCAAGATAAATCTTAGTCAGTATCTTAGTACTGAAACTTTTTTCTTGTACATATTTTTGCTGATGTCTTAGAAATAAAATACTTTAAATTTGAAAAGTTAATTTGGATTTTATTCTCAATAAATAAAGCAATGTGTTTTTTTTGTTTTTTTTTTTTTGACGTTATATCAGCTGAAGAGTAGTCCACGATCCCATAGAAGGCTGGATAAGGTTCTTACCTTTAAAACCTCACTGCAGTGGCATACTTATGAAAAGAGGTTATTCTGAAAAGTTAGCAGCCATTTCCTGCCTGACAGGCACATTCTTCTAGAGCTTTCTGTATGACCTGGTTACACCTAGAAATACTGCACTTCATTACTGAAAAATAGAAAATAAATCACATTTCACCTGTTTATAGGTACAGGATAAGAATGGAAGGTCCTTTCCCTAACAACTATTCGATCTCTTTTCCCGTTATGAGGTATACTTTTACATCTACAAAAGAAAATCATGTTAAGGCAAAGTGTGTGCTTTCTAAAAAAAACCTTTCATTTGAATAAAAATAGATATTGTAAGCACAATTTTTATATTATTGTAAAAATTCATAAAAATATAAACCCATTATTAGTTTGCTGACTCTACAATATAAAAAATTAATGATAGTATTGTGAAACAGGTGAACTACGTGTTTGATTAAAGAATAATCCTGTTGATAGAAGTCAGTTATTAATTATCGTATCTTAACATGAGTTTATCAGTGGCAATTTTAGAAGAAAAGCAGAAAAACAGCTCTATGAAACTAAGTATTACTTAATAAAACTCTTGATAACAAAATTACCCAAACAAGAAAAAGACATACTTTTCAAGAAAGTAGCTGCAAAATTTCCGAAGCCTAATTTGCCAGCCTATAGCCTGAGTTTGCCATGTGTCAAAGTCCCCCAAACGCTGATGATTGCTTAGGAAAAGTCCACTAATCCTCTCTGAAATGGCAGGAATGACATCTCGTAAAATATGTACACTTTCTATGAGAATATCTTCAAGGAGTTATTTTTTGGCCACACTGGCCACCGCCTTCTTCGCTGCATCTTCAAGGTCATTTGCAGACGTGATGGGGAGTCCACTCTCATTCAGAATGCGCTGGGCTTCATGAACATTTGTTCCTAATAAAAAACATTGACTACAATTAGTAACGTTAATGAATAAATGAGCGTTTTCTACTAAATCACTAGATTTAGCGGAGTTGATGCTTCAAGTTGCACATCATTTCAACAACAGATTCAATGACTGGTTTAGACTGAGCTGAGAGGAAAGAACCCTGAATTTCAGTGACAATTTTGACAGACAATGCAATGTGATAACAGTACTTGCATCTACAGGAGGGGCTTGGTGAAGGTTAGAGGGTCAATCCAACATCGGTAGGAACATCCAGCAAGAGCAGAGGATAATGGATTAAGTATAAGCCCTTTAAGACACTCAGAATTTCACAGCAGACTCCATTTTAACATTTATTCAAGTTTAAAGGACTGCATATCAACAAAAACCTAGCAGTGAAAGCTGCTGATGAGAGACAGAGAAAACAACACTCCTAGAGGAATAGGAGGTCCAAAACTCACATGCATCCACAGCAGAAGAATAAAGAATGGTCGAAGAGGATTCAGTCAGACTTCACATTTACTCTAGTTGTTGAACCTGAATTCTCCAGAACTTTCTCCAGCAAAGCCAATGCTCACCAATATGTCTTGCATGACAGAACTTTGAATCAGGTATCTCACTGAGTAAGGGGAATCCACACTTTGGGATCACATCACCTCTCCCATGCACAAGACCCTGAGCTGATCCTCTATAGGATCACTTCTACTCACTCCTCCACATCAAGTTTCTTGTTCATTTGCCATGTCAAAATGCTTAATTACTTAATAATTCCTAGACCTAGCAAAATGAATTTTAATTATATTTGGAACTACACACTAATTATACCTTTAATTATTAACAAAGCAAGAAGCATACCCTGTATTGTGCAACTTCCAGAATGCTCAATTTAAAGGGCGAATTTTTAAAGGGTGAATTTTATTTTATTTTATTTTTTGTCAGACATTTTATAATGTCTGAAATTATACAGCAGAAATAGAGAAATTCAGAAGTCTGTATCAACAGTGTGCTCAAGTCAGGATTTCCACTATCAGCACTGAAATTTCTGTAGCAGTAGGTCCCAGTAGTAATGGGGACAATAAATGGAGACAGGGAACATTTTTGCTTGGAATTTTTCCCATACAGAAAAATATTGTGCTGTTTGTGATAGCCACATATTTAAAATTAACTTCTGCTCTTCACCAAGTGGCAAATATTAATTTACTATCAGGTCCTAATGGGAACAATACACTGGTTCTATTCTGCACCACATTGATTGCTCTGCACATCAGTCGTCTACTGTGCATTACAAAATCAGTAGAAAACAGTCCTCTAAAAAAGGAAGGAGTTTATGCAGATGAATGAAAACATGGAAGCTGAGAAAATCTTACTGCTGTCAAAAAGACTGAGGTTATGTACTGTATTTAATAAATAAAATACTGTTTTATAGACCAGGCATACAACTAAACATTTTTTGAACATTTCATTTGCAGCAATCTTATTATTTTTTAAAAAAAGCTTTTTATCCCATTGTGATAAGTATTTTAGATATATGGAGCACATAGAAATTGTAATGAGATCCTGCTAAAAGCAGAGGTAAGAGTTTTTAAATTATATGTTCAGAAAATACCGAAAACATTTAAAGAATCCACAAAAGGCATTATCTTATTGCAGTAGATGTTAAAATAAACAAATAAATAATCCCACTATTCTGACATTAACCTCTTGCCACTGGATGGTGTCAGAGAACTGTAAACAGAATCCAAACACAGGCTATGGAAATAACCTGCCCTGCACAGAAATGGAGAAATGGTGAAAATTCATAAAACTGAAGGCTATGGGGATTCTGTTGTCATTGTTTGTTTGTTTGCTTCGTGTTATTTGTTTTTGTTTTTTGTTTTTTAACTTGTCTCCTATTAGGAGAATGCCATTTTGATAAGAGAAAAGTTTTTGTTTTATTTTTGTTTGTTTGTTTGTTTTTTTCCTTCTGACAAGTATTACTATCAATGACACTCCAAAGAAAAACAGGAAAGCTGTAATTTTATCAGCATATGCTGTCAGGCTTTATATTTTAAATGTTCTCCTTTGGAAATCTGGGTTCTGAAACAAGCCTCTCTGTTTGTGTACATTGGATGTGTCACATTTACACCTCTTTTGCCTTGAAATCTCTGCTGTAACTAGCAAAGCAAATCTATTCAACTCATTACCTAAAAATCCTTGAAATCCTTGTAATAAATTTTATATGCAAGCATGTTTCTATAAATTGTAAATTCTACCAGCACACACTGTAACAAATGAGTCAAGCAGACTGCATAGGTCAAATGAAAACCAACAAAAAATCCATTCCCAATAATACTCGGACAGGATTTTGGTGATGTTCATTATTCACCTGCATTGTCACAGCCATAAGGAACAGGCTGCATCACCTGTTCACCATCATATCTTAACTTTTCGCAAAGTTTATTTAAATATTTTCCTTTGCTTCATGTTTACATCCTAGAGTGGGAGAGACTCCATAGCTCATTTACACGTGTGCTGAATGTTTAAATTCAGAATGCTGGAAGGGATGGGTAAAAAAGTCTGACCTTGCAATACCCCATTCTTCACTCTTGATAAGCAATTTGGGATAATAAAATCAGACATTCATACTAAACTATATTTGTGCTGACAAGCCAATGAGAGCAAGATACAAAAACAGAAGCAAAATTTCACTTGTGTATGGAAGAGTTCTGAAAAAAATGAAATCATTAGATGCTGAAGAACCCAGAAGGTCATGAATCACATGGCTAAATATAAGACAACATTTCTAAATATAAGGCAACATTCTGTATTCAGACATTTGAATAGAAAACAGTTTGCTTCTAACTGTGTTTCAACATATTAAGTAGTTCTAAATCCTCCCAATTCTTCTTGTCCTGTGAACCAGAGAAACAAAGAATTCATTTGCAGAGAGAGAGAGAGAAGAAAATTTCCAACATAGGAGGAGGACATCTAATTCACAATTCTTTTTTATTCTTTCCTATTTTCATCTAACGCTGAGCAATGTTAATTCAAAACAAGCTTTGGCTTCCATTCAGCACTGCTAGTTAGCTCTCGCAAAACTTAATTGAAATACATTACATTTTAAAGGAAAAAAAAAATCCTGCATAAAAACAGCAGAAGTGAATTTTCGACATCTGTAGAAGATAAAATTTGGAATATGTAGTTTCTCCATTTGTCCATAAGCCTTTCAAACAACAATAATCCTGTGTCTCAGCTGCTGAGTTCTTTACTGATAAGGCAAGTAAATACATGTAATTATAAAGTTACCATTTTCAAAGAGGAGAGTAATCCTTTCTTTATCCACTGGTAAAACAGCTTGTAATTATTATACAACTGAGAACAAAGATTTGTCCACAGAATCCTGCTAAATCAAGGCAGATTTGACTGATTAAAACTCTAGTCATTGAGACGTGTAATACAGTACAGACTCTTTGCCTGAATGCAAAGTGCAGGTCACCAATCTTTTAGATTTATGGGAACAATCATGAACCTTCCATTAGAAGAACGGAAATCCAAATAAGTGCCTGTCCCTTTTTCTTCTTTTGAAGTGTAAAATGTTATCAGCAATGTTTTAAAAAAGTCTTAGGTAGTCTTTATTTCTTCCACAGTACTCATTATTAATTCAAAATCATTACATATTTGGATAACCTAGTAGAAGTTCAAAGAAGAACAAGGAAGATGATTAAGGATCCAGAGGGATTGATTTCCGAGGAAAGATTAAAAGAACCAAATAGATATATTGCTTGGTCGGGTGATTAAAGAGGCAGAGAAGGCAGGAGCTACAAGCTAACAGTTTCTAAGTACAACATCTGAAGGCTGTAAACATCAGAGGTCATCGTTTAGAATGAATTAACAGGTAACACCAGGACTAACAGAAGGAATTAAAATTATCTCCGTTATCTGCTGAATCACCAGCAAGTCTAGGAAAAGCATCATCACAAACCTAACAAGGAGCATGATATCTTGGGAAGTGGTCAAAGATGGTCAAGCATCAGAAGATGCTTGTGGTAAGACTTTGTGTTTGACTTTCTGAAGATTTAGCTCTGACCTCTGTGCAGAAGCAGCACGTGGCTCTCATAAAGGTCACCGGCAGAAGGGGAATGGGCACTAGGCAGTCGCCTCCATGAGGCTTCATGCAGCCCTGAGCCAGAAGCTCTCCCGCTCCATGCCTCTTTCAGGCAAACCCAAGGTGCAGTAGCTAACACAACTGGGACTTTGCTAAATCAGCCTGGAGACTGCTTTGCCTCTTGCAATCCCAGAAGTCACCAAAAAGTAAATAAAAAAAATCACCCTTGCTTGTATACGATCGTGGAAGATGCACCAGAGAAAGACCAAAGGCAGACGCAGAGGATTGCAGTTTAAAAAAAGCCAGTTGAGTCTCCTGTTTCTCTTATATTGTTTTCAACAATTGCATTAGAAAAAACTTTGAGCTATCAGGTTTAGAAGGAGAACTAATGACTTTTCCAATATCTTCACTTATAAAATGACAGCTATAATAGACAGTTACTCTGCACTTTTGATAAACTTTTACCAGCTAAAAGAGACAGGAAAAGTTTTTTTTCTTTTTGCTGTGACAAAAAGCTAAGCAACATTGCCTAGAGCTGATAAACAATGAGATTTTATATTGTAAAACTTCCCTGCTGGTAGCCAGCATCCATCAGTCTCTCCTTCACCCGTACCGAACTGTGCAGTTAGTCTCTTACGGTGTTCAGCGGTGCTTCATCACCCAAAGAAAATCTTCGCCATTGGTTTTTAAAATCCATTTTATTTAAATTTTCCTGTGCTTACTACAGCAAAAGGCTACCCATGATAAACCAAGAATATTTTTATGCCCTCTTAAAATTATTTGAGCCTTGCAGGGAAATGCACCGTGGATCTTTGACAGCACTGAACTGCACGTCAGGCTGTGCTACGTGTCTGTCTTCATCAGGAAAGGCCACAGAAGCAACCCCTAAACAAAGGGCCTCATGGTGAGCCTGCCTTGAAACCTTATTTTTTGAGTAAGAGAGTCTGGGGTATTCAGAACCCGTTTTTGTTTTTGTTTTTTTTTTTCCCCAAACCTCTTTTAGTCTGAAAAAACACTATTGTTTAGTATCTCTAGTCCTTAAAACGATGCAGTTCCTCCATTCACCACCAGTGCAGGGTGACAGGGTATTTTACACCTTTTACCCATTTGGTGGCAGAAGAATCTGCCTTCCTCCTTCAGGACACGTTTCAGAAATGACAGACAGAACGCTCTGCACACTGCCGTTGTAGTAAGGAATGGAAGAGGAGCCAGTAACCACCAAGGAGCAATCTTCCTCTCCTCTGTATTTCTCTTTTGTTTCCAATTTAACAATGCTGGATGTCCTCTAAAATTATTCCACACCATTAACAAATCCTCTGTTTTTAATGGATTTTAGCTGGATACTTAGATACTTAGATACTTGGGCAGAAGAATGCATTACAGTAAGTTCTCTCAGAAATACCATTTCGAAACTTTTTCTTTTAATTATATTGAAGTAAATTTAAGAAAACTCTTTGTTGCTACAGGTTTAGCAATAATAGAATTGCATTCACTAAAAATCACATGAAAAAGAAATACCTTCCAGTGAATAGAAACTTGCATCAAAATCATTTCTATTTGCATTGCAAATGTTACAAGCAAAACTGTAATGCTTTCACTGCAAAATTACATCACTTCAAATACCACCTGGGACCAGGGATGCAGAAATATGCAAAGAAAGAGTTTATTGTCTTCAAGTCATTACGGATAAGGAATTGAGCACATTTGTATTGTGCTGTACTAGCCTATTTTGAGCTTAGAGACCACCAAAAGCCAAAAGGGATTACTGTGCACCTGAGGGAAGATTTCGTCAGGAACCACCAGCACTCACCTTCCAGTCTGACCACCAGAGGCACTTTCAGCTCAAGCTCTCGGCAGGCTTTGGTAATACCATTGGCAATAATGGCACAGTTCACGATACCACCAAAAATGTTTACAAGTATTGCTTCAACCTGTAGGGAAGAAACAGAGTGAGAATTTTTTAATATATTTTTACCTAACATAGGTAAGATATGCAAAGCAGAGTAAAAACTTCCCTCTGTTAGACAAGGCGTCATTTACAGACTGCTCGAAGCTTCACATCTAGGGCTTGGAGAACTTGATTCTGACTGCACTGCTTCTGTAACACGCAGCAGTGATTAACTGCCTTGGTCGAAACTAGAATGGCAATTTATGTCATAAAAAAATTACACAGAAAAGCAGAATTTCTACTTTTTAGTAAAAATAAAAACAGATTAAACAATCCACATTTTAGATTTTTTTTTTCTTTTCATGTATTGAATCTTCAGAGGCTGGAGCTCAGAAAACACTGTCTGGATGTGTGTGCACACGCAATGAAGTGTTCATGTACACTTCACAAAACAATTTGGATGCTTGCTTTATCATAAGCACTGCAAAGGAAACAGTAATATAGTTGCCTTGACTCGATAAAGAGGAGTAAAATTAATTAACTCTAATTAATAAGGAGAGGCATGTAATGAAGAGCATTCATTAATACAGATTAATTGATAACAACCTCGAAAAACTGTTATTCATCAGTTTATCGAAACTCGAATTCCTGCATCCAATTCACAACTAAATTATATCTCACAGGATACAAGACTGGGTCCTCAGCTCGAAAGGATCTCTTGATTTCTGTGAAATCAAATACAGTGACAGTAAAATCTAGCAATAACAGCAGGTAAACACCTTTGTGTTGTTATTGAATCCTTACCTAGGAAGAAGCTACCAGTGGTGAAACCTTACAAGGCCCCTTCTCTGCCTTGCTTCAACTACCTGGGCACATGCAAACATTCTCAGAGTTAGGAGGTAAAAACACAAAAAGGGAAAATAGAGCGGTTCAAACCCTCATGCCATTAACCCTTACGGTAGGGAGATACCCATGCAAAGTGCTTTGATGTTAAAATGGGCTAGTGATGCACTCCAGCAGCAGGAGAAGCCCAGACACTGCTTTGCCCTTTCTAATACACGCTCCTAATTCAGGGACATTGCACCAGGCACGTGACAGATCAACTTAACCAAGGGTGTTTACATTATTAGAGATAAGGAGGAGGATTTTATGCTCAGTACAGATATTTTAATTCCTAATGCAGACATTCTCATTTAAGGATCTGCTTTTCAGCTTTCAAGCTGAATTCTAATCAGGTCCTCTAATCCATTGGCAGCAAAAGGAAAAAAATGTCGAAGGAAATTAGATGCAGCTTGGATAATTGATGTTTGTATGCTTGGCTTTAATAAAAATACACTGTTAAATTAGAGAGGAGTCTAAAAGGATTCAATCAATAAGAAACTGAATCAGGTACAGAATTCAATCTTGGGTTTTATTGTAATCTTCCAAATAAGCCAACAGATCAGCCCAAATGATGCTGAGATTCACCTTAAACTCCTCGGAAATTCATGAACATTGTTTATATATGCTTCTGCAGCCTCACTGGATCTTGCATTTCTAGTTCAAAGAACTTTAACATTCAGACCCAGCAGATGGATGAAAAGGTTTTCAGTATTTCATGTGCACAGAGAATGCATGATTTCTGTGTCATTCAAGTCTGTAAGAAAAATAAACCTCCCATTGTGTATCAGAACTCTTACGCATTGGCATTCTCGGTATCTAATGCATATGGAACATGAATTTACATTAAGAGGACAAACAGCTGAGTACAGGACAGGTTACTTGGTAGTATTTCTCTAATTACTATTTCTACCCAGTACTATGTACCTTATAAAATTACTTTATTTCAGCAACATTATTAAGGAAATTCAAGTATATCCACAGGTTGGGCTCTTTCCATCCACCAAAGCAACTGACAGATGTGAAATCACCCTCAAAAGTACTTGCAATTGATTATGGACTCCTCTGGAGAAATAAGGGAACCCACAATAGCATTAAGACATCACTATCAGTGGTGGTAACAACCCGCAGTCTGCCCAGTCCAAGCACCAGGGCTGGAAAATGAGAGTGATGGAAACTTTACGCAGATCTGTTTCTATATAAAATCATTATTGCCTTATTAATAACAATTTTAATTTGCAGCAACTTATTTTTTGTTAAAGTAAGCATTAGCAAGGTTTGACAAAGCTTGCAATTCTACCTGGCACCAAAAAGAATAAAAAAGTACCCCAAATAAACGTATTTCTGTATTAATTGAAGTAATTGTGCTAAGAGATTGCTGTTAGACTTGTTGTGCATCACTGACATAATCCATGAGGCTGCCAGTTGCAAGCAATTAAGGGTATTGCAGGTGCAGCAGAACAGCTTCACATACCTGCCTGCACTCAAAAAAATGCATTTACTGTAGTTTATTATTATTATTTTAAAATGTTCCTAGGCCTTAACAAAATGCACAATGACATCAGGTCACTGTACACTTCAGGATGACTCCCGGCAGCACCTATAAAGCACTCTACCTTTCCTAAAGCCCATTTAGAAATCTATACGCAGGCCGTCTCGCTGTCTGCAGCTCTGCACTCGTCTGCTGAACATCCTTCTGCACTAACACCACACATCTATATGCAAACATAGAGAGGCCAAAACCTCGACACTTACAAATTGTTCTTGCTCTTTCATTTTCCACCTCTGTTACCGCCACAAAACAACAAGAACAGACGTCGGAGAGCAACACACTGCAGCGCTGAGTGATGGCAGAAGTTTCATACCTGGTCAAACTCTGAATCTCACATAAAACACCAATCCCAACACAACTGCAAACTAACCCGAGATCTGATAATTGCTTTAAGACAGTCTAAGCATGAGCAGCCACCAAAGAGGGCATCCTCGCACCTCCCCTGTGCTCGGAGTAGCATCCGTGATGGATGCCCACCAAGCCCACAGCCAGACAACACCAGCCATGAGGCGAGACAGAGCCCTTGACTGCTGTTAGGGCCTGGGATGGAGTGGGAATAACCTTCCCTGTTAACACAGGCTCATGTCAGCTTATGCCAGTTGTGAAATCTTTTCCTCAGCTGTTACTTTTCAGGATCAGAATAGGCATGCAAAAAACGTGTGGGCAAAACATCAGCTGTCCTACCCCCAAATCACCAAGACCATGATTGTACAGCTCAGGTCTCTTCTGAATATTACTGAAAATGTATATTGGAACGTAAGTTGTTGGTTTTTAAAATGTATTTTACCATAAAACAAAATATTTCATGATGTCCAGCAGAAATAGCTCAAAAGCGTAATTATTCCAATATTCAAATCCCCTAAAACCAAATTTCTGTTAGTGTACTTTTTATGAGAATGTCTCTCAAAAAAACACAAATCATCATCTAAACTGATGACAGCATGAAAGGTTTGCAACAGTTTTCCACTTATTAGCAGTGTCAGACACAAGTCTTAGTGACTTGGTATGCATCTTTTTCCTTTATATGCACACAGAGATACATGAATACCAGGAACTATAAATATTATTATAAAATCACCAATATAATCTGACCCTGCTGTAAATTGTTGCTCTGAAGCTCAATCCATTTATTTTAGTTGAAAAGAAGCTATTCAGTAACTGTCAGTAAAATCACATCTGCAGCAAATTAAAAGCTACACCAGGAAATCACTTGCTTACAGTTTGCTTTGACTGAAATCTGAAAAAAACACCTTTACATCTCAAGCTAACTAAATTCAGGTTTTGACCACTCCCAACTCTTTCATCAGCTAAAAACGTACCCGGACATATGAAACAGCCTACATTTGTCAAGATCTCTTCTCCTGGATGGCACGGGTCACATCTACGTTGAAGCAGTTGCTTCGCATGCTACAGTTGGCTAACGTGCTCTTGCCTAGAGGCTCCTAGTGCTCTCTGAGGTTAAAACATGCATCATATCTCCCAGTCCTTCTAGTCAGCAGGGTCTAATTTTATGTCCTCAAAAAATAAATTTATTTATTTTTTAACCAAACTAATCCGTGAAGTTGCCAGAAAACAAAAAAGAAAAGCAAGCCTGCAGCATACTATCAGGCAATAGTGAGAGAAATAAAACAAAGCCATGGATAAAGTGGGACATGTACTTCTTCATTTTCAATCTAATAAGGTGCACTTAATCCTTCTTATTTTTCCACTGGCGTTTATTATTCATTTATTCACACCTTACTGCATTTGTGTCAATGTGAGAGAAGCAGATTACCTGCAACTTTCAATACCACGCAACAAAAACCAGATGCCGTAAATTCGCATCCTTACTCCACCCTCCTGCTCCAACTGATAAGTCAGACAAACATTTTTAAATGTCCCTGTATTACTATAAATTGGACTGCAGGTCAAATATAACTTTTTCTTATCCAGTTTTTAAATCTTACTGTAATCCACTAGCTTTTTATATAAGGCAACATTTATGGTTCATTTGCAAATAAAGATTAAATCTATTGTATTGGAGCAGGAGAAAGAGCCACAAATACAGAAACAATTGCTTAAAATCTCCACTAGAGGACAGTGCAACTCAATGTGGAAAGGGAATATAAAAATCCCCCTTGAGAGAAGAGCAGGGTTATTTTTTTTTTCTGCTTAAAGTCAAACCATCTTATTTTACTTTATAAAACGAGAAGCAAAATAATATTTTGCATCTTTGGGATGGAACTTTCAAAGTCTGGAGGTGATAAAATTAAGAAGGATGAGTCATCTAGAAGCAATGCAAGAATGCTTGCAGTCAAAAAATATTAATACCATGCAATTTTGAATGTTTTTGACTATTTTAAAATGGGCCAGGGTTTAAAATTTATTAGTAATGTGCCATAGTATCACAGCAGGACAGGAACTCTGATGAATCCCCGAAACAAAATTCAGACATTCTTTCAAGTAGGGACGGAAGGCTGGTTGACAGGTAGGAAAAGCACATTAAGTATTTTCTCCAATGCTATTTTTTGGCTTCTATTTGAGAGGTTCCTGAGGAACCTAAGTCTCTCTGAGAGTGAATGCCTGGTTTCTGCTACACCCAGTTGTTGTATGTTATGCCCTTTTCTTGCACAGCTGGTGAGATGGCAGCCTCTGGCCTGCACACCAGTACAGCACTGGAGGAAGCCCTTTTAGTAATGCAACTCCTTTGGTGACACAGTAAAAATCCCAAACACCACATTTCTGAAAAATCAGAATTTTTCAACCTCAGCTTCTGAGGCACTAAAATAGCCTACAGTCTTGAGATTTTGCTGTTTATTGCAAATTCAGGATCTAGAACAGGACACAATTGCATTGGCTTTTGCTGGTTTGAAAATCATTCAGCAATGATACTCTGCCAATAAACCAGATCGTGTTTGTGGCCCCTTGATGGGGTGAGAAAAACATTCAGGTAAGCAGGGGAGGGCTCTGACACCAAAAACAGCTCAGGATGGACCACCAGGGACACCTCAGTCCTTACAGGAGTAAGGAAAAGAGGGAAAGAAAAATGTTGAGGCCACGAAGTACTATTCTAAACTGTATTTGAGAATCAAAACAACAGCTTTTAGCACTGTTTTGGGGATGGAATGCACCTCTCAGTTCCTAAAACAATTGAATTTTTGGTGCCAATATAAGGGGATAAGTTTTCTATGAGATCATGGGTACAAGGAATAAAAGAGCATAAATTAAATTTGTTCTGACTATCATTTAAATATGCGAGCTTCAAGGAGATCAAGCCCCTGGATAAGCCGATCAGAATGCAGATCAAAATAAGATGGAGGAATGAGGACTACTTACACAACTGCATATTGCAAGAGCAAAACAACACACACGATCAGTTTTTCTGTATAGGATGAGGGTGCAGTATTTCAGATTTCATTTAAATTTCTGTTTGTGCACCCAGAATCCAGCACAGTTGCATGTTTAGGTATGATTTGGGGGATTTCATGGAAGCAAAAACGAGATGTGCACATGCCACCCATCTCACAGGTGTATTTGGTAAGCACTGGTTGTTAAATACTTTGGGAATTTATGTTATTTGACTGCACCATATAATAGGTTATAAATACCCTCCAAATCCACTTACCTAAAATGGGTTTATACAATAGCATGACTGTAAAAGGTTTATTCAAATTGATCCATTATTTACTGAATTTTGCCTCTGCACTTAAAATTTAGATTCTCAGAGAAACTATACTATGTGCTACCTTTAAAGTCCTTAATGTCTTAAGTTCAAATTACATTTCTGATAAACAATAATCAACCTTCTGAAAAAAAAAAAAAAAAAAAAAAAAAAAGGAATATTCCTGGAAAGAGCGTACCTGGAGAACATGGATGGATAAAAACGGAACTCATACAATACTCAAACCCTAGGATGGGTACTGTCAGATGAATTATTTTAAGTGCAAATTACACTGTTCAGTGCATTTTAGTGGTACAGAAACTTAGCAAGTTACCCAAGCTAATACAGTTAAATGATACAATCACGAATATCCCTAAAAAAAACCCACTTGACTAAATAGACCTGTTGATTTGATGGTTAGTTCAAGTATTTATTTTTAATTCAAAGGCCAGTTAAAAATGCACATGATATATTTGGGAAGACCTTAAGTGTACCTTCTCTCTATCTGGTTGGCAATTGATTTGACTTTCATTAATATGTGAATGAAGTTTGAGGAATACCAGTATAATTTCTAAACAAAGTACAACACTTCAACAAGTCATTTTAAAACTTTTTCTAAAACTGTTTTAATACAAGAAAAATTATAATCTTTAAAGTAGTCCTAGGGTTTCTTTGTTTATGGAACTTGGGAACTCACTTTACGTGAAGATCTCATCTTCTGTTTGAAGAAGAAACAGAAATTCAGGAGCTGGATTTTAAGAGGGACTCCACATGTCAAAACACTCACACCATAAGACTTCTCACCACCCCTGCTATTTACTTTTTCCATCACTGGGCGTTCAGCTCTACATCTTCTTTTTAGGTAAGGGACAGTCCTAAATGCTACTTTTCAAACCACTACAGCAAGGGATTTATTTCCTGAAACCAATACCCATCGAAACCATCTTTATTCCCCCTATTTAAAAATACCCTTCAAGACAGAAATACTATATTTACCTGGAGTATCAAAACACTAAGCAATCGTATCCATCTCAAGGGAGAAAACAGATGAAGAACAACATCTCTTCTGCTCTAGGAAGACTTGGGATCTTCCTAGTTTGTCACCTGAGAAACATCTCTGACATCTATTCCCCATGCAGAAGAAAATTAAATGCTACAGAAACTGCTATCTAGGTCACACTGTTTTTCTTAGTGAGACAATACGAACTTTTAGAAAGGAATTCTGTAATTCCAGAAGCTTAATTAAAGTATAAAAATGCCTTGTCATGGGTACTGAACTGCATATACACATCTGAAATCTCCAAATAATTAGAAACCGTTCTTTTATGGTAACATGGTAGTCATCAAAAACCTGAATTACTGTGCTCATTAGGTTCTGAATTACTACCACATAAAAATCAGCTAACTATTAACACATAAGTAAAATCAAAACTGAAATAATAAAACTAAGAAGGGTACAAAGAAGGGTAGCAGATACTGAACAAGCTTTGTATACAGAACAAACAAACTAGGGCTTTCCATCTTAGAAGAAGGAAAGCTGAAGGAGGTTATATAGGAGAGATTGTGAGTAGCAAGAGGAAAAGGAATAGGGTGCAATCACTTAGTGCCTGCCTCCAGGTAATTTCTTTGCCCAGCCCTCAGTTCCTGTAACGCCAGAGATGGGGGAAAAATAAAGGGGCACTTATTACTGTCATTTTTAAATACAGCATATAGTTATTGTGTGAAACTGACTGCCACGGGTTATCGTGTATATCAAAAGCTTACATGAGTCCAGAATATAGTTATAGATTTGTGGAAGAAAAGCCAGAGGCTGGTAAATACAAGGATATCAAAGATTACTAGAAAGCAGGGGGAACATATCAGAAGTACCCTCACAGGCTTGTCCTTTTCTTACACTCTTCTCTGGGAACCTGTTTTTGGCTGCCATTGGAGACAGAAGGCTGGATCAAGACAGATCCAAGTCTTGGTCAATGCAGTTACACTCTTTCATTAAGAAGAAACAGATACCCATCATTTCTTTATTATACCTATGCAACCCCTGTCTGAATTAAATCACGAAACAGTTAATACTTGAGTCACTTCTCCTTCATCAGCTTCCCTGATTACAGTACTGACTCATCTCCGCAGTTACCATGTAATATTGTTCAAGTATGTGGCATTGGACAGGCGATCAGAATAGGTGATTTTGATTACATTTTTTTTTTTAATTTTAATACTATTGAATTCCTTGTTCTTTCCTATCCTTATGTGGATAGGGCTCCAATCAGAAAATGGGAACTGAAATTCAGGTGTATCATTTTGTCCACATGGAGAACAAATTTCAGAATAGCTTACGTACGCCCCTCTCTTGCTTCATCAAACTTTCTCATTATGCAACTGGCACTCAGAGGGAAAAGAGCAAGTTCCCTGGGACATACCAAGCCCCAGATAGAAGACAGCGTAAGCAGAATTAGGGACAATTTCCTCCTACCTTGTTGAACAGCCTCCCAACCAACAGGAAAAGTTTGGCAGACTACTTCTTATAACCTCCAACCTCCCCAGTTGGCACCAACAGTAGCCAACTATCAGGACTTGCTACCACCTAAAGGTTACTGAGAAAATTTGTCCCAGAAAAGTCTCTTTGGAAAACTGGCCTCTCTGGCAGAGAGGCTGAGAACAGTGCTGCTGAAAGATGGATGATGAACCTTACTGTTTGCAAGGTTCAGATAAAGTAATTTAAACTAAAAAAAAAAAAAGTGACAGTTTAAAAATTAATGGCCAGTAATAACATCCTTGCAAATAGGATGCTAAGCTAAGATCTGTATTATTATGAAATGGGATGACTCAGGAGCTGACAAAGTGGTTCTACATCCTTTTTGGATTGTCTTGCTACTTGCAAAATCATAAAATGCAACTTCTTTTTTTCCTTATAACAACGGGGGGAAAAATGGCCTGACTCTTTGATAAGTACAAATCAGTGATGCTACTTTATTCCCCATAATAATCTAACCTCTCATGTTTATTTTTGGTAAACTTTTCCACGTTTTCTGTATTCAGACAAGGAATCAGCTTCAGAGAAATAATTAATCGATAATGATCTACCAGACACTTTTCACAAATTTATCAAAGCATCTTATAATAAAAACAGTCAAATGTCTTAACCACAACCCCGAAGTGATATAATCAGCGAATCTGAACTGTGAAAGAAGTTATAGAGCTACATTAAGAAACAGATGGAGTGAGCATAAAATAATCACAGATAAGCCAGCATAAAAGAATTTAACTTTAGAGTAATCAAGGTTGAGACGTTCAAGGCAGTCATGGGGAGTCATACACATTAAAATTAACAGGAGACCCATGTAAATCAACCTACTTATATTTCAGTGAGGTTCAACACATGAAATTGTAGGTGTCTCATTTAACAATATTGCTCTCCTTGACAAGAGGTTTTGCAGTATGGTCAAGGAAAACCTATCTAGGAGAGCCTGTCTCAGTTTTCTAAACTATCAAAAATATCCAGATACCTGTTAACTTCAATTGAAAATAGAAAATCTTTTGAGGACTTAAATTCTCACATTTAATAGCCAAAAAAAAAAAAAAAAAAAAAAAGTCTGAATGAGCCTCAAATGCATGCAGCCCTAACACCTGAAAGCATGATCAAAACAAACAAATGCTCAGCAAATAAAAACTGCCCATCTATTACACAGCCAACAGCTGTCATTTGGCTTCTGTAACAAACTTCTAAATTCAGATTTTCTGCAGCGATCAATACTGTAAGATATTGGCAACATAACAGTGGTTCCTTGGTGCAGGAATCCAAAGAGGGAAAAAAAAAAAACAACAAAACAAAACCAAACAACTCCCAAACTGTTTTAGAATCTTAGTCTGCTGCAAAAAACAATCAATCATAATTTTAAATACTAAGTGAACAGTTAAGTCCAGAACTCTCTCGTAGTGTTTGGTTTCAAAATCAGATAAACAAGCATATGCAAAGCAGATTTCTTATTCTACAAACTGGTAGCATAAAAGTGAAATTACAGGTTTATGACCCTCTTGTGGCCACTTTTTGTATTTCTTTGCTGAACAGTACATGGAAAGGAGAAGTTTCCCCTTATCAGGGAATCATTTTCGTCACCTAACACCTTGTTTGCAGACATACATATAGCCTAGAACCTATCACTATTTGGGCAAAGCTGTACAAGAAATGCAAATTCAAAGTCTCTGTTTCAAAGATAACAGTATAAATGGTTACAAGCAAGGAAATTAATGCAGGCAGAAACAATTTAATGCATGCATTGGTTGTAGTTTTTGTTAATCACTTTTTAAGTACTTAAGCACAGTAGTGGCTAAAGAGAATTCAAAAGAGAGATTACATAAAAATGTTTCCAAGTGGGTGTTTCACGCTGAGCCGCAGTCTGCCTTGGCAGCGCTGATTAATCACGGAAGCCTTGCCTTCACTTTCAAAGTCCTTAATGGTCCACCACAATCCCATCCCCACCCTCTCCTTTCAGGCATCAAAAAGGTGGCTTCCTGCCTCATTCTGTACTGCCAGCTGATGGCAGCCTCTGGCTAAGCTCAGTCAGTCAATCTAATGCGTTTTCTCATGCTGACTTTCATGTCTAAGGGAAGCTTTCCATTAAGATTCCCCAATGCCATTCCACTGACTCCTTTTAGTCATGACATCCTCAACCTTGAAAAAAACCTCAATGCTTGACAAAGGTAAGGCTACTTACTACTGGCAAGCTGAAATCTCTGTGATTGCAGCTCTCCATCTCCGTTTTCCATCTTGGACCATGCTGGAACCTTAGGGTATAGGCTCCTGTAATGGCTATAATCCAATTAAAGCAGGAATGGAAGGACAGGAGCAAGACCTCGCCTTTCCACCTCATAGGGCTTAGCTGTAATGCAAAATCATCTCCTAAAACTGTGAGCTTCTTGAGTTAGAGACTTGGATTTTATTCTGTGTTGATACACTGTCTGGCACAATGGGGTCCCGGTCCATCAAGAGCCAGTGTAGAAGAAGAAATACCAGAAGTAACGACGACAGCAATGGCACTGTACTGCAACAGCAACGAACCTAATCCAGCAGCTGTGACATGGAGGTAGTTCAACAGAGAACTGACGTACTGGCCCTGAAAGCCAATCCACATGCATTTCAAGCAATTGTCTTCTAATTCACTCTAGTTGCCATTTTAGTGATACAATTCACCTCCACAAAAGTAACGCTGAATAAACGTGGTTACCTGCAGCCAGCATCACAGCAGTGTGCGGATGTACTCTCACCAGTACTGGCCCTAAATACAGACAGATTGCAGCTCTGGGAAGCAAGACGATGAGGCATGCTCAGAAGATCTTATCCATGTCCTTTGAAAGGGACAAGAACTCACTGGTTCTCAGTGATTTTGGCACAAAAGCTGGATGAACTGCAAACCTTTCCAACAAATCCTTTTTCTAAAAGGAGCTGGTCTTCTGGGTGGAAAATTTTGCAAATTATCAGTTCTATGAGACGCTACTCTGAAGTATCGTGCTATGTTTGGTCTTTAGGGCACCAACACATAGTTGAAAATGAGAAGAACTGCTTCTTTGATTCATTATTTGATAAGGCCATTTATCAATTAAGTGGGGCCGCACTCTAAAAAACCCAAGCTGAGCACTTCCCAAAAGCCAAGAAACCCTGCAGGACCCTCAGCAGCTCTTACCTCAGTGACACCTTAGAGTGTTTGCAAACAGCAGACAAGAGGATTCTGGTTTACTTCAGCCTAATTAAAACGTTTTAAAAGAATCTAATTACAATATGCCAAAACACACAAATGTAAGGATCTTTCCTACAGAGAATTAGTGATGAATTGAATATTTTTTTTTAATCAAACTGTTGGCAAGCGGTGTGGGTTTCTTGTTTGTAAACAACCATACTAATGCTAAACATATTTATTCTCAACTTGACACGAAATACAGCTCTGTAATTAATCATTTCCCTATCTAATTCAGACAAAATAAAGCCCCAAACTTGTACCCCTCTCTTACTATGTAATAGTCAGTTACACGCAAATGAATAATTATCTGAATTATCAACTATCTACAGATGCACAGCTCTTTTCAGCCCAGACAATGGCACACCCCTGATGCATGCTGGTAATCCCTCACACATTCACTTATTCTTTGTTTTAAGTGAGGAAAAACTCCTTACATATTAAATAAACTCAATCACGGACTATTTAAACTATTGTTTCAGGTTATCTATTAATTGCAGGCTTCCCTATCTATATTCATTGCTAAGATGCCAGCAGTCTTATTAATTGAAAAATGCCTGCTTGAGTGGGTAAAAAGTCAAAGGCCAAGGGTTAAGACTAATTCTGTAAAAATACAGTAACATTTAAGCTGTGAGAAGTTGTCATTGGAATTAACTACTTGAAATCCTGTCTTATTTTGACAGCACAAAGGCTGAGTTTCAAGGAAAAAAAATATTCATTAGAGTTCATTTAATTTCACAGGCTTACATAATTTGCAAGAATAATTTGCTTTTCATACCAACAGATGTTTAGATCTGAAAGACTGTATGACTATACTTCCTGTAAAATGGTATTTTCATCTTCTGAAATGCAACAATTAGGAGTCAATATGAAGACAGAACTATGTTGCTTATATAAAAAGATTAAATTATTTGAAGGAATGTTATATCAATCCCAAATAGACCAGAAATGTGATATGCTACTTGAATATGATTTTGAATATAATGGCAGAATTTGCATGTGTTTTTTTTTTTCTCCACTTACATAGAAAAAATAGATTTACAAGATCTTTAGAAGCTCACTGCATTGAAATAGAATAAAGCTAACATGCAGGCATACTGTGCAAGTGACATCTTTGGCAGTCAAAAACTTCTGCTGCTGATAAAAATACAAACAAAAACCACAACACAACTAAAGACACAAAAGAACTCACCACATGCAAAGACTTAGACTAGAATAACATGGTGCCACTTCTTTCCAACACTTTTTCATTATGTTTAACCCTTGAACTAACAAAATGCCATTTATTTATTTTTTTTGTTTGTTTTTTGTTTTTTTTTTTTAAAGACTTAACACAAGCTTTCTTTGGAAGTCTAACTTAGAAGCCAACTACTTTGTTTAGATACCTGTAACTCACCTCTAAACTAGTAACTCACCTGTAAACGAGTTTTCAGTGGTGTGATGGAAAGACGAGTAAGAAAGGAAGAGAAACAATTTAACTTCATAATCCATGAAGCCAACTGAATGATTCTTGAACAACAACAGATGATAATACATTCATTATCAAAGTTTCACTTTGTCGTTTGTCTTCACTGACTGCAGCTGACAGATACACTCATTTATAATCCTTTGCCAGTCAGACTGCGAAACTCTTTAGAATTAGTCCCTCAACTCAAGCCTATGAATTCAATTCTTTCCACAAATGACTGGGCAACATTTCAAAATTTTGCTTCAAGACACCCAAAAAGCCCTGCATCTGACTGAGCAGAAAAACAAAAAACATGCTATTCCATATATTGCTGGAATGATGATTCTTTTCAGAATTACAGAAAATCTGGATGAATATTTTTAGAAGTATCGAAAGGAAGACATGAAGAAAAATTCTTTGCCTTACAGACTCTTGAGCAGTTCTAATTTTGATCCAAATTAGAAGCTTATCTAAATTTCTTAGATCTTTCAATAAATTGAAACAAAACAAAAATTGTTATTAGACCTGGTTCACTGGCTATTCTTCCATTTCATTTAAATACCATACTGTTCATAACCATGAAGAAAACTGTTCTCCTTTCTAAAGTTACATACAAACTCTCTTCTTCGTTCCAAAGCCAAAAAGTGTATCACAGTTGAAACTGAATAAAGAAAAATATATAATTTACAGAAATAAATCCACAAATTAATTAAAGACAAGGTAAATAGTACAGTGATTACTGTATCACTTTTTTCCTTTGGTCTGGTCATAAAGAAGGAGATTGTTCAAAAAATCCTCCATGAGCACATGATCAAAGCTATCTCAGAAATGGGAGGATTACCAATGGCAACTCTAGGTAACACATTGCTGCAATCAAAATTGATGCAAATCAGAAATAAGAAGCACTGAAACAGTATGAAAGGTCCTTGCTGAGACAATCAGTACATGTCTCTCATAAATACTCAAATAATTTCCATTTGCATCTGTCATCATGTCTCGATTTTTCAACTATTCAGATGACAAATCCAAACATTTGATTAACAATGTACTGAGAGGCTTTAAGCCTCAGAATTAAAGAATGAACAAAATGTGTCAGCAAGTTACAGCTACTCATGCATTATTATTAAAATAAACAAGCATTTATAAAGCTTGCTTTGCAAGAGATTATAAAAGTAGTAACTTGATGTGAAAGAAGCAGCAGTATTGAGGATCTAAATGAAGTCACGTAGGATTCAGAAAAAAAAAGTTTCAGAATAAAAGGGTCAGTGTATATTTAACAGAACACTAGCAGTGAATGGTTTGAGGTTTCAAGATATGTATAAATTCTTTAGAAAGGTGAGGAGTCATATAGCCAATGGTTTAAAGGGAGAAAATGAATTGGGGACAGTCAACAAAAAAATAGAGGGAACAATAATAAAGCAACAACAAAATGATTCAATTTACCAGTTCCTGCCCTCTTATCTGTGAATATATTTTTCTGCTCAAGTAGAGCAGCAAAATTGTTCTACTTGGCAGCGTTTTATTTATCCTGTCAAAAAAGAACACTTGCTCAAAGTCCGAATAACTGAGTTTGTGTAACAAAGCATCTAAATATTTGTGCAAAATTCTTAATTTTTCATGTAAGTTTTAAATACTTAATGAAGCAGAGATTAGGAACAATCAGATGCAGAACCATTTTGCAACAGTTTCAAATGTAAACAGGTGTGCTACGTCACAGAGCAATCGACATAGCTATATTTGTCTTTCATTAATCCCTATGCGATGAATTCATTTACTTGTTCACATAGAGAACATTTTTTTTAGTCACCATATCAGAAGAATATGCAGAGAATATACAAAGCAATTTAAAATAAGTCTTTTGCTATTGAAATTATAATTTCAGACTGACCTTTACAAATACATTTAACCACATCAAGCATGTGAATTTTATTTTAGAAAAGCCAAAAGAAGTTTTGGTAAATTAAAAAAAAAATACTTCAAAAGTCTGCCTAACATTTTTAGGTTTGTAATTGCCTCACGTAGGGTTTCCTTTAGCTCCTAACAGGAGAAAAGTTATCTGTTAAAGGTTACTATCAGAGCTATAATGACTAGCAGAGACGACAATTCTGACCCAAAGTGGTAACACTCATCTCTGGTGTTTACTGCTTCTTTATCTTTTCCTTGAAGGACAAGCTAGTTTGGATACAACAGCTCACCGTCTTGGTGTATCAAAGGAGGCTTATTCAAGCAAATTGCCAAGGTAAAACCAAGGATGTGACATATCACTGTCACCAGGATGCTTGCATTCTTAGTCTAAGCAGTTATGACTCCAAATGGCCATTGTTTTTTGCACCTATTTAGAAGGAGCACTCATTCAATGTCATCGTCTCAGTTATTTTCTGGCCCAGACCTCAACTTCCCATAAAATTTCCTTTCCTGCAAAACAACTGTGGTCCAGTTAATCACCATTATAGCCTGCCTCTATTATTACCTGCTAGGTTTTGATTACTAGCACCTCAGCAAATTCAATATCACTGATTTCCACTTATGGCTACAGCTGTGATGACGACTTCTAGAAAACAGTGGAACTGATAGAAAATGCTGAAGCAGTTCTACACTGAGAGCTCACTGCTTTCCCCTTGATATAAAATTCATGCAGAAGTTACAAAGCCACCTTTGAAATCACTTTTTTTTTTTTTTTTTTTTAAACCAATGATATCCCATATTCCAATACTGTGGAAATGCAACCCTCCTTTATGCCTCGCATCTATTATTTGACAAATGAAATTCACAAACACATCTAATGGGAGAGCTGTGAATGCTCCCAGTGAATAATGGTTCACATGAAGGCACCTAAATTCTTTCAAGCATTTTGCAGCTGAATGACTACGAACCTACTTGGTGCCAGCCTAATGTTGGCTCATCCATACGTCAAAAATAAGCATGGAATCAGTTAAACACTGCACACACCTGGGAGCGTTGGGACTCGGATACAAAACCTCAAAGAAACAAGAACCTTTCTATTGATTTCTGGATAGCTCTTTTGGTTTTCCAATTATGAAAAAGCTACAGGTAGTAGTTTCCTTCAGTATAACAAGATGCTGTAGTTGTCGCCTGCTTCTCATTAATTTTTCATTTCTACAAGCAAAAGTCTTTTCTGGGAGCACTCAGTGGCAGTACTAGTCTGTTCCATTCACTTTTCAACACCAGACATGTATTTATTCCTAAGCTTTCAATTTCATTGCATAGCTTGCTATGCAACTTGCACACATCAACCACAGCAGCAGACAGCTTTTCACCAAAAACTTGTAGCTTGACATATACCTTGTCTTGCCTTAGGCTTAAATTGATTAATTCATCTTTCACTTGTGGTAAAGTTTTCCATTTAAAATGTTTTAGTAGGAAGAGGCAGATTTTAAAAAATGAACCAGAAAGACAACTTTCAGCCTGTTTTTCATACTTTCAAATGTAATATTACACACTGCTGTTAACGAAGTTTTTAACTTAATTTTGCTGTTGCTACCTCCATGCTCTCTGGTTTCAGAAATTCCTTCCTGTGCAAGACTACTACAAAGCAATGGCTATTTCGATCATTTCTTTTCTTGAAGCTTCCTGATGACTGGAGAGTTGACTGAAATTCTCACTTTTTTTTACAAGACAATTGAGTTGGAGAAAGCAGATATAATAAAAAAAATCATTCTATTATATTTTTGAATGGAAGATTACAGAGTAAGTTTTACAGTATGATTACAGAGCAGACAAAAAATAGATAATACTTTAGAGAGCAACATACTACAATTGGAAGCACAACCTCTGAAAATTCAAGTGTGAAAAAATGGAGTCTCAAACAAAATTAGACAAGTTATGGATTTGTCAAGCTTACAGCTGTATGTGTGGGTATTTTCTTAAGTTCATACATGAATATTGAGAATTTCTTTTATAAAAGGTACATACTAATTCAACCACAGGACTTGAAACTCAAAGCAGGGATTTTTACTCTAGAGTTTGCAGGAAGTCAGACTAGATGATCTTAAAGGTCTTTCCTAATCTTCAAATCCGTATTTCAAGGAGCACATACAGATTTGGTTTTGTGTAACACCCAAGTATGTTAACATATTGAGTATATTACAAGTATTAATTTTGCCTTTACCCTTGAGTAAAAAGGGTAGATGGCATTTGGTTTTCCCCACATAAGCAGCTATGGGTATAGAACCAGCAGATACAAGGCTGCTCACCTACATTCATTCTGAAAGGCTGTACCACTTGAACTGTTGACCAACAATTTATTTATTTATTTTTAATTATTTAATTGAAGTGCTGAAGGTATCAAGGAAACTGAATTCAGAAACACTGAACTGAATCGCAGATCCCTGACATAATGCAGAAACCTTGATAACAACAACAATAACTGAAAGATTCTCAAGCAAGCAAAGGAAACCAGAGCTAGCGTTTCCCTGGGTATAGACTCAAAGTCATAGAAACAGAAACAACTAGGGCATCTTCTGTAATACCGATGCTGACAGTGCATCAAGAAGGAAACAAAAGAGGCTATGGTAATTTCAGGGTTCATTAGAAACACAGAGGGTGGGGAAGAAATCAGTGTTTGCCAAAAGAAAAAGGGCAAAATCAGTAGGAAAAGAGGCTTTAATTTCAAGCTCTTAAGTGACTATTATGAATAATGTAAAGTTAGAGAAAATAAAATATATTCCCAAGTTATTTGTGTCTGCATCCTCTAGAAATACAGACACTAAGTTATTTAAATACAGGCTTCTACACAAAAAATAAAGGTAACACCATAAAGGTTATACCTTAGGTGACCCGTCTTCATACATGCCTTGAGCATCCTGTCTCTTAATTTCTCTAAGCATTCCTGGTGAGTGAATACCTAATGACAGGAGCATATAGCAGGTGCTTCCTCAACTGAGACAAAGATAAAATGAGACACGTTATCCTCTATCTGCCACTCCAAAACCTCCTCTGCAGCTTCCCAGAATCCAAAGAGAATCTTCCATTTATTTAAGCAAGTGCTGAATGTGAGCAAAGGGTTTTCCAGTTTTTAGCAGGAATAACTATGCCTAATATCAAAAGATAACCCTCCAAGTTCTTCCGCTGACCTTCAGTAGTCCTAAAAGGTTGGACACATTGTCCTGAAAGTGGTACCTAATACAGAGTAACACACATTTTCAAGTGAACTGAAAATCTTGGCAAAATGTAGCATTTATGAAGTCACAAGTAATTTACGGTGCTGAGAATAAGAGAGTGACATAGCATCATCCTGAGGAACACTAAAGCAGCAGTAACCTATATATGCAAAGAACAGATGACTGATCATCAGTATATCCATGAGCTGCTCCCTTGACAGCTCATTGCAATGGGAGAACTTGAGAGAAGGGAAGTTTAACCTAGAAAATAAATTAAGCATCTACAAAAAGCTATGCTGAATGGATCAAAACAGATGAAAAAAATAGCAAATGTTTTATTTGCTCAGTTTTGTAACCCTATGCATTACAACCCTAACAAAGATAAACTGACTTTCAGCTGGTGTTACCCCTTTATTAGGGCAAAGTGCAGTAAGGATGCAAAATACTCATGTTGTAAATGCTGTACAAACAGTGTACAAAAGCACTGCATTTTGGAGGTCGCTAGAAACATCTGTTTCCAGTTAACTCTGTGCATCCACTATTACAGGTGACGCTGTTCTGTGGCTTGCAGCTGAAGGTCACAAATTGCAAAGAGCAGCAGCATTACCAGCTTGATTTTCACTTGTATTTGAGAGACAGAAGGCCACTTTTAAGGTCTTTTCATATACAGAGGCAGCCCGAATAGCTGGCAATAAAATGCTATACCATACTATTCTGCAAAAGAACTGTAGAGAACACCACTGCTGAAGACAAGGAAAGATACATCCCTTGACAGGGTCAGGGAAACGAGACACAAGCATGCACCATGTGCCTAAACAGGGAATCTGCGGAAGAAAGGGTATTTCGTGGCAGCCACGACATCCCATTTAAGCATGAAAGCAAAGTCAGAAGCACTGTTTTGTGGCCTGTTCTCTAACCATGCAGCTGCACACATTACATTCACGTTTCTGAGGCTGTATTTATCCCAATGTTATAGCCTGAATTAGTGAATATAATAAAGGCAACCTAAGCAGTGGAAATCAAAACTATTATTAAGCTTGTAGATTAACACTGCTAGTGACCGTTCGCCTAGCATGACACGCAATAGTCACGAGGTAGCTACTAAGCCATTCAAACCATGTATTTTAGAAGTATGTATGATCCTTCCTCTCTTCCCCTCCTCAAATATTTATTTTCTAATAGCAATAATGACCTCAGCATTCAAGGCAGTCTTCCAAGATTAATGACCAGTGGAGGTTAATGGTCCTTAGCTATTCTTTGAGCCATCAACTCCTCCCAGCCAGTCATTAATCCCCAGAAATGCCTTAATGCTCCACTTATTACTGCTTAAGCATCATGCCTGTAAATTTTCAGAGCATTAAATCTCAAAAAGTAACCTTTTTCTCTTCATAGGCCACTATTTCAACAAACCAGACAGATGAAACGAAATGAAAGTGACTTTGCTTTATAGGGATTCTCCTCAGCTTTGCAAAACAGTAGTATTTATTTGTGTTTATTTGCATTTATTTGTTTTAGATACTAATAAATAACATCTCCTTTCCTGTCAGTTCACTAAAGTTCTTGACAAAATACTGATATCAAACCTTCTTCAGCCAGCACGTCAGAAAAAAAAAATAAATAAAATAACGAGAACAGTTTTTATTAGTTTCTTTCTGCCACAGAAAAAACAACAGCATAGAGGAAGTACTATTACTCCACACAGCTGCTGAAGATGGCAGTGATTTTTGATACCAAAATAAATACACATACTTTTTAAACTTTCTTCTCCAAAACTCAGCCCCAGTGACACCCTGCATTAGAAGACCACATGGTCCAGCAGAGGTGGCACCACACAGCTCAAAGCCACATGATCCAGCTTCTAATGCAGGCTCTGCCACTGAGATTTGTGTAACCTTGGGAAAGTCATGATGCTTCCAGAGACCATTCGCTTTTCCTGCTTCATCTGTTTAGACCAGAATGCTAAGGAAAAGGAAAATCTCTTTACTGCAGGATTCTGAGTAAGAGACCTTGATTTCGGCCAGGGCTTCTATTCAGTACTGTGATGTAAACAATTATGAATCTTTTCCAATGGCCCAATAAACTCAATGCTCACATGGAAATACTTTGTACACCAAAGTGGTACAGCCTGTAAGAACTTGTTTTTCCTCCAAACCACGTATCAGTTTTTTGGAAAGTCATGATACATAGCAAAGTACTTGCTTTATCATCTCTGGATTCCAACTGAACAAACCAGAATAAATAAAGCCAAACCAGATGTCTTTATTCAAATGGTGACATCATCAAATTTAATCTACATTCATTCAGAAAGTCAATTATCCCAAAGTGTCTAATTTAGACTGTACCTGTTCCAGAACAGCCTATCAATCATTTAAAGGGCAGCCTTTCTTTGCCTTTTTCTTTTTCATTCTCTTAGTATTTTGAATGGACATTGAAGTTTACATTCTTTTCCTACTGTCGTACTCTGGCTAATAAGACTTGCACTCACAACTTGAATTCTCTGACATTCAAAAGAAAAAGAAAAAATCTTTGTAGGGTTGTCTACATATGACAAACAAAGCAAGATTTCATTATTTCTCAATCATTTTTCTTTGAGGAAAACAGCACAATTCAGAAAAATGTTGACATTACATTTAGGAGAAGACTAGACATAATATCGGACTATTATAATATTCATTTATACTGGCACTCAACTAGCATTAGTTGTGAAGGCAACAGGGCTAGCTGTCAGACAACATGTGCAAATTGACAAGCTATTAGAATGCCAACTGGATGTATTCAATTAGAAAATTTACTCCAGCACTGAGAAAGCTTGCTTTTAAGATAAGACAGAAACATAGCGTGTTGACTGAGGAAAAAATGATAGAAAATTAATAAGCACAGAAAGAAATTTATCTCTTGCTTTCTGCAATAAAAGCTACAAAGAGATTAACCATAAAATATTAACTCTAAAAAAGTCATATCCAAAATGAGTCAAAGGAAATAAGTGTGGGCAAGACTATGAAATGGTTTTGCCTCAGTAATTGAGGTCTTTTTTTTTTTTTTTTCCCCAAAACACTTACCCATGACCTTTTCAACCCCTCCCTTACTATTTTTAATGTTCTCTTTGTTTTATTCAGACACAGAAGTTTTACAAAGTGAGAAAATGAATGGATTTATGCCAGGTCCAATTTATCAAAACCTACATGGGAATGGCTTAAAAGGATAGGAAATAAAAGTTCTCCCTATTCACATATTTACCAACTGCAATCAAAATTCATCACCTCCTTTAAAAATTTTTAACAGGGTAGGAAGGGTATGGTAGAACTTGAAAAAACTCTGGGCTGGAAAATAGGAGCAAGATAAGGGGAGTTTACTTGAGATTGTCACGATAAAAATGTGTACGGAACATATGCAAAAAACTGGTATAAGTGATGGAAAAAAAGAATAAAAATTAATAAGTAATGATATGGGAACCTATAAAGGTTTCACTGCTGTGAGCTTGGAATGACAACTCTTAGGGGTGCCAGAGACATACGTGTGCTGCGTGGATTTCCCTCCAGGAGCAACAATAATCATAAAGATATAGCGTATGCACCATCACATTTTATTTCATACAATTAATTTGGTTTAAGCTTAATGTTTTTGATTTTCTGAGGAACTCAGTTTCTATAGAAACAATTCTGTCACTGATGCAGCACGTGAGGGGTTGAGTCAGTGAAAACTTAGTTTAAGTATTATTATTTTGAAACCTGAAGTGTGGTTTGAGGGGAAAAAAAAAACAAACCTGTACTGAAATGTCAGATACATCTGTGGCTATACCAACTACCTTTATCTAGTGGACAGCCAGTGCTGCATTGTACTACAAACCAGACTAAGGAGAAACCTTATTGTTTCCCCCTGCTGGCAGCCAGCTCAAAAATTTCCATCTCTGCGACATGACATCAGGTTAGTAGAAGTTGGACCTCTCATACACACCCCAAAACAAAGGATTATGTTCTAGAATATCACCTTAGGCATGAGGCAAGTCCTGTATCCAACAGGCTCTCTGCCTTCAGTCCTAAATCCCAAGAACCAGATTCCCCTTGTCTTATCTCTTCCTGCTGGCTTTTCTGTTCTGATTGAAATTACTCCAATTGTTCCAGGAAGGTATGAGACCCCTCCTCTTGTCCTCCTGCTCAAATTTTCCAAGATTTGCTGCTGTGACTACAGGAATCCTACCATGTTAGCAAGGTATCTGGAACCCCAGACTGCCAACAAGGCATTTTTAATAGTTTCTTGGTGGCCCTACTTTATGGTCCCTGCCAGTTTTCTTCTGGAAAACTGAAGCTGTAAAAACACCACAAGTATTACAGTCATAAATACTATTTGGAAAATAAAACCAGAGAGGAATCTACAGTTTGTGAAAACAAACCCCACGTTCACAAACTGTCACAATACCAGCATGTGATATACGCCTTTAAAATTCACAACTATGTGAACACTTCCAAAGACTGGGTATATATGCATGTACAAAACTGCACACATGCAGTACCTGTGAAAAAAAATGTTTAGTTCACTCTGCACAAGAAATAATTGAGCAGGTATTAAAAACCTAGTCTGATTGTAGTTGGAGGAATGCAAAACAGCACTACTAACACTCGAGTACCAGGAGTTGGGTAACTAACAGAAATATTTCATTGTGAGGAGAATCAGACCTTGACTGCTCATGGAAATAAATCTCTTCCTGTGACAGCTTTGAAATTTCATCTATAATGCTGAAAAAAGAAATTTGAAAATTATGCTTAGTTAAATCCATAGAAGCAGTGACCTTCAATACCTCCAGCATTCAAGGAAAAGACACCTCTGCTTCTGATTGACAGATCCATTGCAAATACAGTCTCAGCAGCCCCAGAACCAAGGTTGAGAAATGCAACCCAAGCGTCCATAACTCACTCACTCAAACTTACTCAAGCGGGTTTTCCTCTACCAGGAGAATTGCAAGATCCAAGACTCAGCCCTACAGTTAACAAGTAATCAGGGAACCACGATCATGTATGAACTGATCTTAAGCTTCGGAGTGATAAAAATAAAGCACAGGTTTTTATAATATTCCAAATCAATAGGGAAATGTATACCTGCAACTCAGATCTCAAATTATCCTTTATATTTACTATATAAAGGATCCATAAGCAGCTCAGTAAAATACTAAATGAAATGTCCATTATCCCTTAAACTCCATGCTGTGAATCAGCCATTTCCGATGTGCCTCCACACAGGTGATGTAGCACTAACACAAATTAAAACCAAACCACACTGAAATGTCACAACCCCTCTCCTGCACTCCTCCGAAGCAGCCCAAAAGAGAAAAACCCACCCAAGCTTCCTTACAGTCCAGCAATTAAGAAGGAAGCTGTGCCAGTAGCTGCCTCTGCTCGTGCTACTGAAAGGTACTTGGAAATACTTGGAGAATTGCTGCAAAACCTTTACAGAATTGGAAAACATTGTTAGAGCTTTAAGTGCTTTTGCCTCAAACCCTTCAAGACCCTGTGTTACCTGAAGTATTAGATAATGCCTCAGTGCCTTGCTACGTTAAACCCATAGTTCAGGACAGGAAAGCTCTTGAATACACGAGCAAGATCAAAGCAGGTAAGTTCAATAAACTGTGCAGTCACTGTTTAGGGGCTTGAGGAGCATCACTTCCACAGCATGTTGGAAGTAATTTTCTCTGGTGACATGCTATGTTTTGTCTTACTGAACATTTAACCTCTAGATTTGGACAGCACACATTTGGCATGGGCACGTTTCTTTAGGGAACACCAGAGTGGTTACTTCAAGTGACAGTTTTCTAATTATTCTGTCAAGCATCAATCCGTGAAGTTCCACGTTCCTCCGTGCCCTGACTGACAGGGCAATCAGCGCTTTACTTAAAGCCTCTAGAGCTGTTCCGGCCTGACAAATGCTTTTTAAAAAAGCCCAACCAACCCCTCCTCCCCAGTGTTCAGAGGGAATGTAAAAATCTGACTTCCAAAACCACTCCTTGCTTTCTGCGAATACAGTTCCCCAAAGTAACCCAAAAAATTGCCCGAGTACATATAATGCAGCTGGGGAGAGGAAAACAGATGAAACCAGTGTTTCCTTTTACATTATAGTAATTAATTTCAGGCATTTATTTGGGGAAAAAAAAAATCAGTTGATAAAAGTATATCAGAAACAGAAAAGGAATTGAGATAATGCAATTATTCTCTCTAAGAAGTTTTCATCTCTTCTCCTACGAGAGAAAAAATACACCACAAACACAGCATTGGATTCATCAGCAATAATGGGAACTCAGAATACCATCTTCCTCTGTTGAGAGTTGTATTGAGACTTCTCTTGCAGTATTATGGTACAACTGACTGTAAGCAGTGGGAAAATGAGAGACTTCAAGAGAGAAACAATTGGGCCTAAACCAAGTTCAGGGAATAACAAAAGCAATTTAGTAGTCATGACCATTGTTGCCTAAATAGCACAAAAGTACTTTGTGCTCTTTTATCCACCACACAGTTAAATTCAACACTTAAATTCAACATTTTGATCATCAAGTTGGTGCAACAGTAGAGCAGCTTTGATTTACATACCAAGATGCTGCGCCTGAGGATTTAATGCTGGACAAGCTCTTCTTGGCTCAATGGGATGATCCCGTATTGCTAGCAATCCACGTAATCACAGACATGAAAAGCAGACCTCTCAGTGTGGGATGGCAGCACTAATACTAGCATGCCACTAATACTACTGGCTGCTGCGAACAAATTGGTGTTAAAGCTGTTCCTATGGTTTTAAATGTAAACTATGAATAATGCAGGTTTGGTGACTAGCTCTTCATCATGATCATAACGGAGTCCTCTATAGTAAAACACGCTGCTTGAAATCAGCAAGGCTCACAAATAAATGAATTATCAAGTCAGGTGTCAGAGTGGAAGAGTACAACACATTTGATCACAAAGCAGAGTGAACTGCAGGAGATTTCTCTCTAGAATTAATGCTTAATTCTGTTGTTTTTCTGAAGACATTAAATATGTTAATACATTCACACACACAAAATTCATTTTTTTTCTTGGACCTGAATCAAAACTCCCAGCACACAGACTACCTGTGATTTATGAAAGTGAAGAAAGGAAGCCCTTTTTAATCAGCACTCAAGTCTAGTCATAGCCTAGCAATGGCTGCATAATTGGTTTTCTTGCTGGACAGCCTAACACTAGATGATTTCTACATATAAATTATCATCTCCAGCAACAATATGGCATCATTAGTTTTCCTTAATGAACCAAATTCCTTCTGAATAAGGTTATGTCAAACAACATACTACTGAAAGTAGTTTTCCTGAAGGACTGAATCTTACCTAACCCAGCACTGGCCTCCAGGAGCTGCTCATCGGTCCTAGCAATGAGCCAGTTTTGGCACCCAATCTATTTTTGTTTTTACACGTTTGGTCTTTCAAGTGTAGCTCCCTGGCTGTTCACTGTCACCGGCTGGATGATCACCAGTGCACATCCAGGGAAGGAGTGTGCAAACAAAAATACTAATTTAGATAAACTCAAACTGCCATAGACTTCATTTCCCTTCTCACAAGGGAATGACTGTGCTGACCACTTGTACTACACCAGAGGAAGGAAGTTCTTTGATAAAAAGCCTAAAACTGCAGTGGTCAGTTAAGGAAAAATCTGTTCCTCTGCAAGGGGAAAGGCTGAACTCATCTGTTTTCTTACTGAAGTGAAACAGATTTTTAACATTATTAAGGGAGATAAGCTAACATTGCTGAAATGTAGGCGCTGTCTTAGTTTAAATCACTTTTATTTTACCTTTTCAGTTCAATTACTTACATAGTTTGTAAGACTAAGTGAAAACAAAAGCTTATTGGAGATGCTCCTCTAACTAACACGCACACACACACGCAAAAACAAGACAACTGTATAGGGCCCCATAAATTTTTGATTAAAGACAAATCCTTCACAATTCAGAGAACATATACTCAATCAGTGGTTGAAGAGGAAAACCTCCAGGGAGTAGCAGGAACTAAACAATTCTGATAAGGTTTCTGTGACTTTCCAGCAAATAGTAATTTGCTCTTTTATATTTCTTCTTGAGAAGTCAAGCATTGCGGTCCCAAACCTTTAAATCAAATGATTTGCCGGGCATCAGGCATTCAACTTTCACCGCCTACTATAAAATATTGACTCTGCACATTCATTCATTTCTACCCAATAATTGATTTTTTTCTTTTTTTCTTTTTTGCCAGTTACAGGAACATAACAGTGTTCTGGGAGGGTGACTTCATCAAGATTTAGTTAAGAAATTCTCAGCATTTTCAGGTTTTAATCTTGTCTACACCATATAAGCATGTATGCCATCTATTTTCTTAATGAGATGCTTTTACTCTTTTCCCCTATTATCGTTATTAATTCCAAATCTACCATGCATCAATAGTTTACGCAAAGGCTCCTGCTTTAATCACAAAGCTGGCACTACTCTGTGAAACAACAGAGCTCTATGTTAACTTTTGCTTAATGGCATTTTCAGCTGGAGCCTGTTTGTAAATACAGCTCAATCTGGCATGAGTTGGCACAACAGATTTCATTTCCTTTTCTGGTAAAGTGAATGTTGGCTTACGTGGTCAGCCCAAATGTCATCCACAGAGAAATGCCATCTGATGGCACTGGCGGCAGGACTGCTGTGTTGCTTGCACTGAGGCACTCGGAGACTCTTGGCCAATGCTCTGCCATCCTTTGCCTTGGACAACTTGCTGGCAGTAGCAGAGCGCTCCTTCTCTTCCACGCTTCTGGGGAATGCACATCTGGTGCTCAGCAGCTCTTACAGCTGCTCAGGCTTACCCTTAAATATCTGGGAATGGCATCTGAAGTACAGCAACACTCAACAGCAAAAATGAAAAAGGTTGCACGCATTTGCACACAACTTGTGTAACCAGCAACAATACACATCTACACAGACACACACGCGTTGCCATTTATACACGTGATTTGCTACAGTGAAATGTAAAATTAAGAGAAAATATTACTATAAAGAAAACACCCTATTATAGGTACTGTCTAGTACAGTTAAATATTGAAGGGTAAAACACAGACCACATATTTTGAGGCCAGATATTTATCTTCCTATACCGTATAGTTTTTCTATCAGAAGATGAAGCTAAACTTCTAGCAACAAGAGTAAGTACCCATTTGTGGTAGATGTGGACTTGATTTGCCAAGCACTTAAGCACATGACAAGCTTTAAAAGTGAATAGACTAATTTATTTCAGCTTCATCCATCCACTCAGAATAATAGATAATAAAATATTAAAATCTGAAACAGGTTTAAATATCTTCTTGAATTGGAGCATGAATAATGAAGTTGTGAAATAATTCAGTCTCACCTGAAAAAAACAGATTCAAAGGAAAGAAATAGCTTTTCCCTCCTTCATTAAGCCATATTTCAAATAATTTTTGTCTCTTCCAATGCTTTTTCATCATTCTGTGCTCAGCTATGCAAATGGATGGATGAACACAGGCCAAGGAATACTTTTCTTATTCGAATATAATTAAATACATCCTTCTGATTGGAAACACAGAGTGCATACTGCTCCAAAACCAAAGTTTACATACTTCTGAAAAATACATTTCCTGTATTAAAAAAGCATACACACTGGAATACAGAAAATATAAGATGCACTGTATCTCAGCAACCCATTTACATAGAAATGGGTGGATGTTCTAACAGATCTTTTTCCTAAAAAAAAGCCAATGATTTCAAAAGCTACATACCTTCCAGACCTGCACATTATTCTCAGTCACATCACTATGCCAGACATTTCAGATGGCATATGGGATTAATAGTAATATAGACCAGCATCACCTATCATAATCTGTTTCCTGTATTAGGATGCAAACCAGAGCACAATTGTCACAACAGAGAAAAGTAATACAGCTGTATTTATTCACATAGTTTTCCCTTCTTTCCCAATAACCACTGAACTCGGCACAGCAGTATTAGGTCACTTTTTCAGCTTAGAGACAGAAGACAAAAAGCTCATTTAAAAAAAAAAAAAAAAAAAAAAAAAAAAAAAAAAAAAGACACTGCTTCACATTCCCCACCTTTCTTTTTTTCCCCCTTTAGCTTAGGCTTACCTTTACACTGAAAATCTTAGTACGATCTTTAGTCTTTAGAAGGTACTTTTATGATGGGGAAAATTATCTTTACATTTTGGAGATTAAAAAAGGTGATATGTGCTAAAATTAGTCTTATTCTTCAACTGACCTGTGCTCTATCTGTACTCAATCCATCAAGGGTGCTTCAGAAATTATAAGTAAAAACAGTTGATATCCATTTCACCGTCAGAAGAAGAGCATGTTCTACCCAATAAAAACGGCTAAAAGCACCTACTTGAAATATACAGTTCATCATCTAGGCCTGTTTCTAGCAGGAACAGATGGAGGTGAGGTGATTAGATTTCTTGTTTTTGATGGGAAAGAACAAACACTTTCGTAGACAGCCATAACACCTCAAACCACTTAAAAATAATGAGTAATAAAATGCAATTTTCTCTACAAAAAAGCTTAAGTAGGGAAACTAAAATCTTTATTAATACATTATTTGGAACTTGTATTATGAAATGATTATTCTTTCATTACTCTGTATGCTAGACGATCTCTAAATAGATTCATAATAAACTACTCATCTCAACAAGATGAATTACCAAATCGAGATTCCCAAAATATCTTCCCTTTTTATCCTAACTGTAAAATGAGTCACGTAAATTTTCAAAATTTCAAAATCAATTTGTAAAGTACAGTAAAGGATTAAACACTTTTCTGATGTATTATGCACGGCATTTCCTTCAAGTAGGCAATACGAACACCCACAAACATAACTGCACGTTATATTCCACACGCTGGATGTGATATCAGGCATTTGGCAATTACAGATGACACTGCCAAGTTTTCAAGATGAAGATTTCTCTTGTTTAAGTAATAGAAGACTTTCCCCAGTGTTATAAACCTCAGTCATCATACTAATCCAATATTTCCAATACTGGCAGTTAAAATAACAGACCTAGATTAATAGTATATGGATATCCACTTCCACCACTGCTGCTCCACCAGCCCCAGCAGTGGACATTTTCCAGTGCAAGTGGTTCCTGCCATCTTACTACCTGAATCTACTGCCCTTTCTTGGCCTTAGGCCTGGTTTTGAGGTGAGACAGGTAATACGCTGCTATGACACTGACGTAATATATAGGTATGATCAATTTATTACCATGTAATTGTCTTAACTCAAACACTTCCCACCACAGACCTACTGGCTCATCAAAGGATTGCTCAGAAAAGTCCCAATCCTCCATGGAGGAAGAAGCCCTTAAAAACACTTTATCACCCTGATCACTCATGAAACATAGCTCAGAACAAGCACAAAAATACAACAAATCTTGATCACATAGCAGCAATCTTAGAAACGGTAAGACTGTTATTTGAGGAGCTGAAAGTTTGTAGTCCTCTGTACTTATTTCAGAAGAGACACCATTACAGGAGAAGATAAATTGGCACACAAAATTTGAAAAAATTTAAGTGACCAAATATAAAGCCATCCACCAGTTGAAGGAAACAGGTCTCACTTGGCAGTGTGAAAATTGTTCAGATAGAGCTCTCCCACCTCCTTCACCACAGATCCACCCAAACCTAACAGCTACATTTCTATTGTGATCCCTTCACAAATTTCTCATTATTTCCCTTTAAAGGAAATGCTTGTAGATGTTGCCTATTCTGCTGTACAAGAGGTTACAAAATCTCTGCAAGTTTCTATCTTGCTTAGTAAGTTTATTTTCATATCCAGCTTTTAAGATTCATTATAGCCGACTTTAAAATGCCAAAAGGCACTCAACTTGTCAGTGTCAGCAAATAATGGCAAAGTCATGTTAAAGTATATTTACATACCAATTACTTAGGACTCAATAATACACATGCTCCTGAAAAATATATTACTCTTGATAATAAATCAAGAAAACTCTAAGCATTTAAAAAATGCATATTTGTCCTCACATTTTAATAAATATTGGCAACATGCTATAAGTCTTTAGAAATGCAAGAATGCTTTTTCAATACTTTAAGTGCTCTAAAAGATGGCTAGCCACTTTAATTTAATACCTGTGAAATTGCAAAGACACATTAGAAGAAATTCTTGCTCAAATTCTATTAGCCTGTATTTTCTCTCCAACATAGCACTAATAGAAATACGGGAAAAGTCCTAAATTACCCCAATAAGCCCAAACCCTATAGTATCTGTAAAAGAACTATGATTGTTAGTACTTTGCAGATGGATGTGCTCAATGTTCTCCATTAAAGGCACAGTATTTCTACAAATCACTGATGCAGAAAATACAATATGCCTTTTTCAACTTTTCCCAGCTTTACCAGATGTTTGAGCTCTGATAGGTCTTTTCCAGGCCTACAAACTGTCACCCTGTGATCTTAAACTTTCAAAGGCTTAAAAAACCAAAGCATTATTGCCCATGTAAAGCTACTAATCAGAGCTTTAGATTTAGAGCTGCTATCTGAAAGAGGAAAAGAAACCTCAAGTCCATCCATTGGACCCAAGGCAGAATCTACGCTTCTTGAGAGACTCAGGCTAAGTTTTTGTTTGAGGCAGTTCTTAAACTCTTGTATAACCTGTAAGCTCCTTATGCAAACTGCTGAAGGACTCAATCACCTTTTCTGCTGGGCAATTTTCAGAGCAACTAACTTAACTTTGCTCCTTTGAAACCTTACTGCATCTTGCCTTACCACAACTGACATTAACCTCCAACACTGGGCTGACTACCCGAATTAACTAATGGTTAAAAGGGCTCCCTACATTCTATTAGGCAGTAACATTAAGACGACAGTAAAATCCAGCTTCTGAAAACTGTGATATATCAATAATTTATTAGGCATCACCTTACAGAAATGTCAAAATCTTGACACAAAACCAACATTTTATTGACTACAGGTTTATTGACTACAACTTTCTTTTTTAAAATTTAATATTTCATTTATATGAGAGTAATGCAGAATACGAAGCTGCCACTAGTATATGGCTATGCAATAAGCAGTAAAGGAACAGTTATAACTTTTATCATTTCCACAGCACTTTTTTTTTTTTTTTCCTCAGAAGTACCCAGTAAACTCAACTCCACCATTTCTGGACACCTGTCTGGAGCTATGAGTGCTCTTCAGAGGTTTGAACACTGCACTTGTGGTAAGCACCTGCAGAACTACTGGGTCCTTTGAGTTCTGAACTTGGGCCTCGTAGATAGAGCACTGAAAGGAAAACCTACAGAGTGCTCTTCGGGAATGTGGGAGAGAGGAGGAGAGGAAGGAGAGTGATGGTTTCAATTGAAGTCGGCACGCCAGCTGGTGCTCTAGCTTGGATAAAAGCAACAGAATTCTGGTCACAGTTCCAATTTTCGGAATTGCTTCCACTACCACAGAGGTCTAGCACTGTTGGCACGTAGCCTATAACACAGAGACATTTTTCACTACAATAACTCTTCAGCTACAGTTTTTAGAGTACTCAAAACAGCATACAATGCTTCACCCTCTTGTGTGAATCAGAAAAACACACAAGGCATAAAGACTTTTCATGCTGTGTAAAGAAGAGCTGGGTAATGAAGTGTGTAAAGGGTGTATGATATTTGAATGAGAAAGCAAGAAGATTCCTAATGACTATGTAAGAATGGGGTTCCTCTGCATTATCTGAAATGACATGCAATCTGACAATTCAAACAAATCCAATGCTAACACTATTATACATCTATAACTGAATGCTATTTACATTTCATTTTTTTTCTTTACCACTATATACACACTGACCTAGGGTGCATGTGTGATGGAGAGAAGGTTGCCTGATCCTACTGATTTTTGGCTTTGTATTCACACAGCACTGAGAAATCTACTACTGGCAATTAGGAGTGAAATGCAGGAAGTGCATGATAAACTATTCACAGACAGCCTGTGCTCTACGGCAAGGCTTCCTATCGCTCCAAGTGTAGCCGTTTTAATTTTTATATTGTTTAAAAGTCTATGAACTATTTCCTACTTGTGACTTTTAAAGCTTAATAGCCCCCCCTTCCCAGTCCCCAAAGCACACTCCTCTCATACACACAGAAGTACCACGAGTAACACCACCACTAACCACTCTCAGCAACGGGCCAAGAAAACCCTAGAAGAAAATCAAATCAGCTGATCCTTTGTTTCTGGATGCTGCTTTTGATGTTCAAGCTGCAACTCTTCACAGATGAGTCAGACTCGACAATTCTGACTGACTGGCATGACAAATACTGCAACAGACACTCTGCAGACCGCATTAAACAGCTGTGCAGACTGCCTGAACTCACAACTTGGCTGCTGATATTACTGTTGATTTTCACTTCATGCAATTGTGGTGTCTCAATGCCCAATCCTATACCAGGAACACCCCATGACAACATTCCCCTCTTCTTCTTCCAGTCTCTCTGCACTGCCCAAAGACTGTCTGAAGGGACGCCTCAGTGGGCACGCTGCATGGAGCACTTGGTTGGGAACAGAACAGGCACCTGGCAACTCCTAAGAAAAGGTTCACTGCCAAAACCCCTTTTTGGCCTAGGATTATAACACAACAGTCAAATGCTAGGCAGAGATTCATGAAATAAGACAGATTTTTGCATCATTTCCAGAATAAAATCCCCTGCTTTATAGTCAAGCATAGTTGGAAACCATACTCAAAAGATCCTTCTCCCCTAAAACTACAAGCCAGTCTTTGTTTCAAGTTTGTAGAGTGAGAGCAAAGAGGGCAGTAACACCCCAGGACAGTCTCTATGCTCCAAGCTGCCTGAATGCTCGCAGACTTTTGGAATTGTCTAAACTGAACTAGTTCACCCAATTAGTTTGGAATTCATTCACTCAAAATTAAGACCAAATAGGTTATAAAAGGCAGCCTTTTTTTTCCCTCCTTCAGCTTCTGAAGCCTGAGAAAAGAGTATCACAAAGCTTTTCTCTTAGTAGAGAGTTATGCCTTCTGTTGCCACATAACAGACTGCAACGTTAAGAAAACTAATACTAAAAATCCCTCAAGCCAAAAGGATAAGCTAGTCATAAAAATGTCTTATATAATAAGGATGGATAAGCTGTATTACTTTCACACCAAGCACAGCTGGAAAATAACTGAATTGCAAAATTATGATTTAATGATACCCTCTTTCAGAATTCTCTTCACTCTCGGATGTCTGGAAAATAAAAGCCCTGAGACCTCTGCTTCACACGCCACTTAATGGCAAGACACGTCAGTGCCATTACTTTTCCCATCACCAAAGTGGACAGAAAGATGCATCTGACATAAGCAAATAGGCAAAGTGAAGTGACAGGAATAAGAAAGCATAATCCACATTTAGTAAACAATAATCTGAATTTGGACTAGGGAATGGCTACAGGGAAAAAAAGTTGTGTGTGTTTGATATTAATTATTCCCTGGATATGAGTTAACAGATGTCACTACAGAGTATATTTTCCAGAGAAATGTTTTTCATTCTGTCAATATTTTTTTTCCTATATGACAAACAAACTCTTGTTAACAGCAATTGATTTGATAAATCAATTTAGTAGCATCATCAAGGACAGGTGTCAAAAGAACATCAAAGGAGCTTTAGGGAGAAGAACAAAAACAACAAACAGTTTTGGCCTTTAAGCTCCTGTATTTCAGTAGGGAGAAGGAACAAGGGACAGGAATACTGTGCAGTCTAAAATCTGAAAAAAGTCTATAGCCATGCCTGGGCCACACATCTGAAGTATACATAACATTTCTGAGAGCATTAATGGGCAACTCTCTTACACCAGTAACCCATACTGTATTACATTTATTCTACTGTAGTAGTATGGGGGAGAAAGGCAGAGGATGCGACTTGCTTCAAGTTGTTGCTGAGATGCTTCTGGGTTTTGCCTGTCATCACCAAAAACATCCCACCAAGAGCCTACTCATTATGGGCTCCCATACTCACTAAGGTCTTCAAAATCATGATTCAGCCAGGCTGAGATCTGAAACTTCCCATGAAGACTTCTCTTGCTACAACACGTATTAAAAAGTTGAGAGAACAACTTGTGGGTAATTTAGGAGTGTCAGTGTTTGTTGGAGAAGCTCCAGGCCAAAGCAGAGGGCTGGATGGTGACTACGCTTCAATGTACCAGACAGCAGATTAATTGACAAGACTTTTTTCAGCTTTAGCCTTTTGGAAACCATTGAATCCTACAAACAGTTGTATGGTAACTTTCAGCAGCTCCAACACCCCGAATCCAGCCATCTTCCCTGTTCCTAAGACTAACAGAAAAGAGGGAAAACATCCCATCATTTGCCAGAGCAGACACACTGCACAAACTCAGAGAAAGAAGACAGACAGGAAAAAAAAAAAAGACCCTGGAATTTAGACTGTGAAAAGAAAGGAATTCAGAGCCATTGCCAATGGCCTGTCTGACCTAGGAAGGATTGGATATAGCAGGCTGCAAACAAGACCAGCAGAATATAAAAGGGTCACTGACTCCAAAGACAGCATTTCCATCCAAAAGCCAGTGGGTAACCTTTTGCAACAAACTTTTTTTCTTTTTTTAAAGAATTATAGACACTGACATCGGCCAGATTGAACCAACAGCAAACTATCAAACACTTTCAGTTTTCTCACAAATGGTATCTCCTAGCTTTACTAAATGAAATCATGGCATATCTGTATTTTATTATTATTATTTTACTTTATGAAGTCTATTTTGTATTAAGGAGAACGAGAGAGAGAGAGAGAAATCTATTTCAAAGTGCAGCAGTTGAACATTTCCTTCTGGAAGATGTCTTCTCTTGCAACATCCTTAATTCTGCCAGTGCCATATTTCAGTGGAACTAGAATCAGTGCTGCAGACTGGTCGCTTGTTTACTCACCCCTCAGAGGCTCCATGTTTTTGGAGACATTGACAACAATTAATTGGCTTCAGAGTTCTCCAGAGTAAGTTTTTGTATTCTCAAATAAAGTGGGAATCAGGTTACAGGTCACAGGGAAATTACTGACCAGATACAAATTTTGAATGCGACATTAGACAACATAGCAATTAGACTGACTTACGGGACTGAAAACCTAGCATTAGTTAAGAAAAGAGAGGATTCATTCAATTATCTTATGTAACTAATGGACACAGTACATGGAAAGAGGAAATAACGGATGTTTATCATGTTTTCTGAGCAGAACAAAACAAAACATAGAATGCTTATTTTTTAATAGTTTGTAAACATACATTAACATTCAACTGCAGAGCAGTAAGAAAAGCTATGAATGCTTTAATGTTAGCCGGGTACAACTGCCAGCGTTATTAGTCTCCTATTACATACTGGGATATCAGCATACCTTCACGAATCCTAATTTCATTTTGTACATACTCTTCAACTACCATTAAGAGACATTTTTCACCTGAAGTCAAGTGCAACTGAAACAGTATAGCTGATGATCACAGTGACATAAAATAAGGGAAAAGGTGCTTGAATTGAAAGGGCTGATGACAACCACTTCAGAAATGACTTTTTTAAACCTGGCAAGCCTCTCAGCAATAAGAGCTGTGGTATGACTGGACATGTCCAGAGCTAGACTCAGAATAACTAGTTAATAACTTAAAAATGGACAATGGCAATAAATCTCCACAGAAATGCAGTGTCTGCAGCTGACAATGCTGTCACTTGTGTACGTACATCCCAGTTTTCTGTGAGCTACATTCCTAGAGCAGAAAGCTTTCAGAAGCACCCTCCTTCCCCTGTACCACTCCAAATAGCAGAGTCCAGTGGGACTCTCAGCAATCATCCTCACCCTTCATCCTGGAGCGCAATAGAGAGAACAAACAGAAAAGAAATGCAACAGGGCTGTTCTGTGATTTTTTCCTGTGTAGAAAAGGTGTGAAAAAAAAACAAACCACACACCACAATCAGAAAAGGCATTCAAAAGGAAGAGAGAGGAGGCAACAAATGAATGAGGAATGAGTTATGATGCATTTAGGCTAAGCCTTCTACATTTTGGGCCAGTCATAAAGCCAGGAATGGCATAACTATAGCTGGCTACACAGACACAAGCATAAGTGACTATTTCAGGTCTTTTCCATTCTACCTTTTGCTTTGCCCCCACTGTCCCAACTAGCACAGCTTCACTATTTTTAGTTAAAGCTGCTAGTGTTAAATAGGAGAATATAGAATAGAAGGAGGATGCATTCACAAGTCAAATGTTGGATATGTAGACATCATATAGCTGAGAGCTACTGAAATGTCCTTTTTTCTTTTTAAGATTGTTTAAACTCGTTTTTCTTCAGCAAAATTAATACCTGCTGTTTGTGCTGTAGCAGACAAAAAACTTGTTTAGCATAGTGATAATCATGAGCTAAGTTGTGTATCTAAGACTTTACCACACCTGCTTCTCCACCACTAATACAGGTTTTAGAACTAAATTACATCTCAGCCAAACCTTGATTATCACACCAAGCATGCAGTGCAGAACTCACACAAATGAACGCAAGTATAAGTGTCTACTAGCATTAGACAATGAAGGTGTCTATTGTATTATATATTCCTTCCAAGAAATAAATCCTTCCTATATTCCATGTAACTATCATATATTCCAGAATGTATCTCAAGTCCACTGATGCAGTTTTCATACAAAGGTGGTACTTAGATAAACTTATATTATACATACATTAAAAGTAAGGAGAGGGGATAGAAGCACAAGAAAAAAAAAAAGACAGAGATCCACAAAAATATAAAATGTTGAAATTAGGACTTCACTAGAGATGCTTAGGTACAAGAGATAGATAAGATGACCAAAGCGCTTTGACAGATTTTTATTAGTAAAAGAAAAATCTATGGCAACTTCGGTCCCAGCTACACAAAAGCGTAACTCCACGTCAGCAAGGCTGGTCAGCTGGCACCACTCCAGTGCCTACGCCTGATCAATATTCTCTTAGTAGCTATTCTGTTTCTGTCTGCAAACATGGGCCAATGACCTCAGCACACTAACATGGATCTCTAGAAACAACTATGCACATCACACACAGGCTCAAGCCTTCTCCTGTTCAGGAAAAGAGAAACTGCACCTCCATCTGCAAAAGAAACAGTGCACCAGGATAGGATAGCAGCCTGTGAATGTTAATTAAACACTGCATATCCTGTAGTATAGAATCAGATATTGTAGAAACCTCAAGGAATTAATGTTTTGCTTAACTCAAATTTTCCTTCTCACTTACTGTGGCACTACACTGTTAGGAATTACATTTTAAGCATCTATGTATCCTCACAAATTCCCCTTAAGGAGTCAGATGCACAAAGTTCAGCACTGCAATGCCCAACTATACCACACTTGCATTTCTTTGTTGAACTACCTTGAAAAAGTGCCCGCTCAAGGCTGACTAGCAAATCCACATGTGGATTAGGAACTGAAAAGTCAATCCATTGGCTCAGTTAAATCATTTTCTTTTCCAACAGTTCCTTTAATAACTCATCCTCTACCTTTACACTGTTAGCTGTATTTTCAGCATACTGTATACATAGATCTATAACACAACTGTATTGCGCAGGGAAGCTCCCTGTCCTAAACCAATTTATTTTATTATTATTATTATTTTACCTTTGGATCAGCAGTCAGCAGTTTGAACGCTTGATACACCTGTGCTTCTTTCACACCACCACCAAGATCCAAGAAGTTGGCTGGCTTTCCACCGTTCAAGGATATTATATCACAAGTTGCCATTGCAAGACCAGCTCCATTCACTGCAATTGGAAACATCTGATTTGTGAAAAGGATTAAAAACATAACAGAGCAACCAAAATAATAAGGCCCAAAATGTTATGCAAATATTTCTCAATAGTTCAGTGCCTATTCAAGGATATCCATCACAATACATAGTTTAAAATCAGTTGCATACACACCAAGCATTCAGAATTTGTTATAGTTGTATCAGTTTTAGGACTTATAAATGCACCTTCCACTAGGCACATTTGAGCACTGCAATGGAAGCTGGAGAAATACAAAAACTTCTGTTTCAAAAAAAAAAAAAAAAAAAAAAAAAAAAAAAAAAAAAAAAGGAGAAACTTCTGGAAACAGTGATCCCATCATGAGTTCCCCTCTGTTGTGATAACAATAGATCAAGCTTTGTATTACTGTAAAACAGACAACTAAATTCTAGGGACAAGTATCAGGCACTCCTAAACCTGCCTTCTGTTTTGTGTTTGCTCCGGTCTAAAAGGATCTTCTAGATTTGTGGTTGGAGTACATATTTAAGCAGTGTGAACTCCGGACATTTTCTAAAACAAGTCATGTTTTTGTTGTCTCTTCTAAACAGAAGATTAATTCCTATCTTACAGAAAAATAAAACAGTAAATGTTATTTTCCTTTTAATAACCAAGCAGCTTTTTCAGAAACTTCTCTTAAACAGAAATGAAGTTTGATATTTATTTGTAAGAGGGAATATCTTGTTTTTACACACAAGCTTTCAAAGTGCCTTCTAAGTAACACAGACACATTTCTGAAAACTAATCAAATTTTAATGTCTTTTTGTGTTTTATTTACTGGAAAGATCAATTGAATCAGCTTAAAAGTTCAAAACATAGAAACCCCAAAGGCCCTCCATTCAGCCTGCCTTCTCTTTGACAACCCACATGCCCTGTCTGCCTGCTGTAGCCTTTACCACGTCTTCAACACAATTTCAGTTTCAGTCCTGCAAGAACTTGTGGAAGGGCAGACAGCCTCAGAAAAATAAACTGGTATCACAGGTGGATTGAATGTCAGAATTTAAACAAAGTCTATACATTGAACAAGTATGAATTGTCTTCAAATGTTTTTTTGGATTTATTTGTTCTTACCAAAGCAAGCAATATTTCCATCCAGTCCTATATATTTTAAGTCATATTTGGCAGCTTCATTCTCTATAGGCTCATTTTCAGACTTGTCATCCATGGCAAATATTTCTTTTTGCCTAAATTCTGCATTGTCATCAAAGTTTATCTTGGCATCAAAGCAAACCACTAAGGAAAAAAAATATAAAAACATATAGGCATTTAGAAATTACAGTTAGACAGAGCTTCTGAAATATTACTGTTATTGCTGACTACTACAGGATGGAGGGGGAAAGAGGTCCTCAGGGTTTGATGATGAAGCTCCTGCACTGATTCCAGCACAAAAAGGACAAGCTTTTCTTAAATCCTATTCTAAAAAAAAAAAAAAAAGGTAGAGCAAGTGTCTTCACACTACACAGCCATATGCCTTTGTCATGGGACAATCTTCTACATTTGCTTTAAACAAAGTGCCCCTAAGTTATGAACACAGGTTTTATGAGTTGGATGGGTGGTCTGCAGGAATTTCATAAGACAATCTACTCTCAATATTTTGGAAAGTCAGCAAGTATAAAAGATAACAGACTAATAATATTTGGTAACATGCACTCATATTTATAGGTGAGTAGTATAAAATTTTTCTCCTTAGGCAGATTTTAAAATTTTAATATTTTACGCTATTCACACATTATTTCCCTAAAGATCTAAATTAAAACAACTTTAAAACAATATACATTAAAAAATATCAAAACATGATTTTTATGTCAACATCCATAATGGATGTTCAAAATGGTTTCAAAAATAAGTTTAAAAATAGCTACACCTGGCTATATTAAATAATAAATATGGCTATATTAAATAATAAATATCAAAGACTAGCTAGTAGGCATAATAATCATATAAAACCAAACAGTAATAGAAATGCATGTAGAGTAAACTGGTTATTTGCCTATTTACCAACTCATTATTTTTATGGGCTTGCATAAGCAAACATCTCATTAGATTAAAATGTTTTAAGTAAATATAAGACTATATACTTATCATTTTACTATTTAAGTAATTTGGGTTGTACTAGATTCAGATAATTACTTACTGCAGCATAATTGATTTCTCAAAGCAAACCAGTCAGATCTAAATGCCTTTCAATGCTGCATCCAGAATCTAGTCCAGCTTTCCTTTCTGTTGTACTTTGATTCGTATTGCTTTGAAATACATACACGTTATGTGTGCACCTACTCATAGGCACTGTACATACCTCTGCAATTAGAAGCCAATGACAAAAAGAAGAAAATTTGATACAGATACCCATCAATTAAAATAACTGAACACACAATCTTTAAGCATGCAAAAGACAGATACAGTCTCAATCATTGTTGTTTGTTTTGCTTTCCTTTCTTTTTAAATACCTTTGACTTGTAGCCAATACCAGATTAAATTAAAACAGAATCAAATTCAGTTTCATGACTTCAGTTTTAGAAAACTATTCATGAGTTTTTACATATAATAAATCTCTATTGAAAGAGTCTAGTTCTTGCCTTGCAACTCACTGTGTGGAAAACTGCCAAAACGAGAAATACCTTGCATCCAGTTTTTGTTAACAAACTGAGACCTGTACCACTTTTTCTCTTCAAGCTTTCAGTTCCTTACATTGCGAAAACAACTCAAAACTAGGGAAAAAATGCATTTTCAGAACCCTAAGTTTACCTTAGACATGAACATCCTCAATGACACAGTAATAGAATCTCATTTCTACAGAACATTCATCTTTAACAAAGACCATGCTGTATAAAGCAGCAGAAAAAACACCTAGTAATACTTATCAAACCATTTTCACCATCAAAAGCACATTGTTACATGCATGATAGATTTTACAAATGAATTTTTCTTCTGAACAAATATCAAAGAAAGCTCCAACAAATATTCATGGAGTATTTCTGTTGGTTTTGTTAGCAGTGTAGGATTTATGTCATCTGCCAATTCAATAGCTTACACTGAGAACAAACAAACCAAAAAAAAAAAAAAAACCAACAACAAAGAAACTGGCAGTTACAGGCTTTTGACCCGAGAGTGTTAACAAAAGGAATCTGAGACAGAATTAAACAAAAGGAAATACATAAGACAATGCATTTTGTAATGGAAATTCACACAAGTGAAAAACAGAAAGCACAGCAAGAAATAAATCCATCTTAACCATTACTTTGACAGGAATAATGGTCTTTGTATAGTCTTATTTTATCATTAGAAATAACTGCATTAAGCTACTGAAATGTTCTCCCATTTGTTTTATCTTTATGCTGCTTTAGGACACTTCAAATGGAGAAACTGCTAGCAAAAAAAAAAAAAAAAAAGCATGCAGGATGCTATCTGTGTATGTCTGCCAGTAAAATGGCTTTCACAGCTTGAAACCTTCTCTGTTTCTGCTCCTCAGCTTCCTGGATGCAAAATACATGGGAAGAATCCTTGTAGAAAAGGATGAAAGGAGCATAAAAACTCTCACCATCATCCTTCAAATTATGCCCTGCTTAATATCAATAGCCATTCAAGAAAAGCTAATTTGGCAACTTAACCAAATCAGTTTACTTTTTCTACAGTGCTGCCTCAAGCAAGGGTTCAAATTTACTGTCACTGTGGTCCTGTACATCATCTTTTAGGACCGAAAGTTTTTTTTTCCTCTCATTGCTAACCATTCCTTCCTTCTTTTGCCCTACCTACTAGTCTACCAATTTCCCTTCTGTGTTGGCCAGACCCGTCCTCAATGATTTGTTTTGAAGTGATCATCATCACCTGCAGGAATATTCCAGAAATTTTGGAGAACCTATTTTAAAGGTCTCATTCATCCGCAAACATAAGTATCACGTGTTGCACTTGAAAATTCAGACTATTAATTTTACACGGCATTACGTCATTGTTGTGCTTTAACTTTACTGCACAACACATGGAAATGTCCTTCTGATCTCATTCCCAACTGGTTCTACCAAGGCTAATGGATCTACATAGACAGCAGGGAAAAAAAAAAAAAACAAAAAACCTATTGGGCTCTGAAGGCAAATTTTTCCATTTCTGTTTAAAATGCAGCCTCTATAATAGAACTGTACTGGTCAACAGCAGGGCTTTTTGTTTGTCCCCCAGTACATGTTTCACAAATTGGATAAGAACCACTGAAGTTAGAATTAGCTGGTGAGAATTTGACTCTCATTTATTAAGCTGAGTGAGGTTTACAATTCAGAAACTATTGATTCAATGTGCACATTAATATGGTGCCTCAAATGAGCAGTGAGTGCTGCCTAGTTTTTGGAAAACTAACTAGCAGAACAATGTAAGTGCTAAATAAAATTCCTTTTATTTACCCTATACACTCTTGGACCTGTATTCATGGTAGAAACAGATCAATCAACCATTTTCTTTCCAAAGCGTGTAGCCAAGTGTCAGTTCCAGTTGCAATTTCTCCTGTGCTCTGGTATGTTGTAGAGTCGTAGGTAACTTTAAATCATGAGTGCATATGTTTACGAATCTAAAATAACAAATTTATTTCTCCACAATCTCAATAATTCTAGCAGCATTAACAATAAAATAAAATAAAAATAATAAGAAAAAACAACTTCATACAAATAGAGCAGAGAATGTTGCTGTTTCTCACCACGCATAACATGTAGAAGCTGATACTTCCAGTATTTGGATGAAATAATAAAAGGTATTGAAATGTAAAATCTGCCGTGGGAATATTTATGAATATTGCTTAAATTACATTACAAAATGAAATTAATGCAAAGCTGCTGCTACAGCCTTTCATGCAATTTAATTTATAGTTTGCATAAATAAAGGAAACAAATGAATGCATTATAACTCTTTAATTTCTTACCTTGCCCTTCTGGAGTTTCACCAAAGGGATTCACTTCAACCTGAGTGGCATCAATTTTCAAGAAAAGATTATACAGCTTCTTAATTTGATCTGCTGCCTAAATTTGATCAAGAGATTTACAGTTACCACACAGAAAAATAAAAGTTTGTTTTCAAGGCAAAGGTAAACCATTATTGATTATTTTTAATGTATTAAATTGCACTAGCTCTACATAATTACAGCTTTTATTTCTGTTTTCTTAATCATATTTACATACTATCTAAAATAGCTATAATAGGGCAATATGATACTGCATAACATTTAGTAAGCACTCATTTAAAGATTACATGAACTGGAGATTTTCTACAAAATAAACAGCACAATTACTACAGACAACTTTAATTTTAAAAGCGCCTAACAGTTCATAATGACACGTTCTCCAATATGCTGAGATCTAAGTTGCATATACATTAATCAGTCTAAACTCCAGAAACTACAAAGCTCTATGTACACACAACTGACTATAGAAAAAATATACACATTTCTCCTTCCTACATCACTCCAATGTTTTCTTAAAGAAATTGTGTCAGAAGTGTGCTCGTTTATTCTCTGAAGTATACTCTTGCTTGTTCCTTATTGCTCCTCACCATCTCTCTCCCAGTGACTGGTTTGGGGCCAAAGTATTGTGACTGACTATAAACATCCAAATCATTTGTTCATATGACATTCTTCCATTAAAAGAACAGTTTAGCCTTCAACAACAGCAACATGAACTTGCATTAAAAAAAAATCTCTTTGGTTCATTACACAGTGACAAGCTATTTGCTGAAATGAGTTTGCAGATGAAGAAGTATCCTAATAAAGAACCCTTCAAATTTGTTCCTTCATTACCGATCATTTAACTGAAGTATACAAACCAAAAGTATTTGTGACTTTTCGTACTAGCAAAGTGAATGAGAATAAAAACCGCAAGTCAGTTTTCTCCCACAACTTCATGCCTAAGAGAAAACATTATGATTGAAAAGACTCAACCCCAATGCAGCACTACATCAGGAAGGACATGACTGGCAGGTTGAGGAATGTTCCTTCTCCCTTCAACTCAGCGATGACAAGGCTGCACCTGGAGTCCTACATCCAATTTTGGGTCCCACACTCCCAGGCAAAGAGAAGTGGACAAAGTGGACAGGGCTACATACAGAGGGCTCCCCAAATGGCTCTGGGACTACAACACAGGACCCATAATGAGAGGCTGAGGGAGCTGGGCTTGCATATTCTGGTGAAGAAGATGCAACAGCAGCCCATAACTATGGTGAAGAGCAGTTACAAAGATGAGGAACTGAACTCTTCTCACTGGAGGCAGACAGTACAAAAAAGACATAACACCCACAAGCTGTGGGTTGGGGAGGTTCAAACTGAACATTAGAAAAAACAACACCTTTTTCACTAGGCAGGTTCTGCAACATTGGAGAAGGTTGACCAGTGTGGTCAGGGAACATCTGTCTTGGAGGCTTTCAGGGCTTGGCTAGACAAAGTCACAGCTGATGAGATCTTATGTTTGCAATGGCCTCAGTTTGAGCTGGAGACTGCACCAGCTGACCTCCAGAGGTCCCTTCTGACCAACACGCCTAAGACTCTTTAAAGAGTTATACTTTGGAAGTAGCATACAAATTGCTTATGAAGTCTTCCCTGCTGAAAAGTTATTATCAGCTCAAGCATTCTCAGTGGTTTTGACTTTAAAAATTTATCAGACTTATAAACCTGTACCCACCAAGGCAGCAGTTTCCTTGGCACGGACAGTCCAGTTGACAAACTATCCTAATACCACATTGGTAAGGCTATCACAGTTATGCTAGGGACAAAGTCCCACCATGCATCCCACAGAGAATCTGGGCAACCTGAAAAACTGTTGCTGCCCCAGCATGCTGTTGTAATTTCAGCAGATCACCAAAATTGCTTAAGTTTTATTACAGGCTGCTCTATCTTTCAGCACCTCTCTGAATCAGGCAGCTTAATGTCACCATTTCCCTTTCTCAAGCCTCTTCAAGGCAAAGCATAAAATCCCAGCCATGGAGTACTGAATACATAAGCAAATACTAGAATTCATCTGAATAAAAACTACATCCCTATGATTCAGTGAATTCCTTTGAGGAGCTGATAGCATAAGGAAAGAAATGCATGCACTGCAGTATTATTTAAATGTATTGTTGAAAAGTCCATGTATAGTTGTTAATAATTAAGTACCAGAACTCTTCAAGGGTTGAAAGGTTCTACAAAATCATTTCTCCTCATTAAATATACAGCTAACTCTTCAAATGTGTGTTAATCAACTTAATGATTATGCATTTGTTAATTGCGCAGTTGGGATAGAAAATAATTAAAACTGCTGAATTAAAAATAAAGGAATTCTACAAAAATGACAGTTTGATACTATGGAAAAAAAAGGCAAAAGTAGCTAAATATTGTATCTGTTTTCCAGTCATCTGAGTTAAATTAAACAACCCTTTTTTCTCAGCAGAATTATTCATAAAGGCAAAATACCTTGCATACTTATGTTCTATGTGGAATTCCAATACATATAAGAGATACTGAAAAGATAAGCTGGTAGCCTTTTGGTTTTATTTTGAGCTGAAGTAATAAAAAAGGCTTCAGTTACACAAAAAGATACACTTCCCCACGTTAAGGGCCAGATCTTCCAAAAAAAAAAAAAAAAAAAAAAAAGAGATGTACCTGTGTAATTCACTGTGTTCTACTGGAATTCCAATGAAATAGGACACTTCTATGTGGTATCAATTGCTTCAAATCCAAAGGACGTTTAGTTTGGAACAATAAGGTCCTTGATCAAATTGGTAAACCCCAATGACATTTATATTGGGGCAATTTAGTATTTAAAATGTCAAAATGGTCTTGGTCTAATAAAAAATTAGCCTCTCATGTATGTTTGGGAAGCATTACCATACAGTTGAGCTAAAATGTCTTCACTAAAAACTGAGGGAGTAGAGTCAAGTCACCTGCTGTTGTAAAGGTCCTTTGAAACCCAAATTTTTTGCCATCTGCAGTGCCTGACGATCTTGAATGCCTTCGAAAATATCTATTTCCTCCTGTAACAATAATATGAATATTTAGTTATATTTATGCAATCTGAATGGAGATTTTTAACTTCAAAAGGAAAACACTTAGTATATATTTGCAAATTAGTAATTAAAATATGGCTGTTTGCCAAAGTTTCTCTGAGACTGAGGCTATAGCAGCTGCCTATAGGGTATGTTATAATTACCACACTATCTATGAAACAGTCCTTCCAAAAAATATATAATTCTTCAGGGTGGCATGCTGACAAGACAATGTGACACCAGTTTTCACTTTTAATTACTGTACAGATGGCGTTGACGAATATTTAGTCTGTTAATTTTTATGACATCTCCTGGAATATTTTCAAAGCAATGGTGTCACTGCCCAATAACACTGTGAAGTTTATATAATTTTAAAATGCACATTAAATATTTTTATATTTTTTGAATAATTACACTTGTTTGTATCAATTATTTTCCCAGATGAATAGCGTGAGTACTCATTACCATGCCACAATAAGATAAAAAAGCAAAAACTTAAATGTAGTCATTATTAAGAAAGCAATTATAACATCTGTATTTCAGATGCAAAAGTCAACCAGGTACTAAAAAATAATTAATAACTACATCAATGAGAAAAAAAAACAGAAACAATAATCACATTGGCAGTGACCCACTTGTCAAAGAACTGTGTACCTTCTGCAAAGTAACACACCAGACCACTCATAAAAACATGTCATATGTTAAATTCAACGTAACACATTAACAGCCAAATATAAGCTCTTTCTAACCAAGCTGCAGACACACATACTGACAAAATCAGGTGTTATACACAGTTTTATCATTTACTAGATGACAGGTCTGGACTCTTATTTAGATTAACACATTTCCTGTGGTTCTTGCTATCTTCTTTCTGCACACAGAATTAAGGTAAATGGAAAAAGAAGGAAAAATTGCATATAATATTTTCGATAACTGATAAGGAAAATGTTGAATCTTAAACATTATTGAAATACCTTAAAGATAAGTTCTGGGCTAGTAACTGCAACTTCTTCTATGTCAACACCACCCTGTGGACTGCCAACCATAACAGGTCCATTGCAGGCTCTGTCCATCAAAATTGCAAAGTATGTTTCCCTTGAAATATTCAGTGCTTCTGCAACCATCACCTAAAAATCAATACAGGGGAAAAGAAAACAGCAACATTTCTGACTGATCTATCTAGTTGGTTACACCTAATCTGAACACAGCTTTAATTCCTTGATGTGTCAATGCGCTAAAATCTTTTGCAATGTAATAGCAAGTACAAATTAACAGAACCAGTAAGAGACAGTATTTCCATCTGCTGTGATCAAGCACAGAACATTGTGGCTCATGTTTTCTTCTACGCCTTAAAAAGCACCAGTTTGATACTTACTCTCCTGAAAAGAAACATTCGTTCCATTGCTTTTACAAGATAATATAACCCAGTGATTTTTTTTTTCAATAAATCTTGTCTCCCTAAATGAGAGACTCCCCTGATGCTGCTATTCTCATATTCAATAAACACTGTAAACCAGGAACCTAGTGCTGATTTTTCCAAGAAGAGAATCATAGCTGCTGCAAAGACAACCTCCACAACACCTTTTCATTCCCAACAAGCACTTTAACATGTGGCCCCCTGAAAAATCTGAGTCGCAAGGGACTGGTCTTGCAAATCACATTCATGTAAGGGTGTTATGTTGGCTTTCTGATGCATCCCATAGGTAGTGGCACTCCTCACCAGCAAAGTGTCTCTTAAACTCTCTACCTCCTTCTCACAGAAGGCCACCTCCTACACTTACAATCTTAGCACTGTATTCCTGCCCTGCCTAAATATTTCTTAAAGAAATGAGGATACAGCTAATTCTGCCATCCAGCTTTGTACTTTCACTTTAGAGACAAGCAGATGTGCACCCTCAGATATTGGCACAATCTAAAAACACAGGAATTTGTTTTTCCAAAAAGCTACTCATTTTTCTGTATCACTATAAACTACAGAGCCATTTTGTATCAATATCTGACAGATACTTCTGCATGTAACAAAAAAAATATTCAAGTCCTACATGTTTTGAATCTACAAGTACTCACATTAAGCATGAGGGGGAATGGCCCATGTAAATTCTTCATTACAGTTTTTTCTCTCCTCCCAAAAATATGCCAAAAGTCAAAGGCCTTTCCATTTAAGTATTACAGTAACTATGCTCTCCTCTTTATCTGAACTGTGATTTTTGCAGTAGTTTAACAATAACTGTGAAAGCAATTTCAGAAACTACGTAGTTTTATTGTTGGAAAAGGACTCAAAAAATTGTAGGTTTGATGGAAGAATACCAAATTTTCCCAAATGTTCTTCATTTTAAAAAACGTCTGCATATGATCGCTACTAATTGTTCTTTACACTCGTAACAGGTGCCATAATCTCAGGTGCAAAGACCGTAGCTCTACTATGCACTGCTAGAGCTCTGTTCTAAGACAACAGTTATGCTTTTCAACCTGGAAGCTGAGCAGTCACATCTGCACTTTAATTTGCACTACAGCTTCTCCCTCTGACAACCAATCTCTTAAGCATCGTTTCATATCTTTCAATGGAAGCAGCAGAAATAAGGAAAAAAATATTTCCTTAAGATTAATATAATTAAAAAGGAGTAAACGGCAGTGTCTTTTTAATGTGGTCTGTTTATCAGGTGACAGCTCTGAAAAATGATGGTAGGCAAAGATCATCACTCTGAATGAAAGATAAGGTGAAATTCATTCTATCAGTCAGCAGTTCAAACTCCGGAGATGCAAGAGGCATGCACACACCTGCAGTCTTAAAACTCTGCCTACCCAGCAAGATGTGTTCCATCAAGTAAATATTTCTGGGGTTTTCATAGTTCAAGGACTATAAACAAGAAAGATGCACTATACTTTCACCCAAGTCACTATTTTGACATTCTACTCCTGAGTACATAAGAAATAATGTACTTACCTTCTGCCAGGTTGTACATCTCAACAGAACAGAAAAAAAAAAGTAAGAGACAAGGAATTAAATGAAACTCTCTTGTTCTCAATGCAAGGAAAGATGCTATTTCTTTATTGTGTTTTGACTTGGAAAAGATACTCTTTATAGTAATTTTGCCTCTTTCTACTTTTACCTTTCCTCATTCATGGAACATGGGGTAACGTAAAGAAATAGTTCAAACAAGCAACTGTACAAAGCAAACTAAGGGAAACTAGGGGAAAGGAGACAACTAAGAAAACAGAAAAACTACCATATCTCTTAAAAGCATCTGCCTATTTTAGACTACTATAAAAGGGATGCTAAAAGCCCACTTCAGAAACATAGCTCAGCTACCTGCCAGAATTCATCAAATTAAAAGCAAAGATATGGAAAGCATCCTTGAGTTGCTACAATTAGACCTTTTACCTGAGTGAATGGTTTCACCTTCGTACATATCCTGCATCAATGCATCTGAAAAATGTGAGTTATTTGCTTTAGACTCAGGTCAAACAAAACCACCTGGTCCTACTGGAACTTGTCAGAGTTGTTCATTTTCCAGAGTGCTCAGGATCCAGGCCAGGCTTATGACGGGGATCAGCACAGTGAATCTTTAGGACTATGTTTGCAAACACAGCAGGTGGAACATGTATTATTAAATCGGGTATCTTTTCCATTGCTGCTTCAGAGCCAAGTTTCTTCTTACCATTGCTAATTAACCATGCCAACATCACCAAATAGTTCTGTCTTACCTCACGAAACTACCACTAGTCTGTCTATCCTGTAATAGGCAAGCTTATTGTAGCGTACAAATTGTTGTCAGATGGTGCAACATCTCTCTACTCCCAGTGAAAACAGTTACCATCCTCCCTTCACCATCCTCCCTTTCTGCTGCAGAGCAAAAACAGGGAGAGTGGCGTTAAATATTATTTGTTAAATGCTACCCATCATTCACTTGACAAAACTAAAGTAACTAAAGCGAACCCATAATGAACTAAGGTTGAAAAATGAAAAGGGTGCAAATAAATCTACAAACTTTTCTGATATTTTGTCTATTTGCTTATGACAAAGAAGTATCCAGTTTTGCACACTTGGTTTATATTTAAACTATCTAGCTTACCACATCAGGCTTATATTTAAAGTGCCCTGGGGAAAAAAAAAAAATTTCTTCAGAATTTCACGATAACTTCAAGCTTTCCTTCTTAAAAACGAATCATTACTTAAAAAATTAAGTCACATCTAATTTCATGAGGATAACTATAACGGCTCTTTATACTGAATCAAATATTCAAAATGTTAATCATTATTTCTTGGAGAGACAACACAGGTAGCAATTTATCAGGTTGTCATGATTAGAGAAGACTGTCTTCTCAGATAACCAGGCTCTCCAAATTCCAAGCTGCCATAAGAGGATTTTATGTAAACTCACAAAATAGCTTACAAGTTATGAAGTAACTGAGGAGCCTGCTATTTATTTAAGAAACTGTCTAAAAAAGCACAAACACACTTTAAATTCTGCACAAGCTGAGAAAGCAATCTAAAAACTCAATTTTCTGTTCCATAATTACTCTAATTGTACGAAAATTCCATCTTTTCTCTTTCCTTACAAAAACATGTAAAAGGTGACTTCCATTCCCTGACTTGACAATAACTCATTGTTTGCCTTGAAGAAAGTGATTTAATAACTATTTTCCTTCTGAAAATAAATAAAAAAGAAAAAACAAGTTTTACTATTTATTTACTTATTTTTAAACATAAGAATTCCCTCAAATTACAAAAACAGCGAAAAGTTCAAAAAATGTAAAAATATGCCTCTTCTTTTCAGGGTGAACTGCAATCTTCTTTAAGTACACATAAACGTGCATTCTTACATATACACACAGAGTGAGCAAATGCCTTGAAACTGAACAAAATTGCCTTCTATTCTCAACTTCCCTACTCCTCTAAGCAAATATGAAGAGTCTGTCTGGCATTTTCTGTGCACTACTATCTGCCCTCTTCACTAAATGAGAGCCTAGACACAGCTAAACCCATTTTTATTCACATTTATGTAGTTTGTGCCTTGATTAAAGTTTCAGTGTTTGGCACTGCAGTCTTGATACTGCAAACCTGAATGCCTCAAATCCTTTAACTATCTTCAAGATCCTAGAATGGGCTAAACTTGAGAAATATAGGTGTTTTTAAAAGACACTTTTTTTTTTTTTCCTGGGGAATGGTCTTTTTGATGACACAGATGCATCACTTTAAGCAGGTTTTCTTCAACTCTCTAACAAACAATGAGGATATCATTAACCAATCTGTTATATATTTAATTACTTTAAAACAGGATATATGATCTTACCATAAATTACCAAGACTCAAGACCTTGACACCAAAATTATTTAGAACATACTGTTACCTTGTTATGTATCTGTGTGATAAACATATGAATTAGCCTATGACTTTTAAGAATGAACTGTAAAATCAGAATGTAATGTCTGACAATAGACGATCAGCTTCTCTCAGTGAAAAGTATCATACAGATTTATCATGAATCCATGTTAAAATGCTTACAAAGTATTTTTACAAAGTATTTCCTGCAAAGTTTTCATGCAACTTAAAGGAAAAAATATACTATCAAGGCTACTTTTCTGTCTCATCAAAATAAATCTCTTAAGTTCAGTAGCACAAACTTTACCTTATGCTTCATATATGCCCTTGCTGCTTACTCTTGACTGTTACTTATACAAGAAAGATGGGGATGGGAAGGAAAACTATAAGTTAAATCTTCTGTAGCTATTCTATACGTGACACAGAAGTCATCTTAATATAAATCCTTTAAATAATCTTACTCAAAAATTCCCAAGAGTCATACCTTTCTTTCATTTCTATCAATTTCAAAGAAAACTTAAAAGTTTCCTTTTCAGAACCGAACATATAAATGAATAGACTTGCACTCAGACAAAAGAGTAAAATTTCCTGTATTGATGCATTTTAAGTAGCTCAACTACAGGAAAAGAATAAAACCAAAGAATTTATAAAGGCAAGCTGCTTTTACAATACACAATTCTCAAAGCAGAGTGCCTTAATATTGGAAATGTATATCCTTTTTTATAACCTTACTGTTATCACAATCTCTGACAGACATGCCTTAATAGTAATACTGTTCCTTCTTTTTAATATCTAGTATTTCTTTTTAACAACACCTATCAGGAGTGATGGTAATTTGCTGTTCTTGCTCCCCAAGAGAAGAACCACCTGAGCACCCTTCTCCAGCCCTCATTAGATAGATGCTTTCCAGACAAGTGTTCCCCTTCTATGTTAATACCAAGCTGTTCACAATATATTAAAAAGTGAACTGCAATTCCTTTCAGCTCATGCCAAATTATCTCTTGGCATCACATACAGTGTGGGTCTTGACTACGCACCTGTCTGAGGATCTTTGTTCAGACAAACAAAGCAAGAGATAAAAACATACATAGTAGGTAAGTAATTGCTAGGATTTCCTGACTTTGAGAATTGTACTAAGCTAGAAGTGAAAATTAATTACAGCATACTAGCTCAACTCAACCATGACCATGCCCACATTTTACCATGCATCCACAACATGTTAAAAACAAAATACTTTCAATCGCGACCATTTTTTATTTTTTAAATTGAGATCATTCTCATACAAAATCATCTGTCTCTATCTTTAATGAGGGTTGCCCAAAGTTATTCGTAAATGAATTAAAGATAATAATACTGCAAGTCATCATGTATATATTACTTCTCTTAGCAGACAGTCTATATGCATGTACAGCTATGCTATATAGAGTTCTGCTAGCATTTAGTATATATTTGATAAAGGATGAAGCTATGAGAAATTAGGTATGCTGAATTTTATAGACAAAGCATATGCATACAAAGATAAGAAGTGTAATGTATTTTTTTTTCTTTCAACAACCAGATGAAAGAAATCTGATGTTGGAAAAGGAATGGAAAAAAATCTATGGCATATAGCACAGCATGTTAATACATGCTGTAGCTAAACAGAGTTCTCAACTTTTAAGAGGCATATATCTTACCTTTTTCACTGTCACACCATCCTTTGGAGTTTGCTTTGTTGACAGATTGTACCCAATCATCTGTTTAGCAAGCTGTTCAACAGTCTTAGGGCTACAAACAAAGGAAAAAGGTTAGCCTATTGAAAGATATTAAAAGAAAGTCAAATAGCAATTGTAAACAGCTTAAATATGAAAACAAAATCAATTAATTCACACTTTTTCCAATTTTAAAGACTTACTCTTTAGTTAGATGGACTCCTCCTTTCAATCCACTGTTGAAAATACCTTTTCCTCTCCCTCCAGCCAGAATCTGTGCCTTCAGAACAATTTCCTTTGCCTCTGTGAAAGAAACACAATGCTATTCTATCATGTGTCATTTATTGAGCTTGTTAGCTTAAGTTTAAAACGTATTTGCTGGTTAGATTGTTTAAAAAAAATGGGAAGTTCGAAACTGGTGAGCAATAAAATCATAGTCAATTCACCATTTTATAAAGCAACATTGAAAAAAGAAAAAGGAGATTAAAGGATAAATATATAGTAACTATCAGCTAGATAAATACGACATTATTTAGATAAAAATCATGCTATTAATACTACACAACCTGCATATCAAACTGTATGCTGATATGGTTTGTTGGCTTACACTCTGGCATGTTTTTTTTTAAATCATGAATCAAACCATAATTTCTCTTGAATGCAGAACAAAAATTCTCATCAAGGAAAATACACTCCAGTCCTTGCTCTGAATACATGAAAGTAAGGCTGTGGAAGTGGTTATAAAAGAAATTTTCATCGACCTTCACAACTGATGCTGGCATTACCAAGTAAATCCAGCAACAGAAAACATGTTATCCCATGCCCTTCAGATGAGAGAAGGCATCATTTAAAGCTTTGGCAATGTGAACGTAACAGTAACAAGTGCAGCAAGACAAAGTGAAAAAAGTAATTGCAGTGAAACACAGGTTCCAAACAGAAGAGATCTTCATATCCTTATCGAGTAAAATGGGGAAAAGAAAAAAAAAACAAAACAAACAAAACCATCCTTCATCATCTCTGCAGCTCCATGGATGCTTCTTGAACCACAAAGATCTTCCAGGTGGCTATAAGATGTTCATCAACAACAAATACTGTCAATTCTTACAATTACAATTACCATGAAATTACTAGGTATTTTGCAAAGTCTGAGATCCTAAAATTAACATATCCTGTCCTAAATTAGTCATGGCCTAAAGAATAAAATTGTTGTTTTGTGACTGAGTCAATATCCTCTGAATTCTGTGGGGTTCTCTGACTTTACTGATGTTTGGATGAGGTCACCCCTTGAATCAAAACAGTCGATGCAAGTATCCAAGAAAACACAACAATTTGTTATTAAATTGACAGACTTAGTGCTTAAGTGGCATAGAGGATATATAGATACTTACAGTCAAGCAGACAAAGGCTTTCTAGTTTTGTGTTACATATAAATATTTTACAGATGACTGAATACACTTTTGGATATGAGATCATTTTTGGTGAAGCTCAGTTTCTAACACAGCATCATTTCAAAGTTTGAGGATAATACATTTCAGCAACAAAAAAGCAAGCTGTATATTAGGACAGAAAAAAAAATACTATAAAATACATATATTCTAATTTCCACATTAAGACAGAAATGTATTTTTAACATAGCTATCGGAGGTACTGCACCAGGAGATGCCCGATTCCCAAGCTTCTCAAGACAAAATCCCTCCAGATGTTAATCCATTCAGTAACACCTGACATACATCACTCTGAAACTTAAAAGCATTCACCTTGAAAATATTTCATGCATTCCAATATATTCATGTTCTGAGCTCCCTATTATTCATGCCACTCCAAGGCAGATAACAAGGAAATTTAAATGCAACAAAAAGTTTTATATCAAGTATTTTATAAGCACACAAATTATTAAGATGAATTAAAAGTATAAATCACTTCCCAAGCTACAGAAGCAAACCCTAACATCCCAATAGCTGCTGTGATAAAGAATCTAATATAGTATCATTAATAGATGCTGCAAGCATTTAATTAGATCTGTTTAGGTGCCAACCATCCCAACAGTGCTTTGGGATGAGTTTTGGTTGTCAGTGGTATGTGATGTCAGCTGAGCCAATGATCATTGCCCTCTGTGCCACCCATCACTAGGCCAGCAACTCCTTTTTAGTCATAAATGGCACGCTGCAGAGCGCTGATTATCTTCATTTGGCTACAACAAATGAAGGTAAAGAAAGGAAATAATGTCTACGTTTTTATAATCCACTAGAGGACTATCAAGGCAATACAATAACTTCAGAAAAACAACTATCAAAACCATAAATAAACACACTAGAAAGTAAGCATAACCATGTAAGGATTAGACGTGAAGAACTAATCAATATAGTAGCTCAGCAGAGCACGGTACAGCAGGTTCTTCTTGCCCTGGGGAAAGCAACAGGAAGCAATTTAATTCAATAGTTATTTGCCCAAGCTCTGTAAAATGAAGTAAACCAGCCAGATCTTATTTTATAGTAACTAGGCTTGATCATTCAGTACTTACCAAGCTGATTCACTACTTAACATCACCATTTTACTTAAAGAGCCGATCTCTTGAAACGCTCACACAGAGCTGTTTTTATGCCATCTCCTGCCTGAATTCCCAAATTATGTTATGGAAGTCAACCCCCAAAGAAAAACATGTTTTAAGTTGGAATGTATGAAGCAATTCACCTTCACCTTCATTTGTAGGCTCTAACAAAAATAAATAAAAAGCTGTATATAAAGTCAATATTGTACTCATTAAAAACAAAAAGCTGTAATTAATTTCAATTAGCACCCTTCCAAACTGCTGCAGTAAGGTTGGAAAAATGTTAAGGAAGGATTGTGTGGTTATAAATACTGCATTTGAAGAGAACCTAGCACAAGCAACATATCTTTACACCCCCATAAAGTACAGTGCAACATTTTCAACAGCAATGCATTTGGTAATTAAGGCTCCAATGAACTTCTGTTTATGTCCATTGACTGATAAACCTTTGTATAAAATTAAAAAACAAACAAACAAAACACACAGCTTGTTTCTTGAGCGCATATAGATTTGTTGATATAAAAATTTCTTTCACATTAAAAATAATACAAAAAAAGACTGTTTGCTAAGTGTCACTAATTTAGCAGCAAATAGTTGCAAACTGCTCCTTGCAGATTAATGACGCATTTCTGGTAACAGCATGTGTTCTTAACTAATTTTAACTTGGACACATTAATATCTCAGACTTAACAGTTTATTAACTGAATCATATATACACACACATGCTAATTTTACAGAAAAAAAATGATAGAAGAGTCCTTTAAAAAATTGAGCAAAAATACAACTTGTTCCTAAGCCAGATGCCATTAAATAAGCGGGACCAGCAGTTCTCAGAAATGGCCTCAGAGTTTAAGATTTCACAACTGTAGTTGGGTCCAACTACGTTTCTAACAAATTTAACCTAACAACATAGGAAAAAGACTTAAGTACTTCTATTTTAAATAAATTCAGTCGTTTCGACAGAACAAAATACAGAACTCCAAGGCACAAGCATCCTTTACATTGCACTGAACAATATATCTCCTTCCCTTCAGTCAGCATTGTGAATACCAATGGCAGAGATCGTCCTTGCGATTACAACAAGCTTGATTCTATAATGAAAGCCTATTTAGAATCAATAAAATCTGTCCTGCTTTGGGGAGCTATGATTACTCTGGTCCACTGGTACTGCTTGCAGCAAAAATGAACAGCTTGTTCTCAGCCCACTGCTGTGTATATTTAACTACTGAATTCTTCATCATGAAACAATACCCTGAGAACCATAGTTCTGCCCGTTATAGGGTACACTAATTTATTACCTGTGAACAACTTACCATTATTATTGATATGACTGTGTGATTGCAAATTAGGCGTGTTAAAAATTACATTAACACGTGCTGTAGCTTACCAAAATTAAACTACTGCATAGAATAGACAATGCAAGACAACAAAGTATTAGGCCTCACTCTTGCCTGTTTAGGAACAAAAAAATTATAGCAGTGCACTAGGGAATACACTGGCAAGGCTTCACACACTTCAGAATTAGAGCATGGGACTGAATGGGAGGCAGTCTCATACAAAATCCTAATCACATCTCAGTCTCACCACGCAACTTTCTGCAGCTTGGCTTCTCTATCTGCAGGGGTTCTGGGAAAATTAATTAGTGTTTGCACCTCTTAAAAATGCAGAACCCAATTCAGTATTACATTCATGTATTTTTACCCCAGTGTAAGGCAGCTGATGACAAGAGAAGGGCCAAACCCAGACATCCCTCTTGTTATGAGGTTAGGACATGTTGCGAAATAGATGGAAGCAGCCCAGTGCCATGGGAACACCGCAATGAAGACAAATTGAGGACATGCCAAATTAACATCTCACAGATGCAGCAACTCCTCACTGACCCAAACAGAAGCACAAACACAGAGCCCACAAACCCATGAGAGCCCATCCACAAAGGCAGCAGGGGTCAGTAAGACTCCTCCATCCTTCAATACGCCACAGATGACCCCAGCCACAGTGGGGTTGGGCAGGTATTAGTTTTAAGCACTCTGCTAGCCACCCTTCTTCACCCAGTATCATTGGGTTGTGCTGTATGTAGGGCAGAGCTCTTCAAGCACTCCCCCTCCCCAAAGTCCTGTGAGAGCTAGATGGGGTACTTCCATTTGCCAGCAGCTCCAAACTCTCTACCTTCAGAAGGAGGCAGAGGCCAACCTAATACCCAGTAGAAGCCCTCCGAGGAACACAAATTGCGTTGTTACCTTTGGACACGTTCAACTTCTAGCTTCCCTTTGTCTGGTCAAGCTTTAATCACCATCTTTTTCATGACAGTCTATAATATTACTCCAATAAGGACTGGCTGGGATGCCCAAAGGATGACCAATTCCCAGCAAGCCATGACAATAATTTACTGATTTCACTGATTTACTGATTTTCTAGAACAGAGCTTCTCTTCCCAATACACTTCTCCCTTCTGTCTCTCCCTCCTCTGCCCCTCATTTGATGAAAATAAGTGAGACATTACAGAAGTTTTTCTGACAGCAGTTACACCTCACTTCAGACAGCACAAGAACCAAAACCCAGAATGCCTACATGCTGCTCCTACTTCAGTTTCCCCATCAGTGGTGATGGAAAAAGCTCAAGTGCAGGAGTGCCTGCTAAGGATTCTGGATAACCTCCCCCAGGCTGCATCTCTGCAGTTTAAAGCTTGTCTTCTGCAACAGAGTTCCCCTTACAAAGGTTAAATTTGTGGGTTGGATTATTTTTTTTCCTACCTCTAGCTGATTCAACAGTAAAATCTTTCCCTCTCAGTAAGGAAGCCTACTTTTCTGGATCTCATCTGTCCTCTTTTGTTGTTGCTACTTTTGTCTTTCTCTAACTTCTCTTCAGGAAAGACCATCTCTAATCTATTTTCCAAAGTTTCAGCCATCCCATTACACTGCTTAGGCAGGATCCTGCAGGTGCTTACTATTCTTTAACAACACTCTTGTCCAGACACACTCTGGTGTACTTACACCAGCACAAGAATGAAGAGAGAACAATAAAAGCTGTAAGGATGAACAATAATATTTAAAAACAGTAATTGAGCATAATTCCCAAACTGAACTCTGAATCCCAAAGTTGCTGTAAGAACTGTTCGTATTTGTGCCACTTTACATGAACTTCCTCTGAAATCTGAGACAGCTTTTCCCACAGAGCAAGTCTTGCTACTGCTCCTGCTGCCCCCCAACTCCTGAGCACTGCAGGGACGTCTGAGGTGCTCCTACGCCCTGCCAAGGAAGCAGATCGAGACAGGAAATGGAAGCTGTCCAAAACAAGATTCATCCCACATCTACAAAACTACTGGTGTGCTTCAACATCTTCAGAATGAATTGTGCAACTGATTTGTGTTCCCCCCTGCCCTTATTTTAAGCTTAACTCCCTTCCTCTGTTATTTCCATCCTTCTGCTCTGTAACGCTGAAAAGAATTATGTTCTTACACATCTAGTTTCTACAACCTTTGGTTTTCAGACTGGTTTAAAGTTAAATAAATCATCCTTTTCATGACTCCACGCTTTTGAATATATTGTATATTTATTGCTAGATTATAAGCCTCATTAAAATCTATAATGATAAATTAGTCAGTCTCTTGATTCTGTCAGTGCTGTTATTAATTGCTTTCATAACCATTACTACACACTTCACCGGTGATAAAAATTTTAAAGCTAGATAAAATCAACTAAGCTAAAGCTCACTCTTAATAGTGCACTCTTAAACCTCAAAGTAAAAGTAATCACACTTCTTATATTTAAGTTAAAGTTGATAAATTACTTATATAGCAAACAGAACCTCACGACATCCAGCAGCAGGCAAAAATATGCACCTCGAGGCAGGGATCCAAAGAAAAGTTTTCACATTAAAATTCTTTCATTGTACATACATGTTTAAAATTTTATCAGAAATCTTGTTTCTGATAATTTGCCAACCTTTACGAGTTTCTCTTTTCAACCTAAATTCTCATTATTTTTAATGTAATTTTGCTCTGGAATAGACCCAGGGTTTAGACAAACTACTACCTGTCATCTTCTCTTACAAACACAGGAGGAGACGTGGTTTGAAAAATCCAGAGGGGGAACAAATTCTTCACATGGTGGAAGAGCACTGAAGTCTATCGACAGAACTAGCAAAAGCTTTTTATGCCAGCTCTCAGACAACATCCATCCTACAGGTAAAACAGAGAAGGACACATTCTGTAACCTGCAACAACAGCCTGCCCTCCTGCAGCATACTGTATAGCACATACTGAACAAAATAAAAATCCATGCAAGCATATTTCTTCTGTCATTATATCCACCATTTTTGTTCTTTATGACTTCATAGTATTCTTTGTAATATGGACATTAAAATAATTTTCTCCTCTTTGGACAATTTCAGACTAAGAATCTGCAAAAGCAAGCAACGAATATTTCTGCTGTGTATCAGGTGTGATTCCCTATTACCTGACATCATCACAAAAGCATCTCAGTCTAATCTATTAGTATGTACTGAGATTTATTAGAAATTTGGGCATGCAAAACTGTGTGGTTCAATAACCAGATACGGAATTTATCTGTTTTCCTTATAAATATAAAATACTTATAAATCTTGCGATGCATCTTTCTTAAAACACTCAAAATTAAAAACTCATCATTTTACCTGACTTTTAGCAAGTTATTTCTCTCCACATTTCACTTTTGCCTTAAGTACAGAAAAGAGTTACAGCAAAACAAGTTTACTTATAGTTTTCTTAGTTTCTTTACCTTTCAAAGTTTTCAGGGATTTCAAGTTTCCCTTTCCAAAGTATTCTGAAGACATTTAGTTTTTTAAACACACTATATATATATATGTATTGTGTATATATATATATATATATATATATATATACACACACAAACATATTTCAAAGTTAGCAGATTCAGGCAGTCCTAAATTCTTGATTGAATTCCATAACTCCATTTGTTTTAATGCAATTCAGAGAACAGGTTTCATGCAATCTGTAGTGCTGAAGTCAAGCAGTCATTAAGAACCAACACTGCTCTCGCCCCTAACTGCAACAATACTCACACCTGTTTTCCTGGAAGGATTTCAAAACTTTATTCTTTGTGATTATGTATAAGGCATAAGGCAGACAGGCCAGAAAAAAAAAAGTCTTTTCTGATTCTGACTGATTCTGATTCTTTTATCCATTACTAAACTGCAGACATTGAAAAATTTGTACTTAATGTAGAAAACATAAAAACTGGGGAATATATATTAAATCTTCCATAATTTACTTTTAAGCATAAAAGAGTGGCAATAGAATATACTTTTAAATATGGAGCATAAAATAGGAAACCTAAGCAAGAAACAAGGGAATTCACATGGAAAACAAACAAACAAACAAAACAATATAAAAACAACTGCAACATTACCACCATTACTTAAGTTTCCATTCGATTAGCTTTACAAAGGAAGAGGAAAAGTAAAAGATGGTATAAAAACCTTTTATCCCCTGGGATAACCCTTTAGTTTCTGATCATGGAAGAATAATATTAATGATTTATATCACACTATAAAGCAGCTGTTTAAACACTAAATGTCCTTAATTTTACCCAGCAGATTCCTAGCTGAGCTAACAATATTGGTGACCATGCACTGTACCAATGTACGCAGTCTCTCTTCTTTTCTTAGCTTCTGTTTGTCCCCTTAGTTTTCTTTATGGATTTATAAAGAGCTGCTTCTTACTATACACAGTCACAACATACACTGTATGAGGACACTGGACAAGCTGTTAGCTTGATTAGCTTAATAATAGATTTTTGAGTGTGATTTCCAATTATTTTTTTTTTCCACATTCCATGGAAAGGCGAAATTACAAAGCCATATGGTGCTTCATAAGTAACAATTAAAAGTTATTTTCTAATCTTTATGCACAAAAAAACCCAAACCACCAACCCACACCACCATAAAAATACATATGGGCACAAGGGCACGAAGGAAATGAAACTCTGGAATGTCTGCAGCTGTCCAGAAGGATCCAAACACTTCCTCAGCTTCTTCCCCATTCACACATTTCCAGTCTGTGCTAACACGGAATATTACAATTAATCACAATGTATGCCTCAAAGCTCATAATTAAGGCTCTCTTTTGAAACTGCAACTTCATAACAACAGCTTGTACAAAGATCTGTGTACCACAATGCATGTTCTGATTCTGATACTCCACTATACCCCTTGCATGGATTTGTTAACAGCTTTGTCCCTGCCCAAGCGCAAGCATTTGCAGAGCTCTGACAGTCAGAGGAGTCCCATCCGTGCTGGCATCTGGGAGCCTGTAGGCTTACTGCAGGACCCCACTATTTTTCCAGCAATTCACACTATCCAACACAGGCATGTGACTGTAATTGAGGAACTACTCTACTCCCACGTAAATGAAACTTAAGCTGTTGCTCCAGATGATCCCCTGGCAGCCCCCTTCCTCCTCTCTGACCCTTGTAACACCTTCTGTATGTGCTAATTGTAGAGCAACTGGATATGGGACTCCCACTTGTGTACCCAAAGTTTGATAAACTCTTAACGTGTCTTACTGTAAAATGGAGATAGCAGAGCTGGCTACCTTACTCACTGGACACTTCTGGACTAAGACCTGCATATGGGAAGGGAAAGTTTCCTTAGAAGCACCTTGGATAACTGCTTTTATTACCTCTACTACTGGAAGTCAAACTGATGGGCAGAGAGATTTTGTTGTTTTTCTCATGAGCAGCGAGACTGCAGAGCACAAGCTAGCCCTGGGTAGCTGGAAAGCAGCATTCACCACCAACACAGGCAGATCCAAACACATTCACTCATCATATAAATGATTCTTATCATCTGCACATCTCCTGGGGACAATATTAACAAGAGATTTTGCTAAACAAAGAGCAATAGGAAGAAAATATATCAAAAACTTAGACATCAACGTATTATTTTAAAGTCAAGAGGATTGTATGCCTTTCTAAATATACCTATTTTTAAATCTGCTGAATTCTTGCATTCAAAAGTACTGTACACTGTGATCTTTGTCGATTCTCAAGAGAGCAATTTTGTCAAATTCATCTTTTGTGGAAAGATATTTTGAGGCTATACTGAAGATAAGCCAAAGAGAAGGAAATTTAACATCCTTTCAAATTCATACTCACAGGATTTTTTTTCCCCTAACAGTCTATGCACTGCTTTTATATATAATATATACACACATATATGTAGATCTACCAGCATAAAGATTTCATTAATCTAAAAACTTAAAACAGAATATTCATGTTCTAAAGTACAGAATATAAAAATTATGGTAAGTGCAGAGACAAAAGAGAAGAAAAAAATTATTCTCCTTTGTGTATTTTATTAGAAATGATCTAAATTTAACTACTGTTTGCATAATGCAATAATATTCAATTAACATCTAGCCTGTAACTTCAGTTAATAGTAAAATAACCCAAAAGTACTCAACAAGAAATACACATACCTAAGAAATTTACAGGTCTAACTGAAAATACTACAGTATTTTGGAATGTCTACCTTGAGAAGATAGATATACACGCACTTACAGATAGTAGTTTGTATACAAAAACCCTGTAAGTTTAGCTACTAGAGAAGAGAATGCTCAACAGTATCATCTGCAAGTATAATGATCCTTTCCCAAAATCTGCACTTCCAGAACGCATTATACCTGAGTAGGTCTACCATATCTCACCAACCTGCATCACACCAGACATACTATATTTTCTTCTCAGTTTGAAAGCGCTGTGGCAAGTCCATATATACACCTAGATAATATGTTACAGCGTAAGAAATGGGGTGCTCTTTTGTACAAAGCTTGTTATTGAGCAATTTGTGAATCTTTGTATTGTGAAAATCTCAAATTCTGTATTAGTCAATTTGGTTTCTTATAATGATTTAATGATCTTATAGGCACACTGTTAGAGACACAGGAAAGCCATCCCTGGGAATGGGATCTTTTTTCCTGGAAAGATATATTTAGGAGTTGATATACTTGAAGCAAACATCCGTACCAGGAGGCAAGTCAACTCACATGGCCCCCTGCTTCTGTTTTCTTTCCTTGGTATTCTACTGGGCATTTCATACTAGTATTTGCTTTAGATTTTCAACAACTTGCAACATGGTCTACATGATTCGATCAAAGTTAGCACACAACACATAATACTATGAAAAATCTGGCTACCACCTTACTGCAAAACAGCATTCTACTTGCAAGGAACTATCTGTGGAGAAATACAGCTTTTTAGCAGGATATACTACCTTAGCTACAATCCTAACAATTCATCCCTTTTGCTCTTCAGAATTGCCTTTAAAAGTTCCATATAAAGGTCCCAAGTATAGAAAAGTAATACAACACCAACAGTTGACTTTTAAAAATTGTATAGTAAAAGTAAAAAATGGTGATACATTACAAAAAAACCCACAAACATTAAATGGAGTATGTAAGTTATTCTTTGTATATCAGTGATGTATTACAAACATCATTAGTGTTTTAGCTACTAAGAAATACTGAAAAGCAGCATTTTACTTGCTAAATTACTGACAAAACTGCTACTAAAAATATACTTGGTGTACAGTCATTTACCCCAAAGTGACATTTTAAAGATAAATAATTGATTTCATTTAAAGCAATTAATTATCAACCAAACTCATCATTTTCTCATTTCCCCCACAAGAAGTATTATCTCTAGTATGTGTCCTAAACAAACTCATAAGAATCTAAATCATTATTTTCTTTCTTGAATCTTCCTTTTCTAACACAATCTTTTTTTTTCCTCCCTTTTATACAAAAATTTCTATTGTTTCTCAAGGGAAGACTTTTTCAAATTTGTCACAAATGTAGCCATTCTGATATCAACATATTTTTCTTCAAAGCAAATCGGATACACAGCCTCTAGACTACAATTTGAAAGATGAACATACTGAATACATGAGAAATGAAATCAGATAACACACAATAATTTTCTCTTACACCATTGCTCTGAAACTGAACAACTACAATCACATCCTCTCTTTCAACTCACACAAACTGCCTTTATGATATTACCTCAGTTGACTCTTGCAGAACCACGTCTACATCTGCTAAAATAACTTTTTAAGCAGCAGCAACTAAAGTGAGGTTAGGCCCTGCTTGCTGGTAGGCTGCAGCAAAGTTGAAATATCAATAATTGCCTGATTTCAGTATAGAAAACATTTTTTAGAAATGAAATAATTTTAAATAAAGCCCTAGTTGGTCACAGAATAATGGCTTATGTAAAATGAAATGATCCACCATTCAAGGCAGCCTGTACTGTATCCCAAAAGGCTAGGACAAAAATAAAAAATATATAGATAAAAATATAAAATTATAAAGCCAATTAGAAGATGACAGAACAAAGCATAAAAAGTCCACCATCCCCAGCACAAAGCACTGTCCATATGCCTGTAACCTAGGAAAACAGCAGAGGGACAAGAAATACAGAAGCAAAAGAAGAGTATCAGAGTGAAGAACCTGAACCATTTTGTGAAATGAAGTAATTTCCCCTAGGAGTGGAATGCTTCATGGCTCTGTGTAGTGCAGCTCTGGAGAAACGCTTCAGCCAGAACTGCAGAAAAGGTGTTGATGGAGAGAACGAGACATCTAAGGCTCTGACCTTGGCCATCCACATTAGTGATGTGTGCTCTATGCAATAAACTTTTCATGAAGCTCTCAACTTTCCTAGCCTAATGAAAGAAAGAGGGCAACAAATAAAACTAAATAGTAAGAGTGGATTACTTTCACCAGAGTGCTACTGCAGCCTTCTGCTCTCCTGTCCAAGGAGCGAAGTGATGAAGCACTGCAATACCATTCATGTGACACTGCAGACTCGTGGTTAGAGTTGGCAGCCTTCCGTCGACATCTCCAAGGAACTATCCTGTTACACAATCAATTAAGCAAAAAGATAAAGAAAGAAAAATCTTGCAAATGAGTAGTTGGAAGATCACGCACATTTCATTACTATTACCATTTTTCTACATGGCTTCTTATCATTCACCTAAGTCAGAACAGTCATCAAAAATTAAGATTTAATTCTGCATTAAACAAACTATGAGTAGTTTAAAAGTGGTTCAAAATCTACATAAATCAAACACAGCCAGACTTCTATTGCTTATAATATTGACCTCAGCCTTGCAAAGCTATTACACAGGCATTCAAATTTAAGGTCTATGGATTTGCTTTCAAAGCTTTCCTTGTACACACCTGACTTGTCATGGAGCTTCTCAGTGCTTGAGGAAGTCTGGATCAAAAAAAAAAAAAAGACTAAACTTTATAAAACACTCGTAATCTGTGACAATAATTCGGAAGCATCTTTTAAAGGTTCTGTTTTTCAAGTGCTACAGTGCAGAGTATCCTTCTCTGAAAACACTCCCCAAAATACCCAAGAGCTGCCAGCTAAAATTGCTGGTTTTGAAACTTTAGACCATCTGTATTTGAAATGAGCATTCTGTAGATAGATATTTGCACCTTTACCATGCCAAGACATGCCAAAGGAGGGAGTCTCAAATGTAAACACGTTCTGCCTGCACGGGTATAGACACAAACATATAAATATAAAAAAATACACTAAAAAAAGTATTTTCCTGCAAAGATGCACTTGAAGTCAGAATCAGCCTGTTTAATTTTTATGCTTGTAGCATCCATTGAACTAGCACATTAGTTGGCTACAAAAGCATTGTCTATACACCAACCCACTCTAAAAGGTGGAAAAACATTTTAAAAAGCCAAAAAACAGTCACTTTTAAAAAAAAGTTTTTATTATTTTTAACATAGTTGGTGTTTCTTACACTCTCAAACATGCTTTATTATAAATTATTATAAAAAAACAACACAAGTAGTAAGATCAATTGGTATCTTCCCATTACTTCTATCTGGTATTCACTACCCAACAAAGCAATTCAGCCATACACAGTTGAACATGCACCTTACAGTCTCTACGGTCCTACAATCATATGGCCCTCTTATGTTGCCAGAGCCATTTCTGTACAAAATATACATGAAAAATGACTTCTAGCTGCAGCATTTCACAGTATATATATAAAAAAAAAACACTTTCCAAACTCATAGGTTGAGCAAAAATTTTACATCTCTTTATTTGTAATTTATGCAGAAAATTAATACACTTTGTAAAAGGTCGTCAAAGTTGTTTTCCTGTTTTTTCTTCAAAAAAAAAAAAAAAAGATAACTTTCACACACCTGTTTTTCCTGCTGACAATTTAGTCTCCTCCTCTTGTAAATATGTGCCTCTAAGAATAAATTGTGTTTTATTATTAAAGATAAAAATATGATTCAATACAAAGCAGAAAAGCCAATCTCTATAAAGTTTCCCAGCACAGCTTTTATATGACAATTCAAGTATGCAACCAGAAAGGCATTTAAGCAAGAATAAGAATATCCTAGTTGTACATGGGACTGAATATTAATGGATTATGTAATGCATTTAAAATGCAAAAACCGCACAGCTTCAGCCAGATCCTGAGAAGTAAAATCAATGGTAACTCTTTATGATGGCAATATTCTCTAATGAGTACCTGACACATCTGAGAACTATTGCCTATATTAGAGCCAAAATAAGTCCACAAAATTAATAATGAAGTAGCATTTTTTGACTTCTATATACAGGTCAGTTTTACTCCTAAGTTGGTTGATACAGAAGAAAAACACACCACCCACGAAAAAAAAAAAAAAAAATCAACAACTTGATTTTTCCATAAATGTATTCTGCTTGGAAAAGTGCCTGCATGAAGCACACCAGGGAACAGGAGTGCAAGCAGCCCATATCACCTTGCCCTTTGTTTAGATTGTCAGTTTTTCCTTTTGATCTTTCTTTGCAGTTGAAAAAACAAAAATTGATTTTCCCTGTTGAACTGAAGTAGAAAAAGGACAATATTTTATTTAAGATCCTTCACTCCCCCACATAAGCCTATTTCTTTATTTATATACAAAAGAAACTATCTTTTTGTTCTCTTAAAAAATATTTTCAACTAGGGAATGCTCTCAGTTTACTGACTGTGGTTTCTTAAAAAAGGAGGGTCTTAAATTCCCAATATTGGTCTCCTGCAGAAGAGCATACACCTCAGAAACCGTCTGGAGCTACAGAAGCTGAGCTTCAGGAAAGCAGCAGTCGTGCTTGTTAGGTGCTTGCATCAGCCTAGGTTACTAGCAATATTATGATCAAAAGCTTGTTTGTGGGCAAAGAGAAAAGCACAGTTTAGATAAACAGATATAAAGCCAAGACCATATTGACAGTATAATCATCATCTTATTAGTCTAATCAAAACATCATGATTATTCCAGAATTATTACAGAAAAATGAAAGTCTATGAAAATGTTAGACACTTTTTTTTGTGTGTGTGTATTTCTTAATTTCTACCCCCCTTTTCCTGGTGTTAAACTTGTCCCTCTAGAGCTCTCCTGGGTCCTATGGCTTGCAGTTTCATTCTGGTCTATGGTGTTAAAGTGATTCTTCAGCTTGTGGAGTCCTTTGCTGGAAAAATATATGACGTTCACATTGATGGTTTTGTCTTTCTCACTTTAATATCCATACACACAAAATCTACCTTTTCATATTTTAAAAAGTGGTCCACAGGTCCATCTTGATCTGAGTTTGCTATATGTAGTGCCTTTTACAGACATTAGATATCAGTTCTTTGCTCTCTTTCTTAATCCTACTGTAGTTTTGTCCAGTTCTAGGTTTGCATTTCTTTAACCAAGCTTTTCTGAGTTATTCAATGCCATGGATCTCCAGCATTAGACTGTACTAAAGCTCCTGGTTTTACTCATTGGTTTACAATTCTAGTAAAATATAAGTAAAGCCAACAGAACATCTGTGCTAATCTCAAATGCTGTGAGCTTCGTCCATGTCTCACTGAAGACGGGATATAGTTATGGTTGCTTTTAAGAACAATCTTCAGTCACCAAAGGAAGCAATGACTTCTAGCAAACAAAATGTTACAGTCCATTTCATACTTTCACATAATTCTCAAAGATAAACGTTGTAACTTCATTAAAGGTTCTGAAGTTCCTCCACACTCACCATGCATTCAGCAAGACCCCTAGATATCTTGCAGCAGGTAGTAATACCATCCATCATCGTATTCCAACAGTAGTTGATCATTAAATGAGAAATACTGTGTACACTAATGGAGTAGCTATTAAATATATATTTTAACCCACTGTCACAAAAATTACTGTATTATTAATCCTTTGAATTGCATTTACAACTTGCATTTCAGAATAAAGTGCTGATATTGGCAAAAAAACATTAAAAGGCCCCCTAACACCTATAGGTATTATCAGTTCTAGTGGACTGCAAACTTGCTGTGTTGTCTGCATGCATTCTTTTAGATGCTTAAAGAAAGTTAAAGAAAGCTGAGCTCACAGACTACTGAGCTGATGCTGAAGCTCCAGGAAAGCTGAGGACACGTGCTCTCACAACTGCCCACTCGGAAGCACGAGAAGCTCCTGTCCATGGCTGGCTGCAGCATGCAGCCATCCAGCTGTTCCCCTTGACTGCTCCAGTCCTTTTAATCTCTCTTTTGCTGTGAATTTGGGAAGGCTTACACAGCTTTGCCCAAGCATTTTGTTCGAATCAATTCAGCGTTTGATTTGTCACACAGAACTCTTTTCAGAACAGTCCGGTGGAGAGCATACCAAACGCTGTGTAATTGTGACCAAACAACTCTGTAGTGAGGCCAACCACTGAGAAGTTTAAACCCAAAGAATACAAACTGTGAGTCTCCTTAAGCTATGTGATCCTCCTCTTTAAACCCTGCAACAAGGAGAATGCATAGGACAACCAGATTTAGTTACACACATACACACAAAAAAAGCAATTTTTACGTCCACCAGGCACACGTGGAAGTCTCAATTACTATTGGTGCTGACCTGGTTATTTAGAATCTTACTTGCCTTCCTCATGCACTATCCTGTCCTGTGTAGACCTTCCCCAGCCCTTTGAGGATAGGCACACATCCTGCTCACCAGTTCTAGCAGCTGAGCATTCGCATCTCAACCTCCAGTCACTACCTCTTAGCAAAGACATAACTATATATGTTACACTCACACTTAACGTTATGCAATCTGGAAAACCTGAAGTTAGCCTACAAAAATGGGATGCAAGGGCAACAGGGAGGCATTAGCTTCTCATTTGGCAGTCAGCATTTACAGGGAAAGATGCATCTCGACATGACGTTGAAATCAGCAATGCTCAGTTTCACTTAGGCTTAGTGCAAGATGAGCTCTGCAGGGACTCTGCAAGTAGGTATTATGCTTGGAACTTGAATTCTATGTATTTTAATGAAACTGCATGGTCCAAGCATCTCTGAGAGTGAGCAGCCCTATGAAATTCCAAAATTTGCAGCTTTCTCAATTACTCACAAATCAAGATAGTTTTTCTGGCTAAAAAATTAAAATTGCAATAAGCAACAACTGTGTGTGCAAAGACAAAGGAACGTGCAGGTGATTTATGAGTTTTGAACCTGTGCTGAACCTGCAGAGGGACTGACATAACAGGTGAGCAAGTACATCTCAGATGTTCGCATTTATGCATGATGCCATTCAGCTACTGCTCAGCTTTAGATGAGCAAGATTGTGAACCAAATCTGTGTTGAATTTAGCAGCAGCAGAGGATTGTATCTATACACAATCCTTGCAACCATGGTCCAGCTGAGAGACCTAAGCACCAATCCCACAGACCCTACTATGAATCCTGTAAAACAGATTAATTCCCTGACATCCTAACAACTATTAAAAACTGGTTAATATTTTATTAGCTTAAGGGCAGCAAGTTGCTTTGAAAAGAAGAAAAAAACAAAAAAACTGCAACTCTTGTGCAGTCACTCAGTCATGTCTGCCTGGTTTACAAATTTTAAGAGGTAACTACTGAAAAAGAACTTTACAGTATATTATTACTTTCTTCTACACTGCAGAAAATAGTTTTGGATTTTATTGAAGTGTCAGGTATAGAATAGGGCAATTTTTCTCTAAGAGTCAGAATTTTTGCATTATGCTTTGTTCATGCTTCTGCCGTCTCTTCCACTGCAGCTTTCTCACATGTTTAGACCTTCTACTTAAGAAAGTATAAACTATATATTCATAAAACAGTGGCCACAGCTTACTCCCAGGATGTCTCCTGTGATATAATTTATCTAATATAATACAAGAGAAGGGATTTTAAGCAGCTAAAACAATTCATAGAGAGACAAGAGAACACACAATTAATGCTGCCTTGCCTGCTGTTAACTGCAATAATTACTTGTTAGTTGTGTGGGAAGGAATGTAATGTATCCTATCATATAGGCAAGGGCTTTGAGCAACCTGGTCTAGTGGGAGGTGTTCCTGCCCAGGGCAGGGGGCTGGAACTAGATGACCTTCAAGGTTCCTTCCAACCCAAACCATTCTGTTTCTCTGACTATTTCGGTGATGTGCTCCTGTTAAATTACGTCTGAATCCAGCCATTAAAAATCTCTCCCTAGTATTTAACCTGAGTGGTTTACTTCCTTTCTTCATTAGCCTAGAGTTTGCTGAAGGAACGCTTTGTGCACTTGATGGAAGTTTGTATGTATCACTATTTATAGGATAGTTGATGTCAAAAAGTGTAAAAAAATAGCCATATATCAGAATCCATAACATTCAAATTCATAAAACAGAAAAAGCTGTATGAACATTAGAGAATCAGGAGACTCACTGGGAAAATGGACAACATGAAATATGAAAATACATCAAATTGTTTTAATCCCAAAACTGTAAAATAACTTTTTTCAGTAAGAAGGTATCTTAAAGCATGTAGCAACTTCTCATGACTCAAAGAAACAACTATTTAAATAAATACTGTATCTGCATATGGACTTCAAATAGGAATGTCACTCAAAAGATAAAAATAAGCAAGCTATTTATAGTGCACGTTAATTACCATATTTAAATGGCACATTACTTTATGGTATGTGATGTAAGTTTGTATTTATAGTAGAAAATTTGTATAAGAAAATATTTTTTTGAGATAGTTAAACTTGCAGATCTTATAAAACAAATCATCCATGGTAAAAAGAACAAAAGGGGATGCTGGACCTGCAGACGGTATCAGGATTACTATTATGATACTCTTCAGTGGAGCACAATACTCATACACCTAACATGCAATGAGATCAAGACAGCTACTGCTCAGACACACAGATGAATGGCTGGAGGGATGAAGGGATAAAATTTGGCTGGGAGCAGAGGGAAGCGCAGTGAAGTAATGATGAATCTTCCCAGTGACTTTAATGAATTTAGAATGGGACTAAGCAAAGCAACATATTTTTCTCTTCCCAAAACACATTAAGAGCATAAAATAAAATATTATAAGATCATTTATACAATAAGAAACTAGACAGACTGGTCAAAACCACTAAGCCATGACACTACATTTCTGATACAAAAGAACTAACTTTACACAGAAAGTTTCAGCTGTTCAAGCATTCAACTTCTTTTTTCCTCCTGCAGAATCAAATTACTTTGAACTTGTTTTGTCCCTGCAGCAATGTGATCCTCCCAGGTGTCCTTGCCCTGCGCCCTGCCTCCAGCAGCACCCGGTGCCCAACGTGCCCTCTGCTGCGCCCCAGGATGGCCGATGTGACTCTGGAGATGTACTCGGGGCTGGAAGTCAGTCTGGCCAGAAGATGAGGACAGCCACGGTCACACAAAACACCAGCAGCACCATGGCAATAACTTGAAGCAAGATTGTTGGATTTTATTTTTTTTTAAAACCAAAAATTAAGACCTTCTCCCTGAAGAAAAACAATTCTGCACATACATCACAGTTACACTGCTGTAGCATTTCCTCCTCACTATCTATGACCTCCTCCTCTTTTTTTCCCTTTCCTTTCCATTTTTTATTGTTTACTATTTACACTGTAAATATCTCATGGCTGCCTTACTTCCCTCTCTCTGCAAAAATCCTGGGATGTTCTTAGGCATTTAGAACAATAAATATCTTTAAGATTTATAGCCTAACGTTTGGCTCTATTTATCTTACTCAGGTGAGTGGTCCAACCAAGCCCAAGGGAGGAGCAAGAAAAATGTTCTCCTTCACAGTGACACAGGAAACAATAGCTGCCTTCACAGCGGGACAGAGTAGAGTATACCACATATAGGTCACACGGTCAACTTTGGACTTTTCATAAGAAACCAAAAATCACTTAAAGAAGAGCACATCTAAAGTCTGGAACTAGAGCTGAACATGATTTTCACTAAGTGCTTTTCATGATGACATTCTTGAGGGTTAACACCTCATTTAAAATATACAGTGATGCACAAAGTTAGATAGTATCTCCCCACTGAATCCAGCAGGGTTACAAAGGCACATTTCATATTCATGAGCGTGTTAAAATGTTTTACTCTTTTAAAACTGCAAATATTTGAAGATATGTAGATAAACATATTTTAAATTCACAGCACTTTCTCAAATATGAAGTAGCAGATTAACAAAATGTCAGATCATCCTCAGCTTCAAAAACTGTTCTATCGTTTTAGGTAAAGATTATCTACAAAAAAAAAAAAATCACAGCCTCTTATGATCATAGTTCTCAGCTGCTGGATGTTTTCAGACTATCAACTTGTAACTTGCTCCCATCTTTGAAGATAAAACAAAGCTCTTGCAAGTCATGCTAACCTTTGCAAAATACCAGTTAAGATTACTCCATAGACTGGATGAAGAAAAGAGGGAAAGGAAATCATGGTGTGGAGGCTGCGTGTTGTGAGCTCTGAGTGTTGTACAAGCTCAAAGAGATTTCTATAGCTTGGTTCAAAACCATGTGTTTTTATAGAAAATGTACAAGCAAATATCCTTACACATCAATCAGAGCTCATCCTAAAACACCACCTATTCCATAAAGACCAAAGACAAAACAGATTTAACAGAAACAATTGACAGATCTAGAAAAAAATGCAATTTCTTTGATTGAATTATATACTGAAAGTGGTTATCTAACAATTGTTTGCTCCTGCTACACTGTGTCACCTGCGGGATGGTGGAGATCCGGGAAATTACGATGGCATCAAACTAGGGCAATAACCAGAACTGCCACACTAAAATCTCAGCAAAAGAAATAGTAAGAGATTGAACAATAATTGAGAATTCAGATAAAGAAAAGCATCCGAGTTAAGATTTGTTCTTTCAGCACTATTTTAACTATTAATTTGAAGGAACTTAACACTACTCTAAACTCTGTTTGCGAAGTTTCCCAGTTTAATTCTCACTAAATTTAGTAGTGTTCCTCCTCCCCTTTATTGTGCCAGCCTTCTGAACCCCAATTACAAAAAAAGTCTCTCCAAATACCTAGAAAAATAGGTAATGAGATGATAACCAGAATTAATATCATATTTGTCCCCTTTGCAGATGAAACTGTGGACAAAGTTTCAAGTTTTAAAAGGACCACAGTATGGAGGTGGGAATAAATAAGATACTTCTTCCAAGCAACTACTACCAAACTGCTGACTTTATGAAAGAGCTTTGCCAGTACTATAAAAAAGGATACAGTACAGATACTATAAAAAAAGATTAATTACAAATTATTCTTGTCTCTAGATGGTCATCATTTTGCTCTTAGAGTTCATATTAATTCAACATAATTTTTACTACTAGTACTCCCATTAGAAAAGCTTAAAATAACACATATTACAGACGTAAGGGTCTACACTTTTGACATCCTTATACAAGGGATTATATGGCAACACGCTGATCACCTACATGATACAGCACTAAGCAGTGAAGACCTATCAATCTGAGATTTGTCACCTCAAGTTTCTAACCAATAAATGCTATTGCAAAATTAATACTTAAAACACATCTTCTGCTGAGAGTTTATACCATGTAAACAAAAGAAGTGTGATTCTGCTGGTCAAGGTCAGCCCAAAGGTCACAAAACCAACAACATGGCCATAGTAATGAGGATCAGAGAGGAAAAACTGCAAACTGCCTGCTGAGAATTAGAACTTTTCCATTGCAAGTTTAACCAATAGTATGGGCAGTATTCATTTTAAAAAATATACTGAGCTCTAGTTAATATCAACACATTTATTTTAAAAATAAATCAGGCTTCATCAGAAATGAAAGAATTCTCAAGGAAGTGCAAGTTTTGTATGGTTCTAGGCAATAACCATTATTTTGTCCCCTATACTTTGTTAAAATACAAGAGACAACTAAATGGGTGGTAAGCCAAGCTGGCATTTCATTCAGCAGCAGAACAATTTATATCAAATGATTTGTATTCAGTTCTACCTTGAAACACATTCAGTGATGCAGTCAGTGATGGCAGAATCCTAAAACAAACAAACAACAGCAGAAACCACCACAACTCATTTATCTTCCATCAGAAGCAGACATTCCCAGAAGGGGATACACTGTGGTATTCGGATAAAAGCAGACACTATAAATACAGGTGATTTAAAAAAAAATGGCTATTTGGTGTCACAGATGGATTTTTACAACACTGCTTTACAAATTAAAAACAAAACAAATGCTTTATCACACCCTTTCCAAAGCAAGCCAGAAAAACAAGGAAAAAAAATAACTTCAGTTTCGGTAATCAGCCCCAAACATTTTAAAGCAGATGGGCATCTAGAGAGTGTAGAAGGTGTGATTTCTCTCCTTTACACAGCTGCTAGAGCTGCAGAGAAAACAATGTTGTTTAGTTTTTCATATCTTATACATAAAACGTGTCTAATGGTTCTGATTTTGTGTGTGAAAAAATGAAAATTTCATGCAGCTGCTTCTCAATTACACATCTGGTTATTGTTTTGCAGCTGCAAAGCTACCTTGAAGAACTATAAAATATGGTGTGACAAGTCTGGAATACATACCAGGAATCATATTGTACCTTCCTTGTGATGTGTTGAATTTTTACCACCTTTTAAAGTTCCTGTATCAAGAACTATGGCTTCTGTCACCTTCTTTTATAAACAAAATTTCACTAATGTATTTAACACAACCGAAATCTGTAAGTGACCACATTCTATGACAAACTTTAAATATGAAATTCAGTGCCCCATTTATGGAGTATTTTTTTCCTTTCCTTCCAAGTAGCTATTTTGGTAATTTGATCAAAAATCCAACACAGAAAACAATAAGTCAGCACAACATTAGTGTCAAACATCTGAAATGAGATTTTGATTTGTTAGCCCCCTAGCCATTACTCATATTACTATAAATCTATTGAATATGAAGACATTTGGTGACAAAGAATGGTTATAAAATACCTAACTACTGTAAGCAGTCTCAAGCTTGCATTTACTGACTCACTCTCAGCATGTAATTTTCTAACAAAGGGAGTAGATAAGAAACACAAAACAGATTTGCTTTTCATAACCATGCATTTGAAATTAACTATTTCGGTAAGTCCTCACTAGACATAGGGTCCCTTGAAGAATTTCCATACCTAGAATATTAAAAATGCTAAAATCTGTAATTTAACTTGAAACCAAGAGATCCAACAGCACAATGCCCAGTGGTAAGCTTTCACAAAATCTTTTACTAATTTTGTTTCAAAAAGAATTAAAACTCAGAATCACAGGCAAGCTACAAGTTTTATTTCTTTGTCAGTTTTTCTGGCATGCAGGACACAACACGTGGACATGATCAACAAACACACGTGCTACTTGTCAGCTCTCCCTTTTCCACACAGGTGCTAAGGGCTACCGTGGAAAAACACTGCTAAGCTGAAGAGGAAGAACCAGGCATGCAGTACAGCTAAGTTAGAGACCCCCCGCAGGGTTTACCGAACATAATACATTGCTAAAGTACTGCTCTGCTTAATATTTTGCTCCTTCTCATCCACCTCTGAAAGTTTCTTTGCACAAAATCCGGAAGAATGGCAGAGAATAAGCAGGAATTATAAGATTCATAAACCAACAAACCACACACACAACAAGAGGAGATAGCAGTAGTATTTTAGGGCTCATGTCCAGGGAGAAAGGTCCTGCTACGCAGTGGTGCAGAACAGCCGCTGCGTTTTAAATCCTCAAATGGAAACTCTAATTCCACCTTGAGAGTGCCTTTGTGTGGTTTAGCTCCCAAGACAGATTAAGTTAAAGCACCTAAAAGCAATCTTAGAGTAAATGAAGAATGTCCACAAAAAGAGCCCAGTAAAGAATAATTACTATACTCCAGCATTGCACTATAGCTGTATCACAGTAAATTCACCACGACTTTCCAACAAAATCCTTAGTAATGCAGGCTTCCATGAATACAGCCTTTTAATACCTTACCTACCTCTTCTGATCCTCCCCGATTTTTCATCCAGAAGATGGGGTAAATAAACTGGATAACTGACACAGTAATCATTAAGCCTCTCCCCCACAACCCCCCCCCCAAAAATAAATATTTAAACAACATACAAGATGTCACCTTCATAACTGTTAATCTAGTTTATCATTTACATCATTTTCATACAAGTGATATTTTTAATATTGTTGACACAACTAAATTTAGAAAGAAAGTCCAAAAAAATCAAACCACTTAAAAGTGGACAAATATAGAGAAAAACATTAAGAACCGTTTACTAGTCACTATTTGTTTTCTATACAAAGAAAGCTTAATTTCCACAACTTGTCAAGTGGAAGTTCAAGCAAATCGCTTCAAGAAAAAAGTGAGTGTGTACAAATACATAGTGCCTTTTAGGCAGAATAAAGCTGTTGCATTAATTTGGTGTAATTGTTGCAGGATGAGATATAACAGATTTCCACACAGAAAAGTAAAAGCCTTCTCTCAACCAGAAGTCAGGAGATGGAAGATGGCATTAGGGAGAGACAAGAGACAAAATGGATACTATAAGGAAAAGGCTTTAAGAAAGAATAAGAAATTGGAAAAAGGACAAACAGCAAGAAGATTAAAACCACAGACCACAGCAAGTTTTGTGGAGCTTTGCAATGGATGATGAAATACATAAAGTGCATTCAGAAGGTGCCAATGAAACCAAGATTGGAAGTAACAAAATAATAACAGGTATTTCCTATCGTGAATTTGCAGCAAAATGCAGGTATCATCTAGTCTTGGATTTCACCACTTCGAATAGGCCAAATCCATTAACTGAAAACCTGATAAATGCAACAGAGAAATATTCATGCTCAATAATGTTGAACAGGGTCCAGAAGGAACTCATCCACCACTAGCTTTCTATTAAATTTAAAAGGTTGTTTTCTAAATACTTACCCATTGGAGAATAGAATCATATTAGTCAATAACTTATAGCATCATTTTGCCTGAAAGGACAGTTTTAGAAAGCCGTAATTTAAGTATAAAGAACTTAAATAAAAGCTGTCAGAGAATGTAAGAGGAGTTATGGGAGAGCAGTTTCTTCACAGCGAGCAAGCTTGTAGCACACAGCTCCACAGAACAGCGTATTTCAGCAACACGTGATTTTTCACCACATGCAGAAAGCAGAACCCAAGGGACTCTAAAAAATAACTAGTTAAAACTAAAAAGTACATTGGCTTTTTTCAGAGAAATAACATTATGCACGGGTGATAAATTATTGCTACACAGTAAACCAACCACACAATGGAAAGGAATGTGGAAATCACAGAAATGCAGGAGACAATTCCTCTCATACCTACCCTGTCAGAGAAAAAGGAAAAAAGGAAGTTAAAGCACGTATGCAAAGCCTATGATAACAGCAAAAAAGAACAGCTAAATAGCCAAAGAATTCACAGACTAAGGACTAAATTGAGCAAATCACTTAAACTTAACTTGAAGTACAAATGCTGCTCTGTACAGGATGCTCGCAGAAAAGCTCCTCTTGGTATAACAAAAGAGAACCTAAATTCACATTTCTAATCCCCTCAGAAAGGTCAAGTTCAAGGGTCATTTTTCCTAACATAAAATCTTAGATTAATTGTAGATAGCACTATCACCACCAATTTCTTCATAATCTATATAAAAAAAGCAAGTTACCAAGCTAAGGACCCATTTTTGATCCCTTCTAAACACACTGATTTTCAGGTGGTTTTCCCGACTTGCGTTGAAGATTAACTTTGAGACAAGGGATCTAAAACAGCTTCTAAAAAAGAAAAAAAAAAAATCAAGTGTTTCATCTAAAGGAAAAAAAAAATCCCCAGGTGCTGAGATAGGAAGGAGCCATGATCACATGACTGAAAACTTTCAATATTCTAAGAAAATGGTGAATAATAGGTGACAGGTAAATGACCACATAGAAAGAGGCTTCAATAAATCCCTGCTGTTGTTTATAAAACATGTTTTACCTCCCTGGCCTGATATAAAAAGCCTGCCTTTAGTCCAAAGCTGAATTTTGAGTTCTGTCATGCATAAGGCAATAGAAATAGGATGTGCAGAGACTACATTTTCTTATATTCTACTAAAAAAAAAAATAAAAAAAAAAATGAATAAAGGCCTTGCACTCAATTCAATTGCACTTCTCTGCGATAAGAGTGTGAACACTGCACCTGACTGATTCCTAAATGTAATGAAACACTCTAAGTGGCAATGGGCAGCACTCTATTGCTTTTGTTAAAAATCAGGAAAAGAAATGCATGCCAAGCTTCTAGCATCCATTTAGGATACTCAGCATTTTCAACCACCTCCATAAGTTCTCTACTGATTCTAAGAGCCAATTGACAGTACAGAGTAACACCCTCCAGCATAATTATAATCCCTTTCAGCTTTGTCCATCTACTAGTTTAAAATGAAGGTTCCCTTAATAACTTCGCCATCAGACAGAACGTAAAACAGAGTGCCCAAGTTGAAGTAGACTTAACTGCCTCTGGTGGGGAAGGCTAGACAAAAATGGATCCTGAAATGATGCACAGTGCATCTGCCCAATCCAAGCAATGAAAATGCTCCCATCCTAATGGCATGGGTGTGTGTATACATAAATAAGAATTTTTTTTCCTTATATCAGTACAACAGCATGCGAAAAAGGTGCAGCAAAAAAAGGAAATGCCTTCTCCAGATAAATAAATCCTGGATGTACCAAAGCATCAAGAGAAAAATCAGATCAAAAGACTTGAGTTAATACAGGAACAGACAGATTATCTTACAGTTCTAGTACCTCCATTTAACAGAGAGCAAAGTGAAATATTTGGGAGCTGAGCATTTGTCTGAAATGTAAGAACTTGTTTACAGATTGTGTTTCTTCAGGTGGCAGATCAAGCAATACCATATTGATGTAGCAAAACAACACAACACCTTTTTATTTCACTCTTGAAAACTTAGGAATTTTAGCATGAAACACAAAGTCATTTGTAACTGTGTTTCTTGGCATTCTATAAATATTGCCTTCTCTACAAGACTTACACCTGAAAATTGCTTAGCATGTAATAGGCACTGAATTCCTTAGAGCCTAATTCTGTATTCCTTACAGTACTAAACTTCTTTTGAAGTCAGTATTAGTGATGTCATTTTAATTTTCTTCACATCTGCCATTCTTATCTTAGAAGAAAAAACCTTTAATTTCATTAAAAATTCCTTATAGACTGCCTTTTGTACTGTTGGTAAGTTTTGAAAATATTTCCGAGAAAATTAATATTCAGTGTATTCGGTATACACATTAATAAAACAGAGCAATAGAGGAAATGAGCAAACTATAATAAAACTGCTGATACTGGATAAAGGTAAAGCCTTTCAAGAAAACATGCATTAACACTTTTCTGACAAGTGAAGACAGCAGTAAAAATGATCTGATCCCATCTTTTTCTACTGCATCAACGGGAACTTTAATAGCAAAACTGGTGACTACAGGCACAGTAATACATGCTCAGTCTTCTGTATTTGGCGGAATTGTGATTTTTTTTTTTTTTTAATAAAAATTAACACTTTGTAAAGACTTCAGTATCAGCAATTTCTGTCCCATTATTTGTACCCCTCTAACACAGATATCCATGTGAACGACAATGCTATGAGACCATTGAGGGAAAATACTGCTTGTCCTATATGCAAGATAACATGCCTATAGAAAGAAGCTCCTTTCACAAGAAAAGTACGGAAATTTTGTATTGCAAGTTTTGATAAAAGACAAAAATAGAATAAAGTTGAGTATGCTGGCAAGTATCCTTGTTTTCAGAACTGAAAGATAAGGACAGCTGCAATGTGGCATATAATATCAAACCCCCAGATTTTTGAGCAGTACTTGGCAAGGGTGATTGGCCTTTCCTTTCACCATCTTTAATTGCAGAATGCCTGTCTATTGAGAACATCCCAAAGCTGCCTCCATTTGTTATTTTATTTTGGAGTATTTTGTGCCTCTTGTAGGCTAAAGGTTTTCGTTTTGCTCCTAACTTTTTACTGGGCAGTTGTATATTCAAAAGACAACAGCCTGCATCACATCGTGCAGATAAACCTAAGTCTGGAGGATCAAAAAGGAGCTAAATCTGATAAAATCTTGAAACAACAAATATTACAGTAGCAAAACTTGTGTTCTGAGTGCTTCATTTTCAAAGTGCATGTTAGAAGGAAGACAGCATACTATCAGAATGATTACAAGGATGTTGTTAATTATTTAGTGGATTGATAGGGTGTGTCAGTCATGTCAACATGAAATAGCTTTCATACTGTAAACCACAGTTCTTTAATGCCCAGTAACGTACCATGTTTGAATACAATTTTATAAGATGAAGAAATGTATCACTGGTAATTTTTGAGGTGTTAGCAACCCAACCTAGTTAAAGCACACAAAATTTACATGATAGTTTCATTAACTCCAAAAGTTAGTTTTTATTTCTTTTATTTATATGTACTTTAAAAACATATAGACTAAGCATTCCTGTGATTTGCAAAACAACCAAGAGGTTATTTAAAATAAATCTAGCATCATAAAACAGAAAAGGTTCACTGCCTTTAATGGAGCAATTTATTTCTGCAAATAGTTATAGGGATCTAGAATAGTTATAGTTATTGGATAGACTAATCCTTTTATGAGCTCAATCATGAAGAGGAGAGTTTAAGCACAGAAAGATTTGTGAAAAACCTGCCAGAGTCTCACTTAGTATTTCTTGATTTTCTCAGATGTCCAGATGCAAAGAAACCCTCCAGTTTTATGAGCTTTGTTTTGTGTCAGCTTTTTACAGTTTGCCCTACCAAATGACCATAGCAGTAGCATTTAATGCTTTGTTTCAAATACATTTTCAAATATTCTGGTTGACATAAGAAGGTTTTGATTACTGAAAAATGTATCATCTTAATGATGTTATAGAGATTTAGCAAGCCATTATGCTAATCCTATTCAGCTACTTGAAGTCTGATGAGATCTTTCATACCAGTAACTGAAAAGCAGTTAACTAAGTAGCCTGCCTGTGCATTATGTAAAACATTCAAAATCTTCCTGTTGTTAGACAATTAGACTACTGTAATGTCTTTCTTCCGGCATTTTGATGTACGGTGTATTAATTTTAACAGAAGCTAAATTTAAGTGGAAAACTATGCTAAATACTAATATTAACTTTAGAAAAATAGAGAACTTTTTAACATTTAGAACATTTATGAATCGGGTGACAAGATGTACTTGAATACATTGTTTTGAGATAACAGATACTACATTATCTTCTTTCTCACTCATATTCTCATCCTATGTTTACTGCACTAAAACAAGGATATCACAGAACATAAATGACGTTCCAGAAGCATGGTTTTATCTCCCAGCCACTACCAAATTTTTTAGTGATAGTAGGTAATTGAATTCACCTTTTCTCATTCCCTCATATGGAAAAATATACATGTTGCCAAACACATGTATATAATTCCCTATTACATATTTTATTTCTTCATAGAAAGAACAGTTGAGGTTGGAAAGGACCTCTGGTGATCATCTAGTCCAATGCACCTGATCAGGTGCAGGGTCTGCTACAGCAAGTTACCTCCAGTCCAACTGGATTCTGAGTATCTTCAAGAGTTCATGACCTTTTTCTTCCTTAGCTTTTTAATAGAGCAAAATTTTGTTTGAAAACAACTTTCTGCAAGTTCATTTACTTTATTTAAGCTTTATCAAGTATATATCAGCCATTCATGATGTTATTCTCAATTCTGAATTGCCAAAATGACATAAATAGTATCAATTAAAAACTGCATGCTATACGTTGCCTACCTTTAAGAAAAAAAGTTCAGAAAAAATACTGCTGTTAAACACTGTTGTTCACATACAAAATAAATATTTATAGTCAGGATAATATATTAAACCTTTTCAATAAACCTCAAATTGAAGATTGTGTACAACTTATTAGAAAACAATTTATTTTCCAGATTGTTATCTGGTGAAGCAGATTTCTCCCATTATCAGTCAACTTACTTAGTCTCTGAGCAGCCTCCAGGGCATCATTTGCAGAATCAGCCACAAAGAATCTCTGAACTGTAACCCCATGGTCTGCCATTAGTTTTTTGCTTTGGTACTCCTGCAGATTCAGCCATCGTCTAGAGGTTAATTGAACAGCCTAGAAAAATGAGAAGGGAAAATAACATAATGCTCATTAACAACAGTTCATCAGACAGTCAACTGAGCTCTTCAGTCCCACTGTTATCTCAAGTCAGCAGTTGAACAACACTGTTTCAGAGAAAAGGTAATATACACATTGATTCCCTTAAGAGCATTTTCTTAACATTTGTGCATTCGAAGTATTCGGAAAGCTACAGAAGATTTTAAACCACGCAAGGTTCACTGGTGATCTCTGCTAGAAATAAAACGCCTCGCGTTTAATATCAACAAAGATTGGCAAACTTCATTTGAACAGTATTTTATTCTACTTATTCCATGCGTATTTTCCAGCATCTCTGGGAAGAAAAACAACATGGAATTACCATCATCCTGTACTAAACAACATGTATGTATTTTCAGTGGTGTGTAACCCACGCTTGGCTGGTCACAAGTACATTTTGTTGAAGAAGCCAGCACAATCATGCAAGCCATGCAAGACCAACAACTAGAAAAGAATTTACACCGTTCTCAATGGTGGGAGTCTCAACACACCAGCTTAGAAGTTTCTGCATATATATGTATTAATCATGGATACAAAGATACGGCAGAGTTATACACACACACACACAGACATCATATTTGCTAGTTTCAGAGGTTAAACCATTGACACTCTGGGCATCACTGGTTCATTGCTAAACGATTTAAAGAAACTACACTTTCTCCACAGGGGATGACTTGTTACAGATAAAAGCAAGAATTAAGGAGCTGTTAAGGAGCTGTTAACACCCTGTTAACATCACATACAGTTCTGTAATTGTTGGTTTAAATTCAGCAGCAAGCACAACAGACACTTTAGGCCCAGCTCTGAAATAACATTTGAAGTAATGTGGTTTTAAGGTTCTTTGTTTCTTATTGAGACCAAAAAATAAACTTTTTTTTCCCCCTGAAGATGTTAAAAACACAATTCTGCAAGTACTAATTCTTGATAATAATATGAATTCCACAACAAACAGTCCATGTTTGCATAGACCTAACAGATCCAAGTACATCTGCATTTTAGGTATCTCTCTGGGTCGGTGAGCCCCTCTGCTATCAATTCAAAGAAACCAGTCTGAAAGGTGTCACTGACTCCTGGCAATGGCAAAATCACTACTTATGCCAGCAAAAGATGCTCATCCCACATGGAGAGGCAAACTGTTGGCCTACTGGCAGAGAGCCCAGAATCAGCCCTCGGTTCCTCCTGAAGTTAAGGAGCACAGTATGCAAGTTAGCACTGCATATTCAGAAACGTCAGACAAAGGGGATTATTTACTATACTAATACTTTCATCTCTAACAGCACGATAAAAAATAGTATCCTAATGAAACTTTATACTGAAAACAAAAACCTCCCCGCTGAAGTCTTTCAATAATGCATGCCCTTTATCACAGTGCTAGAATTTTAAATGCTGCACTGTAACAAAAGCAAACTTCTGTCTGCTCTGCTTAGTTTGAAACATAACACAAGATTGAGACATAAAGGAAATACAAAACACATTGTACAAAACACAAGCTAAAATGCACTTTCAGTTTGTATTTCCCTATTGCCTGTGTTAGGCTCCAAGAGGTATCACTTGATGATCACTTCCACAAGGGAGTAACATGAGGAGCCGAGAGCAGCCCTGAAGGTCAATTCTAACCTCACCTAGAAACGGGATAAGGGATTCCAACCAGAAGTCCTTACTTGGATGCTGGAAGATTTGAAACAGAGTAAGTCTACACGGAACTTGATAGCACTTTTTAGTTTTATTTGTAAACCTTATAAATTCAGTTCTTTATTTTTGTGTTATGCAATCTCATTTCCCACGGGGCCACAAAAATTTTGATTACTCTGTTTATAATTTAAGAACAAGTCTTCAAAAGTAAGGTATTATTCACCATGTAGAAAAATAAATCTTAGTTTCACACAGGTTATGTTATTCAGCTGACATAAATCAGATAAACCAAAAGAAATTAATCTTATTTTGGGGTAGACTTGTGTTCCTGTTACTTGACAAAAGTATTTTGAAACAATTTGTTTTCAAATTTCCTGCTTGGATAAGGATTAAATAGTTAGGAGCTTGCAATACTGCACTGTGCATCAACTGACACCTGTGGTGTTAGCTCAAACCAGCAAGGTTTAAGTGATAAAAATCTCTGAAGGACTTCGTTCTATACTACAGACTGCAAAGGGTCACCGCTTAATGAAGGCCACTGCTGATAACTCACAACATGTGACAGGTAACAGAGCAGAAAAGCAGCCAAAACTCTGTTTGCTTTATGAAGCCTGCAACCAGCTCTGGTCTCTGCTACCCTCCTGGCGTGTTACAGGAGCTCATGGTGCAGGTACACATTCTCCAGGTGTAAAATGGGTATAACTCAGTGCTCCACAATGATTCTCTCCGAATCACTGCTGAGACATTAAAAATTATGTTACGTATACACACGTAAACACACATGCATACAGAGGTCTGTTCAAGTACAAGAATTAGGCAAAGTTAAGAAACCATGGGAATACATGTATTTATTCTGGAAATAACGAACCAGACAGGTTTGAGGAACACTGTCAGAAGTAAGAGCAAAATTCATTTGAAAGAATTAGCAAAGCTGTCCTAAGGGTAACAAAAAAAATCTGGCCATAAAATTTGGTACAGAGAAGCCAGCAAACATAAGGTTAGTAAGCAAGTACATTTTTTCCTATCTTCCTATAGTTTATGGTTCTTAGAGAGACCATCTTCCTGAAGGCCAACTGAAGACTTTCAATCAAGGCTTCTGACAAAAGACAAACTCCTGGTTGTGAAAGAGGCACTTGATAAAATGAGTTAGTACAGCCTACCACTGCATAACAGAGCTCAATGCATTGAAGAAACCAACAAAGTTTGTATTAGAAGCTCTGAAGAGCAAGGAATATAAAAAAAAAAAATGCTTTAAAGCCCTTGCAGCATACAACCATACGTCTTGCGAAGAGTGAGCAAAATAAAGCAGTTATAAGAGATGAAAAAAGCAAAAGCCTTGAATCTGAAGATGACTACTCTTTCAAGACTATCTTGAAAACACAAAACAGCTGTAAACACACACGTTTAAAGCTTAAGGCACGCACAAAAAAAAAAAGACTGTAAGATGTTAGAAATGTGAGTAAGCAGATGATTCCCTGAACTAATTCTGAGTTCAAAGATGTTTTCATTGCAATAAATGTCTGAAAGATTTAAGAGGGGCAGCAATAAAAAGAATCAGTACAAGAATCTTGAAAAATCCTTGCCAAATGAAGTTCTTGCCCCTCTCAAATACATTTACACCAAGCAGTCACAAGAATTTGAGATGGCCTTGAAATACTTTAAGCTTCTTGGGCATCATAAATTTCCATGCATCCAACATAGAAATATATACCCAGTGTACACCCAGCTGACAGTAACACAGCTACTGCACAAAGGTACAGCCTTAAAGACAGCCTAGGCAAAAGTCTACAAAGGAAGAAAGCTGTTTCCCAGACCTACTTTTCTATGGGCAGCTGTTACCAACCCTTTCCCCCAGCCATTTTTTAACTGACATTTTTACTTCTCTGCATGTTAACTACAATTCCTATTAAAAAAAAAAATAAATCTAAGTCACTCCAGTGAGCCTAAATAACTGAAAAAAAAATAAAATCCAGACAATATGTTTTCAGACTGAAACAAAGAAAAATTCAAACTAAGAGTTTCAGTTGTTTAAAAGTTAGTTCTTATTAAAAGGACAAAATAAGTAACAACCACAGCTCTACTGAAAACTTCCAAGAGATCTTATATTACTACAATGAAAAAAAATAGCTTTTATATGACCTTTCTTTGTATGTTGTCTGTTTGTATACACAGTATAGATGGAGATAAACACTAGTTTGAGAATCATATATGCGAGGTAAGTTGAAAGGGTGTTTCTTCTTTTGTTTTAATCACAGGCAGAGGCAAATAAGCATTAAAAATAAATGAGCTTATGAAAATAAGAAAAAGTCAGTACTGATACACACATTTTTATATAATTTATGATTTTAAATAATTTTAGAAAGTTTTAAAGATGAATTAAACTCTTCCTAGTAGGATAATTCTTAAAGATTAAATTTCTAATATAAGTGTTTATCAAAGAGACTAATACACTTAAATAGGGCTCTTTTACAACTGATAACTTTCCCTTAGAGCCTGACAACAGCATCAAAAACCCAAGAACTAGAATAAGTGGGATCAAAGGCCTCAACTGAACAATAAAATGAAATAAGATGAAGACAGAATTATTTGATCAAGTACAAGTTTCACACTGGGTTCTCTCCTTATGGATAGATTTATTAGGCATTTTCTACAAGCACAAGGGATTCATGTTTGGTGTTCCCCTCCAATCTCCCTTTACCTTTCCACCTTTCCAGATTTTGGTTACTAGTCAGAATCACACTAGCGTAGACCAAAGGTGTAGAAACAGATGAGGATTTTGAAAGCACTGTTCCTAGTAATTGAGTATTGTTCTCAACAAGTCTTCTGTTCAGTTAACTTCTTTACACACACAGATAACGTGAGTTTGGTCCAATCACATATGTACAGTGCTACCAAAATCAGTGTCATAGGCATATAAAGAAGTTAAATGTCTTTTCTTGACCACCTTAATAACACAAGATGTTTTACATTGTAATGGTTTATTGACTAGTGCTAGAGAAAAAAATTGATCGCTCCCATAACCTGCATAATCTCTTATTTTACACCACTTTGTTTGTTTGGGTTTGTTTTATATAAAATGCTAAGGACCCTACATGAATACTGTATTTGGAAAGCAGTCAGATTAGATTCTTCTACTACTCAGTTTGCCATTTCTGGAGCTGGCAAGAAAAAACAATTTGCATTATTTGAATAATATGGGCTAAATAACATAAGACAGTTAAATTGGAGATGAACTACAACAGAGGTATCTTCGTCCATATGCAATGGTAGGTACTCCTATGTGCAACATCTTTCAGGTGACCCTGGAGATGGCACTCAAAAGACAACAGGATGTCTCTCTTCTTTAAAAGAAAAATAAAACAAAACAAAAAAAAAAAAAAGAAGTTGTCTTCGTATTCACCAAAAAGCGTACAAGTTGACGTTAACTACTTAAGCAAACTCTGCTCAGAAATACATGTCCCATATATCCACAGAACAAGAATATCATCAGCAATGCAAGGTTCAAACTAGACTATGATATTTCTTCCTTATCTGAATGTGTATGGTTTTTTTTGTAGGGTTTATTTGTTGTGGCTTTTTTTTTTTTTTTTTTTTTTTTTTTTACTCCCTTGCCTCCCTGGTGAGACCACTAAATTTATTTAAAAAAATTGCTGTTTCATACTTAATCCCAAGTGGAATTATATTGGCTAAACATTTACATTGATTAAGTACCTTCCCACATCAAGTTCAGTGATCAAGTTTAGACAATTTATCTAACAAAAAACTAACCTCAAAGACATAGTACTTAGCAAATCTTTTCAGGCCAAATCATGTACTTTTGGAAAATGCCGAATACAATCAGCACTATTAAAAAATAACAAAATCACCACTCAGCAGATTTCTGGTATAATTGAATATCCCTCGACACAACTATATAATTTGAGCAGCTCTACTGTTTACATTAACCTAGCTTAATGCATTTTATTGCACCAATATTAAAAGCAAGGCACACTTCAGTGACATCCAACACCCCATTTTCATTCATGGTGAAAGCCAGTATTAACAACATGAAACAGAAATGGAGCTCTTAAAAGCACCTGACACTGAAACTGGTCAGATAAATGCATATTACCTTCTTCTCCCTCTGCTGCTCCACTGAAGTAATGTAGCTGTGCTAATTAATAGATCCTGGGCCAGTATTAAACAGCTCTATCAATGCAAATTATCTCTGGATAAGTTATACTATATACATTTGACATATAATTTACAAGTTCTGTAACTATGGATTATTTTGTAACTGTTATACTGGACAGGTCAAGTAGGGAGCAAAACTGGAGTGTTTATGGACAAGTCTTTTAGATGAATCCTGTAACAAAAACAAAAATAAGTGCGTTTAACATACGTTACCTAAATTAAAAGCAGCTAACCAAAAATCTATTCGCTAACCCAACATATTCTGCAGCATTCTAATTTATTTGATTTTTATGCTCTGACCTAAAGTACAATTCCAAGCTTATAGGAAAGAAAACAGATATACAGATGACAATAATGAAACACCATACCAGTCATCAATATAAGAAATAAACTTATTGTATTTATTGACATACAACTGCTGTAATTGACAAAGTTGTAGCAGAAGTTCCTATAAAAAAGGAACTTATTTATTTTTTACATCAGCGCTGCCAGCAAATGTAAGTATTAGTGGAGTTGGTCTGACAAAAAAAAATTAGAAAAAGTGCAGTACATTGAACAGAGTTTACCACAAACTTGAGTCACAAAATGCAAACATACAGAAATTACTCCTCTTTGTTCTGTGCAAGATCGAATATTTCAAGTATGAAAGAAAATGGAAAGACTCGTGGTAAGAGTGATTGTCGTTAAGGTCTGCCATGTCAAGTCAAACCACATACCCTCTTCTGTCCAAAGGCAACTAATGCCATAGAGTTAAATATATATTACCAAAAAAAAAAAAAAAGAAAAGATGAAAAATGTCCTTCCTAGGGAATATCATCTTGGCTCCTATAAATCAAGTATTTCAAACTTCTAAACCAGGAGCTGGCACCTAGACCACCTTATTTAAAAGCTGGAGAGGAACCTATCTTCCACCTGCATCCCAGATTGCTGACTTTAGATTGGTCTGAGCAGAGACCAGCAACTTCATCCAACACTGGGCATTTTGATCAAAACATCTATGTAGGCTTCTGAAATTTATTTATAGGCTAGGTCATGCAATTAATTTTATCCTTGAGGACAAAGCCTTGAATATTTTCCTGACAAAAACACTTCCCACACTTTTCTCCGTAGCAATTAGGAATTGCTTATTTCTTGTTAAAATGTGTATCAGAACACTGTAAACAATCTTAAGTGCTGTTGTTGAAAATCTCCCACAGGTAGAGCAGAAGACCTTTCAAGAGTTAAGCTCCCCTCCAACCTGTTTTTCCATATGAATGGGAACTCACTTGAACTGAGTTAGAACAAAGGCACCACACTAACTCCAAAGAACAGTTAGAGACCTTTGGGTCCCTGATTTACCTCTCAGAATAGACCACACAAGGCACCTGGCTCAGTAAAATGCAGCAGGCCTCAGTCTCATAAGAGAGGAAAAAAAGAGACCACATTTCCAAGTTCTTTAATCAAAATGCTGTAGCCATTTTGATCAATAAACTGCAAGGGTAATTTACTGTTTTCTACCACTGAACCGTGCACTCACTTTTCAGAAAGAGATCTGTCACTGCAATTAAGGTTTATGTGATGCAAATTACAATCAAAAAAAATAATAAAAAAAATCACAGAATCATACAGGTAGGAAAACACCTTTAAGACCATCTTGTCCAACCTTTAGTCACGAAATACGCCACCACATCATTGTTTAATAAAGCTAGGCAGCCTGTTCTGGGTAATTCTGGCTATTCCTAACAGCTCTGACTCATTGAAGCAAGGTGTTCATGTTAAATAATTAGGTAATTCTCTTTGTATGCACAAGAAAAAAGTAGAAAAATTGGTGGCTTGTTTATAAAACCTGTACTAAAGCAGTTAATATTACTAGAACTTCAACTGGAAATTGTTTACAAAAATGAGACAAACAGTTGAGAGCATGGCCAAGAGTTTCAAAATTTTAAGTTCTATTTAAGTAAGCAAATTTAAAGTTTCCAAATAGTGAAACAGGCAACTTAAATGTCCGTATTAGTGAAAATCAAGTTGCTACCTTGAGTGAATAAATCTTGATAGCAAAGCCTGAAGTTAAATCCTATTTCAGAAAATCTTTGCCCAACATTGCCTTAATATCGTTTTTCAATTACCCAAAAGAGCTTATTCAAAACTGAGCATTCTGTAGTCTCTGAAATCACTAATCCGCCCTTAAGTCATGCTTACACTGAAGGAGAAGTGTATCAGCTCAATCCATAGGCAGTTTAGTGACATTTAAATAACAGCACACTTCAGCAATCAAACAATTGCTCCCTGCGTGCTCCTGAAAGCCAAGAAAACCAGTGCTGTGTTACACCTTTTACACCTTTCTGCCTCATGCAGTTCTCCAACCCAAGATGACATCAATGTAGACTTCACCACTGCTCTCCCCTATACTGCTGACACAGCCGTACAACCCCTAGAGCAGCCTGTAACAGCCGTGTATTTCTTGAAACAGAGAAGCCAAGGTGCTTGCTGCTACAAGGCTGCACTTTCCCAATTCTGCTCAGCAGCCCTGGGACCAACAGCTCCTGTGCCCTCCCACCTGAGCCTGAAGAGGAGAAAATCCAGCAGGAGGCTTCCTTTGCTGCTCACTTTACTCCGTGAACCAATGCACCAGGTGAAGCAGAGCCATAGAAGGGATGCACCAGGAGCATGGCACTGGGGACAGAAGGACACTGACAGCAGCCTGCCCTTGTCCCCAGGGAGCAGGGACATCACCTGCACCACCTCCTGCAAGCCAAATCTGGGAAGAACAACATGAAACTACATGCATGGCACTCAGCTGCATGTCTCCTGAAGCAGTTACTCAAATTCACTGCACAGTTCATTGTAGAGAAGAGTAACACTTCAGAAAACCTATAGTTCAGAAGTCGACGGTTTTAAACAGGATTTTTTATTTTTACATTAGGCGTTCGTGTCATCATTTTAATCCTAGCTCATGCAATCAAAACAAAGCACTTAGTTAAATCTTCCCCTGAAGATTTCCACATAGTTCACGGAAAAGCCAATTTCTCTTGTCAAGTTGCAAGGTTCTTTTAATAGGAGCCGCTGCAAACCAGAGATAGGGAGGCAGGAATCACAGCACATCCCAGCATGAAACATCAAGATGGTGACAAATACCAAAGAAATAAAGGGAAGAGCTTTCCTGAACGAGTAACATCAAATTGAGAAACTGAAGCTATTTTAACAGAAAAGCTACAGAGGATATATTTAGTCATCCTATCTGTTTTAGTTAAGGAAATCTACCTTTTCTTGCATCGCCGGGCAACAGTGATTATTCTAATGCGATGTAACAAGGCAAGGATATAAAGTACAGGTTACCAGCCTGTAAATAACAAAACAGGCTAGAAACTAATAAATGCCAGCTGACTTCACCTGCCTGTTGAGGAACAGGCAGTCACCAATTACTAATAGAATGAGAATTTGTTTGTTTAATAATTATGCTAATTTATTGAAGTTTTATTAGACAGGTACACAGGCAGTATTGACAAGTTCCATAAAGCATTATAAAGCATGGCTGACTTACTTCAAAACAAATTAAAACAGAACGTACTGCACGCTATGTAAAGGAACAATGAAAGCCTGGTAGAGTGAATGGTCATGATCAGCTCAGAAATGGGTACAATTCCAGGACTGCATGGACCTAAAGATCTCCTGCTGCAGCACAAAGCTCCATACACACGGGAACTCATGCCCTGAGATCCTGAACCTCATGATCCCAGGAGAGAGCACAAACCGCCGTGCTTCACAACCTCTTGCAGAGGCATTTTCTAACCCAAGTCTGCCCTAGCAGACTACTTTCTGTTTGGGAAACCCTCCACTATATATCCTGAGCTCAGCACTACTGAGCTCTGCAGGGCACAGTTTGAAGGACTCAGATTAGGCACTCCAAAGAATACGATGCCTTGTGTTTTCCACACAATCACCTATGCCACATTTTTTTTTCCTGCTACTAATAAATTTCTAACCTACCTCCAGGAACAGCGTAGTGGAAGATTGTCCATGTGCAGATTTAGTGCAGTGCAGCATGGCCCTGCAAACAAAAGGAGCTATTCAGCTTTCAAATCAATTCCTCCTGGGGGGGCAGAGGGAGTGTCATGTGTAATTTCTCCTTTTACCTCTTAAGAATATGAGGTAAATAGTTCCTAAATTAACAAAATACTATTTGCTTGTAGTGACTATTTTCTTGAGTGAAAAACCAGTATCTGTCAATTTGTAATCATTTAATCACACACAGGAGGAACATCAGGAGCATGTCCATCAGTTTCAAAGTGGCTGCCTGCTGTCAAGGCTTTCTTTGCTACATCCAGCTCCCTCCTTAAAACCCACCTTCTGAATCTTTCCACAGCAGCCCCAACCCAGAACTGAATTGTTTTGCTGTGCTCTAAAATTTGCCACAAATAGCGGAAGAGCTCCAGAAGACAGCACCAAACTAGTTCACCTATTACTCACCATTTTGAAACTTGGCTTTACAAAGCCAAATAGATTGGCTTTGAAAAGCTCCTGGGTAAATACTATTCCATTTAATCTAAGTCATAACAATACATACATAAAAAAGGAAGTCCTCTTGTTTTAGAGGCATCTCAGTTATGTCCCGAATATCTCACAGTATTGCAGACAAAATGGCAAGTTATATTTCAGCTCTGCCAGCCTTTAAGTAAATGCATTCTGGGCTGGAAATTTTTTTGTTGTTGTTTTAAAAAGACCATAATGTCTCCCTCAATAGTTGTCCTGAATGTTCCTGATAGCTCTCTACTAAAAGAAACCTTTTCAGTCCAAAGGTTCCCAAACATTTTTCTCTTTACCCTTCTGTCTTATGTTCTTTTGATTTTTACCTTGCATGCCTTTTTGTCCTTTTATAATCACCCGCTGCAAACTGAATGATCCCAAGCTTAACTTCCGCGTTCCCTTAGAAATACCGCGGCACAGTGTGGTGTTCCTACAATGCACAGCTCATTTGGGCCATTAGCTCAAGAAAGAAAGAAACTACACAATTATGCTCCAATGTGCCTTTAAATCACATTTATAAACTCAGCTTTCTGATTTATCCCTCTGTTTATTTCTCATGCAAGGAAGCAGAGACAAGAACGAACTTGAAGCAAGTCCTTCACTCATTGCAGATTTAAAGCCTCCAGTAATGATTATACTTTATAGACTTATTTGCAGCTTGCTTACACACAGGGATTTTGACAGCTATTCTGTAAATACACTCTCCCACCTACTAAGCTCCATTGTAAACTACCAGGAACATGCACAGGGTCAGACTTGAGCTCCTTCTGTCACAGTTGTTCTCCTTATCTCATAAAACCAGAATCTGAGCCCACATCCTTGTGCACTACAAGGCAGATTTTAGCAGCTACCACCTGGACAATCATTCTGCATGTCTGGGGACGTGGTTTTTTGAGGACTGCAGTCCTCAAATACCAAAGGAGATGGTAGAAAGGATGTCTTCTTCAGCAGTCAGACCCTGACCTCAGTGCTCTATTTCCCATACTTTGCCAGCCTGTTCATCAGTTGTTCCAGTGAGGCAGCCACAGGTTCACCTCCGAATTAAGGAGGACATTGCTAAATCCTTCACAATCCCGCAGCACAACATAGAGGAGCATCAAGGCCTCAATTTACATACAAACACAAAAACAGAAATTGCAGCAAATTAAGTAACAGCATATTTTAGACACAAGTTCTCCAATGCATCCTGCTTAGCATATAAAGGCTGACTGAGCAGAGCTGAGTATGCTCAAACCCCACCAAAGTTCAGCTGAGTGGTCAATCATTAACAACTTCTGAAAACAGAGCCCAAATATGGCAGGCTCCTTATTCTACGAGATTACACAAACACTTTCTGGTTTGAATTACACATTTAAAGCCACAGAAGAAGTAGGATGTCAACAACACAAAGCCCATAGACCAGTCAAAGGGGCAAACAGCTGCGCACTAGGTAGGGAACATGCCCCCTGCTGACTTCAGAAAACATTTGAAAAAAGCCTCTTGCATTCTTTAACCAAACTTTGTACATCCACGTATGCCCAAGATGCAAGCAGACGCTCAATTTGCAGAGCCTTTGCTTGGGTAAAAGAACCAAGAATATGAATTCACAGACTCAGTTTCTCCTTTTGCCAACGTACTAGCTATCAGCAGCATTGTTTTGCGTTAGTAATTAATTTTAGTCAAATTATTCCAATTTTGCTTATTTAAAACTTCAAAGCTTTCAGAGAAGCATACTTTCTGGACCTGAAAAATAACGGCTTTGAAGTATCTGATGAAAATAAACTTATTGCCATATACAACTGGGTGATTAGTTGCAAAAAAATACTGGAAAATACTACTTACCTTTGCAAATGAAGTAAGACTGTTGGTGATACGCATTACTTACCCAGATAGGGAAGCGTGCTACCTTTTCTACGTAAGTCAGAAATATTCATTTATTTTGAATATCTTAAGGGGAAATTTCATATTTCTGCTCTCGCCCTATGAAGTGTTTAACTTCCTAATTTATTTTTTTTTTTTACAAGTTTTAAATTATATTTTAATGCAACTATGAAGAACTGCTTTACATATTAAATATAACTAAGAAAAAATAGCTCAAAATATTTTACCATCAACCACGAGCTATAAGGATATATGCATTTTTTATATGTCTCATCCTAATTAAGCTTCCTGAATAATTAGGAAACTCAAAGCATGGTGAATAGGTTGATCAGAAACTTTCCTGAACTCCTGACTCAAGTAATCATAACCATCAAAAAAGCTTTTCACACCTGCTGTGCCCTGGAAGAATACCTTCTCACGTGTTAGGAATCGCTGATATTTTAAGGAAAACACCAGTAACGTGTAGGTTTAGACAGTCTGAGCTCTACTTCTCCTCGTAGAGAAGCAAATATGAAACATAATCACAGTTTTTGTTCCAGCTCTTCAATACTTGCAGCCAAATCATCATAATTTCCATGCTACCTAATTATGTCATCATATAAGATTATGACTTTGAGCGCTAAGCAGCGTAACACTCCCAAGCAATAAACATGCAAATGTCCACAACGGTAGAAAAAGAAATATAAAAGTGTCTACACAAACAGATTCACTGCATGCCTAAGTCATACCTTGTTTAGCAAACTAGTGCAGAACTATCAGTAAAAATTTCTAACCTGGAAGCACCCAAAAACTGACTGGTACACATTTTTTGTTTAAATCGGAATGCTTCACCTTTTATTGTTAAAAACAACTTGATTTTAATTAGACTACTTGACTTAGATTGATACGAAGCAAATGTAAAGGAACAAACATGCAAGAGGAAGACAGCTTTCTGGCTGCTGGGGCACAGCCACAGAGAAACCAGAACCTGTCACAGAATTATGAATGAAAGTATGCTTTTTAATAGAAAACCAAAGGTTATGAGCATTTTTCCTTACTTTCCAAGTAATTTTTTTTTAATAATATTTTTTTCATAATTCACACTGGAATTTCACCTTGCTGTCATCCTCAAACCTCAAAGCAAGTTTGGGACACCATGAACAGCATTATCTCTTCATCATCAAAGACTCTGACCTTAAAGTGTATTTCTACATTTCTAACAGCGCTGATCAAACAATCCAGGCAAGTGAAAGTCTATTTTAAGTCATCTTTAAAACAAAGCCATCTCTGATTTCTTGCCTTCTGGAAATGCAGGCGCGTTCACCGCCTGCGCTTGGCCATTTGGAATGATTGAGACTTTCAGACATGGGGAAGCGCAGCGTACAATAAAAGCTAATCAGCGAGCCAAGGGAGTAGGGGAGAGCAATCCTTCATCAGAAGCATGATCGTCGAGTAGCTCTTTAAAAACACAGCCTACCTGCGAGCTGATAGCATTAATCAGGCACTAAGTGACGGAGGTCACCAGCAAAGCTAACGTCGACCCAACGTGTCTGCTCATAAGAGAATGCAAAGTAATAACCATAGTATTCAAAAATCCAGTCTGTAGCTGGCCAGGAGACCCCCAGAGAGCCTTCTGCATGAGGGGAAAAGGAGAGAAGCACCAATTCCGTGGGATTAGCAACTCAAACCCGCTCCTCCCAGCCCCAGGCTCCTCCATGACACAACACTAAGCAAGACATCCCAGATCCACCTCAAGCCTCCCACTGCTAACCAATGGTCTCGCAATGCCCCATCCACTAACAGCAGTCTGCCCACTGATCTCGACCCACAGGCTCTCAGCTGGTTCCCACACATCTCATTTGTTCTTACCTCATCTTCCACACCATGTTCAAAGCAAGCTCTAAACACCAGTTCCTCTAAATTTATGGCATCGCTGTAGACTATTTCAGTCTGAGCCATCTAACTGAAAAACAAATCCAGACCGAAACTCTGCATGAAAGAGCTCAATTAAATACATTCACTATTTCCAATGTGTTTGGAATGGCAGGGTTGAAGAAGCTAAATAATTTAAGTGAAAATAAATTTCTCATGCCATCTTCAGACCTTAAAAAGCTAAGCAAGTAAGCTGCTGATAGTAAGTATTCTGTTGCTTTTAATAGCACTTTCGTCTATAATTTTCATAGACAGAAATCTGTATCTTATCTTACCTATCACTTATCTATAATTTGCATATGTAATCTTTCCCATAACTGTAATTTCCCAGACACTTTCATACCAATATTATACAGGAGCAACTTTTTGTTGTTGTTGCAAGGCAGTAACTGCTTTCTTGGCTGCCACTAAATAAGGAGCTGTCAAATTAAACTGTTCTTTTGCCCATGGATCCCTCAGAGGATGATCTCAGAAAAATGAGACGTGAAGGGTTCAACTAGTAATTTCTGCTTGGTTTTTAATTTGCAGCTCCAGAATTTTTAGTCAAAAGCCTTGAAAAAGCAGACGATCCTACCAAACACGACCAGAAAGTCTCCCTTAACTCTTCATTCCTTGCAATTCCTACAAAACTTCTGCATCTCAGAAAGAATTTAGGTGGATGAGAGTTCAGCTCCAAAGCAAAGTAACTACAGTAAGAGTGATTCTCTCTCCTCCTGACACAAATTGAGACTATTGCTCATTGCTTATAGTCCTCAGAGTCTATCTACTCCTATAATACCTTGCCATTTTTCATCTTTCCCAGTTATTGCTCCCATGAGTTTGCTTATTGCTCCAGAAGTATTCTAAATGCTCACCGTACGAATGGGTGTTTAAAGTTGCTGCTACTGATGCTCTCAAAGTATCTATCCATTTTCAGACAAATAAAACCCTTCCATTTACAGTGTAATCAAACAAACAAAACTCTTGCTCCAAACTGAGTTAATGCCCACTGAATCCTGAAGGTCAGTATTGTGTCTTTTCTGCCTTAAGACAAACAGATTATTAACTTAAAATGGCCAGAAGCTTTATAAAATGAGTCAGATGTTCACTCTACAAAGCCGTAAAGAGCCCTGCAAAGTTGTACATTCATAATGCCTCTTGTACAAACTCATTTAACAGATAAAGATATGCATATAACCCTTGGTGTCTCCCTTGTAAATACCACAAATCTACACCTTTCTATTACAAAAAGCAGAAAACAAAAATCTAAATCATTAATTATACAAAGATACAAATTATAGAGGCAAGTTTAAACTACTTTTGCTCCCCAGGGCCAATCAATAAAGCACCACTGCACAAATCAGAGACAAACTGGATGGACTGAAATTGATCTGTCACCGAGCACTAATGTGCAAGGTAAATAAACTACAATGAATAATAATGAAGCACTTACAAAATGTTAAGAAGGTACTTTTCTTAAATGAAACTTTTCAAGTGAAACAGCCCAACCCACATTTGTCCCCAGTAGGGACAGTGCCTTGAGCTTTATGAGTTTGGCTCCTAAGCTTTTATGCTAATCAGATCATTACAGAACTAAAACAAAAGGTAATTCAATTTTGGAATACAGACTCTCGTAGTCTAGGAAACCTGTGAGCAGGCAGAAAGAGACCAGAAAGAAAAAAATCATGGGTAAATCTGCTCAACAAACCAGCTCCTTTTAGATAAAAGCGATACTGAAAAATTCTCATTTACTAAGTGTATTGTGTGCTATCAGTATATTTTAACTGAGGATTAAACAAGCGTAGTGACAAGTCAGTCAATAATTCCTATTTTCCAATTCCCTCAAAATCAACATTTAGTCATTAATCATAGAAGAACATCACTATCAGCTCAGTGTCACAAACAAAGACACACGAAAAAACACAAGCATTGGGCTCTTATTTTCTTATTTCCATTACCATATCAGCATAGGGCTTTGGCTTACAATTTAGAATCTGTTTTAAGTAACATCCAAACAACAGAGACTTGAAGAGCATCTATCCACCAGCACAGCATACTACCGCTACTACAGACTTCTTTACTATACTCCATCTCAGCTTCTCCTCATAGTTTGATGCCTATAGCTACTGTGTAATCTAGTTAAATTAAGATCAATAGCTCACCATTAATTATGGATCAATGTTTAATTATCATTCTCCAAGTTACTGTTATAAGCAGTTGCAGCGATAACATGATTTCTGTCTGTGCCCTGTATTTTATTAAAATGCTGAGGTGGAAGATGAGCATACAGTTCTGATACACAGATGGCTAGAAACTGGCTTCCTCAGGAGAGGAAATTAAAGAAGGGAATTTTCTGAAGAAAATCCTTAGGGTATACCCTCAAAGCTGCAGATTATAGTCTCAAACATGCACCAAAATATTGGACTGTCTGAGGCAATAATGAGCTAAGCTAGTCATTACTCACTGTGGTCCACTGCAACCAAAAGAATAAATCAGTAGGGGTTAAGTAATCCCAGAACTCTACCTGTAAGTGAGTCTCCAAGACCAGTGCAGGAATCATATCTCTAGGCACTAAATTTCCAACTTTTGCTGAAAACGAACATTCAAAACAAGAGCGAGGGAAATATATTGGAAAAGTGATCTACTTTTAGGAACACTGAATGTTTGGTTTGTTAACACTCTTCGCACTCTTCCATATTCCCAAAGAACTTCTTCACCCTCCTGCATTCCTCATACTAGCCTTGTTGTTTAAGACAAAATACATATAAAAAAACAAAAAACAAAAAACACCACGCAAACAGACAATATTCCAGGGAAAGAGAAGAACAGAAGAAAACCAGATGAAGACACCAGACCTACAAAGGAAACGGAGTTTGTCTATTGACACTTAACTAGCACCTGAGGAGGCCAATCAATGAAAAAGCACTTTTATGGCAAAAACTTTAATTAATCCTACATATACCCAAGCACAGTAAGGAGTATCTTTAGGTGAACAGATTGGGCATTCAGATGGAATGTAGGGAGGAAGGATTTACTTATCCACAGACAGGTTTAAGAACATGGGGGTCCCAGCTAATTCTCAGACAAATGTCATATTCATGAAGCCTGTCTTTTTTTTTTTTTTTCAACCTAATTAACCCTATCCCCTGAATATATTTAGATGAAGTACAAAGACTGGCCAATGAAAGCTGCAAAGTGCAATCGTTTTCTACTTCTAGATAATGCTGTGAATATTGTGCTAGAGCCATACTGTTTCTAAGACAAAAGATCCAACAGTATAAAGCTACTTAAATAAATTAAACCAGTCTTAACATTATGTTTACATTTTTTTATTTCCATCCCCAAGAAGTATTCGATAACCACATGTTTAACAGAAGAGCCAGGAAGAAGTGTGCCAGACTTCTGTTTCTGCTTTGGCACTACAGTTTTGCCTAGTTTGAAGAGGACTTTGCAGATGTTTTTCTTATGCATACTTGAACCAAACACCTAACCATTTGTGAAAGTCTGAGGGTCATGTACTGCTGCCTCTGAATGTAAAACTTTAAAAATTATAGCAAAGCTGTCAACCAAAGAAAGGCAAATTGAGAAACAGGCTGAACTTGAACCTTCATCAACTTCTAACAACTTAACATAAATACAAGAAAAGAACAAAAATACTGGCATTGGAGTAGCTTCTAAAGTCATGAATTGCAAGTTACTTCAATAATATTCTCTATTGCATGGAAGATCATTAGCTTCACTTACTGCTGATACCTTCATAACAAAGACAGAACTTCCTCTGTTCAGCATTAACGAGGCTTCACGGGTTTTCAAGTTTAAGAACTGAAAGCATCTGCAGTGAACTAACTTCTCTATTTTTAAGCTATTGAGAATTCAGCAGATTTTAAAACAGGAATATTGTTCCATCCCATCTTTTTAGTTTATTCTCATATTTTCAACATCCGTGAAATTTGGAAATGTTACGGTAGGACAGAGGACGGTTTTGAAGACTAGAATAGGGTTGCATAATGCTGGCTGTATCTGCTCACTATATTAGAAAACTGGAGTTACCTTAAGCATTTTGTTATGATTCTGATTTAATTGTTTCTTATTTATATTCATCGCTGAAATCCACTGCATCTGAAGCTATTTTGAAAACACAGCATTCTCCCAAAGGGCCCAATCCAACTCCCATTCAAATAAACAGCCTTCAATGGAACCTATTTGTTGCTAGCCAACAAGATTGAATTCTGCTGCAGAGTGGTCCCTGGAGCGTTTGTCACAGCTCTTTACAAATATTGCTCCAGTAAGAGCAGGTCTAAATACGCTTGTCCACATGCACTGCAGACAACTGAAATCTATCTTTTATCTTCTTGAAACACTTGGTCAGATTTAAACTCCACGAACACAAAGAATTGAACCTATCAAGAATATAAAAAGTAAAAAGGGGTAAAAAAAAAAAAAAAAAAAAAGTTAACAGTTATAAAATGGTAAAATGCCAAAGGCAAAGCTGAAAGATGATAAAATATTTCATTGGATAAGATCAAGTACTATTTATTCTACTCTTAATATAAAGTTACACAGAAAAATGTTTGTTCATGTCAGTTACTACAACAGCATACAACCAAACTTCTCAAAACTACAAAACTATAGTTTCATTATAACTATGTACAGCATAATCAGTTTTGAAATAAGTAATTTTGCAACAAAGTGTACAAACACCACGCCAATAATAAGTCATAAGGCTTATGAGGAAAGATTTTAAATCTCACCAGGCATCTGCTCACACAGGGTTAGGAAAACAGAGGGCACTGGATTAGAAACAAAACTGATCCACAAATCAATACTGCAAATCAAGGCAACACTGTCTTGCCTCAGTATGCAAAAAGAACATGACCATCTCCTGGCACCAGCTCACCAACAATTGACTAAGCAAACGCACAACTTGTCACACAATTGGAGCTTGGCAAATGTGAAATAAAGTACACGCTCACAGAAGAAACACTTAACTTTTAAGTTAAACTTTTTAACCCTGTTTTTTCTTGCTGATATCCTTGCTGTATGGAGGACCCTCACCTATGAAAAGAACACTGTGATAGATTAATTTTTTCATCCTCAAAGCCTATTTACCATAAAAGAGCAAAAAAAAAGTATTGGTATAATTTCTGGTCTGAAAAAAGTTAGTGAATGATCCAAATTAGAACAGTTATTTCAATGGCAGGCCTCTCTCACTCTCAGGTTCTTCATCCTACTTTGTAGCACCATAGGATCTGGACTCAAATTGTACACTGAGTAAGGTTTGTACTTTGAAGTCCGAGATGGAGGAGGTTAGCAGATGACTTTAGATGGGAACTCTATAACGCAGTACTGCAAAAACGAAGAGCTTTCTACAGGAAAAATGTTTCACTTTGAAATTAAGAAAACACTTTGTTGTCATACAGTATTAATTGGGTTCTTTGAAAACAGTTCGATTGGAAAGCATAGATAGATCTTATAATAGATCTTGGTAGATCTACTAACTTATTATTATCTCTTATTATCTGACAAAATTCAGAAACAATAAAGTGTCATTTATTATATGAGAACAATAGTTCTATTTCAAAAGTAACGCACAAAAAAGTTTAAAAGGTTGGCCACCTTCATATCCTACTGATCTTGAGAATCTGAGCTGACATGCCCTACGAAGATGCTCCGATCACAGCCCTACAGAAAGAGTAAGGACGCATACAAAACCAGACAGGTTAGCTCTGGGCTCCTTATTGGGTTCTGACTTAAGTCAGAGGTACTGAAGTAGTCATGGCAGAAACCTATCTTCAACCACGTAAAGCAGGAGCAAGCAGGAGCACCAAACACCTTGTTGGGACTGACAGGATTGCTAATCAGTGCAAACAGATTTAAATGTATATATACAAGCATTCATGTGTTTGTATACATACTTAAGTGCATGAATACAAACACACATTCTGTATTTATAAACATATAAACAAAATGGACCCGCACTACATCAGCTAGTCAATTGCAATGAATTGCCAAGCACTCCACCCACGGCTGGAAAAGGAGAGCTGGACATGAAAGATTTCAGACTTAAAACCAAGCTGGCTAACTTCCCTTGAGTTAAAAGACAATCCGCACAAAAGAAGATGCGCATCACGAGTTATGCTCAGCCCTGCACAGTGCTTTATCAGACAGCTGTCCCATGCCAGAAGACTCGAGCACCCCAGCGGCACCGGTGGAGCAGAGCTGGCTAGGAATGAGCTCTGCTCGCTCAGGAGGCTTTTGCTTTCAGCAAAACGTTTACACTCAGGAGCGTGGACCCAAGTAAACTCCTGTGCAGCTGCTGATCTGATAAAGAGACCAAATAAAGAGGCTGGTTGCCGAAGGCACCGGAGCTATCTCAAATGTACGTATCTCACTTTATCTTTGGCATTTCTGCTGTTTGGCAGTCAAGGTGAAAAAAGAACTCCTGCCACCGCTCAGAGGAGCTCCCTCCTTCGCGCCCGCTCACCCCTGACCCCAAGGGAGGCCGAGCACCCACCTGTGGCCACCCAGGCAAAGCCCTCGCCAGCCCAGCGGCACACCCCGCGGCAATGCTGCCACCTGAGGGGCACCACCACGTGTTTTGATACACGATGTATTCCAGGCATGGCATCACCTACTCCTGCTGTTAATATACTTAAATTATTTTTAATTTTGAGGAAGGGGATATTCTGCAGCCATGCTGAACAATGGTTAAAAGGATTACGTTAAGCAGCATTGATACACTCTACACTTGCACTATGGAAAGTGAAAGTACCTCCTAAATTCCCAGGACCAACACGCCATGCTAGAGCCTTCCAAAGACCATCTGAAGAAAACAGACATGTCCTGATACCATCATGTGCTCAAGAAGCGGGGTGGCACGGTGCCACTTCACCCCAACCACGGATTGCCATGGCCGTAGCGCCGCTACCAACGCTTTGCCCCAACCCCGTAGGGCATATTCCCGAGATGGGGGCTTATTTGTTTATTTCCAGCCCTGCATACACTGCGTGGATTCAGGCTCAGAACATCTGGCAGCCGAAACCTGACTAGCAGCAGCCTGGGGAGCACGAAGGAGGCACGCAAAGGTCTCCTCCTCCCTCCGGCCACCAACGGGCGCTCGCTTGGCAGAGCCCCGCTCCGACGGGGCGGCTGCGAGGCGCAACCCCAGCCGGGCACCGAGGAGAAAGCAGCAGCAGCTTCTGTAGCCAGCGAGCAACGACTGGAGGGACGGAGGAAGCACGGCGCTTTCCCTAGAGGCTCCCAGCACGCCGGGTGCGGTGCCCGTCGCCCTCCCTCGGCGCCCCGGGGCCGTGCCTCACTCACCGGGCAGCCGCCCCGCAGGCGGGCGGATCGCAGCGCCAGGTCCCGCAGCACGGCCCCCGCCTGCTTGGCCAGGGGAGCCGCCATCTTAAGCCGCGCAGCCTGCCCGCCGCTGTCTCCGCCCTGTCCCGCTCCCCGGGCGGAAGCTTGCTCGGCCCCATGGGTGCCTCAGGGCCCCGGAGGGGCGGAGAGGGGCCGGGCAGGGCGCTGGATGCGGGGATGGGTCCTTGCGGGGCACGGGGCCAAGGGGAGACAGGGGTGGGGGGAGCCGTGAGGAGACGAGGGAAGGGAGGGAGGGAGACATCTTGGTGCTTGGCAGCTAGGGAGTAACGGTGCGGGGCTGGGGCGGGGGATCGGAGGAGAAGGAAGAAGAAAGAGAAAAAGGAGAAAGAGGAGGATGGAGAAGAAGTCGAAGTAGAGGATGCAGTGGTTGAGAGCGATGGGCAGCTAGCGTGGGCTGATGTTGCTCAGATGCAAGTGGTCACCTGCTGAGGTACTGCACTGTTGCTCCCCTTCTTTCATGATTAAAAGCACTTTAAAAAGATTAATGGGGAATAGTAAATGAACTTATGCTAATAAGCCCTGATAAACCCTGCTGCGATGCAGCTGACTCTTAGTAGGTACTTTAGTCAGAACTCCAAGAGGTGCCTCAGTTCCTTCTTCACCCACGGGTAAAACCTGTTCGTTAACGCCAAAGCTGAATTCTGGCCCTCCTGAAGGACAGTCCATAAAATCGGAGCCCTGGTAGCTCGCATCTCATCATCTGGCTATAAAATCTAACACAGAACAGCTCCCAGGCTGGGCCGTGGTTTCATGAAAGTGAGTCCCGGCAGACAAGTTTGGAAAAATGCCTCATTTCCACTGATGTGGAAAGACATGGGGGCTGGTGCGGACACAGGTGTGGCATGTCAAACAAACTCATGAGTTAAATGGCCTTGTCTGTGTCTGCTTCTAGTTAATCCACACTCTGGATAATCCATCCAAAATAATGCAGAGTTGACTTTAAATAATTCACACACATTGGCAATTAACAATGGTAGTTTGAAAAAAAAAAATGTGAAAAATGAGCGGCAGATGAGATACCCTTGTAATTTTATAGCAGATCAAATTAAATTCACCTATGTGGAAGAATGCAAAGTTTAACATTATATGAAGGCATTATGCTGTTCATTATTTATTCAGTGTTTTGTAATGAAATAGTAGGATAAACAAGAATTATTCCTAGTCCAGGACATCAGTGGGAACAAAGGAGAATGCTCCTGTCAGTGCTTAGGACTTATATTCCTAAATGTGTTTTTTTTTTTTTTAAATCAGGACCAAACATCTCCTTTATTGGAATTTAATCAGTAAATAAATTATACTTCTATTAGAAAAAAAAAATCGCAATTTCATAAAAACAGAGGTGCTAGGAAAATCTGAAATTGAACAGTTTTGTCTTTGTCATGACAATTTAAGTAATGCAATATGTTTCAATAAAGAATCTGAAGATGCAGCTTTTTGATAGCATTGAGCAATAATGTATGGTACCCAATATTAACCTAGGTATTACTGTGTGCTTGTTCTTTCAAAATGTTATATACTGACTTCAGTATTATGATGGAGGAAATATAATTTCATTTTTAGTTTCATGACTGTGGCTCAATAAGCACAGTGTTCCCTATTCATACAAACTATTATAGCTGTCTGCATTAGGTTTATATATATAACAGGTATATAAGCTTTCAGATAATGTGTGTGGATTGCATGCAACACTATCATTTAATGCTATGAGGAGCACTTTCAATGCATAACATAGATTGTGGAGAAGCTTCTTTACTATATTTTTTATTGTTTAGATTTGGTAAATGCAAAAACACCATGCAAATGCTCAGTCTATGTTAGTCACCAAGGGATGATTTTTGTGTACCTCTATGGCGGAAGATATCTGATCTTTGAAGTATAAAAAGTATTGAGATTCACTGTCTCCACATTTAGTCACCCTGTTTGTAAATATAAACCAAAGACAATGTAGATTGAATAGGTCCCAAGCAATCAGCAAGGCAAGCAAGAGCTAGCTTTCTTTGAATATGGGATACAAAGATATATATGTGGATGTTTCAGAGAAATCCAATAGTGATTATTGTTAGGAAACCCACTTGGGATGCAGGAATTTGGGATCAGCTAAGGATTGGTCCCAATGTATTGTCCTTACAAGTAAGGAGAGGAGTGAATTGCAAAATTACATTCCTTCTAGGCTTCCAAAGATTCCTCTCTGTATCTGTCATGGGTGTGCAGCACTTGCGGGTGCTGCCTTTCTCATAGCTTCCCCAGGATGCATAAAAAGCTAAATCATAGCTATGCTTTGGTCTTCTTAATGCAGAACAATCAGTAATGTTTTTGCAATTAAGTAGAGTTTAAAAAACAAACAAACAAACAAAAAAAAAACATGCCATAATGCATAATTCTTATAAACATATCCATAAGCCTAAGTAAATGATAGTGTTTAAGTGAAAACATTAAAAAAAAAAAAAAAAGTAACCTTTTTGCAAGTAAAGAAAAGGATAATTTTGAGTGTTTTTTGCATTTCCTCTTCATTGCAGTGGTTCTTGTTAAGGATGAAATAATACGTTCATTTTCTCATCCATACAGATTACCTCCCAAAACATTACTTGCTAAAGATGGATGTCACACCCAGCACATGGATGGTGTAAACAGCAGTTCAGAAAGGTTGTTTATCATTAACTTTTCATTTAACCATAAAACCATTTGACAAATACAAACTCATTATAACTAGCAGAGCTGAATGGAGGTTTTATTTCTCAATATTTTTTCCTATGTAACATATCTGAGCTTATGCTGATACTTGTCATGAATAAAACCATTGTTACAGCAATGAAGCAGGGAGCATTTACGTTTTAATGGATAGCATAGTCTTCTAATTTAGACTGAAATATAATTGGGACAAATACATCTTTCCTTGTTAAGATGATTAGTCTTACGACTTCAGTAGAGTACCTGTGACTCAGGTGAACCTTCATCGTTTCACTTTTGATCACTGGTAATATGATTGTTCTAATCTGTTTTTGATGGATTGCAACCTCCTTTTTGGAACACTGTAAACAGTAGACTGAAAGACATTTCATCATGCACATATTAACTTCTGATTATACTTGTGTCAACTGCAGAACACAGCCTTCATATCCACATACATTTCCTAAAAAGTAAGTTAATTGCAATGTGAAATACATGCCACACACAGCATTCCTAGGAATAATGCATGACTGTAGTAAAACTGCGTGAAATTCCCTAGAATAGTACCACTGAAGGTGACTGAAGGACAGAAAACATGATCATAGACTCCATGTCACTATAGAGTGTGAGTCCCAATGCACAAGTGCCTCTCAGTCTATGTTGTTGTTTCAGTCTTTCACTGTTCCTCATCCCTATTTTCAATTCATGTCCGTTCACCTCCAAATATGAAATTTAAAAAAAAAAAAAAAGACAAAAAGGCGATAGTAAGTGGTAAATGTACCAATGAGTGGAGGAAGGATAAAAGAAGTTTGAAATAACAATGTGCAATTCTACAACACAAAAGGAGGATGAAATTAAAGATTGAAAAATGGCAAATTAGAATTTTAAATGCCCTCCTAGGTCAATGAGTTCAGTTATTGCATACAGCCACAGAATTCCCATTTGTTAAAAAAAATACTTGGATATAATGTGAGGGATCCAGGAAGTAAGCAAGATGGAGTGTTTTTTTGGCTAGGTAGGATTGAATTTTCTGCTTGCGTGTCTTCAGCAAATATGTGAGCTCTATCTACTGCGGCATCATTGGTCTATCTATGTAAATACCAGTTTGCCTTGTTCATCTTCAAATTATGCACACCTTTGCTGTACCTACTGGAATTTGTATGTGGCTAGGAGCAAAAGAATAAAGCTGAGCTTCAAAACATGTTCTTTGCACCTCCTGTTTGTTGGGGTGGGAAAACACTGTGCCACCTTGTAACACTGTGATAGCTTTGGCGTAGTTAAAACTAGAAACAGGAAAGCAGCGCCTTAAAACATGGACGGCTTTAAATAATAAAGTGTAGGAATAAAGAGAAACAGTAGTGAAGCAACCCATTTAAAAAAGATTTATAGCAAGAGAGGCAATACCAGGGGGAGCAGTAGTAACAGTAATGTTCCCCCTTTTTGATATCTAAACGTTCGACTCTGTGAAAAAGAAACATTCAGGAATTATGACACAAATTAATTGGCTGAAAACAGTAGAAGTGATGCATCAGTTTATAAGAGATGTCTTCCTTTTGCCAGCGGCCTACCGTATAATAAGGCAGGCAGGGGAGTTTGGGTTTCTCAGCAGAGATACACTATAGGTCTATAACACTCAGTTCCAACAATGTTGAGAACCCTGATATTGTGGATAGAAAGACAATTTTATTGAACTTCTGTCAGAGACAATATAGGACTGTGAATAGAAAAAGTGTAAAGAACTGAGCTGTGGGATGCAGGGGAAGAAAACAACCTCTCAAAGGCTGGACCTCTTTGATAAGATGTGACTATATCCCCAGAAAGTCTTTGAAGCCTTTAAAAAGTATAGACAATCTAAATTCAGGAAAGAAATGTCTAACAGTCAAAAAAACTAAAAAAATTAAAAAAAAAAAAAAGGGAAAGAGTTACTAGAGGAAAAAGGAACAGAGGTTGGAATAGCAGCAAAACAGTGATGTAATGAAAAGGCAGGCACTGTCACGTATGTGCTAAGCAATTCAGTTTATTACAGAGGCAAACATTCTAAAAAAGCCCACACTGATTTATCAAATATGAAGGACAGTCGTGGCTAGATCGATACTATTCTGTAAATTACATTAAAAACATATTTATCAGCAAGCCATTATATTTATAAACATATTTAACAGCAAGCTATCCAGCGTATAAAGGAAAGTTCACAGATGTGGAGCTTGTCCTGACAGTTAAGTGTGGAACAGCAATACCCAAGGGCACACGCTTACTGGTAGAAATTTGGGCTCCATGTGTGCCATGCAGTTAATCTCTTTAGCTGTTTCACAGTAGGGCTGGAATACCCATGTGGAAGAATAAAGGCAAGATGGCACTGCCTAAAGAGAAATTATTTGGATTCTAACAGAGCAAGCATTGTTATGTAGGATTGTTTGTGTCCAGCACAGTCTCAGTAGAAAGCTGAGCATTTTCCAGGAATGGAACCTGGGTTCTGTCTGAGACTACAGACAGCTGTAACTAAAAGTTTTCCTATAAGCAATGTTTGCCTTTTGGTAAAAGGAGGCTAGGGAAATCAGGAAAGCTACAGGTGTTCTCATCACATCTAACCCATGTTTTAATTAAGAGATTGGAAAATACCTTATAGCATGTCACCCCAACCTGTCACAGGTCTGAAATTGTCTATTGTGATTAAATTCTAAACCTGTTGGCTGAAGGGGCTCATAATATGTGAGGGGTAATTTTTTCCTGATGAATTTTATGGATTGCACAGGGAGGGAAATTGATTTTTCTGCCGAATTAAGTATTGATTTAAATGTAGCTTTCTATGCTAGCTAGTTTAGGGTCATGGGGTACTATTTCACTGGATTTTGTTCATTGCTTGCTATGGTTTCCTATTTCAATAAAATCTTTTGGCATGGATGCAGGTTTCACTTTCATTACAGCTGGTTGGACATCAGCAAGTGGTTCAGTGATCACGGAAGTTCATGAAAACCATAAACTTTCTGAGCAGCCTAACAAAGAAGTGCAGCACTGTGTAAAAAAAAAACATCTTAAAACCTAAATATGCCTCCAGAGAAAACTGAACTGCCTGAACACAAAGCAGGTATAGCTTCTGCGATGTTGATTGTTTATCCTTAATAAACGTGTTTTGTTTGTCCTTAATAAGCATGTTTTGATGGTTTTGTTTCTCTAGGAAATTTGGGAATGTTTCAGTGCATAAAAATGAGTGTACAATCAAAATTCTACCCCAATGGGTATTTTTGTACTCTCAGTCTCTACTTCACAAAAAGCTGAATTTTGTCTTAAGTAGAAAACCAGTGAAGACCAATTCATTAAAAACAACTGCCATAGAAGGTATGTGATTTGTTTTGAGGATCATTTAGGCTCAAAATGCATACAGTACTAAAAATTTAGAGAAACAATAGAAAATCTATATGGACAGCTCATTTAAAGGCTGTGATGATTTTATGTTTAGAATTAAGGTAATGTGCATCTAAAGTGTAGTGTTCTGAGATAATTACTCTTTTATTCGCTTTAGAGTTAGCTTCTTTAGACTTTTTTTAGTATTAAGCTACGTACTGAAATGAATCTGTTTGTTTCTCAAGGCTACATGTGGTTTATGCAACGAAATTCAGAGTAGGATTCCCAACAAATGATAAAGTTGAAGAGAGAAATGCCAAGATCGTATTGTTTTTGGGAAAGTAGTTATTACAGTTTCTGTGGCTTATGGTTCAGTTCTATAAAAAATACTGAACTAACTAATACTAGTTAACCAGCAGAAATCAGTGCAAGTGCATAATGTAGTTTTATCAGTAGGAATACCCAAATGATTAGGTGTTATTTTTAACTAAAAAAAAAAAAAAAAAAAGTTGCCAATGAATACTCTCCCAAATTCTAGTGGAATTTGTGTATATTCAAGAGTTTGTATTTCCTTCAATAATCCCATATCGTATTGCCAGTCAGGAGAAAAAAAAAAAAAAAAAAAAAAAGAAAAAACAATAGCCATATGACTTGTAAGGCACATGCAACTGACTGCCACATTTCAGCTTTAAACACAGCTATTCCCAACCGGTAAACCTGAAAATGATTACAGTGATTACAGTCAATTCATTCCTTCAGAAGAACAAATAACGGAGGAATTTGCAAAATACATCAGTGTTCTGTGAAGAAGAGAAGAATTTGTCAGGCAATAATTGTTATGAATTAATCAGTTAGCTTTAATGCTAAGTGTAATTTTGTGATACAGCATATGAGTATGAGCTTTAGTCAATACACAAAGAACAGGCTTGGGAAGGGATTTGTCCCATGTTCAGATTTTCTGGAGAATAGCAGTGAGTCTTTATGTTAACTGTCATCTCTCAGTATAAAAAGCAGCTGGGCTCATGCTGTCTTACATTAGAAGCACAGACTTAGGCAGTAGCACTGCACGCTATATAGACCTTTTTCCCCTGTGTCCTGCAGAAGTCTCTCATTCTTTTCAGGCCAGTGAGAGCAGTAAACCAAAGCCCTCTGGCATCATATAAAGCACAAAGATATATATGTGTGTGTGTGTGTGTGTGTGTGTACACATATACATATAATGCAGACCTCTATTGACAGAATATTTGTATTAAAATATATGCTAAAATGGCATAAAAGATATTTCTTCTATTGTTTTTTGTAACGTAAGGAGGTCTGCCATATTTTGCTCTCTAATTCCTCCATTTTCTTCCTGCTTATTTGTAGAATCATAGAATAACCCGAGTCGGAAACTCCTATTCAGAACTGTAAGTTTCAGTACACCTAATTTTCCACAGATCACTAGCAAACGTACAGATTAATTGCACATAACACCGATCAAGCTGCATAGAATTGTTAATGTAGCCCATCCCTGCCCTTGCATCTGTGCTGTCAGACTGAACATGTCTGTCGATAAGTAATATGTAGTAAACCTAAGGGCTGAGAGACTGAGAATCAGCTCCATAAAACTCCACCCAAATGAGAAAATCAGCTCTTGATGAACAGTGAGTGTAGACCATCAGAAGTCATTTTTCTTGATGGGCAGATGGAAAAATGTGTTTTTGAAGGTAGGCTGTTCAGTTTTTGAGAGGCAACTATCAGAGGTCATTTAAGCCTCGGCTGATTATGTCTTAGGCTTTAGCCAAGACTAAATGGCAAGTTCAAAAGTCTTGTATGTACAGCTGTGATCTGCTGAGTGAAGGGTGCTTATCACAGATGAAAGTTAAAGAAAAGAGACGAAGTCAAAGCCAATGAAAAGGAGAGACCTCCCTTTTAAGGCAGCACGCTTATTGATGAACTGAAAGCCAGCGATTGTTTTATGTTGTGTGGCACTTTTCCTCCCTTGCCTATGTGAAACTGAACCACTGCTCATGTTTGCTATTCAATCCATGCCCTTCTTACAAAGAATGCTGGTTTTGTATATCTAAAACACGCAGTCGTACCCTGGGAAGATAATATGGTCTGCAACTTTAGAAAAATAATAAAAAAGGAGGGGGCAAGAGCATGCAGCAACTGTCATCCTAGTCAAAAAGGCATTAGAATCATGGCCTTATCTTTGTGATGTATTTCAAAGCCACTTAACAAAGGTGAAGCAAAAACTCACAGAGAGGTTTGGTGATGACTTATTTTGTCTCATTCCATTTGTTATCTGCCAAACAGTGCAGTAGTCATATATGACAACCTTCCTTTACAGACAAGGTTGCCATCCTAACTTTATCCAGCCCATCTATAACTTAATTCTCATGGTGTCTCTAGGCAAGTGGTCTGCAGTATTGCTAAGATTTCTGCTCAGATACCATGACACCTAAACAAAAAAGGTCATGTCTTAAGGCAATTCCCATCATTTGTTGAAGTAAGCTGAAATTTTCATCAGGGAGCTATTGCTTCTCATTTATAAAGAAAAACATCAGCTATTATGGTAATAATACAGAAAGCCTCATTAATTACAGCACACAATAAAGAATAAAGTGAGTTTAAAGAAGCCAAACAGATGGTGCAGTATAAACAGGCTTTTTAAACAGTAACCTTCACAGTAGGGAATGCTGTAGGTAAGAGTGCAACTTAACTTTCATTAGAACATTTTTATTTCTATGTTTAGAACACAGAAGTATTTCCAGATATGTTCTTTGCTGAAAGTTAAATTATTCTGGAAAGTCTGAGAAAAACAAAAAGCAATACAATTGCTTTCTAATTACAGAGATTATAAGGTGAGGGCTGGGGGAGAAGAGGATATGCTGTCATGTTTTTACTGTTTTCTGACATTCTTTCTGCACTTTTGAAACATTTTGTAAGGAAAAGTTTATCAATAATTTTCTAGGAAGAAGTTTGGCTGTTAGCAGAAAAAAAAAAAAAGAGGCAGACATAGCTCTGTTTTGGGAGCTAATGGGGAGGAGGGCTAGAAACCATTGCATAAAAGGAGGAGTCTTTGAATAATATTGAATATTAAATACTATTCATCCACTTAGACTTTATTGAATTATTCTTAAAATAATTTACATAACTGTAGTTATTTACAGTATACACTTCAATTTCTTTTGGCTATGAGCTTTCTGCTGCCTCAGTGATCTACACATTACATTTTAACTTTAATGTTAATGAAAATCTAAGTTCATGGCAATAAACTGAAATTCAGTTACTTTTTTTCTTCCCGATGTAATTGGAAATTAAGCCCAGTTTATTTTTAGTCTGGACATTTAATTGCAAGAAAACAAGTCTTTGGGAGGGAAAAAAGGAGCTCACTAAGAGAATACTTCTGAACTCAAGCAACTGTTATTTCAATTTTGAATTGTACAATCAGGTGGCATTGGAGAAAAGAATTTTGTTCAACCTTCCGAGCTGGCATATGTTTTAAAACTGGGCAGTAAGAAGCTGGGATACCCTATACTCTAGCCCATTTCTTGTCTCAAGCCTCTCTGTTTGTTGTCACTGAAACTGTGGTTCCCCTGTATGCAGCATATGGTAGCGTAGAGAATATTAAGAGTAAGGTTGGATTTGTGGCTGTTCATCTAAGGTCTGGGATGACTCATTGGACAGCACACCTGTACATTATCCCTTGTTTTAGAGGCATCAAAGGCAACTCCATGTGATGCTACCACAGCTTTTCCTTGGGCACCATTACCACTGACACTAGCCTGCCCCTCAGCATGCCAGTTCAACAGGCCATATAGGCTCAGGCAGCTCATAAGGGTGGTTTTGTTTTGATTTTTAATATATCAGTGGTCATATTAATCTGATCCTTGAATGTGGCAGTAGCCAGAGACAAAACCCTGTCTCATGAAGAAAACTTCTAGTTGTTAATGGATCTTTCAGTCATCCGTCTGAAAAGATACCTAGCTGGTGTTCTCAAAATGCAGGTATGAAACTGTGGCAGCTCTGAAACTTAAGAAAGGAGCTCTTTGCTGCCATCTCTCAGTGAACTGAAAAGAGTGGGAGAAGTATGCACAAAATTATTGGCATATTTATTTGCCCTCCCTTTTGTGGACTTTGAGAAATATTTGTAGACTTAGAGAAATGAAATACCATTATACTTGTTGCATGGTAAAGAAAATCAGAACTGTATTTAAATATAATACTGTTATGAGTTACCCATAACGGAACCTCAGATTGACATAGGGTATTAAATGAGGCTGAGTCTATATGTATACATAAGTACATCTGTTCATAGCTGACGTGATGTGTTGAGTGTGCTGAGAAATGGAGTGCAGACATCAGTATGACAGTAGATGATAGTAGCATCATTTAGGTACAATGATACAGGATTAGCACTGACAAAGGATGTAAATGGGAGAGACAGTAAATTGCTTCCTCTATGAAATGAGGCAGCCCTTCTAGGGAGTATTTTTAGATCTGTCTCTTCCCTTTTTTGATAATAAATGATGAAGAGGGTGCAGCTGATAGGCAAACTATGAAATCATTTGTTCATCAAATGTTTAAACCAAGTTAAAAATGTATCCAAAGATACGGCATATATTTCTGCATAGGTGCAACAGAACTACTTTAAATATTGACATTTTGTAGAAACATTGCTAAGCATTTGGTGCAAATCAGTGATGAATTCCATTTCAGCTTCATTTGAAAATCAAACAGAGCTCTTAGGAAAGAATTAATAGTTCTCGGTGAATTCAGAAATAGTGTTTATTTGTTTTTCATGAGTTTATGAGTTATATTTTGGGCTAGCTTTTGCAAATTTTAAGAAAAAAAAATCGTAGTATCTGAACCTGTTCCTTCTTGTTAGCAACAATATTTGGAGGAATAGTTTAATGTTTGTATCATTATAGGAAGTTTCCTTAACATAGCATTCATGAATAGTCTCATTAAAATCAAAGAGCATGACTATAGGGCTATGCAAACACAAAGTTTGACCCAGAAAGAGAAGATGTGCTAGAGTTTCTGTGACATCCTCCAGGGATTTCACTATTGCTATTGATTTTACATGAAGGCACTCAGATAGTACAGTGATGGACGGCAGTATAAAACCCTAAGAGAGATGGATAGACATGATTAAGTGTTTATTGGCTAGTAGTCAGTACCTTTTCCTTATCCTCTCAGGTCCCAATCCACAGATGATATGCTGTTACCGCTTTTAGCTTCAGGGTTGGTCATTAAACTCAAGCAGAAATAGCTGATATATTTAGGTCCAGAGGTCTCCAGTTCATTGCTTGTTTATCTCTGTACTAGAGTCTAACATACAATCTTGAGGCCTAAATAAAAAGCAGAATTGTTGTGAATATTTAATTTGCTAAAACCTTTTTATTCAAATACCATTACTCTTTAAAGTTTTCAGTTTTCTTATTTGTTCCTTGGAGAATTTACAATTTCCCCACTTTCCCTTGAGATTGTGGTCTGTTGTTACTCTTTCCAAAGGAAACATAGAAGTCATATTTTATCCTGAAAGGATTATCCTCCCTTTGTGTTCTGTTTAATGTTTTTAGTTGAATACTGTGAACTTTTCTGGACACATTTCTAGGATTTATGCATTAATATCGGCCTCCAGATGAAGAGGCTTTTTATCAGATAAGCAAACCTGAGAGGCAGTCCTGAATCTTAACACTGGGGATAGAGGCTGGAACAGTACTCTTTCTTAGAGAAAATCTGATTGCATTTGAGTGACACGGAAGATATTTTTCTTTTTTTCACTGGTTGTATTAGTTCCACAATAAAATACATGAGCTCTGTTAAAAACAAACAAAAAACAACAACAACAACAAAACCAACTTCTGGGATATGGAAAAATTCAATAGCAATGTGTACTAAGATGCAATGAACATATTTTGTCCTTTATTATTACTTTATATCTAGATGGCCAACTATCTTAAGAGTGCTTTCAGATCCTGCAGATCAATATTCTGCTAAATTCTGATATTACTGTAGTTGATGGTATTGCCATCAATGATTTGCTATACAACAAGGTATCTTTCTGGAATAAGGCATGTTGTCCTTACTCAGGGAACGCTATGCTTCCAGTTATTGCCATCAATTGATAGGATATTGCTGGTACATACCCCACGGGGCCTGTTTTTTTGTTTTGTTTTGTTTTGTTTTGTTTTGAGCTAGGATCAAAATTTGAATTTCCCAGATATTTTTATCTATTTATTCTATTTTAGGAAGGAAAGGTTTAGTGTAGTCTAATGGCAGAAGCAACAGGCTACCCTAGCTAAAGTAAAAAGACATGTGTAATACTTATGAAGTCCACAAAAACACGAAGAAAAGTACACTCTTTCTACATTTGTTGAACCTTTTTAGTTACACGTGGCTTACAACTAATACAGGGGTTGTATGTGATTTCACTGAGCTAAGTAACTTTTGGTGAACACTAAATTAACAATGTAGTGAATTGCTATTTTCTGCTCAGGAGATGTCTGTGAACTGCCATAATTTCCTTCTGCAACTATTTTTGAAGGACTAGCTTTTTGTCATTTTCAGATTCAAAGAATTTGTGAGTAATACTCTACAACTTAGACATGTTATCCCAGTGTCACCAGTCAAGCAAAGTCATATGCAATTCTCTCAGACCAACAGTCTTTCTGGCACTCATAATATTCTTAGTAAAATCTGCTTGCCACAGATCTGTGTCCGAAATGCATTCTGCAACTAAAACAGCATAGAAAAGGTCAGTTGCAAATGCTTCAGAGAATATTCATAGCAATCCTCTTTTGCATAACATCTTTTTGCAATAATAATTTTATCATTTCATTATTTTCTGACATTCCCTAGTAACATGTCAATGGTTCTTGAAAAAAAAAAAAGAAAAAAGCATTAAACAATATCAGTGTGGGTTTTTTTTTTTTTTTTTTTTTTTTTTTTCCCCTATCATCTGAAAGTTCAGTGCTACATGGTCTTTGTCCAGGCAGCCTGGTTTGTTGTCTGTTGTCACTTGCTTCTAGTTATCTAACAAATGCTTCCAGTTACCTAGGTTTGTCACAGGCTGTTTCAGTTTCCTTCCACCTTAAGATGTGATTTGGAGCTCCATCGCCGAGCTGATTATAATAGATTGCTCAACATCATTTCTCACTCCATTGTCCACACAATGTGGGGAACATTTTTGTGATCCATTTTCCCTGCAAGGAACTTTGTGGCAAAGATGTAGCACATTGTTATAAAGAAGCACTTTTGTAAACCTTCCTCTTGTAATGAAATTACACATTCTATCTGTGCAAATGTAAATGCTATTTTTTGTTTGTCTGTTTATTTTGCTGTTGAGCTACATCTCAGTTATTTTTTAGGTTCATGCTTACACATTCTGGATTTGATGGTCAAATGCCTTGAAAATTTACTCGTCTCAATTCTAGTCTAAGATTTCATTGGAAATATTGCATTGTGTATGTAATTATGCCTTCTTCCCGAAGATCAGTCAGTAATTTATACACCATTAGAATGTGTTTTTGATGGGAGCTTGACTAGCTTAATTATTTTATGTGTTTCAGAAGAATTTGCTATCATAAAACTGCATAGTAAAGCATGATAAAAAAGCTGAATAGTTGTAGGAAAGCTGGCATCTTTGTATAAATTAAAAACTATTCCACCAGTACATAACATCAAATAAAATGTACTCTAACTGTATTGGTGTCTTTCTCCCCCACAACAGAAGCAATGTTAAATATTGTAATCGGGTATGCTAATGCTACAGCAATAGAGCCTTTTTGTGGACTATGTGCTGTAAGTACCCTGTGTTCTGCAGCAAGGTAGCTGTTTTATCACAAACTGTTTTATAGCTGTTCTCTGAAAAACATTCACGATTTACTCATTCAATAGAAGACAGAGGAAACTGAGTGACAACCTACTAAAGGTGTCAGTAACTTTATACTTGCATATATACTTTCTTAAAAGGAGTTGGATGCTTCGTTCTGTATGCAGCATATTTTGGAAAATCAGGCTACTTGTATCCCATGAGTTTGAGAGAACTTGGTTTGATTTGTTGGGAGGTGATTGATAGTTATTCTCACTGTGATTCGTAGTATTGGCGTTATGGTCTAGTGGTCTAGATCCCCAGAAGCTATGCCAGCTTTAGCTCAGCATATGAATAGCCTGGTGCCCATCTTTCGAAGATGCAAAAGAAGTAACACAGTGATATCCTGAACTGTGGAAACAAAGAGAGGATTAAAGTTCATAACTTTTCCAGAAATGGTCAGTGTACTCTTTTTCATGATATGCTGGCTACAGGAGCTTGTTGAATTTAAAAGCAGGAAAAGACAGTTGCAAATATTACACTGAAATGGAAAGCGTTGTTAAGAAAATGGTAGAATAATGTGCCTTCCAGCTATAATTTGAGATTGCCTGCAGAAATCCTTGAGCTAAAAGAGGCGCATGGATTATGAAACATGATTACTGCAGGCAAAGCTAGGAAACATTTGCTACCTTGCTGCTGCCCATTCTTATCTCTCTCCTTTATTATTCCTTCATAGTTTCCTTTTCTTTAGTGATGCATCAGCTCTTCAGGTAATAAATCACAGAATCTTTGTGGATAATGTCTTTATTTTGCATGGCAAACACATGCCATAAATCTAGGTAAAACTTAATGACTGGTATATGACATCCTTCGTTCTGTGAATGGCAGAGACAGAAGATCCCATTTCCACTCAGCTTTCTCACTGCAGGAGAGACAAAACTTGTTGATCAGCTATTTGGGTACTAAAACGATTTATACCAACTCAAAGAAAGGAGGGGAAAAGAGCCACTAACACTGCCCTCATCATTTCCTGGTGTTGGAAACACATTTACCGTGTCAGTGCTCATGTACCAGCACTGACCCACATGCCCTGCTTTTAGAGCTGTTATTGTTATCTGACACCATGTAGTGTTATGAAGATGGAGTGGCCTTGCTTTACCCGGAGCACTGCTGTTCAATGTGAATAGCTTTTAGGATGACATTGTTTCTCCTGGGCAAAATGGTCTCCGCTCATTCTAACGTTGCCTGTGTGTCATACCTAGATTCCCTTTATGGGAGTCTGAAGAAATGAAAGGACTTTAATGATTAAGAACAGTCCAAAATGGACTTGGCCAATTCTAGACTAGTCTAGAGCTGACTGGTAGAAGCATTTTTCCCATAAGACATATATATGGCATTTCCATGTTCTTTGTCCCATAGCGACTGCTTGGGATATTCTTGGCAGCCAGATACTCATTGTAGTACCTCTGTGTCTAGTGAGAAGAATGAAGTGTAGGATCACAGAGTCATAAGCTCCCAAAGTAGAACTGACAGCTCTGAGACAGCGGGTATTTTCTCTGAAGAGGAGTTGTAGTATCAGGCCCATCGTATGTAAAGCAATTACAGTGTAAGCTAATGAAATCAGATGCCAGCTTTGCTGATATAACTACTTTCACAACCTCTAGCCTTCCGAGCATAACACAGAATAATTCATAATGGGACTGCACAGAACTCTTTCAATTAGATTTCAGCAGTGGAGCGAGTTATTTTAGCTAGGCAGAAGTATGCAAAGCCTGTAGGCTCAGACACATGGTAATTGAATAAATAGACTCAGGCCTCTGCTATCACAAAAAGAAATTAAGAACTCAGTGTAAAAGATGTAAGAGTCTACCTCTAAAAGACACCCGTTCAGCTGAAATCATCTAACTGCACTCCATTCAAAAATCACACTTCTGGATGAGGGGAGAGGTTGCTCTTTCTCTGAAAAACTCTCAGCGGTGAGGATGCCTTCAAGTGAAAACTATGAGTGAAACTAACTTTCAGATACTGCAAATGTCAAAAATGCCTGCAATGCATGGAAGAAATTGAACGCTAATCAGTAAACAGAGACTCTAAAGACAAACTCTCTCAGGGATGCTGCCTTTATTAAAGGTGATATTTCAGCATTTCAGGCAAGTAGTACTAATCACTTGAACCTGACACAGCACAAGCTCTCGTGTTTCTGCCTGTTTTGTGGTGTGTGTGTGTGTTTTTCCCTCTGCCTTACAACCGTTTCTGTTTTGTGAGGCTTCATACATCCTCCCTGACTAAGGGTATTGAAAATAGCACCTAAACCTTGCAGTAGCTGAATGTTTCTTAGCCAGTGCATTCAGTGCTTGGAAGCTTCTTCCCATCATCATGGTGGTTTTTGCACTTTTTTTTGGTAGCAATTACTGCTAGGTGATCAGGTTTTTAGTCACTCGATCTTTTCCATTATTGGTAAGAAAGCTTTCCCAAAGTGGATGGCTCGTTCCCCAGGCAGGTTACTTCAGCCAAGAATGCTTGATCCAGGGCTTTCACTCTGGGCTTCAGATGCTTCCAGGTAGCGAATCATAGATGAACATCTGGCATGGCTAACTCTTGACTTGCTAATGGATTTGAAGAGAACAAGAAGAGAACAAATTCAGGACTCCATGAAGGAAGGTGGAAAAAGTACCTAAACATCCTTTTTTGGCTGTAATGGCGTACTGGAGATGAAGCAAGAGTGGTTTTGTTTATAATACTTTTATACTATTTTTCAGAAATTGTTTACAGTCTCTCAAGTGGAAAAAGTGGCATCACACTGGGAAAGAAGCTTTCAGGGCTGTTGCCAGTTTGCAAGAATACTCATGGGAATTTTGTTGTTGGCTTCAAAAAGGGAGAAGAAATTATTTTTGCCTTCTAAATTTGAATAAGAATTGCTTATATTGAATACAGATTTTCCAGTCCATTAAGTTCAGTCAGTATGAAATGAATTTAACTGGCCAGACTGACACCTGGAGAATACACCTTGTGCTAGAGGGAATCTTCATTCGTGTAAAGCTGATGGAGCTAATTCTGTTACCTCTTGCTTTGGATCTGACATTTGTGAGGTTTCTGTTGCTGGAGCTACATTTTCTGGGTGAATGGGAACATGCTGAGACAGTAGGAGAGACAGGACAAATCAAAGGAGAATCAATACTCTTCTGCGATGTCCTGTCCTCAGTTAGCAGAATAAGCAGACAGCACACTGGCTAACACTTAGTATCTTACACCTTCAGAGCCATGCAGATCCTACTACTCCTGTCACTCCTTTGATGATCACATAGTGCTTTTGGTACTTTCATTTCTGTTATGTGTTGTAAAGAACAGACACATTTTCTTTCTTGCAAGGAAGAACTAATGTCCTTTCCCTGGTAGAAACATCATAGGATCAACTGTCAAATGCTGCTTGAGTATAGGCACCAAGGATGGAAAGCCAATTTCTGTAGAACAGCAAACGCTAACTCTGCTCCAGTCAAAAAATAAATCACAGAAAAATCCTGTTTAAGAGAGATCCAGAGTATTACATTCTTCATGGGAATACCACATCACTTCTGAGTGCTTTGTATGAGAGAGAACTTTTACCTTTGCACAAGTCTGAAGGCAGAGCCCACAGCCATTTTGTTTCACAGAAATGGGAGTGGATGGTAGAATTATTTCCATTGATTGCAACCCAGACATTTACATTCTTTTTTTTTTTTTATTATTGCCTTCCCTTTTGAAGAATTGATTTCAATACGGAAAGCAGTACCAAGAGAAGACTGGCTGTATTGAATTCACATTGAACTGATTAAAAAACATGGAAGTTATTAGAAAAATAAACATATTTCCTTTTGCATTATGCAATATTTCATCCTCAAATTTATTAGTTTAATATACTGTCTAAGTGAAAATGACAATGAATATTATTTAACATCATTGGAGAATATTCTTGGCAGCTGTAAAAGATATTTTTATGTGTGCATTACAGTTTACAATTAAATATGTTTTTTTTTTTTTAATGAAAGATCATATTTTTGATCTTATGCATTAATAGTTTGAGGTTAGTCAAAATATTCATACACACGTCTAATTTTGTTTACAATTTTTTCTGGGCTATTGTAAAACCTTAAGAACTGAAGTAAATCTGTTTGAAGGTTATTTACACAATAATCTAGGGGATCGCCTGAACATGCAGATACCAATCAGCATTTCTATTGTGCAAAGCTAGTGGTCTTGCACTGCAAAGTGTTGCTGTAGCTGAGATGAGAATCTGGTTTGCAACTTACAGAGATAACTGAAAAAATAGTCAGGTGCAGTACACACACTTCCACGCAAAGGCCTAATTGATTTTAGAATCAGTTTTTGTAAGAACACAGGACCAGTCTGAATTAAATTCCCACCAATGTTCTGTTGGGCATATTAATTCTTTCCCTTCTTTTCCTTCTTGGATGTATAATGCTGCAATCTACTGCTGAACAGCTGCTGTGGCTCCTGATCAAAGACAGGTAAAGTAGTCCCAGATCTTTTACCTTCCTCTTACAGGTGTTATGAGGTTTAATTAATTTATGCTTTTATAACACATTGAGGTCCTTGAAGAGAAGATAGTATGGGGTTGTATTCCCTTCTCCATTCCATTACTGGCCGACCAGATTGCTTGGAAATGCAATTTGGTATGCACAGGTGGCAAGCTCCTTCATTCGTGTGCTTTTGATGGGGTTGATCTTGTTATTTCTCCTTTAAAATTTCTTAGTAAGGGGAGCAAAAAAGAGAAGGCATGTCAGAGGGATGCTTAATGAAAGAGATCTTACAATATATGAAGCTTTTCCAAGGAGGTTCCACCACATTGTACCTTGTGCCAGTCAATTATAGTATCTCTTTCTTATGGGCACTATTCCAGGAACAGATAATGGGTTTGCACAAATAAAAGTTCCAGTAGAATTTGATATGGAAAATAGATGTGCAGAGACTCCTGATGTGCTGTGTGACTTTGCTATTCATTTTTGTAATATTCCAGCAAATTCATTAGGGCCAATTCTCAAGCATGCCATAATCCATGTATGCCAAAAAAAAATTGAAAATTTCCCATCAAAACTTCTGATAGATTTTATTTATTTATTTATTTATTTATTTATTGTTATTATTTATATATTTATTTAATTAATTAAAATGGCAGCCCTCTATAGGAAATATTATTTTAATGCAAACCAAAAAATGCACAACCAAGTGTTAATTCATTAGAACTGTGACTATGTGAACCTATGACATTTTCACTCTTTTGTTCATTTTGGTTTCATTACCCTGAAATTTTGGGTCACACTGCAATTATTTTTAAGCAACTTCACTGTAAAGATTGAACAGCTTGGCTTCCTGACTAAAGGAATTTAGACTACAAATCAGAAGACCCTGTTATGCCTTTCTTGCCCCACTCCCTCAACTTGGGGTTGGATCAGGACTGTGAATTTTGGTTTCATCATTCCAGTTAATTCCTTTTTCTTTCATTAGATTTTCCATTGTTGAGACCGTTCCTGGTTATTTGCTGACAGCATTAGACTGGGGAGATGAGACTTTCCTGGGGAAAAAAGCGTGAAGAATTGAAATGACAGGGTTGTACCAGCAGCATGGTGGCTGCGCTAACTCCAGCTCAGTTGTAGGTTGTGCTGCAATATTACAGATGCCGTGTTGTGATGTGGGGAAATTAGATAGGTGCCCGTGGGCCCTACCACAGAACACAACAGAATGTTTTCCACATCTGTGTACCAAGTATATGCACTAACTTTGTAGAGTGACTGGACTGTTATAAATGTTACGCGAGAGGAAAACATCATATCTGCAAAGTGCATTGACAAAAATTCAGGCGATGTTTTACAATCTGTGCTGTGTTGTTGCTGATCTAGTCAGCAACAAGGTTGGAGCATTCAGGGTCCAGCACAGCATTTGAAGCCATGAGCTTAGAAACAAACTGTGCTTCAAGTATAACATTGAGCCAAGGCCTATCTATTTGGGAGCATAATAAGGTCCGAAACCTGTATGAATAATAGCTAAAGGCATCGTTTGCATTGATTTCAGTGCAGCTTCTGGGCGGCTTTGCATCCTCCGGGCTGCTTCTCTGAACTGGAGCAGGGTGACTCAACTGAAGAGTTGTTATGTACGTTATGTAGTGCTGTCTGGACACCTCACTTCTAAGCACTCCCTGGGTTTAATGGCCAGACTCTGTAGTTAAAATTCATTTGCAGGTGCTTTCTCAATGGTAGGAAAAACCTGATTTTTGCTACGCTTTTCTTAGAACTGTTCCCCAGACAGTGTACTGCCTCCCTCTCTTCAGATCATAGGTCAAGACACTTTGTTGACAAATCTGACCATTTTCTCTGATGTAGCAGAACCTTTAATGATCTGGACCAGCTAAACAAATGACCCTTAAATTTAATGCTTAAATTTGTTTTATATATTTGTGCATGTTCGTAATGCAAATCCAAATGCTGGTTCGTCCAAATATTTGAAATTATCAGCCTCACCTCTATTGCATGAGTGTCTTGTTCGTACTTTTGCCCTTGACTAATGGTACAAAGTAGCATGTGATCCTCCCAACCTAAAAATTCATATATTCAGTTAAATGTTAGATTAGGAATGTTCATCATCATTAGAAGGTAAATAAGGCCTGCAAAAGTGGTTTTTCTTATTTATTATAAATATTTTTTTTTTCTGTCATTACAAGTGAGTGCTAAATTTTGCTTGTTCAGATCAGTAGTGCAGACAGTGCACATCTGAGGTGCTGATGGGCAAAAATGACTGTTCTGCAGTCAGGTGGGAAGCAAGAAAAACCACTCAAGGCATATCAAGCTGACTTACTGTGCTACCTAATTTGTTCTAAAACCAAAGAGTTAATTACTGGAGTTAACTTTCTGGTTGGTGAGAACACTTATTCTGCAAAGACAAATGACAACATACACCACAGATTTAATTAAAGAGAGCAGAGATAAGTACTGTATTGTATGCTGAAGTAATGTTTACTATAGCAATTGATTACTCTGCAGGCAGCTTGTTATGTTCCATTCCAATTTAAAGTGAAGATAAGAAATATAGAAGAATGATAAATATTCAGTCTGAATCACACCTTTTAAGGAGGTGACTGAAAGAGACTGAGAACACTTATATAAGAAACAAAGCTGCAAAATCCACAGGTGATGTAAATGAGCATGTTTCCATTTGGCTTTACTGAGTGTTGTTTTACACCAGTTGAGAATCTGACTCCCAAGAGTGCTAATAAAAAGCTCCAGTATCTTCAAACCTCTCTATGAAGAGCTGGACTTTTTATATCAGTGTGCAATGGCCTGATAAATCGCCATCCATTTCTTCTCAGAAAGTGAGGGAGAAATGATGGGGAACAGCATTGTTGTTCTCTGGAAGAAAGCTGTAGGGCATAATGGAGAGATGGTATCATAGCACTGACTCACTGGCCAATCTGTATCTCTTCAGAGCCCATGTTTTTGTCATTTCTGCAGTTGTTGTACAATGTTCTCTCCTCTGTTTCAGTCTGGTGGTTGCATGTGATGGAAGGGAGCGGGCTTTCAGCTGAGGTCATAGATTAGGAAACAATTTTAACCCAGATTCATGGTATGACTTTGGCAAGCTTCAGTGCTACTGTGTGCCTCAATTTCTTCATCAACGTACTTCTTCTGAGCTACACTTTGTTTTTGAGAAGCAGGAATGCTGCAGGTGAGAAGTGATTTGGTGTTTAAATTCAAATGATTTTGACTGGAGCATTGCCCCTGCCTTGGACTGCTCATGTTTCCCTCCACAACAGGATTACTCCATCCATGTTATAGCTGACTGGGACAATAACATTTACTAAAAGATGAACTGGGAATAGATAGGACCACAGCTTACCACCTCCACAAGATGGTGGAGCAGTGGGAAAAACAATTGGTGTCTTAAAGTTAGCAGTGGGAAATTAGTCCCTGAATCATGGCATAGCGAGCATTTCAGGATCCTGCAGAAAACTTGAGGTTCAAATACAGCAGGAGGCAGTGAGCTGTGAGCACTGCTGGCTCCCTGCTCTGCTCTCTGGGAGCACTGACTGGAGTCTGGAGTGCTCAAAGCATTCAGCTCACGTTCACAATGTAGCAGAGCAGAGACAGACTTCACATGTGTCAAATTTGTACAAAAAGAGAACCGGATTATGTAAGCTTCATTTTTCTTTTATTATTATTGTTAATGTGTATACATTGCATGTAATTGTGGCATGAGCTGATGTTAATTAATTCCAAATAGCCTTTTTAGCTAGAAACTGTGTTGTACTTCATTACTGCAATAGGCTCTTGCTTTCCAAGTTTCCTCAAAATGAAACAATTTTCTTTTCAAGTGTACATCACCGAAGTCAAAAAGACATAATATTCCCAACTGTATAAAACAGCCTGTGGCAACTAGGTTAGAGCTGTCAGTTTTACACATGGGGTGCCTGACAAACATATTATACATACAATTCAAGGCTGACCTTATACTGCACCTGAATTTAAATCTGTGTACTGCATGATGCTTTATATCCTAAATAGGCTGTTAACAACCTCTTACAGCCCTTCCCTTTTATAATGGGCTGTAACTGCAAACTCTAAATTGTCATGAGCAGCAGCCAGAAGGTAGCACCATAAAATTAGTTAATTTTAACATAAAGATGCCAAATCACTGCTGCACACATTTTAAAAGTATTTTCTCTTTCAAATAGTTCAGTGCTTGCAGATAAGAAGCCAGGTCCACAAGAATTCACCGTTTCACAGTGTTTTAAAATGTCTGGTGTCTCCAAAGCACATGGGTTAAGAACTGGTCAGCTTGCAGAACTGGGGACATTCCAGGCAGAAATTCAGTCTTGAGGGGAGCCTTTTTTATTTTTATTTTTAAACCAAGACCTCTGTGATCCGTGAGATAATCTAACTAGAAAATTTTGGTTCTCCTAGTTTGGGGATGCTGAGATATTAGCAAGTGTTTTCAAAGGGCGTAGCAGTCATTTGCAAAGGATGAAATCCAGTGCCAACCTCCTGATGACTTCAGCGGGGTGAGATTTCTACAGTAACTTTAATGAGAGCACAGATATGCAGCGCCCGCAGAGAAACCAGCGGTACTTCCTCTGCTGATGTGCTGGGGAAGTAATAATTTGCTTCCTCTCGTAGTATGGCTGGAGGCATTACAAAGTCTTTGCAACGGGTGGTGTAACTGCAGCCAGGGAGTGTGTGTATGTGTGTTGGGGGGCACTACAGGGAGAGGATCTGAGCAATTTACTGCAGTTTGGCATAAACTTCTAGAGGGTATACAGGAGGCTAAAAAAGCGAGAGGTATGTTGAGGTCAGTGCTTTGCCACTGCTCTACGCATAGGCAATCAGACATCTCTTTTGGTCTTTTGGTGCTGTATGATTAGAGAAGGCATCACAGAGTGTTTGTCTCCATCCTCACCTCCCTCTCTGTCAGACACACTCTGCTTATGGCCCAGTCTCAGGCAGCAGATTTTCAAAGTTCCAGTATCTGTAGTTTCAACATGTCCCCACAGTGGGTTCTGCCCACCTGCGGTCACAGAGAGAAGCTGCTTTTCTAGGGTAGGTTTGGGGTGTTTGTGACACAGAATTTAAACGCTGCCCGTCCTGAATGCACAGCACACTCGCATTTCATGTGTCGCCTAGGGACAACCCAACCCCAGCAGGTCTGGGAAGTGCTTCTGGCACTAAGTGTGGTTATGGCAGGTTAACACTGCTCTATCAGCCCATCAGTCCCACAGCCTGGTAAACAGGAATGGGGAAAGAATCAAAGAGGGGAACCTGCCTATTAAATCCCTGTGGTTTCTTCCATCTCTGGAGACCTTCCCAGGAGATCTGGTCCATTGGACCAGTGCTGTAACGCTGCACACTCAGTGGTATGTCTTTGCTCGAAATGCGAAACAAATTCTGGTGCTTACTTTACAGCACTGTGTCTCTTGTCTTTCATGTGCTTGCTGCTGCAGAGCTGTGCTGTTTGCATGTCAAATCACCCCCTCGTTCTTGCTCAGAACAACAATAACAAAAAAATCATTCAGCCAAAGTGAGCTCAGGAGAGGTCTGGAGAAAGGACTCTGTTTTCAGGCTGACCCAGGCAGTGGGAAGGTTCAGATCACAATCTCAGCCTGAGCTCTGTAAACCAGGGTGGGCTTTTTAGCTCATTTCCAGTCTGTACAGGAGCTGCTTGGATCTGGCTTTGTGCCCCATCCCTGTGAACTGGTACCATGCCTGCCTGCCACCTTGAGCAACATTTGGAAAAACAAAAACAAACAAACGAAAAAAAACAACCACTGCTTTTCTTACCATAAACAAATCTTGTCCTTTTGGAAATGTTTTCAGGCATTTTGGAGAATTGCTTGAAAGTCTCCCATTTCAATCTATAGGCTCCTTTTGCTATTCTCTTACATGCTCCTGTCAAGCACTACGACTAATAGGTACTGTTTTGCTTTAAATTCCTTTGGAAGTAAAATCCTTAGGATTAGTGTTTTTGTTTCCTTTGATTTGGTTAGTTGCCACTCATTGACTCATGTCAGGCATTAAAAAAACTGTCTGCTATACTTGCTAGAGAAAATGAAGATTAGGGCACGGTGTAGCATGCATATTGTAATAGCTAATGAAATTATGTCACACCAGCGGTGCTTTACTAACAAATACTAGTAATTCACTGAGTGGGTTAGTTTCAGTAATTGATTGCCAACTTTCCTAGTAAACCTTGTGCTCAGAAACTTTTAAATATAAGACAATTCTTCGCCCTCCTCTGGAGACATCTCGCTTGTATGCATTATGAAATGGGCACATCCTATTAAGGTATTCTTCCTTGCTTGGATATGACAGCTATTCTCAAAGGAACTAAACTCATTTCAGCACAATGTGCTGGAGACCTGAAGAAGTAAACTATAATTTATCTTCCCTGAATAACACTTCTCAGCTCAGTGCCTAAGCTGGATCACCTTCCCATGAACTTCGCCTATGGATGTTTATCTGCTGACCCACAGCCATATGGATTTATTTTCATAACATGCAAATCATTTTACAGACAATGTTGAAAAGAAACATTTTATTACTGATATCCTGCAAATTACAATTACTATTGACAAAAATATTGACTGGTTACACAGATTTTATTAAGTTCTTGCATATTGGTTTTTAATTAAGTTTATGTTTAATAAAACAAACTATGATGTCTTTCCCATCAAATGATAGGTGAAGTATGCAGTCTGTATCTTGCCTTATTTTCTTAGCTCATCCTTTGTAATTTGTGAATTGCATGAAAATGCAAATATTCAAATTTATATTAAAAATGAAAAAAAGAAACAGTCAGCCTCTAATCCCCGGTAATAGTCCTACTTGACCCCTACTTCCCAAAAGATGGGCTAGATGTTTAGCTGACACTGATTTAACTAAAACAAACCATTGAGCAGTCTAAACTTGCTCTTTTTATTTCAAAGACAGATTTTTTATGAAGGTGACATTATGTTGCATGTCCTTCTTTGGGAATCTACCTTTGTAGGCTGAGGTTTTGGTATAGCATATGGTTTTCTATAGAAGTCTTCTACAGTCAAAGAGATAAAAATCACAGGGAATTAATCATCAGTTCTCCTGGGTGGATTAGCTTGTTGGTATTGGTAGACATATACTAAGACTCAATTTGAGTAGGTAAACTGGCAAGAAACTGTAAGCAATTCATTTGGGGCTTCTTCAGTAGCACATAGTCGTACAAAGTTTTTCCTGTTTGTCAAGTGATCACTCGAACAAAGTCATGGTACTGCCTCTGAGGGTTGAGACATTGTCTCTAGAGATGAGCAGACACCAAAAACAAGGCATGTTAACTGTCCCAAGAGTCAGCTTCCCAAGGGAGAGTCAGCTGGCATCTGCTGACTATCAGCCTCAGCATCCCTCTGAGTAATCTGAGTGTTCTGCTCTGAAGCTCAAAGCCATGAGACAATCCTGTGGGTCAGCATCTCTTCATCTCTGCATGTCCTCACTGAATCCTAACTTTTACCTGCTTTGTGCAAAACAGGGGAGAATAACTGTCCTGGTTTCAGTTAGAACAGAATTAATTTTCTTCCTAGTAGCTGGTGGAATGCTGTGTTTTGGCTTAGGATGAGAAGAGTGCTGATAACACCCCGATGTTTTCATTGTTGCAGAGCAGTGCTTATACCAAGCCAAGGACACCTCAGACTTTTGCTCTGTCCTGCCAACAGGCAGGCTGGGGGTGCAGTAAGAGCTGGGAGGGGACAGACCCAGGACAGGTGACCCGAACTAGCCAAAGGGGTATTCCATACCATCTGACGTCATGCTAAACGATATATAGGGGTGGCTAGCCGGGGGGAGGGGGCCGGACTGCTCGGGGTTAAGCTGGGCATCGGTCAGCGGGTGGTGAGCAATTGCATTGTGCATCACTTGTTTGTACATATTATTAGTAGTAGTACTATTATCATCATTGTATTATTATTATTATTATTATTATTTTCCTGTCTTATTAAACTGTCTTTATCTCAACTCACGGGCTTCACTTTCCATTTCTCTCCCCCGTCCCAGAGAGGGAGGGGGGAGGGTGAGCGAACGGCTGCGTGGTGTTTAGCTGCCAGCCGGGTTAAACCACGACAATAACTCATTGAGAAAAAGCAAATACAGAGAAGTTAGTTTAGAAAGATGTTAGAAAACTAATGACCTCTGATAGCCCCTCTATAGGTGGTGGAAGTCGCATGCATATTTCACTTCAAAATAGTCATATTCTGCCTTTGTGGCTTCTACTCTGCTTTTGATTATCCCAAGCATCCTCTTGAGCCCATTGTTTCCATACAGCAACATACAGCAACAGCTGCAATTCCTCAAACCATTCCTAAAATACAGTTTAAAAGCACAAATAAAAGTAAACTATAATGGGGATGTTACTCACATACGAAACTGTGGGCTGAACTACTTTCTATGTTTTTTATTTGCTAATTAATCTAGCAGCTTCCCAGATTTTATTTTAAAGAGTCCAGTTTATAGACACAGCCAGCCAGCAGAGTAGTCTGTGCTGCAGCATCTGCTTAGAATATTTGCATGGAATTGCTTTATATCCATATAAAGAATAAATGTTTTCTCCAGGTTGTCGTATCATGCTTCTAAAAATCAAAGACAAAGGGTGCCGTATTCAAATTCTGCCAACGGAATGAACAATAGTTATTAGTACTTAAACTTTTTTTATTACAGTGTAAAAAATACTTATCTTTAGTCTCTGCTCACCTCTGCGTGACATCAGAGGGTGACGCCGAGGAGTCCTAAAACACTTCCATTTGCTGTTACATGAAACACACCAACTATTTCCAATTGCTCTCACTGCCAAGCAACCTGGTGGCAATTAATTCTTTAAAAAACAACCATTTTTTCAAGTGGCAGAGCTGTTCCTTTAACAACTCCTTCTGTTAGGAAGTTACTGGCACTTAGAGCCATAACGGGGACATTTCCCAAACCTCCTTTTGTCAGAGATATTTGGCTCATGGACATAGTGGGTATTCATACCCTCTAATTTTAAGTGGAATTTAAGAAGTTTCTTCCCTTTAGGCTACTTTTGTAGACAATGGAGAGATGCTAACTTCTTTGGATACGATTCAGATCCAAGACAGACTAAGCCACCATCTGGAGTTAGAGCATTTTTTCTTGGGTTGGAGGATTACTCTACTTATAACACAGGCACCTCAGGTAGATGGTTACACTGAGCTGAGCTGGGATGAAAACAGGCTCCACTGGGTTTCAGAGGAAAATAACAGGCTAAATTCATCCGATTTCTTGATTGAGTTCGAACTTTCTAAGTGAGAACTAGGAACTAATTTCCATGAGTACCAAGGAAAATAAAACTTTAAATCAATTTCTAGATAGCTATAATGTATTAGATTCAGTCAACTCCACTTGTAAGTCACAGGATTAGGAAGGTACCTGGGTGAGGTGTGCAGTTATATTGGAGGATGCACTTGGGACCATGGAGGCTCCATTGAAACCAAGTCCTTGCCCTCCAGAGTTAGTTTTCTCAGTAGTAAGAGGGGCACACAAACGTTTGTTAAGAGTACTTATTAGTTAGCTGTGGCCAGTTTCATGTTAATTTGCTATTAATACATGTAATTATTGCTAATAACACCAGGAGAGGTGCAAGAGGAAATGACGCACTAGATCCATAGGTGTAAGTGTTTCAATATTACTCTTGGCTGGTGCCAGAGGGGACATGTATTCAGTGGTCAAATTCAGATCTGTACATTTGGTGAGGCATGCTGCTGCCCTCCAGGAGATGCATAAACCACAGAGGGATGAGGATTAGTCAGATACACAGCACAGCATTTTTGCTCTAGCCGTACAGCATATGCACTTGGAGCTAGGAATCCCAACTCCAGCCCTTAAAGCTAGCTAACCTAGCCAGGTGCAGGACATCCATCAGCGAGAACAGCTATCTTAGGGCTAATGAAGGAAGGCTCCAAGAACCAGGACTTCCATGCCTAATGGTTTCGTTGACGCTGTGTAACTTGTACAACACAGGTGCAGTCAAGCATTCAGAAGCTGGATTCCCTGTAATTTTGGCTGTGCTTCTATAAAAGTGGCAGTTTATCTGTGCTCCTACATACAACAGAAAACAGTGGAAATATCTTAAGAAGTGGTCTCAAGAGGCTGAATCATAGCTCCAGCAGAGAGATGTACTACTTTTCCTTATTGACCTTTAATATTAGCTTCCCTGGCACTCTGCAATCAATGTAATCTTTTCACTATGATCATAATGGCCATTATCCTGAAGACAACAGATAGAAGTGGAAGTAATATTAAATTAGAAAAATTGCTGAAGGATTTATTTGTTTTCTTTATGGATTTCTTACGATTTTTTTTTTCTTTATTTTTTTCTTTTTTTTTTTTTTGCACAAACTCAGAAATATTTTTACACTGAAGCAAGTGGTTGGCCCCATTTATATTACACACTTTCCTCTGCTTCAGTACGTTGCCAACAGTAAGGTATTATTTAGGGAAAAATATAAATGCATAATAAACAGATCTATACAATCATTACTGAACTAAAATAGCAGTTAGGAAAGTATTTTTATTGTGAAAAATGGCCCTGTAGGACTTGCTGGCTATTTGTAATGTTGCAATGTAACTCAGATAAATTGGTGCCCAGGAGTGTGACATTTCAAAAGCTTGAAAATACACTACATTTTTCTGATACGCCATTTTTGTAATTCTGCTAGCTATTTTGCAGTAGCAAGAAGCAATTCCTCTATGCCCAGGCAGTTCAATTAGAGTGTTGTAGATGTTGTCAGAAAGACTCAAACATAAGTGCCCCTGAGCAACGGTTGCGATTTCATAAAGTATCCTGTGCCCTTTCTCCCTAGCAATTGACATTTCTGGTCAATTGTGTGCAATGCTATTAACTAACTTTTAAAATAATGACTCCTTTATCTCTGTCTTGTAAACTTCGTATGATAAGCCCTCCCATTTGGGGTTAGACATGCCTTTTTTTTTTCAGTAAAAAGGGGTTAATAGATGAAGTCTTCTGCAGGAACAAAAGGCTCTTTTTCCATTAAGTGTTTCAACTGACATAAGCAAAAGTTCACCCCATTCTGGCGATGGATGTAGGGCAGCCTGACAATGTTATCTGCTTATCTGTCATTATTCATAATACAGATCAAGAGTTCAGGAGGTATCAGAAGTCCATAGTGAATCAAGGTTATGGAGTTAGAAGGAGAGATGTAGAGCAGACACTGACATGGTTGACCTTTGGCTAGGTAGGAATCCCAGCTACATAAAGGCTAGTTAAAAAGCACTTCATTTTGAGTGGCAGAATTCAAAATCATTTGAGACTTCAGATGTGCAGACAAAAATTTTATAAAACATACAAACGCATCAAGATTCACAAGTTTGTCGTTCGTCTCTCAGAAGTTTAGGCACTGTTATGGACCCCGTGGGTGCCCATAGCCATGTCAACATTATAAGGGTTATTTGGCAAAGTGGGAGAAGAGCAGTGCGTCAGGGCCTTACCTGCTGCAGCCCCTTCATCTTCAGTCCACGTGTCCAGGGCATTACTTGGGACTGGATCCAGTTCGGGTCCCTGAACCTTCCTTTCATTCAGGTGGTTTGTTGCTTTGACCTCTTAACTCCCAGCGAGGTCTGGGGCACAGCTGACATCTACGCCTCTGTGTGAACCAGGCCATCATGCAGTAACTGAGGGTGAGTTGTGGATTCACCACTGCTCCAGATCAGATACATCCCTTTAAGCACCTAAATGTCTGAAGGGATGTGTCCTTGAGAGAAATGACAGCTGTAGAGGTTTAGGACTTGAGTTCACAGATGGTACAGGATGGGTGGCCACTTCCTATTTCGATTCATCCTATATCCCTTGTGCAACAGGGCTCAGGAGCAGTGCGTGGGTTTTAGGGGATATAGCCCCTGGAGCTGCTGTCTTTCACCTAAATGTGAAGGTTACTCACAGAACACGCTCTGGTTATCCTCGGTGCTACCCTGGGTGCCTAAATATTTGCAGTCTTCACAGCTATTCCTTATCTTTTCTTCATTGACTTGATGCACAAGAAAAATGGCTTGTGCACGTTTAGGAGTAGTAGATTTACTTCCTGCTTCTGCTGCAGTTTTCAGACAATGGCCTTGATTTCCTTGCTCTGAAATGAGACAATAAGATATTTTCTGATCTATCTATATAGGTAACTTTGTAATAGCAAGAACATTTTCTTACTGTATGTGTATCTAATTCTCAATACAGCAGGGTACTGGTTTTGCAAAGCAAAGCACAAACTCCTTTGGTAACCCCTAAAGTCTCCTTGAGAATGGGGAACACATTTTAATAGTGAGCTATGCAAAGCCCATTCATATTAATTTTCTGAGTTTCTGCTGGAAGCTTGCACTGGCTGCTATGAACAATGGCAACCGACCAGTTGTCTAAAGGCCTTTTCACGACAGGCAACAGCATCATTTCTGCAATATGGAAATTGATTCACCAGTAGGAAGATCAGTCTTCACAGAGACAGGAGTTAGAAATCCAGTTCCGAGAGATGATTAATAGCAGTTGTGTGCAGTGTGGTTTTAATGCCTTTGAAAATTCTACATGTGATCTAACATCAGGGTATGAAACAGGATGACTTGATGCAGACATGGTGTTCTAACCCAGAGGCTTAACTGTCATAACGCAGCATCATATGATGTTGTTACTCAAGAGACCTTTGAAAGCTTGGAGATGACAATATGAAACAAAATCATGGACACAGTACAGAGTTGACAGTTTCAGTTTCAGGAATCAGAACACGTTCTATTTCTTTAAACTACAATTGTGACATTTCACATAAAATCACTTAATCTCCTATTAAGTAGCTGTCTTATCCTATTTTTCTCATAGGCATTCACCCAAATGACATCAGCATCATTGTCTAAATCAAATCAAACACTAATACCAAGTTGGGAATTTGTTCTTACGTATACTTTAGCAGGGGCTGTCCACACAACCTAATCCAAATGCTCTAATCCTAGTTTCTGGCACCCTGTGCTCTCTGTATATTTCAACTTTGATTTGACCTTGAATTTTCTGTTAGAGGAAAATATTGCCATTTTCTGTTGACAAAAACACAACCATGGAGTCTGGGAAAAAAAGCAACATTGACAGATATGTTGAATTATAATTATAAAACAAGCACACAGCACTTCCTAAAATTGCTGTTGGCATATGTTAAATATATAGTGTACCACTTGGAAATCTATTATCAGAGGCTGCAGCTAAAAATGGCAGTTATTGTTATAATCATTGGGCCTGCAGCCTGTTAAACAATCATGAGATGGGAAGCTGGGAGAAATTTTCTGGGGCATGTGAAGAGTTAATTCATTTTATCCGCTATGTCCAAATCAAAAAAAGGACAACTTGCCTGATCTGGAATATATTTCTATTCAGCTTCTACAGATGTTGCCACTTAGTGTCTCCACTGTGGTTCGAGATCAATTTGGGATCTGTGTCTAAAACCCTGTCTAATGGGAGCTGTAACAAAGGGTCACAGAATATACAGACATCACCCTCCATCAGAGACCAAAAAAAAAATATAAATAAATAAACAAACCACTGAACAAACAAATAAACAAACTGCAACCGAGTTCCTCCAACAAAGTTATTCAAAGGATGATAGTACTACAGAGAGCAGTAATTCTTACTGTTGTTGTAATCATTGTGTCTGCAGCCTGTCAAATACTGACAGGCGCCTCTTTACCTTGGCAAAAGGGAAACAAAATGATCAGATTGCAAAACTCGTAGACCTTGATATCTGATCATGTCTAGACAGCCTATGCCCCTGCCTCTTAAAGACAGTCGTCAAATGCTTTGCATCAATAATTTGATATGCTGCTGTTTTCGAGATGTTGAACATTAATGTCACCTCCTTGGGTCCCAAGTGCCTGCCTCTTCTGCATTCATTATTTTTAGGCAATAATGGATACTTGCTTCTGTTTAGTTTTAATAATCATTCAGAACAAGCAGCTTTGATATCTGAAATAAACTGCCTCGCAAATTAATCAAGTGCGGAGCAAAGCCTTTTAAAGTGTATGACAGCCAATAAAGTCATTTGTGATGCATTATACAGTATGTAGCCTTTTCTGCTCTGTGCTAAATACTATCAACAGCTGAGGAGATGGAGGAAAATTTTATTAGAAATCAAGTTCTCCTGGAGTTTTGACCGAAGTGTAAAACTGGATTTTATACATTAAGACATAATCATTTAATGTCAGTCCTCCAATTTCAGAGGATTGTTTAAGAGGCTACATGGTTTGGAAAATTAAGAAAAAAAGTTGAAAATTGAATTGCTCTCACACTCCAAAGATGTCTTGGATGTGTTAGATGCCTTGCAGGCAGTCAAGTTTCTCATTCTGAAAAATACAATCTAAGTCCATGTTTGAGTAGGACTGAGCTGTTTGTGACTGAGCAGTAATGAACTTCCCTTAGCACAGCAGCTTGCTTGTTGGGCTTTTAAATTCTGTGTGCTTGTAGGAAATAGCTGAGTTATATGCAGCAATTTTGTATCAGCCTGTCAGTAGAGTAGGAACTGACTGGAGATATCATTCATTTCTCTTTGGATTTTATATTGGATATGAACAAAAATATAGTTGTAATATTGAGATAACCATTCCTCCTCCTTCTGTTTACTCCTGGATTACGTTTAACTCTTCAATCTATTTAACAAATCTATGTCCCTAAAGTCTTTATGAAAATGACATGGGGTACAAACTGACAAATTAACACTGATAGATACGCAGAGAAAGTGATGGTTTTGAATGTATCACACTGTAGAAGGAAAGACCTCAGTATGGAAATGATCTCCCGAGTAAAATCTATATGTGATATATAGAGGTTACTGCACAGAATATAGGCTTATTGCACTCCATAGATTTGAAACCATCTTTCTTGGATGGCAGTGGAAAACTTCAATATACTTACATGAATTATAAATGATGTCTGGTTTTCTTCCTAAAGTAGGTACTGTATGTTTTTCTAACACAGGCCCTTCAGCCTTTAGAAAGCTACTTTTTGCACGTGAGAAGGCAAAAGACTTGCATTTGGAAACTTTTACTGTTGTCAATAGCATTGTGTAAATTGTGCGTCTTACTGTAAATATTTTTGCTTTAATTGGGACTGCCACAGATATTCCCTTAACATGGGAATGAAGTCATGGCTTTTAAACAATTTGTTTAGAGATGGAATTGATTTGGAAGGATGCCTGTGAAGACACAGTATATGAAACCAGAATTGATTCAAGGCGACAATTCCTAAATAGTTCAGACATTTTGGTGCCTTGAAATGAACATCTTTTCTGTCAATTCAGAAATACAGTAATACACAACAAGGCAGATCAAAGACAAGGAATCATCACTTTGCTTTCTGATTCTCAGCAATGATATAATTTACATTCTTTTAGATGTCTTTGTGCTTTCATTCCAAAACCACACACGTACTGTGGGAGTGCCTGTTGGAAGACATTAACCCTTTGTGCCATTGTGCAAATGGTAGCAGTTACAGTAATGATAGTAATGGGTTCGGGACATAGCTGGATAAAATTCACAAGGTTGTGTGACACAAGGCTCTAGACAAAAAGACCTCTTAGATCCTGCAAGGCTTCTGGCTTTACTGCTGCTTCTTGACAGAAAGTAAAAATCTGTAGAGTCTTCATTTAGAGCATCCAGAGCATCCAGCCCTGCCTGAATAAAGTGCTTTGGTCCAGCGAGGTCCTCACTCTACTGCAGACCTGTCCCCATCCTCAGGGGAGGCTGGGATTCAAAACTGAAGCATTTCACCTGGTCAGAAATATGCAAGCAGCTTCTCATTAAGATCAAGCCTGAAGATTTTGACACTGCATAGATCTTGTCAGGTTATTAGATGAGTGAAGTGGCTGCTTGCAGGGCTGTATCTGCACTTCCTGGAAAGCACTGCCCTCAATAAGAGCAGCACAAGACTGTGAGTAATGGAGCTGATAGGAAAGACATTAGCCAGACAAACCCAGCAAAGGTCAGTCAAGGATAAAGAAAGCCTTTTCTGGCAGACTACTTGATGTAAGAATTACTTTATGCAAAAAGGACTTAAAGGAAAATAGAATGCATTTCCTGAAAGAACAAGCTGACAAGGATGCAGTGAAAATATTTATTATGTGTGCCAAGAACAGAAGGTGGTCTAGACTGGAGTGTGCCAATGGGAGCAAGTTTTACTCTGATTCAGACCTATGCAAATGCAGGAAAGCTGCACTCAAATGCCAGCAAATATGAAGGATGTTTACCTGACATAAAATGAGTCTATTGTCAGAACTGGGCTGCTTTAAAAACCAGCTGGTTCCAGCCTTGTCTGAGGCTGCCTTTCAGCTGCTCCAGAACGAAATCTGAATGGCAAACCCAACGCATTTCCCTGTCTGATGTCACAACTTGGGTCATTATCACAAATGTGATACATTTCAAAATGTAAAGCTTGCCCTCAGGCAAGTCCATGAAAAGACCCATCACAAAGAGTCTGATCGGCTGGATGCTGACAGCCAGGAACAGTGACAGCACAGGAACGTGCCTAATGGTCACCTGTGCAAGGGAGACTCACCGAGGGACTCAATGAAAAGACACAGGCCTTAAGCAGACCTTGGGTTATTAGAAAGAAACATTAGCTTGTTGTAGAAATTGTGACAATTTTCAAAAGGGCACCTAACATAGATTGGCACTATGCATGTAAAAGAAAACCAGACTCAAATAAGGAGGAAGTTTCCTGCAACATCACCTTATCTCTTAGCTCTGCCAGAGCACTTTTTCACTACAGAACTCAAAGCATCATAAAATAATTATCATTATTTCTATCGCACAGCTTGGGAAACCCAGGCATAGAGGAAATGCTCTGTATTTATTCTCATGCAAAGCTGAATAGTGAAACTGGAAAAGATGGGTTTTCTAATTCAATCCATGCCTGCTGTCATGTGACTCTTGAAGTCACAGATGAATGAACTGTAAAATACAGAAGAACATTTTGATGAATATTTAAATTGTGTTTAGTATATTTGGGTTGGTATTTTTGCACCTTGATCTCTCTACTCACTGTATCCATCTGCCTTTCATTTTCTGCTGCATGTGCTATGCTTTTTTTCATAGACATGATATAATTTAGCTCTCCTAATATTTTTAAGGAAGTTGTTGAAATTGTTACTGCATTCTTTTGATGATTCTATACCAAAATAAATTATAAATGTCTGAAGATACTGGGAGTAGGTTGATTAAAGTAACTAGAACAATGTCTATTTACCTTTGCAAAGACTTTTACTTTTTGATTATTGCTAGTTATACTATAATTTTCAGGCTTCTGTTCCACGGGATCAAAGTTTTCATATAGAAGACATACCTTTTTTACAATTTAAGACTCCCAGTGCTGTTATTTCTCCATGGCCACTCTGCAGAGTGGCCTGTTGAGTAGTCCTGCACCCTTCTCAACTAGACCATTGCAAATGCAGACACAGAAAATGTTTATGTAAAATATAAAACATGCAGTGTAGTGTAAAAAACTTGTCAGAAGATATTATTGCTCCTTATTTCAGTGAAAGGATGTCTGATGTCACATGGCGTGCTGGGTGCATGTGTAGTGGACAGGGGACTGTCCTAGGTCACCCAGTGCATTGCACAGGAGTGTAGGTGTCATTTGTAGTTCAGGAATCCTTATTTAAAGGGGATTTTATTTATTTAGCATCATGAAACTAGCTCATCCACTAGGGTTCAGCGACTCTTTAGCCACTTGGTAACTGAGCAAAGACATTTGCTCTTCTGTCTTCCTGACTTGCTGACCCTACTTTACTAGGGCAGCAGGTCAGCAGGCTACTTGTGCAGTAGTCCGTAAGCAGGTGGTATAGACTGAGCATGAAGAGAGAGTGGATGGAGATTTCACAGAAAGAAGTGGAAGAGGAAGAAGAAAGAGGAACACTGGGAAGTGCTGTTGTGGAAAGGTAGGAGTGGGTGTATGGTGGAGCCACAGAATTCCTAATTGGCCCCGTTACTCAAACAGCTACGCATGGGAGCTAAAGAATTAGGAGGTAGGAACCCTTCTGGCATATTCATCCATTCACTAAATACTTTTTCATATTTAATAACATGGTTTAGACGTCTCCTTCTTCCATTTCTGTTGCATTTATCCTTTTGCCTTAGCAAATGACTGCTTTTCCTTTCCCATTATCCAGTTTGTCATCTTTTACCTATTCTCCTTAGTATTTTTTTTTAATGTACGTGAACTAAATACAATAAAACAAAATGTACTGAGTGCAGAAAATACAAAGAATCTCAAATAACTTCACATAAAATAATATATAGGAGATTTAAAACTGAGCTGCATTTAAGGCTGGAAAAGGCAGACTAAAAAGATAAGATTTCAATTTTGTCTTAAATGAATTCACTGAATCTGCATTTCTGATGTCAAGTAGAAGCGAATTCCATAGCTCTCATGAATAGCAAGCAAAAGCCTTACAGCTATGAGAATTTAATCTGAATCTTTTACTTTGCATGTCCAGGATTTTTAAAAATACATTTCTTTTCATATGTTCAGAAAACTTTGTGGATTTTGATCTTATGGCTTGCATGGTTATTTATTCCCTACTATTGTCCTTACATTTCAAATCACTAAATGAAACAGTCTTCTGGAAAAATATTGTTAACACAATAAATAGCTTTGAAATGACAGCCATAATTCATTGGAGCAGAATACTTTTAAGTGGAAAAGTTTTTTGCTGTACTGCTTTCTCTTTGACAAAACCTAGGGATTCAGCAGAAGCTGTGGTACACATGATGAATACATATAGATGCAGTTATAATTATGCATCAAGAAAAGACATAAATTAAAGAAGATAATCAAAGAGCTTTGGGTTTTGAGTCTGCTGCATTCTGTATTTTTTCTGTACTCTAATATGTAGGGTCACTAAGCAAAACTGCAGTGTTCACAGATGGGAGGGTGATGGAAAGAATGACTTTATGGCTAGGATACTAGGCTGAGATACAGGAGATACCTGCCTCTTTAGCACTTTCTGTCCTTTACTGGATGTCACCTCTGTCCTCCTCTTTCTCTGTCTGATATGCCTCACCAACTTTCCGGGGCAATGGAGGTCTCCTACCCTGTGTTTGTAAGATATTGGTTAGGATGGAGCTGAAAATGCTCCTCAGAATTTCCTCAGAAAATTTCCTCAGAATTGTTGAGCATAATAAAGTAGATTCATGACAATGGCAATAGATGGTAGGTAGACATAATGTGCTAGACTCATAGTATGTTTCTATTGCTATGCTATCATATGCTTGTCTTCTTCCTCCTGGCAATAATCACTGTGTGATCTCAGGGTATGTCTACATTGCCATGAATATAGAGCTTATAAACTGTCTAAGGTAGCTTTAAATCACACAGTTAGGGTGTTGAGACTATTGTGCTCCTGGCAAGACAACCATTGGATTCATTTAGCAGGCCCAGCAGCAACTCTGCTGGGGTGCCTAGCATGAGTTGAGACGTGTGCTTTTTGTGGCTACTAGGTTTTTACTCCCTGAGCCAGCTCATTTAAAAGTAGTTTTGATGAGTTGTCAGAACCCAAAGGTACACGTGTACAGGTGCCTTTGGTGTGGCAACCAGTGGGCTAATCTGCTTTGCTAAGCTTTATTATTACAACCAGCTGAAGGAGGCAAATGCAAAATAATTCTAAATTCTCAGAACCTTATGCTTGCATATTTCTATCTATAGCCATGAGTGCTATCAAATAGTAAGTACTCCCTGGTTCCTTGTGTTGTTTAGTGTAAAGAAGAGGGAATAATAAAGCACTTCCTCTTCTCCTTCCCCCAGGACATGCACTGGCAACCTTGGAGGGGTTTCAGTGGATGTGGTGAGGTTAGGGACCAGGGAACAACTGCTCCCTGCAGCACACTTGCCAGCTACCGGCAGTGATCCAGGTAGGTACTCGTGCCAACTGTAATGCCTCACAGAGAGGGAATACTGCTCTGGCATGGACAGAGTATGTGTTGGCCATGTGGTTACAAATGGGCAGATGCATAGGACATTTTTTAACTTGGCTGGCTCTTCCAAATTTCTGGCAGCTGTTATTAATATTTGCATAGCATACTAGCATATAGTTTGGGCTCAGCCAAGCCACCTCCTGAACAGACTGCTAAGCCATGTTCTTCTTCACTGCCATGTTCAGCCTCCCCAAAAGCCAGTGCATGGCTGATGGCATGGGAACTGTTTCCTGGGCATAGCTAAGAGCAGACTTGGGGTTGCTCTAACATCTGTTAGCAGGGGTCTCCAACTCCCTGCTCCCTCCCCCAGCCCATCTCTCACATCTGTTCTGGTGAGCGTACCTAGTGAGATGCCACTCTTAGTCCTCACCAAAAGCCCACTCCAGCCTGCATATAAGGAACAAACCAAACAGAAAAAGCTGCTAATTAAATTTCCCATTTTGTAGAGTTGTTAATGATCATCATAGTCTTCTAGGGTGTCCTAGAAGTTACCCATTTCCACAAAGAGCAGTTCAAGGGATTATAAAACAATATCAATGCCAGAAGTCCCTTTAGGGTGTTCATAGATATGTGGTATCTCTTGTTACATCTCTAGTCCTCCAAGGAGAAATCTTGCTACCATGGCTTGTTCACTTTGTGCCTTTGAAAAATCTCTTTGGCTAACAGGTACACACCACTAGAGAGACTGCAGCTAGGAGGTCAGAGCTAACACTGCCAAGAGAGATGCAGGTGAGCGAGTATAGCGCAGGCACAGATGTATCAGGGTTGTCAAAAGTGGTTATAAATGGTACCTACAGTTTGCACAGTCACTTGCTCAGTTCATCCCTTTTTCATATCAAAGTTATAGCCATATGTGTATGTCTATTAAATCCTCTGCAGAATATAACATTCCTCATCTAACCCTCTTCTCTGATGCCTCAGCCTTGAAATATATCTATGTGGGTAAAAATACCCAGAGGAATCTGAATATCCAGTGCTGAATAATCAACATGTTCCAATGTTGGAGAAAAAAAAAAAAAAGGATCAAGCAGTTTGTAATCAGTTCTAAATGAGAGTGTGGTTCAGAAGTAGGCACATCTCTCTGCAGGAACATCTGGCTGGAAGCAGAGGGAGTACCTGGTACTGCACCTGGGTGGGAAATGGGTTACTTCGTCTGGAGAGGCTTAAAAAATTCAGAAATAATAATTTTGAAATGGGGTGAAATTGGAAGTGGAAAAATCCAAAGCAACTGAGAAACTCATGCTGTATCACATAAGATTTTCACTTCAATCATTTTTAAAATACTGGCAGTCTATTAGACCAGGAGATGAAACTTCTTGGCAAACAAGATATTTGCTAATTTTGGTATTTTGTGTGAGTCAGAAATGTGTGGAGGGAAATATATTGAAACTAACCCCTTCTTGTGCACTGCTTCAGCTTGCATAACTGACATTTGCCAATAAAAATGTTGCATCAGAAAGTTTCTGAACATGTCCAAAAGCAAAGGCATTAGAAGGTACTGCAAAAACTCCCCCCCACATCATTAAAGGCCATTGGTCACACTGAATTTTCACAATGGTCAACATAATAAATGTCTGCTTTCCACTGTGCCTCAGTCCAGCTAATCACAAGGTAATCAAGTTCATTTATAAACTTGCATATTTCCACATCATTTACTTGATCATAGAGCTACACCGTCCCATTTCTTTTTATTTTATGTTTTCAGCTGTTTTGTGGAAAAGCAAGGGGATAGAAAAATCCAACTCTTTGAAAATGTGAATATATCATCTACAAATCAGTAAAAAAGTCGTGTTTCCCTTGATAGCATTTTCACACCCACATGTATTCAAAACTCTTAAAATTTTCATTTTGGCTTCTGGAAAGTACATTTTAAAGTGAAAATTATGGTTACAAAATTAGGATTGTGGTGTTGAAAAATCTACAAAGTAGTTTGATTTAAATTATCCACAATTGTCTATTTTTCCTCCTACTGCAAAATAACATGTCACAGGTTCTTAGGATTTCCTTTGAGTGATGCTAAAAAGCCTTGAACATAACTTATTTGCTTAGTGCACTTTTGAACTGAAGCATTTAATGTTTGAAAATAAGCACTAAATATATTACACTTAATTGGAGAAAAAGAAAATTTTGGAAAGAATTTTAGCTTTTGTGACAGCTTAAAAATTACAGTGAGATGTGATTTTATTGTCTTGATTTGTGAGACTCATGTTGAATTCTAATTGCATTAAATGGGCAAAATACATTAAGGGATATGGAAACTACTGAGGGACAAAATAAAGGGAGTGAGTATCTAACTAATACAAAGACTGGAAAATCCTACTTAAATAACCTCTTGGTAACAAGTCATTCAAGGATTTCAATGGAAACAGTGAAAAAAAAATGTAGACCTTTTGAATTTTCAGGAAGTCCTTTATTAGACTCTCTCTGGCTTCTAAGAAGTGTCTGAACATGGGCAGTTTTTAAGGATTTGAGCAGGCAATAAAAGAGTCAAGGCCATAATTCACTAAAGATTGAATATCCTTTTTGAGTGCTTCTAGTGATATTTTGAGGCCAGATCTTCAGCGATATATCAATGATGATTCAAAGTGTGGAAGGCCAAGGGGGCTGGTCCTCAGTGAAACAAATCTCTGCAGAAAAAGATATCATTTTGCAGTGACTTCAACCATAGCTTGTAGCTCCATAATTGTGAAACAATAAGGCCAAAAGGAATAGGTGACTTCTGATTCTTCTGGAAGCTTCTCAAGACATTTTAGTGACTGCACGCACACCTCTAAAATAAAAACTTCATGTTTCCACTTACCCATGGGCACCAAAGTGTTGAGATGAATCGATATGGACAAAAGAAGATGAACCAGAATCTGACACAGCTATATATCTGAATTACAGCTACAAAGTGAGTAAGACTTCAGTGGTGCCTGGAGGCATGATGCTCTTGGTCAGGATGGGTACACAGAGCAGTGCCTGGTTCTGGCAACTACTTTAAAGCCACAGGTGTGTGGAGATGCTGGCAGTGGTAGAAGTGCCCCTGCTAGTCTGTCTGCCTGAAGTGCTATGCCCTGAACAAGTGTGATGAGCATCACACTGAAGGTGACATGGATCTAGTGGATATGCACTTTTGCAGGAGCCTTTTGGAAGAGCTGCATAAGGATTTGTTTTTTCCTTTGCTTTTCTGAGGAGTACTGTGAAGACCTACTATGTTCTTATATTGAAACCTACCTTGTCCTTCAGTGCCCTGCAGATGTCTGAGAGGAGTGTCTGTCATTGCAAGGAGAGAGAACATGGGCAGCCAACACTTTTCCACTAACGAAGTTGGCTTGAGGTAGTGAGTTTTCCTGACAACCGTAAGGCTTTTCCTCTATCATTCTCCAGGTGAAGCTGAAGAGAGGTAACACTGTAGTAGCCATCAGGTACTTTATCTGTTCATTTACCTGCCCTTCTCCCAGTGTCATGTCTCTTTTGTCCCGTGAAGTGAAGTCTTGGCAAGGGAATTGCTGTTCACATATGGGGTCCAATAATCATAGATTCGTATCATAGAAAGGCTTGGGTTTGAAGGGACTTTAAAGATCATCTAGTACCAACCCTGCTGCCATAGGTGAGGACACAACCACTGGATCAGGTTGCTCAGGGCCTCATCTAACCTGGTCTTGAACACCTCCAGGGATGGGACGTCCACAGCCTCTCTGGGCAACTTGAATAATCATCTTGGTGTTGTAGCAGTAAATGAGACAAAAGGAACTCTGGTTAGGTCTTCTTGCCAAACTGTCCCATCATGAAACCAATGTAAGGCCACTGCTATGGCAGCTGGTGACAGTTAGAAGTGCCCTTGCTCAGAATGCCTTTAGGTCTGATTTCTTCTGCATGGTGGGGGATCATAAAAAACATCCCAAGTCACTGAGGGATAATGAAAGAAAGAATACTATCAGGAGTTAAAGCTGTTTTAGGTTTTCAGCTCCAAATGTGGTTTCTTTGTGGAGTTATTTCCAGTAATGACACATGGTGGGTGGTAGGTTGTGTATTCAGCTCCCCAATTAGTTGTCTTTGCATGAGTTCCACTTTTATCAAATTAAATAGAACAAAACTCAAGACAGCTGCTACCTGCTGATCAGGATAGTGTGGTACATATGCCACACGAATGCTGTGACAAAACCACAGAGGCTGAATAATCTAGATTGTGATTTTGTTACAGCTAGAGCAAAAATTGATATTGATCTAAGTTCCAACATCAAAATGTCTGTTCACTTGTCCTCCTCTACAGAAGTGGCCACAACCTGAAAGCATTCGGAGTTGGTTTTAGTACACCTTTCTTCGAATTCCTTGCAGTTGTTCCAAGGACTCTTGGTTATCCGAATATACCAGCTGAACATAACCCAGGCCATAGTATTTCTATCATCGGGAAATTTGCTGTGAAGAAAAAGGAGACATAACAGAAATCATTCTGGACATGAGATATGATGAGTCATTCTCCATCTCATAATTCAGCATCTTTTTAGGGCACAGCGGAGTCGATGTACTTTGCCCTCTGTTAGCTCTCTGAACATGTGCGCTAGTTCTTCCCTTTTCAGTAAGTCCACACAGCTTCTGTGTCCCTCTGCTATGAGAACATAGAGGGATCTTTGGACCCTACCTGCCCATCCTGTGCCTGACAGAGTGCTCTCGTGTTTTTTTTCTTATCAGTGGATGAAACGCAAGAACAGATCAGTCACGGTGTTTCCAGTGATTGTGGGTTAACTTTAAAAATAAGTTAATACTATTTGGTTTTCAAATCAGCTCCAAACTTTTTCCGAAAAAAGTGGAACCTTCTCCAAACCTTGTTTCATAAAAATGTTTAAAGATCCATCTCTCTGTCAGCACAGATTCCCCTTTTCATTGTGTATACATATGCAAACTGTTTAAACCACACGTTATGTCAAGGATGTGGAATGGAAAGAAAAGTGTGAAGACTGTTTTGCCCATATGCTGAGAAAAAATCTGCAGCAGACAGTAAAGAAGCTGGTAACAGGAAAAGTGTATGAAGCTACGTTACAAGGTAAAAGACAAGATTGTGACTGTGAAAACAAACTAAAACAAGAGACAAAACGCCCTTGCAAGATAAAGTAATAGTACTGTGATGCCATAGGTTGTTGGGGGTAGCGGTAAGGTCACTGGAACAGTGTGGGGGCTGGCACAGCTGACTTTGCTGATGCTGATATCACACAAAGCTCCCTCTCAACTTGCAATATGAAGTGGAGCTCTGACCAGGAAAGAACCCAGAGAACAAAAGACAGGAAAGTGTGCATGAGGAAGACAGGAGGCTGCTACACCTGAGAAGGAGCAGGATGTTTGCAGTGTGGGATATACGCCGGGGAAGGAATCCCCACTCTGAGCTGCAACATTGGAGAGCTGTAGATAAACACTTGGAGAATATACTTCATTTGACATTAATAATGCAGTGCCTAAAGTATGTTGGATGTGCTTTAAATATTACATGTGAATCCCAAGCCTCTCTTGTAATAATTTTAGGAAATATCCATAATCTTGTCATTTTAACAGCAGAACAAGTTTTCTGGCCTTTTCACCCTTCTTGGCGTATTAGGAACTGAGATGTGAATACCTTCTCTGTATAAAAATTGCATTTACTGTTATTGCTGCCTCTGCAGCTATACAAGCAACAGCCTACCTGATTTCAGATGCTTAAAGTAAATTAAGAGAGGATGAAGACCCAAGCCCTATAAAACTGCTTTGGAGACATCACAAGACATTAACATAGAACAGTTGGCAGGTCAGACCCAGGCCTGGCATCAACAATCTCAGCTCCAGCCCTTACAAGAAGTGCCTGTAAACATCAAGGCTACCTTCATACATCAAAGTTTGTGCTGACTGGAAAATAATTTGGGGCTTTGGAAAGCAGTGCCAACAGTGCAACAAGATCACCAAATCATCATTGCAAGGCTCTTGAAAACATGATTTCTACTGGCTTATTTTACAATCCAAAAGAAACATTACTGTGCATACAGATGAGGATCATGCAGTTTTGTACAATGTATAGAATGAGGAACAAATCTGATTCATTTTTCTAATTCAAAATTTGTCCTAAATTAAAGAGTAAATCATAAGGGAGTGTATGAACAGGAAAAACAACCAGGAGAATTCTTTTTTTTTTTTTTTTTTTTTCTTTTTTTCTGGGGAGAAGTACATACACTTCCAGTTAGCATCACGGGGACTTTAGAAATATGCTTGCAAAAATACAATTTGTTCTTTAGATATTAAAAGATATTCAGCTTGCTGCTGTCAACAATACAAGATGGGCAAGTGACACAATGCATGCCTGAGCTAAATGGATGGATTAAACATATATGGATTTCTTTTTTTGTTTGGTTTATCCCACAACTTTTGTATTGCTGGATGGTAAAGGTCACAGTGAAAGCTGAGGCTTTACTTTGATTTAAAGCATTATTAAAGCAGTGCTTAATTAAATTAATCTGCAATATATTAAAAGAGCACAGTGTTACTCTCACACCAGGACCTACCCCTCTAAACTTGGGGCTGACAGAGATTCAATCTGATGCAGAGCCATAACGATTATCTTCCTATTTTCTGACCGTTCAGTTGTACTCCTATTTTTCCTGTTTGATATGATCAACACACTGTTTATACGCTCAGCTACCCATACTGATAAATACATTTACTCACCGCTGGAGCTGCAATCATCCAACAGAAGATTTCCAACAGAAGCTGCAATCATCCCAGTTCAGGAGTGGAGGGAAGAAAGGCAACATTGGACTGGGAATTAGGAGAGCAAATGCTCGTGTTTGTCCTGTACAGTGTGTGACTACAGGCAGGTCACATCACCTCTGTGTCCTGCCTCCCTTTTTGCTGGCTTTGACATGCTTTGAAGCAGGGATGCCTCCTTCCCTGTGAGTCTGCAAACCCCCTGGTGTGTTTTCCTGCTGATGTTAGCTCTTGATCTTGAAAGAGGTGCCTGAGGGCACCAAGCTGATGTTTCTGCTGTGCCAAATGTCCAAGTGGCAAATGGGAAGGCTGAATGGGTCAAGCCGGAGGCTCAAACCATAATGGACCTATTCAGCACCCAGGAGTTAAAATCTCACTGATGCCAAGGAAAAGTTGAGCCCTTTGCAACCTGATGGTGAGTAGGGAGCTGTGTGACACGTTCCTTCTGCTCCACCTTGTACACTGGTAGGGTGTGCTAATGGAGGAGTACGGACCTCTTTACTCCTTTCTGCTTTATTTGCTCTGAGATAAACAAATATGCCACACACACACACTGAATGCAGGGAAAATCATGCAGAAAGTTACTCAGCATGGAAGTCATAAATACACAAAAAATGAGTGTCACTTCCATGGTCTGTGTTATATGAGGTTCCAGACTTCCTAAAACATACCCAAAGAGAAGTTAAAAATGGCTTCCCATGGTGAAGACTGCTAAAATACAACATTTTGCTGCAGAAGAGGGGAGCTCTACCAGGGCTCCTGTGTTTACAATGTCACCGAAAGCAGGGAGTGCACATGGAAACTGGGGGAGTTGTAGTGTAGAGGAGAAGAAGAAAGCTGGAAAGAAGAAAGAAAAGCACACAAAACTCGAGCTGTTAATCACATCCCTATGTTGCTAAAATATTTATGAGATCTCATTCAATTAATTAGAATAAACTATGTAACACTGCAGGAAACAAATTGAAAATTTAATAAAGTAAGTTCACTTCCAATTTCTTTTGAAGAAAGAAGCTAATTATATTTAGTTCTGTAATTATAACTTTAATTAAAATATAATGCAAAATATTCCATAAAGTGAAAACAGTTCTGTGTTAGAAGATGGAGCCTTTAAGACAACTTGCTCCTCAGACAGAAATTCATAACAATTTCAAACGAACATTTTAATACACCAGTTTCTAAAATCCTTTCAGGCTAATTTTAATACAAATCCATCTTAGAACTGCTCATTACTGTTAGCTTTTATTTAAAAAGTAATGTCTTACCTTTCTGCCTTTACATAGAAAAGTTTTTTACTCTACATTAGTGATGCATTTTACTTACTGTATTTAAATGAGAGACACACTCCTTATTTATATTTGCCTATTGCAACCTCCAGAACCCAATTTTTATTTAGAGAATAATTTCAAAACGCATTGTAAATTATATCCACATAGCAGCTACCTTTACCTGAGCAACAAGGGAAGAGAGTGCCTCAGGCAGAGGCATCCAGGCAGGCGCAGGGAAATTTGGGTCTAGCAATATAAAATGAGAACACTGACAAAATGACCTTTTGTTGATGTTTTTGATGATGATTTAATAGCAACAGAGTCTTCTAGGCTTGTGTAAAATGAATTTGTCTTTAGGACTTAAAAAATAATTTTACAAATGATTTCTAACACACAGTTCACCGGGGAGTCTGGGATGAATGTGCTGTTTGTGTATTCTCAGAGTTTATCTGAACCATATTTGAAGTCCAGCTGCATTTCTCCCACTTTGTTGGATTCTGATTCAGGCAAGCTCCTAAGTATTTCCATTTAAGATAGAAACCATAATTAGATGCTTAAATACATTTTTAAATAAGTGTAGCATGGAGTCTTGTTCTCAGTGAAGCCGTTAGAGTCCTGGACCTTTAACATTTCTGTGGTTTCCAGTAGGAAAATAGTTATGCCAGTGCATGACCTTTGAGTCTTGTCTCTCATGTGGCTTTAGCTACCTGCCCTAATTGGCAGCTAACAACGCTCATCTTCCCAGGCCCTGACCTGTTTCCTTCCATTTATTCTTCATCTCTCAGCCTGCACACATCCTCTCCCAGCTGGCTCATGACCCCCACCTCCAGCTGAGCAGCATCAGTTCAGTACCACCTAGCCCCATGCGTACAAGGGACTTGCACTGTCCCTTCAGAGCATCCTGACGGTAACATTTATCTCCTTTTCTTGGCCCACGCAGCTGGCAAATGCCATGTGCTACGTCCTGATCCTCTCCCATTTTGTTTCAGCATGCTAACCGTCCACCACAATCACCTTTTTACCTGCCAGAACTCAGGCAGCAAGCTTTGCTTGATAACCATGGGAGTGCTGGCAGGTCTTCTCTGTCCTTCCTTAGTTTTCTGTGCTGGGATAGTCTGCTTTTTTTTTTTTTTTTTGGCTAAGCATGGGTATGCTCTCCTGTCCTCCCCTATTAAATAGCTACATTCCTAGTAATACACATATGAAACAAAGAGATCATGTAGAAAAAGTGCACACAAAAAAAATATGAAAATTAAAATAGTTTATTCTATTGCTCTTACCAGTGTTATCATACAGCAGTGGTCACTAATGACGTCGGTTACAAATGTGCTTTTTGCCTCTATTCAATACCAATCCTAGGGAAATACCTTTGCTAATATTTTGAAAAAAAAAGAAGGCATCAGACCTTAGGTCTTTCTGACGTCCACCTGTGCCTGTCATTGCCATAAAGTTGCTTAACTATAGATTTTCAGTGCTAACAAAACTCCTTCTGTTCTCTCCAAGCAGATCAGCTGTAACACGAGTGAGTCAGTTGTAGCGGTGTTAATTGAACAAAACAGAAACCCAAAATAGAACTATTTGAAGGAAATGCTGGATTGACATATGCTGTTTTCGTACATTTGTTGAACATTATTGAGCATTTCTAGTGAAGTAATCAGAGAGTAGGAAAATATCTGGGAGTGTTTATTTGATAGAGTTTACATTACACAGCCTGCAATACAGCCAGAGCAGAGTTTTGTGATCTTTCTGATCATCATTCACTTTCTTCCCCTCTTTGCTAAGGAACTTGTAATGATCAAAAATGACCACTGAGTGACCAGAAGCTGATATTTTTAAGTCTCTCTAATCAATAAGAAGCACTGTAGCAGTGAGAGTCCTCTCAGGGTGGATCAGAGGCTGTGGCAGAGGCTCTGTGCTCAGCAGAAGCTGCAGAGTAACTTTACAGCTGTAGCTTGCTCTGCCTGATGAGCTGAGCGAGCGAGGTGGTGGCCTTTCATTCCCCACACCATAAAGCCCTTCATCCCTCAGGCCCTGTTTCTTGGGATTTCATTCCAAGGAGAGCAGCTGAAGACATTTGCTCAAATCTACCTTGCTTAATCCCTGTTTGGCACAACTGAGATATCCAGTGACATTTCCACCTCCCTGCAGAACTGGAATGCTAAAGATCTAGATGGCTGGACGCATACAGGTGAAAATCAATACTGAAGTCAATGAAACTAAATCAGGACATAATTTGTGGAAATCAGTTTTAACTCTACTAAAGTTAGTGGAATTGCTGCCATTTCAACTATAAAGTAATCCTGCTAAAGCCATGGTATAAAACATGCTCTTACTTGGTATAAAAATAACATTGGAATATGCTTACTTGCTGCTGCTTATACAGACACAATATTAATCACATGTTGCTTTGTGCCTTTGCTCAACAAGTAAACTTGCTGTGCTGGACAGTCCAAGACTTGGGTGAAGATAAATTCTTGAGAAAAACTCACATAAGCTGTACTTGATGAAATACACAATCAGGTTGAACTGAAGTTTTCAGCTTTTCTCAAATAACCAAAAAGATAAAATCTATTCCCTTGGAAGGAAAGATTAATATTTAATGTTTTATTCTCCCCAAAAGTGATCAGCTGCCAAACCCCATTGCTGACCAGGCTGAACTACAAGAACTGAGCATGTTGAGCAGAGGGTCTGGTGAGCACTTACACTTGGTTAGTTAATATAGAATTAGTTAGTGAAGACTTTATTTATTTATTTATTTATTATTTTTTAAGTGGCTTAAGAGAAATAGGTACATGGCCACAATTAATTGAATTTGCACAAAGATGTAGTTCATATTCTTATCTCTGTTGGTACAGTAGCATGCTGTAGAAACTATCTGCGGTTTCTGAGCATTCTCTTCTGCTATTACGGGTGTGACTTGAAAGGCAGGGATACTTCCAAGGTGTTTGCAGTCCAAGTATCATCTCTAAATATAATATATTGCCAAGTTTGCCATAAATCTTCTGTACAACCATTTTCTCTTCTGTGCTTCTCTTTCAGCTCTGATCTTTTGCCTGTCTGGTTTATGTAAGTTTAGCATTCTGCTGCAGGAATTAACCTTTATGACACATCTATAAAGTACCTACAATAAATGAGTGTTGATCTCAGTGGGGAACTTTAGACAGTGTCATCATGCAAATTAGAATTTAATCTGTAACACTTCTGACCCTGTTGTTATCAATGCTTCTATGCACCCAAAGAAAAACTAATAATGAAGAGAAACAGCTGTTGTACAAGTAACGTGAATACTTAAATAGCTGTCTGCTCTCTTTCATATTTTTAAGACTTAAAAGTTCATGGATTTTTTTCACTGCCTATGTTAAATGAAAGCATCTTTACTTGATATTCATCATTCTACAATGGCCATTTCATCACCTAGACAACATGAATAAAAGTTATTATTCTTAGTCATTAGTCACTCAGTCAGGAAAAAGAGAAAAATTGAACGTTTTAGAACATTTTACTTTTCTGTCATTTTAGAGTAAATGACACTCCTAAATGATGGCCAGTCAAACCTACAGAATCTATTAGTAACTTGATAATAAGTGTGAAGGGATGCTGGGACCCAAAGGAGTCTTAAAGTGGCATTTATCAGGCATGTCACATCATTGCTACTGGTAATAAAAGCATTTTTGTTTTATGCTGCAGCGTCTATAGAGAATAATATTTTTTGTGCTATACCTAAAAGTGATATTGCTACATTCATCACACTGTTTGATATGAAATAGCCTAAAAGCACTGGAAATTGGCTGTCATTATTTGTTTCTTCCTTTTATTTTTTTTACCCTCCTAATCAAGGAACCTGCTACAGTGGTGGGAAGAGTTTTCCTTGCCTAGAAATTAAGATACAAAGAGAGAAAACAATTTCTCCATCATAAGTCTAACCTTTTTTGTTTGTAACACTGCCTTAATGGGTTAGTGTCCTTTCAAGAAGAATATTTATGATCAACACATTTTGTTTTCTGAAAGTAAGGTTCAGAGTGTTTAGTTTACCATTCTAGTCTTCCTGGCAAAATCTTCATTGGCTGTAGTGAAAATTCAGTGTGTTTGGGAACTGTAAGATGATAACTTTGTGTGTTAGCATCTGAATGTTAAAAATCAGAAAGGAAGTGCAGTGAAAAACAAAACAAAATGAAAAACTGAGGCTTTCTTCTTTTCATCTGACTTCCTTGGTAGGAGAAAGTTCCATCAGTTGCTTTCAATTGATGGGTCAACCAGTCACGGCCTTGTGCTCTGTATCGCCTGTACAGCTGCTACAAATTTGCATGGCAAAGCTTGTGCAATTTCCTATGGAACTGTAAGGCTACGATACGCAAATGCATCACAGGAGCTCACTTAATAGCAGAGAGGAAACAGAGCACATTCATCATATTGAATTCTTTCACACTGATATTCATCATTTGCATGTAAAAATGCCATCTGATTTTTCTCCCTCATAAACCTGGTGTGATGTTTTCCTTTTTTCCTGTTGTTATTTTGGTTTGGATTTAAATCTGTCACTTTTGTAAACTTACGCTTTTTAAGCTCCACTGCATTCTGAACATAGAAATGAATGGGATTTTGAAGGACTGGAGAAGTTAAAATACTCTTTAAGTGTGCAGGTGCAACACAATGGATTTTATAATTAATTGAGCCTCTTCTGAGTGGTGGGGTTGCTCTTTGAAGGTAAATTCTGCCCTGACCATTTTTTCCGGACTACAGAATTTGTCACATTGACTGACTGGTGAGATCTGGCATGCCTTATTAACAGTCTTCAGCAAAGCAATCCTCTCCTTGTCTGAAACATGGAGTCAGGCTAGACAGTTGGAACAGCTAGAGCAACCTTAACACTTCTGAGGGGCATGGTGGTGCCAATATTGTAAATAGCCCTCTGCTCTTCCTGCACATTAATCTTATTCCCTCTTTATACTGCACAGACATATCAGCTGACTCTGTGGGACATTTAGTCTTGTAAAAGTATGATGCTATGACAACTTAATTCAGGTTTTTAGAAGTTCATGCAGCCAGTCAATAAAAAAGGTATACCATGTAAAAATGCAGAAAAGTACTATAAATGTGGAAATGCAATGCTGTTAGTATGGATGACCATATTTAAATTGAGTGAACAGGTTATGCCTTTCTTTTCCTGACTTTTTATATAATTATTGCTAGTTCTCTGCGCAGCAGTTAAGGACTTGCAGATGAAGCATGCTGCTGCTTTGAGGTCAGATATATCACTCGTATAGTATAGTGATAAGAAGTGGCCCTTACCAAATAAATTAATTTGTAAATAACATTTACTGAACTCTAGAAGTCACTGTATTAACCTGTTCAGCCTTTAAGAAGATATGATGTGCCTCAAACCACAGGCTGAAATACCCAACGCTTGCAAAGAAGTGCATATCATTCTGAGAAATGAATGACAGGAATCACTTTCTTTTTGAATGCCTTTATTATATTTATATTATATTATTATATAACTAAACACTCATATCACCCTGCACAAACTTTACTATTTCTACATTCTTTTTCCCTGACAGCAGTTCTTTTTGAAGCTGTTTCTGGCAGAGATCCATTTGTGTGGCCTTAGGGGGACTCCTGTGGGTTATGGGTGCTGTTTTCTGCCAGTGACTGTTTTCCCCAATCTTCCCTACCCCTTGCTCTGGTAGCATTTACTGATTTATTTCTGAAAAGATAATGCATACACTAGCAGACAGTTCTGCAATAATCATGTCTCAGCAGTTGTCTTTGGTCACCAGTAATGAGAAGAAAGGAACGAGCTAGAGAAAATGCTCTAATTAGTTCCTGTAGATCAGAACACTTCGCTGACAAAATAAGCCATGTGTCTTCACAGAGCTAATGTCATTGCACTAAAATGTTGGCTTTTCTAAGGAAAGAAATTGCAATATGTCTTAAGGGACAAACCAAAATAATTCCATTATGAAAAACAAACAAACTGCAATAGTCTGAGGAGGGGTAGTTCAAGGTTTGTATCTGAAAATCTCTAAATCAAATATGCTCGTATTAATCTATTTATATGTATGTATTTATATTTATTTTATATTTATGTATTTATAGCTCATATTTAGTTTGTTGTGTTTGGTACTCCATGGATATTTTCAGACTGGGTATCTTCTACTGTTAGCAAAAATTTTTCTTTTGTCTTTACAGTCATCAATTTCTTGCTTGCTGCTTTTGAACATCACCCCGCCCCCCCCCTTACTGCATTTGAACTGAGCAAAATGACCCACTTTTGCTTTTGTTAGTATTTGCATGGAAAGCTAGAGATGTTTGTAGAGAATCCATGAATTTATTCTACAACAAAACGCTGCTACTATTGCCAGCAAAGACAGTTTTTCTAGGTTAGCACAGTGAAATTTCACCAGGAGCAAGCCACAGATGTGTTGCAGTGAGACAGCTTGCCATTTGCTAGTGGAAACACTTTGCAGCTTCTAAAATATCACTTCTCTCAGGAGCAGCTGCCTCCCTCTCCACTGTATGTTTGTTCTGTTGGGTAAGGTAGGTGTGTGGATTGCTCACATCCATTGCATACACACGTCCCCCATACATATGCACTCACAACTTGTCTACTTATTCGCCCTCCAAACAGAAGGAAAGCAGAATAAGGACATTGTTCCTACCCTGATATTTCTTGGCCCGTGTTTATCATTTTGCTCCAGGGCAGCATTCCCTTCACCTGGCCATAGGAATGTATGATAAGTTAAAGGTCTGTCTAGGCCAGTGTTCTGTCTCTGACAGTCATCAGAAACTGATGGCTGGGGAGGAGTACAAGAAGGAGCACATATGTGTTTCTTCAGCCATTCTCAGTATGGGTACTAAGTTTTTAGTATGCCTAGATGGATTTTGATTCCATTAATTTTCCAGACTTCTCTTAAACCACTCTAAACTTCTCGCACCCACAGTACCCTTTGACAAAAGGATTCACATACCATGTGCCTGTTGTGTGAAGTACCATTTAGCTTTGTTCTAAGCCTGGATAAAAACTTTTTCCTTTTTCCTCTTCCTCTTCCTTTTCTTTTCTTTTTCTTCCTCCCTTCCTCCCTTCCTTCTTTCCTCCCTCCCTTAACTGCTTGTAGCATTTCTGTGATATCTCTCCTTTCCTCCCCCCTTTTAAAGTATCTTGATCTTTGTAGCGCTCCTCACTTCTCAACTCCAGTCTTCTCCAGCTCTTCTATCTGAAATAGCATCCTAGGAACATAAGATCCTCAGAAGAATATCTTGTTTAAGATATTTTACCCCTTTAGGACATTCTCCCTCCAATAGGACATAGATATTTAAATAACGAATGTGCAGTCTATATGTTTGAGGGTTGACATTTCACTAGGGCATGACAAATAAGATCAACTTGCTCTGTGCCAGGTTTTTTCTGCCATTGAATGCATAAGAATTCACTTCTTATCTTCCATTCAAAGACTATCCTGAGGCACTTTAGAAAAATTTATTGGAATGACTCAGCAGTAATAAAATATTGCAGGCTCAGATGCAAAGTCAAATACAAAAACATTCCAGCTTTAGCTAAAATCTTGGAAAGAGCATCCTAGCTTAGGAGCTGGACTAGGCAATGGGTACTGTCTATCCAATTACTAAGGTCTACTGTTTTTCCAGCTGCTTCCAGTAGTATATATGACATTGCTTTGAGCACAGACAATAGCTTGTGACACTTACAAGCCCATCTGGCATATTTTGCTGGTTTATATCTTTGTAAATACTAATGAACTACTCCAGAGTCATTTATTTGGTGTTCCTTACATCCTGCTTTCCTCTGAACCCCAAGGATTTTGGAAGCCTGTCACACACATGAATGTGAAGTCTGCAGGAGCAGCAGTAAGTAGTTAGCTGTCAAAAGGGCTAGAGGAGCAGTTAGCTAGCAGGAGTGCACATGGAAACTGCAAAGGAATCCACATAATGGGTAGGAAAGAGGAGAGAAACCAGAAGTCGAGAGTTGAATGCCTGAAAAGAAAAAGCATAAAAGTGCATATGAAAGCACTTAGCAACACGGAAATCATATCTTCAAGGCCACTGGAGGAAAGATACAGAAGTGAACCTTTATTTTGTGCTTAGCACTCAGTGAATTCTTTGGATTCCTAGTTGTTATAAAAAATGCAAACAAGAAGACGAACTTGCACACAAAATAAAACCATGTAACTGGAGGGGAAGTTGTGAGGCTGTCTGTAACACAGAGAAGCTTAAAACTGCTGTTATTTTTCATGATCACTTGAGTAGGACAGAAAAGCAGTCAGGAAGTGTCTAAAAGACAGCAACTGTATCTTGTTTCACAACTCTGCCTTGCAAAATATGCGTTTACTCTTCAGTGAACCAATGGAAGGATATCTGGATTCATAAATTGATCATTCTCATTAAACTTTACTGATACCCTAAGCAGTTAAGCTGATGCAGATATAACAAAAAATATGGAGATCTGGAAGAAGGGTAGAGTGGGTATGTCTTAAGTTCTAGATTTATTACTAGACGTTTATAAACTACAAGGAAATGCTTCATAAATAAAAAGGAATTAAGGCTATCACTTGTAATTCATCAATTTATACTGATAACATCTCACTGTATTTATAACCCAGCCTTACAGAGAGCATTTTATTCATTTGGTAGAGAGTAGCAGCAGATGCACTGTCTTCCATTAAAGCTGTGAGTGTTAAAATGTCACTCATCTTTAAAAAGCAAACTACTGAATGTTTTTCCACATTCACCAGTTTTCTGCAGTCATGTATTATTTGTGAAACTTAAGTGATGGCATTTCTGGGACAACCTTGCATGCAAGGAATTCGGCATTTCCATCTTCTAGAAGAGGCACATCTAGTGGTGACATTACCAATGATGCACAAAACAGCAATGATGAAGTAGGCATTACATTTCCTAGTCTAACTCTGAGTTTTTGTGCTTTGAGAGGTACCTAGGTTTCTTCAGTTGTTTCTATAGCATCCTAGTGTTTGTGTATACGGTCTGTGTGTAAGTAGTTCCAAATCAAAGCTGATGAAGGTGGGAGGAATATGGAAAGATGAGTTATGTTTGCAACAGAAGAGCTGGAAAGAAAAGAATTTCATTTATCTGGACAGCTAGATTACAGTGGAAGGCGATATTTGATGGAAGACCCATGCAAATGTCAGGTGAGAAAGCAATACGTTCTGGCAGCTATCGGAGATCTAGACAGAAAGATGCCTCTGAAAAGTAAAGTGAAATTCTGCAGCAGCAACATCTTCAGTATTTCCTGTAGAGGGGAGATGTGGCAGGTAAGACGGAACAGAAATTGGATGCTTTAGTGTAGCATTTCTAAAAGCCATCTGGAACTGGAGAGCAGGGAGGGGAATTGTTAAACAGATTTCTTGCATATCTACCAACCAGGTATTTGGGCCAAACATTGTACAGCAAAAAAAGACTACCATTTGTAGTGAATTCATTGTTTTTCTGTACTACTCAAAGCTTGAATAAATAAGTAGTCAGCTGTAGCTTGCAGGGACAGTAAAGAAGTGAAAGAGAAGAGTATGACAGGTTGGGGTGGTAGGACTGAATACAGAATGGGAGGACATCATCTGAACTGAATTTGAAAGTAGTGCAGGCAACTGGGATGCAAACATGTCACCTCCCAGTCTCTGCACAAAGGAACTTACATGGTCAAAATCATCTGGTAATGCAGGAAAAATAATAAAAAAAAAAAAGTACCCTTATTACTGCAGAATGGTTTGAAGAGGCACAGTGTTATGACCTTCTAGCCTGGGGAGACTGATACTGGTATAGTAGCTCCATAACCATAGTTCTCACTGCTTCAGTCATTCTTGTATAAAAAATAAAGCAAGATCCATTATTATTTTCCTGGATAGCAGTTTCTATTGTAGTGGGAAAGCTTCTGTAAATTAATCATGCTTCAAAGACCTCATCACGTTGTTTAGTCCATTCTCCTAGGTAAGCAGTAGACTGTATAATGCAGTTCCTGCAGCTCACAAAGGATCACAGAGCCTGCTTTCCTAATTGTAGGAAGAGGGCACTGTTTCTTTCAGTTCTAAGCATGCTTTTTTTTAAGAAAGGAAAGGGCAGTATGAGTGAAATATCTAAGATATTTCCTCTGCCTCCTCCTCTGGAGGAGGATTTTTATCACACATAGGCATGCTTTGGATGGGATAAGAGAAATTCTCAGCCTTGCCCACATAGGCAAATACCAGCCATAGATTTAAGGGAGGAAGAATGCATCAAGCCTAGGTGCATTTTCTGGCATTTTAATTTTATCTCTACATAAATTTTTGGGTCCTTTGTAGGTAACTGTTTGCATGTACTCATCTGATTAACCCTTGAACAACTCTTACCTGCTAGTGCAGCCAGAAAGAGGATATTTTAGAGCAGCACTTTGCTTCAGTACTCTGCAGCTTAGGGATCAATTAGTAATGTAGATTTAAAATAATTTGTTAATTAATAATAAATATAAAAATATAAAATATAAAAAATAATCTTAATTGTAAATTAAGATCTAGGTCAGACTGTGCCATTAGATTATGTCTGGTTTTAGGAATTCAGAGATACAGTCTCAGAATATGCGAGTGTTTGAAAAACTGACTGTAAATATAGTGCTGCTTTCCATCCCAGTTTCCATCACTAGTCATCCAGGGTATTTGGTAATAGAAAGTCTGTCTGATATTCAGTTTTTTTCACTTTGCCCTTGTACCTCTCCTCCTTTGAAAAACAGTGTTAAGCAGAGGTTACTGACTAGCTTCTCTGTCAGGTGAGCTACCATGTTATTTACACCAATTTATCCTGCCCCACTGTCCATCTAAATCATCCCTGACTTAAAGATCACTGTTAAATAGTATCTTTTTATAACATGAAATAGGAATGATTGTTATCTGGCCAAGTGGAACAGAAATAAGATCCCACAGTTTGTGATAATAGCTTCATAGTGTGTCCTGAGGGCTGCTGAGCAACTGCAGTGCTATTGATTTCAGGATATTGCATACAAGTTTTTAAGATGTGTTATTGAATAGGATTTTCTCCTATTATTTGTTAGAAGTACAATGTGAAGTACCCCACAGAAAGTCACAGTGGAAGGACAGCTAAGAAGGGAGGTGAATATGGCTTGAGTCACTGTAATACTGATGATGCCCACCTTGCTCTTATGCAACCAAGTTGGTGTGAAACAGCCACAACAGTTCGCAGGTGGACCTCTCAATTTTGTTGTACGCCAGGTTTGTAGTCCTTTTACTCTTTTGTGAGATTCTTAATCCTGCAATTTAAAGGAAGTGAATTTCAGGCACGGACTTTAGCATTGCTTTCTAATAACTGTAAAATTGCCAGGTCCTTTGGCAATCGCCCAAGGGTCATGAACTACAACAAACCTTTGGAAAATATTGTTGTAAGTTCCAGATGCTCTTAGGAGTGTTTCCAACAGGCTTCAGTGATGAAGCCTGGAAACTTTCCAATGCTGGTAAATGCATCTAATTCCCTTCAGGTCCAATAGCTGCTGCAACCTCCCTTGGAGCCTTGAACCGTTAGCACACTGGACTTTTGTTGTGTAACTCAGACTTCTCTTTAGCAGAAAATCAGAATGTAATCATGTTAGCAGTGAATTTTACATTAAAGCAATCCCAAAAATACTAGCAATCGCTTTAAGTTTGTGGAGCACATCTCTCAGAAATGAACTTGACTGAGTAACAAGAACTGTGTAAGAGCTGGATAACCCTTCCAGCTGCAGAGAGCTCTGTAAGCAATTATTTTAAGCTGTTATTGGAAGATGAAAACACTGCTTTAGTTGTTAAATGTAACAGGTGGGGCTTTTTCTTACACAGCACTTTTTTTTTTTTTTCTGGTCATCACCTGATCATCTGTATATTCAAATCTGAAGCTTTAATGGTTTGTTTCACTTTTTTCTCTTTGTTCTTTTTGGCCCAGAGGTGTTTTATTTCATTTACTCACATTCTCTAATACTTTCCTATTATGCATTTCACATTTTGATTATCAGTATTGTTTTGAATGGTTTGTGATTAGAAAGATACTACAATTTTTTTACCCACTGTTTCAGCTTGGATAGGTTACAGAGACGGATTGTTATTTTATATAATAGTAGGTTTTACATGTTAAATCCTTTCCTTTGACCAGTGGCATAAAACATTCAAAACTAATAGCTGTAAAAATATTTGGCTGCAGGCCCGTGACTGACTGCATTCTAGTTATAACAACAAGTTCACCTGCCCAGTCAAGGCAGGGCTTGGTACAGTAATATCAACTCTGACAGCTAAATACAGCTGGGCTATCTATTGAAAAAAAAAAAAAAAAAAAAAAAACACAATTAAAAAAAATGAACAAACATCTGGTCAGCTTCAGAGTTTAGCTAAATTGCAGACTGCAATCTGAGGTTGTTTTTACTGGATGGGTCAATCTAAGAAGTTGCAGGTTTGTTTTTTTACGTGTATGAGACCAATACGGTCTGTAGATGCTTCAACAATCATCTGGGGGATGAAAATTAGATTGCAGGTGTACCTGGACTTCTAGCTCTCTGCCCAATCCTGATGAACATGTTTTTTCATCCTGTTATCAGGGACATGAGAATATTTGATGAAGGACACCTACAATTTTTCCTCTTGGTCAGGCAGAGCACAACCCATCCTGCTCTGTGGGGTGTAGTCCCTAGGCTTGCACTGGTGGATTGGGACCTTGAACATCCGTGTAGACAAACTTCCAAATTTATAATCTATTAGAGCTCTTTTTCTGATCATGGGTTATGATCAGTTTTCTTTTGAAGTACTTTATCTCTCTGGATTACATGAGATTGTGGAGAGGTTTTCTTGCTTCAGTGTCTTTTCTTGCAGAATCTTCAGGACACTAAGATGATCTGGCTCTTGTCTCATCCTCTAAAGCGAGACGCTATTTTAATCTTTCAATATAGGAGGACTCTAAAAATCAGTCTACACGTTAAATGGTAGGAAAGGAAATGATGAAAACTTAATTCCATTAGCATAATAATTTAACAATTTTTACCTTTACCTGCTTCTAATAACTTAGTGTAACTTCAGTTATTAGACTTTCAAGCAATGTGCTCTGCCTGGAATTTATGGTTTTAAATATGGACAGGCTTCAAAATGCTGTGGTAGATTGTATCAACAAAGTTTTTCATCACACAAACTCTAAATTTTTTGTGTAAAAGTATTTATTTTTTTCTTGCAAATTTTCTTCAGTTTGTGGTGACTGTAATGTCACCATCTGTTCAAGAAGAAACAGAATAAGGTGCCAGCTCAGATATGTCAGAGAGATTAAAGCCCTATAATGTTTCAAAGTTTCATGGTATGATAAATCTATTTGGTTTCTCTATGCTGTTTATTGTTTATAGTCAGTATTCTCAACTATAAGAGTCATATGTGAGAAACTCAAGCTTGACTGGATACTTGGGGCAAAATCTTGGCTTCAGACTGTGGTTTTTTTTTTTTTTTTTTTTTTTTTTCCTTTCTGACTTCAATTTGCAGTGTTTCTGAATTTCACTCCAAATATTACATACTTATTTTGGGCCTGCTTTATAAAACACTTCAGTTCAGAACAAACATTACCTGAGCAGACCAAGCCATATTCTGCCCAGTCCTGCATTTCAGCTGTAGCAATCACCAATCTTTGATGATTCAGAAAGAGTGATGCTTCTATGTTATCCATGTCTAAGACAGTCTATCAGAGATTAGATTATGCTAGGTGTAAACTATACACCTGGCACAGCTGGCACATGCAGTTTTCAAGTCCAAGTTTTTTGATCACACAATTGCACCTTCACTTTATCAAGTGTATTTTGTGTGGATTTTGGCCCTTTTGAAAATTAAATATGAACAGGCTTTTCTACAAGAACTGCTGCTATTATTAAAATATTTATAATGGGAGATACAGCTTAAAGAGTTTCCTTTTTATATAAAGGGATATTTGCCAAACAGATTGCATAGGAAGCAATGATTACCAGAGCTATATCCAAACTACTTGTTTCTGTGAAATTATCCAACACGACTGGATGTCTCCTTTGGGAAGAAAAAAAAAAAAAGAAAAATGGGCAGGGTGGACCAGGTCCAGCTACATTTTAACAGGACTCTCTTCTTTCTCTTCTGGTATTCAGATCCATTAATCTGTGTAATCTTCTGGTTTCTAGACTCTTCTCGTCGTTCAATGTCCAAAGTACATACAAAATTTCATCTGCCATGATAAGGCCTCTCCTCTGACAGTAAGGATTAGATGAATTCTTTCCCCTGCAGGTCTCCAGAGTTTGTCACAATGTTAAATTTCAAATGACAGAAAACAGTGAAACTGTGATAAAGGTGATACTTGCATCAACAAAGAGTTCTGCCGTATCCCTGCATCTCAGGAAGATCTCCAGGGCCTCTGGCTTCAGAGTATTATTGGGATCTTTCCTATTCTGCCCCAAATAGAGCTTCAGAACAAGAGGCAATGGACACAAACTGAAGCACAACAGGTTCCACCTAAACATCAGGATCTAAAGTAGATTCTTCTGCCAACATGGAGCTAGTGCAGCTATGGCACGTCCGGAAGTAAGCGTAGACATCAGAACAGGGTGTGAAGGTCTGACTGAGGAACTGTTCAGCCTTGCAGATATTTTTAGATGCCTGAATGTCTCATTTAGTATGACTTCTAGAAATGTTCTTGGGGAGATTTACATAATAGTTCACTTCTGTGTGCAGAAGGAACATTTCTCAAGATTAATGTTCCAGCATTAGAAGCAGTGCTGGTACTGAGTACCTGATGAAGACAGCCAGTGAAAAGGTTAGTGTTTGTTCAGATTATTCCAAGACTCTCCCATAGCTGTTTTCTTACCTTGTCTTCTGAAGCTGTCATTGCTGGAGAGAAGGATCTGACCATTTTGAATATGAAAGCCTATTCTAAATACTAACACTATAAAAATAGAAAAGACACAGGAAAAGAAATGGACTCCCACTTCTAATGAAGATAAACAGAGTACGTGACAGTAAGGACCTCAGTAGAAGTTGTTGTGGATTGTCATTCTCCTTCGATGCAGTTTGAATTTAAGTTTTAAATTCAAAAGAGATTTTACTCTAGCAAAATTGCCCAGCACTGACTAGTATGAAGATCTGACTCTGGCATAGCTAGATAATAAATCTGTTTAATTTAACTCAAACATAAATTAGCCATCAGATTCATACATGCACGTAAACACAGTAATATTCCTTCAGGCAACAAGGCCAATTTGTGAGTGCTATCTAGGTGAGAAATGGATGTATCTTGACAGCAAACATACGGTATTAAAACAGTTCTTCCTTTTGTGTATAAAACATTCAGCAACTGTGTGCAAGAAGCCTGATATACTTTAATTAGACATTTTTGGAGAAATAGTTATGTTTTAGAACACACTGTCTTACTTTGGAGAGGAATCATTGCAACTTAAATGATCATTTTTTCTAGCTGGACAATACAATTAACACACTCCTTGTGAAAAGCAGCAGCTGGGATTCAAACAGCTTGTATGGCTTGGAGGGTAGGAATGCTCCTGAGATACTGCATCGCAGAACACTCTCAGTTCAGCGACTGACTGTCAGTTTAATACAGTTCCTGTATTAAGGCAAGCAAACAAGTTAAAACAAACAAACAACAACAAAAACAAACCAGAAGCAATACTAATAAATAAAGTGCAAGTCTGTTTGAGTTTTGGTATTTTAAATTCAATCTGAAACCTAATTCATGACAATATGCTTCAATAGTTTACATTAATTGCAGTACTAAAATCTCTAGATACTTTAGTGCCTCTATAAAAATGAAAATAAGAGATAATAATCTTCAAAGTCCCTAAGGCTACTTTTTTTTTTTTTTTTTTTTTTTTTTTTTTTTTTTTAAGCATGTTTAACCCAGAACTTAGCTAGCAGAAGGAAATGGGTGAAAAAAACTTTAGGCATATTTAAGAAAACCTAAAATTCATAGTTACAAATCTCATGCAATGGGCAGGACTGGGTGATATATACAACCCTGTCAAAATCCTTTTTTACACTGAGTGAAACAGGCCTCTGGGCATGTGAGCTCAAGTGTGTGAAGAAGTGAGAAAATGTTTCTTGAACAGTTTGGTTGTTTCATAACCTGTTGAGTTTGTTCTTTTAGTTCACTTTAGGGTAGGATACCTACAGCTGTCTAAGGAACAAAGTGATGGGTGATTAAAAATTAGAGAGTGGTTATAGGGAAGACAAGATCTGAGGTCAGAACTCTACATTTTAAAATAATGTTGTCTCCTGTCATGCTGTCACTCATATTTCTATTAATGGTTGGTACCTAAAACCAGAAGGACTGAGTATGAAGTATAATGGTGTAAACCAATTTTTATCTGATGTAAAAAGGGGGGAATTAATGTTTGACCCCTGCGAGCTGACTGGCATATGCCTGGAAGTATGAGATTTAATTGAACAGATGGTAGTACGCATTACTGCTTTAGAATTGTGATTAATCACTATAAATGTTCTAGGTCCTTTAAAAGAATGACTAGAGCATCTGGCTATCCACACTGAAACAGTATACACCCACCTGACAGGAATCCATCTCCTTAACGTAGATGATACTTGTATTTCTGTTAATTACTTTGCATCTTTATGCTTCAGCTGAATGGACAACTCCTGGCACATTCTTTTAAATAAGGCAGATTCATTTTGAAGTTAGGTTACATTTAGTTTCTATTTACTGTTGAATTTTGGCATCAACAAGACGCATGAAGCAAATAAAAAATGTAACCTTAACCCACCCGTTTTCAAGAATCCCGGAGATGAAATTTTTAGACTAGGAAAATGCAGACTGTTGTTGGGGTGCTTTCTTCACTAAGTCATCAGATCAGTGAGGAACCCCATCGCAGCAATTTATGGACAACTGCACTGCCATTAGTCCTAATGTGGTCTCACTGCTCACCATCTCTTTGCGAAGTGGCTCTCGTGTTACATGTACCTAGGACCCAACTTTGTCTGCTGCCTGGCTGCAATTCACTGCTTTTCTAGTATGTCATCCTACCACTCGTGGCCACCCACAAGGTGTCTTCAAAGTATTTCATATGCAGGTGCTTGGTAAGTGCCTAACAACTTCCTGTGATTTTCTGAGTGACCCAGCATGAATCAGGAGGAGCTGGCTAATGCCACTCAACCCTTCTGCTGGGCTTGTACTTTTCAGATCTTGTCCTTGGATGGTTATGAGCATGGTGATTTATTTGCCTCAAATAGATATTTTATTTTTTAGTCCTCTATATTTATCCACATTCTGTCATTTAGTTCCATCTGCTGTACATGGAAAATTGAGTCTTTATTTTAGAATCCAGTTCTGCAAACTGCTGTCAGCTTAAGGCTTTGAGAGATTCACAGCGCTTAAAGCTGGACAGGAACCTTGTTTTCAGTCTGGTCTCCCCAGTGCATGCCTCAATTCATTTGTGTCCTCCAATTGCACATTGCAAGCTGATCTCTAAAGCATACAGCAGCTTTGCAGGAGACGTTCAGTGCTTTGCGGGATGGGGAGATTCCTGTGAAGTGCTCTGAGGTTCCTCTGCTTGGGAAACTTTCAGTCACGCTCAAAGAAGTAAGTGATGAGACCAGCCTGAGGCTGAATGATAGCTTTCAGGTCAGTAGCCAAAGCTGCAAAACAAGTAACGTAGCCTTGACAGATAAATATCTGTATAGGCTTCTAAACATGTCTTCATTTGCTAGAAGTCACATTAGAAGCCAAAGATACTAGGACAAGCCAGCTTGCTGTTTGTTCAACAGCTTTTGTTCAACAGACTGGTGGATTAATACTCTCTATCATTTTCATATGACTCTAAAAGGCTTACAGAAACAAACTTACTTCAGAGGATTACCCTCTTGTTTCTGTGCATTTATAAATGCCATCTGTTCCTATCTAAGAGCTGGGTGTTATGGTAACCTGAGTCTTTTAAAATTGAGCTAATTGCAGATCTCATGCCTGTAGTCGTGGATCACACATACATGTGGGTGCATAATGCTGGTATGAGCATGGTGACAGGGAACAATCCAGAATCCAGCAAGCCTTTGGGTCAAGTTTCCTGACACAGCATGCACAGAGAGGGCTGGTAGGAAGGAAGGAGGTCATTTCCTTCACAAGCAATGCAAGGGAATCGAGGAATTTTGCTTGTAATACTACAACATGCCCGGAGGCCAGGCAACATGGGCTTTGCTCTATTGGGAGCATAAACCAAGATCTGGGGAAAAGACGAGGGTGGAGTGAAAGCATCCATGCTACAAATACTTTTTCTGTATAAAATTTAACATACATTGTGGGTGTTTTCGTGATACACTGGCTGATTCAATGTGAAGGTGTCACCTGTCTGGTTTACTCCATCTGTACAAAGAAAAGCTCATGATTATTGCAGCCATGGAGTGAATTTGAGTCATCATGTGCACAGCTCCTTGTGCATTTACCAAACTTCTTAGGTTATTCTTCATAGAAAAAAATGGTGTATGCGATAGACACCGTCTCAAATGACTTTTGCTCTTAAAAATGTCTTTTGGTATATGAGCATGCAGATCTAATAAAAGTTAATAACACAATTTCATAAAGTTAGACAGGTGCACAGCCTTGTTCCCCACAGGTGACTGCTGTGTGAACTGGTATCCTGCTACTGTTTTCTCCTCTGTGCATCCATTAATTATGGATCAATTATTCAATTCTTTAAGAACTCAGGTGATGCCTGGGCTACTGAGTTGTGAAATTAAAGCAATGCCACAGTGAACAGGGAAGAACATGCATTTACTATACCAGTATTATCCTGTGATGCTGATATCCCTGGGATAAAAGCATTATTCTTCAATCAATAATTAATCCAGTTCATATGGCTGTCCCTTTTCTCCACACTGCTTCTAACTCTCCTTGCATAATGCCTATCAAGATCTCCTTTCTGAGTAACAATCTCTCCATGTATTTTTAATGGCACAATCAAAATATGAGAGCCAAATGCCTGTTGTTGTCCTAGGCATTATTCACTGTGCTCTACATTTTTCCTAAATGAAACACAGCACAATTAGCAAAAAACAACTGCTTTACAAAACAAATCTTGTAGTTCAGTAAACTTTAGCCACTGAGGATCTGCTCAACAAATAAAGTATTAATTTGCCATTTGACATACTCGAAAAAATGTCAAACCAAAATGAGAGAGATGGCTTCCCAGCTGCTGGGACCAGGATTAGCACTCTCCAGCACATTGCTCATTGTGCAGTCAGTCTCTAGCTTACAATTTCACAGAGGTTCCTGTAACATTTTGCTGGATAAGTCAGTTCCTCTTTACCTTCAGGGAGTGAAATTTCAGATGACAAGTCTTTTGTTAGTAAAAATTGTTTGCTGTTGAAAAATGTTCTGTAGCGTAAGAATGTGAATAAAATCGAAAGCAAATATTTACTCAAAATAAAAATATGCTAACAAATAAAGATAATGGTTGTCTTTTCATTGCTTTACCCTTTGTTCTCTCATTTACATCGATCAAGTTAAGCAGTTAAGTAAATTACAGGAAAAAAATATCTAACACCAGCTTTTTTTACATGGGGGAGAAAGGTGATTAACAAAACAGCAGATATTTGAAAATATAGTGATGTTTTCTTAAAGAGTACTGTATTCAATGCCTATCAACTGCTGTATTATCTTTAACATTGTGGTTATATGCAATGCTTGTATAGATGGGGAGGGTTGGTGTGTTATGTTTACTTCAGGGCTGAAAATGGTCTCTCTCTTACCCATTTGTTGCATTAGCCTCTTGCAAGAACAACTTGTGTTCTTGTAACCCTGAGAAGCATGGCACTAATACCTAAAAAACATGGTTAATTTTTAACCTGCTAGATTATCTGGAATTCTGAGTTGAATAAAGCAGAGCTGTGGCCTGAAAGAAGTATTTGTGAATCAAGCTAATGTAGAAATGGAAATGCTTATCTGGACTTTCTGATTTGTTTGTTTGTTTCTGTTTCATTTTTCAGGGAGGAAATCATGACCTTCTGTGATGGGAAAGGTTGTCTTCTCTCATGTGGTCTGGGAAGGTGTGAAATGTATAATTTGAAAGCCCATAGTGCTTCTTTTCCTTTTCTAGCATTATAAATGGCAAGCAAACTTACTTCAGGGTAGTCACATAGTACTGATGTTTGAATCATGCAAGTACTGATGTTTTAGCCTGTTCTTGATTGTGGGCTTTTTTTTTGTTGTTTGTTTGTTTGTTTGTTTTTGATATGCATGATTTAGCATAGGGTTATTGTAGAGACTTTTTTAATGGGAATTCTGTAACATTTAAAGAAGTTGTGCTGGAACGTTAGTTTGCTAACTAGAAAAGGATGAAACTTCCCTTAGTTTGTTTCAAAAGCCTCAACTTACACTTCTTTGCCAGTTCCTTCAGAAAAGTACTTCTCAGGTATTATAGCTGCTGAAGGATGGTGACATGGTGCAGTGCACTGGTGGCTATTCATTCATTGACAAGCTGCCTGCTTTTGGCACTAGATCTATATGACCATTTAAAGAGAGAAAATTCAGCTCCTGTAGACTAGACAAGAGTATCATAATGCACTATTTCTCCATCTAATGGAAATGTCCCGGTCAACCCTACCTTCTGCCCAAGAAATTCTCCACCTTTGAAGGATGGGTGTGTTTTATACAGGATAAATCTGAAAGAAAAAAAAATATCTGTTTTGCTTCATAATGTTTTTTTTTTTTTTTTTTTTTTTTTGGTTGGTTGTGTGTTTTTTTTTTTTTGAGTTCTTATATTATGTATCTGCTCTAGGTCCAACCCCACTCGCAAGAGCAGACTTGTTCATCACCACCAATGACCATACTAAAGGGTCATGTGTGAAACTCTCATCAAGCCCAGTCCCCTTCAGGTTTCAAATCCACATCTTCTGGAGTTGAATGCAGACATCTTCAACCCGTCTGTGCCAGAAGGCATAATGAACCTATGGATGAGTTTGCCCAGTTCCACTCCCAAGCCCAGGATTCATCTTGCAGCACAGACACAGCAGATTCACCTTGGCTGTGAACTTGGTTATTTAGGAGCCAGGGATTGCAGTCCTAGAAAAGCTGTATCCCTGGGCCCCAGCCTAGCAGTCCTTTTAATGGGGCCAATAATATCACCTTTAAGAGCAGCTGGAGCAGTTTAGATGAACTAGTTAGTAGAAAGTATTATTAATAGACTTTTTTTTTCTGACAGCAAAAACAGGACTGACACTTCTCACTGTTATATATTAAATGAGTTTTTTTTTTTTTCCTTTTTCATGAGTTGGAATAGTATTAGAAACCATGGCAAACACATTTCCTGATTGCTTTTTCCTTTCTTTCTAGCATCAGAATACACCACTTCAGGGACTGTGTATTATTTACTGAATTGCTTCTGTTTGTCTCCTCCAGTTACTTTGTCACCAGTCAGGGATCGAGCCTGTACCATTTTTCCAGTCCACATCTCAGATGCACATGGTGCTGAGTCCTGCCCAGATGCTCTTGCACATTTTTCCCTGAAGTTTAATGCTACAGTTGTTCAACTGAGTAATACTCATAGCAGGAGGGGAAGGTCTTGAGAAAGAAAACCAGACAAAAAGCAGGCTCACCTCAAATATTGAAAACAGTTGGAAAAGAATTTGATTTCCATTTAGAGGGCACTTCTGCTTTGCCAGTTCTGGAGTGCAACGTGCGGTAATAAGAGATGATTATGCTGCACAATAGCCTGAGTATAGTCATTGAAGCAGGTTGAAATTAAAAAAGGTTTCTTCATATAAGGCATGATGTAATGATTTCTGTCATGCTTACAGACATAAATGAAAATAGCAATTCATTACACACCAAAACTAAGCAAATAGTTGAGGCTGCAGGTTGTGCATAAGCAATAAAACCAAAGCCAATATAAGGACCCAGAGGCTGAGTGCATTTTCTACTTTATTTATTACCTTTGATCTAGACTAGAATAGGCTAGACTAGAAATAACTATCCACCTGCTCTGAGCACCCTGCCAATTATTTCAATCTACAAAACCAAAATGCAATATGAACAGCTCACTGCTTCAAGCAAAGTGCAATACCCATTCAGATATTCCCGCCCCTCCTTTTCCAGCAATACTTTAATTCATTTCTCTCTCTCCCAGTGCCAGGTCACAAGGATGAACGTTGCAAGCACTGCTGATAGATGCAATAATAAACTATTCTTTTCTTTTCCTTGTTTTCAATGAAAAGTAGGGAATGTTGCCTAAAGTGCAATGAAAACACTTTACAGGGTCTGTGTTTAGAAGCAGGCTTGCAAATTACTGGGTTTTTGTTCTCTGTTCTGACTTCTCTTAAGAGACTGTTTTTCTCTTCTTTTCTGTGTTTAGCTAGATTATACAACACTTCAGCCTAACAGCTTCTTCTCTTTCCTCCATTCCACCCTTTGACTTACTAAAATGTGGGAGGAGGAGTAGCAATATTGTTTCAATAGGAGAAAGGTATATGAAAATCTGCCAATGTTCTTAGCTATTTATCCATCGTGCCCTTGTTTCTTTTAATCTCACTAGAAGTTAAAAGCATGAGTAAATCATGTATTATTCTGAAAGGATTAACACCTTACCAATTAACAGTTTTAACAACAAATTTAACAGGTGTTGTTACATTGATACAGACCAAGAGAATACTTTGTTTTCCCAGACATGTAGGAGTGATGAGACTTGTGAAAGCATGGATGAAATCTTACTGCCCTGGAAGTCAATGACAAAACTTCCTCGTGTGCCAGTACTCAGATTTTTGAACAAATTAAGTGTCCAAATCCCAGTATGCATACTTTTTTTTTTTTTTTTTTTTCTTTTAATAGTAAATATCATAGAACCTCTGAGCTGAAATGTAATTTTTTTTTCTCTTTCATTTCAGGAGGTGATGTGTAAGTAAATCTGAGAACAGGAGATGATGATGCCAAACAGAATATTAATAAAAACTCCTTACTCCTGCTTCTACCATATCTCTGGGTGAGTCTTTGCAACCAGGCAGAGCAGCTAAAAGCTCATATATATCCCGCTGATCCCTCCCAGCCCTTGTTGCATCTCCCAAGGCCACTGTCTTCTCTCAGTATCTGAGTGTCTGGGAATGCTGCAGGCTCCTGGTGCCCAGTCCAATGCCACTCCCTCCTGCTCACAAGACGCTGTATTCCCAGAAGCTTTCTTCTGGTCAGGTTTAGTTGCTCCTTCAACAAGGAGAAATGTTCAGCTTCCCAAAGTGGGTACCTGACAATGGCAGTGCCCTTTCAAAGGAACTTAATGAACAGAATAGGAACAAATAAGTGCTATTGCTCACAGGAAACCTGAAATCCTTTGCTTAAGCAAAAGGTGTTTACAGCCTGTTTAATACTCATAAAATTGATTTTTGAGAATAACTCTGAGGGAGGGTTGATGCACAACTTAATTTATGTGTTTTATAAAATGGCTGAAAAATGCTTCTGCATTTCTAGACTGTTTCCTTTGTGTGGCAGCAGCAGTGATGTGTTTCTCTGAAGTACCTTTGTTTGGGTGCAGAACCGTATTTGAAATGACATCGAGACATCTTTTAAATACACCAACAAATAAAAGGGAATAAAATCCAATTTATGGATGCAGATTCTAAAATTCCATATTCAGTGCTCTTTAAGTATTGCAATCCTATGTTCTGGAGATTCCTTACAGATATATTATCAGATTTAGAACTGAGTAAAGGTGAACTTCATTATATAGGTTCATTATAATGGTATTTCATTGGTTTGGGCTTGCGATTAATGGCTTGTTCATTTATACTTTAAGACTGGAAGATCATGATCATATAAATAGTCCTATTGAAGTTAACAGGGCTGTTCGTAGAGGGAAAATGCCATTCAGGAGAAAACTTAGGTGTATGCATAGCTCTAAGCATATGTTTAAGTTCAAATGAAGTCAATCTATTTGGTTTAAAGAGGGCTTGACTGTGCTTATGTTCCTTGAAACATTTATATTCATATATAGGTTAGCTGCTGAAGTAGCCTTGGGATGTCATTAATGTCTTAAAAACAACAGTCTTTCTAAGCACTCATGACCATTAGGTAAGAGAACTGCTAGTAGTTCTGGCAGCCAGATTCAGGCCCTAAAAGCTCTGTGATCTGACATATTTATCAAGCTTATGTACGTATTATACAGATGTAAAGAAGAGAATTTAGCTGCATACCAGTTGCTGAGGACTGCTCCCTACTGCCAAATGTTATAGACAAGAAGTTACCAGACAAAGAGTGCATCTCAAGAATGGTGGTAAGAGAAGGAATTTCTATTTCTAATTTTTCTACTTAATTATTCAGAACAAAACCAGTGGATTTGTTCTGGAAGTTATTTTCCTTGGGCTACTTAGGACTCTCGTCAGACTGATAAAGACTGTACCTTATGGGAGAATGGAGAATTACTGTTGTGGTTACCATTTGCTGTACTGGGAAAGCACAGTGTGATGAAGGGACATTGCTGACACAGTAGCCACTTAGTTACATATCCCTTACAGCAAAATGCATTGCTGTATAAGGGTAATTTGAATACAAAAGTTCATTTATTATATTTTTGTAACGAAGACTTAAAATGTCCTAATTGCAAAAGATTAATACAGAACTAACAGGAACATTGTACATTATTAAATGAGGACATAGAAGTTGAAAGTACTTTTTGCTCTATACACATAGGACACTGTATATACAAAGCCTACTGTTAAAGTAAGAATTCCAAGTCTAAATCTCAAGGTCTTTGTCATAGCTAATCTATTAAGAAATGCAAAGTAAACAGCATGCTTAATCCTCGTGCATTTTACGTATATCTATGGGTTACTTGGCAGCACAAAGTGATGGCAAGCTCCAGAGAGCATCATTTCCCTGATTAGAGTGAAATCATCCCATATTTTTTCTCCCCTTGATTTCCAAAATAATTTTCACAAAAGAAACTTTTTATGTCTCTGCAGCTGCCACACTCTACGATCTAAAGGATACTGCTACTCTCCCACTTGTGTCTATAGTCCAGTTCATACCACAAATTGAACAAAAACCTTCCTGTTGTAAGGGGTTTCATTCGTATCAAAGAGGTGCTATAGTTCCTTTGACCCTATCCTTTGACCCTTTTATCTAAAGTAACAAAAATGAATAAAAGAACAGAAACAATGATGAAATCTGCCACCTTAATATTTAAGCAACCATTTTTGGACATCATTTTACTCTTCTTTCGGCGATGATTTCTTAAAACTAGAGATAGAGAAGGAGTGCAAGCACAGAATACATGAGTTTTTCCTTGTCATTTCCCAGCTATAGTCTGAACTCTGCTATATAACACTCATTTGCTGCTGTCTTGAATAACTAAATTCTCATTTGCATAAATGGGGTAATCCAACATTTTCTTTAAGTTAACTCTTCCAGATAGATGCATAAAAGAAGCAGATTTGTATCACCATGTTTTTGTTTGTTTTGTTTGTTTGTTTGTTTGTTTGTTTGTTTGTTTTCTGGACACAAAACAGTGCAATTCAAAAAAAAAGTCTGTTTTGCCTCTTTTATTTTTTTTTTTTTAAGAAATGGATAGATATGCATGACTTGAAAACAGCAAAAGTCTTTACCTTTCTGTTGGTACTGAGATCCAGTACAATGGGTAAATGTTGATTAAATGCCAGTTACACCACACTGGGCAGTGCTTTAATCAGTTATATATATATATATTCTGAAATGAGATGCACACTTCGAATTAAAAGCTTTGGGAAAAAAAATAACAAAAAAATAAAAAGACAGTAGTGCTCTAGTCAATAGGATGCAGAGAAATACCAGAAGTCTCATTCAAACATTTCCAAGCTTTGTACAGCAAAGCTGTGTAGGGCTTACAAAAATAGAATGTCAAAGATACAAGCTTTTAGCATTGCTATTCTGTTTCAGTGAGTGGACATAAACATGACATTTATGAAGTTTTGTGTTTGCCACTCGATCATCCAACATAAAACCTATTTAGTTTATAATTAGAAATATATTCTGTTCCATTCTCCATTCCAGCTTGTACTCTGGTAGTTAAGATGTAAACTTTCTATCCCACACATTGACAACAGAAATGAAGGCTCTATGTCAAATTAGGCCCAAATTAACACCTCAAGAACTTCAGATTCTTCAATTTCCCTGCACAAAACTGAGACTTACTAAACAGCTTGGATGATGATGGTGCAAAGGAAGTAACTTCCATCTCACTCTTTTATCTCTGAGCTGATTTTTGCGAGCCAAGAAAAATTAAAATATTTTCTGTCATAACAGTCAGCCAAATAATGTCACTGATGTATGAAAAGGACACTGAGCGTATAAGAGGGTGGTGTTCTTACACGATCATTTTCTAACTGGAACCAAAATCTGGCTTGCAGTGGATATCCTTTTTTCTCCATACTGAAAATTTTCATGGAGCAGGTGTAAGGGTGCTATGAGCAAGGTATCCCTGGATGTTTGGTTGTGCCTAATAAAATAGAAATTGGCTTTAGTCCACTAGCATCACACCAGTAAGTATAGTTTGCAAATAACAAACCTGAAAATACACTCTGCTATATAGAAGTTAGGCAAGTGCCATTTGCAGTCCTTTGATCGAGCAGTATTCTGTACGTATGTTCACTACTGTCAGATGGCTCAGAGTTTTTGTGGTCTAGTTGCACAGCAAAAAGGTGTAGACACTTACTTTGGAACAGCACATAGCTTAATGTTTGTCACTTTTTACCAGATCATTTGAATAAGATTTGGGAAGCAAGCTGTAACAGTTTTTGTTTGTTTGTTTGTTTTGCTTTGTTTTTTAAAGTTTACAGAAAGAAAGTAAGATTAGTCTGTGAGTCTTTTGAGTATTCTTATCAATTTCTTCTGTTTTGAGTTCTTCCTTGAATCAAAATTAATTCCCCTGAATGGAAATTTCCTCTCCAAGTTGGCATTTAGAGAAGCATTTCTCTAGTTGCAGCTTAGTGTGGATGCTCAGGAATAACAGAAACTTTTAAATTATGGAACTAATTATCTACTTACAGCTGATCAAACACTTTGCACTTCTAGCTGTGAGTGCAACTCAACACATCTGTTGGCCTCTCCCTGGGTAAGTCTACGCTGCAGTTGCTGCTGTGAATGTTACAGAGTGGAGACACACCAAAGGCAGCATTAAACTAACCAGCCTTGGATTTGTTAGCGTGTCAGCACAAAGCTTCCTGGTGGCTTCTTGCCTGGACCCATCCCCAGCTGCTTGCTGGGTGCTGGAGCCAACGAGGAGTTTGGGGGTGCCACAGCTGGGCAGCAGCAACAGCTCTCACTGGAGAGGCTGGTGCTGCTCTGTCCCTCACAAACTCTTTCCTCTGCTGTCTGTTTTTTGGTTACTTTAGTTATGCTAAAAGCTGACTGGAGCTACAGATGGCACTTAATGCTCTTAGAGGGCAAGGGGATGATGACAGCGAGTTGGCACAACATCAAATCCAAGCAGGGAAAGAGGCCAAGCAGTCCATGAAGTAGTTTGTCCCTCCATTAGAAAGTTTGAGTGTCCCTGGGTCATAGCTATGAGAAAGGGGAAATTTGTTTAGACAGGTACAGTGTTCTCTTGAGTACCTTACATTGTGAGTATTATTTAATATTCAAAATATCCTTCCTTCATTTAGATCATCAGGACTCACAGAGCTGCAGAATACAAGCACAATTAATGCACGATGTATTTTTCCTTACCTGACACATGGACAGTCTTTATGAACAGTCTTTCATACAGGCTTTTGGACAGTATGAATAATCTTTCGGTGAAAATATATATTCAATGTGCAGGAGTGCAAATATTGTCATCTAGATGCCTTGGGAAACCCTCCACTAGTATTTTCTGTACTATTGCTAACTTGTGCCATGTGTCCAGCTTTACCTATGCATAATAATAGCACAAGAAAGGCACATGATGTTCCATTATATGTTTGTGTATAATAACAATGCTAGAAAACCATATGATACTCCATATTCTCTTTGCAAGCAGAAGGGAAGAAGCAGTTGAGTCCTTTTTGTTCAGAAACATGCTGTTCTTCACCTATCCTGATCAGCAATTGTCAGCCCATTGTTTAAATTTCCCTTGTACTAGTCCTGTTTGCAGTGCATAACAGCTTGCTTTCTCTGACTAACAAAAAGCTTCTTTTTATTATTATTTTTTCCTCCATTGAATGAAAGAATAAGGCCAAGCAATTTCTGATTTAACCTCCTGCTGCTGACTTTTCAAATTTTAAAGTGTTAACAAAAGGGACTGCATGTTTTCAGTGCTGAAAGCTCTGACGATACAATGGCACAAATTTATAAAAATCAAACACAGGCAGAGAATAGCAGGTTAGAGATATGTGACTCTCTTAAACTGCTGGCCTCCTATACTGGAAATTGAACTTTCTCAGGAAAGCAAGCTGCAAAAAAGAGACTGTTCAGCTGAGTCTGAGAGTGTGTCCATTGTTGATAGATTTAGTTAACCTGCAAGGGAACAACACTATTGACATATATCACTTTGAAAAATGCCAGCTGAATGAGATATTTTTGTTTCCTGGGTTACACGCTGAAGCCATGTCATTTGTTCTGATTTTTTTCTGTCCCCACTAACACACTCTGTTCCTATATTTTATGATTACGTATTCACTTTCTGAACTACTCTGGAGTTATTGATTAGATTATTTTTTTATTATTTTTTGTGTGCACGAGTATTTCAAGCAGGCTACATGAAACTCCCATATTTGTTTCCATTTACATAATTGTTTAGATGAGAAATATACTTAGATGAGTTAAATTCTTATCATAAAGAACCTTAAACCTGGCAAATATTTTTTTGGTGGGAAGACTTTGGTTCCATAGCTTTCCTCGGCTGACATCACACATGAGAAAGTGTTGCCCCCAAAGGAGAAAACTAATGAGATTAGTTACATTTGGGTGTTGCCTCTGTGAGTTTTTCCTAAGAATTAATCACTGCCTGGTCCTATGCCTTCTGAGTCTCCCTCCTGGAAGGACGGTAAATATTAAGGGAAAGAACCTTTAATTTTTTTATGTCTTCAGTGAAACTATGGATACAGCTGCCTGCTGAGGCACCTCACAATGCAGAGTCAGATCTAGGATTTTAAGATTCAGATCTCTTAAGATTCAGAACATGATCAGAAAACCAGAATGGTATGGACAGTGTCACCACTGCTTTTATTTAGAGCTTGTTTGGTGAGAAGTGTTGGGATCAGGCTTGTCAAGCAAGGTTGATGAGAACAAAGCTTTTACAACAGAGATGGTCTCATTTTCTTTTATTCTTGTCTTCTATTCCCTACCTATGTAGGAAGCCGAGGTCTGTGTGGGCAAAACCTGCACTCACAGCTGTTTGCTGACACCCATTCAAATTTGTGTGCAGAGGGCAGAAATACTTGCATAATTCATACTGGTAGGGCTCAGGATACTGGTTAGAGCTGACTTCTGGATGTTTTCTTCCTAGAAAAGCCACCGCTTGTTATTTAGGGAGGGAGCTGATAGTGTTGCTAGCAGCTCGAAGCAGCTTTGCTCCCAGGCCAGTGCCAGAAAGCAGATGTGTGATGTGCCATATCCTTAACAGATGGACATGCCATATGCCATTAAAAGTGCTTATCCAATTTTCTCTCACATTGTGGGTGAACAGCATCAAAACCTTAACAGGCAAAAAAAAAGTGTCAGCTCCTTGGGGAGGTGAGCAACTCAAAGGAAGATTTCCCAAGTGTCTTCCAGAGTTTTCCTCAGTGCTGAATGCTTGTGTGCCTTTCAAAGGTCTGCCTGCCTGAGTGTTTGCTGTCCCCATGTTCCTGGCTGTGGGAAGTGTCCTCTCCGACTCACAGTCCTGGGATTACACTAATCCATGTCCAAGTCTGAGCTAATTCACTTTTCCTTTCCCAAAGCAGGCCTGGAGCCAGGCTCACATGGTCGTGGGGCATCTGGCATGATTTGGCACACGTTGTAGCTCCCATCTTCAGAGAGCAAAGGCTTGTAGAAATGAATGTAGACATGTAACTGAACTCCAGCTTCCTTACTGGATGGAGTAGAGCAATGTACAGTGGCCCAAGAAGAGCTACAGACATAATTTCTGTGTTGGTTAGGTACCCAGCTTGGGTGGGACACTTCCAGGCCATGCTCCAGAAAGATATAGGTGCTGGGGTACTGGGCCACTTCAGTGCTTTAGGCTTATACAATTTTAGATCCATGAGTGATGCTATGGCATTGTGCAGTTAAGTCATTTGATGGAGTATTATGTAGGCTCTTTTTAATTCCGAGGAGAAAAAAAATATATGTATAAAAATTCATGTCACTATTTGCTTATAGTCCTAAACAGGAAAGCTGAGATGAAAGAGGTTTTATTGTTTTAGGGTACAATATGCAAGACATAAGGAATTAAACTTAGGAAGTAGTATCACTCTGCCAACTCTGGGCTGAAAATGTTTATAATGTAAAAAAGTTGGAATTATACTAAGAAAAATAACTTTTATAAAATAACTTGTGCTTAGGTGACTAGGTTCCTATGAGGAGCATAAAGTTTTGCTTGAAAAGTGCCAGAGCAAGACTGTTTTAAGGCTGTTTGGTATACTGGTTTTGGTTTCCCGCTCTCTCTGTAAACTTGCTTTATTCAAATGAATGACCGGGCTTTTGGTTGCTTGGTATTTTAGGTGGAGGTGGTACAAAATGGGAGTTGAGAGGAAAGGATGTGTTGAAAGTCTTCATAAGTAACATTTTTTCAGACCTCCAGCAGCTCCTTCAGGTGGTTGTGTTTCTGCCCCAGGTTATTCAGAACGCCTGATGCTGGAGGATTAGGATGAATGGTTTCAATTTGGAGAGTCTGCAGCATAATGAGAGACAATGGCCACAATAAAACCTACATAGATTGAATAATGCAGAGTCAATACACGAATGGAAGTGTGTGACAGGGGTTGCTATGGCATCTCCCTTATTTAATAAAGGAATAAATAAAGGAATGGAAATCTCCATAAATGGTCTGAGCACAAATGAGAGCTGCTCCTAACTGTTCTAATATATGCAGTAACATTTTTGAAAAATTAATTATCTTCATCCTTAAACAAGAATGTTATGTTTTGATCATGGTTAAAATTACTTTAATTTGTCTAAATCTATGCCAATTCCAGTTGAACTGTCACCAAAGCATCACTTGGGGAGTAGGGAAATTATGAATACAGAGATTTGTATGAATGTTTTGTTCAAATGCTTTCTGCTGTTGTGTGCTGGAAGAGTAAGAGGATAAGCATAAATACACCCAAAACGAAGTTCCTTGGAGGATACGGGACCTAAATCTGCAAGAACTTGAGCCCTTAGTTTTATTACCAGTCTTGACAAAGAAAGGACAGTGACAGGATTTACTCTACATGTTGGAACCAGGCTGAAGGCAGTGCTGGCAGTTCACCTCTGAACCCCAAACTGATCCCCTAGACAGGATGCTCCCGAGCTAGAACAACCACACTCAGATTCCAGATCACATCTCTTGTGCTTAAAATTGGGTTCTGTCAGGAATTAGCAGGATTACACATCTTGGGTGTGGAGAGATGAAAGGACAAGTAAGTTACATGCAATGAATAATTAATCCATGGAGTTAATATCTGGTTTTGCTTGTCAAACATTGATTTTCTCAATTTAGCCTTACTAGCACTTGATAATATCACACACATTTGAATAGTTGTGCCTGATTTGAGACTTTCAGAGTATGTTGCTTAATTTTGTGCTGTTATTCATATGGCTTTTTCCCTTATATTGAATAGGACAGTGCTGAAGTTGTGCATCACATCTTGTAGGTGTTCTGATATGGAATTTATTGTCCACAAATATTTTCTCAGTCACATTTCTTACTGGTAAAATCTCAGTTGTTCTAAGTTTCATGCAAATTAATATCAAAGCGGCATAGTCTGGCAAAAAGTAATACAAAGAACATGTGGGTGAAACTTCTTAAAACGCGTTCCTCTCATTTCAAGATTGAGTAGAGGTTTCTCTGTGCCTGAGCATTTGTTACCCCTTAAATTTATAACACCCCCACATCTCCTACTGTTCCTGGAGAGTGTGTCAACCTTTAAATGAATAATTTAGAACTAACTTAACTTTCCTGAGAACCAGTCTAATGAATAGATGTAAATGATGCCCACTAGTTATCACATTCCACGGTACTTGGTGAATAAATTATCTTTTTTTTTTTTTTTTTTTTTTTTTGTTTTCCCTGCATGAAACAGTCCTCATTTGTGGAAATATGTTTGCTAGTCAAAATTATCCCTCAAATAATGTATGCTAGCCAAATAATATGTTTTGTGCAAGAGGCCTTCACTCACCTGAGTCACAGGTGAGTTTGTACTTCCAACAACAACAAAGCAAATACCAGAGGACAAACGATTAATATTTGCTTAGGAGAAAATATCTTTGCTTGCTTGCAAAATGAGGCATTTTTATGGACCTGATTTAAAGCCTGCCACTAATCTGAAAGTACTTACACAGGTCAGGCAGCTGACAAACAGCTTTTCCCCCAGATTTTTGTGAAAAGAGCAAACAATTTAGGGGAATATTTGAAAATAGTCAAAAGTAACAGGTATAGACAAACTAAAATCATTTGAGTTCCTCCATATTTCCTACTGTTTGTCTTAGTTACAACACAGAAAGCTAGAGCAAATACATATGAAATACTTAATCTCATGAGCCTTGGCCCATGGCTGTAATGCAAGGAAGTTGTGGGGCGCACACTGCACAAACAAACCTCCAGAAGCTTACTAAGGGGATTGCAGGTTTAGTTACTTACAGGCAGTGAATTGCTGATGTTAATTAAAAGTATAAATAATTTGCAACAAGAGGAGGAATGGGACTGGGAAAATTATTTGTCCATGTATTGATTGTAAGTGCATTTTTCAAATTCCTCATGATGTGGTAAGTCCCACTGGCAGTAAAAAATTGGGGCCAGATCATTAGCTGAAAAGTCAGCAGCATTTGCACTGAATTCAGAAGGGCTGAACAGGTTTGCCTCACCAGTTGCTCTGCTCTGTAAATCAACAAGCAAAATTTGACAGCTGAGTATTTTATTCTCTCAGTTTATATTTACTATATAAACTATATATGAAAATGTTTGCACTTATTCTCTTCCTTGGACTTGCACATTGTGCTACCCTGTCCATGGTTCTTTGGCATCGTGTCACTTTTCAGCCAGAATGTATTTTGAAATTTAACAAGAAGCTAAAATATGCTTATTAATTTCTTTTCATTCATCCTTTAGGCTGTGGTTTTTTTTTTTTTTCTTTTTTTTTTTTTTTTCCTTTTTGCATGAAGACATTTAAACATTTTGACCAAAAATATATAGTAGGAAGGTTTGCACAGTAGGAAAGTTTATGGCCACCCTGTTTTGAAAAGGGATTTTACATGCACCTCGGGAAGGGACAAATAAACAACTGTGTTCACTACAATATCACTTCATGCAACTTTCTCTTGCCACTAGTTAGGCCTTAGTACACTTAGAAGGTTGCTCTTCTAATTTGAACTGTGTGAGACTTTGGCTGGAGGCTACTTCTGTGTCCCAGTGATAAAAGAAGACATAAAACAAGCTGGTGCCTGATCATTCTCCCTGGCTGTCAGTGAATCATGTTTAATAGTATCTCCATTGCAGTTTTGGCCAATTTGCTTGCAATGGCATCCTTTTCCATGGGCTTACTGCTCAGCAGGCCCTGAAGCAATCTATGAATAACTTCCCAACAGATGCTGTTTATGAATTGAAGCAAATGGCTTCCCTGTTTCTCTTTTTTCTCACTTCAATAATTTTCAGTTACATTACGATGAATATTTATAGTCCTATAGCAGTGCATAAAAATGGGAACAAGCAGACCTGTGCATTGTTTCATACGTGAATGGTGTTCTAATGGGTTTTGGCTCAATGGTTTTAATAATGTTGTGTTGATGGACTGAAAAGAGAATGCAAATTGTAGATCAGTCACTTCCATTCACTGTTTTAGCAGACTGGGCATTGACGGAAGACTATATTAGGAGCATGTATAGTGCACCTTATCTTCTGGAAATAATACACCCTCCTAATACAAGCCTACAATACCTTTCTACTCAGCTTTATTTCCTATGAGTGATTCCAAATACATTGCTAAACACAGGATCTTACACTACTGCAGCTGGTAGTAGGTTTGTCATACTCTGGCTAAAATGTCTTGTGTTTTAGAACAAAATTAATATTTAGGGGTAGAAGTAGCCAGTGTTACAAGTGTGTCATTTGTATGAATTGGGATGGAACAACTGATTTGTGATAAGCTGTCTTTCTTTAGCAGAACAGCACAAAATTCTAGTTCAATCCTAAAAAGGACACTTTACAACACTTTATAATTTTGCAACAGTTCTTTAACATTGTTTTGCCAAGAAAAGTGGTGAGATTTACAACTGTATGTGTGTATTGAGTTTTTTCCAAGGGAAATGTTCTCAACACTGCTTCATTCATCTTCAAATGTCTGATCAACTTGTCATTTCTATTAAACAATGGAGGCTAAAGAAATAATGCTTTTACTATCACAGTAATTCCAAGATTATTAAACCCATTAAATTACTGGATACACTTGTACAAATATATTGTGCAGACATATATACTACATGCTAATGTATATTTAAATACAGAACATGTTAAATCACTCAATTTCCCATTGTTTTATAATAAATTCATTTATACTATAAAAGAAATAGGAAATATGAATGACCACATGCACTATTCATACTGCACATCCTTAATACAACATTTTATTCCCTGGTACAGAATTTGGAAGCAGAAAACAGTCTGACCAATTTCTTGTATCCTAATGAGATGGCACTCATGTATTACAACTGTTAAAATCCGTCGTAAATAGGACACACTAAATAAATACGACTGTTGTGCCTATTAAACTCAGACTGTGTGGTTTCATCACTCTGGGCTCCCCATAAATGAATAAAAAGCATATACCATGTTAACTTACATTGTCTATTGCCATCTTAGGAAAGCAAACTCAGACATGCACTCTGTCCTGAGTTCTAGACCATTAAGTAGCAAAATAAACTTCTACTTCTTTAATGTTCTGAAGTCTCTTCTAAAAGGCACATAAAATGGAAGGTTGACATTTCTAATTCACAGGATAATGTGACATTTGAAAATGTATATTTGTTCCATTTCTCATCAAACTGGTACGCTGGATTACTGAGGTGGCAGGATTTGGCCATCAGGGTGAGGTCTGGCTCCCCACACTGGGCGGTGGGCTCAGGCTCTTGGCCACCAGGAGCATTTGGCTACAGCCTTCCCTCTCCAGCTCCTGACCTGTTCTTCTCTTCTTCTCTAGGCGGTGACATCTGCTACAATTGCTGTATAAGCTCTTGGCACTTCTTTTCTGCTCCTTTTCCGCCAGGAGAGTGCAATGTACCTGTGTCTTTCTCACACCTTTGTGATGCTTTTTCTGGCCTCCTGTAAGTGAAGTCCTACATACTGTATAGAATCATAAATGAGTCCTTCCCTTGAGACTAGATCTAATTAAGAAAGGCAACAAAACCACAGTAACAGAAAGGCCTAATACAAAATTTTCAGCATCTTTTAAGAATGAAAAAAAAGCATCTAGGTGTTGAGCAGATATTCAGAAAAATGTCTTCTCCCTGTCAGTCATACACAATGCTTCTTTATTTAATTATTCCATATAACTTATCTTCACAGTTCCTTCTACAACTCATTTCCACAGCTCCCTGCTTCTTGGACAGGTTATTGATCTAACGTGTACAGAAAAAGTTTTTTGAAGGCAGTCTTTTAATAATAACCACCTATGCACAAAATCAAGGAGCTCTTTAATATAGGCAGTGGTAGAAATTTGATCAATGTGGGCATTACAGCATTAGGCTTTAAATTAATTGTTTCAGCTTACAATTTTGGTGGCTTTGACATCACTTCAATATCTGGTCTTTTCAGAATTTTATCATGTGGGAAACATTATCTTCATACATCACCATCAGCTAAGAAATTTTGCTGGAGAAGGAGGCAAAGTAAGTGGTGTGAACAATTTTCCACTGGAAGCTGGTGACTGAACTAGATACTAGCCCTAGTTTCCAGCTCCAACAACAGTAATTTAATACCTCAAAAATCCACAGAGAAAGCAGCGAAAAAGCTCTGTCCAAAACATTTGGCAAAATATGTTTTTTTCATTTTACCAGAGATTTTGAATGCTGAGGACTATTGCCGTTAGTTAATTTTTCATTAAAAAACAAGTGTTGTATTTTTTTTAACCACTGGACTAAGATCAATGCTCTAGACCCAACACTCCTTCTTTGTTAACCTCAATTAGGAGGGGTAAACAGATGCTTTCTCAGGTTAAACATAAAGAATTGATTTTTTTCAAAACAAACACCTGAAGCAACATTTAGACAGTGAACTGTCGGGGTCAGGCATGAGCACATTTCAGATCACACACTGGTCAGCCTCCTGCTGGTCCCTGGGGACCGTCGCTGCCGGCTGCAAACACCCTTCAGTAATGGTAATAATGGAACAGGCAGTGAGTCTGCAGAGATGCAAGGGAGATGAGTGTTCTTTCCAGGAGGAGAAAATGTGTATACAAATGCACATATATTCCTTCAAAGGTGTTTAATGGTTTGCATGTAGTTGTGAACAGTTCTAAAGCTTAGTGTTTCTAATGAGCTTTTATTATGTGGACCTTCAATTTGCCACCCACTAGCAAACTATAAATATTGGTCCTCTATAAATTATTAATAAAATCAACATCTTTTATCACTTTCTTTCCTGACATAAACTGTTTTGAGCTTTAATTCCTACAGATGCTTTTAAACCTCCCCACCCTTGTACACATGAAGGAAATATTTGCTTTTATGCAACTGCGGAAGTGATTTTGCTGTGGCCAGAGTAAATTTCCTCTGACTTTTTACAGTGGATACCAGTAACCAAAGTGGCTTTGTTATTGCCTAACAAAAAGCTAGCATGCTTTACCTTTAAAAAAAACAACACATCTTTCCTATCATCCTGTTCATCTCAGACCTGAGACCTTTATTTTTCTCATAGACAAAATAAACCCCATTAGTACTAAAAAGAGAGATTCAGATTAAGGGCTCACAAAGACTTGATTCTCAATGTTAACATTATTATGTGAGCAGGAATTTATCAATTTGGGATTAAAAAGTAGTCACCAAAAATTTTTTAGGGGTGTGATTCATAGTCAAACCAAAATATTGGAATGTTTATTTTATTCCATAGAAAAAGCCGTTATCTTAAGTCTTTATCTTAATTCTATGGGAATTATTCTGGAATATAAAAAGGTGTATATCTTTAACAAAGCTAAATTTGAACCATCACATGTGATCATTTCACCTCATTTTTTTTTTTTTTTTTTCCCTTTCTCAGTGTGACATGACTCAGACAAAAATAGCAGGATAATATCACAGATGTTCTTTTACACCAATCACCAGTTATTGCTTATCCAAATGATGTTTTAATACAAACACACAACTGCTCATTCTGGTTTATTGCTGTCAAAATTTTGTTACAGATTTAATAAATGGAGAAGTGTGAGCAGATGTGTCATTGACAGCTTGCTTCCTTCTCTGAGCTCCATGGCAAGCCAGAGGATGTCAGTCACATCTGCATTTTTAGAATAGCTAATTCTGCTCCTTTTTCACCCAGTCTGGCACTCCCCAGTTGGCTGTTAGGGCCGGTGCAAAGGGGCTGTGGTTGTGCATGGGACCTGGAAAGCTAACGCAAGCCTGGAGCTATGCAAGGAGTCAGCACCTATCGCTACCTCCTGGCACTGCAGGTATCTCACTGGCTTCTTGGAGAGCCTTGGGAAAACTCATTTTTTTCCAGCCACAGATGATCCCTGAAAACCTTATCTATGTCTGCATTTATCCCATTTATTTTCATGGTATTTGACATCATGCTGCACTATCTCTGACTGCTGCACAACTGTGGTTACAGACCCAGCTGTGCTCTGGTAAAGCCCATGATAAGACTGGTTGCCAAAGTTAGATCTGCAGCCCCTGGGATGTCTGGGCCATCAGAGAAAAGGCATTTCTTGTCTGGCAGGGGCATTTCAAGGGCTATTGCAGTGTGGAGGAGGAGTTGGACAGGAAAGTCAGCTAGATCCTAATGAGGATCCCATAATCTGATGAAATGGGTAGCTGATGTTTCTGGGAACCAGGCTGAGAGAAATCCCAAGGAAGAAACTGTCCTGCTATAATAACAGCTGAGGCCATAAAACACTGAAATAAATAAAATTTGTAAACATAAAATGAAAAAAAAATAGTTCCTCAATTACAGCTTTTATGTGATTTATGTATTTAATTTATTTAAATCACTGACCCTTCGAATGCAGACACGAATTAGAAGTTCTGCAAACATTTCAACTGTCATAAGGAAATACAGAGTTTTTATTTTCTCTCCTCCTGTGGCTGCCTCTCCATGTTACATGAATTTATCTCAAAATGAAGCACGACAAGGAATTGTCTTCCCAGAGTATTATTGATCTGTGATTTGGGTAGCAGGCTCAATACTCTATAGACACAGAAGTGAAAGAGACAATTTTCTCCCTCTCACACCCAAATTTTTTGAGAGAGTATTTGGTTTCAGTTACATAAATTCATGGCAGTTCTGTGACCGAATATATGCCACTTATTACTTAGGGGATTTTTCAACAAACCAAGAATGAGTCAGTATCCTTGTATTAATCAGATGGTCATGGTTTGAAAGCTGCTGATATCCATGTCACATGGCCCAAAGGGGTCCACAAACAGCAAGCCTGCTCTGCAAGTTACTGAAGGAATTTTTTATTTTTTAGTTATTTTCTTTCCCTTCTCATTGGTTACAGTGGGATTTGGTTCAAGCTCAATAAATTCAACAACAAATACCGGATCTTCAGCTGGTGTAAATTTCACACATTGCTACAAAAGCAGCCGCTGCCTTTCACGGTGGGAATTTTCCTGGTATCTTGGGTATACACATTTTGCAAGTGATGGACTGTCCACCTCTGTAACTTTGAAAATGATGCTTTGCTTTTTTCCACGCTTTCCATGCTAGTGTCCGTACTCTCAGTAGCACTTTTCTCCTCCTTTTTATTTTTTTTGTTTTTGATCAGTAGAATGATTATCTGTACAGACATTTTCCAGAAATACATGACCAAATCTTGCCTGCAGCATTGGAGAAAAACTTGGTCCATGTGCCAGGATGGGGCCAAAAATGCACAGCACAAGATGTGTTTGATTTTCTTTTAGGAAATCATAGTATTTGCAACAATCTGGCCCTCCCTGCCAAAATAATCCAACCCTCTTTCAATATTTGCCAGGAAAGCTAGACCAATATATCAATCTTTAATTATAGAAAACCATGTCTGAGTACAGGAAAAAAAGTAAGTTTTAATTCTCTCCAAGGCATTGATTTCTTCTGCAGCCTCTGAGAAGTCAATCAACCTGCTTGACCCTGTGGTGGCCACTTATTCATAATATAGGTGATGCAGGAAGGGCTGATGGGGGCAAAGTTTATATGTGGGTTGTCCATGGCTTGAATGAAGTGCCTCTATGAGGGACTGACTTAATAAAGAGCCAGCTCACCTTTGCAGGCTTGGAATTGTGCAAGAACTCCTCAGAAAAGCTCTCTTATTTTACACAGAAGTGATCCGTTCAACTCACAAGCATATTTCTTCCTTAGGAAGATATCGTTAGGATTAGGCTCTCTGAAGTGCAACAAAGACAAGTTGCACTTTCTAAAGGCTCTGACATATGTAAAAGGTTTTTCTGAAATTTGGCCATTTAAATTATTTTAAAAGTCTTCTTGTTAACAATTTGAGCCACAAATAAGAGCTAATGGCATCCAAACATGTGGTTTTGCTCCACAGTGATTACCTTATTGCATTATCTATGTCAAGGAAAAGCTCTCATGTTCACGATGCATATTTTCTGCGCATGATTCATGATAGCTGTGCTCAGCCCTGTGCAGTCAGAGGCTTCTGAAGACCCATCCAGCTCTGCTCTCTGCTCTTCTGTGGTGGCCACAGAAATTTCTTCCTCTTCATGACAGGAAAAAATAGAAAGAAACTATGATGATTTCTGAAAGATGAAGATCAGTAGCTGCTACCTGTTGTACCCTGCCAAGGTATATGGCTTACAAGTGGCACCCTACTGTTCTGGGTGTATTTGATCTGCATCAAGCACTGATGCTCACTACATTTGTGTCTCATTGACAGGATTCCCTGACAGAGAAAGTATTCCAGGTTTGCTGGGAAGATAGATGATACCAGTTGTGCTGGTTCATCAGTACAATGTCAGATCCAGAGGAATGCAAGCCAGAGGGATTCATGATCTGTTCTTGGTAAAATCAAGCCCCACTCAACCTTTCTAAGGCAATTATGAATGAGTAGGTTGATTTTATACCAGGTCAGCTCTTTACATTTTGCAGGTGTGACTTAATACTCAGACTTCAGAAGCTGAATTTGCAATACCATCTAACTGCAGCTCCAAGAGAAGTTTATAACCCTCTCCCCCTGTGTCATCTCTGTTGACCTAAAGATGAAACTCTTATTTGCCATACTTTGTGGATTATGGAGCCCTCTAATGTCAGGAAGCTGCACTGGGTGAAATGTGTCCTCTCCTCTGAGCTCATTCAAGTTGTGGATACTGTCAGATTCATTACTCTGCTTTAAAACACAGGATAGTATACTTTATGAATGAAAGACATGTATTATGTATGCTAGCACACTTCCAAATTGTGCTCCTGTTTACACTCTGAAATCTGCTGACTACACTAGTACATAATCAGGACAGAACTCATCATTGTTTCTTTAGGAAACTCGTATTTTTCTTCTTAGAGATGTTTTTGCTGCAGTAGTGACATACGTAGCTCCATCAAGTTCTGAACAGAAAATGGAGTAAATAAGCAGTTGCATTACAATTTCCTTCTCAGAACAGATACAAAGCAGATTTCTGGAAAAGGGTAGTAAGTTAAAGTTAGAAATGAAATCCTGCCAAACCCTGAAAGCTGGGCAAAATATGTTACCAAAGAAACCAAAAATACAAAAAGAGAGACATGTCACTGAACCTCAGACATTGCCCACTTGCTAAAAGCCAAAGTATATTAATAGAGAGCTTAGCACGTAGCAATGACAAAATCTGTATTAAATGGCATAAAAAGCCAGTCTAATTTTCCATGACCCTACGTAAGCCTAGTAATACTCATTAGTGTCTACACAAATTTGTTAAACCTTCTTAGCATTGATGAAACATGACTTCTTTCAATTTGGATTTGTTTGCAGCTAAAACTTTCAAACACTGTGGCTATGTGGTTATCACATGGGGGTGATAATAACTTATATTTGAGGATTAAGGAAACACATTATATATTCCACATCTCAGTCAAAGTAACTAAACAGCGTGACCTACCACCTTTCTCAAAGCAATCAAATGGACAAATCTCTGCCCTTTAAAGTAAACAGGCTTGCCTGTAAGACAACCATTCTGAAATTCATAAGCAAGTGAAAAATTAGATGAATGCAAGTGAGGTTATGAGTTGATGCAGCTTGATTGTAACAAGGGGGCCATTAATAGTTATTAATGATAAGTGGGATAAACTGTCAGATATCATCCATGTGTAACTAGGTAGACATGAACGAACGGTTAATAAAGGTGTCCTAAAGAAAAAGAATCCTTGGCTGAGACTTTAGTGAACTTGCAAGCTAGGAGAACAGATACAATAAAATGCTGAACCAGTGCATATGTTTTAACTTTGGGTATGTTCTATTTGAGTACGGACCCCATCAGTGTGCAGTGGCCTGCCATGGATACAGCAAAGTTACAGATTTTAGAAGTCAGTCGCACAGAAGTGCCCCTTTTCGCTCAGAAGCCTTTATCCACCCCAGACTAATTTCATTATGCTGCTCAAGCTGACATACTGATTAAAAGAAAGTCATCCCGTTTACTGTTCCTTTTACTCATTAGGTAAACATAATACGGAGTGCCTGGTACATTTGGTAAATATGAAGTAGATCAGTTATTACTCCTCAGGTGCTGATAGCACTATCGCACTGGGTTATCTCTGGTGTTATCAACACCCCATTCTGCCATACAGCAACTTCTCGAAATTTCAGCATTGTACACAAGATGCCTTTGGGTATTTGCTTTTCTCTTTTTCAAATATACATAATCGCTCAGTAATACCAGGATGGTTAAATTATCCGTACAGCCAAATGACTTTGAATTAGATTTCTTCCTTAACTACATCAACGCCCCATATTCCACTGATATCTGTAGAACTGAGACAACAATAATTTCTTCTGCTGGGGCTGTGTTCTGCACCCATCTTCAGGCTAAGGTGGCTCTGATGCACAAAGTCTCTCAGTAGCTCTTGCAGCTGCTCGCAGAGTACATGTTGCTCCAGATGAAGAGACATCTGAGTCTGCCCATGCTGGTGCCAGAGTCCTCTCCTATGTCAGTGCTGTCACCCCTTACCGAAGAGGGGCATTTTCAAATAACCTGCATGACACCGTTTTCAAGACCAGTGAAGTCATTGCAACAGAAGGGTGGGATTTTCAGAGTGCTGATGGAGAGCTCGTTCTTCTTAAGCAATGGGAGCTTCAATATTGATCTCAGTGAGAGTGGAATTGGTGTACAGCTTTCCAAACCTCTTCTCTGCAAAAAATTGCAGAACATATTTTAAACTCGAGGGATGATGTAATGTGGATAAGCGAAGCCAAGCTGGAACACTGATGGGCCTCCTTCCTTTTATCTTTCTTTTGGCAGAGCCACTTCTTGCATTTGCACTGGCAATATCTGAACCTGCAAACAAGGAAATCAGTGGATAGGGTGCACAGAGATGGGAGGGGAAGGTAGAGCACAGGCAGCAGTTTACCAGCATGTAGCTGATCCTTTTCCTCAGATCCACAGAAATATGGAGCCACACTCTGCTGTCTTGCAGGGGTACCACACAGAAAGACATATGTCTAATTCCTGGTTAACTCTACAAAAAAAGGATGTTCTCTCATTCTGCAAGAAACAGTCTCCAAAGTCTTTTAGGTAGGAATTTTGAAAATCTCTAACATGCAAATTATTTGTTTTCAGGCAATTCCTGTCATCTTTATTATTACAATTGCTATTACTATTATTGGCATTTTTGACCATAGTTGCTCAAGCATTTTTCACAGAGTAAGGGTAAAACGGGAACCCAATTAATTTTTCCAATTCTAGTCTCACAACTATGAAAACAAAACAAAAAAATATTCAGCAGTTGACACCAGCCTGCCTATTATTTTGTTTGCTCCATAGCCCTTTCCCTCCTGAACAGTTGCAACAAGATGAGCTTATATGTTGTCATTCTCTTTGTTTTCTCTTTGCAAGATGCTGATGTCTCATTGCAGACTGGAGAAGACTCCCAGCACGGCAGCTGTCTGGACAAACTGCAGGAGCAGGTTAGCTGGGAGTAAAACCTTCCAGAGACACAGGTTTAATACTGTTTGCATGGCTTTCCCTCTTCAGTTTGCAATCACTCTGACTTCAGAGAAGTGTTTTACAGGTTCCTACAGTCAGAACATTGCAGAGAAAAGTATTTGTTCATTCTTTCCTTCAGCTACTCCCAGGAACAGCCTGACAACAGTTGGTAAAAGGGAGGCGTTTTACCCTTCTGAGTCCCTTAAAGCAGCAATATCTTGCAAGACTGGAGGATGATTATAGGTGCCATGATTTTTTTGCTATCATCCTTCCTAGTTAGTCTATTCCAGTTTAATATATTCTCACAGCTATGATTTTCCGTGGGCATAATTAATATTTTGCCTTCTGAATGCAGCAAGATGCATTTGCTGGTCTGTTTAGAGGCTGAGCCAAAATGCACTGTTTCTCACTTGGTAACATTTTAATATTCTCAGGGAACACTGATCTATTTGTTAAAATTTTGTTCAAATAGAACAGCCAAAAATGATATGAGTCTTTTCACATGAATCTTTCCAATGTCCTTGTTTCAGGTATGAATTTTCTTCAGGACTGTTTATTTACTCTGTTATTATTATTATTAAGGACATTGCAGATGGAGAAAAATAAAAGGCAAGCAGGCAAACCTGTACACTGCTGAGATTCTCACCCTAATAGCTACATACAGTGAGGTGTAGAGTTTGCTGTGAGCATAAAAGTCTGGTCATGAACAATGACTGAACTCTCACTGTTTCCAGGAACATCAACATCTCCTCCAGTATCTCTCTCATAAGACCAGATGTTCTCATTCCTTTGTCTGAATCTGTTCTTCTAAATAACTCATTCTCAGCACTTTCTCTGATTTTAACCTTATTAAGAACTTTATCCATTTTCCCCCTTCCACTAAGGAATAAGATCTTTAAAATGAACTATGAATTCTACAGAAATATCTTGGTTTAGACAAAACAACTATTGAGTAGCTAGATATTGTCAAAAAGACAGTAAGATCATGGCATTACTTTTATATCAGCGCTGACACAATGTAGCCTTCAGGCTCATGTCTGAATCTCCTGTTTGCTTGATTTATTGCAGATTTTTCTCTTATCAGGTGAATAGTTTGATCATTTGATTTTATTGTTGGTTTCTTTCCAGATGCCAGAAGTAGTGAGTATTTAAATATATGTCCAACGTGGAGCAGGAAATTGAAAATTGATTCTCCACAGCATTTATCTGAGATGTGGTTCAAGATCTTCAAGTTAGCCAAAGCAAAGAGCTTCCACTCTCAGTGGAATGCCAGCTTGGCTGACAGTCTGGAGTGGATTCAGTGAAAGAGAAATTCAGAAATTGTATATTTTTTAAACAGGTTTCCTAAATAAGCATAGAAGGTAAAAAAGACACCAAGAAGGATTTTTAATTACCTATGTGATGTTCAAGCACCTTTTAGTGGAGACAGAGGTGATGAGCTGGCAAATATGATTGATGATCAGATTACAACTCCTAATGATTTTCTTTAGCTGTGCTGTGGAGTGACTGCAAGCTCTGACACAGATCAGCCTTCTTGTGCTAGCTCTCATACACGTAGACATAAAGGAGGTGGCTTCTGCCCAAAGCACTAACCCACAGACTGCAACAGGAGCCAGCTTGGAAAGGACCAAAAGCTAAGAAGACAAAAGGTGACAGCCCATTGCTGGAGCCTGAATATCCTCTGAGACAGATGCCTAGTGTGTGGGTGGCTGTTCCCACAAGCACACATCCGCTGCTAACCTGTGGCTGAGCCTCTGCCATGGAATTGCATTTACTCTCCTCCAGCTTTCCAACCAGTTCCCAAGGTTGCTGAGTACAGCTGCAGCACAGGAGTGCACTCCAGGAAAGCTAAGTGCCTACTGTGAAAGTAAGTGGCAAGACATAAAGTCATATTTTCACTAATGTTTCTATGAATTTGATATAGTAACAGGGATGTACCGATTTGAAATGGTAACCTTTGTCACTCTGAGTCCTCTATAAACAAGTGGTTAAAATGGCACTTGAGTGTTACACAGCTTAGTGACGTTTTTCTCAGCAAAATCAATGAAACCAGTCTTGGGTAAAATGTTTGCAAGAATATAAAAGTGACTTAGACAATTCCATGCTTAAGCGTGAGTTTGGTAAAACAGCACCTTTGGTGGGGGCCCATAAAATGCTGCTTGGACTCCAGGAGCTGTGATGTGCGAGGCAGCTCTAACCCTCTTTTATGCTCCAGCAGGAGAGAGAGTGCAATAATGATTCACTGTTACAGGCCAGCTCAATACAGATTGATTTGGGTTCCGTGTCTTTTTGTTTAAAATGTATTTCCACACAAATGGGTCTGGTATGTTCAAACTTCCTAAATAATAACTCCAACAAAATTCTGCAATAAATAATTTTAAATTACCCTAAAAAATCTATTGGAATTAGAAATAAATCAGCAGATTCTCTGTTCAGCAGGAGCAATAAATCCTTCTACTATCACAGCATACACTGTTTACATTTGCCTAGGGGCTCTAAAACATTATGAGATGAAAAGATTTTCCTGTTCCTTGGTGTCTGGCTGCCATAGAATTTAAGTGTTTCATGAATTTAATTGTGAAGAGGAGAGTTTAACATTTTTCAGCCCCCTGTGGGAAGTGGAAGGAGGAGTCAAACAGATATTATGCTGCCCCCCAAATTATTCATATTTAAAATTTTGTTATGATGACTCTATCAGGTGAGATTCAGAAGGCCATCAAATGACCCTAAGTCCATTAGAGAGTAAGCTGTCAGAAGAAGGCTTTGGAATCATAAGTAGGACCTAGTTTTCTGCTTGTGGTGGAATTTCATTTCAGGTTGCATAAATATCTTTATTTACGCAACATTAAGCTAATTTTTAGCATTTTCCTGCAAATCTATTAGTTGCTTTCAGGCCCTCTGAAAGGTATCATATTTCATGGCATGAGAATTCATCTGTCATACTTTGGAGAGAGAGTTTGTATCTCTAGCAACTGAAAGCATGTAAAAAAAAAAGGCAGTTAAGGCAGTTGCAGTCTTTTGCTGGAGCATAGGTAGAAGAAACAAAAATTACTGCTGTTGCTTAGATGTAAAAAGATTTTTTATTTTTATTTTTTTTTTTCAATGGAAAAGACTGTTCTGGTTTACCTTGATTACTGGACCCAAGGAAAACATATAGCCTAAGTCTGACATACTAGTTTTGTCCAATTTAGAGAATGAGAGAGAATTGCTGTACAAGCTGAAAAAAAGAACCAAAACTACTAGTTGAGCCTCTTTAAAACATATACATCTTTATATTTTCATTTTTCAGTCTCAGTTTTCTTATCTTAGTCCTCTTTTATTCATTTTCATGTTTTGCAAGCAATATGAGAAAGATTTCTATGCCATTGTGTATGCTTACTTATTCTGACTTCTCTTCTTGGCGCACAGAATTCAGTGTGACACGAACAACAATTTGATGTACAGAGCCTACAATGCCAACAGAATCTAGTATTTTATTCCAAAGTAAATGACAACAAAATCTTTGAAAACCTGAGAAGAAGGTGGGATAGTAAAAGAGATGTGTGGGAGAAGAAGAATATAAAAAAAGGATCAAAGCAGATAAATTTCAGCTGGCAAGCGATAACATACTCCTCAGTTTCCTACAGTTAAAATTGTAGCTCCAAGTGTATTTTAGTGATGGATCCTGCATAGCAAACTTAACTGAAATTATCCATTATAAATTTGTTTCCAAACAAAAACAAACAAACAAAAAATATCATCTTATTAATTTTGCAGATGTGCTTGGGAGTGAAGCAAAATCAGCAGTCAGACAAAGAGCACTGTTGACAATTTCAGTGAAGTACAAAATCAGTCAAGTATAATGTTCATCATTCCTTATTTGCTATGATAATTAGTTCCCGACATTCCGCACTGTGATGTGCATGCTTGCTTTGTTCAAGATGTTACCCACGTTATATCTTTGGGCGTTGTCTTCTTTCTTTGCCACTAACTCAATACACATGCTTTTGGTATACATACACTGAAAATGGGTACTTCAAAACTTCCTGATCAGCCCTGCACCTCTCCACATGCATACAAATGACACAGAGACAAATGAATTTTCTTCCAGAGACACAACTGTGTGAAGCGTTGCTTTGGTTCATTAAAACAACTGCCTGGATACCCGCTCAATACATGTTCTTTATCACTGAAAATTAGCAGTGATGTGGATATGTCTCTTGAACTTTGTTGCTACAGTCGGGGTTACAAATGGCACAATCTGAGCACTGGGAATTGGAAGAAATAAAGGAGTAAATCTGAAAACAGAACAGACTGGAGGCTGGAGCACTCCTGCATCTCTCTTAGGGTAGAACTGTGCATTAGCAGATGGCAGCCTAAAAACAATATGCGCTGAGAGAGCTTGAGATGTATGGCAAGATTTTCAACACCTACGCAAACGTTCAAAAGAGTATTGTCTGTCAGGGGTGGTGGAGCAATTTACAAGTTGCTTTTGTGTGGATTTCTGAAGCTATTATCTACATACGATCAGCTAGGAAATGTTGGAGGCAAATTCAAGGCAAATTTTTACAAAATGGAATACGAGAACTAGTCACAATATTAATCCATATGTTTTGATGTGAGTATTGTAAAACTTATACAAAGCAGCCCAGACCCTTCTTATTGGTAGATCATGTAGCTAGGTTGCTTGTGCGAGGCAGCAGAAAATTGCAACTGAAGAGCAAATCGTGATCTTGCCATCTGCCTGGAAGGAATTATTATATAGGGTTGGCTGTCAATCAAGCAACCTGTTTTGAAGCAAAGGCAGAACAGTATATGATTTTCTCCATGCTCATTTCATGCACTAATTCCTTACTCAGAAACTCCCCATTTCCAGCAGTTCAGTACACGGGGCTCTGGCTGCGGCACTCTGCCCAGCTCTGCAAACAAGTAGATGAGATGTGGAAGGGAGTGCTTGGAGTATTTGTCTTAAAAAATGACAAAGCCCATAGCAGTGACAGCGAATTAAATCATAAGGTATTGTGTTCTTCAAAGCAATGGCATCGGGGATGCACTGGCTGCTGTATATCACATACTCATGCTGATTCTCACTTTTTCTTGTTCCAGTGGGAGAACTTTCCCCAGCCTCTTTTTTTCCACTCCTTAATGGATTCTTTTGTGTTGCTTTCATTATTTTTTTCTTTTCGACCCCCCCCCCCTTTTTCTTTATCATTTTATTTTTCCTTTTTTTTTTTTTTTTTTTTTTTTTTTTTACCCTGAACATAAATTGTCCCTGTATGCCTGCTTAATCTTTCCAAGAATTTTCCCTCAAATTCTAGGCTATAGTATCACACACTGTATGTTTTTTTATTTTTTTAATCCATAATCAAAATTGCCTTGTGTAGTACCTCTAATCTGAGGCACTCCAAGCATCCTAAAAGAGTTGTACGGAAGCCACACCATGTACCTTCAAAATTAAAGATATTTTTTAAGTAACAAACCTAAATATATCTTAAGATCACATAGCGAATCCCTCATAAGTGTTCACACTACAGGGAGCAGGTAGCAAAGAAACCTCTCAATTTGTTAATGTTTTTTTTTTTTTTCCACCATTGGCTTTCTTGGTGGTAAATTGGAAGCAAATACACAAGTTTGCAAATAAGCTGTTTGTACCAGGTCAATGCCCTGGTACAGCACAAGAGCTGACATTCCCTCTGCAGCTGGGTCCAATGCAGAGTAAATTGACCTTAAGTGCTATTTTCAGGGTAGCACCTGGAGTTATAAAGACCAGAAGTGCAACACTGCAGAGCTGAATTGGCTCCTTGGATCTATCTTTTGCAGAGGTACCAGCCAAATCTTTCTTTCTGAAATAAGATGTTTCTGAGTGCAGATACCAGGTAGGGCAAAGACATGCATTTAGTGTGTGCTGGAACATTCAGGAATGGTGCAGCAAGGAAGGGTGTTGAGCTGGTAGTGTGCCTCTACACAGTGCACCCTGTCACACAGCGTGACCGTCCTGGCTTACTTCCCAAATCAGCCTGATCACATCTTATCCCAGGGACTTACTGTAACCAAAGAAATGTCATGTATCTGGTGGCTTTTTGAGCTTTCAGAACAGTTTACAGCTGTGTCAGTTTGTGGCCCCCTCAAAGTGATCCCAGGTGGTCTGAGCTTATAAAGGTTCCCTTCACTCCACCTCAGGAATGAGGTGAGAGGAATAGAGGTAAGTTAAGGAGTTTGTTTTGGAAGTGAGGTTAAAAAAAAAAAAAAAAAAAAAAATATAGCCACAAATTTATTTAATGAAGTTCTTGAGTTAGGGGGAAGCAGAAATGGAAACTAAGCCTTTCTGAGAGATCAGACCTGGATATTTCAAGGTTAAGGCTGAAGGAGTGGGTTCCTGGTTGTGCTTTAAATGTGCGCTTTGAGGTTTTGCAGTGTGTTGGGGCAGCTCTTTCTCTTCCCAGCCATGTGCTGGGAGGGACTAGGGGTGTCCAGGAAAGGGCTGATGCATTTTTGAACTGTGGTCAGTGTGGGGGCCTTTCTGCTCCTGGCTGCTTCTCTCGCTGCCTTCCTGGACCTAGCTGGATGCCTGCTGATGGGGCCAAGGGAGCGCAAGGAAATAGGTGGGCTTCTGGCTGCAGCACCTGGGGAGAAAATCACTTCCCCAGGAGCCCTATTTCTGCCTTCCTGAAAGACAAGAATTTTGACAGAAGAGGCTTATCTTAACTGCTGCTTTCATTACTTGGAGATAATGGAGCCCTATTGTTTGTTAAGTTTAATTTAAAGCTGGGAACACAGCAAGGCTAGAGGGAATGAAGGCAGCCCAGTGACCATGTCTGAGCTCTCCTCAGTGAATTTGCCTGCCAGCATATCTCAATTGCTTTGTCTTGGTTGGATTTCTTTTATTTATGTTGTGAATTTTGAAAACACTTGTACCTTCATGTAAAAATTGACTTTTTAGCAGCAGAAGTAAATGCTAAACCTCTGCCTGGGGACAGATATTTGACATCCTGAAACTGATTAATCCAATATCAAGTGTCCTCTCTGACTATAGATATGCTAGTTTTCAGTTCGTGCACCATAGCCCCTGATTTCTCTGCTGTAGGTAGGTCTTGGATGGAATGTGGTTATTGTTGGTCCAGAAGGGCAACCACAGACTAACACCAACAAGAGTTCCTTCTGAAACTAGGGGTATTCCAAAAGTATTTAATTTAATGAATTCAACTATGTTAACAGAAAAATGCATGGGCTGAAGGCTCTTGAGTTTGTGCCACGCAGAAGCTGAGAGTCAATGAGAAGAGATTCTGAATTTCAGACCAGGATAATCTCTCCAGCTGATGTATAACTGATAAAGAATAACAATGTCATTACTTGACAAAAACACCATGATCAGCATCAGTCAAGGCTGTTTTAACTTAGATTGCTTTCTTGGGCATCTCTGAACTAAATAAAAAGCCTCCATAAAATGGAGATGATATGTTCACCTGCCATGATATCCTGAGCACAATCAGGTTTTTTGCTTATACTGGGTGTTACTGAGGTTTGGTTGCTTGTCGCTAATGTACTTCATAGCTAATTCCTCTTGTTACTTTCATAGCATGTACTGATCTTGTTGGCTAAATAGACAAGGGTTGAGATTTGTTGTGCATTGTCCTATGTACTTTAAAAATACATTGGGACATAAATTTTTTGATATAAAATTCCTTGACAAATATATATATATATTTTTTTTTTTTTACTTTCCCTCCTCTTAGGTATGGACAATATGTAAGAAGCAGAATCTTTGTCTCTCAAGCACGGGAACTGTGAATACTAGACCTGTCTTTCACCAGGAAGAGCAGTACTTTAAAGGTAGGCTGGAAAAAAATACTGTGAAAGTTCCTTTTGTGCACTACATAGCTGTGGCTGCAGCAGGAACAGAGCAGACTTGCTTGCATACCATATGTGAGGTGGGATGATAACCATGTGAACTAGCCCCTGGACTCCCATAGAAAATGGTTTCCCTGCATGTGCTGTTGTTCATCTCTGCTTCTTTAGGCTTTTGGATTGTATAGTTTGTACTTGGCCAGTAGAGGCTGTAATCACAGCTAGACAAATCACCAAACGTGATTCCTTCACAAAAAGTTGTGTAGCTTTCTGGCTGAGCGTTTCATGGGCAGTGTGGGTACACTCAGTTAAAATCTTTGCTTTCCACTAAAGTTGAAGGAGAGAAAATCTGACAATACAGACTAAAGGATTTAATGTTATTGTAGAAGACAAAAGAAGAAAAGGAAATATATTTGGTTCTGTCATTAAGGTTAGACCAGACCCCTTTCAGGAGAGGAGCAAAAGCAGTGGGGACTGAGAAAGGAAAGTTTCTGGGTTCTGGGCAAGGAGGGGGAAGTAAGGTTTTCCTGGGAAAAAGAAATAATGCACTACTGTGTGCATCTGACTGGCCATGTGAGATGTGCGTATAAAACTCAAACTGCTGCAAACACCTGTATGCATTGAGAATATAACTGTCTTTCTGGGCACAGCTGTGTCCATGCCTAATTTTTAGGAAGCTCCTAGACTTCTTGTGCTCTGAAAAAATCCTGCTTTAGTGTTGGTTCTCCCTTTTTCTTCTGGGGGAAGAAACCAAGAGCTAGAAATGCCTGGGGAGACACAGGGCCCTGAATGAGGGGTTGTTTCATGGCTGTTTTCATTCTGAGCTTCGTGGTTGCTGTTCTGGCTATTGTATGTATGCAGATTGATCTTTGTGTGCCCAGCTGCTGGCTGTCTATGTGGACTGGCTTTCAGTGGAGGCCAAGGTTTGCTGTTGCAATTGATGGTGGGGTGGGAAGGCAAGCAAAAGCTCTGTTCCGTGGGATTTTAAAGAAAGCTTCCATAAATGTTGTAGATGTGAGATGAGAGAGTCTGTAATTTCCCTTTATGGTGGAGGTAAGGTAAAATGTACTGTTAGACTGGCTCACCTGGAGTAGGAACATGTAGGTACTGATGAGCTGCAATGTGTACTGCCTGTTGCCCAGGCAGCAGCTGAAACTGAGTTTGGGTGTATGGAAAAGAGTGGTGTAGGGTGGGTGGGAGCAGCTGGGAGGGATGGAGAACACAATCTGTGAAAACCAAAGCTTCATTGTCCCAGGAGCACTAGAACTAATGAGCTTTGCATTTCAAAGGTGGTGAGCCTTCTTCAAACCCTGTAAAATACACGCCTGGGATTTGTCGTGTTAAATCTCTACATGGGGAAAAGGCGTGTGTGGGGGAGGCAGAGAGGAACGGAGATGGCAGCATGAGAAAGTAGAGGACAGAGGCCCTTATTTGGGTGCAAGTACCAATCTGCTGTCTGCATTAGTCTGCCTGGGTTGCATATGCTCTCCTTTTCGGTCTGCACAGAAACTTGTGATAAATAGAGGTTCAGGGACTGAAGAGCATTTATTTTTATTTGCCTATTTTTGTCATTCCCTTGGCATCTTCAGATGAATGGTGGAACCAGGACGGAAAGGCTATTCTTCTTGTGAATACAATCGTTGTTTGTGTGAGGCAACCTGTCTCAAAGGCAGTTTAATGCCTGCTGACCCCTTGCAACCTACCTTCACCTTAGAAATATCACATCAGTGTAATGGCCTGCTTTTGGCAACCCTGCCAGGAACCCCATAGAGTTTTTCTATCAGAGCTGTGGACAGGCAATCTTCCATTGCTCTTTGATTAGGGTAGCTCAAAACTCCTGGTTTCTGTCCTTTCTTCTGTTTGCCATCAAGAGTTAGTGGAAGGACCAAGTGGGGAGGAGGACAAACCAATGTGAGAAGAACACTCAAGTGTTACTAGCATAAGCTAACAACTTCACCCTCACCTTTGCTGTGCCTGGCCTTCTCCATACCTTTAAGCCTTTCTTGTTTCTGTGATGGGCAGATCACAGGCTCCTCTCTACTGTGGTTGCTGCCAGATGGTTGGAGGGAGACAAGGGGCAAGACCTTGTTTACGAATACTCTGCTTCCCTGTAGTCCTGCTGCAAGTTGATTTTAGACAAATAATATCTTGTTCACAGGCTTGTGGGTGTGCAAACTGCAGATCTCCCTGGCCTGTCTTCGATTTTGCACTGATTGCCATTTCCCCTCCCAGGGGAATGGATCGTGTAACCCAGGGACTGGTCTACCCCTGGTGCAGGGCCTGGATCTATCTTGCCCCTGCACTGGGTGGAGCTGCCATTGCATGCTGGATGGCTGGCCACAACCTTTTGCCTCATTTTCTTTCCTCTAGACATAAATTACTCTTTCAGCCTTTCCTTGTTATGACAAGGGATTTTAAAATGTGCAGACTGTTCACTGGTGTCTTATTTTCCTTCACATTTTCTGTTTCCAGCCTTGTCAGTGATAGCAGCTCCAAGTTCCGTACATAAGCCTATGGGCACATGTAAGGCAGCATTCCCTTCCTGTCAAAGTCAGTGACTCCTGAAATGAGAAGGCAAAAATAAAGCCCCAAAGCATCAGTCGAGGACACTGCCCAGCCTAAAGCAGGGTGAGAGTACCTGTTTCATGTCTTGTTGGTCCACTGAAAGTTAAAACTGGCAGCAAGGACATCAAAACAGGTGTAAGAATGCTACTGCAAGACTTGCCAAGGACTCCTCTGTTCCCATCTGATGCTGGAAGCCAGAGCAGGGAAGAGACTGCAAGTGCAGCCTGTTTAATATTCTATTCTGTCCCTCTGATCTCCCCCCTACCCTGCAGAAGCAACATGTCCCATGTTTCTGCAGAGCTTGTCCTGAGCAATAGCAGCATCTGTCAGGGGTTATGGTGGCATTAGCCTCATGGAGCTGGGAGTTAGCAGTGCTTGGCAGAGTGACAGTTCTGCTGTACCTTACATAAATCTGTATCTTGCATAAATCTGTCTCTGCCTACTCTGCCAAGGTGTGTGGTCACAATTTGTCTGATTCCTCCTGCTGTCCAGAAGGCCTTTCACTTTCCTAGAAGATCTTGTTTGCTTCTTGAGGCCCCTCTCCCTCCTCTTGCCTCATACCTCCCCACTCCATACCCTTCCTCACTTGCCCTAGAGGGAGCACATATTGTTAAAGGTGTTATTTTTAAAATAAATTCCCATCACCTGCCCCTCAGGTGTTGTGGAATGCTCCCCACATTTCCATGGAAAGAAGGAAGGTCTTGAGCCTCTTTGTGGCTTTGGTAGAAAATCACAGCAGCTGTGCCCACCAGCCCTCCACCCATCCATCACCTCCTGCTGTGGGCTGCACCTGGTCCCAGGTCCTGGTTCCTTAGGCATTAGTACTTGATGTGCTTTGGTTGTCTCTTTTATCAGCATTTTTTTTTTTTTTTTTGGAAACTTCTAGACCCTTCTGAGGCCAGAAAGTAGCAGCAACTGTTCCAGTTCTTGGCCTTCTTCCAGTATCTAAGGAAATTCTTAGGGAAAACGTGTATTAAAGAGAACATTATGTTCCCAACCATACTAGTGTTGCGTGGTTTTACACAAAATATCTAAAAGATATGTTGACCTCTTGAAAGCATCTGTGGCCACCACAGGACTTGTCCTGAGCCACCCTCTCCCCAGGGCAGCTTTGGGACCTGCCAGGAGCTGTGCTGCAGTGGTGGTCAGGAGTGAGGGGAGGGTTTCTCCCGTGTCACTTCACCCCTCACCCCAACAGCTTTATTGTGACAAGGCTGTAATAAAGAGCTGCTGTGAGCGCTGGGGTGGAGACCAGTGCAATGATCCTGCCAGTCTGCAGGGCCAAGCTCTTAATGTGCACTCCCCAATGAAATACAGAGGCTCCAAAGGAGAGTACAGATTGTTAGGTAAACTCACTGCAACTCTCAGCATTTCCACTGAGATGTTCGTCCTTGGGTGCTGAGAATGGGGTGCTTGGGAGTAGGATACCTATCACTGTTACTTACTACTGTTGGTGTCTGGAGCTGGTAAGCAGTGAAGGTAGTATGCTTTTCTATCACAGGTTTAAGAAAATACCAACACAGTTGTATGTTCACCCTGAGCTCTTAAAATGGAAACTTGTTTTGTCTCCTTGCCTTCTTCCTTTTGTAGGCAGAGATGTGAGCTGTAATGCTGAGTGAATGGTGTGCTTCGATGTGTATTAAATATATACAATGGCTCTTTAAAAAAATAATTACATATGGTACGACAGGGAGAGGAAACCACTCCATTCCTGTAAATGGCCACTTAAGACGTAGCCAATAAATAAATAACCGTAATAAATAATTTTAGCATAAACAGCCCTAGCGTCTTAGCATTCAGGAGGAGTAAAGCAAAGCTCCTTTCTATTGTCTGTTGAGCCGCATGGCAGCGGAGTTGCGAGCAAGCCCCTCTCTCAGGTGCGGCAAGGTGTTGCAAAAACCCTGCTGGCGTGCGGGATCCGGCCCCTGCCCGCCCCGCACCGCCCCTGCCCGCTCACAGGCGTCTGTCAGAGGAGAGAGAAAGGGAGAGACGGAGCCTTTCTTAGCGTCTCCCTCGGCTGTCGCGAACAAGTGCGGGAGGAGCGCCCGCGGAGCGAAGGCGCGGCGCAGCCCGGCCCCCCGGCACTGCCCGCCCGGCCCCGCGCCGGTGCCGGAGCCCATCCGCAGCTCCGGTGCCCTGCCTCGCCACCGGGGGCCGTGTCGTTTCAAGGCATGTGATCCCCTTCCCGAGCAGGGATGCGTTGATCCAGGCTACGGTACTTACAGCATCGTGTAGCGGCGTGCCTACGGCTGCCCGGCTCTGCACCGCCCGCGCTGGAGTGAGGCTGCTCTTGGCGTTGAACTGCTGCTCGTCCTTAAGTATCCTGGAAGCTGCAAATTATCTCAAGATCACTTCAAAGGTCTCGTCAAGCAGAGGGTGATGCTAGGAGATGATTTAAAGGTGAAAATGAGAAGGTTTCCACCCCTCAAACCTTGGCCACTTTTCTGACGGCAGTGTCTGAGAGCTCAGATGTCTTTACTCTGGGAACAGGATTTGTAACAAGAGATTTTTTTTTTCCTCATAATCCTGATAAAGAAGATTATTGGGAAGCTATTAAAATCCCTTATTGTGGTACAGATGGATTTTAAAAAGTGTTAGACCTTTCCAATGAACACTAATAGAGTGCTCTGCTCTTGGTTGGATTACTCAGGTAAGGAGCTTCTTTAGGATTTAAGATTCAGAAAGCAGATCTAGAACTCATCAGATCATAACGGGATGAATGCTTTCTGCTGTGTTTCTTAATAATGATAAGATGATCTGTGCATAAAACTGTGTATAAGTCTGCTGACAAAAGTGCAAGACAAATGTTTGTAAGAAATGCTGGGGTTTGAACAAAGGTAGTTTGTAATAGTGTAGTTTCAGAAAGGTTTAAAAAAAATTAGAGACCATAAATAAATGTGGGTTAAGGAATTCTGCTGTCCATGTGGTTTAGAAGATGATGCGTGAAGAAAGACACAGGAGAATTAAGCAGACCATAGAAGTTTGGCTTTGCTTTACTGCTTGGCTAGATTTTTAAAAGTTCAGTTTAAATAACCCGAATACCTGAAATATCTCTGAGAGTTACCTTTCTCTCTTAGCTTCTTGTATAAAAAAGTATGAGCACCAAATATGACAAAAAGGCATTAATTCTTGAAGACACAGGAAGCCTTCTGGGAGCTCCCTGATCTGAGGGGACTGAATCTATTTTGCAAGATAACTAGGTCTGAAGAGAGGAGAAGTACGCTGTACACTGGGAAGTAAATAGTCAGCAGTGAAACTAATTATATGCTGAGTAGTGCATCAGATCCTCTGAACACAGAAAGAGCCTCATGCTGATCAAAATAATGTTTGGGTGTTTGCTATTAATTAGACTTGTCAGTTTACGTGGCTCTTTTCTGCCAGTTAGTCTTAAAGGTTCCCGAAGGCTATGTCTACTTCTTTAAAACTGGGCGAACATATTTTTCCATGGATATATTTTATCGACACTGAGTTTTTCTCTATTAATGCTGCTAATCTTCCTACTGCAGAAATTCCACTGATAAGTCACACAGACTTCTTTAATTTTTGTGTAAAGCATGTTTTTTCTATGTGAGAGATTTAATCTTTCTAAGTCTTTCTTCCTCTGTGAAAATGATGTTCAGCTGATTGGATTATTAGATAGAAAACGACATCATGTCATTGGCTGAAGAAGGAGAGTGCCTGAAGTTTGATTAATTTAGCAATATGAAATGCAGCGGAAGGTGTTGTTAAGGGAACTGGACGATGTGTAGCGTAGCTGAGCCTTGCAAACCTCCAGATCCTTGCAGGCATTAAGGAAGAGCTGCTGAAGTTGAAAAGTCAGGAAAATTTAGCCAGCTAGTATGATAGTGAATACAAGTACGAAAAAACAGATCAGCTGTACTGGATGCACAAGTACATCAGCACTGAAAGACAGAAAGTGCCTTTCCCCTTTTTTCAGTAAGTTTTTCATTTAAAAAATTGACATAACCTATTTTGTGAAAAAGATAAAATATTCTATAGAGTATGTATGAAAGGCAGTCTGGCCATACTCCGTTCCCTTTTGCACATGCAGAGGTTGAACAAAAGGAATCTGGTTGCATCTGGGGATTAGAAAATAATTCTGAGAAACAATTACTTTGTTTAGCAGACAGCATCATGATTAAAAATTAATGCTCACGAAAGTAAAAAATAAATAAAAAATCTTTTACCTTCTGGGGCAGTATTAGTCTTCCAGTACTGGGGATGGAATATTTTTGAAATGCATCTCAGATGCCTGATAATGTTGTATCCCTATCTGCAATGTGTTTAAAGTAGTTTTGATGCTGTCTGGACATCACAGTATTTTTAGCTGGCCTTGTGATTTCCCTCCCCGCTTTTAAATTCGGCAGTGGACCAGTGTGGGAATATTTCCCAGCCTTCTGTTTATATTTTCTTGTTGTGTTTTTTTCCCCCCAAGTCCTCAGATCATTACAGTTTCATTTTTGCCACTGAATTATTAAAGTTATCCAGGCTCCTGTGCTGGCATAGTGTTACATCAACTGTCCTTTTTGGGCATGACCTTTGTTGTATGACAATTGCATCCCATGGGGGAAAAACTGACCAGGTAAAAAAAAAGATGTTTAACAAAAGGAGTAGAAAAATAACAATACTGTTGTAATGGAAACTGACTACTCTGTGTGCTACAAGGTGATGGATAATAACGTCTATCTAATATTTTGTTTAGAGAATGGCAGTGGTCTCTGCAATGTCCTGGGTCCTGTATTTGTGGATAAGTGCCTGTGCAATGCTGCTCTGTCAGGGGTCCCTCCATCACACTTTCCAGCAGCATCACCTGCACAGACCAGGTAGGACTGATATCAGCTGTGGGATGCTGTAAGATTACAGGCTCTCCACCATGCTCATGTCTGTCTTTATAAATGACTGACTAATCATAAAATCCATTTTATCATTTAACTTATATCCATTTTCTGCCTTTATGTTGCAGAGCATCCTTTTTGGTCTAACATGTTGCGCTTTGCCAATATTATGTTGTAATATTCATCCTTTAATGTTGTCTTCTAATAACCTCCCAACATGGGAATCCCATTCTGGATAACAGTTTAGTTTCTGCCTTTGTCCTTATTTCTATTTCCCTTTTTCCCCCTTTCATGCAGTTCTGGAGTGGGTGTACAACACTGAAAGACGTAACAGCACGGTTTTGGGTAACTTTATTTGCATTATCTAACTTAAGCTGGACAGGTATTGCTTACTTGAAATGCTGTTACCACATCTCCCTCAGTCTTTAGTGTTCACTGGAGGTCAGGTGTTTGCCTTGGTGTAAATGACAACACAGTTTTTCTTAGGTTCACAAGCTTACCTCTGAAACTTGCAGACATGCAGCTCAGAGGAAAATTTGGGCGTGTCTCTCAATGGAGTTAAGCATGTGCAAGGCTTTGAGTCAGACCCTCAGGTTTGCAATGAACGCAACTCACTTTGACTGTTGTGATCCACAGAGACTGCACATCAGTTTTATTGTACTTGTGTTTTTATTAATAAATTCAATTTTTCAACTGTTAATTGTGCTTTGAAGAGGATGAGCCATGTTTAAAAATTGAGAAGTTGGTATATTCTAGTGCAGTATCATCTAGTTAAAGTTAGATAGACCATGAGTTGTGTATTACAGATCTAGAACTGCAGAAAGGAGAGAGAGGTCTTAAGAGCTTTAGAAGTGGAAGATGGTAAATGTTAAGTTTCAGTGACACATCACTTAATATTTGGCAGTTAATACTTGGAGTTATTCATAATCAAATGGCATACCTTCAAAAAGAGATGTCTTTATCAACCTAATGATTCAAAGTTTTTTCCCAATTATTTCCCTTATCCAAGAGTCATAGGTCTTGCTTTCTTGGCATAGTCTTGTTTTCTTGTAATAAAATGTGTAATATAGAGAAACAAACTTAAGTCCTTGACAGATCAGCTCCAGGTAGCTACATTAAAACATTAGATTAATGCTATTATCTTTACTAGCTTGCACTGGAAGTTTGAGTCTTTGAATGGCAATATTTTTATTTGGGACTTGCAGAGAAATGAACAAAATATTTGTTACAACACAATTGTGGGTAATGCTGCCAGTTTTTTAAGTCTGTCCCCCAGTGAAGGAAATAGGAAAAAACAGCTCAACTAAGCAGGTAGGTAAAAGGAAAATGTAATCTTGTTTTGCAAAATCAGTTGAAACAAGTGACATTATGAGAAAAAATGAGAGCTGGACAGATTCAGAGCTCTGCAACATTTGCCTAAGGTTGAAAAATCACCTCTTTTATGAGGCAAGAACAGCAAGACACTGAATGCATACCAAGTGTTAGAGAAATGTGAAAAATGACAAAATCTTTCACTCAGAGATGTGATACAGATAGAGTGAAGGTTTTACAGCTGCCTCATCACCTACTTAGGCTCGCAAGAGGGAAAGCTTGGCTGTTTCTTTCTCAGGCAGCATCTCCACACCCTACACGAATAAGATTGATGGTGTTCTGATCCCAGGCAGCCAATTTCAGTCTCTCAAGAAATAATCCACTACACTGACAGATGAGTAGAATTTGACATGATGTTCACCTCGGTTTCAGATTGTGTGGCACCTGGGAAGTAACAGTGAGCGGGCATCCTTTAGGGAAACTGCTCAAGATTTTGGGCAATTTCTGCTGTCACAACAGAAAATCAAGACTGTTTTTTATAAGGCCATGAATTTGCAGTCTGCCAACTGAATGCGAAAGGTTGTACATAAAAGGGATGGAAATATGTTAACTAGCAAACTGAGTGATTTTAATGTATTCAACTGCAGTCCCTGAGCACACCCTATTTTTCATATTTATAATATTAGGAATGCGTCATTTACTTTTAGTTAGTCACTGTGTAAGTAAGATTAAAATGTTCAGCCAAATAAAAGTGAATAAAAAATGGATGCAGATGAACCAGTACATAATTTCAGTAATTTAATATTTGGTATATGAAATTTCAACTTATTGGATCGTGGCAAATGTAGCTGTAATCAATAGCATGCTCAGCATACCTTTTCCCTCAGTTCGTGATATTCCATAGATAACGAGAAGCTCTAAAATAAGGGCAATTCTTAGCTGCTCAACTCCATTTTGGGGCTACCTTGGTACAACATGATTAAAAAGGCAGATTTTACCCTGTCTTGTGCTTCTCATACTTGATGAATAGAAGAGCCTCACTAAGAACAGGAAGGTGCAGGTAAAAGATAAAATCCTCACAGAGAGGATTTAGCGTAATAAACTTGAACTGAACTCAATGGATTAATGCAGTGAGTATACCCATCTGTAGTACTGTGGTTAATTCAGTTTTGAAACACTGGAAATCGAGGGTAATGTATGAGAAGATTAGTTTATTATCAGACATTTCTGAGCTTGTTCTTTTTTTCTCCTCCTGTAACTATCTTAAGCAAGCATCTGAATGGGTTGAAATAGGTTTCTACACTCGGTATGCAGTCACAGAAGTTTAAATCTTCCTTTCAGTGCCATATACAGTTTTATAGTTCAGGATTTTATTCAGTTAGATGACTTGGCAGAAGGTGCGAACTTGAAAACAAATGTGATGAACCATTTTACGTGACAGCATTTGTAATTGACTGGAGGTTTATTTTCTGTGAAATGTTGGCATGAGGGCACAGATAGTAAGAGCATATTGCTTGATTTTTAAGATGGATTATTCTGTATTGTCTGTACCTGTTCATGAATTCTTTCTTGTCTTATTAACACAATGAAAAGTTTCAATGCTGCAGTTAAGTACCCTTAAGTGATGATAGCTGTTCCTTTTGACTGAGACAGGTGAGGTGGGCAGGGTAGATTTCTGAGCTTTTTCAGTAGGATCCAGAGACCTTAATGGGGAGTAAGCTAGCTGAATGCCATTACAACATGATTCCCCTTGGGTAATACGTATAGTTTTCTGCAGCTTTTTATGGATATATTTCATTTTGATGAAAATTGTTAAGCAAAGGATGTGTGATAGCATTCACAGGAAATAACTTTGTGCAAACAAATTCCATTTTTCAGAAGTATGTCATTTCTGCATGATTTAATAAGAACCAGCAATAATGAGTAGAATTCCACATTGGCTGTTTTAGGTTGTAAGAAGCTCTATGGCTGTAGAGCTGTTGAATTGGCCTGAGGATTAGAGTGGACAGGTTGTGATTTGCAGAGTTAGCTGAGTGCCTGTGATAGTCCATTGATCATCTGATTGACAGTATTGACTCTGTCCCAGAGGCAGAGTGTAGATGCTGGCATTTGGCAAGAAAATAAAATATTCAAAAAGCAGTGTTTCATTTTTCTCTAAATTAAAAATAACAATTAACCCTCCCCAAAACTGTGCAATTCTTAGTAATTTTTCTGGCTTTGTTCTATGAATGAGGGATGTCTTGCACCCAGTGAGGACCATTAACTAGCACTGAATCACACTGGACAGCACTGGTCATGTGTTGCTTAAAAATATGGGAAAGTACACTGGAACCTGTAAGTTCATGCAAAATAATTGGCTACACGTTAAGATGCTAGGCTAGTCTTGCACACAGCATAAAGATGTGAGGCAGACACAAGCAGAAACATGTACCTACTATAGCAGTGCTGACATTTGCAAATATGTTAATTAAAGATAAGTTTATTCAAAGGAGGGAAGTCATGGGCTGAATCAAGTATGGCTGGAATTGTGAGTCAGTAAATGTGAAAGTATCTTTTATTGTGACAGTAGTTAATGATGTGCCCATTAAAAATCACCTCAGTAAATGATTCTCTATACCTCATATTATGAGGAAGAAAATCGGCATCGAAGCAATTCTATGCAAGCTAACAACCAACATCAACCTAAGAGTTCTCTGAGCATCTTTCTTAGCAGACAGCATTTTGCAGAAACTTGAATTTGTGGCTGTGAGCAAAAAAATTTCTTAGTTCTGATCTTGGCCCTCCCACTGATTTTTATAGCCTTGAGGGGAAACTGCATATTTTCACATTTCAAAAGGTCTGCTATTTTCATATGTCCCGAATGCGAGGCTATCCAGTTCAAAACAGCCTGTGAAGAATGTTGGTCTGAATCTCACTCCTCAGTAAGGTGTAAATAAAATATTCTTCTGTACTTGGCAGAGCAATTAAGATTTGGAAGATGAATTCAACAGGGTTTTTGCTCTTGGTGTTGATAGAAGCAGATCTAGAACTAGGTAGTTAATACATGAGTGGGTACGCTTTCTGTGATCAGTAAGAATTGTATTCTATTAGTAATTTGGTGTGAATGCAAATTACCTTCAGTATATAGTGTCTAAAATGCTGTGCAACAACTTGGCCTGTATGCAGTAGATCAGATCGTGGACATGAAAGCTGACAACTGGAGCTTCCTGCTGTGTTAATTGAAAGGAACAAACTGATAAGCTTTAACATCTGGTTCAGATGTCATTTATGTCAGTAAATACACTTGAAGCAGCATCCTGGTTGGTTCATGATCAGAAAAACCTGCTTCCAGCTTGGCATTCCACAGGTGCTAGCTGGAAATTCTCTGCGCTCTCAGTGACTTTGTTGTACGTTTCTGGCCTTCACAGGCTGTACTTGAAACTGTGGAATCACCAACTGCAAGGTAAAGCAATCCAGCCTGGAGCTACCTACTGTGTTCCTGGTCATGCACGAAATATATCTGGATATATGTGGACGAATGTGTTTGTGTTTTGTGGAAGCAGAGAACTGATGCAATGAAGCCAACACTTCGGGACAAAGTAGGACTGCTGTCAGCCCAGTAGCGATGAACCACCTGCAGAGCTTGTGTGATGCACTTGCTGACAGCAGCAGGCTTTATTAGAGGCATAGCAGCCTGTGGCTTTTGAAGAATCAAACCTCCAAACAGGAGCAGACTTTAGGGCTTTAACAGTCTCTAAGATAGAGTGCAGAGGGTACGTAGCACTGCCAGGCAGCAAGCAGAGCTCGATGGAGGGCCGAAAGCAGGAGGACACCTCTCTCCTTCACCACTGTGTAGCTCAGCTGCAGGTGGAGGAAAGCTGTCACCGGTCACAATGCTGAACGTGACACCTTGTTACTTCTGATCCAGGCAGACAAGGCAAGCTGAGGGGAGCAGGTGTTGCAGCTCAATGGGCTGTGAAGAACAGCATGGCCATGCTGTATGGTGTGCACCCAGCTGCCCGCTGTGCACAGTGTGGCTCCACAAGCTGCTGCAAGCACCGCTGTGTCTCCTTGTGCAAGAGCCCCAAGCCTAGGGTGCTTATGGTGGTATTGCAAGAGGAAGGCTGTCCCTTGCACATGCAATTTTTCTGTGCTCATGTTTGGATCCCTTGCCTGTGCCATCCCAGCTCCCCTTTGGACCTCTCTGCAGGTGGCTGGGCAGGCAGGAGCAAGGTATGTTGATCTGCATGGCAGGAGCTGCTCTGGGGGAGCAGGGACCAGAAAACCTCTGTGAATGCAGTGGCCCCAGCAGGTGCCTCCTGATCTCAGAGCAGCCCTTGGGGCTGTGGTGAGGCATGGAGGGACCTCTCTGCGCTATTTGTAGCTTGCAATCGTGGTTTTAAAGACCGTGAGAATTCATACCGTGGTGGTTGAGCTCCAAGGAAGAGTTGGCACCTACAAATATAACCCCCAATGGCAATATAGGTTTCTCTGCACTGGAGTATTTGTGCTGATAATGTCAGAAACCTCCCTTTAATGATTAGCCTACTTAAGTCCAAGACTCATTTATATTTTAAAAGGCAATATCCGAGTGCATTTTCTCATAAGACAGGTGTCTTTTTCTCCCATTGTTTCATACGGTTTTATCCTATCCCTCTTACAATCTCTGGATTTCTCTTTGAATGTTTTCTTTTTCTGAGCTGCTGTGAAATCATGTGAAATCAGCCTTTGCTGTGAGCAAGATTTATTTTCCTGATGGGATTCAGCATTTTTGCTATTTCCAGATGCTCTGTATAGAGCAGTTCTCTCCAGCTAAACTTTTTTTTTTTTTTTTTTTTTTTTTTTGCATAGTAGCAGTGCTGGAGACTTCTTTTCATTGTGCTCTAGGCAGGGTCAGCTACGACTGCAGCACAATTGGACTCGAAATTTATTATACTCAGTCAATGATGCACAGTGGGGAATTGGGGGTGTAAATTAAGCTGAATGAAGTTACAAAGCCCCATGTATGTATCTGACTCATATTTCTATGCTCTATTTAGAAGACTGTTATCTGACATTGCTCTCTTCTATGCACCTTCTGTGTAGCTTCCAGAACAGTGGTTTTCCCCTTTTCCTTTGCATGGGGTGAAGAAAGCAATCTAGCTGTCCTTGGAAGGTAATGTGTTCAGTGACAGGATCATCGTTGCTATTATTTGATAATCAATAATTGTCATAGTATTCTATTGTAATCTTTATTTTCCTTTGGGGAGGGTGGGAAGTGAGTTAACTGTGGGAGGGGAGGACCTTACTAGTTCATGGATGATGTGAGTAAATCAGGATTTTTGGAATCAAGTCCTAAATGCTTGGAGTGATCTACACATCTGGCACTCTAGTGGTAGACACCCATCAGCTCATGATCCTGAGCTTTTTTTTTTTTTTTTTTTTTTTTTTTTTTTTAATTCAGCACTCTTACAGCTCAGTCTGTGAAGGTACTGGGCAGGTTCTGCACTGCACAAGGTTCAGCCAAAGGGGGCACTGTACTTGTTCCAAGGCTTGGAGTTCACTTCTTCCTTGAGAAAGGCCAAGTGAAGTAAGACAAGGCCAATCTGTAGTCAGAGGTGGCCGAACTTGCTCAGTGGTGCTCTCATTGTGGTGCCTGAACTTTGAGCTATGTGTAATCCAGGAGAAGACTGCTCTGCACCAGCAGCTCCCACTGACAGTCATGCATGATGGTCTTTTTTAAGAATGATGCCTAAATGTTTCTCCTCTGAGCTTTGAGGGTTTGTTTCTATGACACACACCCTGTCACCATAAAAATAGGCAGCTAAAATGCAGATTAAATGGGAACCTTTGCTCCTTTATTATTTAGGAGAGCTGCTCATTCAGGTCAAAATGTGCATTTAATCTGCCCTCTCACATGATCCAAAAGTCCAATTGGATTAATAGTTTGGATTCTGTAGATGACAAATCTGAATCAAGAGCCTTTGTGGCAAATACACTAAATACAATGAGTAAAAATCTATTCTGCAGTTAATTTTCATGCAAGTAAAAGTTGTACTCGTGGAGGACTTGACTGGGAAGCACCTATGATCAGCATGATAAACCATTCCAGTTTATTTGGAGGTAGGGAACTGGGCATTGAAAACTTCTGATGTAAATAATGCCAGTAGGTTATATAGGTCAGCCTGAGTGCAGGCAAGAGCCTCAGGATCTTAATTGTACACACTTTGGTGAAACTTTATCATCTTTTTTTTTTAGTGTCCTCGTTAATGCTCTTCAAAAATGCTGTTAAGTATTTCTGGCAAGCAAAGCTTCAGTGTAATTTTACTGTATTGTTAAGGATTTATTAATTATAATCTTTTCTTGCAGAGTCTATTTATATTCGATCATGACATTAATTGGTTGCCAAAACAAACTAGAGTTAATTGTGTTTAATTAAGTGGTTGGGAGCAAGCAAGGATGGTTTATTTGGAAAATCAGTTTCATTGATTTGTATGTTTACTTTTTTTAAAGAATGTGAATAAATGAAGGGACCTTGTTGTTTAGGACCTTTTTCCTTAAATGCTGAACTGTTGTCATCAATAACAGCTGTGGCTCTGTACAGATTCACGGATGAATGTTTACATAGTACTGTATATATTTCCCTATACAAACCTGTTAAGAAGGAAATTATCTTGTTCTGAATAATTCTGAATTTAGATAAAAATTCAAAACCAAACAGAATTGAGATCAAGAAAGACTGACCTTAAAGGTAAGGTAGTGTTCAGAACTTCATCTTGAAAAATACATTTGTGAGGGGAAAAAAAAACTAGTTCAGCTTTGGCATTTGGCTGAAGGTGTTTTGTATAAGGAAGTTATAGTAAAATACACTGAAGTATGATTATAATACAATGTATTGTTTTATGGCTATGATACAGTAATATATATGTTTACCCATTTAAAAATCAGCTGATTTTACTGTTCAGAAGCTTTTGAATGTTAGCCTACTTCATGTTCTAGTAGTGAAATCAGAGCAGAGTGGAGAATTCTGAAACCTTAAGGTTTTTGAGGAATTGCTTTCTGAAGCTGAAACTGTCTAATAATGTAAGGGGGGAAAAAAAAAAGACTAGTTTGGTATCTCACTGCCTTCCTCTTTTTCTACCTTGATATTCTTGATAAACACTTTTTAAATCAGCATAAAATTTCTCCATTATCCCAGCAGCCACCTAAAACAAGTACTCATCCTGTTAAATGAGTAAATTCTGTCTGGAAGCATATATTCAGATATGCCAACAGTGGCCCTTTCTTGAAAAGATGATGACCTCACAGACTTCAAGTCCAATGCCAACACAAACCCAGACAGGGTCTTGTGTGTTCTTCCAGTTGGTACCAGCTTTTGTTTTGGTGTGCAGCATCAGTGAACTTAAAGGAGGCCTATTTTTCCAAAAGTTGCCTTTTTTCCCCAATAATCAACTCTCTCTGTCTGCTGTTCTAATAGGATGTATTTCCCTGATCTAAAATCTTGCTTAAGTCTGTAAGTTACCAGGGCTCTACTAATGATGCGCATATTACAAACTCATGAAGTTCCTCTCTTTGGCTACTTTTGGGATGCCTTTAAATTTGGGTGGCCAGTCAGCCAAAAGGCACTATTGTGCATGAAAATAGGAACTCTAGAGATGAGTTGGAGATAACAGACATCTTTGAATGAGTTTGTAATTGCTTTCAGTGTGCCAGTGCAGGATCTGACAGAATGATTGCGTCCAAGCTGGCTTCCACATCTGTAGTATAATTATTTCTGTAGTAATATTGTATTTTGTGAGGCTTTAATGACCTGGGGAAGAAAAAGATGCATTTTTAGAAACTGGCTTTCCATGGCTGAAACCTCAGCCCTTTCTCCATGAATTCAGCTGCCCAGGTGGTGTTTATTTTAAAAGTGTTTCAAGTTCTCCAACAAATAGATGACTCCTTTAGTTTTAATTTAGCTTCTCTTGGTATTTCTATTATCTTTCTGGTTGGCAGGCAAGGAAATCCAATGTGCATCAAATGAAACCATTTGTCATGGATTAGTGCATGCAAATGCCTTGATGACAGCAATAGACAAAAGCCTGCGAGTGTCTGCTAACTTCGGAAGAGAAAATTAATGAGGCCCAAACACCACAGCTAGCAATCCTGAGATGAGTTTATTAAATACCTAAGAGTAAGGCAACACTGTTTCCCTCTTTTGCCTTTGCCTTTTTATTTTAATCTTATGGGAATCTTAAGACATTAGCTGTCCCCTGTTAATTGAAAAAGTGCCCATGGGACCTCCTGACTTTTCCAAGGCTACTCAATGGCAGGACCTTTCCTCTGTCTATTAACACCCATCTGTATCCACAGCAGAGGTGGATGATGGGACTCCTGGCAAACAGATGTCCATTAGTGATGCTCCAGCATGCACATCCCAGTATGTCACAGTGCATCGTGTGCATCAGATGAACTGCCAAGTGGGATACTTCAGTGAGTCTTGTGGAGGTGAAACACATCTTCCTCAGTGTCTTGGTTGCAAATGCTCTGCATTTCCCTTATCCCTTAAGACATAAATGAGTAATTGTTTAGTGCCAGTCTCCTCCTGTTGGTAACTCATGGAACTGAACGAGTTGACAGTGATTGTTAGATCTTTATCTCATGTTTTTATTTGTTATTCAGCTTCAGTATGATGTTGATTAGACTCTTAAGTCCTGAAAGATAAGTGTGGGCTCTGAGTTTTCTACTTAAAGGATGGTATGAGGAAATAGTGGAACAAAGTTGTAAAAAGAATTTGAAGATACCCCGACTGGGAGCCGGATGTGGATAGCAAGCATGCTGTGCACATTGTATCTCCACCCTTAGGAGAGCAACAGACTCAAATGCTGGGGATAAAAATAGGCACGAATTAAAGAGAAGGGGATTTCTGCTTTCAATGTGAGTCATTTCATGGTTTCCCCTGGTAAAAGCGTTCCTTGACTTTTTGGATTGGATTTGAATTGGCTTTGAGCTGCATGATGTTTCGTGATGATGTGCTTTATACGAGCAGCAGGGTATCAAGCGGTTCTTTTGTGCCAATTGTACTCCTCTTCTAAGGCTCAGGCTATGCAAGTCCCCCTTGAACCAAGTTCTTATGTAAATTGAATTATTTGCTAATGTTCTTGTTTTCTAATCTATCGGAGGAATAGGGGGGAATCTATAGTGTCTAGAGATGGAAACAAACTACAAAGCAGTATCAAATTTATGCTGAAGTTCTTATGATAAGGATTATATGTCTTTAGTGGGCTGCTCCCTGCCTCTGAGAGGCTGTGCTCTTTAACAGGTGAGAAGTGATAATCCCTTAGTCCTGGCAGAATCTATGAATCAAAGTCTGTTAGGGGAAATTCATATAGAATTTAAAATGCAGTCCTGCTTTCATATGTAAATTTAACAAAATATTTTTTTCTGCACAATAAGTGTGTTGTATGCTTAGTACCTAAACTTCTGGAGGTCCTCTTGTAAGCTGTATCCTGTCTCTTTTTAAAAAAAGACTTTATTGCCCACGTTTCACATCAGAACTAAGTAAACATGTGACCAAGATTCAGAAATGCCTTGGGGAGGGGAAGGGGGGGATTCAGTATTCTGATAGCACACACAGATCTCCAGAACACTAACATTTGCTATAAAGAGAGCAGAGGTTTACAGGGTACCCAACCAACACCTGCTTTTCTGTTCATTTTTTTTTCCTTCATCTCCAGCCATGAGAGAGTTGTGCAGCAGTTGCACAGAATTTAACATTGGATCACAGGAAGATACTGAGAGATCACCACCGTGGGTATATTTAGGGTAGTGGAGACCCAAATAATGGAGGCTTCATTGTTCTGTTCCTTGAGTGAGTTTATGGCATTTGGTGGCTGCCAAAGACACCGACCTCCCAACCTGCCCAGCTGGCAGCCGGGACAGGCATCCCATCCCTGGTGCTCCATCGTTGGCATGGCTTGGTGATCGAGTACAGGCGTTGCTGTGAGCTGGGTGATAGATCCTGGAGGCTCTTTGCTCCTTCTTCTCATGAAATCAAGTGCTTCAGTGTAGGCCAACTTCATGCTGGCTTAAACTTTCATGGTGGTTAAGCTATAATCTATCCGACTGCCCCAGCTGTGAGGTGTAAAGAGCCTTCACGTTCACTTACTGTTACTCCATTGACAAACAAGTTGTAAAGGCGCAGTGGATTTTTTTCCCTGTGTCCCTACACTCAGCTGAACCACGGGCTCAGCATGTGCAGATGGGCATTGCTGTATTTGCTTCAATGTGGAATTTGCTTTTTGCTTAATTGCTTCCTTCAAGAGATAAGGCTGGGTTTGTCTTTAGACAAAAAGGCTTCTGTTTTAAGTGTATTTCTCACTTGAAAGCTGAGCTTCCCACCAGAGTTCTGCATGATGCTTCCAATCTTTCGCAGGCAGGGTAACACTGATTCTGCATAACTCAGTGTATTTTTATAACACGTCTGACTTGCAAATCTTGTTAACTGCACGCTGTTATCTTAAAATGCTTGCAGGCTGGCTACAGCAGCATAAAAACCAGTGGCAAGATAAATCATGTCATTTTTCTTTTAATAAGGGGGAAAAATTCAGAATACTTCACTTGCCACAATTGGGGGAAAAAAACCACACACATACACACCTTTAATCTCTTGATTGCTTCTGAAGATGTGAATTGCTCTGGAGAGGCCTGGAAGATCAGTCCCCAAGAGGACGGTGCTGTGGGAGTCTGCGAACTGGAAAAGCACCCCTAAAGGCTGTCTTGCTTGGCCCAGCCAAAGGTGTGGAGGGACTGGGGAAGAGTGGGGTGCTGTTTGGGTTCTGTTAGGGTGCTGCATGTCCTTCCCCACTGGAGGCCCTTTCTGGCTGCTGCCACTGGGTTTTGAGCCTCCTGTTGAGGTTCTGCTTCTCACTGGTTGGGATCTAGAAAACCTATGAGCTTAGGAAAAGGTCTTCCACACTATTTACCCCTGTTTTGGCTCTTTATAGCTTTTTATGAGTGTTTATGAATACTGTCTTCTTTCCTGGCAGGATTTCATTCTCTCATAGAGGCATAGCAGGAATCCAATATCCCAGCTCATGTTGGGGCCACCTGGTTGGACTGAGGTCTCCTGGCAAGGGATTCTCTTCCCCAGGATCCTTCTCCTCTTGTGCAATGAGAGGGCAGCTGAGCTTCAGCTGATGGCCGCTGCCTAATTTGCAGAGGGCATCTGGAGGCTTTTGTTAGGCTTTGAGAATTAAACTGGGATTTGATTTCATCTGTATTGCAGAATTAATTTAAAACTTGCTGGATTTAACCTCTTGTGGTTATGAGCTTTTATGTGCTTAAGGAATTGTAGCAAATTTTCTTTTCTATTGTGACAATTGTTTTATTTTCCTAGGCTGGAGGAATACACAGGGTAACACTGCATTTTGAAAGCAATATTTCCTTTGTGTGAGTAAAGCAGTGTAAATAATTCAATTTTTTTTTTATTTGACAGCCAAAGCAAGATATCAAATGTTGGTTTGGTGCAGTATTTACATTTTGAAATTAGTTTAGAGCAATCTAATTGTTTTCCTTACTAACTGGAAAAGAAAAAGAAAACCTAAAACAACTTGTCTGATTTCTAAACACAAAAAGAAAAGCAAGGAAAAGGCCAGATTATAATTATATAATCATGAACTCTAGAGGAGAAGGTACTGCTTCTTTCCTTAAATTGTGTTTGGTATTATATCTGATTAGAGCTACTCTGATTTTAATCACTTTTCTGCCATAGGAACTGACCCCTCTTCTTTCTCACAAAAAGGAGAGCTGCGGTGTTAAAATACTGCTGGTAGAGAGGGTGGGTGACTTCCAGTAGCCCCTGAGATATCAATTTTGAATAAATAATTAGGTAATCAGGAAAGCAGAGGTGAAATATCAGGATCTTCTCTTCCATCTGCTATGGCACTGCTCCTGGCCTCTGCTCTTCCATTCACAAAAGAAGCAGGAGCCCACAAGGAACTGATGTCTATGGTGCTACCGGGGTGTTTAGCTGACTGCTCTGTCATTTTAAGATCTTTGCTGATTTCATGAGCCTGTTTCACTTGTCAGGGTGATGTAGTTATCCATGTCAGAGACCAGTGCCCCTTCTCCTTTACCCAATGCACAGCTGTAGCAGTTATTTTGCTGTCCTTGAAGGAACACAGGCTGAAATCTCACTATTTTAAAAGAGATGATGCTTCTAGTTTTTTTTCTTGTTTTTGACTGAGGCTTGGTATTAGAAATGCTGTCTTTATCTAAGTGATAGCATCTGCTTTTGTCATTTTTATGTAAACTCAGCTCTGCTTTGCAGAGCACTGCTGTTCTCCGCTTCTGGAGAAAATGTAATCATCTATCAGCACTGATGTTCTGTCTGTGTACTCTAATATTAATCATTGAATCCAACAGCTATTTAAAATATTTCTACTTATGCCTTTTTCATGACAAGTTCTGGAGGGTTTTGTGTGTGCACTCAGGGAGTGTAGTGGGAGTCATAAATGACTGGATTGTATTTTAAAGAAGAATATTTACAGTAAGTTAAATAGAGATCATGTGCCAGACAAGACCTTCAGTGAAATTGCCTAGTTTTGTCAGTTAAAAAACAAAAATAAGAATTGGGAATGTACTGATTTTGGCAGGATCCACGTTTTGATAAACTAAATGAAAAGATCTCAGCATCTCTTTGAAGAATATAGTCATCAGCGTGGTGTTTGGATATGTCCCTGGAAGCTGGTCCAGACAATGGACTGGAATCTGTCTTGCACTGGTGCTACGGAGTTGTCTGAATTTTTCCTTTCTTGGGGAGAAAGTCTGATCTGGCTGACCTCTCGTTCAGCACATGGGGACCCAACAGTATGGCCAGGCAGCAGCACAGTGCAAAGCCCGAAGGCTGGTTTTCAGCAACAAAAAGCGTGATATTTCTGCAGCTTTGTGACTTGTGCAAGTGCCAGCATACTTGTGTGTGATGTCTTTTTGTACTGCTACCTAGCTCAGTGGACAACCAGGTGCTGTCATACCTTGCAGAGCCCCAGATTTCTGCCAGCTGAAACTTTATAGGGGTGTATTTTTTTTTTTATTATTTTTTGAAGGCCCTTCATCATATTGAGTAGGAAATGTAGATTCATTTCAAAGCTGATAGAGCTGATTATGTGTTTCTTAGAAAACTAAGAAGGTCTGAGGTGTTTTTACCATTATGAATTACTTTCTTTTTATTTTCATGTCCTTCTTTTTGAATTGTGACAGAGTAAGCAACAAGTAGCCCCAGATTTTTTTTTTTTTTTACAGTTATTTACATAGAATGGTACCTATAAATTTTGGAAGTTTCTAATGTGAAGCCTGTGAATGAACATATTGCAATGCAGTTTTGAGAAATGTCTACTGAATTGTATCTACAGAAGGTAATGGTGCCATCATCCTACTAAAAACACTGATTAATGTATTTAGGACAGTAAGTCATGATGTGAAGTTGCTGATTTTTGATGTCTCCTTAACAGTTTTGATATGAATGCAAGTATTTATGCTGGGTTATATCACTGCCTTTTTTTTTTCTCATTGCTTTTACTGTGGCATGTAAATGTCAAAAGAACAAAAATACACATCTTGTAACAGGAAGAAGATGAAAATTTTCCATTTTGCTCTAGTGCTCTGAGTACTTTGACATCTGTAATGTAATTATTTCCCACTAAATAACTGACCCAGTTTTGGATAACCTCTTCTGTCTGAAGTGTCTCCCTCTTGTGTAACTGAAAGTTTTGGAAAGATGCTGTAAGAAAAGGAAGCTTAATTTTGTTCTATTGCAAAGCCTCCTTATTCATGGCTGTTATTATAATTTTGCATATTTCCTTTCCTTACTTACTGAGGAAGGTGGCAATGTATCATCTCCCAAAATGCGTGTGGCTGTTCACATGGCTAGGTGCACCTAACCTTTTTGTTCCCGGTGATGCATATTCGTGGGCACAAGCCTCTGTGTGTTATCTCATCTTGTAGTGCAAAGATGCATTTTTGGCTTGCAGAGCTGGATTCTGGCCCTATTTTCTTCACAGAACGTTGTCCTTTGCTCTTCCCTTATTTCTCATCCTCTCAAAATAGCCTGTGGTGATAATGTTCAAAGAGGCAAGGTCTTAGTCACTGTTACAGATAACTGGGTGGTAAATGTTTCCCATCAGCTGACCAAGTCTTGCAGTCAGCTATTGCAGTAGTTGCAAGGATTTGGGGACTGGTTGTATTTCTGCTGGGTCTGGCTGAAGACTGAAATGCTTCCTTAGTCTATTGCTGAGAGCATCTCTCATCATGGTGTGAATGCCAGGCTGGAAAGAGATGCTTGTTGCAGAACCTGCTGCTTGTCAGGAAATCCCTATATTGCATTGTCAGGTGGAAATGCATGACCTCAGTGCTTACGAGGGTTGTTTTGTGTTTTTTTTTTTTTTTTTTTTTTTTTTAAATGAAGTACTTAAAATCATAAAGGACAAATGTATGAAGCCTGGGAGCAATGTTAGTTGTCCTGCCTTTCTTCTCTAGAAATACTTTTGTTACATTTGGAATTATGATTCCTGTAAGAAATTCTGAAGTACATAACTCCAGTGCTGAAAATGGTTGAAGTGTCATTAAGTGTGCCATGACTGCTTTTATCCGTATTTAATCATGGATAAGTGCAATTCATGCTGCAAACAAAGGTACTTAAGCTGTGCTCATATACACGTCCATACCTTTACTGCAAGCCAACTTGTTTTCTGCTTTAAGTTTCATGCTATTATATGGATTTCTTTCCACTGGGTTTTTGGGGCTTTACATTTCCACGTGTGTGGAAAGACTCAGAAGTTTCAAATCTACATAAATAATCCCCTGGGTGATCCTCTGCTCAATAAAGCCCAGGTGTGTACAGTTTGTCCAGCTCTGCACCTCGGTGCACTGCGCTCTGGTTCTTGTGGCCTCCCCAGGAGGGACCGGTGCCTTGCTGCATGGGTACCCTGAGCTGCTGCTGCATTTTTGGATGGGGCATAAAGATCTGGTATTTAGCAGTGAGTGGGGATTTGAAGTAGTAACAGGTTTTCTTTACGATAAGCTTGCCAAACATTTTGGTTTCATCACACTTCTTCTGGCAGTGATGGATATATTAATTAGCATTTTTATCGTGTAATAGTCTATAGCCTGAAAATGTCAAACTGTGAGCACATTTGTAGATTAGGTTTAACTATTAGTGCTATTCCAGGATTTATATATAGATACGTATTATTTCTTTATTGGCAATATTAAATCATCATAGTTGGAGAACTATACATCTGTTCGTGATTCATTTTTCCCCTGCCACCACAGAAACATAGAGACATTGCAGCGTCTCACCCAGCTGTCAGTATTTGAAGATGTTTTCTCTTGTTAAGTCTCATATATAGCTATACAATATGGGGGAGTGGAGGATATAAAGGTTTCATCAAGATGCATTTCTGTAACTTAATTTATATTTATTTTTTTGAGGAAGGAAACTTCTACATCTGTGAGGAGAAAATGAGGTAGACTATAAAACATTGTTTTTAATGGCAGCAATGAAAATGTTCTGTGATTTGGGATGCTAGAGCAAGTCTGCTGGGAAATGGATTAGTAGGCCAGGAGAGGGTATTGTGATCAAAATGCATAAAAAATTAATTTATCTCACAGTCCTACAATTTATCACGTAGGTATCACCTCTTCACGTGAGAAGATACATGAGTGTGGATGCAATATTGCTCTAGTGCTTATATCTTATTCCAGAACTTAAATAATTTAACACTCCTGCTTTAACCTTATTGAAATATTAAAACACTGCAATCCTTTAGATTTGCTTTTGTTACAACTGTAACACTACGTTTTCGTGTCATCATGACACCGGTTTGTAATTGCAGCCCAGACAGGTCTTTGGACATTCAAACAGAAAGCAAAAACTTGTTTTGACTGGTGAGTCTTGAGCAATTTCATCATGAACAAGGACACGCATTACAAAGAAATAGTAAATTAGATTCATTGACATCATGAGGCCTTTTTAAAACCTTTTTCATTTGCTCATCCTTGCAGCTCACATCTTGACTTAGACATTTCCCATCTATGAAACTGTTTAGAGTGATTGCTTTTCAAGCTGCAGTAGTTACACTTCACAGTTGGACTTGGCTGGTAAACAGTTAGTTAAAAATATCTGCTTTGAAATAAGATGAAATGTCTTTCAGACATTTTAATAAAGAATGGAACAAATTAAAATCCATGAATTGTTGTAGAAGAGCCTCTGGGCTGGGGGTGGTGGTGCAGGGAAGAAGCGGAGCATGGGAAATGTGGAGTTATGTCCTGACATGAGATGTGGGGCTTGCCATTCTCATTTGGTTCTCAGGGTCCAGGAGAGTGCCCTGGCAAGGCTGCTCTGATCTGTTTGTGCCTCTGACCAGGAACTGACCTGATCCTCAGTAACTCCTTCCTGTAAAATTGCTGCCAAATAGCTATTATCCTCAAAAGCTTCAATGCTATTAGATTTTTAAAATAGTTACCAGGGGAAAAAAAAATCCCAATTAACTTTAGTCACTGTGCTTAATTCAATTAAGCTGAGCTGATCTCCACTGCTTGTGGAGCTGGTGAGCCTGGTGTTGCAGAGAAGGCTTGCTCCTCTCCTGCTGCCCCACGTCCTCTTTCCAGTCACTGCACAGCTCCTGTCTGCACAGCCACCAGCTTCTGGAGCTGGAATCCCCTTTTTGCCTGCATTCCCCTAATTAATTGCTTATCTCCAGGTCTCTTAAAAAATTCATAATTGGTGTATGTAGCTGGTTGTTTCCCCTAAAGTCTGGAACCATTTTATGTACAACTTATCTCAGTGTACAATCACCTAAATTAATACTAATTATCATTTCTGAGACTCCCATGGATTGTTCGTTTTCTGAAGGGAGAGAAATTCTCTGGACTGCATTTTATTGGTGTAGAGGTCATGAATATCATTGTATTAATCTTTTTTGATTACTAAAACCTGATGACTCAGATTTCTTCTTCCTGAAATGTTTTTGGTTCAATTAATTTTTTTTTGTCGCTGTATCTAAATCACATGCTGCTGTAGTAAATCACCTGAAAACAAAACTACATTTTTGGCATCAATTTGGACTTGTTTGTGATTATGGCTGTTCTTGTCAGACTTCCATTTGAAGAAAAATGTGAAAACCCTTATGGAAAGTTAAAATTAAAAATTATGCAGATATTTCAGCTAACCTGACATTTCTGTTGTGAAATATCGTCACCTCTACATTTCTTGAGAATTTGTCATTAGTGGGTTTGACTGTCATTTGCATTATTTTTGCCTTTTTTTTTAAGCACAGGAGTATTAGTATTTCTTGGAATTTTTTTTCTGTTTAAGGTGTATGGCACCCAGCCTTTACCTGCAGGGTGACAATAAAATGCACACTAGGACATTGGGGGTGGATATGCTAAAGGTGATTTCTGTATCTGACACCACTGCATGATCAAAAGCACTGGTGAGAAGCTGTCCCAGGCACTCCTGGCATGGCCACACAAAAGGAGATGGATTCAAAATGCTGAGTTCAGCTGCAGGGGAGGGAGGTGGGGGGAGAGCAAGCGAACCCATGAGGGTGGCAGTGCTTCTGAAAGCTCGCAGGATGATGAGGTGCTGCTAATGTTGGGGCTCAGACTCCAAACTGGCAAGGAAAAGGTGATGGAAGAAGTTGCTACTCATGTAGAGAAGGAGGAAATCTTTCCAAAACAGGCAGTTGGCACTCAGTTGAGTTTTCATCATAGTGTTACTTTGTCAGCAGAACGTGGGCAAAAAGACCATGCTGATTCAATGGCATTTTACAGGTCTCAACAGTCCTGGGGCCAATGGAGAACTGTTTTCTAGGTCTATACATTAAAAACACCTGTAGAACTTTGTACAAAACTAATTTCATTGATAGTTCATATGAGGGATTTCAGATCAGTCAAGTGATGCATTACAGAAAGGAGTAGATATTTAACTGGGAAATTTCATCTTAGCCCGGGTAAAATTAACCTCTTCCATAGAGGCAGAAAATTTATATCAGGACGACTGTTGTTTAGTGCCACAGGAGTGAGCAATACACAACTAAGTGTACAGGTGGCAGAGATGTTTGGGTGGTCAAGAAGGGAAGGAAGGTAGCAATTTTCCTAAAGAAGAGGTCAAAACTTCAGAACCACTTCACAATGTGTTATGTTAACTACAAATCAAAAACAAACTGGGATTCGGAAAACAGACTAGAGATTTAGATGATTGATGGAATCATTTGCAGATTTATTCAGCTATGTTGTTTGTAGTTTATAACCCTCATTTTAACAATATAATCTTGCTATTTACCTCTAACTTCAAGTCTACTGCAAATTCTAATCATCATTACATGAAAATATGCTGACATCTGCTTGACGTCCATGACATTTGGCTTTTGAGTTTGACCCGCTGTAGCTAGAGCAAGGTTCTTGTGGTTAAAGCAGGGTTCCTTATCGTGCTCAATCTCTTTTAATATCGTCCACTGTGAAGAACTCCATCCTGCCTGTAATGTGTCATTTTCAGCTCCTCAGCTTGTGTCATCCAGGCCATCTCTAAATCATGCTGCATGAGCTGTCTAAGATGCACTCATTCCAGTTTACGTGCTCAGTCAGAAGCCTTGGTTCAGGCTCTTGTCTCATGTCCCACTTATTTCTACCTGTCTGGTCTTCACAAGTTTTGTACATTTTCATCATATCTGTAAAGATGAGGCAGTCTCTTCTTAGCCTGTACCTTGTCTTCCCTCTGTTCTCATATCCTTTTCTCTATTGCATCTGCTATAAACTGATTGTTTTCATTTTAATAGCCTTCTTGGTCTGTCCTCAGCAGATTTATTTCCTGTTTATTGTGTTGCACGTGCTTTCATGTGGTTCATTCACATAGTGCTTTGCGTACTCTTTTAAAGTACCAAGCCACTTTAGCTGCTAATGTGATACTGGATTAGATGTAACAATGGGTCTGACATGCTATTATAATTTCTCTATGATTGTGGACAGAAAGACTTTCCTTAGAAACTACCTTCAAATATCTGTATTTGGGTTAAAAGATAATTTTTGCATAAACTGAAGAGACTAGTTGCATCAGGAGATACTAGCTTGATCTGATTGCTATGTGCATTTGGTGTCCTGCTGGGCTAATTTGTGTTGCTCCAGCATTTTGTATCTGGTCATTGTAAATTTTGGGGGCTCAGTTGTTTGGTATAGAGTAGTTTTAAACTCTTTTATCATTTCAGGTGCTTAGCTTAAAAAAAAAAATAAATCAATATTTTAATGTCTCTCAGTTATGTTTCTGTTATTAACTTAGTTGCATCCATGTATGTGTTGTGTGGTTCTCAGATATTGTTATTAAATTAATGATTATTAACATGATAAGTGTGTAGCTAAAACTTAATATAGGTAAATTTAATATTAAACTTATACATGTGAGTATGCATAGTACCCCTGGTTTATTAATTTGAACCAAACTATGCTGCTGTGCAAGAAGGAAGATGTTATTAAAGTGAAGTATATGCACAAGGCTGGGCAATTGGCTTACAAACTGTGGTAATAAACCTGAGGCTTAGGAGCTCTCAGAAATATTCTCTCTAGAGAAGAACATGCATTTGTTTATAGTAATAGTCAGAGACTTAGAACAGGATTTCTGCTGGTGTTTGTAGCTCATGCTCCGGCAGCAGTCAAGCGAGCGCTTAATTAGTATCTATGCCCCATGTTAGGGCCTTAAGGGTGACCTTCAATAGAGGGGAGCAATCAGACACTTAATTTTGTAATTACGGAGTGGGGCTAATGGATGCACGGCGACATCAATTCCACAAAAACTATTCTTGTTCCTCTTTGGTTCCTCAGATTCCTTTGCTTGTATTGATTGTATCTCTGCACTGAAAAATATATGGATGATGTTGAAAGAAAGCTATTTTGGCTTGAGATGCTGTGAGATCAACACTGCTGTAGTATACAAAGTGATTTAAATGATGTTCCAAAAATAGAGCAAGACATTGTAGCTCATATCCACTGAAATAAGGTACTAATAATTGTGTTTTTTTTTTTTTAAAGATAATTAAAATGTGGAGCAGGGAATTCCCTCAGAGTTGGGAGGCTTAAATTGTTCCAGTCAATAGTACACATAATACCATCAGTAATACTTAAACACAACTCTCTGAAAAGGGGAAGCTCACACTTTTAAATGTCTATGGGAGCTCAGTGCTTCTGGTGACCAGCAGCTATGCGTCTATACATGCGGCACACTCACAAAGTATCCCTTATTCACCAAGGATTGCTGCTTGCTGAGCAGACCAAGTGCCTGAGGTCCGGTGTAGAGTAGGCAGGTTCTGGGTTTCAGACCTTGCTGCCAGCTGGTGCTGTGGCTCAGTGACCTGGTGTTGGATTCAACGGCCACACAAGTTATTTCCTTTGCAGTGCTGGGAAATGGGCTCCTGCTTTCCCCTCTCATTTCTATTCCCCTCGGTAGTAGAGCTCAAGCTTGTGTAGTGACCTAGAACTAAGTAATCAATGTTCATGAGAGCACACAGATTTTCTAAAGTAAGTGTGCCGTCGAGGTAATATTTAAAGTGGCGTAGTAACTAAATCAATCTGGTATGTCACATGTTTTAGTGCTGTTCACTAGTGTTGCACTATGAAGAACGGTAAATCACAGTCTGCTTGATCTTTCCATGTCATTAGCTATTTTTATACTTTCCTGTGTTCCTCCCCTTTATCTGGTCCTGCTGGAAATGAAGTGTTTAAATCTTTGTGTCCTTGATTATTCTTGATCCTGTTGCTCCTTTCTATCTCCTGCTATTCCCACTTTGCCTCTTTTAGGGCAGGGATCCTAAGTTTTGTTCCTTTTTTTAGTATTTAACTTTAGTCCTTCTCTACTGAATTTGTTTCCAAGCTGTTATTTTTCTAGCTCCCAATTTGTCAGACGTTATGGCTGAACTATGATTTTTCCAACCTGATGTTATTTGCTTTGGAAGTATCTTGGAGAAGATAGAGCTGACCATTATGGCTTGAAATGGGATTGCATCAGTGTTGTTAACTCTTATATAATTTCATGACTTTTCTGTTCTTGAAAACAAAACAATGACAACAAAACCTGAAAAAAAAAAACCTCAGTTAAAAAGCAGTTCAACAAATTAAAATAACAATTAATGTCAGCCTTCAAAGTGAAGCAGGGGGAGTCAGTGCTGGTATTCCCTTTGAGCCTCAATGCTATTTTTCTTCCTTTGATAATACCAACCAAGTGGAAGCAGCTTGGGCAGATTTGTGTGGGGAGGTGTAAAAGTTGTGGGAGTGTGGAAATAGAAAAATAAATTTATCTTCATCCCACTGCGGTGTGTCACTGCAGCTGTTTATTTCAATAGTTGTTCCACATAAAATACCAATGCAGAGCCAGCTTCTCCACTGCTTCAAACTGGCTGCAGCATATGGGTGTTTTCAGGTAATGGGCCAGTAAGTAACAACAGCCCCAAAATCTGCCTGTATTGACATGTGTGGCTTGGGCTAGATGCAGTTCCTGCTTAATCAGTTGACAGAACACCAGTGCCAGGAGCTGTGCCTGTAAACAGCACAAAATGGGCAAAGAAGCTTGAGGTCAGAGGATGCTCTTGACTCACAGATTTGGACAGGAGCATCCTGTGGTTCACTTCTTTAAATCTTCCCATTCCTGAGGGAGCAGGAGAAATGCTGAAAAGGATTCTCACATCCCTGAGCCACCTTCTCTATCTCAAGTGCCACAGTGAGCTGCTTTCCTTAAAAACAAAAGGTAAACTCCTAAGGTCATTGTTGCTGCTATTGACTGTACAGAAGGTGAGCTCCAACAGCACCTCGATGAGCCTTTGAGGGGCTGTCTGTTTTGGCTCTGATATAAATTAAAGCCATTAGGTCTTCCCCAGGCTTCCTATGGTACCCATGAGTTGTTGCACTGGAAAGTGACCTCGCCATCTGCTCCCAACTTCACTGTACCTGGATGAACAAACTGTATAAACTTTTAGCAGAGGTGTGACCTCAGGTAGAGAGGGAAGAAAAGACTTTACACAATTTTAAATATCTTCATTATTTAAATATTGATCCTTTAGTATTTATTAAAACATGATAACTGTCAAATTTAAATAGAAAAATAGCTGTTGCAAATGCAAATTATTTCTAAAGTTCAACTGCTGCTAAATGAGATTCTGGAGCTCCTATACTTAGAAATGCTTAACATAAATTATGACCTAATTAACATTTGCATGGTAATCTAGACTTCCTACAGCTTATTCTGCTAATTAACACATGACAAATGATCAAGAATTAATATTTCATTGAAACATAACTTGTCCAAGAAAACTCATTAATGTTGCAGAGAACATCTCATTCCCTTACAGTTTTATACCTGAAAAGTGTTTTCTTACAGTCAAGACTATTACATAATTTTTATCATTAAAATTATTTGTTGTTGGAAAAATTCATGTGATAAAGATAACTGCAGGTGTTTCATTAATTCTTCTCATGTCTGTTTAAAAATAAACTGAGTACATGTCCTGACATATGATTACTTGGGTTAATTAGGTTTTGGGGTAGCTGGGGATTTTCCTGTAATGCCCCCACTGGACTTCAAATAGTCAGCTGCAAACAGGTTGAAACAAGCATGAAAGTCATGTACTGCTGCTTTTCTGTTTTTGTTTGTTTGTAATGTGGTAGTACCAAAAGGTAATATGCGTTCTGTGTAATGTGGAATTATGAACAGATCTGCAGGTTACCTCCAAGCAAGCCAATATCTGTATGAAGCAGAGTGGTGGCATGCAGAGATACCAGCTTGGGTCCTTAGCTGCTGCAGTATTTGCTATTGTGTTTTTTTTGTTTGTTTGTTTTTTTAACCTTTTCAAATGCTGCAAACCACTCTTGTGCTCATTGCTGCCATAGTGAGGGCCAGGCTTCCAGTACCCCAGTGGAACCTAGCTCTTTCTACTTGCCTTCATGGGAAGATGTGGTGGCTCTGTGCAAAATATAGAGATAAGAACTTCCACATGAAGAGTTTCCCATCTTAAATTGATGAAAAAGTAGATATTAATGCTAAAACATAGAGCTTACTCTCCAGAAAAGAAGAAAAAAAACCACTTTATCCTGTGGGTCTAAAGAAAAGAGCCTGAAGACTTCAGTAAATTGTATAGGCTAAGGATAATTAACACTTAACTGCTAACTCATATAACCAGGAAACTGATGTTTTAAATCAGGGTTGTAATTAGAGTTACATGACCAATGCAACACAAAAACCCAATGAGCTGGTACCTTGAGTTCAGAGTGATTAAGTATTGGCCATTTTTACCATGTTTTGTCAAGCGTTTCTACTTCTAAGCAATGCTTACCCAAAATATGAATAAGGATGTGTCTCCTTGGGCTAAAATAGTACATTCAATTACCCTTAAAAACAATTAAACAAATGAAAACAGGTTGTTTCCTTCTACATGTATTCCTATGCAAATAATACTAGTTAAAACAATAAATATGCTTTTACACAAATGTGAGCCTCACCTTCTGTGTTTGGTCATCACGCATCTCTACAGACACCGCTTGCTCCATTTCTTTTAGATAATACATCATCATTTGTTCACTAGGCAATAAATCCTTAGTGATTAATCAATCAAAATGCTTATAGGCTTCAGAAAGGAATCTCAGTTGCTTGCAAGATACAGGACCTGCTCTCTAAGGGAAGAGCAAAATCACATGTGCATATTAGACTAACATTTGCTTTGTTTTAAAGTCAAATTAATTTAGCCTCGCCTGAAGCTAAGAAGGAACTTAATCATATAGAGAGAGCCTGTAATAAATCCTGTGTGACATATGATATTTCCCTATGAGCTTCTAAAAACGCGGGGGCACAACAGATACGTTGTTCAGGGACAAAGGTCTGGTGTTTGTCGAGCACCAGTTGAACTCCAGCATTTTGTATTTGCTTTTGTACTCTTGTAGTGTGCTCTTCTTGGAAGGAGCTCGTAGCTCCATTTTGTTGCACATGGCTGCTTGGCACTCTTCTTGGACACGAGCACAATGCAGAAATGTGTATTTGAAAAATGCTTCATAGACTTTTCAGACAGCTAGTCTCCAATGTATAAGGTCAGAGTCTAAGGTATGCACTTTGTGGGTATAGTTTTATAGTAACTTGAATTCTTAACAAATTCAAAATTACTCATAGCATTTTGCATTTAACCCAGAGCAGTACAGTTATTTGGGTCTGTATGTTCTGACCTGAGGTTATGAATATCTAAGCTTTTCTTAGCACTTCAACATGCCCAAACTTCTTCAAATTATGAATGAATTTCTCAGAACTATGACCATGAGGAACTGTAACAGTGCTGGGTCCTTCGATCTCCCTACAAAGTGCAAAATGTGGTCAAGGCTATGGGGGATTCTGAGCAAGAGGAGCCTGACTAGGTTTATGAATGATGGTGTTACGTAGCATGCTATTTTGATCAACAAGTCAGTACTGAAATGCTGAGAATCCTTGTGCAGTCACTTTCCCGTTGCTTTCCTGGGACAAGCCTTAGTGAGTACTAGCTGTAACCTGTTGTGCAATTAACCATTATGGGTTTAATATCATAACATTGCGAGTGTTAGTACAGCCGTATCTTTGAACTTTTTGTAAAGGTAACAGAAAATTTTCCTTCATCCAGAGATGGAAGTGCAGACAGAAATTGGTAATATTGATCTGCCAACAGTAATATATATTTTACAACTGACTCGGGAAGATATCATCCCTTTGAAGCTCTCTTTCTTGTTTAACTATTTTCCTTTGTTCTCTTTTTATGTTCTGGCATTGATGCCCACAATGAAAATGAAAGAACCAAATGAAAAGCCCTTTAGAAATCTAGCAGTTGGCACCTGTTTACATTTTTTTTTTTCTGTTTTACATTAGATACTCAAACACATCTGACCCTGAAAAAGGCTTCCTTTAAGGCTTTTGATCCACTGTGACAGGTTACTTGTGTCTGCATTATGCAGGTGGCATCATGGCATTTGCCCTCTACCATACAGCTGGAGGAGGAAGTAATAACACAAAATTTCATGTCAATCACTTCAACTGTAGGTGGCCTTTCAGTGCTCCCAAAACCCTGATGTGCATAATTTTTTTTTTCCTAACTTCATGGAAAATGCTAAAATGTTTCTAGTATACGATTTGTGCTTAATTCAAAAATATAATACCACCTTGTGTGTTTTTCTTCAAAAGAATCAATTTCTGAATTAGTTGAGTTTGAAGAGTACGAGTCAAATCTAAGTCTACAGATCTGATATTCTTCCTTCAGGGAAGTCCTGCTGAATTTATTTGATTAAAATCCTTAGGGCTTCTTGGGATCTTGAATTTGTAACAGTCTCTGAATCTTCATGCTTTTCAGATTTAAGCGATGTTTTGTTGTTTACCAAGAAGAAGCAGCACCTGTGGCAGGATATATCTGTGATGGGTCATCCTCCTGATCTTGAGGCTGCCCTGTATGTAGGAGGGCATGGATATTGCTGATGACCCAAAGGGCGGGCCATCGTGCTCCCTATTTAGAATTTGCATTTTGGATAAATCCATGTTTATACAGGCTTATGCTGTACTGTATAATTGAAGCAATCTGATTCACACAAAGGAGTGACAGCCGGCAGCTCAACTCTAAAATATTTTCTTGGGAATATAAAGGAAACTATCTTGAATGTCTTTGATCTATGGCAAAAGGTTAAAAGTTGGAGACAGAGGAGACGTTTCATGTCACCCATGGATCTGGGGATGGCAGAAATGTCAGTCAGGCTCTTGCTTGCTTTGCAGTGCAAGCATTTTCATGTCTCTGGTGGTCCTACATCTTCTAAATGTTGAGTTCTCCCACAGTTGTATCCGGCTTAAATTCTTTCCTTTGAACTTTGGAAGGGTGACAGCAACTTGGCCTACTGAGTGAAATGAGTCTTTAGTAATCAGTTCTTTATTCACAATAAACGTACAAGCCAAACAAACGCTTATCCAAATAGGCTGCCTAGCTTTTGTGTTCTGGAGTTTGGGGAGTCGTGTTTTGACATAATTTTTTTTTTTTTTTTTTTTTTACCAATTAAGCAGCAATGTTTTTTTTTTTTTTCTGCCTTTTTTGTTTATATATATCCTAGCTTCTTTAGATCTGCAGGTAAATGTGCAGCCCTCTCTGCTTCAGGAAAGGCTTTATTTCTTTCCAGTTGTTTGAAGTAAAAACCATTTGCAAATAAACAGCAAGTCATCTTTAAGCAGCGCTGGTCACTGCAGTAAGGAACGAGCCACTCTTCCAATTTGGCTGTCTAAATGCAATTAAATGCTGCTAGATTTGCTGTAACAAACTGCTACATTGTCACTGTCATCTGCTGAAAGAGACACCTCCAGTTATTGAGGGCACTGTTCATTTCCTCCTCCCAGATAAGGGATCTGTCCAGCCTTCAAGCATCAGTCGTCGTCAGGCGATGCTGCTGTGTGCCTGGGCTGGGAAGTGCGCAGCACACCTCATGTTTGGGTGGGATTTTTATTTATTCTTCTGCTTGGGTTTTCAGCTTCCCAAGGAATGGTTTCAGGTTGTAACAGGCTGGGTGAATGCTCAGGGAAAAAGCAGAGTGGGAGAAGTTATTGAAATGGGTAAAAGCTTGAACTGGGACATTTTTGTGATGCAAGGCAGAGCCCAGTACCTGGGCCTGGCAGAGCCAGAAGCTGTGGTGGTCTTGTTCTGGGTCTGGCTACATGAACTTGCAGCCCCAAGGGTTTTCATTTTCTCTGCTCAAGTTTGTGCTTTGTTCCAAATATTTCTGTTCACAGACCATTGCAGTCAAAGAAAACATTAGATTGAGGTAGAGGAAAAAATGTCTGTTTTGGTGATTTCAAAGTGAATTCATGATGGGGATAGGTTTTTCTGAGAATAGAGGCCACACTACCTGAATTTGGTCTGTCTCATTGAGCTATCTGTTACTCTAAGTCATTTTATCTTTTCTGCTTCCTGTTTCCCTCTTGAAATGGGAAGAGTGCACTAGAGGGTGTTTTCAGCATTAATTAATTGGCACTAACTAATTTGAGATGCTGAAGAAACCCATGATAGTTCAGACGTTTTATTTTGGGCTACTGCCTCTTATTGATTGATGTTGCTAATCTCTTATTGATTGACATATCTATTTACCGGGGGGGGCAGGAGGGAAACGTCCCTTTTTCAGGCGGGTATTAAACTAGCTCTTCTTTTTTGTCTTCTCTTATCCAGAGCATCTGGGATGCAGCTGCCTGCATCCCAGGCTGCTAACAAATGAAAGCTGCTGTGCGCTGATGGACATGTTGTACATTTTTTCTGACTTGTCTAGATGTATTGATGCTGGAAGGCAGCATTTTGGCCACTGGGGTGGGTATTTACATTTAAAGCTGAAATGTCAGACTGCTGCTCTGCTTCAAGATAAGGCTGCCCATACACTGGAATCACATGAGTGTCAGAGAGCCCCTTGTGATGCAATAAGTGCAGAGGACTGCCTCAATAGGGGACCTTTGGTCATGTAACCCAAATGCTGAGAGTGGCCACATCTGGGCAAGGCTGCTGCGATGCCCCAAACATCCCATCAAACAGATTGTTGCAGAGCAGCCACATGCATTGACTCTATTTATCCAATAATTAATTTTGAGAGCAGAGATGACCGTAATTTACAATGCAATTCAGGTGCATGTGGGGGAAAGAGTGATGCTGTAGCGTTGTGGGCTGCAAACATGAAGTGTAAGTATGCCTTACTGTCTCAGTCAATGTACTAAATGCATTAAAGAACCTTCCAACCCAAAGGTCATCTTTATGGCAATAGGAGAGTCCAGCTCATTTCCTTCTGTGTGTCTTTCTGCTTTATTTTTGTTTTTGACTTAATTGTACAGCTTTGAGTATTGCACAGCTCTTGAAAAGATGTTATTGGTTCTGGGGTAGCAGACATATTTTAATGTTTTTAAACAATAGGATGTTTATAGGCCAGCAAATGATTTGAAAGTAGTTTTAAGCCACAAATGCTGATTAAACCATGGGGTGTGGATCTCTATAAAAGTATAATCAGTCCCAGTGTTATTTCCTGGATGCATTTTGTTGCTGAATACCCTGGATGACTTTACCTCCATCTCCCTGCTCCTTTTTAGGAGAGGAGCACACATCACCTCTGCCTTCTCCAGAGCCTACAGTGCTGCTGCTTTCCACCCTTCAGCCAGCAGCATGGGTGTGAGGTCTGTTGGGCAGGAAGCATGTTTATCCTCATGTGCTTTAAATTCCATATCATCAGACTCATAGTTAGCCCATCTGACAAAATGTGTACAACATGAATGACTTAGTCTAATTTTTCATCACTGTAATGACTTCTGGATATCAATAGCTCAATAATTATTGATATTACATTTTCTACAGAGCAGGTAGTATCTTTTTAAATTTATTCTCCTTCCTTACAGTTTTTCTTCATTTTCTGCAACATTTAGCCAGAGGGGAGAGGACGAAAATGAGCATTCAGTTTTATTTTCTAGTTCAGGATCCCTTTCATTCCTGCCAGCAAAGTACAAGTCACATTGCAAGCACTAGATAAATGGCTCCTCATCACCAAGTGAAACGTCCTTGCTCAGTTTTTTTGCCGTTACGTGTTTGGTGTTATTCCATTTGCAGCACTTGTAGCAAGTTCCAGTCTGGTGACCTCCTGTGATCTTTTCTCAGTAAATGCTTGCAGGGGGGTGCGTTGTTATAGCAAGAGAGGAAAAGGGGTTGGCAAGATTTCTTTTAGTGCTGCATGACTCTTCAGAAATACCAGATGCATTTGGAAAACATGGCATTGTTAGTTTGCCTTATATTTTAGTTTTGGTAGCTGAGATTGGTTGTGGTGAGTGTGCGAACAGCAGAGATGAACTGAGGCTTATGCCAGGTGGTGCATTAGCACAAGAAACTTGACTGCACTTTGTGGCACATCTACCCTGGGGTAGGGCAGCCAAGGGGGATGCACCGGCTGGGAGGTGCTGTGGGTCCTGCTGGAGCAGTCCCATCTGTCTCTGACTTCTTCCCTCCATGGATGATGGTGTATGACATCCACTGGCACCGTCTCCCAGGAGGGCATTGGGTTCTGAGCTGGCAATAATTTGGGATTTTTATTTATTTTGATTTGAAACCGCTTTGGTTTTCCCAAATTTCAATATCCTATTTACTGGTTTTGCAATGTTTTCAACAAGTGAATAGTGGTTCAATTTTTCAACTCCTCTTTCATGTTGTATCTCCTTTCATGTTGTTTTGAAAATCATTATTGCCTTGCATTGATCAAATCACAGTTCCCTTTATTTAGAGCAAAGTGTCTGCTTTGAGATGCAATGAAGGGTAAGTTTGACACTTGTACAAAAATCATACATTAAGGCATGTCAATAGAAAAGTAGTGCAGGATGTTACTATCATCTTGTTGACAAATGTAAATGTGAAATACATCAAATGTATTTCAATACTCCTAAAAATATCCATAAATTTCCTTTTTAAAAAATACCTCATTGGAACACATTATATTCCACAATAGCTTTGTAGAAGTTTGTATTGAAGTCACTGGAATTTGCAGAAAAAATTCAATTTTGACAAAGATCAGCATTCAGTTACAAGAGAAAAAGCCCTTCATGATGGCCTGGTCCTTACCAGAAGCTCTAGCAGATCAAGGCTAAACACCCTTTTTATGCTTGCAAGCTCTTTCTCAATCAACCTCTATTGTGGGAGAGAGGGAAGGAAGAGCTATTCTTTCCTAAAGCCCTTTCATGATGGCCTGAAATCTCAGACACAATCAAATCTTTATGTACTAGAGAATCAGCTGGTAGATATCAACTTAAATAGATTAGATGAATTATTAATGTGCACATTTTAGAGACTGACAATAATTGGTTGAAGATGACAACTCTATTTTCACAAGCAGTATGCTCCCAGACACAGCCCCAAATCAAGAGTCTGGGCTGGGGCCCCTCCATTTGGAGAGGAGAAGAAGGTTGAAGGCGAAGTGGCCATGAGTTACCAAATTGCATGGGCAAGAGAAGCAGCCAGTGGGGAGCTGTTCATTGAATTCTTCAAACTTACAGCTTGGGGCACCCAATGAATCAGAAAGATTGATTTTTAATTAGACATTCATATCCTTCACAGTGACCTGTGCAGAGCTTCAGGTGCTGGGGAGGCACAAGGGGATGGGGTGGCACGAAGCATTCAAGGCTCTCTCGTTAGCCTCAAGCAGCACTTTACTGTCTCTGTGGGAGAGGGAGCGCTGACTCCCAGGATACTTCTGGTAGTACATCATCTCTAAAAATCCTCAGTCTTTTCCATACATTGTGAGTAGGGAGAGGGTATGTTAATTTGAGCTAAGAGATGCTTTAGCTGTTTTCTCACATCCTAGGAATGTGCTGCTAATGATAGTTTGGATGAAAAATAAAAATCCAGCTTTCCATCCCTTCTCACTTGCTCCCCTGCTAACAATGAAACACTCAGCTCTGGTCATCACCTGGAGGCAGATTGTTGTTTTTGAAGAACCGAATGAAATTTCATTGATACGGACAAATAATTTTGCGATTAGTTTGCAAGTTCTTTAGCTTGTTTCCAAAGTAGATTCATCTCAGATTTTCCAATATGAAAGATTAATCTTCTGCGTGGTCCTCTTGTATCTTGTGTCCAAGCTTTCTGCAATGTATGCAGATTTTTAGTGTGTAATACTATCATGGCAAATGGATGCATAATGTATTAAACCTATTCATAAACAAATACTGAATGATGTTTACCAACATTTTCTTTGTATCCAAGCCGATCTTTTCAACTCAATTTATATTGATTCTTTCCATCTGATTTCCACCTTTCTTGTTAGTCTTTTTTTTTTTTTTTTTTTTGAGCTGATGCCCTTAATTTTGTCCTTTGGAGCTGTAAGAATGATAGAAATTATGTTATTAGGTTGCTTTTCAGAGAGTTGATAGTAACAGTGGCAGCTTTCACTTCAAGTCCCCAGAAATCTTAGTGTGCGGCTGATATTCCCGTCTTATTTTCATTTCTCAGGTCAATTTCAAAAAAGGTGCAACTAATCCAAAAACTGTACATCTCCATCACCCTGAGAAGGACAAGAGTAGAGTGGAGGCATTGACAGCTGGTACAGCAAACACCTCTGCTGCCCTTTTGAGCCTCTTATTTTAAATGACACAGAAAGAGCTTTACTTTCCTACCAGAAACACAAGGTTAAAATCTAATATGATTGAATGCTATCCCTCTGTCAGGTTGTCATGAATTTTATCTGCAGCTTGAAAAGGGGGGTGTCCTTGACAGGATAACCCACCAAATCCCAAGGCTACATTTGCCTTTTTTAGAGGTGGGATTCTCTAATGTTTGCATGTGTTTTCCAGTTTGGCATTGATGGCTTTAAGAACTATATTTAGTTCGAGGCTGAAGGAAATTTCCAAATTCTGTCCATTTCCAGAGGGATTGTGCCTTTGTCTGGATTTGTTGTATCGGGAGAGATAAATGTTTGCTTTACATGTTGTGTGAAAACAAAAATGTGTCTTTCCAAACCCTCTCTAAAATGATGTATTTTTGTGGTAGTGTTTTGAGTTTAATTCGATTATTTTTCTTTCCTCTTCTAAACTTCTGGGGGAAAAAGAAACAACATATAGTGATATGTTTCCAGGCAATCCTGGGGTGTTTTTTTCTTTGGAGCCCTAAAAGATTGCTAGGCTTGTTGTTTGATAGATATGTGCAACTGCCAGTGCTATTTGCTTATTCACGGATGAAGAGACCTTTAATGCTGTTAAATAGTTAATATTAGCTCCTAATGTCTAATCATAATATCTTCTAATCTGGAATTGAAAACCTTATGAAATCTTTTACGTGCCTTTGAATTGTGGGAATTGTGGTCATTTTGTGCCTTTGTACTTGTATGTATTAGAAATTCAGCAACTATCCCTTTCATGCCTGTTAGAACTACAGTTGTCCAACTTCAAAGTCTTTAGTCAGAATTAAAACATGGAGATTGTTGGAGCCTTCCCTAAGCATTTGTGTAAAGACCTGTCTTCATTTGTATTACTTGGTAATTCTGATCTTTGTTTCAATTATAACACCATGTTGATAATATGATACCTGGGTGTTGATATAAATCCAAAGTGATGTATATGTAAATTTAATAGATAGATCTCCCTCTTTATCTGATGCATAAATGATTCACAAAATAATAGTGCATAACTTGCAAAACCAATTAGGGATTGGTATCATAATGTGTCTAGTCGCCTTCCCTGTTGTCTATTCACAATGGTCTCAGCCTCTCTTACTGTAGCTGCCACATTTAAAACAAGGCACTGCAGAAGAGCTCTCTGGCACCAATGTCAGTGTAGAACATGGGCAGAATTGGTTCTGACCCAGGGTGCGAGATTGGTTGGTTCTGGATTCAGTCTTGGATCTATCAGAGAGCTGAGATCCAACAGCCAGTGACTCTGTAGGATTAGCAGAGGAAAGTGGTCTCCCTCTTTCCCAGAACGAGATGTCATGGGGTCAGGTCCTGAGGAATTGTTACCTACCTCAAAATAACTCTTGTATGGAAAGTTAAACACAAAGTTATTTTCCAAAGGTGGGCATAAATGTACCCCTGATCCTAAATTCAACCAGGTGCGTAGCTGAGAGAAAAAGGAAATTTACCACAGTTAACCTAAATCACTTTAATTTTATTTATTCACTTATTTTGATGTTCAAATATGTTACATGTGGCAGTGTGGATTAAAGTACTCCCAGGATTCACAAATATTTCTTTGGGATGACCTTCGTAAGTTCCTTGGGAGTTTGCTATCTGCAATGGAGACATCCCTGATGACTGCCAATTAAAAATTAATACCACACCATATTTTTGCATATATATAGTGGCCACTATTAACATTTCAGAATTTGTTTACAGATGCTGTATTCTCACCACAGTTATTTGCTAATTCAGGCATATACACAAACAAATGGTACCTCAAATAACTCTAACTGTTGGAGAAATACTAAATTTTTAATTGTGAGCACTGTGTATACGTGTGGTGTGTATTGTTATTCTTAAATAATTGGGCTCAGAAGCCCCAGCTGAGAATAGCAATCTATTGTACAAACTTGCATAGGAATCTAGCCAAATATCTTTGCAAAGGAAGAGAGCTACCATTCAGAAGACCTTCTAAGATTGTTGGCTTAATGAAGGTAGCTGCTGATTAAAGTTAAACCGAACACATTCATTCACAGATTGTATCAGTGTAGGTAGGATGTGAGGTTAGGTAACAGCAACATTTCTCCAGTCATGCTACCACAGAAATAATGCAAAATGGAGGGGGTTCATATAAAGCTAATAAGTCAATGCATCCTAACAGAGTTTGTCACTTTGGTTTCAAAGTTGAATGCAATTTACTGTCCGGTGCTTGTAGTGGAAATGATGTTTCTTTCAAGTTGTAGTGATTCCTGTGCTTAAAGGGTACAGCTTAATAAAGCACAACTTCTATTTGAAATATTAGTTGTGAAAACTAAACACCTAGGAATCTTCCAACAAGCATCATATGAATTCCCTATAGTTGGCACTGCTGTGTTGAATTCAAAGTACATTCGTGTTATAGGACTTGCTTCGCTATATGTTCATTTCAAAATATTGGATTATTCTGCACATTATAAACATGCAGTTGTAAGCAAAATATGTGATGAATGAACCTGACTAGTGGCAAAAATTAAAATGTACTTGTGTGCATTCATCATGCTACTGTGTAAATTTTATTCTGGTTAGATGGACTCAGTTTGGTCATATTTTGCTGTGCACAAATCAGATTCAATAAGTTTGTATTTTCTGCCAGTTATTCCAACTAATGAGAAGATCATATTCAGCTTATTAAGTTGCAGATATGGATGTCCCAAACATTTCTTATGGGGTTTTAGTACTCCCCCCAAGACTTCTCCCCAAGGGCATGGAATCACTTGGGGTATCAATTCTTGAGCTTCTCCTTTGTCAGTAGGACTCTCTACAGCATCTTGCAACAGTAAGATGCAAAGGTAAATTTCTGAGAGATTTTGAGGTGTTCTCATGCTGTGAGAATGAGAAAGCCAGTGAACCTTGTGTCCATGTTTCTACCTGAAAAGGCACATGCTGTCTCAGTGTTATTGCCTCTGGCTATATGGCTTCCAGGTAAGTATGGAAGGCTGTATGCCTTTAGGTAGGTATAGGCTATGAAAAGACTGGTAAAGGGAGACAGGATGTGGCTGGGGGAAAAAACAAAAACAAAAAAACAATGGCAGAAAGAAAAGCAAAATAAATCAATCCAACACATAGAGAAGTGAAAAGAAGACATAGCACCCTAGAGGCAGCATCATAAGAACTCAAATTAAATTAAATTGCTGTAAAGTATTACACCTGGACTATTCCTACTGTCTAATCACAGAAAGAAGCAGTGCTCTTAGGAAGACCAGTACTGATACTGAAAAGGATGCATAAAAGGGAAAAGACATTCTATATCCTAAAAAGGCAAGAGGACGGGGGAAATGTTTTTAATATGTCTGGGGGCACTGCAGCAAACTGAATTAGTGCTGTATACTGAAAAGCAAAATAATTAGGATTGTTTCTGGATTTGCTCATCAACTTGAAATGAAGCTTCAAATGCATTCATGCTTGATGGTGCAAGTCATGTCCAAGAAAATTGTGACAGGCCTTGTTCTGGTTATTTTTGAAAAGCATACTACCCAGACCATGCTGTGTATTTCTACAGAGGTAGTGGCCCAGTAGAAATCAATGGTTAAAAAGGCTTTGGATGCACTGCAATCAGATTTCACTTAACTAACACATCATAAAATGGAAAATAAATGCAGTTGTTTTGTTCTGGTGTCTGTTGGGATGGGCTGTTGGTGGTTTCCTCAACCACAGAGGACTAGTATAGTCCCACTTCAGCTCGGGTTATGCGGTGGGAGTGAAAAGTTCCCCTGTTATGCAAAGGACTTTTTTTTTAATTTTCTTGGAGATATTTTTGTTTAAAATAAGCTTAACATCTGAGTCCTAAATTTTATTCCAAATATGTTTAGAGAATAGTTGTACAATTAACCCCTTTCAGTATTAGTGGACCTAATGCCATCTCTTTCACAAATGCTATTGGAGTTATTTCTGCACGAAAGTTCCCTCTCCATGTGCTCACCTCCAGCTGCTCTTCCCTCTCCCTCACCCCGGGGTTTCTGTGTCCCAGTCTCTCCTCAGAGAGCCCAAGGCAGTGGGCAGATGCGTGAAGGCACATGGGCTCTGGCGAGGCCATGTGGAGACCTGGGATGGAAAGGGAGGGCTTCTTTCCAAATTGCTTTGTGCATGAGAGATGAAATCAAACTTCTCAGGAAAACAGAGCTTTTCTAAAGGGATTTCAGGCCATCTTCAAGCTTTGTGCACCCTTCTCAGCCTTGCTGCCACTCTGCTCACCAAGCAGGATCTGTTTTCCCAGTCTTTTCTCCCTGCTGCACAGAACAGAGTGCAGGAAAGCCGCATACCCACCCTCTCTACTTAGGGACAGACAAAAATATCTCATCATGAAGGGATTCTGCTGTGTCGCTGAGGGTACGTCACAGGCTGCCGAAAAGATGCAATCCTGGTAACGGTGGATCTGCCAGCTTTGGTCTAGCTGGTGTGGGGAAGGTGTTGCATAAGTTCCAGTGATGTTCCCTCTGCTCCTGGTTATGCATTTCTGTTGCTGGCCAATGGTGCTGTGCTGCTGGGGTAGAAGCTTCCCCCTGCCCTTAGGAAGGTACCTGGGAAGAAGAGGAATCGGTGGGAGCCAGGCACACTAAAGCCAAATGGATTTCACTCCTGAAACCCAGCTCAACCTGTGCAATTAGTCATTCAGCTCTGTGAGAATAATACAAATTAAGTGCACTTGCATGAGAAACTTCCTCCTGACAGCGCTGTTTAGAAATATGTCAGCTTCTGAAATAAGTGTTTGAAGTCTTTGATTGGGAAACCTGCCTTTTCTGAGTACTTTTCTTGCTAGAAGATGACATTATAACCTGGCATCTTAACCTCCTGCTAATTTGCTTCTATCAGTCAAATAATGAGTTGAGGTAATTTTTTTTCCTAGTAACTAGCAGCATAGGTTAATATCCACTTTTTCTCCCTACACAGACATGACACCGCATAAATACTTTCCACTTATGTGTATGTATGTTAACAATACAGCTTCTTAAATGATCTATTATCTAAGAAGTAGCAGTTAATTAAATCTTTAGCTTGTAGAGTTTCAGAATAGTTTTTAAAAAAAAAAAATTAAAAAATGCATAAGCAGTAGGCATCTGGTGTTGTAAGCTTCGGGAAATTTTATTTCACTAAGAGGAGTATTTTTTGGAAAAATTGCTGTGGAAAAGTGACGCATCCTTGCTCAGCAGCTCTGCTCCTGAAGTGTGTTCTGGGTCACCTCTGCTGAAGCTAGTGACAAGGCGTGTTTGTGCCACTGGAAGTCAGACATATCCTTTGCTGTGCATCTGTCAGAAATGGGGCAGAAATGCTTCTCATACTCCAGCCACTTCAAATAAAACATGCCTGGAGTGAGCAGGATTACAGGGTTATTAGGACAGGCAATTTAATACTAGTGCTGTGAGAGAAGCCAAGCACTAAGGATGCCTTTTGGCTCAGAAGTTCAGTTTGTAGGGTTTGACCTTAGGAGGCTTCCTGGACTCTTCATGCCTGGGAACCACTGCCTGGCATCACGGAAGCCTGAAACAGACTTTCATTTGTCTGGGCTTTGGAATGAGTTTATTTGCCCTCTTTACATTTCTGGGTACTTCAGAGGGCCAGAGAGTGGCAGATGTGCAGCCGAATAATTGTTTGGTGGTGTGTGAGGTGTTCACACATTGAAAGGAGGCAAAGGGGTGCCTGAGGGAGGTGTGGGTGCCCAGTGTAAGCAATAAAGCCCAATGCAGTGGTATTAACCACCCAGAGTGGCAGAGAGCAGGTAGTCACTCTGCAATTTGCTACGGTAAATCACCTGGTAAATGAGAAGCAAGCGGGTGAGCAGGATTTATACAGCTCTGGGATGTCATCCTTTTACACAAACAGGCACTTAAGCTGCTTGGTGCGGTTATGTCTCGTTCCCCTGGGAGGCTGGAGTCATTTTTTTGTGGGGGTAGTGGAGTTCAGCTCTGAGGAGGTTTGTCTGTGCTCTTTATTTTATGTCATGGTGAAAGCTGCTGATCTACGCTAGCCTGTCCTTGCTCACAAGTGCTTGCTATCGAACTGCACGGTACCTCTGTTCCCCCAGCAACTCCCTTAATTCATTTAAATCTCTCCTAGAAAGTAACTTTCCCTGTCTGCCTTTGGATAGGGAGTTATAGGGAATTACAAAATCAATATACAAAATGCACCCAAACTAAATTTAGAGAGACCTGTGCCAAAACACTGCATCTATTTGTGCCTTATTTAAGAAAGATTTACTTTTTGCATTGTTCCCTTTGTTCTTCCTTCAGACCAAATGTAGGAAAAAACGCTATAGGTACTGAGGTGTGAGTTTATGCGTGTGTTTTTGTGTATAATGGACCTGTGTTATCTTCCTTATCTAGCCATTTTTTTAGGCGTAGATCAGAGTTTGAGCAGTATGTAAACTCTGTGGAGCATTTGTACGGATATTGAGGAGGTGAAGTCAATTCTTTGCAGAAGTGAGTTCATGGCTGGCCACGTCTCTGGATGGGGAGGCAAACCCAAAGTCCAAGCAGGGCGACTCAACAGACTGTGTTATGTCAGAAACAGGGGTGTCTGAATCTGGTTTTACTGACAACTGCAGTATAAAACCTGAAATTCAGGGAAACAATATTTTGTGGATGCACAATTAAGTGCTCTGTCTTTGGCTCTGGTTTCAAAAACATTGGCACTCAGATGAGACGAGTTTCCCCCACAGTGCTGAACTCCCACAGGCTGCCCAGTTTGATTTCTCAGCACTCTAAATAAAACCCCCAGGACGCTGGCAGAGACTTTATTTTTCATATTTTCCTGAGTTCCAAGGAAATTTTATGTGAACTACTGTGCCTTTACTCAATTGGCACAAACTCTTAACAATCAAATCCTTTCCAGACCATGTAAGAGAGCCTCTTGGGTTGTGTGAGCTATTCTAGTCCAGACTCTCATCATGTCAGAACCAGAGCCAGGTTTTAAAGATGTACAAGAGACCTTGTCTTGCTGAGCAGACCCCAGGCCTTGAGTTGTCCAGGTTTGCTTTGCAGGCGTTAGTGTTTGCAAATGGGGTTTGCAAACTTTCCCAATGTGAACCACTGCTGCCATGTGGTGTACGGCTGCTTCCAAGAAAAGCAGTGTGGGATGAGCTGCACCAGCCTCTGTCGGGGCGATGCTGGGACATGTTCTTTCTTTGTCGCGTCTGCTGCTAGATGAAAGCTACCTGCAGTACTGCATAAATCCTTAGAAAGCCATGCACAAGCCTATTGCCTGCAGTCTGTGCAGGGGCCCATTTCACCCTATGTCTTTGTAGCCCAAGGCTGTCAGCCAAGGATTTCCTTGAGCTGTGAGGGTTCAAAGGAAAAATAAGATAAAACATTTTTGATTTTTGTGTGTGTGTTGTATTTTTTTCTACCATCATCAAACAACATATAATTAGCTTTTCTTTTACACATTAAAGCTAGTCTGATGATGCTAGATCTATTAACACTCTAAAAGCTTAATCTTAAAGAGGGAGGAGGGGGAATAGAGCAGGACCATACTACTGGAAATTAGCATAGGGCTTTTTCCTCTTTAGAGGAATGCCTGAGGATGTGACTCATGCAGAAGGACGAGTTGCTCTTCAGCCTCTCGATGTAGACCCTGGGATATCAAACCACATCCAAGCCCCAGTTTGAAACTCCCTTGGAGTACCGATATTTAATTGGATGTGAACTACTTTTAATGAAGGAAGGATACCTCTTTTGGTGTTATATCTATGGGAAAAAATGAAAAAGCAACTTTATTATGAACATTAGCATGCTCCAGGGCATGCAGTCATAATCAAGTGAACATATTTCCTGGCTGCTGGATTCACAGTTGATGCATCGCGTACAGAGTACATAGGCTACACCTAACATCTCACACAGGGCTCAGTCCATTTGTGCTCTGCCTGGTACTCTACACAGAGAACTTCCACCTCAGGACAGGAGTGTTTTCCAGTATTTACCCTAAGGAAAATGAGACCTCCCACAATTTTTTTGTTCAGTGCTTGCTAAAAATGGATAACTGGCTCTCAATTTTTTCTCCTTGAATCAGACCCAAATTTTTAATATATAGGCCTCCAATGCACAATCTGCATATGGTTACAGTTATTCTTCACGCTTGTTAACAAGGGAGGTATGTTTCTGACTTAGTCCCGTGCAGCTCCTCTCTGCTTCATGGCTTTAAGTGGATAATGTTGTTTTACCTTTTCTTCAGTCCTAGGGTACAAGTTTTTAGGAGCACTGCATTGAAATAGATGGCAGGTGAATCTTTCCACCTACCAGTTGTAATAAACATATAAAGTTTGTCAAATGTCTTATGGTTATTTGTTGATTTCTTAGAAATCACGTGGTGCTGTTGAATGTGTTTTTCTTATTATTAACTAGCTGAATGATGGCTAATACAATGTCAATATTTAGAAACCCCTCTTTTTCACAGGTCACGACAAGCATCAATTTGAATTTCAGAGCACTGCTTTTGAAAGGAACAAATAAATAGTCTGTCTTGTACTTTTTTCTTTATTCAGAAATAATCAACAAACAACTGTCTGTCTATTTAATTAACCTTTCATTCTAATAACTTTGTTATTTACCTTACACAACCTCATTATTTAACATTAAGAGAAGTGGTTTGTTTTGCCAAAGCTCAGTGCTCTTTCTACCCATCACTGCTGCTCGATCTGGGAACCATTATTCCAGATAATTTTCTGTATTTGATTTTGTAATATATGTGCATTTAATATTCTGTCCAATGCATACTGTGCCCTGGGTGTCCTCATAGAGTTGTTATAGAGCAACTAGGGCAGGCTACACTTATAATTTGCTTCTCAGTAATTTTCCTGTGATGACAAGCCCTAAAACAATTATTTTTGAGCTAAAGGTCTGGAAAAGTCTTCATTTGACTATCCAAAAAGTGAAGAACTGATCTTAGGGAAGAGGAAGATTCAGCACTAACTGCCTCTTATGTTGTTCTTCCTATTGTCTACAGGTTTTTGTAGGCAAACATCTGCACCACACACCTTTCACTGTATTATGCAATATTGTTAACATTTGCTATGTATTTTTGTTCTCACCTTCTCCTTGGGAAGGGAAGTGTGAGCTGCAGTGTGCCTGTGTGTTTTTGCTTGTTTGGTTTATGCAATATGCACATTTCATTGAGTTTGTTCAGCTCAAGTGAATGCTGTTGAAGAAAAAAGACTCAAGTGTCTGTAGTTTCTCTTCAACCTGGGAAAGTTTAGCATCTTGCACACATGATCTTAATCCTCATTGTAGAAATATTTTTTTTCACGTGAAACCATCCTGAAAGACAGTTTTCAATCTATACACACCAAGTTGATTGTAATTTTGGTAGAGAAGCACTCTACTGTGGCTCCACACCCTGATGTGGGTGGTTGTGTGGGATTCAGGCTGTGCAAGCACTTTACGCTTATATCCCTAGAAAGTTTTAAAGAACAGAAGAGTAACCTGATTTACTTGCAGTGCCTGGGAACTACAGGGACTGTTGCAGCTTTCTGTTCCAGCTGGGATTTCTCTGATCAGATCTCTTTGTCCATCTGTTTGCATTGGCTGCATATCTGGCTGGGTCAGGCCAGGCCAAGCTGGGACTGGGGTCCTCAACTATACCTTTGCGGGGGATAGGGAGCAACATTTGTGTGTGTGTATGCTTCGTAGCCTTGGGTTTCTTCAGTCTTATAACCACTGTGAAACTCTTCTTTATCCTGTAGGTCCCTTGAATCCTATTTCATCTCAGCCACAAAGGAAAACTTCTAACAAATTTCATTATTTCCTAACAGAGAGTTGAATAGACCTCGTGTTAATTGCGACAGTGCTTCAAATTTTCCATTAGTATATGCTGTATCATCCTTTCATGTCAATAATTCTTTGTTCAGTCTGCCTCACTGCAGGAATATATTAAGAATCTTTATAGCCCAGATTTAGACATGCTTAGACATGATGATTTTTCATTTATTGTTGTAGAATGAACATTGCAGAGCAAGCAGGATGCTAACCATTTAACACCAAGTGTCTTATTAATCAGCTTTTGTTTATTTAATTTAATACGCAGCTTTTGATAGCTATGGGAGTCTGGCTGTATATTTAATTTAAGTAGCACTTATTGCTTTGATCTTTGGAATGTATGACAATGGCCTTCTTGGCTCTCTGCAACTATACGGTGGCCTTTAGAGCTCAGATTTTCTGTTTGGATTTTTTTTTTTTTATCTTTTTATTTTTCTTTTGAGAACTTACATTCTGTTTAAGATGTAAGGGAGCACCCTTTCCTGGGCTGCAAGTTTTACACTGCTTTCTTATGAAATTTGGGAGGTATCTGTAAACACACAAAGGTCAAGCAACTGTTTGCGTGTTGGCATCAAAACCTAGAGCAAGTGCTAGAAACTCCTGTCTTCAAATCCTCAGTCTGGTCCTTTGGGAAGTTACAAAAACTTCTTACCATCCTCCCTTCCTTCCTGATAAATATGGGCACTTTCATATATCCGTAGTAAGTCCCATGTTGAGTAAATCCCAAATTATTTCAAAAGCACTGCAATGAGACAAGGACCAAAATCCACTTCTGTAATCTCAGGGTCCTCTACTTTTGACAGTCCTCAGGTTTTCTCACACGTTTATTCTTAGAGTCATTTTAAATGCTTCCCAACACTCAGTGTGCTGCATTTCTGCACGTGGCACTGCAAACTTCTCCTTAGGGATTTGGGGTCTAGGAGGTGATTGTCACACTGCTCCGCTCCTTAGAAGATCAGAGACCTCTTGGGGCCAACAGAGTGCTGGGAATCCTTTCTCTAATTTCATTTATTTTGTGCAATCATCACTTATTCATTAAGTAATTAATTTGGTTTTATTTTTTTCTGAGCTAGAAGAAGGCCGTGTGGTTTTGTGTCTTCCATTAGTTCAATCATGTCACATTAACAGGATGGGTTTGCATGCGCAGCCTGTAGCTCCAAGTGGCTTTGGGCACTATTTTCAAGGATCCAGCAGCTGAAGTTGGACCTTGCTGTAGCTAGTGAAACTAAAGAATTCTCCTTAATGTCTACTGCAATATGGTTCAAGAAAGACTTAAGAAAATAAGGAGAAAATATTACTGAATCTTACATGTGAGTTCCAGGATGTTATATTTCATGCAAAAAGGGATATGAAAAAAAAAAATCTGATACCCATGATAATCATATTTGTGCATTTTTAGAGGACTAGATTGACATGGAAACCATGTATTAAATAGACTTTTTATATATCTGCCTCATTTGTTTCACAGAGCTGTGGGCTACAATACTGTGTTTTGAAAAACTTTTCAGGATTATGTCTCTAACTTCACATATGCCTTGCATAAGTTGTTTAAATAATGTTTAGGGGTGAGGAAGAATTTTTAAGAACAGAAGGATAATTTTAATTGTATTGGTGAAATATATGTTGATAACACTACAGTTGACAGTACTAATGTTTAAATATTTGACAAACCCTTGAAAAAAAAAAAAAAACACAACCTGCTGGTATTGTTAATGGTGAAGCTTTTGGCAGATACTAACGCAATCTGAGAAATGCAAAGATTGAAACATGACTGCAGAGTGCTACGTTTCCTGGGCTGCTGCAAGTAGCCCGCAATATGCCATACTGATACCCAAGCAGGAAAAGAGGATGATATGTCAGGGCCACTTATTCAGTGCTGAAAAGCTATTAAAAATAATATAAATAAAATAAATAAACCAAACCTGTTACATGATTCTTATTCTTTGTATTGGCTAGTTTAAAAAAAAAAAAAAAAAAAAAAAACTATGCTTGGCAGAAAGCCAAGGACATGGTCAGATTTGATTTTCAAAAACATGGGTATACAACTAATTAACAAAGCAAGCTTTTAAACACAAATTAAAAGGAAGGAGAGAAGAATTTTTTGGAGCGCATAATTCAGTTTTCCTTTCAATTTGTTCCATGCTTTCATTGATTTTAGGGGGCTGTTGAGTAGTTCAGTTGTAGTCATTAGGATCCTAATTCTCTTAAGTACTTATTAAGCAGTAAATTGCTTGCTTATGCCAGATCTCAGTAATTCATTGTCATGAAATAAGAAAGAGAAATAGCAAAGATTGACATGTGAATTGTTATTTTTCTTAGTGTTATCTGGCAGAACAGTAAAATCAGCATTTTACAACATTTTCTTCTCTCTGCCCTATAATTAGAACAGAATAAGACAGTGCCAGTAATGATGGAAATAGCTTGCCTAAATGGGAACACTTAGATGTCTGTTCCAGTATTTTGTCCTTCCAGGAACACACTTCTGTATAGGATTCTTGGTACCCAGCTACCTCTATTTCTAAATTTCCAAACAAAATGACCAATGTGTCTAGAAGCAATGTAAAGTTCCTTGATCCAGTAACAGCGAGACTTTCACCTATGTTTCCAAGCATGATCTGAAGCAAAGGCCTTAGAAGTAAACGTGGGAGAGACTTCTCCAAGAATGGGTCATCTCACCCATTATGCTCACAGGGTCTATGAGACACCTGAAACATTTCTGCTGCAAGTAATGTCAGAATGTCCCCAAGTTAATTATCTCTGAACATTAACATTCCTTAAGGAGACATAAGGCTCAAACCAAATGCTGCTGTGAGCATTAGATGCAGCAAGTACGGCAGTAATGATTTTAGCACAGATGATGCTGAAAATGGAAGAAAACCTACTGCCAAGCCTTGAGTTCCTTGTCTTTCCCCAAAATCAAGTGTATGTCTACAAATTAATCTGAGATAGTTCTGTGTGCGAGGGGGACGGCTGGTATGCAGGAGCAGCATCAAGAAGTGCTCTTTGACAGAAATACTCACGATGAAAGATGCCAAAGGTGGTCCCTGTGGAAGGGGTGGGAGGGGAATTAAAATGCTCAGATTGGAGGAGTCAGCTCTTTACTGCAAAAGGTGATGCCAACCTCCCTACCTGGACAAGGACTGATCTTAGAAAGAATCAGGGCCCGTTGTGCTTTAGTGACCAAAGTGATGTGGGTATAAAGGAGCTATTAGAGGACAGTAGAAGCAAAGATATTTTTAAGTGAGAAATAAGTCATTTGAGGAATGATTTTGCTTTTATTTTTAAATTTAACTGCTTTTCTCTGTCTCTGTTAGCTAGATATCGGCTTTGAGAAATGTGCTATTTGGGCTTCTGGGAATTCATCAGCAGTATTTCAAGTTTGTTTCTGTCTATTGGTTTTATAGACTTGTCAGCAGAAAATCATGGGAGAACACAAATCAAGAAATCCTTAATTGGGTATAACTTATCAGTTCATTTCCATGTGTATTTCTTGATACTCTTATTTCTACAACAGTAAGTGCATGTATGCGTTTCATTTTCATTTTGGTTATTCATTGAAAAAAAAAAAAAAAAAAAGGTTCTAAATAGAAAAGTGCTTTCCTAAATGCCGTCTTGCTAGTGTTGAAATGTTGTGTCTCTGACACTCTTAGTTAAGCCAATGAGGGTATTTACTACTGATATTTCAGAAAATAACTTGCAAGCTGCTATTCTCTATTTCCTGCATTAAATAAATAAATAAAATCACCCTAAATCTCTGTAAAATTCATGCAAGAGCTTCACAATATCTGCTCTGCCATTTTGGAGCGTCCCAGCTGTTGACAGAACTGCCACATGGATCAAATCACCTTCACTCCTCTGGTGGTACCTCCAAAGTGACCCCACGGGAGGCCACCAGGAGGAGATCCAAACTCAGTCCTTCCCTCATTGCTTTTTCCTCTTGTCCTTCTTTTGCTGTTTCTATTTCTTACTCTTCAAAATTTTTTGCTGTCCCTTCTTCCAGACCTCTCACTGCCATTTCTCCTTCCCTTATGACCTTGTCCCTTTCCTTTCCCAGGTTCCCGTCTCTTACTGTCCTCCTGCAGGCAAGCCCTTGTGCTCCACCTACTCCTGTTCTTCTCCCCGCTGGTGGCTGCTTTCCCAGCTATAACCAGCCTCCTTTCCTCACCCTCCTCCTCTTCCTTTTCCTGCCACTCTAGTTTCTTTTTAGGGTGGTGGCTGACAAGCAGGTTTACACCGTTTTACCCAAACTAGAGGAAGAGGGTGTGCAGCTCTTATTTCTGTTCATAGCAGTTTATTTCGGTTTATATCAGAAGCACTACACACTTCTCTTACAGCGTGGTGGAAATAGCGCAGAATTGTGGATTTTAACCTAGTTGCCCCCCTGAGCACCTCTCCTGCTCCGTCTCTTCCACCTTCATTTGTGTGCTCAAGCTGGGGTGGTCTTTTCAGTGCCTGTGCCAACATTATATAAAACTATTACTGAATAATACTTGCAAGTCCTTCTTAATGTGGCTTGATTTCCTTCATTTTAAATGTAGCTTATTAAGCCTACGTTTTCTTTTTTTAAAATCCCTTGTCTGCTTCCAGCTCAGACACTGTCCTACTGATGGTTTTCTTTAACTTCACCATCCCACTGCAGCTCTAATAGTGTTTCACTGAGTTTCTCATACTGCTGAGGGCTCATCTCTGACAGCAGCCGTGCCTTTAACAATCTACAATTTTATAAATCAATCTGATTTACCCATTTTTTATTGCTGTTCATGGAATGCAATGTTCTCATTTGTAATGCTAAAATATACATTTGCACCCCCACCCTCAGCTTTGCCTTGTCTAGCTCGAGCCTGTGATGCTCATTTCTCACATCACTCAGTTTGATGCAGAGGGCAGCTGCTGCTTTGTCCATAACTCTGTTTGTGAGGGGAATAGAGAAGACACCTGTAAGACATTTGCTCCTTTGCAGACAGATGGATTACCCCAACCACCATCCACAAGCACGATCAGATGAATGGGCTTGATGCCTCCCTCAGAGCTAGGCATTTACTGCTTCGCCAAGCGGGTCTACTGATGTAACTGCACTAATGATTTTAAAATAAGTACTATTGCCTTTGGTTTAATTAAGTTTTCTAATTGTGTGCTCTCTTTGCTGTACAAGGTAATTTGGGTGCTTCAAGGGAAAAAAAAATCTTGTTCCTGGGTTGTGGGGTTTGCTTGTTTATTGAAGGTTTCCCTCAATATGACAACCATAATATTTCACTGTGTTGGGCTGGGAAAGCATCTTTTGCATCCAATGTTGGAAAGGTGCTGTGAGTCCTGGGCAAAGTGGGGACATGGCTGATGGATCAGGGCCTGGCTTCTCAGCAACCCTGAAGCTGGTAATGTTGGATTTCATACCACTGCTGGGAACCTCCACACCAATGCTTCTTTAAGGATTAGATTGCAGGATGAGAACCACAGCTCATTGAAACCTGATCCCAATTTGCAATGTTATTGTTCCTCTGAAATGAATATTGGAGAAGAGAAATAGCCCCATTAGGTGATACGAACATGGGGTATATACCACAATCCAGTCTTTGTGTAGACTGTTTAGTAGATGAAAACAGCAGAAAGATCCATATGAGTGGTTTTAAGATTATCAGTTCTCTAAGTATTGTCCTTATTTTCCAGAGAAGTTTCATAAATGGTTATTGCTGTTTAGGGAAGAGGCCACTGAGTGTTTGTGGCTATTTGGCAGCTATCACAGCCAAGGGGCTTAAGGGCCTTTCCACGTGGGAAAATTTACAGGCATAATTACACCAGTGTAATTATACAGCTGTAATCGTACCACCATAAATACCCCATGCCTTCCAGAATGAGGGTGACTTCTTCTAGTTTATCGTGTTTCCACCATGATGTGCTTTGTGTAACAGGCAGTAAATTCAGGCAGGCATGTCCACCTTGTGAGAGAGCTGCAGCTCGCTCTGTGCCAGGTTGCTCAAGCCCTCCACACAGGGGCATCCCATCATCTGCCAAACCTGTGGCATCACAGAGCGACATCCCAGCACTATGTTAAAATAAAGGCAGAGGTGCCCACCCCAGTGGGATTGTCCATGGGCTGTGTGGCAGCTGCTATTCTGCAGAATAATAAAAGCAGCTATCTAGCAGGGATGCACCACGGAATCTGAAAAGGGATGGAGTGGCGTGCACTCTCAGCAAGATGGTGATATAGCATATTATTAAACAACCGAGGCATGGGAAGTTTTAGAGAAATGTAAAAGCAGCATGCTCAGCAAGTATTCCCTTCGGGGCTGGGAGGAGCATGTTCCTAGACTGGTGGCTTTGGTCTGAGGCTGGGTGAGTTAAAGGGTAGAGGAGGCAATGCAGATGAAGGGGGAATTAATTTGCTGAAGTTTCTGTGCAAGCTTCAGTTAAAAACATTACAAATCTTATTTGTGTAACCACTATTATTTGGAAAAACAATCAAACAACAACAACAAAAAACAAACACAGAACTCATTTGGAAGTTGGGTCTGTTCAGGACAAAGAAATGTTTCTTCTTTCTGCCAGTCAGCATCAATAGGCAGCCTATTGGAACCTGCCTACAAAGTGACTCTTTGGATTTGCAATTATTATTTTTGATTTAAAAAAAAAAAAAATAGAGGGATCTCATCTTGTTTTAAGCACACATACTGCAATATTTCTGGTGGTACGGGAAACAGCGTACTATGCACTTGAAAATATATATATATATTACTGCTCATTAATTAGCTTCTTTGATCATAAGAGTGAGAACATCCCACCTGTGCTACAAGGTTGCCTGAAAAAAAAAAAAAAAAAGGATTTTGCTGAAAAAGCCTATCCTTTCTGCTGTGTTACGCAAACTTTTTTTTTTTTTTTTTCTTTTAGTAGGAGTGAAGTACAAGTTCTTTTTCTCTTCCTGGCTTGCTAAAAATGTGTGATAACAAGTTGACTTCAGTGGGAGTTTTGCATGGGTAAGAGCTGAAGGATCAATCCCCATATTGTATGTGATTTTGCCCTAGTAATTATTCTTCAGTTGAACAGTTTCTCCATGGCAACTGCTTCAAATAAGTCTTGTCTTCACCTATTTTTAAAAAAGGACATATTAGGATTGTATGTTTTAATTTTTTTCTCCCTTAAAATGGAGAGAGGGAAAGGATCAGACAGAAACAGAAGTATATAAGATTTGGCTGAAGATGTCCTTTCCTCCATTCACATCCTCACTTTTTCTCTGTCCTAGGAGGGGGGAAAAAAAGAAAAGCACATACAGTTAAAAATAAATTCACTACCTTGTCTTTCCACGTCCCCTTCCTGAGCCTCTGAGACATTATGGCACTGTCTTGATCAATCATCCCACATCCACCCTGACAGTTCCTTAACACAAACTTTCTTCTCCCCACTTTTCTCAGCCACAGTCTGCTTTCAGTCTGGCAATTAATTGTCCTACTTCTGTTCTCACAACTGTGTTCTCATCAGATAGCTCAGCTGAAGGTCAGGGCTTGTTAGCTGCTTTGTTTTGCACTTTCATCCCACAAAATAAAGGGAGAAAATATTCTGTGGCTGGATTATTCTTTCATATTGGACTCATCTCACTGGTCATCGGTGATGCCTCCACATACATTTTTTAATTTATTTTTGCCAGAGACTAGAAAACACATCCATGGGCAGCTATACAATATTCAAATAAATAAATACATCCAATTATTTTAGACTTAATTTTCTCTTTTCATTTTAATAAGGCAAGCATGGTTGCCAACAAACCTGCAAGATCAAGGATTTCATAGAAATCATCTCTTTATGGTTTTCTGTTGTTAGAGGTCTCTATCTTTTGGAATTATACATTCATTTGGAATAATTTTCTTGTTTTTTTTCCTAGATTCACTTCCAAATGCAGGGTTGTTATTTTATGCTGGATGCGCTGTTTTGCGTTAAATTCCTTATACTGTGCCATTTTACAAAAGCTAATGGGGCAAAATGGGGCTCCCCCCTCTCTGCTGAACGCATGAATATGCAAGCTGGCAGATAAGTTCACCTGTCCTGTAACATGAATTGGAAGCACTGCTCACTGACAGTTTTGCTGGCAGGTTTTCACACGTGGCTTTTTAAAGCTGATATATAAGGCCATGTTACATTTGTTTCACCTGAAAACCCACGTTAACACGACATACAAAAGTTATCTAATAGATTTCAGCAGGGCTGCATACAATGTGAGAGTTCTTTTGTCACTTCTAAGGTTGCTTCAGGAAGTTTTTGCAGGTTATATCTAATTTTAAAATCATCACTCTTCCTTGTGAAGATCATTGAATGCTGATGATTTCTAGCTGATTTTTAGCAAACCCGGGATGACTGATGCTGGCCCTGAGTCTTGCCTTCTGTTGCTGCTCTCACCCCTCAGGTTATTTGCTGTTCTCACCCTCTCTTTTAGAGATCCAGTCTATATTATGACCCAATAAAGAGTTTTATATGCAGAACTGAGGTGGCAACAAAACATGGCAGAAGATGGGAAGAATTTCCTGGAGGATGTAGAGCATCGTAAACCATCTTTCTCATTTAACCTGATTTATTACTGTGCCTCAAGCCACATTGCCCATGCATATCAGCAGGTGCTGCTCAGTTGTCTTTTCTTGGCAGCACTCAATAGCAAAAAGAGGGCTCAACAGGCAGCATCCACAGGTGTACTTGTACACTATAAAGCACTGCCTTTTGCTGTCCTGCAGAAGTCAAAGTAGAGAGGGTGGTAAATAAACTAATATCTAAACTAATATCTTTCGGTTCAAACATCAGAGGCCACTTTACAAATGTCATCTTGACTCTGATACTTCAGGAAACTACTTAATTATTAACACTGTGGTGGGGAGTTTAACTTTCTGCCAGTTCTGATGATCACCAAAACAACACACAAACTCAGTAGATGTAGCAGCCGTACCTCAGGTGGGCTGGACATCAGGCATGGAAGAGCAGCTGTCATGTTTGATACAGTGCCATCAGATGGAAGAAACACTAACTGAATTTAAACAAGATGCATATATTAAGTTTTTGTTACACGTATCTGGCTTGAACCAATTATATTATATATATATATATATATATATATATATATGGCATTAGAATAATTAAGCCAGCAAATAAAGAAAAAAACAGGGAAGAAAAAGAAAAAGGAACACAACTAGAAGTGAAAATCTAGGATTTTTTAAAATGCGTCTTGGCAAAAATAGTGATGAAATAGTATGCTGTCAGTCATGGTGGGAGAATAACTTGACTCTAAAAAGCTGAGAGACAAAATTTCTTGTTAGCCTTAGTTCTGCACTACCTGTTATGTCACTTAGCCTAACATTAGGGTAATTAATTCCAAAGAGCTATCTTGAAAAACAAATAGCCCTGGATTCCTGCTGAAGATGACAGAGAGTACTCTATAGACAAAATAAAAGATAAACAATAGCTCACTTTTATCATAGAAATTCGATCTCTTCTACTTGGTTGAGAAGTACCCAAATTCTCAAAGTACTCTCTGAGTAGCAAATTCGTATCTTTATATTTAATGGGTAAAAATTGGTGTCATTTGGTACCACTCATCATTACCTGCACAGGTCCTTTAGCCAACCAAAAATTGCAGAGGATTCTCTGAAGTCTTAGCCTTATTTACTAGCCATTTAATAATAATTTAAAAATAAGCCCTCTGCATTTTATGGCTTAATGTGTTTCCATGGACCAATGTGTGTTGCTTGCTGGTGTCTGGTGAACAAACAGAAATCTGGGGCGCACGTGGGATCCATGCTGCGATCCATGGACAGCCTTTGCTGAGAGTGCACAATTTCCATGGGCAATGCATTTCAATCAGCGCCAGTTTCCCCGCCCAGAAAAGAGAAATGCCTTTTTGCAGCAGCAATAAAATGATTGATGCTGTTGTTTTTTATTACTGGTAGGTCTTAAAACATCCATTTATCCCGTTTGTCTGTACCATGAAGATTTTAAACAAAGTGACATCTTTTCCATGAGCCTCCTGAGCTTGCTTCTCTCCCTGAGGCATGGCTCCTTCAGTCTTTGTATTTTCCTCAGGACACCCATCTCCTTGCTTCTGTAAGTAGGATAGTGAATGAAGTATTCTTTGGTGGGGAATTCAGCAAGTTTATGGTTTCATTTATTGCTGGATTTGGATTTTGAGCAAAGACTGAAGCAGTGGGACCACACATTGAATGCTGAAGGGAAGAATAAATGTTGCATGGTCTGCATTACCAGCTGAACTACATACTGATTTGGGCAGGGTCCTGAGGAGCAGGGAGTTATGTACAACTCCTGCTGTAATGCACAGGATTAATGGCGGAGGATTAGACCTGACAGTAGATTGGATCCTGCTTTCTGAGGACTTGACTTTGCAACTTTAGCATTCTTCTCAGTCATTTTCTGTGATTATTGTTTATGAAAGAGTCTCTTTAGAGACCTTACAGCAACTTTACTGACATAAATCCTTGTAGTCAAACAGTTTCCGCTTGCACTAGATCTTGTGCTCTACTGTGTTATGAGTATTGTGTTTCCTAATTTCACCTGACCCCACAGCGTGGCTATCCAAATGATGAAGTAATCAGAGCATCAAGTCCAGTCCCAGAGATGAAGGAGAACAGGACTTGATTTCCACAGTTGCAAGAACAAAAGAGAAAAGTTTATTGTATCTACCTTGGTCAAAGATCATGCATGCGCACAACTTTTTCTATAGGTTTCTGTAGGATAGTTTCTTTCTTTCCCTGTAAAGCTGTCTGTTTGTATTTGGCATATACAGCTTCTTGAAAGGTAGAATTATTTAAAATAAGATGGCAAATACATCTCTCAGTTGTTCAACTGTCAAGAGATATTGAAAACTAGGTATATAAAACCCTTTTTGTACCATACCATGTTATCTTGCTGTCACAATTAACATTTAGTGAAATTAGGGAAAAACTAATGTATCAGGAGACCAGCTTAAATTTTGAGACTTAAAGGTGTTTAAGAAATAAAAAATAAATTAAATGAAGGCAGGATTTTGTGTGTGTTAATATTCTGTAAACTTAAAGCTGCCTGTTAAATGCAGTAAATCTAACACATGCTCCTGTCAAATTACATTTCTGGCTATGGAAAGTATATGAGCAGATTACAGCTTCATGTTTTTCTCAAGGCATGTTTGTTTAATCTCCATCACTATGTAACTGCAAGGTCTGCTGTCTACATATGTTTTGTTATATTTGTAGCCCACGCCCAGATTTAGGTAGCACATAAGTGAAATTTTGTCATTTATTAAGCAATTAAAACTGATCCTAGTTTCCAAGTGTCTATTAGAATGCAAAAGGAGCCATGACATTTATCTTGCAGAATAGTACTTTTGAAATCTAAATGCATATGGAATATCTGCTAAAGAAATTTGACTTGCTGGGCTGGATTTTCAAGTCATGCTGAATTTATGCTTGTGCAGTCTTTTCTGAGGGAAAGAGCCTTTGCTTATAACTTTGAAGGGATGTGAGATAATGGACTTTTACAGTGATACATTTGTACTTCTAGAAAAGCTTTTACTGGCCAAGAGCTATGCCAAGGCACTTCCGTGGCTTGGATAAGATTAATTGGTGAAGAGGCTTTCCACATTTAATGAAAATGAAAAAAACATGTTTTGATAACTTTAGGGGCTCTTGTTTTCCTAAAAATGACTGTGTGAGCCTGCTGAGGAAGGAAATGTCTGGTGTGTTGGTATGTTCAGACAAATTGCAGAGAAATGTATTAGCAGGCAGGCAATGTAGTTACGGATGTGGGATAAATTATATGGTTGTGATTATAGATAAGGAGGAGAAATCCATGAGGTGAATCCTGCATGTATCTGTGCATGCAAGTTAGACCTTTGCAAAATAATAGCAGAAGAAATAGTGTGTGCTGTGAAGCTGGAGCTGAATAATAGCTTTGCAAGCTACCTCCTTTTTAGTGAACAAAGATAGAGGAATCTTTGTAACACATAGAAAATCAGGACTCTATAATGTGTTGATTAGCCTTCCATTAAGCATTATTCTAGACATAGAAATGGAATATAAGTTAGCTTTATAAGGGAAGTATTGAGTAGACAGGCTGCAAACATAGAGATTGATTTTTATTATTTAGGAAGGCAGAATATTAGGATACATGAGTGTTTCTTTTTTTAACCAAGATGCTAGGCTGTCAGTGGTGAAATATTACTGCAGGAGAGTTTTCTTTTTATACACAGTGGTAAGAAGTATGGCTTCCTTTCTCGGCACTTCAGCCACAGATGCTATCAGCTAAACCATCTGTGGTGACAGATTTGTGTTATATCACTTAAAAACTAAGCGAAGCTGGTAAAGCCTCCTACTACAGGATATAAGTAGCTCCTGCTAAGGCCAGGATGTATTCCGATTCTTTCTTTCTTCAGGGGGCAGAGGAGTGGGAGGACTATGTGGATAGAAACTCACAATAGCTTTCAGTCCTGTCTTCACAGAGTATTGAAATGCTGGCATGGATCTTCTGGGGCAGTGTCCATACAAAGCTCTTTTCTCGCTGTCAGCCCAGGGGATAGATCTGGACTAGTTCTGCTCCCTGTGTGTAGTTAGTAGACCTGACCCATTTGTGGAGGTCATGGAGAAATTTGGGTAACACTAAGTCTGACTTCAGAAGAAGTCTATGACAGGTGGTACATACCTGGCTCTCATTTGGCCCGTATCATGTCTAGAAGAATGAATTTGCAGAAAGGACAATGTCTCCTCAAGGTCATATTGTTTTAAAGATGGTGGCATTTGGGGATCATGGTGCGTTTCTTCCTGCTCATCTGTTGTCATCTCTTTGTTCTCCTAGTCTTCAAAATGTTCTTAATAGGTGCTCTGTGATCTCCCAGAGAATGGCTGTTAAGCTTCAATGAGTTCTATTGTTAGCAAGTCCCTGACCATGACCAGCATTTGGGCACTGATGGGATTGAAATTGTTACACCACACATGGAAATCTGACCACACCAGGGATGGTTTGTCATGAGTATGCAAGAAAGGTGTGCTGATGGCGTGTAGTGTGACACAACATTTCTGTGCAGTGAGGTGTGGTACAAATATTTGTATTGGTAAAAACGCTGCAGAAAATTGCTGAGCCAGGAATGCAAACCTTCCGTCTTCCCATTTGTGACTGTCTGGTTGAAGGTATCTGGAGATGTATTAGACTGGACAACTGTATCTTTTCATGTCTCCACAAGCACTAAAAATGTGCTTTTAGACTGTGAAACAATTTTTGCTGCTGAGGACATTGTGATATCCTTCTGTGTTCAGAATCAATGGGTCATACTCAGATACCAAATAAGCACAATTAAATTTAACAGTGTAAAAACTCTCCAAGTATCTTGTGCTGAGAATTATGGCTCCTCAGCCCATGATGCTATCAACTCTTTCCCCATCTCAAGTTCTATCAAGTGATGACAGAGCTAACAGTGTTGAGCACCTTTATGGGAGCTGGCATTTCATGATCTCAAGCTCCCCACCTACAAGACAGAGACCATCCATTTGGTTTTGTAGAGAAGTGGCCACGACTTCCTTTGGTAACAGAACCTATAAAACAACCAAAAATAAAACTATGGCATTTTACAAAATCTAAGTGATAACAAACACCTACTTGTCAGTATAAATTTGCAAAATTGTCTTTTTTTTTTTTTTTTTCCAAATAAAATCCTACCAGTAGCTTATACTTTAAATCCAGCAAAAGGACTTTCAAAGAGATGATCTCAGGAAATTGATTTTTATCTTTGTCTTTGGAAGATCAGGCTTGCTACACCTCACCCACAGTAACATCGTAGCATTGGCGCTCTGGGTATAGCTTCCATTCATCGTGCAGCCAGCTAGAATTTTTCAGTTGGTCAGATAAATACTGGAAGACTCATAAAATGAGCAGCTCCTCTTTGTGAAGTCAGCTGTTTCCTGAAAGATAAATTGGTACTCTGTTAAGCTCCTAGCTGGATGATAGAGCTTACATGAATTAACTCATTGGCGTCTCAGGTGTTACTACCCCTTTCCTTATTTTTTTCTCCATTTTATGTACTTCATCCTTCCTTCTTTCATCCCTCTGAGAATTTGGACCCCAGTTTTATGAAGACAGTGTAATGCAACCAGAATGGCTGTATTGATTTTAGTGGTTACTACATGTATGGCATCTGCTGTTGCCATACTGCTTCTAAGCAAAATCTCCATCCACTCAGTCATACCCCTTCCCCCTTCAGAGAGTCCCAAGACCCCACTGCAAGGTGGAGGGCGTATGAAGAGGTTGCTGAGCCCTTCTATCAGGCATGGCAACCCAGAGGGAATGCAAAACATGGGGCACGCTCTGATTTTCCCATCTGGCTTATTGGTTAGACCCCTGCACAGCTGGCCCAGGACGTGCTGTCAGGAGGGTGGGCATGCAGTGGTTTGCTCTTGCACATGGCCCTACACTACCCCTAAGCAGAAGGGTCAGTGCGTGCAGTTATGCAGGTAGAGCATCACACTGCTCCTCCACCAGACTTTACTGGTGCAGCTTTTACCGTTGTCCCTACCCAAAGCATTCCTATATAACTATTTTGGTCAATACGGTCACCCTGTGGGGATTAGGCAACAACCTTGCCCTTGACCCAATACCCTGAAAGCTGGCCCTGATCAGCTCTGGAAGAAGATAGACCTGAAAGCTTCAGATCCTCTCAGCAGCTCCTAATCTATTTTAGGTACCTGCTTCTCAACAGTATCTATTAGGATATAGTGCTGAAATACTTTGGAGGATTCAAATTGCTTAGTATAATAAAAAGATAAGATCTGCTAGTGTGCTAACAAGAAACATTTGAAATTAATTCTTTTCCCTCTCTGATTTCCAGAATATATTATTTGTGCTTTTAAGAATGTGAACTGGCTATCGTTCATTTTAAAGCAAAATGAAACCAGCAACAGGTTGCATTTAATTTTTTATTTTTTACATATCAAAAGATAGCATACAATGGATATGTATTAAAAAAAAAAAAAAAGAGAGAAGAAGCAGTGATTGGTTTTACCTCGGGATCACTGGTGTCCATTTACCTAGACTTTTTTTCTTTATTGGGTATTTGTCAGGAGGGTTTGTTTTATGTGTGTGCATGGTAGGATTATGCCAAGCTGAGACACAACAGATTTATTCATTTCATTTTCTTTCTTTTTTTTTTTTTTTTTTTTTTTTTTTTCTTTTCTTTTAAAATAACATTATCATGGAACAAAATCAAGTCAGGCTTCCTGGTCTGCACTTTTGGGGAGTATCTCAGGTACTTTTATTGATACTGTCATCCTAAATCCTGCCTTAGGAGAGGTTCTTTGATGTCTGTGCTTGTCCAGTTCTTTGGTCAGTGGTTGTGTGCAGCATGGTGAGGTGCTGTCTGTGCAGGGCTGAAGGGGGTCTCTCTAAGGTCTTCTCTAAGACTTCTCCAAATTGAACACTCAACCACCAACATGCACATATTGAAATAGGAAGTGTTATAAATAATTATAGTTAGAGAACTCTGGGTTCTTGTCATCTGGAAGACACCTCTGAGCATCATCTAGTTTAACCTCCTGCTCATGGCAGGACAGGTAGAGCAGGCTTCTCAGGAACTTTTCCAGTCAAGGTCTAATTAACCCATGCTGTGTGAAGTCTTAATGAGGTCTGTTGGTCAACCTAAAATTAACTGCAGACAGGCTTTGTTGCAATAGAAAACAACCTGCCAAAAAGAGATCATCCGTAAACTGCATGTAAAAGGGAAGATAGGTGAAAAATAAAATCTCTGGCATGAATTGTGCTCTCCATTATGTTTTTGTCATGTCATTGAAGCCAGGAAATCCACCCACTGGATAGCTCGGGTCAGAGCCAGGTTCTGCACCAGAGACTTGATGAGTCCTGCATAAAGAAGAATACTTTATTAACAGTATGCTTAAGTTTTGTCAACTGTCAACCATTCATGAACTTTTTATTGACAGTTAAATAGAACCTGAATCATTTGGTTTTTGGCTGTCGTTCAGGGGTGCTTTTGCTTTCAGGTCTATCTTAACCTGAAAGCATGTAATTTGTTTCATTTGTGGTGCTGCATAGGAAATGAACCTGGGTCTCCAGTGCTCAAAGGCAAATGCAGTAATCATCTGCATGACTTGATTCCTTATTCCGGTAATATGAAAATTGTCAATTATGGATGAATTATGGGCGCTACTGATACCTGTAATTTGGTTCTGCAGTTTTGTAAACATATGCAGCTGCATTTAATTGTATTTTACTAGTCATGTAATTCATTAAGGTGCACCTGCAGTCACCTAAGATACAGATATTAATGAAGTGAAAAGCTGTATTTCATTGTCTACTATTCATATTGACATTTCTTACAAGTGTTTGCATTTAATCACATCTGTGTATCTGAGATACTGATTAAAAATATCAGGAGATAAACAGAACATAGCTAACTGTTATATTTTAAGTTTCTGAAAGTACTTGCTTAAATAATTAATTTAAATAATTGCTTTTCCATGCAAAGCCCAAGACTTTGCATGGAGGAAAATCTGTAGAATTGATTTTTGCAACTGTTATGGTGGCAAAGGTGAATCATTAGGTAACTGATTCCAGGGATGTGAGCTGCTGAAGCCTGTACTCTCTATTTCCATGGTCGACTGGTGACAGATGCTGTTCAGTTCTGCACAAGTACAGTACATTTACCTTTCCTTTTCCAGTCTGCCAGGAGAAGTTATCTCAGATTTGGGAACATACTTTTAAACTAGATATGTTATATTGAGCACAAATGTGTTTAATATGCACAGCTTATCTGTCTTCTGCTGCTTCTAGGTATTCCTATAATTTTAATATAAAAATAAAAAAACCATAACAACAAAACCAATAACCAATCCTTGGTTCAGTGCCTTTTCCGGTGTATATGGGTAGGGAACTGAGAATCAGATAATACAGGTCATATCTTGGATTTCTTTTTTCCTCTTTTGGCCTATTATTTGGGAGGGAGGAATGGACTTAAGTCTTCAGGAGGTCTGGGATATACTCTGACTCTATAGGGAATCATCATAACTTTATTGTACATCATAAAGATGGAAAAGAAGGTGACACAAGAGAGCTTCAGTTCCTGTGTCCCTGAGAACATTGCTCTGTGGCTGCTGTCTGTATGGGAGCACCCAGAGAAGAGTGATGAGCCCATTAGCTGCAAGCTGCATAGGGGAAACTCAAACCTTTCCATCACTGCAGAAAAAAAATACTCTGATCCCCTCTCAGTGTTGGTCTCTGCCTGTTTCTGCTCTCTCTATTAGCTATCCCCAGTCTCTCTAGCTGGGGAAGTTCTTCCTGTCATTTCTGTCTCCTTGGACAGAGTTTGTTTTCCTCTTTTTCTTCACCCCACCTCAAGAGATTGTCCCCCCTCAGTCACACTATTATATATATGAAAGAAACCACACCGCTGAAGTTAAACAGCATAGAAGCTAAACAGACTAAAATAGTTGAGCCTGGGAAAGATGTAACATCACTTACCAGAAGTTAAAAATATAGTTCCCATTCCTGAATCAAAGGTATTGTATTTCTTGAAAAAATCCTTTTATTTTCAAGCAACCTGTTGAGGACCTTACTGGAAACAACATTAACTTATTGTGTATTACATTTTCACTGAAATAACTTCTTTTTTTTCTTTTTCAGAAATGTTTTCACAGCTTTTGCTATTAGAATACACTTTCTGCCTCATATCCTCATATAAAGTTGGTCTTCTGTCTTGTAATGTGGGCCCTGGGGCAAAAATAGAATGAATCCTTTCCATACATCTCGACATGTTCAGGGATGTGTAAATTTTTTGTTGCAGGTTTGGTGGGGGGGAAGAGAGGGGGTTAATTCACTATTTCAGAAGTTTCTGTGTTCTAAGCAAATATGATGATGTACTAAGAAATACCTTCTGGTCTCACCATGACATTCTGTGATAGATGCTTTTGCAATTGCAATATTTGTCACAAAATAGACTAATTCCCATCACTTGAATGATGCACATTGTGGTTTAGCACCATTTAACTGCACAGTGATGTTTACTGCAAGTGCAAGCTAAATATTCTTCAGTCTACCCAGGGTATTAAGCACTACCAAGCATCACACCTCCAATTCTTGGGGTGCTTTACAGTCAGAGCTTCCAGCTAGGAAAATGTCAGGCAAGGGGATGAATTGGAATCAAAGTAGCAAGACTTGAGTAAGGGGCATATGATCCTTAGACGGAAGAGACAAGTATAGGACAGATGCCTTTAATTGGATGGATAGAGGATTCATGTTGCAAAACTTCCAAAAATTGCAGGAGTTGCTGGAATGAATAATCTGATTATGTCTGTCCTGACATCTGTGAAAATGCTGGAGTGTCCAATGGTGGAACGTTTGCATGGGAACAATGAAAGTACTTGTGTTCTTCTTTATCCTAGCATCTAAAAACAGATAGAACAGTTAATTGCATGTTTCTTCAGTTTCTTTATGTCCATCAAGAATGTGAAGACAACTGAAGGAGAAAGTAAAGTAAAAGGAATGAGGAACTGCCATTGCTGGGGAGAGATTAGGAAATGAGAAGAGGTGGATGGGAATTTATTGTATATCAGATTAGGGATAGTATCATTCACTAGGAGAATACTGTTCAGAAATCTGAGTTAATGTGAGAACTTGGCTGTTTTATGATTCTGTTCTACTGACTGTATTGAAATGAGGTATTAAAGAGCAAATGAAACACAGAAAAATGTTAACAGTAGGCTACGTTTTCAAATCTTTTTTTTTTTTTTTTTTCCAAGCTGTTCTTTTCAAGGCAGTATAGAATAGATGAAGCCTGGTTCTAATAAATTAATGTCACAGTTAAATCATTTTAGAGTCTTTCTGCATAAGACCTGGACTGGTAAAGATAATGAAGTGGCCAGGTCCCATAGGTTGGTTCATCTACCAGACATTGCATTTCAGGCAAGTCCAGTTAGGGCCATTTCCCTGCTTTGGCACAGATGGTCTCCTCCAAATCTTGGCCTTCAATGGTCGTTGGATAAGGTGTTTTTACTATTGACATCTTATCCGCTTCACTGGGTAAGGGAAAAAGATTTAGCCCTCATCTCTGGCTATAAACATCAATTGAAATTGTCCTTAAATAAGATTCTGTGTCAAGCCACCTAGATACCTAGATTAGAAGTAAACTACCTCAGTCATTAAATGGTTCCTTGTTTCTGCCGCAAGTCATACAGTGTTGGAGAATGGCTCAATTAGTTTTGAGTTTGTAAACCTATTGATTTCCTCCTCCTTTTCTCCTCTGTCAAGCAATGGACACTAGTTATGACAGCATCTATCTCTTATTTTTATGGGAAAGTTCCACACACAGCAACAAACTTCAGAAATTAATGGCTTTATGACAAACTCACAAACTTGTATGATTGTGTTTACTTTGATCATCGATTTGTATAAAGTCTGAAGTGTTGGAAGAGAGGAGAGGTGTATCCAACTCTCAGTTGACCAGTAAGTGTCGTATCTAATTGATTCTTTTGTGCCAAGTGGAAATTGAGTTTTCTTGGCTCAGAAAAAGGTTCCTATTTCTGGAGTTTGCTAAAATTTAAAAGTCTCCTGTTTATGCTCTTGATTGCCATGCCGTTGTCATTTACTTTTTGCTGTCAGTCCCTAAATACACTGAACTAATGAACTTTAATTTAAAAACGTAATGCTTGTTTGTATAATTGGTTCTTGCTGCATCGAACATTTATTCTTATATCTCAGGTCTTTTATTGCTGAACTTCCTTCTAACACTTTAATGATGTAGGCTTATCCAGACTACAGAATTGTTCAATACACAATATGGATAATTCATTGCTTTGTTTCCTGCAATACATGTCAAGGATAGTTATCCTAAACTCAGTTTGTCTTCGGTAAGGACACAACTATTATTACATTTGGCATCATTAGAAGTCTGAGGGCCTGAAAAAAAAATATATATATATATATTTTTTGACAATATTGGTAATTTCAGGATGCTGCAAGATGCACCTTTTGCTAACTTTCAGCTTCCTGCTGTCCATTGATGCTCTCTGAAAGGATCTCAGCAGAACTCACAGTATGAAGCACACAGTGGCTGTGTATTAAACACAGCCTTAATTTGAAAATAAGTGTGGGATGGTTTGTAGCTTAATTGGTTTGTGCCTTCATCTGTCTAAATAAGGTAGGAAGAGGGTATACAATACATCCTCCATCGCACAGCTTACTTAAACCTCCAGTAAGTGGACTGGGAGATGGTGGGTAGCTCCAGGGGCTGGGTAACACCTTGGCTCAGCCGTCCCACTCACTGGGTCAAAATAGCTGAGCCAGCACCCACGTGTGGGGAGGTAATAACTCAGCTCTGTTATAGGCCAGCAGTAAATTGCTACCCTTTCCCTCCCACAGGGAGGAGGTAATCGTGATTCAGAAATGCATCTCTGAGTCAGGTGGCCTCCCAGGGCTCACTGTGGGATGTTTGCTCCCAGTTTAGCGCGCAGCGATGCTGAAAAGTTGACGCTCGCCAAAACCTTGCTGGAAGGGGCTAATTTCATCCAGTTTGAGAAGAAGGTATCAGGAACTGTTTCGTCTTTTGGATTCCTACTGAACTGGTGTCCCATCAACCCTCCAGTGATAAAGAATGACTTGGCAAACTGAAGCTGAAATTTTATATCTAGTCTTTCCAACTGTTTACTTTCTGGAAGCGCCTATTATAAAGCATAGGAATATAATCAGAGTAAAGATTGTGTGCCAGTAGAGGAGTTGCCTTCTCACACCTGCTTTTCAAAAGGCAGCAATACTAAAGATAAAGAAGAAATCTGACAAGAATAGCAGGAATTTTCTGATGAGTTATTTTTTCCAAAGGAAAATATCTTTTTTTCATAAACTGAAATTTGGGAAGAGCAAATTGTCAAGGTTGTATGGTATGTTGCACTACACCACGAGCCTGCTATGGTTGAAGAAATGTGTTTCCTTTGCACTTCGCCTTTAGATTAAGGTTGTTTCTTGAGACGGTCTATTTCTGAGATTCTTGTGAAAAATAATGACATGCTGACCACTTCTGCTCCAAGACTAGTAAGCATGCAGGAATAATACAGCACATGCAGAGACCACCCAAATATCCAGGAAACTTCTTGTTTCTCCTCTGCTGGGCCCAGTTATTCAATAACTGTTCTTAGACAGCTCTTGCCTCACAAAAAGGGGACAAGAACACTATTACTTGTAAATTTATTACTAGTGAAGACTTTATTATCTGTAAGTATACCCCAAAACCTTCCTTAGGATTGAAAGCAAATGAAAGAATAGGAGAGATTCATGGTTTTGACATGTTTTAACAGTAAGTGACTCAGATTAATATAAGCTACCTTTTATTCCCATGTTTTGTGCACAACCATGCTCATGTCTTTTTCTCCTTGTAAAGCAGCTGTGGCACTTGTGAAAAGACTGTCATCACTGCTAGCGAGAGAGACATACTGCATGAAATGTAGCAGTGGAAGTTTTCCTGCTCCACAAGTGTCCCTGCCTTGATTTTTTCTTCTTTTTTTTTTTTTTTTTTTTAGAAGCTGTGTAGTAGAAGAATAGTAGTAGTTTTAAAAAGTTCTAGTTTTAATCTTAAAATTCAGATTGAACATCAGACTAAAATTTCATGGTAATGTAATTGTTTCATATTAGAGATTTCACTTCATAAATGGTACCTTCTCACGGTCTGGAAATAATAATATAGAACAGAAGGACCTCAGAAACTAATGCATCACCATCTCTAGAATTGTGTTATCTAAAAAATACTTGAAGTGCCTTTTTGATGTGCACTGTGTCCAGAATTAAAATGAGGAAAGACAAATTTTTAAGATAAATTGGTTTGTGAAAAATTTATGTGCACTTTAGTAGTGCAGGCAGGATGTAATCTGTTTTGTATTGAATCTGCTTGAGAGAAAAAAAAAAAAAAAAAAAAACACAACACAATGATAATGAGATTATTTTAAAGGCACTTTTAAATTCATGCTGGCAAAAGACAAATAGTCATGACTTTTAATTTCTATAAACTTAACAGCTGGGGACAAAATAAAGCATTATTAACTTAAAGGGTGTAAGGAAGTTGCTTTTGTTTCAAGGACAAAATAAGTTATTCTGTTTTCAGTGTTAGTCATCTAAGCTGTCTGTCTGATCTTTCTGCCTGTATATCTAGGCCAGTGAGTGGTTTCATTTACTCTCCTTTTATTGTCAGTAGTGAGAGGAGGGGTCACAAACATCTCCTATGATCAGTGTACCCCAGCCTTGGTGTTGCTTGTAAAATCATTGGATATTAATGCTTCAGGAACAAGGGTCCCTTCCAACTCAGGATATTCTATGATTCTATGATTCTATGATTCTACTAAATAAGATTGTCCTCATATTCAAAACATAAAATGTGTTACCAAATAGTGAAGATCTTCTTAACTTCATTTTATTGTTTGGAAAAATATTATTTCTCTTCTATCTGTTCAGATACTAACGATACAACATTTCTCCTTGTCAAAATGTGTTCTTACACTAATTTTCATGGTGTTAAGTGCACCTCACAGTTATCAGAAGATAATTAAGTTGCTTTATCAGTGTTTTATATTGCAAGAAGAAGAAATCTGATTTTATTTTTTTCATTTTGATTATAAATTTAATGTAATCCAAATGTCAGTGATGGTTTCTTGGTGTCCTTATGTGCCTGTTGAATTCAATTTTATTTATATTAGTGCTGGATTTTTTTCCAGTAAATATATTTATTTGCCACCTGCAGACTCCTCCTCTATTTTGCCAGATTTCACCATGAAAGTTGTAGAGTATATTGTATTAGCAGTAAACCACAAGTTCATGTTTACGTACCACGGGGTTTCCCTTGAGTCCCAAGTCTTTACTAACTGATTTGTCATAGAGGTGAAGGGCACAACCTCTGTGTTTAGGAAATCAATAGCAGTTGCCGTTTCCATTAAGGAACTTTGGCTGAAGCTCTTCTGTCTTGCATATTACACTGCTGTCTGTATGTGCTTTTGTTTGCTCATGGTCTGAAGCTAAAAAAAAAAAGGGACAGACCAAAAAGGGTAGATGTTTTTTCTCAGATAAGCCTATCTTCCCCCCTAGAATTGGAAAGGATTGATCTTGAAGACAGTTTGAGCAAAAGGGGAGACAGAAAAATTGATGTGAATAAATGTTATAAAAGGGTGTACTTACACATGCTCAGCTAAATCAAAACAGCGGGCCAAACTGTACTTTGACCTAGTGCAGAAAAAAAATAAAATCTTTCCACGGGGCAGATTTCATAGTGCATTGCAGGTGTAGCAGGCTAATGTCTCTGTCTACTTGTTGTTGAGTATTCCTTGGTGTCTTGAAAAATGGTGAGGGTTTCAAGTAACTGTATGTGGAATAGCAGCAAAGAGCCGTGTGTTAGTTAGGAGCAACTCTGTGTGCTGTCATTGTTAGGCACTGAATCAGTGCTTCTCCCGGGAGCTGATCTGGCTACAGCCCTTTATTGGCACCTGCATTGCTGTCCGTTTTCATCACTTCTCATCACCAAGACATGTTTTGTTGCTTCTTACTTTTGAAGCACAGGAATACATCAGTGCACCAGCAAGAGAGTGCCATTACAAAATGAACTCACAGCACTGTAAATTCTGAGGAGAAAGTGGGCTGAAGCCATCCATAAATAATCCTGAAGTCAGGAATGTGAAATCACGAAACATCTTTCGTGATCACAGATCGGTGCGTCCCAGTTGGCACCACCCAACAGGAGACGGGAGAGTCATTTAAAAGATTTGTCAGTACCAGGTTAAAAAGTTGGACCAGATGATCTTAGAGGTATTTTCCAACAGGAAGGGTTCTATGATTCTAGGATTAAACGGTGTGTGCCAGGGGTAAACTCCCCTTCTCCCATTGTGCTGCTCATGGATTATTACCTCCTTAATACACCACCATTAGCACCCTCTTCTCTCACTGTCACATCGACTTGGTTAGAGTCTGTGATCTCACAATAGGACTGGAGAGATGCTCACAAGGTGGGGACAGCCTCAGCGATGCTCCTCAGCACTGTGTCAGCACCCAGGCTGCAACACCAAGCTCCTGCCTGCTGGTCTGGAGCATCCAGTGCCCAGTTAATGACACGAGCAGATTTTTCCCCTGAGGGCGAATGCTTGGCAGTGCTAAATTCACAGCGGCCACAGTGGTGTGGAAGTGGGCTAGAGAAAAACCTGCTAGCCCTGCTTGTGTTGTATCATGTTGCTGGCTGCAGAAGAGCCACCGTGCTTGTTGCTAGGCCATACGGTCTCTCCAGTGTATTCCAAATATTGAACTTTTAAATACTGACCTGCAGCAGAAATGATGCCACTGCTGAATGCTCTGCTCACAGGTGGGATAGTCTTAGGGAAGATACATTTCTATTAAAATTATTAAAAGAGGCATCTGATAGTGTTTCTGTTAAGGCTTATTAAACTCTCTCCATTTTATCCTCCATTTTCAGGGATTTCTAGTTTTGCTATAAAAATTCACTCAACCTTGAAACTTGGCTTCCATGGCTTCATTCCAGAAGAGATTTTTAAAGACACAAAAGCAAAAATATCCTTATTCTGGCAATAGCTTAAATGGATATTAACTTTCAGTCCTGCTGCTCAGCATATTGGAAGGTTTTAAAAAAATATTACTGTGTTTAAAAAAAAAAAAAAAAAAGGCTTTTTACAGCAGTATAACTTAGATTATCTATTGAAATATTTGCTACTTTGTCTCTTGAATGTGATGTTATACATTTTGAGGATTGCTGTCCAGTTTCAGAAAGTTGTGGAGATTCCTCTGTGCTGTACTTCTAGCAGGGCCTGGAGCTACGTGCTACATCTTTCCCATGTTCCAGGAAAGAAGGGCTTAATAGATGGGGAGGATGCACAAGCATGGGCCTTCCTGACAGCTCTGTGAACAATTTAGCAAGGGAGTTTAAGCTTTGAGATGTAGGAAATCCCGTAGTATCTGAACGCCTGGGAGTTTTACAAGACAGTGGGCAATAGTGCACTGAGTTTGAGTACTCTACAGACTTATTGGAGACAAGAAACAAACTTTCTAGGTGTTAAGTCTTGGAACACAGTAGGATCTTCATCATAAGACCTCTAACAGGACAGACTAGGAATGTGTCAGTAAAATTGCAGGTACAGTTAACTCTGTGTGCAGGCAGAGGGAAGGCTGGACTCTCTCACATCCTCCAGGCCATTTTTCATCATAAAATTTTCTATATACTTTGTCATTGGTGCTGCATATTCCTCTCACCATTTCACCAGGTGAGTGCTTTATAGCTGTCTTTAGTGGGTTCTTATTTCTTAACTCAGAGCAAAGTGTTATGCTCTCAGTAGAGGTCTCCATTTTCCTGTCCTTTCTACCTAACACATCTGAGCCTGGTGTCGTCTTGATTTCATTGGCATTTAAACTGCTTGACATCTTTAGCCCTCAAGGATGCTCTGAGCTGTAAAGACTCCTTGCTGAAACTGCTGTTCTGGAGGAATAGGTGCTGCACGATTGGTTGGCTGCTTTGTGCGCTAAAGAAATCAGGCAGCATGTTGCTTCTCCCATTAAAAATTAACACTCTGCAGTAGGCAGTAAAGACCTTAAATGTTTTGTTGTTAAGGAGCAAATAATGGAAAAACACTACCTTCTTGTTAAAGAATGAAGGACACTCCTAGTCGGGAGCTTTCTCCTGCTGTGCAACTAACGCTACAGTGAATCTGGTGACTGGAGAACAATGGCCGTGAACGCGTGATTGTGCTCATCGGTGGTTCAGATGGTATTTCACTCTTTGTAATCTCACTGTTTCTACCTGAAATGGCCAATGTGTGCACGCGGTATGTTAAGAGATGGATAAGTACCTATGTGATTTGATGGTACTTTGGGTATCTGTTCACATATTTAGTGTGCATGTAAAGCGTCACGCGGCTGCAGATGGCTAATTTGAAAAGAGGCCTGTGGGAAATTTGGCATAAAGTGCATTCACTAATGCAAATAACAATAATTCATGTGAGAAAGAGCAAAAGGATCATTTAAAATGAACTACTAATTGAGCGCTGATTCCACAACTTCCCAGAAATCCTTGGATATTCTGGGTGAAGAGGCTAAGCTCGTGGGGGAGGGGAACCAGGGATTTGGTAATCACTCAGGGCCGTGGGAAGATGAATTGTCAGATTTCAATGTTCATGTCTATTTTACACACTCAAAGTTTGCAACAGGAGATTTGCCTGGTGCATGGGGCTTTTGTAGCTGTCTCAAGCTGTTCTTCACTCTGCAAGACGGCGATGACTTGAAGCCTGAGAAATGGCCACAGAGTGGGATGCGGTGATTAGAGCAGACCCATGGACAGCGGACACATTTCCTCTGCTTCCCTGTGATGGCATAATGTTTTTGGCAAGGGTCACAGTGAAAGAAATGAGAAGGGGCATTCTGTCCAGCCAACTGTCGCTGCTTGTGTTCACTTCCCCTCCGCCCAGCGCTGGTACATCGGCCACTGTTCAGGTGCACCATCTAAATGCTAAATAGCAGGGCTGCTGTGTGTCTGCAACTATGCAGCACTCCTTTGTGGCACTCTGTGCTGCTACCAGATGAGACAAGAAAAATAGTTACTCTGTAATTGAAGATTTAGAACTGTAAAATGTTGCCATGCAAATAAGAGGAAAAAATGTATAAGGATGAAGTGCACTCTTTTCTTTTTATTGTGAAGTGCTCTAGAGTAATGTAAAATTAAGTCTATACATTTAACAGGGTTGCAGCAGAGGGGACATTCCACTCATCTGCATTGTGATGGGCTTTACTGGGTATAAAATGTGGTGCTTACAATCTCTACCTGGGAATAACTGTGGTAAACTAGTGGTATAACAGAGTAGTTAGAATACGTGCTATTAATGACATTAAAGCTTGCGTTACTGTTGATGTGATGATGGGTGGGTATTGCTGGGTAATTGTTGGTTTTAACTTGAATTTCAGAGAAGGAATTATCACCCACTTGCTCAGTACAATGTGAAGAGGTAGCTTAGACATGCATCTGCACTCAGGTTCCCCTGGTTTCCCTACCCGTGTTGCACCATGCTCCTCTTCAAAGCCTGTCCGCAGCCCCCAGCGCACATCCGTTACGGAACGAAAACAGCAATGTCACTTTGAGACAGATCCACAGGGTTTAGACCAACTTTCCATTTCCTCAGTTAATTACCAACATAATCTCTAGATAATCTCTTCTCAAGTCTATGAAGATTGGCTGCCTTTGAATTCAGAGGACGCTTGGTCTTTTTGGATCCTAGCCATAGATTAAACTTCTTCAGAGTGGAGATAGCTGCACTCTCCCGCTGTTGATTGAAACACGCCGCTGAACACTTCTGAAGTTGGATAACCCCTCCAGAAATGCAAACAATTGCTGGCCTCCCTGTGTCCTCCCACCTCGGAGGTGCCAAATCCCATTATAACTCATTTCTGTGCAGACGGTCAATCACAGCCTTGTTGTTCAATGTGTGAGAGGATTTTCCAGTTACACTAGGAATGCTTTATCAGTAGGAAATTACACATTATCAGAGAGACATTCCCATCAAACTTGCAAAATAATGTCCATAAAGTATTTATTTTTATACATGAGTTGCATTACTCTAAAGAGGAGAATGCTATAATTTTATTTGCTTAACTATTCTCATTGCAACTCAGTTCTTACAATTCCCATGTAAGAAGTGATCTCCCATCTGCAGGAGACGTACCCCTGTCATTTGCACACCTTGGCTACCTTCTGTCCAAGGCATTTTGGCATGCTCTGTGGAGAGCATCTGCCTCCAAAAACACTCACAGGATTTGTCTGACATCACCACTGGGAGCTTTGCAGAAGATCAGAGAATTGTCAGGGAAAAATTAAACATTTTCCTGGGGAGGGCAGATTTTTTTTTATTTTTTTTTTTTTAAATAAATGAATTTCCTCTCTTCTGCATGCCTTCCCTCTGTATCGCCCACACCTCTCCCACTCTCTGCAGGCATAGATCATCTGAGGAGCCATTTGCTCTCCACCTGCCTATGGCTGGGAGTGCAGACTTGCAGAAACCAATTTGGTTTCTTGCGAACCACATAAAACATTCAAGCTGGTGCTAGGCAGTCCCTCAGTAGCCTGTAAGGCCATTCCTGGCCCTTCCCTTCTGGCTATACACTTCTGATCTTAATGGCCTCACTTAAAAATGCTGGGATCTGAGAGCATATATCCTTTTTATGTCACTGTTGGAGAATAAAAATACTAATTTTTTAAAAACATTTAGTAATTTATGAGACAGCAAGAGAATCAAATGCTTAATATATTCTTTCCTGTAGGGCATCATTTTAAATTAAATTTTGCTTTTCAGTGGGCCTTGTGCTTCTAAACTATTTCACATCAAAAAAAATGCAGAGAGATACCTGCATGGTCATGTTGGTGGGCTTTGTGTCTGTTTCAAAACTGGTAGCAAGGCTGTTGCTTAATTTGCTGACCTCTGTTTACAGACTAAACCCTAGCCCTATCTGAAGGTAACGTATTAAATGTCTGTGTGGTTTCAACACAAGAAGTCCCATCATCCTGTCAGATATCCATACGGTAATTTCCCCTGAGCGTGGAGGAAATCATTCCATCTCCCAGAGGACATCCGGCATTATTTCCTATTGTGCTTGAAATTTCTTTGCTTTTGAGTATTGAAATTCTACCCCCACCCCAGCCACACACACAGGCATGCCAATTTCTGGCAACAAGTTTGTGATCGGGTTTGCTTTGTACTCTCAGGCTTTTTTGAAAACTCACCATTGGGGTAAATTTCCCATTCATCTTCATGTAGCCTCCCCTTTTTCTCTGAAAACATCTGAAACTGGTAAGGAGAAAAGTTGCAGTGCAAAGGCAATTTGTTTTTTTTAGCAAATTATTTAGCTTGAAGTTGTAAATCCTGCTCACCTGCCTTTTTTTTTTTTTTTTTTTTTAAATCCCCCTACAGTGAAAGAAAAAAAAAAAAGAAAAGAGGTAAAAAAAAAAAAAACAACAACACACAATAGTTTTTATCTTGTGACATTAAAATCTGGAATAAAGAATAAGACAGCGCTTTCGTTCCCCAGCTGTATGTGTTTTTACAAATGTCATGCTTGGTTTTGAATGAATGAATACATGCAAATATAGCTGCATACTTAAACACGGTGCCATAAAGGCATCTGAATAGACAGAGTTGGAGCTGGAGCTGTGGGTGGAGGGAACAGTGCATGATTCTCCCCTGCCCTGTCTGATGTTTTAAATGTTATCTGCAAAATACAACAGCTGATGAGTTTGCTAATCAAATCCTGCTCACTACCAAAGTACTGAGGATGTTACTGTGGTTGATATGTTTCTTTGCATGAAATGTAGAGAAAAAGTGAGAAAAGTGGGTGAGAAATAGCTTTTAGAGAATGAATGATTTTGATTTAAGACATGGGAAACTCGGGCTGGGCTTTCTACCATGAAATAAGTAGAAGATGGACTTAAATGCACCCTCTGAAACCAGACATAGCAGGCAGCTATATGCGTGTTATGAAATATTGGGCAGGTGGACTCTGCATGGCCATGGCATCCCTTGGCCATTTCCAGCCCTGCCCACGTCCCATCTCACTCCCACAGTGCAGCTCTGGTTTGGGGTCAGGCAGTACCTCATCCAGCCCCACAGCAAAGGCTGCTCCAGTGTACATTTCCTGTAGAAAATGCTCAGAAAAACACTAAACAATTACTCTCTGCTTATGTGTCCTTGCTTCCCCACCCCTGCCATGGAGCAAAGGTTGGGGAAAGTCTGCATGAAAGACGATTTCAGTGATGGGCTGCCTGGAGTGTTGTACTTTCCCTCTTTTCCTGCCATCCTCTTTATTTTCCTGAGGCAACCAACAGCATCCAAAAATCCCATGAGCTGTGCCTGCTCTATTAAAACCTGATGCTGGCCCCAGAAAGAATAAATGTTGAAGCAAGGCTCTCAACTCAGCTTGGGCGGGTGAGCTCTGCCGGTGCTGCTGCTGCCAGGTGAAATGCCAGCTGCGAAAAGCCTGGCCCAGAGCAAAGCATAAAGCCAGGAGTTTAAGGCAGGGATGTCAGCGACCTTTTGTTTTTGGGAGTGAGAACTGGTAGTGATCCTGAGGTTATCATCTCATGAGAGTGTCATATGTGGATTTAGGAAGATTTTGGAAAGTAGTGAGTATGAAGGGAGGTATAAAAAATTGATTATTTCTTGTGTTGAGCTTGTTGAACACAAGGCCTCCTGATCCTATCTGGTTTGCTGCACAAATCACAGCTTAAATTAGCATGCATACTTTACATCTGCATATATAAAAATCTGTTTGTACACCAAACCATTTACAATTTACGAATGACCTTTGGTTAGTGGTTAATAAATTCTTCAGGGAGAAAAGACCCTACCCAATTTTTAGATTAAACATGAGAAGTTCCTGTAGTATTATGCAGAGAACCAGGTCCCAGCCGGTGCAAAATGGTGTAGTCCCAATGAAACCAAAGGATGGTTCAGACCAGAACAAGCTGAGAATTCAGCCTGTTCAATGAAAAAGTTTAAAAAATGTACTGTCAATCCATTTTAATGTTAGAATATTTAGTATGGCAAGATATTTTCAGGCAGTAAAAACAAGCAGCTCCCAAACTTGCTAAAAATATGGAAAAGCCTTGAATGTTCCAAAAAGGTCTTATTTTCACTGAATGCAGTTTATTACTTGCATAATTGGCATAAAATAGAAAACAGTTCATGATAATGGTATTGTTCATACTCCTGTAATTAAGATTGTATCAGTATTTCAAGGGCATAATACCCAGTTAGAAAAATGCATGCAATTATAGCATTAATTCCTTGGGAAGCAGACTTTTAGCCAATTTTTATGGGGAAAACACTGCTTTGGTTGCTGACCAGGTAGAGGAGTCCAAATAAAATGATTCTGGGTTCCAGCATGGCATCAGGTGTTTTGCATTCCTCACATAATTAAAGCCTAATGTAGAAGCGATGCCTTAACAGACTTAAGCAGCAGAAATGCAAATATTAGACTGACTTAGTATGTTCCACTTTTACAATGTATTAATTGGTGTAAATATGCAAAGGTATGCAATTAAAAGAGCAAATGAGTATTTCTAATTAGGATGGAACGGTAGCACATTTCATCAAAGTAGGACACAGTGTGCTACTTAGCCATGTATATGTTTTTGCCAATTAGTCAACAAGGAATTCTCGTATGAACAATTGAGCCTTATATAATTGGAAAAGGAGCACTGAGGCACCAAAGTCCAAAACCAACATTTATATTACCCTGTAACACAACAGGGTAGTTCTGGCCTTCTTTGCATCAGGGGAAAGGGACAGTTCATTGACAAAACCTGTGCCTGCACATGGAAGCACGGCTCCCTCCTCTCCTCCTTTCGGGCTGCCGGTGGCAGAGACGTGGGCAGAGCCCTGTACGAGGCCAGGTGGAGCAGTGCACGTGGAGCCGGGATGCCTGTGAGACCTAGTGCCCTTCCCAGGTACCTGAGCAGCCCAAGGACAGAGCTGCTTTCTAACCGCTTGCATTTGTTGATTGAAATGCATCGCTCAGCATGCTGAGCACCGTGGAGAGTGACCTGGGTGCGTCACAGTGTGTTAGTGCTCAGGGCAAGACACAGAGGTCTGTCCTAGCAGCGTGTTACAGCTACCTTGTTCTCACCGCTGGAAAACCACATGAACGTGTTAGCAGCATTTTCCTGGAGGGCATTTAGAAACAGGTTAAGGTGGGAATATAGTGAAAATAACTCTTGGCAAAAATAATTTTGGTCTATCTCCTACATGGACTTACATCTATGGGGATTAAGATGTGAGAGAAAGGCGATTCCCCAGGGTGGCTGTGCATGTCATGCCAAGGCTGCATGGATGCTGGGACCATGGCAGGTGACCTGCTGGGAGGCTGGGGCAGCCCAGCACTGCGCTGGGCATTCATACACTGAACCTAGCGTAGTGGGGAAGCAAGCCATGCTCCTGTGCACTTGAGAGGGTGCAGTGAGCGCCCCACATATTGGGTGGGAAGGTGCTTAGGGCACGTGGAGTTATTCCCAGTTGATGCTTTTCAGCACACACATACCACGGAAAGGTTTCTCTTTGGAGGTTTAGTAAATGAGCAATTTGGGAATTTCAATACCAAATCCCTTTATTTATTTTAAACGTGTGTGTGTGAGGGGAATAAGGTTTGAAGGGCAACAGCTTTTGTTCTTGACTAACCTCTTTGGGGAAAACTGTATGGAAAAGCTTGCTGCTGATACAAATTGGAGCCACAAATATACCTGTCAAGATACGAGTTCAGACAGACACAGGGTTTGCAGGAACAAGAGTTTAGTCTACATGTGCTGGGAGCTAAAAAACAACCTCTTTGAAGAGCCCCTGAAGGGGCAACAGAGCAGGAGAAGGATGGGGAGTGGAGCAGCAGAGCACATGGCAAAGACCCCAACCCAGGTGCTGGTGGGAGCTGCTTGGAACAGGAATGTGCCTCCAGTGTTTGCAATGCTTTGCAGGGTCTCAAGCAGCTCTTCCTTTGCTTTTGGATAAAGTTTTGCTGTGTTGTAAGAATTTAGAATCTGGGTTGTGCATTCAGTAAGTTTAGGGGTTCATGCAAGGGGAGGAAAAGCCATTTCTCCTTTGCATAACAGCACAAATACATAAGACACAGGCTCCACTTACCTGACTGACAGCCCTTGTGACGGACGAAAGAGAACATTCTGGGGCTGCAGAATAAAATAACGTAATTCATACTGCACCGGGCAGCCTCCTGCCCTGCACCCTGACCCCTCAATGGATATTCTTCCCATAACCTCCTGGAATATTCCCAGAGCCTCTTTCATGGTGAAAGGTAGCTTGCTTAGTGCTTCCTCTATGCTCAGAAGGCACTCGCCTGTAGCTATAAATAATTACTGACTACTCACACTGCCTAGCACAAAGTTCGGGTTTGAACTTTCATTCAGGTACGTGGTAAAAGTTGCATTTTCTACATCTACCCTGTTCGCTCCAAGTTAAAGTGATTCTGTCGTCTGGTTGAGAAGCTCAGATAGAATTAATTTGGCTTTTTTTTTTCCTTGATTTTTTTTTCCTTCTTTTTTTTTCCTGAGGAAAGTTTTTGAAACCTTGTTCTGTCCAAAAAGAAAGGTGTTAGTAATCTAACTCCAGGTCATTCCCATAGGAGTATTTATCTCCCTTGTTCTCCATAATAAACTGTGACCAGAACACTGTGGCTAGCCCTACACCTGCCTTTCACAGCTGTCCTCAGGAGTTAGGGAGGTCCCAGCCCTGTTCCACCCCAGGGGAAAACCCACAAGTCACAGCCCGCACTGTGGCTGTAGGATCCTGGCTGGACCCCACGTTTCTTGGGTTTCAGCTCAGTAGGGAGATGCACTAAAACAACAGAACACTAATGTTTTTGCGACCCCCTCCTGCAAAGCCTCTGAAGTTGAACCCAATGATTTGATCCATGCTTGTATGGTGTGGTGGCACCTCTGTGCAGTGTTCAATGGGTCCTGTAAGGAGGGGAAACGACTTAAAGGACTGTCACGTGGAGATTAGTGGCAATAAGGGCAAACTGTACCACAGCAAACTCCATCATACCCAAGCTCCATGCCGTCCTTGCAGCTGGTGAAGCCCGTGGTGGCCCAGCCCTGAGGGGCCCAGCTTCCAGCCGAGAGCACCCCCCAGGGCTGTCCTCCCCTGAGTGCGTGCTGGCCGGTGGGATGTGTGTAAAGTCCCTTACACAGCCCTGTGGGACCGTACCTCCGTTCCCTTGTAAACACCACTTACATATGGCAATGGCAACAGATGCCTCTGCCATCACGGCCCAGTTTGACGTGCTGACAGCTGCGCTCCCAGCTGATGTTCCAGTGCAGAGAGCAGCCTTCTCCAGCCTTCAGCAAACCTCCAGGCATTTGGCATCCAGGTTTTTTTCGGGCTGTTCCTTCAACAAACTTCCTACCCCAAATGCTTTGCATCGCTCATGCTTGCTGGATTCTGAGCTTCATATTTTCTGTGAGGATAACTCTCCTGATGTATTGAAGGTGTTTAGTGCTTTCATTTGACCTTAGCTTTAACTTGCTCATATTTGTCACAGGAAAGAAAGGTGATTAGGAAGATGTATGGCACCCCATACTGATTGCAGACAGCAGATACACAGTGCTGTCAGGGTGGGCAATTGCTGACAGAACCGTTTCAAGTGCACTACAGTTTGGGTCTCAGGCTCACATCTCTCTCAGCTCTATTTGAATATCTCCTAGCACAATTTCAATATTTACTTCATGCAGAATAGAGAACATCTGGGATTTATGTGGCTGCTTGCAGGAATAAAGAAAAAAAAAAAAGTGATTCTGGGGCTTTGCCGACAAAAGCTTCAACTTTCTGAGCAAAGCTAAATGGTGTTTGGCAGTGCTATAGTGGAAAATTAGAATGAAAATGGTATAAAGGCTCCTGTTAGCACCAAAAGAACTTGTACTTCTGGAGAATTTGGCATGGCAACATCATGCATTCCCAGAACTCTCCCTGTGTATTCAAAAATAATGAAGTGAAAACAAATTGGGTTTGTGGAGTGCATTATACGTGCCAGCAGGCTTGTTTGTGTATGTCTGAGATAAATGTGCATGTGCCTGTGTGTATGCAGGGTAATTGTTATCTGCTAAGTGATGTGTGATCGTCCTCCCTCCGAACTTACATCACCACTGTACGGTACAAATAACAAAGAAATACTGCCTGGGTGCTACCGTTTCTATTTCTAAACTCAGTTTCCATGTTAAAAGGTAAATACTAGCTAAGAATTAAGTGGTCTTCTCCTCCTGCTACTTTTGAGGCATTTGGGAATATCTTTAATCCCTTCTGCTTTTAATTGCCATTGTCCCTGCTTCATCCTCTCCCTTGCTGCCACTTAGTCCTTGCTGAACTGAAGAAATGGCTTTTACACTATTGAGATCCTTGATAATTAAAGGTACACGCTGTCTCTGCTGCCTTCTGTAACAGAAATTTGGACATGGGAGTAGTGGTGAAGGTTGTGTCGAGGGGTCAGCCAGAGCCTTAGGAAACCCACTGTCATGAAAGCACTGCTCTGCTGTGCGCCAAGTGGGGATCTGTCACCTCTGTCCCCTCAAAGGTTATTATTTTTGTCAACAAAATAGGGGGTGCCTACTGTGTCAGGACTTTGTTATTCCAGAGAAAGTCAGCTGAATTTCAGGACAGCACAGTATCTTCACAGCTGTTTGATGCTGTGATAATATATGGTTTATTGACAGCCTGTGTTAGAGCTGAAGCTTTGCACTCTGCATTAAGAGCCCAGCATTCTGCAGTAACTGCACAGCAATTCCCCTCTTGCACTGCTCCTTTTATTCCATGAATCCTGATTCCTTACTTAGCTCAGAAGAATTTGTGTTGGGCCATGCCTGAGCCAGCTAAATCTGTGTGACGTAAAGTGTCTCAAAGCAAGGGCCCCTGCAAAAAGTCACAGCACCTTGCTGCAAACTCAGAACTGCTGACATTGCGAAACTCCAAATGTTACTTCCTTCCCCATCTCCTATATACGTCATGAGTCAAACTTCAAGGTACCATATGTCTGGGGTTTTCTATACTGTTTTTCTTTTCAGTACTATAATTTTCTTCTAAGTAAAATTTGGCCTGTATAAGCTGTGTTTTTTCAGCTACAAAGTAGTCTTTATCTGCAGAATTCCTGGGTGCAAGGTCAAGGGTGCTGCAGGCACACAGTAAGTCAAACTAAGCCTGCAAGTATTGACAGTACTGCATATGCACTGAATATTTATCACTAACCCACAAAACAAGTTCTGGACTTCACAAAAAGTTTATTTTTACATTGCATGCCTGGTTAGGTCAGTCATCTACCGAAATGCTAGATTTACTGCAAAAAGCACCTCTGCTTCATGTATACCTTAGCAGCGATGTTTCCCAGGGGCATCTATGCATAAGGTCACGGTTGCAGGACAGGATATCTGGTGTTCCAAGATAGCTTAAGCTTTGGTAGAGCACATGGTTTGTGGCTCCACAATGTGGTATACTCCCATGCTGGCCCCTCCTTCAGAGTAGTCCTTCGTAGAGGATACCAGCCACATCTGAAAATGGACTGATCAGCAGGCAGTGATAAAATGGTCATTACCAGGGGGAGAAGATATGTAACTTACTGGAGGGGAAAAAAAAAAAAAAAAAGAAAAAAAAAAAAGTGTATAATAGCAAAGTAAAATTACTTCTACTCTGCAGTTTTCTGAAAATGTGTCATTATACTTGCGGAGTTTGCTAACATTTCTGTAATTGCCAAGTCACTGTGTCTCATATCGCAGCAGAGTAATTCTGCATGTGTAGGTGCATATAATATGCAGAGATGGTTTTATTCATCTCAAAGGAACATCAAGAGTCTAAACTATATCTAAGCACTGGCATATATTAGTTGAATGAATCTCGGTTTGCACAGACTTCTATGCTTGGATTTCTGCATTAATTTCACCATCAGATAGTTACAGGTTGTCACTGTGCCTAGTTTAAGTATATTATTTCCATATAATTTTTGCGTGAATGTGGTGGTATTTATTCACACACAAATAAAACCAATAAAGCACATATCTAGTGCATATTTTATTATTGATGTAACATTTACAGCACTTTATTTTTAACATAAAATAGCCATGTAATAATGGTACATATATAAAAAGCAAATGTTTCAGCACAAATCATCCTAAATGTTCAGCCAGCATGACCAGCTCATATAATGTTTCCATTTATCAATCAGCATGTCAACATGCCCTGATGCATCAGATGTAAATTATCATCTGAGGTATCTTTAACTCCTCAAAATGTCATCCAGTGAACTGAGTTTATTCAAGTTCACCTTTTAGCTTTTTCTCCAAGATGCTCACTGTCCATCAAGTATATGATGGAGGTCAGAGGTTAATGATTCTTAATTGGACTTCATTATGTGGTAATATAGCACCTTAAGTCCCTAATTATGCCCAACTATTGAAGAGCAGTGTCATAACATTAGGATGTAATGAAGTGGAATCCACGCGTTATCATGCACCATAGCACTTCATGACTTGATATGGTTCTCTGCATTGTCTGTAGTGAGGTATAAAGTTTGGAGCATATTAATACAGTCATATTTCAATTTTGAAAAGTATTTGAAACACATTTTAAAGTTTGATGACTTTTGATTGGTTGAATTAAGTTGCAAGAAAAGGCCAGTGTTATCTAATGCTTGTTATAGTCTGTTGTTCTTTGTTTGCGAAACTTGAATGGGAATTGTATTTTTCAGCTCAGGTAGGATAAGTCAAAGTGAAAACAAAAACCTTCACTCATGTCTCCCAAATTGTATGGTGTAAATTTGCCATATATTAATTTTCGGATATAATTTGAGAGCAAAGAATTAAAGTAATTAATTAAGTAATAAAATTGTTTTACTCAGAGTTGTAACTAGCCTATCCTATTTTCAGTTTCTATTTGGAGGATTGGATGCCATGAGTAGAAAGTGATTATATTGTTTCATATGTCAAAGTCTGCTTGTAGGCTAAGGCTTAGCAACTAATGCACTGAAGATATTAGTGAAGTTAACAGGGCATTGCAGGACAAAAATATTCTGAAGCTATAATATTTTAGATGCATTGTAAGTACTACCATGTACACGTGTATTTCTGTTTCCCAAAGTTTCATAATCTGCAACAGGTGCATTTTGCCAATTATTTTACAGTTGTCATTTATATGATCACTTTTTTGTCTGATTTAAAACAGGATCCAGGTGCGATGTCTGGTTGCAAGAAACCATATTCTGTGAATAAAAGTTGTAGTAGAGAGCTTGCAAACAGCTCTTCACAGAGCTGTGTAAATAATTGATAGGGCTGTTTGCCATCTGAACTGTTTTGTTCTTTTGGTTGGTTGGTTGGTTTTCATTTCATTTTATTTTATTTTATTTTAGTCATTTTAGAGCAAAATATTTTCACTTAGGAAGAAAAATATGATTTTAGGTTACCTAAAACATTTTGTTTGAACAAAAATGATGTTTTGTATTTATAAGGATTTTAAGCTTCATTGTTATTGTTATTATTTAATATTTTGGCATTTTCTAGAATAACTAAACCAAGATTTGATTTGAAAGTAAAAAAATCGAAGTTTTATTTTTAAAATACTAAATGATAACATCATCTTTTAACAAATAAATGCCTTCTCCCGAGGAGGGGAAGAGGAGAGGGAGGTGCTGGTCTCTTCTCCGCAGTAACCAATGACGGGACGTGCAGGAGCACTACAAAGCTGCACCTGGGGAGGTTCAGTCTGGACATCAGGAAAAATTTCTTTACGCTGAGGTGGTCAAGCACTTGCTAGCGATGTGGTTGATGCCCCATGGATGTCAGTATTCAAGGGACATTTGAATAATTCCCTCAATAATGTGCTTTGACTTTTGGTTAGCCCTGAGGTGGTCAGGTATTTGGACTAGGGGATCTGGAAGGTCCCTTCCAACTGAACTATTTACGTTATTGTCCCAAATTCTGTATAGATTACACCATAGAAATGCAATTTTCCTTGAGTAAACTATTTACTTTTCTATTTTTCATTTCTTGGGTCATTCATTTTTCATGAATTTTTATTTTCACCTCCAGAGGTACTTTTATTTTTGCAGGGGAAAACCCATCCCATCATTGCTCTTGGTGTGGATAAAACCCAACTCCCATCACTCATCTGTTTTGACTAAATCTTAACAATACATATAGTCATTTTTAAAACAAAACAAACTCAGCCCAAAAGATAAAACACAGTAGGGCATATGCAAACCTCATGGCAGAGAGAACTTTTGTTTGGCTTACATAAGAAATGTGCTGATTTTCCCCCACTACAATGCTGTAAATGGCAACTAATTTAAAATTGTTTCATAAGTATATGACTTTCAGTCAGCAAAGAAGCACCTTCATTTCTAAGCTGGAACTGGTAATTTTCTTGTGGACTTTCAGTTGTTAGGAAAGAAAACCTCATTACACACTACTGTCTATACCATCAGGTGTCCTGCTTTGAATCCAATAACTGAGTCCAACAGCCTCGGAAGGATATTAAACATCAATATCCTTTCCTCAGTGAGAGCTAATCAGTTCCATCTCTCTAGCTTTCAGGATAAAATGAGGCTGCCTGCTTGCTGCAGGATTTACAATATTTATAGTTGCATTTTATATTCTCTGTTTCCGTCTCTTTGTTTCCATCCCTCTCAATTTCTGTATTTAAATAGGATGTGTGTAAGCTTAACGGAACACTGCAAATTGGTTCAAGAAACCAAATGGTAGGACGTCTACCTTAGGAACAGCCCCAGTTGTTTCCCTCCAGAAGAGAGTCATGTAGCTATCTTTATTTATTATTTTTAGTCTATGAGAACATATCCTGCGGCTAAATAACCATAGGGGACACTCTTTGGACATAGCAATGGCCAGGTAATCTTTGTGTCCATGGATATGTCTGCACCTCGCAGGAGGTGGGGCTACAGTGAGGGCACAGGCACATCTCTTTGGTCTTGGCAGTGTTTGATGGCGTGGGATGCTTGGGGATGGTGGACAGTGCAGATTTCTGTTATCACTAAATGCATCTTCATGTCTTCCCTCAATGTAAACTTGGTCTACACATCTTCTGCTCCCTGGGTCTGCCCTGAGTCAAAGCCAGAAGTGAGCATTTCCAGGCAGCAAGTTTGCCCTTGCTGTGTTCATACAGCCCATAGCATGGCAGGACCCTGATCCTGACCAGGTTGTCACAGCACTTTTGTAATGAAATGTCTATTTTCTACTGCATCAACTGATAACCAGGTTCAGATAAATGATTACATGGGGGGGAGGGAGAAAGAAAACAAACAAAATAGGTAGATATGGTCTCTGGTAGCAAATCTCATCCCCTAATAATTCTTAGGCTTTTAAAAAACACTTTCCTAGGGCATAACACATTATTAGTGTCCTTAAAATGTGGAATATAATACAAATAACCAGTGGCAGTGAGAGATACACTTTCTGGATGTTTAGGTAGGGTTCATCTAGTAGTGTTCTTTCACATTTTGATAGATTTATGACAGTTCAGTCACAAGTACAACACTGGCACACATATGCTCCATACCCGCAGGGACAATACAGATTTCAGGAAACACAATGAGCATTCGAGCAACAATCACTGTTCAGGACAACAGTGTCTTCACTCTGGATATCGGTGGCAACATCTAATTATAAAGAAGAAAACGTCAATGCTTTTCCTTTATTACTAGCATTGTGGCTGCATTAAATCTAACTTTATTTGACAGAGACTACTCAAAATTATCTCCTACAGAAATGTGCTATCAGACAGCAAGAGTATATCTTTGTCAAAACTGCAAGCAGTAGCTGCTGTTAAGCAATTTAGAAAATATGGTACCTTCAGGCGCATATACTATATTTCATTCCACATTTACTGATATGACAATTAGCCTTCAGTGTCAAGATAAAAAAGATTATGGATGCAAATATGGCTGTTTCTTTTCTTTCAGTTGATTGTATCTGATCACAGCCAGATACTACTCCTCAGAATGATGAGTTTAAATATGGTTTACTCTTTTCTTAAGAAAAAAAAAAAAAAAAAGAAAGAAATTGACAGCAGAGTACTTAACTGCTGAGATTCATATGTTCATTTTATGTATATATGAAATGTAATTCAAGTGGCTGCAAACATTGACTAATCCAAGAATTCAAGCTTATTTGAGTTTTCTGTAGAGAAGCTTAGATTAGATCAACTTGATGAGTTCTTTTGAGTTGCATATTACAATGTCATAAAAGACTGTCTAACTGAATTCACACCAAATCCAAGCTGGGCTCCAGCTCTCAGAACAGAATCAGGATTTGCATCTTCTCTTCAACAGCAGCAAATCTCATTTTTGATTATTGGAGGAGTTATGGCAGATTGTCTCACTCTGAAGCGGTAAAATAACAAGAAAAAGTCTTATTGTGGAGTCAATACGCATACATGAATTTTCTCATTGTAATTTTCCAACTATGAACTGCACTTCAGTTTTGCAGCCTGGAGGTGGCTAAAACTTCTCTGAGAAATTCAGAGACAAATTTGTCAGAAAAATATTCTGGAAAACTAGCTGGAAATATGAAAACACATAGTTAAAGTGAGTCACCTCTATAGGGCAGACCATGGAGAGGGCACATGGCAAAGTTTATGATGGGCTTATCTATCACACAGCTGGGCACGGAGGAGGTCTGCTGAAGGACTGGTGCAGTCTGAGCTTGACCCAGTGCTTCAGATAAACCCAGCAGGCTTGGTCCTGAGTGTACCAGGCTCTGCCCTGCTGCTTGTGATAGCAAAGACATCAGGGACTGCTGTGGAAAATGGGTGGTCTTGAGCACAGACTGTAATCAGAGACCCCTTGCTTTGTATTTACACTGAAAAATTAGTCATGCAGTGGTTTGGTTTTTGCTTCTTTTTGTCTTTTTTTTTTTTTTTTCTTTCTTCCAGTTTATTGCCTGAAAAACAGGCATAACACTGCAAGGAGTGCATGTGTTAAAGAGACGGAATCAGGAACTAAATACAGAGAACAATAAAAGTTGCTGAGATTATGCTGTTGGCAAAAGAGCTGGATGCAGTTAAAAATCCAGCAGATCAGCTCAATAAGATGAAATTCATTGAAGGATGCTAGGCAGTAATCAGAAGAATGTGTTCCAACCACAACAAAAACTGAAAAGAAAACACAGAGACGGCCACAGCAGGTGTACTTTGTACTGCTGGCACTCATGAGACCCGCCAGAGAACATTACAGGCATGTGGCAGCAGAGCATTTGAGTATAAAAGGAGCATAAAGTTGCCTTGGCATTCACATCCAATACAAAAGAAAAGCACTGCTTGGATACATAGAAAATGTGTATCTTCCAAATATTTCATACGGAGATTGTGGCGCTTGTGTGGTTCTAATCAAGAGGACATTCATGGAAGAAACCAGCAAACAGCAGGCTTGAACAAATGCTTTCCCAGCTCCTAAGTAGAAATTATTTTTAATCATAAGATGTAAAGCATCCATTGGAGTAAACCCCTGATCAGTATCTTGCTGTCGTATGAGTTGTTTCATTGATTTCAATGGAGCTATTAAAGATAAACATGTGCTTAAGTGCTTGGCTGAGTTAAACGCTAAAGAAGGTAAGCTATTTTTACAAAGATACCTGACAAAATCTGCACTCAATTGCAAATTAACTCTCATTTCATAGCTCTGTCCTTTAAGGAAGCATTAACTTAACCGAGAAGAAGAAAGGAGTGAGACTCAAACTGCACCAAAACAGAGAGACTGTTTTCCCTGCAGAGATTTCAGCAATGTGCAATGACCTCCAACAACTGTAATTAAAGAGAAAATGCATGCAGGAGGAAACAGTACAAAGATATAGCTAGGACTAATAATTTAGTTCAGCATCAAAAGTCAGTAAATCACTGTGCTTCGTGAAAAGCAACTGTCAGTCTTTGGCCAACAACTACAAAACATGCTGTGATGCACTGAAATGTTAGGAAAAAAATGAAACTTTTGCTGACTTCTTAAAACTGGGCACACAGTTAATATTCCTTTTAACTACCCAAGGGAATTAATTAATGGGGAAATTAAAAATAAAAATTTAAATTAAAAAAAATAGAAAAAAAAAAAAAAAAAAGAATAGTCCATTGGGAAGTTAATTGCAGGTATCTGTTTTCTTGCTCACCTGCTGCTTTGGCTGTTGCTCCCCAGAATTGCCATCATTAGCTGCTGCTGACCTCACACCGCAAGGCAGTTCTACAGACTTGCATAAAATCTGAGGTGCTATAACCCTGTGCAATGTTCACCTGAGCTGGCTTTTCTGATGATTAATCCAGGGTTGGTGATTATCAGGGAGCAGCAACCTTTCTTTTTTGCATTAGGTGCAAACCTACACAATTTCCATCTCTGCTAACAGATGTGGGGCTGCAGGACCTGTCTGTTGCAGGTTTGCTTTATATCATTGCCCCTCCAGCTGCTTCTTTCAATGATTACTCTCCTCAGTTTTCTATAAATATCTCTTTGAGGACCACTGTCTTCTCCCTCAGAGCAATCGAAAGGCTCAAGCTGAGCAAGGGACACTGTGGGTGCTCAATCTCAACCTCTGCTTCTCAGATCTTTTCAGATTCTGGACATAAAATGCCTTAGCAGCAGTACATCTTTCTTGACTTTATCTGCAAATATTGTTGTTGAGCTTTTTCACCTTGAGCAACTGTCATTAAGTGATAGGGCATGGAAATTTATATAATCCTCTGTAGGTTTTAATTCAATTTTCAGGAAAAATCTACAGATTTCTTACTCCAACCTCTACTCTGTATTTGCATATTGATTGCTGGAAACTTTTGTGATGTGTTGTGTTAATCAGGGCATAGGACAATGCCTGGCATGTCTAGAAGTCACACATTCAAAGAAATAAACCATTTTCTGCATCTCATGCACCCCATCTTTGTTTCTCTGCTCCAGTGCAAATACTCCTACAGACATAAACAAAGGTGTTCTTTGGATAAAAGGAGATGGATACTGCCAAATTTAAGAATTAAATTGTAAATAGTCAGGTTACCTAAATTATCTATAGTTAGTGCTAGTTACTGTTGAATTCAAGGCATCTTTGCTTGTTGGCAGCTCTCAGTTGAGCTATCCTGTCCAGGCACTAACACAACCAGTAGCATCACTTCAGTAGTGTCATCTAAAGTGATATTTCTCCTTCGTTCACCTAATAGAGACTGAAAGGACCTTGAATTCCTGCATTTAGCTGTGTAAAAGTACTAGTTATAAAAGTACTAGGTATTTAGAGAGACCAAGTAGAAAAAAGAAGATGGATGTAGGAACGAAAACCACTACAAAATCAATGAAGTGTAAAAGAAAGATCAGTTCATGCAGGGTTGGATCCTGCCGATGGCACACCTCTCTAGTCTAGGCTAGTCTAGGATAGAAATTTGAAGAAATACTGAAGAGGAAAAAAAAAAAAAAAAAAGGCTGAAGTTTGATCTTTTACCTCTATTATTATGTTGCTTATCTACAGATATACAAGACTAAAAATCTAGTATAAATTGGACTTGATCATTTTTCTGCAAGGCTGCTTATTGTATGTAGTTACGGAAATACAGATGGCTTGGTTACCAAAAAGCAGCTGGAGAGAGTCATTGAAAATTAGAACAGGTAACCAACAAGACTTGCTATACTCTTTGTACCTTGTGTGCAACACAAGGTAAATTTGTTTTATTGCAGTGTCTTACACATATATTACTGCAGATACCATGGCTGAATCTAAATAGCCAAGTAGGTCCTTGAAATATATATTTTACCTTTTAATCTATGTGTGTGCATTAGAGTTTATAAATGAAACATTGAGGAAATGCTTCTATTTCTTCTGAATAAACCACCAAATCATGTTTTAATGTCAAATTTAAATTCCAGTTCCAAGCAATTTAGTAGAAGTTTTACCAGCGTAAGGCTTCAAAATTGAGCTTCTTGACTCCAGGCTCACACCTCACTGAGCCTGGCTCACACCGCACAGTGATCTCAGAGAAAGTTATTCTGGCTGTTAGTATGACATCTGTAGTATTGCAACCACATGTCTTGCTGAAGTGTGTGCTTCATCTAAACTGTACCATTTAGCAAATAAAAGCCATTTAGTAAGATACAGTAGACGGATGCTGAAATTGGCCTATTAAAGATGCTTTAACAAATGGTGTAATGAAATTCTCAGCAGCTGAGACACTAAGCTTAATATGACTCAGAATAGATAAAGCAAATAGTGACTAAGAGTAAAAGCACTTTATAGAAGATAATTATCGTTTAAGTAAGGTACTTTGCAGATGTGAGGAATTTCTGCAATACCCTTCTATTTCTGCTAGCATTACAGGTAGTTTCCTCTCAGTAGTGACTCAATGTGGAGCAATTTGTTTCATAACTTGAGAGTTTAAAACATAGTTTGGAGGTTTGCTAAAATGTCTCAGACTCTTCATTTTGTGATGGTTAGAAACAAGATGTGTATTTATGAATGATTTTCCCCTGAGTCCTTATTAACTAACAACTACAAACCCTCTCATTCTCCAACACAAACTCCTTGTGAGTGAATTTTCTTGTTGCCTGTATGGTATTTTCATATACTGCAAAGATCTATGTGCTACAAAGAGATACTCTAGTAAAAATCTGGCCAATAAACCATACAATTTAAGGTCAGATTTCAAATACAGGCTGGAGCAATCCCTTTTTTCTCATTACAGGTAATGGTTGTATAAGTGTGTTGGGTCATAAATATGCATCCATGTTATAAATATCTATCTGTTCCTACTGTGTTAAAAATATAATCTCAATAGCCTCATCACCTCAACTTGATAGCTCCTTCAGATGCACAGAGACTGTTGGCATTTCCTTATGAACCAGGTTTTAATTTCCAGAATCTGAACTGTAGTCCAGAGTTTTTGCTCTTCATCCCAGATAAAGACAGAAACAGGCAGGTTGGAGACAGATTTCCATCTTAACCAAAGTATGGTTTGACTACAGTTGTTTTTTTTTGTGAACAGCTTCGGTTAATAATGCGGGAAAGTAGGATGGTTAAGATGGGAACAACAGCAAACAAGTGGATATGCACATTTAGCTTTGGAAATAGGTCCCATTTTGCATATTCATGTCTCCAAATTTTGGCTGGACTTGGAGCCATGTTTATTTTGTTTGTGTTCATGCCTGCACATTTAAAACTTCAATATTATAGTTTAGCACAAATTTTTTGGAAGTGCTAAAAAAGCACTTGTGATACTTTGTGACTATTTTGTTTTTTTCCAAATCCTTCAACATTTTTCAGAGAAGCAAGGCCAATATCTATTATCATGCCACTTTTGTTTGCTTTACCACTCCACTGTTGCTTCAGGCACCAAAGTAAAAGCCCTGAATGAAATAGTGCCTTTACCCATGCCCATAAACAAAGCTTAATGGTGCAATAATTTTATCCATTATCTCCAGTGAATGTACATAGTTGAAGAATGGTGTCAATTGGCCAATATAACTTTTATAATATTGGTAGAGAGACCATTCAACCATTAATGTTCTGAAATTAAAAGGAAATAATATTGATGCCTTTGCTATGGCTGCTAATAATAGTATTCATAAAATATAATTAATAATAATTTAGGAGTAATGTTATCAAATCAGGAAGTTAAATAATAATTTTTCTTCTCTTTGATGTATTCAGATCTGACTCTAAACTTATCCTCAGGTATTGGCGATTCCTTAACCTTATCTGCAGATAGTAGTCAACTCAAGGTAAAGAGAAAAGCTGTGTCTGGATCATTTATGGCCCAGGTCCGAAGCCTGGCCTTACCAAAGACAAAAGGTATGATGGAGATACCCCATGAACTTTTTTGCAGTCCCTCGAAGGCCTTGTTTTCTTTTGGGCAGACTGCTCCTGGTTTGAGCTGTGGGTAGAGCAAGCCTCCCCAGCTGAGGTGGAAAAGGTGATTTTACCTGCTTAAGATGTCTTCTGAGATATATGGTTCCTGAATCACTTTTTAAGTAGGCAACTGACTCGATTAATTAGTTTTCTGCAATATCTGTTATTCATAAGCAGTTAGGAAGCTTTTCCACTTCATCACAAAACACTTTTATTTCACCAGATGTTATTTTTGTTTAATATGCAATCTATTCAGCAACTGGTTTCAATGCCCCATACAAGATTTTTTTTATAAGTGTTGTTGTATATTTAAGTAGTCAAGGTAGTTATTGTAAGGTTTAATGTTCATAGTATTTCTGAAACAAATGGCTTTTCATTGTCCATAATATTTTTATCCTATCAGTAACAAGCTATTACATGAATATGGAACAAGTTTTATGTGACACAGCAGAAAAACAGTATTAATTTCCCATACTATTACATTCTCATTTTGAATTAAAGGTGTGACTGAGAATGACTTCTAAAATAACATTGCGCCATATAATGCTGTATGAAGAATGTCATGAGAAGGAGTTGCTGCAGTTTCAACGAGGATAAATGGAACTTTGCTTTCAGATACAAATTCCTTCTTTGAATATCTTTCCCTATCTGTGATACTGCAGAGTAGAGCATGACCACGTTGTTGAAATACTGGCCAGGTGCCCCACAGAGGTACTGCAATAGCCCCTCGCACATTTGATTTAATTTCTCAGGCTGAATCCCCAGGTTTCCTCTTACCCACCACTCTCCTATGCATCTGGCATAGTTGTACACATCTCTCATGTGGCTTTCCACCTTGGAAGGGCTCTGCAACCTGTGCAGTGAGTGTTGCAGGTTAAGATTAGATTTAAGGGTTAGGCGAACGTTTTCAGGGATTAAGTTATTCACATGCACAGGTTGGAGCTATCCCAAAACACCTCACTGAGAGGTTAAAATCTAATTTGCTGAATAAAATATTTCAGGCTAAATCCAATCAGGGACTTGGTCTATCAGCACGTGAGGAAAATTTCCACATTGGAAAAGGGGGCATGGGAAGGAGGGCAGGGGCTGCCTGGGGAGTTTCCTTCAGGCCAGGGTTGCTCCACAATCTGGGTCAGTGATGGCTCTGTGGGTCCTGCCTTGTTCAAATGTCCACAAACCTGCCAGTCTTCCCTCATTTTCCATTTGCATTGCACTGTACCTCCAGAGCCAGCTGTGCCCTGGTTTGTCTCAGCACATCTGCTTTGCCTTCCGCACTGTAGCAATTTGCACTTGTCTTCCGTGAATTCCATTTTCTCACTTTCAGTCTGTTTCTCCAGTTTATCAAGATCATTTTCCTGAGCCTGTCCCTGAGAGACTTCCCTGCCTCTTCCAGCCTCTTGTCATGGGCACGTTTCAGAAGTGGTCTCTCTTTTCTAATTACTCACTGCGTAAAAAGCAGTACCATTGCTGCAGATAAAGACTGGTAATCATTTCTTTGCAGCCTGCAGAATTTAACGAGTGTTACACTTCTGCTCTGGGAGGCTATAAATGTCCTTAAAACTCTCCAGAAGATATAATTATTTATTTAAATATAGTGAGTTTATCAATTCCTGTGCAATCCTATTGATTCCATCCCTGTTAAAATCCAGGTGACTAAAGAAGGAAGCCTCTTTGATAAATTAGTGATCAAACATAACGAATTATTAATCGCCTCTATTGTTCTGCCTTTGGTGGCATGAAGTGCAAAGACCCCAATTACTTCCTCTCCTCCCCCTATTTCATTCATTGAGTAGTTTCCACACCAAATTCAGGTCCATTCTAATTTAGTAGGTAAATAATACTAGGTATGCACCTGGCCTGTTGAGTTTATAGAATAAACTATATATTTGCAGTTTATGAGACCTAATGAAGTTATATTATATATATATATAGTGGGGTTTTGTTTTGTTTTAAACGTACGTGATGTCTGGTTTTCAGCAGAAGCTGTTGTATTTCACAAGTGTGAGTTTCACTATGTACATGCTATGCTTGGGTGTACACATGCATCCCGTTACCTCCAAGACTGCAAGTGTTCTAAAAAAATAATTAAAATTACAAATCAGATGTTTATGTGGCACAAATACCCTCTGAAAAAGAGACTGAAAAACAAGTCTTGAACCTTGTGCAGAGCACTAAGTGGAAATCATCTGTGGTACGAGAAAAAATGTTTTAAGTTAGCCCTGCCCGCATTACAGGAGAAATCAGCCAAATGTACTGCACTCTGCTATTTGCTTCCATTTCAAAATCGCTGTTTGCTCTGAAGACCCCATTTACTGCAGCTGCACACATCGCTTTTTCTCATGATCTTGCCTTATCTTCTTATTGACCTAATGGAGAGAACTCGATATGTTCTCTAGAAGATGAGATTACAGACAGCACTGAACAAATGATCTCTCCCTCTCTTATCATGGCCTCAGGTACCTGGTGCCTCACTGGCCCAGTGACCTGCAAAAGCTGCTGCTCAACATCGTCTCCTTGCCTTAGGAAGTGGCAGCTCTCCGAAGTGTCCTTGATCTTGCTGAAGGATTACTAAGTAGCACTCCCTCGTTTCTAATTTTTTTTTTCTTTCTTTTTTTTTTTTTTTTTATTTCTTTCTCCCCGAATCATTTTAAAGCAAGATATTCTCTAAAAGGATTTATAACTTACCATTAGAAATCCTCTTCATTGCTTTTTAGCCCTTTCGGATTTTGTCAGGATTACTATCGGGATTTTTATCACTAGGGAAATATGGCTTCAGACATTATATCTTAAAAAAATAAATCTGAAGTATAGACTGTCAATGAAACAGCAAACACATTTATATTCTTCTCCAGAGTAGCTTGCCTCATAAACCAGAGGATTCTTTAGCAAAGTGTTTTAATTTTTTATGTGTCAGAATAAAGCAAATTTCTGGCTGAGGAAAACCATCTGTACAGATGACAGCTTGACCATCCTGGTGTACTGTTTTGCTAACAAATAGGTTTAAAATACTTTACCATGTTTTGCTACAGCTGCATGCTTACTCATCCCATATTTAAATATATTCTTAAGTCTAGCTCTGCTCAGCAATTCACTTGGGATTACAAGCATGTACATAAGCAAATCAAACAGCTTCTCAAGTGTTTTCCTGCATCAAGGCCCCTCTCCTTGTGTGCAAAGGATGAATGAAGAAGGAATTAGGGACATTATTTCCTGCTACTCTGGACCCAAGAGACATTGTAGGGTAAAAAGCATTCAGGCTCTCCCCTAAATTTATCTGTGGGTGTACCAATCACACAATACTCAAGAGGCAAAAACTTGGGTAGGCTTAACTGCGAAAGTGAACTCTATATAGGACTTTATTGAATGGTGGCTTTTCTACCCAGGCTTCTTGTCATGACTTCAACCAGTTACAGTCTTCCAACCTAGAGAAAGAATGAGCAGCAGGTTTTTACAGTCGCAGCCTCCTGCCTGGCCATTTTAAACTCCCTGAATGAGCCGTGGAGGCAACTCACCAGCAGTATTTATGCAGAGACCTGTTCATGACCTCTTTATATCTCCATATTATACCTGGTACATGAATAATTGGGAAATGAGTCAAGCTAGGAAGGAAACAGACCTGAGGAAATGTTGCATCACATTAAAATAAATAAAGTAATAAATAAAAATATTTTTAAATTTCCATGTCAGAGCTAGGGCAGGCTCTTAACATAGGAGGTGACAACTCTTTCTGGAAGAGTTTTCCTGAGTCAGTTTTGTCAGGAAGGTTGGCTCCCATGATGGGTCTCCATGTTCCAGGGTCACTGAGGCTTTCTGTCATTCCTGTCTTTTTTTTTTTTTTTTTTTTTCCCGATCAATACAAAGCATTTATTGGTAAATAAATAATAAATCCAGCAGGCTGACTGATAATGAGTTAATTGGACAAAATGCGTGACACTGAAGAGGTTAGTGGGTCACATGAATCTTTTACAGCCAATAACCCTGTTATTTCAAAAAAAATACTTAAATTTGTGTGTCTGGGGATATACTGTCAAGGCTTTCTTAATTTCACATCTAGAATAATTATTGAAATGGCCTTTAATATATTATCTCTTAGAAAATCTAAAATGCAACTAATAGGAATGAAATCTTGTGATTACATTTCAAACCACTGCTAGGATTATGCCTAGCAATGCTCCAATGCTTTGGTGGGGAGGGAGTTCTTTCTGAGATACTTTTTTGTTTGGTTTCAGAAAAACTTTCTGGATCACTTATCAATAAGTCTAGACACATTAACAACAAGCGCGAAATAGAAATTCCTGAAAATGATAGAAAATCCAAGTAATAATGAGCATGATCCATCCATATCCATGTGCCGAGGGCTTTGTCAATCTGTGACCATATGATGTCCATGAGCTGCATGCTCATCTTCCATTTTTAGCAGTATTTAGGATGTTCTCCAACACATCTTCATTTGCCTGAAGAGCATGAAAAGTTTTTGCAAAAAATAATAAATAAATAAATAATGCTCTCAATAAAATGCTATTAATTTTTAAATGGATGAGTACAATCCTCACAGCTGGTAGCTTTATGCTATTTACAGCAGGAATGATCTGTCTGTTTATATATTTATGATAGGCCAAATAGTGGCTAATGCCTGGGGGCTGGGAGGGCAGCCTGCCTCAGCAGGCACTGCCACACGGAGGTCCTTATGCATAGTCCTTCTCCCCCTGCCTCAAACAGCCTGGGTCACCCTTGTCCCTCCATGAACTACATGTTCTGTTCCTGCACTACTGAATTATGTAAGTCAGAAATCATGCAATTGTTTTAAATGTGTGTGATCTTTAAAGAAAAGCCTGTGTCAAATAACTTTTATTTCCATCCTTGGCTTTGACCCTTCAGGCTTTAATCTGCTTTCATTTTCAAGTTCATCTTTGAACCCACAAAGGCTCTCTTGTCAAAGGCAAGATATTGTATCTAATCACTTGACTTCAAGAGCTGGGCTTTAAAATTAAAATACCAGATATTCAAGTTCACAGTAAGGGCAGGAAAAGTCCTCCTTCAAGCCAAAGTTAGCAGGACTTCTTTCTTCCCCTTCCATGCCATCTCTGAGCCCCTGGGGCAGCCCTGGAGCTGGCGCCAGCTCGCAGAGGCACGCCAGTGAGGGGTAGGTGCAGCGACACAAAATTCTCAAATTTCACAAATACCCAACCTGGCAGCTCGCCTCACACACGTGGTTTGTTTTAGCAGGGGAGCAAACAGTTTAATTGCTCTGATTCCAGGCCCTGACCTCAACTAACCTTAATTAATTAATTAGCTATCGGCACAAGTCATCAGGCCTGTAGGTGACGAGAGGAAAAAGCTTCTATTTTAAGGCTTGCTGTAGGACCTTTTTGTTTGTCTTTGCCAGAGGAGGAGAGCGAGGAAAGTGTTTTCGATTGCTGTTAAAGCAAGATCTAGAGAGGCTCAGGGAAGTGTGATGTGAGCACAGCAGGGCATGACTTTGGACTCTCCTACAGCACCCATCATGCAGGAATTCATGTGGCTCCTTTCACCTCAGGGAGGCTGATGTCCATGCCCAAGCTCATCTGCTGACCAGCTGAATCTGTTTTTTAGAAACCAAATATACATCGAGGCAAAACTTCTGTAGCTGGAATTAGCATTAAATGCTATCCCATGCACAGAGTTTCTCTTAAAAATTCTAACGCAAATTAAAACCACAGAAGCTTTAGCTTCAGTAGGGTTGGTGGTAGGCTGTCCAATACAGGTTGGGTGGTTACAGGTCAGTCTTACCCCCACGTAAAAGATTTTAAGTCCATATTAGTTTAATTTTGTAGAGGAGAAATAGGTTCATCCAGTGGGTAATTTAGAAAGGGGGGCTCAACTGGACAGAATACTCCTCTCTTGCTTAAAACAAGTTCCTGAGCTGCCCTGATGGGAGCAGCCACCTCTGTGAACATTTCAGAGGATACCAAGAGGGAGTGGGAGCTGTTACAGCAATATCTTTTGTACAACTTTGGGTGGCTCTAGCTCAGCAGGACACAAGCTTGTTTGTTTGCAGCCTCAGGTTTGGGACATAAATGTTTTTTTTGGGAAGGGAAACAGGTCTCCCCTGAATAATTCATGTTTTTTTTCCTTAATTACTCAATAATAGGTGCCTGCCCTTCTGTACTGAGATCCTGGATAAAATGCCAACAGTGTGTTGTGTCTCCAAATCTCATTTTCAGGAGTAGTTTGAGGCTAAATTTTCAAGGTTATGAAAGCATCTTAAGATAGAGATAGCAATTTTCAAGGCCAGTAATTAAGCCAGGCATCCAATTCCCCAGGAGCACAACCTCTGTAGGCATTTTTGTAAATGTATGTTTTGGCACCTAATGACCTTGGCATCTCTCTCAAGAGCAGAGGACTGAGGGAGTTTGGATGACTTCCTGTGGCTAAATTGCAGCGTAAGCTTTTGTTAAATAGGAAATGCAAAAACGGTCTTTTAGCATGTTTATTTGGTTAGCTGCTCACTTATGATATAGCAGAAAAGACAGGTCTTGTAAAAAGCTGAAGTGACAACTGAACCAGTCTTGTCCTTTTTTTTTTTTTTTTTTTTTTTTTGGAAGAAAAAATGTTGTTTCCTGTTTTTCTTCTACTTCATTTAAAAATTTCTGTCTGAGACCATGCTACCAACTTTATATGGCATCATTGAAATATATGTAGTTAACGTAGTTCTACGTTATTAATTCCTTAGAAAGTCTGAAATGCAGCTAATACATACGAGATCTTTTCTGCGTAGTCCTCCCAGCTGCACACCACTCTACTTGCTTTGGCAGATCCCCAGCATGGTTAGGTGTCCTCTCTGCTTTCTGCCCTCAACATGTTTTCTGGATCAGAGCTTTTGACAAGTAGAGAGGGTGTAAGTGTCATGTTCAACAGCTCCACTTCATTAAGAAGAAGCTGAACCAGTGTAAATCAGCGTTATTGCACTGACCACGATATATTTGTTTGTGGTATGTTTGTTTTGCTTAGTTGAAATTCTGATCTGTTTAAGAAGAAAAGATTGTTCTTAGATGAATGTTTTAATGTGTTAATTGAGGATTTTTTTACATACATGGTCTCTTTTTTTAATGAAATATTGCTTTTGTTTACAGATTTATGTATGTACATATTTATTTTATGCTCAATTAAATAATAGAAACTAGAACAACTTAATAGAATGATTTAAATAATAGGAAGTATCAAAATTTCAAAATTTGTGCTGCTTCAGTTTCCATTACACTGGAGCCTGACACCCCCCCCCCACGCACACACTCCACTGTAGCCTGGTAGCAGCCTCCTGAATGAGCAAACCCTGTCCCCTTTCTGCCTTTTGGGGACAGTCAGGGCACCAGGAGCTTTCTGTCCCCTCTGGTTCAGCGCAGCGAGCTGGCTCAGTCCCAGCAAGAGCATGGCCGAGTCAGCAGGTGTTGAGAGCAGAGTTAATTCTGCTGCCTGGCCTCAGCTCAGGGATCAACATGTTGGATATTATCTATGATATAGACTTGCCCTGAGGCTTGAGTCTTTAAATGTATTTAGGAACTTTAATATGCAAGTGATTCCTGATGGACTTGCCCAGGGTCACTGATGAGGGCTGGGAAGCAGCAAATGCTGTAACCCTTTCCAAAGGCACAGGGCATTTATGAGAATTGAAAAGCATGCTGGGCACTGCTAGAACTCTGGGAAAAGAAAAATACTTGATCTGGAGAAGTGAACAAGTAGTATTCACATAATGCTGGTAGGAGGATTGCCTAGTTTCTGCTCTGCATGTGCTATCCTCACCTTTTCCAACTTCTGATATTATAAACTTGTAGTTCATCACTTAGGAGTAAATGAAAGGGCACAAATTATTTACAGAAATTATATGATAAATAAATGTGCATAACAAATATATTTGGTTAAATGAGAATCTGCTTGCAGATAATTCACAAAGAGGGAAAAATGCGATGCTTTATTTATGACAAATCATTCACCACTGCAAAGTATTTTTGATACTTACAGAGCTGTGTCCAAACTTTTAAGATATTTCAAGGGACTGAGCCTACCTACATTATGAGAACATTGTATAGCATAGTCAGTGTTCGGATGTAAAAGTTTACTAAGAGATTGTTTAACATGAAAGTATAGCTCAAGGAAATCAACCTGTAATCTACATTACTATTGGATTTTCCTTATGTACATTTCAGATCCCATTAGTGCTGCCTTGTGAATTTTAACTTGAACATAGAAACTAGGGAAAAGCAAGCGAAATGACAAAAATAATTGTTTTCTAGGACCTTATTTCAAGAGACCCTTTCACAAACATCAGGTTTTGCAATAGGCTTTCATGGTGCCCAGATAAACAGCAGCAGTTCCTGGTACTCGAGTTTCCCTTGTGCTACTTGACAGCTATCTGTCAACCCCAGCTGAAATGTACTTCTTTGTCATAAGCATTTTATGAAAAATAAAAATAACATAAAAAAGGAGCCCACTCACGTGACCTCAGTGCGCTTCCTTAGCATAACGACAATAAAGTAGCACTTCTAGAGAAAATAAATAAATAAATAAATAAATTGCACAGGGAGTAGAGAAGCAACTACTTCATCTGGCCGGTTATTGCCATTCAAATCTGAGGGGGACACCTAAACGATGTGTACCAAGAGAGTGGCTTCTTGTCTGGGCACTTCCCATTCTTACTGTCTGAATTAATCTTGATTAAGGTGGCTTTTGTCTCTCTTTTACTTCATATTTCTGGGAAGTTTCCTTAGCAGACATGCCTTGACTCAGTAATTATAATATAGTTGTATGGTTCAGTTAATGTTATCTGGATGTTCAGAATTAATATTACAGCATGTATGTTGTATACATTTTTAATCACTAGTTAAGACAACATAAGCAATGCAGTAGAAACAATAGTGAGTGGTATCAAAGCCTTGTACAGACCTGTGAGCCCAGATTTCACCTTGTGTGAATTGGCATGTAGTGAGGTTGGGGTGGTTTTTAGGCTTTAAATATATTGACCAAACTGATTGTGACTTTTTATATTGTACTGAATACGGAGCTATACTGATTTTTCCCAGACAGAAAATCTAACCCCAGTACTTTGAAATTGCTTTTTTGTCTTTGTACAAGTTTCAAAGGGGAAAAACAAAACAAAAAAAAAAAAAAAACAAACAAAACAAAACAAAAAACTATGATGAGAGGCCTACCTTTGAAAATGTAGCAGGATTCCTTTCCTGTGGTAGCTAGGGAACAGGCTTGAAAGTTAAGCTCATCTCTTTCTCTCTCTATATATGTGCATATGTATTTTTGAAGCTTTTAAATATACATTCACAAATACACATATATTTGCAGGTGTATTACATAAACAAAAATAATTTATTCTAAATCTTATACAATTATTAAATGAAGAACCAAAGTTTTCTTCCTTGCAAAAGATGCAATTTGGATATCACGCCAAGCAAAACACTAGTTTGTCTGCCAAGGTACTGGTGTTTTTGCCTCTTTAAGAAAGTTAAATATAACTGATTTCAGAAAATGTTGTTTAATGAAAATGCTTGCTTTCTTTCACACTGGTGCTGCTTATTTTTGTCAAACGCTGGCTGGTTTATTAAATATCACTAAATGATATTTACAAGTTTGCAATGTTCCCACGGACCAGGTGCAAAGATTCTCATGCATCTATCTATCTATAGGTTACATATATATATATATTCTTGATTATACATAGTCAAAAGGATAAATTAATGGCAAATTCCCACCTACCCATCATCAGGAATGTTACTGCATAACTATAATTTCATTTTATATCTTTTCAGTTTAATGTTCAGGGAAATGGATCAGACTTTACAGCCCAAAAGACTGAATATCAAGCAGTTGTCTATGACACTTTCCAGCAGAGGAAAGTTTGAATACCTCTCTTTTCATCCCTTGATTTTACCAGAAACTTCATCTCGATTTCCGTGCAAATCCCACAGCTACTGGTGTTTGAATTTCCTTCTCTCTGCATTCCTGGCCATCTGGAAGAGCCCATGTGTTTATCTATACCTTTTACATCTATGTTAAAATATCAGCCATAAATATATATTGTTTGGATGCTTCCTTCTAAATACATCTGAAGAAAATTGCATTTTCAGCCAATTCCGTTTGTTGTTTTGAATTATAGAGAGTAAATCATTTTAATGTAGTGTTTCCCAAGTTATTTCTCAATTTTCTTGTAAAACTGATATCAGTTTGGTTGCATCACTGTGTCAACCAAACACTAGCCTTAAAACTTTTTCAGATGCCAAATAGAGTAAATATAACCACTAAGTATCTTAGTCTTGACTTCTTCAAAAAATTGTATGGGTCATACTAACTGGCATATCATTCTGGGCTGCCCAAGCTCATAGTACACGTGTAGGACTTCACTCCCTCCCCCCCTCTCCCCCCAAGGTTACTATACATTATGGGATGCCGTATTGTGGTCACTGCCACCTCAGAATACCTTAGAGCACATCACTAGACACTCTGTAACGTCCATGTCAAATTGTTCTGCTTAATTCCAACGAGTTTTGGATGATCCAGGGAACATTGTGTTCTCTGGAGGTATCAGGTTCACCACATCAGTGGAAAATCCTTAATTCTTGCATGGAAATGTAGTTTGTGTATCAAATGCTGAAGGAAAATTTATGACAGTGATTCTAATTCAAGCCACGTTTTTGAGTTCAGTCCATCTAAGCACAAAGAAAGACCATTTGATTGATAGAAAAAATGTGTGATCTACCTGTCTCTAGGGTGCCATCTTTTCCCGTTTGTCCCTTTGAGCTCTCAGTTCTGACACAATTGAAAACAAGGGGTCAGGTTAGTGCTCAAAATGGAATGATTTTATGCCACTTACTAATGCCTATTTCCTTGTAGGCCAGCCAGAAAGATGGAAGAGTTTGACATGCTTTTATGCCCCTTGAAATGGGGTATTGAAGACCTTATTAGCATGCACATATTTGTTCCATCTCTTTCTTCTGATGTACAGCTTACACATTCTAAAACTAGTCTGATGCAGGTTTCTCACACATTAAGCATATGCTTATTTGGAAGATTTCTTACCTTTATTTTTGACATAAAATCTGATCAGTATCTTAGATTTAATTATGAGTAGACACAGTTTATTGATAGACAAGTGATACTGCCAGTGCTTGAACTTCCTGTTATTTTGACATTTTGCTTGTAATTTGTGTTGGTGAGACCTAAAATTTAGCAAGATGGAATCATCTGATACAAACAGAAAACACTGAATTTTGAGGTATCCAAGTGGAATAGAAATATATCTACAAACACTTTCCTGTATTTTTTTTTCCATAATCATTTCAGGCGGGTGTTTGTGTTTCAGAAACTGCAATTTATTCTGCATAGCTCCTTTCATCCAGAAGAAATGGACTACAAGGTGTTTTATAGACTGTGGTAATTTAACTTACAGAGGTAATATAGGCACAACATGGCAAACAGACCTTCTAACTGGCAGAGCACTTAATTCACACTGAACATTAAGCACCTCAGTAGTCTCATGATGAAATCCACTTTGAGACTGCTGACAAGCCGTTTTAATGTTAATCACATGCTTACGACTTTTGCCATATCAAGGACTTAATTTACCAACACTCGAACAGTATGTAGGAAAAGAGAGGAAAAAATAGAGAAGACTGTAAGAAACCATTTCCAAATAGCACTACACTTCAAAAGTTGCTGAAATTGTCGCAGTCTCAGAAATGTTACTGACACTTGACTTATGCCAAGATATTTTTTTCTGCAAAACTAAAAAAAAAAAAAAGTGGAAGAGGCAAACAAGAGAAAAGCAAAAGCTTAACCCTTCCCTTCTGAAACTATTCAGTGCTAAGTTTGGTTCCATTTGGCTTTGTCAAGAGTGCTGGTAAGAACGAGGTCTTGCTCGCTCATCCCTTTATGGTAAGCGGTTGCTCTTGTGACATCAGTGTCCAGCATCCAAATATTTCTGAACTCACTCCAAATAGTCACATCCCAGCTATTTTGGAAGGAAGTTCCCTAAAATACATTCTCATTTAATATAGGTGAGAAAATTTGTCCATCAGTAAGTCTGTAGAGCTGATGATCTAACTTTCACATTGGGTTTAAGGCTCTGGAGAACAAATGAAAGGAAATAAGGTGAATTGGTATCAGATTTGATACTTCTAGAATCACGTAATTGAAAGATTTCAGGCAATGTGTGAGATTTGTTCAAGATCTGCTGTGAAATTTCTGAATCCTTAAAGATTTCAGTGATGGAACAGTTAGGGTTCTGTTCTTGTATGTTCTTCTATTGTATGTCTAATGGACGTTTTGTAGATTTTTCCGATCTAGACCAAGGATAAAAGACTGTACTTAATTTCAGAGATATGAGTTCAGTAGTTTTAAAGATACATAGATTAATCTGTTGGGAAAAATAAAATAAAAAAAAAATCTCTTATTGTTAATACAAGCACAATCTAAACAAAACATCACAGAAAATGAAAGAAAAGATGTGTGCTGACTATGCTGACAGCAATAAAACTTTTGCAGAACACATTGAAACTTCTGTCACTAGAACTGTTTTATTGCAGCTGGAAATAACAAAAACTGTGAAAACTAATCATTAGAGACAATAAAAACAGTGCTTTTTTCTTCACATAGGTAAATCACATTTTGAGAGGGAACAGATAAACTAATGCTACACAGCCAGCTGTAAATAAACCATCCATCCCAAGGATGAAATATATACTTTCTTCAATCATAATCCTAAACCTCCATCAAAGATCTAATTTCCTTCCTTTAGCAAGGAGAAAATGCAAGACTTTATCAAACAGTAATCCTTTTAACAGAAATGCCAATTAAAACTACCTTTTCCTTTCTACTGTATAGGCTCTTACCATCTGTCTTGCAGCTCAGTACTGTAAATAAGAAGGAAAATAAGAGGATTCACAGTTTATTATAGCTTTAACTGTAGGAAACAAAATTTGAGCATTCCCTTGATGTCAACAAATATCTCTCTTGGCACCCAGTGAAAACATGATTGTACTCTTGCACTTCTGCTTGAATTAATGAGATTGAGTTTAGTGCTCGGGGTGCAGGGCTGGGAGCCAGGGGCTTGTAACCTATAATCCAGGGCTGGAGAGGCTTTTGTTCGCTGAGGGTGAACAAGCCTTTGAAATGCCTTTGGCAGACCACACAGCAACACCTAACCAGAGTGGCAGTCAGCATAGAGAATGCACTAGGAACACTTTGGAACAGGGGACTGCAAATTGCAGTGTGGCATAGAAGCTCACCATGGAGTTATTAACAGAGCTTTGCACCATCAATTAAAACTTGCTTGGGAACAAATCAGCAATTTCTGATGAGCTGTCTGAACACCGCAACATCTCATTTGGAGAAAGGATGTCTTTCCAGGGTATCAAAGATAGAAGCCTTCTGCACTTTTCTAGAGTTGTGGGTTGAGTCAGAGCAAGCTCCTGGATCACATTTTAAAGTAATATCTCTGCCTCTCTCTTCTTTCTTCATCGTGCATATCCCAACTGTTCAAAAATGGAATATATGACAACCAAGCTCATCTAAACTGAGACCAGTTTAAAAATGAAATGAGAGTCATTACCTCTCAAAGCTGTGAGATATTTTCAGAATAATGCCGTGATAATAACGCAACATTTTAAGATGCTCAAGCCCTCCATTCTTTCATATATACACCTGTTTTGAGTATTCCATGACCCCTTTTCTTTTTTGAAAGTGATTCCTGAGTTTATTGCCATGTCCTCTGGGACTTAGGTCCTGACAAGCTTTTTCTCTTTCGGCAACAACCTGATCAGCTGGGCAAGAGGAATCTGTCTGTGTGCTGAAAAGCTGCAAGCCTCCAAATCTGGGTGAACTGTAAATTGTTACTAAAAATGGCACATGAGAATGCAATGTGGGGTCCAGAGATTTGTTTTTCATCCTCTTTGTTAGTTCTGTCTCCCAGAAGTGTATCCGCTGCCTGGCGGTGGCAAGCTGTAGTTTATGGTCTGGAAGCAGGTGTGGTGGAAAGGACTCAGTGGGTGGCCCATGCTTAGGCTGTGACATTTTTGTTGGTTTTGATAGGTTTATCCTGCAGACTTGAAGTGGTATGAAGCATCTTATTTCAGCACAGAAAGTGTGCATTGCAGCATGCACTAGACTGAATGCAACAAAAGAGATGTCCACCCCAATGCTTTTATTCTGGACATAATTATGCGCTTAGTGTTCTAAATCATAACAAAATTACGTTTTTTTTCTTGATTTTTTCTCTTTTCTTTCTGCTTTATCTCTGCTGGTTTCATAGCTTCACAGATTATTAATTCTGCTTCAGATATTCCTTGTGTAGGCCTAACCATATATTTCTACAAATTCCTTGTAAGCCAATACCTTCTCCTCTGGGACTGCAGTGGCAATGCCTTAATTCCCCTTTGCATTCAGGAAGTACACCTAAAGGCTTGCTGCCAGCCTACTTCCTATCCTTTTAATAACTCCTTTTAACTCTCCCATCTCCAGTTTGATAGCTTGTGTTTTATTGCAAAGTGAGCTTTCCTCTTAAAGATAATGACACCCTTTGGTTTCTAAGTACCTAATAAATTGGTCCCAAAGTGTCTTATGACTTTGACTTGTTGAAACATCCGCCCCATTCATTGTACAGCTTCTCTCTTGTAAAAAGATCTTTACCCACTATGTGGCAGTGATGGAGTTTCCGTGTTGTACCGGTGATCATGTCATTATTGATTAATAATCTGCATGTCTGTGATGTTGGGATGCATTTGCTGCTGTGTGTACACGTGCAGAGCTCCAGTCAAGGTGCGTACTTAACAAAGACAGAAATGTTATTAATGGAAAAGACATTATGTGCAACATAGAAATTACTGCTTTCTTTGTTGCATTTTCTTGTCTAAAAAATTCTAGGTAATAGGAGACGATTAAGATAAGCTATTCAACACAGGAGGCAATGTGTTGGAAGAAATTAGTCCTATTAGTCTTACATCATACTTGCTTTTCCACTGCAGCAGGCCAAATCCTACTATAAGCCTGAGGAATATCATCTGTTTTTCAGACAAAACCAGTCAGATCCATATTCTGGTTTAATTTTGCTGCCTTGGAAACATTATGGTGTATAAGGATCCATGTCATATGTGACCCCAGGTGGTAATAAACATTAGGATGTTCCTAAGCCAGAATTCATGAATATGTGTAACTAAAGGTACCAAAAACTTTCTTATATTTATCTCTGGAGAATACAGTGGACTTCAACTCCTTTTCCAGTAATGTGTACTTCTTGGGAGCAGTAGTCATTTGTATAAAATGTGAACCAGAATGGCCTCATGAGGAAATACCCTAGAGGGCATAAAAAGGATGTATGTCTTTCCTATGGAAAATTTAAGCCAACTCAGAAAAAGTCAAAAGAGCAGGTAGTGCCATCTAAATACTTGTATATGACACACAGGTTTTGATGCCATAAGGTTTTCATATTACTCTGAGAAGAGGGTGCCTGTTCTGGTGAGGAATGCTACTATCTTTTTGGCAAATATCACATTGATTGGCACTCTGCATAAATGGTAATTAATTAGAATAATTTACTATATAACGAGGAAAGTGGCTTTCTTGTGAACCTCTGCATAATAAATATAAGTAATACCACACTGAGGTTTTTGTCATTTTTCCCCTGTATCCCTTTCTGAATATTTTTTCTCTGAGTGATCCACTTGGCCTGTCATTCATGTGGCTTTTGAAATAAAACAATCCTCCTTATGCGAACACTCAGTGTAATTACTAAGGCCACTGCTTAAATAACTCTGCTGGAGTCACTCCATCTGTGAACTGCGTGAGCCTACGTCTAATAATTCACTACCCGTGTAAAAGAAAGGGAGATACATACAGGAAAATTGCAGATAACCCCAGGGCTTAGTCGTAGTGCTACGATAAAACAGAAGATTTTCTGAAGGTGACCTTGCGAATGTTCATTTCTTACTCTTGTCAACAGTGGACCATGATGACAAGGCAGGCAGAAAGTAGTAATGAGACAGTTTGATTGATCAGTGAATGTCAAATTAATTCAGTGGGAAGCTTGCCAGAACAAAACACAAAACTGCATGGTGCAATAAATAGGAGAGTGGATTTGATACTTTGGTTAGAACAATGCTCTGAGACCATTGAAAAGATGGCTCGGGCATGGAAAGGTAGAAAAAAAAAAATATTCCATAATGAATTACTTGTCATTCAAAACAAATTTGGTTTTACAACAGGAGATAAAAGCTATACGCAAATCTTGGCAGCTTTGCCAAAAGGAGAAGCAATACATTAGAAAAATGATAGTGGGACAGATGACGAATATTCATTTATCTTTAGGCAATCTGCAAATTCAGCCTCTTAGATTAAAATCAAAGGTACCAGTCTGAAGAATTCAGTAATTTAAAACATGAAGGAAAAAAGCCTGTTTTTCTACTTTATTTTATATGTACAAGCACGTATCTCTTTATGGAGCTTCTTCAGAATCAATCTTGAGAAGATTGGTCTATTAAATATATTTATTTGGATTTGATTGCAATCATTTATGAAATGTTTATGGTCTGCTGTATACACAGAGGGAAACCCTGGCCTACTGAGTCAGTGGCAAAGTCTGCCTGACTTCAGCAAGTGCTGGGTATCACTGCAGAACGTACAAGGAAAAATTATTCCTCCCGAAACCAGGTTTTTATCTGATAATCAAATGTAGTGGTTATTTCTAAGCTTAAAAAGCCATTCACATAACTTCTGCCTCTAAATAGTATGTTACTACTGTTGAGAAGCTCTCTCCCTGCCAATGTGGCTGCACATCTAGAAAGGCTTCTTGCTCCTGAATGTGGTTGTTTTGGAGTAGCAGAGGTGGGGAAGAAGGAAAGTGGCAGGCCTGGGGAAAGGACAGGGCAAGCTACAGGGGAGCAAGAGGTGGGAATACCTCTGATGTAGCCTTGTTGACTGGATCAGCCCATACTGCTCTTCCAAAAACTGTTTCATCTGGTTGCCCATGCTGTTGGCAGGAGCTGTCTTTGCAACCAGGGGTTTTTGTTTATTTGTTTTTGTCGTTGTTGTTTTAAGAAAAATAAAAAAAAAAAGGCACAATAAATGTGAAGTCTACACCATAGAAATGTCACCACAGAAGTTTTATCAGCTACCAGCAGTCAGTAATTACAGAGCTGCATGTTGCTAAATGTTCTCTTTTTCATTAGGGGAGAAAAAAAAAAAAAAAAAAAAAAAAAAAGAAGAAGAAAAAAAAAAAAGAGTAGCATTGTCCTACATAGACTGCGAAGTTACTTATATCAACTTTGTGATGTGAACATATGGCATGAAGTGGGAATTTGTTAACTTCACACAGTATGGACATTTATGCTGCAATTACAAGACCTAGTTTTATCAACATAGAAGATATCTAACTGGGTTTTGTTGTCAGTCTTCTAAGCATGTGCTATTCTGCTGGATGTAGAATTTTATTGCAGGTGTAGTGCCAATGTTGAAAACACTGAGAGAGCTATGATAACTGGAGTTAGTTCAATTGCTTGTCTCCTGGGAATATTTATTCCATCACACATGTAAATTAATTTCCTTTGGTCATTGTGTTCCACTTGTGTTAATTTTCTATGAACATTTCTGCGAGATGGTTTTATCAATACAAATATCCATAGAATGACTACGTCTAAGTCAAGGAGTATTTGCAGGGGCTACTGTCTTAGGACCTGGGTCCTGTGGATTTCCCCTGCAGGCAGTGCTGGGCAAATCTGTGGTGCCAGCACACATTCTAATCCAACACCACCACTCCTGCAAGCACATCTCAGTTTCACGGCATGGATTGGGTGATGAGTAGAAATAAGACATGGGAATCTTGCCACCAACTTCAGTGGGAAACAGATCGAGCCCAAGGTGTTGTCTTTTTATGCATTTATCTGCAATGATTAATTTTTCAGGGAATCAGGGACAGCCAGCTGCCACTAAGCTATCTGTTCCTAGGCTCCAACTGCTCAATAACTTCCCAGCTGGAGAAGCCTTTGTCCCCACCTCATCTCTTTTTTGGTCGTTCACATTATCACTTGATAAATATCTCATGACACAATGCTCTGTTTTACCCAGACCTGCACCTCAGAGACCTCCCTGCAGCTTCTGCCATCCCAGCCCCAGGAATGTAACGCATCAATAAAAAAATTGACAGCTTGATGTGACATGAAGAGAGACCTAAAATACTCTCGATACTGCACATTAGGTACATTTCAAACCTTCACAGGCTGTGGGGTTTAATGGCTTACTACAGTTCTATTGAAAAACTTTACTTTTTTTTCAATCATGTAGAAATTTGTCATAAACAGAGGAACAATTAGATGCACAGCAGAGTCTCTTGATCCGTTCTGTATAATTATATGATGCCTATTCTCAGCTCATTCTTTTCCTGCTTCTATAAGTGTATCAGAATACTTGTTTGGGCACTACCTATCGTTGATGAAAAATCCTATTTATTTCCATGGAGATCAGCACGCCCTGTAGGTGTAGTGAAATGTCTTATGGGGTACAAACTCCAATGTGAAAGTTGAGACACTCGGTTTGAATGCCCTGAGTTACAGAACCTTCTTGCCCTAACACTGGAGTACGAAAGAGCTGAGCCTGGTCACTGCTGAGCAGGAATCACTCAGAGGAGTTGCCAGTTTTTTTCCACTACAGAAAAGCTCCTGAGTTATGGAGGTGCCTGGGCAAAGCACTTCAAATACGTATTCTCTGCAAAGGGCCACAATTTGAAAGTCATATGTGAAACTTCACAGTCCATCTTTCCTTCAGGAACAGACATTTGCACATTGAGAAATCTCATTTGATTTAATTTTGGTGCAGGAATGGTCTCTTGGTTTTAGTGTTACAGACTTCTTATAAGTGCAGGGAAAAGCACAATCACGCATTTCAAGGATTATCCCATTTCAAAGATTTCAGCTGAAAAAAGATCCTTTGGAGCTTCTGATTTTTTAACCTTTGAGGCAAGAAACCCATTGTTTTTCAAAACGATTGTCTTGTTGGTCTAAGCTTGCTCCTCTTGAAGTCTGCCATTGACTTCAGTGGGGAGGATCTCAGGCCCACCCAAAGCCTTGAAAGTCCACTTATTCTTTCTTGGAATATTTACAAGTAGCTTTTTTTGCCACCATGTTAATGCTATTTAATTCTCCAGTTCATTTAAAATTATAGTTTCCCTTATATTTTTTTGTACTTGTAGAAAATGTGTACTTGATCTTCGTTTCCTGGTAACGTCTGCATGTCAATATGATAACATTTTGATTTTCCAGCTGATGTACGTGGGTCTGTAATGAAGTACTTGAATGCATAGCCAGTGCTCTGAACTTTAAAGAGGTATCATAGGACTGGGATTAACATAAATGTAGCTTTAAAAGCCTCTATTATCTTTAAACAATTCACACACACACGCAAAAAAAATCAAGTGTAAAGCATTCTATTAAAGATTATTTAGCAGGTTTGAATAGCTTTTCCAAAACAAACAAAAACAACAACTCCAATATCTAAACTTTGTCATATTTCTGTAAGCCTGTGCTGATGTTTCTGACATAATTTTTATTAATGGAAGGAAAACGTTTTTGTTTTTTCCCAAAGGATATGTCAGGTTTTAATGTGGTGAGGAGGACAACCATCATTTGGTGGGATTTTTGCTGCTGTGACTCATTTACTTGTCCTACTCTTCTAGTAATTAGCTTAGACAAGCTCCCTTTCTGTCAGGTGGTGTTCACAGAGCATCTGAGGGGAATCCTGGTGCTTCCTATTTGCATCAGCGGAAACGAGAGGCCCTGGGTCACATCTGAACATGGACTTTGGCATTGCACCCCACTGTGCAGTCAGCTCTGTGCTCCTCCATGACCCCGCTGCTAATTACAGTGTGCTCATGTCAGAGAGGTGGCATCTCAGAAGGGTCACCTCTGGGGAGAGAAATGTAAAATGTAGGGGAGGAAAACACTACTTGGGCACCCTGACTTTCTAAATAGGTGCGTGGATATGAGAAGAGATTGCTGCAGTGAGGATTTTTCCTCCTTCCTAAAATCCTTTACCATGTTTAGCAGTACAATGCATTTTTTTTTTTTATGTGGAGAGAGGGGGAAGGGAAAGGAGCACTAAAGATAAGGATTATAATAAGGAAAGTGGCCAACTCTGGAGCCTGCCAACATGACAAGATTGAGGTAGAAGTGCAGAGACTGATTTTTGATGTGGGATAATTTAACTTAAGACCATGACTATCACTCACAGCTTTACACACTGTAATGAATGCAGGCATGCGGCAAGAACAGTTTGGGAGCATCTGATACATGAAAGCATGAATATGATATTAGGCACTTTTAATTGCTTGATTTTTGGTGTCTCAGGCTCTTTTCTCATCATTTTCATTGTTGCTTTTCTTTCTTAAGAAGCTGTAAGCATTCTCCTTAGCTCCACAGGGTGCATTGGACTTGGAAATATTGAAACCAATTGAATTGTTTCTATACTTTATGTTAGTAAATGATTTATTTTGTATGACAGCAGTTTTTGTGATGCATCTCCCTAATTAAGCTACTTCAAGCACCCTTCCAAGTGCAGTGTACATTGGCCCAGACTCAAGATCTGCTCGGTGCAGAGGAGGGGTACCAGGGAGCTGATTACAGGTCTCAGGCTCGCAAGCCCCATCTGCTCCAGCCTTGATTTCAATTAGAGCATCTGAAGGGGCGGCTCCAAGTTGCCCCTCGTTGTTCTGTGGCCTCAGAGACACTCAGCTAGCTAGGAACTGAGGAAATGGAGATTTTTACTCGTTATAATCATTGCGACTGGGAATGTGACAGGTAAATGTGTCCCCAGCTGGGGCCGTACCCTGCCCAGATGTGCTCTGCTAATGGTTGGGTTGAGGGGGAAGAAAACATGGTCCTCTTAGTATATTCTGACTTTGCCATCATATGTCTTCTGCCAGCAATATCTGTTAGTCTCCGACAGCTTTTATGAGTGGATACTGTTCTCACCAGACTGCCATGCTTACACTAACGATGAATGGTATGAAAATTTAGTCACAATACCACAGAAGTTTCTTTGGGACATGGTTCTCAAAGAATTCTTTCATAAAAAGCAGGGAAGAAAAATGTGATAGCTTCACTGAATTCAAACTGAGAGCTTTGATGTGTTGATATTCTTGTTTTATTTCTGTCAAAACCATAAGTTCAGCTGTAACTATTTTTTGCCAAAAAAAAAAATATTCAAGCTGCAGTGCTGGGGAGACAGATACCAATCTTGGGACTGGGAGAAGATGCATTTATTGAACAAATGCTCACACAAATTATTCAGTTCTAAATATGGACAGTATCTGCCAAACCACATTAACGTAAAGCAAGAGGGAATCTATTGCCTTGCTTAAGCGGAATCAAGAGGTAGGGGGTGCCCTTTTGTAGCATATTCACTGACATTTGAGACCTTTAAACTCATCTACAAAGGATTCATGCCAAGAGTGGGGTTGTACTTGAGCAGCTCTGAGAATAAATTACAAAATTGTAAAATTACTGAAAGAATATCTTCCTACAGTATGAGTCAAGGACAAGCCTGAAGTTACAGAGAATTGAATCAGAATTTTCTTTAAATTATACTGCTGAGCTACTTAAGAAGTTCTACAGATGTGAGAAAAAAATAGCTCCTTGTGCTTGATATCTGCCATTTCTGAGATGGCTGGTGCATGCTTTTGTTGTGAGTGTTTATGTTTTTATGACTTGTGAGGGGATTCAGAACTTTGATCTATTTGAACAAAATAAAATCATAGCAGGAATGCTCGAGGAAGGTGTAGGGAGGCCACCGGAGAGGTTTGCCAGCAGCGGTCTGCCAGTGACTGTCCCTGCTCTCTCTGCACAAAGAGCAGCTTTGCTGGCATGGAAACTTTCAAACAAATGGCTCTTTCTGATCTCCAGAAGTCCTCTTTTGGATAGGGCTCCCAAGTGTCTTTCAGTAGATTTCCCCAACAGATTGAAGTGGAAACATCTAGGTGTCTCATTGAGTTTATTCTCTAAATACTGACAGATTATCTTTGCCAGAGACACGTTACACCCGAGCTTGAAAAAAACAGCATACATCAAAATGTTCTTTTCCTCACTTTTTTTTTTTTTTTTTTTTCATTCTTACATAAAATAAATGAAGGGTATTTACAGAAAAGTAAATCACCAAGAGGAGATGCTTTGAGTGCTGTAGTACCCAGTTCTCTGCCATCAATATCCACAGGATGATATCCACGTCCAACATACAGACATTAATGAAAACAAGGATCTTAATAAAAGCAGCTTTTTCATATTTATTCTTCCAAGTTGCAGAGCAATTACTTTGCAAGGGCCATTAGAAAACTCCTCTAACTGCGCTCGTTGTTTGAGAAGGATGTCACATCTTAAAATGTTGTCACCTTCAGAATATTGTGAAAGTCAGGGGCAAATTATTTTAATATGGCATTGGAAGTTGTGGGTAGAATCACAATGGAAAAGCAGCATTTTCCTTTATGTGGCCAAGACAGTAATTGCGGCTTCTCTGGGCAGATGCTAGGAATTGTGTGGAAGGTGAGATTCGATTTTGAAGAGTGTAACAGCAAGAATAGCTACCATGTTACATCTCTAATGCATTAATAATGCTTAACATTTCTGAGTTGTGTAGCCCCTCTCTTTATAGATTTGTTGTACCTATGCTTCTTTACTGCAGTCAGCTCTGCCTGCCTTGAGAGATGGAGAAATAGGAAGGCTTTCTTTGGAAAGTGATTGATTGGGGTGAGATAAGGCTCCCGCAGGAAGCGATGGAAACTACCTGGCTCATGCCTTGGAAAATGCAACTGAATGACAGGGCAATTTTTATGAAGGAGAAGATTTTCTGGTACGAGAGGGATTTTGTGTTGTGCAGGAAGAGCCTGATGGTGATTCTCAGAGGAACGGTTAATAGGAGAGGAGTTTTGTAGTCGACATAAAATTCAGCTTGCATTGATGACTTCTTCACTTGGAGAGCTCCTTCTTCCTGCAGGGGAAATCACAATAAAGAATAAAGGAGATTTCTTACCCATTCCCCTCCGACTGACCTGAGGCCCCACGATTTATGCATCATGCTCTTTTCTCTCCCTTGCTCTATCTGCTGCCTCCACCAGCTCTAGTGCTGGTAAACTGCTTCCAGTTTGTTTGTTTTTTTTCACAGCCTTTGCTTTAAAGTTTCATTTCACTCTTGGAGACTTCCATCCCAAATTCTCCACACTTATTTATTTATGCACAAATGCTGCTTCTCAGCAAAAGCAGAGATCTGGGCAGGAGGCACAGTGACACACCTAATGTTTCTGCTGTCTAATAGCAGGATTGCTGGAGGGGTCAAGCCAGCACAGCAGAAGCAACACACTTCACACAGCACCTGGGCAATGCAGAGGGGAGCTCTGCTCAGCCTTGGATTTGTTTGCAGTCTCAGATTAACAGCGTTTCCACCTTGCATCTCCTACTGTGCGGTGTCTTGCTTGCCTGCCTGCTCATCACTGAGACCTAGAGAGCATCATACACTCACACAGCCTTGGTAATCATCCCAGCTACCTTGGCTCCTTCTTCCCAAACCAAGGCTGCCAATCTTTTCTGTTGCTGACCAAACAGATTTGCCCTGCAAGTCCTCTTAATAAGCTTTTGGGATAACTGAAGTTTACCTATTCTGCCTGGCCACTTTGCTAACAAGGCTCAGCTGCCTTACCCAGGCCTTGAGAGGCTGGAGAAGGATTTTTAAACCTTGGTGAGGCTCAGAGGCTTTGGAGGCAACCTGGGGGTTGCTGTTGGTTTCTTGTGCATGTCCAGAATGGGGATTTTTCTCACTGAAAAAAGATGGGTCAGCTGCCCATCTCTGGCTCTTCTTCACCGTCCCCTAAATGCCCTCTTCCCTTTTCCTCCCCTCCTTGCAGCACTATACAGCAAGTGGTGTGTGCCAAGGAAAATAATGAACCTGTATGTGGTATTTTAGTGCTACTTGCTATCTGTGTATACTATGTCAGGTATATTGAAAGAAATGGGATTTATAACAGTATTATGGTTCTGATAGTTGGCCATATCTAGAGCTAATCTTGTTTTTCTCTGAGCTCCACTGTCCTTTGCTGCGCTCCGATTTGATTATTTTGAATGTAGTGATATCAATCTCTAGGAGGCAATGTTCTGTCACAATTAGAGTTATTAGATGGCACTGTATATAAAAAGAGGCCAAAGTGACTTGATAGTTATTTCTTTTTTTGTAGCTGTAGACTCATTAGAAGAGCCTCAGCCACTTGTGGCAGGCAGGCCAGAGCACACCTCATTAGTGTTTAGGATGAGAAAATGCTGGCACGCAGCACCAAAGGTTAGTTACAGATGTATTTCATGATAGATCTAAAGCTCTCTATTAAAACAGTAGCTCTAAAATAAAGCTACTGAACCATGGCTCCGTGTTACAGTACATTAAAATGCAATGATAATTACCTTCATTATGAAAACGTCTCCTCATGGCTCTTGTGATACTTGCTTCAAAAATGTATTAAGGAGGAGTACACTTGGGCTGTAATCCACAGAAGTGGGGGTGAAGAGTAGGAAAACCAAAGTACAGATAGAGAGGAGAGATGGTAAAAAGATGTCCCACCCTGGCAGTGAACCCTACTGCAACAAGCTCTCTCTCAGCAAGGGTAAGAGCTCAGTTCAGCAGTCACAAGTCAGAGGTTTCTTCTAGTCCAGGAGACAGCTCTCGGTGAGTCCCAGTGATCCCTGTTTGCCTTGTGCAGGTGTGGGAGAGGATGGACTCAAGTCAAAGGCTTTATGTACAGGCATGTTCACCTAGTAGTCTCTCGGGTGGAATTTTGGCTTTTGGTAGTTTTGAGCTGGCAAAGTGGAAGGTGTTATAGTTGAAAAAAGAACTCATTAAAAGTTAGGTTTGTATTTCCAGCCTCTCTATACTTAAAGGGGAAAAAAGTGGTTCTTGTGCATAATATGTAACCCACAAGATTTGTTTTAAAGAGCTGCATTAGCCTGGAGACAAAAGAGGGAAACCTTAATTAGGAAAAAGCAAACAGACTTTCAGCACCCCTGAACTTGGTGGGATACACGAGAGGCCTTTCAGTAAGAAAGATCCTTGATCTATCAAGTTTCCCCAATGCTCAATGCCTAGGACAGCAGTTATATTGAGTAATAGGGCAAAAATAAGATTTATCTCCCCATTCCAAGCAGTGGTAAGGCTATCTGCAATGTTATTTTTAACAGAGGGACAAGAGTTTGATAAGGATCAACATCTGATCCTTACAATTCAGTGGAAAACTCTGCTGACGTATTATGTCCTGTTGCTCGTTTGTAGCCTCCAGGAATTATATGAGCAGAAAACCAGTCAGTTGGGTAATCGTGGTAATTAAAAGAGATGTAAACTTCCAAAATAGCTGACACTTAGTCACTACACCAAGCTGTCATGCTTGGCTGAGCTAATGTTAATTCCGATATCCCATTATATCTAGCTGATATCAGTTTAAAAGATAGCTGCTGTGTTTCTTCAGCAACTTGCAGCTACAGTCATAAGAGTATTGATTGCAGTACAGATTTGACAGATGTGAGATGTATTTAAGAGAAATTGTGCCATAGATATTCTTTTACTTAAACCGCTCAATGCTGTGTGGATTCCAAGTGTATCCCAGATTTCATCTCTAAGGTCCTATGTAACCTGCCTGAGAGGTGCAAGAATGAGGAGATGCCTTCTTTCCAGCTGCATTTTTAGCTTCTTAGCATAGATCTTTTTGATTTTGGTACCTGAATATGGAGGTGACACAGAATAGGAGAAAAGGCAGGTTTTAGCCACTTTCACCATTTTCTTTCAGTCTTCACAACATACTAAGTTAGATGTTTCAGCAAAAGTGAAATCTTCTGATTGACATCAACAGACTTTGATGGAGGGGCTGAGCACTGAAGTTTTCTATTCTTTGGGAATTATCTACATAATTAAGAGTTATTTTATCTTTCTTGTTGGCATTAAATTGATTTCCCAGTAGTGAATTATTATTTTTAGGGCCTTGTTAGATTTCATTGAATACTAAAACCACAGATAGAGGAAGCTGCTGGGAGCCGTAAGAGAGTTATGGAGAAGTTCTCCCTTACAGGACATAAACTCTATGAAAGTGGCAAGCAAGGTTGCTCACAGCAGACTTTGTTCTCACAGGCGTCTAGAGGACACGAAGTTTTCTTTTTCAACTATTAAATGATTTTTGTTTTCCTCTTCTCCAAAGTATTCCACCCTTCATTATCATGTGAGTTAAATAACCATCTATTAGACTTTATATTCTTCATTCCTTCTGTGTTTCTGCATGTGGTTTTGAATTGTTTCAAATGCCTGGATTAATGCATGAGGAAAATGCTGGCAATTATTTTAAGATAAGAAAACATAAGAAGAGGAAAACAAAATGATTTGCATTTCCCTTAAAAAAAAAAAAAAAATGTAACCCACTTTTATTTCTTTCTTTAAAATCACATGCTACTCTATAGCAAGGTAGGAAAAAAATCATGGGCAGACACAAATTTACAAGAGAAGTGGCAACAGCAAAATGAAATGACAAAACAATTTTTCATAGATATATTTCTCTGTTTTGAAAAAAATATATGGTAGCAGGGCTTTCACAGAGACAGACATACTGGCATTCTGGGGGGAAAAAAAAAAAAGGGCAAAAAAAAAAAAAGCCAAAGTTCACCTCTAGCTAAAGATTCAAAAGCTGTCATCAGATCAATGTATGCCTTCCAGTGTAGCTTGCAAAAATCGTTTCTCAGCTAATATCCTCAAGGACAAGATATAGTTTGATTTGGTTCTTCCAGGAGGTATTCTTGATTGCTTTGGAAAGCAATATTTTAAAATGGGGGCAAGGGAGGGAGGATGGCGTGGTGTTTTATTTTTAAAGTTCAGGCAAATCACAACATAAATCAGCCATAAGGATGGAGACACTGTTTTTTTCTTCACAATGTGAATCTTGACTCTTCTATTTTATGCCTAATTGGGAATTGTTTTAATGAGTTTATGAAAATCAGTCTGCCTTCCAAAATGTTTCAGGGGTTGTTTTTGTTTGGGTTGGTGCCTTCTTCTGCTTGGTTGTTTCTGCACTGCAATGTAGAGAGACTTTTGATTGTTTTATTTTATTTTTTTTTTAATCAGCCTTTGCATTTGATTCATGTGTGGATAAACACTTAACACTGTATAACTAGACTAGATGCCAAATTTTATCAAAAACCATATAGAAAGAGGCTGGAGACAATAATCTAGTAGTTCAGTGTTTCTGCACTGAGGCGTTATGGAGACCGTCAATTTGACTTCTTTATTATTTTTTTCAGAAAGCTGATTGACAGAGAAAATTAACATGGTAAATAAATGTTCATGCTACGTTTATTTAAAGAGGTGCATGGGCTTTTGGCATGCATCCCACAGGTTATTTAATAAGATTTGTGCGCAAGGCTCCCACACAGTGCTTACCACCTGATGGGCAAATATGCGTGCTACACGGCCGCTTTTAAATGTGGGAGCCTAAGAGGCCTAATTCCTATTTCTTTATTCAGTCAGCGGTGCTATTATTACTAAAGAAAAAAAGGATCTTACGTTTTCAAAAGCCCAGATGTCCCCCCAGCCCTACCGTGGCAGCAGCAGCTCCAACGAATCACGAGAGGAATTACTGATGTAGACATACCTCAGTAAAACTTCTCTGGAAAATACTTATGCAGAGACACTTCTGCATGGGAGACCCTAAAAATATGTGTCCTAGGTGTGTCCTGCTGGTAGCAGGAGAGCCGTTTTCAGGGGGCAGTGGCACCCATTTTTCATTCAAAATTTGAAACCTTGAGTGCTTCTGGTGTGCCTTCACTTCTTTTGCTCCCATCATTGATAATTTTATGTTGAAAAAAAAAAAAAGAATGATTCGGCTGTTCTGCACCAACTGGAGAAATCCATTTGTCTCCATTTTTTTGGCTCAAAGCACATAATGGAAAATATATCTGATAACTGGGTGTCTGGAAGAAGTGTCCAGCACAGGCAGCTGAACATCAGCGCAGGGAATTGAAAAGAGTGGGGCCTGTGCTGCAGCCCTGCTAACCACGTAAGGTACAGCTGCACTGCTGTGTCAGGACTCAGCAAGCCAGATTTGCAGAGCTATTATGTGTGATATAGGATGCAGAAATGGCATGTGGATTAAAGGAAATAAACAGGAGAAAATTATTTTCTCTGCTCTTCATATATGTCACTATATAGCCTATAATGGCACAAGTCAACATTGATTTCATTGTCCTTACACTGAAGTGGATTTCATCCACCTTTTGGTAAGATGAAGAAATTCCTACATGCTCAAGTGTGTAAATTAGCCTCAAAAGTATGTCTTTGAGAAAATAAGGCACATCTTTGTAATGGCTTCTTTTTCCTATAGGTACTTGAAATTGTATTTGTTTCGCTTAGAACAACTTTGAAAGGCATGCTCTATTCCAGTAGTGTTTGTTTCATACCAGGTGCCTCCATGGAAGTGAGCTGGTTTTGCTGACTTCATCACATTAATTCAGGCTGCAGTTTCCCAAGTCTCTGGTGTTGTTTCTGCCCCTCTGTTCCCAGGCAGGAGCCCACAGGAGTGTCAAGCACACAGTGCTATTGGTTAAAGCAAAAACAACCTGGCACCCAGATCAGGTTGATGAAAGTTATGGAGATGAGGTGATGAAAGTTATGGAGAAGCAGAGAATTTGCAGCTTGGCAAGGCTTTTTTTTTTTTTTTTTTTTTTTTTTTCCTTTTTACAGCCACATCCCCAAGTGTAGCTTCGCTGCATTGATTTAAAGGACATGTTTGTCCTCCAGACCCTGGTGCTTTTATCATTTAGGGAGAGTTGAAAAACAGATTAAACAAAACTCGATAATTTGAGCAAAGATATAATCAACTATAAAAAATGCAACCTTAAAGACATGGGAATCTTTCACTTAGTGTCCTGTGCAATGATACTGCGTTGGTAGTTGTAATTGTTTATCACTCTAACATGATCAATAAAGTAGCTAACCGCAGCTCTCTCTTTCAATACCATTGATTGTAGCAGCCCAGACCCGCAGTCACTTCATGTACACTACAGCTGTAGCAACATATTAACATGACTTCTGAATGGCTGGGGAGATTTAGACTCAAAGGATGCTGCTCTACACTGATTTACAGCCCATGCAGTCTTCCTGAGGCTACATGGAATGTAAATCAATGGAGAACTTGGCCTTGATGATGAGTTATTCTGTTATAGAGAAATGTTATTTCAATTTTGGTGTATTTACAGCGTAAAGCACTGAGCTCCTCTGATATTACTTCTAATGTGAAGTAGAGGTGCAATGTTGGGATGTAAAGTTTTTTTTTTAAAAAAAAAAACAGAAACAAAAACAAAACAAACAAAAAAACCCTACTAGTTCTTTGAACGCAGTGCAAAGGCATTACTAACTTTTCTCATAGCTTTGGAGTCAGCACAACTGCACAAACATTAGAAATGCATTCTGGGCAAAATCCCTTTGATCCCTGCACGTATCTGACTCTTACACTCTGCTTTGCTTACTTGTGCCAGGAGGGTTATTGACACAGGTGAGCTGTGAACCCTCCTGTCCAGACTACTGTTCTTCCACAGGAAGATCCTGAAACACCAGGAACATCCTGTGGCTGACCGTGGACCAGCAGGTTTGCCCTGAGCAGTTTCAATCCGTGTTTGGGTAACATGCTCTTGCTAGATCTATCCAGTGGCAGGGTATTCCAAGCAGCTGGATTTATGGCAGTCTGGTACAGGCACTGTGGCATAAGTTCGATGTTTGGAGATAACTAAAGCGGCTTTATTATATCGTGGGCCAACCCAGCCCCAGACAGCCTAGGGATCTGGGAGCAGACAGGATTTTCCAACACTTATTTCTTCTGTGATCACGATAAAGTCATGTTCTCGCAGCTTAAAACTTTGTTCTGTGACTTCTGTCTCTGACAATAAGTGTCTGCCTCTGACAAAGTTGTAGGTAACTCTCTGTCAAAATGAAGCTACCATTGCACACTCTCAAGCCCCAACCATTAACCAAGCTGAACAATAGATGGCATTACCTCAGTTGTTTATTGACATCTGTTAGTTTTTTTGTCAGTGTATACAGCTTGCATATCTGGATTAGTGTGGGGGCTATTAAGTAATCTATTAATACTTTGGGTTATTGAAAGACGACCTTGAAAGAATGGGTCTGTGGGTTTGTCACTGCAAAATGTTGGAGTGTGTCCCCTCCCTGAGTGCTGGGAGATGCAGGACTCACACCACACAGCTGTTAGAAGTTGCAATAGGGAGAAATGGCTTAGATTTTGTTGGTGCTGCGGCCGTCAGTCAGATAAAAGAACAAATAATGAAAAGCAGATTTGCCTGTACCATGGGTGCCAGCGTAATTACGATTTGCTTCTGCTGCATGCCTGTTTGCAGGTTGGTCCATGTCAGTGTTAGAGCCAGGGTACTGAGTGGTCCAGAATGTGAAAAAGCAGCTGTCCAACATAAAATAAGTTTTGTTTCTATTTTTCTTTTCTTTACTCTTCTTACCTCCTCAAATCACTAATCACAGGCACAGAGACAGAATCTGCCCTCGGCTATATCTATAGACTCCCACTGACTTTCAGTGGGAGATCACAGAGAGGGACTTGAGGCTAAAGGTTTTGCCTTAGTTTTATTTTTCATTCTGAAAAATAAACAAAGAAATAAACAAAACCACCAATGCAAGAGACTGGTTGGAGCAGAGAACTGGAAATTAAAGACCCCAAATAAATTATTTCTGTGCACCCAGATCTTGAATGCAGCTTGTTTTCCTACTTCTTTGTGTTGATGTCTCACATGCTGATTGCCTTATTAACAAACTGACACGATCTCCACTGCTGAATAGCTGAGCAAATTAGTGTATTGCTACATGTGTGTTACTTGAAGGACATGCTTCAGCTGGGATTTCCTTCAGCATCTCGTATCTGGGAAAACCTAATGAAACTGCTTTGTATTTAGTGCTTGTGATTGTGCCTCTGACCTTTTGAGCTTCCCCTCTCTTCTTGGATAAGGCACCTGCATTTTGGACTGACTTGCCATGCATGTAAATCACTGTAAGAGGCAAAATGACTTTTTCCTGATTCAACAGAGAGTGCTAAGCATTGTGCTTTTGTTTCCTACACTACTGAATATAAGAGTTGGCTAACTATACATACTGTGAGAGCTATTGTATCACGCTGTTAAAACCTAAGGAGCTTTTTATTGGACTTTCATGCTAAATAACTTTAAAGGTACCGCCTGGTGTTTTTATATAAATTATAAATGTTTTAAAAATACATCAGAAAAAATACTTTAATAGCACAGTTTCCTACTGTGGAGCCTCACGCTACGTAAACTTTCGATTATGGCTATTTGTCCCTTCCCCCACCAAAGATAGTCTGTTTCACAGGATTCAATTATAGCTATTTATTCAGCTTGAATAAAAGATTTCTCCAGATCTTTGGCCATGGAGCATTCTTCTTTATTTTGTAGGTTTGGTCGGAAACTAGATTTTGTAGGTTTGTAGGAAACGCCCACAAATACAATTTCTGCTGCAGTCCCTCGAACAGTGGTTGTTTGTGAAAGTGGTGTAAAGACCATCATAAGAGAATCACCTGCCGTTTCCAAGAGGAACAAGGAGTCTGCCATTAGTTTGTTCTTACTCCATTTTACTGGGAGCTGTGAAACTTTTAGCCCTGGTATTGAGAACTTCACCGACAGCGGGAACGCAAACCTGCGGCAGGTCAAAAAGGTCAAATCCGGCAGGCGAGGGGCCATTTTCCCACTGAAACAGAAACCCAGCATAACTATTTACAACCTTCATGGCAAACATGACTTGTCCTGAAAGCTGTTTCCCTAAGGTGTAAGAGAAGCTGCACTGGCTGGCATTTGCTACGGGCAAGAAGCACTCACGTTGGCAGTTGGTGTACCTCTGCGAGCCTGCTGTAACTTGTTAAGCAGCAGCGTCTCAACAGTAAGTCTGAAATGCAAGCCACCAGTGCTCCTCAGTGATAAAGAAATGTCCCGGGGTCACGGAGTGTTTCCTATTTCCCTTTCATGTGAGAGGATTTGCTAGTTATCCTTCTGCTAAGGATTGTTTCAGAGTTGCTTATGACTCCTGGACAAGAGAAACTGGAAAACGGCTCTGGGCAAAGGTGACAAGTGAGCCCTAGCTCGCACCCTTGTCTTGCCGTGTTTCACAGTACGTGGCCCTGAATGTGGATGAGGGTGAGCAACTTTGTTTCTCGCTGCACCGTTGGCAGGAGAGGTTTATGTTCAATATTCTGACTTGAGCTGTGTTGCCCTAAGGTGAACATTCGTGTTGGCACCTGTGAAAATGGTGGAGGGAAAACCAGGCAGACTAAATGCTTTTGGTATACTGGTAAGTGATGTGTAACAGGCTGTGCCGTGAAGAGGAGTGCAAAGATAAGGCTCTCCAGTGAGAGAGGCTACACAGGAATGATGTTTGGTGTTCTCTCTCCTAAAGAGAACTCAAGTACTGCTCACAAGGCAGAAATCAATTGCTTTTTTAACCTAATTATTTTATCCAGGCAATTTTTCTCCCTCTGCTCTTCTGCCTCCCATATTAATGTTGACTTCAGAAGAGTTCCTTGTACTTCATCTTATGAAATATATAGCCTTTAGTATAAGAGTTATCTTCTGTGCCTTGATGTGCATACTCAGTGAGCTACAGTTAGTAACAGAGCACCAGGAAGGAAAGGGCTCCTATGATCCAGTGTTTCCACTGTGGTCCCCAGCCTCCAGGTGGAGGCCAGCTTGTGGTGAAGCTGGGGCCTTCCTATCCTACTCCCAGCTGAGTTTGGTGGGGAAGTTAATAATGGCTGGTGGTAAAACTGGAAGGCAGAGAAAGACCTGCTCCCCAAAATTTGGGTATCACTAGCCTAGATGATCTTGTGAATTCAAGAATAAGTGAGACTGGCGAAGTAGCTAGCTGGGCATTTCTTTCCAAATCAGATTTTTTTCCTTGAAAAGGTGGTTTATTTCTGTAGATAACTCTTGTGACCATCAGGTGTGCATGGCTTATGATATGCTACAGATCACAGTATTATTTTTGATGGCCTCAAAACTGCCACCTGGAGTCAGATAATATGCGGAAATGATGCATTGTAACTGTTGACAGAGTAAAACTGTGTTTTGCAATCAAGTACAGCAAAAAATAAATTTATATTAAAAAAAAAAAAAAAGTAACTGCACAATTTGCAAGCATAACAATCCTACAAAAAATATTTCTTTTTGCCTTCCTATTTATTCATACATTTGTAAATGCCAAAATGTCTTTTATCTGCCCTTTCTCAAGGGCAGTTCCCTTGTGTCATAGTAATTGAAAATTAAGAATTTACAGTATCGTAATTAAATTCTACCCTTTGAACTCTTGTAGACTGTAGCTGCATATTAACAACATCCCACTCAGATCATGAGTGGCAAGAAGTATTTTGAACACCAACTGCTGCTAGATAACATAACAAGCTCTGACAGCTCCCTAATTACAAGACTACCCACTAGTTAAAAACTCTTTAATACTGTAGCAATTCTCTTCTTCGCACATAAGTCAAAAGGTATAACTAATTTGTCCTTTAATTGATATCTATATTGCTGTTTAAATAAAGGGCACATACTCCCCCAATATACTTAAGCATTAATTTATAACCTATGAACCAAATTTAGAAAGTAATTGCAATGACTGTAAAGACTTTTTTTTTTTTTTTTCCCATTGACTTTTATCACTATCACCCGGAAACTTTTACCTCCAATTTGATCGTTAGTCATGATAAGTGATCAGCACTGCTGTCCTATGCAAAGCTGAAGTTAAAATGCATCTGCACATGTCAAAAATTCCCTGTGTCATGTCCTAGTGCATGTGGCTGAGTTGCAAAATAATGAATAAATTGGCCTAAAACAAAGGTTGCAGAGTCACAATGTGTGCATCTGAATGGTCCTGCCACATTTCATTGTGGTAAGACGCCCCATTTCCAGTCTATAAGCCCAGCAAGATTGTACTGGGAGCTCATTAACAGTTTGCTCCCCACAGCAAGCAGTGGGTGACTGCACTGCTGAGCTCAGCTACCCCAAACCCTACTGAAACTGCCCCCCTGCCCGATACCCTTTGCCCTCACCTGACACCCATCACCATCTCTCTGCTTTTCCTCCTGGTGGCTATAATTTAGGTTAAAAAAAGGGGCCCTGGTGACTTGCCAGTTAGGAAGTAAGAGTGGGAAGGTGATATGGAAGCTGCTGCAACGAGATTGTCAGCACAGACACAAAAAGTAAATTCCGTAGAGGCTTGAAGGTGGAAGGATGTGAAAACAGGACATTCTGCTCTCAGGAGAGTAGTTATTTCCACGGGAGATGAGGACATCCAGAAGATGTGACCAGGGTGGCTATGCAGCCTCTCTGAATGAGGCAACTTGCAGAGATCAATACATGCTTCTGCCTGAAAGGCTGCTGGAGAAATGCACATCTCTCTCAGGGCTACTAATGAATATGCTGTGAGTTTCTTAACAACTTCTGGCTTTGTGTTCTTTGGCACTATGTGAACATGTCATGATTGAAGTCTTTCCTAAAATTGCAGCCAGAGGAGGTGGGAGACCACTAATGAGGCTCTTTTTGGGACATTCTTCATGCTGTGTAAATACCCCTCAGAGAGCATACTATACACAAAGATAATAAATGTAGTTTTCATTTCTGCTTTTCTCCTTTGTTCAGTACCTGGCATGAATTTAATAGAAATGTTGTCTTCCGTGTATGTAAATACAATGTGATGTTTTGATGATGACGATTAAGATTATCCACGTCATTTAAGTACCTAAAAGTGCAGACAAGCTCTTCTGTGAGCATCACTCAGTGCCTCGCTCCCATTGAGGCCCCAGCAAGAGCAGAGGTTCAAATAAGCCCACATGTCCTAGCTGCCACTGTAACTTTAAACCTACTTCATCCTCCTCCTCTGCCCTTCATGATAGAGAAAACAGGCTCAATATGTTTATTTGAATTTTCTCACTTCAATAATACCATATCCTTTGCATGCATTCCTTTAATGTATCGCCACTGAATTCAAACTGCTTGCATTCAGAGAATGGCACAACAGATCTATGCCTTTACAGCACACATAGATGTGAGTTCTCTGAAACACAAAAAAGCTCAATATATATTTTTTATTTTATTTGTGTGTGTGCGCTTCAATTTCTCAAAATGGCAGGGCAAAACATTATTTGTCTAGCCAAAAAATGTTTCCTCATAGTGGAAAAATAACAAATGGCTTACCCACCAGAAGAAGATGGTGACCTGTTTATAAGTTATTTCAGGGAGTCATTATTTAAAACCTCAAACTATTTTGGCAATCATTTTTCCTTTGTAGTACTTTCTGGGTCAAGTTTTTAATTCTGTCCAAAGCAGAGTCTGAGCTGACTGCAACTCATGACTGAGGCAGTGAGGAAAAATGTAATTGACAAGAACACCAAATAAGACCAAAAATACATATCATTGTGGCTGTACAATGCCTGTACAATATCTTTCATTAAAATATTTTTAACATGTTATTAACATAATATTTTTAAGAAGCTATGCTTGCATTACTTGTGAGGAATGTGTTTGTGCGCTTACTTTTCCCTGGTAGGAGATAGAAAATATCAGCACAATTTAGCAGGAGAAAAATGGCTGTCAGTTTTTGAGATTTCAGTAAATATTCACTCATGTCAATTCACAAAAAGTCCCAAATGTTGTTTCATGAATGAGGCAAAAGCTGGAATACAGATGTGGCACAGATGTCGCTGTGGAGAGGAAGAGTGGATGCTCCCTCAAGCAGCAGATGTGTATGCACGTATTGTGGGATGAACGATATCCCAAAGTGGCACTGAATATAGACGTGCACATTAGTGTTCTGTATGATATATTGCATGCAATGTATGCCTGGGGCTAGTCCACTGGTCTAGTTTCAGAAAATCTAATGAAAGAGGTCTCTGCATCACCAAAAAGAAGGAATCTTTCTGTGTAGTCTATGGCAGAAAGTTTATGTCTCTGTGGTTTTCCCACTACTTCTGTGTTTCCTTGGGACCCTTTCAAAGGCCTTTTTTTTTCTCTGTGCTGCCGTGGGCCATGTGAAGCTCTTTATGCTAAAGATGCATTGTCTGAATACCTTTGTGGTGGGACAAGTTGGCCATGGCCCATTAAACCAACTCTCACCAGAACAAAACCAGTAGAACCAGACAGAGGGAGGGAAGTGAAGAGATACATACCACTGTCCTGATGAAAGTCCCAACTCTCTCTGCTTTTCTGCATACAACCACCTGGCTTTTTTATCAACTTCTAAATGTGCTGTAATCATGTAAAATGGACCCCTGGACAAAAATGTATTTTTTGTTCCTCTTCTCCTTTGTATTAAGTGAGCTCTTTTGTGGTGTTACTTTTTATATCCTATAATCATAGTAATTATGTTTTGTTGAATCTTTCACAGTAGTCTAACATTTAGTAACATTTGTCTCACTGTACTGGGACTTGAAATCTTCCCTTCCATCAGATGCTAATATGGTTATATTATTGTGGCAATATGGGAGCTAAGCCTAAGTACAGTTGTAACTCGTTACCGTTGTTACCTTTGGCAAATTACTTCTGGTTATTATGAGTAGCTGAGATCAGAAGGTCAGTGTTAAGCAAACCGTGAAGATATAAGCAATAGATATGTTTAAATATCCACACAAAGCTCATAGTTAGGATTCCTAATGCATTGGTCAGCATCCAGCAATCAACAGTGCTTGCTTTCAGCGTTTTGTGCTCATTGCAATGATTATTTCTTGTTGAAGATTCCCTCGTGTGCTTTTTCAACAGAATGCACATGTGTCCAAAGCTAACTCAACCAGATAATTTCTCCTAAATGCTAATATTAGTATAGTCCTGCCAGCTTATTTCTGTAAATGCTGGACTATACAGCATCATAGCATCATCAGATCCATCTAAGGAGGTATTTCAAAGGAAAGAAGTTTAGAGAATTAATACTTAGTTTCTGCAAAGTATTCTGGGAGGAAGAAATTCATATCCCTTTCTCTCTGTCATCTGCTCACTTGCTCTCCCACTTTATGACTGGTATTGCACTCTGTGCTGTAAACAATCACCATTAAACTCAATTGAGGCACTTCAAGACAACAGCAGAAGTTACACCAACTGTTTATTTCTCCTTATATTCCTCCAGTCTGCTCTGCTGTCATCATTCCAAGGCAAGATCCTCAGCTGGCAAAATTCAGCCTAGTAAATTTGTATCAGTGAGGATGTATCCCACGATAAATGTACCTTTTATAAAATGTCTAGCAGGTTGTCAGGTGGGTGAGCTGGTTGTTCAGAAGTGACAGATCCTGTACTGGCAGTAGGAGAGGCATCATCCACCATAGATCATGTCTGCTACTCATAGCTTAGGAAATTGCAGCACGGACCTTAATGTTTTTATGCTCATATTGAGCTTAAATAAAATTGATCAAATGGCTGATATTTAACTAAAAGCATTTCTGCTGCTTCTTTTTGTCTTCCCTGTACAGCCTTTTCTCAGATGCTCATTAGCCAGGAAATGTAGTCACTACAGTTTCTGCCCTAAGGCGAATCCAGTGATGTACCCTGCACACTTAACAGAGATACTGCTTCAGCAGGGGAGCAAAGTGAGAGAGAATACTTCTGCCTTTAAATAGGATGACACAATAATGTTTCAGAACAGTAAAATCCTGAGCTTTTGTGTTTCGTGTGTGACAGAACCAAAAGCCCTTTGAGGTCCTATATCTGTACTTTCACAGGGACCCAAGGAGCACACGGGGTGCCCAGGAGGGGTGGCTGGCGGGCAGCATCTCCTCGCCTTGCACTACACGGCTGACTTGCACTCAGAGCAGCATGAAAACTTGGAGGGCTGACCTGACATTTTGTGTAATTGCAAATGATATTCAAAGAGCTGCAAAAGCAAGTGGGTTTCAGTGAAGACAGGTTGCCATGGGTGGCACATGCAGTGTCATGAGTGTTTAGGAGTGAGAGGCAGAGAGGAGGAATGTCTCATTGCCTCTTGCTGCTCCTCCCAGGCATCGACTGGTGTCTCTTTGCCAAGAGGTTCCCCTTCCTCCAGGTTTCTTTGAACTTGTCATCCATTCTTCCTAGAGGCACTGGCACTTCTCCCTGAAGGTTTGGTTTCAGCTCAGCAAGGAGAGGAAAGGCAAACTTTGCATTCCCTAAGCACAAGAATGGGGAGCACAGGAATTTGTGACATGCCAGCAGCAAAATGATCTTTGCAGTAGAGCTCTAAGGAAACAAAAGAGTGAGCACTGAGACACAGTGTAACCATGGTAGAGGATTTTTTTTTCTTTTTCTTTCTGTAACAACATCATTTAGATGGTCTTGTTGCTGTTGCTTCCTTGAAGGGCCTGGTGGTGCTCTGGGAAACACAACTTTCTTTCCTCTAGAACAGCCAGTTTAGCACCGAATCTCCCAGAGCTCTGTTTACCAAGAGATCCCCCATGCCTCCAAATTTTAAAAGAGTGCACTGATACATGGAGCATCCAATTACAGGGCTTTGTGCTGCAACAAACTTGTAATATAAGAAAAGTCATTATTGATTTTTAGTGCTATTCGAGTTTCTTTGCCCTCCCACCAATCTGCTTCAATGCCTCTGACAAGCAATTGTCTCTCAGGTCCTGGAGTAGGAACAAGCAAGACAAATCCAATAAAGGATTTAAGCATCATTGTAAAGCTTGGGCAAAATTCAGGCTCCTGTGTCTAAAATTGCAATTCTGAAAGCTCAGCCAGCTACCTATTTCTGAGGACACCTGAATGCTTTGGTTTAGCAGCATACCTTGTGTGATTGTATAAAACTTGCCAGTATTTCTGCAAGCAGGGTCCAGGATCCAGGGCTGCTGCCTTCCCAGGGGTAGCTAGAGGTCATTTTTCATCTCTCCTACCCAGCAGCACAGGCTTGCTCTGCCTGTTGTGTAGTGACCAGGGTGCTCAGTAGAGGTGGGTGATGAGGACACCTGAGGCTCTAGCTGAATGCTCTAGCAACAAAACTGCTGTGCAATAAAAAAGGAAAGCTCCAACACAAAGAATTCGATCAGAGCCTATGCTTTGAAAGAAAGGACATGGTTGCATGTGTTCAGAGAGGGTCTTGGGTGGGACCTTCCCACACAGAAATGGCCTGTAATAGGAATTTAAATAAGTGGCAGTTAAATCCTACAGCTGTCCCTATGTTTGCTGATGGATAGCTAGACAAGAGAATTGATTTTAGAGGCTCTATGCTCCAAGCATAGGATGTTTTTGTACTCCTTTGGAAGCACTTTATAAACATAGCAATTGTAGCACCAAAGTCCTTTGTTAGTCCTTTACTTTTACCTGCTCAGATAATTAAAATATTCTTGCTGTATTTTATCTGTCCAAGAAAGTCTTCCTGATTTCATGCTTCCTAAATTTACTTTTAAAAACGTCTGAAAAATATTAACTATATGCATGCTGTTTGTTGTATGTCAATGAAGGACAAAGGCAGGTGGTAGCAAGAGCCATAATTATTTGCTTGTTTTGCATGAAATGCCATTTTTTAGCCAGTTTTGCACATTTTACAGATGCCTTTCATGCCAAATCACCCACGGAACATACGAATCATCTCAATTGTTAAATTCATTAACCTAACAAACTGTAGACTAAAAGCCACATTTAAAGCATGCATCCTAAATAGTATTCTCATTATGTGGAATCAGATTAGTCCCTAATCAAATTTGACTTGGAGCTTGGAGCACAAGGTAATGGAGTATGACCCCTGATTTAAAACAGGATAGGTGAAGTAAGTATCTAGCACACAACACTTCCATTTTGTGTGTGCCAACTAATTCCATCCTTTCTGAGCATTCTCATCATTTGGTAAACAGACTTGTGCTTGTTTAGCTCCTTAACTCATCTTGCACACGCATGACATCTGCTAAGATATTTACAGATATTCCTTACAGCAGCTTGATGTTTTTCCACATTAATGTCACTGATGTAACTTTAATATCATGGACCAATAATAATTACCAGTTCTATTATTGTTGTGCCAACAAACCAAGCATTGATGAGACTCTGTGGTTAGAGACACAGTACAGACAGTACAGAAAGTATCTTCTTCAGAAAGTTTGTTCTATAACTAAAAAAGGCAGGAGGGGATAGAACACACAAAGAGAAGGGGCAAATTTAACAAATACCACAGTCAATTCCTTCCATCCTGGAAAATAGTCAGAAAAGTGGAAGAGAAAGCTGCTAGGTACTGAAAGGAGAGGAGGGATGAAGAAAGGCTGAATATAGTTGTGTTATGCATTTGAATAGTGGATTATCTCCAAGGGCTTCTAAGCAAGTCTTTAAAATTTTCCTTAAGGAAGACTAATTAAAGCATAATTTCCCTGTGATTCATACTCCCCCGCCAGCTTGGGTTAGCTGTGTGGGTCCTGTTCTCCACTGGCTGAGCAGGGGAGACTGACATGAGCTGCCCGCCACCAGCCTGGTTTCAGGGGATGTCACAAGGTGGGAGAGGTGTGTTTTCCCCACCTCCTGCAGACTGGGCCCATGAAGTCACCATAGTGTGTTTACTTCATGGTAAAGATACCTTCAACCGGTAGACCAAACCCAGGAGGTGGGATGGTGAAATTTTAGGTGCCCTTGATAATCCAGATTATCAAGGGGACCAGACTGAATTCATGCATGCAGATTCAGAGTATATTGAAAAATCAACATCAATTTTAAAGTACCTACATCCAAAAGACTGCTTTGTGTTGAGGTTTTCTGCTGGTTTTTTAATGCTTCATTTTTGAAAAACTCTGGTTTTCCCTTTAGACTCTCACAGCATTCTTAGAAGTTTCCCATTTCACTGACTTCCATATGTAATTGCTTTGTTCGCCATCTATCCATTGGCTAATTAAAGCTGTAGCTGCCCGTGTGACAAATGAATGCTATATTCCAAAGTTGGTTTAGCTCTTTAGCTGTATGTCAGTAGTAAGAAGGAATGGTTTGCATCTACAAATAAATGAATAAATAAGCAAGAAATAATGGTTAATAATTAAAAATAAAAAATTGATGTTCAGAAGCCCAAAAGGTCCTTCTGTCAGCTCTTCAGAAACCAAGAGACAAATAGTTTTAAAAGTATGGTCAAGGACATGAGGTGAGGTTACCACAAAGCAATTTAGCAGATAAGAGTGTGCACAGTGGTGCTGAGGTCATTGCAAGCCTGCTCATGTGCTGTTACCAGGCTGATTTGTGATGGAGTTTTAGACACCTCATATTTGTTGCTGTCTGTCTGCAGCATCCAGTGCTCTATCAAGGTCCTATGCATATTGTCCTGTAGGAGGGTAATATACAGCTCCCTATTCTCCCTACTTGTTGTAATCGACTTGTTTGGGTTTATAAATATCTGTTTATGAATTTGCAACTGTTCATTCTTTTTTTCTCATTTCTTTTTTTTTTTTTTTTTTCCTTTTTTGCAATTTCATATGCAATTGATGACTTGAGTATGTAAACAAATCCTTTTTAAAACTCATTAGTCTGGAAGCAGCTTGTGTTATTTAATCAGATCTGCAGTTGCAGTACAAGGCAATGGCTGCATTGTGTGGTTCTAAAAACAATCTCAGCGTGACGATTGGTGGCGTTTGGTGTGCCGCAGTGATTGCAAAGCCACCATCAGTAATGTGGTGCAGACAGCAGCCTTTGCTAATGAAAGGGTAAGGACTGAGTTAGTATGAATCACAATAATTTTTCATAACTTGCACCTTAAACTAAGATTATTTTCTCTTTTTTTCCCCCACAGAATTTTAATAGTCATCTATTTTCTTTCCCTTATTGCAAGTCATTTTGTTTCTTCAATCTTCTCAAAAAAAAAAAAAAAGATGTTAAAAAAAGCTGTTCAGACCAGACCCTTCAGACACATCCAGTAAACGAATGGGATAGCTGGCTCACTTATGACTTCCTTTTAAAGTTACAAAAGTTTTAGATTTTTTACTTTTTTGACCCTTTTAAGTAAATGGGAGTTTTGATTTTGACTTCAATAAGGTCTTTTTCCTCCTTGAAGAAAACTCAGTTCTATAATTTAAACTATAGCAAAGCCTTTCTGCTTGCTAAAATAAAAGAACCTGATTCTGCCAGTTTAGCAATTACCCACACAGAGTCTTTGTGCCAACTTCTGGGGTGCGATTTGGTGTCAGCAGCTGGGCTAGAATTTGGTTTCAATAAATCACTTTAAATTGAAAACTGGAACTCAACATGGGTATGGGAAAATGGTAGGGGTAAAAAACAGAGTAAAAAACCTGAACAAGCATGCCTCAGTAAGTACTCTGCAGCTTATAACAGAGCTCCTGTGCAAAACGCAGATTGGAATACCTGGTTCAGTTCACATATCTGCTGGGAGAAACCTCGGTGGCTCCCCTGTCCCAAGCCCCTGTGTTACTGGCTATAGACATATGGCTGCTCCCACCTGAGCCCTCACCCAGTGCAGCAGTCCCCATTTAGATGCACAGAAATTCCTGGGAATTGATTGCATGGGTTGCAAAGGAGGACACACAGCCCCAGATCCCAGTGTCGTGGGCTGGGAACCCTGCAGCATCGTACTCAGGGACAGCAGGGCAGGAACACTGATGTGGTTTCATAACATCCACTTGGGCTTCAGCACATGCATGAGGCATAAGAGCTGTCCCTGCAGGCAGGCATGGAATAAGGAATATATCGCCAAATAAGATAAGCTGCATTTTGAAGGCACAGTTGGTCTATTGTGAGGGCCTCTTCTTAGGAAATCTTTTGAAAAATAGAAGTGCAATAAGGAAAAGCTCTTCTGCCCATTGTTCTCCTTTTTTCTTTTCTTTTTTTTTTTTTTTAATGAGTTATTTTTCTACCTCCTTTAGGTAACTAAGCTGATGCCACCTTTAGAACTGGGAACTATTTTACTGGACAACTAATAAATTAGTTGAAAAATAGGAGCTAGCTGGGAAGAAAAGAATTTGGGTCAAATCCTATAAATAGTTCCTGAGGAAAAATATAGGAACAAAAAAGAATTCAAAACTACTTCATGGGAAATACCAAAATGTTTCATTTTAATGCTTTAATGACCCAACTTCTTAGCTTTTTGCTTCAAATCAGCATTTTTTGTTTTAATAGAAGATTTGAGTACTAAAAAAGGAAACACTCTTTCATTGAGGAGTTAAATAAACCAAAACATAATAAAATACTTTATTTTAGATTAAATGAAGCATTTCATATTGTTTCTATTCTAAATGCAGAGGTTTGGTTGTTGATGAAAAAGCATATATATATTTTTTGACCTTAACCAATTTCCTTCTCAATCTCAGAACTGGCTGAGAAACCAAAGAAGCTTTTTTCCTTCTCCCTATTCCAGCATTCATGTAGCATTACATTTCTTTAGCAGACTTTTCTGAGAGTGGACAGGCTTTTCTAGAAGCAAATCTCTCTGCCTGTGACTAGAGAGATAATATTTTCTGCTGAAACATTTTGCATGTGTGTTCTTCCTGAGGCAGACTGTGTTGCTCCAAAATGGCTTGCAGAGCACTTTCCTTGGCCACATACTCCATGAGTAATTATTCTAAATATATTTTTCTTAAATCTTTGATTATTATGGCAAATTCAGGTTTTAGATTCCTATAATACTCCGTCAGCAGTGGAGATCTGTCTATTGCCTTTGGACTGTGAAGACTTAAGGGTCAAATGATAGGCCTTTGCTAACCACTGAAGTTCACAGGTTCACTGGTTAATCAGGGTTATTGCAACCACATCCCACCCACCCCTCCTAGTTAAGATCTCTCCTGACTGGAAAACACATCTCTAAAAGCTGCACTGGTATGTTCAATGATGTCCAAATTCTGTAAAAGTGTAGTGCCTCACTCTGGTATCCTTATCTCTTTCAATAAAGTTGAAAAACACTTCAGGAGTGTGAAGAGTAAGGAGTTGCATAGGCAGAGATGGCAAAAATGGAGTATTTTTTGCTCAGGACACAGCTGTTGAAGTGGGTGTCACATATCTATTGCTTTGTCTGTAATGGAGTGAAAAGTCAGGCAGCACCTGTCCTCTCTTCTGCTCTTTGTGGCTTGAATGCCCTGCGAATGAAGAAAAATCAATGCGCATCTAGGAACTGCTTTATCGTCCCCTCTTATGAGTGCTGAGAGCAGGTGTTAGAAAGGAAGGACAGACAACCAAGAAGACAGCAGCTGCTCTTGTCCTCATCATATTTGCCTTATAAATTTCCCTAGGACCAGGGGCTGAGAACTCTGGAGATGTGATGCAGGGAAGCTGAAGTCACCTGGGGTCCAGCATCAACCTCACAGCCAGCCCTGCCAGGCTTCGTGTGTTTGCTATAATGAAGAATTTGCCCCCAGGCCCTAAGTGATGTCCATGATTCTCTTTCTGTAGCTCTTCCCTGGCATAGCTGAATGCTAAAATACAGCCCTAATCACACAGAGTAGTGCTGTGGCTCTCCAGTGAGTCTTACGTTCACATTCACATGCCTTCATAGCGCAGGATTTCTTTTAATTCAGTCTTTGCAACATCTTCCCATTTTTCTGTTTGGGAAATAGACAGCTGCGTAGATGAAATCAGATTTCTGCCTGGTCTTTGCCACTCCACTGTGATTATGTGTGTAGGGAGGAAGAGAGAAGAGAGAAAATTTAGACTCTTGCAATGTTATGGGAGAAGGAAATAGAGAAAATGTTTATGAGGGAAAAAAAATGTTTTGTGCGGATTTACTGTAACTTAGAATAAAACATTTCCCAGATATATGAATGTTATTATCTAGATCAAGAGTATTATATGGAAATATTATTTCATGCCCAAGTCCCAGTTTAACTTCCACTAAGTCAATAGAAAAGATTGCAATATGTTCAATGGAAGCAAGATGCAGGTCTATAAAAGAGGTTTTCTTTTCACAGGGGACATTGCTTTGCTATTTGTACTCTTCGTTTCTTAGGAACATCTCTCAGAGGTACTCCCTCTTTCATTTCTCTCGTCAGAAACATGTGATTAATGATCTCTTTTTAAGCTTTATTATTCAATTCAGCTCACTAATCCAGTACACATGTGCATAGTTCTGAAAACCTGAATTGTCACCATACTCATACACGCTGGTGTACGTACACTCGCAACTATCCTGGAATCTGACAAATCAAATCATTTTAATGAACCACAGCAAACAGTTCATGTTGAAACAGCTGTAAGCACAATATGCAAATCATGTTTACTGGTAGCTTATGCTCTGGAGAAATAATCTTTATATGACTGCTTTATTATTTACAGTAGTTCCAAAATTTAATTTTAGTCAACATTGACAGATGCCATCCATGTTAATACTTGGACTACTATATGTGGAAAATGCGAAACATATGCAGAGATCTCATGTTTGTGAGTTGATAATGTGGTTGACAAATGGGTTTAACAATATCCACTCATTTCTGAGCAGTCAGCTAAAATTCACCTGAGGTCTGTGGTAACAGAGTGAGGAGGAAGGTCAGAGGAATATGAATGAAGAAGAAATAAAAGAACGACTCCAGAGAGCAGTGGGTATAATAAAAGCATGACAGAGGATGATTAATTATATTTTAGAGTCAGATAATTCCCAGAGAATATGTGTGCATGATAAAACTTTCTAACCTTTCGATTTGTAATTAAATGAGAGATACACTAATCTGACCAAGTGGAGACTATTCTGTTCCTAAAACAGCACTAAAGCACATATTAAAAATGTGTTATTTCAAATAAGCAATCCTACCTGGAATGAATATAATCAGAGGTATTAAATGAAAAAGACAGAAATTGAGAATAAAACTGGCATATTAGAAGAAAAAATCAAGATTGTTTAAGATGTGAATTATAATTCACATGTGTGAAGTTAGGGATTGAAACCCTCTAAAATTCTTCTCTATTTTTCATCCCATTTTCTTTGTTTTGAAGATGCCTGTCTAAGACTTTGCATACTTGTTGTCAGTGCCTTTGGTAGTTCTGTCAGAAATAACATGGGTTTCCGTTCAGGTCCTGAGTTGTTGGATGACTTATTTAGATAAAAATACTGAAAAGAGTTGAGAAATACTCATTCACTATTGACTCTTTTTTATCCATACTAAAATATGGATCCTTTTTTTGAGGTGAGTGATCACACCATGAAAAAAAAAAAAAAAGCATCTCAAGCTAGATTTGCACCGGAAGAATTCCTTTTCAATAGATCTAAAGGTACCACAGAAACACTAGCATACAGCAAACCTTTAGATTCATGGTCCACTTAACAGAAGCCTATCATTTGGCATTAAAATCTGAATCTGTGAAATGGTTAAGCACAAGTTTAATCTTAATGGTTTAATCTTAATGGATTGTGGACCCACTCATGTGTCTCATTCTAACACTTTTTTCAGCTTTCTGAAGCACATTTTTCCTTAAGTTTTGCAACAATAATGCAGCGAATTATGCTGATTTCACCCCGATCTCACATATTTAATGTTGCAGGCTTGATCAGCAAATTTTAAATCAAAGCATTTCCCGTGGCTTCTTAGATTAAAGTCAAAAAATGCAGCTCAGCTGTTTATATACAAACATGCAGCAGTTATAATGAAAGAGTTACCCACAATGCCAGTGTAACTATAGTAACCTGCATTCATAAAGATGTACATTTAGTGGTGGTTAAAGCCAAATACATATTTGTTTCACATAGACAATGCTGATCCTGTAATAGAAAACAACAGTAAAAACACAGAAGCTATAAATAAATAACCTAACCTTTATATTACCAGGAGAGTGAAAATCTCAAAAGAAACATCTTTTGCATTTTCTTTTGAAGATGACACCTGTGGAGAGCAGACATGTAAGTCAGACACTGGAGTTCAGTGGGCTTTGTTGTAAACATCAGCATAACATACGCATTTAAAAACCTCAACATTTACAATCTGTTAAATTAAATATTCAGCAATTTTTAGGTTGTCTTTTCAACATCTCTTTTTCTATTTTCTGGAAAAGGCCTTTGAATAAAAGCGTTAGGTGTGGAGTACCCTACAAAATAGACTGACTTTGCCTTTGCTAACATATGCAGCCTCCTAGGATGCTTCAAGCATGCGAGAAGACAGAGTCATACAGAGTGTTATTTCAGCATAAAATGAGCTGAAAATCCAGTTGTCCAAACCATCATCCATGGTAGTGTCCGCTGGCAGAGTCCCACTGCACAGAGCACTGGTGATTTCAGGATGGTTTTGGGGATGAGATGCTACCTACCCCAAGACAGCTGCAGCAGCTTCTAGCTGCTATAAATATTAAAACTCTTGTGTTTGACCATGGCAGAGCTATTACAAACTCCAAGTGATGGAAAAGGAAAATAGTATAAAAACAAGCAAACAAACAACAAAACAGAAGGCAGGTAGAGAAAATAAAATAACAATTGGATGTGTGGTGCAATCAAAAGGTCCTCCGTAGTTTGTATGAACTTTGAAAGATTATGCCTTGATAAGCTTTATGATGATGCTCTGTTAAAGAGATCTGTGTGTTTTTTTTTTCAACTCTACCTTTGATTGCAAGCAAGAGTAACTACTGATCAATAAAATCCTCCACTGGGAATGGAACATTGCCTGGAAGTGGTGTTAGCAAAACTATCTGGCTTATTGCCTTGCGGGTTTATGCAACTACTTCTTCATAGTTTTTTCAATACTTGTATGCAAAAAAGTCAGTGTTGGCCTAAATCCACCTTTACCACTTGGTAGTTTCTGGGATTCTAAGGGTAGAGGAGGTGATTATTTCCTCTGTTTTGACTGCTCTTAAACTTTAATTTCATCCAAATATCCTGTACGGAGACTGCACTAATGCTTATTCAGAATGTGAACAGCACATGGTGGGCAGAGAATGAGAGAGTTGAGAGTCATGGCACATTTTTAAGTGCCAGGATGATCTCAGCAGGAAAACCTTGCCTGTCCTACAGGGAAAGGCACAACAGTCCTGCAGATTTTATATGAGAAAGAATCATTCCCAACCCCAAAGCTAGTAACTGAGGCAAGCACAGCAGACAGGGCTAAGAAGGCACTCTACCCGTGCTGCCGCCCTCATTAGTACACAGCAGTACCTCTTCGGCAGTTGCAGCCCTCCACAGGTCCTTCAAAGGGAGAAAACCCTTATTTATCTTGGCAATTATTTGCTTTATAGGGGAAAAATATATATATATATATATATATAATATATATATATATATATATATATATAATATATATATATACATATTATATTTTATATATAAATTTTATATATATATATAAATTATATATAAAAATAAATTATATATAAAAATAAATTATATATATATTTATATATATATTATATATTATATTTATATATAAAATATATATATAATATATATATATAAAATAAGTATGTGTGTGTATATATATATATATATATATATATATATATATAAAATAAGTATGACAAGGTTTAGCTGAGATTAGTGTTTTTTAAGCCTGGAAATACCAATGCAATATTGACCAAGTATTTATAGGGTTCAGAATAATTCTGGAACAGCGTTTGCTCCAGCCAAACTTGAAGTATGCTGTGTTTTTTTCTCAAGACTCAGGTATTGGAATATTATACCCCTATTGATTGCTATCAGATTCATGTGTGTTATGTCCCTTAATCCAAATGTTTGGTTTCTGTTCCCAAATATGTGAAGGAAATATTCGAGTATAAAATGGGTACATAAAAGGTTAAAATACAGCATGAGGATTGTGCATTAGCTCAGATTTCCACCTGAGATAGGTGTGTCAGACTATATAGTTGAAACATTTTCTTCTGGGAGCCGACATGCAAGGTTGTGGAAGCTGTTTCCATCTCCCTGCTGCAAGGAGGCATTATCTGCACCAGAAAGCTGCATCCACACTCTCTGCAGCTTTGAAACAAAAAGCAACACAGAGCAGCTTGAAATTAGCTGCATTTTGTTATGACTGAAAACAAGAACATAATTTCAAATGAGCAGCACAGAGCTGTCAGCTGGTGTGTTCTTTACAACTAAAAGTTAAGTGTGATTCATGAGATAACAGGAGAGAAAGGAAGTGCAGGTACGTGGAAGACTCACAGGTAGGAGGGCTCAGTTCATCCATATATTTCCATCAGATCTGAAGTAAAACTGAGAAAACGAGTAAAAACATAAATTACTTATATAAATAGAAGGAGAAATGAAAATAGAAATGTAGACAACAGCACAGCCAGGATATAATCTTCATAATGACATGCTCACAACACAGCACAAAAGTTTAAAATCTTGTTCCTAGATCAATAAAGAATAAAAAATGACACACTTTACTCCAGTCAAATAGATTTTTGGATTTCCATTTCAAATAAAGTGAGAGCAGGTTGCCATGACTACTGAGTGTTATTGAATGTCTTCATATCTGTATAATTGCTGAATATTTGTAGACAAACAGTTGAAATGCATCTTTCACTTTCACTTGAGAACTTGGAAGATAACTAGTTGTTAATGTGAGTCCCCTGGTGTCTTCATGAATAATTGGCTCAACATTAAGCTACGATTATATCTATCCAGACAAAAGACAGATATTCAAACAACCACCATACATACATCGGGCTCAGATTTCATTGCATGTTAACATATTCTGGATCTTAATCTTACAGTGCTTTCCTCATTTAGACAAATCAATGGCTCCTAAAATGGTTGACGTGACTTTATGAATCTTTGGGCTGTTGGATCTTTGCCTCCAAAACTTGAGAGCTTTTCAGAGAGAGGTGGATCTGCAGAGGTCCTGTGTGTGGAGAGCTGATGGTTTGTCAGGGACCTGTCACGGGGCAATTTTATATAGCTTTATAGATTGTTTGTTTATGGTGTCTATTTTCATCTGGTACATAGGAAATCAACTCTAAAAGGTATTCCTATGTGTGTGTGTGTTTTGGTTTTGGCTTGGTTTTGTTGTTTGTTTTGTTTTTTGTTTGAGTTGTTCACCTGCAAACCGAGATGTGAAATTTCTACTGTCTTCATATATTATGTATACATACTTTACTCCTTTTGCTGCCTAAATACTGCACTTGCCACTGTCATAGAGCTAATCGATGTTTAGTCCTGGATAAGCAAAAATTGCCCCCAGTGATGCTAATTCAGATACCAGATACTCATAGCTTTCACCAATATTACTAACCTCAGATGTTGATTAACATGCAGTTGTCTCTAAGTTATCAGCACAGTTCTTACTTGTGCCAAGCATTCAACCTCTTTTTTTTTTTTCTTTTTTTTTTTTTTTTTCCTTTGCCTCTGGCAGGCCTTTGGGAACTGAACTAGAACTGGAAGGAAAATATTAAAAAAAAAAAAAAATCATGAATCATTTCTTTGTTTTTCATCCAACATAGAAATACAATTAAATATTAGGCAGACTGAAAGTCCTACTACTCCTATCTCCCTTTTCTTTTAACTGCATCTACAGTAGCACACAGGTGGGGGTAGATGAGAGGAAGGTGGTCCAGAAACACAAAGTTTCTGTTGTATTGAACGATTGCTTCTGTCATATGGTACCTCTAAAAGAATTAAGAAAACATAGGATACTAGGGGACAATTTTGTAAGGTATGAAGAACTTTAAGCTCAAATCTGTGCAAGCAAATCCCCGAGTAATAAATATATATAGAAAGCAAACAGAAGAAATGTGGAAAAAGCTGAAATTTTCTGGGGGGATATTTCCCTCAAACCCCACCAATACTTGTCCTGTTCTAAAACTATTGTACTCCGCATGTGAAGTTTCTGAACCAGTACCTATGCACTGCTTACCAGCAGTGAGCACAGTATAATTCTTGGTATGAGCTGTTATTAGCAAAATGTCAGAACTCCAAATCAGAGAAACCTTAAAAATCCTGGCAGCACCTAACAGTACAAATCGGGATCACATTTTCAGCTGTTCCCTGGGTATACAACTAATTACCCCAAATCCAATTTAGGCCGAAACCTGTGAGTAGTAAAATTTTTAACAGAAACAAAGCTGCAGTTAACAAATTGCTTATTTTAAAGTCAGAAACTTATTTTATTTCAAGTTGTTGTATTAGGTTTGGTGAAGTTTATTTACTTATTCAGGACTTGAGGTCTATATAGAAATCAAGTTTACTTTTTACTCTGTTTACATAACTCCCAGTCAACTAGTAATAGAAAAGAAGTACTGCTTAAAGGTCTGTGGCTATCCTACCAAAGGTTGTTATGCCTCTAATGAGCACTTGGTTAGTCCTTTAATCACTCAGGAGTTTTCTGTCAAACCATATTTTTTCAGTGAAATTTTTATACATGTAACTCAGATCTGACTATGGAAAACAAGTTTTTCCCAAGTAATGTCAACATTTTCATATGCTTCTCTCTTTTCAGGTGGAGGCATAATTACATCAAATTTTAAATTCAATCTCTTATGTATCTGAACATCTTTAATATATCAACAACTAAAGCAAAAGCCAAAAACAGGAATAAATGGAATGAATCCTTTCAAGGTTCATGAGCTCAGCATTTCAAAAAATGTGAGAAACTTCTTTTTCTACAGTTATTCCACCAACTCAAAGATCTTTAAGGTCAGAAAGTGTCACTGGAATTATGTATTCCATTCTCTTGTGTAATATAGGTCACAGGACTTCAGCCAGCTGTTTCATTGCTGGGCCTCATACACTCTGTTGAATAAGCATATTTACTGAGGCAGAAGTCAATGAACCAGAGATATGAATCAAATTTTCCCCTCTCAAACTGTCTTTTTATAAAAAAAAAAATAATAATAATAAAAAAATTTACATACATAAAGGTGATTTATTTATTATATTTTTTTTTAGATTTAACATCTAGCATGTTTTTTATAATAAAGTAAATACATATGATCTACTCCTCTTAATCTACATGCAGGCACACGCTAATCTTTCTCTATTTGGTAAAGTCTGCCTGAGAATAGTTTTAGTTCTGCAAACATTTGTAATCCCTCTGTCATGATAATCTCTACGTCTATAATCCATTTGTTTTAGACAATGAAAACTCCTCAGAAACTTCACAAAAGCTTTATAGATCAAATTTACAAAGCGGAGAAAATTCTAACTCACAGAAGTAACACTTCTGGAATGAAGACAAAAAATGCATGGTCTGTCCTTATTTGTTTAATTTTTCAAGAACAAACCTTTGATGAACTGCTTAGGGCATCTGCAGCTCATGTGTTCCACTAGTCAAATTCACAAGGAAAGAAATGACTTGGTAATCGTGTTGAGCTTCCAAACTGGTACAAAAAAGTCCTTTATCAAAGGTGCTCTATGCTGGCTGTGAAATGCTTCTGAAACCCCAGCGAGGCTCCCAGGCACCGCGGCTGGTTGGATGTCCTCTGGGTGCCTGCTGGCCCCAAGAGTTGCCTGAGAGGACACTGGCCAGCCTGATGTTTTCCAAGAGGGGAAGGAAGCCTTTGGTCTTGAGGTGGGGTCCTCCCAGCCCACCCTGGATCAGGAAATTGCTGCTATTTGTTATGCTCCAGGCTGGGGTTGGAATGGTGTTGGATGAGAAGCTTTTTCTGTAGTCAGACAGAGTGAAAGTGCGAACCCGGCTATCCTGCAGCCAGTAACATGCACATGTGCTGCTACAGAAAAGCATGGAAAGGAGTTTTGTTTACTGCTGATGTAGAAGAAATGATAGAGAACTTGAAAAATGCAATCTGCTGCATTGCAGATTGTATTAGTTGTGAATGGAGAAACTTAGGGGGAATAAAACTCATTATCAAAAAGTCAGATATCTGGGGAAATTTCAGTACAGGTTCAGGTACCTGGCCTGAACCTGTACTGAAACTGTACCACTGCTGGCTGCAGTGTGCAAAGGGGGGCAGGTCACTCCTTGCAAGCACAGGCTGAAGTTCAGATGCTACTGGAAAAAATGACATCAAGGCTAAGCACTATTATTAAAAAATATATATTCTCTTGCGTTAAGCATAAAATCTTGTTGAAAATAAGATTTTCCATGTCTTAATTGTAATACAGAGAGTGTCTTTTATTCTTCCTATGCCTGAGATAGCAAGGTAATTTCAGAACTGAAACTGATTGTCTCAGACGTTCACGACTCAAATATTTAATCTAAAGGGGAAAATTCCCAGAGTACTTCTCTCATCATTCCTTAGTTCTATAGAGAATAAAAGCTTCAGCTTTATATGATCTGATATTATTTCCATTATTGGTATTATGCTGGAGGCAAATATCCTTCAAAAAGCAAAAATCCACTTCCCCAGTGCTCAGTAAGTTACGCATCACAAAGGCCCAGTCTCTCCTCTGCACTGTGTTCTGGAGATGCCTTGTAATCTGCTGAGAATTTAATAACAATTATTTTACTTCTTGTAGTGTGGCGCCTTTAAGATGTAATATAAAATATTCATCTGAAATCTGCTGTATCCAAATTTCAGGGGCAATTTAAGAGTGAAGGATGAATTTTCCAGCTATCTCAAGAATTTTGGTAGTAGTATGCATCTGTCTGTATGCATCTGTGTACCTCTCCACAGGGGTGTGCAAGGACTTTTTCTGACAACCCTCTGATTTTACTGTTCTGATATATGCAAAGACTGCAATAAGTAATAGCTTACTCCTAAGTAGTTCTTATATTTTCAGAGCTCTGTCTCTGGAAACAGGAATAAAAAGAAGCTTTTGCCTGTGTGGTAAGCAAAGGCATCAAATTCTCTCTCTCTCTCTCTCTCTCTCTCTCTCTCTCTCTCTCTTTTTTCTTCCCCAGTAACCCCTCAAATACCTTATCTCCGTAATAACACCTCAAAGATTTTCATGTGATATGAGTTCAATTGCTTCCATCAGAACGTGTTAAGAGCTACTGGATAAGGACTTCTAAACAGCATGCAGTGTAATATGACAAACTGTAAAATATTCTGCAATTGAAAACAGTGGGTAATATAGTGCACTTTACTTGTAATACAGAAAGGACCTCTTAATGATATCAGACAAATTCCTGATGTCTTTTTTTCAGATTTTACTGACTAGAAAACCCATTGACTTTATCACCTCAGAGGGCCTGTAGGATTTTATCCATCCTGCCTGATATCACAACAACATGAATATGGATTGCTTTCTATATTTATAGTAATGCAAGGGAATATGCTTTGTAATTATGCGTAACAAGGTTTGTAAGGCTCTGAGTTGTGTGTGTGTCTGCACATTAGCCACAGACATGCAAGCAGGAGATGGATTCAATTTCTCTACTATTGATCATTTCTAAACACAAAATGTGATGGTAGAGGAGATTGCTAAATGCAGCTGCACAAAGCTGTTACTGCATCTACTGAAGGAGCTCATGCAAATAAGTGTTTGCATGAGTGAAAAAGTGAGCAGTGGAATAAATGCATGAGAATTCAGGGACACATGGGTGATAATTGTATAATGGTATATACGTGGAGCAGCAAGATAAGATTAGACTGAAATATGGAAGTAGACAAACATCCTGTATCACCAAAACTTGTTGCTTTCTGTATTCAGAATATCTCTGGAAAACATTATTAGCTGCATATAGTTGTCACATCAAATTTGGAGATGACACAATTGGGCTTTGGTCAAACAACAAAACAAGGGAATTGCAAGAATAAGGAATCACGACTCAGGACTGTGCAATAGACTAAGAAAGGAGAAATCACAACCTTTGCCAAAGAATAAAAGTGTTAATGTGTGCTTAGTATAAATTTCCTGTAACAGTCCAAACCAGGAAAATAAGAAGACTTATCAGGTTGGATACCTGATGAGAAACCAAATTGCACTAGGAAGAGGAACCATTTTGCAGGAGATGCTACATGCAGTTCATGGCAATGATAGCTTTATGAACCAGATTTTAATTAATTGAAGCATTATCAAATAGTCATATCAAGCCACAGTAGCTGTGCTGATCCACGGAAGTTCAAGATTCCAATTTGGGTATTTTTTAAACAAGATTCCAATTTGGGTATTTTTTAAACATGAGAGAACAGAAAAATAAACCAATGAATTATTAAGCCTGATAAAAAGTTAATTAACATAACAGATCATCCTTTCTACTATCTGGATGTCTCCAATGTAGAGTTAGTATTCACTGGGTGAACTTAGATTATCACCAAAACGTGACATTATATTGTAGAAAATGATCTGTGTATTCAATTTCTTACCTAACTTGCAAATAGCTAGTAAATGTCAGAATATGCCAGATGACATTAAGAAAGTTATTCGAGCAAAGATGCTTTAAAACACTTACTAGCGCCTGTGGTGTTTTTAGATGAAGAGTAGAAGACATCACTCAGCTTCCTCTTGTTTCCGATAATAACAGCAGGTAAAGGCAGAGCAGTTGTTCTAATGTACCTCAAGCTATCTGCTAACAGCACGTATCTTTCAAGATAGTCAGAGACTCCCGAGGAATATACAACTGAATTTAAAATTCTAAGCTAGCTAAACCCTTATGCATATATATGTTTAAAAATGAGTATGTGTATACACATGTCCATGGATTTTAGAGATACTCACTCTATGTGCAAATGCACCCTTAAATGGCATTATAATCTCCATTTAAGTACAGAATATGCCCTGCTTCAAAGTCAATAGATAACATTTCTTTCATTCTCCTTTATTAGCTTTTTTTTTTTTAAAAAAAAAAAAAATCATAGAAGTGAAGTTACACTCAGACTCTGATTTTATAGGTGGAAATTGATAATATTATTTGCCATTAATTGAGGACCCTTTTATTATCTTCTCTTGCTTGGTCTTTTGAAGAAACGTAATGTAGCTTACTGTAGCATGAAAGGTGTAATAATAATTGCTGTCTGGTGACTTGAAATGGGTTTCCTCAGCTTTAGCAGAGCTGGTATTTCTCAGTTGGTTATGTGGTTAAGAATTTTGTTTCGCATTGATAGCAGCTAAAAAAAGAATTAGAGGAATACCAAGAAAGCAGCAGATGAGTAACAAGAGGCATAGTCACTAAGAAAATGAGATTGCCCACTGTGCTGGGAAGAAAGATGACCAAACATTGTGCTCCACCTCAAAAAAAAAGGGGGGAGGGGGGAGGGGGCAGGGTGGAGGAAGGGGGAAAAAAAGGGGAAAAAAAAGTGACTGACACCATGTAAATGATGTTGAAGACCCTAAAATATCTAATTAGTGAAATTACAGAATTATCTTATGAAGGTCCAGAGGGTGGGATTGGAATAGATGAGTGCACATTGCCATTAAACATCCTTCCATTTTGGGGAAGATGAAATATTGCTCCCCCAGACCATTTCAGAAGCGGATTGTAAGGGTGTTTATGGGGGTAGGAGAGCAGTGAATCCGCTCTGCAGGGAAGTTCACCCACTGGGAGAGGCACTGAGGGCTGCAGATGGTCCCAGTCCAAGCAGGAGAATGTCCTGCAGGTAGGTTTGCAGTTCGGAGGAAATCTTACAAGAGATACAGGACACCAGTGGCCTTTAACGGGAAAGGGCTCTTTACCTGGGCTTAAAATAATAAATGGTGTGAGCTCAGTGAAGCCATTATCAGGGTGTTTGTTTCTCTTTATTTCAGACATAATTATGGTTTTATTATAATAAAGACTAGTTTGGGGACATGTTTGAAAACCAGCTCTAAAAGTAATTTTCTAGGGCTGGAAAGCAATGAAACCAAATGAAAAATAACTCACTTTTTCAACATTTTGTTTTGCTGCCCAACTCTCATACTAAAAAAAAAAAAAAAAAAAAAAAAAGGAAAATCTCAGCCACACAACTTGACAAGTTCAGGAATCCTAGAATCATACCCTTTCTGAAACTCTGTTTTCTTTCCAAAATAAAACAACCTGCCAAGTAACTAAGTAACTTCCAGTTATTCTTGCTGTGGCAGTAGCCTTTCTGAAATAAATCAATGCACTGTTACTTTATTAACTCATCCAGGTAGAAAACTGTCTCCAGCCAGCCAAACAACAGCTCTTTTACAAAAATACAGTGAATTTAAGCATATAGCGGGGAGATACTTAATGCTATGATGGCAACAGTAGATCACCAGAAAGAGGTGATACAGTAGTTCATAAAGCAGTTAGTGCTGGGTTAGTGTAGGACATGCACTGCTAAAAATGCTCTTCCCCAGCAGCCATCACCACTTGTAGCCATTACAGACATGATGGAGCTCTTCATTTAGGGATGAATATGATTCTCCTACTATATTAAGACTAAATGATTAATAACATTATTTCTAGCAAAAATGAGAGAAGGGTTTAATCAAAAAGTGTACTGGTTGTTCATGATGTGTTACTCAAAAACGATCGGGAATTAGGGTTGTATAGTTTGTACAAATATGTAAATACATTATGCAGGACCAAGCAGCTTCAACATTTTATAGCTGATACCTGTGGGTTTTCCTAGGGAAAAAATAAACAGGTTGGACATTTTTCAATATTCTGCAACATTTTCAGCTGACTCCCTAAAGTAAATGTTATGATATACAGATAGTGTTCTTTACACTCATCCGAACTTTCCAGTAATTTCATAAGTTTCATAAGGGCTGTTGCAAAGGAAGTTGTAAAGGTGTTTGGATGCTATTTGCACACAAATAGGGTAATCTTTGACCGTGTTTTGCACGTGATTGCCTGTAAAGTTTAAGCTGTTCCACAGTAAAGCTAAAGGATGGAGAAGCAAACATCAGAGCTTATAAAAGCAGTCACATGAATGCCTAAAATGCCTTTTCTGAGAACAGGTACCTAGTCAGGTACTGAGCTGATTGCTGCCTGGTTAACTTCTGATTTTTACTTTGTTCCAGCTGTAAGTGACAGGACTCATTAGTTATTGGATCTCAGTGGTATTATTGTCATGGCTAATTCAAGACTTCCTTCAATAACAAGATGCCAACTTGCATTGCCACCTAATAAATGCTGACAGAAAAAAAGGGTCTGCAGATGGAAGAAATAGGGCAAAATTTGCTTCATTAGTTACTCAGTAGATATGCCATTTGATACAATTTTTATTACAAAGGTTCACTCAGCAGCTTGAGAAGGTGCTAAATTTGTGTTACTAATATTGTTCTATTTAGTCACTTGAAATACATTCTATACAAATAAATATGACATATGCTGCCATTTAAATTCACAGCTTGACATCACACTAAGACATAGAAATCTTTAAAAGAGTGATTTATTTAGAAATCTTACTATTTTATGCTGAACAAGAAAACACACATTAGAATATTGACAATATAAGGAGAGAAGGAGAAAAAAGTTTTATCATATATCATTGAAAACAGCAATGTATTTATTCCTGTAAGCATTTCCATAGGTTTGGACAACACTGTCTTTATACTTTTAAAATCATACAACAATCACGGTGCTGTATCTGTTATTTCTGTGTAATGTTTTACTTAGGAAGAGCAGAAATACATTACATAAAAGAAGTTGTGGGAGGAGGCATGGCAATATAGCATGGCTTTATTCATTTTATTCGTGCTTCCAGTTCAGGTAGGCACCATATTTACTCCAAATTAAACATTAATGTAACTAGGAGTAAAGCCTCATTATCTATTCTGCTCAAGCAAAAACTATCAAGGCATAATTCAATTGTTATTTTATATTCTAGTTAACACTTTTGATATTAAAAGGAATGCTTCTGCATATGTCATAAGTATACTCTGGGTTACTGAAGTTTTCAGGAAGAGCTAATTCATATTGGTTTGGGTGTTTACTTTGGAAGTAATGGGATGCAATACTGCCTTATTAGAGTATTTTTTTTTTTGGCTGGGCCCCTTCAGCTTCAACAGCCAGACACATTGATCTAGTGTTGCATGTTCCTTTGAACATTTTTTCCATCCTTTCTTTCTCTTCCTTGAAGTGTTTTGCTAAACAAACATGAAAATGATAAATCTGGGAGGCTAACATACACAGAAAGAAGCCTCTGTATGAAAAAAAATAACCTGAAGAAAGGCCTGGATTCCTGAAAAAAATAAACACTTAAGAGGCATTATGGTAGTGTCTCAGTAATTGAATCATTTATAACCCAGAACAGTGGAGAAAGGAACAATTCCACAGAATGAGCTTTTAAATCCCACTTAACCTGTTGCATTTAGAGGTTGGGATCCCTCATCAGGGACTGGAAAAAGGCTGCATGGGTGAGACAAAGGCAGATTGATTTCATGCAGTCCACAAATAAATGAAGCAGTTTTCAGCTTCAATAATTACGCAGGTAGAGTGAAGTCCTGGCATGCTTGGCACTTTCTTCAGTGGGACCTAGATTTTGCCTTGAGATTGCGTGTGGCATACAGGGACCAAATCTCCCATCAAGTTTACCACTATGAACTGTCTTGACAAGTTAGGTTTCTTTTCAAGTACCTTAATTCCTTAGAAGCATCTCAGAAAGGTACTATGGTGGATTTTGCTACATATGCTCAGAATACCTGAGGCAATTCAGAGTGACTAAGGGCTGATCCAGAAACAGAAATGTCTACGTTCTTCAGATTCTTGATGTTACTGAATCTGAACTTCAGCTTTCACAATTTTTTCTTTTTCTTTCACCATTCTATTTTTCTGTATGTTATACTCTCTGATTACTTAATTATTGCTACCAATTCTACTGTATTATGAAAGAGACCATTCCTCCCTTGTATTTTACCCATGAAAAACATTTAGACACCCCGTAATTATAGTAGGTACAGGAATGGAGAAACACCTCCATATGCGTCAGTCTTACACCCAGCTTGGGATCAAGAAGTTGAAGCTGAGCTGTGTGCTTAAAGGTATTTATCAGTGCCACTACTCAGTTAAATTGATGTGCTGGTGGTCTGCCACAATCAAAAGAAAAATAAAAGTGGACAGGAGCTAGTTTGCGAAAAGGCCTGAGCATAAGGGCATTAACCTGTTAACACATTTGGGAAACAGAATCAACATCTCTTATCCACAGTCTGAAGTATATTTAAAAACAAACAAACAAACAAACAAAACATACAGAAGGATAACAGCTAACAGCATTTTACCTTTTCTCCATTTGCTTTGACTGGCATCATGAATCAAGCAATGTGGTAGAGAGGCCATGAGATATTCTGTAGTGACAATACCTTGTAGACATGGATGGTATTCAGCAGAACCAGATTTCCATGAATAAAATTCTTACACTTCTGCACAAAAGCAGATGTCAAATATCTGCCCTCCACCACTTCAGATGCAATGGCCTCAGTCCACAGCTCTGTCTGAAATATTGTCACTCTGGTGATTACATTTGTGAACCTCATGGCAGTAATAGTCAAACACAAAATATGCAGTACAGAGCGTTTAATATTGCTTGGCAATTCTGTAAGAATAGTTTAGCGGAATTATATACATTTGTGCATTTTTGTGTGTGCATTTAATGAACTGAGCTAAAAATATATTGAGGAACATATTTTAATGTGCTGAAAAATATAGAAAAATGTACTGTTCATGCTTAATGAACAAGATTTTTTTGTAATGGGGACTATGAGTATAACATGCAAAACCCTTTATATCTCCATGCAGACCACAAACAGGCATGCTCAGTACTGATGGCTGCAGACCTGGATGGATGCTGATGTGCACAATTGTCCACCCTGTGCATGCACATCCAGAGTTTCCACAGGCTGACATGTATAACCATGGCTAAAATGTGTACATAAAATTGTGTTCCCCACTGTAACATGAAATTCTTCCATGCTGCAGGCAGCCCAGTCTTAAAATTAAAAAATCCTTATTTCTGTATAACCAAGACAAATTAAAATGAAATAATGTTCATGTAATAGAGCATGTACATGGGAGAATGAGGGTGCATATGTGCAAATAATGGAATTATCTCCAGTACTACTTTTAACGTGTTAACACTATTTTCAAGAAATGTGCTAGTTTTATCTTATTTTTAATATTTATTAATTAGCACTGAGGACTTGCTTACACTAAGTTAGGTTGGAGTAAACCTTTGAGTAATGATCTGGTGAGTCTGGAAATGTGTAACATTATTTTTTTTTTTCTTCTCAAACATAAGGAGAGACTTGACTTGGAAAGAATGACAAAGCTCATAGTCCTCGGTGATGGAGAGCATGGCAAAGAGTTTCATGGGGACTAAAAAAGCCAGATGAATGGGTAGTATAATGGCAGGTGGTTTTCCATGTTGATGAAAACAGGAAAAAAAAAAAAAAAAAAAAACACATACATAGGACAAAAATGACAAATGTTCATTTTAGCCTTGGGACATTATTTTGCCTTTATATTCAATGGAAAGAAGTAAGCATTTAAATTGCCACTTAAACGAGCTAAAGCCAGTCCTTGTGCATGTCCCTCACAGTACTGTTCTCTAATTAAATTATAACTACTCAATTCAAGACCTGGTTCATCCCCTAAGCAGAACATCTGCTCACTGTACTTTATATTTAACATGATGCAATGTGTGATGTGGTTAGCAACATTGTTCTCCAAATATGAATAATGGATTTGTGAGGGATCATATAAGTGAAGAACCAGGGAAGTGATGTTTTCAAGATGTAAACTGCAGAGAGAGAAGAGCACCCAGGGGAATGTGTGGTGAATTGTTTCTAGTTGCTAACAGGGGGCCAGAGACTGCAGAATAGGGTAACAGGAGTTCAAGACCAAAAGGACAGGAAGGAAATAGAGAAAGAGGCCAAGAATCATTAGAAAGCAAAGCTAGGCTATTCCTAGAGGTGATTCACCAGGGGCCACCTACTGCTCCTGCAGTGGTGAGAGAGACATCAGCCATGTGGTGATACTGCAAAGGATGATTTGTTACAAAAGAATTGGTTATTGGGGGGAAAAAAATAAAGCAGTGTAAGAACTAAGCAGACCTAAGGTAAACACCTTGAAGAATAGCAACTAATTTTTGTAGGACTCTGTTTTGGGGACAAAAACTGGATTTTCCTAAAGATGTCCAATTTGCAGCATACATGTATCTTTTACCTTTCCTACCACTCAGGTCTCTTAGCACATCTTCGAGTAGACACCCAAAATCAAGAGCTACCGCAGAAGAACTTGACTTAGGTATTCCTTTAGACATTGTGGTCAGTGGAAAGCTGTCTTGTTCACAGGAGTTAAGTGCTGACACGAGGCTGCAGGCGGAGAGGTGCAGAGCTGCAGTTATATGCGAGATCGGGTGTTCAGAGGACTGTCCTGTACAGCAGCTCTTCTTGTAACTGTCATTTACTGTTCCTCAGAGACTAAAAGCATGTTCTGAATTTTTTCCAAAACAGAAATATGCACTTTTTTTTGAAGATATATATGAACTTTCTTGCAGTTTGTATTTTTTCTTTGTGAATTTTGAATGAATTGCAAGCACTTATTTTTATTCTTGTCTTGTAGTGCCTTTTCATACTAAAATCTCAAAGAGCTTGGAGAGAAAGAGAGAGAAAGCATTTTATTTATGTAACTGCATTAACTGCAGAGAAATCACACAAGGCTTTTTAGGTTCGTTTGCCAGGTAAATTTCATAAAAAGTGTTCTAACGTATGTAAAGAAGTAAGAAACATATAATGCTATCTTGAGTCATGCTATGGTGCAAGCTTCTCTGCGGTAGGACACAATGACCCACAGCCAAACTGCATGAAGTTTCAGGAGTGAAGAGGCAAGTATATTCATCTGGAAGTGTAGCACGAATTTATGTGCAATGCAAGTACCCAAGTCAGAGTCCTGTCCCTTTTCCAATGTCTTATGCCAGCATTCAGCATCATAGTACGAGAGCATCTCCCACAAGTGGAAGGCACATTAACACTGCTGTATTCTTTGCCTAATGGAAATAGGCTACTTGTATTTTGTTGTTAATTTTAATTCTTATAGCATACAGAAGAGTGTGAGTGATATCTGGTTTGGCTTTATGGTGGGAAACTTTGTAGAGAAGTTGATTCTTCTGTTACTGTGAATGTTCCTAATTCATCTGGCAATGAATTTTGCTGAAGTGTTTTGGCTCTTGAAAGCTTGTTTTTCCTCTTGCATACACACCAAAATCAGCAGCTATCAGGAAGCGATGAATGAGGCTATGATGGATGTCATGGTATGATGTCTGGGTTAGGTGGTCCATAACTGTATGGAAGACTTTCCAAAGTCTGTGAGGTAGCAGCCATTAACTAGACCTTGCTATTCTGTGGCACAGGGTGTCCTGTGGGACAAAGAGCAATAGAGGATACTTCCCAGAAAATAATCTTGACGAGGTGGTGTCTGCTACTTTATGGAATGACCGAGTTTTCTTAGGACACTGTTTCATTCCTACCTATAGGGAATTCAGTCAAAATTTGGTCAGATTTGGCTTCATCTCTTGCCTCTGACCTTTGCAATCTTGCACCATTTGCATCTTTTGCAACGATGATTGCTATTATCTTTTGTAGAAATTACTGTAATCTTTCTCTTTTTTAAAAAATAATCAACAGCCCAAACTACTGAGACTAGCTCAAACAGCCACTTTAACAAAACCTATATTTATTCAAGAAGTTGCAGTGCAGTTTTACATTGTTTTCATTGTTTTCTTTGTTGTTGTTGTTTTGCTTTGTTGTTGTTGTTGTTTTGCTTTGTTTTTAATGCCCAAGTGCTTACTCTCTGTCCCTGGAGAATCAGAAACAAAGCCATAAAACCAAGATCAGTTGTCTGGAAAGCCCGTAAGTTAGATAAATGTCAAGAAAGGAGCAGAGATATCAGTCCATCATGCTGATGACCATCTCATGGAATTCACAGCATGATAAAAGGAATTTCTTACTGAGTGAGGGTCAGTGAGTGAGCTAAGAGCTAGTTTGTCTGGGGCATTGATCAGTGCATATTTTCAATCTTCCTAAATATCATCCCTTTTGAAGCAGTCACAGCTAGTAATTTATTTAGGACACAAAACCTCTAACATAAACAAGGATTAATCTTGGAAGAAAACTAACAGAGACAACAGCTTTGTGCCATTTCTTTTGTTTGTATAATTAATGTTCAACATTAAATGTTCACTCGGCTGATACATGCATGGTACCAGCAAAGTAAATTCATTCAAATGCAAACAGTTTCTCTTGTATTGTTTTTGGAACTATACGGTACATTTGTTCAGCTCCCTGGTAATACTTTAAAAGCTAATTACTTTGAAAAGTAAACAAGTATGCAAATATACATCAAGAAGTGCCAATTGGTTGTTTTTGAGGTTTGGGGTTGAAAGAGCCCAAGAAGTGAGAACTATGAGTTTGCTGAATTACTGACAGTGCTGCATTTTCTATTTTCTATTGTAGCTCTCTGCAGTATTTTTTTTTCTATTGTCAGCCCCTACAATAGTTTCTTTATCCAACCTAGTTCAAAAAGAATTGGAATCAATGCTTCAAGATCGTGCAAATTTTCAGCTGAAGCAACAAAACTGATAGTAGGGAGGAGACCACAAATGCCCAGGAGATTTGATCTGTTTGGAAAGCAGCAAGCAGTGGAATATTTATGCACAAATTGAATAGACCTCACAGATAGCTTCCCTACACTGGCTGGGGATGATAGGCTTTTGATCATTGCAATGAAAACATGAAGGAACAAAGCAGGAAAGGAGAATGAGAATTTTGGGGCAGCTGTGTCCCATTGTGCTTCTTCCCAGCCCAGCTTTTCGTTGTGCTGTGCACTGAGATGAAAGGTCTCAGGGCTAAGGATTCCCTTCCTGACTCTGCCTTTGCTGAAGCTCAGAACTAAGAGCTCAGGAGCGTAAGTGTTACAAGCACGTGTACTTTCGGCTCCATGTCTTCAGCTCTGACACCATTATCTTAGAAATAACTGGGAAGGAAGGTACACAAATTTATACTTCATTAGTTGCTAGTTAAGTCAAACATCTTAGTTGCTTGTTATGCCAGTGAAATGTCTGCATCCTCATGCTCTCACCAGTCCTGCCTTGGTCAGAAAGGCCATGCACTCATCTTTGCTCCTCACAGGTCCCCATCAGGAAGATGGGAACTGTAGTTGTTCCTTGGGTGCTGTCCTGACTGTATTTTACAATACTCCCGAGCATAATCAGCAAATGGAAGGACAAAGTTAAACCCTTCCAGATCTAGCCATGACCTTAGGTTTTTCAGTAATAAAACTATCTATGTAACACTTAGATATGCACTGGACAACGTCAAGCATCTTTTCAAAGGGAGATAAGACTAACAATTCATTACCTTGATATAAGGAAATTCCTGGTCCATGTTCTTATGTGAGCAGCCAGATTATGAAGTCACTCACTCAAAATCTGGGGCAAGCAGCCTCAGCATCTCCTGACAAAGCAATTACCTGGGACCAAGTGCTATCTCGCTGAGTTAGAAACCTCACAACAAAGACCATCTCTTGGTCTAAGAAACTTCAGACATTAGATTTCCTTTCCAGCACCATTAGTTCTCTGGACTGCCTCTTGGTATGAAACTGTGATTGCATATCCCCATCTCAGAATGGTCATTAATATTCCAGTTCCAGTAGGGCTGAATATTAGTTATTGCTGTGAAAAGTATCCGATCCTGAAAACATTAACATATATATTCAGACATTGTGCAAGTGAGTTGTCTCACAATGTGAATTATGCTTTCTAAATAAGGGGACTAAAATGCATGTGACTTTGAGGAGGAGACTGTAATATCGAAGGAGGAAATGTCTTCAGTGAATTTTCTACTGATTTCAGGAGCTTACCTGCTCCATGGAATGTATAAATTATTGTAACATGTTCAGATGTAATTTGTGTAATCAGAAGTATTTCAGAAGTATTTTTCTGGATACACTAATATGTCAGAACAATAATTTTTTGGATGTTTTCTGTGGGCTTCTCTTCGTGGCAATTGAAATAAGACCCACGTCCTAAAGCTATTGTTGTAGCAACATGGATTTGCTAGCTGCATTACTTGTTCACAGATGGTTAGCCTTTGACATAGCAATGAGATTGTTCACTTCTGCAAGATGTTAGCACAGATCAATAAGAAAACTGTCTTACAGAAAGAACACCTGTTTGTCAACCAAGCCTGCCTTTAAGGTATTTCAGATATTACATTCTCGTTTGTTCAGTGGAGAGCCAGTAGTTTCCTGGCTGCAGGGTTAAATTCCCTCTTTTCTAGTGTGGTGTTTGATAGCAGTAAGAAAACTCTCTTTGGAAAAAGAGGGAAACCTGCATCTTTACCATGTTGGATATCCTAGCAGGTTTCAGCTCTTTTCCCCTTCCTCCATTTTGAGCTGTAAAGGTAGCACATGTGCTAGTTTTGTGCCAAGCAAGAAAACGCCTTCATCGTTAGGGTTTTAAAATAAATATTTGGGGACAGCTCTCTCCAGGTTATGCCTTGTAGGAAACATGGTCCCTGCCCATTTACTACCGATGTTAAAATATGTGTTGTAACAGATGACTCATAATACAAAGGACCAGAAAAGTCTGAAAAACAGGCAAAGGAAATAGTGTGAGTAGAACTGGAAAAATGTGAACTAATATATCTGGGGAAAAGAAGTATTCAACTATTAATGCTGGAAAATTGCTAGCTGTTACAGTGGAGATGAAAAAAAAAAAAAATGCAGGAATGTGATGGCATTTTCTCAAAGAGCAAGAGGTAATAGTCTCTTTCTGAGTTGCCTGGTTGAGAACACTGCTGGAAAGCACAGAGCACCATTTCAATTAGATACGGCATTCCTCTTCCACCCTCAGACTGTTGGCTAGTTTTTCTATTACATAGCAGCTGTCTCTGTTTCTATCTATTGCTTGTTTTTCGTTCCTTGTCTATCTCTGTAGTGCCTATGTGCCTAAGCAATAATAGATAAATGCCTGTGTGTCTTGTAGTTTACATGCTGATGCTCAAATATTTTTGAAACTTGATTAACTCATGTTTGTTGTCTATGTTTCAACTAAGTATACTGTACTGAAGAACAGACTAGAGATAAATGCTGGGTTGGGAAAAGAGGGCAGATTTCCTGTCTTAAATGGAGACAATAATGCTCCTCAACTTAAAAGCACAGAATTTTTTATTACTGTTAATAATAATGTTGTTATTAGATAGTAGAATCCTAAAAACATCAGTACCAGTGATGTCAATGATGCAGAGAAGAGCTATAGACATAATTAAGGTGTTGGAGGCAGGCTTATGAAGAAAGATGAAGAGAAAGTAGAAAATGCACAGCTTGGCTAAGTGGTGATAATGATGATGGGGGATGTGATGACCATCTAAATGTATCTGACATCTGTAAACATAGAACAGGGAGTAGTAGTGTTCAGTTGGTCATAGCATTACAATTAGGGTTAATGAGGAAAACTGAGCAAAAGAAAACACAGAACATTTTTTTTGCTGTTGAGCCCAACAGTAGATCACATTAGATGCTAGAATGGTATCTTCAGAGGATCCCTGGTTGCACCAGCAGAAGCCCAATTGCTTAAATAATGTGAAAATAAATTGAGCAAGATGGTCATGAGTGTGCAGAGTGAAACATTTTGATACTGGGAAAGGACTGGGAAAGATGACCTCTTCTGCTTCTGATTTCCAGCACTTTGTTAAAAAGAGTTGGCAGAGATCCTCTATTTCTAGTTTGTGGGCATTTTTGGTTATTTTATTTGTAATGTGGGCCCAGTTTAAATTCAGTATTATCCAAAACTTTCAAGATTAGAAACTCAAGTGAAAAGGGAAAGGGAGGGCTGAACTGAGAATGGAAATAATGAAGCTGTCCAAAACTGTGAAGCTTTCAAATTCTGAGGCCAAACCAACACAGAACAGTCCCTGCTACCCTGATAACTGAACTCAGACAGACATATTTAAGCTAGGAGCCTGTCACAGGCTTAGAACTTCATGAGGGAGTCAAAATGTCCAGATGTTTCTTGGTTTTGGTTCCGTGTCTCTTAGTATGGCAGAGGTGGGTTGGGTGACTGTGATGAAACTGGAGTGGGAGCCGTCAGGACATTAGGGTAGTTTCTTTGGAAGGGTTAACCTGGAGGAGCAGACCCTGGATGCCCATGAACCCCATGGAATGTCAATTAAACCTGAGATATCTAAAGCTAAACATCTGCAGCACATCAGATTGCTTTTCGTTAGGAAGTTGCAGTGTATGCATAAAGACATGTATATATATTTTTGTTGTGAAATATATCGTTTGGATTATTTGGTGCTGGAATTGAATTATTTTCTTTTTCCCCATGTAAAATGGCTCCTCCGTTTTATGACTCCAAGAGTCATAGTTAAAGTAAGTGATGCTTGGATTTCCTTCTCTGTCTCAACTTCAGCTTTCAGGATGCTCTCCCCTTTTTGATGAACATATGAGTACATAGTAAGGTTCCTTGGCTGTAATATTGTATGGGAATAAAAGTGGAAACCATTAGCTAAAAGTAGATAAATAATATGACTTATAGCCCCCTTGCGACAGAGGGATTTTACCTTAAATTGAAATGTATTGATGTTTGCCAATGAAGCATCAGTATTTTTCACCAGAAGTGTTTTAACTAAAAAAAAAATCTGTTGAAAAAGAAAACATTAATTAAGAAAAATCCTACCTCATATTCTCAGAGATAGTATTTGGATGAATACTGATCACTAACAAGGGTAAACAGGAGAAAGAAAAACATGCATGTTTTCTGTCTGGCCTCTCTGGTTCTGCTAACTGCAGAGCTCCCAGCACACTGCTGCTGTTTAACTAATAAAAAATAAATTAATATAAATTTCAAGCCAATGCTGTAATATATCACACATTGCTTTCAAAGTAGGAAATTATTTGCTCACTAGACTTCATGCATTTCCATTCAAGTATGCAGCCCTTTTTATTCGTATTATAAGGGAACAGAGTGAATGAATTGCACATGTATTCAAAGAAGCAGTACAAATCTGAGCAGGAGCCAGATGATCAATTATCAGGAGGTAGTATGGTATTGTGTTGTTCACCAGGAGCTTCAACAGAGACAAGAAATTGTCAAAGAGAAAACATTCAATGCCGTTACCAAAAAAAAAAAAAAAAAGTAAAAAAGGTAAAAAAGAGAGAGAGAGGAATCAGAGTAAATTGTGGTTTGAATGTCGTTTGAATTGTATGCTGAGAGCTGGAGTGGAAAGACAGAGCAAATCAAGGTGACAGGAAATAAAATATTGCTCATCAATAACAGTAGAAGGAGAGAGACATCAAAATATGGAGACTTGCACAAGAAGGCAACTCAGGATAGTGACTATTCAAAAATGTAAGGGAAAGGAGTTCTTGGGAATCATTAAAGCAGTTTGGGAAAAGAGAAAATCTGTCAGACTTGTGTGTAATATTAATGTCACCAAAACAAGACAAAAAGAAGCAAATATAAGGAGGCAAAGGTTATAATGAAATAAAATATTGTCCATTGTCCTCTCCTTAAAATGCTGTTGAGAAGGCAATCACTCTTCCATAAGGCTTCCCACAGAAGTAGCCACAATGATGAGATGAAACTTGGAACAGTGAGGGCTGGATCCCAGATCACCTTCTGCATCTCTCCCATACTTAGACCTGGTTTGGTCCTGACCAGATGTAAACCAGGTAAATTATGTTTAAATCTGGTTGAAATAGATTATGCTGGGAAATAATTTTTTAAAACTTTTCTACTTATAATCATGATATTGTAGTCTGAGAATTAAAATATGGCTATTCACTTACTCAGTCTGTAACATTTACTTAAGTATTTGACTAAATACAGTCCAGTAATGAACATACTATAAACTCTGCAGGCTGGAGTCTACTACGTTCTTCTGCTATAGGTAATGCATAGAGTGTAAAATGCCTACCATGCAAAACCAGCTGATGGCTTCTGTCCCTTCAGTTCCACTTTCTGTCTTTCTGTAGCATTGTACAGTCACTTTCCAGAGAAGATATGATTTTCTACACAAGTATAGGACCAGCTGCTGGTCGTCACGGTGTGAATGACTCCAGGAATATATATGGCGTGGGATAATGTGCACGCTTGTCCACTGAAAAATGACTGAGAAATGATGGCCTGACATTGCTTAGCTGCAACAGAGTTTGGAATTTACTGCAGCTGCTCATGGCACACAGCACCTGTACGGTGACATTTTCATTACATATGCCATAACTTATGGTCCTTTGTTTTCCTATTTGTGGATTTTGTAACACGTGCTAAACCCCATTGACAAAAATGTTACTGCCACTATAGCAAGACAACCCATCTGCAAGAGATCCCATTTGAAATATCTACACTTTGATCCCGCCCTACCATGTCAGTTTTATACATCGGCCAAGTTCTTTCAGTCTTGTTCCTCCTTGTTATTTTATTTACTGCCATTCTTTGGAAGATTAATGCAGCTTCGGCACTGGTAATAATTCTCTGTATCAGTCTGTCTTCAGTATCTATGCAATCCTGGCTCTTCATCGCTGTACGTTCTTTATGGAGAACATTACTTTCACCACCCCTTATCTAACTACTTCATAAAAAACACCTCACACATTTATAAAGCATGACAAGAGCATTACCATAAACTATGTTACTCTGTTCAGTAAACATATCATAGACTCTCCATAGGCTAATTACCTTAGTGGAGAAAATTATCTGGGGATGAATTTATCTGCGGCAATCATATCAAATGACAGACTGTATAGAATAGCATTGTTCTGCTTTTCCACAAGTGTTTAAGGTCCCTACATCATTTTGTTTTCACTGAAAATCTAGATTTTAAAATTTATTATTGCTGTTCTTTTTAATTGGTAGATTTGTGTATGAATATTTAAAAAAAAAAATAAAGCAGAAGTGCAAGATTTTGGGGTACCATATTAAACATATAAAGGATATGTTACGAATATAATCAGAGCAATTTGTAGTCTCTTCTGAAGTGGATAGGGAAAGGAATACAGTTTACTGATCTGGAAAGTGAAGATCCATGAATAAAAGGATTGGTCAGTTTTAGAGTTCTGGAAACAACAAGGTGCCCAGGAAAAAAATGTTGGATCCTGGTAGAGCCCGGGCAAGACAGACTGACAGGATCAAACAGTGCTTGCCTGGCTGACATAGAATAATTTCTCAAAATTTTCATAGCAACTGCTTTTCATGAACTTCTTATGTTCATTTCTCATCAGCATATGTACCTAAATCACGTTTCTTACCAGTCTATTTATTCCATCTTTACTCTGTCTCTTTTCTAAGACTCATTTAACTTAACATTGTTCTTTGGATGCCTTTTTCTGGCATTGTTTAGGAAAAAAATACTTTGAGGCCCTAAGAATAATATTGTGTGGTTCACCCACAATTTTTTGTTAGGAGATTTTCAGGCCTAATTTCAGTACAGATATTCACTGCATGCTGGCAAGGAACTGGAGATGTCAATAGCAGAAATGTTCATTTCTCCACAGTTTTGTTAGCATCATAGGTCTTTTTTATCTCTAGTTTATACTGCTGCCTGCAGTTTAAGTTACAGGAGGAGCCCTACCTGAATGCAGGCATAGTATATCTATTTTCCCACACTATTTTTTCTTATCCTCTCTGACAAATCAAATATTAAATTTTCCAAACCACCCAAGTGACTAAGGGCATGATTTTTTAAAAGATATTTCAAGATTTTCTGCTCAGCCTTTCCAGGTCTACATCATTTAGAAAAAAGAAATCCCATTTACAAATGATCTAGACCTTTAGGAATGTAATATCTCACTGAAAGTCAATGAAAATTAGAGTCATACTGCCTATTACTTTTTGAAATGGAACTTAAGTTATTTCTCCAAAATAATGTTCTCTTTCCGAGTTGTTGAAGTCCTGCCTCTTTATACATTTCTTAATGTCATCCTAAAGCTGTAAATCCCACCAAAACTTCTAATTTCTAGCCTCTATGTCTCCAAGTTGCTGTAAGCTGATCTCCCTTTGAAGTAGAAAAATCTCATTAAAAGACTGAAGATCCTGACTAAGAGGTTGTTGGATTCTCGACTGCCTCATGGGTTACATCTCTGCTTTTTGTAGTTTGTCTATACAAGAATGCTAATAGCGCCTATTACAATGCACTTTCAACACTCCCTGTGACAAAAAAAAGCAATCAAATGTACAGGGTATGTGTATGGTCCTCTGCAGGCAGTGCTGCCTGACAGCTCTCCCTCTGCTGTCTATCAGGGACAGCGGGCACAGGCAGTAGGTGGGATTTTCTCATAAACTGTCATTTTTGTCTAAGGGGATACAGTACGCATGCATACAAAATTGTAATTAAGGCTACCGATAACTCTACTTCAGTAACAGCTAGAAGCAAATTCCTCATCAGCATTCCTCTCCAGCCACTCTTGCTCCGTTGTCCTCTTGAATACTTCAGCCAGTGTTGGTTAGTGCACTGCCATTTGAAATGCAATGTGCCAGAGGCAGTAGCTGCTCGAAGCCTGCCTTGTTTTTCTGGATACCATTTTTTCCTTTGATTCATTTTTAAGAGATTTTTTTTTTTTTTTTTTTTTTTAATATGCATAAGAATAAGGTCCTGTGCAAATTTCTCAGGAGATCAATTTGCAAGGCTCTTTAGTAGAAAGACCTATTCTCTAGTGTGTATATTGGTTTGATATGGAAATCCATAAGCCTGCCCTAGATCCACCCCCATCTTATACACTGGTGTGCTCTGGGTTTTCTTTGTGAATTCAAGAGCAGAAACCATACAATTTCTTCTTTTCAAAAAATACTTATTTTTAATTTCTGCGAATAAACCAGTTCTTGAGGATCAGAGTCTACTCTGGGTGTAAGTATAAGAATTGGTAAATCTCTCAGATAAAAAACCTCCTGTGGCTGATGGGAGAGCATTAGTAGAAAATTGTAAAAGACTACAAATCCATGTGTTAATTAGAGCTTTGCATATCCCTGCTTTCCTTGTTATACTGAATGGGAAATAAAATACAAATGGAAAAAAAAAAAAAAAAGATTTAGTATTCAAATGAAACATTAACAGTCCTCTGAACAACACACTTTAAAGGTATTATTTTCTTCTAGAAATTCTTGTTGTTATGGATTTTTTGTAGAAAAGTTTGATTTCATGGAAACGGCCTTTTCTGTCAAAAAAATGAGTCTTAGAAAACTAGCTTGTAACAGTGTAAATAGCCAGGGATGCCTGTACTGAGAGCACATTGACCCCCTTAGGTTTTGAATTCTGACTCCAGAAACTGTCAAAACTTCTGCTTCCTATGAAGAACTGCTTTGTCCAGCAGTTCTTCTCCAGACTCGGACCACATGTGCCACAGGTCTACATGAACAAAGATGATAATATTTCTGGTCTTACTAGAAATAGGGTCATTGTATCAGTGGTCTAGAAATTAGGGCCTGAGCCAAACGTGAATGTTGCACCACCACTCACCAGGAAAGAAAAGTCCTTTGCCTCACAGCCAAGCTCTGAGCTCCACGGGTAATCTTTTAAGTGACCTAGGTGTTAGAAGAAGCTTCAATAGTAGCTTGAAATAAACCAGAAGATGCAAATCCATAGGAAACCAAATTTTGTTAGCCACACTCCTCATGGAACTACTTGTTCTGGTCTTTTGTAAACAAATATCATTTTCTTTGGAGGAGACACCCCATGTCTCCAGGACCCTCTCATAGCAACAACTTTTAAGGAAATAATATCCCAGCCTAAAACTTAATGACCCACAGCGGGAATCACTTATGTTGCTGCTGTTGCATAGTGTTCCCACACTGAAAATAATATATGTGCCACATAATGAACATTGAAAATACTGAATATTAATGAAAATATAAATATAAATTTAGGAAATAAACCAGTACAGTCTTATTCTGATCCCCTGGGCAAAAAAATAATGCAGTGTATAACCAGGAGGCTCACAGAGCATATGTAGTGGGTTACAAATTGCCACGGTTACTGTAATTCCACGTATAATGAGTAGCCCATGAATCTATTTACAATAGTTTTCATAATCGGCAAGAATTAAGTATGAGTTAGAAATCAGAATTCTGGCTTAATGCTAAATTTTGGTCCATTTTTTTGATCGTACCTTTGCGTTACTTAAACCTCATAAGCCAAATTCAACTGTTCTGTAACTTGATGGGAACTGATGGCACTCCAGCAACTGAGCTGCAGTTAGCCTCAACCCCATAAAAATGAATAAAAACCCTGAGCCTGATTGCTTTGCAGCCATTGCCACTCTCCAAGTGCAGAACGGCACGCTCCTCTGAGTGCAGAAATGTGTCCTGTAAACTTGATCCTTTTCTTTCTGGAGCAGATACAGTATGTATACTGGGGGTTGGACCCAATGATCTCCTGAGGTCCCTTCCAACCCCTATAATTCTGTGATTCTGTGATGTCAGTACATTATATGTAAGATAAAAATTGAAGTATAATTGCACTGTGGCTATGATGAGTCTTCTATTTGTTCACTTATGAAGTGGCTCATGGAGTAGCATGGGATTTTGTTTTTCCATCTGTTACATATTCCTGTCAGGAGCAAAAATGTTCTTTTGTAAGTAATATAGTAGTAGCTTATTATTTCTTAGAGTAAAGTAAAGTATAGTATTTTCCCCTGAGCGCAATGTAGTCTGTAGTTCTGGCACATTAGCTGGCATAAACATTTTGATTAAAGCTTATGAATGTATTAATTACACCTGGGAAGTTTCCAAAGCTTATTCAAACTACAAACTCTTCAAACCACTGCTCCCAAATCTGAATTCCTTTCAGCAACTGTAGAAGTGTTTGTCACAGGATTGTCTTTTCTTTTTCTAGAATGTTTGTATAAAGAAATGAGGTAGCAAGTGTGCAAATTTTTTTTTCCCACTAGTTTCAGTAAGTCTTTAAGTGTCTGAAGATTTATAACTTCCGTGTTATTAAACATTTGTTTGCAGTCTGAAGGTCTGAAGAACTTTAGTTCTCTTTAAAGATTTCTGTGACATCCTGGGTCTAGGAACATCTGCATGTACTCAAGCATTTATCAGAACAATGTCACTGGGCATATGACCTCAAACAGGATGACAACACTGGAACATACACTACCTAGATGAGGCTGTATAAATAAATAGAGCTATCAAAACTGGTAATATTTCTAATGCTGTTTTGAAAGGACTTGGTTCGTATGACTTCCTTTGTTCATATTCCTAAAGTGGGTTGCTTATCGTGTAACAGAGGGCAGAATTTGACCAGCAGAGCATATATAGTTGTTTGGGTATCACTATTTTTTTGCAAGTAACACAAACAAGTTCTTACAACAACCTTCAACCAGATTAAGTTGCACAGTGCACTGAAGAGGAGATAGAAGAAAATGCAGCAGAGAGTCTGAATTCTAAAATCACTGGGCATATGATCCCAAAGAGAAAGGCAGATCTTATCTATCAGCTGTCTGTGCCTCTGCCAAACAACCCAAGAAGCCTCACCTAAGCACAGCTTTGCTCATGCATTCATGCACGCATGCATTCATTATGGCTGACCTGCCCTACAAAGGTCCATTAAGTGGAGCTCATTTCAAGCACAGATGGTCCTGAATAGCTTAATGTCTGCCTGGTGGCCAGAATAAGTGAATTCTTGATGGTCTTAGACTTCTGATCACATCCATGCAGCCAAGGAGCAAATGAAAACATGTTTATCATTTTGATAAACAACCTATCTCATTGCTGCAGGATGCTCCATGTAACTCAGCAGAGTCAAATACTATTAAATTGTCATCACTGTCAAAGAGAGAACGTATAAGTTTTTCTACCTGAGTCATAGTTAATGACTTCCACAATGTATAACACAAATAAGTACTGGTGTTTGCCTTTTTAATGTTTGTTTACTGATAAGTTCAGGCTCTGCTAGAACACAGAGGTGAGTTATAATTTTGAAGTGCAAAATATGCTTTTATTATTACCTCTCAGCTAGAGATATAAAAAACAGAGATGACTAGAAGATGGCTTTTTGGCTTCTGCCAGGCATGCACTCAGCCCCTATTGCTGATTAGATAGTTTAAATCACAGCCACCCACAGTTGGTTCATACTTATGATAAAATATTTCACTCTGCAGTGTGTAAACTCAAGGTGGCTTTATAACAGAGATAAAAATGAACATGTTTTCAGGAGTTAGGTGTCCTCCATTTGGAATTAAAACATTTGCAGGCAGTAACAAACAGTTGTCCCTGTCTTATACGAAGAATGATAGGTATTTTCTGTACTTCAATATTTTAAACCTATGCAGAACAAAGACTTCCAGTAGGAAATACAAAGACAGTCTTAATGCTGTAGATAGCTGCAGTCTTTGACAGAAGAAGCTAATTCCTTTCCAGAAGCTAATTCTGTCCCTCTTGCTTAGGTAGACAGCAAATTTCCTTTATGCAAAGTTCAGGGCAATCCGTGAACTGAGCACTCACAAAGGGTCAGCTGCTCTTACTATCAAGTGCTGGTAATGTTCAGTGTGAAAAGGATGCAAGTCACATTCACCTCCAAAGGTTCTTGAAGAAAGAGCAAAACTATTCCCGATCTGTGAGGTCGTATGTATTTCTAATCTTTTCCTGATTTTCTTGGGGGAGGGTGAATACCAAAAAAAACAAGCAAGCAAAGCCTTCTTTCTTCCCTGGTGGGTAATGCAGCCACTTTGTGGGATATAACCGTCAGCAAGACATCCAGAACACTCTTACTTAGAGGATTTTAGGGTGCTTTCCTCTCCTACTAAAGTCGGTAGCAAATCCTCTATTGAATTCTATGAGTTGGATGAGACTGTTATTGTAGAAACAAAGCCAGAAGCCATATTAGCTCGGTAGACCATAAACCGTTAAAAAAATAACCCTTTCCTATTGTTTGTGACAAAGATTCAAACTTTTTCTGCACTCAGCCTGTCAGGTTAATAATCCACATTTTTATTTAAGACCCTAAATATTCATTTATAACAGATGGGAATGGCTCCAAGGGAGCTGCTACAGTTTTGAGTCAATAATCCATGTTTTTTAAAAGTCCATAAACTTATAAATACATATATATAGATAGATAGATATGTATTTATATATTATATATATAGTATATATTATATGTATATGATTTGCCTATATATATATGTATATATATGTTTGGTCTACCATCCAGGTCAACCCTGATATACCCTACAAAATGTCTGAGTATTTCTTCCTCTCTTCTTTAAAACAGGCTGTTACACCTGTACTAATTGTACATATTGCCAGCTTCAGTGATTTGTAAAAGATCTGATGATGACAACCGATTATATTACTTGGGATCTTTTCTCCTTCCCATAAGGATAATGGCAACTAAAAGGGGAGATATGCTGGTTTCCAAATTTCAAAAGATGTCCTAAGGCCTGAAATCCACATTTACCCAGCAGGATTGGAGATGTCATTTTTGACCAGACACCAGTGTTGTTTCAATAAAATTTACTCCTTGGGTGAGGATATCTTTAGTAAGCAATATCAAGCTCTAGGCAGGTAAACAAAATGTACACTTTGTCCAAATGCAATGCTTCCTGTGAACAATACCTTTTGGGCATTTTTTTTTCTTTTCCTGCTAACTAAAAGTTGACACATGTAATATTAACACCAAAACAGCAAACAGCATCAAGAAAGAACAAATGTCATAATGCACCTGTACTACCCAATCTTTGTACTCTGCAGCATGGAAGTCCAAAATGTTGTCTGTGCACTGTTAAAGGCTAAGAAAGTCGGAGTAGTAGTTTTATTAACAATTCACCTCTTGGCAATGTGCGAGGTTGCTACTTCTGTGTTACATCTCCCATGGACTGGTTTCAGTAGAATTAATCTCTGATATTAAACCTGAGAAGCTAGAGCAACTAGACAAATGGAAGTAAGGGAAAAAAAATATTTGTTTTCTTTTGCTCAAGGAAAATATTTCCAGCTATGCTTCTGCTTATATCTCCATCTGAGAAACAGAAGGTGTGGGAAAACACATTTCATAATCTTTAGTATTAGCAATATTGTGGATATAGTGATCTGTTTTCTAGACAATGTGTGGGAAATACAAAATCAAATAATGTTTAACCATGTACACCGATGCTTTCCAATGTCAGGCCATGGCACAAATTTCTGAAGCTCCATACCATATTTTCCTGCTCTGCAAAATCAACCTTCCTACTGGTGGGGATTATTTTACCATCAGAAAGAAGTCACATCCAAAATCAAAGCCAACAAGGCCTTGAGCTCTCTTCAAATTTATGGGGGATAAGTATCCTCACTATAATTGTTGTATATGTGGTTCAATAAATACAGTAATCAGGAATGTGCTTTTTCAATGATTTTTTTTAGCAGTCTCACTGTGTCCATTTGTATTTATCTGAGCATTATATTCTATTCCTATTTTGTGTGTGGCTTTTAAAAAGTGTAACATGTATGTGCAATGTTGTTAAAATATATTCCAACAAAACTCAGTGCATGTAATGCTGTCCAGTGATGGTTAATAGGTAAAGTGTGTTTTAACGGAAAAATCTGATCCTGTGTAACAAATTTTTTAGGAAAATGGGTGTGTAACACACATAACTTTCTCCATGTGAGATGGATTTTTTCTTCTGTGTCAGCACCATAAAGGGTCTTTTTATTATTGTGATTATTATTTTCATTACAGCTACAGTCAGCACAGTTTAAAGCTTCAGTTAATGTACTTAACTATCTAGTGGTAACAAAAGGAGGTTTTTTGTTTGTTTGTTTGTTTGTTTTTTGCTTTTTCAGTTTTGTTATGTTTTGATGCTCCTAAGCATCTATACAGTTTGAGTTAAATTCTTTATTGCTGCCACAACTTGAGTTTCCACATAAGAATTAAAGGTTTTATAAAGCTCATCAACTACAACCCATTATTTTGAATAGATAACCAAATGAGCAAAACTAGCTCATGTGGTTATTACTACTCATACAGGAAATTAATAGAGAAAATGAAGCATTTAGCTTATTCACAGATATTTACCACACAGTATATGTAGTCTAGAATTAGAAATACTTATTACTGTGTACATTATCTTTATTGTCGAGTTTTCTATCAATAAAATCACAAATCTCTCTTCTCTTAGGACATGACCATAAGATGAATCAAACCAATGAGAATCTTTTTATTGCTTTCAATATGATTTGGATGGGGGAACAGGGAGTTTAAGTGATGAATTACTTCATAGAAAGACAAAGGCATTTGGGGCTGAGTTGATTGTCACAATTCCTCTTATTCCTGAGAGACAATTAAACGACCTTTTGTCAGACAAAAGCTTTCTGAATTGTTGGGATCTCTCTTCTGTGGTACCTATTGGCTTTCAAAAAAACTGTGTCAGCAGGCCAAATACACCTAATAAGTAATACATGAAGCAGCATCTCTCTCCAGATGAGTTGAATATTTACTGCAGTCAATCTTGTCTCAGGCTTGTGGATGCATCGGTCCTTAACCTCATGACCATGCAACCTAAGCTCATTTACCTTAATGGATATTCACCAGCTTTGATTCACTGACTCACCCTGGAAGGTCAGTGATTTGAAAACTTAATAATATAAAACATTTCCACACATTGTGGAGTATTTCTTCAATGGTAGTTGTCATGCAACTTAATATTGGGAGTACACTTTCAAGCAAAATGTCATTCCTATTTCATGGCAAGACCTGCCTGGATGGCCTTTTGCCAGGCAATACCCACCTGGATGGCCTGGACGGCCTTTTCAAGGCCTTTCAAGGCCTTAAAAGTCAAGAAAGAAAAAGCAGCCTCAACACGACCATTACAGATTTACTGTATGCAGCACTGGGTTTTATGGTACAGATGAGAGCGAAGACACAGCTCCTGTAGGCAGGTGGGAAGGTAGGAGGGAACATTTTCTCAGCTCACAGCACCCTCGGTGGTGCCCTGGCTGTGAGGCCCTCTCAGACAACAAAAAGCCTGCCTTGTCACTGTCTGCCTCCTGTCATGAAGTTGGTCAGGAGGGAGAGGATGTCTGATCCAGAGTGACTGACAGAGTGAATCACAGGACACAAGGGTCTCTAAAAAGAGATCTATCATGTCTCCAACATAACCTTTGGACTGTACCTAGAGGCCATCTGGTCAGCCTTCCTGTCCCAGCTTCTCCTCTCCTCTGCCTTGGCCTGGCAGAAGTTACTCTTGCCTTGTTTTGACAACGTGCAGTCAAAGGAGATTCCCTGTCTATCTACCCCAGCAGTTCACTACAGAAATACCACATTCACGGAGTCACGTAGTAACGGGACTCACTCCTGAGTGAAGAGAGGCCACTGGATTCCTCAACCTCTTCTGAAATCCTTGTTCACAGCAACATGTGGACCAGTGTCTCCACACTGCTTATTCTCCTTCCTGCCTGCAGGATTGCAGAAGTGCTCAGAAGCTGTCAAAGCTGTTTCAAAAAGAAGAGTGAATGCCAAAGATAGGAATAATGCTTTTTATGCTACCGTAAAGGCAATGTAGATTTAGTATTTTATATTGACATAAAATAATAATTTTTTTTCTAGGAAACCTTTGTACTTATCCTGCTCTTTAGTATGCTCTATGTGATGTTTTCTACTAAGTTTAAAGAAGTCCTGCCAAATTTATGCTGCAATTTCATAAAGTAGCCAAATATCTGTGGGGAACAGACTGGTGCTATTAAATGCTTGGCGATCATGAGCTAAACAGAATTTGAACTAAGGAATCAGCAAATTACTGGGCAGCGTATTAGCCCACTGTGGTGTCTCATCTTCTCTCACTACACTGCTGAGGTGAACGGGAATAGTACACGTGACACTTCATTTCTGTCATAGCATATGCCACAAATACCTGGTATACATAAACCCTAAGGCTCTACCTCTCTGTCTATCACTCCTTTGTGTTCTCCACCCAGTAAAACCATTGCAAATGTTTATAAAGGACAATGAGGGAGAAGACTAAATAAGCCTGGTGACCTTGCAAACAAAGGGAATGTTTTCTGCCTTAAAACTTCCAGTTTTGTGCGTGGGGTAGGAAATGAAAAGGCTGTTGCACCATGCAGTGATTTGGAGAGGCTGATTGCCATCCACTAAAGGATGAGTACTGGCATAGAATCAAATATTTAGAGGGAAAAAAGGTTATTTTTAGATGTATTCCCTTAACCCCTGTCCTTGTATGAGAGAATATTTGGGGAAAAGGGCAACCAACAATACAAGTATAAAATCAGCCAAAAGTTATTGCATTTATGCATTCAACATAAGCATTAAGTTACCTATATTTGTGGCATACTCCATTTTTTTTATGCCAGAAATTTATTGATGTCAGAAAAGTTTCTAATATATGACAAGCAAACAATATCTGTTCTAGAGGGATATTTATCTGCATTTTCTATTAAAATTGAAGCATAGCAGCATGTGCCTGTTCACACATAATGGGAGAAATAATGTCGTAATCCCAGCTGCACAGAAACTGTGCAGAGACACAGACAGTAGCATGCCCAGGTGCTTTGATTAGCCACCACTATTCTTCCTAATCAGAGTGTCAATATTCTCTTTCCTTTTTTTTTTTTTTTTTTTTTTTTTTTTTTTTTTTTTTTCTGCCAGAAGGAGGAACGTGTGAAGTTATAGCAGCACACAGATGCTGTAATAAGAATCGAATTGAGGAAAGATCACAAACAGTAAAATGCTCCTGTCTACCTGGGAAAGTGGCTGGGACTACAAGAAACAGACCTTCCTGTGTTGATGGCAAGTAGCTCCTCCTGTATATATGTGTCTGTATCTGTACCATCCAGTAAGCAGCTTTAAGTCTATAGAGTATGCATAGGAATTTTGTTGTGTTATCTGTTAATGAAACAGGAAAGCTATCAGCACAAGCATATATTTGAACCAGCTTGCCTGTTACTTTCACACGTGGTACTATGCACATGGATCACGTCAAGATTTACTCTCGAAAATATGAGTATAGCACTCTGTGCAGCCACTCAGATCAGTGTAACAGATTCTGTGTCAGGATTGAGCCCTTAATAAATAATTGGATTAAATTATCCCTTGCATCACTTCAAGAGGCCTCCTGGTGCCACATTAGTTTTGATCCATAAATATTTCAAAGGGCAACAGCCATTCATTTTGATTTAATTAGCCATTTGAAAAGTCAGTGGCAAATAAATAAATAAATAAATGCTGTGGTCTTATTCTGTAATGAACATTACAGAAAGCTAGGAAAAAAACTCTGTATTTTGAACTCACTGGTGTGTTGAATCTTGTCAGTCACGGGGATTTTTTGCTGTAGCAAGAACACCAGGTTACTTGTATTTGGGATTCAATGCTGCACCCCAGGTCTAGCTCAACAGGGTGTCTTCCTCTCTGGGGCTCCCCTGGCACCCCTGCAAGGTGAAACCAGGCAGCAAGGGGGAGCTAGCTGTGGCTTGGATGTGCTTAGCACAGTATGAATTGATTATGAATTGACAGGGAGTAAGTGGTGCCATCAGTTCCTCTTCCCAAACAAGCCACTGGGTGTTCAGGAATCCCTTTGTGTAGCAGCTTTGTGAAACTTTTTTTTTTTTTTTTGTAAAAGTTCCTTGCTGCTCTTTATGGTAAATGTTTGGTGCCCAAAGTGAGACAGGAGAATTGTTGGGTATTGAGGACAGGAAGACCTTATAGACGAAGCTTGGAGGCTTGCATATTCAGTACTAAAGAAGATGAAAAACAGGGAGCACTTTTAAGAGATGAGAACCTAATTTTTTCTCAGCAAGTATCCATGGTGAGTATGTATTTGGCTTATCTTTTAAAGACTGAAAGAAAATGTTGCATAATTTCAAAAATACTTTCAGAATTTTAAGTTATGAGGCAGTCATTTAAAGCTTGTTATACTGGGAATGCTATTCTGCTTCTGAATTCATGAAATGTGCTAAAAATGTGCTATGAATGGACCTGTGAATGACTGCACTTTAATCTATATTCTGTCATTCTTTTATTGCTTAGTTAACCCAATTAATTATATATATACACATATATATATATATTTATTTATTTTCTGTTGAGCACACTCATAAAACCATAAGTGAAACCTACAGTGGATCTTAACCAAAGATCAACCATACAAGCCTTGAAGAGTTTCATGTTCTTTGGCAGGTCATGAGAAACAGAGGCACTGCATAGAGCAGACACCATTAATTCAGATCTCATAATTCTGTTCAGAGGACAGGAGCTCCTGCTGTGTTAAGAGAAAAAGTTGGGTGCAGGTGTGGACCGGTGCCTAATTGCTCTGTCAGGATTACAATAAAAAAGAAACATTTTTGTCTGGAATTTTGAAAGGAGTAAGGATAAAACAATGACTAATATAAAAGTGCAAAGCTAGTCCCATTGAAGTCACTGGTAAGACTCACAGTGACTTCAAAGCCTGAAAACGTGAACTACAAAGGAATGTCTTCCCCTTTCAAGTTTAGTTGTTGTAGTCAGACTATAGCTTCTTTTGTGGATGGCTGGTGAACAGTTCAAAAGCCCAATATGCTGCTTGTAAAAATTAATAGAAGGGACATTTCTTTGGCCTTTGTTTTATCCCAGACTTTGCCTTGTGACTTTTGACATACTGACCTGTTTTAAGTCAGAACTTTGACCTATTTGGCTCTTCTGTCCTTGCTAATGCAAAACTCTTGAAACTTCCCATTGGAGACTCATGGAAGTCAATACTTTAACTCAAATAAAGGTTTGGGATTTGCTGTCTCTTTTGCACAGGACATTTCAAAATGTCATCTGTAACTTTTTACCTTCTTTACCTACATTAGTGGAAGGATTAAGACCTTTTAACCATGGTGCATTGTACACTGCCTATGATTTCAAGCCACAATCTGTGGTTAAGAAAGCTTGTTTGGGTCCATTACTTTAAAAATACGACATGAATGTTCAGGTTACAGCAGTATATTCACAGCCAAACAGGCCAACCACCTCTGAGGTGACAGAGACTGGGAGATACCACGTCAGCAGTCCCCTCTCATCTGTGGTTGATGACTGTCTTGAGCCATCTCCACCTGATAGCTGTTTAGTTGTATTTAAAGAAAATAAAAATTAAAAATTATATATATAATAAACCTCGGCCTAGCCCTATTTGTACCATTGGCCAAATTGTGACTTAATGGGATCAGAATCAAGTTGTTGATGCTTCTCAGTCCAATTGCATCAGAAAACACCTCATCAAGGCCAATGCTTTGACAGTTTGAGTTCATGTCACAGAGGAGGGACAGCATTCCCTGCACTCCAATAGCCAACGCCCTAGGACACAGCTGGGCTGTGTAGGAGGGAGAACACAATTATATGAGTTGGTCAGCGTAACCTTTTCAGTAAGTATTGGGGGTGACAAATGGCCCTTTTGTCTCTCATTGTGAAATCTCTTTGTGGATAGCACACCATCGTAGTACATAAGACTCATAAATGCAGCTCTCCCCCTGAAAGCCAGGCTGTGTGTATGGAAGGGAGAGGACAGGAAGCTCCTGTCTGTCCCCATGAAATGCTTCCTGCCAAGTCCTGCAAACCCTTTCTCAGGGGCCTCATATTAAAACAGATAGAATGGGACTAGGCCAAGGCAGCCTCTGAATTTCTAAATTCTTCTTTGCTGCTCATTCAGTAGATACTGTCCTAAAATCTGTCTGAATTGTGTAGTAACAGTGAGAGCAAAACAGAAGCCAAATCTTGCCATGAAACAGAGAAGCCAGCCTATTATTTCTCATCGCCTCTTCTGTTGCACATTTACTTTCATGATTCCCTTCACTGCTCCAAAGTCGTTTTTTTTAGGGTTGTTTTGAATGTTCCCTTCTCTCTTCCAATTTATCTTGTGTGTCACTTGGCAGCAGCATGTACTATGGGCATTAGTCTGCTCAGCTCTCTGTCATGTCTGTTATTATTTTCTCCATTTGCCCAAATACCTCTCTAGAGCAAGTCCCAAGTGGATTCACTCACTTTCCGTTGCAGCAGCATGGAATTGTCCCATTTTTTGGGGGGAGGAAGCAGTGCCAAGCCTTTCCAGAAGCTCCCCAGCCCTCCGCCTATGGAGCACGTGGGACCTGTGCAGCTGAGTATTAACAGTGCTGGTGGACATAGCCTGTGTGCTGGCTGGCTGAAGGTACCAGAGCAAGTTCATGCTCTAATGTCTTGCCCATCGTCCCCGTGATGGCCATGGCCAGCTCAGGGCTTGAGTTTGCAGCTCAGACCAGCATGCAGACCCCTTTAAGTCTGCAATCTGACAGACCTGCTCTCTCTCACTTTGCTGTTACTGCAGATCCTTAGTGTGACACTCTATTTCTGCATGGTTTTCTAACCTATACTTCTGAATTCATACCCTTCTTCACTTTACTTGCAAACAGCTTGTCTTGCTAATTTCAGAAGCCCATGAATTTTCTTCCTCCTGCAATGGTCTCTGTGGGTTTACGAGGGCACTCGGGTGGCAGTGGGCACATACTGATGACCCTGTTAGGTGTCAAACCCATATCCCTTAGAAATTCTGTTCATCTCCATGCATAAATATTAGGCAATGGCTCTAGTTGTTTTTTCCTTAATAAGTGAATCTTCTATCTTTCCACATAACACTAAAAGAATCTGCTAAAATGAAAAAGAAAAAAGAAAAAAAAAAACTCAGATATTTATCCTTTTTTAATAGGTATGTCTTTTTCAATATTTTTTTTTCCACCATTACCAGTACATCTTTTACATTAAGCAGGCCAAGATTTTTCTCCATTGTTCATGAGTAACATGGAGGGATTCTTTATCTTGTTCATCATTCCTGCAGAGTTTTTGTTTCTGCACCATCTTCCTTCTTGGTATGCAGAGCACTGAACACAGGCAAACCCCAATGAAAAAAATGTGGCTTTTAAATGCCTTTAAAATCACTGTTTGAAGCTTTTCCAGATGCACTCAGCATATTCTTAAAATACATAAATGTTTATTCAGTGAAGGATTCGCATTCAGAAAAGCTCAACAAAAAGTTGTTTTTATTTTGCTTTTGCTTTGTTACAACACTTTCCTAAAATATGTGGCTGCAGGCTGCTTGAGGTTTGGTGGTTCTACTAGAACTTGGCATTGTATGGGGTTTGATAACTTCAGGCAGACTTTAAAATAACTTTGTTATGACAGTATCAAATGTAAAGGTTAGACCAACACTGTCATATTTGGGTCAGGACTGTAATATCCACCCTTCATTCTTCATTGATCTGATCTTCATTAAAAATTGAAGTTAAGATTTTCTTCATTGGTGTGAATGAAGCTGGCTGTTTGGACTAGAGAACAACGATGAGCAAGTGGCAGCTGTGAATTGATTAGTACACTTTTTTCTTTTTGGTGTTTTTTGTTGTTGTTCTTGTTGTAGTTTTTTGGCAGTGGTGGTGGTGGTTTTTTTTTGATTCTTTATGGACTGTCTACACACGACTTGCAGTTTTCTACAGTTGGTTCCATTACGAAAACAGTCTCATGGCCGCTTTTTCTTTTTTGTTGTCGGTGGGTGGTTGCTTGTTTTTTTTGGAAACAGTTCATTTTGGTACTCAGTATACCCAACATGAATGTTTGAGCATACACAGGAGTCACCACATTTTCTACACTTTCATTCAAAATTCTCCTATTTGGAAGTCTCCCATCCTCTTTCTAGATACACCTCTGCTTTCTACTGCACTTTGCAGTGGCTGCACACATTCCTTTCAGGAGATCAGTAAACAGGCCTGGTCACAAAGAGCAAGTGTGACGAAAACGGGAGTGGAGGCGAAGTAAACTCCTGAGGTTACTAGTCACTGTTAATGGAAAAGCTCTAGTAATAATTTCTCATCTCTAATACTTTATATAATTGATCTAAAAATGTAATAATAATACAAGCTATTTTTAATCTTAATACTGTCACTTTTACACAGTGAATAATGTGCATGGTACCATGTCATTTACATGTATTGGGCCATTCTGTGGAGTCAATAAGTGGCTATTCCCATGTGTTCTTCAAGAACTTTGAATAATACATATTTGTTCATCTATGCTGAAGTTTACTGTATTATGGTTAATGATGTTCTCAGACACACATTTTCGTAGTGCTTGAATTTCTTCTCTTCAAACTTCTTCCAGTCTCTTTCAAGCTCTCTCAGAGGCAATCTCAGTATTTCTTATACAATTATCTGTGAAATTGATTGGACCGTGGGGTATGGAATAACAAAAAAGCACAGGCACTGGCTTTTGAAATTGTTCAGGAAGGAACCATCATACAGGTTGTGTATGTTGCCAAGGCTTTTAGGAAATGTGGAGTTTTTAACACTGGTCAAAACCAATGAGTAAGAAGGAAGGTGTTACCAAAGTGTTTCCTAGTTGCTGTGCATTATTTCTCCCTATAAATTATTCCCATAAGAAACGTCTCTGCTAAGGTCTGAGATGATCCCAGTCTCTGTTGTGAGCAGATACAGGATTTGAACTGTTAGCTCTCAGGCAGCAGGACTAGTGTGCTAACTCTCCATGCCTGCTGCTGGCCTGTTTTATATCAGCCATGCATCAGGGAAAAGGGAAATCACTCACTGATACAGAACAATAAAATGAAATGAATCCAATATTTCCCATTCTGCCAGACTGGCTTTGGATCACATCAAGTTTCAAATCATTCCGTAATATATGAAATATTCACATGCATGTACATACTTCAGATTTCTATTAGTTTGAGGATTATCCGTTAGTAGCCAACACAGAGCCCTGTGATTTTACATCAGACTTTGTCTGGACAGTGCTAACAAACTGAACACAAGTCCTAATGACTCTTGGGAGCACTGTGACTTTTAGTACGTCTCTGGGCCAGCACCACACAACTCTCCAGACATGCTACTGATAGTCAATACTGCACATTATTTTTCCCCTGTGCAATAATGGGAGCAGAGAGAGAACAGCTTTCATCAGCACTTGCTCCTTTTGCTGGCATTTGCCCTCCTTTCTATCACCCAGCGCCTGCAAATGAAAAGGTCGTGGCTGGTAGGTTGCTCCTTGGGCAGGTGGTAATTGCAGCCACGCTGTTGACAAGAGCTAATTTATTTTATTTTTAAATTATGGATAAGATGCTGACTGTAGAGTGAGCATTCATAATTAAAAAGCACCGTGCTCCTGCAGAAGCAGAGGTGCAGCTCATCCCCTAGGGGGGACCTGAGCAGGCTCTCAGCCAGCGCATCCTCCTGCAGCACTCCTGCTGCCCCAGCTCACGCCGGACAAGAAGGACATGGGACATTCGGAAACTTCAGCTCTTCTTGAAGTGGAAGCCAGATTCAAGCCCTGCAGAGTCAAATGAAAGACTCCCATTGACTTTAGGTCAGCTCCTTAGCAAAGACTTTGTTAGATATAATCCTGTATCTATCAGCACTTACATCAAGTGAAAATGGTTCACCGTCACAAAGCCAATAGCTTTCTATTTATCTTATGTGTACGTTAGGTGGTATCACCAAAAAGCTATTTTTTTTCCCACTCTGTGAAAATACTTTCAATCAATTCTTATTTTTTGAAGAAAGAAGGGGAAAAAGATGTTTTTTGCAACTGAAGAAGTCAGCTTCTCATCCCTCTAGCTGTGCTTCAGCCTAGATAAGAGAAGATCTCAGGGTCCCATATTATTAATGCACTGTCTGTATGAATAACGAGCAGGCTTGGTGAATTATTTCACACTCCTGGGAAAATCTATAGCCCTGTCCTTCTGCAGCACCACTGGAACTGAGCAGGAGACTCGTATTTTCTGATTTGGTGAATTCAGATGACTTCATTTGTAAAGAGGAAAAAAATGTATCTGTTCCCTACTGACACCCATTTACTAAGCTCAAAAAAAAAAAAAAAAAAAATCATATCACATGCACTATTAAAGAGAGAGAGAGAAGCCTAACTTTCTACTGGAATATTTTCAGACTTTGTTTTTGTCCCAAAACACATCTTCTTGAAACGCCCTTGCAGCCACTCTGAAATTACAGCCAGCCCCTGAGAGGTGCTGAGATGACTTCAGTGGGAGCCTTGAGTTGAAGCCGCATGGTTTCCTAAGCCCAGCCCACCAGCGAGCAGCCAGGGAGAGCAGAGTGGCCACGCTTCTCCCTGAACAAGCATATGTGCAAACCATGTGCTTATGTATCCATGTCTGTATGGCTTTGTATACCTGTGCACACTGTGTAGGGTCATCCTGCCATGGATGACCCACCAAAGCACCCGGTGCTGCACAGAAGTGTAACTATATGTTCCCAGTGGTTGAGGTACACTATGGGAGGATATTCAAGGGTCAAATTGGAGCCAATAAGAACCAAAATCTGTAGTGAGGATGCTGAGCTATGCCTTCCCCATTTCTGCATTGTTTGTGCTGCCTACAAGCCTCCACGGGGCACCAGGGAGAAGCAGACAGATGATCGCATCTTTCTGGTGTGAAGACAGTGCAGCTAATGAGATCATCTGACTAGGGGCTTATGTGAGTACATCTTCATCTCCGCTATAATTTATCTCTCTACCTGTGTCTTATATTTCTTTCTTTTCCAATTGACATCTTGGTTTCCCACGTAGCAAAGCAACCACCCTTTTTAATATCCAGCCTGGAGAAGAGCTGACTAATCCACTCCTGAAGTGCAGAGCACTCATTTCAATCCCAATGAATTTTTCGACAGGAAAAACATTTTCTTTTTATTTTATTTTTTCTAAGAGGGAAAAAAAAGCCATCAGCCATGGCAGCATCTGCGTGAGGGGCGGTCGTTTTTCCACGCTCCAGCTGACAGGTCTCAGTGCCGGCACAGAGGGAGGAGAGCCAACCAAGGTGTACAACCAGCAGCTTTACGGTGAAATTAGAGACCGGCACAGCCACGTAGCAGTGTGAAGACACACAGGAACATATAATTACTTCACCTCCATACAGAGGAAAGTAACATTTCTCTAAAATACTTCTCATAAGCCAGCTAGAGGCTAAATGGAAAAGCAGTGGGAGTTTTCTCGTCTTCCAGGTAGCATTAAGTGTTAATCACAGCACTGGAAAGAGCCCAGCAAGGGGTTTTGGAGGCAGAGAGCACAGGCACAGAGGGCCATGGGCACCACAGGGAAAAAGAAGCACAAGCTGGGTGGGAAAAGAGAGCCTAAATGAGAGAAAATTATTTCACAGGGGCTAAACCACAGGCAGGGCCATGCAGGTGAGCCCCATGAGATCAGGTAGTGAAAAATTGGGTGTGCTGCCTGGCCAAACACAGAGAACAACTGAGGGAAGGGCTTTTTGTAACTTTTTCATATAGGCTTCTATCTGGGCCAGCCTGGATGAGCCCAGGACAGGGCAGCAGTCCACTCTCACCTTCATGCAAGTCTATGGATGGCAGATATGGCCAAAAAATCTTCAGTGATGCTGAGGGGTGTTCCACTTGCAGCAAGCAGGTATCCAAACAGTGGCCAAGAGGAGCTTAGAGAAACGTTGTGGTCAAGTAAGCATCTGCACTATATCCCTTTGCACCAAATCTTGATAATGTGTCTTTGCCAGGAAGGGCCATGTTACTCAATGGCTAATTCTGCACAGGCTCACATCTTTTTGCATCAGATACTGTATTTTCAGTGCACCAGGGCTGTGAAATGCAGCTTGTCTACAGGCATCTCTAATGTGGTATAGAAATACGTGATCAGAGTATTGCAGAGCATTAAGTCTTTTCTTTTCTTTCACAGCTACCTTGTGTCTATAAACAAGGAGTTAGTTCATGAGGCTTGAATGTGTTTTGTAGGATTAGGATATGAACACAAAAGAAATGGATGATTAAGTAAAAATGGAAAACCCTGCTACGCGGTGTGCTCTCTTTAAATTAAGGAACAAGAACCTGAAGCTATTGCACACTGCAATTTTAAAGAGACAATGACCAAATCCTTGTAAGAAGAATACGAATCATTAATTCTTTTTATTCATTCAGTGAGATCAAATGAGAGTCACTAATTTAGCCCCAGGACTGTCCATTATGTTAAACTACATGAGTTAATCTGGCCACTGCAACTAAAGGTGGACAAGTTAACAAGTGTTTAATTGATTTCAGAGAATTGATTATCCATAAAATTGATCACACAAGTGTTTCCTGTTGCTCCTCTCAGAGCACAGCCAGGTAGCTGTAGGGCCCAAACCCCTCAGAGTCTGTCTGCCCATAGCTGGTTCTGAACGTGATTTTCATGCATTAACATTGCAGAATTGCCTTACATGTAGGATCAAGTAAGTACACTGCAAGCAAGGGGTTTATTTCAAACCTCAGACTTTATGCCAAGGAAGTCCATTATTCAGCATGTACATACCCTGCAGATTTTGAAACTGGTCTCTATACCTACATGTCAGAAAGCAGTTTGCTAATCCTGTGGCTCAAAGGTGGCATTATTCCTCTTTGGTTTCTGTAGACCACTCTGTTTACTGCAATAACTGCTCAAGGTTAAGCAAGCACAAGTGCTGATGCAGAATGACAAAATTCAATAATATTTTTAAAGTGCTGCCTTTCCCTTTTGAAACTATCGTGCAAAAGATAGCGGTGTGGACAGGAGCTGTACTCCACAGAATTAAGCATTCTGCCCTGTCATTAGTACATAAAAGCTATTCTGCAAGCAGATGGATTGTTTATAATACATGGTCTTGTGTAATCATTTCCTTTTGATTACAATTCCTAGGCAGCAAGCATACAGCAGAGTTTTCAAGATGCATGGGCATGGTCAGTACATATTTTTTTATCTATCTTCCTAATGTTCCCAGGACTCACAAACAGCAAGGTGAAACATCAGCACAAGCCATCACTCTGCAATGAAACTGAGAAGCAAATGACACTGTCCTAACTGAGCACAATGGCAAATCTTGCATTAACTCAAATGAGAGTAGAAAACATATCTGTGTATTGGCTTTATTATTACAAAATGTCCTCTTATTTTTCTTCAAAACCCTCTGCAAAGTACCATCAAATATGATTGTATTTAATGCAGTTATGCAAATATCAAATTTACCCTATTTCCTTTGAAAATTCCTTTCCCTCCTCTTGAAAATTGCCAAGTGAATGAACACATTTTAAAATCAGAGCACCTGTAGTCCCTGATAAATAAATAGTTAAGTACATAAATAAAAGACCATTAGTGTAATGAACACTTGCATTGCATTGGCAAGATCATTATCTGGGAACACAGATACCTGTTGCTCAGAGCAGGACAGGGGAAAGGAGGGTTACCAGTGCTTTGAACTGAAGAGCACAGGAATGAAGCAGTAAAGGAGAAAATCTGAACACTTTCTGACAGGTTATGTTTCCTCTGGGATTCAGCTTAGTACCAAAGGCCTGGCCTCATTATTGCACAGGCGCTATTCATTTCTCTTGTTTGTCTGTATATTGTGATGAATTTGGTTCATCCGAATGTCAGGCAGGGAAGCAGGTGAGGAATTTGTGGCGAAGCTGGAGAAGCGTAATGCTTCTCCGTCACATGGCCCTTTCCTCGGATGGATGCGTGGTTCTGGGAACTCAGCTTCAAGAAAGGAAATAGATTGTCTTGGGGGCCCAGGTGCAGAGGCTTGGGCTGCTCAGGAGAACAGGCAGCCTCTGCTGAAAGGAAAGACCTCCAGGGCGCATCAAAGCAAAGGATGAAGGAGCAAGAACAGGAAAGGCAAAGAAAACAATGGAGGATTTAATAGATATAAACCCTCTATAGTAAAATGTAGGTTGGCAATTAAAAGAACTAACTCTAACTAACTATTACTAACTCTAACTTTAACTATTGGGGAAGGTTGGTAGCAGCTTCCCCGTAGGAATGTCAGATATTTTGGGAGGCTTACAGAGTGCTTTGCCATACCCACAAAGGCAAAGAGATTACTGTTTGATAAAACCCACCACAGCATACTGGCAAAGGATGGATGTACCACAGATAGATATAACTCAAGAAAAAGAGCCATAGAGCAGACTCATAAGAATTCATTCACCTGTTAGAGAGATACCTAATTGCATATATCTTTTCTTTTTAATATAGCAAGAATTGACTCACTTTGACAAAAAAAAAAAATATCACAGTAGTTTTCAGGCAGCTGTAGTTCATGTCAAATAAAGGGTGAAGTCTGGGGGGGTGGGTTGTGTGATGGTTTTTGAAATGCAATCTTTGAAAACAAAAATGTTTTGTCAGTGTTGTGACTTTCACAGTAAAAGAAAAGGGGACAAAATTGCCAAGCAGATATATGGAAGAGTTGCATCCCATTTTGAAGGCTTTAGTTACAGTTTGGCTTTATTTGATACAGTAATTTGTTATTGTTTGGTTGGCCAACATTGATATCTTTTCTTTTATCCATTTATTTGCAATAGCATGCTGATAAACCACTTTTAACGGTGGAACAGATTAATTTTCCATTGTTAAGTATTGACTTAGATTTTTTTTAATCTATTCTATTTGTCAGCAATGGCAGAACTGCACTTCCCTGGATGAGCAATAATGAGGCAGTATCGTGGAATCCATTTCTACTAATCCCCTGAAACACTGCTTGCAAGTTCTATGTGGTCATTGTGAAAAACAGCACTTGCACACAAAAATTAAGTAAATAACAGCCTTACTCTCTGGTTTGCATTCTTCAAATGATCCCTGGTGCCCATAAATGAGGATCCTAACAAAAAGTATTGGTTTGAATTTGCAGATTTCCCAGCTGAGCTTGCTCATTAACACACAGCGGGATGGAAACTATGACCAGAAGTGATCTGTGATTACAGTGGATATGGTCTAAATGTATTGTGTACAGTCGGGATTGGTAAATAAAATGAGTAGGGGAAATTTCAAAATCCCTAACATTTAAATGTAATTATATGCCACCCAGATCTGTGATTTAGTGTTGCCTGCTACTGAAAGCATTTTGAAAACTCATACAGTTTCATAATAAAAAGAATAAATGGACAACACAGATCAGAAGCTTACACTCTGAATGTAGAGACCCTTATGTACAGGTCTGTGTGACCCACTTAAATTTTAAACTCATTCTTTATGGTAAGCATAGCCACACTCTTCATGCATTTTGCATATCCAGTTTTCAAGCCAAAATAGGGGAGCTGCATTGGCTTCAGTGCTCCCAGCAGGTAATCAGCTTCCTGCAACACCAAACCTTATGTCACCAGCATTAATGGGCTGAAATAATCAGAGCCTTATAAGGACTGTGTCTGCCCAGTTCCTATTAAAATTAATGGGGACTAGGCATTCATTCCCTTTAGGCATCTTTGAAAATATCAGCCAAACCGTGGTGGTGAGTATTAACCTTTAGGAAGTTAGTGTTGGCAGCCTCCCACTGCCCTGTGCTCATTTCCTAAATCAGTTGCTCTGATGAGGTGTGAGCCCTGCCTGGGAGCCTCCTGCCCAGGTTCATTAGGACCAGGTCTGGGAGCAGCTGTGGGCACCTCACACCTGGGGGCTGTTTTGGCTCAGTAGAGCCTGGGGAGGCAGAAGGCAAAGTGTGAGGTTGGTAAGTTGCTCATACCACCAGCAGCTTGAGCTGAGCATTAATTTCTCTTCTTGGTCTTCAGTGGTGAGGAATCTGGTCCCATAAAGGCAAGTAGAAGTGGTGTGAAAAACCTATCCTGGCTTTGTATATAATGCAATATAGAAATCTGGGGCAGAAACACTAATAATATTACAACCTAATTGTTACAATAAACATACTTGGTGTAGAAAATACCTGCATGTGAATGCCTTTATATATTAAACCCTGTAAGGAGCTTTTACCCTGCTGATTTAAACTTCTTTAATTAGGGTTTTTTTCCCTTTCCTCTCTATATTTATAACAAAAAACAGTCTGGCATTTAAAAAGAAAAAGGGGATTAGAATTACTTATTATTGGATTACTATTAAACCAATAGAAATAGCAGTAGAAATTCTTGCTTTTAAACATCCCCAAGGTCTCACGTCTAATCCATGCAGATGACCTGTGAGGAAGCAGTGTTACAGGAATAAATTGGCTGTGGTTTAGATGGGAGGATTTCAGGCCAGCTAACTCTCAGTAGTGCACACCTGAAATGCTACCGCAGTAGCTGAAGAGCAGACTGTCCCCCTTTTGAAAATTGTCACCCAATAATGCTAAAATAACCAAAGAATAATCAACACGCTCAGGGAGCAGACTGTTCGTGGACAGAAAATACATTACTAAATCAAATAAATTGCTAACTGTGAAGCATTTGCTAGGCTCTGTTTTACATGCTGTGAGATAAGAAGCAAATATAACATGCTGATCTCTCTTACTGGTTTGTGCTAAAAATGCAAGGTAATACATAGGCTTTCTTGATTTCTTAGAAATCCTGTAAGAACCAACTGGATCTTAATGACCTGTTACACTGCATCTTTACCACCGTTATGAATACATGGTTTTTGGTAGACATTTACGCTATTTTGAGAAAGTACCAATTGCGTTGTGCTGGATTTTTATCCTGGTGTTCTTATTTATTTATTTATTTATTTATTTTACTTTCCTAAATGTAACAGTCTAGTAGCCATGGACCTGGAGGAAACGTGTAGCCAGGAACATCTGCGGTGCTGGCAGATCTCAGAAGAAGCAAAAGGGCCAGCCGGAGCCTTTCCTGGCTCTGCTGAGCCCACAGGTTTTGAGCAGAGTTATGGGCAAGGCTTATTGCAGTATCCCTGTGCTCAGGATGTGGATCGTGAGCTTGTTCTGCTAGCTTTTCGTGAAATATTAGGTATCACTAAATGTAGCTTTCCACGGAATATAAATCAGCTATGTAAGAGTAGTGTCCTGCTTGTACAACATATTTTGATTGTCTGCCCTTATATTCACTCACTTCGTGGCATAGTACAGTATATCAAAGAATGTAGATGCTGCTGCTGCTTCCTACCACATTTTTCAGGTAAAATGACAGGTGCCTGGAATTATTACAGCATGTTTTCTTTGTTTTGTCACTAAGAAAACAGCACCATAGATGCTGAGAGGTTCTCGCCAGGTTTTGCAGAGACCAAGGGGTTATACTTGTATTCCTAAATCCAACAAGGGACCCTAATCTACTAGTTTATGCTGCTGAACAAGGCAGGCATCCTGCAAGGGCAGGAGCACAGGTTTTGTGAAGTGGAAAAATTGGGCTGTGGGCAGCACAGGAGTGATGAGAGGTTACAGTGCAGAGTGGGAGCACACCTGCTGTGTTAGGTAATACTGGAAATGGTAAATAACCCCAAACGTTTGGATTTATTTTTCTTTCTAACAAATGTCACTGTGTCGTATCTAAATATATTAAAACCATGCACTGTTCAGATAACTATTGCTGTTTCTTTGAAGGATGAGATAACATCTAGCATGGGGGGATGTAAGGGAAAGGCAGAGCTACAGGGTCCTGTTCTACACTCGGTTCTGGGAAATGCTAAGGCAAAAGAAAATATTCCTACAGCCTGCTTTCCATTCCTATCCAAAAATACTCTTCCTTCCAATTTTTCTTGGGTGTCAAAATAAATGAAAATGTTTCATAGTGATTAATGGTGTGCTGGTTACACAGTGAATGCTGCTAGGGATACAGCCGATCACAGAAGACGATATTTTCAGAAAGCCTCATCATATTTTGTTTTGACTTTATGCTGACATGTTGAATTTTGGCAAAAAAGTGATGAAATTCAGCCAGCTACATAGGCATGCATGTGTGCACATAGACACACGCGTGGAGAGAGAGAGAGAGAGAGATGACTGATGATTCTGCTCCTGGAAGGAAATCTCTCTCCAGAGAAAAGCTCCATTGCTTGACACTTGCTGGATGGTTGATCATCATTTGCTCCAGGATGGTGTGATTCAGGGATTAGCTCTGCAGGAGCATCCCTGTGGTCACCAAGGCCACCCAGTGTTGTGTGGCACTGTGTGAACCAGCAGCCCCTGCAGGGAAGGTAATGATGTATGGAGGCTTGTCTGCTCCTCTGAGTACCCCCTCAAGTGCCACCTTTGGGAACAAAAGGAGGTGCCAAATGCCAGCCCATCCCTGTTTTCTTTAGAAAATTCTCTGGGTGAATTAAAAACTGCTTGCAGGGTTTTGGAGAGAGGTCCACAGAACCACCATCCCGACGTCAGTCAACTCAAAACTTCTTTTAGGTTTTTGATAGAGCTTGTTATGCATTAAGTCTGCGCTATGGTTATTCACCTGGAGACCTTAATCGTTATGTACAGAAAGAACAACTACAGCACAATGCTGTTTCTTTCACTACTATTGATCTTTAGTTTCACACTTCAATTTTGCTTTCTAGATTAAGGTGTTTTGTTGTTTTTCTTTTGCTTGGCTTTGTGTAGTTTGTTGTTTTGTTTTGTCATATTGCTCTGTATTTGAGCTGTTTAAAACATGCTTGAGATTTCAATTTTGAGAGGGTTATGCAAGGCTAAGGTTGTTGCTTATCTAATATTTTGTCAAAGTCCAAGCTCTGAGTTGTAAAAGTCAATTTAGTTTTAAGCTGTTTTTTCATCACTATTGTGAATAATCCCATTTTATTTTATTATTATTATTTATTTATGTTTTGTTTACAGGTTAGTTATTTATGACAAGTTAGTCATTATAATAATTTTAGTGGAAGCGACAGTGGAGGAACCAAGCCTCACTGCAATAGATTGTTATCCAATGTAATGTATTGATCAGGTCAGGCAGTAAATTAACAGGAGCAGAACACCATTAAATTTTGAACTTAATTGCCTTCTACTCTTAATTTCTATTGGATATAATCAATAGGTGCCAGAGGAAAGTTAAGAGTTACTTAGCAAGCCGCTATTTCCTGCAGCATAATGGAAAACTACTGTTTCATCCTCTAGTTGATGCAAATAATTTGCAGTTCAAGTGTGGCCACTTAAGCATTTTATCAAAGACTCACTTTTAGTTCTGTCTTGATTAATCTTCATCCCTGCCAGAAAGAAAAGTGATTTAGTGATGCAATCTGTTTTAGTTTAGCTGTCTCTTTGGTCTTTACACTTATGCTGGTGTTGCAGCAATGCTGTCTCCCTCCACGACCTCTCCAGCCTGTTCTCCTGTTCTAGTCATGCCCAAACAGAGTGTCTTCAGGCTGCTGTTCTCAGAACAGTAACTTTTAATATCACTTCCTTTTCCAAGGAAATGCAATGTCACAGCCAGTAGAAATGAAGACCATAGCCTTGTTCTCAACTTTTCTTCTTAGATCTTCTACTAGCTCATTTGGGCAAGTTGCTCACTTCTTCCATTTTTTTTCTGCCTGCAAAAACACTAATGTAATTGCCTTCACCAAGGTCTGGTGTCAAACTGACGTGTTGCACTCCTTTCCTGGACACCCTGTGCTGATGATAAGCGTAGTTCTGATCTCCAGCCTACTGCTCAGTTTGTTGCTCCTTGCATCTCACATTTCTCTCTCCAGTAATAATTCAGATACTTGGTTGTTATATTTTTTTTCTTTTTACTTGCTGTTGACTTCTAAGTATTGCTTATCCTGCTGTAATCTAAAACCAGTTCCTTATAAATCAATACCTCAATGCTATTACTATATTACACCTCTTTGAACACTCTTTCTATTACTTTTTCTTTTGCTAATAAAATGCTGCAAAGAAAACACTGTATTTCAGGTAACCTTCTGACAAAGCTTTATGCCCTCTGGAATCACAGGGACATGAAAAAGCCATTGAATGTGGGATAGACATCTGATGAAAATTAGGGGTTTGTTGCAAACTTTGATGAGCCGTGGAAGCTGTATTAATGAATATGTAGAATAAAGTAGACCAAGGTAAGCATACCTCATTTTTTACAATAGTGTCGGTTCTGTGCCAGTTGTGCTACTCCATATTTATAACTTTATCTTCGCATTAGACAATTCACATTCAAGCTAATAGGAGTTTTCCAGGAGTGTCAATTCAGGTTCTTGACGAGAAATGAGCACAGCCCTTTTTGCTCAGCTTTACAGCAGAAATAGCAGTTAGAGTAGAGAAGAGTCTACTTGAGATTTTTATGAAGTGGTGCATAATGATGGATCACCAAATTGAAATTTCTATGAAGGTCTGTCCTTTCCTAAGAGAGCTGATCTATACACCCCCTGGAAACCAAATATCTTCAGGGAGTGGCGAGTTGCCAAAAATAGAGTCAATGCATCCAGCAAGCTTTGCTCTGATATCCTATCTTGCATCTCTCCACAGTTCTCTCCATTATAAAATATAGGTAGTGGATATTTTACCATGAGCATCTTCGATTGTATTCAAGTCCAGTATATTTGGAAAAAAAAAATACTACTTGCTGTCTGTGCAAGTAGAAAAACTCCCAAATCATCAAAACAGCTGAATATGAGTTTAACTTTTTGACAATTATTCCTTGTCACATTATGTTGGTTAGCAGGGAATTCATCACAGGGGAGCAGAAAATTAATTCCTTGTAAAAATCAGGAGGCTTTTATTGTGCTTACAAGAATATATTTTCTAAGGGAAGGCAGAGTTTGGTGCTGAAGCCATACCACCATTGGCCTGGTGCAGTGAACGGGTCTCCCTCTGCAGAGAGATGACTTGCTGCTCTGTGTTTACAGACCAGCATGAATTGTGCAAGACTCCTAGTCCCAGCTCCCAGGAGAGGCTGAAATTGTCCCATTTCGGGGCATTCAGAAGCTGTGTTCACATCATTCATCCTCACCTTATGAGCAGGCAGACAGAAGAGTTGGTGTTGTGCCTACAGCATACTTAAGGAACTGAGCCACAAAGTACACGTTCACACAGAAGTCTGTGACCTAGAAGGGAATTGTACATAGTGCTAATTGAGCATCTCTGGCCAGGATGGTGTCAGCAATTATAATAGCATTCGCCATTTCCTGTGGAGAGGAGTTCTTTTTGTGTTCACCCTTCTGCCAAGAAAAGGATAAAATCTCTCATTTGTCACTGAAGAGAATTACCAAGTCTTGTCCAAATTATGCTGCTTCCAAGGCACCAGATTAATCTCTCTGATATCCCTTTGACATTTTTTTTCTAGACTAGCACATAGCTGAATTTCTTCCTTCATGATCAACTGGTATAAGGGGTACCTAACTCACATGATAGTCTTTCACCACTACCTGCTACACTGAAAAACCCTACAGGAATGATTCAGTACACATGTGCTCCCCACAGAGCAGAGATTTGCTATGCTTTGGGGCAAAATTTCACCCCAACTTGCTTCATAAGAAGCCTCTGGAGGAGACACCTGAAGCAGCTGACACCGCTCCCTGGAAAAGCAGCAAAGAGAGGCAGCTGAGATGATGTTTTGATGCTCTGTCTGATCATCAATCTTTTGAAGCCTCCCTGGTTTCTTCTGAGCCTCTTTAAAGGGAAGGATCTGCCTGCACCATACAGCAGCCTATCTCAGACCAAAATTTTGCGTGATTTTTTAGATATTTGCAATGATTCCCAGCTGCTCTGGAATGAGATGTGGATAAAAAGACATTCATGATAAGGTTGATAAGTATGGTTTGGTTCAGTTGAAGTCCCCCCTCTGGCTTGCTGTCATCCCAGAATCCTTGTGAACTATAGGTTGTAATAGGTATACTCACCAGCAGTGATGGGTAAGGTAGAAAGTCTCAGATATGCCCGTGAATTAGGATCAAATGGAGCAAACTAATTCTCAGTCATACCTAGTCACCACTAAAAAGATGATGATAGAAAGAGACAGAATCAAAATTAGGAGGATAACAGATTGCGTTTCTGGTTAGGAAGAAGTCCTGCATTATGAAATGCTGGTGGATTTAATGTTAATTCCACCCTTGTTTGTCATGCACATTGTAAAGCGTGTTAGCAATCATCGCATGCTAGTTGAATCAAGGCAGTGAGGGTTTGGTATTTTTAGAGTACTTTGTTTTATAGCTTAGAGCCTTGGCTGAAGTCCGTCTGCTAATATAGAAGATTCACATCACTCTCAGGCTGGGGACTGCAGTTGTTGCTGTTCTCTCCATACTCCATGGTGTCTGCAGGAAGATCAGGATTGAAGCTGTGAATCTTTCTCATGATCCCCAAATCCAAAATTGTATTTGCGTAACTTTTGTCCCTAGAAAGTTATCCACTGCTTGCAACTAGCTTTCCTCAGAAACAGTCAGACAAGACATATGGAACACAGGCTTCCTGTATGCAGATAAGTATATAAGAAATTAGACAAGACAGTAACTCTACTTATGACCAAAATTGGGGGGTACAGCTCTTAGAGGTCAGAGCACAGTTAGTGTTTCAGGTAAAGAATGCATTATTTGCATAATTCTTCAAACTGAACATGTTGAATGTATACATCAATCTTTTTTCAACTCCATCTTGTTGGAGTTCTTCAATGCCACACTGGTGGAGTTTCTCAAAATATTGCTACTGGCAGATATTATGTGCATCAGCTGAAGGGAAGCTTCAGCTTCTGAGGGGAGTTTTGTGATCCTACCAGGGAAATGAAGCTGAAAAGGTGTGTCCCTACTGCCCAACTCTTTCAATGCCCTGAAAAAGAGGGGAAAAATGATGCAGGAAAAAAAAAAGTATATTGTATATATCTAATGCATTTCACAGCTATCTGATTGACAAGGCTATGCTTCTCTCCGTCCTATATTGTTACCTCAGGTGTATGTAGAAAGAGGCTCTTTGCAATCACACTAAAAATGGGTGGGGATTTGTGGGTGTGACAGACTGCTGAAGAAAGCCCCAGAGTATGTAATACACTAGGAAGTATTAATGAAGATGCAGAAAAAGCCTGTTCCATTCTCAGTTTACCCTAAACTAGGTATTTAAGACCTCACTGTCACAGACTGAGGACTTAGTGAGTTACCTAAATTCCATAATTGGCCACCTAAATCACTTGCCCTCAGTGATTTTCTAAATTAAGAATTTAAAACAAAGAGCACTAACAAATGTACAATTTGTTTTCTCAAATTTTCTCCATTTGAAAGCAATAGCAAACACAATGACTTTAAAAGTAAGTTTATGTAACTCTTTATCTTTTGGACAATTTCCTTCCAAACAGTGATAATAAATGTACATGTGAACATTTAGAGCTCTCTCTTGGGTCCCATTTTTTAGCCTTGGAAAAATCCTTTTTTTATAGCTATATAAAAGGTTATGACCATTGCTAAACAATTCATGAGTGCCTTTTTATTCCACTGCCCACAGAAAGAGGAAGGGAGCTCGCCACTAATCTCTCTCTCCAGCAAATAGGACACAAATATAACACAATATTTCTCCTAGGCAGAGGATAGTTGGTACCCTTCCTGCCCATGTCCTTTGGAGCAGCTTGTACAATCCCTAACAATCCAGGGATGGGAATATACTTTTGCTTTCACCTTGGCGGAGCTTTACCATGTCAAGGCAGAGCTTGGGAAGTGCTTTGAAATCCTTGCAGAGGTGGTGATAAAAAGATACTGGAAACTGCTCTGGTGTAGTGATGTGCTGATGTTGCTGTGCCATCAGCCTCCTCATTACTACCAAAGCATTGGGAGGTCCAAAGCTGTCCTAATTTGACTATTTCTCCAAGGTTTTTAAATGAACAAATGATGACATTGTTTGACTAATGCGTTAATATTAAAACATAAAATCCTGCAGCAGCACTGAAGAAGACACTTCTTTGCAGAAGGGATTCTGTATTTCCCTGACCCTGCAAGGCAGAGCTTGAAGGTCTCCCCATGAGCTCCCAGTGCAGAAATGAAGCCTCAAATGCTCCCTGGCCATGAACTGAGCCTGTGAATGTACAGTGACTGAATATTCATTTTGTCCATTCTTAAAAAAAAAAAAAAAAAAAAAAAGATAATTTAAAGTACGAGAATAGCTCCATTCATAAGCCACAATGTGAGACAAGTATCTGTCACCAATGTCGTATCTACGTTTCTTAATAAGATGTGAACAAAGCCAATATATTAATACATATAAAAATAAGGAAAAAGATATACAGAGAGAAAAATTACCTTTTTGTCATGAAGTGATGTAGGTTGATTATAAGCACAGGTATTATTTCTCTTTGTTCACTTCATTGTGCAGTCTGGGAGAATAGGGGAGCCGTGTGCACCTGCTGTATGACCGGATGAAATTAGGGTTTCAACATTCAGAACAGCAGATACTTAGGGTAAAACTTTCCCCTGATTTGAGCTGAACTATTCATCACACACGTAGCTGCCATTAATCTTACATGCAGAGCCAGGCTTCTCATATTTCAAAATCTTTGGAGAGGCAGCTTTTTAATCTATATTTGGTTCTTCTTTTTTCCCCCTCTGAGATTGGTTTCTCTTTGCATATAATGCTGTAGTAGTTTCAATTTAAACAGAAACCTGAAATAAAATAGTTGAATATGAAACCTTGGCAGAGAGAAAAGAAACAATTATCTTGAAATACTTTTTTTTTAAGAGGTAAAAGTATTCAATGACAACACGGCTGACTGACAAAATTGACGTGTATTTTAACTTCTGTTTCAAGCAACAGATTATTTTAATCACAACAAGAGGGCATGTACTCTTGGATGGGGCCATAAACTCAATTAATCTCAATAGTAATTCTCTGTGCAATTCATCTTGGTATAACGCAGCACCCTGAAGTACCCAAACTGCAGTGGCTGAAGCCAGGTAGACAAGAAGCAAAGGCAGAGGCTGCCCAGCAGCTCCTGGTGGCTGACTCTCCTCTCCTCCCACACCAGGGAGAAGGCAGACCTAGAGCTGCTCTTGGGAGGCTAGATAGGAAAATGAAGGAAAAAGAAAGGAAAATGTCAGGGAAAACAGGAGACAAAAATGGAAGTGAGAGTAGCAACTCAAGGTGGGGGTTTAACATATAAGCTTATTCTCATAAATATGAGAACTACAACAGCTGCAGGTTACTACCTATTTCTATCAAAAGTTTCTGGTAACCAAGAGCAAAATTATAAGTCATTTGCATAACCCTTCAGGCTCTTGAGATGATTATATAGCTGTCTCTTCCTTACTTTGTAGGTCATTTATACAGCACATATTCTAAACCCTTCTCTCTTCTCAAGATCTCAGAAAGGATTTGGTTGGAATCCCAAACTGCTTGCCATTTTGCAAAACTGAATCTGGACACATAACATTATTAATTCAGCAAAGTGTGTCACTGTGGGAACTGTTTCTCCTACCAGACAGCCTTGGGAAGGTACTGGAAACTGTTCAGACGCTTGTGGGTATTTATGTGTGTGCATGCATCTACCAGGCACACACATACCAAAACACTCAAATACACATATGTAAATTTTGCTATTAAGTGCTTACATTTCTTTGCTCCACCATTTCTTCTTAGTTTGCTTAATTTAGCATAGATTTCCTATGTAAGTCTTGCAACTAGTCAATTACTGAATTCCTTTTCAAAGGAAGGAAAAAAAAAAAGAAGATTACAAACCTCATCAAACTAGCATAAATCACCATATCTTCACCACGGGAGGATCTGACCCGCTAACAGTAGTTTCTTTCTTCTTTATAGAGGTAATTATTCTATTAAAATTAATAGTAAAATGAATACTGCTGTGACTGAATTATATGGGATAAGCATGAATTGCTGTGATCTGTTCTGCTATGAATTAGTAGTTATTGTGTGCCCAATGAAATTTGTATACTTTCCTCTCCTTCCCTGGTATCAACCTTGGTTTACTCGCTAAAGCTCTCTCCAGTGTTGCAGCTGGAGGTTGCTGGTGCTTTACACTAGCACAGCAAAGAGGAGGTGTTTGTAGAACAAAGTACCTTTGGTTTTAAGGGAGCAGAAGAAGTTACAAGATAAGTATGGATTTGTTTAATATTTGAATTATCTGAGATCACCTTTCCAAATGTGGTGAAGCTTTTGTTTGTGCCTATATAGATGAGGTGAGGGGGGGAAAAAAAAAAAAAAAAAAAAAGGAAATAAATTCTATCTCCTTTCTACCTGTCATTTCTTTTGTGAAAAGAAATTATATGTGATATGACTTTGAGATCACACTGCCTGGAGCAGTGAGGGTTGCTGGCATCTCAAAGGGACAGTGCTTAGAATAAGGAAGATCCAGGCTCGTGCAGAAGCTTGCAGACCTGCAATAGCTCTGTTTGAGGGAAAGCTGCACTCACCTGCGTGCATCAAGGTGGTTCACGGAAAGACTAAAGTTAACCTTGAAGAGGATAAATGATAGCAGGGTGAAAAGCAACCTTTTCCACACACATCTTGAGAGATATGCCTTGAGCAAGCAATAGCAATTACTTATTAACTAGAAGATGGCAGGAAGCAATTGCTTTTCAGTGCTGTGTGGATGCAGGGCAGATGTCAAGTGTCAGGTCCAGCCTGGCTTCCGAGCACCAGATCAAGCCCAGCACTAGCAGAGAAGTTTTACCCTGCAGGCTCTACAGCGCCGCTATGCTGGGGTATGAGCTCAGCTCAGTGAGGTGGGCCCCTGCCTCAGGACAGGGTAAATCCCCCAAATCTAATATAAAGGAACATATAGGAGATAACAGACAGAGAGAGCTACTCTCCTTGGGCCCATGGTAGCCTGAATCCAAAATCATTGCAGGTGTCCTTCAAGAGCCAAGTGCTTAACTTGGCTTCAGATGCAGAAGAAGGAAATTACTGCTGCCCAGGCAGTGTGGGAAAGCCCTAGCTGGCTGGATTCCTGTGAACTAATTGCTTTTGTTAATAGGATTTTATTGTTATTAACCAAATTAAGATGGTTGCAAGCTGGTTTAGATAGCTCATGTTTGAATAAATAACGACCCGCTGTAGTAATAATTGCAAATTTCTCCCAATGAACAAAAATCTTGTTTTCTCTTTTCTGGAAATAGTTTGCAACCACAGTTAGTCAAAAAATAAAAGGAGGAACGGGGGGGCGAACAGGGGAGAACAATACTTATGTTAACATGCTTATTTAATAGAATGTGTTTTGTTTCTTTGGCAAAACCTTGATCTCAACAGTCTCCAGGCAAGTTGAAGATTGTTCCCTTTTACTTCCTACAACAGTCTGTGCAGTGCATAGCCTAACTGCTTAAACGGCTTAACAGAAGCACTTTTTCACCCCCAGAAAGCAACCTTAGAGAACTTCAAAGAAGGTCATATCAACTTTAGATGCAAGACATTATTTTTAATTCATGTGGTCTATCCATAGTTCCTATCACCTGAACAGTCCTTCCTACAAATTACATTCTTTTTGTGAATATAAACAGTTTATTAAAACTCATGTATTAATTATTTAAATGAGGCTATAAATATTTGAGGAAGCCCATGCAAAAGGCACTCATAATAAATTATCATATTCTACCTTTATTGAAAGTTAATTACAGAACTCTGAATATAGCTTCTGTGACAAAGACATCGCTGCTGCCTGTCATTACAAGGGGTAGGAGCATTATCTCTAGGTAGCATCAAAAAAAAGAAAAGCAGCACCTAAAGTTTAAAGGGAAATATCAACACTTCAGTCTTAGAGTGGTTATACTAAATGTGGCACACAATCAAGCATGTGAGAGTATAATTACCAGTGCTCAATGTCTTCTGGGAGGAGCCATCAGTTTCCATCCTTGACTTTGAGATCACAGGTGCAGAGACTGAATTAATGAGCAGAAGAGGAGATATAGGTGTAGAGGAGAAGCCTGGAGCAAGTGAAACAAGAAATTGCTCGCACAGATGGATGTAGTGAGTGAGAAGTCAGACACTGTAAGCAGTCCTGGGAAGAACATCAATCCCACAACTGTATGGCAGATAAGCCTGAACAGTGCAAGGGGATTTCTTATCTGAGAGGACAGACACAAAATAAAATTGAGCAACAAATGGCAGCAGCAGGATAGCATAAACCTCCCTGGATAAACAGTTGAAATTCTTTTCCAGATGGGAGAAAACTTCAGGTCTGGAGTTGTTAGTTTTGCAGTACTGATTGCTGATGTGAAGACTCATTTCAGAGATATTCCCATCTTCTGAGTCCCAGACTCAGTGCACATGGTCATGTCCAGCTGTCAAAGTCATTACACATTACAAATGGCAGGTGCCAATCAGGACAGAAGTAGCTCTGCAGAATTTGGATAATGGATAATTAAATCAATTAAATAGAAAGAGATGTCCCAAGATGATCCCTTTCACTATGTACTTCTTTTTCTGTCACCATGTCCTGTGTTCAGGGAGTTCCTTGAGTCACGTGCCTGGATTTCTTGAGAACTTGGTAAGGTCACTTCACAGTCATGCAGAATAGACCAGGAGATGCTATTGCTGTGAAGCCTCAGACTGAGAATTCATGCTGGCTGATAAAACCAAAGCACGTGTAAAGACGGAATCACCTCTATGAGGCGTGATAGTTCAGATTTGTTCCACGTACCCAGACTTCAGATTTTTCCCAACATTTGTCCAGTCACCTGCTTCTGTTCTCCATCCATCTTTTCCACTGCTAAAACAGAAAATCAGAGATCTTACTAGCATGAGGGCTGCAATGTAAGGGATTTACTAGCCAATTATATTTCCTATATTGTCTACTTACAGGTGGTGACTGTTTAGGAAAAAAAAAAAAAAAAAGCCATTTCAACCTCATGTTGTTTTCAAGCGCTTTAAAATATGAACATTTTAAAACTTGACCTAAAACAACTTCCTCTTCTGTTTGTTTGTCATTTTAGCAATTCTCAGTATCATTGTTTGGCTATTCATCTTTGGAGGGCTTCTGCTTGCAGACATTTTGCAACTGGCAGAGCTGAACATATTCTGCAAAACATTTTACGCTAATTCATGCTCAGATTTGTAAAAGAACTTGTGCTGGGCATGCTCAGGCTCCATTTACATTCATTTTGTATGAGCATTAATGAGATCAAGTAGAACAAGGACAGATGTTTGTGAAAAATAAAACGCTAGACTCCTATTTGTAGTGATGAGAACAGAGCTTGCGGCTTCATAGCTAAGCATCATCTGACCAGAGCATGCGTCGGATTCCTGGAGTATCTGGAGTCCAAGACTCACAGCTCCTTCCATATGGTTATTTTTCAAGCACACATCTTGTGTATTGCGCACATAAGAGATAATGATCCTTGTATAACTTCAGGATTATTCACCCCAAGGAAAGCAGAGTGAGGTCGTTTTATGTATTATTTGTAGCAAAGAGTTATAAGTGCAATCCAGGGACTCGCCCAAGGTTGGAGGGAAAAAAAAAAAAAAAAAGAAAAGGAAAAAGGAAAGAAAAAAAAAACACTGTAAATGATAGTGAATTTTTGTCTTTTAAAATAATACACCTTAGAGTTAAATTGAATGAAGGTAAAAAGACACGAGCTGTGCCAATACCAACACGGCCATGAAATTTCAAGTGCCCATTACCAGACTTCTCAGCTCTATAAAATGTTTTGAAGTAAATAGGTATTATGAGCACTGAAGAAAAACATAATTTCAAAGAAAAGCTTCTCAGTTAAGGTCAGTTTAATATCCACTCATGAATTGCACTGTTTTTAATTCATGCTGATAAGCTTTTATAATTTAGTTACTTTTCTTATTCCAAGCATACTGAAGCAGTAATTAAGCTATGATATGAGATACAAAGTATTGTGTGCTCAATTCATCAATTTTAGTTCAACCTAACAGTTCTTGTTCCGATTGCACTGGCATTGTTGCGCTGAAATATCTCCAAATCTATCATGTCAAGATTATGCATGATGTAATTTGTAATAGTAGCTAGGGATTTGTTTACAAAAAACAAATGTTCCTTTAATCTTTAAAACAAAATTAGACTTGTCTTACATCTCAGAACAAAGAGATTTGCATGAATACAACACTTTTAATAAATGAGTAATTACCTTGTGGAGTGGCAGTTGGCTCATTTAACGTAACCTTTGAAAACAGCTTCCTCCATACAGATTTTAAACAATGCCCTTCTGAGACACATTTTGAGAGCTGGATTGTGGAGGTTTAAGTGCTCTATAGGTTTATTATTTATACCACAGCAGCCCCCAGTTCATGCAAGAGAATTTGGACCGTGACTTCTCTTCACAGCAGAGGTAATTGCAAGTTAACTGATCTACCTCTCCTAGAAATTTGCAGGCTCTGCTTTTTGGTACTGCCATGGATAAAGCTGCACACCATGTGCCAGACCATCACTAGGACAATAAAACCTGACTTTGTTTAGCATTTCAAATTGAATCATTCATACAATGAGAACATGGGGCACCCGACCTTTGCAGTGTGCATTTCTAGGTTGGTGGAGGTTTAATAACTCTCCTCCAGCTGTAAACCAGCCCATCATAAATATATTTCTGTGACTGTTTTGGCTGAGAATAAATGGTGTGTACAGGCAAAGCCAAAGGGATGCTTCCATCCTTTTCTGGGGAACTCTGGGTCATCCATGGGTTATGCTCATCAGGGCTTTGCCCCCCACCACTTTACTTTGAAAATCAGACAGCCACACACCAACAGAAAACTAATGAAGACTGCATAAGTATCTTGGATAATAGTTCTGTGCATTTTTTATTAGGCTGTAAGACACAACAGGCAGAATATTTGGGGGAAAGAGAACATATCAAGAATATATTATGAGGCATTAGGTCAAGTGCAGATGAACTTCAATACCTGAGAGGTGTTTTAATCACCAACCATGGACCAGTTAGGCAGCTTTACTGTGATTAGAGAGGAGAAATCATGTTCTTGGTGGGTGTTTGGGACGCAAGCATGACTGCACTGGCCAGTGCTTGTACTGGTGGGACTGGGAAGGACAAGAAGGTCCTTCTGGAGCCATGTCCTGCTGCTGTGCTCATGCCAGCACACGGCTGCTCATGTCCCAACCCTATCTTCGGATGGCTGCATCAGCCTGTTCAAAAGGATGAGGTCTCAGGCAAGGGTTCTCCTATAAAACCACAAACCTGAGTCACTAAAGTGATGGCTGAAATCCATGTTTAATCACACACATCAATGTATTGTTGAATCTGCCAGTGCTGCTCATCCCAGCAAGAGGGTTAGACCAACAGTGATACTCAGATGCTTTCAGGACATCAGGTTCTTGTAATGACCTCAAAATTATGAGGTGCATTCAGGAATTTTCCAGCTCTGATTATTAACCTCTTCCCATCCTTTTCAGGGGAAGATTAGAAGATAGCTTAATGTACTTCATGCTTTTTAGAAGTCTCTTTTTTTCAGAAAAATCTTGGAATCCAGATTATAGGAGAAACATCATCCTTTTACTATTCACACTGATCTCTGGCCATTGTGCCTTTGTTTCTTTTGCAATTTCTCCTGTCCTTGCATACTTTCAACAACATGTATATGTGTGACAACTCTTGTTTTATTACAAAGAGAGGCCTGGATCTCCAGCATTTTCAGCCTTAGGACTTTAAAGCACAGAAAACATAGGGTTTTTATTGGTTTGTTCATTTGTTCTTAACAGGAAATCCAGTGACAATATGATAGCTTGCATTTTAAAAATAAAATAATCACTTTTCACACAGGAAATCATATACAAAGCTTTTTTTTTTTTCATCAACCAGAAGCACATATTTGTAGTGTGTGTTATTAATGTCTAGAAATTAAATGGAAACTATTTCCTTATGTATTTGTTTACAGGGATCTTCCACATGGACTGGAAACAAGAGATAAATACCACACAAGCAGCATACCAGATCTTAATTTCATAACTGATAACTATCCAATATATTATGTATGCTTTGTTATGTCTCATAAATGCATTATGTTTATATAATTTATTCGTTTTCAGTGTTCTTTCATGGCTTTGCTGCTAAGCTGAGTTTCTGGCACTTCATTCACACAAATTTCATGATACACTTTCACTCTTTGGAGCCCATCTTGCAGCTTTTCCCTTCCACCTCACTAAACCTGGCCTCCCAGGGCACAGGGAATTCACATTTGAGCAAACATCAAGTTTTACAGACACCAGATTTGGTTCAAAGCCCACAAAAACTAAGGAAGATTTTTTTTTCTCTCTCTTTTTTTTTTTCTTTTTTTTTTTTTCCAGTAACTGCTGGATCAGACCTTAAACACAGCTTATTGATTTCTAATGCAAAGACAGGCAATATTTGTTCCTCTCGGGTGCTCACTTCCACCATCATGAGAGACAAAGTCATAGTAATTATATATTTGGTTCAACACCGTCATTTCCTGGCATTTATGATTGCGTGAGCAGACATCTCCACTGCAGCATCAGGACCACAACAACTCATCAGCCAGATTTAATTTAGGGCCCCTGCTGCCACCAGAGGAATAGCAATGGAAAGCCACCCACAGATGTCCGGGTACCCCCCCCCCTCCATCTTCAACCCGCAGCCAGGCTCTTCTCGTTCTGCATCTTCCGTTTGCTCCATTAATGAATTATTATTAATGAAAAATTAACATTGCATGGAGGCATTTTTCTTCTTTGACAGCATGCCAGTCCTCAACCCTGGCCTGAGACATATGTGTGAATATTTATAAGCTGCTTCCTATTGTCTTTCCAGAAATGTATAATTATGCTGCAGTTCATTGGCATTTCATTAAATATATAACAATAAGATTAAGCATTTGCTAGGCTATCTAGAAGCAGTTCAAATAGGATGTAAATAATGCTGCTAAACTGCACAAATATTTTATCGGCTTTATCCTGCAGCAAGGGACAGAGTCAGTTCCAAACTTTGCAGTAAATAACAGCAATGGGTCTCCCTAACCTACAAAAGATCAGTTTTCCCCATATGGGTTCGGACAGGATCCTCAGTCACATACATTCATTCCAGCTCCCTGCAGGTGAGCATTTCATGTTTTCATTAGTCTCATTAGCACTCATTAGTGTCATCAGGTTGCTCTGAAGTGACCCACTCTCTTTGCAATGAGGTTATGTCAATCAGCAATAAACTCACATGCATAAAACTATAAATAAGGGTGGGTGACTCCACGCTTGCTTTAGATGTATGTTGCTGTGCACAACTTCAAGAATTACCAAGAAAAAAAGTACGATTGTGTCCTAGCACTCCAGAAAATCATAGAAAACATTATGTGCTTCTGTGGAGACAAATTTATCAATGATGATTTATTTCATCATTTCATTTCCTTCTTCTCTGGCACATATATCTACAGAAACCTGTTTTGTCAAGACTTTCTCTGTCATTCATTCTAGAAATCAAGTTTCCAGATATGTTTCCAGATAAGTAATGCACAAAAGGCTCAGTTAAAACATCAGCTGTGATCTGTAACTGCCAGAGAAAAATATCAAGCACATATCTGAGCTAAGTGGCATGTGGAATAATAAATAAATATATATATATACATATGTTTTGAGTACATTATTAGCAAGTGAGACCTGTCCTGGGGTGGGAGCCAGTTGTCAGGCTGTGTATTTTCCCAATTAGTGGATCATGCTGTATTTGGGATTTCAGTTGTGAGTATCTGAAACAAATCTGACTTCCCAAAATCTAGAAGTTAAAGGTTCCACGTGAGATCTCTGAGATGTACCTAACTCAGAAGATATTAAGTAATCCCTACAGTTCTCCTTAAAACTTGGATGTGTTTACCTGTGCACCTAAGCTGACAAAAAGAGCTTTTCCATCTGAACAGCTGTACACACTTTTTAGGTACTCAGAGGAGTTAAGTACTGTCATTATTAATACATTCCTGGAAGTAAAGATGCACATTCGCTTGCCATGAAGGTGCCACCCATGAGAAACCATGGCCCTGCCTCTGTTACAGATGCCCCTCAGCCATATGTTTGAGCAACATTTATTTCCAAAGGTGCAATGAGAGGGACACAGAAAAAATGACAAGCTGCAGCATATAAGCCTCACAGACTGAGCAGCATGAGGACTAAAAATTCCCTTGCAAGCTCTGAGCTATTTTGGATGAAATCTGCTCTTTAGCAGACCATCTCTGAAAGTCATACATGTGCTTAAAAACCTCCTGGCAGCAGACAGACATCACATAAATCTAATGTTATTTTTTTTATTATCATAGTACCTAGGAAGCTCTGCTACCATCCAAGACACCTTTCTTCTAGTTGTGAAATGCAGAAAAAAGGTCAGTCCCAAAGTGATGAAACTCAACAGGTCAGTAAGGATAGAGAGGAACATACAAGGAAACAATGCAAAAATACCTCTTCCTCTCAAGTAAATAATATTACAGATGGAAAGTTGGAACAGCAACAAGATGATTTACCCATAGTAACAGAGACAGTCAGAAGCAGAACCACGATTATAGAAGCCTCAGGAGTTTCTGATTCCCAGGCCATTAGCCAGCACTATCTCAATGTTATGAGAGAAATTTACAACATTCATGTCTTTTTTTTTTTTTTCAATTTACCTACCAATATGCCAACTGTTAGAAAATGGCAATGTGTTTTTTTTTCTCTAGTGAGCCTTCTCATGCTGTTGAATTTTGGTGGCTTATGCAGATCTTCAATGGAAATTGTTCAGGGACTCTTTAACTCTTATTTAACCTTTCATATTTTATGGGTATATTTAGTGCAGCCCACAGAGTTCTTCAGATACTTATTATGCCCTTAAAAATATCTTATTCTGGCTGCTGAATATACTGCAATGAAAAATCAAGAAGTCTAGATGGGGGAAAAAAAAAAAAAAAAAAAAAAAAAAAAACATAAAAAACAAAAAGCTTAAATTCTCTGTAATACATTGTTCAAGAACCTGGAGAATGTTGCAAAGAAGTTTCTAAAAGAAAAAATTAATATGATCTTTCTTCTTTTTTTTTAATGTTTACTATAATTAAAACATATTAAATTAACTCCGCAAGACTGGATCTGAGGTAATTAGGAAATATGAGACATCACTTGCCAGACTGATTGCACTCTGCTTGTATGTTAAACTGGAGAAATGTCAGCTTTCCCAGCATTATTAGAGGTCTGTTATCAAAGTCTGCAAAGTATTACACTGGGTGAGCATTAGATTGATGCTTCTAAAATTGAGTAAGATTGAATTAAAGCAGGTAGTTTGATGGACTCCCAGTGGGAAACATCCTGTATTTCTCCTAGACAGTGTTATTCAACCCAAAATCTTGTTTTGGATTTTTATTCTTTAACCTATCAGACTACTGCTTTGCTACTCCCAGAGTAAATGGGATCTTAGTTGTTTATGAAATACACAGAGGACATGTTGTTTCACTCCGGTTTTCTCATCCTCCTAGAAAGTGTGTTCCCTCCCCTGTAGTTCATTCTGCACCCCATGACATCCCAATAAAATATGAGAAACTACATGTCTCATTTAATTCTCTGAGATTTTGTTTTCTAAGGAATAGGTGAGTACAGGGCTACAGATACAGATACTCCTATTCTAGCTTATACCAGGTTTAAAAAAAAAAAAAAAAAAAAAAAAAAAAGCCTGAAGTGTTTTACCTACCTCTGTGCTATTTCTATTGCCAAAAGTCTCCGTCAGTGCAAGAGTCTCTCACGGGGAGTTTGAACTTTCCTTTAATCTAATCCATTTAGAAAATGACTTACAATTTATTGAATAAATTGGAGAAAATTGATATCTTTTCATTAGACTGACAAAGTCTTTTTCACTGCTGGCATCTGTGAAATATGTTCTCTATTTAAATTTTATTATTATCAATCTTCTCTGGTGGAAACTAGATTAAAATGGAATGCTTTACACTTACAGTAAAAACCTTCCCATCCTGAATGAGTGTCATACTGGTTCTGCAAACGATCTCTGTTTCTTATTCCTTGGAGTAACGCAATACCTATGATCAGGAGGAAGCACAGTCTAATCTCTCTATTCCTTTGTATTCTATTTCTAAATAAACAAAATGTGTATACTTTATCACAGGCAAAAAGAGATAGCTGCTGTGGCTTTGTGATGGCAAATGCAGAAGTAATCTTGGAGCATTTTCATACATAGCATGTTTCCTCTGAACTGTTGAAAAATGCATGATGAAACTTTGCTCTGTTTCATATTTCAGGGTGTTTCATAAACATGAATTAAATTTATATATTATTCTGTATTGTCATACTGTTGTATTGTTAAATATGATGTCTTTATACTTATTGTCATATATGTTTGTCATATTGTTAAAGCAATTTCCTAAATACAAAAGTAGATAAGTTAAAGGAGAATTGCATCTGTCAAAAAAATCTTCGCATTCTTTATACTCACTTGCACAGCAAACATCTGAGGCAAGTGCCTGCAAGTTTCTGAGCTGTGTGCACATTTTCTTCCAGACCTCCCTCTGCCCTGTTAATCACCTGTAAGAGAGCAGTCAGTTGCTGCTCTGAAGGACAGAATAACTGCAGTTTAATGCAAGAACTTGAAGATGAAGACTGAGAAATGTAAAACTCAGCAAGTTTGGGAGATTAAAAGAGCAAGGGCGTTTTAATCAAATGAACTGTGTTTTTTGTTGTTGTTATTTTGTTGTTTAGTTTTGGTTTTGTTTTGTTTTGTTTTTTTTCAAATATCTTTTGATTCAAGGGGAAGGTGATCGAATGGTTAATATTTCCTTATTAATTTGATCTCCGATTGGATGTAGGTGTTTGAGGGCATTCAAGTGCATTTTTATTGTGATGCTGTAATAGAATAATTTATCTATGAAATTTGAGGGGAAAATATCCCCAGTCAGCCCTCTTCACGCACCCAAGCTTTGTGCTACAGAGGATGCACAAGAACAAGTCAAAAAGCGGTCACTGCCCTTATGCAACCCACAAAGAATCTCATGAACTTTGCAGGCTGAAGCCCACTGAATTCAATCTAAGCAGAAAGTTCCCTGCAGCCATCTGGGTCTTTGGGCATTGTTTGGGAACAAATTCATTTTAAAATGTGATAGAATTGTGTAAACACTAGCAAACGTAACTTTCTGTTGCTCTTTCCCTATATGGAATCTGACTACCAGATCTCTTATCTGTTGTTTTATTTCTCTGATGGTATACATGAAGAGAAAATGCCATTTCAACTAAGTGGTTTTTTGTTTGTTTGTTTTGTCTGCAATTCATGCAAGCTAAACGCATCAAAAGTTAAATATTTTAATCAAAATTTTTCTATAGCTTCTCTAACAAAGGTGATAAAAATCCAGTGTGAATTGAACTGAAAAAAAAAAAAAAAAAAAGGAAGGAAGAAGAAGGAAGAAGAAAGTTTCCTTTCTCCCCAGCTCCATTAGTTATGTGCTTAAAGTTTAATATTCTCATAAAAGATGCATTTTCTTGAAAAGAGCTTAGATATAAGCAATCCCTTATTTACACTAGCAGGAGCTGGGGAAAAATAACACAAACGAAGCAGGAGCAGTCAAGCCTCTTTTATATCATATCCTCTTTCTCTCCCCATGGCTGAGGGTATCTGTCTCAGTCAAATCAGCCTTGCATGAAAAAACTCTACACTTCGCGTATTCCCCAGACAGTGAGAAAGAACACAATGAAAACCGCTCCAAAATGTTACAAGCATCTAATTCAGAATGATGTGAGCGCTCACAGCCTGCAATGCCTGGTGACTAACAGGAGTCTGTAATTCTTGTCCACAATTAGCAACCTGGGTCACCAAGAAGCTCAGGTTTTTCATGATCCTGGAGGTTTCAAATACAAACCATGCCAAGGGAAAGCACCTTAATTTTAACAAATCTCTCCCCACACGACCACCTCAGCACATCTCAGGGCGACATCACCTAAACAGAGTGAAACTGCACTGTACTCCCCAGAGAGGATGTTTTTTTTCTCTCCCTCCCCATACAGGTGTACCTAAGCTCAAACACAGCCACCTGTGATTCATTTTAAAGCTTTTGCCTGCCTCTTTGAACAGAGCTGGAGGTGTAAAACTTTGAAATCGAGCAGACCTCAAAGGAGCAGCAGTGCCCAGGAAGATAGCTGGTCCTAAAGATTAAAAGGCTCTTAATAGAAGTGAAAACCTATAAACACAGGACTCAAAGGAAATAATTTTCATCTGGCTCTAGATGCCCCTGCCACAGCGTGGTGCTGAGGACAAGACCACAGTAAGCTTTGTAGTGCTTCAGACTTATAAAGAACTTTGCCCACTTACGTATTAGAAACAAATTGGTGCTTTTCATCTGCAAAAGACCTCAGTTTTCCCTTTTAAAAAGGAGCCTTTTCCTCAGCCCAGCTGTACTGCTTAGGGAGCTGTGAGGGTGCTGGACCCTTGGGAGGGCTTCCTTGTGATTGTACCTGCACTGTGATCACAAATGGATCGGTACACTAAAAGCTGCATGCTGGTAGATGAAAGAGTTGACATCAGGGTTCAGCGCTCATTTTGTGTTTGATTTTTCTTTGGGGTCAATACCAGATGCTTGGGCTGAATTTAGGAACAACATCAATGAGGAGTTAGATCATTGTAATCACAATGAGCAGCACTGTTTCCCCACGCTGCCTGTCAGTGTGTTCTCCTATCTCTGAATACATTGCAACCTCTCTGTGCCAGGGAATTTAGTTTTGTGGACTTTAGCAACTAGCATCCTAGGATATTTCTCCACAGTTAGTAATGCTACAGCACTGCTACTAATAAATAAATATGATCATTGCTTTTGATTCCATATCATCAAATTCTCCTAAAGCACTCTGAGGATGCTCTGCTCTGATGCTTGCTGTGAGGGCCTGTATTTAGCAGGGTAGAGTTTTCAGTTTGCCCACTGCACAATCTATTATTAGAGTGCAGATTCAGCCTCATGTGCCTTTTCAAGCATAGCAAAGAGAGAGATCTCTTTTCTTCACTGTTAGCAGCATTAATGATAACCTTCTGAAAATGATGTGTGAATAGCATCATTACACTGCCTTGCAAGCGCAGGTGTAAAGGTTTTTTGTGTTCTACATATGGAGAAATGATATATTACATGATAAAAATGAGGCACAAGCTGTGAGAAGAAATAGGAGAGAAAAAAACAGAGAGTTTAACTCGTTTGCTCCAACTTATTGACATCTTCATTCAGAACAAATGAGCTTGTAAAACCAAAATATTTACTGCCTGTGTTTCAAGTAAACCCAACAGGTGAAAAGTATATTCCTGTTGGGACAGCTATCCAGTGGGTCTGTTGGTATAATCACATACCAAGTGAAGGCCTATTTTAGATATATTAATTTGGACTCCAAAATTGGAGTGACCTTTTATTAGAGCTAATTAGCTCTAAAGAGATAGCTGGCCCGCCAATGTTGCTTCTCTTTCTGGTGTGTTTGTCCTAATGGGGCTGGATGCCCTCCAGTACGGCCCACTAAATGTGTTGACCACACGCTGCTCAGGTCAACTTGCTCAGCAAGTGGTTTTTCCAGCTTATATGGGGAGCAGCGATTTCATGTTTTCAAAGGAAAATTTTATCACACTGTAAAAGAAATAAAACTAAAGTTTAGTGACAGTATACTTGACCTTCTTCACAGGACTTCCCACTCTATATTACTCATTTTTATTTCCCTCAGTTTACTACCAACTTTATGTAAAAAAAAAAAAAAAATCCTTTCTGAGTATGTGACATGATTTAGTGTTTATTTAATCAATATAAATAATTTCATTCTGTTACATTCTTACCTAAAGGAAATGGTATTTGGCTTTCTTTGGGTACAAGCATGTGTATATAAGTCTCTGTGTTTCCTTAGGACTTCGTAAGCATAATCGGATTGCTGCTAGATAAAAAATAAATCAAGAATTTAATTATAAACTCTGAAATGTCTTTAAATCAATCCATGCACAAGGGGGCATTTTCCAGGGCTGAATGGTGTGATGCAAGGTAGTCTGCTGCTTCAAAGGTACTTTACAGGCTTGACGCAGCTATGAGGAGAGGTACAGAAGGGTTAAGCCTTTTTATCTGAATGAGTGTGGGAGAAGCTTTGACAGTTAGGCGTCACAAGTGCAACCATGAAATTAATTCTTGCCAGGGAAAACAAGTGACAGACAGAGACACTCAGTCCCCAAATATTTGCGATTTGCAAGGTCAGCTAAAGTTTATCAAAATCCCCAGAAAATAGTGCCATTAAGATACAGTTAAGTTTATGGACAGATACCAATTCCCAAGGAAAAAAATAAAATTTAATTTAAGATACACTCAAGGTTGTAAACATACATGCTGATTAAATTCAGACAAGATCCAAACACTGTTATTATTTAGAATGTTAAGCATTTGGAAATTGAAATCAACTGCTAAAGACAATATGGTTTCTATAAAATTCATAATCACATTTCAACAAACCGAGTTTCTCCTGCAGTTGAGTAATACCTTACCTTCTCTTTCTAGTTGTAGCACTCCCTGCTATGGGATATTGCAGAAGCTGAAAGTCTGTGTTCAAACAATTATGCACAGGTTTGTAGAAGAAAAAGCCACCTGTAGCAAAGCAGCCATTGATTCCAGTGTTCCTTGAGCTACAAGTCCTGAAGACCTGTAGAATATTTGGGGGGAAATCTATTTCAACTTATCTTGTTCTGTTACATACAAAAAAATCAGACTGGTCACTCACAGATTAGGCCTTTTGTGTAAGGAAGCTGTGTCAAGCAGTGCACTGTCCTGGACAATATTTGATGCAAAACAATTGATTAAATGTGAATTCCTTGCAACTAAATTTCAAATGAAGGGCTTAGATAATGCTCCTAAATAGAACATTGTCCCCTTGAGATATAATTTGATTATTATTTTCATTATAACATTGCTGTGATCGTTGTCTTTTATCTTTTAGCTTCAATAGTGATTGGGAAATGGTGGTGTGAGATGGAGCCCTGCCTAGAAGGAGAGGAATGTAAGACGTTGCCTGACAATTCTGGATGGATGTGTGCGACTGGCAATAAAATCAAGACCACCAGAGTAAGTCGTCTTTCTGTCCACACCCATGAGGTTTTAACAGGAAGAGGAGTTGATAGTGATCACCTACACCTACATCTTTCCAGCATCATGTCTGCTGTAAATGTCTCAAAGATCACTGCACACCTTCCCAGCCAGAAAATGCCTCTGATCTATTGAAAACTCTTGGACTCAGGCTGCTCAGCTGAATCTAGGGTTGGCAACCAGCAGCTTAGAGCTACTGAATCACCAGGTCACATTCTTATAGACATTGTCTATAAGACTGAGTCCCTTTCTGGTAGCTAAAAGGAAGAACATAAGATCTAAGGGATCTATTGGATCCTGTATGCATTCCTTGGCTGTCCCACGGCACATTTGTAGTAGCAGCTGTGCAGGCACTTTGTAGCAAAAAATGGTGCTGAGGACTCAGCTCACTGTCTGTGTTTCAGGTCTTACTGCAAACTAGGTCTAGCCCTGTGTGCCCATCAGCAATTGGCACACGTAAGGCTCACTGACTCCTGCAGTATAAATTCAACTTTTTGCCATGGAGGGTGGACTTGCTCAAAATATGCATTATTAACATATCTTCAAGATGTTAAAGATTCAGCTAAAACAGGCCAGCAGGTGACGGTGACTTTCACCATGCATTGCCAAGAAAATGCTGCAATATGGGTGCAAATAGCAAAGGTAGAATGTTAGGTGGCTAAGCTTCTTCCACTATGAAATTATCTTTGGGGAGGAGGCGGGGGGGAGATCTTTTCAAAAATATATTTTTTTTATTTTTTGCTTTTGTCAAATATTTCACAATCATTTACATAAAATGGCCACCTATACCTGTATTCAATAATTTTAATTAGATTGTTTTCACACCACGATTGAATTTTTTATACCGTTGTCTACTCAAACATATTTTGCATGAATGAATGCATCTTGGTTTTCAGTAAAGTGAAAAATACTTTTTGAAACCTACAGAATTTAAAAAGCAGAATATTCAAGATTTTATTTCCTGTTTATTAAAAAGTTCTACATACTCATATCTGGCTAGTAATTCATGGGAAATTTAGTGTCATGATTTCCTTTCTGCTCTGTTTTTCTGCAGTCTCAACTGTAATTATTTTTAACATTTTCCAGGCCTTTTGTTGAAGGAGATCTTACCCAAGCTGATCCCCATGGCTTCTGAATTCTTTTCTTTCCCTCCATGTGGTTTATCCCATGGTGAATGATTTGTATTGCAACTTCACCTTCTCCTGGCACAGCTAATCTCACCACCACTTAAAATTGTGCCCTTCCTGTATGTGCCTTGCAATGCAATCAAAAAATACAGGAAAACTAACAAATTACTATATGACCTTTTCAGTGAGGCAACAGTTTTCTCGCTAAATTAGGGATTTAAAATGGAAGAAAAGGATATTAAAGAAGCAATAAAAAACATAAAGTATGTTATACTTTCTATTTAAATTACAATGCTGTGGTAGCTTTGCAGCCTGTCTGCAAGTTATATAATTTAGGAATTGCATTTGCTGTTTTTCTGTGAACTTATCCTACCCTTAACTCTCCCGATCATCATCATATAAAGTAGTTCTAGGAGATAGAGGTGATTGCTAGAAATTTAGCAGCTTCATTAATATGCAGATGTATGGTCCAATCTATTCAGTATGCATTATTGTATTTCATTTAAATTAAATACTTACAGAGAGAGTGCTCATAACTGAAAAAATATTTCTGTCATTTACCCACAGGAGTTATTTTAATTAGCTTGTGAGGGGAATACCTTATGGTGCTGCTTCCAGTAGAATTTTGCTTTGTTGCTTTAAAATATCATTACAGAGCCCAACTGACAAAGGCAACATGACATGATGAGCTGCGCAACTGTCTCTTGCATTTTCAAAGCAAAAAATCCTACTTCATAATCCCTGAAATTTTGCTTGAGTCCGTACTGCTGCGTCAAGTCGGGCAACATAAATATAAAATAATAGAAGCAATCAGATCCTGAAACAGGCATGTTTTTTCTTTGTTTTGTCATTTCAGATGGCATCAGAGAAAGAGATTACACTATAATCTGTACTGATCCCAATCCAGGCTGCAAGATTGGGCAATGTATGTCTAATTTATGTAGTTAAGGAAGTTAAGAAAGCAGAAGAAGCAACACAAATCAGTCATCATCCTAGATATATCTGTGGTGATTAGCCAAAAAAAGCTAGAGCAAGTCACCACAGGCTGTAAACTATTTTAATGAAGGCTTTTCCTTACACAAAATATATTTTTGTTGGGCAGCTGCTGTCCTGGCAAGGAAAACATTCACATTCATGACTCACAGGATTAAAATACCTATTATCTTCAAGGTCCACAGCATATCATGCATATCACATATAAGCATGTGTGTACATGTATGTGTATATGTATGTATGAATACATGTACACAGTGTGTGCAATTTTACAGTGTATTTCTATGTGATTGGTTCTGAGGAGTAATTAGTGTCAGAATTAATATTACTTTGGAGTGAGTAGTGTCAGCATGCAGACAGCAGATCCAGTGAAGGCTTTGCCAGCATAGCCTCCATCCCTTCCTTTTCATGCATTTATTCCTGGGCTTAGTCCTTCAATATAGCTCACTAATTAAGTTGTTAAAGCCAAAGATATAAAGCTCACAGCCCCTGTAAATTGATCTGTTTTCTATTGATAGTCAGAGAAGGTGACAAACACTGGAAAAAAAACATTTTTTAATTCTATTTTTGGAACCGTTTCAACCTTTTTTGAATCCCTATTTACTCTTTTTTTTTTTTTAAGTATGTAAATTTCAAAGATTTCTATGAAAGTCTGGAGGTTTTTTTTCAGAGCAGTATGAGCACTTGGTTGGAGATCATGCCATGACATTTCAGGAGAGCAGCTGGCACCAGGGAGAAAGAGAACACATGGTCTCAGTCTGGATGTTGGGAGGTGGTGCCCACAAGCACACCTAAACACCTTGAGGACCAGACTTGCTGAAAAACACAAAAGCATGAATCTTCACTTATCCCATGTTTTGGGGCTTGCTGTCTGAGCAAGGGACTGCCCCACAAGCTCTTGACATGCAGCTGGTGCCGATGCACAGCCTTCTGTGAACCACTTTGCAGGGCCCTTGAGGAGCGCAGTGCTCCTCCCAGGGCTTTGTGCCCAGCCTGTGCGCACGGCAAAATGTGCTTTTTCAGTAATCCACACTAATAACACCTGGCATTCATATATGAGTCCTCCGAATGCTTCAACAAGCTGTTTTTCTGCTGATACCATGGAGGATGGAAATTAAAGCCTTCAGCATTTGAGGACTGGCACAGCAGCTCAGCTGGGAGCAGCCTCATGGCCTGCACCCTCCCTTGCAGCCCACCTTCCTTTCTTTAAAGAAAGGAAGAAGAAACCCTTCTATTTTTGCAATAACAGTCTCTATAATTAAGAGGTCAGTTCAAAGTAGTAGAGCACAAAATAGTAAATATCTCTTGCCATGAGACTTACTGTAGCATTTCTTCATATCACCTAGCGCTTAGCTAATAATATGTAGCCCCTATTATGCCTAAGCCTGCTCATATTCAAGTCAATATGAGTTTCATTGCTGACCTAATCATCTAACAAAGTGTTGGACTCCTTCTGCCATTCATTTGCGTGTATCGGTTTGGGAAAGCAATGGAAGCCTCTCCTCAGGAGAGCCATTTTTTGCTTCTAGTAGGTTGTTCTTAAAAACCCCTGGGCGGTGGTGTTTCCTCTTCAAGCCATTAGTGCACTCACTTAGATCAATTGTGGTGTTTGTCATGAAGGGAGATGGTTCCGCTCTCTGTTGGGCTACACAGGCCATCTTATCTCACCCGAGGTGAGAGGATGGAGTCGGTCAGACTTCCCAGTCTCTTACCTTGGTCATCTGGCATACCTTGTCCCTCTTGCAATGAGTAGGGAGGGGGGGGAGAGTAAATGAACCTGAAAGCGGTGCCCAGCCACATGTCCCAGCCTAGCAGGAGCTATCAGCATCACCCCAAGAAGGGGAAGATGGAAGGCTTTTGGCCTTATGCCCACAGCTGTGCCAGCATCTCCTGCACCACACACAAATCCAGGATCAGAGGCATGGGCAGGGGCTCCTTTGGGGCCTGCTTCTGTACACCCTTAAATCACTGTGGCCTCAGGAGCAGAGAGACACAAAATATAAAATTGAAATTTGATCTCAGCTATACAATGAGCAGGGCAACGTGTTGCAAAGCTTAGGTCTTTTTTTTTTTTTCTTTCCTCCGCTGGCACATTTAAAATGACTGACTCTCACATTTTCTTACTGCAGATTCACCCGAGGACCTAACAGAGCGACGTCTGCACACAGGCAGTGAAAGCCCAGCTGATTTATGAGGACAAAATATCAAAAGTTGAAAACCATCTCAGCATTTACAAGCCAAATGGATTTCTTATTTGCACTCTGACTGTTTACCAGACAACAACAGTGGCTTTACTGTGTGAAAGAGAGTATTCTGTGGAAATAATGCCCCTGATTTTTGACAGCTGAAAAGAAAAATGAAGAAAATGGTTCCTTTGGTAAAGTTTCTGAGATTACGAAGTACAAACAACAGTATAAGTTTGGATCTACAATTTACTTTATACCACTTAAAGTATATATATATATATAGAAATATATATATATTAATATATGATATTTTGAAATAAAAGCCTCACTCTTCAAGAAATTGAATAGTACCACACTTTGCTGCAGCTGCTGTAATTTTTTTTTCTTTATTGTAATGGTCTGGAAGATCCCTACCTGTTTCAGAGAGAAATGTGGCAGTGAAGAGGCAAAGCAAACCTGCTGCGGTACAAGGACGCCTAAGAGCTACACGAATCCTATCGATGCAGCATCCAGAGCTTTCCATTCCCTTCAGTAGAATTTCAAGGGCATTTTGTTGTTCAACTTTGTGTTCTGGAGGCTTTTCCCCTTGTGCAATACTAGCATGCTGGCTTTGCTTCATAACCATACTTGATACTCGATTGATATATAACAATGATAATTCTATCCTCTTCCAAGAAAATATTTTTAGAGCTGTTAGATATTCTGTGGAGAAGAAATGGACAACTACTGAGTGAAGTACAGTATGTATTAAAAGTTTATTTGGCAGTTTGGTAGACTGTGAGCTCCCTTCTTATTAAAGATGTACTGTACGTACAATGTCTTCAGACTTTGTATAGCTCATAGAGACTGCAGTAAAATCCCAGTAACCAACTCCAAAGCTTTGCATTGTTGGCTCACTAATTCATTGAAACAACAACAAAGCTCTTTCTAGACTGAGATGCAAGAGGGCTTCTACATTTTTTTATTTTTTTTTTATGAGTCAATTTGCAATTGGCGAACAAGCATTTTTAGCTTAAGAGAATGCCCCTGTGGACAGCTCAAGTGCACAGGCACACCCACTTTGCCTGGCTGTGTGCTTTGATCCCACAATAATGGTTTCTTTCAGTTTAATTTTAATGTTTCTCACTAAGGTGAATTCGGCTGAGATGAGATGATCTTCAGCAAGGATGCATCCACAGAGGCATTTAGCTACTAACCGTGAATACTCCTAGTGTTCACATTCCTAGCTCAGCTATTGCTCTTCACCATGCAGCCTGGCCCTTGTGTTGCTGAAGAAAGATCAAATCTGAGGGCTCAAATGTGCAAGCCTAGTTCAAATTCCCAAGCACTTTTCTGAGCAGTTCAATTAGTTTCAGGGGGGTTATTCATGTGGAAGAGTGTCTTTCTTTCATGCATAAGTCTGCACAGCCCACCCTTCAGTACACCTAATGCTACCAAATCAAAAAGGAATGTAGAAGCCTAGCACTCATTTTATCCAGTCGAGCTTCATTTCTTTAATATGTCCAATTTTCTTTCAGCCCGCTTACCTGTCTCTCACAGGAGCCCTTCAGCCATGCTAATCACTTTTAATCCAATGCAGAGGAAGTGCTGCACTTCCCAACCCAGAATTGGTCAAAAATCTCTCACTAACTTACTTTCTCCTTAGGGGCAACCACTTCAGTCCCTGATGTTTCAAGAGGCAGAAATTTGTCACTGTAATTACATTGTGTGTTAAAGTAGCTACATGACATGTCACGCCATCCTCCATGCAGGCTTTCCGTGCTGGTCCCTGCCTGATGCTCACGGCAGAAATGGAGATGTTTCTTCCAAGTAGTTCTATTATTTAAAAAGATAACAGAGTGAAAAAGTACAGGGAAAAATCTTTTTCTCTTTTCTGCACACAGAAAAACTAGATAAAACAAACCTCACCACCAGCTGCAGATCCTACCATATGGAGCCCAGCCCCCACTGGCAGCGCTGCTGGTCAGGCCATGTATTTTCTGGCCACAGACATCTGCCTGAGCCACAGAAAATACCTGCACTCTGTTTTAGAGATGGTCTACCATGGATGCATGCCCCTAGTCCCATCCTCTCGATTTGGTGGGGACCACTGCCTGCCTCATTACCCAGTAACAGGTGTGCTCCCAAAATGAGATTGTCAAACCAACTCCAAACCCACCTGGCACAAATAAGGAGAAACTCTTTCAAAAAAAAATCCTTAGCATTTCTTATTTTTGCTAGAACAGCACTTTGAAAGGACCCTCTAGAGCTAGGAATCCCTCGTTGCACTAAGAGATATCCCCTGCTACCAGATAAGGGGGAATTAAAACCTAGAAAGTGTTACCATCCCTTTACCAATGGTCTCTGAATAGCTAAATGTCCATTCAAAATCTTATTAGCAGTCTTTGGAAAACTGGGCAAAAACTAAACTTGAGTTTCTTTATTTCCAGTCCAGTGATGCTCTAAATGATGACACCCACACAACAAACTAGCCCATGGCATCTTGTACCCTTTGGCAAATTCCAAGATATCACCATTGAGAAGTGTTTATCCCATAGCAGTGTATCCGACATGGCTCAGACCGTGAGCAGATAACAATGCTTATGCCTGTGTCTATGAAATACGCCTGTTAAGACTGGGAAATATTAGACTTGCTAAAATATGAGAAGGAAATGTTGTCATTTCCACAGTAAAGTTTCCTAAAGATGTTTATGAATCCTTTCTTTGCCAGTAGGCAGCCTCAAATACCACCACACCAAATTCAGTAAACATCTGTGTCTCTTTGAAGTTGCTGCAAAATCTGCTCATGAAGTGCGGCACTGAGAAATTGCTGTTTTAATTAAAATGTTTTAGAGGGGAATTAAGGCCTTTGCAGAAATAATGACTAATAAAACGTGAAGTCAAATTAAGAGCTGGATGCAGCTAACCTTCATTGTTTCAGTGAACCAAATTGAAAACAATAATAAAAATATTCAACCAGCCTGGAGTCACAATGATCATGTATTTCAGTGATATGCACAGTAATACAGTGTGTAGAGGGAAGATGTCATAGCTGCTTTTTCACCTTGGCCAGTGGAAACCCAATGTGTTCCAGTAGTGGAAAGAATGCGTCCCCTATCCTCATGGAAATGTGTTAGTCATGCTGTCCTCTGCACAATGTTTAAATATTTACATCAACAGAAGAGAAAGTTACTGTTTCTGGCAGAAGTCAAGACAAAAGGATGTAAAGGGGGGAAAAAAATGAAACATTTGTAAATGCCTCAAAGACAAACTTAGTTATATCAGTGTTTCTTCCTCAGATGTGTGAAACCAAGTTATGTAAATCAAAAATGTGAAAGTTGGAAAAAATACTGGGAAAAAAAAAAAAAAAAGTAGCTACCATCTGCCTATTGATTCAAAAAAAAAAAAAAATCTAGATTACATGTTTCTGTCCAAAAATCTCTAGTAATAAAAAGCTCAGTGTGGTATGATTTGATATTGCTTTTAATATGTTTCATGCTGTATGTAAAGAGAAATGCTCCATGGAGACAGTTGAGTGCTATGGCCAGTGGTTTTGAACAGGATGATGTGCACCAAAACCTGGTATTACAAAGAGAGGCCTGTGAAAAAAATACTGAAGGTGACTGATGTGGTTTATGATGAGTGATACTCCTATTAGACCTACTGATCAACCATTAACATAGTGTGCAGATATTTTCAGCAGTGTATTGCTTGTATATTTCCCTATTCTAAACTGATTAGCTCTGTTCCAAACTCTCCTCACTTGCCACCAGTATTGCATTACTCATGTTCACTTTGTCAGAGGAAAGCAGTACTTTTCCCATTCACTGTATGGTCAAATATAATTATAAATGATAGAGGAGCTGTGGAAGAGATAAACCTACCTTGGCTTCAAAGCATATCCATTTCATCTGAAGGTGGCAGTCTTTGTTACTCTTTTAGTAACAGGATGAATATTGTGTCCTAATGTGAGCTTCTCTTATTTCACTACCTCAGTTACATCCCAGCAAGCAGGTTTTAGAGCTTGCCTGACAAAGAAATGGGTCATGCTTCTTTGCTTGGTATTCTACTTTTTTTCTTTTTTTTTTTGTCAGAGAGAAATAGAAATACATTCCCCAAATAATCTTTCAGGTAGACAGAAGGGGATGTGTGTAAAGGGCAGTTGGTTTAAGGCTGTCAACACTTTTTCTAGTTCACCGGTTTGAATTCGGATCATAGGCCTGACACATATTTATGGTGTCTTCTCCAAAATACTCACACAGTCAAAACACTTAACTCTGCAAATATTTATACTTTATACAACTGTGCCGCTCTGAGGAAAAGAAACCGAATCCTCTGCTTTGCAGTAGGGAACTGAGACTCACAAGACTTGAGACCTGCCCGAGTTTATACTTTTTTAATTGCAACAGAACCAGCAGTAGAATTGAGGACTCCCAGATTCTGGGCCAGCATCACAGACGGTTCATCCAAAGTTCGCGTCAGTGAAACTTCACGGGCAGCAGGCCCTGGCTTTCAGCTTGGGTCACAGGGGGCAGAATTAGGGTGCCTGCAGTCAAGTGTAGACAATCGTGTGCAAATGCCAGCACTTCAAGCCACACAGCTTGAAGGTGACTTCCTTCAGCTGAGATTTGCGAACTACTCATGCATGAAAGACCACCACTAGACCTGCTCCAACATCTCCTGCTCCCATAGGGACAGTGACATAGTCCTACCCTGGTTTGATTTTATGGTTCCTGAACAGAAGCTGCTGAGAGTGCCAGAACCAGCCAACAAAAAGCACAAATAACATACTCAACAGAAAAATGTGAGCATCACCACTGGGGAAGAAGATGCTACACACAGAAACTAAGTCATGGAAGTAACATCTTTATTTTTGATATATTCATCTGTGGGAACACTTGGCACATCTTAAATATATATATATATATATTATTATTGTTGTTGCTTGACAAGTACCCCTAAATCTAGAATGAAACTCAGAAAGGTACAGAGGTCCTTCCCACATCACAGGCCTGGGAATGGTGTCTTTTCCTCCAACACTCAGTGTCAGTTTATTTTTGTTTTCCCACTAATGAGCAATGTGGTTGAATTTGTATGACCATTAAAAATAGACATGTTTGAGCATCAGGTTATTGACCTGCTGCTGATCATTTCTCATCTGCTTTCTTTGTCAGATGGCTGTCCTTGATTCAGTTAGAAATGAGATCTAGAGGCCCGCCTAAATTTGAAGCAAACTACCTATGACCTAAAATATTGCTGAGGGGAATGTGCAATTTCTTCCTCCCACCTGCCATTCCTCTTCATTTCCTATTTCATTTCATTTTCATTTCATCTCATCCCCTCTCTTTCACACCACTTAATTATTTTCATCCATCTCTATTAGTCCTTTTCCACTGGTACTACCCCACAAACGAAAGAAAAGCAGCTGTGCTGTCAAGACCCAATTCAGGGAGCTGTTCCCCCAAACAGCAGTGATTTATGTGACCTTTATTTTCCTTTTTCCTGAGTACTTTGGAATGCAGAAGCCCAACCTGGCTGCTGCTGCTATGCCAGAAGCTCCCTGTACTTGTGCTCCACACAGCAGCAAGCCCCAGCTCAAGACCACAGGGTCCATCTCAGTTGTGCCCTCCTGTGCATGAAGCAGCAGCTGCTGGTACTTTATTTGCAGCAGAGGACCTAATCATCAGCTCCTCACCTTCACTGAGCCCATCCTCTTTGTTGCATCTTCTACAGTCATGTATAGAGAACTTGGCACACTGATCATTGTGGCATTGCCATCAATTTATGCCTCTGCAACAGAAAAATGTGTCGCTGTTGATTTGATCACACTTGTCTTGGACTTGAGATAGAGAATGAAGAACAGCCCAAGTTGCTATTAAATGCAGCATTTGGGATCCAAGCACAGTGGTGCTAGTTTTTGTCTGGGCTTTTTTTCCCTGTTACTCTTTCAATTACATTTTCTTTCTGAAAGACTCTGCTAGCCAGATTTGTAGAGATAACATGGTATCTCAAGTAAAGACTCCAGAGTTTTTATAAATCTGGTACCAAGTCCCCAAAGCCCTATTAGTATCTCACACACACTGATGTAAAGCAGATCCACACTTAGGAAATGTTACAGGTTGAAGCCTACAGACTCTGTGCCCTTCCTCTGCATCAAAAAAAAAATCTTTCCTGAAAGCATCTTTGAGACAAAGCTTGAACCTTCAAAGCACTCTGCAACCTAAAGAACCTCAATTCTGAATTAATGCTGAAGATCAGCTAAAAATCCTTAAAGACAAAATGCACTTGGCTCCCAGTGAATTCAAGCCCTTAGTCAAATCTTCCATTAGCTTTGCTTCTGGAGCAGTAACTGATCGGTCACCTTGAGACCCATTAAAGACTTTGTAATGAATGTAAGCAGGGAAGGAGACCTATCATAGAGACGTTGCTACCTCTCAGTGCTACCTCCAGGCACCCTCCAGCTTTCCTTTAATTCTGGCAGTGGCAAATCTAACATTTAGCACCGAGTGCATAGTACAAAACGGGCTGCACTGTATCCAGTGTAAGCAGGTTTGTGTCTCCCTTGAAGCCTAGCCTGAATTTGACTGATACATATGTGTGATAATTGCACTTATGACTTTCCAACACAGCACCAGAGTCTATTTTTTACAATTTCCTGATTTTTCAGCAGATTTTGGTAGGATATGTCTTCAAATCTGCTCAAGAGGAATGATCAGGCTGCAATGTTTTTCCTCAAGCAGCTTGGCTATTTTCTTCCATTCAGCTTGGCCACCAGACTCTCAAAGGTACATAAAACTAAGTAGCACCTGCTAATACAACAAAAATAGCATCACAGTCTGATGTGTGCCTTCAAGAAGCAGTTTCAGTGAATACTTCATTCATTTTCCTTCATTTTCCTCTGACCTTGACTTCCAAGAACTGATGGGATCAATACAGCACCAAACAGTGACTTAATAGCAAAAAGGTGGATAAACAGTTACCCTAATTGGTATGCCCTTACGTCTTTTTTTTTTTTTTTTTTTTTTTTTTTTTTTTTTTTTTGAGTTGGCTTAAGAGAAGATTTAGAAAAGGAGGTGGGAGTGAGGGGAGAAATCTCCAGTACAAGTCCTAAAAGTGTTACACGCCAACACTGTTCTTTTCTGCCCAGCTGTGCTGAGATGTGATTATTACAAAAATTTCACATTTTCTATAAGCTTTCCTACTCCCTCAGCCACTGATTTCTAAATATTTTTATAGCCTATCTCCTTTTCAGCCTGCTTCCATCCTGTCCTAGGCAGTAAAAATTATATTCTGCTTGCACAAAAGCCTATTCTTTTACTTGACATAGAAAGCAAGACAGATGATAAAATCCCATTGGTCTTATTCAGCAAAGCTAATCTCATGACTTGCTTCACCGTGGGATTATAAAAGAGTATTCCAGCATACCCTCATAACCGAAACACCTTTTTTAGATCCCATCTTTTCCAGTCGGACAACTTTGAATGTGTTTACAGCTCTGCAATCTTTTTCTAATTCTCTGATTTGAGAACAATTCAATGGAGATTTCAAAATAGTAGGCACAAACCTGCCATTTTCTTCTTGTATTTGTTGTGTCCATTTACCCCACAGTTTCTACTTTGCAATGCTCCCCCAAGTAGCATCTTCCAGTCAGTGCTATCCCTGGGCAACACCAAATGAAACAGAAAATTCTGAATTTGTATTCCAGGCATTCATATATTTTACAAATTAAAATACGCATTAGGTGGTTTAATATTTAATGCTTCTCTTTATCCTTTAGTCACTCACCTCAACTGAGGGTACAGCAAAATTTCACCACTGAGTAGAAAGGTTAGGTAAAAGATGGAGACGAGCAAAGTCAAAGTTAGATACATACAAAGATTACCTAATCCCTAGAAAGATTCTCCAGACTGAAAGTTACTGTATTCACTCCAGAGGACTCTGTGGTAAGGGCTGAAGACTGTTTTCGGCCAAAGTACACCTGTTTCCTTCAAAAGTGGATTAGACAGACCCACAATTCGCAATGTTGCTTTATAGGCCCCTCTTGAATTAAAAATGTCTTTTTTTCCTCAATAATTATTTGTATTGTGGCAGTTGTGACTGCTCATTATATATGATCTGCGAGGCCTTTTAGTTAGAGACAGTCCTCAAAAGTTCTCAAATCTGCAACATTATCTTTTCTCAATAATAACATCTCAACAGTGTCTCTAACAACAACCTACAAAAACGCTTATGATGGGATTATAATTATGAAGGGATACATCCCTTTCTCTGTCTTGCAATAAAGCTACAAAGAAAAATAAGGATGACAGGATTTCTTACTGTCAGTGCTGTTCAAGACATAGGGGTAAAATAAGGAAGAGCAGACCAAAACTTTAAAAACAGCTTAGTACATAGTTGTCATACATTTCTAGCCCCTGTGGTCCTCCCCTTATTCTCCACACATCTACCTGGACACTACAGAAACTCCACCTTGAAGCACCTCCTGTAGATATACCGTTTACAGTCTTGAGACCTGCAAAGGAGTCTCAAAAGCCACCCAAACTACACAAAGTAGGTGTAGACCTGGTCAGTGAGCTTCTGCTTTTCGTTTACACCTTTCTGCTGCTGCATTTGTGCTCCCGAAAGAATTTGAACAGAGTAGCTACGGAAGACTTGTTCTCCATATATTGCTGTAAGGCATGAAAGTCATCTTATGCCTGAATAATTGAAGCACTCAACTCTACCAAGAGACTGTTGCTTGCTATATTCCTCATTAACCTGCAGCAGCCCTATTTAAACTGATCTAATTGGTGCCTTGCAATCAAAGGCAGTGGTTTGGGGCATAAGAACTGAAAAACGTGAGTTCACAACAAGTTATTGATCAGGATTATTATCACTTAGCAACTCAAAACCAAAGTTTGCATACTAAGGATTTTTGGGAAGATACTGCCTATTACATAGGAAAACCATTTGCTCATCAGTGATTGACTCCATCCTTCTCAGACACTTTTTCACAGACACCTAGAATCTGGATTTCCGAGCACATACAAGCCTAACATTAAGTTAAATGAAAATTGAACTGACCTGAAAGCAAAGATTACCAACCTTAACTTTCAATTTATCGGAACCTTGCCATGATTGAAACGCAGACTGCTCTGCTGAAATACAGAAGGTTTCTACCTGCAGCTCTCAATTTTCTTCTCTGCTGTAAAATGCAGAGACTAAACTGAGTTTGGAAGTGTAAAACCCACCCAAAATACCTTGCTCGCCTCAGCAGTAACTTTCCTCACATTTTAGCATCAAGATGCACTGACTGATACACGTGTAAACTCGTCAAGCGTAGCCAAACATCCAGCAGTGTGAATTATATTGACAATTCATTTTAAAGTTTATGCAGTATAGAAGAAAATAAAATACTCGTAAGAGGAATAAATTGATATTAAAACCAGTGTATGGACAGATGAAGATCTACATCTCACAGATGACTTACAAACAAAGAGAGTGTGTACAATGGCTATGCTGATGATTTCCTTAGGATTTAGAGAAATGAGCAACTTTAGCTTTATAGACTTCATGGTTGCTTGATCTCACTACAGTAAACAGCTCCATATTTTTCCTTTTCATGTTTTATCCTGAAGCAACAGAGCATTACATTAATTGACTTGTCTTATTAATTCAATAAGCTGCTTCCAAGATGAAATGCTTAGCTATGCTTGCTTGTTTTTGGCACTTTTTGGTTGTTGGAAGAAAAGCTTTAAGGCTAGAATTGCTCTGATGTTTTCCACAGTTCACTGAATAATTTTATGCACTACTGAAGATTTGCCACATTTGGAATTACTGCAAACTGCTACTTTTTCATCATATTATAATTTAATTCACACTTTTAGTATGATAAGAAAACATTTAACAGTTTGCATATTAGAGAAGTATATTTGTTCAGCAATATAGTTGTGGTTAAGAATTTGTTATAGGTCACTCCTTTCCAGGATTTATAATTTGGACATAAGATGCATTTAAAAGATTAAAGCTGACACAGAATCCACTCCATTCAAATGAATTATATGCAAGAAAATTCGGGGAGAAAAATTTGACCTTGCTGTAAATATATAGCAAAAATAATTTACTGCAAACTTGAATAAGATGATTGAGAATTTTTCACTTTTTCAGTAACTTATTGGAGGGCAGAAGAACATATTTTAAAGTGTAATAAGCTCACAACCCAATAGAGAGCTCCAACATTTCTTAAGCGGTAAATACTCAGGTAACTATGTGGAGTTCTTAGATTTCAGTTTCTATAGGAAACATGGGCTTGGGAGTTGTCTTTCAACTGGTAAAAAACATGATTTTGTGTGTGTGTGAACTGGGTGAAAACAAGATTTTATTTTATTTTTTTCCACTAAGCTTGTTCTATTTCAAGAAGGTTTTCCAGGGATTATCGATGCTCTTGCCTTTGAAAACTCTCCTTCCATTCTTTGCCATGCAGTCTGTTTTGAAGTGAAGTAGAACCTGGCCATGGCTACTCAGCATATGGTGCACACCTTGGAGTGTCACTAGCATCATTCAGCATGCTCAGGTCACCCTTCAGGAGCTGTCATTGATATCCCTCAACCCCTTCAAGTCCATTGTGCTGGTCTGCTCTGCTGCTACAAAGGGTAGGGATACCTCCAGCCTTTCTGCTGAGGAAGGGGGCTAAATGAACGCTCGTCAGGGATTGCCCCTCAGCCTGTAAGTAGTACTACTCCCTAAATCCCTGCTCCAACACATGGCACTCACCAAAGCCCTTTTCAGAGCTCCTACAGATTGCACTGCACATATCCACTCCAAGGGTGATGCCTGGCCCAGGCCAGACTACTTCAGGGAGCAAGGGCTGGACAGAAATGGACCGAAAATCAGAAAACTACACAAAGGAGTCTTTCCCTGAATACTCAGGTCTGTTGTTAGAGGTACGAGGGTATATGTCTACAAAAACTGACCTTCACACCTTCCCTCACATGCAGCAAGAAACACTTTGTCTCCCAGCCATGAGTATGGCAGCTTTGTGCTCAGAGGCAATGCTGGGGATAGGGGAAATGGCTCTCACCAGGTCTTGTACAGGTTGGTGAAATGGGTTGCAAGCTGCCTTCTTACTGCAGAGCCAGTTACAATCACTGTTGCAGCAAAACCGACCTGGTGATCACTGGGCTGTGAGTCAAAATAAAGACTTTGTCTGCAGTGAGGTCCTATTTTTAAATGAAGGTTATTGATCAGGTAGCTGGCCTTGAGAAAAGAAATCAAAATATAATTTACAGCTCAGAGTGACCTATAAGGTTTTTGCACTGCGATTAATACCCACAGTTATGGTAATGCAGCTGGACACACTGCAATAGATCTTCTTCTGCAACATTTTACCCTTACAGCCACTACCTTTAACTCTTCATTATGTGTCCCCATACTCTTTGCATTTTAAAATTATTGTACTGAGCAAAGCTCAATGTACTGCTTAAATGAGTAAGGAACATCTGGTAAGCTGACACTGCTGGGACTCTATGGACAGATAAAGTTGTAGCACTTTTCCTCTGTATATGGAAATACATTGTAAATTAAATCTACGAATTGTATGAAAAGGTACGGGTCAGAAAGCAGGTGGAGAAATGCCATCCTTTGTGCCAAGGTCAAATTCCATGCGGTGAAGCTTAAAGTCACTGCATTTACATGCATTCAGTTAGAAAGGATTGTAGTGCCTTGTGGATATTTTCACTCATTATTTTGAATTTTAATGGAAATGCTAGGTTTTCAAAAGTTGCTTGTGACATCGTATTTTGGTCTTTTAAAAATATGAGCCAGATATTCTATAAAGCCTGACAAAACTTATGCATATGGAAATAATCTCCCCCCCCCTCCTCCTTTTTTCTTTTTTTTTTTTTCATTTTCTTTAAAGAGATGTGGGGTAATAGTAAAGTCTCAACCCAGAGCTGCCCGAGACAGAACTGCTACTGGCTGATCTACCTTAGATGTTTTGTAGGTTGTTTCTTTCTTTAAAAAAAAAAAAAAAAAAAAAAAAAAGATAGGAACAAGTTGTGCAGTAGGCCATCTGCCGTGAAACATAAATGTCTTGTAACAGCAATGAGCCGAGAGCCATGAACCACTTAGCCTGAGGGAGAAGATGTTTCAGCGGGCTAAGCAGCAAGGAAAGCCTCACAGAGACGGGTGATGCTCTCTTTCAGCTCCAGCTGCCTCAGCGTTGAAGGCCAGCTCTCCACAGCCTGCTCAATTCCTGTTCGGGCTGATAGCTCCTGCTGAGTCACCTCCTCACCTTTCCTTTCATGCAGACAGATTGAGCTCTTGGGAAGATGAGAGTCACTTCTGTCAGCATTACTCTGTGGTCAGACATCCTCCATGTCCCACTGTGCCAGGGACGATGTTACCATACCACCACAGGGAGGTTGGCACCACCTCCCTGACACATTGGCACCATTTGTCCAACACAAATTAAGTGTAATCCTGTGTTGGTCAATGTGTGGTCCTTGAAGAAAGTGAGGAGAGGGCACTGCAAGCTGGCAGGGCTGTAAAGTTTTGCAGACCAGAGCTGTACCTGAAAGGCAGTGATGCTATGGATGTGCCAGTCAGCACTGATACTACCCATCCCACTCCTGTTACTCCCATAGCATGCAAGAGCATGTCTGCAATACATTCACATGCATTTTGACTTTGCCTCTGCATGGGAAGTGGGCTAAAGGCAAAAGGGAGAGAGCATTCAGATCTCTGCAAGAAGTTTTGCCACCATTTTCTGCCAAGCCCCAAGAAAAGAGTCTTTATTCAATGTACATATGTACAGTGGGAATTACTTTGATATACCTTATAAGCACAGTCTAAATGTCAAATGGGATTAATATGAACCCTTAGTACATTTAAAACAGTTTCCTATGGAACAGAACTAATAACAAAAGATAAGCAGCATTCAACATGGCTCAGGGTTAGCTCAGGTCACAACAGCTCCGTAGTGCCATATTAAAACCCCAAAGTGAAAATTTAAGAAAATCTCTTCCAGAAAAATCCCTGCTCTTGTTATTGGTTTTGAGAACAAGCAGCAGAAACTTGACACCTTCATCTTGTGGGGACACTAATGGTACTGAGTATAATGGAAGGGCAACTGCTAATTGTTTGTAGGGTGGTCTGTGATATTCCCAGGTGGATACAAAGAAGAGATTGAAAGGGGATAAACAATCCTTTGGATTTCTCATTTCAATAAATTGTTTAAACAAAGGCAGGAATAAAAGGAGTGGCAGGAGTGAATCTGCAGATGGTTTTGATGTCAGGGAACATTTATCTTAAAGCCAATAAAAATGTGACAGTCTACTGTTTTCCCAGGCCATTTAACTTCATCTTGATGACTGTTTTGAGATAAGGCAATAATCTATGTTGCAGGGCACACCTCCTTTTTAGCACAGCTGTGGGCATGGGGAGGGCAGCACTACTGGTACAGTGCATGCTCTGAGGGGCTGATGGGCTTCTGGAAACATTTAAGATAAGAAATGCCCCATGGGTCAGGTCCATCTCAACCAGCACTCTCTCGACATGAATAGAAAACCTCTGGACATGTGGCTCATGAATTTGGCTGATCCTTCTCTTGGCCAGCACCTCCTGCTTTCATGATTTGATAACCCACAGCCATGGGCCCCTAAGCCTTCTTCCAGACAATAGGAGAGCCAGAACCTTCAATTTGGTGCTTTGTCTGTGATATATTTGTTTTAAACCTAAACCCATCTGAGCATACTCCTCAGCTTTGTGTCCATGGATTTCTCAGCTCTTTCCCCACCTCAAAAGACCTTTTACCACCCCAAAGAAAACACAGCCCTTTATGTATGTGCCCCATGTGCAGATCTGTGATTTCATTCAACAAAGTTTCTGTCCCCTTTGAGCAGGGCTCACTGTGTCTCAGAAGAAATGAGAGCAAAGATGTCCCATATCTGGGCAAAACACATCTTCTGGTTCATGATGGTCTGACACTCTTTTTGTACAAGCTGAAGGCTGCAAAGGACAGTGCAGAATCACACTGGCAGTCCCTTTATCTGAGATTATCTGATGTAGTTGATATTATTGATGCCCAAGGGCAAAGTGACCGGTATTAACCCAGCTAACCTCTCAATGCCATGAAAAATAAGTCCATCATTGGTATACTCCTAGGAGAAGGAAATAAAGCTAGAAACAAAGTGTTTAAAAACCTGCATTTGTCAGACTGATCCTGCTTAATTAAACAGGAAATTGCAGGGCAACTAAATCAATCTTTACAAAGAAAAGCTGTTTGTCTGTTTACTGAAGAGAAATTTGTGGTGATTTATCTTAAAGAACATAATTGCCTAGTGATTAATACTGACCAGAGACAGTCAGCGAGAGGAAATGTGAAGCAGGAGTGACGTCTTTTGGTGCATACTTGAAGTGTGGCAGGCTACCTATGGCTGTCCATAGGCACTTACAGCTGTTTACACGCTACCCATGGCTATCTGTGCTGTCACAGTGCAATAGGGACCACAACATGTATGTGTGTGGAGATGTGCATGTGCACACATCTCTGCATACACATAATGGCACTGGGTAGCCTTAAATCTGCATATATTTTCTCTGTCAAAGAGACTCCATGAAGTAGCCAGAAACAGCACATGTTGTTCCTAAAAACAAACAGGAATTAATATTTGAGGGACACTTGGCCTTCAGATAAATCTATCATCTCGCTTAAAAGGACAGCCTGTGTTTTTCAAAACAAGATCAGGGTCTTCTTGCAGCCATTCATCTCAGGATATCCTCAAAAATACAGATCACTGGTGACAGCATAGACAAATGAGCATGTCAGGGTTATTTTTTCATTATATTTATTTACTTGCGTGTGAAGTATTCCAGCCTGACAAAAGCAGTTGGAGTAGACAGTGGGATGATTTGATTGTCCAGAGAACAGCTAGTTCATGGATAGTTTCTTATAAAGCTGTTTTATTATGTCACTAATACAGCGCAGCTTTCCATTTTAGGGATCCTCAGTAACTCACAAGGTCTCTTCATAAATTGCCATTCAGTTCTGTCATTGTTTATGAGCTCTGCAGTTTCCAGGAATGACTGTTGGGTGATATGGCTGCTTCCTTTAAAAATAAGGGTTATTTTCTTATCCCAGACCCTATATTTGGGGATCTTCCCTTGCTGAGACAAGTCAAGACTATGTCAACACTTTCCAGGGTTCAACCAAAGTGTCCAGTTGGAAGCACCACGCTTCAGATGTGGCCAGGACTTGTCCCATCTCAGGAGCACACTGGGCTGGGGCGAGCTGCTACCCAGTCTGAGGAATGGGAAATGGGGCTGCCTTGTTGCGCCTCCAGGAACCCTGTCCCATGGCTGCCCCATCACAAGGGGGTTGAATGTATGGCCACTCTCTAGATGTGCTGCTGTTGGCCCCCATCCTCCTGCTGAAGCTGAGCTGTAGTGCAATGAGGAATGAAGGAGAATACAGATAACTGCACGGGATGCTGACTTTGCATCTTTAAAGGAATCCTTGAAATTTCCCTGTGTTTTCAGGAAAAACATAAAAATTTCCCAGGAGCAGAGAAATGAGCCTTGAGGTCCCTTTCTCCCTAGGCTGAACAGTTTGGCTCTCTTTTGCTTATTTCCTTTTCATGACCTCATTGATTTTCTGTCTTAACTTCCCAGTAGGAGAGTGAGAGGGTGGCCACCTAGGGCACTTAAGTGAGCACCGCAGTGGAGTGAAGTAGCCTAAATATTTCTGCAATCCCACCCATGGGGTTTGTGTACTGGCCCTGAACCCTGCCCTGGCTGTCAGACCTTTGCAACAGAGGCAGGAACTGAACCCAAACTAGCTGCATCTCAGTGCAGGACTTGAACTGCTAAATACTGCTTTCCCTTCCACAGCATGTCCGTTTATGGCTTTACAAGAGATAAATTAGATTTGCTGTTCACTACTGATGGTTAGCAGGGCCTAGAAATGTGGATTTCTCATCCAGACAATAACAAATAGCACGACTGCAGAGTGCTCATAGGATGGTAAGGCGTCCCCCCGCTTCCAGGATTTCATTCGCCCATTTATCAAAGCAGTATCCTTGAATTTAAACAGCCAATAGATGTTGCCAGTCCCTGAATTTTGAGTGAATCTGTCTGGGAGGACTCACAGAAAGGGCAAATACAGGCAGGTGAGGGTTAGCATGGAGCCCTCCTTGCCACCTGTGGCAGGGGCACTGTGGGCATCACTGGCTCAGAGGAGTAGCACACCCTTTGCAGCCGAGCATGTAACAGGGCTTCCCGAATGCCTCTGGGAATAAGGCTTTGCTCACCTGCCTGTACATAATTCAGGCTGAAAACACACGAACACTCTGCTGTGCAGCTGACTGAGCGACCTGGGGGTTTGATGAATCGTGATGAAATTCAGGAGTGCCTGACAAGGTGAGTGGCAGCATCCTCTGCAGCCACATCAGGGAACGCCATCGAAGCTGTCCCTCTCTTCTCACCAAGTGGATTAACAGATGGAGACCACTCATTCACTCGGAACCGGAGAGGTGAGGACAAGACAGTAACTTTTTTATGAGCTGCAGTTATTTGGTTGCTTATGAGAGACACAGAAAATGCAGGCAGAGGTCTGATAAAGCAGTTAGGAAGCCCTGCTTACTGAAACCTCAGGTTTTAAGCAAATGAGGAATGTATGTTATAACCGAAACATGAGGAAAGTATATTACCTGAAAGTCTGAAAGACCAGGCAAAGATCTCCTCAGAAGGAGGTGTCCTAAACTCAGCCAGTGTGTGAGAGCACAGCCCTAGTAGTGCAAATATTTTCCCATTGTAGCTGAACTGAAGCAATGTTCTGCTCACTTTTCAGCTCAGTCGTGTTTCATCCACACCTCCAGCAGGACAGTTCTGATCCTGAGAGTGAACACTCCTTCCCTGGGAAAGCACTTTGCTAGCATTTCAGCCCCTTACATTAAAGTACGCCTTATACTTTCACCTATACATTTTTTGCCCATTCCCTTTAAATGACTGAAGAGAGATCTGCTTGCAGTCTGTTGCAGAAGAAAATCCATCTGGTTTTACCCCATCACTTTTTTGTGTTCTACTAACCTAAAACCCTGCTGTTTATAACATAGGTTCACATTTTAGAGCATCTTTCTCCATAATTTAGAGGTGGTCATAAAACATAATCCAAGCAGATCTGCTCCTTTTCCAGAGATCATTTACCAATTATTTATAAGCAGCATCATAACTACCTGTTTGATGAGTGCTTTCATTACATGCCCTCATACAAAGTTACTCTGCTAGTCTAATATTCACAGATTGCAGTTTGAATTGCCTGTTAAATCCTAACCCTTGTAATTACTCAATCCTAAATACTCTCACTTCTTCCTCCGTAGGTTCCAGAAATATCTAGCACATGAGGATCCCACAGCCACCCTCACTGATCCCCTGCCACCACTTAATTGAATTATAACACCATAAATAATCTGGAGGGTATCTCAGAGGTACCCCATACAATTTTCAAGGATGCTGCCTGGTGGGTGGCCTATTTGGAGAGGTGCAGCCAGGTTTCTTGGGATTTCCTTCAAACTGATTATCTCAGTATTCCCTGATGGGCCTTTGCTGGGAAAAAAAAAAAAAAAAAAAAAACCTTTTACAAAATAATTTAAAAAATGTACTAAACTATTTAATTTATGAAAAGCTAGTCCCAAACCAAATTCCCAAGGAGGAAATACTGATCAGATAACCCTAAACTTCTGGCATTGACAGCTTTAGGACAGCAAAGATGTAAGCCTGAATTTTTCAGCTGATCATCTCCAGGCAGCAAATGGATTAAGGAGACAGTGCAGGGAGCCAAATGCAGAAGGTACTTACTGCCAAGTACCTTCTGGCATCTACAGACATAATCTCCCAAAAAAAAAGAGAAGATTTCCACCACAAAGAGATACTTCACATATACAGCCAGAAACATGGTTTCTTATCTGAATTAAAACTTCCAGGGGCATTAAGGCTAATTCATTGGCAGCACTGGGTCTCCACTTCAGGTAGATGGAGTGCTTGTGCTGTATTGTAGCCCTGCATCCACTCAGCAGAAGGCATTCAGAAAATTGCTCTTCTCCTTGCTTGCCCAGCTGCTGTGTGGCTGCCTGCCACTCTTGTCAGACAATAGATGCGACAGCGGAGCAGCTCGCCGTGCCGGCCGCATGCCCACCAGTGCTGTTGTGTTAAGCAGAGCTCTGCAGAGTGGATCTACACAACATGCCTCTCCTTTTGTTATCTGCCTGAGTGAACGAGCATCTTCTGCTGTCCCAGGATGAGAACCAGCCCCTGCTCCTGAAGAAGCCTTTTCCCACCTGCTCCTTCCCCAAAAAGCACACACTGCTCTCCTGCGAGCTAGGCTGCTGCACAGAGCCCGCTGGCACCAAATGTGACCCTGTGCCACTCGGGAGCAGTGGCCACGTGCTTCGAAGCACAGCAAGCATTTCATCGTCCACCTGCCTTCCCCCTCTCCTTCTCCTTGTTCACCACCAAGTTCAGACAGCTCAGTACATTCTGAGCTCGCTTCTGACAAAACAAAACATCCACATTTTTTTCCTAGACCATTTTCCAGAGGAACACACTTAGTGTAGGAGCCCAGCACCTCTTGGGGTGCTTCATCCAGTCCTCCCTGTGCCAGCAGCTCCAGTGTACTGATGCCCCTCAGCCCCATACAGCCCCAGCCTGGCTCCCCAGGCAGGGGACCACTCACAGAATCACAGAATCACAGAATCACAGAATTTTCTAGGTTGGAAGAGACCTCAAGGTCATCGAGTCCAACCTCCAACCTAACGCTAACAGCCCTCCACTAAACCATATCCCTAAGCTCTACATCTAAACGTCTTTTGAAGACTTCCAAGGATGGTGACTCCACCACTTCCCTGGGCAGCCTGTTCCAATGCCTCACAACCCTTTCAGTGAAGAAGTTCTTCCTAACATCTAGCCTAAAACTCCCCTGGCTCAACTTAAACCCATTCCCCCTCGTCCTGTCACCAGGCACGTGGGAGAACAGGCCAACCCCCACCTCGCTACAGCCTCCCTTGAGGTACCTAAAAAGAGCGATAAGGTCGCCCCTGAGCCTCCTCTTCTCCAGGCTGAACAAGCCCAGCTCCCTCAGCTGCTCCTCGTAGGACTTGTTCTCCAGGCCCCTCACCAGCTTCGTCGCCCTTCTCTGCACCCGCTCAAGCACCTCCATGTCCTTCTTGTAGCGAGGGGCCCAAAACTGAACACAGTACTCGAGGTGCGGCCTCACCAGAGCTGAGTACAGGGGGACGATCACCTCCCTAGCCCTGCTGGTCACGCTGTTCCTAATACAAGCCAGGATGCCGTTGGCCTTCTTGGCCACCTGAGCACACTGCTGGCTCATATTCAGCCGACTGTCCACCATCACTCCCAGGTCCTTCTCTGCCTGGCAGCTTTCCAACCATTCCTCTCCCAGCCTGTAGCTCTGCTTGGGGTTATTGCGCCCCAGGTGCAGGACCCGGCACTTGGCCTTGTTAAACTTCATGCAGTTGACCTCAGCCCATCGGTCCAGCCTATCCAGATCCTCCTGCAGAGCTTTCCTACCCTCAAGCAGATCGACACACGCACCTAACTTGGTGTCATCTGCGAACTTACTGAGGGTGCACTCGATGCCCTCGTCCAGATCATCGATGAAGATATTAAAGAGGACCGGCCCCAGCACCGAGCCCTGGGGGACGCCACTAGTGACTGGCCTCCAACTGGACTTGGCTCCATTCACCACGACTCTTTGGGCCCGGCTATCCAGCCAGTTTCTAACCCAACGAAGCGTGCGCCAGTCCAAGCCAAGAGCAGCCAGTTTCTTGAGGAGAATGCTGTGGGAGACGGTGTCAAAAGCCTTGCTGAAGTCAAGGTAGACCACATCCACAGCCTTTCCCTCATCCACCCAGCACGTCACTCTGTCATAGAAGGAGATCAGGTTCGTCAGGCATGACCTGCCTTTCATAAAGCCATGCTGACTGGGCCTGATCGCCTGCTTCCCCTTCAAGTGCTGCATGATGACTCTCAGGAGGATCTGCTCCATGAGCTTTCCTGGCACTGAGGTCAAACTGACAGGCCTGTAGTTTCCCGGGTCTGCCCTCCGGCCCTTCTTGTAGATGGGCGTCACGTTTGCTAGCCGCCAGTCGATTGGGACCTCCCCCGATAGCCAGGACTGTTGATAAATGATGGACAGTGGCTTGGCCAGCTCCTCTGCCAGTTCCCTCAGTACCCTTGGGTGGATCCCATCTGGCCCCATCGACTTGTGCACATCTAAGTGCCGTAGTAGGTCACCAACCAGTTCTTCATGGATAATGAGGGCCACATCCTGCTCCCCATCCCCTTCCACCAGCTCAGGGTACTGAGTATCCAGAGAACAACCGGTATTGCCGCTAAAGACTGAGGCAAAGAAGGCATTGAGCACCTCCGCCTTTTCCTCATCTCTTGTAACTAAGTTTCCCCCCGCATCCAGTAAAGGATGGAGATTCTCCTTAGTCCTCCTTTTTGTGTTGATGTATTTATAGAAACGTTTTTTGTTATCTTTAACGGCAGTAGCCAGATTGAGCTCCAGATGAGCTTTGGCCTTCCTAATTTTGTCCCTGCACAGCCTCGCTACTTCTTTAAAGTCCTCCTTAGTGGCCTGCCCACTTTTCCAAAGCTTATAAACCCTCTTTTTCCTCCTAAGATCAAGCCACAATTCTCTGTTGAGCCAGGCCGGTCTTCTTCCCCGCCAGCTCGTCTTTGGGCACGTGGGAACAGACCGTTCCTGCGCCATTAAGACTTCCCTCTTGAAGAGCGCCCAGCCTTCCTGGACCCCTCTGCCCTTCAGAACCGCCTCCCAAGGGACTCCACCAACCAGTGTCCTGAGCAGCTCAAAGTCAGCCCTCCGAAAGTCCAATACAGCGGTTTTACTGGTCCCCTTCCTGGCCTCGCCAAGAATAGTGAACTCCACCATTGCGTGGTCACTCTGCCCTAGACAGCTCCCGACGATCACGTCCTCCACCAGTCCTTCTCTGTTTGTGAAGAGAAGGTCTAGCGGGGCACCTCCCCTGGTAGGCTCACTAACCAGCTGCGTCAGGAAGCTATCTTCCACGCTCTCCAGAAACCTCCTAGACTGCTTTCTCAGGGCTGTGTTGTGCTTCCAGGATATGTCAGGGAAGTTGAAGTCCCCCACGAGTACAAGAGCTGATGATTTTGCAACCTCTGTCAGCTGCCTGTAGAATTCCTCATCCGTCTCCTCATCCTGGTTCGGCGGTCTATAGCAGACCCTGACCAGGACACTAGCCTTGTTGTCCCTGCCGATCCTAACCCAAAGGGACTTTTGGTCAGACACTCCTTTTGCCTTCTCCCCATGGGCAGATCCCTGCACATGCAACCCCACGAGGGGTGTGAGCCAAGCCTTATCCTCACCTCAATTTTCAATTTGTGCACAGAGCATCAGCACCACACCAAAGCCCAGCGCTGTCAGTGTGGCTGTCTGCAGCAAGCTCCCAGGAGCCAGCCACTAATGCTAAGAAAACAAGAGCATAGAAACCCCAAACAACCACCCGAGCCCAAATTTCTGATTAAATAACACCAAAGACCCTAATGTAAACCATGGCATACAAAGGCGCCCAGGAGATGGGCAGGGCACCAGGAAACCCCAGCTGGAGTGTGGCTGTGGGCCCTCTGCTCTCAGCCAGCAGAAGGGAAGAGGGGTTCCCATAGGAATGACCCTTTGGGCTGAAGAGGGCAGCCAAATGTGGAGCAGCTTGGAAGAAGATGGAGCCTGGACCAACAATACCCATTGTTCACCCTCACCTCCAGCTCACAGGGTCCTGCTCCTCCCTGTTTGCCTTGCTGCTAACACCCCCTGAAGCTCTGCCTTGCCCCTGGGGAGATCCTGAGCCTCCATCCAGCAAGAGTGAGACAGCCATGGGGAGCCAAATGCGGGGCCTGAGTACAGTGCTTCTCAGCCAGCTGCAGCTGTGGCTCTGCATTTTCACTTCCAAATATTTCTCTGTTGCAAGATAGGACAGAGTGAGCAGTGATTTTAGCTTGCTGACTGAATCCAGGCTGCCCAGTGCTGCAGTGCCAGGTGTCCAGTTAACCCCAATACCATGGCAGGGTTTGCAGCAGGCCATAACCTCCTTTCCAAAGTTTTAGTTACTCACAGAGTACGACAGAGTCTCATTAAAGGTCTGACCTGCATAGACAGAAGACATTTCCAAGTACAAATTTCATCTATTCAATTATCACCCACCCAGCACCAAGTCCTGCAGTGGGAGGGAGGTCTGGGGGGGATGCATGGTGCCCTGGGTACCGGGCTGCCTTTGGGGATAGCTGAACTGTCCTGGTGCTTCCTCTGGGTGGTGAGATCCCTCTGCTGCCTCTGTGCTCTGCATCACTAAATTCCCAGAAGCAGCTGGGTCAGCCCCATCTGTCCCATAAAGGAGAATTTAAATAAGGTTATCAATAAAAAAAAAAAAAAAAGTAGTCACTCTGTTAAAGAAAGTAAGTAAACATCCTCCACTGAGTGACTGACATGTTGGAAAGTCACACAGCCTAATGAAGAGAGCTATGAGCTGTTGGCATTATTACATTTGCAGTGACCTTAAAAAAGAATAGCTCCAGTGGTCTCCAGAGTACAGAGTTGTATGTTCTTGGATTTCTAATACTAGTGGGAGCACAAAATCCAGCACTGATTAAAATCATAGCAGCTATTGCTTCTACACCAAGGAAGGAGTGAGAATGGATTGTATTACAGGCATTTTGACAGAAAAAAATATTTGCTTTCTCGGGGGGAGATATAAGGTGTCAGTCATCTAGTCAAATAGCAGACAGGCTCATTTCCACTCTAATGCAGTTTCAGCAAAGCCTGGCTTTACTCTATTTCACGTTGTGCAGTGCATGAGCCTGGGCTCTGTGCATCCTCACCCAAGAAGCTTGTTTGAAGAGCCTCATGGTGTGAGTGGAGTTGGTTGGCCAGGCAAGAGCAGGCAGGATTGCAATTCAAAAGGGGCAGAGGTGGACCATGGAGGGCAAATCCACAATGAGCATACCATGAGCCATGCATGAGGCTGCCATGTGGTAGCTGCATTGCCTGCAAAGCTGTAGGCCAGCAAGGGCTGCAGAGGCCACCCTCCACCCTTCCACCCCAAAACCCTCTCCTCTCTATCCCATTGGGAGAAAGGGGATTGCTAAGAGCCTCCCATACAACCAGCTCCTGAACCACCCTTATCCCAGTTTCCTGACATCTCTCATAAATGCCAGAGGTGTTGGTTTGTGACTCAACCTACCATAAAATATGACCATTCAGTCATGCTTATGTGAACATGTGTTGCACTAACATCAGGTAACCTCCATAGTCTAACTGCATTTGGCAACAAGATCACTATGAAAATAAATCAGATTCAATGAAACCAGCTTCAGGAACAGCAGTGAATTTCAACTGCATTTTCATTTCTGTACAGAGGCTGATGGAGGGTATTTTGCCATCTAACATCAGTATCCAACAATGTGTGACTAATTACACCAGAAATGAAGTAAAGCCAATACATTCCCAATTTCATTGGCTTCCAGTTGGAAGTTTATTAAACAAAAAATTAAAAACAAAAATGAGGTCTGTCTGTCTGAGATTGAACTGGAAGATTTAAATGCACATTTTCAGGCTTTATACCATTCTTTCATATTTAATCTTTCTTTTTCAGGTGCAGTTATAAGCCTTCAAGTGAATGTCTTACTCTTAAGATACTCATTTATTTGGGGAGTTATATGGGAAGATTTCAAGAAAGAGAAAGTTAAGTTTCACCTGTTTTCCCTTAGAGTGCATGAAAAGAGGAATACAATGTTTCAATTAAATGTATTTATAGAACAGACTCTGGCAGAGCATATTTCTCCTGTTGCTGAGAAAACAATGGCATTTTCCCCTCTTTTGTTGTGTTACCTAGAAAATGAATAATTTCTCTTACCCATTGTTTTTAATAAAATGTTTATGTTTTTATCAATAGGAAATGTCAGATTGAACCACATAGCTATTTGCTTTGGAGTAATCATAATATTACCCACAGCTCTATTCAAAGCACAAAAGAACATAATAGTGTTAACTATAATTAGATTATTTTCCAGAGAGTTGGAAAGATTCATTGTAGGAGCAGGGGTTTTCATAAAGACTTTGCTGAAACCCTCAAATACCTCTCTCTGCACAAAATGGTCCTGGAGAATTCACTTCCCTTTGTGTCTCGTATTTAATTATTGTCTTTTTCTTCTCTCTCTCTTTTTTTTTTTTTTTTTTTTTTTTTCCCTTGGTAATGCATGGATTCTAATTATCACGTTTTAACAACATAATAGATGACTTACCAGACAAACCAAACTCTGCTTTTAAGCACGGTGTTAGCTTGTCCCACTCTACTCAGAACCTCCTGGGTCTGCAGCACACAGTACAACTACTCTTGAGGACCACCCATTACCATGTGTGCATGGCACCACATTCACATTTCCTCCAGATAAAATTTCCTTTCCACACCATGCTTGGCATCATTCCCAGTACCATTCCAGGCAGAGGTCAGGGCAGATGTTTCACACCCACCCTCAAAACGGATGGCACAACATTTCTTGCTAAAACTGTTATCTGTTAGCACAATGCTACAGGGTTAGAAACATTTAATCAGATATTGCGAGGCTGCATCTTCCTGACACAAAACAGGCAAGCCATCACTAGAAATCATATCACCGATTTTACCAGTTATTTCTGAGAAACCAGGTGATCATGGCTTAAATTACTTTTCCTTTAGAAAGTCTCTGCAATTGTTTGTTGTCTTTTTTCGCACCTGAGGTCTGTGTCCTAATGGATGTTTCATAGACGACTCATCTGGTATCTGAATCAGAGACAGAAGCCTCTATTGACCTGTTTAGTAGGAAGTCAGCAATGATCATCATTGTATCTGACAAGTTTTAAGAAATTCCAGATAAATGGAAGTTGATAAACTACTTGCTGTTATACACCTGGCACTTTTGGATTTACAGGATTTATAGCTGCTGTTTCATTTCCAGTTTCTCGGCAATTAAAAGAAACTTAGGAAATCTTGAAACACAAGGTAACTTCAACAGTAACATAAAGGACACTGCAGAGCTCAATGGCCATTTTTGCTATGGACATGATACCCTTTTTTTGAGAATGATATTGATTTACAGTCATAAAGACCTTTTCATTTTCAAGGTTCCCTAATGTACGCTACAGGTAACTGCTCTGCTAACCACTGTTCTGTGCAGCTGGTCTGGAGAGCAAGAAATAAATATTGGTGTACTCCTTTCCACATCTTGGTGGACATTGTACTTGAATCAAACAATTATTTAGTATTTCCCTGGGTCTCTAATTTCTTTTCAGTTCTGCTGGGTCCCTAAGTGTTTTCACTGTCCATGAACTCTGAGACGATCAATTGCCTATCTTAAATGCTTGCAGGAAGGGAATTTTAAGTTAGAAAACACTAACTAGTGAGCCATAGGGTTGTACATCTGGGGGAATAAATGGGAGTGATTCCTGAGAGTAATTGTAGGTTAAAGGAGGAAGAGGAAAACTAAAATACTCTCAGTCAGACCAGAAGATAAATCTGTGTCTAAGCCAGGAATTAATTTGAGAAACTCATCAACTTGTCATACACCCTTGGACTCCAGCACACATGACAGTAGTCTTGTAAGGTTTTTTGGGGAAAAAGCTGTGTCCACCTGTGCACTGGTACAATATCTTCACCAGGCTGTTAGGTATCACTATCACATATCAAACATTAAGAAACAGTTCAGTTCTCTCTGTTCGATAAATTGATAACAAACATGTTTAGCAATGGCTCTTGTTTTGGAAGAATTTCTTAACAGTCTCTACTGACTTGAAATCATATGTCTTACTAGAAATGACCTCTGCCAGTGCAGAGGAACCTTCCCTGAACCAATGGAACAGCACTGAGCAGAAGAGTGCCAGTTTATTGAATTATATGGTTGATTTTTGCCGATACCCTGAGTTGTTCTTGGAGGTCTTCCATTCACAATGGACAAGGCCCAAATTAGCTTACCTTACAAGACTTCTGTCCAAGTTTCTGTGGTTTCAGCTATAGGAACATATTTGCTTCAGAGAGAGCTGAGACCAGCAGGAACCATAACGATGCTACTGCTGGCAGCAAATGAGATTTTATGTATCAGCACTGGGGCTTCACAAACAGTAGCACTGGCTGTGGAAATCAGATTAGTAACTCCAACTAAACAGAGCTTAAGCCATTATAAAGTCAGTGGGAGGTCCTGACTGACCTTGGTGGGCTTTGGATCAAGTCCAAGGAAGAATATGACTGGCTGGACAGGGACAGTGTTATGGCAATGTTGTTCCTAGAAGACTGTTTTGACCATTAAATCAGTGTTTTTAGTGAACAGCTTTCTAACAGAGAGCCTGGGCAACTGGGAGGGTGGGTTGGCTGATTTTTGAAGACCGTTTCTTGAGTCATTGGCTGTCCAGACAAGCGATGGACAAGGAGCAGTCTAGTTTCTTCCCCTTAAAGTCTCTGGTTTGGGGCAAGTTGTCTCACACCCTTCTGTCCCACCTGCCCTCCTTGTGAAAGGAGAGAGAGATGCCACTTGAGATCCACGAATGGAAACTGCCACCCAAAGCCTGCAACAGCTACTTCATTTTGGAAAAAGGAATAAATAGAGTGAATACGTAAACATGAACCTTGGCTATCTTTTTCCAGACTTGTTATTAAACTGGAAAAAAAATGTTTTAGGGGCACCAGAATGTCTCACTCCTAATGCTATACAGAAAAGGGAAGAAAGAAAGGGTCCGTAGCCTGCCATTAAATGTTCCTCGTGATTACTTGTTGTTAGAAGGGAGCTGCAGCTATGCTAATACAGTGTGCTCACTACAAAAAAGTCTGTAATTGGGACAAGGCAGCCACAAAGTTTCCCACAGCTGGCAGGAATTGTGACTGTTCTCTTTGGTTTTAATCATGGCTTTTAGAGCAGATCAGTAACAGCAACAATTAGCCTTTTAGATTGGTCCCAGAAATTACCATTTTTAAAATATGGTGACTCTGCAGGCACAAAACCAAAAGCTCTGAGCTCTGCATAAAATGAGCAGCCGCTCACTCTGGCTTGTTTGTCACCAGCATGGTTTCTCCTTTGTTTCTGCTGAATTGTAGGTCTGAAAAGCAGACAGGAACTTGCACGGATAGTCAAAAGGAAATATCCTTAGTCACCTCCCTTTCCTCAGGAAACCTACTCTACGAGACAGCTTCTGCACTGAAGAACTGTCTCGCATGCCAGCTGTGTGAGGAGAAAAAGGAGACACAACCATGTGGTTACGCAGACTAACACCAGACAAGATTGCTGCTCTTAGTCAGCAGAATGGCTTTGAACCTCACCTGGTAGGAAGGGATTGACATAGAGCCATTCGGAATACAGAAATGAAAGAACACCAACTCAACAGAGGACCATCGGAGGTCATCAGAGCAGATGGCACTGCCACAGGTCGCTGTTGAGAAGGTCCTTTGGTGCACCTCCACACATGGCAGCGAGGCCTCGGCCCAGCTCCCAAGGCAGGCCAGAGCTCGCTCTGCCCACACCTGCCTCCTCTCAGCCACACAGAAATTTTTGCCTGCACAGCAAGATCATTCCATGAGCACAGCTTTTGTGAACGCTCTGTATTATCCACATAAGTCCTGGTGTACAAAGCTAGGTGTACCTATTTTAAAAACTCTCTTCCTCCTCTGTGTGGCATTACCTATGCTTCATCCCTTGCAGGAGGGTTTGCCAGCACAGCAACACAAAGGAGCCTTTTCAAGTACAGATCTGGCCTTTGTGCCTCAAGGCTTAATTCTCTGATGCTAGGACTTCTTTGTACCACTCTGGCTTACAGAGTCTTTAAAGTACAAGTGAAAGTGCACTTCGATGTATCTGCGTGTCAGGTGGTAACAGGATGTTTCTTGCCTGCCTCAAAGAGTGAGGGAGTGGTGTTATCAACCAACACTTCCACCGGGCTTTGATTTCTCTCAGGAAAGCACTTTAACATTAACGCTCATTGCTCAGCTTGGCTGAAGGCTGCTGCAAATCCCACATGTGAGCTTCAAGGCATTGTGTCCCTGCCAGAATTTTGTGCCAGCTGCTATCCAGCTTCATTCGTCCCCAGGCTTATTTACCTGTCCCAATGCTGCACATACCCCAGGCTGCAAAAGGTTGGGATTCCTGCACTGGGGTTGAAGGCCACAGACCCTCCCTAACAGTTCATTAGCTTAGCTGGCACTGCAGCTGCACACCACTAACAGTACCATGATTGGCATGGATGTGTGAATAGCATACCTGCATGTGGGAGTAACATCAGATCATGGCAGCACTGCTTTGGGAAATACTACTGGCATTAGAATAATAGGCATTGGTGTCCAAGGAGGCTTTGGGGTGATTTCCTCAGATACCCGTGCTACTATTACATTTATGTGCCTTTGTTTGAACTACAGCTTCTGTTGACAAACTAGAGCTCCAATAGTTTTATTTCAAATACATCTCTGATTAGAGCATTTAGAAATAAAATGTAGCAATTTAGTCTTTCTGGCAGTGGAGAGTAAAACGTCATCTAGTACATAATGTCCTATTTCTACAAAATACAAAGATGATATATACCCTGGATCAAGTTTTCCAACCAATGCAGCTAGAAAATGGCAAGATAATAGAATCCTCATAAACAAGAAATGCTGACAGACGCCACTCCATATCTAGCTAATCTAACCATAAATGATTCTGACATTTCCTTGCATTATTTGTCACAAAATTGTTGGAAAATTTAGGAAGTCATCACTTTTCAACATCATAATTTGTCTTTCTCTGTATGCACTGTAGACCTAGGAAGGAAAGAGTCAAAGCTACTATTACAGGGGCTTTCAAAGCAAAGGAAAATCAGCTTTATTGAGCAATCCTGAACAAGTAATAATATGGGGAGTTTAGGCTGAGCCTTTCATCCCAATGGGCTCCGTGTACATATGGACAGAAGTGCAAAGTACCCATTTTTTGCTTCAAGCCTGTCATTCACTATGTACGTTCAATCAAACAGCACTGAAAGGTGGAAGTGCTGATTTCGTCTATGATGACTGATAATGGGTTTAACACCTCCCTGGGAAACTGCAATAGGAATTGGCAGGAATATAAACCTTATATTTCCTGAGGTCATATTTTGCTTTTAAAATGTGATTTTTTGCTGCTGTAAATATGGTGAATACTGAGCCAAAGCCATCATTAAGGCTTGCATGTTCCACATTTTGCATTACTACACTTGGCTACATCAAAATCTGTGCATAACAGACACAGCAGGAGTCTGATAAACCAAATGCTTTTTGAATGCAGTTACTAGTTTAACACTGGGCTTTCATTTATTCTTACCTTATGAAGTTATTCATTGAGGCAATGTGCATTAATAGTAAACCAAGAGATACTTTATCCAATCAGAACATGGCAAGGAGAAATGCTATTATAATAACTATGAACGATTATATATTGCCATGGCTTCATATAGGAAAGCAAAGGATAATGTGTTTATTTCAAACACTACAATGGGCAGTATTTCCACCCCATAACTTCCAAAAGCATATTCTTTTTTTATGTGTCTGCAATAATTGACACTAAGATGGAGCACAAATGACTTAGTGCTTGCATTAGGCTTACACTGCTGACCTCCTTCCTCCATACTCATCGCTCTCCAAATGTTACATTTGAGGCAAACATCCTCTTCATTGCTTAGTATTTCACTCTACATCTTTCTTCAGTTCCAGAAGTAGCTCTTAGTAATGCAAGCGCCAAGAATTAACAGACATGTTTTAATAGCAAAGTCAGGAGAACTCTCTTATAGCAAGAGCAGAGCCTAGATCAAAACTGGATGAGGCAGAAGATACGTGCTTTCCACATTTTGGAGACTGTTAGTACAAAGACACGTAACCTTAACCTTGTGCATGCCCTCTAGATTACAAAGATCTCAGGTTTTCTTTATCATGCTTTGTGGTTTATACATAACTCTTGTCTAAACTTAAAGTTATTTTCCCCAAAAAAAGTGTTTTTTTTTGTTTGTTTGTTTTTTAAGACCAATTAAAAATTCAACAGCTCGTAAAAAAATCAAGAAAAGCCATCTCTTATAATGAAAATTTTAATTGATATCTGCTGGAATATGTTATCAGAATCATTATTGAAATTCTATTTTTGCTAAGCATTTTTATTAAAGAAAAAATAAGTGTTTTATTAAAAGAAATGTAACATGTTTTAGTGCCTTCAAATGAAAACTAGTTTGCTTAATGAATTGTGTGTCATTCAAGGCAATCTTTTTTTCTGGGGAGCCATACTTGATAACATTATCAAATCCAAAGCAAAATCTAGAGAAATTTTCCTAGCCTAACTGACAAAGCTTCTTTATTGCTGGAGAGTATTTAACTTGCTGGTTGAATGAAAGTAAAATAGAAAAAATAACTGGGGGGAAAAAAAAGTAATGTCTATTTCTGCCTAAGATGGTCTATAACTTCAAGACAGTGTCCTGCTAATTGCAAAAAGCATGACTCATTCAAGTCATAAATCAGCATTTCTTGAGGCAGCAAATACAGCCTTTAAAATTCATTGCAGTAAGACTGCTTTATTACACCACTGGAAACAGTTTCTCAACAGCAGCTCCCTATTCCGTGCTGATATCTCTGCCAAGATTTGATAAGACAAACAGGGAGGCTGGGACGGAAGAGAGGGAAATGATGAAAGAAAGCTTAAAACCATTTTGTAACTAATTTGCAGCAAAGTTATCTCATTTCAAGTGTCTTTCTCCTCCTCCGCACTGTGCAGCATCTCTTCCAGGAGGGATGGATTATGCTAAGCAACCATCAGACTGGGCTCATTCCCTATTCAGGCAATCTCTCAATGGCAGCTCTCCCCAGCAAGAGGTGGGGAGCAGCCCTTAGGATTTTGCTCACATTGCTCAAAACATCAGCAGAAACACTGAGCTATTCACCAATGACAGCTCTTTTTTCAGGGATCTACCTTCCCCTCTATTATGTTTTGCCTCATTCCTTCTGCCCCATCCCAGATTTATGCACCTTTTTCTTTCCAATCTTAGCCAGCCTCTCCCTCCAGCATATCATCACCCTGCCATGCCTTCCTGACCAGGAGGAAGAAGTGATTATTCTGCAGCTTACAGTGACACTCGCACTCCATCACATGAAGGGAGTTTGGAGATGATGATCTGCAGCCCTCCTGAAACTGTGTAAAAATTAACACATTAATAAATAAATAAATCTGTGGTCTGTTGATCTGACCCTGGGCAAAACATGGCTCTGGCTGTGGCTGTTTTACTTCTAATCGCAACAGAAGAACAGCTTCCAGTCGGTCTTAGTTGTAATTTTTTATCTCACTGTCCAGCTAAGTCAATCAATTGCTGCAAACTGTGTCATGCTCCAGGGTAAAGAATAACAGAGAATTATTCAGCTAAACCGTACAAAACTTGTTCCTACTGCTGTGCATATATGTTGAAACAGCAGCCTGTCCCTGGCTTGCTAGGTAATGCCGTCAGTCCATAAAAAGATAGCTACAGCTCCTCCACTCTCAGGAAAATAGACAAAAAAGCCATCATTCACCCCGGGAAATGTCCATGGAATAATTACTCCCTCCAAAACAATTATATCCACAAAAGCTCCTTCTCCTCAGAGGGAAAATCCTTGTGGAGGCTCTTCCCAATTAAGGTTTAATATATGACTCTATTTCTCCAGGAAAAGGGTTGTTCTTGCTCCCACTGGAACCACTTGGAAGCTTTAATGGTCTTTGAACCAAGCCCAGTGATGATGCATCTTCATTAGCGATAGGAGTGCTCCCCTGTTTCAGGTTTTTCCATGTTTTTGAATGCTTATCCATCACTCTGTGGAGTGCTGGGGATGAGAAATAGGACATAAAATCACACAAAGAAGTGAGATTTCCTACTGACTCGGCCACTCCTCACGTCTGCTTCAGGGCCTGCATGCAGGATGGTATTTTCGGTAATGTTTGCCCAAAAGTTCCTGCCTTTAACACCAGAACAGCTGGAAAATGGGGTTGGGCAGCTCAGCACCGTACTGGATGTGCTCCAGTGCTCCCTCTGAGGCCTTCAGGGCCATGGCTGGAGGAGCAGGACATGTTCATGCTCGCTCCTGCCCCACAGCCATTCTCAGCTCTGGGGGCTGGGAGCTGGCAAGGCAGGGAAAGGAAATGAAAAATAAAGCAACTTTCTTGCTGTGGACCTCAGTAAAACTGCTTCAGAGTGACTCGCGTTTTGACTGTCCCACAGCAACTACCTCTAGGGATCCTGGGATGAGCAGGGATTTTTTTAATTGAATTATTATTTAATTTCTGTCCCATGTGTAGCACCTGATTTGTCTGGCTGCTAGGCTAGGAGCTCCCTGCAGGGTCCCTGTTACCTGACAAGGAAGAAGAGAGATTGCCACTGACTCCCAGGGGTGTTGCATCAGCTCTCCCATGCTTCCATCACCTTGTTTATGCTTTCCTGTATATCCCATGACTTTTTCCAACAGACTGGGGGCAGATCTTAATATTGATCGCCACTCTTCTTTCCCTCACACACAGACACAATTCTCTCCCTCTCACTTCCACGACAGTTGTCAATCTTTTTCTTTACCCAGTTCTGGGTACTATACAAGCTCTTCTTTGTATTATCTCACTTCTGCTCAGTAAATGACTCTTCTCAATCAAATCCATGCTACAAAATCTTTGCCACATGCTGCTCACCTGAAGTTCCCTCTAATTCTTCTAGCAGTGTGCTTTCTAAAGCTTTGCCTTCTTGCTGTTGCTGTCTGTGCAGCATTTCATGCTGATGCCTTGCAGGATTTCTTTTCTTAGCTCCTCCAGCTGCGTAGAATTTCTTTTTAAAGTATCCCTGGGTCTTCTTGATACCCAGGTGCCTGTAGGTGCCAGTGATGATTATCAGCTGCAGTACAACATGGTTGTGCCATCCCACAAATCACCAAAGCATCTTAATGGTTGTTTGTAAAATAATAATAATAATAATAATAATAATAATGATAAACATTCTGTCATCATAGGTAGTACTCAAAAAAGCTATTGGATATGAATCAAACAAAAACAAATGCAGCATGCAAAGGCTCCCGTTCATCTCAGAGGTATTAACTCTGGTTCTTAATACTGGTAAAACCAAGATGGTAAAACTAAGATGAATAGGAGCTACAGAAAATATTAGGCTATTCTTTGAGAACCTCAGACTCTAATTAATGCCTACCCATCGAGTGATTTTAAAGGAGAACCAATGCCTTGGTGTATTAGGGTTGCTAACTTGTTGGTATAAAAATGTAGAATTACATCCCCATTTTCCTCTGAGCTTAAAATCCAGTTTGTCCTTTGTTTCTATCCAAATTGAAATAGAGAAGGAGATACATTAATCTCACCACAAAACACTGCATCTGACCCTGAAAACCCAACCCATGCCTCCAAGAACCCTCAAACCTGATTTTTCCCCAGCAGCTTTGGCTCTGCAGCTGGCACTGAAAACATTTCTGGAAGGAGTAGAGCATTCACAGCTTGAGATCCAGGTGAAATAAGCAGGAGAGCAACCTGGCAAAAAAAACTCTGAGGGTGCTTGGATCATGCTGTGCAGAAGCACAAGGTCCTTGCACCAAGGGCTGTGATCCCAGCCAGCTCAAGCAGCCTGCACCTGGGGTGCACAAGTGTGTACACCCTGAGGAATCATTTCCAAAGCCTCTGAGTTCCTCTTTGCTCAAAGGAAGTGCTATTGTTGACCATAAACCAATAGTCAGCTTTTTATGATATCTATATTGGTTATTAAATTTCTGAACTCTGTAAGAAAAATGAGAAATCCATGTGAGAGTTCCTTGTGAATATACAATGAAATCGTTTCATTCAGGGCAGCTGAGCTGCTTATCAAATAAATGAATAAAGCAAAGTATTCCTTCTTAATGTGGAACTTACATCTTTAATAAACATCAGATGCATGTTCTCATGAGAATCGTATTATACAACTTCCTTTATTGATTCATGTATTAATATCATTTTGTATTAAGCTAGTACATAATTGATGATATGGAAGTGTTTTTGTATTACAACTCCTTCACTGCATAATATAACCCACTTATCATATTTTCAACTCAAAATTCAGAAAGTCCATGGGTGCATTATACACTGAAATGTACAAATTAACTATAGAAAAGTACAGTATATCATTTGCAAATCGCATGCAAACCGTATGTAAATATACAGTGCTAAATGCTGACTTTGATATAGCTCAGGTTGAAAGGTATACATCAGCTAATAGAAAAAAAAAAATCTAAGTGCTCATTAGAATGGGAAAAAAAAATGCAGAAAACAAGACTTGTTCTAGCCATTTGGGTGCAATATACAGCCTATATGGCTACAATTATCAACTGTCCCCCAGGAAAAACTGCCCTGTCTCCAGTGACTCCAGTGCTGGCACTGCCTTCCTGCAGCATAAGGAGCCACTCACTGTAAGTAAAAAAAGCAGGAGAAATCCCTCAGGGGAATTATTTTTCTTTAGGTTTGGCGGTCTTGTTTTGTTTTGTTTTACTTGCGATTGTGTAACTTCGCTACTTCCATATCTAATACAGTGAAATCACAAAAGGATCCTGCTCTCTTATAAAATCCATTTAAAACTAAGCTCAGGAAGGCAGACAAGGAAACCTTCTTCCTGCCAAACATACCAGGGTGATGGTGGCACAGACCTTACTCTGCAGTCCAGTGTTTCCTTGGGTTGACCTACCAGGGTTTCATCCTCTGGAGCTCATTTTACAGGTGCTGAGCAGAACTATTATTATATGGCACCTCTTCTTAATATTTTCACCAAGGGAAAAAACAATGGTTTGCAGGGCGAACATGCATGAATCCTTGGTCTTATGCAAAGGAAAAGAGGGTTTGTTTCTATGCTGCTGCAGCACCAGCAATCTGCCCCCAGCCTAGCAGAGGGATGGATGAGATGCCACTACCTTTCCATGGATCTGTGCCAGCACAGAATCAGTTCCAAGTTTTTAGATGCTGTTCAATTACCTGTTATCGCTACCATGCTGTTACACAGCTAAATAGCTCTTAGCTTTAATTGAACTTGGGAAAATAACTAAGGAAAAACATTTTTTTTTTAAAGACACCGACTAGCTGTGACCATTCCATTGAAATTCCTGGTTTCTGCATCATCATGCTTCAATGTTCACTGAATGTCAAAGCATTGTACCAGCGTTATAGCATGAAGTTAGAGCTATTGATGCTACAAATGTACACTTTGCCCTCAAGTTTGTTTTTAGATGGAGTTGGTCTTTGCTTCTGCTACCTACTCTGGTCCTGATCCTCAGGATTATGTGAGTGCCCAGCACATACTGCTCCAAAGATGCTGGCTGTGAGGCACACAGCCATTCTCCTCCACTAGGAAGAGCCTCATTGGTACTCTCACAATCACCATCATACAGCCAAAGAGTTCAAATATAGTGCTTCATAAGGCACTATATGCAATTCATCTGCTCTGCTTGCATTGCACCATCATACACTTTCCCACCCACTAATAATGTCCATCCTTTGCTCAGAAAAGTGATTATTAAATATTCATGTTTCAGGAACAGATACTTCATCCACAGATCTGCCCACATCAAGTGCAGTAGTCCCACTAATCTCCTTTAGTCTTTCTCCCCAGTACAGTATAATTTACAGCAGACTCAAAATATGAGTTAATGCATCTTTTTTTCATTACCTTCTCCCCAGCTTGAAAATTTATTATGTATTCCAGCTAGTTTGTCGAGGGTCAGATGCATATGGGACGTTCCATACGCTGCATTTCAAATCAGGCACAAGCATAAGGCACAGCTATTAGTTGTCTGGAATGGAGCTTAGCTGCCCCTGCCTGGGGACATCAATGACAAAACTCACATTGGCCTGAATAATACAAGATGAAACCCCATGTAGCTCCCTTTTTCTTATTTTTAATGATTTGTAAATATTCATACTACTATATTCATTGAACTGCAAAACTGGAAATGCACCTGTTGTCCATTTCATTCGGCCTTTTTTTTTTTTCAGTATTTTAATCTCAGGGATCTTTTTAACAGCAAACTATAACTATGGGAGATTCACTGGCCATCTGACTTGATCAAAGTCACAAAGATCTTTCAAACAAGAATAGCTAATATTTCTGCTCGTCCTTTTTGGTAAGCAGATTAGTAACAGAAAATACATTTTTTTCCCCAAATCATCCTTGCCTTTTGCATAACTAGCATTGCACGTGTGAATGCTTCGATGCCTATGTGTTAGCATGAAGCAACACTAACACTTTCCAGATGTGGAAGCATTAAAAATACATTGCTATTGAATTGCTGAAGCAACTGGCTGAATTATCTTATGCAGCTTCAAAACAATATTGCTTCATGCCACCTGTATTGGCTTGCCCAACTGGATCCAGAAATCTCATTTCACAATACCCACATATTGGTGCTCTGGGCTAATTCTCATACTCAGTTTTTTTCCTTGGTCCCACACCCACAACACAGGACAGGCAGGAGGGGTGCAGTTTCCCAAGAAGGAGCAGGTGCTGGCACTTCCCATGCTGACAAGGTCTAGGATAGATCCAAGGCAGAAGGCTGTCACGGCATCACCCACCAGTAGGATTAACATCTGAGGGCACTTTGTGAATACATACATATATCGTCTATCATCTATCTATCTGCACATCCTCGGGATGCCTTCCTTTCCAACCCTCGCCTTGAGATAGTAGGCAATGGAGGGCCCAGCCACTTCTGCACCAACTTCTACAAAACCACTTCCTGGCTCTTCTCCGACACACCAACACTGCCTGTTCACTGTCAGAAAGGGTGCTCAGGCCTCCTGGCTACCTTCCAGCTCCCGGGGACAGGCAATGACCCACACAATGTGACTTTTTAACTCCCTCCCCTCAAAATGACCTGCCACTTCCCCATCCCCTGGCTCCTCTGAGCAGTAAACAAGAAGTTCTCCTCCAGGAGCAGCACGATCCATTATTAATCTTGCATCACCGTGTCTGGGACTTTCAGTCCAAAACAGAAATAAAAAGACTGCAGCACGGGCAGACTAGGGCTGCAATCAGAGCAGGGTCTGTAATTTAATAGAACTACCTGGAGTAATGCTGTAATCTCCAACAGGCTTCAGAAGTAGTTCAGAGAGAGATTCCCTAAATCCTCAAATCAGCTACAAATATACAGTTGCATTACTACTATGGATTGAAATGTCTTTGAAGTCAATAGAGATTTATTTTTTTTTTTTATAGGTTCATGTGTATATATATATATATATGTCTCCCTAGGGGTTTAATCGGTCTTGAGGGTCCATGAAGAGATGAAGAGCCCATAGCTGAGACCCTAAGGAAAGGCACAGTCTGAGAGCTGTCTGTCTGTAGGGGTTTGTTGCAAAGTCTTTTGAGAAGATATTTTTTTTCTATTAACCACCATATTTTTTTTCCTACTTTTTGGCAAGGTGAGAGTTGTCTCTATTCTGTAATGTAGACATCACCATCTCAGAGCACGTTCCCAAGGAGGCCAATTTAAAGACTGACAAGAAAATCACCCCTTCTATTTGGACAGAAAGAAAATGATATTTTTCCAGCTGGAAAAAAAAAAAAAAAAAAAAAAAAAAAAGCAAGAAAACAAACTAAACCCTGTTGTGTAATCCTGCCCAGGACTGCTGGATAAATCAAGGGAAGCTTGAGGTTTTGCCAGAATAAGGATCACAGTGATGGGACAAGCCTGTTGAGCTTTATTTGATTGTACCAGAGCACTGACCTTCCCCACACTGTTATTGCCTGGTGCAGGAACACACCCTGTCCGAGGGTGGATGGAGCAGATCAGAGTAGACAAAGGGAACCGAGGTGAGAGACAGGTAAAAATAAATGTGGGTATCTTCCAGAGGGCACAGATCAGCTCAGGAACCTTGGACATTTAAATTTAATCAATGGCTGTGAAAGTGGTTCCAAATCAGAGAGCAGCTTGCTGTGGTGGGAGGGAAAAAGTGGTTTGGTGAGGAAAAAAATGTTTTTGGATTCAGGAATATATTTCTATGTATTTTTGTCTCATTGATTTGGGGGTGGGAGTTAAAAAAATAACTGGTTAAGGGCAGCCTTTAGTAGCCCTGTCAGTACCTGGACACAAGCCCCTCCATACAGGTCCAGATGCTGATGCCCCGTGAGGCTGAACCCACCCTCCAAAATCCCAAGGAGAGCAGAGCATTGTGTGGGCTCAGCCAGAGGTCACTGAGGGCTCTGAATGAGCTCTGCCTGTGGATTGTATGGAGCTAAACCCCCAGAACCATGTGTCCCCACAGTACAAACAGAGAAAAGTTAATACAGAAATTAGCAGAAAACCCAAGGCCATATTTTTACCAAATCATTTACAGTTGTGCTCTCTGTTTCTTTGTTTAAATGCAGGCCAAATAAAACTGAAAGAAACTGTTAATGTAGACCAGGAATGAAAGGCTAAGTGAGGTGCACATTGTGGATGGGCAACGCATGGGTAACGAATTACAAGCCTCAAGCTTCTTTAAATGTCTTTCTATTGCTAATTAAAAAGCCATGCAGAATTTCCCATGGGAGGCATCAAGGAAATTGAGCCTCGTGGTGGGAGTCTGAGCAAGAGATGGGATGTGGCCACTTTCCTTGGCCATTTATTTTCATTTATTTTCTGCCGGGCTTCTTTCCCTGTCCTGTCCCACCCCATCACCACGCTGCTGCCCCCAGCCACCCTGCCCACAGGCGAGGAGCAGAGGGCACCATCCCAAAACCCTCTCCCCGTCGCCCCAGCCCAGAGCCCTTCCTGCCTCTGCACCATTGCAACGAGCATCTCAACCTCCACGCTCACCGGAATAATCTTATGTCATGTTCACGGAGATCAGACGGGATTTATTTCTAGATGAAACTCGGCTGATAATACAAAGCAAGTTATTAATCCACTCAGGCCAGCCATCTAACACCCAAAGCCTGTTACTCTTGCTGGCTGGGAAGAGGTATTTGATTGAATCAAGGGGGATTTGCTTAGCTCTCTCTTCTTGTTTGACTTAGAAGCTGCTTAAAATTTGCTGCTGGGGTTTGTGCCCCTGCTGGCGCTGCAGCACCAGAGACTGAACCCATGGGCTGCAGCTGAGGCTGAAACAGGAACAAGAGGCAGGATTTGTGTGCTCTCTGCTATGGTCTTTGGTATCAAGATGCCAGGACTGGAAGACTGGAAATAAGAGAACTCTGATCATCTGTGGATTTTTTTTTCTATTTTTTTGTCTTGAATATTCATTAAATATCTCTTCCTTTCGGTCTACAAACTCAGCTTCCTGCTGCTCCTCCGGCTATGGTTTGCAAGCTCTCCATCTTCACTTCTCCTTCCATGAGGCTCAAGATCCTGCTCACTCAAGACCCCGCTCATAAGGCTCCCATCAAGTCCTCAAGTTGGGGACCCCACTGCCCAGCTGCCCCCACCAGAGCCCTGTCCCCAGTCAGGGCAAGTCCCCACACTCCCTGTGCCCCCAGCTCTGCTCCCCCATGCCCTGCTGCCAGCCAGGTGACATGTCAGGAAACAAACCCCTTCAGCCATCACCATCACCTGCAGGGGAAATTTGGGGTGTTTGGGAAGCTTTGAAGATCAGAGGAGTTTTGAGCAGTCACGTTTGTGTACCTCTGTGCTGGCAAACTGATTTCTCTATAGCGGTGGTTTAGATCTGTCAAAAGTCTGTGTTTAACTGCTGTTTTAACCAGCGGGGACTGGATTTTCTCTCTTTCTCTTAGAGGGTTTGATGAGAGAACTGGTATCAAGAGGATCAGCCAGAGAGTGATGATAATGCTTTCAGGATCTGAGCCAAAGCCCGCTGCCTTTACTCAAAGCCTTTCCGTTGACTTCAGCGGCGCTGATCAGCCCTGCACACTGCCGCAGGACGGGGCAGGCTTTGCTTTGAATACAGCTTCAGAGCTAGACACCAAAGTTTCCAAAGGCCAAGGTGGGGTCCGGGCACGGAAGTTTATGAATAGGCAGGGGGACAAGGGAGAAGAAAGTAAGGATTATTTTTATTTCCTTCAACACCTTTGTCACTGTTGCTCCCATTATATTTCTTGTTCAGGTATTCCTCAATGTCTCCTAAGGGATGTGAAAAGGAAAATATGTCAACTTAGTTTTGAGAGAGAGATGTAAAACCTAAAGGTATTGTGTAAATAAATAGATAAAAATGAGGGGAGTGAATAAAGTAAGAAAAATAAATAAATATTTTGTGAGACTGACAGAAAGGCATGAGTTTAACTCCTCTTTCACATCGTCTGATATCAGCTAAATGTAAGTAACGCAATTTTCCCTGTCTCTATTTATTGCATTAAGCATAAACTCTGCCATCTAGGGAGACAAGCAGCTGACGTGCTGTGACAAGCTGCCCAAGTTCCCGCAAGCAGGAGGCTCCTGAGCAGCCCCAATAAATGAAGACCCCCCCCATGCTCCTAACGGAGTGCACCCACGCAGGGTGCCCACGATCTGCCTCTCAGCACCCGCACAAGGCTCTCCAGAAATAAATGAACAAGCAGCACGTGGAAGGGCTGGCGGTGGGAGCAGCACTCGGTAGCGAACCTGAACTTCTGCATCTCGTGGCGCTCGTTGTTGCTGCTTTAAATCGGGAACTAAATGAGCAGTTGCAGGCCTGAGCCTGCGACCACCCAAGGGTTTAAATAAACATCTTCACTAAGCTGCTGCTTGGCACCGTGTATTTTTGTTGGGTGAGACCGTAGGTTCCCACTTCCTTCTCAGGCTCTCTGCCTCGTTACACACTAAAAGCCGGAAATTAATTAGCTGCTTGCATAAAATGGAGGAGGGCTGAGGGAAGGTGCGACAGAGACAGGTGGCTGTCACAGGGGAACGTCTCTTTGTGTAAATACCCGTATCCATTTGCAGGCTCCAGAAAACCTCATCCCCGAGAAAATATATGCCAGATGCGAGCCATCTGATATGTGCTCTGCTCCTCTGCAGCAGCTTCCCCTCTGCAGCCCCTGGTTAATTATAACTTTGAGGAATAGCACTCTATAATCATGTATGTGGAAACTCATTTCTCTTTAAATGAAACCTGGCTAAGAGTTGCTTTTTACTGGAACAATTTTCAAATAAACACGCTCTGAAACTTAAAAGGAATCTTAAACTCCATTAAATAATACAGTTCCTTAGCAGGAATTTCTCCTGGGAAGCGATGTCTTCTATTCAAGTGCCATGTTATGACAAGCATGACAGACTTGATAGCGATCTGTTCCAACTCATGACATTGCTTAAATTAGGTTAGATAGAATCTGTGCAGGCTTTCTAAGGAAAGCTCCTCTGGGTGAAAGCACTATTATTTTTGTTAATGGCTGTGAATTATGATTTTCTTCTCCTAGGAGTCATAAACTATGTTGCTACACAGTAGTACATCATGTAATGTATGTAATACATGATTCCTTAGTAGGGGAGGAAACTATTACATTTGCATACATTAGAGCTAGAGTTGTAATCAGAATGTGTTTTCCCACTTCCTCCACTGAATATTTATGGCTTTCTTTGCCACTTCCCCTTCTGCTACACATGTCTCTTGCTTGACCTGGTGTCTTGCTCTATTTTATTCAGGCTCGGGAAGGGTATGTGTTTACAGCACGTTCCTGTTGCTCTGCAAACACCAAGTGACTGGCTTTCCTTCAGATTGCTTTCCAAGCCTCACACATGCTGCCATGCATAGGCAGCCGCAGCCTCGGCAATACGAAAAGACAGATGGAGGCAGAAAACAACTTAACTCCACCTCTGTGGGCTCACGAGCACATCAGGGCACCAGACAGCAGCTGATGGCACCAAGGACACTTGCAGGTAAACAAGGGGATTTTAAGGTTGTAGCAGCACTCTGCAGCCTGAGCAGTCTCAGGAACACCACAGCCAGCAAGTGACAATTCATACCTTCGAGGGCTGCCAGACAGGGCTACGAGAGAGGACAAACCAGCCCATCCTCCTGCTTCGGTCCTCTCCTAAGCGAAAATCTCTGCACAGCCATTAGCAGCAGGGTAGGAAGGCACAGGGCAATGCATTCAGGGCTGTGACACTGTTTTCATGCAGTTATTTCTGAGGGCTCAGATCTTCAAAGGTGCAACTGGGCTCCTAAGTCACCAAGGTCTTATTCAGAAATCCTGCTCAGCAGTCCACTCATGCTTGTATTCTTCCACAGCTTTGATCATTCATGGCTTGAATTTAATAAAAGCCATTCAAGTGCAAAGCCAGATGATGAGGAGATAAAACTTAAAGGGTTTGTTCTGAGCTTAAGTGAACCCACCTATTTCCCCATCAATAAAAAGCAAGCTGAGAGGCGACTGACACCCATTTGTAATTTGCAGAGGAGCTGGAGGCCATCTGAGCAACTTAGACAAAGCAAATCAGCAATTACACTGTTTTTGATGCTATACATGATCACAGAAATGAAGAAACAAAGCTGGAGGACTCTCAGAAGGATCAGAAGGTAATACCCTATCGGGTCACATTAACTCAGGACTTTGGGAGAAATTTCATTTGAACATTATAAAGCAACAAAAAGAGCATAAAGTTCGGAGAAAGGCTCCTGGACCTCAAGCACACAAATCCATGCTTGGTCTGTTTTGCTAATTACTGTGTCTACAGCCTACATAAGAGCACATCAGCAGCTTCCTCTCCAGGCAGCATTTTGTGCAGGTGTCTGGGATTAAAGACAACACAAGAGGGAGGTGAGACATCACCTGCCAGTTCCTGAAAGCATGGAAGCACTGAGAAAAAAGTGACCATTTACAGATATGCTCCCCAAGTAAACTGCCGCTGATCACCACGGAGCAGACCTTCTCGATGTCCATCACACCAGCAGAGGCCTGACCAGGTTAAGGGGAGGGAGATTTCGGGTGGAAGTGTCAAAGGCTCACAGTAATAACGGGCTGCACGTTCAGAGCTGAGTTATGGCAGGTGCAGGGAGGTTACAGAGAAACCAAGAGCATTTCTTACAGACTCAAACCAATTTAACCACAGGTTCCCAGAGTGACACGTTGTTATTTGTTAGCTGGAAGATCATTTAAGGCAAACTTCAACCTTTCAGGCAGCCTACGGGTAGCACAGCAAGCAGCAACGGGCAGGTGCTCGTGTTGTGGAGCCACTGTCACCAAGGGACGCATAAAGATCTCTGTTTTGCCATACAGAAATATTCTGTCTCAGAGCAGATTTATTGCGAGGATGCCAGGAAAAACTGCTCCTGCTCCTTTTCATTAGAGGGTGGTTACAATGCAAGATTTCTGAGTGCAGGGAGAGGAGGAGGAGATGGCAGTGCATGACACTTCGAGGGTTTTAACGCGTGACCAAAGGTGTACGTAGAGCTAAAAGATGTGTAGGTGCCTGAAGGTGCAGAGAAGTACATGGACCCAGATCCTCAGGGAAGAAAGCACTGAAATGTTTTTTCCTGGGCAGAGTTAAGTGAAATTTTCATGTCCTCCCAGTGAGGCCCACCACACCTCCCTGCTTCAGTGCTTTAGGAGGATGTCTGTGCACCTACTCATACCTTAAAGTGTCAAAAATGTCTTTGCAGGAGTGGTCTTTGTACTAAAGAACAGATATACATTTAAAAAGAAAACAAGTTTTTAAAAAGGATGTTGCAGTTTCTGAGCCATCAGAACAGGCACAAAATAAACAGTAGCAGGTGGTTCTACTTTCTACATTTGAATTCCTGACAAGTTCACATCAAAAAAAAAAAAAAAAAAAAAAGGCAAAAGATATTTCAAGATGTTTTTCTACTTTCTCTTCCCACAAGAGACCCTAGCCACAATGATCTAAGAATTACATGATAGTCATTTACCATCCTGGGATCATAAATCTGCTCCTGCGTTCAGCCTGGAAGGATCATTAATGTAAAGCAAACAAGAAAGGAACAGACCTTAAAGCTCTCCATCCCTAAAGCAGGAGGTGTCGTGTACCCTTGTACAGACACGAGCCCTGAATACCCACTCAGCTCCGGGCAGATGCCAGTACCAGAGCAGCGTGGGGGGAAGTTTGTAATTGCATTGTGTTATGATTTTTCAGTGGCTAAACAGCAGACTTCAGCCTGCAGTGCTGTTAATCTGGCATCTTCATGAAAACACCGTTTATTTTCAAAGAGAACTGGATATTTACAGCTGATAAGTGTTATTTGATCATTTTTGTGAAATTTAATTTAAGTTTATACTGTATGCTCTCCAAACTACTCTATAAAATTACACTTAAAGCAAAAGTGATATAAATCATAGACAAACTGATACAATCCTCACCCCTTAAAAGTACCGCATGAGTATTATTTAACCATGATGCATGTAAATTAAATTCAAATTAAATAGCAGTGGGTGTGGCATATATGCAAATTTCAAAACCTACCCAGTCCCAATTTCCCCTTTATGAACTGCCTACAGCTATAACTCTCGGAATTTATGAGCTGCTCAGCTCCTAATGCAATCTTTGTCATTGTAACCAGGCCAAAAGAATGGGAAACGGTATAAAGTCAGCCCATCTCCACAGTCCCCGTTCCTTTTCAGGGTTTGGTCACCATAGAAATGCTGACATAAAGATGGGCAGGCGAGGCACAGCACGGGAAGGTGGGGGCACTTGTGCACAGTCCTGTATACAGAGGGCACCTGAGGTTTTTGGAATTACCCAGCGCAGAGCTGGGACACCGAGGGCTGGGATTCACGCAGGGAAACCATCACACAGCAGCAGCTGCCCTGCTGTTCCTTCCAGCAGCTCATGGGCACAACTAACCAACAAAATCCTGCCACTGCTGTATGCCTCGTGCCTGCTGCTCCAACTCACATCTCTTCAATTTCCATCAGATGCAGCCTGCTTTTCGGCAGCACAAACCACTTCCAGCAGCATCGCTCCACCATTTCAGTGCAATCCTCCTCTTTCTTTTCCATCAATAACATGAAATGACAAATCCCATGAAGAATAATACGATTTCCTTTCCTCTATCAAACCTCTACCTAGAGGGGTTATTTTTATGTCGCTAAGGCCTAAATGCCTGGATTTAATTTTTCTAAAAGCAGATCCCAGGATTTTGGACAGAAAGTACCCCTTTTTCAAAGCAAAATAACATTTGGGGGATTCTTTGCTAGTAAAGTGTGACCTGAGTCCAGAAATTACCAGTGCTTGAGGCACATTCATTGTCAGTGCTATTTTCAAGTGCAGGGTCAGTATTTTTCTGAGGGAAACATGATGGTCACCCTCCTGGCTGACCTACCTGGTGCTGACACAGGGCATCTGGCACTGAAACAGAAATGCTAACAGCTCGAGCTGAGCCCCATAGATGGGTGGACTTCAAACGCAGGACCTCTCTGACACAGGTCCTGGAGGCTATACTGATGAAGCATCCTTTGAAATTTCCTTTTTGAATCATTTATTTGAGGTTTCCCACAAGGGCCGTAGGGACTTCCACCCTGTGACAGCCTCACCATGTTTTTCTCGAGATTTTGCAAAGAGCCTTCCAGCTGCTTCGTTTTCCTCCAGGGCTCTCGCCAGGGAAGCAAGATACAAAATTAAGTTGCAATAGACTTGGTAACAGAGGAGCTTCCATCAAGCGCCATTTCCCATACCTGGCAGACTCAGACTTAACTGAGGGGTTGTTCCTCCATCCTTCATGTAAAGGGGTTTCCTTCAGTTTCAAAGCAATAGCACAGCAGCCCAAGAGTCTCTCCATCACTTTCCTCCTTTCTACCTCTCATAATAGAGAAGGAATTTGGCTATTTTTCTCTCCTGTATTGGACTCATCGCATTTGTCATCAGGACTTTTCTCTGGAGACATATCTACAGACACGTTTTTTTCCAGGAGCAGTTCCCTGCCACTACCCACAGCAAAACTGAAAAGCAAACACTTGTATTCAGTGAGCATGAGAAGGGGGGTGCCATGCAGCCCCTCCAGTCACAAACACAACTCCCCTCAGCGACAGCCTTTGGAGCTCAGCCCCTCCAGGGCGGAGCAGATACTACAGACAGAACTGGGTGAGGGGAACGGACAGAAATGGAGGTTTTCTTAAATCAAATGAACAAGGACTTTGAGGGGAATGAAAACATGCAAGACTGATCAGGCAGGCTGTCTGGTTCTGAGCTCTGCCAGGATTGCTGCCTGGAGCCCACCGATCACAGCTATGGTAACAGAGTGTGTTTGGTGACCATGACTATGTTTTATATTTTTATTAGATATTCGCTAGCCACATGGTCTGCCATAGTCATGAAGAAAAGACATTTATTATGTAGAACAGAGAGAAGTCTCAACAAACAGGGGCTTAAATAATTAACTTTGCCTCTCAGTAAGCAGCTCCATGAGGCACAAAGGAGATTCTGCTTTTTAGTTCAAATTCAGAGAAGGTAAATCTTGTGTTCTTGAAGACTGGAAGGCTGCCTTTTCCTCTGAACGCCTGCTGGAGATAGCACAGTTTCTTTGAGTCCAGGGTAGTCTGGAAGTCTCTGCATCAGAAAAGGTATTTGAAGAGGAAATCAAGGAAAACTGCAGCTCGGAGCACAATGTGCATGAAGCCCCATCCACTGCAGATAGGACACCCTAATTTGTGACTGCAGACCTAGGAGTAGCATAATCAAAGGCAGTGTCTGAAAGTGCAGTGTTTGTGACTTGCTCCTGTCTGTTCTGTTCCCAGCTAATTATCCCTTCCTTAGGTGTACGGAAAATAGTTTAATCCATTTTCGCAAAGCTCATTCCATCAAATTAGGCAGCAAGGTACACGGTGCCTCCACTGCCAGGAAAACCTCTATCTTGGAGCTGCTGAAGCCAACAAAGCCACCTCAGTGTAATGTTTTCTGTTTGACACACTGCTAGTACTTCTGTGGGGGAGAAACAGCAGGCGCAGGAAAACACTCAGAATATTGTACCTTCACCTGGGACATGAGCCGGGAACATTTTGGTTCCTCCCATCTACCATGGGTGCAAAGGGTGGTGGTGAGCATTCAACACCCTACTTCTATGAGGGAAAAACAAACCCAAACCCCATTGCAGCTCTCTGTTCTCCCCACTCAGCTCCACAGCAACTCTAGATTTCCCAGCGTTGATGATTACAAATCTCCAAGGCTGCTGTGGTGTGGGACGTTATCCCCAGCCTTTCCCAAATTTCATTATGTATGCTCACTCATGCTAGGGATTATGCAACTCCAGTGGAAATTGCAAAGCTTCACGAGGATAGAGAGAGCACACGGCTTTTGGATTAGCAGAGTTATCCACCCTTTAGGGGTGTCTTAGCCTATTCTTAGCCTTGGAAGGCAGCAAGGCGGAACAGCACCTAACCAAGGAGCAGTCTCCTTGGAGTATTAGCAGTTTTGCACTTTGGGAGCCCTCGTTAGCAGTCAGCACTTACTTTATTGGCTGCTGTTAGGATGCACCTGTGCTTTGGTCTCATGAGTCTGCTGAAGTAATAATCCACCTGACATCTCCTCGGTCTGCAGTGCGTTTTATAGTTTTATAGCTTATTTCTCTATAATGTCACTATATACATACATTTCATGTGGGCTGACCTTGAGAGGCAAAACCTATTCCTGTATAACTATACTCATAAATCCAGCTTAGTCTTTGTGTCCCACTGAGCCCTCTCCATACTGAGCATAACCCAGGTCCTGCTGAAATCTGTGGGAAACTTCCAGTAGTAGAGTTATTTCTCTTCATCCGGCCTTCATGGTGCTCTGACCAAGTAAGCTCTAGTGTTACTAAGCTTTTCTTATTAAAACAATCCCTCCTTATTTGGAAATAAATTAAAGCAGTGAATTACAGAAGACAGAGCCACAAAGGGCCTGAAAAAGTCTACCCAGTTTATTCCCCCTCTATCAACAGAGGAGCACATCTATTTAAACCATTCCTGAAAGATCTTGTTTCAACTATTCTGAGAATTATTGGGAGTGAATCCTACTACACTTGTATTTAGACATGAGTTTTTATTTGCATGGTTTGGTCTTTGAAGAGGCTTTTATATAAATTCTAGTTCCGCTGAATGAACCAAATTAACTATTATTATTATTTGGGTTGTGGGTTTTTTGTTGTTGTTGTTGTTGTTTTTGGTGTTGGCAGTGGGTTTTGTTGTTTTGTTTGTTGTTGTTTTTTTCATTAAGGCTATGTGAAAGATATAAAAGACACTGTCAAAACAAATTGGCATCCTTTTGCCTGTTCTTTACAGTCTGAGAAGATTCCAAACTATACAATGCAAAATGCACACAAAGTTGAAAAGTATCCTATGGGGAGAAATAATAAATAAAACAATTTGAAGCCTTTCCAATCTGACAAAACAAAGAAACATTCTGAGCTGAGGTTCTCAGGGATAAAAATCAGCTTTTCAGCTTTCTATTATATGTGCTAATTTATGCTTTACATATTTAAAAAAAAAAAAAAAAAAGTAAATTTGTAACTTGTTACATCTGCTGTTACTTCTCACCACGAGCATCGCTCATGCACACACAGGAAGCACTGGTAGAGCTAAGCACCGCGAATGGTGTGTTCGCAGTTACTACCAATGCTCGCTAGTTTACTGCGGGATGGTGCTTCACTGAATAATTTTTTTTCCCAACCACAGATGGCCACCTCCTTCCAAACCACAGCTCTGGCCTCAGTCACATCAGTGGGACAAAGGTCTTACGACATTTGGCTCTGACACCTTTCAAGAACATCCAGCCCTTTGAAGTATACTTCAGTTGATTAAACCAGTCGCACACAGCTAAAGAACAAATGCAAATCTCCCAATACAGAGCAAAATATGGCAGATAAGTGAGACACTCCAGGGCTCAGAAACTGGAAACCAGCAGGACAAAGTTTCTGGAAAAACATTGTCCTACACCTTCTAAATCCACAGAAAATATTTCTTCCAACTGCACCATATGTTGAATAAGTTCTGAAGCCAGTTGCTCATTCTGCAGCACCATTAAACAAAGGGGAAGGAGAAAAAAAGAGTGTAATGTTCTAGCAGCTAACTACAAGATCAGATGCCAATAAAACCAGTCAGACCAGCCAGGATTTCAGTTTTGATGTTGTATTTAGTCTTTATTACATCACTGAGACATGACACAATGATCTTTTTGACTCTTGAAAAAAATATCCCTTTTAACTTTTGCTTCCTCTCCACAAAAAGCCTTAATTCAGACTCCAGTACTTCAAAGTACTTCTTCCAACAATAAATAGTTTCTTTAAGCTTTTCAAATATTCATCCTTGACCTTGAACATTCCTGCATGCACCTTACCAACTCCCCGCTCCTCAAAGTAGTTGCTACCACTGGTGTTCAGCAGATCTAAGAGTGGAGACGCAAAGAAGGCTCTCCCTTCTTTGAACCGGCCATAGACATCCACATAATCCTTTCTTCTCTCCATTAATTATACAAGATGATTAGGAGAGACATAGAGGTGCTGCAGGCTGGGCTGCCAACAGTCTGCAGTGACGGAGTCCTCATTCTCCACGGATACAACCATTGACACTAAAAGCACGCCAGAACACCTCCAGGAAATTAGCTCTTGGAGAGGAGCAGATGGCTTGAACTGAATCCAAGCAAGGCTGAAGTGAATGAATCCAAGCACAACCAAAATGCAGGTTGAGAAGAAGGATTTTATTTTTTTTTTTTTAAAAGAACTCGTGGAAGCATCGTCTTCTGCTCCATGGAAAAGCACACTGCCCACATTTGTCAGAGCTGTGCCTTGAGTCTGACACCTTGAGAAGTCTGGCTGCTTTAGGTGGCATCAGTAATCCATGAATTTGTCACCTCTGGGCTGGATTATAACAACTGAACACATTTTGAAGCTCAGTTTGGGAGCTGTACACCAGCTCCAGCTGGTTGGGAATGGGGAACAACTGCTTTTTCTATGGCTCACGTAGCCAGCAGCATATCTGGTTTGTGTTCAAGTCTTCCGCATAGCTCACAGACAGCATCTGATGCCTACTCAAGGCCCTGGTCCTATTTTTCAAAGCAATTACTGTCTCAAGACCCAACTACATCAAAGACTGAATTTTCATCCATGAACCCCCATGGCAACAGTGCTCCGCTGAGAGGTCTTAAAGCTCAGAACAAAGCATCTAGGAAAGCTGTGAAGAAAACAGGCCTTTTATATCAATTGCTATGGAATATTTTTCTAGTGGAGATGAGGCAAATCCAAATTCTGGTACACTTCATGTAAGGCTCCAGCCCTTAAATACCCTTACAGAAATTAAGGAAAATAAAGAGCAGGAAGAACATACAGAGCCCAATTTAGTCTGTGCTTCAATCCATCCTTGATGGTTTCTTTTGATCACATGCTGTATCAGAGAGGAGGTTAAAAAGGCACTTTCTTTTGGCATACACCTAGCTTCTTACATCATTACATGGAGGCTGTGCAGCTTCCTCATGATTTTGTTCACTCTCTTTATGAATTACAAGTAAATTTGGGGAGCATATTATGTGCTCCTTCTCCACCTCAACCACCCTGACAAGTGTCCAGGACAACGTTATCCTACCTAGTACAATGATGTGCAGAAGACTGATTTGTTCATAGTACTGACCAGTGGAAATAAGAGCTTTCTTTACACTGAAAAAAAAATAATGCTTTTCCAGCTCCCCATATTTTTAAGAATTACAAAGGGACAGTCCTTTACAGATGGACATGATCTCACATGCCACTTGTGTGTCAAGCCTCGGGAACTGCATTTTTTCCACAAGGCTGCTTTCACTGGAAAGTGACTGGCTTCAACCATTCTCCTATTTCATTCCCCTTCCCAGAACACCTCTCCTGCTGATCTTTCTCAGCATTGATTCCCAGCTACTGGTAAAAAGGATTATCTTGCTGTCCCCACCAATGTCTATGGCATACGTTGTTAAAAACACACTCAGAGTGGCACAGGCAACCCCTCACATCCATCATATTCTGCCCTTACACAGACAAGATTAAAGACCTTTCAGTAATTAAAGATGGAAGGATGTCATTGAAAGGTACAGGGTAGCTGGAGAAGGTGAGTTATCCAAGTGACACATCTACGATTCTCTTCTCTTTCCTGACCCCTTGTTCTGAAGGCCACTGTTTTGTAAATCAAGATTAATGAGAAGAACAGCACTTAAGTGCACCTGATCATAAATCTGGGAGAGTTAGTACACTCTCTGACAAGATTAATATATTTTATATCTGACACTGTCTGTGTAATGCTCTGTGTTCAATTTATTACCATCCCAGACCTGAAAGCAGAGCATGGATTTACTTGAAGTGCATCTTGCACTTTTTGCAGAGCATTTCATTTACAACTCTATATTCATTTTCATCTGTCTAGAGGTTATTCTCATTATGGAAAAAAAACTTTTCCTTTTAATATAATTCCAATATAATTATGCACAAAAACAACATATTGGCAAAAAGCCACTGAAAACTGCTGCCGTTAGTCAGATCGTGAGAACAACAGGTTTGGAATTTTTTTGAGGAAACATCAGTAAATGCCAATTCACCTAAATCAAAACATTTTGTAGATAAAGGAAGGTTTAAAACTCAGTTACTTAGAAAAAAAATGCAATCTGTTTAAACTACTCTTTTTTAATATACATTTTTTACTTGAAACAGGCTGCTTGTTATGTAGAACTGCTTACTTTCTCTGAAATTTAAAATGATCAGCATTTAACTTCTGTTAAATTTAAAAAAGGCAGAAGCCAAACTGCAGTAATCACAATTAAAATTTTTGAGGTTTTAGTTTTCTTCCTTAATATGGGACAACAATATTTTCAAATGCTGAATTTATGTAACTTAGGGAAAAACTCCCCTTCCAGCCATACCAGACACCCAGACTCTACAAGAAACCATAACCCATTTGGAGCAATTCCTTTGCAGATCTTCAGACATCCAAAAGCTCTTGATGCTGAAGCAGCATGGGGTAAGGAGAAATGGGACTCAGTCCCACGGATGGACTCCTCATCAGCTGCTTCCTCCTTGTTTATTTCTGCTGGAGCAGCTCCTGTGGGCCCATGGAGCCACCCCAGGCAAATAGGGGAAAGGAAAGGTAGGTGGCACATCTCCTCCAGGGGCTGGTTCCTCCTTCCAGGACTGCGTTCACCATCATGCATGCTAGACAACTAGGGTCTGTCCTCTCTTGAATCAAAATCAGAGCTGGAGAGCAATCAGCAGAGGTCTCCAGTTTTAATTCCTCTGGGGAACAACACATGGACATAGATCATCCAGCTTTCAAACTGCTCTTATAATTCACATCAGAAGTTCAGTGGCTTCCAGGCTGTCATATGCCATGAGAAGTACGTGAGTGATGGAAGCTAATTTCACCACCCAAATTTCTTTCCCAAGACTCATCCCTGTTCACAGTTCCCATCTCCTTTGTGCACACAACCAAGATCTTCACCGGTTCCTGCCCTCTGCCACAATGTTTCCTAAGTCGGCACCCTACCAAAAGTTTGCTTCTTATTATAATTTCTTGCTCTTCAGTACCACTGTCACCTCCTCCCACCGCACCATATGTTCCTCATCTCTTCCCCGCTGAGCAGTCTTTGGTATCTGAAATCTGACAGCTGAAGTGACCTCCCCTCCGTGGCCCCTCAGCAGAAGTCAGTGACTGCAGTTGGTCTGCTCTGCTCTCCTCAGGAACCAGATCCGCACCTGTGAGTGAGGGCAATTGTGCACCCTTGCTCCCAGCCTTCACCTAGCCCATCTCCTGATGCTGGGGGCTTCTCAGGACACAGAGTTCTCCTGTTATTTTGTGGTGGAGCACTTAACGCAGGGCCTCACATCTGATTCAGGATTCTGGCTGCTTTCGTAACGCAGATAGCTAAAAACCTGCTCCCCCATGTTTCTTGTGACCAGCCCCTTCTGAATCTTTTTAGCACCAGCACTGCCGAAAAGCTTCTAACACAAGACGAGCTCTCAAAGAGGTTCCCGAGACACAAGGTCAGGATCTTGCCCAACAACAAACCGCTTGCTCCCTGTTCGTGCTCCAGCGCCGCAGCCAGGACTAATACAAAGCAAAGTCAAGTCTTCTAATCTTCCATGGTAAAAAACACCCAGCAATCAGAGGCTTATTAGCAGATAATGATTTACTTTCTACCCACCAGCTATTTGCAAAGATCATCCACTCTCCCTGTCTGAAGTACCATCAGGGTTTCTCCATAAGTCTACTCCATTTATCATTAGGGGGATTTACACTGTAAACAGGACAGCTGCATCACTAAGTCTAATTATACCCTGAGAAGACAAAGCACCGTGTGCCCACACACTGCACTGGAATTAGAAGTCCAGGTAGAACAGAAGAGAGGCTTTTAATTAAACAATGTCAGTTACCTTTCACAGAAAGCCTACGATTTAATTTAAACACACACGCAGGAAGAACAGTAGGTCAAGCACCTTCCCCATCCTGTGAACTTCAGGCCTAGCGATTGCCAAACACAGCACAATCATTTCTGCCCACCTGCCTCACATTTCTGTTCTGAAGTACCTCATCCTTTTTTTTTTTTTTTTTTCTTTGGCTTATTTTTCCTTTAATTAGGAGCAAGAAAAAGGTTGTAGTGACTTCATAGCATGTCAGGTTTAATCTGCATAAGACCCCTTCACATGTTGGGGGTGTGTGTGGCAGGAGTTTTTAATAAAGGATTACAGAATGCACCTGCTGTGGCTGAAATATTGCGAGCCTTTTCCAAGCTCCAGGAGGCCTGCATTAGGTCATGTCTGACTCGAGCATTTATAACTTATCAACCTTTGGAGTTGGGACAGAACCTGCAGCACGGAGATGATGCCAGCTGATTTCAGTTGCCAAAAAAGTGATCAGGTTGTTTGCACAGAAGTAGATAAGTGTTTACCTCAAGATGGGCAGGATTCCTTTGTCCCAGACAACATTTTCTTGTTGTTCCCAGATGTCACTGGATAATGACTTTTACGCTAACAAGTTAATTGCAAAAGCAAACCAATGCAAAAAATTAAAAAAAAAAAAAAAATCCTATAGTCACATATTTCCTGCAATTGCTACAAATTTAATATAATGAACAGTCTTCCTTTTATGAAGGAAGATTGCTGAAGCTGTAGAAAATAAGCAGCTTCTGGGTGTAGCCATCACACAGCCAACAGATTTGCAAATTCTCCCCTTTGCTGACACCACTCAGGCTGCTCATCAGTGCTTACGTCTCTCACAGGATGAGGGACATGGGGTCAGTTGCTCTCTCCATGATAAGCAATTCAGCCTGCTGCCCACCAGCACGTGCTTCTGACTTCTGGTGGAGGTGTGGAAAGGGCAGTCGTGCTCCTGCCTGCTGAAGCAGCCCCACATTGCATGGGCTGATCCAGCATCACTGGATCCAGAGACAAAGAAACACCTGCACGCTCTCCTAGAGGTTTGAGAAGCCTCCTGCTCATGATTCTGTTTCCTTGCCTGGTTTTGAGGTCGTTTTAATGAAGAAAAGCTTGTCATAGAGCTCAATTGGCACGTGCAGCTATACAGCTCAATTCAGCAGCTCTTACCTCAAGCAGCAGCCAGCACAGAGCGGTTGCACAGACCACTTCACCTGGGTACTCCGAGCAAAGGGCTACAGAGCCATACCCTGTGTCAGTCCAAGTGTGTCTGGGAAGCAAGCGTCTTTGGAGTGTTGGATGTCTCCTTTTGAATAAATCACTTGTCAGTTCATTGCTCGCAGCTGCCAGTGTGTACCAGACTATTTACTGCATCCAAGCCATTTCCATTCTAATGGTACACAATAGAAGAGAAAGACATACTGAAAATACACAGCGCAATGACAAGTGTTAATAGGGCTGCTATCCTGCTTTAAAGCAATTCTATTAACACATTATGCTGCAGCTGAGGTTAATTATTTCCAAGGGAAATGTTTTTTGCAACCATGACCCATGGTAGGCTTTCATAATGGTGATTAAATTCACATGTGACTAATATACATAAGACATTAAATGAAGTTTGAGGATTTATTAAGATTTGCAGAGACATCTGCAGTGCCATAGAAGACAGTCTCCTTGGGTTGAAGAAGCAACAAAAGTAAGAAAAGCTTATATTGGCCCATCAAGCTAAATAAATGAGTTTCAGGTTTTTGGTAGAATTTCTCAAAGTAAAACCTTTGAAAATTTAACATTTAATTTAGTTAAGAAATGAAATGCATTGCTTATGATAGGTTAAAAAAATGGTTAGGCTGCTTATAATATGTAAAAAAAAAATAAATAAATTACATTTTGCCTTCTGTTAACACAATTTCAATCTATCACTAAGGACCAAGCCAATTTAGAGAGGAAGAGATGAAGGAAATAAGGAGCACTTAGTCACACCTCCTCATCTGGCACTGTCTGTCTTCTTCCTTACTGCAACCTGACTGCAGCACAGGGTTATGCATTCAGTACTTCCCTGGCACACAAAAGAGCAAAGTACTAGTAAGTGGGGGATATGCCTTACTCCTTTGCAGCATCCAACTGGCTAGGCTGGTGCTGGACACTGATTAGAGCCAGTGGCAGATCACCGTGCTGCTGGAAAACCTCTACCTCTGTCTCCCTTCAGACAGTGGGCTCACCACTACGTGCCAATCTGTCTGCCTTCATCGTGCATTTACCACAGAGCCAGGTCAGTCCCCACAGGGACTTTTACAGGACAAACAGCAGAAGTGATAATGCAAGTTATACTGTGCCTCACACACTGCAGCATCGGGATCTAAAAGCCTTTTCAGCCTCATAAAAGGAAATCCTTTTATGGATTTCCACGGTGACTTGGTATGGTGTCTACAGTTACAGATAAATGAAAGCAACATCGGCGAGCTAACAGCTTCCCACATGCTCTCAGGACTGCTGCCTTGTGTCACTACAGCATCTGGTTGCAGCTGTGGAGCATTTGGCAAGCCTCAAGCCACGCTTTATGGAAACAATGCTGCAGCACCTGCTTGCAAGAACCAAATTCTGTTACAAAGAGCTTCCCCTGCTGCACACCATAAATGTTCTCAAATAACAGAAGATGCTATTTTGAAAGGAAATAGCAAAGGCTCTCATCTAATTCTGTCCATGCTACAGCAGTGCAGGAGGCTTTAACAAATATCCCTCCTTTGGCTTTTAAACATGTCTTCATATCATACGGTTTGGATATAAGAAAGGGAAGGGAAAGACAGAAATGGGGAAAATTTGGATCTGCATTGTGGTTAGATTGGGTTATAGACATGACTTTTACCACCCAGCCAAGTCTTCCACTGCTTACCCCATAATACCTTATGGTAGCAGCACACAGTCAATATTTGATAGACGAGTTGGCAAAGCCGCTCACATCTTACATTACCTACTTACCATGTGGCAGGACGAGAGCTGCAGACAGACAGGCTACAGGAACCTGCACAAGGCAAGCACTGCGGTCTGGCTTCTCCCTGGGATCTGTGCCTCGGGGACAGAATGGAAACAGACGAGGCTTCTTAGCCCTCGCTGTCATAAGCAATAAGGCAGAGAGAGATGTAATTGCTTTCAAACATTGATTGAAACCCTATCAGCTCCATCATTCATGCAGAAGTTCTGCGTGACAAATGTGCATGCTAAGATATCCACTGTATTTAAAAGACTGTCTGCACTTACTCAACCATTTTGTCATTCTCTGTACATATCAGACTCTGCAACTGGATCTCACATTCAGCCTCCATCGCAGGATTCTGATTAACTGCAGGACCAAATCCAGCATTTCTCTCAGTCGGGCAACCTTCTTCCACTCTCCTCTTTGGCCACTCCCCAAAATCAACTGACAGCCAGCAAGATAGAAATCACATGTAGCGGGTTAAGATTTGGGAAGAAGACAATTTTATTGAGGCACAGGAGGGTGGTTTGCTATAAATCAGCTCTTTTGGGAAAAGAATTTCCAAAACTGTAAGGAGAAAGAAAAGGAGAATATTCCTTCAGTTCATAAGCCCTCATGTTTGAAATTAGAACATTGCTTGTGCAACTGCAACAGAGGGCTCCTGGAGGGCAATGTTCCTCAGGTGCTGTTAGAATAAAAGTGAAGTTTAATAAGCAATTTCCTCATCGTACAGATCAGGACATTCATGGACATGAGAGAGAAAAATAAAAAGGATTTACTGTGTTATTCATCAACTATTGATTTTTTCCTAAATTTCAGGATATAGTGGATCATATCCCCAGAATGTACTATGCTACGGTAGAAAAGTTAAGAAAGGAAATAATTTTGTTGATCATTTCAGAGGCTACTCATCAAGCAGGGAGAACATCTTTGGCAGACAAGGTACTGTTATTTCTTCATTAAAAATAAAATAAAAATCTGGAATCTCCAAAGCAATCCTTGGAGATAATAATCCAGATAATGTCCCTGATTCTATTTCAGAGTTTGTCTGACAGAATGTAATTCTAAATACCTATGGATCACTAGATCAATGACCCAGGAACATAACTGTGTTGAAATATTCTTGACACAGTGGACATTAATGGCTTGTAACAGGCCCATAGGGTCTATCCCATCAATGCAGCTGCAGCAATTCAACAGACTGTAGCATCTCTAAAATTGCTATCAGCCCATTAAACCATAGGTCTGCAAATGTACATCTCTCTAAAAGAGGAGCAAGGCCTGATTTGGTTTGACAGACTGAAATAGCCTCATCAGAACTATTAACTAAAATCTCTTCAAAGGTGCTTATGGGGGCTTTAGAACCCCACTCCTTTTACACACCATGACTACAGAACTCCAGTGGGATGCCTGAATGGATAAACACTTCTGTTCTTCGAGCCCCTGCCCTTCCCACATGTGATGTTCTCAGTGGATGGAGCAGTGGGACGAAGCTTGGAGCCAAAACCTTGGGAAAGGAAGAGAGACCAGACCTGTAAGCAGTGTGCTGACCTCACTGTGGTGCACTGGGGCCCTGCCCAAAACCCATGTAAGACTTCTGCCTCAGCAGCCAATTACTTGCCCCCTGCTCTCCGCTCCTCATTATTGCTTGTCAAGAAACGATCCCAGGGTGATGAACTGCTCTTTATGGCTTTCGTGGAAGACTGTTGTGGTGAGAGAGATAACCTGGTGGATGAGTAAATGGAGAAAGGGGTGAGGGTAAGAGGGAGCAAAGACACAACTATGACAATCACAGCTATAGCCAACCCACATTTTGAGGGTTTCTCTGCAAATATTTTTGGATAGAACCTTTCTAAAATGAAAGCTAAAATATTGAGACATTCATCAGAGATAAGCATATTGTATGACAAATACAGTTCTGTGAGCAGAGCCCTGAAAGATACTATAAACAGCTCAAAAATATTTCCTTATGCATCAACTCCAACACCGCAGAACTGTTTCATTGCTAGGCTTAATTTTCAATCTTGGGAAAAAAATAAAAATAAAATAAAAATCATAACAATTACAAAATAAAAAAGAATGCAAATATCCATGTGCTTCACAAAAGAAAGTTCCATTTTTAACTTGATTACCCCAACTAATTAAAAACTATGCTTGTCACATCTTCGAAAATTAACTGTGTTCACACAGGGTAAGTGCTATCATTTGGAGAGGTCACAATAAATTACTTCTAAACAAGAAAAAAAAAAATTAATTCCTTCTCTAAGTACCAAACTCTTTACTAACCTAATTAAAGAGCAAAAATCAGTGTCTTGAAGTGATTCCGAGATGTTTCCCACTTGCAGAATAGAAGTCTATGTGTTTAAGGGAGCACCACAACACATTTGAGAAAGAGGTGGAAAGCACAGAATTAATAATATGAAAGATGAGAGACAGGATTTTATGCAAATATTATGAATATCAATACACCCTAACACTAGAACAGCGAGTGTATCATTACTGTGGAAACTGGGGGATTGACTTTCTTGTCATTCACTGCCAAAAATCAATGCTAAGCATCCTTTTCTCATGCACTGTTACAACTCATAAATTATTAACCCAAGTCTTTTATAAAAAGTTCCTGTTTACAAGGTTACTCTGTAAGTTAAAATGTTTGTTTCCCATCAGGTCTCTACTGTAAAGCATCTGTGGGTAGATTTACATGATGAAGTTGATAGATTTGTATTTTGACAGTACATCTGTCATCTTCGTTTCACGTGTCAAGAGGTCAGGTGTGCACTTGGTGTTATCAGGTGGCTCATTAGTGTCCTGTGGGATACACTACCTTGTCTGCTTTACTTTAAGTGACAAAAAATGTTCCTTTAGCCCTTGCTGCAAGAATTCACGCCCCCTTTGTGATTGTTTGTATTTTTCTACTGTCAGAGGATTAGAAAGAATTTGTAGCAGATGTACAGAGAAAAATGTTTAGGGGCACAACACCATGTGGGGAAAAAAAGAGGAAAAAAAAAAAACTCATTTTCTTCACACACACCCCACCAATCTGGTCTGCTAAGGGTGCAAGTGTCCTCATGGCCTCTTCTTTGCAAGACCTGAAACACATATTTAGGCACTCAGCACAGTCACGTTACAACTTGCAAAGTCTCTGACAAACGTGTTAACTATCACCAGCAAGCCATCAGATCACTGCTAACTTCTCTGAGATACTTATGCTCCCTATGGGCCAAATCCATAGGCTGCGAAATGGTCCCAAGCAGAATGAAAAGCTTTACCGTTACTTTCCAAAGACCGCATGTGAGGCGTTGAAAGTAGCAGCACCATTCCTCTACTCTTCCTGCAAATCCTGCAAGATCCTCATGGATTAACAAGTCCTCACAGATTTGTTAATGCTTCCTGTTGTCCGTGGCCACAGCTTAAAAGACAGACTAGAGAACACCATTGTGCATTCATCTGGACCTGTGTGAACTTGTCGACTCAAGGAGTTTCATATGAAACCCAGTGAGGACAGAGTTTGGTCCTGTGAATGCTAGTGTTATTTTAAAAAGGACCTATTTTATTTTGCAGGGACTTAGAATAATGCATTTTACATTGATTTTAGCACTGTTGTAGATTACTTTGTGGGCCAATTAATTTAAAGGGTAAGCAAATAGCTGACGGTTTTGCTTGCAAATCACTTTTTCTGCTGAATTTTAAGCAATGGGCTTATTCGTTAGAAAACATAGTAAGGAAAAAAAATTACCATGTTTCTGAAACTGGAAAATCATTCAACACATTAGTTTGGGTGGATCTGCATACTGCTGTACACCAGACAAATATATTCTGTACCTAATTATTTATCATCTTTTAGGCTACTTTTCCACTGTTGCAATACTGCTCATCTCTTTCTCATAGTAGCTGATAGATGATATTTTAAGTGCTCCTTTAAAGTGCAGGAAAATTATTTTTCCAATTATTATTGCTCTCTTCAGTCTCAGGAATATGAAGGCTACAAGTCAACTGTCCTTGAAAAGCCTATTAACTAATAACCCTCTATATAAATAGTATTAAGTATCTCCAGGTGAAGTTATCTTACCAATGGTACCTTGTTACTCTTCTGGCTCCACGCAGAGATCATTTGTGTGATAGAATAAAGTTTACCTCTCTTCATTTTCTTTTCATGCCTGAGCCAAACTTTCCTTCTACTCAAAAGACCAAGAAAAAAGTTTCCTGGCTGCAAGGCATTTACATGAAAAACATCCCTGATGGTTCGAATTTTTAAAAATGAAATTAAAAATTAAAAAAGTGAAGAAAGTGCATCCACCCACAACCTTGAATCACCGAGAGAACACAAATAAGGACTGTATAGCCAAGAGCCATGTGAGTGGGATTAGCAAACTGTCACCCAATGCATACATTAAAGAGCAAAAGGGATAGTAGATTCCTACAATCTACAAATTTTTGTGTAATTACCATTACTAATCTGTGCAACCTCATGTCAGCATAGATTGTTACGGAGTGAAATATAACTTCAGTAAGAGTACAAAATATTGGTGTTTCTATTCCTTTGCTGAGAAGCCTTCAAGGACTAAATACCAAGATCATAGCAGAAAGAGTCAGTTCCACAAAATTGCACTTACAAAGATGAAAATATTTAATATCCAAAATGAAGAAGTCATTGCTAGTGCTAGATCATCTGATGTCCCTAAATGTCCAATGTCCATACCACTACTTGGGTAGACACAATTCAATTTAGGGCTGAGGCAGATAACTATAAATGAAAGAGTTAACGCATCTTTAAAAGTTGCTGCTTCTCATCTGCAATCTTCATAGTAGTTGAAGCTGCCTTACTTTACTTAGTAGACTACAGCTATGCATAGTACCTGCATTTCAGCTTAAGACCAGTACCTTGTCAGGATGCACTGCTTAATCATTTGTGATCTGACCATCCCTATACAAACCTTCCAAAACAAAAAACTTACATCGGCTAGATGAGATTTACGACTCTCTGAACTTCAGGCTCAGAAAGGAGTGCAAGCACTGTACACACAATCCTCTTTCTTCATGGTATGGTACGGGCAAGAGTGAAGCCAAGAAAGCTGACCACATTCCCTTCCAGGACTCATCCCTGGCTTCTAAAATTCAACAGCAACATTTTGGAGACTTGAGCCTCCACGTTCATTGTAGTCTGTAGTGATTTCTCTGACAAAATTTCATCTACTATCATTTTGTGTAAATGATCATAATGACCTATCTTTTTACCTATGTTACCAAAGATGCTCTTCTTTTGAGCGTATGTGATTTCTGTTAGTACTAATGAGAATGTTACACACACACACAGAGCTGGGTAGAATGGTCCATGAAGCATTATAAAAGTGATATTAATTTCTTGTGGGTGTCTTTGACCTCATAACAATAATAAAGCCACTATGCTTTATAAAATGCAAAAAAGTCTCTTTAAGGTTAGAACAGGTTGTTATTTTAACTTGTGTGAATTTTCATCCAAACTACTAAAATTTGGTAGCTGAGACATGCCCCAGACTTTAAAGTACAATCTGAAAACACTGCCTAAGCTTTTCATCACTTTCTCCTTCTTCTCTCTCTACAGTAACAATTTAATTTAACAAGCAAAAGACACACAGAAAAACAATGGGAGATGCACTGCCTATTCATCAAGGCAAATTCATAATTTGGGGGGAAAAATGAAAATAAAAATAAAAAATCACCTTTTATCATTATATAGAAAATCCTGTTTTTGCAAAGGGGTTCTAGTTTCTGAATTAAGGTCACTGAAGTGGAAATCAGTATATACTTCCCATCTTCACAACTCATTTCCAAACAGTGAGGATTTCTGCAGCCATAACTATCAACTCATCCTCATGAACTCAGAGGCTCCACATAACCAGCATATTCCAAATCCCAAGCTGAGCAGATCCATTCTGAATATGTACAGAATTATTGCTACAATGCAGTGCTTGGGGATACTGTGCTGTGAAAGCAGTCCTTAAAAAGATATTACAACAGTTTAAAGGCATTTATTTACCCTGAATAGTTAAAAGTTTCTTATGGGATCACCTATATTTCAATAGATATAGAAGTGCCTATTGCTGTGACCGAAGCCTTAACTGTTCTCTTACCTCAGGGTCTGCTCAGTCTGCAAGCAAATTGTTATTCTTCAAAGACATTTTCTATTGTTGTAGGTTTGTTATAAACTAACCCTTTGAGAAAATTTACAGCAAACGTAAAAATTTTATTCACTCTCTTCAGGTACAAATTCAAACAGAAATCCTTGAAGATAACAGACTTAGTGGAAAGTGGAATAAAATCTATCATGGATTTAACAGAGCTGCAGGACGCAAGAGAAACCTTGCAAGGATTTCCATTAAGATAATTTATTTTCTTGATAAATAAAATGCCACGAATCTAGTTTGATCTATATATTAAAGCATATATTTATATCTATACATTTATTTTAATACCACAGAGATTTTCTTATCTAACTGGAGAAGATAAGGACAGTGGTAAGGAACTCACTGAAGAGTGAACCATGTCACTTTCTGTTCAGAATGAGGTATGAGGGGGGTCCTCACCTGCCAGTGGACCATGGCCTTGCAATGAGGCACACAGAAAACCCCAGCACAGGAGACAGACAGCACTTCATGACCTCAGCCTGCGGAAGAGAGAGTAACAAGGGGTGATGTTCAGCAGCTCAGACTTCCAGGTCAGCTCTGAGGTAGCATTGGTAAGGGTGTACACTATCAGCAGGAAGGCAAGAGCTGAAAAGAAGCAAGCCTAGGCTATTAGTCAAACCCTCACTGACTGTGAATTGCTAACATGATGGAGCTACGTAAAAGGCAAAAGCAACACAGGCCACAGAAAGCAAAGTATTTGCAGCAGAGATGTGAAAGTGGTAATCATAGTCTAGAAAACTGGCAATGGCATATGTCAAATAAAGTGCATAATTCTGGCAACCCTTGTTCAGAAAAAAGATTCACCTAAATTGCAGTGGATGCAAAGAGGGCTACACAGATAAGTAGGGAAAAAGATGAAGAGGTCGTGGTTATTTTATATCTATTGAAATGTCGGCTGAGTGAAGGAAAACACATCAGGGTCATACTAATGAGGGGATAAAAGAACACAGTTAAGTGAGATATAAGTATAATCAGGACACAAATCAGTTCAGCCTGCATATCAGCATATCAGCTCATCAGAGGAACGAGTGTCTGCAACAATCTTTTGTTAGAAATTGTATGGCAAAACTGCAATTTTAAGACAGAAGGGATCAGTCTCTGAACTAGATTGTAGGAGGCAGTGCCTCCTGAACAAAGCCTGGATACAATGACCCACAGGGTTTAGCCCCACAGAAATGTAACAGCGGGAAGCAAACTGAAATTTCTGATAGATTACCAGCACACTGCTTACAAATGCTGTTATTCCAGAACAAAAGGTGTGCATAAATTAAGCCACTTACATAGAGAACACACCAGATATCTGCAATGCTGATCTCTTCTACAAAGAGAGCTTCTGGCCAAGCCTTCAATTTTGCTATTGCTCAGCAGAAGGGCAGTGCTGGAGTCAGATGCCAGACAACAGCATTAGAAGAAACAGCAATTCTCCAAAAAGAAACAGGCATATATTACAGCATTTGTACAATGAGTCAGAAAAGGCTGTAAATCAACCCAAGATCCTCTGGAATGAAGCTGTTTTAGAAATGTAAAATCTCTGTCATCAGCTAAGGATCTAGGAAGGCAAGTCATTCATTTGGGCTGTATTTCATAATCCCATGCTATCAAACTTATGGTCTAGTTTTCCTTCTCCTCAGTGAAGCTGAGTGCCCCTTCCAGGCAGCTATTGCAGGGCGTGTAACGTACTGCTCTCCTTCTTATGCTCCCCATGAGAAAAATTTAATCAGATGCATGTTCTGGTTCAGTTCTCAACTCTGCCGCAAATTCCCTGTACAACCACTGGCAAATAACATATTTTCTTTGCATTTATCATCAAAAAGAAAAAAAAAAAAAAAAAGAAAAATAACTTTTCTCTAAAATTCTTGTTTGACCACATAGATCAGAACAGCTCATTGATGGCTTTTTACTATGCTTTTATACAGAAATTACCAAATAAATAAATACCAGTTATGGGTCAACATTGTACAAACAGTAAACAAAAACCATCTTCACTGATGATACTCTTGAACAGATATACACAGAAATAATAGAAAGAGTAAAGGTACTTTTAAAATTTAATCAGAAAATTGAAACAATGAAAAAATATTAGGAATGTAGAGCTCGTTAGGGCAAGCAGAGTCTTTCAGGTAGAATACCTGTTCAGCCGTCCATGCACAGAGCAGAACATTTCTTGTTTACTTATCACCAAGTACACTGACCACTATGATCCCAGCTGTAATCAAATGCATAATTGAAAGTGAGCTAAATCAGAGAAGTCAAAACCAAAAAAAACACAGGGCTAGATCTTTCCACCACTACCTGCTATGGAATTACCTGGCTGAATACTCCCATCCACTCCAGCAAATCAAAGGCCAGCAATTATTACTCTGAGCAGCTCCACACTGCTGATGGTATCTTTCCCACAAAATAGAAAGCTTATGCACAATGATCTAAATTAGTACAACACACTCATTTTGGTTTCTTTCCTGGCTATGTAAAAATTAGATTTACATTGTTACACTCACATGTACATAAAGCATAACAATGAGTTCAGTAGCTGGGTCAGCAGCAGTTCATCTGCATGATATCCATCTGCATCATTGCATTCTCAGTTGGTTTTAATGCATCTTAAGTCACAAAATGATGTAATGGGAATCAGCCTGGCTACAGCTTCGCTTCTATTTACTGTTCTATTTATGAAGACTGATGACAAAAAACTGTAACAGGCAAATAAGAAAAACAGTATGAAATGCATCTACAATAATATGAAACAATTATGTGTCACAAAATGTAATCACTTGGAAATTCAGTCTGTCAAAGAACTGGACATTTAATTATTATAATCATTCTAAACAAGAACTAATTGAAAGTGAAGATTCACTTTTATCTAGAATTTTGTTCATGAATTTTAAGTAAGTTACCTACTAGGACTTATAACCACAGCTATGAAAATCTGAACAAATTACTCTCCTTCCAGTAAGCCCTCCTTATGCAGTACAAGCATGCTCTCCTTTTCTGAGGCATCTGAATGAATATTTCTAGCTAATGGCTAAATTCTTTTCCATATCTAGATTCAAAGAGGCAAGGAATATGTATACTTTGCTATTCCCCTCGAGAATGGATTTATTTTAAGAAAAACTATGTCTACTTTCAAATTTTGTCTCTTCCTCATGCTTCCCTGCCATCACTCATGAATGTAAAAGTTAAAGTACCTAGAACTATCTAAAGAAATAAATTTACTTGCACAGATATAACCAAAGTATGCCCCACAATAATTGTTACTGATTGAAATGCTATCTTTTCACCTTCAAACAACCTTGGTAGTTACTAAATCACAGTTGTAAATACACAAAGACATTTACTCACTCAGCATTGGGATCAGCTTTGTATTTTTCTGTTGTACTGTGAGAACTACCTCACATAAATCCATATTGGTTGTAACGTAAGCTTTTTTTCTATGACCACTTAAATTACTTTCATGATCTAAACTCATTTAAAGCAATTTTACATATCCTAATGTCATAAAGTCTTATCATTGATGCACTGCAGAAGTCCAGGTGTATGCTTCTATGGATTGCTGCTAGGTGTCAGAACCTGAAGAATCCAAGGTGCATTTCAGGTAGAACCAAATCTCCTTGTGTTTTCTTGCAAAAAAAAAAACTTGTATTGTTCTGTATAGCAAAATCCAGATTCAGGAACTGCAACCACAGTTGAAAGGAGAAGTATTGTTCTTTTCACTGACTTTTTGCAAGTTCAAAGAATTAAGTCAATAGCATCATCACCAAAAAAAGGGTCTGTCTGACAGCCAAGCAACACAGTTGCACGTGCCATTGTGCTGGTAGTGACCCATGGGTTTATTCTTTGCTACCGTGTTACCTATAAAAGAAAAGTAAACAGTTACCTACACAGAATCAATCAAGGATGATAAAACATGCTTGGTTGCTGCAAAGGAACTGTATAAAGAATGCATCATGAAGGAACTGGTCCCAGTCAGACCTACATAACTTGCACAGAAACAGACTCCAGATGCAAATGTTAACTAGACTGTTGTTCAATCACATAAAGAAGGCTTGCAGATAAAGAAATGGCTGTTTACTATTAAATTGCCAACAACACCTTATGGAAATCTTCTTCTGTTTTATTTTGCTTAGAGTCATTTTCAACAGCAATGCCTACAGCACAAGAGTATGCCTTACATCCCCAAAGACCGTTCATGCAAAGTGCTACCCATTCCCAGCTGTCCATCTTATGGAAGGCAACTACAGATCAATCGGTTTGGCTACACACTAAGGAGGAGTCACATCAGATTTCCCATCCTGAAAATGGATGAGAATAGGTAGCCTGCAAGGCTTGTTTGCAGGGTTTGTCAACCCTGCTCTGTAGTGTCTAGACACGTTACAAAACTTCACAGACATGTTGCACAGAGAAGTTTTTATTTCACTCCCCAAGGTAACTGGTGTAAAACACAAGCTCTTCAACTTTCCACATTTTAACTGTCTCACTCAGCTACTAACTATCCACCTAAACACTCAGTGGCATCAGGAGTCTCCCATGTTTCATATACTTCAATTATTCTCATATTTTCACAAAATAAAAAGATATAAGTCTTAGAAGTGATTACTTGGCATTTCCTCTTTCAGTGTATAATTAACCTGTGGAACTCATTGTCCCAGCTAGCTCTGATCCCGAGGTCTTAGTAAGCTTTAAAAATTGATTAGAAATTTAAATGGTAACGAGATCATCTTTGCTACATAACACAGAAAAAAAAAAAATTAATATGGAATGGATCTCAACTCTCATGCTTTAGATATCAGCCAAATATTAAATTGGAAGAATTTCATGTATGGGTACATTTTCTGTAATTGTCCACAAGGGTTTTGCTGTATCTTTCTTATTTAAGTATCCCAGCACTGAGCCACACAGGCTGATTTATGGTTTGGACTACTGGTCACAATCAGATATGACAGTCCTCTACTTGTGCCAAGTTTTAATAATGCATTTAATACATATTTTTACTAATTGAGCTGAGTGTGAACAAATCTTTGGTTCATTTTTAAATCAAAAAATAAATTATACAATACTTTACTTTTCTTTCTAGCAAGGGAATCTTTTTTTCCATCCTCTCTATTCCTTTCCATTCTCTTTGCCGACCAGTATTGTATGTCCCACAAACTTCTGTTCAGAATTTGCAGTTACCATTACTCATTGTATTTGTCCAACATCTGTAACTTCGTAGACAGAGGAAACCACCCACAAGACATGCAGAATATCTACAGAAGAAATATGGATGCAGGAACAAATTCTGTGGCACAGCAAGCAGACATCTACGTGTAAGCTTGTCACCTGGGTCTTTTTTAAGAAGAGAGAAAGAAGTAGTTGCTGTGAATACTCTTGTAGATGGGCACAGTCATGCTATGAAATTACCCAGTCATGCTATGAAATTACCCACTTCTCTCCATGTGACTTTGGAGAATCCTAAACAACTCAGCTTGCCTGCAGTGGGGCAGAATGAATCCAGTGGTCTTTGAGAAACCTGATCTAATGGGAGGTGGCCCCTGTTCCCTTCTCTAACATGGCCAATCACTAGTTGAAGTTCAAGACTCTCTTTCATCATTTCACTGAGATGTTTAACCACTAACGATTTCTGTTGTTGCAGTACTCCAAGACTCCAATCAGAACCAGGATCTCCCTTAAACTGTTGCTAAGCACTTGCACAATGAAATACAGTCCAACCTTAACGTGCTCAAATCTAAAATAAAAAGGCAGCAAAAGGAAAGCAAAAACATGTAAAGGAAAATATGAATAGCTCTCATATCAGTAACACAGTAGAATGATTCAAATTTAAGCACAAGTGCCAGTTTGCTCATCCTTTCACTTAAATACCCCTCAATCTCCTATGGTGATAAAAATCAATGCAAAATGCATTACTCTGTGTCCCAGCAAAGTAGAGGACGAGCTTAATGAAATAACATTTGCACTCATATTGCTACACTCTGCCCTCTGTTAGACCCACACAAACTCGATGGAGTTGATGAATTTGCACAGGTCTAATTGCAGGCAGGATGATTTGTCCCACTCCAGCTTTATAAAGACATCCCTAAACTCATCAGAATGCATTACCATATTCTGTAGTTTGCTGGTTGCAATTTTTGTCATGGATAATAAAATAAATGATCCATGCCAAATTTGCCCTTCTATTAGTAAAATCCCACTGGCTCAGGCTGCTTCTTTTCACTGTTTAAGAGCAAGAGTCATGAACACAGGCTATGTGACTCATGTGGTCAGTTGACCTCAATGAAGTGAAAGGCAACTGTTCATAGTAAGGAAGAGACAAATGCATGAACGAAGACTTAATGCCTCAGGTCTTCAGCCATCAATGCCAATGTAAAGTTCTTTCTTCTAGCCTTCATCACTCTAGAAACTCTTAAGGGGATCATGGATATTTAACCCTGGCTAATTCTTTCCCAATAAGGTCCTATTGGTACAAAGTGTCAGCTCTTTTCTGGCATGTCCAGAGATTAAGTTGTCTTATTCAATATACACAACTCCTACTTGTCTTTCTTACCCTTTGGTGTGATGCTACCACACTGCCTGTTACCTCTATATGAGTAGCTAAAGTCAGTGCTTGTGAAAAAAATTCAAAGGCTGAGGGTAATGTATACGTTGCAATAACTGACTTCCAGTTTCCCATACTGATTCTAGGGTCATCTTTCAGGTGCAGTATCAGTCACAGAGTACACAGCCGAGCCTAGGCACGCCATAGACAACATCTTCAGCTTTTGGTAAATGATTTGCAATGACTTCTCTGTCTGCTCAGGGAGGATGGACATGATGACCTGCAGGAATTCCTTCCAACCTATACCATTCAGTGATTCTGTGATCTTAAAAACAGCAATAGGGTTTTTCAGACCCTTTTTTTTTTTTTTTTTTTTAAGTCAGTTTTCTCCAGTGAACCTGCCACCATATGCATGTGTGCATCTGGGCTCTGGACACTGGTATCACATCACAGCTGCTCAGACCATCTAATTTTCCTTCTTTCATCCGGAATTAGTACAGTTTTCACTCCTTTGAACAACCATTATTAAGCAACATTTGGTGTCAGTATTTGCTTATTAACTCAGACTGTTACCTAATCAACAACATTCATTCCTATCTAGAAGAGGCTGGAAAGGGAAAAGCTAAGCATATGTCTTTGCTTGCTATTCCCTGCTGAAGACTCATGTTTTATGATACATTTAGAAATGCAGTCTGCTATGACTTGTTGAACTTCAATGCACTGAACTCATTTTAGATTGTTAAGCAGACAGAGAACATGATATTTTCTTTCTGCTGGCCATTAATTAAGAAATAGGATGGCACAGCAAAACTTTGTTTAAAAAACAGGCTGTCTACATGACAGCCTGTAATTAGAAATTATCTGAACCAGCCTGATTTCCACTGGTGTTCAGTGTCCCACAGTTCCAGTGATGTCAGTACAAATTCTCAACAACTCCCAAGGCCATCATTCAAAGCTAAAAGGACTTTCCAGTAGCACAGGATTATAACTTTAGATGACACTGGTAAAAACCTCAGATCTATGTACTCAGTCTTCAAGTTGAAGAATTGATCCTGGAACATGATTATCCCACTAGCAGTGATTCCAACTGAATTATTTCTTTGGTTTGACTCCAGTAACTTAATTAGGCTGGGAATGAAGGGGCAATTCCAACCCAGAATTTTCCTCCCTGAGAATGATTGCATTAATCACCACTTTCCAGAACACTGAGGAGTCCAGCACTGGTACTCACACCTGCAGATGCAATGCAATAAGCAAATGCCACCAGCAGACTGCCACCTATATTTAAATAGGTGATCTCTGTACTTGCCTTTGTGGTTTTGACTTTATTTCCACTGCTGCAAGACCAACCTGAATAGTCTGGTAGTACTTTACAGTCCTCTCCATCCAAACAGGGGTTCATATGACACCACCACTTCTGTAGAACAATAGAAGCTTGAAAAAAGAAATGGGAAAGAGAAACAGAATACAATCTTTTTTAGTATTGTTGGTTTTTGTAGGGAGGTTGCATGTGTGCTGTTCAATTGTTTGATTACAAAAAGTAGAACCCACAGTTACTGTTTTAGTGGCTTAGTACACTGACCGTGTTTGAACTAAAGATGCGGCTAAAAAAAAACCATCACAAACATACAGAAGGATAAATGACATATGCAAATGGTGAAGACAGCCAAGCACTACTACAGTGTGTTTTGACTCCCATTTTTGAATTGACATCTGGAAGTGCCTTACCACTTCCACCATCTACAGAGGTGATTTCCTTCCTTCATTTGCATGCTCCAGCTATGTATCTGCTGTAAGGTGGTATGAAACTGAGGCTTCTCTTTTAACCCGGATATGCATATGTGAGGCTGGATGAAGAAATGCCAGTTTCTTCCTCCACTGGGTGAGAAAATAGAATTGCACAGATATGTAAGCATGTGAGTTCTGTCAGCAAATAGTGCAAATAAGGACATGGAAACCATTGGAAAATATTAGATAATTAACTGAAAATCTACTTGCAGTTACACTGCCAGTTTTGCAACATGTTTCAGGAAGACTTCAGTAGTACAGTAACTGTGCAAATTTATTAATTTTCTAGCCTTAAGCCAATTTCTGTTAATAAGACAATGTTTGTTATTTTTATAAACATAGTCATGACTTTTTAATACTGCTGGTAACATATAGTTTCCTACAAACTACTGCAAACTTTACTACTGCAAACTTCAGCATGTATTTCTCAGTTTTGCACTGTTCACAGGATTCATCAAATTCTAGAAAATGATTTTAAAATATATCAGTTCGTAATCGTACATAAACTAAATTGGATTTCAAAATAAAATATGGCAGAAAATGTTGATTTAGTCTGCATTATTCTACTATGTGCACAAAATATTGAACTGCATGCTTTAAAAGACACTACATCCTAAAGAGATGAACAAAAATAATTTCATCTACTTCTTGTAAAGCACTTTTTTTCCTTTTAATTTCAAGGTAGATTCATATTTCTACAACCTTCAAATTAGGGTGACAAGCAGGCAAGCTGACTTCAGGATATTGCTGAAATGCTCATTCAATTACTTTTGTTTTGCACTTTCACTCTAAGACTACCTGAAGAGCACTATGAAAAATATATTTCTGAAACACCAGTTTGGCTTTTATAAATGATTTTTTCAATCTCTAAAAATTATAAAATGAATGCATGATTCCTGTCACCCATCATTTAAATCTTAGATCATTTCCATTGATGCTGGTTGATTGTTGATGACATGGATGAAACCTGGTGGTGCTTTCTAAGAGATGAGGCACCACTTCCACTCCAGATAAATAGTCCAGTAATTTATTTTATATCTTCTCTACTTTCTAAATTTGTTTCAACTTCTATACCAGATTTATTTCAGATAAACATGGCCAAGTGTAGAAGGCTAGATTCAAGAAGACTGCAAGCATCTGCAGAGACCTCAGCACATGATCCTGGTAGTAAGCTGGCTGTGTCTTCAGAGCTCTGCTTCAAAGCCAGGAAGCCCTCCTGGGAGGTCTGGCTACTGCATCACACAGCTCTGCACAGTGCTGTTGTGAGCCTGAATGTGGTGACACGCTACGAGTTTGCCTTCATTCTGACACATGAACCTTCTTTCACGTTTACAGTGCTACCTTAAAAACATAAGTTCAGCTTCAGACATTAAAAACCACCTCTCTCATTCAGCTCTCCCTTCAGATACCTAGAATCCCTGCTTCTAGTACCTGCTCATTAAAAAAGGCACTGGTTGACTGGTCAAAAATGTAGCACAGAAGTGGCTTCACACAGCACTCTGTGCCCATGTAACTTTCTGGTCCATGAGGTTCACGTGGAAATGAAGTACATAAGACAGTGAACCAAGCCCATCACTTCCAACGGTGCAATCTTTCATTAAAACAAGCACAGGTGAGAGCGGGAAACACTGTGGAGTCAATCTAACTCCAACAAGATCCACAAGCTTTTCAACAGACTGCTTATTTCACCTTCTATTCATCTCTTGTTTAGACACTTACAGAGAAAATGACCGCTCCTCTTCTGTTGACTGATTTCTATTCTGTGCTGAAATCTCTCTTCAAATTAATGGCAACACTTTGAAATACTTAATACAGATCTCATTCTATTAACTTTCAGCAAATTCCTCATTCTTTGCTGTAGCAAAGTACTGATTCTTGCATCCACTTTATGTCCAATTTCTTTGTAGTTCTAATGTCCACTCTGCTGACCTGTATGTCCTAAATGGCTGTAGCTGTTTGTATCAAGCACACTCCTGGAATTAGTTTATTAAAATTTTCCATCAGACCCTTAAACTCATCTTCAGAGCAAGAGTTCCTTAATGATTGTTGCACTTTTTAACAGTGTGACTCTCTGAAGAATGTAAAGGTTTTCTCTTCTTTTCAGATTGAGGCACTCTTGGAGAGGTTTCAGCAGATGACTTTTCTAAGAAACGAGAGCAGTTATGTCATACTCATATACAACCACCCTCATGAAGAGAAAGGAGACTGCTTCAGTTTGACATTTGCCGGTCGATTTGCTGGTGGTTACCCCACCAGAAATAAATCTTCTGCTGACATCGTTCCCTAGCTGATGTGGCTCCATGGAAACAGTAGATTCATAAAGATTAAGGCCAAAAGGTGCCAATACATCATCTTGTCTTGCCTCGTGCAATTCACTGTGCTGTGCCCCTAGCTGTGTTTGGCTACACAGTGTCTTCCAAGCCATTTGGGTGCAGGTGAAGAAAGAAACTTCTTCCACTGACTTTTTTTTTATGGCATTAAATAATCTCAGCATGAAACAGCCTTGGTTTTCTTCCCTTTCAAACCTCTTCTGTTGTGCTTTCTTCTTCTGCATTACAGGACCAGTTAGCAATCATCATTTTCTCCCTGTGAAGGTATTGAACGTGTTGCAATCAAGTAACTTTTCAATCTTCTGCCTGATAAGCTGAGCTGATTGAACTTCTTCAGTTTCTCAACACAATGCATTTGTCTTTATTAACACAGAGTTCTTTCAAACAGGTTCAACTTCCTCCTTGCAGGACCATGCCATGTGACTACCTTGGGCTTGTTATTACTTGTTCCTTTGCCCCATCAGATGAAATCCATACATTTTTTGTCAGGATAGGTTCTATATTTGCTTTCAGGTCACCACTGAAAATGTTTCAGAGGGGCAGATGTAGAGCTAAGCACCGTGAAATCTCAGTATGTATGTGCCATTTGACTACCAATTCCTCCTGCTGACTCTGTGGAGATGAACGTTTTTGAGGTATGCTAGTAGATCTTGGTTAGTAGGTTCTCTAATTAACAAACTAGAAAATTCTTCACCATTCTATTTCTTACCAAAAGCAGAACAGTGGTACTGATCTGCCTCAGTATTAGCAATTTCAATATTTCACATACTATGGGCCGATAATTTTATTTACTTTTATTTAATAATTTCTTTGTATTCTACTTTAACAAACAAATTCATGTTGTCTGTAGTTGGGACAAATACAGATGACTTTCCTACCTCATTGGATTAAGCTGTCCATACAAATTTGCAATACACTATTCATTCTATTTTTTGTTGTGCTTTTTTTTTTTTTTCTCCTCTCTTTGAATACTGACACAGCATTAGCATCCTTTTGAGTACTCAAATATTCTGAAATACATTCAAAACCAGTGGGAGGGAAATCTTCTCAGCAATTTGTACTTTTATCTGTTTGCTATGCATTGTTTTTTTGTTTTCTTGTTTCCATGAACCCTCTTCTCTTCAGTCTGGATCCCAGATGGGCTTTCAAAGGTGTCCTGCTCCTTTATTGTGGTTCTTTGACCTTCTAGAAAGCCTTTGAATTCTTTAGTCTCATTCGCATTCTTTTTCTATTCTGAGTGTTTCTTCCTCATGAATTCTAGGACTAACAGAATTGCTTGGATGGAAGATGATTTGGCTAGTGATGATTTACTCCGACATATTTAATGCACTTCTCTCCAAACAAAAGGTATCAATAGAACATATATATAAATCAATATTTCTATAAAAAATACTTAGCACTACACTTTTTATCATGATTTTCAATGGGTAAAAGCTTCTCCATGTGTGTGGCCAAAGATTTTGTAGTCTGACACAAAAAGTGGGTGGCACTTACCAGACACCTACTCATTTGAGTGTGATCTACATCGTTTCCTCATTTTATCTAAACACAGTTCAACATGTGAGCAATTTGAAGCAGAAACGATGGTACCAACAACCACATGCATGCCATGCATGATCAAGAGCACAGAGATAATTGCTACTCTAATGTAAATGATAATTACTACTGGATAAGGTCTGAAGTTCAAAAAAAAAATAAAAAGCTTTAAAAGTTTACTGTAAATCAATTGGTATGCAGATTCTTTTCTTTTGGTTAGAAAAGTTAATCTGTACTTTGGGCACATCCTTCCCTTTAAACTCAGAGCAAAATATGGGCAAATTAAACATCCCTTCTTTTGGCAAAAAGGTGTTGGAAAATAAAACATCTGTATCAGTCTGAAATATACAAATTCAACACTTTTTTTTTTTTAATCTGTTTCTGGTTTCTACAGCATAGAAGCCTACTGAAGGATGCGTACAGAGTGGGAGAAAAAACATCTAATCCTGAGGCTAAGGAAAGATAGTTATAGTTTCTCTGCTACCGCAACTGAAAAACACTGACTGTAGTCCCACATGCTTGCAAAAATAAATGAAATATGTTAAAGCGTTACCTTAAGAGGGGAGGTGGAATCATAGGCATCCACTTTAGAAACCAAAACCTCACATTCACAATATTTTGTCTTATTTAATCTCAACTATGCTTGAAGAAAAAAAGCTATTAAATTCTTTTAGCAACTATTTGCATTGACAAATTCAATTAAACTCCCACTGTATCATGCAATGATGTCTTTCTATCATGGAACGATAATGTCACCTTTGCAATCCTTAGGCAAGCTTAAAACAATGCCTCATTTTTATTATCTTTCATATATAAAAGTATTTCTGTTGCTTGACGTATCACCAAAAAACACAGAGAGTACATCTCACTTGACAAAAAAAAAATAACAAATTGTACAATTAAAGTTGATTGTGTTCCTAAATTACAAGGCACGAAAAGTCTAATCAGATAAAAAAAATCTATTTACTTAAAAATAAAAGGTGGAAAATACATTAAACAAAAATTCAGACATATTGCATGTAGTTAGAATTTTACATCTAGAACTAAATAGCTCTGAAAGTTTAAAAAAATGGACTGAGATTTTTGTTTTATATTTAACTTGTAATGGTTACGATTTCATGTGGAAAAAAAAAACAACAATGAGAGCAAGCATTTTCCTTATGAATTAATAAAATGGAGGATCTATTAACATCTACATCAGTATTAATTAGCAGTTAGCTACTTGGGTATTGTCAGTTTGATTTGTTTTAATTCAAGTGTAGATCGTACAGAACTTTCTGTTTTAATATATTTTGAATGCCTATTTATATATACATGACAGAAGACTTTCACTAGATTTTTTCTGTGATGAAAAACAAATCTCAGTCTCAGTATAACTGCTTATTAAGTTAATAATAAGAGCATCAGCAGCAGCCTCTCCAGGGAATAGCCTCCAGTGGTGGGGGAAGAAAAAAGGGTGACCCACAATTTCTGAACTGTCAATAAGACAGAGAGGAAAAGGGTGGGGATGAGGTGCAAAGTGAACCTTGGGTAAGAAAGTTTTGTAGAGTTTCAGAATCCCTGGTCAACATTATAATCAAGGTACGATTTTAGCTTTGGTGTATGTAACACATTTCATTTCAGATGAAAACTGCTAAAACTGCTAAAAGTGTACAGATGGCAACACTGAGCTCTGAGAGGATTTCACATCTACCCAGGAAGCTGATGGACTAGGGCAATTACACCACATTTTTCTTTCATCGGGTAGGTGTCCTAGCTTAGACACTGCACCGTGTGCAGCAGTATGCTTGCTCTACTCTACCAACTCTAACTTATTTTGAGTTACAACACACAAAATGAATGGACATGGGGCATCATTATAGCACTGATGTCCAGCATAAGATCCCACTGGGCACATAAAATGGGGAAACATCCATCTGGAGAGCAGCTCTCAAAATCAGATGTCCCAGCACTACCCACAAGCCCAGTCTTAGGACTGCATTTATTATCCAGTGACATTTTGGCCAAACTATTATGTCTAAAGGTAACTGGAAGGGTTAATATCATTAGCTCGGATTTTTTGGCTTATGTTGTTTTCAGACTAGTTTTAAAGGAGAGTTTTTGTGTGAAAAAATAACAAGTTCTATTGGCACAGACATGAAATGGACGAGTACATATATTAAGAGGATTAATTACACCCAGATTTATGCACAGACTCATTATCATCAATGCACAGCAATGTTTTCAAAATTAACAAAAGGAAGGATTATGCTTTTGAGGCAGTAGGAAGTCAAACAATCAAGGAGACTAAACTTCTCAAACAATCCTAATGAACCATGAGCGAGCGGGAGACTGCTTACCTTCCACACATGAGGGCTGAGCCCTTGTTGTACCAGCCACCTGCCCTGGGAAGCAGGAGCACTTGACTGTTTGCGATCGCTCCTCAATCCGGTTCTTATTGCAGCAACGATGCACTGCCACAACTTCGCATGTCCCTTGCTTAACTTGGTGCTGGCCTAATAATTGCAGAGATGTGATGGAGAGCAAAATAAAACATCAGTGTATAAAGAAAAAGCCAATACATACAGTCCTACAAGATACTGAGTCCCTTGAATACCCATTTAAGTCCCAAGAAGATGAAGGGATAAAGCATCTTGTAGGATCTGGCTTATTCCCTAAGTTTATCCTATTCTTACTAATAAAGATTAGTTCAGCATACCAAATCAATTTTTCAGCCAGTCTTCCTTGGCCTTTACAAAACTGCAGGGAGAAAAGGAGATTGGACTAGTGAACTAGACATGTCAGACAAGAAGACGTGGAGAAAGAGCACATTTCTTCCTCTGGCTTCCTATCTTGCATTCGGGTTTTATATTCAATTCTTTCCTTTCAGAAGCAGACATGATGGACTGGGCAATATTTAATGCAAGGGAAAGTTAAATAGCAGAGAAACCCTCTATCATAACAACATGTAGGTAGGCTTCTATAATTGCAGGTAGGCTATGAATAAAGTAGGCCAAAAAGCTGTCATAGATATTCAAGTGTTGTCAAAATAAATAAATAAATAAATAAATAAATAAATAAATAAATAAATAAAGCTATATGGAATTCCTGAAGTCCCTCCCAGCCCATTTTGAACAAACCTGTCATAAATTCTCCATCAGTTGTCTTACTCTCAAGCACCTTTCCTCACAATTCAGCACCATCTGTCTGAGTTTACTCTAAACTTCCTCTCCTTTCCTCACTCCTGCCTTCACACCTTAACAGTTCTGCTCCTTGTACCTGACTGTTTTCCTCCACTCACCCTCCATCCTGCCTAAAAACCCTTGCTCAGAAACCCCACTTTATAAAACTCCTTTCTTCTTTGCATAAGTCATTTCCACCTCCTCCATCTCCTCACTTTTCTGAACTGCTCTCAAGTGCTTCATCTTGCATTTGTCTCGTCTTATTTAAAGCCTTGAATGCCTCTTACCCGTGTTTGTAAAGCTCCTTGTAAATTAACAGCACTATGTGTGTGTGTGTTTGGTTTTATTTTGCTTGTTTTTTTAATAAGTGAGGTAGATGGAGAGACAGAAAATTATTCACCACCAAAGTAGTACAGGCTCATTATATGAGAAGAGACATACAGGTATTGGTGTAGGTGTGTGGAATAGTGGAGGTACAGCAGGATAAAGAAAGGAAGGTGAAAGTGAGAGCATTTTTCAGAAATACAGAGATGCAGTGAAACAAATGAAAACATTACAATGGCAAGCTTGGAGAATTGCCCTGACTCCCAGTCTCTCCATGCTTGACCCCTTCCCATACACAAAACCCTTTTGTTTTTTAAAAACAGTACCTGTTACTAGATAGATAGAGAACACCTTGGTTTGATGCAATATGGGCAGGTTTTGTTATTGAATGATTAACTTTACTGTAGTGCTTGGACAGAAATTTGTATGAGTTGATATAAGTGGAAAATCTAAACCTTAAAAAGAGTTAGGAATACAGTTTAGGCTTCTAAGTGGCTTTTCCACAAAAACAAACAAACATCATCAACAACAACAAAAAAAAAAAAAAACAGGACAGCTTTCAAATATATGTAACTTTTTAAAAGGTTGGCTTGGCAATGTTCCTTTGCTGTGCGTGGTTTGGTTTCACAAGCTGGAGGGCTTGTGTTTCAAACACAGCTGGAGGGCTGCCTGACTTTTGTTGCCAAATTTGTATTCACAACCACCTCAATGGGCAGAAAACTATGTATATACAATCTTGGAAAGAAAATACAGTCTTTATTTGTGCACTCTAAATGTAAAAAGAAATTCTATATACAGAGGTGTTTGGTTGTTTGTTTTCCTGGGGAAAAAGCTCCACTGTAGTTTTAAGCAAAATATGCTACAGCAGGAAAATGCATAATGTATTTTACAGAAAGTTGGAAAAATGTCGAAGACAGCATAAAAGTATCGTAGATAGCTACTGTATTAAGTTTATTGGCAGACTGAATTTTCATGCAAGTACCTAATACCATATCATGAAAAAAAGTGAAAAGAGCTACCAGCCTGTAGGAAAGTAGCTTCTCTATAAATCAGTAAGGACAATAAATGCATAGAGAAATTAAATCGGCCACACCACTTCATTCCAAAGTATTTTTCCACAAAACACCTCAGCGCAACAATATTTAGAGAAAATAAATTGATGGACAAAAATTAAAGGCCTGAGCCCAAATTTGTTGGAGTAAACAGGGAAAGTTTCCATTGATTTCCTACAGGGCTTAGAGTGGTGGTTCTGCATTCACTGGAGTTAACAGCAAAATTCCAGCTGACTTGAGGAGAGCAAGGTCACAGCCTGGACTGTCTCTTGAAAAGGACATTTTATAGTGGAGTAAAGAAAAAGCAGAAATTTGCAACTGCTCAAGCCACATACTTGAGATTGCTATGTATCTCATCTGAGAGACCAAGCAGTCAGGTCTTGTTTTAATTAAAGTCATTATTCACTACACATTAGATGCCAAGATAAGAGCAGAAGCCATTTTGTCAGAAAGTACATCATAAGGATGGACTAGATCCAGCTCCAGCGATCAATATGTAGCTGAAAGAATGTCTATTTTCAAGACCCAAACCTGCTTCCTTTAGGTGAATAGTCCTGTTAAGTCAATATCAAAATAAATCAAACAGGATTTGACCCTCAGCATGCAGTCCAAAAAAAAAAAAAAAAGGAGGGGGGGATTACTTTCAGTTATTTTGAGTTATCTTGTTTGAATTTTAAAGCACTGACTCTGCTCCCATAAAAAGCAAGGAGTCCACAGGCACACAGACATTTGAAGACACAAAATTAAGTTCCATTACGAATGTGTCCTTTGGTTCACTGGCTATTTTACTCTAAACTCATTCATACACAAGCAAGCACGTGAAGGTGTCCCCTCTATGTCTGCTGGTATGGGTAGGATACTAAGGTTTAGGGGTACTGCTGCCACGTGAAGGAAGACAGCACTCTTCTCCCTTGTCCCCAGCATGCAGATCCTATGGAGTAAAAGAGCGAAAGGTACTAAAAAGCCAAAGACATCTGCATGCATCATTTGCATTAATTGGATTGCCCTTGTAATATTCTTTTCCCTCCTACATGCTCACATCTATATTTCCTCTTGCTTGTTCACGCACATCTTAACACTCTTCATTCTATTGAACACCCATATGCATTTCCTCTTAATATTCAGACACATCTGTGAACAACCGCTGAACAATTGCTAAGTGTTAACGTGCTAGCTCCATGTACCATTTTTCTCAGTATTCAGCAATCTAGAGGACAAGCACTCAGTTTGCAGTGTGGCTTTCAGAGTTAGCAAAACTCACTGATTATGTTAAAAGTTAACCATCAACTCAAACAGACTATTCTCTCCCTAAATCTATTGATATCTGTTGTATCTACATTCAGGTGCCCAAAGGCAGAGAAAAGAAAGAATATAAGAATATTCTCCTTCACATTTTATTCTCCACATTGCACTAGATAAACCTTCATCTCAAGTTTAGAGTACATTTAAGTTACAGCTGAGAGCGTAAGAACTGAAATACTCAAGAACAGTCTTAAAATATTTTATAATCAATGGATTCTCAGGAAGCCAACGCATTAGAGGAGCAAGGACTGAAGAGATTTTAAAGTGTGAAGATCACAGCAAGTGAATTCTATACCAGACACATCAGGAAAGACATTTCAGGGAGAACTGCAATGAGAGATAGTAGAAAGCCATACTTGGGAGAGCAAAGCCCCTTTGGGCTCACTTATAAAAAGCCCACAAATTCATAGCTCTTCACCTGTAAACCTATTCAGATCTGCAACCTAAGGGCTGTCAATATTTGCAGTTGAAATTCAGTTACATCTTCACATTTAAATAAAAGAACTCTCCAAGGAGAGATGCATTTTATCAGCAACAGTACCAGAGAAAGGTTCCTGTTGTTGAACACCTTCTGCATACCAAGAGAGGAGATGTCTGCCAGCCAAGCACTGGGGAGGACAGAGGACGAATCTTGATAACTGTAGAACTCTGTGTTACCTCTGATCAGGAGTCTGGTGCTGGTAGTTTCCTCCTTATCCCGATTTCTTTACAGCTTAGCTTCCTTAGAAATACCAATGCTATTCAAGCTAACTAAGGACACATTCTCTCTCTCTCCATATAGGACACAGACATACCAAGAGAGGGCTCGTTAAAGCAGCCTCTGGGACACTCCCTGCTATGAATTTTTATGCCTTCCATAATGGGATACCTATGGGTAATAACAGCCCTCAGGTGCCCAAGTCCAAAAAGCCTCCAAAAAGCCTCCCTGACCTGAAGAACTGGCTACAGGAATGAACTCTTTGTTACCTGTGTACTTTCCAGCCCAGAAGATAGTTGACTCTGCAGAGGCAGCCTTCACAGTTTTCAGAGAAGGCAGTCATCATCTCTGAAGGGCAAGTACAAACTAGGAATTTATTAGGCTTGTGCCTTATAAGCCAGCACAAGCATAATATGTATATTTGGCTAAATAATCACCACTGAACTGTTTATTCTCAGTTTAATACAATTTTTCTACTAATTATTTGACAAGACCTTGTTTTCATTTTCTTCAAAGAAGTCAAGGCACAGATATGCAATTAATGCTCCTAAAACTCTTTGAAATCCTCAAATAATAAAAAAAAAAAAAGGAAAATACAATTATTGTTAATAAAATATCAAACATCACAGTAATGCACTTCAAAACTGCAAGGAAAATATCAAAAAAGAGGAAGGCTTTCAGAAAGTTGCTAGTCAATTCTGTCCACATCCATTTCATCTCTGTGACTAATTCTAATCACTCCCAAGGAGCACTCTTTCAATGCAATATACATGCAGGCAGAATGCCTTTATCAGAAAACCTTAATCCTGGATAACCTCCTCTTTTTCTAATTTCTTAGCTCAGAAACATATGGAAACAACATATTTAAAGGGAGTTTTTAATCTCTGTTTCTTTAAGCTGCTCTCTTTGATGAGGAAAGCAACTAGTACTGCGAAGAACAGTACATCTAGGACAATATGATCCTAGCTCAGCACATTCTTCACTGAGCCTCAAAACCAGCAAGCTTGGTCTGCACAAAAATCAACTGCATCATTTATTTAAAGGGTAAGAGGATGTCTGTCAATAGGGAGATGAATGGCTATGGAACCTAATATTGCAGCAACAGTATGAGAAACAAGTGAGTTTAGAAGTCAGCAGCAATGCTGTTTGGAAGAGGAAAGCACTCTAAAAAGCCTGGTGACAGTTCATCATCTCTTCAGCTTTCACGTCATGTTAACTTTTGCTTACACACAGAAATGCACACCAAGAGGCAAATATTCTAGAAAAATACTTATTCAAGGACATAATATTGGTTATTTTTCACTTTCTGTTACCAAACATACTTAAGAGAACCTCTCCAGCTCATGGGGTAGCACGTTTGTTTGTCTTTTTTGAGGGGAGGCCAGCAGAAGTGGAGAGGGAGTGTTTCTAAAGATGGCAAGTGGCTTCAGGAGATTCGTAATGTAAAATTAAGACACCATCTTCTAAGACAAAATTACAGCAGAGCATTTTAAAGAAATGCTAACAATTCATCAACCACTGGATTTTTTCACAAATCATTTCATATTTGTGTCAAGGTTCTGACTTAGACGGTCTCTTTCCTCAAGGATACACAATATTTATATGTACACAGTTCCTTATAAATTGGCTCTGCATATGTGATTCAGTCCAGTTCCACTTGTAAAGCTTTACCTTTTCACTTGTTGGCAGTTAAGAGACTATTCAGAGATAGCCCAGAACTGCCACAGAAGGCCTTTTCAACTGCTCTACAGAAAAAATAGACAATAAATATCTTCCCCTAATGACCATTATCTGCCCATAATTGGCAAAGTAGGATGTAGTACAAAAAAAAAAAAAAAAAAAAAGGGTATCCATTTTTTTATCCACTATCCATTTTACATTTCTCAAACGCATAGCACCATCACGCTTACTAGAGCTAACATCCATAAAAAAATCAAGCAAGCAGATGATCTCACAGATCAAGGAACAGACGTTCACACTCAGAGTGCTCAGGTTTCCAACCCAAGAGTTTCTTCACAGCCCATAAAGCTTCCTATCAGCACATCTGTGCACCATCAGTTGTGGAAACCAGTAGTGTGCCACGTGGAAAATCATAATCAGCATTGTAACTGGATGACCAGGGAACCAGCAATAAGCCACTTTAATTTGTTTTTAATTTGTTTTGGGCAAGAAGTCACAACCTGAGGAAAATGACTCCCAGCCACGCAACCAATTTGAGAGGAACCCTAGAGAACAGTTAATCTAGACGTGTATTACAAAAGATGGTGAGTGACCTCAAAACCTGATAATGAGACCCGAAAAGTTAATGAAATGAAAACTATCAGCTTTCATATGTGCTGGTAGAGGAACATGCTGACACAGCTGGAATGAATCATGTAATACAGTGAGCTCTTTGGCAAATGTCAGAGGTCACATCCATATGGAGATTAAAGTTCCTTGGAATAAGTAGTGTAGGTGACCGTAGATCAGACATAAACACTAAGACTTCTCCAGGGAACAAAGCATTGAATCTGAGCGGTCGATAAATCAAAACAGCTGAGACCGAAGTAGGTGCTGCAAATGGAGGAGGGAGGAGGGAAACGTTGCTGCAAATGAAAATAAAAGTGGCTGAAGAGTGACCTGGAAGCAAAAACAAATTAAACCATGAACCTCTCTACCTGCTGGGTGCTATGCTGAAGTTAATCAATAAGGACTACCTTTCATCCAGGCAGTAATATTCATCCTTGTTCAAGCACACGTATCACTTGTACAAATGAAATCCACAGCATAAAACTTCACAAAGTACCTTGCAGTGAAGTGGTGCTAATCATCTCCTGAGGGAAACTTTCTACTGTGTAGCTATTTCAGGTGAGAGAGAGAAAAAAAGTAAAGGGAAAGATTTGGTTTTCCATCACATCTTGTAGCAAATGAGCAACATTGTGTTCTGTAATATAGGCGTATTTCCCACATGTCCCATTAACGCTCGTTCTCGCTATTACATGCACACAACTCTTTTCCTCTTGTTTCTTTCTTCACAAGTTTATCATGAGAGAAAGGAAAAAAGAATGAAACTAGCTCCCTACAGAGTTTTCTGCTTGCCTGAAGAAAACAGGTACATACACATCTGTACATACACATCTGCATAGGCCGATCTTACAATTATTCACCAGTCTGTAAGCAAAAATTTAATATTCTGCCCCAATCATGAGGCATGATGGCCTCTCAAAAAGGGTCACTCTTGCCATAGGAAGGCAAAAGTAGCATGCCTGGGACCACAACAGGGAAGGATTATCCCATCCTCAACCATAAGTAGCACTTCATCTATGGCAGAAGCCATCCTGAGTACGACATTGATACAACCCTGGCAGGCACCAGGGCCCTGGCAAGCTCATTGCCTCAGGCATCCTGTTGCCATTTGCAGCTGCTCACTGCACCCAAATCTACTACTGTGCTTGAACCATTTATTACTTCGCATTTGTGGTGTGCCAGAAGTACTTTTAATATTATCATAAACTTTAAGGTAAAAGAGGAAAGGAAAGTGGAAAAGAAAAAAGGGAAAAGCTTTGTCTCCTATATGCAACAAAAAGAATGTAGAGGGTTAGGCCTTGTGCCCTTCTGAGCATTCCTTCATCACCTGAAGTACCAAATGACTGTTTGGGGCTTAGCCGTGCAAAACAAATGTTTGTTATCTCCTTAATACCAGAGGTATTTTTAACTCAGTTCATGGTCATTCATCAGACAAGAATTGTATTTGTTTAGAGAATACGAAACAGTAATTGTCAGAAAGACATTAGCCTCTGCAGATTGAGTAGATGGCAGTTGCCAGAAAGCACAGCAGATGTTTGGGAAAGAAGCATTTTCTCCATTTGATGTGAAAATTAAATTTTTATTCTCCTGTCCAAGTATAACAGGTAACACTAAGGAGACCAAACAAGGCAACTTGTGGTCCGTTGCACTTCAGTACAAATTCACAACGCACAGAGAATTTCATGTTTTATCTTTTTTATTTTTAAAATGCAAAAGTAACTTTCTATTCTTTAATTAAACTACTTTTATGGGACTGTAAAGTAATAGTACTGTGCCTGAGTTTGTCAGTTAAAGGTAAGCAAATACTTATTCATTAGTTAACTCTCATTGGAGAATCTGCTCAAAAAAGGTCCAAGAAAAACTTGTCATTAAAAGGTGTTGTTTATGAAAATTTTTCTGGTGTCATTTCCTGTTCAATAGCCTTAGTTTAAAGGACTGAATTCTGCAGTGAATCTCTTCACGTTAATTGGTCTGTGTTTATTATGACCATGTAGCACTACTCGTTGCTACTACAAGAATTGTCTCTGTCAAAAACAAGGACCAGTGAAGAACGCTGAGAGTTTGAACGATAACATTTCCTGCTGAAGTGCAATGAAATTTTCATGCGATAGGCAAATCAGGCAAATGGAATTTCGAGGAACACTGAAAGCAATCAGATCGGTTAATGCACTGGGCACCAGGCCATCAGCTCCTCAGCTGGTCTTTAATCCCTGGAAAAGCCCCTGTGCCTTGATCACCACTGATTAATTATTTTCAGACTTTGCTTCATTTTATATCAGGTTTTATATAGCTTTAATGGTTATCTTGGGTTTATTCTGATGGAATGGACAAGAAAAGCATCGCAGCAGTCCAACTATAAGATCCAGCTGCCAGTTGAGCAATAATAGGTCATAAAACCAAATTGCACAAATGCATTTTTAATTCTGAGTGACGTGAGGACTTTCAAATGGTTTCAGCATGTGCAGACTCTTTCCAACCTGGCTGAACAGCTAATTGAACTTAAGCTATTTTAACTATTATATCCGTAAGGGCAAAGCATAAGTGAAGTTTCCAGAATGCTGACAAACTTTTTCAGTTGGTATTAGAGACAGGTTTTTTTCTTACATTGAAAAAAATAACAACACAAAGCATCCAGTATTTTATGCCATACTAATAACAGTAAAAATAAAATAAAATACAGAAACAGACAAACAAAGTAACAATCAGAACATGATCACAGTCACCCATAGGTTCATATTATAACTCATGATCCTTAATTATATTTCTAACAGTCAAATAACAACTAAAAAGGTCAGAATTCAGAAGCTATGAAGGACTATGTCTCCTATTTCATACTGATGACTCTTTTTCAAAGCTTCACCATTATTATTTTTTTCAAGGTTCTGCAGATCTCTTCAGTCTCTCAACTTCCACTTTTTAATCTTCTTTACCACAGAATAAAGGTGCAAATCTAAAATTTTGACATTTCAGTTGCAAGTTGCAGCCAAAGAAACTCACAGAGACACAATTTGGAGATCCAAGTGTGGAAATCTGTGCTCATTTCCCAGGTGTGTGCACAAATGGTGCTGCCACAACACATCTTATGCTGATCTCTCACTTTATTTGCTCTATGTTATTTATATTGTTAATCCTATGATTTTACACATCAAAAGGCCTTTTTGCAGTCCGTATACTGCTATGCCATGTCTTAGTTTTGACACAAAGAAACCACATCTCTAGGAGAAAGCCCTACAAGTTTAATCCTGGAGTCATATTCAAGTCTCACTGTCATCACCCAAATGACTAAGGAGATTGCTGCAGACTATTTTATTCGGAAGGCGGGTTTCCACCACAACATAGAAATTTGTTCCCTGATAGCTGAGCAGGGTGTGGGCAAAGCAGCAGTGCAATAACAGCACTTTCCCACATCTGCATGCAGCCAGCCAGTCACTGTTTTTTTTTCAGGACGCTTGATAAAGCATATCTGGATGGGTGGCTTGAAGGAGGTAGAGTGGAAGGTAAGGTTTCAGATTCCCAAAGGCTTTTAGACATTCAGTTCTTATCTTGGCTATAAGAACTACCTGAAAACATTGAAAATTAATGTTTAAATGGCAGTAAGACACTTGGACTTCTTTCTAGTTCTTGGCCAAAAAACAAACAGGTCAGCCAGAAAAAGGGACAGATGTCATTCACTAGAGAAAAGAGGGATTCCCATTTTTAGCTGGAACATTTGTCACAACTGTGCAGGTTGCAGAAACAACGTAGTGAAATTTTCTTTTTAAAGTATCCCAGGTAGCTTGTCAGATTTGACAAACTTTTACTCAAACCAGAAAACAACAGGCCGCCTCACCTGGTGAATTTTCCTTCAGCCCTAATGAGACCATCAGCAAACGCAGAGATGAATTAGAATAGTCATTAAGGAGGCAGAGCATAAAAAATGAGCCACGGGAAAGGTCAGAGCAATAAGGGTGAATGAAGAAGAGCACGTGCCCTGTCACAACCACTGCAGATGTGAAGGAAACAACCAGGGGAGAGAAGCAGATGTTCCTGTTAAAGCTGTGCAAGTTTGATGGCTGCTTTCAAGGATAATGGAGCAGCCATAGGTGGCAGAAGAGGGCATGCCATTAACTTACACAATGCTAGGCAGACTCCCCCAAGAGCCATTGACTTTAACAGAAATGCTCCACCATCTCCCCAGCCTGAATCAGATTAAAGGTGACCTGGTAGAATTGTCATTAGTTCCACTATCCTTCCACAAAGATGGTCCTCTAATTAAAATGCTTGGGTTTTTCCTCTTGCAGTGTGCACATTACAAAGGGGAAACTTGTCAAATGTTCCCTCAGATCAAATTCTCAAGAAGCAAAAAAAAAAAAAAAAAAAAAAAAAGAAGTGTAAAATCAACACTTACACTGCCTATTTTTCTTACTTCTTAAATCTGTGCTGATTTTAACTCATTTTAAAAAGTTTCTATTTATTTGATTGACTTTTCCGTGTCTTAAATATGCATTGCCTCACTTGAAAATTGAATTTTCAGAATTTTAACACTCTCTGCAAATCCAGAGAGATCACCATATTATATATAGTGTCTTCTGGTTCTTCCTTTAACTTAGCGTCCCACCAGGGACACAGTGGGAAGGACCACCAGGCATTGCTTGTGGTGCGAGATCAGTACAGCTCCTTAAAGGCAGATTTCTCTGCAAGACCCCTTGCTTCAAGTTCATGGGAACCCAAGCAAAGGTCAGTTCAATCAGTTGTGAATCACAACAGCAGGAGCCAGTAACAACTGCATTAGTGCCACTGTCAATAACGAGCTGTGAAGCCCTCCACAGTTGATACAACATACTTGTACAAAGGCTGGATAGGGCATGGAAAAACACCTCATCTCTCAGCTCCTATCTGCTCAACTGTTATGTTCAGAGCTGTGCAGGACAGTGCATGTGGTGGCAGTGCTCCCTTTTCCACTTGCCTCTCCTTTAAACGTGAACAACTCTACTACCTCTCTGCTGGTGTACCTCCAGCACCCAAAGTGGGGGACTTGTGTCTGACAGCATCATTGCTACCCACCAGGTGGTTCCCAGCATCAGTGACACTGGCGAAAATGACATTACTCTCACCCAATCAGCTCAATACAAGAAAACAGCAGAAATTCTGTCTCTATCCAGGTGTGAGCGAAGGAGACAGCCAGAAAGAAACCACAGTCAGTAATTTTTCTTAGGCAGACATATTTACTAACAAACCCTGCAATCTCCAACTAATTTCACACTAACCACCTGTCTGAAGGCACCTCTGGTCACTACCAAGCAGATCTGGATTAGAAACAACGACCTTGAGGTGAAAGGCTCTGTATCTCGTTACTAATCCATTGAGGCTTCCTGTTCTCTTGTGATTGCATCTTGTAAATAACTACAAGTGCTTCTTTTGAGCACAAGAAATTACAAGACTTTATTTTAGTGACTATACACCTTTGGAGTATGCAAACCTGGCCATTTGAGATTAAGCAGTATAATTAACTTATTTGTTACCGCACTACCACTTCTGCAAAGAGAACTCAATTGTCAAACTGACAGTCCTGGCTAGACCAGTTTAATCCTACCTTGACAAGCAAAACATTTAAGGAAAATAATTCAGACATCTGGAGCTCCAAACTGTAGCTTCTTTAATGAAATACCATTTTTGTTTTTTACTACAAGAATACCTACATTTCTGTATTAATAAAAATCTCAGTTTTACCTTAAAAAAAAAACAACTACAAAACCTTATTCTTAGGCAGGAGGCATGGCATTATTCAGCATAAATATGCTGACAAAGAAATTGCTTTTCAAAAGTCTTCTTGTCACTTTATATATGATTTATTGCCTGCAAGCTTCCTGTTTGAATACTTCTAACAGTCATTTACTTTATACTCATGCATTACATATGAAATAGGAGGAAATTTAAACTGAGGTCTCCAGCTGGCTTCTGAGAATGTAAATATGGCAGTACAAAAGGCAAGGCAAAATTTCCTTTTATTTCTGGGCAAAGGTTGAGGGAGAAGCAAAAGAAGAGGAAGATTTAAGAGATTCTAGAATGACTACAAAGCAGTTATTAGGTTTAAAACAGTAAAATACAGTAAAAGATACATTCTGCTGTGAATCACTGGCTGTGATAAGGAAGGACTCATCTAGAATGAGTATTTTTCTTCATTCTGAATTTGGTGGCAGATCATCAGATGGCCTGAGGTTATCTCATATATACACACTCTGAAAGTGGCCTTTGCTGAATAGATCTGTCTTCAACAGCATAACCCCCAAATAGTTCACTTCCAGAAGTGAAAGCAGATTTTCCAGCATCGAGAGAGTTCCAAGCACCTTGTACTCTGAGAAGCTGAAAAACAATGATCTATCTTTAATCACAACTCAATCCTACATAACGAGCTTGATCAATGAGCTGACAGTCAATGCAGAGTTTAATGCAGTGATGATACACAGAGCGTGCCTAACTTCAAACTGCTCAAAGTGTTGGCTTACAAGGCTCAGCACCAGGGAGACTGTACAGTACACCCCACGTACTGTACTGGACAGCATCATTTATCTCCTGCAGGAATGCATGTTTTGTGCTCTAATTTTTAAATTTAATTTCTAAAATTTTAAATTAAAATTCTTTAATTTCTAAAAGGTGCAGTCTCTTGAAAATCATAAGTTGTTTGTTGTTTTTTTTTTAATTTAAAAGCATCCACATTTTTATCAGAAACAGTGGCAATCTATAGTTATAAAAATGATAAAATTGGTTAAGAGAATAGATTTCTATTTCTTTCAGTTTTTCTGTCAGTTTAAACTGAGATTTTTTTTTAATGAACTTTTTTTGTGTGTGTCCATCAAGTTAAAATATAAATTCTACTAAAGAAGAGGAAAACAATTAATCTAGACCATCTAAAAGGAGGAAGATACTATGAGGAAAAAACAAATATGAAGTTCATGAAGCATCCTGTCAAAATTAGGACTACCTTTTTTTTTTTTTTAAAAGAACTTCTCTCAAGTCCCTTCTAATATTAGCAAGAAAGGATTAAAGACTGATCATGATTCAGTACTCGAAGAACAGGTAAGTTTCAGAGGAGAGGTGGATGGCAATTACTGGGCTGAATAGAGCCTTTATTAGACTTTCAATGTGCTAGCAGCCCAACACATTATCCTTTGTCAGCTTTTAAGTAATTTTAAGCATTTGGGTAGATGTGGATTATTAGACAGTTTATGTTTCAAGGCACACAGGCAATTTATGCAGGTTTACTGTTAGAAGTGGAAAACATCTTTGTTTGCAGGATTCTGTAAACGGCTCGCCCAAGTACCTTCACACTACGCAGCTGAGGCTTTTACTGAAACTGAACAGGTACTCCTTGCAGCTGCAGCCTGAGAACATGCAACAACATAGAAAGTGATGAATTAAAATCTTTGAAGAAAAGCCTGTAGAAAAGAGTGACCAGTTTCCAGCTACAGCCAGAGGGAAAACACGTACTCTAGCTTCTTTTAGTACGCAATCACTCCTTGGGTATAAAAGTAAGCATAATGTGGTTTATGTCTTATCTTCATCAGTACTGAACCAAGACAGGCAATTAAGCAAAATGACACTGGACTCTGAGAGACAATTTGTTTTTGTTTACTATACAGTGTGACCTAATAGAGACTCTGCAGAAACAAAATCCCTTCCTGGAGGTCTTTGCTTTGCTCATAACTCATTACCCTAGAGACAAGAGATATCACTGATGTTATTTTAATCCACTAAGCTGCCTTTGCTCAGCTATCTAGCAAGTCTTACAAAATTGTTGAGTACACAGGAAAATCTTCTCTCCCCTGGCAAGAAGACCTTGAACTAGAAGGTTTGATTCTACAGCAAGTCAGTATATGGCAAAATGGCTAGTCTTATCAGTAGAGCGGGATAATGCCTTATATTTTCAGATTTTAAGTTCTGATGCACATTATTAGTGCACGCGTAGCAGCCCTGGTCACCAATAATTACTATTCCACAGCAACTACACAGAAGTACTCACCAATTGACTCATTTCATTTGGAGAGTTTTGGAAACATGAGAAATACTGATGTCTCTCCAAGCCACAGTCAGCAGCTGACACACATCTTCATTCTATCCGAAGGAGCTGCTGTCAACTGAATTGATTAAAAATGTATTTAAGGTGATTCTATAGAATACTTCAACAGTGGACTACAGAGGCTTCTGCAAATATAAATTCTTGGGGCACTATTAAGATCTGTACAAATGAAAACTACTCCTCCATGGCAAGAAGTGACAGCTTGAGATAAGTACTGTTTATAGATGTCCAGTATTTTAAAAGCTATAAGAGTTCTGAGAACAGCAATTGCATCTAAAAAATAAATAAATAAATAAAATAAAGCAATTCTTGACTTTTCCAGCAATGCACTCTAAATATTTAATAAGGGATCCTGGAGCTCAGAAAGGTTTAAGACAGTGTGTTAGAATATTGAACTAATAAGCTCCTCCAGTAAGCCTCTAAATACGTATAGTTAAACACTACCTAGTTTATTTTAATTATTTAACACAGAGACTGAAGGAGGTTAATGTGACCCAGTGGACTTGTTTATGTTGAAAACTATTGCCTCTCCTTACTCAAAAATCTGCATGCTGAGCTGCATCATAGCACAGAGTTACAAGGGAGCAATAAGGAATAGAGGTTTACAGCTGCTTGCTAACGTCCAAATTATAGCATTTATACCGGGGCAGTGACTGCACGAAGGCACAGGTAATGGAGAAGTCAGGCCCATTGACTTTGTTGAGATCACTGGAAAAACTAATATATGTACGCGAGGCGCATACTTGAGAATAGCTTGAATGATGGAGGATTTTCTTGCTTGCTAACATTTAGTTTTATAAATCTAGAAATCCCCATCATTCACCATTCATCTCAAATCCTAACTGCTGACTACCTGTCCTCTCCTTTCAGACCACGGATGATACATCACTGATCCTCAACCTTCTCTTCCAGCTAAAATAGTGGAGAAAGCAACCTTCACATAGCCACCAAAAATGATGGGGGAAAAAAAAAAAAGAAAAAAAAAATTCCATTCATAAAATCCAAAGGATATTTATTCAGCAACAGGAAAATGGGAGGAAAAAGAGGGAAAGGTAACCTTTCATGGCCACACCAGAGAGAAAACAGAAAAAAAAATCCAGTTCTAAGTAATACCAGCTAAGGCCCGGTATATTCACTCGTCATCTCTTCTTTAAAAGGACTAGTAGCTAGCCTTGCATAAGCAAAAAGGACTTGAGTTTCATTTTCAACTGGGTAGCTGGTTTATTAAAAGAAATCTGTTCCAAAATGTTCATTTCCATTTGTCCTCCGGAATGCAAGCGCAAAACGATGCTTATGTTCCTTCTCACACATGGAAAGAATAACCTGTAAGCATCATGATCAGCGTGATGTGCCAAGGAAAAAAGTGGCTTTGCTCTGCAACATCTCTGACTATTTTGGAGCAATGTTCAAAGTCATCATTTTTATTCTACAAAACCGTATTTATACAACAAATGTTAAAGACTAAGGAAAAAGCTACTGAAAGCAGAAGTCAGAGGACTCTCAGATCAGTTGGCAAAAGAAACAGGTTGGAGTTCCCTGTGCTAATAGTGCTTAGATGCATTCAGAAGGGAACAAATAATGGACATTTTGCAAACACATTTCATAGAAACACCCTGCTGTGGTAGAGCAATCCAATCAGCTGATGCACAATTGCAGCCTTGTGTCACTCCACCATTGGAGATCTAGTGACTTAACACTGCCCAAAGGCAGGACAAATACTGTTATTTCAGCTCCTCAAAAGAGCAGCACTGGGATCTTGACCCTTTGCCATTCAGACTCCCTCACTACCACCATCACCTTCTCCATGGAAGGCTGTGAAAGGGCAGCCTTCCTTTCCTTATGAAAGGAAAGCTGTGACTGTGCCTTGTTTCTAACTCAATGCTCTCCATGAGTGAAAGATGCATCCTCTTCAAACTCTTTCTCAAATTAAGGTGCCCAAATTCCAAAGCTATGAAATTTCCAGCATTCAAACATGCTGGTTTGTGTGTCCTGGGGCAAAAGTTACCTCTCTCACTGTGGAAATAACATGATTTTCAAACAACACTGAAGTAAACGGATTCTAAAACCTGCAAATAAAATCAGCACCATCTTCAACCACCTAAAATCTCAATAATGGAGAAATCAGTGGGGCAGAAACAAAGAGAGAAGCTCATCTATACAAAAAGAATGCTTAAAAATAATTAGTGATTCAAATGTTTTATCTGAGAATAAACCCAGGAGGTAGCAGAGTCTTCTTCCCCCTAGCACCAAATAAAAATAGCACACTTAAGTCTTAATTTTGTTGGCTTATTTTTCCTTTTCTGCAGGATTTTCATTACTGCTTTCCTTTAAAGCTCTCCCAAGACTCAGTTATGTGCCTGGAGAGCTTTTAAAGGAAAAGAGCTTACTTGCCTGGCATCTCTTTCCAGCCTCTCCTAGCTCTAATTACAAGGTGAAGATTAAAAAGACAAATGAGTTTTATCATTGCATCCTTGGCCTTTTGGAAGGGAAAAACAAAACAAAAATCAGTGGAGCTTCCAACCTCAGGTAAAGTGTTTAAGTCAGCAGCTTGTACAGAGAGGAAAAAAGAAAAGATGCAATCCAATTTACAAAAAAAATTCACTACAAAGCCCACATGCCTTGTGGCAGTCTTGCTTGAGTATGAAGTTGTGCAGCATGCAGGTGACATAATTAGGTCACTGGGGGCAAGTCTCTTAGAACTATCACATAAATAAATCTATAAAATTTCTCAAATTAGACTTTTTCTAGGTTTCAAGGGTAGATATTTCCTTTTTACTGCCATGGTTCAAAACAGTGACTCTGCAAGAAACTTGGAGTAAGGCCTTTCTAGTAATGCATAGCACTGCAGTTATATGACCTGGCTAGCTAAACAGTTGCTTTCCATCATTATTCCACTCAGCTTGAAAATATTGTTGAGATCCTGCTAAATACACTTTAGAACTTTGGCACTGAACACAAAACAAGATTAAAGAGATGCAGTAGGCAGGCTGCCATTGGTGCTTCCCTGTCCCTTCAGGATGAGGAGTGACATCTCTTGTATAATGAAAGTGGCTAATAAGAGTTAGACTTCACAGGTAGGATTTTTGGAAGTGTCTAAAAGGTGGCCCAGGAGCATTAAAATCAATGACCTTTCCTGCTCAGCAAAAATGAAAAAAAAAAGTTGTTGCTACTTCTCAAATAGATGTGTCTAATAATCAAAATCTAATTGAAGAGAAATCAAGTGCGAGTTGGACACTCATATGTGAGACCAACAATGGCTGCCCTGGGAGGGATAGACCCCAGTGTTGGGATTGTGGCCAGCACTGACACAACCACTACACCTCACAACCATAAGCAGCTGCCCAAGTGTGCCATTACAGGATTTTATAAGCTAATGCAATGCCTGTTCCCCTCCTCTACCATCTCAGGCCAGCTAGAATTGTCCCCAGACTCAACGTGCATCTGGGGCATCTCTCTGTAGCAGTGCCACACAAAAATAAACAGCACCCAAATCATCACTGTCTTCTACCATTAGAAGAAACCAATATTTATTTCTTTTTACATTAACCAATCCAACTCCCATTTCAGAAGAGATCGTCTCTTTGTGAGGCAACAAAGAAATAATCCTTCACTGATTGTGCTGTTGCACAATGATCAAAGTTGCATCCATGACACGTCTATTTTCTGTCCCCATCCCACACCACTGTCCATTCTCATCTGCTTCACAGTGCTCAGGCATCTTCTGTGCACCTCAACTACAGGACCAGTGCTGATACAAGAATAGATATGAAGTAACCAGCAAGGTTACACACAGGACAGGTAATCCTCATAACCACACTGCAGTATTCTCTAAGTGGGAACCATAATCTGCTGGTCTTCTTCAAAATTTTAAGCACCCCACAATGTTTAGTATTGTCGTTTGGTTAGAATTGGAATAGCAGGTTCAAAAAATTATCAGGGATTCAGTGACGGTTAGACTGTAAAGTTATGTATGTCTTGCTCCTTCTTAGGAACTCTTATTCCTTCTGGCATAAAAGACATTTAAAATGCAAGATGTATGTATGGTCCCCATGCTGGAAAGCACTACGAATTAAACCCGCTCACAAAACAGAGTAAGTCTCAGCCATCTCATGTTCTTTGTGACAGCCCCAGTTTCATTTGCTCTGAAGCATTTCATAATTAATTCAGAACATGCTGGGCTCCTGGATTGACAAGTATCACAATACACAAGAGCAAACTGGAATGGAACAGACGAACTAAAGAGAAGGAAGAAACAACTTGCTCAGGACAAAAAACAGAGAACCATTGTTCTTGCCACCCATAGCTAATCCCCATACGTGGAACAAAACACCATCACAGGGATTTACTTAACAGCAGCCCTTTCACATAACTATTGCAGCTACACTAATCATCTAATGACTAGACTGTATCATTTTCTAATGAACGCACAGGAGGGAATCCCAGTGCGCATCTATGTTGTGCCCCTAAAACTCCATAATTTCCTTTAAACTCCCCAATTTCATATGGATTATTTCATGGTGCTTCCAGCTAGAAATGCTGGCCTCTCTGTGGATTTCCCATCATCTGTCACCTGGGGCATACACAGCATTACTCCCAAAGGGTCAATCACAGAGTTAGATTAATAATGCTAACCAGTTGCCTTCTCTGACTGACACGATTAACCCTAATTAAGAGATCTCTTTATTCCTAAAACTTCCCCTTCAGTGAGATTTTTCCTTTGGCCTTTTAAGCTAACCAGACACATCCAAATGCTGTTCTATTCCCATAAACTGGACAGCCCCAATTTCCATAGCACAACATCAAATAATACATTCAGCCGGTGTATATGGCTTGTCTTAGTAAGTTTCGGGTTTGGATTTTTCCCCATATAATAATTGTCCTTATTTTATTACGTCCACATGCTTGCCTAGCACTATCACTAGGACCTGTGGCTAGGATTATGTCTTTCTGACCTAACCAAAAACTGTGGAATTACCACTAACTCTCCAGTCACTGGGTGTCACATTTATAGGCCCTGCTGCTGCAGGAAAATAGTCTGTGTTTTGATGCTTATTTCCCATTTGCAACAAACAGTCACATCTTCTTGACTTTACATACATGTACTTCAGACCTGACTCAGCTCCCTTCATCAAATAGAAGTATTTTCTCTTAAACTTAGAATCACCTCTAAAGAAAACATGTGATATGCTCAGAAACATATCTTGTCACCATTTTAGCCACAGCACTAAGTAATCATGAGCAATTAAAAAAATAAAAATTATCAGATCTCAGTATTTAGTTGCAAGACACCAGAACTCAAAGAGTAAGAAAGCTCTTGCTCTCCTGATTGAAGTTCAGTCTCCACCTAGATATACAAAAATGCCACCATCATTAATATATTAATTTTTGTGGGCCTTTCTCAAACTGTGAAGAACCATAACTATACAAATCTCTTTCCTCTTACTGTACAGGCTCTGCACAAAAATAGCTAGAAAATACTGCACTGACACTAAGGTGAACTGCCCACACTTTCATCCCAATGGATTGCTAGCCTCAGAGGTGAGCTAGGTCCCATTTAAATTCTGGCACATATATTGTTGGCCCAAGCATAAAATCACGACATTTGGTTAAGAAACATGTTATGATATAAAGGTACAGTGCTACACAAGATGTTGTTACAAAATTTAAGTAACAATTTTAATTTTAAATAGCCTCAAAAATTCATATACAGCTTCAAGTAACATGAAGAATGTGGGATTGCTCAAGGTCAAATCTAATTACAAAGCTTGCTAAGATGAAGATCATTTTTTAAGCAGCGGGAAATTAAATTATTTGCCCAAGCTATCTGGCAGTAAATACCTGCCTGTTTTAATTGCTGCTGATATAGCCTAATAAAAATTGGAAGGGCAATGTTCCTGCTCAGCATCAGCTCCCGTTCCAGGTAAAGTTCTGCCTGATGGGCAGTGGGCTGGGGTGGGCACTACTGCAGCCCGACCCATCCCAGCACATCACCAGCTCACTGGCCCACTAAAAGTAAAGCAATCTGCATTCTTAGACACTGTGAGACGAGGAAACTGAAAACCAAGCTGTGCTTCTGCGATAGAGAAAGGCAAATAACAGAAAAGAAAGAAGAAAGTCACATGAAAGCTGGGAGAACTGAACATGTTCTTGGACAGTCCCACTACTTACTCAAAAGCGTATATGGATGTGTTCTGCTGCTGCCATCCAGTGGGGAGGTTGAGTAGAAAGCACCTGAGTAAAGATCGATGGCTAACAAGAGCTGTCTGAGACATGGTCAGGTTGATACTCATGTACACCTTGCTGTCAACATCTTCCAAGACAAAAGTAAGTGGAAACTAAAACAGGTGCTGAATGAAAAACCACTGCAACTGTCTGCCCCTTCTGCGCAGGGACAAGAGAGGCTGCTCTGGCTCATTCCTGGTGCTGCCTGTGAAATCGCTCCAAGGACATGATCTGCTTTGACCCCACAGCTGTTTAGCTGCAATTTTGAGGTGTTCACTGTTGATTTGGGGGCAGTCCTGCATGGACCCAGGAGTTGGACTTGATGATCCTTGTGGTTCCCTTCCAACTCAGGATATTCTATAAAACATTGGAGCTTAAACAGAGCTTTGTAACATGCAGCATCCCAGCTTGTATCTTCACAACTCAGCATCCCAGCTTATATCTTCACAACTTTAAAGTCTTCAAATTTCACTGCAGTTAAAATGGAAGTTTGGCAACTACCCTGAATACACGCATTCAAAATAGACTACTGACAACTACTGACTGCTAATCTGCAGCAACAGGGATCTACATAGCTTGCTAAACTTGGCCTTAAAAGCCCCCATCAGCCTTGTTTAAGTACTTGGGAGCTCAGAATAGAGACGGTCAGAGCAAAATGAGCTCTGATACACTGTTATCCTCTTAGCATCCCCTCATAGGTAACAGAGGGCCTCAGAATTGGTAAATGATAGCATAACATTTTCATTATCAACAACATTGCCTCTGCTTCATCATCCACAAGTAATGACAACAATTTAAACTCAACTCAAGCTGTCAGAGTACAGTCTAAAGAGCAATTCATGAAGAAGATAAATTTCTGATTTAACATGACTCTACAGTAAGACATAATAGGCAAGAACTCCTCCAGCAAATCAAGTTGAATGGGAAGGAAGCAAGAAGAGGAGTGTGGATTGACTTGGGACTAGGAGAGAGGTAAGAGACAAGTCTTTCCTCAGCAGTCCAGCTGCACAATCAGCACTCTTTTTTGTGAGACACTGCTGAGACTCTTGTTCTTTTATATCTGTTTTTCAGGTCTTCATAATATTTCTGTGGAATTACTACAAGCAAAATTATCACTGAATCCACAGCATCAAATTCAGACGAACAGCAGTAGTGGTGTGGCAATTAACAAGAATAAGATGAAGCTTTCTTTTTGGTGTACAGGAGACAACAGGTAAACTGTATCACAATAAACACCGTCTACCAGTACTGGCATTCAACTACACCATCAGCAGAATGAAACATGAATTTTGATTCTTCCATCTGTTTTGAATACTGAGGACTTACCTACATAAACCTTGGGATTTGTATAGCAGTAGAAAAGACTGTAGAAAGTAGAAAGGTTGTCCTCCATATACAAAAAAAGTTAACCTTCCTGGAAAGCAAGCATACAAACAGAACCCCTCCACTTTCCAGCAAGTTCTTGCTGCTATAAATAATATTTGCTTGGAGTCACAAGCAAAACTTAGAGCTGCTCTGTGATTACTTACTATACATTGCACCAAGCACCAAAGTCAGCTTTCTACAGAAAATCTGCCCTTATTTTCTGCCATATGTTCAGTTCAGCTTTGCCTGAGCAAGACACCAGCTCCAGGATCCTCTAAGTGCTTAATTTCAGAAGCATTCATTTAAGACAGTTATGTTTCATCAGTAAACAGATGTCCTTGATTTACTGCTATACCAAAACACAAAAAGCCCATTTACTACTTTTTTTTTTTTTAATTAAATGTAATATTAAAGCCCTGCTAATTCACATACCCATATAAACATTGCACAGAAAATAATACTCACATAGCACATAAACATATAACACAAAGAATAACCCCAGCCTTTGCACATATTTACTAGGTTACTGCTTAACCATTTTAAACTCTAATGCTTGTTTGGTTGTACAGGACAGCAGAATTAACTGAAGATGTCAATATGTTATTTAATCTTTGATTCTAGTCAAGAGAGTATGTAATCATTAGCACAGACCTATTTATCTTCCTCTCATTTCATCATTCTGTAATTTAAATGTGATTTCTGAATTTCAGTTGGCTTATCAAGTGCTCAACAACATCATGAGATCCTGTCTCCACAGAAAATGATTTCTGCCTTTCTTCTCCCTTGAAGACTGTCATGTCCTGTTCATTCTATCAATCAGCCTGACATTATCTTCCTTTCACAGAGCGGATAGCTTAAGTTATCAGATTTATGCAAAAAATAACAAGTAGCTCTCATTGCCCCAGAGATCACTTTGCAATTGGATGTTGTTCTTTAAACAGGGATGCTCTTATTGAAGCACAGTGTTTATCCTTGTGTATTTCATGCTCTCTTCTTCTTATATTCATCAATTCTTTGCTTAATGCTTTATTTACAGTATGCTACATCAGTGACTTTAAAAAAATACTACTTTCTGATTGAAAATCAATTACAGAAAAAAGTGCAGAGAAAATGGAAAGATGGGTATTTAAGAAATCCATTAACACAAAATGGAATTAAGATCTGCAACATACACTTTTATGCTAGCATAGCTTATCTACTAGTACAGAGGCTCTAAACACACCACATCACCCAGACGACTCCAGTGACCAGCATCTTTCTTCCATGCTTCTCACCCTGGGTGGTACGTCCAGTACAGATGGTGCAGTGTTCTGTGTAGTGAATAGGGACAGACGCGTCACCAAAGTGTCACAGCCACTGCACCTCTCACATGAGCCCTGAGCAGGGCACCACGATGCTTCCTCCCCACTCCTCCTCCTCCTCCTCGAGTCAGCTAGCATTGTGATTCATCGAGGAGCCATTGTGACATTATTAAAGGGAGTGGTCTGAATCTTTCGCTGCCAGAGGTCAGGACACGCTGCCTCTCAACACTGGCTACCTTTGTGTTACTTGTGTCTCACACTGACTTCTGTACAAGATAAGTGACACCCTAATGGCATGTATTATCAACTGTATTATCACCTCACCTGAGACAGGACTCCACTTCTCTCCCCCATGGCCATGTGCAAGTGGCAAACCAGTCCTCAGCGGACATGCTAATACAAGAGCAGTAGAAATTAGCAATATCTCATTACAGCCATCTGCTGAGACTGCCACAAAACATCATCTTACCACTGCCTGTCTCTCAACTGAATTCATTTTAAAACATACAACTTTTCCTTGCTTGAGAAATGACCTTGCTAATACTATTTATTATTTAATGGATCTCAGTCTGAAAGCCCATGTCATAGTCCATAATAAAATATAGCGAGCAAAACTTAATTGACTGCAAGAATAGAATATTTAGCATTCAATGCAAAATGTTAATAATATTTCAAAAATGCCTTTTCTTTGCATGGCCTTTAGACCAGCTTAGCTAATGGACTCAGGACTAAGAAGTATTGGAAATAAGTATGAGAAGGAGCTTACCAGCCACTTGTCAGGTTTGAAAGGTTTTTGCACTGTGCTGTCCAGCTACAGTGAATGATGGTATTTAGGTACTGTATTCTTGTTTGCATGAATACTGGCCCAGCCGCCAAGTCCCAGGCAAGGCAATCTAAATATAACCTCTGTCACTGCTCTGCAACTGAGTCCAATTTGTTCCTAGGACCTGAAAATATTCGTCGTGCACATGTGTTCCAGCCTCCCATGTGTTAAATGGGAATAATCACACTTCACTGGTAAAGCATCTCATGTTCTCCTGACAAACACCTTGTATCGCTTTGATTTCAGCAAGTCTGGCTGCCAGAGCCGAGTTACTCCAGCAAATCACTGTTTGCTTAGACTGAAGCACTTGAGGCAAAGACCCTTCTCTTTTGTTGAGACTCAACACAGAGAGAGTACTGGATCACCTTTATCCCTCTGGTAAACTGATCGTGTTGCAGCCACAGTTCTTTGTAATACTGTTTTGACACAGTTCTTGCTACGGTCAGAAGAAAAATTGAAATGATTTTGCAGAAAACCCGACTCAGGCCTTGATTCTGATCCAGAATTCAGTTAATCCAAATCCCTTGATACTGGGGAAGGGTCAGAAAAATGCTTTCTGTAGTCACCATTGGATTAGATTTGTTCCCCCAGAAGAGGACATGTTTTCACAGTAAACTCTCTTTTCTGTCTAGCTTGGCAGAAATTACCATGTGACACAGTCTGGATGTTTCTTGACATTAGCATAGCAGAATTATTTGTCAGTTGCAGACTAATTATCTTGGTTCCTTGTTTGGAGACTGTTGCATCCCTTGCAGTAAATTGCATTTTGCTGACGGCAGCGATTTCACTTCATTTCTAAAGAATGTCAACACAAAGTTGTGGGTTTTCTTATATCCAGTTTAAAAAAAAAATGGCAGGGGGAAGAATAGTGCACCTGTCAGTATTTCCAAATGAAATGCCAGCCTAGTGCTTTTGCCTTTGTTGTTCTGACACAAAAAAAAAAAAAAAAAAAAAAAAGACAAAAACACACACACCTAGAGCATATGTCTACCAGCAAAACCCAAAAACCCATAAAATCCATTTATGTTGTTCCTTCCCCACCTCTGAAACCTTAGAGATAGCCCAAAACCTGAAAAAAGTAATTCAATACAAGAAAGTTAAACTCTATATTACAGGCGGCAGTCCCGAAAACAGACAACCTATTTGGACATGCAGTCAAGCAACCTAAAAGGCAACTTCTAGTGCAATCAAATTTCCTTTTTCTCTTTTTTTAAGCAAGATGTATTAAGAAGCACTGAAAATAAAAGTATCCATAAAATTTTAATTCTTCAGTGACCCCACAGTACTAACTCCAACAGGGTACACTTAGAAAACAGTGAGGGCCTCTTTCTACATTCCAACTCTTTTAGATGAGAAATTTCACATGATTTAGGTTTTGGGCTTTTGTTTTCTGTTGGAGGAAAACCAGCATCTGCTGAAAGGACTGAAGAGACAGAAATCATTAGCATATGCACAACCTGGGCCAGACACTCATACTGCTGGTGTGATTTATGCCAAATGACATAATTTGCACTTTGTTCAAATTATGCTCTGACTTGATTTTCATACTTAGAGTAAATTGAATTTTCTAAGGACAATCTAGGAATACCTAGGAGTACGAACAAACATCAGAGACAATATGCAGCCTAAGATCTTCCTGTTAGACTTTCTTTGAAAAGGACATCTCCTCAAAATAGTAAGTCATAAGAAGACAGTCACCATTCCCCTGGGTGGCCAGTTATTTATTTTCCCTCATTAAATAATAATAATAATAAAATGTGCCTGCACAATTATTGCTTATTCATGAAAGAATACGGTTCCTTAATTTCCAGTGCTTCAATAGACTTTTTATTATAACACCAAACAGTGCAAATGACATCACTGGGGCAGGAAGAGGGAATGTGCCAGAAAGTATTGATACTTTCAAGTTGTTTGGCACATAAAATAGCATAAAAGAGCCATAAAGATGTCTGTTTAGAGAAAATACATATTTTCCATATTCTTTTCCAAGAGACACTGTCTTTCATTGTGCTGTGCATTGGATCAGGAAGAGCACTGGATCCATCCTGGTACCTTGCAAAGGTCCTAGCTAGGAACAAGGGACTTGCATGCTGTTCTCCTGTTCCCTTTGCACTGTTACTTTCTGAACAACTCTAGTGCTGGACCCAAGCAGGTTAATGCCACCTTAGAGGCCTCGTACTCCCTCATCTTCATGTCCTGTCCAGTGATGATTCAGAGACGCGTGAAGGAAGAAGGTTAGCATGCTCTCTATCCAATTCTATTACTTGTTATGTAGAGGGAAATCTCCCAAGCAAAAGGGAATTACAGAAGAAAGGATATAAAGAGCAAGAGAGATTCTCTAAGCTTTTTCACCCAACCTGAAAATAAAATGCTTGGGAAAGACTACCTTGATACATTTAAATTACATTCATTTTTGCTAATCAGGCATTAACAGTCAACATGAAACAAAATCAGCTACAGGCAACACCCTGCAAACACCTGTTAACACAATCACGATCTGTTACATTCCAGTCCTGATGTTCCACCCCAGAAGTATAACACCAAGTTAGTTTGCAGCAATTTGTTGCTGTGCAATTAAAAAAAAAAAAAAAAAAAGTAAAAAGAAAGCCATTTATTCTAAAACACTCGCTGCATGCATTTCCTTAAAGTAGCACGAGGATGCTACTTTAAGGAAACTCAGGTGTGAAACTAATGGTACAATTTATCAGAAATATGCAAGCAGCAAATAAAAGCCCAGAGAAAACCTGCCTCACACTTACCATTTTTAAGAGATGACGACCAGGTAAGTAAAAATAATAGTGACCATCACTGGGCCACAAGGCATGTGGATGATGTCCATCAGAGAAACAACAGTGGAAATAAAGGGGAAGAAAAATAAGGCAGGTCAGACACTAAGTAATAGAAATGTTGATCCTAGATTTTTCTGCTCATAAATTTTGTTATTGGCAGAGTATCATTAAAGATTGCCACCCTGGAAGATAATGGATGTCAGGTGTAGCCTCCACTCCTGTGCTGATGGGTAGCATCTCCGGTCTGATGAGGAGAGATTATCCTGCTGAACCCTACAAGACATCTTCAATCTCCTGATTTAGAATCTATTGTTCTCTACCAGTTGTCACTCTCCTGAAAGAATGCAAGAAAGCTGCCAAAGACTGAAAAACAGACAGCTGCAGCAAAGGGATACTGGCAGCAATTTGAAGGTGCTCCTCCGACAATATACTTAAATGTTAGTTTAAAAAAAAAAAAAATTCATCTGCAGGTTCTTCAACTGTTAGTTAAACATTTTTGTTCTCCAAGTCAAGATGCTTGCCCAACCATGTCCTTGACACCAGCCATACCATATACATTCACACCATAAACTCCCAAATTAACACCAAGGTGGCTCTCTGGCAAGGGGAACTGCCTGGCGTGAGAACAGAGCTGAGCTCTTCATGTGTCCTCGTGGAGTAGGCACAGGTGGGGCCAAACACGGTAGAGCCGAGCACGACAACTGATTCCCTGCTCTTAAGTGCTTGAAATTTTTTCAAGAGTAACTCTTTGGGGATGAAACTCTCCAGTAGCACAAAGCCTTACAATTACATTAAAATTGGAATTTAAGTTTGGGGCAGGCTCTGAGCTGCTATTACAATTAATGTGATTGTAAGGCTGTGGCAATGCAACCCATGCAGTAAGCACAGACATGTCGATCAATAGCAGAACAGACCCTAAAGCAATTTCCATCCCTCAAAATGGCAGTGATTTGCAAAACACTAAATGATGAATTCTGTAAGAATGACTGGCTTAAGCGTTAATAAAATCATAGCTATAACGTCTAACTTTTCTGTTGGGACCAAAAACCATATCACATATCCGGAGCAGGCTGGAAACTAAACCACAGAAGAATCACAAACTCCCCTTCGGTGGGTTCAGGACTTCATCTCAGGCAAGTCTTTCAATCATTTCAGAGCCAGGAATTCAATGCAAGTCCTTTACATTTCAATTTACTGCCTTCATCACTCAAGCATCCATCCTCCCAAGGACTCAGCATGCTGACCTCCATGTAAACCCAGAACACAGCTCCAGAGTAGAACACGTTCCACTTTTCATTGCATCACTTTACTCAAGTAAACACTGAGGGCAAGATGCTTTCCATCCCATTTGTGGATTTCCATTTATCCAGCCATATCTTTCTCCCCACACTAGGGCAAGCAGACCCATCTGCAACACGGGTACTGTTTTGTAATACAAGTTCTAAATCAAGGGGAAGTAGATTAAAAGAAAAAAGTAGAAAAAAAGATAAAGAACAAAAAAAAGCTTTCTCGGTTGGAACTTTGGTCAATGGAACATAAAGATCACCATTTATTGCACATACCAGCTGTAATAAAAACTGATGTTGCCAATGTAAGATGAATAAAGTAAAGACAGTATTTTCAGAAGCTTTCTCCAATGGCTTTAGAATAGGGTCACCTTGATATTGCTGGAAAGAGCTGGGTTTCAGCCCCCTGCTACACAGGTTGATACAATAGACTTGACCACTTTTGTGCTAAATGAGACTGCACCTTTCAAAAATCTCCTTTCTTTTTGTTATATAACTCCCACACACACATACACACCCCTTTTGAACATGGTGAAATATGCTAAACAAAACCTACACATTCTTCAGTTCATCTGTAATTCTTTCCCCTAACTCCCTGGAATATACAAATCTTTTCATATACAATCATATTCCTCTCAGCTAAAGTGCACATTCATGCAAAAACTGTAACAGAAGCTATGTTTTACCCTATAAAAGACTAAATTAACACTGAATTTCTTGTTACTGGTAGCATTTATGCATCCACAGTCTTTGTCCAAAAATCTCTCATGCATATAACAAGTTCCCACTGTTATTTAAAGTCCCCCACACCCTAAAAAAAAAAAAAAAAAAGAAAAGAAAAAAGAAAAAAAAAAAGAAAAGAATGTGCTTTTCCTCTTTTTTCTTCTCAAAAATAAATATCCCAGCAAACTTCATGCAGCAAACTCTGCTCCATTCTGTCTTAAAGGGATCCTATTGCTCAACTGAATTGCTTTTCCTGCCTTATTAGTTGAAGAGATTACAGCCAGGGCTGTATATTGTAGCTAGCCTATATTTAGAAGCTGGATAATAAAACGCATAAATAACACACTGAATAAAACATTAAGACATAAAAGGAGTTAAACAGAACAAAGGACTAAAGCTTATTGTGCATTAACCACATCTGACCCATTGAAATACAAAGGACTCATAATTCTAATTAGTAAAATGCGCAGTTATGACTTAAATCAGGAGACTTAAATCAGCAAGAGCGGTGCCCGTCTGTGGCTGTGCGCTGCAGCCCCTTTCGCAGCCTTGCAGGGCCCTCTGGTGGAGCAGGGAGCTGAACCCTCAGCACCCCAACAGCACCGTTATAATGAACGGTGCCCCAGCCCAAAAATAAAGGTGAGAACCAGATGCCTGTTTTTCCCCTTCTTCCTTGAAAGCAGCGATGTTTCTAACATAATGCTGCATCTTTCAGACACACAGCCTTCTCTTAAGTAGATGAAGTCCCCGCATCAGCATAAGGGAGATGCTTTTTCTCTGACTCTACTAGGGGCAGGATTCTGCCCATGAAGTGCTTAAAGATGTGAGCAGCTGCAACTGATGTGGAACAATCTTGTCTGCTGCCAGACCACCTGAAACCAAAAGCACTATAAAGAGGTATTAATGGGTCTGAATTCCAGCTGACAGTAACATTTCGCATTCAAAGGAGGGAAAAAAAGCAGGCTCAGAGGGCCCTGCAGACCTAAACAATGTCTGATACATGCCTCAATACGTGAATTGCTGTTTTGTGTGGGGATGATCCCAGTATCATTTACGCACACCTGCCACTCAGCCCCCATGTCCAGTCCAACAGCATCGCCGAATCCTTCGTTTGTCCTTCAGAAGAACTGTGCCATTCATTTCTTCTTCACCTGGCATCAGCGCAGGGTGTGCTCCTGGTAAAGCAGGGAACTGAACGAGGTTTTACCTAACCTTGGCTGCTATTGCCTCTTGCTGCCTGACAGAGGGCAATGCAGCACGTACTCTCCCAGTGTGTTAGAGTGGCATCTAGTTTTGAGGAGGGTTTTTCCACTCTCCCAAGGTGCTGGTTTCTTTGTTGTTTGGGACACAGAAAGGATTTGTTCAACACCTGACTTAACACAACCCCCTGTACTGCCTTCAGCTGGCCTGGTTTGCAGTCCAGCAGCAGCAGACCTTTGCACCAGACCCACGTCCATGCAATACCTGTCACTGTCTGACGACAGGAGGCCTGCTTCTGTGACAAACCAGTGACCTGGATTTTCCCACTGGTAGGCCAGACCAGCACCTCTTCCCAGAGCAGTCAAAGACAGATGGGAAACCAGAGGCAGACACAATAAACAGGCTCTCCCTGCCCTAAGCACTAGCAAGGGCAGAACAGGAGCAGCAGCAAGCAAGGACAGCCTTTGTCTTTTGCATCAAGGGGCACTGCTGCATTATTCACCCAGGTTGCTCCTACATGAGCTGAGATTTTCCATGCATCTCTCTCACCCTGTTCAAGCATCAGTTAGAAGAGCACAAAGGAGAACGCTCGTAGAAACCCAGAAAATTAGCTCAGGTCCCAGTGCATTCCCTGCACAGCACAGTCTACAAAAGAAACCCATCTTTCACACATGATGGAAATCGCTGGTCCTCTGAAAACCAGCCAAGACAGCATCCTGGTTGTTGGAGATCACATCCAAGATGCCAGGCAGCAAATTAGATTTTCTGCTGCATTTCACTAAGCAAAGAGGTAGAGTTTTCAACAGCTCGGGATGCTGGTAATTCCCTTATGAACCCACTTCCCAATCTCCACGGTCACGCACATTTGACTTGTCACTGGCATTTTTAATAAGACTTCTCCCATTAAACCTCTGATAACCCTGTAAATTAAGCCGTCTGCAGAGCAGCAAGGAATAAACTCTAAGAAAAGAAGTTACTACTTATTCCTCCAGTTGGCAAGACAACCAAGCTATGTCCCAGTGCATTCAGTGATTTATCCCTATGCTCTGCACCATCCTGCAGCTGGGAGAAGCAAGAAGACCTTTAGGGCAGAAGTCCTCCCTGGAAATCACACACACACACACACACACAAAAGAAAAAAAAAAAAAACACACATGAACCAAGCAAGACAAATTCAGAGACAAATTTGGCCCTACAGGTGTATTTTAAATATATGAATTCCAGGCATACTTATAATGGCCTCTCCAAAATCTGGACTGTTGAGCAAGCAGAAGGAGGCTGGAAGTATTTCAGGTGAGAACCACCACATAAAAATAAAATGCAGCAGCCTTAAGAAAAACCAAGCTGCACTGGTAATTCATGACAGAAATTGCTCAGCTGGCTGCACCAATTAATGATCTACAAGTCCAGCCCCCAGGTGAGGTGACCTGAGGAAGTTTCTATTCAATGCTTCATCATTTGTGGATCCTGACTTACAACAGCGAGGTGGAAACAAATTTTTCCTGGTACTAAATGTACACTGCTTCATTCAGCACAGCATGGAATTGATAGTTATACTGGTATCAGTTAGGAACTCTGGGAGCCTGAAATACTGCCCTATTTTAAATAGCTCTAGTAAGGTTGGTGCTTATGCATCTCTCTGCTGTTGTCAGTGCAAAAGACGCTCTTCAGAAGGGTAATTCAGAGCAACGAATTCAGACGAATATTCAGAATTGTCTTCTCTACATAGTTGTACAGGGAGCCTGCTGAAATAATCTGCATAACTATCATCCTCAGTGATCTAACAGTAAAGAGAAGGAATATTTCTCCCCTGCCTTTTGCCTAGTTAACTCTGCTAGTCAAAGCAATTACACTGTTTAAATGAAAAATAGGCTGAGGCCTCCAAGCTGGGCTCAAGATTCCAAACTTCTTCAAAGCAATGGCAGGACTGTCTTGCTAGATTGAACGGTCTCTTTCTCCACTAACAGTTATTTGATGACAGTGAATATATTGCAGAACAAAAGAATGGGTTAGGCCTGTCCTATGCTTTATTACAGTGGTGAGACCTTTTTTGTCAAATGGATTGCTCAATACCATTGTCTCTCACTTTTCAGCAACAGGATGGCTTCTGGGTCCTTAAAGATCAAACCTCTGTCCCTGTCTGAATATTACAGAGACAGCTGTCAAATGTCATTCTTTCAGGTGCCATCTAACACAACCTAAGTCAATAAGTGTCTTTTCCTGGATTAGGCTCCTTAAAAATCACAGTATTTTGAAAAGAAAAAAAAAAGTCAATCCCCACTTTTCAGCTTCAATTCTATTGTCTGCCCTTGGTTAATAAACTTTCTTAGATGTAATGAGTAAGCACATTTTCAAAAGCAACCAGTGTTGTCAAAGACAGATTGAAACACACTGATTTTCAGGGTCATACAACACATTCTTAAAAAACAGCTGCTCCTAAAGCATCACTAGGTAGGCACCTCATGTCTCATAAACATCAAGTATATCCCACCTCAAGATGTACCTATTAGGTTATGGCTGCTTGACCTAAGGCACATAGAACAGGGTCTTTGCCAAACCCAAAGCCTGAATTCATCTCTCTACCATCTAACATGCTACAAGACATTCTACTTTGAAAAATGTGATAGCTGTCTGTTGACCAGAATTTACATTTTTAATCTCATTTGCTCTCCGAAAACATGTTAATTTATTTTAACCAGATGAGGCTAAGTATTTGTTTTCCATGAAATGTGCTACACTAAAAGAAAAAAATATTTGCTTTCCTGATGCAAATCAGGAAGGAGAAAGACATTGCCTTGTTCACGTACTAGATCACATCACAGATCTGATCGTACATTAGAAATTCCTCAAAAACTCCCACCTCAAAAATAAGGTGGGAAATGCAGATCCCTTCAGCAGGGCCCTCCAAATGCTCAGTGATGCCATGCACCAGATATGGGGAGCTGGATAATCAAAAATGGGGGTGATTTGCAACTGGCACATGGAATCATAAAGTGGGATGGGGTGACTTCAGCATACACGAGAGAAACTCATGTCTGGGGAAGAATATGACACCATGAGTCTAAAAAGGTGCGTGAAGGTTCCAGCTTCAATGGAATCTATTTGAAGAAAAGCTCCACAATCTGACCTCGCTATTTAATGAAGAGCAGAACCTTTTTTTTAGCCTACGAGAAAAAGCACTGTAAGCAAATGTGCTTAACAGCCGAGCAGCTTGATTGTGTTTTACAATACCTCTTTGATACAGTGAAAAGAATTCTTAGTCTCAGTTAAAAGTATGCAGTCAAGCATTCTGAAATGTTATGTTAAAAGATTGCCATAATTTACATGACACATAATGAGTATTCATCATATGAGCCCTCAAAAGAAGATCACTGCTGCCTTATTACAGGTATTTCCCTTTGGTACACATGCAAAGTGCATCTTAAAAAGACAAAAATAACATTCCATCTTACAAGACTCTTCCCTGAATGACAAATGCTGCAGAAGTCTATTCTCCAGGTTCTGCTGCAGTCTGAAGAGGAACTTCAATTGTTTAATCAGCTCTGAAATGCACTGCTAAGCAACAGTTGTTTATAGGAAAGGTCAAGAGGGCCTAATTAACTTGTCATTGTGTGTAGATCCCCTTCCTCAGTGAAGCAATTTAGCCAGTTTCCATAACAGCTACCTGCAAAAAGGTAACGTGGATCATTCCCTGACCCGGTATTCAATTGTTTTATAGGCTTTTGCTGAAACTTCTCAGTTATTCTCCTTGACCTGTGACTGCATTTTATGGCAAACACTTCAGTTCATGGAAAACACGTCTACCAGGGACTGAAAGAAATAGTGCCCAATTATTTTGGCATTTTGTCAGTAACTCTAGCACACTTACTGCTGACTTGTAGTTTTTGGCCAAATCCTGTGCCACAGAAAGGTGATAGACACTCAATAGAAAGCAATGGGCTGGAATCCACTTTAAACATCTCAAAACCTAAGGTGTTAAAAAAACCAACACGCTTGAACTGCTGATAAACCCTACTCATCCATGCATCAGAGAAAATCCAGGAGAATTCCTTTCCTGATAAAAAGGTTAAATTTCAATGAATCTTGAATGAAGAAACAGCTTCATCTCACTCTGGATGGGCAGTGACAGAAGACATGTCAGAGCATGGTAAGAAAGCTCCACAGCACCAGGGAACCCAGAGCACAGAGGTGTTCTGTGCAGCTCTTACACACACTGCTGATGTGCTGTGAGCATGTAGATATAGACACAGCAGCTGTATGCAGGTCACATTCAGTTATGCGTGCCAGGACTGAAAAGATTTTGGCAAGCTCATGAGGATCCTTCAGCTCCTACCTAGACACCCACCAGAAGCATCCAGGAAAGAGATCAATAGGTTGTCTCATCTGGAGGATGAACCCTCTAACAAATGCATCCCCACTTCCTAGCACTGAGCTGAAGTGGATGCTAACATTAGACACGGACCCATGAGAATCTGGCTCAGAGCTAAGAACATTATATATGGATTAATGGCAACACACCTCATCTAAGAATGAGGCTACAGCACAAATACAGCACTTGCAGAAATCCCCAAACCAGCATGACGCTAACTACAGTACTGAGAGTCCAGTCTTCTCATCGCCAGGGTGCTGCCAGGTTTTTAACCTCTCCTAAAAGCAGAGCCCACAGGTGGTATTTTGTTAGCTTTACTTCTCTTGCTTCTGGGATCAAAGGTGATACAGGTTATTAGCACTAATATATCTAGATTTCTTTCTGCATTCAAGCTGGGGTCTCTGCATGGCCCTAGCACAGACTCATTGCTACCAAGTTCCAGTCCAGTATCAATTTATGAAAACAACCCAGCTTGTTCTGAGCTATTTCTGTCATTCTGTCATATATAAGATACTATATCATGGCAGGTAGATTATCTTACTAGAATAGTGCATTCTCTTAAACGCAATTATCTTTCCGTTTGCCTCACTATGCAGGAAAAAAGTAGCACACCACAAGCTGAACTAAACCACAGTTCAGTATTTGTGTTACTTAGTGGAAGAACTGGCTCATGTAGTCTTAGGGCTTTGATCTATTGCTCACCAAAGCCAATGATACCATTGTAAAGTCTCCTGATAACTACTGGATTAAGAAGGGGAAGATAAAGATACATTTCAGAGCAGTACAAAAAAGGGATAAAGCAAAAGGGCACAAAAAATCCAAAACTCCTAGCAGTCATTAAGCTCACCGGACAGATTTTGTGGAGTGATTTCACTACATAAAACTACTAGAAAACCCCATGAAATTTTACAGTAACTCATTTGGTTGTTGCTGTATTTTTAACCCATTGCACCGATTATAGCATGCTGTCAACAGCCTCATATATTACCCATTGCTAAAGAGAGGGCTCTAACACTCTGCAAGTGGTATTAATTGGTCTCAGTAGCATGTAATGAGTTCAAAAAGCTCCTACCTGTATGTCCCCGGGGATGGTGGCTAGAGGCGGACAACAATTTACAGCAGACCATTAACACATAGACCAGAAAAAGCCAGTCAGATAGAAGCATTGATTTGGCACAGAATCTCATCCTGGAGGCAGAAAAGGAAGCAGATGAGTGAAAGAACAATATGAGCAGGGAATAACATAAAAACAATGCTGGGAAGGAAAAGCTGCAAAGATGCTGAAGAATAATACATCTTATTACAAGGCAACACTGACAAAATCATATTCACAGTTCGGTTGGGATCAATTCTTTTTGAAGCATGTTTCATAGTTAGAAGCAATGCAATGGCTAACACACATCATATTACCCACACATTTATAACAACACCATACGAGTGCAGTATATTTGTACAAATCTTGAGGAGTCTTTTAAGATTAAGACCCATCCACACTTAATTTAAAGATATATATTTATAAGGTGCGCTACTATTTTTAAACTGCAGCTGCCTCAAAATCATAGAAACATCACAGAAAAGTATACTTTTTACTTCATACTTGTCATGACAAATTTGCTAAAGATACCAGGATCTGCTAGCTTTCCTGGAGATCAATAAGTTTGCTAAGGGTTAAACAGTCATGAAGCCACCAGCTCAGTCAAATACGCAAGGATTCACTACTCTGCCAGAGCGTTAGAAACTGCATTTCAGAAAACAGTTGTTCCACAGAAGGCAGATATCGTTAGCCTCATTTATGCGTAAGAACTAAGACCACAAATCCTCAGTAATTTTGCTGCAAATACTTACAATTAAATCCCTCAATAGCTTATGTTATGCTATTCATCACATCGAAAGGTAATCTGATCATTTTCTTAAACTCAGTTATGATGATTTATTACTCGTGCAATACATAAATGGGCATTATGCACTTGAACCCTTAGATGTAACATTCCACACTTTCAGCAAATGCTGTAAGCAGGCATATATCAAATTAATTAAAGGCAAATTATAGATTTGCATAAATTGAACTAAATACCGCTATGAAAGCAGTGATGTTAGTCGGTAGTTAATCGGCACACTGGGATTTGGATGAGCCTATCACAAGCATGCTTATTTGCACCAAACAGTCCTTAGAGAACTTTTCCCTTCAGATTCCAGCTCTGATTCTTCCATGTATTTTCTAAATGATTTATTGGTATATCTTTATGATACCTGAAACTGTTCAGCTAGTCAGATCATTCAAGTGCTGAACAGCCAAACAGTTAAAAAAAACCTGAAAATTAAAAAAAATCTCACGCCTTAGCTCTACTGTCAAAGGCAGGTGAAGCACTTCAGTCCTGTTTTAAATTTGAACACCACCTGCAAGTGAAACCAAAACAGGCCTCACATTTTCTCATCTAGAAGTGCTTGCCTTTCCCTTTCGCACATCACCAAACAATATTGTTCTCAGCATGTATTAGTGGGAACATTGATGAAGTCCAAACAAATCACTTGTTAATAGCAAAAGTTAGAGGTCAAAAACCTGTTGTAAATATATTTTAGCAACAAACAGTATTTCGCACTTCTGTAACAAAACTTGAATGAAAAACCCAGCATCTTCAGCTGTCCTTGTAGACTTTACTCTAACCCATAAACTTTTTTTTTTTTTTTTTTAAAGATCTGCAAATGTTGTGAAAAAAAATAACACATCATGCTTATAGGTTTAAGAAAAAATAATTTAAAGAAGCTACATTTTAAGGACTAATTTTGGGGAAATTAACGATTCCTTGTGTAGATACCCTGTTTAGAGCCAAATACATTGCCACTCTAAACACAAAAGGAAAAGTATGGGAAGAAAATCTGAGATTCTTTAAAAAACAGTGTACGGGAGTCTTCTACAAGCATGAAGTACCCTCTTACAGAGAACTCCCAGGCTAATTCAGAGCACCTACTCTTCAGCTAATAAACATGGGCCTAATTCATCTCTGCACCCAGTGAACCACATAAAGCCAGTGCAGTTAACGGGATTGAGTCACTGTGAAACCAGCACAAATGTTGTTATTGTTGTTTATCTTAGTCTAAATAAACAGCCCAATAGGCTTTGAATTTCAAGATTTAGTCACCCAAATCCTCCAAAGGTAACTAAGGTAACATATTTTCCAGAGGAGACAGCTGAATTTAACCTTAATTTTCTTACTTCCTTCACAAGAACAGTGACACCTTGCACCTCATGCGCCAGTTACCACTAAATAGGAAGTCATGATTTGCTCATTTTGCAATACTGTCCCTCAGTTGCTCTAAAAACAAATACAGGAATCTGATCCAGATATCAGCGGACAGCCCAGCTCTGGTGTCAATGTGTAGTAACAACAGACAGTGATCTTCCTTCAGGTGTCCTGAGGCATGAAAGCAGAATTTAATCCTTGGAATTAAATACCACAGATCAAAAATTCTCAGCATACCATTTCTGGTGTGAGTTGATGAAAGGGACAGGTATTTGGCCCCAAATCATGCACTGCAGCTAAACAACTCCTATTTCAGGATGTAAGTGAACCCAGGTGTTCCCACCATTTCCAGTACAGGAGCAAGCCTGGAAGTGTATGCTGACATCACCTCAAAAATTTTTCCAGATTATGAAAATCTGACTCTTTTGAAACCATGACCCTAATGTCAGATAGGGAATAGGAAACCACATTTAATCGGGTTAACAAGGTAACCCTAGCCCTTTATAAGTATATCCAAGCCCAGGAATAAATATATCACTAAAAAACACGGACATATCCAAATTGAAAGGCTGCTAAAACCAACCAGTGTCATTAAAATGATATAACACTTGCAGACTTCAGTGTGTACTGCAGGTAGACAGGACACAAGTCTTCAGCCTACTAATATAAAGAAATACAGGGGGATCTTTAAAAAGACAGAGGGAAAATGAAGTTTGGCAGACAGATGCAACAAGGGGTGCTGGGCCCTTCAGCTTCAGTGGGCTGCCACTCTCAGAAATGTCAAGCCTTCGTTCTCTGTTGGATTAAAGTGGTTATTGTTGCTAACCAGAACAGCAAATCTTCAGTGTCATTTGAAAGATAAAAAGTGTTCTTACCTTGGGGACTTCGCAAGAATTTTGTTCCAGTCAAACACAATTATTTCAGTGTGTTTTTCATAGTTATTCCAGATTCCCATTTGCGGCTGCAAATAAGCCTTTCTGCATTTCAGAATTTTTTCTTTCGCTTTGGGGACCTACAAAGAAAGCCATATTACACTGCAATTAATGTCTAGAATGATGCTGTGAAATAGATCTTCGTTATCAAAATCATTGTTTCACACTGCCATCTACAGTACAATCCAGGGCAAAAGGCAGCAGTCACACTGCTCTTTTCACTTGTTTCCAAGAACACAGAGAAACAGTGGTAAGACAGCTCTGAAATATCACTATATTAACTAAAAGCAGAGTTTACTCCACTGGAAATTACAAACACAATGCACACTGCTTACTGTGTCCTTACAGCCACGTGCCTCCACAAAAATGCTGTGGAAACTGTTATATCTAGAAAAGACGCCACCACAGTGCAAACAGATTTCCACATGCTTACTTGAAACCTCCAACAAATTGAACCAGAGGTTATTAAGGACAGGGTGAAATCCTTCACTGTCTTCATAAAGATATGGCCAAGGAATCCAGCTACCTCAGAGCAGAGGGTCTGTAGGGCTGCATCTGTAGGATTGTGTCTGTGTCATCGATGTATTATGGCTCCCTCTGATGCTTTTGGCTCCCAGCACCACATCTCATGCCAAGCCCACCTGTACCCAGAAGCTACATTTCCGAAGTCACTACATGGAGACAGTTTTGCAGCAGTACTGACGCACGTTCCACAGAATAATGAGCTCAAACACTCCATTTCATAGGCATTCGAGTCTCTTTGCTTTTATTGTTTATATTTGTTCTCTCACTTCTATCCCTGGGCTCAACTTGACCTTCTGCTATTGAAAACATGACACAGTGCAATTTGTGAGAGTAATAATAATGTGGTCTTCAGTGACGGAGGGATCACAATAACCTTTTCTCATCTTCTCCTGCCACTCCTTTCATTTCACTCTTCCTTTGATCAATTAGAAATTTGCTTTTAAGAAAGTTACACTATCACATTGGAGGGCAAAGCATCTCTGGGGTCATAAAGGCAGGTAAGCAGATCCCCTTCAGGAGCTTAGGACAGAAAAGCCCCTGGCTTCCCACACACAGTTCCTTTCTGTTCAGAACACCATGAGAAACCAGAGTAATTGATGGAATTAAAGAAGTACCAGGCCAGCAATCTATAATTAATCACATTTTACTCTGTCTTCATTTTCCAATATACAGTTTCAGAATGAGCCAAAATTGTAACACAGCACTTATAATCAAAACAAAATGTGAGTAAAGAAATGTCTTAAGACAAAGCACTACCATCCAATATTAAGCCTCTTATTATTAGGTCTTTTACATGTAATATTAACAAAAAATCACTGTGCCTGAAAAGATTTATTGAGAAAAACAAAACAAAACAAGCAAACAAGCTTTTCAATATAGTGGTATATGAAGTGGTTGTGCAGTACATTTTTATCCCTTTCATAATAGGACAGATAGATAAATATATTCTTACAGCGTTCTTGTAGAAATCAATATTTCGATAAACTAAATTTGGTTTGGGAGTTTCTTTGTTCCATAACTTTTATTGAGAGAAGGACAAAATAAACTTTAGATGCACCTACAGGTAAACACTAACTTTAGTGTAACCTACTCTGGAAACATGTGTTAAGCACTGGTTAAAGACAAAGAAGCATTGATTATTCTAACTCATTGTAATTAAATGGATACAGTATAAAAGGCAGATAATACTGCCACCAGCATATCTCGGGGCTTTCTGATGCCTTGCAGGCAGCAATATTTCTTAGGAGAATGGGGTTGTTTGAGGGAACTGTAAGGCAAACTGTTACAGAGCAATTCTGAGCCTGAGATACAGCTGTTCCATTTCAATAAAACATGGAGAACAGAACAGAAATGAGAGTCTCGCCTGGTTAATAACAGTGAAAGGAATTCCAGGCTTCTCATGACGAAACCATCTTTTGTGCGTGTTTTGTGACCGATGGTTTTAATGCCGGCCCCCGCATCGTTTCAGGGCATAGCACTGCTTTGAAAAGAAGAGCTGCTTATTTGCAGAGTGCACAAACAAGCGAATCACTCCTGACCTGCTGCACCAAGAGCTCTACTGGGGCAGCGGGGCCTGCAAGGGCAGCCACCCACCCTCCCGCTAGCCACCTGCAACCAAACCCTGCGAGCGGCTTTAAAACAATAAAGATCAGCATCGCCTCCCAAGAGGCGCCAACACATCTGAAAACGACATGTGTTTTGTGGATGAAGTTCCTGACCTCAGCAGATCAGGGTAAATTTACTCAGGAAGGATTTGAACAGAAGTTACCCATGGAAAGCAACCTCAGAAAGAAGGGGGTTGCTTTTATACCGTGAGCTTTAGCCAGGAGGCAGTGGAAACCACACCACCATTTCTACCCAAGCTCTAAAAACAAAGGGAAAGGAGGAAGGGTGCAAGGAGAAGGGCCCCATGTTCACAGCATTTACATGTGGGCTGGCCATGAACAGCTCCTGCTTTGCACGTCAGTCACTCCAGTCCCTGCTTCAGCTCTCCTGGGTCAGCATTTAGAGCATCTGCACACCCAAACTAAGTCTCTGGGATCTGGTATCCAAAGGAAATTGCAATGGCCGCGTATGTTCTGGGACTAAGGGACTGCAGCCTGTCTCTGTGGCCCCACGCTCCAGTAAAGGGGGTATAAATAGCATTGTCCTGTGCTACAGAAGCATTGCAGGAGCAGCTACAATAAAAGCCTCAAGTTATTTGGAAATTGCATGGGCGCGATATAATTCCTTTGGCAGATGGAATAAGATTGCATTTTAAAGTAGGTACTATTTCCTACCAATATTTACACGTTGTAAAATACTTCTTACAGCTACTTTCTGTAAAGGATAAATTACCAAAGCATTTTAAGCCATCTCTTATAATAAGCTATTAAATAATTTAGAGGATCTCCGTCCATTAAATATTTAAAAGGCCTTAATTTCTCCATTCTCAGTAATTCCTCGTTTAAACCAAAGATAGCGCATCCCTTAAAAGATGTTTTCTGTAAAATCACAGCTAAGAAGGAAGCAGACGTATGCACTACACGCTTCATGGGGCAAAGCACCGGCCACTCAACCCTACTGCCAGCCCAGTTAAACTCCGCTGTCCTTCAGTTTCTTAGAAGAGAAAAAAAAAAAATAGCCCATTTTGTTTAATTTAAAAGCACTGCTGCTTGAGTTGGAGGGGAAATAAAGATGAAATTGAGCCAGGAGCAACAGCAAACGCCTCCTTGTCAATTTCCACCTGTCACCACCAGCTCCCTCACACAGAGGGCCAGTTTTGGGGCTAATGACCACTGACGGGATGAGCACTGATCACCCATTTACCCCACAGAAAAAATTTGTGTTCCCCCCCGACCCGGGGGCAGGAGTCCCCCCTCAGGGGACGGCGGCGCCCATGCCGCCTCACGGCCGCGGGAGGGCGGCGGGGACATGGCGGGGACATGGCGGCGCCCCCCGGCGCTGAGGGGCGGCGCGGGCGGGCAGCGGCTCTGCCGTGTGGTGCTGCTGCCCTCTGGCGGCCCCTCGGCGGTTAAGTCAGGCCCGGCCTGCCACAGGATCCAGCGAGGAGCTGTGGGGCACGTCCAGTTCTGTCACGCCTCAGAAATCTCATTAAAGCCCATCCGGACACCCTGCACCCACGGCTCCGTGGCAGCCAGCTCGTTGTCCCCTGCTGAGCCCTCCTAGCGAGGGATCCCTCCGAGGCTGCTGCAAAGCCTCTCATCTGCAAGCGCTCCTTTGTGCGAGAATGAGCTGTCCATGCAAATTAAGTTTTGTCATTAATCATACTAACACGCTGCTGTCACCGCATTCCTCCGGTCACCCTCCCTTCTGGAGCCACGCTGCTGGCCACTGTGTGGGGAGACGGGGTCCAGGGGCTGCCCCACAGGCTGCTCCCCTCTCCCCCGGGTCCTCTGCAGGCCCCCAGAAATTTTCCAAACACTTTCTGGAGATTTTTTTTCCCCCATTTCCATTTTCCAAATTTTCATGTCGCAGCCACAGGTGAGTTTGGCTTGATCTGAAGATTTCAAGTGGCAGCAAATTCACCACAGCACAGTTACTCCAACAGTTAATTAACCTCACTCTAAACACTGCACCTTATTTCTAATCTGAATTTGTCCAGCTTCTGCTTCCAGGCACCTGATCTCGTTAGGCTTTTTTTCCTTCTCCTCTGCTATCAGGTACCGCTGCCCACACACGGCACTTGCAGCCTGTGGTCAAGCCCTCACTGAGCAAACTTCACATAAGTTGGATGGAAGAAGCCTCTCCTTGGAAGTTTTGCACTATTAAAACCATCGCGCAGCTCTTCTCTGCATTGCTGCTGATTTCTCAGTGTCAAGTTTTTTGATGTGAACATCAGAAGGTAAAGTAACCAGAGAGAGTCTTTATTAATACCACAAAAAGAGGTAACAAACTTTCTAGTTTTTACCTAACAGCTCCTCTTTTCAGCACCCCACAGGGACAAGCCTGGTTCTTAAAGGCCTCAGTTCTGCCCATCCTTACTCACATTAACACCAGGCAAACTGAGAATGGACACAAAGCTATGCACATAGTAACATGAAGTCACTGTCACAGTGCAAGAAAACAAAACTTCTACTGGTACCAGTTCCCAGAGTCAACATCAACTTTTCTACTGTATTTTCTTCCCTGCAGGTATCACTGAGGGAGCTCCGATCACATCAAGCTCCTTAGCATAAAGCAAATTGAAGTAAGAAGGCTCTTTAGACAATAAGAACATTAGTTAATTGAGGGGCACCAAACTGTAGGTGTGTTTACTCCGTTTTAAGAAAGCCAGGCACATAAAATTCCCTGGGAGGCAGTGGCAGTTCCCAGCACCTCTCAGACATCAGCAGGCTCCTAACTGGCATCACCTGCAATTTCTGAAGTGCTTTTTTACGACATCAGATTCCATTCATGACATCAGCCTCTGCTGGCGGCCCCTCGGTCTGTCACCACCAGTCAGCACTTTCTGCAGGAATATTTCAAATCCTGACTTAACAGTAACTGAGGGAGGCAGGAAGGAAAATAAAACAGTACTGTGAGAGCTAAAGGAAATAAAACTCATAGCTTTATAAGAAGGGAACACTGAACTGCTGCTATATCCACATAGCACGAGGTATTGAACCCACCAGCAGTGGGGCGATTCACACAGACATCCTGTGTGCCATATGTTTAGGTGAGATGTGTCTGTCTTCATCAGTATTCAGAGCTCTCTCTAGGGTATGTGTCTTCACTATCTCCTTTAGAGGTGAGATAAACCTTCCATCCATCCTGGGCATGTTGAGCAAATGACTTGGGAGGGTTGTAAAAATATGCCAAAGACACCCTAGTTCTCCATCTCAATTGCTGTACTCTTCTCCAGTCAATTCTAGAGAGTAAGAAGCTGAGTTGTGTGGATCCTCTGCTGGAAAGTGTTCTTAGACTCATTTTTAAGTGGGAGTTTGTAGCCTTCAAATTTAATCTGGTAGAGCTCAGGGCATGCAGAAGCAGTAACAGTAGCATGCAGAATCGGAAAACAAATTCAAGCAAGGGATTGAGGGTGAGAACTAGAGGACTTCTAGAAGCTCTCAAGTTCACAGAGTGTAAGGAGGAGCTTTAAATCAAAGCTGTTGCCACCTCTGCTGAGGCAAAGCAAGTCAGGTGTCTACTTAGAATCTGATGCAGTGCAAACTACAGGGCCTAGTTCAGGTCCCCTCCAGGCAGGGGAGCAGTAACTTCTTCAAGTACATTAACTCGAGCACCTGTGATCCCCAGAACACAGTTTTCAATTTTATTTACATGGCAAGTATAACTAGCAGACAAGTTATACTGGCACGAATAACTACTCACTTGCAGTCCAAAAATATGATCTCTGTGTATGAGAAGATCATATAAATGAGATAGAATCTCATTTAGAAATTGAATTTTTAGGAAAAACATTTTAGAGCCTGCTCTCTCATCTCAAACTGAGCCAACATCTTTCCTTCAGGAAAAATTCTGCCGAGACCAACAGGACTACTCAGAAACTAAAGTACAGCTATTACAGCTGTAAAGCAAAGACAGAATATACCCTTTTCTCCATATAGCATTATTTATTATTCATCACCAGCCTACAAAGAACCCTGCTGCCAAAGTAAACACATGAAGTGATAAGTATTTTTTTTAAGTTTCATTTTTAATGTTGCACAGACTTCCCAACTTGGACAGCAAACACAGGATATCTCCTCATTACAGTCCAGAGTTCCAACTCTTTTAACTACATTTATCAGAGAGAATTTTTCATTGTGATTATCCAGGTTCTTTCAGGCCCTCACTGCAGCCCATGAAACAGCTCAAATTCTTTCCCACCCCCTGGTGTATGGCCTACTTAAGAGATGGGAAGAATTGCAGTTGCTGCGTTCAAGAAAGCACAGGAATTGCCTCAACCCTGTTCAAAGAGGAGGCAGAGTGGAGGCAGTGCCCCGCTCCACTCCCAGCTGACCTCTAAGGAGCAGAGCAGTACTCTTGTAAAGCAGGCAGCACACCGAGAAACAGGTCTTTGAAATAAATCTCTCAGCAAAATGTTTCAGACAAAACAAATATGCATTTTCCCCTACTATAAACTTTGCCTACCAGGTAGCAAAGCAGTAAAGTGGCTGCACAAATTATCTCAAGCAGTAAAGACACTTTCTTGTACTCTGGATTGATGTAGGAATTTGATTCATTTATCCCACAGAAGTAAAAGAAAACAGATCCATAGCTACAGAGCAAATCACTCACCTCTCTTCCCACTCATCATGGACCCGGGTGAGCTAGCTAGTGCTTTTACAGAGATCATTTGGACAAGGGATGGAAGGGAAAAAGGGGCCCCGTGTCCATTTGTGCCTCTGGATAAGGCACTGGGTCCCAGACCTGCCTGGTTTCTGTCTTGCTCTGCCAGGGCTGGGTTCACATGCAAGAAGCAGACGATCATCAGCTGTAAGTCACCATTCACATTAAGACCAAGAAGCAACTCCAAGGAAACTGCATGACAATTAAAAGATTCAGAAAGCATGCTTGTGAAGAATATTTGAAGTAGCTGTGCTCGTTTGGTGAAGAAAAGTATTTATTAGAGATGTAACAACCCTCTCCTCAAAGAGGTTTGCTTTATAGAAGAGTGTGATTTAAAGAAGTGGTTCTCTGTAGCTATTGCAAATACCATAAAAAATTGTTACCAGTGCAAAGATAGTTTAGTGTGTGTATGGGGAGAAACTTTCTATCTAAGTGTGGGAAATGAGTGGGACAAGCTGCTCAAAGAACTCACGGAGTCTGCTCCACTGGAGTTGTTTTAAATTACCACTTTAACACCTACAGGATTGCCAAAGCTCCCTTCTGCACGCATAGGGTGAGATTACATGGTGCTCAGGGGCTGTGCAGGGACTATGTCCCCTTTATGCCTCAGAACCCAGACCGCAGACAGTCATCAAGCTTACATCTTTCAGAAATTATTGGAGGAAAATAGTGGCAGAAAGAAACTGAAAACACCTACATCTATTTGAGTTTGCCATGCAGACCTGTGAGGCTGAGAAGATTTATGCAACTAAATCCAGTTCTTTGCAAGTCTACTGCATTAGAGTATTATATTATCTTCCTGTTCCCTAAAACACCTCACTCATGGTAAATAGTTACAGCATGTCTCCTCATGCTTCCCCCTAAGTCCCCACCAGGCCATGGTGCTGACAGGGTCTGTCCATTTCTGTGTCACCAGTGTAATCTGATCTCTGCTTTCATTTCAGTTCATGAAACTCTCCTCCAAGAGAAAAGCACAGAGCAGCTCGGTTTGCTCTTAGAGCGCAAACATGCTTTATGAGCAGTGGATGCACATTGGCTGATGAAGAATCCCAACTGTCTGGGTATATGGGATAATTGTTCCACTTGGGACTCATTAGCTAATTGTTAAAAGATTCTAATGAAAAGCATTTCATAAATACAGCACTAAATTTCCAGAAGTGTAATTATGGACCGAACGCACATTTTTAGCACCTGTGTTATCAACTACACAAGCCAATAGCAAAATATCTTGTGCTGTGCTATTTCTGTTTTCACTCTCAGTCACAGGGTAGTGCACAGGATAACTACCAGCAAATTGAAAGGTAGCATTTTTAATATTCCTATTTTTGTACAAAGATAGCGCAGTCAGCTTGAGATTGGCTGGAGATTCTGCCAGCATACAGAATCTTTTATGGCAATAATGAAGAACAAAACTTGGATAGGAGGGGAAAAACACAGACCAAGGAGCTATAACCCAACTTCCCGATCTTTTATTGTCACTTGACTTCAGTACCCCTGGGCAGCCTTCCTACTTGGTATTAGAAAATGTTTTCTTATCAAACCCTGCTCCTCAAATTATTTTAAAAAATCACTACTTCCTCTACTGACTAGAAAAATCCCAGATCCAGGTACCTGACCTGTCAATTCAGGAACTGTTAGTGTAAATTAGTTAATTAATATCATTCCTCATTTTCTGTAATTCAGTGACAGAGACAAAACACTGCTAATATGCCAGCAAAGCATTTGTATGGCATGAAGATTTGGAACTATACCAATAAAACAATTGCATTTTAAAGAAGAACCTAGTCTTGTTCGATCTTTGTCCTAGTTAAATAAATAAAAGCATGTTCAGAACCAGTCTCAAAGTTGTATTTACCTTTTTTCTGGCTTGGAAGCACCATGTTGGATGGAAGTACTGACCATCACAGAGGGCATCCCCACTGTACACAGCTCTGTTGGAGCTGGGGTAACAGCTTCTATTCCAACACTGATTGCACCATCTTGATTCCTGAGTTCTGACCTCTGCTCAGCCTTGCATCATGGAGAAATATCTGCTGTTTGGAGCAAACTGGAGCACCATCATCGCTGTAAGGGCACAGCACAGCTGGGTTTAACTCTCACTGAGTTCAAGATTGTATTGTGCTCTTCAGATACCAGGAGTCTCATAAGGTTTTCTGCATCCTGCCAATTGCCTACTACTAAGTCAAAAAGAAGAATGAGCAGATATCTGTTAATTATCTCCTGAGCCATTGGTCCTGTGGCACTGGAATCAATATTACATTGCCAGAAATAAAAGCAAATTTTGAAAGTGGAAAGACCTCAGAAAGATGAATCGCTTTAGATGTGTAAGCAGCATGCCCTAACTGGGTTAGTTTCCCCAGCAGATCACTGGCATGTACATGGAGTGACTCTACCTTTCCCCTACATGCCCTTGTCTTTCTCCTTGTAACCAGAAAAAAATCCCTGTATCAATATGAATACGACAGGTAGTGCACTCTCTCCCAGATATATTCATTTCCAGCAGTACCAGGTGCTGCATGCCCTGATGCATTTCAGAAGTCCCATTATTTACATTCTGCTTCCTCCCCCCCAGAAATGATTGCCGTTGTCTCTTCCTCTTCCAGCCCAATCCTTCAGGCCTCCTTCTCCGTCCCTCCTCAGCCCTATGTCTTGTTTTCGTAGCAGCTCTTCATGCTCCTCTGGGAAGCTCACCTGCTTGGCAGCAGCATGTGAGAGCATCAGGAGAAGGGCTGGCAGGCAGAGAAAGAAACCCCACTGGAGTTCATGCACTGATCAATAGCAAAAGAAGGTCTCCCCATTTAAAGGAGGTTAATCATCTACTGGCTGCTGTTTTCATCTTTTCACAGGCACGAGGAAGCCAGATAGAGCTCTGAAAAAGGAGCACACCTCTAAAGAACAGTTTTAAGCACCTTCTTATCACTGCTGAGACAGGGTAGCAGCAGCTGCAGCAAGCTGGTACTGCTTTTCAGAAGCAGTAAGAGAAGGGTGTCAGCATGGTGTTACCTCTCGAGCACCTGAAGTGTCAGAGAAGACAGAAGCCGGGTCCTCCTTCTGGTACCTGTCACAGCGGAGGGAACAGCATGTTTCCATACAGGAGGCTCAACCAGCTACCCTGACCAGAGTGAGACCCCAGCCAGACTTTGAATCAGTAACAACATGTCCTCTTCAGGATAAAGCTAGAAAATTTCTCCTTTCTTGAAAATAGAAAGACATTTTTCACAAAGCTCACAGAAGGCTGAACCTTAAGGCTTTCAGTTCCCAATCTGCCTCGGATGGATTTTTGTTTCTATATTGTCCCTTCACTCATGCACAAGCCACCTCATGATCACATAACTGTGTGTGATTGATGGGAGGAGCTGGGAGGAGGGTAAGTGGTATAATTTTGCTTATGCTTTGAAATGCTCAGGGTTGGAAAAGAAGTATGAAATCTCCCTCACTTTCCCATGATTATGATTGCCTTAAAAATGCAAGATCTGTTGAAAGTAATAAATTGTTGATTGTTTGTTTAGTTTCAGGGTAGACAACAATCAGCTTTTAATCAATTTTTCATCACCACTGGAGAGCTATTAACTCTCTTAAAATAATTAGAAAACAGAAAAGAAAAATTTCCTCTAATTATTTTTATCCATGAACTGAGACTTCATGAATAAAATCTCAAGACTAATAGACACATACACACACAAAAAACACCTAGGTGGCACATCTAGTTCACTTATTTAACATGAGATACTGTTTGCCAAAGAGATGGGGAAGAAAAAGCAGAACCCTACTTAGATTTCACAAAGCCTGTCTCAGCAAGCTCTGTCCAAAGCTTTATCTCAGCCTGTGGTGAGCACTGATTGACTCATACACCTTGTCACTGCAACTTTCTAGCAGCTTTTCCCACCAATAATCCCCTGAAAATATACCCTCAGCATGCCTCCTTCAACCCTTTTGTTGCATACTCCCTTACCAACACACCGGCTGTAGCTCAAATGCAGCTGTCCTTAGAGGAATACAAGTTCATGAGTGCCTCGCTAGATCCCAAGACAAGTTTTCAACAGACATTTGCCTTCTGGGATGGTGGCCAAAGTCTTACATTTTCCTAAGTTACAGTTAAGAAGGAAGCAACCCTTGGTAGGAAGACTGGGAGACAGACATGCTTTATTGTTATATTGCAGGAAACCTGTCCTCAAACCTGAGAAAAGATGCCCTTCTTGACAGTAGGCATGAGTCAAAAATAGTTCTCAAATCTAGTAAGGGCTACCTGAACAGAAATGTAATGGACTGTAAAAAACAGATCAGACTGGCTTATGGATTTTAAGGGATGACTAACTAAAGTGTGTGAGGGACTGAGCTAATTAAATAGTCCCCAATCAGGACCACAGTGACTGCATTTTATTTTATTTTTTCAATTTCCTATTGGAGATGAATTGTGATTCACTTTAAAAAGGGATTCTTCTTGTAAATCGATCAGTGTTAGACCCATTTGACCTACTAGTGTCTCTTTAAAGATTGATGAACTGAAACACAAAAGTGAAACTCTCTCACTTTAACCGTTCCCATCTGAATTTCCTGCACAATGAGATACATTTTGAAAGAGTCTTGTGGAATGGTTACATCATGAATCAAATTTTTCAGGTTATTGCACAAAGGATTTCCATAGCCTGGCAATATGCAAGGCAACCACACAACCTGAAAGAAAGCAAGGATAGTCACAGGACTGTTTTAGATGAAAATCTGCTGTTATTAAAAATGCACTACATCTCGGGGACCATACTAGGAATTTCATAGACCTTTCACTTTAACACTGATTACTAATTAGATGCAAAACATAACCACTAATGGAGGAAAAAATAATAAGATCCAGAAAATCACTTACTAGATTTACTTTTCCCCCTCTCCGGGTGAAACCCCTTTCTTGCAAATGACAAGCTTCTTGGCCACAATTAGCACAACCACAATTAAGCTGATGGCTTTGAGCAAATAGGATAAATACTTGGGTAGTTCTGTTCAGCTTCATTCAAATTGTTTAATTTTGAGGAGGTGTTTGCGAGTATGAAGAGGTTTATAGCATCTTTATAGCAGAAATGCAGCGTAACTCGCTTCATATACAGGCACCACTGCTTAAAACAGAGTAAATGTCCACTGGGGGTGTGGTTTATCATTTTAAATTATTTTTTGCACTCAAGCCAAAAACAGTTGGGTTCTTAAGCCATGATTTTGTTCTTTTTAATTTGACTCAAGCGTACAGGACTTCCTCATTATTTCTCTGCTCGCAGTACCACCATCCAACTTATTACCTGCAAAGAGCAGTATCACATGAATAATCTACTGCCTTTTGAACCTGAGGGCTTCAACATCTGATCTCTGAGAGTATGAAAAATTTCAAATTTAATAATGGAATATCCCTGTGATAGTCACTCTAACTGGAAAGTAATAGCTTCTGAAGCTTCCTGTTTTCTATTCAGAAGGATTTAGGGTCAAATAGATCAGCCGATGACAGCGCATCCTCCTCCAGCAAAGATGCAGAAGTGTGGAGATGAAGAGCAGGCTGACTACTGCATGGAGAGCCACGGCCCTCATTCTCTGTGTCAGCATTCAGGCTAGAAGCGCGAGTGTTGTACCGAGGAGACAGCAGACTGGGGTACAGCATCGGCATTGTTGCTCCATGCTTGGATCTGTGCTGGGCTAGCTGAGCTCTCTGCATACAGTGCTCAAGCCTGGCATAAGCACCAGGACCCCTTGAAGGTGTCCTCCACCAGAGACCACCCATGTTCTCACATCCATGTCCCAGCTGCAGAACCACTACCATACCCCGTGTCTATGTGTTGCAGAGCACAGAAAAAAAAAAAAAAAAAAAAAAAAAGGTTCAGGATGAAAGGAAAAATCCCAGCATTGCTCCCCTGGTACAGAAAGACCAATAAGAGGACATCTGCCGTGACAGGGTAAGTTTCAGCTGAATTTGCACAAGTAGCAGGATTTTTTTTTTTTTTAAACATCTCCAAGAAAGATCTGCTGAGCACCTTGTAATAAAAATAAAGCCAGACCAGACTTGACAGGTTTGCAATTAATTTTCCTTGGCTCTTATTTACATCTTTGATCCTGGCAGTCTTTCTCTTCTGAATGAGAAACACGGGCTCCCATTCGTAGTTCCTAACGTAGCAAAATCCATAATGTGGCAGGTGTTTGCTACTCATTTCATTGACATGAGTTTTATGTTTAATCAAAAGCTGAAGCAAGACAAAATTAGTAAAACAAGATAAACCAAAGCAAAGCCTGAAGCACCGGTCTATGCTCAACTCTTCACAGTTTGGCAGGGAGCTGCTGGGTAACAACCTCAGAGAAAGATTTGTCTGCCGAGGACCAAATCACCCACTGTACTGTCAAATCATCCCATGAATGCTTCTAGACAAAGACATCCTAACAGACTTCTCAGGTCATGTCCTATGCACCAATACCTTAATTTTAAGGCACTGTCCAATCCCTTCCCATTATAAACATGGCCTACCTACAACACACCCCTCCTTCCCATTATCCAACTAAGTTTCTTCAAAGACAGCAGCCAAGACTGTAGGAGAAGGCAATATCTGAAAATCTTTGTGAACCATCTAATGTCTTATGCTAGGAAGCTAACAGCTGTCTAGAAAATATAGGAATAACTAAATTTCAAAACAACTGTTGGACAATGCAATTGCAACAGAGAGGCAATGACCCAAGGACCTGAAGCAGAAGCTCAGCCATGCTTGTCATTTGATGTATTTGTAGCGGCACTGAGACTTGAGAAAATATATTCTGAAAAACAGGATCTTCAAGCTTGAAAACCAGCATGACTTGGGAGTCACTTAGAATTTAAGCATGAGAATTGTGAAAGTTTTATTCAAGGCAAATTGCTATGCACATCATTATTCCACCAGGGAATCTGCCCGTGGAATTTTTGTGGATGCGCTCTGTATTATGTGAGGGGGGAAAAATTGTGATAGAGAAGGTCATTTATCTATTTATCTGCTCCTTTAATGAGTTCAGCTACCATGTCTTAAGAGAGCAGCTCCTTCTAACAACTCCTCCGGGAGCGGTGGCCACCCAGAGCACCCAGCCAGTCTGGCACACACTCAGAACCTCCCAAATGCCCTTATTCTGCACTGTGGAACCAGTTGCCCCATTGCAGCAACAGGACTCTGTCCTGACAAGGGGTACATGATACCAGAAGCAACACTGGATGAAAGACGGAGGCCTTGAGACTTCCCTTCTTCATCACGAGTAATTTGTAAAGCTAGTACAAAAAAAAAAAAAAAAAAAAACGCAAGAGTTTGAGCCTGGTTCAAGTATTCATAGCACGTGATCAAAGAGAAGAATTTGCTAGTCACTGGAAAAACAATCATAACCTACCTTCCACCACTGAAGGCAAAGCCTGTAAATATTACTATTGATCAGAGTAGGACTATTTTCATCAGGATGCATTGCATTGGACATTAAATATCTGCAGAGGCAAGGCCTATGCAAGTTAACGTTGGAACAGATAGTTCCAAGGATTTACCATTCACAATGCATGAGCAATTTGCAAAAGAATAATTCACAGAAGACACTATACTAAACCATACTAAAAATTAAAGGAAAGTATATCAGAAATGGATTTTATGTAATATTCCAGGTTATGTTACAGCATATTGACATGTACAACAAATTAAAACAGTTAACTCATCTTACTACCTTCTACTGATAATTTTTAATTAAGTCACTTATCTTTATCTACATATTTAAAAATTTAAATCTTTCATTATTCATCTCTTAAAGAAAATCGATGTTGTCCTGATTTGCTACAGCTCAAACAAGCAAGCAGTATTAGCTAAGATAAGACAGCCTAATAGAAAAATAATTCATTAACTTTATTAACAAGCCCTAAGAAAATGCTGCTGAGGAAGTTTTCCTACTCCTAGAAGTCTGAATTACGAACCAGACTTAATGGTGTTCATTGTGGCTGAAATACATATTACAGATTTTAAAAATATATATTTGTAAATAGAATAAGAAAATGGGAAAACTATTAAAAACTATTAGAAGAGCTCAACAATATGTTTTAGAGAATTCATCCCTAATACTAGGTTATATTATAAAAACCATTACCAAAAAGCTTCATAGTCAGGAATGAATTAAGAGACTGGAAGCTAATCTATAGCACTGGTTAGATGCGAGTGTCTAAATGCCTGTCCGCTGTACAGCTTCGAACTATTTGCACATCAAAACAGCCCCTGGTTTTACACTTGGGATCCTAAAGCTTTATAAAAGACACCGAGAAAAGAGTAAACTTTGAATCTCGGTTTCTTGAGAAAGCAGACTTTTTCTAGTCATCTTAAGTGTCCTTTTCTTCTCAGGGTGACCTTAACTTTCAGATTTGTAAAATGGTTTCCTCTTGTGTTCAATCCTACTGTGTAATAAATTTTAAAAATGACTATTTATCTTCTTTAATATATTAGTCATATGTAGCAGGAGAAGCCTCTGTGGGGATTTTTGCTATTGAGTTTGCTCCAGCTTAAGTCAATGCTGATTTAGAAAAAATAACTTACGCTTAGTAACAAACAATCATGAATATATTTATTGGAATAACATCTTTCCATTCTCCCCCAGCAGCATGTTTAGTTTATCATTTGCAATACTATATATCGGTGTATATTTACAGTGACCGAGGCAATTTAAAAGCAATGCCCATCTTACATAGCCCACCTTATTACACTTCTACAAGCCTGATTCTCTAGTATTTGTAAAACAGATCTGATGGTTCAAAAGAAATGTAAATGAAATGCAGATTACCCAGGCAGGTATAAGTTACATTTATTTGTGAAAAGCAAGAATCAGTGCATTGCTCAAAAATTACCTGTTGCAAAAGTTATATTTAAGCAAGTTTAAATGTTTCGAGATTTTGTCTCGCTAATCATGACCTCAGCTGCTTGCACCATGTAATGACAATAATGAATAAACATGCTGTGCTTATGAAGAACTAGAACCTAACAAGCTGATCAATTGTTAATTCTATAAAGTGACTAAAACGTGTCTCTACTATCAATAAGTAAATCAGCTTCTATCTGTGGGACTAATGCACCTTGCACATATCCTCCAGCTACCCTGCCCTTCTCTATAATAATGTAATTATCAGTTTGGTCATATTTAAGTGCAACCTGAATGAGATTTATTTTTTTTTATTTTTGTCTTGAGGGTGGAAAAATGGAAGGAAAAATTGTTCGGCTATTTAAAGAGAGACACCACCATTTGTCTGGAGGTTACAGATTTTCCGTTTTCCCTCCAATTAGTAATGCACAATTATTCACTTGAAAATCAATTATTTTAAAATATTATTCTTAAATCCTATAGACTATTATCAGATAGTCATTCCAGAGAAGGTGTCCCTTTAATTATTAAAGCCCTCTGCTCTAAGCCTCTGTAACAAAGAATTTGAACAAAAGACAACAATACTCATTAACTGTAACAGAAGATGCTACTTCTGTAGAAAAAAGCGTTTTAAACAAGATCAGTTTGGCTTTATTCAATTTCTAGCTTTCCTCTTAGACGAGGAAAAAGCAGAAGATGTATCAATATTTCAGCCGTAATACAATTATTTATATTCCAAATATGCTAATTACAAATAGCTGTCCCTCTCGAGTATATTTCCAAGCAAGATTTCACAGTAATAGCTCATTCAGTGCTGAAGATTCTGTTCAAGAAGAGCATGGAAAACACGAAAGTAAAAACGAGTTTTGCTCAAAACACCCAATTTCCTTCTCATTTCTACAGCCATCTGCAAAGAGGCTGGGTAGAGGCAGCTACCTGTTCATCCACCCAACAGCACAGCTCGGCTCAGCCCAGGGTGCAACTAGAGAGCAAGCACAACCTGCAGCATATGGTCGGTGAACGATGCACACCGGCAGGGTAAGTAATTGTATTTAATGTTGCTGCACCTTTTTCAGTGCTGTAAACAGTAATTATTCTTGGAGGTTTAGGGCTTCTACATCTATTCTATTGTTAAACCTAAGTATATATCACAAAAATGCATTGGAAACATCTACAGGAAGGAAATGTTCTGGAGGGAAATGCTATTAAGTATGTGGATAAGCTCAATAGCAATTAATTTCTAACAGTTAACGAACCAAATGAACCCATTCATTTCTCAGGTGGAACGTTATACTAATTCTGCCAGAAATTGGCCCTGCCTCACCTCAGATCCATCCCTCTGTGTCAATTCAGTGTAGAAACAGAGGGAGAACCCTTCTTACCTGATACTCTCATAATTTAAGAGAATCTGTGCAGCGCTTTTAAAGTAAATTTTCTGACCAAATTTTGGTCTTTTAATTGTCCCTAAAAAGAAACATTTATATAACTATTCAAAAGCAGAACAGATCACTTTAGCAGCATACCAAAAATATGGGAACAATTTAGCACTAAAATACGTATTTTGCTTTTTCCCTCTTCAGCTCTACTGAAACCTATACATCCTGGAACTGGTAAATATTTCCACATTCAAACCGCCACTCCAGCAGTACCTTTCAGCTAAACAAGCCAATGTCAAATGCTCTCTTATGTTCTTACAGGTAATGGATATCAATGCAAAGGTTCAAAGACGCTGTTTCACTGACTAATGTAACAGGAATACACACAGACAACAATCTTTCTGTATTCCACGGAATTACGAATCCTTTTTCTCAATTCAATGGCCTCTTTTATGTGCAGGTCCACTTGCTGCTGTGGATGTACATTTGGGGAAATTTTTATAGCACTTGACTTCTAGCCACGGTGCTTCACAGTCATTACACTGACAGTGCTCAGTGCAAATAGCAACACAGTCAACACGAGCCCACCAGGCAGTCAGGATCAGTCTTTTACAGCTATCTGTATTCATGCTGGACCCATTCCAGTGAAATCACTAAAACTCTCATGGGGTGAGACAAAGCTCTGTATATGCAAAGAGGAAAATGTTTAGCCTCATAACAACACTACCAGCTGACCAGCATTGAGTTCACTGGCTCGCTGCATCCTGACTTTCCTTAAGGAAGGAGCAGTGCCGTGGCCCCAGAGCCAGGTTTCAGGGCTCACCAAGCCACAGCAGCCTCCTCTCTGCTCAGCTCCATAAGCGGGACCAACAAGAGTCCCCTTCCCTGCACAAGGCACAACCCAGGGAGCATCTCTGAGTAATACGGGGCTTGGCCAGTTCCCCCCAGGAGCTGATATACACAGTGTGCAGGTGGCAGTGGAAGCCTGCCACAGGTTTCCTTCACACTCTATCCCATGTTCTAGGAACAGGACAGCTGGGTGTCCTGAATACAGCCCTGGCATTGACAAGGTCCCTCGCAACATCCAGAAGAGGAGATGACAACAAAGATGACTCCTCCTACCTTCCTGATATTCATATCTGTCAAACATTTGCCAGGAAAATGGAAGGAAGCAAGCAAGGAGTCAAGCTCACAGGCTGCCTGGATGCCCAGTGAAGGGACCATCACCAGCCACTACAGCTTCTCTATTTCTCTTTTAAAATCATAGGGAAGAAGTAGACCCAAAAACTGATTTAAGTAGAACATATCAACCCCACAACTAGTGTCCAAAAGCATGCTTCTGTCAAAGACCTCAACCACATCTGTTTTATCATTTAAACAAAATAAAAAGTTTCATTTAGGAGTCTAAGTTAAATGAATTTTGTTGAGAAATTACAATATCAATGTATTATATTCATCTCTGAAGTAAGACATTTCTCTTCCTGTCTCCGACATTATTAGCATGTTACAGTGGCTTAAATTAAAAAAGAAACATTTATTTTATCACCCTGATATCAGCTCACTGCAATATAACATTTCTGAAACAGGAAAATATCACAGCTTAGCATCATAAATTCAATACTGCAACAAGATAAATCCTTCCTATTAATGTAAACCGCTGTACTTCACAATATATCTGTATCTGCAATGCACTTCTATTTGCTGATCAGACTATCATAAACACACATAATTCTCATTGAATAATGGAAGCAGCCGAGAAAGCCGAGGGTAACTATGCTCTCTAGACTAAAGCAGCCACAGCCTGGTCCTTCAAACAGATTCACTCGTGCAGGGATGCGCCCGCTTGCAGATGACAACATAAAATACCCTGGTCTCCCCAACTGGAGTCTGGGTGACACAGCAAATGACATCAAAGTGCAGTCCTTAATTACACAGGCTCAGAATGTACACAGGAAGCTTTATTAAAACTCAATATAAATAAATCCAGGAGATGCACTTGTGAAAGACGAGGTACCCTATCAATTAAGAGAATTTCCAAATTTTTCACTGAATACCTGAAATGACTCAGGAAAAAAAGAAATTAATCTAATTTTGTTGAAAAGAAAAATCACTATTTGATGCTGCCTACAACAACTGAGCTTTCTCCTTTTCCCCTTTACACTCAGATTAACACTCTGAAACTGATGCCAAATGCGAATTTGGCACATAGAATAGGGAATGCAAACACATCAAGTAATAACCTGAATTATGCAAATGTGAACCTGAGATTTGCAATGTGTGTTAAAAAGCTAAAACAAGTTGTGTGAACTGGTTTATCCATGTCCAGGCACTCCTGAAATGCTTCTGGTTTAGTTAGCAGTTTCTTGCAGACTGGACAAAAGCCTACAAATCCTTTAAGGGCTAAAGCATCAGTGTCCTGCTCTCTCCTTTTACGAGGTCAGTCCAGAAACAACAAGCCAGGCTGGCCCCAGCTATACCATAACCCTTCCAGTTTTGTAGGACATAATGCACAGCTCAGGCATGCTGCAAGTGGCAGGTTGGAGAGCAGAAAGGGGCAAGAGCTCTGCATCAAGGGCTGGGGACTGAGCTCTTTAATCGGAATTTCACCACCATGTAACACTGAGGCTAAAAGTGCTGCCACTAAATCCTTTCTCCTCATGGTACCTGACTTGTTATTTTAAAGGAGGGAGGGAGAAAAACTGATGCTGCGCAAGGGGAAATATCCTCCAAGGAGAAAGGCCTGACCCCACCAGAGTTTTTATTCCACAGATGTTCTCTGTAAAGTGTAACTGAAATTGAAACACAACAGAAGGGCAATAAAAACAACGGGTCACCTTTTGAGGCACAGAGATACCTGATACTACTTTCCTTCATTTGAGCTTCACTCTGGAGTGGTTGTACTGACTCTGAGGAAGTCAGCCTTTCAGCTTACAGCCCTTCCAAAATAATCAATGCAAATAAATTAACATAAACCAAAACTGTTGAAATCTCCAGCCCTTTGTTCCTCCATATAAGCCTTTTTAGAAAAGCAAAGTCTGGATTCAGTGACATAGCCCAGTAGAAATCCCCATAGCTTGCAAGCATTCAGGACGCTTTGCCACTGCAAAGCAGCTCACGTTGCACTGCCTAACCTCAGGTGAAAGTGTGCTGTGATCTTCTGATCTACCGGGCTGGCACTGGCTTCAAAACAACAGCTTGCATGACGGTTATCAAATTTTTAAAAGGGAAAAAGAGATGCTGAGGGAGTTCTCCTAGTAGACCTTGAGAGGGGGCAAGAAGTTCCAGGGCCATAAACTGTGAGAGTGAGACAAGGAAAATACAGCATGTTGGATGATGAGCATACATACCAAAGAGCTCTTTATTCTGAATACTCTTCCAAAATCCAGGACAGAGCAGAATCCTCAAGACTTTCCTCAGGACAATGGAATGAGGCTTAGCTCTCAAAGGCACCTTGCTGCTCCATATTCATATTTATAAGAAGTTAAAAAAACTTGTCTTAGAGTGTTATTAAAGATTGACATTTGAAACAAAACCACTACTTGTAGTTTGTAGATCTAAAGCTTGAGCTTAGTTCTAGATTAAGGGCTTGATTTTCCATTGGCCAGAGTTACCTGGTATTGCAGGAGCACAGTAATTTCAAGATTTCACAAGAAGTTTTATTCTAGAGGAACCTGATATAATTAACCACTTTCCACAACATATTTTAGTATTTACCTCTTAAATATACATTTTTTTCTACCACTTGAGCAGTGCTGGCCAGATTTTGCCCTTTTCATTCAAAGCCCAGTCCTTGGTTGGGCATCTTGCCTGAGAACGGACAGCAGGTGTTGGCCCCGGATTAATAAAAGATTGGCATGGGGAGATCAAGAGCTGCTCTGCACAAGTACCTCCAGCCAGTTGCCAATTCAGATCTAATCCAGAGCAGTCACATCTGGGAGGCAATTCCAGGGAGCGCTTGCATGGCGAGACATAAGACTGGGAGAGCTGGTGGATTTAATCTGGTTTTTAGGAATAGATGGAAATCCCAGTGAAGCCACTGGGAATCTTTTCATGCAATTTAAATCATATCCCAGAGCTGGGGCAGCCATCTAGGTAGCCAAGCAAGGATGCCATGGAATATGTGGGCATGAACCCAGGCTATCATCTCTGGACCCTGGCAAGGCAGAAAAGCTCTTCAGTATTGGACTGAAATCTATCAGTAAGCCTCTTGTATTGTTTTGCATGTGTTTTTCTTGTGTAATTAGGAGCTTTTAGCTATCAGAGTACATCAAATCTACACCTTCCACAAGCACTAAGTCACTCAGAAAAACAATAGCAAACATTAGTGTGAAAGTAGAAGGAAAAAAAAAAAAAAAGAAATCTGCTACAGCATCATCTAAACATAAGACGGTAAGTAATAGCATTAAGGAAAAAAAAAATCTATTTCACAGAGATGAAAATCATTACAGTTCTCTAGAGACCCTCTCTCTCTGCAGTAACCCATGTCATTTCCTAGCCAGTAAAAATGTGCCACGGGATATCAAAAGACACTAACATTTTTCTAATTTTAATATTCCCCTAATCCAATAATGGCTTGTTTACTGCTTTCTAATTTAAAGGTAATTCATTAGATGTATCCTGTCACGTTTTATTGGTATTGAAGGCGTAAGGACTGCACACACCTCTGAGGCATGCCGGCCGTACTGCTAATATCCTGCGTGGTTCCCTCGATATAAATGGCTCTCGGTGCCAAGGCACTGGTAGGGAAGCTCACCTGCTTATAAACTATCAACGAAAATATTAAGAGACTTTAGCAATGAACTCCGGACCACAAATTTATGTTCAGCAGTAAGAAGTCCAGCGAACCTGAAGAAGACATTTAAACTGGTAGATGTGATTTGTGTGCAAATCTTGGTGATCCTGACACAAAGGGTCTCGGGCAGTCTGCGCTGAAGCCCCCCGCTGACCTGCGGGGACTTGAACAAATCTGCTGTGAAACGATGAAGGTTAAGGAAGCAGAAATGCCCATTTCGGGAGGCAGGCCGAGCTTAATAACATCTGCTGTGATCCTGCAAAAGCTACCCAAAGCAGCTGAGTTTTTAAGTAGCCCTACAGCAACTTGGCAGGGACAGAGGCTGAAGGCTTCAGAGCTGCTGGACCTTGGTGGCACAAAGGCACTGAGGTCCTGGGGTGGAGGCGATAGCACAGCAGGACCAGCAGGCAGGGGATACATGCTGTCCTGTCTGGGGAACTGCAGCAGCACCCACCTGCCTGCACAGTTTCCCTACAGCTCCTCCAACACTGAGTCCGTGCCTACCTCCAGGTGAGCAGCTCTAAGCGGTGAGGAAAGGGAGGCGTTAGCACAGGTAAAGCTGTTGTGCACATTGCTCAGGCAGCCTTCCTGCCACAGAGGCTGAGAACTCTTTGGCTGGTTATATCCTGCCAACAGCCAGCTCAGTCACACCATATCCATCCATATCAGCAAACTGATATGTCCACTGCCAAGAAACAAAATCTCTGACCCACCAGACTAACCCTACACACAGGGCTGTTTAACGAGCCCTGCCTACCCCAGAGGGGGCAGCACAAGGAGCCCATACTCGGAAACCAGCCCCGTTGGCCAAACTTGTGCTGTTCCACTGGAGCAGGACAGGACCACCACGTCAGTTTGAAGACAGTTTGGGTCAGTTTGGGTCCAAACCCACCACCTCATTGGCTGCCGATGATGTCATGCTCGTGCATTAATCCCCAGTGACTGCAGGTTGAACATCGCACATCTCACACACCATCTACATAACGATGATAAACGGGAGCCTTAGAGGAAATTACTGGAGCAGGGAATAATGCAACTTGTTGAAAGGGGGAAAGTAGCATCCCTTAAATGATTATTTCCAGCTCCTATTGTCCAAGTGAAGTTGGTAGGGTCAGGAAATAACGCACGTCTCACTGAAAGAAGTGGGCATTGTTACTGTTCTATTTTAAAGAAAGTAAATCTTCAGCATCTCCCACTCAGAAAGGTAAAAGTGCCAGCAGTGAGAAACCACCTGATGTGGGAAATGGAAGTATTGCAGAAGCTGTAAAATTGGGAGCTGAAATTAAAAACATTTATAAAGAGAGGGGGGGGGGGCGGAAAAAGAGTGATATCTGCAAGAGAGCCTGTCCGGCTGCTCACGCCATCCGAATGCCCCGACTCGCTGGAGTAACTACGGCAGCGAATTAATTACCGGACCGGACTAATTACCGGACGCGGGTACAAACGGGCACTGGAGCACCCCCCGAGCCCTGGGAGCGGTGCAGCCCGGCTCCCCCCATCGCGGTGCCGGAGCCGGCTCCTGCCCAGCCGCCCGGGCTCGGCCGACAGCGGCGGCACCCAGCCAGCCCCAGGCAGCCGGGGGAGCGGCTGCGGCCACCAAGTTCCCCGGGGGCCGAGCTCTGCCGCCCCCCAAGCCACCACCACCACCACCCCCCCATCCCCTCCCCGCTCTGCCCCCGGCGCCGCTTACCCGGGGGGGCCGCATCCAGCGGGGCAGCGCGGCCGCCTCCCCTCCCGGGCTGCGGGGAGGATGCTCCGCACCAGCTCCGCACCGGCTCCGCACCGGCTCCTCGGTGCCTTCCCTTCCCCTCCCTCCTCTCCAGAGCCGGGTGGCGCTGCCCCGGCTTCTCTCTCCCCCTCCGCTTTTCCCCTGCTGCCCTGGTCCCCCCACCACTCGGCGGATCCTCGCCGAGCCCTGACCTTGTTCCAGCTCCGGCGCTGGGCTCTGCTCAGCCGAGGGATGGGGAAGGAGACGTCGCTTCAGCTCGCAGCAGGAGTTCTCAGCATCTTTTGGAGACGGCTGCAACTTGAGCAGGGGGCAGAGGGGCCGGGCCGCAGCCTCCCCCCGCTCGTGTCACCGTGCGCCACGGTCCCGCTCGCTATCAATAAATGAGCGCGCTCGGAAATGTGCTTGCAATGGAAAAAGTGCAAGATGAGGTTGAGCTGAGAGCGAAGCCGGGGGCAGTGCGTTGCAGCAGCCCCCCAGAAAGGCAGTCCGGCTCTGGCAGCACTTTCCGTGCAGCCTTCCCCAACTCACTGCGAGCCCTCCGCTCCTCCTGGAGCCCCGGTGCCAGCTCCAGCGGTGCTGTCCAAATACACGCTTCAGCGGGAGCCAGGTGCTTAAATACGAGGGAGGGCACTGCCTCGCAACAAGCGGCTGCAGAGCTGAATGCAACCGTGGCCACGCTCCCTAAGTGCTGTTGCGATACAAATCGCCGCCACCACCTAGGACAAGCAGCCCTTAAATTGGAGGAACCACTGGCAACGTGCTGCGCGGAGCAGGGCAGGCTGCTTTTAGCATGAGATCGCTATCGGCTACGGATTTGGAATTGCACATTCAGCTTCCAAGTTGGCCGTGTGCAACTTTTTTAGGCATGCATGTGAAAAACAGTAAAAAATCTCAGTAGCTTTTAACACCACAGCTCACTGCAAATTAATAAGTCAGTAGCAGGCTCTCAGGCTCTCTTATCTTGGATAAATCTGTTTAGCGTGAAAGAAAGTAAGGGAAAAAAAAAAAAAAAAAAAAAAAAAGTCTTAGCTCTCCTGCATCTCACGTTAGAATAACCCAGCTAAGCTCTTAGTCAACAGGAGTTACAAAACAGTCCCAATAGGAGGGAACAAGCCCACAGCATCAGATTACTTTTCTCCACGCAGTCCTTACCACCCTCTTGCTCCTGACACAGTCACTCCCCTCCAGTCTTTACTCCAGACCTCTGCGAAGCCAAGAAAAGGGGAAGAAAAAAGGCAGAGATGGGAAGGAGCTCCGAGCTTGCACAAAGGGTTGTGAGATGTGTATCTGGGGAGATAAAAGGGGAAAGAAAAATAAAAAAGGAAAATAAAAAAATAAAAAAATAAAAAAAAATAAAAAAATATAAAAAAAAAAAAGAGAGAGAACTGAATGTGCTGGCAGCAAAGGGAAAGATTTAAGGGACAGGAGACACAAATCAGCAGGAAAAAAAAGGTCTGGTCTTGCTGCCTGGGGAATAATTTGTTGAAAACAGCCTGGCCAGGACATCAGACGGGGATTACGTAGGATTAACGCCCCCGGTGTGTGTGGGTAGAGCAGTTTGCCAGCACGGGTGCTTTTACAACCAAACTGCTGAGCTTCTGGGGACACTGTGCCCCTGTCCTGGTGCTATCCTGTGCTCCCCTCCTCACCTGCCCTCATCTCGGGCCAGTCCCTTGGTCTCAGTTATCCCACCCAGACAATGGAGACGGCCACGTTTCTTGTGTGGGGCTGCTGTCAAAATGAATTAAGTGATGTCCAAAGAGTACTTTGAAATGCAGATATTATGCTCACTACTTTTAATGCCTCCAAAGCGGTCTCCAGATATCTCTAAATCCTCAAGATATCCCTGATCAATTCCTGTTTTACAGATGAGGACACCGAGCGGAGGGACGAGTGCTTTAGCCCATCTCTTTTATGTCGGGTTCTGCGGGTCCCCCTGACCTTGCCATGGCTCAGGCTCCCGGTTTCCAGCCCAGAGTGACCAAGCCTCATCCAAACCCCACTCTACTGGGGACTTAGCACAAGCATCACACACGCAGAGCATCCCCACCAGATTTCTACCCCTCTATGTTTCTCCCCATATTTTCCTTCATAGGTGTGCTGGGAGGGAGCAGGCCACAGGAGCTCCGAGTCCCCAGGCCTGTGATCAAATTATCTCTCCCTCTGTCACACATCCTAATCATCACAGCTGGCGGTCATGCCAACAATATTAACGCTGCTGAGTAGCTTTCAGTTTTGCAATTAGCAAGGTTTTCTGCTTCCCGCAAATAAAAAATAGGCTTGTACTACTTAACGCTGCATAAATGATACAGATACATCCAGGCCCGTGTTACTGTCTCGTTGAGAGGAACTGACATTCTAAGTGCTGTAGATATTTTAAATCTTTTGAAGATTACAATAGTTACAAAGCTCATTATTTCTAAACGTGTTTATCCTTCCCCTCTTTTTTGTTTGCAAAATTAGGCAATGTGCAGTTTAAATAAACAGCTATTGTACTATTAAACATTGATTAAAGAAAAGAGTTCCATTTAAATTATTAAGTGGTAAGATAAAAAGCATCCCTTCTCTTTTGTACGCTACTTTATTCAGAAGTCAAACTTCTGTAGTCTCACGGAATGCTAATGAATAGCATAATAATGCACAAGGGCAAGAGGGGGCTGAGTAATTAAAAACAGAGGCCAGAAATCAAAGGGCTTGAAATATACTTACCAAAATAATTCAATTATACATTAGAAACCTGGGATAATCAAGACACGTCCCACGGTTTCATTCATCATTATGCCCCAATTTAATATCTCTACCGGTTCGCTGTACGCAGGAAGCAGCAACTGGGACTCTCACGTGCCGTGCTCCAGCTGAAGAGACAAAGGCAAGGCACGCTCGGGTCCCGTTCTCATCACCCTGCACCTTGGAAATGGCTTCACTTGGCTGAGCATATTCTCAGTTAAACTGATTTCTGGGACTATTTTTAGGCACGAGCTATTTCTGTAGTGCTTATATATTCCTTTTCTCTTTAGCTTTGCAATTAATTAATTAAAATCTCCACACCCACCATTTTAGCTTCTCCATAAACTCATCTCCCATCTCTCTCCTTGGCTTCACCTCTTTTTGTGGCTTCAGGCCCTCCTGGTTATCCACAAAAAGCTCTGCCATGCAGTGCAGCAGGTAAGTTTATTCAGCACACCATGCGTTTAGGTGGGATGGCACCACGAGCCTCTCAGGTTTTCACACAACACAAGCTGGGTCCAAAAATTCTGCTGTAGCTTCACAACATCACCTCTCTTACAGGTCACAGAGTCCCTGCACTGCAAGGAAGTGCCTGTGCCACATGATAAAATAAAGAAAAAGAGCCAGTCTGACCTTGTTTGGTGATTTTGGAGACCAACAGAGGATTCGTGTTGCTTTGTGCAGTGTTGATGCAATAAGCTACAATAAAACAGTCCCGTTGGCACTGGTGGCAGCTTCATAGAGGAAACTCCAAGTGGCATGTGGTCAGGAACCATGGAGAAAAAATAAATAAATAAAACAGCAGAAGTGAAAAGAAGTTCCCAGCCAACAAAGGATAGCCGTATTGCTTACAAAGTTTGCAGACACACAAGTTGTTCCACCCCTCCTGGCACATCATTAAGGCAAAAACAGACAAAAACTGTTGGAAACAACACAGGGCAGGAATTTCAGCAAAACCAGCACTGGGCGGTGGCTTCCTGAAGCATCAGTCTGACTGATTAGAATTTTTAAAAATTTAAGCAGAGACACTACTCCTTGTCCCTAATGAGCACGGGAGTCAAACAAAACACTGCTGGGCTTCACCAGCCATCAGGAGCCTGTAAGCCAGCATAGGTTGAAACATTAAATGACCAAAAAAAAGGGAAATGAGAGTCTCAGGTCAAGTTTTCCAAAACCAGAGGTCTTAATTAAAATGAAGGTTACGACTTCAGCAGATGGGTGCTGTTTAGCAAAGCCCCAGCTATTACTGAGATTTGCTGCATCTTCAATTTAGAGCAAAACACCACATGAGAAAGAGTGAATGTGCTTTAGCCACTTTGTGACAGCAGCAAATGTGGCTGTCGCTAACTCCCCAGCCCTCCCAGCTGCATTTTCCTCAATCAGAAATAAAGCTCCTTTTGAGGTGTTTCGGCTCTCCCCAAAGATGTGTATGCACTTGTTACAAAGGAGATCATTAAGACCAACCAGCCTGTAATGTGAGCCAGAGCAGTGTTTGCCAAAGGGGAAGAGGGAAATGTACAAATTAAGATGGATATAATTTTAACATATGGCGAAACAGAGAGCAAAGTACCTATTTTTCCCCATTTTTCTAATGAGGAATACATTTTTAGAAGGAAAGACACCAACGTACATGTTCCTTGATTTTGGAGGGGGATGGATGGAAAGGGGGGAGCTGTTTCCAGGGGCAAAGCCTGGGCTATGCAGGAGCCCCCCTGCTCCATATTCGGTGCCCAAGTGTGGTGATGAAATACTCTAATAGATATCTTAGTGACATCCTTTTTCGAGAAACAGTCTGGGGCAGTAATTCTAACAGGACAAGTCAGCTGTAATGAATATCTTTCCTCAGCGCAGATGGGGCCTCACTTTACTTGCATGCAGAGCTCCTTTGACTTCCTAAGCCTACACAGAGACAAGAGCAAGTAGCTCTGGCCTCTTATGTTTACCTGCCTTAAACAATGCAGTGGCAATCAATAAATGAACTTCATTTCTTTTAAATATGCAATTACATGAAATAGATTATAGAAGTGACAAAAACCAGAGCGGCTCCACAAACACAGAGCCGGGCTCTGATTTCTATCAGTACGAGATCAAAGTAGTGTAGTTGCTCATTTACAGCTCAAAGCTGCATTATTTTCCCTAACTCAGGCTCTATTGCCAGCCAAGTGAACACTGTAAAGCAGGAATAGCAAGCCATCTTGATATTTCTTCCCCAGTAAATAACGCTTTACAAAGGAGGGGGAAGATCTTCCTTCCCCTCCCTCTTTCAATTCATTAAGTTCAACTGTGATAACCAGTGAGGCATACAGGGACAGGTTAGGTATCTCTGCCTCTGAATATTTAATTCAGCACTAAATGTAATGCACAGCATCCTTATACCCTTGGGAGTTCAGCAGCCAATATGCCAATGAATATATCCTGACAATAGTGATATTTTCTGCACTTTGGAGGCATGAGTGACATTTGTTCACCACATATGTTACATCGGATGCTGAGGTCTACACTTGTGAGAAATTAATCAGAATCCATCTGTTTCCTTCTCATCCTGGACAATTTCATTACAACTTAAGCAAAGATTATAGGATTCTCATGGCTGTGCCCCCAGCCCCCAGCCCAGTCTTGGTGTTTCCATACACGACGATTAAAGCTGCTTAGTTTAAGTAAGGTCAGAAGCAATCTTGCTTCCTGTAGGGAAAGGCATAATGCTCATGAGCAGGGGCCAAAATCTGCTCTAAATTATGTGTAGGCAAATCCAGAATATCCCAACTGACCCAAAGAGGGTTTAGATTTAGCGTGGAGCAGAATCTGGACCTTGATCTTCCAACGCATGTTTCTGGTGGCTGGTTTTGATTGGCATCAGGCTTGAGATGGCATCAAGTCACTTGCGCTGCAGGTTCCCTGTTATGTTTTTGTTTCCCTGTCCAGGGAGTCAGCAAAAGGGTGGCTCAGCCTTCCTCAGGGACTATGGGTTATTGTGCTAATGTTGGGAAAAGAAAGTGCTAAGAATAAAAAAAAATATACAAAATAAAAACCCCAACTCCCTGTACTTGCATGGAAGCTTAGCAAATCCTTTGCTTAATCCTTATTTAATTTTACTTCTTTAATTTGATGTAATAGCACGCAGAGCTGGACAGACAGACTGCTCTGACTCAGCTGATTTACAACCCTAACCACTGCACAGCGATGGCTGCACTTGCTCAGAAGGAGGCTTTTCTCAGAGTTCTTTGGATGAGGCACAAAAGGCACCCCAAAAAAAAGGCATAAATATCAGTGGGGATCTGGTACCTGCATGCTAGGTAACACTTGTAGCCAAGCCTACTGACATGAGGCATCCTGAATGACAGAGGCCAAAAAAATGAACCAAAAAGCGAGGCTTCCATTGCAGGAGCTGTTGACAGAGAGGAGCTGAATGGGAGGCTGAGGAAAGCTGGCAGGGATGGCAACGTGCTCCCGAGATAAGAGGAGGCTGACAGGCAGCTGCAGCACCCAGGGTCCACGCATCTTGGAGGTGAAGCCTGGGAAACAAAGAAACCAGGGCCCTGAGCTCACTGCTGTTGACAGCAGCGGGAGCTTCACTGTTTGCTGATGTGCGATGGAGCATCACAGCCAGGCTGCCTGGCAGGTCCCTTTGCATGGGGCAGGATCCGTACCTACAACCAGTCCAAAGCATTTCAGCCACTCACCCAGCAGCGCTTTTGTTCAGCCCTGGTGCAGGCAGACAGAGACGCGAGGTTCCCACCAGCTCTCACAGAACCACTTGCCTCTTCCAGCAGGGAGCTGGAAAGTGAAGGCAGACGAGATCTGCAAAGCAAACAGCACTCGGACAGCCCGAGATTGGAAACGGCATGAAGGCTCCCTGACCCTGCTCGGAGCCGTGCTGCCTTCCCCGCTTCCCACTGCTATTATTCCAGCTGACTTGCAGATACCCGATAGTTATTTTTGAAATGAAGGTGCATTCAGATCGGGCTGTCACTGGCTGTCTTTTCAATCATGAGTCACTTGATCAGATGTTTTTTTGCTGTAATGTAATCGCATGATGCCAGGGCTTTACACAAGACCTGTATTCTAGCTCCAGTGCCGGGCACTTCCTTGCCAGAAAGACAGCAACATGTTGGGAGATGGCTATAAAAGAAAAGAAAGATCTTGCATAAATTAGCTAATGCTATTTATAGACATGGAGAGCAGTCTATCCATGGGACCATCTGCTAATCTATGTCCCATGGCAATTAGAGTCAACATTTCACCACATCTTCTCTAGCAAGGGCTGAGATTATGCACTGTGCTCCTTTTTTTTTTTTTTTTCCTTATAAGACCAACCTTACATCTGTGCTGTTTTGTGTTTCTCTCCAACTTTCATGACACTTCCTATATGTGCTCCCTGAGTGCCTGCTACGAGAAGGGGAAAACCCGAACAGTTTGTTTGATTCCTATGAGGCTGAGGGGCCAAAGGGTGCCAAAGGCTTAGTTTATTTCATTGATTCTCAAAAAGCTTTACTGTTTTAATAAAAAGAAAACAAACATTGTGCAGTAATGTGATGAATTAATAGAGTGGAGTTTATACAGTTAAGTCTCTTCAGTGCCCCTTGCTATGAACATCCCACATACATTTTCAGAAACAAGTTATAATTTTGGGTATTTTTTGAGTGCCCAACTCAAGATGCTTTCCAAAAATTATCAAAAAAAAAAAATTAGCAGATGTCCCCCCATTTTCTTCAAAGAAACTGAAAGTCTACGAATTTAAACTTTCAAACATGTTTTGGAAAACACACAAAGACAAACAAACAACAGTATTTGATGTATAGCTTGTATAAAATTTAAATACTAGATAATTTCCCAAAGTAACTTGCAGAGCAAGGCAGTGCAACTTGAGCTTTTATCTTTTTATACACAATACATTTTTATTACTCTATATAATTTTAATAATTTACACTGGCACCATCAACTGCATTCACTACATTTAGCAACAGGAATTACTATAAGAGCAAGCAAGAAAATATAGACAATTCGATTAGCAGAAAGACTTGCCAGAAAGGCTGCCTTACTGCAGGGTCTAATAGTAAAGGACTCTTGCTGATGTAAAAGATACTATTTTATGGAAATGGAACTCAGACATATGTCACATAGACTAACTTTTTTTTTAATTTACCAAATGTATCAGAGGCTTTCTTATCTGTTTCACTGTTCAATCAGCACAACACCTCAAGCAACATTCGATCTCCAGGTCGTAGCTGATATTACATCTTTTTCCAGTTATGGGGGGTTGGGGAAGGAGAAAGTCATGGAAATGTTAAGCTGTGACACAACCAATTGCTATCCATTTTAGTCTGAAAGTTATCACAGTCCCAAGATATTTAGCAGTCACGTGAGAACAGAGATCTCCACAGCTTGTGCTGCCTGAGCTGCTCTGTATACAACAATCCCCTCCCAGATCCTCCTTCCCCTTCTGGCCTCCCCAAAACTTTCCCCTCTCTAGTTCCTACTTCCAAACACAGGATACAAGAGCTCTGAGTTACTGAGACTCACAGCCTGAGACCAAAGGTGCTGAGGATAAATTTCTGCAACCATGACCAAAGGTCTAAACTCTCCGCTCAAAACCTAAAGGTTATTATGCAAAGTGCTGGAGGAGAAAAATTGTTTTAATACCTTCCCTCAGCATCTGAAAAGACATAACAGACCATTACTGGCTACGGATATAACATATACAAAGTATACTATGGCATAGATCTAAGTATTTGTGGAATGGTTTTACAACCATTGTTGTCCATTCTTGCACATTAAAACCCACAAAGAGATTTATTTAGAGCATTAAATCATTTAATTTCTCTCTGGCTAGATTTTTAACTATTAAAATATTCATCATGCACTCCAAGAATCTCTATGCCAAGTATTTATTTTATTTTTATAGCCTTTTAAAGAAATAGCTTTAAAATATCTTCAGGTGCACATCTCTCCCTTAAAAACACTGAAAATAAGAGCCCGTTGTAAAACACCAGAGAGAAATAAGTCATCAGCCACTGCTGAGACCAGAGCTCTGCCCAGCAGCCGTGGCTGGAAGGAGGCTGACTCCACAAAATGCAGTGCCCAGAATTGACAAATCACCTTGTTTCCAAAGTTACAAGGTAGTTCCTGGGGTGTCACGTATGTGGATGTAACCTCTCACTGCCAAGAAGGCTGGGGGGAAAGAGCCTTCTGTAAAGTGGATATCTGCATCAAAACCTCCCTTTTAGGTTTCCTGATGAGCAATGGTTTTTTGTAAGACGTTTGGCACAGAAAAAATCACTGTTTTCTGTTAGCAAAACCTCTCCCTCACCTTGTCACCCTCTCTGACTGACAGGATACCCCAGTCTGAAATGATGCACAGAGGCCCCAGCTGGGCCTGCAGCTCATGACCTCATCCCAGCACTCATTTCCTGGCCAAGAGATTAGCAGCACTGCCAAAACCCAGCCCATTTCACCCTGGATCTTTCACTGTGGTGGCAGAAGAAGAGCTCAAGCATCTCCTGCCCCGCACTACACCTTGGATAGGGCCTCTGATGGAGACTGAGGCCATGGCTGGATGCTTGCACACCCCCAGCCCCTCAGCTGGAGACGCTGAATGTGATCAAACACAGGTTGGCAGCCGTGAAGCTCGGTTACAAACTGCCTGGGAAGAGATTACCTTTGGTTTCGGGAACATTTCTTTTAATCTGAAGAGAAGCAAGCGCCTCCCCTTCTCCTCTCTGTGAAGCTCCTCTTTATGCACTGAGCCAGTATCATGCTGAAACACCAGTCTGAACCACTGTGTTCCTCTCAATATTCCCACGTGTGATTTAACTTCTTCCACATGCAAAAACACAGTTCAATCAACCTTCCTTCTGCTTCTTGTTACAGAGGAAGGATTCAAAGAACAAGGCACAAACCACACAAACTAAACTGTACTCCCTGTGGCTCCTTCAGCATCTCCTCCACTAGCTCTCTGGCCACCATGACTCCTTGGAGGACGAGGGTAGGAAGCAGCTTCAGTCAATTTCATGCAGAATGTCATGCCATTGCTTCTCTTTCCAAAGGAGCTTCATCCTATATATATAAATATATATAAAATATATATATACATATATATATGCTCTTCTGATTTCTACATATATATAGAAATATGTATACACACACGTGTGTGTGTGTATATATATATATGTGTGTATAAATATATGTGTAGAAAGCAGGAGAGGCTGTTTGCTACCTACAGTCTCCAGGGAATAAGGGATGTGCTTGTACACAGTCATTCCACCTGTTTTGTTTTCTCTCCCAGACACTGAGATTAATGCAAAAAGGCAAGTAAGACCGCATTTGTAGACACTGACTACATTATTACTGAACACAGAACTTAACACCGAACGTCTGGGTCATTTAAAAGGTGACACACGTTTGTGAGGAAATGCACTTAGTTTATTTATGGACAACACAGAGACACTGGATTCACTACATCATAAGCTTTCCTGAGCAAAATGCCCCAGTCAAGGTAAAGTAAGGAAAGACATCTTGCAGCTGGGGAGGAAGCTTGGTCTTTTTCGACAAATTACTTGCTGTATGGTATATTAAGTATCATTAATGGACTTCATAATCTGTACTGAAATATGACCTGCTACTTCCACAAACAAGTCTCTTACCTTTACCACATTTATTTCCTCCAAACTCTTTGATTTTCATTTAATGTTTATCTAAAAGGCTAAAGACCCAGGCACTCAGCTCAGCTGCATTGACATTGTCTTTTAATTAGCAGAGGTCACTTAATGCTTTTAGTACAATCAACGGTTGCTTTCTTTCCATGATCAACTGCAAGAGCATCACAGTTAATGCAGACTGATTAAAACTTGAAAAATCCTTTAGCACAGAAGTATCCCAGGACATAGATAATCAAGCCACTGCATGTAGATCATTTTCATTGACAGCTTTGATTGCCACTCCATTAGCGTGTGGCCATCAACCACTGCGCTGTATCATTTCACAGAAAACACCCTAATTTCTGCAGCACCACCAGGTCACAGGAAGCACAATTCAGGATTAGTGGGTAAATGGCTGCTCTGCTCGTAACATGGCTCTCCCCATAAGACCTACAATGCTGTGGGTGAAATCAATCCCCAGAGCTATCTCCAGCTGCATGTGTTTGGCATCCTTTAAGTGCCTCCAAAACCTTGTCTCAGAAGAAGGAATACAAAAATTAGTGTTCATAAAGCGATTGGTAAGTGGCGAATAAATCTCACACTGGCACATATACCTGACTCACTACTCTGCCCTGCCTCTGAATGAACATCTAAAAAACATGACCAACCTTGTGCTGTTTGCAAATACAAAATGTTTTCCTTGTATATAAGTGAAACTAGGAACCTTGCCTTATTTCAGTGGGAAAATAATAAAAAATAAAAAGTAAAAAATGTATCAGCTCTTTGGAAATAGGGTCTACGTCGAATTTAAAACAACAGCAGGTCTTTTCGCACCAGTGTCACTGGCCTTTCTAAGAGAGAGACTAAAAGCTATAGGTAGACAGACTCATCTATTGCCTCTGCTTACTAATAGTTTTGTTAATCCTTACCCTTCAGACCCATGCACAAAGAAAATTATTCCAGGAAACCAACAGTAAAAACTCCTTTATAATCCCTGCATTATATTATATCTGCTACTGAGTTCTCAAAGTCAGTAAAATCAGAGGAGCTCTTACTCTGTCTGTTACAAATTAATGAAGGCTTCTTAGTCTTGGTAGCTTTTTATTGCTAGACAGGGAGCATATGTCAGAAAACATATGGCAGCCGACAAAACCAGGATGAACCAGACCCAAAAAAAAAAAAAATACAGAAAGGATTTCTATTTAAAAAACAATTACATAAAGCTCCATTGGAATGGCCACATACATCCACAAACCAGCCCTTCTCATCTCCTGTGATGCATTTAGGTTATGAAAGGATTTTGTTTCACAGGAAAAAATTTGAGACATAAGGAATGCAGGACAATTTTAAATTAAACAGAATGGCTATGGCAACATCTGCAATAGATTGGTTCCCTGAAACACAATAGAGGAGATAACAGTTGTCTTATCTATGGTTTGGTAAATAATTTCTCCTACCTCAAGGGTCATTACATCTTCGGCTCTTTCTGTCATTTGTGATTCCTCTGAGGGGCTAAGGAATAAAGCCTCCACAGGTGCTTAGGGTGGAGGTGAAGGGCTCTAAATAACAGCTCTGAATAACAGCCCTCAGTTTAGCCATGTAAGACAAGAAACCTCATTCCTGTCCCAACACTCCTGCATCAGACAGCAACTTCCAGCCCTGAAGAACGCAGCATCTTCCTACATCAGATTTAGCTGGAAGTCAGCGACAGGAGCCATGAAGGAAAAGCTTGTCTGCTTTCCTACATCCCCCAAAGCTCCACAGTCCCCTACAGAGAGGAATGAGGAGCTTGTAGGGTGAAAAAAAAAAAAAAAAAAAAAAAAAAAAAAAAAAAAAAGCACAGGGCCCCAAACTGGTAAATCAGCAGAAAACCCCTCCTCTCCTTTCCTTAAGTTTGGACTCATTGGGTGGGGATAACAGCAGCCAAAATCCAGTCCCCATCACTTGGGTAGCACGTGCGCATCACTCACCCACCTGCCACCAAACACTTGCTCTGGGAAGGCTCTGGGCTGCCCTGGGAACAGCACTCCTACAGCACACTGATGTTAAAAGAAACCCACGGGTCTGCAGCTGGAGACTGCTTCTCTATTACTGGAGAAGAAAAAAAAAAAAAAAAAAAAAAAAGAAAAAAAAAAAAAAAGATTTAAGAAGAGGCTCACCTAAGCTTAAGAGAAGAAGGAGGGGAAAGGAGGAACAGCAAGATTTAGTGTACAAAGGTATTAAAACTAAAAGCTGTGGAGAAGGTGAGGGGCACTTCGATCAGGCAGAGCTAAACACACAAGCGATGCACAGGAATCTCCTGGGAAAAAGTCAGGACAGAAGTGACAGCTGGTCTGAAGAAATACCATTTTGAGATCCAAACCCCCGTCAGAAATGCCCACCAGTATGGCCAATAAAGAAGTTCAATAAAAATGGGCAGGCAGAAAAAGGACACAAAATACATAAATACATGCTTATTCAATAAAGAAATGGAACGGCAAAATTGAGCAAACAAGGCTGCCTGGTGATGGGAGACAGCCTGATTTATTTGCCTTGCTGAAACCCGGGAGCGTGGAGAACACAGCGGGGAAACCGTGTTGTCTCGGTAGGAATTATGCAGCAGAGGAGGGTTAGGTCATGGTGAGAGCACTTGAAAGAGTCCCTGGAAGCCAAGTCTCCAAAGGAAGCAAAAAAATCACAGACAGCACCTAATGGATGTAGGTGGACCAGGAGTGTTGTGCTATTTGCTTGAGGGTATGCAGAGAAAAAGTTCTTCTGGTTTTTGTTTTTTTAAATCTATGAAGAGTTAATAATAAAGCAGTAGTGACTTTAATTACCTGCCTGCAGCTGATTACTGCCCTGCCGCAGTGACGAGCTGTCTCTTAGCAACTCACAGCCAGCTTTTGGAAAGGCTCGGACCAGGGACAGAGGCTCCATCTCCAAGGGACTGAAGTTTAGTGATAAACTCTGTCTGTACTATTTGGTTTTAGGAGCCAAGGATATTGCAGTGATGCAGTTTACCTCCCATAGTAAGGGATCACACCAAAAAAACACTTGGGAATGTAGTTAGGAACTGAGTACTCTTCTCAATGAAGACAGTCAAATCTTGGATTTGGCACTGGGGATGTACAGGCATTTCTGGCAGAAGAGAGGTGTGGAATTATAAACCAGCCATGACTTTTTTCATTGTAGAAAAAGTTGATTATTTTATGAAATAGTTGAAAGTTATGCACGTCACAGTGAGCAATATGTTTTGTAGAGGAAAACTGCATCTCTCTGCAAGTTGGTCTGCAAAATAATAAGGGAAACTCACCTACAAATTGTATGGTCTTTGGAAAGGTCCTGGCAAGGGTTTGTGGATGACCTGAAGTATCCAGGAGAGGGAGATTAAGTACTGCCACAGCTCAAGAACTGGTAAAGAGATGGGCATAACCAGTTAATTTCCAAGAGGATCAAAGAACTTAATCACCACTGATGCTTAATGAATTAACGAGCTAGAAAAGCACATAAATAATAAACAGAGAGAGGCTAGAAAAACTCCAGAGGGTCAGGCAACTTCATGACCAGACACACAGAATTAAAAACAAAGAAATACTGATGCAGCCCTACTCTTGTGTATACATAAGTACTTTACTTCATTGGAAACCACTTCCAATAATAACTAATAGCGAAAAAAATAACGTGAGATGGAGTTGCCTGCAAGAGCCCTGCTAAAACTTTCCTCTGTGATGCACTGGCTGGAAGAGCAGCCAACAGGAGAAGCATCACTGTGGGAAATGACACCAGCCCCAGCTTTGACACAATCTGAAGCCCCTGGATAGGCGAGCCATGGATTTCAGCAGGGCTGGGGCTTCACTCACCATGGCCATGGCCAGCCCCATTTGCCATCTCAGACCCGCAGCAAATGCAAAGTGCAGCACAAAAAAGGAGTGGTTCAGGTCTGGTTAAGTGGAGACAAGTAACAATTACTAGAGATACATCGGCAACTGCCTTCGGAGTGAGAAAGCAAATAGGTTTTAACAGGAATTTTAAGAAAGGAAGGACAGACAAGCTGGAGGACAGCAAAGCTGCAGGGAACAGGCTGTACTTTCTACAACCTGCTCTCCAACAGGTTTTCACCCAAAGCTGGATTTGGACAAGGATCTACACAGGATCCACAGCTGCAAGTTTCTTGTCCCTCTTCATTTAGATGTCCCTAGCACAAAATTTGGTAAGCAAACCACTCTTACTGCATTCAGGAGAAACCGTGCTGTACAGCAATGCTCTCGTGCAGCATTGCAATGCCTGTATCCTTGTGAAAGATGCTTTAATGAACTGCTCTGTTAAAATACCTGCCGACAGAAGAGCATCGGCTGTGTAAATATGATATTGGAAAGTTGTTAGAAAGTAAATACAAGAGTGAGTAAACATGGCTTTATCAGGAGGGGACTAGACACAGAAAGCTCTCGAAAGCAGCTAAGTTGTTTAAGGTTTGCAAAACGTCAGGCAGAAATTTTTAGCTGAGTACTGTCAGTGGGACCTGAGATGTCCTCAGCCAAGTCCCTTCTGCAGAGATCGAGCTTCTGCCACAGACAGGGCTTGCATTTCAACTACTGCTTCCAAAGTGACAACAGCATCCTCAATTGATGTCATTGCATGAAGCTAATATTAAAAGCTTTCAAATCTGATCAATAAAACACAATTTACATTAAATGACCTGAGAGCTGTCAATTTTTATATATTTTTTTAAAATCCTCATCTTACTCAAGAGCTCCTGACTTAAAAGGAAAACATTATGGTTATTAAGTAATGATTGATTTATTACATACCATTCGGAACTGTTTTCTTTGAAGCATGCATTAAGAGGCCTAATATTCCCAAGTTTTTTTCTTTGGGTTGAATGTTAAAAACACCAAATAGTTAAAAAACAAGAGTTTTGCAACCGAGGGCAAAATGAGGCGGTTTGGAGTATGTGTGTTCCTCTTAGTTACTTAGCTTTTTAAAAAATAAAAATAAAGGAATGTTTTAATACTCTGTATTGAACTAACCACAGTTTTCTTTCATTAGGGAAAGTAGTGCTGAAAACAAGCAGGATGCCTGCTACACTCCCCACTCCCCAGTGCAGCCCTGCCTTACCGATGTTACGCACAGGAGGGATGGCTCATGTGGCACCAACTCAAATGGATTGCTCAGACTTCAAAGTGCGCAGACGCATTCTTCAGCTGCTGTTGTCCCTGCTGAGATTTCTCCAGCTTCATAATTAAGCTTAACATGGGAAATACTTGGTGTTCCACGTGCACCTCCACCCAGTGAACCCCCTGCATTTCACCCACATGGATTCAGCCGCTGCTGCAGGACTGGGAGCACTGGGACTCAAAGGTCCCAGCAGGAGCGGGGTTTCCATCCACCAGCTCATACTGCGAGCAGGGTGCCTCATTCCCCACCCTACCTGCAGGGCCACCACTCCACTTCACTTTCTTATTTGGAAAAGCTCCTGGACTTCAACTCACACTCAAGCATCACTTCAGCATGTACTTGAGTGCTTTGCTGGAGTACTCAAGTCCCAGCTGCCCAATTCCTTTCACTGTAAACCCTCAGCTCCTCACTGAGAGGGCAAAGGAGGTGAGAACCCTGCCTGGTGTCTGCAGGAGAGCTCCTGGCACAGACACAAGCAATCTGGTAACCTTCAGTGACTGGGGAGGAGGGATCTTTGTAAGGGAGAATCCAGGCTGCCTAAATAATGAAGTAAGGGCTATCAGAGAACATATATGTAAAAGGGAGACTGAAAGTTTAGACTATGTCAGACCACAATAAATAAATGATAAGGAACGCTGAACACTTTACTAAGTATTTGTATTTAGTAATAAAATATTTTTAAAAATATACTTAAGTAGTAAAGTAAGTATATTTACTTATTTACTAAGATGTTTATCCAAAAAAAAGTTTTACATTTCTCATCCCCCACTGGGTCCCACATGGCAGCTGAGGCCTCAGCTGGTCGATGAGTTTTGTGCTTTTTTCCCCCCATCCCCATTTTCATCTGGACTGAGGCATCTTCCTTTAGCAGCACCCACCCTGTCTTTGAGGCTCGTATCCCTTTACATCGGAGACAAGCTTGCTTATTTTTCTGACACCGCTAAAGTTCTTGCAGTCATAACAAACTACGAACAGCCAGTCAGCCTGACAAAGATGAAGCGATAGGTAGGAGGCATATTTCATTACACTATCAAGGCTTTGGCGTGGTAATTGGTGAAGAAACAATCCAGAGCTGTCAGCTCAATACACACGCCTTTTCACTGACTGACGTGCTGAGTCCTTGATGGGGTAATGAATGATGTCCAACCTCAATCACCGCTGCGCTCACACCCTCCTATCTGGTGTCCTGGCAAAGCCCCGAGCAGCACGAGCATCCCTCACCACCCCTCAGCCACCCCCCTGCACAGCCCAGGGCCAGGGCAGGTTCCCACGCCCAACACATAACCACCAGGAGAATTGTAATTATCTGCAGGATGCAAACATTAAATGCCAATTTTTATTTTGCTGAGCTGTTGAAAGCCGTGGGTCAGGCTGCAGGCAGAGAAATCAGCTCCACTAGCTTTGACCAGAGACAAGTGGCAATGCAGGGCATCTCATCCCTGCCCCAGGCAGCCCAGGTCAGCTCAAAAGGTTTTCAAAGCTGCAAAGAGAAGTCAGTCAATTCCATTTTAAGTGACTGACCAGGGGATAAGTTTGGTAAAAGGCTAAACTGTAGCACTCACTTTTTTTTTTTTTGGTCAAGTCCAAAGTCTTCACAGTAACTGGTGTGGGTAGTTGATTTTTAATAAGATAACTCCATGGGAGAAGCAATTAGGTTGTGAAAGGCACACGACATTGCATGACCGGGTGGTACCATTGCTTAAACGAAACTCAAGTCTTTGCAGCAGAACAGGAACGGTTTCAACTGCTAAAAAGTGACTGTTTGGAACAAAATACTTTTACAATAAAATGAGAAGCATAACTTTGCTACAAAAGATCAATTGAAAATTATTTTTTTTCAAGACCAACTAAGTTGCTTAAAGAAAACTTGTAAAAAATATTCTGACATTATAGCATCCGAGTATCCTACACTAAAACCTAAAATCCCCCTAGATTAATTTTTCAAGGCATTTCCTTCCACAAACAGGAAGAGGGAAAACCAAAATCCTCACCTGCAGGAGCAATTGCTTTATTGTGCTCCTCTGTGAGCTGACTCCTTGCATTTGAAATTAGGTTCCTTTTGAAAAGCCAAGACGTTTGAAAGGGCTCTAGTGCCACCTACTGCAATCTGCGAAAATACATAGTAAATATGTTTCTGCCATAACTGGAAGTCAGATGTACAGCCCAAGGCAAGACTTTTACAGTTGACAAAGATCATCAGAAAGAAGAAGAGGCACCTTAGTTAATGTTGTAATCTCACAGCGTTGTACTGAGTGCACGCGTGCATTTCTGAAAAGCTTAGAAGACCTAAACATAAATTAAAAAAAAAAACATGAGCTAGACACAACGTACAGCTGGGTTATTGACCATGAACACACTGCCAGAAAAGCAGATTTCAAGTCCTGAGCTGGTGATATTCAGCAGTGTCCTGGTTTTAGCTAGGATAGAGTTAATTTTCCTCCTAGTAGCTGGTAGGGCGCTATGCTTTAGATTAGGATGAGGAGAGTGTTGATAACACAGATGTTGCAGTTGTTGCAGAGCAGCGCTTACACGAAGCCAAGGACTTCTCAGCTTCTCGCTCTGCCCTTCCAGAAGGGTGAGTGAATTGCTGTGTGGTGTTTAGTTGCCAGCCGGGTTAAATGACAACAAGCAGCTAATAAAATAAACCTAAATTCTAAGGGACGGTATAGTAAACCTTTAGACAATTGATTTCTCATTCACTGTTCAGAGTTTTAAGTTTTATACACTATCTTCTCCTTCAAATACTTGTTTATTAGTATGGGCCAAAAGCAGATCTGATTAAAAAAAAAAAACAAAAACAAACCAAGACATTGATGCCATGTTGTAATTTACACTTATCCAACCAAATTCAAGTATTTTTATTTTCAATCAGTGTCTTTTTTTTCTGCTTCTATTCATCTTTTTATTGGCCATTGAATGTTAACAAAACGAAGTTAAAACAGAAGCAAGTACAAATAGAAGGGAAAGATACAGACTTTTCTTTATTTTGTTGTCAAAGCTAACAGTGACAACAGGAATAAAGTATTATAAAAATATTTTATCTTTCTAAGAAAGGAAAGCAACCTATTAAAAAAAAAAAAAAAAAACAGGAACAAAAAAAAAAAAAAAAAAACATCTGTGGTGTTTTGCAACAGCTTTAGAGGTGTTTTCGCCACTTCCCTTTCCCTTTCCAACTCTTCCCTCCAGCCCAGCTTCAAGTCACCCCCCAGTTTCTAGCCTGGCCATTCTACCCAAATCACCACCTGGTCAGGGGCTGCTGCTGCCCTCCTTTCCTGCTTCAGGGGGAGTTCAGGACCTTTCCTTTCCCCAACCCCTGTCCCTCCTTGGAGTTCATGACAATAATGCTTTTGCTACCTTCATTCTGGACTCTGTTCTGATGGAATTTCTGCACACTTCCCTTGAGTTGTCTGGCTCTGAAGCGATGGGCTCAGTCATTTCCTTCCAGCTCTAGTTTCTTCTAGAAAGGCCACCGCAACCTGTCTGCCTGCTTCCAGGTGCTGCCACACCAGTGGAGCAGCTCAGTCATCCCTTACACCACAGTCTTAATCTACAGGGGAAAAAAATGAGTCTCTGGCAAAGAGTTTAAACTCCATTTTTTGCTAAGCCTGCTGACTGGCTGAAATAAGTTATAGGGAGCCCACACCCAAGCTGATAAAAGATAGCTGTAAACAGGAGCAGCTCCCATTAAGAGTAGATCTGTAGCTCCAGTAGCTGCAGGTTTTGAGCCATCATGCCCAGAGTCTGAGATGGAGAACTGAAATACAAGAAGAATGATGAGAAATCATGTAGGAATATGTGAAGAGCCAAACTATTTTGGCTGGGTTTCTATTTTATTTATATATATATATATATACATACACACACACTATATATATATTTATTTCTATGTTTTCATTATTTATTATTATTATTATCTATTTTATTATATATACACTATTTTATTCAGGGTCCAAAGCTATAAGAGCATTTAGGACCAGTGATATGGACTTTTTTTGGTCTAAAACAATAAGAAATGCATGTTCAGAGGAGCAGAAGTAAAAAGCTCATCTTCAATGCAAACACAGACAATTGAAATAGTTGTTCAATATTGGAATCCAAGAAGTTTGTCCCTTCATATTTTACCATTTCAGGTAGATAAAAAGCTCTCAAAAATATTTCCTTAATTTCTTTCCTGCTTTAAAAAAAAAAAAAAAAGATATTCTAAACCCTCGGTGTTCTCATGAATTGTACAGACAGTAAGATTAACAGCAAGAATTAAGTCTCATTATTTAATTTGTTTTAAGAATGTATTGCCTTAATATTTACAAAAGTATCCTTAAGATTAATAATCCTGATTTACCACCTCCCCCTCCCACATCATTTCTCACACTTACCCAACTCCCACAGAACTTCACAAAGAAAAAGTTTAACTACATCTTGAAGATATCTGAAGCAAAAAGGAAAGACACCACATGCATCCATAAGTTAATTTTTATTTCAAAACCAGCTCTCAGTTTACACTGTACATGAAACACAGGCAATCCTGGTGGTATTCAGGATTGGCAGCATTCATTAAGTGCCAAAGCTAAATTCATCATGCTGGTGCCAACGTACCAGTTAAAAACAGACTCTATACATCAGTGAACTACAGACAAAAAAAAAAAAAAAAAAGTAGCAAGGAACAAAATTCCTACAGTCTGTTAGGAAAATATAACCCAAAACTATACCTTGCCTAAAGAACAAGTGGCTCAAACTCCCCCGGATTCTCTCTCATTCCAATTTGCAGGCAGAGCGAGATGGCCCAGACCCTCTTTAAGAAAGTCACTCAAGCCACATCTTTGCTGTTGTCCAAGTTCTCTCAGGATTTATCATCAAATTCCCAACAATCCAGTAAAAGCTTTCTTCTGCCAAGATAATCTTGTGACTATTCGTAAATCTAGTCAACAAAAATAGTATTTTTCATCCCAGTAATACTAAGCCATAAAGGCTAAAGAATACGTTGGCCATCAACTGTTGACATTACACTCAAATTTGCTGAAACATTATCAGGATATTTTGCCCTTGGATTAAGTCCCCACAGCCTCTCCTCCACACACACAGGCATATGGTTGGCCACTTGCTTTAGTGAGTCCTAGCATAGCATGAAAGCAAAGCTCCTCATTAGCTGCTTCTGTAAAGATGCAAACACATTTGTACTCACACACTTGCTTCAACAGCATCATCTGCAGCACAGGAAGTTAAACATACACAAATACATTCCACAAAATAATCATAAACCCCCCAGCAACAAAGCCATCAGCACAATATAACAGCATGACCTGTGAATGATTCCCAGATAAATAACTGAGTATCAGTTCGGTCATGGCAGGAAGACAGAGACATGACTCTAGGCAACTAACAGCATCTAAAAACACTTGCCTCCAAAATCTGACAAACTATGACCAAAAGTTTTATACCGTTTTTATTAAAAAGCTTTTATTAGAAAAGTTATCAAATACATCTGTGCACAATTCTTCCTTAAAATGTCTTTATTTTGAGTTATTGCATTTTTTTCTCTCCTCTGACATTTTATTGACTTAAGTTTTAAACATTTATTTCTTTAAAAATCCTAAAAAGATTAAAAATACACAAATACAGGAAATTGTATTTCTCAAAGGTTTTCCCCCCCATATCAAGAAGTGCAATTTTGCTTCCAAGATTCTTTAATGTAAAAGAATTTTATCCATCAGTAACACAATACACTAAAAATTGCACCAAACACCTCAATATACCTTGGGTATCAGCTGTATCTAGCTTTTCCTATGCACTGCTTAAGGTCACGAGAGATCTATATGAAAATTATGCTTACTGTAACTCATTTTTACCAGTATAGGCAGGTCAGTAAATGTACCTACACTCTGTGAAATTGCCTATGACTGTTAGGGAACGGCGGTCAATAATATCTACAATTATACCAGTGGAGTGTTTACATTTACTGTAACTGTCTTGCTTTTGCATACAGATGTATGCCTTGCTTCAAGCCACTGAGACTGTGTGATTATACTGCAAGTCTACCATGGGAATAGAGTCTCAAAGAAAATCCATAGTGTAACGGAATTTTTATTTTTTTAGTTTTTTAAATCACACTGAAAATGATTCTTCCACACATCCTTCTGGCCCCTCTTAAGAAAACAGAACTACTTTTTCATCCCCAGCCTGCCTTCCCCCCAGAGCTCACATGTTGGTGCTATTGAGGAAATTCTATAAAGAACTCAACTTTGGCTTAATATTTCCTTCAGAGTAAACAGTGAACTATGCTACTGACTGGGGAAGGATTTTCCAAAGTTTTCTAGATTGACTCTTCAACTTCTTTAAAAAAAAAAAAAAAAAAAAAAATTAGTAGATCAGACTTTTGGCAGTTCCAAAAACAAATTCCTAATGATTTCATTTCCTTCCAGCTGCAGCTGAAAGACACCCTATGTGTCTTATCATTTGTCATAAAAAAAAAATCCATTCCCATTAGCATCCTCAAAAAGGATGAAGTTTTATTCCAATTTACTTGGGTTTTTTATTGCAGAAGTGCTGTTTTATGTGAAATGTAGGAAACGTCCAGATTACCTGGAGTTAGCAAAAGATTTATTTGCTTTAAGAGAGAAGATTGATTAACCCTACTGAGCAGACCTGTTATATTTTAGCATTTAAAACAAGAGGGAGAAGTCAAAGTTTATATTCGAATGCAAGAACATCAGACACACTGCTCTCTACCTTGAAAATGTTTCTGAACTTGAAATAGAAGTCTGCAGTTTCTGTTGTATTAAATGACTAAAATTAAAGTTTCCTTAACTGCTTAATTCTTACAATCACTATTTTTCAAAGGAAGCTCTTCTAACCTAAAAACAATAAATGGCCAAGCACAGCAACGACAAACAGTGACACAAAGGAACTAACCAGACATCTCAGAACTACTGTGTCATGTAACTTGACTCTACATGACATACTGGGCAGTGCCTTACAGTAAGATGACAATTCCTATTCAGATTTTTACCTGCAGATGCAGGACTGCATAAAAGCATCCAGCTTCTTTAAAAGAGGAACTCTGACAGGCCTATTTCATTCCCACAGAGGCCACTCTGAGAAACCAATCTGTAACACTTTTCATCCCCTAGCATTTCCTTACCTATTAATAGGCATACATTTTTAACAAATTAGTATCTAACCTCTCCCAAAATCTTAAATGAAATGGATGGACATATCTTTGTATCAAGACAAGTATTTCACAATCTGGAATGTAAAAATATAGTTGGGAAAAATAAAAAAATATTCTGATAATTTTTATATTTGGAAAACCCATAGAATTAAAGAGATGGGTGATGAAGGTACGGTAGGGTGCCCTCAGGTGGTCTGACAAATTAATGAGTTACTTCCCTCGTAGAGGTTTACTTTTTTCACACCAGCATTTCGCTTTATGTTGTTACAATATTTTACGGAGCATTATTTAAAAAATAATATTTCAGTCTAATCTAGAATTCATCATGCTTTACCCTAAATGGCCACTTGGAATGCTGTGAAACATGATTTGCAGCCAGAAGCACCAAGTACATAAATTCTTCCACATCAAAAGAGTAGTTTGTAAATTTTGGATGTTCTCCCAGTGTTGGGTGGTGCCCCTAGAAAAATAAAATAAGGCCTTTCAGACAGAAGAAGATTCCATATATCTTACATTCAAAAAAAAAAAAAGAGAAAGTTAATGGTCAACTAACTCAATTTTTCTTCTTACTGTAGCCATTAATATCAAATGATTTATTGATCACAACATGGAATTTCATTTAGTCTAAAGAATGAAAATCATATTTAAAATTTCAGAGCAGAGATGGGTAAAAATAAGCTAGCCTTTAAACTCCTAAAGTCACAGTAGAAAGAACAACCCCACCCTTCCACAGCTAGCCACCATTACCTGGTCTTGAGGGAATACTTTATTTCTTTTTCGCCAAGTGATGTAATGAATGCCTCTCAGCCTTGCCAGATCCAGGTAACACCGTTCATCTTCACAGTTGTATCTAGGGACAGGCAGAATATTTACCTACATATTGCGTTGAAGTTAACTAGCGTGAAACAGGAAAAGAACTTCAAAGTCCAAGCATTTGCTGTCCAGTTCCAAGGCAACAAAACCACAGACAAATTCTGTTCCACTAGAAACAAGAACAAAGGCTACCTACCTGTGCTTAAGATGTGGTCAAGGAGGCAATCTGAGACAAATCTGTGCATCAGACATGTCCCTGCCCAGCTGTACCAACTCCTGGGCGTGTAAAAAGCAGCCTTCCTTATTGCAGGGGTTTTAAGCAGAATTTCCCCAGGATGGGAAATTCAGTGCTCTTTGGACAAGCATGTTGCATTTTATTTAGTTCTATAGAATTGGAATGCCAACTAAGCCAGCTTCATAACAAAAATACGTTTGAAATAAAACTACTGGAGAAATTTAGATAAGACAGGATAACACTCAGCTGAGCCTGGCTAGCAAGTGGTGCTCCCAGGTATGGAAAGGGGCACATACCCTTCAGGGCAATCTTCAACAGCCTGGACATGCATCATCAGACAGATCACCAAAATACTATATCTCATACCCACCTGGCAGAATCTGACCAGCGATGCTTTAAAAAGGTTTTCCCACAGGCAGTTGCCAACTAGGCTGCATTTTATTTATACTATGGCACCTAAAAAAGGTAAGCCTGTATGATAGTTACACTATATTTTATAATGAAAGCTTCCTCGCTTTCTATTCCCAGAAGAAGAGACTGCCAAAAATGAAGTCTAGAGGACAATGCAAGAGAAATGTTCTTCGTAAAATACTAGCAGGGGACAGTACTTCATTAACACACATAAACAGACGTTAGTAGTTGTGTATATAATAGAGGGGGAAGAGAAAAAAATAGACTTACAGTTCGAAAACAACAGCCCAATCTGGTAGAAAGAGCAAATGGGTAAGTCCAGCTCCGTGCATCCCAATGAATATATCAGAGTTATGCGTGATTCTCAATTGCTCTGAAAATTCAAGTTCCCTGCAGACAACACAACAAAAATAGTGATCTGGCATGCCTATCCATCTCAGCAAGAATTAGTTACATGTAGAAAGCGCAAAATTAACTTAAGGGAATACTGAAAGAGAGAATTGATTTTTCAAGGAACAATACTAAGAATCACAAATGCTTCAGCAAGCAATAACTCAGCATGGAATTAGAAGAAATGCAGACAGGTTTCAAAAACTTCACATTAACAAGAGTCTGTTGCAAAAATTTGATTTTATTGGTAAGTTAAAGCTCGTGTTAGTTGGGAAGTTTTGTTGTTTTTTTTATACCTGCTTTAAGCAACGTCAAAAAAAAAATCTCATCTTTCAAAAAAAAAAAGTCAAAGGATCTAAACTGTTTTTAATGGACTAAATGGACTGTAAAAGCATACAACTCCATCTCAAAGATGCAGATGTCCAACCCAAACTTATACACAGGGTATCAAGCAGAAATAAGGAAGCTCAGGTTTATTTTATTTATTTTCAGCTCCTGCCTGGAACTCTCTCCCTTTGAATGTGACCTCCAAACACAGTATTCTCTCTAAATAACCAGGTGTTCCCTGAGCACACAAATTAAAAATGGACAAAAGATACTGAACTGTAAGGCAGACAATTGAAAAGGGAAATCACAACAGGCTTCATTTGCATACTAACAGTTCATACATTTAAAAGGAAGAGAGCAACTTCCTCTCTGACAGTTTTGAGGACAATAGAAAGAAACTGGCTTAAACTGCAACAAGTAAATGTGTACTGCTTAAAGTGCTATAAGGGTAGACATCAAGGAAACCCTTTAACTATGATGGGAGCAGGACAGCTGTGGAAATCTCTTAGTGAATGCTACTACAGTTTAGACAAGCACAGGAACTGTGGAAGCATCTCTTGGTTATGCTTTCAAAGAATGTCAGTCTAGATGTTGTCTCAAGGGTATCCACCCTCTTCTACATTATTAGCCTGCTCAAATGCTGTCGCTGACAGAGGAAATGAGCCACTTTTGACTTCCTCATTCTGTCTCTGCTTGGGTCAAAGCACTGATCTCGCACTGCTGATTCAGTTCCTTGCTGTTTCCGCATGCTCCGCGACAAAACCACCGACTACATGCAAGCTGCTGCCATCTGGCACAGGAATGCACCACTTGGGAACTTTTCTTCAAACCATTTCTTCCTGGCACAGTGCCTAGAACATCTGGGCACCACAAACTGACCTAGATGTGTCTTCGGGGCCACCAGAGCAGCAAAGAATTTAGTAATGAATGATAACCCAGCTTAAAAGTCATATAAAATAAGATGCTAGCATCCTACACAAGAAATCCCTATTAACTACCAGTAGCCAAAGAGCATTAGCAAACACATAAGGGTGGTGGTAACACAGCTGTTTTGGGGAGAGGGGAAGAAACAAAAAATGATTTCAAAACTTGCTCATTCCAGTTTTAACCTGAGGTTACTAACTTTAGCTATTCATTCTAAGTGTTGCATCATAGGATTGAAGGGCTTAACTAGCTCACCCACCACTCCCTCAGAAGCATTCATTCTTTCTTGCCAGGTCTTGGATTTCGCAAAGGTTAGACATTGGGGCATGTATACCTTTGCTTGAAAACAGCTTCCACCACCCACCAACAGCGTGTAACCACACTAGTTTTCTCTATCAACATACGTACTTGTATTTGTAGTCTACCACTTTGACCTCCAACGTTGATACTGTTTTCAAAGCATTCACAAGCTAAGGAGGGGGGGAAGAAAAAAAAAAAAAAAAAAAAGGACAGTGATTTGGTGTTCAATTCATGGTGCTTCAATTAATTCTTTCCCTGCACTCCTGTTTCACACACTCCACCTCCTCACCAGTGAATTAAAATTAGGAAGACAGAACACTGTCATATAAAGATGTTCCTCTGCTTTTGTACATTTCCATCTAGGATACCTACATTATTTCTAGCAGAGCAGCCACTGCAGAGGGGACTTGGATCTCTTGAACTCTCCCAGAGACTATGGTTGACTTCTGTATGCTCCAGGGCCCAATTCCCAAACCACACACAGTAGTAGCAGTTTTGCTGGGAATGGCAGGAAGATGTGACACTTCGGGTTGGATTTCCAAAAGATAAACTTCTCCCTTTCTGTTACGTGCTTATTATCAGAAATTACACTGCATATAGCAGTGTATGCAGGCCCTGTAGCCAGTCTAGCAGATAATGCACAAGTCCAGTGATCTGAGCCCTGGCCTGCCACCAAGCTGTTGCATCAAACAAGCCTGTTTCTCCCTTAAATAAGTTGGGGATAACAATGCCAATTCATTTTTCTCAGGTACTAACAGATAGGAATGAAGAGATAAAAAATTGATGTTATCATTTTTATCACCAGAGAAGCTCCACCAGAAGTTCACTAAGCTGTATGATTCAAAAAACAGTGATTCAATATAAAAATTCATTGAGTTTTGAATGCATACTGTCGGATACAACTGCTTATGTATCTTGATCTGCAAGCATAACAAAACGTTTTGTTAGAGCCTTCAACAATTGGAATGTTAGAAACAAAATAATTATCTGAAAGCAAAATTATTTAATTTTGTTAGAAATTGTGCAGCATCTGTTCGATAAGAGGATATACTTTTACTATTACATCTATAGATTTCCATTGAAAGAGAGCAGCAAGGTTCAGTATCTGGTGTACAGAAACTGGATAGAAGACACTAGAAGAAATCATTAGCACTGAAAGTATTTGTCCAAGATTTGTTAGTGGACAGATGTCTTGGCTGTGCCTGAAAAAAATCATTTCATTGAGCAAAATTAACTTATGATGAATTGGTTTTAAAAATAAAAAGGACCACACCTCATTCTGGTTTAATATTTTCCGGTAATCTGTACTGCGCGCAAGTATTGTGACTCTAATTTTCCCATCCTAAAAAGAAAGAAGCAGCAATGTTAGCTATGAGGCAGACTTCACTTAAAAAAAAAACACACACAACTTCCATATTTACTTTTGGCAGTTATTTAAGCAACTAAATACATCCCCTCCTCATGTAGAAGATGATGTAACCACCTTAAAATTCACATTGTATTTTCCAACAGATTAAAAGTGTCAAAAACTGCTTGAAAGTCTGACTATTAACAAAAAATAGAACATTTTATTTTATTCAGTACAAAAGAGCCTTTGTATTACACATCACACAAGTTTTGAAAGCAGGAAAGCAGTTTTCAGGAAGGCTTGCGCACAAGATCCTCGGAAAAAATAATTTACTTCTATAACAGTTCCTCCTTTTACCTCTTTAAATTAATTGGACTCATGGGAGTAAACGTTCCAAGTGAAATAAAGAGATTTAACTGCATGACTCCCATTAGTGTCAGCAGGAGAATCGTAACTAAATGCCTGTGCAGTGCTTTGAATATGTGCCCCTCAGCGATAATATGTAGGCTACTCTCCAGCAAATACTTCAAGAAACCCAGGACCGCTGTATCCATCAATGCAGCCATTGCAACAATTTGTGAAAACTACCAGTGTCTACAACAGAGAAGCTCAGGGCCAGAGAGATGGTACCAGGGAGGAACTGAAGGACCAAACTCAATCATTTCCTTCTCTGATTGGAGCTCAGCAATAGCTATGAGGACTGATAAAGAGCATGTCTGCATAGAACAAGCTTGCTGCATTGCTTTGTGGGATCCTGTCTGCTGGACCTGAGGGCAGGGTCTTATCAGCAGGGAGGAGACCATAGAGTTGGACGGAAGATGTTCTAAAGTCTGTCCTATGGAAGGAAGACATGAAGGCAGCTGCCGCAGACATACACAAGTGTTTGCTGAAGTTCGTTATAGAACAGACTGACTTATTGGAAAATGCCAAGAATCACAGGAAAGGACAAAGTGCACTACGTGCTCCTATTCCACGCTAGGATAGCTCCACACCAACTAGCTGATGCTGTTTCTCCGGTAAGAGCTGTCAGCTCCATATTACAGTTTTATTGCTCATTTATCATACCTTGGGTCCCTCTTGTGTGATATTTAATCTGTGTAACACATGCTGTGAAAATGCTCTAAATAGGCCTGTTCCATGACAGCCAGAAATCTGAAATAAATAAAAAGCAACTGTTACTACAAAGTTCTTTTGCTCACAAAAATCTCTTTGGGATCAGTCTTTTGCCATTCTTGTGGAACAAAAGCCTAGTATCATACACTGCACTAAGCACATCACTATTTTCTGCAACACAAGTGGCACTTTATTTTTGAAATATACATGTCTCTCTTGTTGTTATAGCCTAAACACATGAACTAATGCCTCTAGGAAAGTCTGTCAAGCATATAAGCTCTTGAGCTCTGCAAAAACACCAGGAAGTTCACAGTGCCCTCCTGTTAAAAAGTTATAATACACATCTCATAAACCGTGAGACAGAGGATTGCACCTAACCACTTACTATCAACTAGCTAAAGTAACTTCAAAACCTTAATACTGAGGGAAGATCATTTCATTTGGAGTTAGAGTCCTTCAATGCAGTACATTTCATGATAACTCAGCCAGATGTTTGAGAGATTCATTAACTCAGACTTTATAGTGTCATATACAAATCCGGTTAACGCTAAGATAAAAAGGACTCACCAATGGTGTGTTATAAAACAAGCCGTATCGCATCCGAGGCAGTAATGAGAAGACTGCTTCTTTAAAGCATACCTGCAAAGGAAGATCACAAGAAGTTACACTGCACTGCTACCTTCCGCTGGCACATCCCATGCTCATTCAGTGGGATCACTGCTTATAATGAGCTAGCAATTACATGCTCCTGTCAAGAACACCCTCACTTCCTTGACTGTGCAAATGAATAGAACAAAGGAAATCCTGATCCCAAAGGAGATCTCAGTTCAGATGGTACAGAGACAAGTGTGGGAAGAGGTCTAAAAACAAACAAAGCAAAAACACCAAAAAAACGGAACAAATGTGAACTAAACAGAAGAAAACTGGGTAAGGTTAAGAGTGGGTTTAAAAGATTTAAGAGTCTGAAATGAGCTCTGAATGAATTCATATGTTTCTGGTGAGAGAAAAATCTATTACTGGTTTGTCTGTGTGTTTGTTTTGTGGGATTTATTTTTAATTTTTATTGTTGATTCAGGTTATTTTGTGGTTTTTTGTTTGTTTGTTTGTTTGTTTTTTGTTTTTGTTTTTTTGATAAATAGCAGGTACACTAACAGTTGCACAGGAAGATATATACCTCAACAGGAATCAGAAGACAGAAAGACAGTAAAATTTGAGAACCCTTAGCTGCAGTACTGGTTGCTGTGGAAGTGAAACTAATACATAAATATCACTCCTCAGAAGAGAGATAAGTTAGGTCCATCTATGTAAAGTGCAGACATGCCTCAGAATTAGGTTACAACTCTGTCTCATTGGCAAGGTAACACTCTCAAATTACACAAATAAACACATATAAAGTATTCATGGTCTCTTCTGAAACACCTATATCCAGGAGCAGCAGTCATATTTACTATGTAGTCACCGTGAATTAGAACAAAATATAAAATTCCATACCCTTTTAGAGTCAAAGGTTTTCAGGTGTATTATCTCATAGTCAGTAAATGCCTTCCATGTCTCACTGAACAGGTCACCATAGCCATACGAGCTCTATGATGGGAAGGAAAAACAGAGACATAATGATTACATAAATGCATACAACAACTCCCTTCATGACTTACAAGTTTACATGTTTAAACACACACTTTGTAGCACATCATCACCACCACAGGACCTAAGCCAGCCTAGGACAGAAAGCAGATGTTACTGCTGTGTTTACAACGGCAGTTAACTCAAATTGTCTGGCAGGTAGTTGATTTTTATTATAACAGTTCTATAAATCAGCAATATCGACAAATTCTTCAGCAGCAGATTAGAATCTGAGTTAGAAGCAAGAATACCTACTGCCTATGCCAGAGACAACAGAACACAGATTAGATGTAAGTAACAAAAATGGAGGGAAGGTAGAAAGCACAAACCTGACTCCTGAAACTAAAAGCCACCTGTTTGGGATTGTCACTTGCATGTTGCACGTGTATCTCAAACTGAAGGCAATGATCTGATTTAGTGTAAGGAGCAACCAGTAAACTAGGCTTTGCACTAGTTTGACAAGCTGCCAGGCAGTTTCTCTACAGAGCAGTATAAAACTTCACTTTAGCAAAAGTGCTCTGCAGAACTTCTTAAGAACCAACAACTCCCTATGAGATTGGCCCTTCAGTCCTAGAATTGAGGCTCAAGCCTTCAGATCTGCAATACTTCCTAAACATCTGAGGGCTAAGTCTTTGAATGCAATTAAATATAATTCTTGCTTAAAGCTTCCTTACAGCTTTAGAGCTGGTTCAGCCTGCTTTGAAAATTACGTGGAAACATTCACAAGAAATTTGAAAATGAGACTATAAATAACTGCAGAAGAAAGGGGACATCTACTAAAATGCAAAAGAAACTGAAAGGTGTCACATTTCCTCCACTTGAAGAGGTGCTTCTTTCCCCTCCTTCTGCCATTAAATTTTACAATCCATACTGCTTTCTGGTAGTATGTGTTAGAAGAATTGCACTGCCAGAGAACTGATCTTCCATGCTGGAAGTACTTCTCTCTAACCCTGTCTGCTCACCTTAGAATTGCTTTATAAACATTGCTTTCCACATTTGCAGAAACAGTCCGCAAATCAACACCCAGTAGGTTTTCTACTCATTTTCTGCTTTGTTTAACCTATATCTGAGGGCATTACTGTTTAACAAGAACAGTGCACTGATTCTACAGTAGCTGGAAAGTATGCCCAAATCTAATTACTTGAAGAAAAAAAAGAGAATGAATAATAAGATCAAGTCCATCTTTCAATCAGCATAGAACAGCTCATCAGCAGTTAGTTGGTGCCATCATCTGGTTGTCCATGGTGATGGACTCAAGCAGATCAAGTAGTTAAGACTCATTTAAAATGATAGTGCCGTGGTAATACTTACTTTGAGAATGGTACATCTGAAAGAGTTATTTGATTCAACAATGCAATATAAGAAAAAGCATTGATTTCCAAAGTAATTTACAGTGCTGACACATTTGATCTTTTCAGAAAGCCATTGGAGCTGGATTAACAGCTTCCTGTAGGAAATCTAATGAGCTTGCTTATCTGGCAGGCACCTTTATTTTAGTTTTCAAAATGTAATTGAATTAAGGAAAGATGAAAGAAAGTTTCTTCCAGACAAAGAGATTTTTCATAAATAGCAAGTAGTAGGTATTTGCAATTCTCTGCTGAATATTTGTCACAGCAGTAAATACATAGGAAGAAAATACAGTATTACAGAAGAACAAGATAATAGATGTGGGATGATATCATAGTCATCAAAAGTTTTGTTACTTCTGCAGGTGATATACATTACCCAGCACATTCTAATTTGTTTGGTTTAACACTCTCCTATAGAACTTAAATACAGGACATTAAAACTACTACTACTCACAAACATAGTCATGATTTCAACTCAGCAGTACAGCAGAAATAGCCCCACTTAAAATCTACTTTTATTTTAAGGGGTGATCAAGAAGGAGCCATAAGGCGGCTACCTAAAGGAATTAAATATTAGTCCCTGTTTTGATATGCGTGTATATACATTTATTTATTTATGCATCAAATAATTATATCAATCATAATTGTATCATATGTGCTGCTTGTCGTGGTTTTTTGTTTGTTTGTTTTTGGTTTTTTTAAGTTTTCTTTATTACAGGTCACACATTACTGATTTAGAAAGATACAAGGCTGTATTTCTTTTTAAATATAGATTAAATAGTTTTCAGTAAGTCTACTTCAATATTCTCAGAGAAAAAAAAAAAAAAAGTCCACAGAAAACAGCATGTAATATTCAAATGCTGCATATTAGAAATACAAATGATGGGATTTTTTTAGCACACCAAAAAAGGCATAAATGTGTACTAGCAAAGGATGAACTATGGCGCAGTGTTCAAACAACTTCAAACAACAGATGCTCAAACAACTTCTACTAGTGTTCTTCTACTATTGTTCATGCACCTGTATTAACAGGATCCAAAAACTTATCAGTTCCTTGTGGCTCAGCTGACTGTCCACATGAAAGCTAAGGATTGGTTAATAAAAGGTTCAGAGCGTCTATAAAGCAGAAATACAATCCATCACGAGTACATTAAAGCACTGCAGACTTACAGTGTCCCACATGACTATGTTGACATCCGTACTGAAGGAGTTATTGATATGCTGTGTGATATAAAGATTGACGAAGTCACAGAAGTGATGGTACATATTAACACCTGAGAAAAAGAAAAAAATGGTTGGCAAAACACTACATCACCCTTTCCACTTTTCAATGGTTTGTGCATTTGCTCTCTAGTAGAATCCTGCATTTTATGTTAGTTTTCTCCCAGACTAACTGAATGCTTCTTATGTACCCTAGAGAAGCAAACCTTTAAAGAGAAGGAATACAGGTAAGAAATCTGAAGTAAAACATCTTAAAAGGTTCAAGGAAATCAGAATACCAGCAAAACGATGGTGAAAGAAGATAAGTTTCACATACTATTTCCCATTACAGACTACAAATGCTTTCTGAAGCATATGAAAGCAACTATTGCTCTAACAAAAACTAATTAGACATACAGAAAACATTAAAAACAGGGCTTTGGCACTGCTCTTAGGTTTTTGTTGTGTTTTTTTTTATTATCATTAGAGTAAACTGAAGCTCTCACTGTCAGACTACAAGACAGAACTTGTACTTGCACAGAAGCCAAAGCCCAAGTAATTCCTCAGGTTCGTTCTCAGAGCATTCCTGCTCACTCTTGGTCTCTCACATTAATACCTTAAAATCACAACGCATAAGAGGTATCATGAAACAAAGGAGGTAACACAGTCCAGCTTGTTATCTAGGACTAGACACCAATTTTGGGACCACATGCACACAGTTCCCATCTTTAAGCTTCTGACCAAGAAGAGCTGCCATGGTAGGAAGTAGTTCCTGGGCTTCCCATACTGCTCAAAGAGCAATTCTCCCCTGCCTCTCCCAAAAACAGATAGGCTGGGCACAATCACCTCCTGAGCACAGCTAGAACAAAGCTGCAAAAGGTACAAGGTAACAGCACAGCAACTCTTCCACAATTACTGTTCAGGGAACTACAACAGCTTTACTTAAAATACAAGATACAGGCCTGCAGGGATAAAGGAGTTAATCCCCTTTACAGTTGCAGTGTATCATGTGGTCAGAACACAGCAGACAGCTGCACAGTTTAAACCACAGCTTACTCCACAGCACCTTGTTTGCCTGTCTGCAGCATTGCCATTCTCTTTCAGAAAGACTTGTCCACAAAACATACTGTGTGAACAGAAAGGTTGGCAAACCTCAAAAAGACGTCAAATACCACTGTCTCACGCTCAAGATGCTTGGGTGCTGTTGCTATTGTGGATTTTAGAATAGTGTTGAACAGCATTCACCTTAGCTTTCTGTAATGAGAGAGGTGCAAAGCCACGGCAGGTCGAGAACAGATAACTTTGAAGCATCAAGATTAAAAGAGGGTTGTGGGATTTTTGTTTGCTTTTTTTTTTTTTAAGGGGTATTTCAATCAACTAACAAAACTTATTCCCTTGAACTTTGTCTTTGAATGCACTTCCTCTGCCACATCTTCCAACATGCACAATCCTCAATTATTGAGCACTTACTGCAAGACATGTATACACCTATACCCTGCATTTCATAATACGGAAACAGTCATCCAGAAACACAGCCAAAATCACAGACTGTAAAAGAGTCACAGGCACAAAAATCAAAACAGTTAAGAGCTGAAGACCATGCAAGACAAGCGGAAGGGTTTTTTTGATCATCTGTGGAAAAACTCAAAGTTTTAAACATAAAAGAAAGTTTTGTTTCTGACCTTATGAAAAATAAAATAAAGAAAAAAAAAAAAGTCACACCATCTTTCAAAAAACAGTATAAGTGAATTTGACAATGGAAATGCAATAATGTATAAGTGAGTGCTAGATACAGGCTCTTTTTACTGCATTACTGTAGTATTAAAAAATAAACTGAAGATACCAATTACCTGCATCTAATTTCATGAAGTATGTTGGCTTCTCAATAACAACATCACACTTGTCATCCTCTAGGGGCCTGAAGTTCAATGCAGTAAATGTCTGGAGTTCTGCAAACCTACAAAGATTCAATCACATAGAGCATGCTTTGACATTAACATACTTGAACACATGTATTTCATACATTTAAGATTTAGTAACTGTTCATGCAGTCAGTTTGATTTAACAGGACTGCTGAAATCTGATAAAGTCTGACAATTAAAATTATTTGAAAGTGTAATGTAAAGTTCTTCAGGTTATGAGCTTCAAGAGTTAAACCCTGTCTTTGATCTCAGGAGCGAACAGCACCTTTGATCTACAAATCAAGGCAGCAGAGATGTAACGGAGAGCCTTAGAGGCTAGATCCATGAGTCTATCCAACTTGATCTGCATTGCCAGAGACGCTTCAGCAAGATCTTCATGCTTGGGTCAGAATAATGAATGCAGATGCAATATTTATTATTCCTGGATCTAAACAAGGATGAGCAGTTAAGACAACTATAGCAGGTAGAGAAAAGTCTTTTCTTCCTCTGCAGCTGTTATTAACAGAAATTGACCATCAGAGCAAATAAGGGAAAAAAAATAATTGAGAACATGAAAAAAAGAATAAAAAGAGTATTCCTACAGGCATCTTGGTAGCTTCTGTTCCTTCAGTTACTTCATCAGTTAACTGACAATCCAGCTTTGAAGTGCTAACATGTTACCCATGATACTAAACCAGCTACCACAAAGCATCCTCTGCCCTTCCTACTCAGCCTGTAGACTGTCGCCTGTTTCACATTGAGAACACAGGCTCCCTGTGAGCAGGGTATCAATATACACCCAGATCAGGCATTGCACTGGATTCAACATCACTAGGACTGCGTGAACTAAGGCACAAATGCAAACTTTAAGGCATTTCACAACCAAAGAATTGTCTCCTTCCATAAGATTAGGCATAGAGCTAACTTCTTCTCTAGAAAACACCTGAATGTTACAACCTCAGGTTACAAGAGGCATTCAAATCTGTTACTGCTGTAAATTAGGCAGAAAAGATATGATTACATGTAACATAGTTCAGAACGGCACTCCATGTAGATGTAACTGCTAGACGTATGTAATACAAACTCTCAAACTGACCTTAAAAAGGAATGACTATTTCCCCAGAGTGAAATACATTACACACAGCTGCTAGTGCCAATAAAAAGAACAACAGATAAGTGAACTTGGGAGTAGCCAAGACAAGTGATTCTTACCAAGACTGCAGAGGGCTCTTGCGTTGACCTTCAGCCAAAAATGCTTGAACATCAAGGGTACAATGACCTCCAATTTCTCCCTTCTGTAAGAAGTCTTCTTTGAATCTATTGCAAGTTAGTGAAAGCCTATCAGTTTTTGTGCAACAGTGCTACAAGTGCTCCGTAATCAAGATTATATACTCAAGCCAGTATTATTTAATCTCAGTTTAGCAAGATACTTCATAAATATTTAAAACTTGAGTATTTTCTTCATCATAAGAGAAGCATTTCCTAATGCTTCCTAAATAGAGTGGTGTTCTCAAGAGTTCTACACATCAACCTTCAAAACAGCACTACACTCAAAGTTATTAGGTATCATTTCCACATACCCAATGAGTACTTAATTAGGTTTTCTAGGATTACTTATAGGAGCACCGTAAATTGTTTTGTTTTTAATAAAAATAATCTCACTTTGTCTCCTCAGGTTTCGTAATCCAGTTATTCACCCAAAAATTTTACTCAACACACAGTGAACAAGGTGCAATAACAGGTTTCATGAAATCAAATTGCTAAGAGTGCTGTCCAAACTTGCTTACAGGATATGTTAAGAAGATAATAAAATTCATTCTGAGGGGTATCAGCATCACAGTCACGAACCAGCTCTTTCCAAGTCAGGTGTGCAAGACACTGACTTCAAAAATGAGGCAGAAAGAAAAACGGGTAATGCCACTATCAGTGGCACTTTCCCTTCCCCCAAGTTGTCCACTATGCAGCATTTTATTTTAGGATGGCAAGGTTCAAGTTCTGATCTCTTTTTGATCTTAATGCATTTTAAAATACCATTCCTGGTTCTGGTATAAAGGCATCTAGCATAGGAAAGGCATTCTCAGTGCCTTATGCAGAAACAATTCTGCTTTGCATGTCACTAGAACAAGACAGAATGTGCCTGAAGATACAGGAAGAACATCTCAAGATACAGAAAGATTGTCCTCTCTTCAGTCAATAGAAAGAAATATTTCAATTGCCCATCAGCAATGTAGATCTCCCATGAATGTAGTCTTCAGCAGCAGGCCTCTGACAAGCAAGGCCTGTGGCAACATGCACACAAGCTATATGTACAACTTAATTAATCACATTCTTCAAGTCCATCTCCCTGCCATCCCTTAGTTTTACTATAATAAAACTTAGTTTTACTACAACAAAAGCAGATCAGACCTGTCGTGGTTTCTCTTTACAGTTCTTAAATCAATGTATAAGTTAGTTGCCCTGCAATGCTGAAGGTATTGAGAGCAGGTCAGAGATGAATCTCCCTGTTTAAAAAAGAAAAAACAAATAATAATTTTATCAAGAACAAAAGTTATGTTTAATATGTTTACAAGGAAGTGAAAGTACAGTATCTATCAAGAATGCTTACTGTTACTGCAGGCTTACAATGGGTTTTCATTTCATTCAGCCTCTCTCGTATGTAACCAAAGTCAGCTTGTTTCCAGAATATCTGTTGGGCTGTCTCAATATCATTTGCCCTGATGTATGAAGGAGAGAGGAAAACCAAGGGCCATTGCTCAATTCTAGTAATAACTTTAACAGAAAACATTTTTTCCACTGAAAGTGGAACACAAAAGCCAGCCAGTTACTTTATTGACATTTAAAATGCAAAACAGGAAGCAACTTATCAGCTACATGTAAGGGAAAACATCAATGACAATTTAAAGCTATTCTCCCGTAGAAGGCTATAAAAGTTTTTTTCATTTGTTTTTTAAAGCTAAGAAAAGAACTCCAGGGTTACTTTAGCAATCTGAATTCAAGGCTAAATCAAAAATGAGGAAAACATTGTGGCAGATAGTATTTCAAACAATGTTTTCTTCCTTAAAAAGCTTAAAGTCATGTTGAAAGAGATGTATGTTATATATACATCCAAACATCTGCACAAAGGTGCATAGCCATCCTTTAGACTCTAAATAGCCGTGGAGTTAATGTTACCGTGCTAACACGAAAGTGAACACTATATTTATTTTTGGACATACTGTACTTTATAAATTTAAAATGAAACTTACCATCCAGTTTCAACATAATCACACACTGGGTAACTGAACCTGTAATCTGATTTGCAAGATTTCTCATAACCCCAGCAGGATTTTAGTTTCTTCAAGTATTTCTGTAAGACAAAATAATTGTATATAGCTCTTGATCATGCAACAGCAAAATAGTTAGCTTACAAACTACCTCTTGCTAACAAATTTTACATAAAAAGAATGAAAACAGACCAAGCTGTTTCAGAAAGAACACTCTGATTCTTTCTGCACAGCAGAGGATCCACAAAAGACACATATGCTCAGCAATATTATTCTGGTCTTTAACGTGTCTTTCAGCACGACCAGTTTTCCCAAACCAGTGAGTAGGATTCCAAAGTTTTCACATTGCTGAGAGCTATCGATAAAGTTAAGCTCACATGAAACTCATCGTTCCAAGCTCCAGGCTGAGAGTACCACTGCTCTGCCTGGCAGATCTAGAAATGTTGGTTCTGCAGTAAAAACGCAGAAAACAGGGAGCACAGCTCACATCCCCAAATCTACAAACCAGCTTCAGCCTGAGAGACACTATAATTGTCCCAGGACACAAATAGCCCAGATCCTCAGGTCCACCATCCCTGCAGTTCCAATTCCTAATGAAGCCAACTCACTGGGAAGGAGACCAATTCATCATCATTCCTAAACCGCTAGGACTCCCAGAATAAACCACCCCAAAATTACATTTGAACAAACAAACAAAAAAATAAGTCAGACCTACTTTGTATGGGCAATGAGAGTCCTGCTTACAGATGCCAGCAATGTGCTGATTGTTGTGCAGAAAGTATGGAATATGCTCATCTGGCAAGTTAATAGTTTTGTAGCTATATAATGGTTCTTCTGGAATGTTTTTGAATTCAGTAAGATTTTCATCTTGGGAATTAGCCAGGATTTCTTGCAGTAGCAATCCAAACATAAGCAACATGAACATGGCAACCTTCAAGTACTGTAGTTATTAAAAAAAAAAAAAAAAAAAAAAAGACATTTTACACAACTGCAGCATAGCACATTTCAAGCATTTTAGGTAATATTTACCCAAAATCAGTCATATACTCAGAAAACTTTTACTTGTGTTGCTGAGGTGTTTGGTTTTATTTTTCACCCCTATGGGAAGAAAACTTTTGCTAAGAGTCTAGACTGTACAACTGCAGGATTATCTTTGAATCATTAGTCATTGATGTTTATTACACACTACCAACTCACGGTCAGACTAAAACGGGTGTGTTTACTTTAGCTAAATCCCAAGGGATCCTGAGAGTTCAAATGTGGAAACTAAGTATAGATTATATAACATCCAGACAGCAGGAAGAAAATGTAGAAGTATTTGGAGGGGGAGGGGAAGAAATAAAGAATTTTAGCTTATAAAGAAATATTATATACATGTATACTCTGCAGTTTGAAATAAGTTAATCATCAGATGAAGGAAAGTTATGCAATCACAAATAAGTGGTCAAGTTTAAATATTTCAGCGTTAGTAGTCAGCATCACATTACAAAGACTCTGAATTTGTGTTACGTACAATAAATTAACTATAGGCCCACACGTATCCGTAGATACAGCCTCTAGAACAGACTGGCTACCTTGCTCGCCATATAAGCTTCTTGTCAAACATCCATGCTTTGAATCACTAAGCTTCCTGATGAATTAAAAAAAAAATGTGTCTGCATCTAAAAATCCTTTTTGGCATCATAACTCGCCAAAGTTTGCATGCTTGCTTGCAAGCGAAGCCTTCAGCAAAACCCCGACGATACAAGCAGTTTTACCTGTTTGGTTTGAGGAGAACCGCGTCAGATTTCCCAGGTACGCAGACCTAGCAGGGGGGTGGGAGAGGAAAGCAGAGTTAAACACATCCTGCTGAGGAAGCTCCCTCACAGCACAGGGCTGCATCTGGAGGAAAAATCAGGGCAAGGAGAGCGACATGCCAGCAGCCCAGAGGCGTTTCTTAGACTCCTGAGGCAGATAACACGGGGCTCCCACGGAGCTCCCACCACCTCCCTCCCCTCCAGCCCGCACCCAGCCCCACTCTCCAGCTTCCACAGCCCCCCAGAACAGCATTATCCCTCCACCTGGGCTCTGTCTGAGGAATGGGGGCTTCGAGAGCTGCCCCACACCCAGCACCAGAGCCCCGGGCTTGTGCCCAGCGCGGAGCCCCCACAGCCGACCGCCCCCTCAGCACCGCGGCGGCCGCCTCCGCTCACGGCACCTCTCCCCACCTCACCTCACACCCGGCCGCCCCGCAAAGCCCCGCGGCCCGTGGGCCCGGCAGCCTTAATCCTCATCCCGCCGCGGCAGCTGGCGACCGGCCGGGGGGGAGCACACGGCGCCGGCCCAGCCCTGCCCAGCCCGAGCAGGCTCGGCTTGGGGAAAAAGGCGGCCGCCGGCCCAGGGCCGCCCCCACCCTGAGGGCGGCGCCGCCGCCGCCGCTCCCCTCCTTCACACCCGCGGCCCGGCCCCTGGCAGGGGGCTGAGGGGCCGAGGGAGGGAGCGAGGGAGGAGCTGGGCCCGCTGTCAGCGCGCAGCCGTGGGGTGCCCGCACGGGAGGGCTGGAAGAAGGCGAACCTCGGCCAGGCGGCACCTGCAGGGCGGCCAGGTCAACCTCCTGCCCGGCGGCCAGGTCAACCCGCTCCGTGCCCGGGCACGGGGGAGTCGTGGCGCTGCCCCGCGGCCTCTCAAGGGAAATGGTGCCGGCGATTAAGGCTGTCGGCGCGTCTTCCTCTTGCTACCCAAAATAAAATCCGTTCCTTGCGCTGTTTTTAAGGATGTGGAGAAGAAAAAAAAAAAAAGCCCTTTCCTGCCGCGGCCGGGCAGGAAGCGCAGCCCCGCAGCACCCCATTGTCTCATTTCCCCCTGAGCTCCCGGCCCGGCCCCGTGCCCCCACACGAGGCCGAGCCACCCCCCAGAAAAGCGAGTGAAGGTTTTACTCCGCTTTCAGCCTTGAAGTAACGTGAATCCTCCCCCCAGGCGAGGCCCTTTGTGCCTCACTGACAGGTGGGGGAAAGGAGGCGGGCGGCGAGTGCCCGGCCCCACAGGGCAGGACAAGGACTGACCGCGGGGGTCCCCCTGCCCCAACACAGGGTGCTAGAAAGCTGTTTGCACTCCAATAAAGGAAATTAGTCCCAATGCCGCATGATCTTTAATCCCATTACCGCTGGGAATTTCTAAATAAGCGCGGCTCTTGTACCTAAATACGCATGACACCACAAGATTAACCGAGGGGTGTAGCTCTAGTCAAATCCAGAGTACCTGGGATGTATCTGACAGCCCTTTCTAACCTCAGTGCTTTCCTTTCACACCTATCAAGACGAAAAACCTACAAAAAAAAAAAAAAAAAACTGTCAAAGAGACTCAGAGCACACTCTTAGCGTAAAATTTTATTTTACCCTGCCCCGTGCTTTTTACAGTTTATACACATTTTACAATTAGAAACCAAGGGTTCCGTTTTCACCATGTGATAAACCATTCTGTTTCAAGGATCATTGTAGCCCTTAGCAAAACATACATAAAGTGTAACAAAGTTGTAACAGGAAAAAAAAATAACAAAACTAACCCTTGCTACAATGTATGGATACACAGGATTTTTAACATTTGCTTCTTTGTTCATAAAGGATGCAACACCATGCCCAGGGAAAACTGTACCAGTGTTCCTCATCCAACGCCCCCCCACGTGAACAGATGCCTTTCCATTATCTACCAAGGATGAGAAAAGTAACAGTATACTTTGAGTAATATTTTAAACAATATTTCTTTGTACTTGCCTAGGCAGTTAGAATGAGGTGTAAATTAGTGGCTTCCACAAGAAATAGTTTAAAAATTAACAAATTTAAATGGAAGTGGATGTCAGTATTCTGACCTAAATTCTTTCCTTTTGCATGTTATTTTTTTCTAGGCAATCTGTCATAGCAATGTGCCCAGATCCTAGTACACGTTAATCTCAACATTTCCTCAAAACAAGCCAGAAAGAACTACGTCAAAGATGATCAAAACAGAATACTTGGAAGTCTACATTACCTTCTAACAGCTACTTGGTTTTCTAAGGCTTTGATTAAGACAGTAGGCCACTCCACGTGACAGTAAAGGTTGCACTGAGGGAGGATAAAAGAATCCAAAAATAGCTGGTACAGGTATTAACGTCTACTTTTGTAAAATATACAAGTCTAATATTCTGACAAAAGGCTTTATATCTAAAACAGTTAATGCTGACTGCATGTTAAAATTTCGCATTTACCCAAGCTCTTCCTGAAAACCCAAGATAGTCTGAGACACACTCAAACCTGCACCTGTGCCAGCCCTTAAGGAGCATCTACTCACACATTACAAAGGAAATGTTACCTTCAAAAACACTGGCACTAATAATCAGTCCAAATGAAACAAATATTTTTTTTTTGAAAGTGCTCCATTTGTGTACCAAGATTATTAAAAAAAAAAAGTGAAAGTGATTTATTGATTCACTGCAATAGAAAACAAACAAAATTTCTAAACATTAATCTTCATGAAACAGATTTGTTTTGTTGCATTTTGTTTTTCAAGAAATGGATGAGCTTCTAACAGGTGTACATCATAATTCTGACTTAATATGCCACAAGTCAGTAAGTTCAAACAAATGTTTTCAGTTGCTTTTTTTTTTTTTTCCCTCTGAAATTTAAAGCATGCCAAGCACACTTCAATATGATGGCAAGGTTTTAAATTCTGTTTTTTAACAAAATGGTTTTACCTTGGTTTCCAAAACTGAAACTAAGACAATAAGAGTGTAGATTCTGCCCATCACCACCCCCAAAGAAAAAAAAAGCAGTCCTATATTTAGGGAAGTTAAAATTTCTGTGACAGATGGGGAGTTAAGGGAATTTTTAGTGTTCTTGCTCTATCGATTTATTGAAATCCTCAGAATATGTCTGAATGTCACACTGCACTAGGTTGTTCCACAAACTTACCCTCTCTTGTGTAAATCCAGTGACTTAACTGTTCTCCTAATAAGGAATAAATCTTTCACAGGCAGATGAGTTATATTACTGAGGCTTTTCTCCAAAAGCAGCTTCTCATCACTCACATCCTTTGTCTCTTTCTGTCCACTGAACACACAAGCAGGAACAGAGCTCTCTAACACAAGTTACAATGCAAACAGATGCAAACGAAACCCCTCGCTGTGGAGGCAACAGCATGACAGGCAAAGAATTTAAACTGCAGAGTATTTCACATGAGTGCCTATTGCAGCCACAATTCTGAGATAAAGTGAAATACTTGCTGTCTGGAATGCAGGGGAAGATGCAAGCTTCTTCCCCCGATTCTCAGCATTCCCAAGGGTCCAATTCAAAAGTTTCCTCTGACATGACCCAAAACGCAGCTAAATGTCACGCCACGTGGATGCTATTTAACCAATACCTTACTTAAAGAATGGCATGAGAAATACTTTGCAGCCACTGGAGACTTGCTTGAAAACTATATTAAGCCACAGCACAGTTTTGCCAAAGTCTAAACCTTGTTATTTATATACAGGGAACGATTATGAGAGCAGCAATTATTTCATTAAAATATTTTTCAGCATTCTTCTGAACCGTTTTAGCTACTGTTAAAAGTCAGCATCCAACCCTAGAGCAAATATTGAATACTTGTATTTTTGATGTTAAAATTTAACCACATTTAGAATTACAAGCAGAGCAGCTGTCTAGACAGCTCATGAGATACAACACAAACAATAGACAGATGAAACTTTATAAATTACAACTTCATCTTAAGTGTTACACTCTGCTTTAGAGGACTTTGAAAAAATTGAATTTGGATGACTATTTTACACCATAGAACTATTGTCCTATCATGTTCAGACACTGCAAGTACAAATATAAGATTTTCCTTTCATAAAAATATCCACCAATTATGTTTCAGACAGCAAGCCACTACTATTTTGTTATTAAAAGTTAGCCAGCGAGATTTTAGAAAAACTTGTATTACGAACATGTCTAGAAAGACTTCTTATATTTTTTACGGGTATGCAAAGTTTACAAATGAAGGGCTGCTTTAGTAAAACTCATACCTTCCAGTGCTGTCTCAGGAGGTCATGGTCATCTCTCTCGCTACTGTTTACAAGTAAAATGGTCCATTGTTTAGTAAAAACTTAAATACAGAGATGACTTAAAAAAATTTAAATATTGCACAAATAATTTAACTGCAGACAGTACAAGACACTTAAAGCATTGATTTTTTTAACATATGAACTTATTATATAGACATTTTCTATCATACAGTTATTTTTTTTTTTACAAGACATTTAAATTCAGCATTTACATAAACAATTATCTATACAATCTGTTACAATAGTAAGAGTTCCAGCAGGAGTTAATTTTGTCTTTGCTTTAAAAGTTCATCTATCTGTGTCTTGTACATGTTTTTCACATCCTCCAGATCTAATCGTAGTTCTTCAGCTTCCTCTGCTTTCTCTCCATACATCTGAAGAATTGTATTGTATCTTTGATCCAAGTCCTGCAATGATGAAGTTTGTTATTTGACCATCTTTTTAGTGTTAGTTTATCAAAGTGTAAGTATTTTACAGTGACACTGACAATGACAGTGAACTCTTTAAAAAGACTCCAACTGTCTGAATATGGCTAGATTAATTCCCTAGACATAAGAGGAAGAGACTCCAAAGTCAAAAATTCTTGACAACGAAGAATTAATGCTGGCTACAGTGGAACTATGAAAGCACTTTGAAGTTCAGTTGCCACACACATTAAAAATAGCAAATTACACCTAAGTTTTACTACAGGAAGTAACAGAGTCTGTGAACCGTTTCATGGGAAAATTTAAATTGTGTATTTATAGAACAATAATCATTTCCAAAGTTATTCCAAAACTATTTCCCAACTTTAAGTTCTGATATGCTTAGAGGATTAAAATATTTGTCCCATTAACTATATCACTGCCAAGCACGCACTCAGCCTTTAACTCTCACAAATCCAGGCTGTTTATCAGAACACTGCCTTCACTTAAAGACTAGACTTCAAGACAAGTGTCTTATGTGAAGAAAAAAAATAACTCTATTCCCAATTTAGCATTCAATTTTATGCACAGCAGACATTTTTACAGCTACATTTTGAAGTGACTACCAGTCATGGAGTAGGGATAACCAGATTACAATAAATAAATAAATAAATAGAGGTAATTTATGACTAGGAACACGTTTAAGTATAACCATAAATAGATAGTGGTATTTAAAAAAAACAAAAAAACAAAAAAAACACAATAACATATCAGATTGCCAACACAAATGCACTTACCTTTAACTGTGCACGCAATTTTGGTATTTCTCTCACTTTTTCTTCAAGTTCGTCATTTTGATTTGTTAATTTAACCAATTCTTCTGCCATTATTGATCGAGTTTTTTCAAGGTTCCCAATTTCCAGCTAAGGTAAATATGTTTCACAATTAGGAAAAAGAAAATTTACCTTTTTTATTACAAAAAGTATCTTGAAATGGCAATTAAAGCTTTTTCTTGTAAGCCAGAATGAAACAGTAATTAAAGCTTTTTCTATGAGCCAGAAAGCGCATCCCCTGGAAACACTCTCCCTTTCTTCTCATTCAGATCTGATGAGTGTTGTTCCCCACCCCACCACCCTTCTTCTTCCTCCAGACAGGCAAGTTAAGTTTTTTTGATGGGTCCTTGCCGAAACAAGAGAGGAAGAAATAAATGTTTCTCTTGCTCATCCCTACACACACCTCCAGTGGCTATCCAGGTTAACAAAACTGTCAGTCTGCTCTGAGTGGGACCAAGCATTCTGAATACAAAAACAATGAAACAAAACTGACTGAATTAATATTTAACCTTAGAAGCGCTGCATTTCATTATATAGTAGAGTAACTACAGTACCTGTAGATGTGAAATCTCTCCTTCTCTTAGTTTTAGCTGTGATTGAAGGTTTTCAATTATACTTGAACCTGCTCCCATCCTTATAGCGTCATAAAGGTTACTCCCACTAGCAGCTACTGGCCCAAATGAGTGATCGTGAGAATCATCCTACAAACAAAAGGTTAGAGAACCTTAAAACCCAACAAAACAAGTACACACTTTGAATAAACACATCTAAATAGTGGGCTCGTGCACTAAGCCAATATTGCTAGTAAAAAGAAGCCCGTTTGACTTCTAACAGTGTTATTCAAATTTTCTAGTTGAAATTAGTGATGTCAACTCAGCACCAGTGCATACAACCATATGCATTGGTCCACAATAAAAAACATTGTTTTATGCTCTTTCACAGATGCTTTATTTTTAGAAGTTTTTGCCTCACCTAAAACCACTATACTCTTGAAGAGTCAGTTTCAACATTAATAAAGTTTCCTGAAAAGGGAAAAAAAAAAAAAACACTATCAAAAAGCCAGTATTATTGACATATACCTGTGAGAGGAAAGATGTCTGAAGACCTGCCATGTCAACTCCACTTATGGAACTAGAACGTGAAATACTCGGAGTGCTTGAAACTGTTTCAGCTGTAAATGACTTCCGATCCTTAAATAAAACAATAAATATATTTTTAAGAAAGCACGCAAGAAAAACCCCACATCACCACCAGTTAGTTACAGAAAAGAGTTGGCAAGACAGTGAAAGCTTATGAAAAAAAAAGACTGCCCTTTCCTCTCCCCTCCTATAAAAAACATACGTTAAGTTCAACAATGAAGAATTACTGTGCTACTAATGCTTCTAGTCTACACTTAGCTCTTTAGACTTTTCAGGAAACAAAGACACAGAAGTTGCAAACTACAGCAAAATAACTTCTCTTTCAGTAGCCAAGGGAGATGCAAAGGCAGTTCTGTACGTCCAAAAGCATCACAGGAAGGATGACATAACCAGAAGTAGGTCTCTTTTTGGAAGGTATGTTAACTTCATTTCTGTTTGTTTGTTGTTGTTTTAAAGTTTACAAATTCAACGCTGAGATTTCTCGCGACTGACATACCTTCCAGAGACTGACCTCTTTTAAAGGCAGCATCTGAACGAATACTAGCCTCTGAAGGATAAAGCAGTTAGATTTTAGAACTAGAAGCAGTAAGTAACCAAAATAGAAACAGTTTTACTCAAACATCAACTGCTAATCAGCAGGAACAAAGTTACTGACTCTGGAGGCCCATTTTGTGACTTGTGACTTAAGCTGGAAGGCATGCGGCACATTGCACACAACCATGTGAAACCCAGAACAGGAATTCAGGAGAAGCAACGCTTGCAGTGTAAGCAAAGAAAACAAGGAGCTTCAGAAGATGAATCCCAGAGCATTCATAAATCAAAAGGTTAAAACAATCACTATCTGTATTTTATCTTTTCTCAGGATAAATAGAGTATTACGTAAAGACTTACTTCAGCGCGTTTCACAAAAGCACTTATTTCATAAATAAAGAAAAAAAATAAAGAATAAAGAATAAAAGAGATAAAGAAAAAGAGAAGTTCCCAATGCCTAGGTTCTCAGTATATACTGCACTGCTTTAAGCCCATTTTTTTGCTTTCCACAGTTTCAGATTCTAGAAAACCAGCAGAATAGGGATAGTCTCAATAAAACTGAACACAAATATCAGGTTTTGGTACCTTCTCCTTTGCTGCTTCTTGCACAAGAATGGCCTTCTTTCTTTCCTGTTCAACCTTCATTTTCTCCATTTCTAACTGAGTAGTTAGCAGCGTCTACAAAAATCAATACAGGCTGTTAACCCCCTACCAGCAGAGGTGTCAGTAACAGTTTAGAGAGGAAATAAGACAATACCTTTTCTTTCTTTGCATCTTCCAAGGTTTTTGCATATTCATCTTTGAGTCTTTCTAGTTCAACCTCGTACCTACAATGAAGAGGTACAGGAAGTAAGCGCAGAGCTGTGTGGTGTTTAGCTGTCTACCAGAGTTAAACCACAGCAAATTTTAATACACACACAGCTTTAAGATTTTAAAGCACTGTGAAAGTAACAGGCTTCAGACAATCGTTAGTATGAAATGAAAGATCCTTAACAAGTTTGGAAGCTTTCTTAGGAGTTGTCATCTTTTCTTTTTTTTTTTTTTTTTTTTTTTTTTTACAGTAGCAACAACACCCAAAGAGATCTTCCAGCTTACAAAGATTTTCAGCAGATGGTTATATACTAGATAGCTTACTTCATTTCACTCACCTACTGTTTTCATCTTCCATTTTCTTCAATTTGTTTCTCTCCACTTCCAGCTGAGCCTGAAGGCGAGTATTTTCTTGCCTTAAAAGACTATTCTGAGACTCAGTAGAAGACATCTGAATTTTATTAGACAGAAGCTCTTCTGTAGCAGCCCGTTCTCTCTCAGCAGCTGCTGCTAGAAGAGTTTGAGACTCACCTAATAATAAATAAAAAGACAGGGAATTTACCTTTTAGGCTCACACAGCTATAATGTGGTCCAATTATTTATGCATCAAAATGGATTTTTTGTCAGTATTTTAGAGGCAACTTTTTTTTTTTTTTTTTTAATGCTGGTGTACTTCTAGTGTCTCAATGTCCATGCTTCTTTCAGATGTCCTAAGTACATGCATACCATAACACCTCTTACAATCTTGTTACGCTATATTAAAGGGAAACAGACAATTACTTGTCCAAGAACCCTGGCAAAATACCTCACATATCATTTCCTTACAGGAAAACATTTTGTGCTTATCCCTCTCAACCCACTCATATACTCCTTGGGCCAATCAAGTCCTTTCAATTTACCTTCAGCTACCTCACATCTTCATTAAGAGTCTCACAGCTCAGTATAAGCTAAAAACATCTTACCAAGTCTGTCAGAAAGGTTCTTTTCCAATTTTTCCCATGAAGAAGTTTGTGCTCCCAGTGTGGCTTGCAAATTTTCTATCTGCCGAAGAAGTGGTCGTGTAGCAGATGTAACACTTTGACTTAGTTCTTGGTTCCGGTTTTCTGCTTCCTGGAGTCTCTGAAATCAGAAATTAAACATATTAAAGCTTTAAAACGATGTAATGGACTAAAATGCTATCACCCTAAATCAGCTTACTACATAGGCTATTTATTAATGACATGTTAGCTTTTTGTTTTCAGTTTTTATAAGTTCTTCTTGCAGATACGAGTTGGCATTGTCTTATTTGCTACAGTACCTGTTGTAGTTCACTGATTTCCTGGCGTAAATAATCTTCTTTTCTCGCTGCCTGCTGTTCTGCACGTTGCAGCGCTAGCCTCAGGTCTGACACCTAAACAAGCAAGGCATTGTCACTAATCTCTTGCCAAACATCACAGTGCCATCTACCCATTGCTCTCCCATTTAAAACAACATCAGATGGGGTACAAGTTAAAGGCTTGAGTTTTGCAAGCACACAAATAGTTATGTAATGTATGTATCACTAAATATTTTGTCCAATTATATTTTTAAGCTTTGCATCATGATTCAACCACTACAGACTTAAATATGCAAATTGTCAAAGTAACTTTATTTAGACAAGTAAAATTAGAAGTCTTTTCTTAAAAAAAATGGAATACTAAAGTTTAGCACAACTACCACTAGAGGCTGAACTCAAGTTCACAGCAAAGAAATCCACTAAGTATTGCTTAGTAGACAGAAATGAGTTCCACCTAATATTGTGTCTGGTTCATTATGGCAAATGCACACCCCATCCAAGTACATCTCTTCATTCAGTAAATTCTATTCATCACATTTAAGACTCACCTGAATTGCCAAAGCTTCTTGTTGCTGTCGTGCCTCATCCTGGGCCTTCTCCAGAGCTAACCCAAGCTCTTCCTTTGCCTTCATTTCCCGACTTAGGGCTGCTTCTTGTGCCTCACTGTCCTTTGTAGCATTAGCTTTATGAAGATCAGCAAGTTCCCTGGGGGAGGAAGAAAAGCCATGCATTTTGCAGTTCATACAATGCCAACTGTGACTTCACAAATAACTTCATTATGTATCATTGTAGCATCTTGATTCATCGCACAAAAAATAGACATGGAAACTGATTGTACGGTTCAAGACAGGCACCCAAATATCTGCTTACTTGTACGCACTGTCGAGTGCTGCCTGCACGCTTCTGTTCCGTTCTTCAAGGTCTTCCACTTCTGCCTGAAGCTTAGCAAGATCCTTTTCTTGTCTCTCAACAACACTGTTCAGTTGTTTAATATTATCTCGATGCTGCTTCTCAAGGTCCTCCTTGCCATCAAGTACCTATTGGAGTGCAAACAAGCATTTAGATTAATCCCAGCACATGGGGTGGATCACACCACCTGAGCAATGACAATGACAACTGTTGTGACAGATCCAGAATTAAGTTACACAAAGCGACTGGAGTGATCTAACATTGCAAAAGAGAAAAGCAATCTCTCCAGAGGAGGGAGCACTTCTTCACCACACAATTTCACATATTTCCTCATGCTAGATCTGCTTGCACGTCCTTGATTCAACTCACAAACCAATCAAGAAAACTGCCCAAATTTGGCCAGTACAGTTTTTTCAACTCAAATTTCATCAGCCCATTATCCGATAACCAACAACACAAGTGCAAAAAAGCAGCTGGAATGAGATACAACTGCAATTTAAAACTACTGAAATCCCATCTTAGTGTTCCAGTAATATCAATTAGAATAGTCTCCCATGAAAGATAAAAAAAAAGGCTACCTACAGCTTCCCCACAAGGCTACTCTGCAGCTAATCTAAGAAGTTTGTTTTTTTTTAAATCTCACCTGTTTTAAATGTTGCAACTCTTCTTCCAGTTCCTTGATCTTTTTGTTCTGCTTTGTGTTAATATTTTCTCTTTCTTTCTCCTTTGCTCTTAATTTCTTAATCACGTTGGAATTGTGTAGCTGCTGTTTGGAAAGCTTTTCTCCTGTAAAGAAAACATACATGAAGTTAGCACATATTGCCAGTTATTCTATGAACAGTCTCCATTCACACCTTTCTCTGCCCTCCAGCCCTGTGTAATAGCCAAACATATAATAAAACATTTACTTGTATTTTCATGCAAATTCTTAAGTTTCCAGTCCACCTCAAAATGACCTCACTACACCAAGCTATATTCAGATAGGATAGTCACTGAAAAGGCTTTGGAAGCAAGCAAAATCATGTTACCAGGAAATAAACATAATGGCCACTTAGTTTAATAACCATAATTTACTTCTAAAGTTAAGAAGTAGTAGGGGAGATACCGTAGAAGTGGCTTGAACAATGCTCTGGTCAGATCTTTGCCAAATGGAGCACAGAACACTGTACTGCACAGTGGTCTTATCTCACGGTACCTTTTAATGCATGCCACAAAAACTATCCTTCCAGCCATCTGCATTTGACTGATGGACTCTGCTGCTCTGTGCCATTAACTAAATAGTTTAAACGTATAGACACATCTAACATGCTTCAAATAACCTGTCTTCCCCACATAAGGGAGGCTTTTATGTGAAAACAGTGTATTTCAAATTATTCTACAAAGTTTTGCTTAAAAAATTAAAATCTTACCTTCCTCCATCAATCCTTTGATTTGTTCTTCTTTTTCTTTCAGTAATTCAGCAGTTTCATTAGTATTAAGTCTAGTAGCCAATTCTTCTTTAACAGTCTTTACTTCCTAAAGAATAGATCAAAATACTTAGGACCATTCATTAAAATATATTTATGGCTAGAGGCACAATTGTACTTGCCATCTTCTTTTCCCCTCCCTCTCAAAAGGCTTTTCTTCAAAAACAATTTAGGCTGGTAAGGGACCTCTGCAAGTTATCTGATCCAACCTTATATTTAAAGTAAAGCTAACTTCCAAGTCAAATCAGATTTCTCAGAGCCTTATTCCATCAAGTTTTAAAAACCTCCAAGGATTAGTTTCATTAAAAAGCTGGTTACCTTTTTAGCTGCATCTCTTTCCTTGCACGCAAGCTGGAGCTTCTTTTCAGCATCCGCTATTCGCTGAGCAAATTCCTCTTTAAGAGACGAAATGCTACTGGTCTCTTCTTTCATTCTGAAGACTTCACTACATTTAAAATTAACATTTCAGAACAGTTCCATGGCTATGTGACATCCCAAACAGTTTGCAACAGGCTGTCTTAAATGCTTTTAAAACGTGTTTATAATTTTTACACATTTTACGAACAGCTCAAAAAACACATCCATATTAGAAGTACTAAAGATCTCTATTAATTCAGTAATTTAACAGTGAAAACGGCAGAACTCTGGATTTACCTTAAATGTATTGCTCCTTAATCAAGTTCTTTCAGAATAACCTCTTAGTCTCTACCATGTACAGGGCAAATGATTAAACTTTTTTTAAAGTTAAGATCAATTTAACAATTAAATAACATCTTCACATATTATCCATAAATTTCTACACCTCACATTTGATCAGTAAATTGGCAAATTCAACTTTTCATTTTTTATTCCAACTTAATTAAACAATTAATTCTGTTTTTTCCTACAACCAGTCTTCCTACCATGTTTTCACTGCCTCCGTTTTAGTCAGCAAATTACTTTGTAAATCATGTTAATCTATCTGTATCAGAGCAGTCAGTCTCCCTTAATATCAAAACCCAGTCTCATAATAAAGATCTTTATTAATATTGAAACCTGCCTCTGCGCACCTGTTTCCCACCAGTCTTCCCAAAAGAGGTTTTGGCCTCAACAAATAAAACAGATTGCATGTGCTGTAATGGTATTTTTATTTCCACATCTCCTAAACAGGGCATATCCTTTGCAACCTTCGGTCTAGTTACAGAAGGCACCTGTTTTATCATTTGACCACAAATGACAATATTTGCATTGTAATATTGTTTGTGTTACAGTAAAGTTAGTTACACCAATGACTGTGCCTATTTTCATGCTTACTCTTTTAGGTTATCATAAGCTTCTTCCAGGCGCGCCTTTTCTTTACTTGTACTTAATAACTGTGTTTCTCTCTTCTCCAGCTTCTCTGTTAATGAATCAATCATCTGGAAAAAAATTATCACAAACATCAGATGAATGGGACAATTAAAACACGAGAGGGGCAGGCTTCCCCTTTCTTCCCCCTCCTCCAACATTAAAGTTTTAGTTCAAATTCCTAAAAGAATTCAGAAGCTTAAGATAGTGAAGATGACCATTTTTCTACTACATTAATGTAAAACTAGGCAATAGCTAAACACAAGACACCTGTTTACTAGAGTTTTAACAAAAAATCCTGTTAAGTATACCTGGCTCAGCTAACCTCCCCAACAAAATTAAGTTATATTCAATTACAAAGTTTTTAAACAGAGCTAGCATTAACCATTGAGACTCCTGCTGCGCTCCTCATACCACTCTCTACAGAATCACAGGATAATTTACATTTGAAAAGGTCTCTTCTGCAAACTGATAGCATTGGATGAGGAAAGTAAACTTCCAGGCAGAGTCAGGAGATCTTAATACATCATCAGAATTATCTAATATCAGATTTTAGAAAGCTAAGCATAGAGAAGTAACACAGACATATATAACAACGTAAAGTAATTAAACAGATTTTGTAAATGTGACTCAGCATGGAAGTGAAAAACAAAATCTGCTATGGTTCATTAACATTTCCCTCAAACTATTCAGTAAGATCAGAAAACTTTGGTACAGCATTCTGTGGACTTTCCTAAGGAATTAGTGACATTCCCTACAATTTACAACAAAAAATGCTTTCCTTAAAATACAAATTAGGTTGGGGCTTTACAAACTCCCATAAGGAACTGCTTTTCCCTTATTACTGTAAGAAATGCTATCGGTACTGCAAACACACCTACAGAGCATGGCCAAGAGTAGGGCCCACCTATGTCAGATAGTATGCAAAAACACTACGTCTGAAACAAAATGCAGAGAAGAAAAAAAAAAAAAAAGAGTAAAACATGTCAAAACAGCTCAGAATTTAAAAACAAGAACAGAGGGACAGGAAGGTGACAGAGGAAATGGAAAAAAAATAGTGCACACAAAGCTCCAGTTTAGTCTTCCACACTCTGAAATATCCTACTTGTTCCTCCACATCTCTAGTTAACCCATCTATTTAAGCCAGCCATCCAGATTTCTTCATATCTATTAATTATCCATAATGATACCTATCTTCTTCATTAAAATACTTAATGTACCTTTCTTTTTAAAAGAGTTTGTACCACACAAAATAACACATCTGACTTATCGAGGCTTCCTGCTTGCTAGCAGTAGTCACAACTCACAATACTGACAAGTGAACTTAAGTGAAACCCAAAACGATCTGCCCAAAAACTGCACCAGTATTCTTCTGCTGCAGAATAGTAAAGAATTTTCTACAAGTTAATTCAGCATTAATCAATTCACTAAGGTGGACCTAACACCTCTACAACGAGGTGATGGGAGTCCCATCCATATTTAAAGGGTGTGCTTGCCATTACCTTTTTAAGCTCTTGCTTTTCAGAGTCCTCTTCCAGCGAATTTTCACCAACATCCTGCTGTGGCTCGGTCTCCTCTTTCACAACCTGTTCTTCATCAGTTTGCACGGTAGCAACCAAAACATCTGGCTGCTCGGAATTAACAGGGGTTGCGCTTCTGCCACTCTCCTCCATCTCAGCTTCCTCAGCATGTAACACGGGACTGTCATTTAGATCTTCAGATTTACTTTTCAGGGCATCAACCGTTTCTGTCTTCGGTGCAGAAGGACTGACAGTGACAGATGCTGAAGTGCAAGCCCTGCCTGATAATTCGTCGTCTGAATTGATCTCACTGACACTCCTACTGTCTAACGACTGTACACTAAACGAATCTATTCTTTCAAAAGCATCCGAGGAGCAGCAGCTCTCGGTCATTTTTTGAAAGTCATCTAAACGATTATAATCCGCGCAGGCAGATGTAGATAAAAGCTGAAATGATGTCTGCATTAGGTGGAGACTGGATTTTGAATCTGCGGCTTCTTGTCTCGAACTTACTGAGCTCTCACTTATTACACTTTCGTGGTCCAAAACCTCAATATCACTCGTTGTGGATGTCCCCGAAGAGAAAGTGCTAATTGGAGGTGACGGCGTATTGCTTTGCCTGTCCTCAGTTTTTTGCTCCTTAGTTTCCAAACCCACATCTTTTGTACCTGCATTAAGAGACTGTGAAGTGCTACCCGTTCCACCTCCCGTTCCGTCCTCCCCTGCGCTGGATTTTTCACTGAGAGCATCTTCAGGTTCTTTCAGATTTAGAGCAGACACCTTTTTGTCAGGAACCTCATCCGTGCTTTCTTCATGCTTGGCACTGAGCACAGAATTCTCTTCTAGTTCCTCCTTGGGAACATCAAGGTTTTTCAAGTCCACCAGGCCAGCTGCAGAGGAATCCTTCACTTCTGCCTCTGTCGTCACAGGTACTTCCAGCTGACTGGGGTGCTGAGACTCCTGTAAAGTGCTTTTCACCTCCTCTTTGGGTCGCTGTGATTTGGCTGGAGGTTTGGACACCACTGGATTTTTCTGTATATTCTGAACATCTGTTGGAGAGAGAAAGGCACTAAAGAAGTTTTCAGATTCATCTACTACCGTTCTCCTCACTGGTTTGGTGATTGCTGTTGGCGATATTGGCTGATTCTGTGGTTCTGCATTTGAACTTAGACCCCAGGAAGATGTATCCCATCCTCCACTTATGAGAGAATTTGTTCCTAAAACGATAAAAAAGACATGCCAAGAAAACAATTATTTTCCAGTAACTGTCTTCTTACGTGCAACATTTCAGAAAAAAAAAAAAAAAAAAAAAAGGTAAAAAGGTTTCCGTATTGTATAAAGCAAGTATTAACACAAGTGCAAACAGCAACATTTTTGTTTCTACTTCCTGACAAAGCTTGGGACTGATCTTTAGACAAAACAAAAGAAGATTAAGGGAGAAATTAAGTAATTCAAGGACTCAAGGACACGTTAAACAGTAACTTGAGGAAAGGCATAAAAGAAGCCATACAAAAATTATACCAGTAACTCCAAGACAGAGAATTTCAGAAAGAAAATGGAGAAAAGTGCCTTGGAAGGGGAGAAGAGCCTGTGCAGCATTCCAGGGCCTTGCATAAGGGCACATCTGAAGCCTTTTCAGAAAGCAAGCTTCAGAAAGCTTCAGAAAGCAAGTGTTGCCTTTGCACAGGGAACAAGAGAGAAGGAATGCAGCATCCTGCTTCCTGTACTGAGAGGAGGCTAGGCAAAACAAACAGCAGAGCTGCAGTTCAGAAGTTACACAGATTAGAAAACAAGGAACTACTACTAGGTCTTAACATTTATCAGCCAATAGCACAGACAAACGCTTCATAAGTCGTTATAGGAAATGGGAAAAAAACTTGTATTGTGTATTTTCATATTATCTAAAAAAATATTTGTAGGATTTACACTAGAAGAGTTCTTGCCCTTTCAGCTTGTGACAGACCTCATATTTTCCTCACACACTAAGTGACAGCCTGAAACTGACAACATACAGCAGAACTAAGATGACTGTTTTCTTCTCCTGTGGAAAAACACTGAATTGAGGAGTTCTGAAGCTGGCCTAAATCAAAGTTATCAGCCAGTTACTTCTAACGTATTTCTTTCAGGCAAAACAAAAGTAACCTGATTTTGGCTGTTTTCCTTATGAATTACAGTAATGCTATAGATACAAAGATATAAATGAAATTAAAAAGATAGTTTGAACAAGTTTCAAGAGATTAAGTGCTACACAAGATGCTATAAACAATTCCTGCATAAGACACTGACAGTATGCAACTGACAAGCCCCTCCTCCCCCAACAGTCTGAAGATATGCAAAATTGGGCTTGGTTGAGCAACCTAGAAAACACTTTCAATTGCTTTAGCTTTCAATTTTCAGAAACCTCACTCTGCTGTGGGTATACCTGGAAATAGCTTCATACCACAAACAGTTCTAGATACAGTCGCAGTAAGGACACTGGTTCCAGAAAAGTTAGTTTCCCAACTTTTACTTTATTTGTTCTTAATGTACTATTTACAGAAACCAGTTTTTAGCATGAGGTTGCCTTCCTGCTCGTTCATCTCAAAGCACCAATTTCGGATTGACCGTCCCTTCAGCCTCTGTGCTGGCACCCCACAAGTAGGAGGGAGCTGGTTCCTCATCTCCACGCCATGCCCGTTCTTCCAGCGGTGGGCTCCTTTCAGCAGATCCCACAGGATCACGACGTCGCTGCCACAAGAAGTGGAAACTTCACTTGGTGCCACCAGCTCTGGGCTTCTGCCCTGCTCCTCCTGTCACAACAAACCTACGTGTGCCTCAGGAGGAACGCTATTCCTACCTTTTTATTCACGGAACTGTTTTTATCACCCATTTTCCTCACATACCTCATTTTCCTGATATTTTATCACCTAAATTCCTCAGTAAACGGGAAAAAAAAAAAAAAAGCTTTAAAAAGGGACAGGGGCTGAGGACTCGGCCAGGCCGGCCGCTTACCCTCGCTGTAGTCGGGGATGACGGCGTCGGGCCAGGGGCTCTCCTCGGCCTGGATGTCCAGCACCCGGTCGATGGACTTCTGGGCCTGAGACAGCGCCTGCTTGGCGAAGCTGGACAGCTGCGAGGCGTTGAACCAGCTCATCCTCCGGCCGGAGCAGCGGCCCCGGGCCCTCGGAGCCCCGCTCCCGGGCAGCGGCGGGGCCGGCGGCCTCGGCCTCGGCCTGCGCTGGGCTGGGCTCGGCGCCTGCGCGCCCGCCCGCTCCACGTCGCCAAGGGCCCGGCGCGCAGCCGCCCACGGCGGGCGGGGAGGAGCTCCCTGCCCCTGCCTCCGTCCCGTCATGGCGGACGGGTTGTTCCCGCCTCGTTTCCCTGCTGGCACTGACAGGAATTAAACGCCGCTTCGACCCCCAAAAAAGACAAACAGGCGCTGGTCTACACCTCGCCCTTTAAAGTCGCTGCTCACACAGCCCGCTCTGCGCCACGTAGCGCTTCGGAATAGCGTAGAGTTGGTAAATGTTATCCAGTTAAAAATTAAGAGTGAAATGATTCACTACTGATTACACACACACAGCTGTAAGATAGAGAGGTTAAACACAGTTCACATGCACCAAATAAAATGAGATAATTTCTGTTGAGGAAGCTGGCACCTCATAGAAAGATCTGACTAAAGCAGCCACAAGATGCAGGAGATTATTCAGCAAAGCCTACAACCACTCTTCAATGCCCACTGATAAACCACAAACTAAGGAGTCTTTTTTTATTATTATTTTATTAATAAATACCTTAACAGCACCAATGATACTTGAACATAAGTCTGCAACACTGTATGCAGCAGCTGTTTTGTGACCGCAAATGCACATATCGCTATTTTCCTGTACAGTTGTTCGTTTCATCCTTCTGAGTTTCCTTGCAAACAAAGTGAGCTCTTCCATACTTTATAACTTACATACAATTGATCAGATCAATATCAATTAAGAGGAAACTGCCCATGTTAATCTATTGCTCTTTCTTACTTTTAAGGTGACTCGGCAAGCATACAGGAGTGCTATGATTTAAATCCAGATTGCTGTGGTTCCTTTCAGAAGGTCTCATTGCATGTATGTATACGCATACACATTCAAACTTAAAAAGACAAGACTTTTGGCCACCCTAAAATTCCCATGTGTCTGATAGTATTATTAACATTTTGACAACAAAAACTGAAAAAAAGGGTATTCCTATACATCAGTGTTCTGTACACCAGTACGCATTTGTACAATATAATCCACCAAATATTGGCTTCTACATACAATTCCAAAATACGGTGATTCATTTGCATTACCTAACCTTCAACGATGCTAGTACTAACTTGAACATTTCCGGTTAATTTAACATCCACAGAGTACGTTTGTTTTACAAAGTGGGTACAGATTTTTCTTGCTGTATAAGCATTTTACTTATTGGTAAATTAAGTGATAAAGTGGAGTTTGAACAACATAGTCTGTGGTGTAGTCACATCAGCAACTGCAAGTTCCTGGCCATCCACAAGCCCCAATTCTGAAAGAAGAAAGAAAAGTTTACATCCAGCAAATCCACATGTTTAGAAAAAAAAAGTTATGAATGCCATTTACGCAAACTATAAATATGATGAAATAAAGCTGCAAACAGCTCACTAGCTAAACTAACGGTCATCTAACTCAGCTGAGAAACTAACAGACTGCCCCAAGAATTATAGAATTACATAAACCACTATTGAAGTACCTTTAATCTACCTAAATTATCGGCTTGTTTTGTTACCAAGTTTTTCTTCACCAGATGACAACTTTTCACACTTCACATTTAAGCAATTTGAAAATTCATTCCAGAACAACCCAAGAAAGGCATACTGCATGTGAAAAGGGTAATGAAGCACATTCCACTGTATAGTGCAAAACAAAGCTACACGTGCCATACATACAGAGGGGTGACACTGAATGACCATCTTTCTATTTAGAAGAGTATGTGCAATCTCCATGTGAAAACTGCACGTTACCTTTTAGTGTTTTGGAAAGATTTGGCCTTGTTCGTTCTTCAATTGAAGCTACCGTCTGCAACAACAAAATAAAGCCAAAACATTCCCTTTTAAACTCTGACAAGTAAATTTAAACAAAATAAGATTATTAAGCAAAATTAAACACGTTCAGATTACCTGTAAATAAAGTGTTTTATTCCCCCCATACATGGTTGCTGTGATTGCAGGAGATTTCATTTGCCTATATATATAAAACAGTTAAAAAAAAAAAAAAAAAGACAATTAGATAAAAACACAAGTAGAAAATATCTTTGAAACTATAAACTACCTAAAATTATCAAATAAGTCAGAATAGTTGCACACTTACAATGAAGCATTATTTGTCAAGTAATCCAAGATCTCCTGTAATTTCGCTGATGGAGAAATCTCAATGTTTTGGGGAAGTTGGCTGCAGGCCGGACAGTTCTCCTACAACAAAGCAGCACAGGAGACCAGGTTATATCTTTCAAAACAATCGTCATAACCTTTTTTTTTTGAGAAGATTTGCTTCCAAGTATTATTAAGATTTTGTTTTACACTGTTAACTGTGTTTACTGTATAACAGTTGAAATCGTCACAATTCACTTCCAAGGAAGTCAAACTACTGTTTTCTTCCACAGGTAGCATAACCGTTCGGAACCCAGGGTTGCACCAGCACGCACCACAGAAGCAGCTGTCTGAAAAATGTGCCTGTATCAGAAGCTACTTTTCCAAATACTAAGAATTTTGTGCTAAATGAGCAAAAATTAAATATGCCACTATGCATACTATGCAATAGTTTTTGCTAAACTGATTTGTAGAAAAAAACATTTCATTGTCAGGATGTCAAACAACACATCTGTTGATCTAGAATTAAACAGTCCTGCTGTCCTACTCTATGTGGACAAACCACCACCCCAAAACTACATAAGTTCTAAAAAAAAAAAAAAAAAATCCTATGTGCTAAAAGTAATACTCTGGAAGAGAACCAGACTAGTAACATTGTAATTTCTGCTTTTAGAACTTCAGAAACTTCAATAAAAATCAAGAAAATAACGCTGTAAGCCTTTAGTAACACTAACCTTTCTTTCAGCTTCAAATGTGTAAGTGTATAATCCATCCACATCATTGAACACCAAGTAATTGTTAAGAGGAATGTACGCACTATAATGGCAAACACATTTAGTGTTAATATATGTCCTTATCTTGGAAATCATGCACATTATTAATAAGAAATAAGGTACCTTGTGGCTATTTTAAAAACTTCGGTGGCACAAACAGCTGTAATGACAAAAAAGAACAAAAAACAATTCCTTTGCTTTCCAACTCCATCTCAGAACACACAGATATTAAGTGCGCAAAACTATATCAAAGTGACCAAAAAAAAAAAAAACAGAAAAAATTAAACACCTAAAGGTACCTAGAAGTAGTTCATCATAGATTCGGCACTAATCTAAAACCATGTTAAGCTTATATATCGTGTTTTCCAATTATTTTTTTCCCCACACTCATATGCTTTTGCTTGTTCCCCATCATACATGAGTTTTACATTCACAGAGAGTCACACGCAGTTTCTCCATGGCAAAAAAATAAAATAAAATAAAATAAAATGTAAGAATAAATTTAACCCATTTAAAAATTAATATTGTCCTCCTCAAATTCTCTATTCCAAATTGATACCTCACAAAAATCCAGTCAATAAAGCAGAGCTGAAATGAGTAAGAAATAATATCCCGTTTCCTTCAACATACCTGCAATTACTGCATTTGTAGAAGCTACTGCTGGAATAATTCGTTTAACAACCCCTGTAAAAACAAAACATACATCTTCATCTTTTCCAAAAAAACCATAATGAAACATTATTTTTAGCTAGAATAATTACAGAAGGTACCCAGAGGAACTGGGGTTCACCCTTACTTTTGCCAAAAACCTACTATTTAATAAACCAATATAAGCTGCTCCAAGAGAAAGTATCTGCAATACAATAGGTGGAATCTGAGAAAGATACTCAAGGAGTCAGTTCACCCTTCTAGGACAGAAGGGCACACTGAGGTTGAAGTGTGGCAGTTTGAGCCCAGCATTTCAAATCCATTCTCTGTACTAAAGGTCCACAAAGATATACAAGTTACTACAAATTCTGGAGATCCTGTATGAGATTCTCCACTTTTCTATTTAGTTAAGAAGCTGATTACATGAGCAGCAGCCTTCTGCACTTGCATGTGAACAGAGGCATATGCAGCAGTAAAGAACAGATGATACAGTTTTAAGCAGCATAAACTGGCATAAACTGTTGCTAAAAGAGGCAATCACGTTCTTTTGTTCCTACTTTTTGACACAGCAGAAGTGGTCACAGTGTAATGCAAACCATGGAGCTGCTCCAGGTTAAAAATAAAATGGCAAAAAGAATGTTCAGTTTTGTCCCAGATAAGTTCCTCTGATTCATCATGAATACCTAAACATCTGATTCATCATAAAATATTTGTGCTGGCACAGGAAACATGCTGCTTGTTTTTGTTTTAAGACGGTAAGGGAAACGAGAACTATTTCTTTCCCATCAGAGCTGCCAGCTTAGTCACAATAAACACAAAGAATGCCAATCCAGGCTAATTGCAACCACCACAAACCCAACAAAATGCCATACACTTACCTTGGGTGAGTCTGTAGGTAACACCTTTAATATTAAATTGTGATGCTCTTTCTAAAGACTTCTGGTAAATCCACTGTATATGTTCAGGGTCATCTCCATCCAAAGCAACACCTTCTACAGTAATTTACAAACAAGTTACAGTTGTAAGACCTCTTCAGAAATATAGCATTATTTTGGCCTAAAAACATTCTCTTTATTTGTGGAAAAATCAGTACCCCACTTAAATATTAAAACCCGACACTTGGAAACTTTAAATATCAAAATATAGTTTCTAAAACTATCAGTTCTAACATTTTGTATCTTTCACCATCTCAGAGGAGGCTCAGTTTCAATAGGACAAATGCGTCACATATGATTAGAAGGTTGGATTGTAGGTGTGTACACCTAGCTCAAAACAAATTAGTTACAATGATAATAGGTTGGAGGTTGGACTCGATGACCTTGAGGTCTCTTCCAACCTAGAAATTCTGTGATTCTGTGTGATTCTGTGATATTACTTTAGCACCGATGCAATGTAATAATTACCTCCAAAAGGTTGCTCCTTTGGCCACTGCAATATCCTGACGTACTCAATACAATGCTCTGGTAGTCTGGGCATAGACGCAATAGTACACATGGGGAAATTGACCTGAGTGGTTGGGGACAAGGAGAAAGACGGGAAAAAGGATTGAATACATTATGTATAGTGCTGGGAAAAGAAACAAGCAAACCAGAAAGAGGAATATAAACAAAATGGAAACATCAATGGAAATTACCTGTGGTGGATAAAGTTCAAGTGTGCATTCAACACACGCTGTCATACCAGGAATAATCACACGAGCATTTCCTTTGAAACCTTCTGTCCCTCCGTCTATTAAAGGTATGATGGAACTTGGATCCAGTACCCCATCTTCATAACGTAAAAATGACATCTAACAAATAAAAGTGTTTGTTTTTACAAGCTGTTGGAAAAAAAATCCTAAAGATCTTATTCTTAATGGTTTACTATAAAACTGAATAGTTAAAGTACTGGCTATTTTAAGGGTCCACAGCTTATAAAACACTGCTTATTAGTCAGTGTACAAGACTATCTACCATCTTCAACCCCTCCACACACACACAATAAATGCTCTTATTTCCATATAGCAAACCATAATTATTTTTTAAACAAATTCTCAATGATGAAAGAACTTAGTTCAATCACCAGTCTTCTATTACTTTGTAGCAGCAGGGCTCCAAAAGACAACATTTACAAGTTTCAGAAATGCAAGTACCGCTTAGCTAAGGAACAAAACATTCACAATGAGAGCATCCAGAGAAGCTGTGGAACTTGCATTCTTATGACTTTCAAAACCTGACTGACTGCACAGGACACCAAGCAACATACCCTAACTTTGAAATTACCACTGCAGGGCACTGCACAAACATTGACTAACACTCCTCAAGAAAAAGGCACATGAGAGAGCATGCACCCGATCCTTTTCACAATAACAATAAAGTAGAAATAGGTACAGAAGGCAGTGAGTTTCAACAGCCCTTATTTCATTTTAATGCACAAGGCTGATCAATTTTAGTAATATATACTCAAGCAATAACCAGGCTTTAAAAAGATTGAATACTTTACCAGCATGCCATTTATCCATCTTCTTGCAATTATAGAGTCCAGCCCACAAACAATAATATGAAATTCTAGAGGGGGGGGAAAAAGTGTTATTTGAATATACTAATGCATACTTCTTAAAATAACCACTGTATTCTGTCCGTAACTTTTCCAGAAGAACTGACCATATGTTCAACCATCTGCCCTAGGTCACGTCTAAGACAGACACATTTAAGTTTTGTCTATTTGCTAACTCTGTCACCAGTATATGTTTAGTACATTGTAGAAGGCTAAAATAATCAGCAATCTAGCTAGCAGGAAAAGCAGCAAGCAGCAATAACTGCAGTTGTTTGGAATACAACCAAATACCACTTACGTCGATAAAAGCTTTCATCCATGTCTTGAATCTTTTTAAAATATCTGAACGTAAGCACAATAAAGGAATATACATATAATACAGTTGAGTTTACTGTCTTCCATTTGCTAACCTAAAGCCAAAACATTATATAATTTATCACAATAATTTCACAAGAAGCTTTCTTTTAAAACTAAGTGATTGGAAGATTCAAAATTTCCCACAAGCTCTAGCAACTCGTATAACAAGTAAGGGACACAATGTCATAGTCATACACAGGAGAAAGCTCAGCAGACAAAACCATTTAGCAATAGAAAGGCTCTCACAGAGGACAGAGGCTCTCAGAGTTCTCTATCAGCAGTGCTGCTCTATCTGTATAAATTAACGTCTTACCAGTACATGCTCAAAACTCTCTGGTGAATAAACTTGTAATTCTAACATTCCCATGAAAATTAGAATATGTAATTTGAATAAAAAGACTCAGTGGAAAAACACAAGATAGTTTCTTATAACTTAGGCTTGATTTTTCATGCATATTTTCTCTATGCTAATGCCTCTCTATGAATTCACAACCATCAGCAGAATGTATGTGTTCTTTATTGTATGGAAAAAGAGGACTGCAGCAAAATATTTTGGATACTCTTACCACCTACAGAGTTTTCTAGGTTTTTTGAAGGCTATTACTTCACCATAAAAGGATACGGTACAACAGCACAGTTGGGGATGCGACTGTTCAGGAATTCTGCTGCAACTTCTGCTTTTGGTCGCCCAACATCCTTTGGTCTGGAAAAAAAGCGAAGTAATTTCAAATGCACCACCCTAATAACATTCAATCTTTTGAGGGTCTATGCCTTACAGATACCGAATTAAGTGACTAATTATTACTATAAGACTATTTACTGATATGGATTTACAGGAATATTAAGGCATTCCTGTAAAACATCTGATGTGAGAGCCCCAGAGTTATCTAAGTCCAGGAAAAAAAAAAAAAAAAAAAAGTTTTTCAATTTGCTTGGACAAAAAGGGTACTAGAGAAATCGGTATCTCAATCCACATGCAATATACTTTCGTGTCACTTACTCCCTTTGTCATTAACTGTATCTGAATGGTAAGGAAGGTATGTTAATTTTCTTCACAATGAAACCGACACCACAGTTCTCAAAAAAAGAAGGAAACACACAATGTTTAGTTAATTGCAAGTACTATTGCAATGTGCAAGTTCAGAAAGCTTTAATGACTTTTTGTTCAAACAAAATAATGACCATATTTATATATAATGTTTAAGTACTTAAAAAACAAAACAAAACCAAGAAGTCAAATCATGAAAAAATCACTTACCGAAATAGAAACTGTCGGTTAAGATTAGAAACATCTATAGTGTCCATGTCAATAACATGGATCTGTCTGAAACCAGACAGTGCCTGTGAAAAGAGAGTCAACTTTACTTAAGAGGAAGCAAAATGCTTACAGTGCTCCAAGATTCATCCCAAATGGCAAAGAGACAACCTTTGAAGGAACAAACATATCAGTTCTTTGTTCCTTGTGCAGACAGGTGTATTGGCTTTCTTTGTGACAATGCTGGGTTGCTAATGCTGATATTTAGACAGGTGGAATTAGTAACATTTCAACAGTCAACGATAATGTTCTACTGAATGTAATATTGTTTTACCCTACCTTATCATAACATACTTCCATCAACGGTAGGTTCATCTATAAGGGGAATTTGCAACATTCCCTCACAACTGGAGTAAATCCAAAGTGTATATCAGAAAAAAAAAATGTAGAATCTGAGGAAATACACTTAAAATCTTTTTGAAAGATGGGAACTGAGCATGCAGCAGATTTATGAAATCCCACAAATCCTTCCTCTCAATGAGTTATCAAGAGATTTAGTTTGTTATGTCCCAATAAACACAATACACTAGCCCAAAGCACAAGTTAAATTCACCAGCACTAAATTTTCAAATAAAGAAAACTGCCTTGGAGTTGTCACAGTCTCTTCAAGTAAAATCTTGCTTATGCAGAGCAGTAACAGAGCAGTAACCAGAACAAGATTATTCCCAAGTGCTAGAAGTCCCAAACCCCTACATTAATTGATTGGAACGCCTAATGAGGCTGTTGATTTATCAACCACCTCAAGCTTGGAGATAATCTGCGGAATAGTAAAATACCAGTACACAAATTCTGTAGCAAAGTGTACTAACATAAAAGTGCTGGTATAGATTAAAGAAAAACTGTATTTCATATTAAATTATTATATCAATCCACACATTTTCCATTGAATCCATAAGGACAGAAATTATTATGGAATAGGAGCACGGAAAGGTACAGCATTAGTCTAAACTGCTGAACTCAAATAGGATGGTACAGTGATATATTATGATAAGTGAGCTTCTAAGGATAAAAACCACAATAATAGGAAAATCAAACTCATACATTTATTGGGTAAACGTCTGACACCACACAATCTCGTAGCTGCATTTTAAATACTTGAAAATTGATTCATAGAGCACATAGTGAGAGAATCCATTATAATCTAATGCTGTACCAAGTAAGCTATAGAACCTCTGTAGTGTATTTTCCCTCGTCTTATACTTCTATTTCTCCTTAGCAATTTCCATACAGGACAGTGCATGTTGGTCTGATGCAATAAAGCTTTCATTACACAGACTGGATTCAGCAATAGAGATGCAGCTCTGGAGATAAGCTCAGGCTTATTGATCTTGAGGAACTGGAAAACCTGAGAGCCAGTACTCAGGCACGCCAGATGGGTTCCGACGGCATGAAGGTCACCATAGACAGAACAAGACTGGCTCTAGAAGTTTCACTTTGAAAGAACATAATTCCAGCAATTCCAACCTCACTCTGAATTCATCCAAACATGTAAAGAGAACTGAAAATATATTCAGCTTTGACTACTAATACTACACTTCCTGCTAGCTCACTACATCATTTTAAAATATTATCTCGCATCTGAAAAGATACGTTTTAGTTACTGTATTCCAAACAACACTTCTTTATATCCTTAAGAGTACGATTTGTTCTTAGTATAGTTAATTTCCCTTGATCTCATGAGGGAAAATTCCCAAAATTAGGCCTAATCTAAGGCTGCAAGTGAACCTTTGTCTACGCTTCGTAAACAGCACCATGCTGTTCCTCATCACAAGCTTTTAGATAGCTAAAAAAAAAAAAAGGCCTATATTAGATTACAATCTTTCAAGTTCACTAGCAAAGTATTTGTCTCTGTAGTTGTGTACTTTATACCTATCTTGTTATATACAATTAAAATGTCATATTAGCAAAAAAGAAGGATAACTTCCTCAAGGAAAAAAGATTTTAATAAACAAAGGATGAAAACTGAGTAATTACCAGGTTTTTCAGGAGTTCGCATCCTAATCCTCCTGCTCCAATAACTAGTACTTTACATGTGCTTAACAAAAATTCAAGAGCCTGTGAAAAATATAAAATGAAAGAAATTAATAGACTAAATAGGAAAAAGTATGATTTGTCCTTTGTTTCATAAGTAGTACAACTGCATTATCAAATGTTTTCAGTGCTTAGTAAGCTTCACATAAAACAACTTGGATCAATAAAACACTTTGTGCTTGCAGGAGTAATTACATAGTGGACTTTAATCAGTTGTTGTGTTCACGTGATTCCTACATCCCAATTTACAGAAAAGCCAGCCCATGTTGATGTCCATATTCTCCTTGTATTAATTTGGCCATAAAAAAGCAAGGTCCACTTTTACTATTATTATTCAGTTTAAGCACAAGGTTCAATTTAAGGTTTTTCCTCCAAAAAGGTTTCCTATATATAATAAAAATAAATTTAAACAGACAGAAAATATTGGTGGCCAAGAATCGAGAGTTTTAACTAGATAACTGGTTTCTGTGAGCTGTTCTACTAGACCCTAAACTCAAACTAGTAACTAATGGAACATTACTTTAATATTACATTCACCTGCAAGCTCTTTCCCAATATTATCTTTCCCAATTCTGCATGTATTCATACTAAGCCTAATTCCTTCTTTAAATACAATAAATGATTTACTGCATCTAATTATTTAAAAACAGAGACAAATGATGTTATTTTTCACATGGAACTCCAAGACAGCGTAACTCTTATGTTGTGCTATATATTATATGTATTTCTATGTATGACAGCCAGCTTGTAGTTGACAGTGTAAAATTTATAAATAAAAGCCTATGAAAAGAATAAGACACATTCTTGCAGAATCTTACTGTTCAAATACACAGTCTTCATGCAATTTTAGTATTCATACACTGCTGGTGGTCAGTTAACGAAGCTGTTTACATTAGTTGCCAACACAAACTACAGATTTTTATTTAAAGTAAGTGTTTCTCACTTGAGTGCCTGGCTCGAAATCAGGATGTGTGAATGGTCCAGATCGCTCGAGGAACTTCTTTACATGGTTCCAGCGACCTTCCCAGTCTCCAGAGTCCCCACACCCACCATCAACAGCCATTCTGCACAGAACATAGTAAATTCAGCTGCAAAATCGTAGAGAAAAAGCCACACCTCCAAATGCACTTTTTTTCTTTGTATACGTTAAAAATACCTAAAATACTGACCATTCATGCAAATATATCCGCATATCCATGTCCATCATATATGCATGGAATTTATGCGCATGGACACTTGCATGAGTGGGTTTTATTTGTGGAACTAGAAGGCAATAATATAAACGTGTAGAGAAAAAAAAAAAAAAACAGGCAGGCATTTCAATAAATCCCCAATTTAGCTGTTACTAGTAAAAGTTGACCTGAAGTGAGAAAAAAAAAAAAAAGGTGTACACTTCATGCCTTTATTTCCCCCATAGTTAACAAGGACACGAAAAAGGTTGTCCCTTTAGGTTTTGAGGGTGTTGTTTTTTCATCAGCGTCAAGTCTCATATTCTTTTATTTTTGAAATTTTTAAAGAAAGTTCACAAATCGTGAATTTATCAGTATGTTACTGCAACTGTGAGGCACTGAATAAGTAACAGTAACAAGGCCCAACATTGTCTCCACTGAGTCTCCATAGTAGTATAATTAAACAAATGTTAAAGAGTATGAATCTTGAATGATCTTCACCCTCAATTAGTACTACAGAATTTATAACAGCCCAATTTTCCAGCCACCTCCTTGTTTATAGTGGCAATAAGACTTGAAAAAAAGTAAGTTTGCAGGTATTTTCTTCTTAATTATAGAGACAGAATTTTACATGAAACACTCCACTACCCTTTTTCCCCTTTGCAGGTCACTTTTAATAGTACATAACTATAAAATTAAACTTTTAAAAAGACTTACTGGAATAGTTCAAAATCAGCTCGCTTAAGTAATTTTCTAATGTAAGATCATCTCCTACACTAAACAAACCTTTCTGTAGCACGGCACACTTCCCTTTTTTAAGCACAAGCTCCACTCATGAATCGTTCATGAATATGAATGATTATGTTCTGTGTTAATACAAAACTATGCTTGTTATAAAGAGCTTTGAAAATCTTAACTAGGAAAGGTCGTGTCATCATCAATAAGAAGCGTTATTTGCTATGAAAAAATATGAAGAATGCTTGTATCAATAATGGTTGTAGAGTAATGTTTAGGATTTATTACTTCCTTGTATCTCATCTCAAAATACAATGAAAATGTAGTGACATCATCTAGAAAGTGAAACCCTTGGTCCTCACAGAATTCAGAAGATGGACAAAACATTATGTCTGTAGCAACTTTACCTTGCAGGTCTACATTTTGCAAAAGAGTCCCAATAACAGGGAAAAACTTCACTGAAGTGTAAGAATAAATACAATGTAATTTGCCTATAGTTTGGTTGCTGACTGAATTCATTTTGGTTTAACTTTTGGCTTTACATAAGTTAACTTACTGAATTAACACTTTAAAAAAAAAAGTGATTTCATAGAGGACCTTTTGACATCTGACTTTCTACCTCCTCCAATTTTCACAACTTACATCAAAAATAGTTTTAGGAGGCTGTGAATAAACATACCACTTCTGCACTGAATCCTGGACTCATCTATTTTACACCAGCTTTCAGGATATGTATTAAACAATCACTTCTGCAAACAATATGGTGTCAATGCAAAACATAGTAATTCATTCTGTGGATTGTATTGGTTTTGGTTTGTTCCAGAAACAATGCTTGGTGACATTAAGGATTTTTTTAAATCATTCTATACAGCCCACCAGGCACTAAGCAGCTGTACTTCTTTTCTGTTCAGACATGTATTTTCCTTTCTAGTGATATACCGGTCAGAAGGAGTTTCACTTTTGTGAATACCCTGGTCTGACTTTTTACAGGGTTGGCCATTGTGGAGATCTGAAAAACATCGCTCACACAACCCGAAATTTTATGTTTAACTTCCAAGACCGATTTTTTTAAGGGTTTGTTTGTGTGTCGTTACTGCACAACCAAGTATTCGCATTGTTAGATTTTAACCCAGTCCTTATCCATTTCACTAAATAATTTTAAATCTTAAGGTATCAGAGCAGCACAGTCCTTAGGCTGCTTTAGGCCCAGCCTTTTTCCTGCCACCTTCACACACCCCATGCTTTTTTGGGGGGCTTGGCATGCACCCCCCAGCCCAACATGCCCAGGGCTGCCCGTGACCCTGGCACCACCACACGCATGCAGGGCCTGCGGGGCCACCACTGGGGTCAGCTCTGCGACCTGTGGGAAGAGGGCCACGGGGAGACAGAAGGGAAGGGTTATGGGATGATAGCAGACGAGGTTAAAGATTTCTGCACGTCAGCTTCCCGAGGCTGTTAAGAAGGACGCGTGGGATTTGAGGCTTTTTAAGAAGCAGAGGCAGGGGTGCGGGGGGGGGTGGAGGGGTCCACAGCCTGAATTTTTTTCACTCGCGGCCAAACTCCAGCCCGCTGCTCCTAGCCTAGCGGCCCTCCCCGGCCAGCAGCGCAGCTCCCCGGCTCCTGCCCCCAAGCCCCGCAGCCCCCCGGCCTGCCCCCATGCCAAGCTGCGGGCCCCCAGCCCCCCGGTGCGGGTGAGCCCCTCGGTCCCCTCCCGGGACCTTCCCTCTCCCCAGGCCTCGCCGTTCGAGCGCCCTGTCCCTTCCCCTGCCCCTACAGCCTGTCCTGAGCCCCCTTTGCAGCTCCCCTCGCCCTCCCCTGCCGGCCGCCCCTCAGCAAGCGCTGCCTGCCCCTGTCCCTGTCCCTGCCCCGGGCTGGGCGCCCGCAGCCCCGCACTAACCCATCGGCCAGCAGCTCCTCTAGCCTCCTTCTTTTCTTCTCCCTAAAAGAGAGAGAATAAAAGAAGGGTCAGTATCGCGCTACACGCACCGGGGAGGAGGGAGAGGGGACCCCCAGGGCCCGCCCGTCCCCGGGTAGGCGCGGGGAAGGGGGCGGCCGAGCGCGCACATACAGGGCACTTACGGTTCCTCACCATCCGCCATATTTCCCTCTCCTTCCCACACTGCCCCGCGCCCCGCCGCCATGGCGCCGCCTCTACGGGCGCTGCTCCGCCACAGCGGGACGCGGGGCTGAGGGTGGGGGGGGACACACAGGGAGGTCGCCGCAGTTGTGTCCCTGCCAGGCGGCTCCCCGCTGATATGGTTTAAAGGATTTTTTTTTTTTTTGGTCCTCTTCCTCAGGAGGCAGCCTGGTTGTGTCCGCAGTCCTCACGCGCCGTGTCAGCCATCGCCACTCCCCGCAGCCACCATGAGGGATGGCTGCGTGGTTCGTGGATGGGCAGAGATGGAGCGGGGCTCACAGGGGTGGCAGCTCTGGCCTCGGGGTCCTAAATCCAATTTCTGAGAAGCCAAACACTGTAGATGGAGATGGGAGAGGCTGTCACAGACCTCGGGTGTTACGGCCACACCTGGTTCATTGCTGGTCTCACATCTGGAGCAGGACTTCCCTGCCCAGCACACCCAGCGTCCTTTTACAGGCTGTAAAACCAAACATTTCCCTACAAATTAGTGCAGTCGCAATCACCACGGCTGCCGCCACCAGCAACCCCTCAGTGTGTGTGATTCAGGGCACAACCACAGCGTTTCATCTCGCAAACAAAGAACCCAGCGCGCAGCAGGGGCGGGCAGCGCCCTGACAGCCGCACTCCTCGAGGAGCCGCGGCTGAGGGGGCTCCTCCCCGGGCTTCGCTGCCTCCTCCCCGGCCCCTTCCACGAGCCGGGGCCGGGCGAGCTCCCCCCGTGGTCCCGGAGCCGCCCCGGGGCGGTGCCGCGGCTCCCTCAGGCCTGCGCGGCGGCGGCGGCGGCGGCCATGGAGGTGCAGGTGGCGCCGCTGCGGGCTTGGGACGATTTCTTCCCCGGCTCGGACCGCTTCGCCCGGCCCGACTTCAAGGACATCTCGAAATGGAACAACCGCGTGGTCAGCAACCTGCTCTACTACCAGACCAACTACCTGATGGTGGCCGCCGCCGTCGTCGCCATCGTGGGGTCGGTGCCCGGGCGGGGACCGGGGGTCGGGGATGGGGGGGGACCTGGGGGTCGCTGAGCCCCGGGACAGCCCCCACGGGCTGGGTGAGGCTCTGGGTTTGATTTGGGTTTGCGATTTATTTTTTTAAGTCTTTCTGGGGCTGTGTAGCGGCTCGGGGAGCTCCTTTTTATTCCCCAATCCGCAGACGGCTCAGCACCTCCTGCAGGAGCGCCCGGCTGCTTTTGGGGTGGCGGGGAGCAGCTGTGGGGTGATGGGGAGCAGCCCTGGTGGTGCTGGATGTCAGTGGGGCCTCCGCAGCGACCAGCACTGCCTGGCTAAGCCTGCCCAGTGCTGCTGTAGAGATAAACTTGGCTTTGAATTAACAAGAAAAAAAAAGGATGAATTCTGCTTCCCGTATAGTTTTAAGGTTATGTCCAGCAGGCAGAACAGCCACTCTATTTCTGAGCTAGTGCATAAAAAAAACCCTGATAAAGATGATAAAGATGAGCAGGATGCCCATCTGTTTCATTTTGGGGCGAGACTGAGACCTTCAAGGTGGGACCCTGCTCTTGTCAGCATCCCTACGGGGAGTTGGGAAATAATTCCTAATCACCCCCTGAGTATAGGCCTGTGACTGCTGGTTGAGTATTGCTCCGAGACCAGAAAGCTCTTCATCACGAGTTGCAGCAGTTGCAGCAGAGGCTGTGATGATTAAGCTTTTAATATAGAAACTGGAATACATTTCCAGCACTCCTCGACAAACGCTCAAATGCTTAAATTGGAGGGTTGCCTGGCCACTAGGCCGAAGTGGTTTTGGCAGAAGTATATCTTATCTTATATATTGCAGAGGCTTAAATTCCTCCCCTAAATCCCTTCTTGTTCTGCATCTGAAGCTCTTGACCCAGCATCTGAGTCAGTGAAAAGTCTCCAGGTTTCAGGGAGTGTGGGCCTGTGACAGGAGGGGCTGAGAACCCTACTTCTTTTTCTGTGTGTAACAGCTTGGCATAATGCTGTAGACTTTCTTCTTAATTTCAGTGGTGATATGTTACAGTTAACTCAGTGGATTATTAGACCAGTAAAATGAGACTTGCAGATTCTTGCCCACCTCAGACTAATCTTCAGTGTTCATCTGCCTTTGTTTACCAATGCAGTGCTGTGGCCAATTAGATAAATCAAAGGAGCTGTGGAAGGCAGGGGCTCTTCTCCCCAAGAAATTAGGGAAAAAAACTGTCAATATCTTCTTTATCCCTGGCCAGAGGGCTGGAACAGCAGCAACTTTACTCTGTCTCCTAAATTCCTTTCTCCTTTTGAACTCTGATCCCTTCTTATCAGATCAAGGATGGTGATATATCTCCTACTTACTTTCTACTGGTTTGCTGGGGGAGGAGGAAGAATGGAGCCGCACAAGGTAGAGATTAACACCAGAACTGCAATTCTAATATCTTCATATTGAGTAGTGACCTGCTGAGCTGAAATCTGTGGACAAGAAACACGTGGAATGATTTTTTTTTTAATTGTGCATCTTGGAGCCTTTGGTATATGGCAAACCCAATTCTTCCAACACTGAAGTAAAAGGACAGGAAACTAACTCTTATGGGAACAGGCTAACCCTTCAGTAAAGAAAAACTACCTGTTCCTTTTTAATAAAAGATTTTTCACTTGGCCAGACTGTAGCTTTGGGAGAAAGGCAAAGAAAGTTCTCCTGATTAAATTTACATTGATGACTAAGCTGTGGCCTTGCACTTCATTCTGTAATGGGCAGGAATTCCTGAGCTTATCCTGGCTTTTTAGGAACTCCAGGACTGTGCCTAGGGGCAGGATTACTGAAACTGCTCATGCAGTGGTCTTTGTGATCACAACTAAACTTATCCCTGACCAACTCTACCTGTTTTTAAGCCATCTCATTGCACAGACAGGCAGGTGATACAAATATGGTATTTTTGGCTGCTGTAGTAGCTTGGTAGCTGTGGTAATGCTGTGCTGAGATGGAAGTTGTAGCCTAGGGCTTTTTTGATAGCACAAGTGCAGAGTTTATTGCCATGGCTTAATTTACAGCCTCCTGTACAACAACATTGACCTCTGCAACCTTTCGCTATCTCCATCACTCTGCAAGGTATGGAATAACCTTACCATGAATGCAATGCAATTGTAATGATCTCTGCTGCATCATTGCCCTGCCTCTTCCCCTCCCTTCGCCTTCCGATGGCTACTGTTACATGTAAATGATGTTCTGTGCTTTGCAGCTCAATTTTGCTTTCAGGCCCCAGCAGAAAACTATTATTTCTGCTTATTCTAGGCAGAAACTATTAAATCCGTGAACAAGAAACCGAAAGTATTGAATGACTGCCACTCTACTCGTACAGGCTGGTGGCAGCAACAGTTCCTCTTCCCCTTACTCCTTGCCCTGCAAACTCCTCTATGAGTCAATGCAGGCTAGCGTGCTCTTTTTTATTTCTTTCCTGGAACTCTGCTGCTGATAAAAACCAAGATCATTGCTAAATCAAACTGTGTCCCTCCCCGAGTTGCATAGGAGCTGGATGATGACTGCTCTTTTTGCTCTGAGCCAGGGCCCTGTTACTGTGAGTGCTGCACTGATATTTATTAAGAGCTGTGCCTCCCACAGCAGCCTGCAGCCCTCCTCCAAACAATCCTCCTGCCCAGTAAGTGCCATTTGTCCGGGCTTTCAGCTACTCTGACAAGGCTTCTCTGTCTTGCTGTTCAAACTAACTACTTAAATCAAGGTTGTTTCTTGTAGGCTTTTGTTGCCTCATACTTACCATAAACTACTGTCTAAGTGATAGCATTAAGAAGCACAATGCATTTCAGAGTGCTACAACTACGAGTCTTCATTGTCCTTTGGCATAATTCTTTCTCCAAAGCTTGAAGTTCGATGGAGCTTTCCTTTGCCCACTTATCTCTACCAAATCTACTGGCTATCTGTACAACCCCTAGCAATGAATGAGCGTGGGTGTCTTGTTTTTTTGTTTTTTTTTTTTTTTTTTTTAATTTCATCCCACCCCAGACCACGGCCTTAGCTGGCCTGGGGGTAATTCCCTCGCCAGAGCAGCCTCCAGAGCAGCAGAGCGCTTAGTGCCTAATGCCTGATGAAAGCTTAAGAGCAGTGCACAACACACACAGCTCTAAAACATACGTTGCATAATGATGCTACATAATTTCATAGAGATTGTGCAGAAAGGATCCGCTCCTGTTCTGAAAGCAACATAAGCGAGAAGCAGTGAGTACGGAAGCGTTGCTAAACCCGTGCCTGCTGCAGGCTCTCACCTGGCAGTGACCAGACGTGTTAGTGCCACGTCAGAGGACAGCACTCTGTTTGTCCTTGTAGGCGCTACCTCTCCTTGCAGCTACGTGACCTCACTGCAGCCCAAAATATGGGGAGAGGGGAAGGAAGCAGAACCTGCTGGCTCTTGTAGTGTCATTTGAATGAGCACAAATGAGGAAGGAAGCAGATAACTGCGCTCACCTGTCCCTCGTGTGGAACGTGATGAGGCACGAGCCTTCCTAAAAGGGAATTTTCACGTTTATGTGCTGTAGTGACCCAGCTGTGCTGCTCTGAGTAAAGAGACGTTGTTCTGAGTGATCGGAAGTGTCCAGCTCCGTGCCTTTGCTCAGACGTGTCTACTCACGTGCAGAAGAAGCAGATGTGCCAGCAACTGCTGAATAATCACCCTGAGACAGCCATCTGAGGGGGAGGTGACTCAAGGAAGGAGCTTGCTTGCTTTCTCTTTATGTGGCCTGCCCTACTTCTGGGCTCGTGCTGCAGTGCTCAGAGAATGAGTCTTACCCTCCTCTTTTTTTGCTACACTGGAGCTGTAAATTCTCCAAGGAGGTGGTCAGCTCTGCTGCTATGGGGCTGTGCAGCAGCCTGCAGGTGTGAAGTAACCCAGCAAGACCAAGTCACTGAAGGCAGAGCTTGTTGGATTTTCTGCAGCTCTGTGGGAATGCAACCTGCTTTGTGACAGATGTAGCACAGAGTCTAGAAATATGAATGCAATTTAAAAAAAAAAAACAACACTCATCTTAATCTATTTTTTTGTTTTGTTGTTGCTCTGAGAAGTAGGTGTATAGTTACAGTACTTCTTCCCACACCATCGCAGCCCCAGCTGGTGGCACCTGTGCTGTCTCCTGATACCACTTGGACGAACACAACGTGTCCCACGGCCACACTTGGCACAGGGCAGCGCCTGTGTCCCTGCCCCTGGGAGCAAACAGCAACTTTCTTTTATTTATTCTTTTCTTTCCCCCCCATCTTTGTACTTTGTATTGAGACAGATGTGGTGGCCTGCCTGGTCCCTGAAGGGCAAGAGGAACACAGCCTCAGGTACTTGCTGTTGCCTTGAGATGCTGCTGGTGGTAAATCCAGGTGACAGCTTCTCTTTGCTGGTTTGTCCCAGCGGTGTCAGAGGCTGCAGCATCCTCCCAGGGCTGTATCGTGTCTACTGCAGAGAGCAGTACAGTAGAGCATCCCGCTAGGGTGCTCTGAGTTCTAGGCTGATTGCACCCCCAAATGTTCAGTCCTGCCATCTGACTCCTTTTAGGGCAATCAGAATGAGCTTTTTTTTTTTTTTTTTTTCCCCAAGCCCCAGAAGAGTTTGTCTTCCCCAAGTCATCTGAGCAGCCCCAAATCAAGTTGCCACAACACTGACATGCTAACAGTTCCGTGCATTACATTTTCAAGTATTTGAGAGGCCCTATAAATCCCTCCTAAAGGGACTTATATTTAGAAAGTATCTTGTAACATGCTTTAAGGCTGGGCACTTACCTTGTCTCAGCAGCTTTGAAAGACTTCCAGCCTTCTTGCCTGGCCATGAATTTGGCATATCGTGTTCTGATCTGTGGATAAATCCGGCCAATATCCGTGCTGGTGCTTCAGCTCTAAGGTGACTTCCAGGGCTGTTAGGCAGTTTTCTTTTTCCCCGGATACATGTTCTAAAATAACGTGCCTGTGTTTTTTCCTTTTTAGTCTTAAGCTATTGTGGTAGCGAGAGGAGTGTGCCAGCAGCTCTGAGTGAAACGGGATAATGGGGATCTGCCTCCTTGAAAAATGCTGTTTCTGGAGCAGAAGTGCCTATATCTGAATTTCTGAGAGAATTTTAGGTAGTGCTATGAATTATACTGTGGGGGATTCAAGCAATAAAGGGGAACTTGGTGTGTGACACCTTATCCAGCACTGTAATCAGCAGTATCCAACTCTGCGGACACATGGCTGAGAATCTGAATACCAGTTTTTAGTGGCAACTGCTATCCCCATCTGTTTTCCTGTGGCTCTGAATGACTTCATTTGATACTTATGTTCCCTGTTTCCTTGTACGCATTGGAATGCAGCCCACTTGAGAAAACATGTAATTCAATTAACTTTCCCCAGGAAAATGGGATCTTTTGAATGTGATTTTGTTGGTGTTGTATTTTTTTTTTCCTCACTTCCCTTGCAGCCAGTCAGGAATACAGAACCTGTGTAATTCCAGAAAGAAGCATGAAGCAGGGGAGTCTTTGGTCTTTTCCTTATAATGATGGAGGGTTTGCTCTTCACCACCAGTTTCTGAAGTTGTAAAGAGAGCGAAGGGAAGGGTAGGGAAGACGAAGCTCCTCGAGCATTTACCAGACACCTGGTAGCATGGAGCCCTGCCTAGCCTTCTGCTCCTTTCAGCATTACCTTGTCAGAAGATTTTTTGGAGCAAAACAAATGGTTGCTGTGAGCCATCCGAGTAAGTTTGGCCATCTCTACTCTAAGCCAGTCGTGATGTGGAGGTGACTTCTGCTTTAAAAATTTGCTCTGGCCAGCAGTGTGTGCATAAACAGGGCACTGGTGTGGTCCTGGCGTGAGCCACCCTCCTTCTCCGGCTACAAGGGAACGCAGATGAAACCAATTTCTTTCCAGAGCAGTACTGCTCACTTTTTCCAGTCTGGAAATTTAGGATTGGCAATTCAGAGCTAAATATAATCTGGCTGGCTGCAGAGAGTGACTCAGATGCAAGAAGCAGGTCTGCCCTATCACCGTTTCCAAAAAGCCGTGCTGGCTCTTCAGTGTGAGTAGCAGAAGCAGGTGGGGAGCTAGTCTGAATTTTAATCTCTTTCCATCCAGTTGTCCTGTCTCCTGTTGGCACAATTGACTTACAGAATTGTAGCCAGGCTGTGCTCTGAAGTAACTCCTGGGGGTTCTTCCTTCTCTGGGGAAATGCCCCCTGGCATGCAGGTACGGTGTTGGCAGACCAGCGAGAGATTTCTTCTGCTTGTGCCGGATGTGAAGCACAGACCGCAACCCAGAGCATCCTCCTCAGCAGCGGGGGGGAGTGGTGAGTCAGCGTGCCCATGAGCTTTGGGGTAGGCAGACTGCAAAGAGTACAGGATAAAATCCTTCCTGCCCCTGTCCAGGTAAAGGACAGCGCTGTGCTGCTGCCAGTTGTAGCAGCTCAGAGTGCTCAGTTGCTGTGCTGTCAGGTCTGTGCACGTGCAAGCGAGTAAATCAGAGTGCAGCTAAAATCACACAGCTTACTGCTAGAGAGGTGAAACATAGCAGAGCCTGGCTCTTATGCAAATACAGAAACACTCTGGGCAAAGTCACTGGTGAAAGCTGAGGACAAAGCAACCTCTGAATACTTGGGAAAGTGGTGTGAGCAGGTGATGGGCTCACCCTGGTCCAAAAAAGGGGCTTGCTGTTTATAGTCCAAAGCTGAGCCACTCAGTGCCTTGGCTTGCTTGGTAACTGGTAACAATAACACAACACAAACCTCAGCAGCAGCCCCTTTGCCAGGCCTGGCTCTTCTTCCTACAAGACCCTTAGCCCACGCTCTGGTTCTTCTGACTCTTGGGCATGTCTGCCTGGGACAGGGCTTCCATCCACTGTGCTGGTGGGGGTAAGCTCCTCTGGAGGTTCATGAAATCTGGAGGTTCATACCCACTGGGGGAAACCTTCCCTCCCTGCCACCCACCCACACAACCCGTCTTCAGTTTAGTATGAACTTACCTCAGAATCTAACGTTTGCTTGGCAAGGGAATTAGTATAACCGTTTGTATCAATATTAGGGTATTTTCAAAGACCTGCTGTAGTTTGGCTATAACAAATACTTTGTCTTGAGAAAACGGGCAACCTAGGTGGCTGGGCAGAGAATGGCATTCATTCCCTTCTTGTTCTAGCAAATTGCCATTAGGTTACATCCAGATACTAGTTTTGACATGAACACCACGTGCAAATTTGGTAAGTATTGAAGGCATAAACAACAACCACTACAACAAAAGTAACCTCCTGTGCTCACCTCCTGTGCTTCCACCTTTTGTAAACCTGGGCAGGAGGTCAGCTGGTGGTGAGTGCCTCTAGTAACGAGCTGCTGCGGACACTCATTATCCTCAGCTATGCCCAGGAAGAGAACACAAAGACCATCTACATATGCTAATTCATGGCTAAGGGTTGTTTGCTCAGTTGCACCTGTGCTATTAGCTTCTCTGTAAAAAAAAAAAACAGAGGTTGGTAAAGCTTTTGCAAGACCAACTGACTTCTTAATGCCTTACCTGCCCAGCAACAATATCAATAGCGAGCTGGATGTTTGCTCTGTGAGCACAAGTCCTGAAGGCTCTGAAACAGGATAATTCAATCTTTTTTTTTTTTTTTTTTCTTTCCCTCTTTTTTCCAGATTCCTGAGTCCCCTGAACATGCTTATTGGCGGTACTGTGGTGGTCCTGGTGTTCATGGGGTTTGTGTGGGTGTCGCACAACAAGGACATACTCCGCAGGATGAAGAAGCAGTACCCAACCACGTTTGTAATAGTCATCATGCTGTCGAGCTACTTCTTGATCTCCTATCTGGGAGACGTCATGGTGTTCATGTTCGGGATCACTCTTCCTCTCCTCTGTAAGTATTTTTGCTATTCTCCAAGCTGAGGGTGAGGGGTGCTGAACTGAGCTTTTTCAAATAAGCCTGCAAAGTCTAAAGTGGCTCGTGGCTTTATATCTCTTTATTTAAATTGTCCACCCCAAAGAAATCAGGGGTGGGAGGGAGGGAACACAAACCACCACAAGCTATCTTCAGCACTGTTATTATTAAATGGGTATTTGCAGTTACTTAAGCAGTCATTTAGACATCATATTTCAGTGATGTCGTGGCTTTGGGGTGTGTCTTAAGATGGATGCTACAAGCACTATGCTTTCATTGGACACGACCAATTAATAAGCACGTTTCTGTTGTGCAGTGATGTTCATCCATGCTTCTCTGAGGCTCCGGAACATAAAGAACAAGCTGGAGAACAAAATGGAAGGAATAGGTTTGAAGAAGACCCCAATGGGCATCATACTGGATGCCCTAGAACAGCAGGAGGATAGTATCAACAAACTGGCTGACTACATATCGAAAGCAAAGGAGTAAGCAACTGCAACGTGGCGATTTGCCTGTTGCAGGAGTGTAATTGCTATTTACTATTGTTCGAGCTTGCTTTCAGTTTGTGTACAAACCAAGAAATGCACATGTGGTACATACAGATTAATAGTTGCAGGATACAGGTATTCCAAGGTATTCAGGGCTCCTCTAAGAATATAAGAAGAGTAACTTTTTTCTATTGTATAGCAAAATGTTTTGGTGTTTACAGAAATACATCCCAACTTAAACGTGTTTGCTCGTCTCTTCTTCTTGGGGGCTAGAAGGGGAAGAGATGGAAACCTCTGGAATGCAGCCTCTCAGACAAACTGTCTTGTAGCACGTTTGTTAGTAAGAGTAACACCCCTTTCATCCCAGGTCTACAAGGCGGCTGTCTAGCCAGTTTGGTTTGGGGTGTAGCACCTTCAGGCTGGCAGTGTTCAAGGTGAGCTGGAATCTATCAAACATACGTTTTCTTGCATCTAAACCCCTGACTGCAGGGGTCTGTACTGAGATCAGGCTGCTGGCTTAACTGGCAAGCAGGAAAAACTGTGCAATACGTGTAACCAATATGGGTTCCTGTCCTCACCTCACATTCCTCCTTTGGTAGCTGGGAAACAGTCAAAATAGATCTAAGCATGGAGAATAGATGTGGCACTGTGCCTCTCGGTTCCAGTAAAACACACCTTTGTTTTTCCTGAAATCCTGATTCTGTTACCCCCTGGAACTGCTCTTCTCTGCAGGAGAGTCAGAACTTCCTCACGTAACACCTGAACTATGGCCAAGCATGGGAGGAAAAACGGTTGTGCATAAGCTAGACGAGCTAGGTTTCTACCCCTGCTGATGTTTTTAAACATTGCTACTCTAGGACTTACCTTGTTCTGCTTCATTCTGTATAGGCTGTTTTGTAGATGAAGGTGGATGTGTGTTTTTGTGCGTGGTTCTTTTTCTTCTTAACCAGAATGCAAAGATACAAGTAAAACATGCATCTCGCTCACTCTAGTCCTAACACTCTTCAAAGGAATAAACTGGATTTCAGGTTTACAAATACAAGCAATAAATGTCAGGATACAATTATTGAAAACCCATTCCAAATTCATCAAGATACTTGCCTGTAACAACTCCTTAAAGTGGTGTGTGGGATTCTTTTATATGTATTTTAATCAAACTGCCAGCTCTGATGGGATTGTCTTGCTAATAGGAGCTTACAGAATAAAATGGGGGAAAAGTTGTCCAGGTGACACTCCATTTTGAGTATTCTTGCATTTCTCTTTTTCTAATAAAGTAATTAAATAATCAAGCAAACATCCTTGAAGTTGAAGCTTTTATGTAACTTACCATGCTGTTTTCATAGTGAGCTGTGTAGAAATCTGAACATGTCATTCCATTTAAGTGTTAAAGTGATCAGTATTTATTGAAAATAATTCCAGCTGAAGAGTCAATGGCCTGTTCCTCACTTGTAGAGCATGGTCTTTGTTTTTGAAAACTGTTTCCACACTTAAAGGTAGTAGCCTATGACTTCATCATTACTGTAGAATTTTAAAAACTGCACACTTACGAAGAAAAATAAACTCTAATGGTGACTGCTGAGTGCATTTATTTCAGGTTGGGAAGCGTGACTCCGAACTTAGGCTTGCGGTTGTTCCCACGGCTGGTGGCCTCCCCGGGGTGGTGGTGGGAGCTCTGGTGTCACCCTACAGCTGCACAAACTGGTGACGAACGGCTGGGTTTGATTGCTCTGCCTCAGTATTAATGTTGCTGAGGCACAAGGGAGCTGTGTGTGAACTGCAGGAACCGTGCAGCCTTGCTCTTCCGTGCTAGGCTGCAGAAATATGTAAGCACTTGTTTGCATTGCTTCAGTCCCTTATATAACTTCTTAATTGCAATTTTACGTTTCTCCTAATTATGTGGGAGGGATTTCTGCCTGCTTCTACAATTACTCAGAGCTGTGCCCTGAGCAGCACTGGGGAGGCAGCTCTGCTACAGTCGGGTGAGTTCTGGGGTCTCTGAACCCAGCTGCCTCCCTCCTGCGATCCCTTAGGAGCCTGTGCAGTGGGGGAACACACACCAGAGCGGGGCTTCAAGTCCTGATGTAACTTCCTTGGTAATAGCTGTCAGCTCTGCGCTGCTGCTTGGGCTGTTCCTGGCTGAAGCATCTGTAGTGCTTCATTCGAGGACCTGCTTCTCAAGGGCAGCAGGGGCCTGTTCCCCACTTCTTGGCCTTTGCAAAAAGAAGGGATGCCAAAAACAGGTGCAATGAAAACATTCCTTCCTTTTCTATGCCTCTGCTGTGCAGAAGCAGCTTTCCCTTCTCCCTTTTGTATTTCTTAAATACTGCTTAGTATGTCTTAAATAATAAATTAACCAGCTTTTCCGGGCATGGGACATTACAGTTGCAGACAGAAGTACAGCTGAGACATGTTACAAGTTTAGAAGAAGACAGATTTGAAAGAGATCAGCTGAAAGATACAAAAAGGACAAGGAGAAAAAGAAAACTTGACCTAATGCCAGTGGAGAGCACCTTGGATTCAAAGAGGTCCTGAACATCAGCGATTCCAAAGGGCTGTGATAATATCTGTGGGGTGGCGCTGGGATTCAGCTGCCAGAGCACTGTTGTGAAGAGCTACGGGGAGTGATGATCACAGTTCTTGAAGCAGCGCGTGGTGTTATCTTTTACACCCTCGTCAGGTACAAAACCAACTACACTGTGCTGAAATGCACCAGCCTGGAACCATCACGCAGAGGTGCTGGATGCACCAGAGCAGCCTCTCTGTTCGGCAGGCCTCTTGTTAGCCACGGAAGTGCTGCACGCTTCTTGTGGATAAAGCTTTTATTTCATTTCCATTTCCTTAGCCTAAAAAATAAAGCTGTATACATGGAAACCAAATGCATTTCTCATGGACAAGAGAATAATCGAGGAGCGTGTGTGTGAAAAGAAAGATAAGCTAAAGCACAGCATGTTCCTGCAGAATCTGACAGCAGAAGGACAACATGGGAGCAAAACAGTTTACTGAAAAACTAGAAAGACTTAAGGTTATTGATGTCTCTGAGAAAATCCTCCCACAACAAACTGGAGCCTTGAATCCATTTGGCAGGCAGATGGCACGGGGATCGTTTGATACCTGATGGAAAACCTTAGCACTGATTTTTCCCATGCCAGCCTTTTTCATCACTCTTAGAAAAGTGCATATCTTTGTTCCCAAAGAGTCATTCATATACACCACCTGGGTTCTGCAGAAAACTTCTGCCAAAACAATTGTAAGCAAAACTTGAATAGTCTTTATTCCAAGTTGGTTTCTTTGGGTCAGTCTGGTCTCACTCCAGCTGCTTTGGTAATGGCACCTGGACAAGGACAATAAAGAAATATTAAGAGGGAATTTCTCAGTCCTATTTCCCAAACTAGTTTAGTTTAACATAAACCTACAATCCTTCAGAAACTATGAAAGGATCAAAAATGCAACAGCTAAGAGCACTAGGGGGATCTGGTCAGGAATTAGGTTTTGTTTGTAGTTCCCCACTTGCTGTCTGCAATGCTTAACACCTAGGAAATCCCTTTGCAGACAGCGAACCTCCCCACAGAGGCCAGATTGGCTCAGGCAGTAAAACCTCTGTGCGAAGCTGAGGGTATCAAGGCCAAAAAAAAATAAAAAAAATAGCAGTTACCAAAATGGCACAGGCAGATGAGATTAAAACCCTACCGGCCCAAATCCAACCCATCTGGCCTGATGCCAGGTGGATCAAAATATTAAAAAAAAAAAAAAAAAGTAGAAATCAGTACAAGTCTCTGTTTCCTCTTTCCAGGTGATCTGAGACACCCAGACACAGCTCCTGGCTCGGCCAGGAATCGTTACTTTGGCATAGACATAAATGAAAGCAAAGGGGGTGTGTGTGAGTGTGAGTGTGTGTGTGCACACCTGGGCTCGATTGCAGCATGGGCACACCTGTGTGCTGCAGCTGCCTCTGGCCCTCATCCTCCTGCTTTTCAGCAGCTTATTAACAACATTTAAAACTGGTGGTTAGAGCAACAACAACAAAAAAAAACATAATTTGTGCCTTTTGCAGAAAATCAGTATTGAACAGGACCAGCTATTTATCTGAAACGCTTTTACACAGCTGTACAAATGTGTTACACATTTGGGCACTCCAGATAAAACCTTCCACCCATCCTGCTGCGAGGCTTCAAAAAGCAAGGCAGAGGCTGGGACATGGAAAAATGCTGTAGAAGGGCCTTTGCAGCATCACTACTAGAAAGGATTCCTTATAGGAAGAAAATAACTTAAAAACTTTGAATCCCCCTCACACCAAAGCTCAGTTTTGCTGAAAGCAGCCAGCCAAAGGCAGGCCCAGAGCGCAGCTGTACCCAATGCTCCTTTGTTTACCCTGACTGAATTTCCTCTCTTTTAACTCTACAATTGTGGAACAAGAGGTTAAAATCCCACACTATTGTTGGCATTTCAGCTTTCTTTCCATGTTTATTTGTATGCTTGCCCTACGATGGGGCAAGCAAAACATGAGAGCACGGTGGCATCTCCAGCAGATGCTGCCCTTCCTCTGTGCAAACCAAAGCCTGTCACAACCAACCCCTGCCCCAGGGACGATGCCAAAATCCAGCTGCACATCTCCTGGGGGTGCATTTCCAAGCCCCCCATGGCTAAACGCTCACCGGTTTGAGATAGGCGACGTTGCTCTGGCGGATGTCGTTCAGCAGCTGATCCCTCGGGGTTATTTCGACGAGGGGAGGTGGCCGCCTCCTGGGGATCGGCTTCAGCGTTTTGATCACGTCCTTGAGGTTGGTTTTCTCGGTGGGCTCCACGTACTCAGGCACGGCGGGCTTGCGCTGTACCTTTTTCAGCTTGACCACCTTGAAGCTGACGGGCTCGGCTCTGTGCGGCTCCTCGGGGGCCTCCGGCCTCGCGCTCTCCCTCCCTCGGCTCCGGGGCATGGAGGGAGGCATGGGGGGCTTGGGTGCCGGGGGGGCTTCGCGCATGCTGGGTTCGGGCAGAGGTCCCCCCAGCATTTCCCACATCCCGGGCGGCAAGCCCAGTCCGTTCTCCAGCATGGCAATCAGCTCCCTCTGCTCTTTCCTCTGCTGCTGCCTCTGCTCCTCCTGCCTCTTCTGCCTCTGCTTGTCCAGGTTCCTGCTCAGCAGGTTGGTCACCACCATCCTGGGCCCCGGCAGCTCGAAGTGGTAGCCCATCTTCAGGAGGGTGGCGTTGGCTTTCAGCAGCCTGGCGATTTCCATCTCGGCCTGGTGGCCCAGCATGCTCCTCTGGTTGTGGAAGCGGAGCTCCGTCAGCGTCTCGTTGTACTGCAGGCACCTCATGATGGCCACGACGCCTTTGCCAGAGATGAAGTTGGAGTCGATGTTGAGCGTGGTGATGCTCCTGTTCTCACGCAGCATGTTGGCCAGCGCGAAGGCGACGTTGTCGTCGGCTCCCACGTTGGCCAAGCTGAACGTTTTTATGTTCTTATTCTTTTTCATCGCGTTGACAAAGTCTATCAGCATTTCTTTGGGGATGTTTTCTATGTTGTTCAGGTTGAGCTCCTTCATGTCCGGGTTGTTTTTTCGGACTTTCTCCAAGCTCTCTTCTAAGTTGGTTTGGTTTCCTGAGGGCCTGGCACTTAGCTTCATGAAGCTGGTGTCCAGCGCTAACTTCTTAGGGATGTTTAATTTGGATATTTTCTTTACATTTTCATCTGGCTTTTCTGTTGTTTCCCCTGATTCTCTACCTGATTCCTCACTGGTCTGATCACTGCGATGGTTTTCATGGTTGCAAGTTTCCTTTGTTTCTGATTCACTCTCATCACCCTCTTCTTCCTCTTCGTCCTCCTCTTCATTGTCTTCTTCCTCCTCCTCCTCCTCCACTTCCTCCTCTGCTTCCTTATCACTTCCACCCTTGTTTGTCTCTCCAGGCTGTGTTCCCGAGCTGGCCAAGCTCTCGTTCCTGTAGTGCCTTTCCTTCCCCTCGGCTTCTGGCCCACTCCTGCCGCCTGCCTCGCCGCTGCCTCCCGTCCCCGCAGCGCTCCTCTGTGGAAGAGAGACACAGCTGACGTGACCCAACGAGGCTTTGGTACGTTAACTTTGTCCCAAAACAAAAATGCAACCGCTGGGTTGATACACATCTATGGCAATTATAGACTAACACTTAAAAGTGCCATTGCTGGTATGTCACGGTGTGCTGGCTTGCTTGGGACTGAAGGAATGATGATTCTGAAAGTGGCTGTAGGCAGTGTCCCATCTCTGCTCATTAAGAACACTGACCATTAATTCCTGGATGTATCTAACACTATGTTATGGTGGTCCCGAAACCCTTCTGGGGATTAAGAACCTCTGATTCTATTCCGCCTCTCGATTTCGTGTGATTTTTATCATTTTCTTGATAAGAAAGTTTGTTTCACATGCCACAAAGCACTGGAAACCCGCATGAAGCACTGACCGTGTGCCCAGCCTAAGAGAGGAGGAAATGGGCGCACCAGGACCGCAACGTGCCCGCCCAGCACGCGAGGCAGCGAGGCCACGTGCTCGGGTACCCGCATGGAACAACTGCCGTCATAGGAGCAGTCCCTGGGATAAAGCAAAATGTTTCATTCTGAGCCCAGAGATGGGAAACTGGCCTCTGCACACCGCTGTCACAAGGCAGCGGTGCCCTTAGCATCAAAATAAAGTGAGCTGCAAGCTTCCACCTGCTCCCCAGCCCCTCCTGGATGAGATTTTTTAAAGTTTTTTCCCCCTTTCTGAGGAGCACCCCAGCACCGAGGTCTGCATCACACCAGAGGCAGCTCCTCCAGGCCAGAAGTGCCAGCAGCCAACAAAGCAGATCTCAAAACCTGAGGATAATAACCTGGAGTTTGTAGTGGCCCTGTCCTGTAAAATATCCAAGTATGAACTTACTTTCATCATACTGCCCCATGACTTTGAATAAAAGTTGAGTATTATATTGAAAAGGGTGGGACCAGTTCATGGAGTTTCCATTCTTGGTCTTGAGTCAAATTTCACATTATTAAAATACATTATGGGATTTTTTTTTTTTTGCCAAAGTGGCATTAAATTCTATCAAGTATTACATTAATCGTGTTCATTAGACTAAGTGTTCTGTGGAAAAGCACTATAGTGTTGTTCAATATGCAAAGCCAAACGAACCAGAATTACACCTTCCAGACTGACTATCTGGTATTTTCTCAGAGGTTTGCTTCACTGAAACAGAATTAGGATTTTCTCATGTTAAAAAGCATAAGTAAAGGAGGAAAAACATTTAAAAAACAAAAACAAAACAAAACAAAAACCCTGACGCCAGTCCAAGCTGGATCCTGACATTACCGAGGCTTTCAGGGAGCATTTAAATTCATAGTTTGTATCGTACCTCACATAGGGAATGGAAGCAGGGGTGGATTAAGGTATTAAAGCTATAAAACAGATCCCACAGCAGATGCACAACAAATATTTATGATTTTTTGCTCATTACCTCAGAGGGCAAGAGGGTGACGGGAACTCTCTCGTCCTCGAGCATGCGTCTGGACGCCTTCTGCCAGTACAGGTAGTCCACCAGCGACCTGTGGTCGAAGCTCCCCGTCGGGGGTTTCTCGGTCTGATCCCTCTGTATCATCCCTGTCGGGACCTCGGGGTCCGGGGCCATCACCTCCATCTCACTCTGCAGCTCCTTCAGCTCCTCGGGGGACAGGTTCGCCAGGATTTCGTCTTCATCAATGTCCTCAGGGGACACATCTTCGTCAGAGGCTTGGCTGTGTTCAGACATGTTTGCTCTTCTCTCCTTCCTCTACTACTTGTTAAAACTGAAGAGAAATTTAAATTTTAAAGGTTATTTTCCTAGGAGGAGCTCATTCGGTTGAATCCACAACTTTGTGTTTTGGTCACGAGCAGCCGCAGCTCTCGGGCTCAGTGCAGCAGACGCGCGGCTAAGGCTATATTAAGCTGCACTTGGCCGGACGAAGAGAATTTATGGAGATGCTGCCATGCTCCATTTTCAGCAATGTGTCAGCTGCACAAACCCTTCTGACATTTCAGTGCAGCTGGTGCGTCCCCCATGGACACCCGCAGGAGATGGCTGCTGTGTGTGGGAATCGCCCCGTCGGTGGAGGGAGCTAACAGCGCCTGCGAGGTGCCTGGGGGATGTTCTGTGCCGAGGGAAGAACCAGCACGAGGTGTCTGCATCCATCGTGTCACAAATATCCCAAACTTGCAGGCAGCGGGGGATTTGACCACCTTTAGTGAGGTCTTAAAACCTGAATGTTGCAGGAGTTGGTGCGAGGTCACCTGTTGCACGACTTAAAGAGCTCTGCCAAAAGCCAGATCCTGGTTACAATAAAACCACCTGAGCTGGGAAGAGGCAGGGAGCAGTCAGTACAAAGCACACTGTGTCCATGCAGGGAGAGGGCCTCAGCCCTGCTCCCATAGCGAGGATTTGCCTGGAGCAGCCACCCCAGCACAGCGTGTCCTGCTCACAGCCAGGCTGCCCAGGGGTGATGCCAGTCCCTGCTTCCAGACATCCCCCTGGCCCATCTCTGCCACGGCTGTTACTTGCACCCTCACCAGATCCTGGCTGAAAAGTCAGCTTCATCCTTTTCCTACCTTTTATTTTTTTATTTACCAAATCAGTAAGCAACTACTTTACTTTGATAGTATTCATTTGATGTAACTATACAAGATTATTCAAAATCCTTCATTTCATTAAGTGTCTGCTCCAGCTGAGAACTACTTCCTCCTTTCTTTAGGATATTTTACAGGCTCCTACATCTGTATGGCAAACCAGAAACCCCATCTCTGACACCACTGTGCTCATGGTTGCTTTGTAAGAGCAGAGTAGCGCAGGTGGGTGACTTTTCTACTAGGATAAAATTTCCATATGCCACTGCTCAGGAAGGTTTCCTTTCCTAATTTCAGCTAGGCATTGCAGAGGGGATCAAGCCAGATCCTCACCTTGCAACTGCGAATGCTTCTTTCACAGGGAAGAAGCCACAGAGGGGCTGTGGAACCAGGTCCCAGTGAGCCCGAAATCATTCTTGCTGCAGCCCCAGCCGTGCTCTGCTGGAGTCTCCCAGCAGTGAAACCATCCCCGTGTGATGAGGCCTCTCCATGCTGAGTTTTGTAACGAGAGCCGTGGTGTTCAAAGCCCTATTAACCTCTATTAAAAAGCCATAACCCAAAGACCCTCGTGCAACTAATGCTGCTACACAGCTGCAAAGAGGATAACATTTTAAGTATGAAATAAATGGTAAAAAAAAAAAAAAAAAAAGCAACAACAACAAACCAAGCCAAGGACATAATGCTTCTGTTTGCCCCTTTGGTATTTCAGGGCCCATCCTTATTTTACATTATGCAGTAGCAAGCACAACAGCAGCCCCGCACATCAATCTATCTGGTTTAGCAGCTTTAACCCCCAGCAATTGCTGTCCATAATGGAGTCCATAAATGGTTTCCTGATGTTATCAAATAAATCAATGTTCTTCTGTAGCTGGTATGTTATTCCCCCAAACGATGCTGTTTGGGTCACAGAAGCTGTCTATTCAGTGGTTACAAATCTCTTGCTAATTTCTTGACTGTAAATAAAGCCCCTGGCCACCTTCTTAAATTTCCGTGATCCTCAGCCAGGCCATCTTGGGCCGTGGGCTTGTCAGATCTGCCAAGTTAAGTAGGGTCAAACCCAACAAGTCCTCTCGAGATGGAAAACAAGGATCCTGAGAACGCTATCACAGATTTAAAAAGCAAGCTGTCTTTAAGGAGAAATATATCATTTGTTGATACCGTGAGTAGGAAACACTACACCTCGGGAGCGATGCCTCCCCCGTGGGACGCAGAGCGAAGGGCTGCCCACTGACACCTCTCCCAAGTGGCACGGGTGCTAATCCCGCAGATTTCCAAGATGGGTATCACATTTTGCCTACTTTAGGTCTCCTCCATAAATTACATCCAGTACTGGATTCACTTCCTTTTCTAACACATTGCTTAGTGTTTTGGTACACTAGAAACGGCACGTTAAGGCTGCAGGGGACACCGCCGGGCTGCAAGCACTCTTCTGGCCAAATCTAGGGGTCCTTTCCAAGGCAAAACCCCCATATTCATCCCAATAACGTTTGCAGGCACCTCCATGAGAGCTTTCCAAAAATCCTGACTAATACCTCCACCTTTGATGCAACAGGAATGCCTCTGCCATCAGCAGCCTCGTTATCTTCATGCCAATTTGACACTTGCTCAAGAATCCGGGCGCTAATGAGCCGCTGCACGAGATGCTCGGCTACCGGGCAGCACCGGGCTCTGCCAGCAGCTCACAAATGTGAGCAGAAGACAGGCGGCACCTGCAGCCATTGCTACGAGTAGGAGCTCCCAATTCCTGCTTAGGAATTCCTCCTCCAATTCTGCTTACTTCAGAAGTGTTAAATAATAGTAGTTTAGGATCAAACTCTTACTGTGCTGATGGGAAAAAAAAAATCTGCATTGTTAATGCACAATTCGTACTTACTGCTTGCTGCTCCTAAGGCAAATACTTACAAGAGGATGAAGGAGCATGAAACTCAACAGGGTGTAGCGCAGCATTGCCCTGCTTACCTAATCTTTCTCCTCTGTGCATGTTCTTCAAAACTTCTGACCTGTCTTGAAAGCAAAAGGGTTGACAAGTTTTTAACTCAAATATCAGGAGGGATGAACTCCTGCATCACAATTTAACTCTAAGCAGACTGTCAAACTATGCTTAAAGTGTCTAAAACTTATTCCATTTTTAAGGTAATTGAGGAACACATACTGATGCCAAATACTTGAGAGGAATTTCTGTAATCCTGGCTTTTGCTGATAAAACCCACACATTTATGTCCCCTGACTGCCAATCCATGCCATCTCCAAGAGCCAAGGCAGTAACTGGATAAAAGTCAGGGAATGTGCCCGTGTAACATAACCGTGCATCGCTTGTACCAACCTCGTAGGCTCGATGGGACAGGCTAAAATTGACCAAGAGAGGCATACACCAAGTATGCCCAGCAATCCCCTGTAACGCAATATGGGATTATAACGGGTCAGATGATGGGGATCGTAACAATAACAACCACCAAGCAACGAGTACAATCGTAGGGAGACACCCTGTGGGGAAACCAGCGGGGATCATCTTGGGGGGCAGAACACCCACCACACCTCCAAGCTGTTAGGGAGATACATACCAGATAAAGTTTGCTGCTTACACAGAACAAGGATGCCCGACTTTTGAGGTATTTGCCCAAGCAGCTTGAGAGGGAGCTGCAAAGTGGAGCCCTGGGGTGAAACGGGGGCTGAGGGGGAGCAGCAGGGACAGGGACTGATTCAAAGACTGCACGGCAGAGCCTCAAGAGCAACAAAAGCCCCACGCTAAAGCCAGTAGCTAGAATTAATTTTTCTAACACCCTCTCCCTTTTTTAGGCAAGTTTGTGATTTTCCTCTAACCGGTGCACTCCAGTGCTACATAATCAGAACTGTAATAACAGGACTCCAAGGATGCTCAGAGGAGTGACAATCATCCTCGTAACCTTTCCAACGAGCCATCTCCACAAGTAAATCACGCTCCGTTCAACACAAACCAGACAACGAAAAAATCACTGAGCCAGCAGATCAGGTATCGAACATTTGAGTCATTCTGGGTAGCAATGTCACCCTTCAAACACTGGGGTGTATCTTGACTTTACAGCGTACGACCCTATCACAGCCCCGTGCCCTGTATCATCCTGCCATCAAAACGTGCCCACGGGCAACGCCGCCGGCGCAGCTACGTGATGATTTCAGCATGTACGTACGGGGCTCGTCCTGCCCTAACCTCCGAGCAGGAACAGGTGGGAGGCTTCTTCTCGAGTTACTCCAGCTGAGCCCCTGCTGGCTGCAAACCTTTCTCCGCCTGTGGCTCTTCGATGACACCCTAATGATTAAATATAAATGGAGACTCATGCCTGCTGCGCTAGAGCTGGGCAGGAGATGCCCTGGGAGAGGGAGCACATCCCTCCATCATCAAGGACTTGCTGAAGGATTTACGGCGACAAGGATAAGCAAGTTGGATGGAGGACAAGGAGCTTCTCCTTAGCTAAAGGTTTCATCACCCTCTCTCAAAGGCCCTGCCATCTCTGTCTCCTCCTGTGCTGCCAGCACCGACTGTTCACCATCCCTCCTTCCAAGCAGGAGATGTCACATCAGCTTTCCTTGCAGCTGGGGCTCTGGGTAGCGGTCTTCAAGGACAAATCGTGCCCTGGGCGATGACCTGTGTGGTCCTGAATCTGTATCCAGCAGATAAGAAGGGAAAGCCTTGCTGGAGAGGGCTGTTGTCACCACCCCTAGCTGCTGCTGGGGCCTGTATCACAGCAGGCTGCCTGCTCAAGCAGCTCTCTTGCATTATTCCCAAAGCCCAGGAGATGGAGCAAACCTTCAGCCTTCACACGGCTTCCTACCAACGCTGGCACTCGCTGGGCCACGCTGGAGGTTTCTGATCTGCCCTGGAGCTGTGCAGCTTTGCTGCAGCGTCTCCTTTTTAAGCTGAACAAGTCCAAGATCATAAACCAGCTCCCGGCAGAAACCTGCGCGTCACATCCCGCACTAAGTCACGTTGGGCAGCAAACTTCACATCAACGCACTTGGGTGCACGTTAGAGATTCGCTGTGGTAAAGCAAATTTTGCCTGTGCTGGGCAAGGGGGCTCCTAACCAGAGCCTTGTCCTGCTGTGCTGGGGGGGCTTCAGAGCCCAGCCTGCCCCAGGACCCACAGTAATGTCACATCCAAGTACTGCCATTGAAAGCAGCATAGAAAAAGGTGGCAGCAATTAAAAGCATCAGACCTTGCTTATTTTAGTACTATTGCCTTTTTGAGGATTCCTGGCAAGGACCCGTTTTTCTTCTTCACTCATCATCATCTAAAAAGCACCCAGAAGTGCTCCACCACGTGTGGTGTTGTGTGTTTGCTGTTTCCCCTCCTTGCTCTATCTCACCAGCGGCATCTCCCACCCGTTTGAGAGCAGAGGCATTTGTGCTGCTGTAAAACTGAACCCCGTGGGTCTGGGAACGTTTTACCTTGGTGTTTCACGTCACTTGTGTCTTGGCTTTGCTCTGGATCATGGCAAACACAAACTTCTGGGTATTTCTTCAAACTGGAAGAGGCAGAGAGGGGTTTCGGGTGAGTCTGAGGCAGGAGGGCTCCTCTCTTCAGTGATGCTGGTTGGTCACTAGATGGCCTCACTGATCCTGGTGAAAGCCTGTGGAAAGTTTTAACAGCTGTAAACGCTGCCGAGGTAGCAAGTCAAACAAACGGGTAATTTGTATTTGAGTTTTGAACAGATACGGTAACAATCACAACTATGTCTTTATTACCTCTTCAGCTGCACGATACAGACCTGGTCTCCACGAACAGCCGTGCATCAGCACCAAAACATCGCTCCAGAAACACAGCTCGCTGCCACAAGAAGCTGCAGGGCAACAGGAGGCAGAGCTCAGCAGCAGGCCAGGAGCTGGGCTTAATAAAAAAAGGGCCTGGGCAGCAACTGGAGCCATCAGGAGCTGCCCAAGCTGTGCCTCGGCCATGGAGCAGCCCCAGCTCCCTGGTGGACGATGGGCAGGGGGTCCCATGGGTCCTGCACCCTCCTGTTCATCTCCTTCCAAGTCAGGCAGTGTCCAAAATCCAGCCCTGGGGGTTTCATGCCCTGAATTCCCCAGGAGAGCAAACTGGGCTCCACTTGAAGCCACCCAAAGTTCCCACATTCTCAACACGCCCATCCAAACTCATCCTAAATCATCCCGGTCCTGTCGGAACAGCCCCGCGGCCGGGTGCCAGCGCTGTGCCAACACGGGTGCGTCAGGCTGAGCTCAGGCCTGAGCAGGGAGGGAAGAGCCAGCGCACAACTCAGTGGCCACTGCACCGAAATACAGGGACATAAACAATGCTTTAAATGGGACATGGGTCTCTCACACACCTCATTGCCTTTTTTAAATGAAAACCTTTGAGAGGGCTGATAAATAATTGCCACGGTGCAGTGATAGCACTGGCTCTGCATGGGGTGCTGGACTTGGAACCACGCAGCCGCCTGCCACGAACATCGATGTTGTGCAACAGTGGTGTGAGCAAGCACACGGGCAGTGAATGAAGAACGTGTCAACAGATGAGCCCCAAAAACTACTTGGAGAAGTGTTAAAACAACAAATTTGGGATATTTTTAGTGGTCATCTACACAAATCCTTCTTAATAAATGTTCTCACCAGCAACCTTGAAATAAAGACGAAATTCAGTGCTGGTTAAGCTTATGGATGACACAAAACCCAGGAACTAACAAATTACTCTGCATTTTCTGTGAAGGTGCCTCCTCCCATTGCACCACCAGAAATTCAGACTTACAGACACATTCTCCAAGGGTCTGAACTGTCCTCCCAGGGCAAGTGTTCCCCAGCAATAGGGCAGCCTCCGCCAGCTCCCCTGCCCCAAGTGGGCTGATCTGCAAGGGGGCCACAGCCACTGACCCTCAGTACCAACCCTGATACTGCGCAGTCCAAAAGAAATCAGACCATGGTAATTCCCTCTGTCTTAGTTTCAAGCCTTGAAATGACACACTGCACTTTTCCAAGCACTCAAGTAGAAATAGGAGGAATGCTGAAGTGGTTGTGGTAGCACACTTTTCAGTTTATTGACCTATACAAAATAATAGGTCTAGAAATTCATGAGTAGTAAAAGAATAAGCAAAAAAGAGCTTTCGCATTTCTAGAAGGCTATACAAATATGCAAAACCAAGGAAATAAGTTATTTATTTTGTTTTTGTTCGTTTAATTCCAAATTGCAACTCTAATAATACAAACGACTAAGTACCAGCTTAACAAGTGTGTCCTTCTGTATATATTACATGCTCTGGAATATTGGTAAAAAACGTCCAAAAAAGTTTATCAGAAACTTTTCTATTCACAATATGAACAAGGAGTTACTAATCTTTTGTATAAAAGAAAAAAGAGCACCATTTTATGGGATCCTGAAGCACAGTACAGCTGAGACACGAGAGAGATTTTACAGTATGCAAATGAGTCGTCATAAATCACGCAAGAGAACCCATGCTAGTTTGTTCCTACAGATGGATGACATGAGGTAGGTTTATCCCTCTTAGATCAAGACTGCAGTCGCACTTTTTTTCTGAATAAATGGTTTTGCAAAGATGCTGTTCCAGTCACTTAGTGACTTTGCAACGCACCTGGCAGTTCAGATGGCTCGTGGTACAATTCTAATGCCCCTCATTTTAAGGCACCCACTTGGCTGTTTATGTTTGCATCCACCTCAAAATACTGGCCATTACAATCGGGTTGCTTGTCCTGTGGTAACTGCAACTCTCCATTTCTGATCCTCAGTTCACTACGGCAGAGCAAAACGTAATTGTCACCCACTGAACACTACGCAGCCACTGTGAAATTTGCCTGCTCCTCTGCACAGTGAAGTTGTACCATGGAAAGGTCGGTAAGTGTGAGGTTAGTAATTACACTTTATCATGGAAAGGAGTTCAAAGTTTACTCCTGTTTCCAAAATCCACAACCACCTAGAGTTTTACATGACATATTATGACAGCAAATTCTTTTCTTTCCAGAACTCCTTTGTGGTGCTAACAAACACTCTTAACAACACCCCAAAAATGGATATACTCATTCAAACCTCCATAAGAATAATAAAAAAAATCCAGCCTTCCTTCAAGTAATGTTCCAATACTGATTAAATCACCCTTTGCCTCATTCACACACACAGTATCTATCCTTCACAAGCTTATGAAAGTCCTTCCAGGTCATCATAAGCCACGTCAGAAAAAATTTCCATTTGTTCTTCTTTCAGACATTGTAATTGTGCTCCTAGAATTCCTGGTTTTTCCATAAGAGTTTCCTTTTCACATTTTTTTTTCTGAGGTTTGCCTTCAACACCTTCCAATCTTCAAAAAAAAGTGCTTGCTGAATATAAATACTTCAACCAAGTGCTGCATCTTGTCGTAGATCACATCGTAGCTTGCCCTTGCTCGTTTAGGCTATCCGGATTCAGAAAGAAGCGCCATTCTTGGTAAGACTTTGTCATTTTGCTATAGTCCCTCGTAATGCTGAACTTCATCTTTCCCAGCAACAGAACACCTCCTTTTTGTTCGGTTGGGAAGGTGCCCCCGAGGTCTCCTTCGGAGTAACAGCGTTTTGTGCAAGGCACACAAGGGTACGAATGCAGGGCTGCAGGCGGTCTACACGAGCGTCCCAGGCTTTGAATCCTCGTGCCAGAATAACCTTTGCTCGTTGCTGTGCAAGTCTTCCTCCAACTGGTTCTCTTCATCACCACCCAGCTGGCTCGTCTCTGCATAAGCTCTGTAAGAGATGGCATCAGGGATAAGCAGGAGTCGAGATCTCCCCCAAATCCCCAAGTTCTGCTTTGGGGATGTACAAACAGGAGGAGCCCCAGCCCACCTCAGCGTGGCGAGCATGAACTCACACAGCCCCCTTGGGCTTGAAGGAATGCTGGCTGCTGTGATTTTACACCCCCAGCAAAATTTGGATCCAAACACAAACCCAGGTGTTGTGCTGTAATTAGGCTATTCGTGCAACAGGATCTCAGCTACTCAAAATTGTCAAGACTCTAAAGTGTATTGATTGCTCGTTTGACATAATCACATGAAAATAGAAAACAGAACAGATGAATGATTGGCCTACTGATTCCGAACATGGGAAATTAATAGTAAAAAAGCACTCATATGGAAAAGCCTGCCAAAATAAGCGATTTTCAAAGCCTGGTTATAGGAAGTTAAGAAATTAGTAGAAACCATATTCTTAAACACTGTTATTGTAGAGCTTTTAGATCACTCCAACAAAAAGCCCAAGGCATTTAGCTTAGAAACGAGGATCTAGCAGAAGCTTTTGTATCTTTTTTTTTTTACGCTTTAGCTCATTTTAAAACAAACAAATGAAAAACTCGGTCATTGCCCCCAAGTCAGCCTGGCAGCAAGAGCAAGCAGCCACACGTGAAGCTGGGCACACGCATGCGGAGTACTTACTACAGCTGGCTAGGCTTAGCATAAGAGCACTTAGGCAGGATGGCATTTGTGCGGGCAGAGCCGTTCCCGGGACAGGCGGCCTCTGATCTTGCTGGTGACAGCCGGTGTGCGAGAGCCAGGGGAGACCAAAAACACGAAGCAGGAGCAGCAAGAGTCTCGCATGCACTTCTGCAACGCCCAAGCGAGATCCTGGGCTCCGTGCAGTCCTCAGGGAAGCCCCCACACCCAGCGCAGCTGCAAGGAGCAGCAAGTCTCACCGGGGTCACTGGCTGAGCTCTGCCAAGCAAGATGCGCTTGGTTTATTAACGAGATGACCCAAGTCGGTATTGCCTTTGAGCAGCAGCAGGGTTATGTGTGATTAAAGAGAGGTGCTGCCTTTACTTATTTGTTTTGTTTGTTTTTTTTTTTAATTGGCACAGGAGCTATAGCACCAGAAACACAACAGGTCAGTGTCCTGCCACACCACAGGCACAGGAGAGACCTCCTGCCATGGCAGGGAGAGGAAGGGGGATCAGCAGGTGCTCTGCCCAGCATCACTGCTGCCAGGAGCTGGCTGTCCAGCATCAGCTGGAGGAAAAGCCCATGCCACAGGTGAGTTCATCCTTCACTATGCCTCTTTCCCCCTTCCTTGAATATTGTTGGTACAGTTATAGGCTGATCTATACCACCTGGAGAGGATACTCTCACTAAATCAATTTTTTTAAGTACTCTTCATCCCTGAAATCAAGCTGCTTTCTTCAGATGTTTTAGTCGCCTATAAAATGAAGGAGGGAGAAAGGACAGAAAATCTTGACACACTTTACTCACCTGCTTTGCAGAGGGAGGTTGCCATAAGTGTTTCCATAACAGCTGGCAAAAGAGGAATGAGATAACGTATCATAATCTGAAAGTCCCATTGCAAGCGGGTTCCGCCAGTTCCCAGCAGTGTTTGCAGAAGATGCTGGAATTCAAAAAAAAAATTACAGCTAATTAGATCTTTCTGCAGCTAATCAGATGAGACAAATGAGACAGTTCTCATTAGCAATCCCTACGCGTTTCTGCAGGACACACAAGCAGAGAATGCAAACTCAAAATGTTATTTACAAGCACTGTGATGAGGAAAGCAGTTGCAGGGGTATTTCAGAGTGAGGGAATCTCTTTATAAAAAGACTGTTCAGTGATGCTGATTGTACTGTGTTTTGGATACTGTCACAGTAACTGCACGTACATGGCTTCTACTTGATAAATATGCCTGTTTGAAACATATGGCTCTGTGCTGCTCTGAACTACCGTGCTTACAGAGACTAAAAGGCAGTTTTACCCACAGAAGACAAGTAAGTCTCTTCCCAGTCACAGAAAAGCAAGAACAAAAATCCTGTTCAGTTCCTTATCTACTTCTCAGCCTTGCTTATACTCTGCTGGTTTTGGGCAGAATTGATACACAGAAGAGATGTACAAAACATTTAGCATAGAACAAATCGGACATTACCCGAAGAGAAAGATGACACACGACTGCTAGGAGAGCATGGCGCCTGCACACCAACAAGGCCCAAACTCCTTTGAGATCCTCTGTCAGACTCAAAGCCTGCCTGCAGGCAATGACCCTGTTCCTTTTGACTGGAGGCACGTTGGTACCAACCACGGAGATGCTCTGCTACTAAGGCCTTGTGAATGTTTTTGGTTATATGCTCCGTTTTAGCAACCTGCTTCCGTGGAAGCCTCAGGGTTGCATATGGGTTGTGGGGTACTCTGTCCACTTCGTCCTCGTGGTAAGACCTGAATTCCCTGTAACGGTCATATCCGTAATGTGCCGATGCGCGACACAGAGGATTGACACTGTACTGTCCCTCTGTGTCACTCTCATAAACGTATCCTCCGTTGTAATAAACGTCAGATTCGGTGTAAGGGGAATATCCAGAAATATAGTAACTGGAGGAAGGCTGCTCCTGATTTTTGTGGTAGACACCATTCCGGACGTCCTTCTGGGCAAGATTCGGCATGCTTCCTGAACTCGCAGCAGAAATGTTTTGTTTCTTTGACCGTCTTCGACCCCTGGTCCTGTTGTCAAGCGTCTGAGTAGTATAACACGGTCTGGATGTAGGCGTCACGCAGTAATATTCAGCACTGGACTGGCTAGTGTAGGATGATCCATCATCTAGGATCTCTGTGCTGCTGCTTCGCTGGGACTTTGAAAGGGAGAAGGCTGGCTTTTCAGCGGGGGCCTCAGACAGCAGGTGGGTTTGGGACTCCAGACTGCCACTGCGCTGCCTGCAATGGTGCGGGGAAACATCTGGCCTGAAACAATACAGACAGAGGTTGGTTACAAGCAGTCACACGCAGACATACAGACAGAGCTGGATAGAGCACGTGTGGGCAAACCAGGTGTGCTTCCTCCCCAGACAAAGGACAACACAAACCCAGCATTTCCTTCTCACATGGAGTACCTGCACTGCAAGAAATTCAGCTTGGCTAAATTTTACTTTTGCTGCAACAGCAGGAGATTTTTCAGATTTTCACGGTGAGCAAGGTAACCCGTGACAGTGATACACGCAACAATGCTGACAAACTCGCATTTTGCAATGACTTACAGGAGGGATCTCACAGTGTAAGTATGTAATGTCTAGACAAGTAGCTGAGCAAGGATCAGAGCATAGGAAGCTGGGTTTCCAGTGGCTCTGTGTCCCACGATTGTGTGACCAGGGCCGAATATACCATAAGCTCTTTATAACATTTTAACATTTATAGCATCTCTCCTTCCCACAGTAAGGGCACCAATTCGGATCTCTCTCCTCTATTTGGCCACTTACTTTTCAGGAGGCTTGAAGGACCTTAGTTCACAGAAGATATCTGTAAGCTTGTACTCCAGCTTCCATCTCACTCTTGATTTTGCAGGCACCCAGTAGTGCAGCAGTGTGTGCTACTATTTCTGCTACTGCCCAGCAGTTATATTCCTGCAAATGCTCTCACTTGCATGTTACAAAGCCGGTGCAAAATTGTACCAGAAGATGGTGGCTGATAGCAACCTTGTGCCTCAAATATCCAGAAAAGGCACTTTGAGAGCCTGACCCCTGAGAGCTGCACTGCAAATGACCTTTTATCCCCTTAACACCATTTAAACTCAAAATAAAACCCCCTTACTGTAAGTGGCTGCTACTGTAGGCGTTGCGTGTGAGCACGGGTGTTGTAGGCATGCTTCTCCCCCCATGGGACGGGGGCAGTCGGTCCAGGGTGCGATAAGGACTGCTGTGAGTTGAGAGCGGGTCCCTGTAAGGAAAACGACAGAACCCCAGTTAGGTCAACCACAATGCAAGTCACACCTACTGAGACTCCGTGCACCCTCAGTCTTAAATGAAATAAAAAATATCTTAAGGGCAGGTAAGGGTAACTGGATATGATTCCATATACAGAACAGAACTAAACAAGAAGAAAAATTGAAGCCCTTTTTGTGGTTCAAGAGGTTACTATTCTTAGAGGAAGAAAAGTGCTCCCCAAGTCTTAGGTGAACTGTGTATGCTTTGACCATGTACCTGCTGACATACTGATAGGATCAGGAGGGATGGGTATGGTCAGGTGTTATCTGAAGCAATGATGCACAGTCATCAGGAAACACACAAGCTGTTTAATACTGAAAACAAACCACTTGGCCACAAAAGGGTGAAAGTACTGGTGGGCACGATCGATTCCTTAAATGCAGTCCTTGCTATTAAATTTCTCACCTGACTCACGAAGACTGCACTACTCTGCAGTTTCACAGAGACTTGACTACTCATACACACTGTATTACTAAACAGGAAATTTAGCTCTTATCACTAAACTCTTGAACCCCAGAAGAGTGCAGAGACAGCGGCAACTCTGGAGAGCCCATAAAAAAAAAGTCTCTACATGGACAAGACCGAATTTATGCCAACAACACAGAGAGTGCAGTGAGATATGCCATACCTGGAGTGTCTCGTCTCCAAGAGCTGCTCGTTCATGGATGACTTTCTAAGATGGATTCTCTCCAGCCCAAGGGACTTTGGTGGAGGAAGCCTTGGAGAAAGCTGTGCAGAGCTGGTTCTTTGTGCTGGCACAGTGAGGGATTCACTGGCTGTTGGAAAGGAATACGTATTTTATTAGTAAAATCCTTGCTATTTTTGTCCTACATATACATCTGTGACTCCTGAACAGAAACTCTTTGTGCTGTGGGGACAAGGAGGGAAGCTGTGACTACAGGGAGCCTCTCCCGCACCTGCCTGCACCAAGCTCTCCTTCACCTGGACAGGACGTCGTGGAGGCTCACGCAGGTCTCCGCAGCACCTCTGACAGAGGTTTCTGCTTGGCATTTTGTAGCACCACAAAGTGGAACTTTCTTGGGAAAGTGCCTGTCTGCAGCTCTGTCCCTCCCAGAGCAGAGCTGGCACGCTCAGCCTCTCCAAAGCCAGTTCCTCTCCCTCACCATTCAGCACTTCACTTGGAAATGACGTGAAGGATTAGTTTAACACAACCTAAAAGGGACTGACTTCAAAAGGGACTGAGCGAGCAAAGACACTGGCAAACAAATTTGAGTGAAGGCAATTGGGAAGACGTTGGTTTGATCCTTGTTCTCACTTGCTTAAGGCACAATCCAGATGCCATTAGAGCCAAAAGGAAACTACAATGAATACATATAAACACAGGACAAGCATCATAGAGAATGCATTCACAAACCAAGGCTCTGGCTCTACTTCTACTTGTGCAAGCAGGAATCAAGTGTGCCTCCATTTTAAAGCGTCAGAAGGGTTATACAAGTCTAAAACTGGGACAAAGCAAGATCAGAATCAGGCCCTAACTGAAAAGTGAGTAATAATTTAGATAATGTTTGTCCCCAGATGATGATTACCCAGCCAAGGGAGAGGCAAGCCAAGTCCTTTCCACCTTGTGGAACAGGGTGTGAATGTGTCGTCTGTGGGTGTGTGCCCAAAGTGAGTAAGCTGAGCAAACACCATACCCATGCAAGATGCAGCTCACTAGGTAACAAGGAAACGTAAACAGATTGTTAGGATCTCTGACTATTCCACTTTTTATAAGTTTTAGTAACTGTGAGGACAGAAGAGCTGGGGAATTCCTCCCAGCTGCTTATCTGCCTCGGTCAGGTCCCAGGGATGGAGTATCTATTGGCAGTTCACAGTTTCCCAGGCTGATCACAACAAAACCATCACAATAAAACCAAGTGCCTTCTCTGAAGACAACTTAAATCAGCCCACAGAGCAGAAACTTTCAATAACCAACCCATTACAAAAACAGACATTCCTGATTAAGCTCTTTTTAACTCTGCTGTAATTTGTCATTGAAAGACAATAAAGTAGCAGGCTAAAGGACGTTAAGTCAAAGAGTATCACTGAACAGGCACACTTCAAAGGCAGAAAAGGATAATCAACATACCATCATCATAGGTTGTTGTATCAGACAGAGAGCTGCTCTCAGATGGGATTATATCATCTGTGAATGAAAACAAGCACTTAAAGCACACTCCACATTAATTTCAAACTATCACATACAGTTTGTTTTCTAAGGCTTCAGAGCCAGTTGATACTTGTAAAGCTGCAATCGCACTGCTTTAGACTTCAGCAGCCTGAAGACGGCCCTGCTTTGCTGTCCTATCAGGACCTATTTGTAGTCTTTGCATTTCAGCAAGCTACCCCCATAATTATCAAAGGAGATTTTTTCAACTGCAGTGGGAATCAGGCCAAGATTCACAAAGGTGTTTTCCACTCATCTTCCAAGAGATCTCACAGGGTGTTTTGGTGCTTCTATAGGAGTCAGGAGCCTACACAGACACGTAGATCTTGGCTGCCAGCATCTAATCTCCTCAGGTACACCCGAAATCCCACCAGGTAGGTACTAAACGCCTTTTGAAATTTGGAATTAAATTAACCTGTGAATGTTTCATCAGCATATAAATTCTGCTTCAATTAAATTAATATAAAGCCAGAAAAATTCCACTGATTTCAATCAAGTCACTGCAAATTCCAGCAGCACAGAGTGCACAAACTGTTGCACAGGCATTGCTTTTTTTTTTTTCCTGTTTCTTTTATGTTTTGCTATTTATTCATAGCACTTCCCTGCATGTGCCTGTGCCCTCACCTTATTACCACACACCACCACTCAGGCTCACAAGCAGCCTGTCCTTGCCAAACAGCCCGCATGGTCCTGGAACAGACCAGCTGAGGCCCAGAAATCCGGCTGGTGATAAAAAGCAGCACCAAAGGTAATTAACCCAGAGAGACATTGAGCCTGTTGCTGGCAAGACACAAAGCTGGTGAGGTGAAAACTCTGCGTGAGCCTCCACGAATGAGAGAAAGGAGGCTGCAGATGACGATGGTGGCTGCCACCTCACACGTGACATCTGCTTACTGCATCACTCACCGTGAACACCCGCAATGAACGCTGCTGATTTGTGCAAGGTAAGCTCTAGTTACAAGAACCAGGTAAACAGAGCTGCTCTCTTCAAGCAGAGCCAAACATCAGGGCTGGCCCCTGCCCCGAGGGGCTTGTCAGACCACCAAGGTGGGCTGCAGCGCTTCTCGCAACCTGACACGGGGAAGGAGCTTTACAGGAGTTTATTTACATGAATTTACCAAGTGATGGTGAAATAAGGAACTGGGCCCAATGCAAAAAGAAATAAAAAAATCTTCCTAGAGACACACACAAAAAGCAAGCCTAAAGCTGGCTACACAAGGATTTGCAGTGCTGACAAACGCAGGAGCTCTGAATTTAAATCTCAAATCTGTGAAATTCCCTGAAAAGGGAAAGAAATTCTCTGGGGTACAGAGGAAGCAAAGGAAAGGAAGAAGGGAACATATTGAGGAGGAGACAGCCCAGCACGTCCTTCATCAACCACTCCTGTAGCTGGGACGTAAATACCTACGGTATAACTCAATAAATCACTGTTACTACTTAACACGTCATTTCCAACAAGCCATTCCCAAATTTCACAGCTGCAAGTGACTTTATTACCGCTCAGCTTTCTTCAGCCCTGTACCTTGAACCCAGCAGTACAGTCGGTAACGGTGAAAAGGTTACACATCAATCAGTTACTGAACTTGAAGCAGTTCAGGGCTCTGCTTCAGGTACTGTAAACATTCAGACGCTGCTCCAGTCGGGAGCTGGAAGGGAACACAGCTACCTTACTGCTGGCCAAGCATTTGCTGCTGCTACCTGCAGGAAAGCAGCCCCTCAGAGAGGGACAGCCCAGTCCCTTCTGTCTGTGTTTCCCTCCTCAGACAGCAAACAAGGATGCCATGTATCAGGTGTTGCAAAATGATGGGCTAAATGGAATTTGTATAAGGACTGAGGATTGCACATCCAGCTCCTAAGTTCCTTGTTTGCACAATGGTTAAAAAAACCTCCATGCAACAAGCAGCAGCAGTGCACGGATGCTGCCCATGCTCTTGCTGGCCTTCAGCAGCTCCCCGTGCTGTTACTCCACATCACATGTCACAGGTAATGCAGGGCCTCCCACAATTGGTATCCAGATTGGTGAGCAATAACTGGAAAAACAGATGTTTTCCTCATCTCTGTCAATTAGGAACTAGCTGGGCCACATTAAAACGTGATCACCAGCCCTTCAGAAAAAACACCCTGTGATGATAGACAGCACAGTGTTGCTGGGTGCAAATCCAAATCAAGCTCTCAATGAGAGTGAGACAAAGCAAGGCTATCCCAACAGAAACCTGGCAGTGCGAGAGGGTTCTCCTCCAGGGAAAACACAAGAGGTCTCCATCTCAAGTGTCAGTGAGAAAGTATCAATATCAACAGCAGAAAAAAATTGCATTTTCTTTCCCACCCTGCAATTCCCAGGAAAAAAATACCAGCTTCATGTAACATTTCCTCGGGGACAGAGGAGCCAAAAAGAAATCAGTCAAATAATTTTCCCTGGAAAGGAAAAGTAAAACAAGTCCTAAAACTTTTAAACGCTATAGGAACTAGGATAGCCTCCAATACACCTATGAACTTTACTGTTCTCATGCTCCTTCAGTTAACTTGAATGCTACGAAGTTTTCATGCTTTGTGCTATGAAGAAGCCAGAGTCTCACCTCCCTCAGGAAAACCATATTTTCCGAATCGAAGAGCCAAGGACACCTGCTTTCACTGTGCTCATCACTGGCAAATCCATTTAGTCAAAAATCTGTATGACACAATTTGCATTCATAAACTCCTGAACTTTGCTTACGTCTTCCTAGGCATCAGTCATTTTTAATCACGAAACAAAATCTCTGGTCCTTGTTTTCTTGACTCCTTAGAAAAACTCACACGTTCTGTTTTTGCCAGAACTGCAGCATTGCAGAAGGGAGAGAGATCTTGCGTGTGGCAGCTCAGAAATACACCTGCATTCAATACACTACGAATTAGGACACCACACCAATTTCGACTGAGATGCTCCCGCCAGCCCTTCTATGTATAGCGCTCCTGGTCGCTACCTGGTGCTGGAACGTGTCTGTGCTTGTTCTGAAAACTGCAGCTTATTCTGCCCTCAGCCTATAAGCTGTGGATCTATTGTATCAGATGCAGCAAATTGCATCTCTTTTTCTTATTTAATTGCCTTGGAGAAGATAAAAATCGCATAGACACATGTAAACAAAACTTGTAAGTGAGCCAAATGACTTTTTTTCCCCTGTTTTCATCAGAGCACGGGGAATTCTCTTGATTACCTGGTAGAGTAAGAGATGATTTCTGGGTTGGTTTTTTGCCACACTTGATTCTGTATTCGTTTATGGAATTTTCTATCTCTTGAAGCTTTTTTACAGCATCAGCATACTCTTGCTTTCTTTTCTTCTTTACGTTTTTGCAGAGATCTGGCTCACTAGCAAGTTTCTTTGCAGCTTCTACCAGCTTTTGCTGTATGATAAAATTGCTCTCCAACTCCTGCAGAGCGGGATCCTGTAAATTCAAGAGATGAGATATTTAGATGAGGTTATACAAACGATGATCTGTTTTTGTAGTAATGAAGTGGAAACCTCCTGCTCCAAGACAAAGCCTGAAAATGCCTCTTTGAATCTCTCCCTGCTTTAGAGAAAATAAAAATTGGTATCACCATGCCTACATTACTGGGAGTAGGAAGCTTTAATTAATTGTTTGTAAACAACTTTGAGAGGCTCAAATGAAAGGCGCTGCAGCAGTGCTCAGTAACACATTATTAAATCTGGACAGTAGGATTTTGTTTCAGTTGCACGTAGGCAGACTACATAAAATCAGTTTGCTGCAGACATGGATTATACAATAACGTAAAGCCAGTGCAGCGAGTTTTGGGTGAAAGACAGATGCAAAGTGCCCAACGTCTACCTACTGCTTGGATGAATACACAGCTAGTTAGCAAATATCTTAAGGAATGAGGGGAAACGATGCTCTTCCAGAAACTGCACATATCTGAATTAGCATATCTCCTGAGTCAGTTTCTGCCAGCAAAATTCATATTAGCTTCTTGAGCAATATGGAGCTTTTACTTAGGTGGAACTTGCATTAAGCCAGAGGTAAATCTCCTGCTGTCATCTGTCACACAACTATGCTCAGGGACAGATGATTTTGCAAGGGGGACAAGCACACCCCAGCCACTTTCTGGGCTCAAACACAACCTCAAAACACCACAAGTCAGTGCTCAGGAAAGGCTCACATGCACAGGTTTTCAAATGGCATCATGAACCTGCTCTTCTCTAATTCACAGAAAAAATTACATTAAAATGCAAGTAACATGGCCAAATCGGGGGCTCAGGCTAGGGATTTTAAGGCTTTTTGAAATGGCCAATTTCCCGGTCATTTCTCAGGGAGCACAGCTGAAATAAGGGCAGCACCTGTCTAGATCCTCAGACATATGCACGCAACTGCCCCCAGCTGCCTCCTCTTAAACAATCAGGTAAGAGCCGGATTATTTCGAAGTGGCTTTGGCCACCGGTCTGGCCACCCCACCTTTGCTGTGAAAACAAGCTGCAGTGCTCACCTCTTCAGTAGGGAGCAGGTTGTCATCCAGTTTGAAAGCTGTGCCAACACGTCTTCTGACCTGGGGAGGTTCCTCTCCAGCGCTCAGAGGATACTCCTTTGGCATCTTGCCCGTCAGCTCCTGGGGAACAGAGAGGGCTCTACATGAAGGTCCAGTGAGCAAGAAGAGCCCACCCCAACCCTGGGTAAGGTGCTGTTCTCACCGCCTCGCGCAGGCAGATTTTCTTCAGCTCCTCAACTTTCTGCAGCAGTTTTTCCTGAAGGAGTTTCTCTTTCTTCTTTAGCTCCATAATTTTCTCCTTCTTTTGTTCTTCACTGACCTCCGAATCCTGAGAGCCTGAAAAATACATTCTCTTTGTTAGAGAATTTATAGGTAAAAACCACTGCTTTCCTTCCCACAACAAAGGACTGGGCAGGAAAGCGGAGATCTCCCCAGAACTGGCCAACCTAGCCCAACTGCATCATATTCAAAATGCAACGTCCAGCTCTTGTGTCATCCAGGAAGAAGGCTTTTAGGAAATCTGCACTTCTTCAAACCCTCAATACTGGCCAAGCCTCAAGTATACAAGCCAAAACCGCACTACTCAAAACAAATCGAGACATTAGGGATCTCTATGATACACTTGATACTTCAGCTTTGATTTTGCTTTGATACAGACACCGATTCTCCTCACTTGGGCTTTACCTCCAGGCACTTCTTGGGGGGAAGGAAGGCTTTTATCTACCTAGGAGTCCTCCACGGGTGGTGGAGAGATCTGAAGTCCACTTCAGGGCTGAATTTTATTGAGGAGAATGTCTCTTTTCTGCTTATTTTTTGTGGAAAGCCAGGGCAATTCAACTCCTAGAGCAGGTGCTCGAAGTTTGCCTGGATTCAGTTTGGATTGAATGACACTTGGATGAGACGTACAGTCAGTCATTCAAGGATGAGCTAACCAACCGGTAGTGATATCAAGTTACTTGTGGACCAAAAGTACTTGGTTGCTTATCTGTCCTTAGCACATTTTCACTTCCTCGTTAGTTACAATGGGAGAGGAAACAGCAGATCATACAAGAGATGTTTCTGCCTCAGATATGTAACCAATACATGCTGTCACACGTTTCACTGTATTTGTGGTCAGCGGGACTCATTATCCCTGTTAACACACAAGTGCTGCTGTACTTCAGGGTCTTGCATTTACACAAAATGTAAGACTGATGACACAAAATGTTACCTGATGAGATTAAACTGCCATTGCTGGCCATAATCAGCTGATTTTTTGCTTCCATAGTCACTAGCTTTGAAACCTTTGGTGTTCCCATTTCTGTCAAATCCATGGCAATATCATCCAAACTTCTGGCTGAAGGAATTTTTGCCTGAAAGAGTTAAATAAATCACTGAGTTACCTCTAATTAACTTCAGAACATGGGGTCACAGAAGATGACATTTCACACCCCATCTCCCCCAAAAACTAAGGGCTAAAGCAACAGCATCACAGGAGCTGACTGTGCACTTGGCTGCCCCAGCATTCCTCAAACCTGTCCCCAAAGTCTGAACTGCTCCCAAACTCGAAACCTCTTCTCTGTTTGCACCGTGTTCAAAAAGAACATGAGAAAGAGACCAAAGAAAAAGCAGATTAAATACTGAGACATGGGAATTCCCTCTGCTGTGATTACACTTCCATAGCTCTTAATTGGAGGCAGCCTAAAATGGATCGAATAACAATACCGTAGCTTAGACTGCTCAAAAAGCAGACAAAAACTATTTGTATTTTTTCTCTAGGGATTAGGTTATCCACGGAACAACATGCACTGAAGGATATGTAGGAAAGGTGTTGAAGCTTAAGCCTACAGCAAAATGCCTTCTAACTTACTTTGCTTTGTTTTCTGTCCAAGTAGAACTGGTGTTGACTGATTGCCATTACCCAGATGGATTTGATCAGGGAAGTGTTTGCATACCAGGTTTGCACTACCAGTCCACTCTGACCAAAGGTCCTTCTCGAGACTGAAATCCTGAAGAGGTGAAAAGAAACACAACTTTAGGACAGGCCTCTGAGGTTTAAAGTCCCCAAAGCCTCTTTCCTAACCAGGCAAGACTCACAGCCTTTATTTTAGAGATCTAAAAACCTGGACTCCCTTCTCCCCAGCACCCGCTGCTGCTGCCTTTCCTCCCTCCTACCTTGCCCTCCATTTTACAAAGCCAAAGCCCCTCCTGGTTGAAATTTATGGATCAGCAACAAGAAATTCACCCTGGGCAAAGGCTCTTCCTTCCTGGAAGGGAAGGCACAGAAAAGCAGCTGAGGGTGAGCTCCCTCCCTCACCCCTGGCATCAGTGCCACCGCAGGGAAGGGCAGGAGGTGCCCGCAGTTCTGCACTGCCACCAGTGCACAGACACCTCCCATCCCCAGGCACTAGGACAAATGACTAACAGCCAGTCCTGGGAGAAGATTCATCCCACGGCTATCCCCTCTCCAGCCTCACCTGCGGGGATCGTGCACTTCCACAGCAAACTTCTTCTCACGGAAATAGAGGTTTTCCAGCTGCTTCCATTGGAATAGCTACAAGAATGGGGAGAGAACAGCAGAGCACGGTCACTCCAAAAATCACCAACTGTCTGCCCCTACATTAGCCAATTCCAGTGAGTTACAAATCCTGTGTATCTTCAGCTATGGCACAGAATCAGCAATAACATTTATAACGTAGTGTATTGATATAAATGTAGGGGATGTCCCTAAATGCACGCTTTTACAAACAATGCTCTACAACTTCTGGGTTTGGGCTGTGAAAATATCTGCTTTTATCCACAGCACAATTAATGTCACTGCTGCATGTCTGCAGGGACCTTGGGAGGGTGGCCAAAGTCCTTTTCTCTCTGATTAAATGCAAAAGAACTCCAAACGCAGCAACTACAGGGATACCAGGAGTCTCTCTCCTCAGTGAGAACACCCCCAGGGAACGGCAGCAGCTGGGGGACAACCAAGACCTTTCCTTTCTGAAGACACTGGGCGTGGGATTCGGCGAGACATTTCAGAACAGGGTAAAACACGCACAGAGAAGCAGCAGCTAGGGGAGGACTGGCCCCACAGCACACACTGCTGTAAGGAAACTGCCGATTTCCTGCAAAGTGCCAGCCGGGAGAGCACGCTGAAGGAAACCCTCTGCACCAGGGCTCAGCAGCTGCACCCATGGGCTCGGGGTTTCGCACGAACCCGCCTGCTTTTTGTGCCAGAACCAGTGCCCCGTGGGGCTCACCCCGCAGGTTCTGCACCTCCTGAGCCCAGCCCCACAGAGCTGCTGCTCCCCTGCCCCTCGGTGCGGGGTCCTGCAGCAGCACGCCCTGCCCAGCACTACACGTGGGGGCACATGGACACCCACACACGTGTCCCCGAGGTGTTACTGAAGGCGACAGGGAACAGCAGAGACCCCTCCATCCCCCAGGAGCTCCAGGGTCGCTCTGCCAAGCAGCTCTTGCCAGGACCTGGCACCAGCAGCCCCAGAGCCCCGGCACACGCGATGCTCCTCACCGTGACACCCTGGCATGGCTGGGAACCAACACACGGCAGCTACGGATGGGTCTCACGCTCCGTACAGCTCCTCTCATGCCACCACGCTCCCTCGTTTGAGAGCTGCCCTGGCAGGGCTGTAAGGAGCACAGCCTTGCTCACACCTCTGCGGCAGCTCTCCGTCCGAGCCCTTTCCTCTGCTTCATTAAAACTTCCCTTCCTAGCACCACCACTCATTGCTAGATTCCGCCGCACGAAAAACCGCGGCGGGGCCAAATGCCATTTCAATCCCAATAAATCACTTGCTGGAAGATCACCGAAGCTTTCTCCTGCCTCCTAACCACATTCCCGCACCGAGGAGAAGCGCCCAGCGCCAGCAGCGCCCTGCCCGCAATGCTCCCCCCCTGCCGCCCCCTTCCCCAAAGCAGAAGGGTCCCCGCAGCACCCAGCGGGGTGCCCCTACCTGTCCCTACCTGTCCCCGGCCCGCGGGTCCCGGCCCGCTGGGCGGCAGCCGGCGGCTGCCCAGGAACCCCCAGGAACCCGCAGGCACCGGGGCGGCACCGGGCGGGGCGCAGCGGGGCCGGGCTCCGCCGCTCGCAGCCTCCGCCCCGGCACCGCCACCGCCGGGCCCCGGGGCTCAGCCCCGGCCTCGGCGCTGCTCCGCCCCCAGCAGGGGTGGGGGGTGCGCGTCCGGCGGCAGGGTTAAAAAGGGAAAAAGAAAAAAAAAAAAGAAAAAGGGGGAGAAGGAAGGGGGAAAAAAGAACGACGTAAAAGGAAACGGGGAGAATTAAAAAAAAAAAAAAAAAAAAAAAAAAAAAAAAGGAAAAATGAGAAAAATAGGGGAAAAAAAAGGAAAAAATTAAAATAATAAAATTAAAATAAAAATAAATAGAATAAAAATAATAGAATTAACGTGAAAATAAAAAATAAAAATAGTAAAAAAATCAAAAATTAAAATAAAATAAAAATAATGGAATTAACATGGAAATAAAAATTAAAAATAATAAAAAATCAATAAAATAAAATAAAAATAATAGATTTAACATAAAAAATAAACAATAAAATAATAAAATTAAAGTAAAAAATAAACAAAACAAAAAATAAAAATAAAAAATAAAATACAAAATAATTTTAAAATAAACAATGATAACAATGAAATAGTAATAAATAAGATGTAAAGAATAAATGAAATGACATAAAAAAGCCTTTACGTGTCCTGGAGGTGGCTGGGGAGGGAGCAGAGCCATGCACTGCTTGCCCCCTGGCCCCCAAACTGCCCACATATTAAAAGAAAAAAGAAAGGGGGGTGGGTTTGGAACTGCTTCTTCAGGGCTGGAAGAACAGTTTGGAAGGATTGAAATGTTTTTGCTGTGCATTTTCCCTGTAGCCCAATGATTACGTCTACCTGATCTAATGAAGGTTTTCCTTACCCCCCTCCCCATCCTCTGACATTGCCAAACCCTTACACACTCATGGAAAACCCACTGAGCACGGTGGGGGCTGCCTGTCGGACCCTATAAGTGAGATTTGGCCTATTTAGGATTTGCTTCTTGGGTCTTTTTGGAGAAAGTGCAACACGACCTGATAGCACCTCACCAACCTCACCTCTCGGCATTGGGCAGGGCTCTGACCCCAGCCGCAGCTTTTGGAAGCACGGGAGCTTCACCTCCTGCACGCCTCCTGTGATCCTGCAGCACGCAGAACAAAAGGATCGCCCTCCTAGCCCTCTTTCCCATGCAAGAAGAGCTTCTAATTGTAGTCTAAGAAGACACGGAGCAGACAGTGCCTGCCTAAGTAGTGAGACACCTTAATAGTGGATGCAGCTGGTTGTCAGCCTGGCCGATCTCGCATCCAGCTTTGAATAAAAGGCAGGTCTGGCTGGGCCCGGCAGCAGGAGCTGGGGAGGACGGCCCCAGCAGGACCACGGGCAGGGAGCTGGCATAGCCCCTGCCTCAAAAAACAGGCAAGAGGCGATTTGCTTAACGCACGGATCAACCCGATACATTTAGCTCAAAACTTACTTTAAAAATATCTATTTTTTTTTTCAAAGGGATGGAAATCCAGAGAGGGGCCAAGCAGCCGAGCACTGCTCAGCGGCAGCTCCAGCCCCGGCACATTTCCTGGGCCAAGAGCGATGGCAAATTCTCACCAAGAGCTCAATTACCTCAATTTTTGGTTTTCCACCCAAGGGATCTTTGCGGAAGGCAGCAGGGATGTGTGCGCCGTGCTGCAGCACTCCTTCCCTCGGGAAGCGCTTTGTGGTACGTGCCGTGCCCGTAGGGAGGTGCAGCCACTGCCATCCCAGTAGCTTACTGGGAACAGCAATCTCCAGACAAATCTGGCGATTCAGACCAAGGAAACATAAAAGATTTCTGCCCGCAGGAATGCACCCCACCCCGATGAAGGAAATTACCACCCTGCCGGCAGGGCTGGAAGAAGGGCTGCGTTTCAGCCCCTCAGCAGCAGTTTGTTGGCTGGCACGCTGCCTTCAACTGAAATCTTTTTTTTTGTTGTTGTTGTTTTAAATTGCTCTGCCTGGCTGCAAAGGGAGGCATTTGAGGGGATGGCAGGAGAGCCAAGCTGCCCCACCTGCAGCAACTTCTGACAGAAGGAGGCAGACAGCTCTCACCTGTGCCAGCATAAATTGGCAGAGCTCACCCGGAGGCATCCCTCATCTCTTACATATTAAGCCAGCAGTCTAAAAGCCTCTTCAATCACATTTTTTTCTCTAATGCACTGCGATCGGTCCTTGCCAGGTTCTCACTGGCATGGGCTTTAACAAGGATCAGCGATGTCTCAGCAACGAACAATGCGGCTGTCACAGGACGTGCGCGTTGCAGGCCACGAGCTCGAGCAACTTTCTGCACATCTGGAAGGAACCGAGTTTCAGAGCGGACTTGTAACAGCTCTGTGTTTATTTTAAATAATTATGCGAGCTTAGTATCTTATGTCTAAATCAATGGCTTCTCCTCGGTGAGAAATAAACATAGTAAAAGAAGTCTTTGCATGATTAGATCCGCCTGCTGAGAAGCCTGCACAAACCCTATTGTGTTCCGAGCAATTCAGCCAAGCAGGACAGAGAATTTACATTAAGCAAATGTTCTGCAAGGGAAAACTTTCAGCATCAGCATTTAGAACGTATATGTGGAATTAAAAGAAAAATATCATAAATATTACCCGTTTCAAAACCAGTATGCTCTAACAAAAACACTCCTGAGAACATAATGTATTCAAGATGACCAGCATTAGAATTGAAATCCTTGCAGATTTGAAACAATACCATAGTGAGATTACTTTTCCTCTTCAGACATTGGAGTTCATTTATCACCAGGGAGTCGCCCACAGAAACACAATGAAGTGGGAGAAAAGGTCCAAAAGCAAGCAGGCAGCCTTCTCAAATTCCCATTCCTCAGAGTATCACCACGCTTTGGCTGAACGCTGAATAAACTCGACCCACTCCACAGTGCACGCTCCAGAAACGAGGCAGGGCATTGTTTCTCTCACCAGGGAGAGGAATATGGGTGGAGATGAAAGGGAGAAGTACCCTGTTTTGAGACAGCATCTGAAGTTCTGCGCCCTGGGACCCATTTTATACGTTTCCTAATCAATTCAGAAGAGACTTGGGATGGGATCTTGGCATGCCACCCAGACACCGCTCCCCAGCAAGCAGGAAGCATTTCTCCAAGCAGGAGACATCTCCGTGTTAACTGCAGCTGAAGGCAGGGTATGTCTGCAGAGCAGGACTGCAGAGTTAATCCCAGGTCTGAGCTGAACACGGGCTGTAAACCCAAGCTTTTTATGCCCTGTGAGACTTTGGGATTACAACCAACTGAGCCAGAGCGTAACCTCCAGCCAGTGTGGAGCCACAGCTTTTATCTAGGAAGAAAAAGACAATTTTCCTAAATGACACAAGAACAGCTCTCAGTCTTCAGTCTGGTACAGGAAGGCATTTCCCTCGGCTCCCATCACTCGCAGTCCAGGGCAAGCTGTAAAATTTGGGTCCACTTTGCTGGAAAACACTTCAAAAAATTACAAAGTTCCAGAAGCAGCTTAACATCGACAAAACTCCTTTCTCCAAACACTCTCAGGTTCACCAGCAAAATATCAATGGCTGGAATCAAACCTCCGCAGCCAGCGTGACAGAGGCAGGCAGACACAGCAGGTTCTCCTGGTCCAGCCCCGACCTACAACAATGCACGGGCGAATGGGCTGCGCTGCTCACGGGTGACTGACACGGCATGCACAAGCTTTGGCAAGGCAGATGAGTATCTGGGATTGCTTCATCTGGTGCTGTCTTGCAAGTTGCTTCCTGTGAAGAGCATTCAACCCTGGACTTCACGCCACAGTGTTGATCCAACAACAAAATCTTGGGATAACCACTGCGCTCCGAGGCTCATATTTAGGTCTCTTTGCCTGAAGACCTACTTGGACAAAGCCACGAGGTTTCACTTTTTGAAGATTACCGTTGGGAATTGACACTGCATTAATAGATGCAGCTAATTAAAATATGCATATAGGTTTTCTTCTGAATGTGAATTTATCTCTGAACAGAAGCCCGTGATCAACACGTTAAGCAAACGCAGCTACGGCTGGCAGCAGCCACGACTGTTGCACAAAAGGCACAAGGAGCAGAATAAAGCTGCCAGGTGGGAATTCAGGTGGAGCGCAGGCACCAACTCCAAGTTCCTACCTGAATCTTGGAAGCTTTCCCATTTCAGCAGGTACCACAGAGATTTACACAGCCAGAGATCACTTACCTTTAAAACTGGGAAAGGCCATTCCAGTCTCCATTAGATTTGACTCAGCCTTTCCCCGTTATTGAGTTAATTAGACATGTATATTTAAACATCCCTAGTTGGAGAAGTGGAGTACAAGTGGGATGCTCTCTCCCAGATGGCTGGGGATAAACACAACAGCACTTTTGATCCACAACATAAACAGCAGGATAACACCAGCACACGGCAGTTGTGAGTTTGGCTCCATCTTGAAGAGGAAAGCAAGAAAATTCTGCTAAATCCAGCAAAACTAGCACTTCTGCTCAGACAGGCAGACAAAATTTACATGCCTATTCCGCTCTTGCTGTTTTGGAAAGGATGGTTCTTGCTGACTCCTTGCAGATTTTGACAAGCTATACAGACTCTTCTCTCTCTGAAAATATATTTTGATGCATTCATCAATGTGAACAAACAACAACGCTCGTTGAAAGCAAACTTCTGCCTGCCACAGCACTCGCAGCGAGGCTATATACATGTAGCTGTACTGGAACAAACGGCAGTGTCTTCAGCAGTTTAACTTCAGCGATTTTTGTCCCTTCCTGTTAGCACCAAACACAAATCTGCAAGTCCATTGCAATACCACTGCTGTATAATACTAAAACCGTATCCATCCTTGCTTTTTGAATCAGCTTACTAGCATTAAACCTTCCCTCTGCATTTAAGTTCTTCTCTCCCACCTTCCCTTTTGATCTCTGTTCTATGTTGTATAATTATAATTAGAGTGCAGCAGACAACTTTTACCATTTCCATTGTAACACTTCCACTGCAGAGGTGACCTTTGGGTGCTGTTTTTTTCTGTTTTGTTTCGTTTTTTAATTTTATTTTTCCTAAACACGACTCCTGCTGCATTCAAAGGCAACGCCTCGCAAGCAACTGTAGCAGGGTGTGACTTGTTATCTGGGTCCTGCTGACCTTAAAAAATTTTCTTAATCTGCCTGGTTGATGTTGTAAACTGAAATCCCACAAGCAGAAAAGTGCTTGGCCAAGCAATGCTCCTAGCCAGGCAGGATGTATTTTCTTGGAGAGAGTTGCTGGTCACAGCAGGACATCCTGGCTGGAGAATGGTCTGCGTTTGATCTGATTGGGAAAACCTTGTAGATGTTGTCTAAATATAGGCAAGTGCTCAAGAGCAAGAGGAGATGCTTTATGTTCTTCTTTGACGATTGATGGCTGTATTAACATTTTCTAGGGTTTCTATTGTGTCACTCTCATTTCAGAACATGCATGGTAAGAGAGACCTAAAGAGCTTTACTGAACAAAGTGAAGGAAGGACTTGAGAGTTCAACCTTGGACACACAGGTATGTAAGTACAGCACAAAAGAAACCAAGTCATAGCCTGCTCTGGAGAAAGAGAAGATCACGTTGGGAACTTGAAAGGGCATTGCTCTTCACAAGGAAGTTTTGTTAAGCCATGTTTTCTGGCACAAATACACTAAACATTATCATTTTGCAAATGTAAAATTCCCTGGCAGGAAGCACACGCTTCATGTGAACTCCTGCCCAGATCATTCCAGGGAACAGAGAACAGCAAGCTCCGTGTCTGCATCTCCTTACAGCCTCAATGTTCCAGCAAAGACATGACCAAAAAAAAACCCCACACATATCCAACCCAACTGCACAGCTCCTGCACGTGCACCGCTGTGTTTTCCCCACTGCCGACCCCTTCAAAGACTTCCAGGGCTCAGTCCTGTCTCAGTGAGCCTTACACATCTACAGGACTGGATGAGTTCCCAACATATCGTGTGCTTGAGCAGCACAATGGATTTCCAGGGCTGCCAGCAGAAGAGCCTGTTAGGGCTGACTGATGGATGGCTGCGAGGGAGCCAGCAGTGGAATATGGGACCCTCTGCCTTGTTTCAACAACAGCTGAAGTTGTTGGCAGAGTTTACTCTGCAGGAGACACACTGGGGAGAAAGGGGGTGGAAAAAGAGCAGAACGACTTCCAGTATTTGGCGTTTACTCTCAATCCCCCCTTATAAGTCATTGCATCATGAAAACATACAATCGCCTACAAAGGCCTGCAGTTTCACGCAGTTCTGCTTGTATTTCGTGGACATCAGTGGATCTTCTCATTATTTTTCACACAAATTACACCTTTGAAAGCCAAACGAAACACTGTTCAAGTACAAGGCCTTTAGTTTGGGGTTTGCAGAAGCCCAATTCCTTCATGCTTCTGTAGTTATCCTTGGAGACTGCCAAAATTCCTGCAGAGACTGTCCTGAGACCACCAAACTCAATACCACAAAGCTGCCAAAGGGAGCTGCTGGCTGTAGTCAGTTACTTTCCAGTATTTAACCAAGGGGGGGAGAATTTTTACTGCCTGGATGCTAACAGGATTCTTCTGCCTCCAGCCCTTTGTCTTTTGCTCAGTTGTTTTATAAGCAAAAGCTTAAAAAGGTACATAGTGGCATGCAACACCTCCCCACCAACCCAACAAATGCAATGATATAAAAAACTTACTTTTCTGGGCTTGACTTTGTCTTGTAAGTCGTACTGGCCTATCCCTTTATAACTTATTCCGAGCCACCAAGGGATTCCTTGTTTATCCTAAAAAAGGGAAGTCTGCATGAACTGTGAGCTACTTAAAAATTAAGCAATTCCAAGATCACAGCCTACTTCATTCTGTGACGAATACAAGTAGGTAGGGAACAAGGACATTTTATGCAAACAAACTGATGTGAAGTGGATTGCTAAAGTGAATGTTGAAAATTTCTTCCATTGCCTTCTCAGGCAGAGGCAAGAAACTACATGGTGGTTGTGCAAAGTGGACAAAAAAGCAACAGCACTGTTGAAACAAAGGGGTGTCACTCCTTGCAAGAGGTGGCTGTGAGGAGGAAAAGGTAAAGGAGAGAAAAAAAATGTGGCCAATGACTGCATCCACTAAACTCAGGCATGACAGAGCTGCAAGAGGAGAACAGTGCAAACCATCGGCTTCCCAGGTACCACTGTCAAGGCCACGACTGAAAGTAAGGAGACATCACCTCTGCTGAGCTCTTCTGCAAAAAACACATTTGTCCAGTCTCTGCTCTACAAATGGAAATAAATAGTATATTTCCATCACTCTCCAAAAATACTGTTCTTCTATACAGCATCTTCCCACTCTACATGTGCACCCACTACTCGTTGCTATTTAGAAGCGCTTTTCTACATTGTATTTTTTCTAGTCTTGATTAGAAATGTCTCAAAAATATTAATTGTCTCAAATCTAGAAGTGATACCCAGTTTAATTAAGCTGGTATGAATTTAGGTCCTGATAGCATGACTGAAGGTTTTCATAGAGGTTCCTTTTTGTTTTCTATTGCACGTAATGCTTTGCTTCTCTCTGAAAACATTTTAAAAAGAGAACTGAAGAGGGAAAAGGTACAGAGGTTGAAAAATGTGGGGTTTAATTTTGACAGACGGGTACTGAATCATCAAAATACTCCTTTAGGAATGCAATCACATGTAATAAGCCAAGCAATCACATTATCTATAGACATTTACTAACCTTTACTCCATAGTAATGAACTCCATATGTTGGCAAAGCTTCTACCACTCTCATGTACCTGTAGACAGATTTATAGTGTATCAGATGATTTTCTCTGGAGGAAATCATATCTATTAACATATTTTTTTTCACACATACATTCAGGACATGTCATTTATCATTTGCATATTTTGAAGACCTTAATGATTTAGTGCCCATGTTTTTGGAAAAAAATAGCGCCCGGGCTCGGGGAAAGATGGGGTATTTTGGCCCAGATAAAGTAAATGGAAGATTTCTCATACTACAAAACATTCGATCTCCTATCAGAAGTTCAGAGAACTGAAAGCAAAACTTCCAGTTCTGAACTGAATGTGCAAGTCTTTTGGGAAACATTGGCAGGAAAGATATGCCTATAATTATTTCATGATGGTGCTTTTGTTAAAATAGATAGCTTTCAAACGAGATTGTTTATGGAGTTGTACAATTGTTTCATGACGCAATTCAGACAACCACTGAAGAGATAGTTTTTTCTCTGTTCCTGTTGGAAGAAACCCCGGAATTATTGGGACAAAGTTGCAGGCCCTAAGCTATGGGACAAAAAGAGCAAGTTGTGTACAATATGCAACTACAGCAATCATCTCAATCTTCTTGGTTCCCTAGGCTGTACTCATCCTGCAAGACCTTGTTTTTTGAAAACTAAATTCTGAGCATTTGAACACACATGCATTTGTTTTCCTTACAGAACTTAAGGTAACATCCTTAGACTAAGTGATAGCAAGCAGGGTATGGAGAAGGTTTTTTTGAATAAATAAGGCCCATATTGTTTCTCTTACATTTGAGGTATTTGAAGGACAAGATACAACCTTAAGTGGAAATCTGTGACATCTAAAGCTTGAAATACTTTAAAAATATTACTCAGTAAAAATAATTCTGACAGATACAAAAGGCAAAGTTGGAAAGCAATAATAACCAAAAGAGCCTGCATTGCCACTTCTCAACAAAACAGAAAAAAGTTCGTAAAAAGATCATCTTCACAAGTTAAGTGTCATACTCACTGAACAATGGCTTGTCCTCTGGTCAGACCTTTAATTTGTGTATAATGTTCAATTACTCTATCCTCACTGCAAAACAAGCAGAAAAAACAATTTAGAGGCTCAGTGACTTTTTTTCCCACATGTGATAGCATTTGTTGAAATTTGGGTGCCTGCTCAGCATGCAGAGAAGCGCCCCTCCGTACGCTTCTCACTAGTTTTCATTTTGTTTCTTGCTGATTTCTTTCCCACCTTTCATTAAGCAGTGTGGAGCTGCCTTCTAATCCTCACCACTGCATGCTGCGTTCCAGACTAATTACCAAATCATTTCAGATCAGCCTGCTCAACTGCAGATGCTGCTGCAGAATAATAGTACTAATTGTATAAATTCATTTTCACATTCTAAAGAAACCAAACTTCAAAGGATGGTTAGTGCTCCATATGTATGGCAGAAGTTGTTAAAACAAACGTTTTCATTCTAGTGTATTCTTTTCACCTGACATTTCATAGACAAAGAACTATAGATTTGTCAGCAGTGACATTTTTACATTTTTCCTGTTACATACTGTAACATTTTCTTTTAGTGGAGTGAGAAATAAAACGTGCATTTAAGTGTCAGACACTTGAATGCAAAGAGAAACCAACAATATTTCTGAAAGAAAAAATCATAAACCTAAAAATGAAATAAGTGAGGGAGTCAAACTTGAATAAAGGGCATGAATTACAAGGAAACAAAATTGTTCATTCATCCCAAATGTTGTATTCCTTTATGGTAGATTCAAGCCACAGAACTGGACCTGCCTTTCTGTTTCCAGCTTTTCCATCTCATCTCTTCCCCGTCCTGTTGAGAAGTGAGAGAGCAGCTGGGTGGGCACCTGGCACCAGCCAAGGTCAGCCTACCACAGAGGCTCTGCTGTTTAGTAGTTGAAAAGGTGCTCTTTGTAAACACAGACTTGGCCAGGATTCAGATTCCATCTCTTTCTAATGCATGGTGCCCACTTACTTTGATCCAGCAATTTAATTTGAGTGAACTTTCAGTCAGGGATTTGCATCGGATCTTGTGTAATTTATAACCTTCTAAAATTGGAAATGCTTGAACACAAGCAATTAGCCGAGTCTTTTAAAACACAGGCTGAAAACTTTTAAAACATTTTACAAAACTGTTTAAAAGTGATCTTGTCATTACTACCCATAACAAAGATTTCAATTTTAAATGAATTGAACAGCTCACCAGTAAGCAAGCGATGGATGCTCCTGCAGCGTCTTGGTAGGGAAGACAGGCAGAGTCTTCAAATCTTTCCTAGTGTTTTCATCACTAAAAGCAAAAATGGCACAGAGTCAGTGCTGGTGAATCATTCATGCAAATTGCCGGTTTCAGCGGAAGGAAAGGGTTGTATTTGCTACCCAAGAACAAGGTGGATTGCCCCATATCAGGCCGTCATAGCAACGTAACTCTAGAGGCCCTCTCATGTGACAGTAATGTACATGGTGTCGTGCAGACTCATGTTGTAACTCATTATACAGACACGTGATTATCGAGTTAGTCAGGCCACTGTGGCGGGAGTGTGGTATCAATATTTATTTTGCACACACTCAGTTTGCAAAGTACAGACTGAGCTCTCAACAGCTGCAGAAGGAAAGCTTTTGCCCAAAGGCAAGGCTTGCAGTGCTATTTTTGCTCTATCTTTAGCTAAAATCCTTTGCAGTAGACAATAAATTCCATGAAGCAGCATGGCATTTGTCAAATCTCAGAGTTTGACACAGATCCGATTCAAAACAAAGGATTTCAGTTCATATACTTTGAAATATTTTTACTGGAAGGATTTTTCCTGGAGTTCACATTCTGCAGAAAGTTCAAATATTTTGGACTCTAGGCCCAGCCCCGAACAAAATACAGGCTGTTGAAATATGTGAATGCAATTTGTCACAAAACCAACAGCAAACAGCAGAATATTTTAAAACCTATTTGTAGGCATCAGTAAAATGGTGAATATTTTCTCCTTATATGCTCTATTAATTAATCAGCTGAAAGTTGCACGCCTCATTTCTGCAGGATTTCTGCATGCCTTCACAGCAGCGCGAGCAAGCACGAACACGACTGTTCTGTGAAAAGAATGCAGCAGTCATGTTCATCGGCATCTGCCTCGACTTCTGCAGCCAGGCTTTCCTTGAAGGTGTTTCCCTGCTCCCAAGCTCTGTTTTCCTCAGCGTCCACTATTACAGATCCCATCTGAGCTGTATTGCCCCTCTTCCCTCAAAGTGACTTATGTGCACCCGTATACCAGATATCAGCACAGAAACCTGCTCTGACACCACACATGATCCACCGCAGGTGGAGGAGGCAATGGAGGTTGCACTGAACCACTCACACCTTCAGTCTCACAGCAGATGTCACATGGAAGGCGCAGTAAATTAAAAGTTTTTGTGCCTCCAGCGAGCGCAGGCTAATTGCTCTCCAAGCTTCTTCCCCCAGCCCTGACAATGCGCCTCAACCCTGACTAAGAGGGACCACCTCTGGGGACCAGGAAACAGTTCAATCAACAGCCTATTTATTCTTCAGCGCCTTTGATGAAGTTGCCAAGAAGGGGGGTGGTCAATTAGCACGCAGGAGCTGTTGTTTCTGAGCTCTGCAGCCGGAGCTCTTCTGCCAAGAATATGCACTTTTCTTTGCAAGCTGGCCAGCTCCCAGCTGCCACAAATGGGGACATCTGGGTAGAAAATCAGGATCTCTCCTCTCGGTGCTCATAGGACCAGCACTCACAAAAGCAAAAAGAGGTTTTATTCACCCCTTATAAGCTTGTTGATGGTATCAAAAGGCTGCAAAACATCCCAGTTTGCAGCACAGAGACAGGTTACCAGGGCTTTGTAGGGCCACGTGAAAATGCAGACAGATCTCACCCTCCTGAGGTCTCAGAAACCAGAGTGAAAATAAACCAAACCAAAAAGACCATCCTAAAGCTAAACAAAGCAAAACAAAATGAAAAACAACCAAAAAAAGAAAACAAAGCCCTGAGCAACCTGGTCTTAACACATAGCTGACCCTTCTCAGAGCAACAGGCTGGGCTAGACAACCTCCTGAGCTCCCTTCCAACTCAAATCATAAACTCAGGATAATTTATTATTAAAATAAAGATTTCCTACTATTTTAAGCCTGACTCATAACTGTAATGGCCGCATTAACAGACAGGGCTGGCAGGGAAATACAGTGAAGTAGGAGAGGGTTTCAGAAGGAAGCAATAACAAAATAGTTCATTTTTACCACACAAAAGGGTTGTTCCTCTAAATATATAGGTTCTCAACACAAAAGATTCATAATCAGAGGTTTAATAGCAGGTCCCTGACCCCCCTATGTAGAAGCCTCGTTGCCGGTGAACAACAAAACGCCCAAGTGAGGGCTGAGGCAGTGACGAGGCTGATGCTGGGAGATGAGAGCTGAGCCCCAGGGGTGCAGCCCCCTCTCTCCTACCCCACTGCAGGGCAGGGACACGGGTGATGCCTGAGCTGCCACCACAGCAGCTCGGTCGGGATGTCCCAAGCTCTCCTTCACCAATCGTTACGGCATCAGCAGCCTCCAAGGCACCGTCTCTCCACAGAAACGCCACCAACCTCAGCAGCCGTGTTCTACCACGCACGGAAATGCCACATTATGTCCCACACGTTGGGACATCATTGGGACATCGGTGACTAAAGGGCTGCCATCACTTCCGTGCTGTGAGGCAGGACCCACCCCTCCAGCGCCGACCCAGAACCACAGGCCCTGGGGCAGTTCGTTCACAGGCAGAGCCCAGGGAGCTGTGACGACTTTTAGCGGAGCTGGAGCTTCTCTGTTCTCCTGCCAACCTGCAAATCTACCCAACGTCTCGTAATAGCAGCAAGTACGCTCCTTTTAGGAGGCCAAGTTGCCTCTCGGGACTTGCCTTGCTGAAGGGACCTGACCTCGTAGCTGGTTCAAACGCAGTCACGTCTCGTTGATCTGCAGCTCTGCACCCTATCAAAATGGACTTATAAGGCCTGAACGTCTCTGAGAAGCCACATGAGAATTTTATTTTTTTTCCTGCATAATCCTGAAATTAAGCATGAAACAATCCTAGAAAAATGTGAAAGACCTGGAGAACAGGGCACAGCGCCTCGCACGCTGAACGCCTTCAGAGCAGGCTGGCACTCGGCAGCGCAGATCTGCTGACTGCGCACCCAAGGATTAGCATTTGGGATGATTCACAGCTTCGTGGATAATAAAAGCCTCGAGTGGACCTCTTCCCTCCTTCACCAGAGTTCATTATCACTTCATCTGCAGAGAGGAGACCAAGCACGTCTCCCCTTGACCCTCGGGATCACTTTCCCAAGCCCTCTGAGCCCCAGCCATTCCCCAGAGGTGACGACTGCAGATAGCAGGAGCGACGGCTTGAATTATTACCTGTTCCTGTTTAGTTTCACAACAACCACAAGGCAATGCAGAAATCAGAGGGCAGACAGCCCTGGCTCCAGCTGCCCTGCCACCCAAACAGCCGCCCAGGCGAGAGGACAAGTGTGGTGCTCGGCGCGGCCGTGGCTCAGGGCCGCTCTCCTCAGAGCCGCAGCAGGCCCAGGCCAACGGGACCGAGAGGGCCCCGCTCGCTTTTTGTCTGACCCCAACTACAGAGGGGGCTTCTTGACTGGTGCTTCTTGGCAGAAGGCCCACACGTAAACTTTAAACCGCCCAGAGTCAACGGGACTGAACATTTTTGGCAAAAAGGTTTGTTTATTTCCCAGGAGGGGAATCTAAGAGAACACTCCTCTCAAGTATTTTTCCACTATGGAGAAGAATGAAAGAAAACAAGCTGATAGACCCTTTCCTTTCCATTCCGCCCTCTAAAGGGGAGTTTCCTCCCCAGCAGGTACTGAGCAGAACTTGAACTGCTGTAGGCAATGTACATGCAAATCTACACCAGACCCTCCTCACACCGAGCCTTAGCTTTCATTTGGGGTATTGTGTGCTTCATTTTCTGCTCAGTGCCAGCTCTACAGGGACCGAAGGGCCTAAATAATGTCTCTAAAATAACCAGTTGCAATATTTAACCACACACCGTACTATGAATAGAAGTTCCCACATCCAAACTACTATCTTTAGCAGGAACCCAGTACAGATCCTATGTGCTTCCTACAGCCTCCTGACCTGCCAGGGAAACGTTAGGTGTCTAAAACCCCACCAGAAAACTTGGTTCCTGAGGGGGGAACCAAGTCAGACTACCATGGCATGTTCTGCTGAAAGCACATTACTAAAATTAAAAGAGACATATTTATGCTCCCGGAAAGTGTATCCTCACAGCTTGTAATAGCATGATACAACACTCCCTGCCAGGCAAAGATTTAAAGAACTGTGCTAATTAAGACCATTTGTTAATGGCTGCCCGGGCTTTTCCCTGCGCCCACTGTCACAAACAGCTTATGCCTGCTGCTAATGCAGTAATTCAAGGCAACAGACATAGATGTAATAAGACGTGGTTAATGAGATTAACATAAAATGTGAAGAGCAATAGACACACCCACAGCAGCAAAGGCAATATGTTGGACTATATCATAAAAAGTTAACCCGCATCTTCTTTGTAAATATTAATACATCGATAAGAATAGGACTTCAGACAACTTTTAACTGACTGAAGTGACGGCAGGTGTGTGCCTCTACCGAACCGTGTTGATAACACTCCAGTAGGCAGGAATTTATTGCTGGGGCAAGTTCACTGTACAGTGATTTTCCTCTGTTCTCGAAGCCTCTTGTCCTCATATAAATACTGGCTCTTATACTTCTGTGTGATCATTAGAAAGCTTCTCCTGGGTCCTTCTGAATGTGACTGCTTTACATTTGGTTTGTTCTTGTAATGAACTACAGGCATACCACCAGTGGAATTTAGAGTGGCCTTGTTTTTAGAAAATACCGACCAACCGCACAAGTTAACCAGAAAGCTGTTTCACTGACACCAACAATCAGCAGCCACTTCTGAGAATCGCATGCGAGACGGAGAAACGTGCAGCTCCACAGCTAAAGAAAAATACAGCATTACCCTGCACTGTGCAGATGCGTCAGAAATTTTCCATTAAGATTTTTCCTTCTTATTCTCTTCAAGATGTTCGGAGCTAGTAATATAAATGATTAAAGGCTAAGCGCACAAGAACATCCCATGCTGCTGCCTGCACCCAGCCTGGTGCCACAGTGGGCAGACTGAGGGTGGCATCACCGAGGTCTCCACGTCGTTCCCCTTCCCTTCGACCTTAGCTGACAGGCAGCAACACGGGCTGTCACGTTGCAGCTGGACTGCTTCGGCAACAGGTGCATTTCCTGCAGGTTTTTGTTTGGTTTTAAAATAAACAGAAGGGCCGAGCAGGCTGCCTCGCACGCTCCCGTGGAGGCTGGTCTGCCCTCCAAGGTACTACACGAAACAGGTGTGGGGAGGAAGCAGCAAAGCAAGGGGGGAAAAATGAGCAGGGTTAAAAGTGCAAGAGAAAAAAGGCAGGGAAGGAAGACAGAGCAGGGAAAGTAAGGGGAGAGACAATTGATTTAGCAGCTTTTGAGTAAGTCAGAGCAGCAGGATCTTGGCAGCAGGATTTTGAAATGCACTCTCTGACAAATCCTCTTTTGTGACAAATGCCAGACGTTTCCCATCATTTCCCAGCCTTTCAGTTTTATGGTCCGATGGCACACTCAAGAAAGTTATTTTTTCCATTGAAGGAAGACCAGGACCTGGAAAGGCCATGAACATGGGGCTCCCATCTGCACAGGGCAGCCAGAGCCTCCCCCCAGCCAGCGGGAAGCTTCGCCAGGCAGGCAAAAGTTTTCCACTTGAATAGCAGATAAGAACCGCCTGCTCAGAAAGGTATTTGAAGGAGCATTTTTAAGAGCTTTCCAAAGCCTGGACATGAGAAGGAACATGATAAAGAGTGCAGATGGCCTTTTCAATGCCAAGCAAATGTTTCAGGCTTGTTGCGTATCTATGCTGGGGCCATGCTGCTAGCCCAAGGCTTTCCATGCTGTGCTGCAAAATCAGTTTTAGTGCCTGACCTTCAGCTCCAGCCCTGCTCTTTTAGGCTAATTTCTCTGCTTCTCGAGCCTCCCCTGACTTTCTGAAAAAGCAGCAGCACCTGCTCATTTCACAGCGGTTTGGTGACTCCATGCATCGGCTTCTGGAAAATGTAGCAAGAACACCACAGAAAAAAACAACATCTTTTACAGCAGCTCTATGAATGAACCTCTCTCTCTGAGGATGTGGGAACCAGACAAATGATTGTGAGATGCTCCTGGAGCCCCCTGCCAATGAGGTACCATTCATATGTTCCCTTCTGCAGGCAGGGAACAGGGTGGCCACAGAATATCTGTCCTAAACCTTCACTTCTTCCACAGCTCTTGGCGTGAAGTACTAATATTTTGAAGACAAAATCCTTTGGTGCTTGAACAAAACACCCACGGCTGCTGATGGCTAATGGTCCCACGGCCCTGGTGCCACAAAGCCTCCTTTATGAAGCTGCAGCGCATGTTAGCAGGGCTTCTTGGTCAGTGCAGACAAAGCAGAATGGCTCTGCTTCACCTGGGGACTCACTGTAGAGCAAAATATGGCCATTCACAGCTGATACAACACTTGAAGGATCCCAAGCCCCTCCTCGCAACAACCCGCTGTTATTTCTAACACTCACGCTTTCTTCCTGTTCGCACAAAAGTCAGATTAGCCACATTAGTTGTGGTTTTTTAGCATGTCTGAGTGCAGCAGCAAAGCTCAAAGCTTGTTATCACAGCTCTGGGTGCTGATACAGAGATACACGCAACCACAAGAAAAATAAAGCATCCAAGTAACAATAAAGGCCCAGCAAGTCTGCAAAAGCAAGGAGCTGATGCTGAAGAGCTGTCATCCCATTTCCTGTAGGCACAAAACACACACTGCTGGTTAGATCCCAAACACCACGAGGGAGGAAAAACAAATGAGGATTTCGTTGCCTTTTTTTTTTTTTTTTGTCTGGAGGCAGACCAGAGCTCAGACTGCTGCTTGCAGCCTGTGGTGCAGGACTGGAGAACCTCTGAGCACGCACAAAAGCCCTCCCTAGGTGGCTGGGTTGTACCCATCATAGCACTGCTTCTTTTTGAGCTAAAAGTGCCTTAAATGAAAAGACAAAGAACTGAAAGAAAAGACTGCTGAAGGATCCTTACATATGACAAAACACCATGACCGCTTTTGCTGCCCCTCTGGAAATTGTACTAACATCTTGCATACAAAATACAGAAATGTGTTACTTACCCAACTGCCATAATTATGTGTAACTATTCGAGTTACGCTATAGCAGCAAATCCCCAGAGATCAAAATATTAAATTACTCAAAGCACCCTCTTTCTTTCTCCATTTAATTCTTTGCTCACTTCACTCAGTGCTTCTACCTAATTCAGGGTAACTCATCTGCTGCATGCTATATAAATTCCTCAGCAGCCCTTACGATTTCTTATTTTAAAATTGTTCTGTTAAAAAAACCCACAACGCTAAAATGACAGCATTTCAGAGATGACACATGCTTTGGTCTTTGGTCTGCCCTAAACCTTATAAGTAGCACTAGCAGAAAACAAAATGTTGGTGTTAAGTCTAGCAAAAAATTGGTGTCTTAAACACGACTTTTTGTAATTGCACCTGGTCTACACAATGAATTTCAGCTTTTTACTGAAGGGAAGAAAAACAAAACAAAACAAAACAAAACAGGAAAGAACAACATTTCCACCTCAGAACTACTGCCTGAGTGTTTTGGGAGATGGAGTTAGGGAGCTCAGTGGCTCCTTGCCTGGCTCCTTCACTACACGTTTCACCTGATACACTTGGGGGTAGGATTCTGAACATGAACTCAAGAAAAGCAAGAGACTTGCACGCGGCTATGGAAAAATTACTAGTGTTCAACCAGCTTTTCTTTCAAGAAGGTATAAAATTCAATTAATCAGAGAGAGATCTCTGTGAAAGTGGGTATCTGACATTTGTCAAGTAGGGAAATCACCACTGTATGAAATATGTATTAAACATGACTTTCCTTTCCCTAAAAGTGTTTATTTACCACCTCCATTCTTTACATGTTCCAAATGAAGTGAAATACATAATCACCTCCCTCGGCAAACAGGGTCGAAGTTAATAAATCTGTGCTCGTCGTGTTCCACATTAGTTATTCACTGCAGCAGCGAGGGCAGGAACGCACAGAGCCGGGTTCGACTGAGCCAGAGTTAATGGTTCATGAGCAAGTGCCTAGCAAGGCATTTAAAAAAAAAAGTAGAGTTGCAGCTGAAAGGCAAAACACAGTGACTCACTCGGCAAACAAGGAACCGTAGAGCAAAGTGGGGGCAAGCACAGCACCAGCGCGCTCAGCGCTGATTTCCCAGCTGTGCAGACACGACCTCCAGGGAGCAGTGGGCTGTGCTGGGGAGAGCCTCTGTAAACACGGCTGCACAGGCATCTAAAATATGCAATTGCATTAAAAGGAAAATCCAAAATTAAACCGAGCTGGTGTCTATGACAGGCACCAGACAGCTTCAAGAACGTGGATCCTACCGGCTCGTTTATGTCACCCACCGGTACGGCCTGTGCCCTGCTTGGAAGGAAATCCTTTGGGGCTGCCAGAGGCATCGGGATGTGCTCAGGCTGAGAACACCACCACGATGGTCCCTTGAGGTGGGCTTGCAAGGGGGGCTCCCCCCACACTGCATGGATCCCTCCCAGACCTCCCCAGGATGGGAAAATAGGGACAACGGGGGGAATCTGCTCCAAATCTGTGCTTCTGCTTTGCCCCAAATCCTGGCTGTGGCCACACCTGGGGTTTGGTCATTTGAACCTGGCGAGATTTCCCAAAACAGGCTGGACAAACTGGCTCCGACAATTCTCAGGCGTGTCCTGCTCCTGATGCCAAGCTGGTCCTTGGGTAAGCGCGGCAGCTAGCAGGTGCTTCGCTGTCAGACACCCTCTGACTTCTCCAAAGCAGCTATTTCCTAGCACTGCCCACATCACCATTTCCACGTTCCTTTCCATCAACAGATTCTCCCTCCAGCAATCATACTCCCAAGCAAACATTACCCAAAATCTAAGAGTGAGTGCTCGTCTTAATTAGGAGCAAATTCCTGATGCCAGTTTTCTGCGACTAGACCTAGCGCTTATTTTGCTCTTTGACAAAGTTTGTAAAGTTTGGAGCTTCTGAGCCAGTTCCTCTATCTTTCACACAAACCTCTTCCTGCTGCAGACTGCCTTTATCACCCACGTAATGATAAACCCCAGTGTCTCACACATGTCAGCTATCAGGAATTCATTATTTTGTCTGTGTTATGTTACACCAGTCAGGAGTTATCTTTGCAGCCCACAGGCCAGAATCAAAACCGAATGTGTCAGCTATTTAAAGGGAACGGAAGCCCTCCTCCAGCAACTTCATCAGCTTGCAGGGAGCGGGGCTGCCTTGCGGTCCTACAAGTGTTATTGTGGAAAATGGGATCCAAGATTAGCAGTCAGAGATAATTTTTTTCCAAAAGTTACTTTCTTGATATAGTCCAAGCAGCTAATCTGATTTTAATAAACTCTCCAGCGTTGGAAGCACAGCATTTTTGGTACTATCAGTCATCACGGCAGTTACAAACTCTTTTCTCCAGCTACAAAGAAACACAACGCTATCTACTATTGTACAGCATTTCTGAGGGCAGATGCGTAGTCTGTAAACTAAGTACAAGTAAATCATTTATTTTGCAAGGAGACAAGACTGCATGTATTGCATAGTTACACGGTGAATAATTTCCAGCCTGGTCTTGTAATTATTCTGACTGTGTCTCTTTAAAATTAAAAAAAATAAATCCTAACATAAGCAGAACATACACTTTGTCCCCCCCTCTAAAAAAAAAATAAAATTCAACTGTGCCAGAAGCTGCAACTTGAATCAAATTCTCTTTTTAAAACTTTTGCAGAAAGTTTAAAAATTCAAGAATTTTTAAAGCAGGGTTGCAGCTTTTTTCTGTTCCATTGGTAACCACGCAAGCGGGTGACTGCACCTAAGGAACACAGCTTCAAAACTACGCTAACGTTCATGACTTGCATTTTGTTTGGGGTTCTTAATACAGGAGCTGGAGAAGATGAATGAGTTCAGAAAGAGAAACAGACAACTCAGAGTCCTAGATCAGGTGTGGGCAGCGAACACGAGTGAGCATGACGTCCCTCCTCCTGAGCAAAGCGCACCAAGCCATGCAGCAGGAAGGCAGAGGGCCATCGACGTGCAGCATCCCAAACTTGCTGCCAGCATCCCAGACACAAACCTCTCAAAGGAAACCTGTGCCTGCCTAAGCCCTGACGCTGCCCCACACCCGGGAGAGATGGGGCACCTCCACGGCACGCTCTGCATCACCCAGATGGGTGACTACTGACGGTGGCCGGGATCACCAACCCAGTAAACAGGAACAGGAACTGGGCGTGCGGCGAGCTGCACCACTGCGGCACGTTGCCATCTTCGCTAATAATTCCTCCTGCGGCCTGTGGTAATTTTAGGCCACCTTTGAGAAACCAGAGCGATCCAAAAAGGGCAGAGCTGCACCGGGCATGCCGTGGGTGTAATTCCGAAGCCTGTACTTAACAGCCTGTAAGGCTTTATCAAGATGTCTTCAAACCGGTGTCTTTTCCAAGTGGGAATTGAGTGTTTCGTGTTGCTCTCTGAATGACAGACTGCATGTCCTGGTGCCAGGAGGGCAGCCCAGCACCCTGAGGACCCACCACTGCATGGCACCTGCAGGGGCCAAGCCGCAGGGACCCTCGTGTGGCCGTGCTGGCAGCGCTACTGGGCTGCGAGGGCTCCCCAGGTCACCTCCGTGGTGTAGGAAACCTAAAGTTTTTACTTCCTCCAAGTGCCCGCACGTCAGGTTTGCTCGCTGAAAATGAACAGATTTCCAAAGAATGTGCTCACCCACTCAGCCCAGGAGGATGGGGGGTGGCTCTCGGGAGATTACTGCGCTCTTCCAGCAAGGTCTTATCTGAGAATTTGAGCAGCGGGTTGGGAAAGGGGTTACTGGAGAGCAGTGGGAGTTTAAAGCACTCGTACCCTGGTACCAGTCTGTGTATTCCCACCCGGAGTCAGCATGAGGGATGTGTGCCTGCCAAAAAGCTCCCAGGAGGTGTGTGACACAAGCAGAGCTCACCAGCGCTGCCTGGACTGGCCCTTTTTAACTCGCAGCACGCTAAGCTCCAGGACTTGGGGCGATTCCTGTATCTACGGGAGTTCATTCAGCACTAATCCTACATATAAAAAAAAATTAACCAGGCTGTTCTCACGTAAGCAGAAATGGTGCAAGAGCCGCATTCCAGAAAGTGACTCAAAGTGGAATTGCCAAATGATAGCGCACGGGGAGCACATCGCAGCGAGGCACCGCAGACGGAGGAACCACAGGGCACGAGGGGCGGGCAGGCTGCAGCACCGCGTCCCTGCTCCCAGCGGTGCGTGTGCCAGGGAGAGCACTCACACAGTATCTTTGTTAGATAGGCCGGTAATTAAGCTCGTGCTTTATCATCAGCGGTCCAAATGACCACTTGTGATATGTAAAATCAAATTCCTTCACTGCCGGGGGCTGGGACAGCTGGCTGTGCTCATTTGCTACGCAGGCATAACTTTTTTTCTTTTTTTTAATACAGTGAAAGCAATTGCCACAGCTATGATCTCCTGCAAGAGGCAACTCTGGGAAGAGCTGCACGTGGAAAAGGAGATCAGTCATGTAGCACACCTCTTCCCTCACATTTTCTTTAAATACTTTTGAAGGTAACCACAGGTGACACACTCCTTCCAACCTGTCAGCTGAGGCATGTGAAATAGCGACGTACACTGTTCCTGTGCAGGTGAAGCAATGCTTACAAACCTATTTATTGCAAGTGATAAGGAGTCAGAGTTAAGTTCAAACCACAAAAGGGAGGTTTTAACTATAAAGGTAGGTTTTAACCTTAACCTCTTTTCTTGAGATCTTGTACCAGGCTAAGAGAGCCCACGCCACCAGCGGCTGCAGCTTAACAAGTCACTTCTTGACAAGTGAACTGTGGCAACGTGAGTTCTCTGTCCCTAAATTAAGCAAAGCTTTGGGAATCACTGTGAAATCAGGCAAGATGAGCAGTCTGTCTGGTGAAAAGGGCAGCACGTTGTGGCTATAAGCAATATCCTGTGGGTCACAAAGCAGGTCCACAGCATGAATAGGAACAGAAATCATCTGCAGAGCCAGCCCAGCCAGCTGATCTTAGTCACAAGGGCATCTTTTCCTCCCTGCAGGCGTCACAGCACACCAACAAAAAGCAGAGGGAGATGGTGATGGACTTCACACAAAGCCTGTCCTTCAGTGGAGGAAGGATCGGCACTTGGAGAAGGGGTCTCGGACCAAAGAACTGGCACTGAGTTGACAACCACACGCGGCAGGAAGAGCAGAGGATGTCCCTGCTGCAGGTTTTGGCAGCCAGGTGTGACTCACGGCCTGTGTTTTTGCAGGTAGCTCTCTGCTGAGCATTCTCAAAACCCGTCTGTTGCAGCAGGAGAGCTGTGGCAGCAAAAGTGTAAACACATCACTCCTCCTCTATAGAAACTCAGCAAGTAGTAAAACATTAACGCAACCAAAGCTGACCTTTTGGATTTCTATTTGCTTAGCGAGCTGTTTCTAATTGAAGGCCTTTTCCCCGGGCTCCAACAGCTCCGAGTGCGACCCCAGCTCCCCTTACAGCCCCCAGTGCTGGTTACCCAAACCAGTGCGTGGAGGTGAACCCGCAGAAAGCGATTTCCAAGGGCAAGCACCCTGGGAGGACGCAGCTTCAAACAGCCAAAGCGCAGCAAGCGGCTCGCACACCAGCCACAGCACAAGTGTTGGGTCAGGTGCGGGCACAGGGGGAGGCCCCAGGGCAGCTGCAGAAGAAAGCAGCTCATTGACTTCGGTGGGCAGCTGGCGAGCTCCACAGCCCCCTGCACGCGCTGCTGCCGGGTGGGCAGGGGCACGGGCAGGGTTGGAGCCGAGCTGCAAGGCTGTTTTCTCCCCGTCCCACTCAGGCACGCACATTTGGGGAGGAGAGCGGAGAGGGATGGCCTGAAAATTGGTTTGATTCAGAGCGTGTTCACAGAAGGACTTACTCACCCTGCGGACTCAGATTTTGTCCAGCCTAGCGGTGCATTTTGCTTTCTGCAGCCGCTGCTCCCGGCTGGACTTCGCCCCCCCCCCCCCCCATTTCTGATTGTTTGAAACACAATGCAAACCAACAAAAACACATCCATCAAGCACATTAGGGTTAGAAAGGAAAATGTTATTACCTGGAATAGTCCCCTTTGGCTTCCTACAATTGAAAAACAGTGACAGAATTAAAACAAGATCTCTTCAAAACTCCTCGGTTTTCCCAGCATTGTTCGCTGCCCCACTCCCACAGCTTTTTGGCTGGATCCCGACCTCAGCTCCACTCATGCGGAGCCCAGAGGCTGCCTGCATGCACTCAGGAACAGGACTTGGCCCTTTACGCTTCCAGCTGTAGATTATCCACCTACACCATAAATAATTCTGCTTCTAGAAGGGGGATAAATTTCACGATCCAAATCCCACATCTCTTTTACTGCATGAGAAGTGAAATCCCGTTCTCTCTCTGGCTGACCAAACCCAGCTAAAGGTCGGCTTTACGAGCAGGTCAATCTTTTGGGAGGAACTGTGCTCGCTTCAGATGGAAGCAGCTCGGGCAGATCAAGGCACTGCAGCTTTGCGGGAGCATTTTGTCAGCGACAGTGTGTGTGTGTGTGGGAGGGAGGACACAACCAACATTTTAACAGGAGATATTTATTTCACAGAAGGTGGTAAATAACCAAAGTTTAAGTCTGAGGACAACACAACTTGATGAAGGGGAGAAAAAGTTAACATAATTTAAGATAATAGATGTATAAAGTATGTGCTCTGAAAGAAAAATTCACAGGCATCAGAGAAGTTTTAGCTACAGTATCATACTCTTCTCTTTCTTCCCAGATCTCTAGCACACAGTTAAATTAAAAGAGTGATACATTGGATAGAAACCTGCACAAATAAATTACTTCCCCGATGAACTTTTCCTCCTTCCTTCACTCCTCCAACTTAAAATTCCACAAATATACATTTTTTCGCCTAACCTAAAAGAAAAACAGCTCCCAACATTTGTAGCATTTTTTTCCCCCTCTTCAGCTACAGAGAATATGAACTATACCGCGTGGTTTTGTCTTCATAGAGTGGAGGAAAAAAAAAGGCAGCACGCAGCTGAGCTAACAAGTCAAGGGGCTGCACATGCCGAAGCTGCAGAGTTGCCGATAGGAGAAAGCCACCGTGCGCCTCCGGGCACGAGCAAGAAGAGCTTACCTGCAAAATCAGGGCTGCCAACTTGAAGACGGTCTCGCTCTCGACCTCGATCTGCCCCTGTGCACGGAGAGAGGAGAAGGTGAGCGCTGGGAGCCCCGCACCCCCCGCCCCCTGGGACGCCCGCCTGCCGAGGGAAGTTCACCCGGGGTTTGGTCACACAGGGTTTGGGCGAGCAGCATCGCTTCTGCCAGCAGCAGCTGGGGGGAAGCCCAGGCTCCGAGCAAGTCCCAGCCCTCTCGCCGCCCCGGGACTGTTTCTCCCCTTCCGTGAACACTTGCTGTGCGCACAGGGACACAGGGTGTCCGTTCCCACCTCCCCCAGTCTCTCCCCCTCTCTCTTTTCATGCCATCGCGTGTTGGCTTTCTAAATGTGTTTTATTGCACACGCCCCGCCAGGTACCTGATCCTGCACATTTTAAAGCACTGGCCGTGAAGAGAGCAGGTTGTAGTGCAGGTATTTATGGCTCTAAGCACACCACCTCCCCCAGGCAGAGACCTCGGCTTTGTTTTGATGGTGGTACGCACACCCATGATGCTAGATAAACGCTGCTTATTAATCACGAGGCCATTATAACTAATTTTCTTTTACCACACACAGTCTGGAGATCTTACAGCCTCCAAATCCTGCAAGTACATGCGTTTTATTGCAATGCTCAGAGGAGCTCTACAGCCTCCCACTCTGGAAAGCTCAATTCTTGACCCCACTCCAAAACCAGGCAGAGTCTTGCAGTCACGGCCTGAAAGCACAACGTGCTCGGTGCCTTCAGAGGTGTGCAGCTGAGAAATGCTAAAGCATCAGAAGTACACATGTATTTTTTTTCCTTCTTTTTTTAAGTTTGCAATCTTAAGTGCAATCTTTCCAGGTCAGTCTCTAGCAAGCAGAAATCCTGCTCTTGGTTCTATCTGGGACCAGCAATAGGACTGGGAGAGTAAAGGAAACACACTTGCAACTCAAGCTCTGTTTGTCGGAGCTATCCCATCCTACTGCACCCTGCAAACCACCCGTAAAGCACAGAATTGGCCCAGGAGCCATCCCTTGAATTTTCAGATTTTTTTCTTGTTACCCTTCTGCAAGTGAAGGTAGCGCACGTGATTGCCTACCCGCTGCCACCAAGACCCCAGCACACAGCCCTGTCCCTAGGATTTGTTGCCTGAATGAGGGACAAGGCAGACCGAAAGCTGAAATAGTGCCCAAACCAGGGCAGCAGGAAGACCTACAGACTCACGGAGATGCAGGGAAATGACATCCCTAAATATCTAAGTCACATCTGGAGCTGGGCTAATTAACTACAGCTGCAGGTCTGGCCCACGGAGAGAAAATTCAAAAGCGAGCAAATAAATCATTCAATTTTCATGGAAAGGAAGTTTTTTGCCAGCTTTGTCAATAAAACATTCCAGCAGCAGCGCTCCCCGGGGCGGCTCCGGGAGGGCAGACTCCGAGGAATTTCCCCTTCCCAACAGGTGTGGCAAGAGCTATGCAGAAGTAGCCTCCAAAGCATTCCCAGACATTTTATTAGAAGAGGAGGGGCACATCACAACGTAGGAGAGGGGGAAAAAAAAAAGGCTTCAAATTCTTCTTTCCTTCAGATCTCTTTAATGTAGATGCTCGGGAGAAAAGGCAAGGTTCGCAGCCCCGTCGGTCTTCACGTAGGTGCAAGATGAAGGCACTTTGTTACTTCCAGGTCTGCAGCAGGTTAGTCTTTGTCATGCACATCTCAGCTGCCTTTTTAGCTTCAATTTAGCTTCAATTGCATCTGCTCAAACAGCCTCTGAAGGAAGCAGTGGTGGGGAGGATACGGGACACCAGTCCTCCCTGCACCATGCTCTGCACCAATAGGGGGGAACCCAGACTTGAGAAAAGGCCATTGCCCAGCAGGAAAAACAAGCTCCAGTTGAGCAAAGCCCTCCCTGGACCACAAAATCAGGGAAAACGGGGCCAGAAGGGACTTTAAAAGCTCATCAAGACCATCTCCCTGCCCCGAGGCAGGATCGGCTGCATGGGGCTCATCACCTTTATGCTACAACAAGCTCAGGGAGAGATTTACCTAGCCAAATGCAATCCTCACATCAAAGGGCCCCCGCTCTTTGTTGCAGGCTCCAAGGAAAACTCTGCAGCGTTTGGGTGAGCCACTTCAGCTGCAAGTCCCTGCTGACCCACAGCGAGAGCTGCTGCTGGCATTACAGGGGTGTTGGAGACTTAATAACTGAACACCTCTTCGCTTTTCATCTTCAAAGCCTATCCCTAACATTAACTAATTAGCCACGGTAATTACGAAGCTGCTCTTACGCGTTGGTTTGCTTGGTCCTAAATACAAGCTGCAGGGAACTCTGGTCACTTTACCGGGCTGCTATGGCATTTCCATGGACACTGAAAGTGAACTCCCCAACCACCTCATTTAGGGTTTCAACAGGCGGAACAGAGGCCTCCCTCCTTCGGGAGGCGCGGTTTCGGTCACTGCTTTCACCAGGAGGGTTTCACAGAGCCGGCGTCCTCACTTTCAGAGGTGCTTGCTTAAAAGCTGCGTTTAGGAATGAGCAGGTAGGGAAGTCCTCCACAGCCTGGCCTGTTTTAAACAAGACGCTGAAGGCGTCTTCACTGGAGGACCTTCCCCATCCCTTTTATCTGGGATACCTGATGCTACAAAACACACACGCCTGGTAACACTCAACCACAGCAGGTCAGCCAAAACCACTTTCTGTGTAAGCATCCCCACCTTGATGCTAGAACTTAAAACTTTTACTTATTTTTCCCCTGCACTCTCAAACAGCCATTCCCAGGTTTTGTCCACACCGGTACCTAAAAGTGCTCTAAAAAAGCCTTTTTGTACAGGCTGGACAGAACCTAATTATCACCAGGTATCGCCATACAGTAACTGTACCCCCAAAAAGAAAAAACACCAAGGAGCAATCAGCAGAACCCCTACCTTTCAAGGGGCTAAAATCAAAGGACAGATGGACACGGAGGGGAAGGGACTGACCTGAGGGCACGCAGTAGCTGAGGAGCAGAGAGATTTCAAGCAAGGGATCCCAGAGCAGCCTTTATCTAACAGACTGATGCTGTACAACTGACAGTCTCTTGGACAATTCCCTCAGAGCCTGGGATTATTTTCCATCATAATATAATGTTATTTGCCATCTGGTTCCCCGATTAGCCATCGCTATAATGGGATCCAGCCCTGGGCTGTCAAGGAGTTTGGACAGCCTTTGACTTGACACAGACCCGTACAGCAACACACATCACTCACACAGGACCAGGGCTCTCTCCTCTCTCTGACAATATTGTGATTTTGGAACAATCCTTCAGCCTCCCAGGCTGGCAAACAGGGGGCTCTGTTGTAGCCCTGCTTTAACAGCAACTTCCAATTTCAAAACTAAACGGGGAAGAGTGGCTGTAAAAAGGTTCACCTGCAAAACCTGGAATTTCAGTGCAGGTTTTGGTAAGTAGGTGCAGCCCTGGGAGCCAGATCAGCGAAGACTCCTGTGGTTGTGTTGAAGATGGAAGGTGTTCCTGGATGTGTCCCACGTGGGAATAAGGTCACTAGCACGAGGTTAAGTAGATGGATGCAATTCAGATAATGAAATCCGAGTCTTCGGCATTTTAGATGTAAATAAGTTCGAACAGAACAGAGGGTGCAGCTCTAGGGAAGGGACGAAACTGATATTTTTCAATTAGAGTTTGCACAGGGACCAATCATTTCAACCAGGAGACAGCCTCACCCCCTCACGCAGCTCTCCAAAAGGCCACCGGCTTATCTAAACAGTGCGTTTGGTCCAGTGGATTGGGGTGGCTTTGTCACCCTGACAGACGTCGAAATAATAAAAGATTGGAGCAGATGCCCAGCCCAGTGAGTGTACAGCAGGAATCCAGCAATATCTCCACAGCTAGTAAAAAAACAACTCTTGCCTTCAGTGTCCACAGGCAGAATTCAGCCCCTGGTTCAGACAGGAGCTCAAGTCTTTGCCTGCACTGAAACGGGCTCATGAATGTGATAAAATCACAAGGCTTGGTGATGAATAGAGCAGCGAGCCCTCATTAGACACAGCATCAACACGGGAACTGTCAGAGATACCCGTCTGAAAGCCCGATGAAAACGCAGAACAATGACGATAGCCAGACGAGCACTAACTGTGCTAAGCAAGTCTTTAGGCTGTTTAAAGGATATTTTTTTAAAGCAACACAGGAGCTGTCATCTTTAACTCCTGAGAGCCAGAGCAAGAAATGAAAATTGATGGTTTCTTCAGTCTTTAATTTCTGGAGGTTACGTGCCCTCTGACAACATTTCACGTGAAGATTTGAGAATTGAGTTATTCAAGAACCTTTTCCCTCAAGCCAACCTCTTAAAAAGTTGTATTAAGCCAAGATACCCCCCAAAATCCACACTATGCCTGAATAGCCTCGAGACAGCTACAATATTGAATATAATTACCTGTGATTTCTGAAAGGTGATTAAAAAAAAAGCTGAAAGGGTGCAATTAGAGGGAAAAGGAAGGAACCAAACGTCTCCAAGAACGTTGTCAAATTGCGGATGGCAATTAGCTGGGTGTGGACCCAGAACAAGTGAACAAAGCCACGCCAGCTCCCATGCCCTCACCCAGCACTGCAGCAGCAGCTTCCCACCAGGGCCCCGGTGCCCACAGATGTGTCCCGAGCACCCAAAGGTGCAAGGTCAGGTCCCCGCAGAGCTAAAAGCTTCGTGTCTTTCCTGAGCTCAAGGCTTCCATGGGAGCAGAGATGGCAGCAAGGTGGCCTCTGCTGGGCCACACACAACCTGTTACACCACAAAACGAGAGCAGCCCTGGAAGAAGTAGGTCAGGCAAGCTCAGCAACTCACTCTGAGCAGCGATTACACCGAGGAGACACAAGGCAGCAAGCAAACAACCTCCGACCTGAGAGCGACACCGCCAGGGGCTGCTCTGACGCCAGGCGTTTGCAGCCACCTCTCCATCCCCCGTGGGTTATCTGCAGTCCCTGCTGCCCCACAGAGCACCCCCATCGCAGTCCTGCTCCCTCCTGGATCTGAAGCCCCAAACCTTGCTGGTCCCCTGGATGCTGCAGCTCTTCCCTGCAGGAACTGCCCAGCTCAGCGGCTCAGGCCGTGCCAGCCAAAAAAATCTGTCACTGCTGCCCGGTGTCACCTCGCAGGGAGCGAAAGCTTCAGGTTTCTGTTACACCCTTTATTTCACTGTGGTTGCCAGTCATCCTCACCCCATCTCCTTTGTGCTTTGTACCTTAGCCAACACCGACATGAACCCCTGGGGACAGTGACACTGTCTAGGGGTAACTCAGAGACTTCTCGATGCAGTTCAGCGCAACAGGGCCCCAGTCATCTGCTGCTGCTTTTTTTCCCCCTGCATGAATACAATGTAAAAGCAAAAAGCAAAGAACAGGGAAGAACGCACAAAGTCTTCCCTGTGAGCCAGGATATACATTAAGCCTGGTGATTCTTGCCAGATAATCACAGGCTTTCTCTTTCCTGCTGCAACACCACAGCGAGATACCCAGCACCCAAACGCCAGAACAGGCTGGGGTGGCACAGCATCTTCACCCGTGGCCAGAAGATCGAAGGTGCAGACCTCTCCATCACAGTTAATGCCGGCAGTTTGGCTCAGAAGGAGGTGACCATGTCAAGAGGTGTGAGTTATGAAGCTTTGGCTGACAACTAAATCCTCACGTGCAACGGGCCGGCCCAGATACACCTGGGACACGGCTCCACCTCCCCATCGAGAGCCTCAACAGGGCTGGGGCACCATCACCTCTTACAGCAGGCAGCCTCAGACCAGCACAGAGCCTCTGCAAGCAGCTGCGGAGTCCTTTGACTACACCCACACCGTGGCCAAGACCTCCCCAAGCCACCAGTGTGACCCAGTAGGAGGTCTCACAGGGTATTGGTGAGTATGGGGCTCCTGGGGAGATCCACCAGTTCCCAGAAGTTTGGGGTTCTCCCTCCTGCCAAAAGACAAGTCTGCCACACTGCGTTCACAGGCATAGCTCTGCTGCATCCCTCGCCTCTGCTCACACACCACCAGGGGCTCAGGGCATGGAGGTGGCCCCCAGCACCCACGGGAGCAAATAACAACAGCCCCCAGGGTGGAGAAGAGGGTAGCTGGTCCTGCCGAACCTCATCCTGGGCTTCACGTGGGCCATCTCCAGGAGCAGGATGACAAACCCAGGCAACAGACAGAGCGTATTTTAATAGGGTTGGCTAGGATCAGGCTATACCGTGTTACAGGCTGCATGGGAACGCTCCCCGGTCCCTCGAGATGGGGGAGAATTAGGAAATATCTGCTATAAACCTTTCGAGAGCTCTCTAATATACAACCACTCTGCTCTCCGCGAGCTGGAAGCCAGCCAGGCTTTATGCTCACACCAGGGGGCTGTTTCAGCAGCTCCTCTTGGTAAGCACTGGTCTTCTGGCTGCCAAGGGCTCACAAGCATCGCTGCTCACGAAGCTATCACGGTTACAGACTCCACCAAAAACTTTCATTTCCTTTAGCTTTTTCTTTCTTTTTTTAAAGCAACTCTCGCACGTCCTTGAAACGAACGGGAAATTAAATAAATAAATCCCCCAACACACACACATAGAGAGAGGAAAAGGGGAACACGGCCAACTTGACCAAGCTCTTAGTTTACAGAACATATTTTAAGGACTGGCAAGGAGTCAACCGTATGGCTGCGGAGCTATAAGGAGGTTAGCTCTAATGCACAATAAACTTGACAGTGCTTCGCTAGCCAAGTAGGGTGTTAGTTTTCCAAACTTGGCTGTTTTGAAAGAAAAGACAAATTTATCTTTCCAAATTTATCATCAACATGTGCTTGACCGGCTCCTACCCACTTCCTTTAAGGGTGTCCCAGCCACGGCCGGGCCCTGTGCAGTAACATACCAAACGTGTTACAAAGCTCTCCTGTCCCTGCGCAAACAGCACTTCTGATACCCATTTCACCTGAAACCAAGCTCTGGACTTTCCCTGTTTAAATTCCAGCTGCACAGAAGATTTCAGAGATCACTGTAAAACTAAACCCAGCTTCTTAAATTCGGTGACAGGAAAGCAAGCCTGTAAATTGAGGTTGTCACCACTGAAGGTTTTCAGGCAGCAGCTCTCAAAGCCTTAAAAAAAAAAAGAGAGGCATGGAAGAAAAGAGAGCCCAGATGAACAGAAAGCACCCTCACTGCACTTTCCCAAACACATGTGGATAACCAAGCTTATAACCAAGTCAGAGAGGCCCTTCTGCAGCCCTGGAGATGAAAGCTTCAGCAGCTCCCAGCTCGTGCTCAGCGGCCCGTGGTGTTCCTGGCAGCAGACGTGGCTTCTGCAAGCTCCAACCCAGAGAGCGCCGATGCTGGAGCGCAGGAGCCAGCCAGCTGGCCCGGCCACACAGAACCACGATGGCCACAGGACTTCAGCGGAGCGGGGAAGAAATGGGCAGCTCGACATGAAAGCAGGGCAGGGCGAGAGCGCTGGCAGCACTCGTTGCACAGGCTGGAGGCCAAGACGCGTGCACGCAGCAGCGATGAGGAAACGCCGGGCGCTCTCACGAGCGGAACAGTGAATGTTGCGCTCGGCTTCGTAAGCGGTGAGACACGGGGAGGGCAAGGCCAGCAAAGCTGGAGTGTGTTGGCAAATCCAACAGAGGAAGTTTATTTTCCAGGTGTGTGAAGCGGTGTTGCATTACACCGTGCAACAGAAGGAAAGTGCCGACGCAGAGGTGGGTTAAGACGGAGCACGTGTGGGGGAACTTCGCAGCTCAGCGCCGGGCAGTTCTCTTTGCTCCGGGTGCAGAGCTCCAGCACTAGCAAAACATGATCTACAAAAAGAGAAAAGAGCCCCAGTCCTCAGTGCTTAGGGCAAAGGGGTCTCCTTGGCTGCCCAGCTGTTTGCAGGGGATGAGGGCAAGGCAACGGGAACAGGCAGAGAACGAGGTGGGCTGTACAGGATGGCACAGGGCAGCAGAGGTACAAAGGAGCTCTGACAGAAGAGCTCGGAGGTGGGTGAGTGGGTGAGGAGCAGAAAGAAATATATTTCTGGCAGCAGAGATTTTATTGTCTACGTTGTCTCTCCCTTGCCAAAGTGACTATAGAATTTGTGAAATGTGCAAGCCCCAGATTCTTCAAACCCTTGTTAGGGAAGTGTGGTAGCCAACTTGCAGAAAGGAGCGAAAAGGATTGCAGGAATCTGGAGGTGAAAGGTGAGGAAGAACAAGAGAGTGGCTGTTCACTGAAGATCACTAAGTCAGCCTTCTCCAGCTTCAAAACTTTAATTCAGCTTTTTATTCCATTATATAAGATATAAATTCTGTAAACTATATTAGCATAATAAATATATATCATATGCTATCATTTTTGTTCCTGAATTTTCATTCAGCCCCAAGCAAAACCTCTCTGGAGTAATGCGGGGCAGGACAGTCAACACACACTGCCCAGCAGCCTGGACCCAGCAATGCTGGACATCATGAGGACTTTGGAAGTGGCTTTGTGAAGGTAAAAAACATGACGGGCTTTTAAGCAATCTTATTACTGCAGGCCTTCCCACACCCCAGTATTGCAGCAGCTCTCCTTCCAGCACATTCCCGACCCACACAGAGCAGAGGTTTCAAGCAAGGATGGGGGCTAGGACACAGCCCTGGTACTGCGCTCTCCAGCACACCCCTGCGCATTGAGGAGCACGGCAGAGCACACAGACTGGGCAGGGGGTGCCACTTTTTGGTGCATTGGGGTTTCCTCACTCTGAATGCAGCAAGGAGGGAAAAAAAAAAGCAAAGCTGGGGCAGGTCTGAACTGCCCAAGCTGGATCAACGACTGCGCAGTGCCAGGGAACATTCCTCGCCATCATTAGCGAGCAGCAGCCACTTGCTTCAGTGTAGTGAGGGATCTGCATGCAGGGAGCTGATGCTGCGCCCCGCAGCACGGACCAGGGAGGCTGCAGCACAGCGCCAGCACGCACACTGCAGTCGGGGTGCTTTGTGCCTCCTTTTGTCTGGATCCCATGGGCTGGATCCACAAGAATCCGTCTCATGTGCACATCACGCCGCTTGAACTCTAGAGCGACCTTAAGCTTACCGTGTGGGGTAGAAAAATATTTGAAAGAGAATTAATTCGAAGGTTAAAAGCCACTGAACCAAGCAAACATCTTGAAAGTAAATAAGCTTTAAATAAACAGGTTGAGTCCTACCCACTTTCCCACCCACCTGTGTTCCCATTGCTACACATCCCTCCCCGTGCATGTTGGCCATCTCGGTGTATGTACCATGTTCCACATCAGCTGAGGTGCCAGGCAGAGTGCTGCTGGCACGCAAGGACCACGGTGGCACAAGCTGACATGACACACAGAGCGCAGCGGGGATGAGTTAAGAGCCCAAGAGAAACACGGAGAGCTCTGGCCCTGTAGTGTTGGGTGTGCAGGGGGAGAAGGGCTCCCCTCCTGAGTTTGTGCAATGCAGGAGAAAAAACTCTGAGTTCAGAGCTGCAGCACCTCAAACCAGCTGCAGTTTCACAGAGCACATCCCAAGGTGGAGGGGATGCGGGCAGCAGCAAGGGGTCTCGTCCCCTTCCCACCAGAGGGGACGGCAGGGACAGGGCACACACAGTCATCACCTCTGAGGCTGTCCCTGCCCAAAACCATCACTGGAAGCAGCTGGGAGGAGGCACGCTGCTGGGGACAGCTGGCACTTGCGTTGCTGCTGGTTAGAGCACACTCCCGGAGAGCAACGGGGGAAAATCAAGCAGCCTTCATGCAAGCCTCCCTGCTCCCGAAGCCCCGAACTGGACGGGGTGATGCAGCCTGCTTATTGCAGCACTCCGCGCGTGATCAGCGCTTCCCAGCTATCAACACTTCGTTTCAATAAGACCAAGTTGTGCTGTTTGAATAATATTTATCTGGGCCAGAAGTGACTCTCTATTGGCTTGATGACATATTTATGCCTATGATCAGTGAGGGCGTTTTTCATGCTTCCCTTTTTACTTCTCTTATGCTTTATGCATCTACATAAAAGCACCACTTGCACCCGAATGTTTTGATGTGCACCTAGTATTTATTCCAATAGCAGACTGCTTCTTGGGGCAGGGGTATTTTCCCCATACCAGGACTAAAACCATTCCCATTTTCCAATTCCAAAATTTGTTTTCTTTCCAAACTGCTCCAGTGTTCCCTGGAAGGCTCATTACAGGTTGCCAAGACCCTTCATTTAAAATGGCAAATATGCCAAATGGAGATTTGCTTTTAATGAAACGTAACTAGTGAGGCCCCAAGTTTTTCAAACGTTCTTTAAAACTTGAATATTTTGTGAAAAGGTGCAAGTCTCCTCCACTCTTCCAGAAAGCAATTCCTGCACAAACCACAGTCACAACGTCGCCATTAACTGCTTTTTGTGAAAGCTTTCTGATCCTACCATAAAATAATGAACATTGGATACAGAATGAGAGTTCTCTAAAATAGGAAACATAATAAAGGTGAAAACTTTGGCCTGCTATGCTGAGCTTACACGTAACACTAAATGATTGTTTTCCAAGAAAAGGTTGTAAGAACAGAGTGACCCTTGGACTAATTTAACCACGATCTGCAACTAAGGTACAAAATCATGAAACTAGGAACCAGAGCATAGGATCTTCCTCACCTTCCTCCTTAAACATTTACCACGCAGCATGTAGAGGGATATGTCACTCCGGGACAGAGCCTACCTGCAAAGCTACAACCCAGATTTCAAACAACTTAAAAGCTTTCGAGTATTTGAGACATTTCAGTGTGGTGAGCACACAGCAGGGTTGTGAAAACACGACCAAGAAGCCATCATTATCCTTATCCATTTGCTTGCAGCATCAGTGTTTAAGTGGAGGAGGAGAGAACGCATGCTGAGATTTTTATGTCGGTAAGATCTAGAAATAGGATGGCGCTCTCAGCAAGTCAGCAGAACCATCCAAGTGGTGTGGGGAGCAATAGAAGGGGATGCACAACAAGGAGCTCCAAAGGATGCCCAGCCTTACCTTGTGCACACAGGACTTGGCGTTCAGGAAGAACAGCTCCACCGTCGTTTTGTCCTTGAGAAAGGAAATGCTTTCAATGTAGAACCTGACAAAAAAAATAAATAAATAGAGCAAAGTTACTTTCTTGAATAGGTTTCATCTTCCTCCCAAATCATTTGATTTCCTCAGCTTTATGCTCTCCAGCAATAAAGCGGTACAGAGGAACTACAAGCTACTGCACTTCATTTCCTGCCTATTAGGAGGGAACAAGCAGAAAATTGTGGGTCAACAGCATGAAGGGAACAAAAAAACTCCTTTTGTTCAACGCATCACAGGTAGCTGACGACTTCTAATCTCATTTGCAAACCCTGTCGAGGTTTAAAGCAGCAAACCCCATCCCTCCTATGCAGGCAAAACCACAGAAATGGAAAAGGTAACTTAAAACTGGGTGTTACAGGTTGGGGAAACAGCCTCATGGAAATGGAAAAATGGAAAGCCAGCACCCCACAAAGCAGTAGCTAATCCCACTGCAACCCACCAGCCTCTGACATTTGTGCACAACTTGCCACCAGAACAGATTTACGGTTATACAGTTCACATAGAAACAAACAAGCAACGTGATGCAGAGGCACAACCAAATAAAGCAATTCCATTACTGGCTGCTCTGGCCCAGCCAAGGTTGGCAGATGTGTCCTGATTTGTGTTATACATGTTATACAGCTATGCCAAACATGATGCACACAGCTGGCACTCTGCAAGCCACACACAACTTGTCTGCACACCTCTGACTCACTCAGGGCATCAAACTAAGCAGCGCTGAGACACAGAGATGCAGAGAAAACACGTCTCTAATTTGAGGAGCATGGAACTGCCAAGTCAGTTTAAGGAGACAAATTTGTGGGAACATTGTCCTGTCAATCCTTCTTTAGCTTTTTTTAAATCCTTTTAGGATTTAAAAGCAGAATGCCTGTGCTTCATTATCATCACAGATTGGATCCAGACTCTCCCGCATGATGCCAGAAGAAGGTGCACTTCTGTTTGCAGCCAAAGGGCTGGGGCAACCACCACCACCTCAGCAGCACAGCCCCCAGCAGGGCTTCTCAGCTTCCAGCCTGTGATACGGGAGGCCAGGAGGGCTAACACAGCCCACACAGCCTGCCACGCTCAGAGACGATCCCTTGCTTTGCACCTGCAGTTTTTTTCAGCCCAGACCATCAGTCATAGCTTACTGCTGCCCTCATAAGCAGGGCAGCGTCTCCTGCTCTGAAAAGGAGCAGCACCCAGTCAGAGCTGTTAGAGCAGGAGGTGGTGGGAGCCCCCGAGTTAGGGGAAGCACTCCTGGGCAGATCTGGGTGCTTCACTTCTTCCGTGGCACAAGCTGAATGCTCTTATCAGTGCAGTGCAGATGGAGAACACCAGAGCAAAGAGATAAGGATGTTCGTGGGACAACAGGCATGTTTCAAAACCAAATATAGCGTTCTCCTTTTATTTCTGATGCTGTCAGCATCCTTTAAACTAGAAGGATATTTTTCTAAGTCCTAAACCTGCATCGTACAGCTCTTCAGCAGCTGAGTGTGCCATATGAAAGATTTACATGACTGGATTGAGTTTATGCAAGCATAAGAATTGGTATCCCCTCTCCAGTCCATGCCCACTCACTCAGACCAAGGGCTGCCCTGCAGCTGCATCCAGCGGGGTCACCTTGTGCACGGCCAGAGGTGTGCTGGTGCTCGCTGCCCATCACCTGCACACCGCCTGTCCCTCCCATCCCTGCTGTGCTTCTCCATCCCAGCCTCCAACTGTGCATTTCAGCTGCTCCCATGGGAGTTTGAGTAAAGAATAGACTCTGACAAGGCACATGTGCTCACACGAGATAAGCGTCTGAGCCAACCACCCAAGGCCTGTGCCACTGAGCAAAGGCCTGGAGTCACTTATGCAAAGAGTTGTGACAAAATGCAGTGCTGCACATTTTGAATCTGCTGGAATATCTATTTTTTAACCGTAAGATAGTTTTTACATTGCTAATTCTTCCTGTATCTTCCTCCTGCTCTGCACAGGCTTCCTGCTCACCGCCCTCTTCCTTGGCTCCCAATTGCTTCTTTTGGATCTCATCACCCTGGAGCAGTTAAGTTTAAAATTAGCTTTTAGAAGTTGATCTTCCCAGGCCCATTCTTCACGCATTAACTCTTGCCGAGGTCTCTACACACCCTGTCCTGCAGAGGAACATCTTGCAATGGAGAGGGCAAAATTGGACATCACAAGGCAACGACATCAGCTCCAACCACAGAACTGCCAGGAGGTGACAGCTCAGGTGTGAGGTCATGGTAGCCCCCAGTGGGTAGGAGGCATAGAAAGGACCATGTCCAGTCATATATTTTAGTTTTGTAGGTCCTCAAACAGCGAATACTTTGAGGAGACCATCAACCCTTTTAAAATGTTTTTTTTTTTTTCCCCTCCCTTTCCTGAAAAAAGTGGAGAAGGGGGGAGGAAGAGAAGCACTTAACTCCATCACAAATAAGCACATATTCAGCAAAAACAGAGTGCCACTTGGTGGAACCCTTCTCTCCGTGTCTAGAGTGCAGAGGACGTGGCAGGGCAATGGTGCCAACTGACCGAACTGCACAACAGGCTCTGCTTTGGAAGTGCTTCAGGTAATTAAGCACACAAGGCATAAATCTTGATAGGGAAAGTGAATGAGGTCAGTCTGCTCTCATTTTCCTCACAGACTAAAGAAAACAAAAATATAAACTCTAACAACACTAAGAATATGACGTTTGGTCTTTTCTGCCAGCACAGCTCTGTCTGTTACGGGCCTGAAAAAAACACATCCTAACCAGCAGAGCTTTGCCAGCAGAAGTCCTAAAGTAATGCAATTACTTTGACCAAAATCATCCCTTTGCCAGGGATTTTATTTTCTCCTGGGGACTGGTTGAAGCTGTGTGAGCAAAGAAGCCATAAGCAATCCCTTTCAAGTGCTGACAAACCTTAAGTAAACATAAGAACATGAAAAAGTGTGATTGTTTAAACAAACTGCATCAAAATATAGCACTATTAAAGACAAGTCAGACAAATAAAAGATTTTAAAAGGGGGTGATTTAAACAAACAAAAAGGAACAATGTGCTAGTACCAGTTTAAAAAGTAGCAGGTTCCAAACTACCTGATTTCATAGCTAAACACAAAAGAATGCAGCACTTACCTAGGACTTAGTCACCCTTTAAAAATAACGTATCGGTTTGACATTTATTTCCTATATCACTAATCCATTCCTTTAAACAAAAACCGCTGGAGATAAATGAACCAAGTGGGTACTGTTTTCTCTCTGGAAACAATTACTCACCTAACAGCAAAATACAAAGTTGCTGGACCTGGTTTCTTGGGCAAGTCATGATCCAGGACTCTGTGGTCCAGCTGCAGCCAGACGCTCTGACCTCTGCAGAAACAGATTGAGGGGATGGTTACAAGTAGGAAGGGAAACGTGGAAATGTGGTCTTTCCAGTGCATGTTTACTCCAAGCATTACTTTAAAAAAATTGCAAAATTTAGCTCTGAAGCAGGCAAACAGTTCAAATTCCTTCCTCTTTCCCTAACTTCAGATGTTGACATAATTCACTTTTGAACATTAGGAAACACTCTTTACAGTTGTATTTTCAGTTGTAGCACAAAAGCCATAATATGATGTCCAGAAAAAGAAGCAGACCCTTCTTTGCTATAAATGGGGCGACTTCCATTGACTCCTCGTGCACAGCAGGGGGATCTGATCTGTAGCAAAGGGTGGCAGTTTGCATGCCTCTAAAATTGGCCTCTTCAAATTGAAAAAAAAAAAAAAAAAAAAAAAGAAAAAGAAATTGGAAACAAAATAAAAATAAATAAACAAAAAGTAAGATAAATAAAAATAATAAATTAAATCCCCCAAGCCCCAGTAACCTCCCTCATGACCCTGAAGCCTCAGAGCAGCCCAAGAGCCTGCTGCTGCCCCCAAATGTTGGGTCTGCCCAGCCACGGAGCATGGGTGCCCTCCAGAGGCCACACGCTCATTCCAAGCCCTGCGCACCCAAGGGAGCCTCTGGAGTCCCACAGGTGGTTTTGGGGATGCCAACAGCTCTTAGCTAATCCACTGGCAGCACTTTAAGGCAGCTCGCCACGAGGGAGCGCCAGCAACCAAAGACCTCCAGCAGAACTTTGAGGCAGCTCTTGAAAAAGCCGTGTGTGAACAGCAGTCTGAAGGGATTTATAGAAGAGCTGGAAGGTGTCTTGAAGAGATGAAAAGACAAGGATGTGGCAAAAATACTCAAGATGAGAGCAACTTAATAATATCCTGCCGCAGTAAGGGGTCCAGAGACGAGTGGCTACTACAACCCCTGTAAGCCCCAGCAGCCAGTGCTGCCTCTTCAGGGTGACCCCAAACTCAGCTCAATGTGGTCTGTAGGTAGAAGCTCCCATGAAAAACACCATAAAAGTGGCAGCAGAGAGAGCAACAGGGACTAGTATTATTCTCGTTGGACAAGAAAAGGTTTATTTAGGGGCGATATTTATGCACAAATCCGTTTCTCCCTCTACCTTCAGCTGTTTTGCGCTTTCAGGGAGCTGTCAGGTAACACTGCTGAAGATGCCAGCCCTTGAGAGCTGACACCCTGCTGGGCTGCACCCTGCACACCTGGGAAAGCATTTTGGGGCAATTCTGAGAGATCTATCTAAACAACAGCAAAGATTTCCATCAACTCAGCTGCCTCCATCCAGCAGCAGAAGCAGGTTTCTGGCTGCAGCACCTTGCCCACAACAGGCAGCCACCACAGAAGCTGTCAGGGGGTGCAGCACAGCTCAGGAAGGGAGAGTTGGGCATTTACAACATCTGCTGCTTTTGTAGTTCTTTTTGGCAGGCTGTAGAATAGGTTGTATATCTAAAAGCAATAGGCAAGCAAAAGGAAAAATTGTTTACAGGAAGCCTACCTTCATATTTCACAGTTCAGGACATTTGGGTTTAAACAACTCGTTGATAATGCATTGAGACTAATGTGGAAAGCAATACAAGCTATTTGTTTCGAAAATAAACCCAAATCCTTTTTGTTATTATTAAAAGTGCAGAGTGGGGAAGTTGGGGGCGTTCACCTGGGAAATTATTTCTGAATCAGCTTTTTCATCTTGTAAGATGAGCGTGAAAAGTGAAAGTGTCAGGCAGGGATTTTACAAGTGTTTTCCATTTTATGCCAGCCAAATATTTTCCAATTTTTTTTTTTTCCTGTTTGGTACCTTCCTCTTTCATCATCCAAACAGCACAAGCAAAAGGGAGGAAAATCTTTCTTCAAAAAGGCATTTTCCATCACACTGAGCTGCCACAGTGTCTGGGATAGGTTTCACTTTGCAATAAACCACAGCTCTTTAAAATGAATTAGCATACTTACGTATCATCTATAAAAGTTATCCCAAAATATTCCTTTTCTTTCAGGTTGAAGTGTGAGGCCACTAGGTCCAGTAACTCGCGAGACAAAAGCTTGGGCTGTTGAAAGATTCAAGACCATTTTATTCATTTCAGTTCAGACCTTTCATTTAAATAATCTTCTCTGCAAACACTGACACAACTGCAGACGGCATGTTGAAAGCATGCCCATTAATTCCACTTCTCTTATTTGCTAGATCTAGTAAGAGATGCAACATCTTTCTTCAAACAGCATTCACAGCTCAGCCCTGACTGGCACTCCTTAAAAAAAAAAAAAAAGGCATGGAAATCTGGCAAAAAACTACTGCAAATACTAACAAACTCTATACAAACACTAGTGCAAAAAACTATTATTTTTAATCAATTACAGGACAAATTAGGAGCACAGAGAGGAAGGTGACAAAGCATTTATAGAGGTCTGGGTGACTTGGGAGCTTAAATCTCCACTTTAACAACCAAACTGGTGGGACTTCAGAGCCCCAACACAACTTTTTCAGTGGAACTTCTGCACGGCTTTAAGATTTCACTGATGGTCACCGTTTTGGTGACACCCCCAGCTCCCTGCAGTGGCAGGGTTACATGAGCACTATCAGAGCAGAATAAAAATCATTTTGCCCCGGGCCTGGCCACACCACCAGTGCCCAAAGCAGAGGGATCTTTACCTGAACCAGCAGCTCCAAGTTCCTGTCATCGAGGAGATGCACCTGGCAGTGCCGGCCCTCTGTCATCTGCAAAGACAGCAACACAGCACCGTCAGGAACAGGAGGATCTGTGACCTTGCTGCTTTGCACAGGGCCACGTGAGGCTAGGACAGCATACAACAAGCCTGTAACCAGCACTGATCAGGAAACCAACACTGTGCTGGAGCTCAGCGACCTTCTATGAGGACTTTCTGCTCCAGTGACAAGTGGAGATGACCAAGGACTGAAGAAACCTCCATCCATCCAACCCTGCAGATGGATCAGCCTCAATTTGGTCTGCTGACCGGGACCTGGTCTCCAAATTGGAAGGAGTCTCCAAGAGCACATTATTGCTCTCCCATAAATAACTTCTCATGAGAAGTAGAAGCTGCTGCTTCCCCAGGATGCATGTACAGGTCAAGAGAGATGCCTGAACTGCATTAAGCACAGGACAAGGCGTGCAGCCTCTGCTGCTATGCCTGGACTGCTTTGGTTCCCACTTCGTGTCACATTTATCCCTTGCAATCAACATCTCTCTCCTCTTCACAGGAGAAGAATTCAGAAATAGCTGCACATTATTCTGCCCTTTTAATATCTGCCCTTTGAAATATAATACATTTCCACAAAGGCTTTTACATTATTCAAACTCTGTTCTAATTACGGGCTCCGGCCAGCGCAGGCAGAGGACCAGCTGCACGGCTCTGGGGGTGAGAGCTGCTAAAGGAAACCTGGCTTTTGTATTTCTTCTCACAGCCTTAGTGACTCGTGTTCCTGACAGCACCAGCTCCTCACAGACTGTAAATCCTGAGCTCTGAGCAGAGGCTGAGGATTGCTCAGATGGGGGCTCCCCATGGGATTAGGCAGCAAGACGCAGCGGTTCCTGCCCTGTGATGGCGACAAGGACGGGGCTCTGCTGCAGGAGCCAGCCCCGGACTGCTGCAAACCCAAAACTTGTAAAGACTTAAAAATAAATAAATAATGAAAATAAAGCCTTCCCTCACCCAATTCCAGTACAATTGAAGAGATTTCCCCTCTCCCCAGCACTGGCCCATTTCAGTGCGCTGCTGCATGCAGCAAGGGCTGCAGCACACTGCCTCTGCTGTAACCAGCCAGCCCCTCTCAGCCGTAAGAGGCTGAATTAACAAAGGTTTATTGTTTGAACTAATTGAGCTCATTTTGAGCAAAACCCATGAGGGAGCCTCTTCCCAAGCAGCATTACAAAAAGATTGGAGATGAATGTCTGCAGGCACAGCTCTGTCTTGTGTGGGAAGATGGAGCGAGCTTACTGGTATCAGTGCCACAGGTGCTCCTTACTAAAAAATTACTAAAAAATATGGATAGACATATCCCTATAGACATATCCCCCAACAGACATTACTAAAAAATAGGGATATTTATAGATAGCACCGCATTGTTCACCAAAACAGCAATACTCATAAAAGGACCACTAACAGAGAAAGTCTAATTGGAGAAAATACTTCTCTTTGACTTTCTTGTTCTGCTGTCAGTGTGAATTCACACAGAAGGCCCAGATGAAGGGTGACCTCAAGCAGCTTGTGCATGCAGGGGTGCAGACCTGAGGCTGCACCACCACAGAGACACCAGCGACAGTCCTATACGAACCACAGCTGCACCCCTGCAAGGAAACACTCCCAGCTTCCTCCTCCGGGGTTTGGAAACAAAACTGCAGCATCCCCATGCTGGCTCCCAGTGAGCTCCACACGATTTATCCGCCTGCTGCACACACTGTCTGATGTCTTTCAATCCATTACGATCCCATCACGGGTCCATTTGTTACCGAGAGCTGCAGGTTTGACACTGCACGTGCATAAAGGAGCTGCACGCTGCCGTCAGTTAATCATCTCATCAGCACACCCTTCAAGGTGCTGCACGTTTCTGGCTCTGACATACTGTTACCAATCTGCCCCTGTTGTGAAGTGTCAGATCCAATAGTGTTTTTAAATCATTCCCCATCTGTTGCTCTGAGATAGCAAAAGGGTTGCCATTATTTAACTGCGAGCTGCTTTAGCTTTTTACCCAGTGAAATCACATTAATCACTTCTGACTGTTTTAATTGCCTCAGTTGTCTATTGTTAAGGAAAAAAGGGTTTCTGTTATAGCAAACACATACACAAAGCCTTGTGCTGAGGAGAGAGGAAGGTTGCCTGCAAGATTAAAACATAAAAGAAATACCAGCCACAACCTGTGCTCCTCCTATTCAGCCACCCAAGGTGATCACAATGTACCTTAAAAGTAATTAAACCTCACAACGCCCCTGATGATAGGCAAGATATAATTATCCCTGGTTTTATCGATGAGTAAATGTAAGGACACAGCTTAAGAGTCTGATTTTCAGAAGGGCTGAATATTCACAACTCTGCTTGGAAAAAACCACCACCTAAATCAGCTTCCCAGTGGGCCAGCAAGCTGAACCAACCCACATTGCTGCTAGGTCCAAGGCAAAGGAGAGGAGAGAGCAGGGAGCTCAAGAGGAAAGCGAAGCCCCTCTTAGCAGTGGCCCACATCGTATACATAATGCAAAATTACACGCTTACCATGGGACTGGTTTTAAAACAAAATAGTATGTAGTATTCAAAGTCATCGTGGTAGTCTGCATGTAAAAACAAGCCCTAATTTTCTTCCAGCAGCCAATTAAAAAAACATGAAAAACCTCCAACTAATCCAACTCCTGAAATCTCCTCCTGAATCAGTGACTAACGTTTAATACCTGGGACTCCGGCAATCTCATCTTAAAACAACTCACACACAGCTGCTTCCCAGAATACTGGAAAGCTAAATCACAGAATCAAGGAACATCCTGAGTTGGAAGGGACACGCACGGACCATCGAGCACAGCTCCTGGCTCTGCACAGGACCACCCAAAAACCAGACCCCGTGTCTGGGAGCCGTGCCCTAACGCCTCGTGAACTCAGGGCTCGGGGCTGTGACCATGTCCCTGGGCAGCCTGTCCCAGTGCCCGACCACCTCTGGGTGCAGACCCTGTCCCTAACCCCCAGCCTGACCCTCCCCTGTCCCAGCTCCATGCCATCCCCTCGGGTCCTGGCGCTGTCCCCAGAGAGCAGAGCTCAGCGCCTGCCCCTCCGCTCCCTGTGAGGGAGCTGCAGGCCGCCATGAGGCCTCCCCTCGGCCTGCTCTGCTCAGGGCTGAACAAACCCAGGGATCTCAGCACTCCCACATGCCTTGCCCTCCAGACCCCTCACCATCTTCATAGCCCTCCTTTGGATGCTCTGAAATGGTTTTATTTGTCTACGTGGGCACGCCTGGTGGCTGGGTGCCTGCTAAGGTGTCTTCTCCACCAGTCTGCACTCCCCACGTTGCACCAGAGCCCCGTCAAGGAGCACAGATCTGCTGGGGTGACTGCCAGCTTTGCTTGCAGGCTTCAAATCTTCAGCAGGGTTAACTAGGGAAGCCCAAACATCAACCCTCAGGCGCCTCTTGCAGACCCAAGGCTTTAGCAACCAGCACCGTGTTTCCTGCAGATGTGCAAGAGCTTGCTCCAAAAATCCCCACCCCATTCCCGATGGGGCAAAGTGCACTTCTCCTGCTTACCCTGTATTTACAGATACAACTGGAAGCAAATCACTCCCAGCCACCATCAGGGAGCAACACAAACCCATCCTGCATCAGGAACCTCACCCACGTGAGCGGTCATTTCCAAGCAGCAGCTCCCTCCTCGCATTTTCCAAGCTTTGTTCATAAGGGGGGCAGAACAGAAAGCTTCAGGGGCTATCAGAGCTGAGAGACCAGCTCAGAAGCACAGCACAAACCAGGTATCAGTGGTCTGCTCCTCTCCTGATGCCTGAAGAAAAGCTGGGGAGCTTCATAAGAAGCATCACGCTACCACAGTATCACAGGATATAAAGGATTTTGGCTCTGGAAGAGCGTCTTCAGCTCAGCAACCAGACACCCTGAGCTCCTGGAGCTGAAGGACTTGTTTTTAACTCCCCCAGTGACATGGGTGTGATTATTTCTCTGCAGCACGTCCATCTGCCTGGCCAGCTTCCTTGGGCTCTGGAGGAGCCTGGACCTGGTCCCCAGCTCTGCGGGTGCAGGGCTCCTCCTTGCCCAAGACCCAGTGCCCTGGAAGCCCCTCACAGACACGTTTTCATCTTTAATTCAGAACGCCTCGCTAATCTGAACAATATAATTGATTTTCTATTTAGCTGGACCAATCAATCATGAGCTGAGCACAGCTGTCTGGCTCAGTTAAGGGGCAGCACAAGCACCCTTGAGATATATATAGGCTCACATCTGTGTTTTCAGCTTATTCTCATTGATTTTGCATTGTCTGTGCAAATGAACAATTTGGTTATATTTTTGCAACATGCACCCAAGTCAGTCTTTTTAGAAGTTATTTTTAAAAGGCTGCTAATATTTAGGCTATTATTTAGCACAGAAAGCAGCAGCATAACATTCATTAAGTATCCCCGTATCATCTCATCCTCAATAGGAAATTAGCAGAGCGATGCAACGCAAACATTGTTTTTGCCAATGTAATGGCAAAGCCATCCTGAGATTCAGGGCTGCTGGATTCTTATTGTTTCCCAAAATCACCCAAGAAGCAATATAAAACTCAAAAAAAAAGGGAAGGAAAAGGAAAGAGAATAAAAATCCCATCTGATGCAGTATTACTGCAATTCTGCAGCCCCCCCTAACATAGAGGCAGATAGTAGCATTGGGCTTCCACCAAAAAGCTGATTTATTTAAATGAATATAATGAAGGAGAAATAATTCTCAGGATCTATGGGGTTATTCCAGGTCTAAGGGTCTCAGGAACAATGGGTTAAAATATCCAGAAAGATTTAGTCTAGCCAGGAGTTCTTACAAAGTGAGAGGAAGAAGTTTTGTTCTGCATTTTTAGGTTTATATTACTTTAATACTGTTCACTTAACAGCAGTCAGTAAAAGAAAAACACATTTTTTCCTCCACTTCACTTGAGACAAAAACTAAGACAAATTCTCCATGTAAAGTCATGGAAGCAAGATTTTCCGAGATGTCAGTCCTTTAAAAAGGGAAAAAAAAAAAAAAAAAAAGTAAGGCAGAGAGAAAAAGCTTATGTCTTGGCTGCTTAAACCAATTCACTGTAATATCCTGAGCCTGAATGTTTATTTGGGGAAAAAAACACACAGGATATTTACGCTACTTCTCTTCAGCAGTAACATCCTCCGTAGCTGAAGCCAGTTGTTACTTCCAACATTTTTAGACATTCATCTGTGTCATCACACTCAGAAACAAAAATAAGAAAAAAGTAATGAGGGTGTAAACAGGAAATCTCCAAAAAAAAACTTAGGTCAAAAAAAAAAAAACAAACAGCTGACAGAATACCAGCTCCTGCAGCAGGATTTAAACCCCTCTTCCCTTCCTCGTGATAAATCCCTGTGCTTGTGCACGGCTGTCAGTGAGCACCTGGAAAATACCCGGGTGTGACAGACAGCAGGGCTTTGCTCCCCGCAGCACAGAGCTGTAAGCTCCTCGCAGGGCAGCCACATGGAATTAAACTTCACTGCCCAAGCAAGTAGATAAATGCTATGAATGTTTAGGTAAGGAAAACCCCACTGCTGATCCACAGATGAGAAGAGGGGACCATTTTCACCCAACAACCGTCCTGCACACAAAGCTTTCAGCATCAGTTCTCCAAGAAACCACACCAGTGTGTTAGAGCACAGCTTGCAAAAACCGGATCCCTCGTTCGTGAAACAGGCACGGCCCTCAGAGCAGCTCGAGCAGTCCAGGAACTAAAGGAAATCTTATGGGATTGTAAAAAGCAAGAACTATTTCCCCCCAATTTATGAGATGCCGGCCCTTCAGCACACAGACACAACCTCCCTGAGGTCGGGGACATGGGGGCCCCCCAAATCCTCACCACTTTCTTTTTTTGACTGGTGCCCAAGAGGCAGCAGCACTGCTTTGCAGGTGCACGAGCCCAGACAAGAACAAGCCCCGCACTTAGAGGATTTCGTCCCCAAATCCCTACCTGAGCTGCAGTTGACCGGCTATAAAGCCACGCCAGTAATTTCCTGTAAGGGTATTTTTGCCAAACCTTTCTTCTGTAACTCATAAGGCTGTACCAGATTTCAAAGCTTGCTATTGAAGCCCCTACGCTGACCTCAGATTTTCATCAGGATTTAGGTGGCTTTTTTTGTGCTTTTTTTCCCCTCCTTCAGCCATGAAGGCATTCTCGAGCAGATCCTCAGCTGCCTTAAATCAGCACTGCTTCTCTGACTCGGACACAGCCGGCTTATGTCTGGGCTGCAGACACGGCCTGGGAAAAGGAGGAAATAAGATGCAAGAATGTGTTGCCCTATAGAGCTGCCCTAACCAGGCACATCCCAGGAAAATACAAGCAAAGGGCTGTCCCTCTGGAAGGAAGGGGCCTGTGTGCTGCTGAGGGGGTAAGCAGGGAAGAAGTTGTAAGTTGTAACGCTTTATAAATGACCTCAGAGTTTCCTAGGGTGTTTACTGGGAGAGCAAAATCTCACCATGGTCCAGCGCTCAGGGTCACATGAAGCCTTCAGGAAAAAAAAAAAAAAAAAAAAATAATAATAATAACAAACAAGGATTTGGTTTTATACCAGCATTCCTATGAAAACTTTGTAAAGGATCCAAAAAATGCCTGAAAAGTGCCTCTCGCCAGCCTTTCTGCAGGCCGTGGCTGTGGGTAGGAGCCCGTGGGTGGGAGATGGGCAGGGGTGGAAAAGCACCGAGGGGTAGGTCCGGGAAGCACCACACACCCTGCCTCGATGCTGCCCCTCTAAGCAGGCAGGGTTTGGGGCTGAATACACCGGTCTCCTCCCAGCCTGATCCCTTTGAAGGGCACAGTTTCTGCAGCCGTGCAGGGAGCAGCACGCGGCTCCAGACACGCCGCCTCCCCTGTCCCATCTCCAGGCTGTTACAAAGCCTTTGGCTGAAGTCCTGGCCCCAGGGAGTCAAACTTTGGTGTTAGCTTCAACAGGGCCAGCATTTTGCCTTAAATCATTTGCTATCTTGCCATTAACCTCAACAGAAGCCAGGATCTGCTTTACGTTAAATAGCTGGCAATGCACTGAGGTGGCTGGCTACATCTTTCACCCTTCGTGCTACAAGCAAGACACCTCAGGACCCATCCCATGCTGCCAGCATGGCTCCAGTGCTGCCTCCTTCCTCTCCAAGGGCTGCAGACCTCCCTCTGCTCCTCGTCCCAGCAGGAGCCGGGCAGGGATGGGGACCTGCTGAAGGCTGGCCTTGGATCACACTGTGCACAGGAATTGTGTTTTAAGACAAGACAGGCTGGAGGTTACTCACTTGAGTGCAAGCTGGTACAAATGCCCCTTTGATGATGCTCTCCAAGGAAATGTTGGCTCTACGTGAAGTTTGGCAAAGAGTAAGAGATAAAACACACTGCCTGGAACCGGAGCCTAAAGGCTCTCTGGGTTGCATGGCACCTTCCTAAAATAGCACCATGAACTGAAGATATGAAGACAAAATTGGCTCCTGCAGAGCATCAACTGACTTTCATGTTCTGGCTCAGCTGGGGGGGCTGACGGAGTCTGGCAGAGCAACAGCCCAAGCGCTCTCCCCCACCGCAGGCGACTGCAGCTTTCGGGGCCAAGCGCCAACACGCTTTCCCTCTGAGCCTCCTTTTCCCATTTATTTCTTCTTGCAGGGCACAGCTGATGTAAAGGACTCTTCCACTTGTCTGTATTTTACCGATCATTTGCCGATTTGCACAGGATTCAAAATAAAAACAAGAAAAGAGCAAACAGGAAACTTACGCGCAGGCCTTAAAACTCTACGGCTAGTCCTAAAAAATCAGGAAAATTAATAGGAAGCAATCAGCACAAATCTGCCATAAACATCAAGTCAATGAAATACTTCATCCAACATCTGCTTTCCTTGGCAGAACTCTGCTAACGAACCGGTGTCTGTTAGGGCTGTGCTTATCTCGCTCTGTGCCGCTGTGCTCGGGTCATTACCACGCACGGAGCCCGTGGAGATGTTTTGTTCCCGGGCACTCTCCTGGGAAGCGAGGGGAAAAAAAGATCCCGAGTGAGCAGAGCTTTCCTGGCAGCACCTGTGGGAGGCTCCCAGAGCCAGCACGGTGCCGGGCTGCACTCCTTGCTTCTCCACCACCACCCATAGGGCACCTGCATCCCTTCCCCATCAGGGTCCTCGCACCCTGTTCATCCTCCAGCCCAGCCCTTTCCTCCCCCTTCCTCTCCCTGGACTTTTCCAGCTGCTCCCGTGCTTGGCAGGGGCCCCTCAGGAAACCCGGCCGCCAGACGTGAGGTAAGCAGGAGGCAAAGAAAAATATCACTAAGGGCTCTATCGCACGTCCATCCGAACCTCCGAGCCACCTGTAACTTCTGCGAGCTTAATAAAAATGCAAAGAGCAAGCAGATAAAGCAAGAAAAGCCTGAACGTCTCAGTTGTTTGGATTAACCCAAAACCCTAAGCATCGGCTGTGTGGTGGAGAGGAGCTGGGCAGGGCCAGCTCCGTGCCAAGCACACCACCAAGCACCCCGAGATTTTGGGCAGCCTGGGACTGCTCCAGGCTCAGTGCTAAAGCAGAGCGAGCTCTTCTCATCAGAGCCTCTTCCTCGACAGCCACTGACGAGCTCCATGTGCACTTCTGCAACCCCACCGCCAACCTCGGCAGGTTTTTTTGGGGGCAAGGGTGGGAGCCCTCCTGATGAGACATTTAATAATTAGCAGCTGAAAGGAGCCACTGTGCCAGGCGCTGACTGCCTTTTTCTGGTGACTTATGAATTTGTGCTTTGTTCAGTGTAAATGGTATCTCGGAGCAGCCTGTAAGGGTAATATCTGAAAACATGTTTTTTTTCTGTAAGCAGAAATTACAGACCTGCTTTTCCAGTGCTGCAGAGCTACCCGAATAAAGCCTGGATTTAGCCCTTTCCTAAAGCAGCCGGGACAACGCGAACAACAAAAGCAGGAAAAAGCAGCTGTAAATGCCGAGAATAAACAACCAGCCCCTCACCTCCCCAGCGGAGTGCAGGGAAAGGCACCGAAATTGTTGGGGACTCATCTGTCAGAATCAAAAAGAGCAAGCAAAAAGGTTGCTGAAAGCAAACTCACTTTGCTCTCTGCTGTTTTCTGGCTGCCTTCTCTCCTGCAAGCGCAGCTCCCGAGCTCTGCATTATCTTTAAGTCAGCAGACAATGCGACAACAATAAAAAAGAAGTTATTTGCCTTTGCCAAGCATCAGAAATTAAAATACAGCCTCTTACCTCCAAGCCACACACCCTGCTGGATTTAAAAGGACTGGAGAAACCTGAGAAGTCCCCAACAACAAGCGTGCACTCAGCCTTTGTATTTTCTGTACATTCAAGCTGAGGAAGAAGGGAGACACGATCCCGGACTTCTTCCGTTGCCATATAATCTCAAGGAAGTGACCTTAGCATTTGTTGCTTTGATTACAGATTCAGAAACAAAAGCCCTACCAGCGTGAGTCAGGGGACACAAGAGGTTGAAATGCAATTGTTAAAACCAGGGGGTGGGGGTGAGCAGGGAAAGCATTACAATTATTTTTTTTCCTTTGTAATATTAACCCCTTTATCATGAAAGGAAACCCAAAAAGCAGCTATTGACCACGGGCATGACACAGTGCCCACCTCAGGGCAGAGGAGCTCAGCCCCGTCCACCAGAAGTTGCTCACAATCAGAGCTGGGCTTTCAGGACCAGCTCTCCAGCTCCACAAGTTTCAGCAGATTGTGTTCCCGAGCCCGGGTAAAGTAACACGCAGCAGGGGCAACAAACTCGGGGCTCTCATTGCTTCCTCAACCCTCACTGCAGGCACCCAGGCACACATCGCACGGCATTTTCCAGGTTCCCTTCCAGGGCGCCCCTGGGGAGGAGCGCAAACCCGAGCTGACACTTTTGGCAGTCCATCTGAATTTGTTCTGCTGCCAGGGTTGGTCTCCAGGGGTGCAGTTTGTGCTGGTGGAGGCCCAGAACAGTTTATCCACCTCTCTGCGGGGCCGCTTTCTGCATGGAGCACATGGGGCTGAGCTTGGAGCACGGCCAGCGCCGCTCTGGCACTTCAGCCTCTGAGACCTCCCACACCTCTGGGCGTCTGACACAGCAACGAGCGAGTCAAAGAGCACAGGTATTGCAGAACCAACTCAGGCTGCTTTCTAAGACTGCTTTCATTGAAAACAACCCCCCCCCAAAAAAAAAAAACAACCATGAAATAGAAACCCCAAAGAAACACACACAAAGAACTCCAGGATGCAGCTCCTCTGCAGCACGCAGTCCGTTACCCCCAGCCAGGCACACCAGAGACATCAGATCTTAAATTTACACATGCATTTACTTCAAAATAGAAAACAAGAGGCTGTTCCTCCTTCAGAAACACAGTTCAGCAGTATTGATCAGCATTTCAGCACAGAGCAGGCAGGAGCTCTGGGCGGGCACCGCAACTTAACTGGATGCTCTCCTTCAAAGATCTGCGCTCCCAACAACTGAGCAACCACTTTGCACAGAAAGGACAAAGTATGAGGACTTCTCCACCCAATTTTTTTATAATCTAGAGATTAATAATTTGAATTATAACAGGAAATTAAGTTTGACGTCTGGAGGTGTCTCGTCCTCCTTAACAGAACAACCAGCTTTTATCAATACCCACTTCTACAAACAAGGACTTCTTTTTTCCTTCATGGTTACTTTGTGTAGTATTCTCATGCTGTTTCATGACTCCAAGAGCTCTCAATTTCACAAGTTTCATGAAAAAATCATGAGCTGGCCCCACAGGACCAAGGGTGCCAGTCCAGGTCCAGCTGGCTGCTCCAAACAGCACCGGCAAACTACGGGGTGGCAACTGAGACAGTTTGGGAAAAGTATTTCAGAGCAACAGGCTTGTGTTTATCTCCAAAACACAGAATCCAAAGCCACAAAATAAGACGGAAAATAGAGAGTGAGTCATTTTCCCTTAGAGAAATGACGTGAAGGTTACCTGGGTGGTGCCAGCTTCTGCCCTACTGGAGCACCACCAGGGACAAGAATAGTTGACAGAGGGGAAGGGCAGAGCTCCTTGGAGGATCAGGGAGCTTATACAAACGCACATCTGGGTGTGTAATTCAGCTGTGGGCCACAGATATTTTTTAAACTAAATTCCCTTCTCATCTGGAGAAGAAATAGAGTGCCAGGAGGAGGTTGCAGCAGCCGGAGGACGCGAGCATCCCAGGGCACAGCACAGCCCAGCTCCGTTGGTGAGCAGCTGCAGCTCGCTCGCTGTCGGGGAGGAATTACCCACTTTCACTACAGCTTAGCAAACACACCGACCTGCAGGGCTGCTGAGTGCGTGTGCCCAGCCAGATTCCCAGAGGGCTTTCTCCACACTTTCTCTCCCAAAACAACCGTGGCAACCAGACGCAGCCAGTCCAGCACCAGGCAGGCAGCTCCACGTGGGCACAGCAGGAACCCCTGTGCCCAGGGCTGCCACCTTGCTGGAGATCGCTCCCCTTGTGTTGCTGTCTCTTTACAACCTCCGTCCCCTCCTCGTGCACTTCTGCTCTTTTTCTCTACCTGTTTTCCCACACTTCCTCACAAGCTGTGCTCAGCTTGGAGTAGGAGCGGTTTTGACATCTCAATGGAGCCGCTTGGTTTTATTCTTGTCTCTCCTCTTTCCCTGCTTGCCCAGCCTGCACATCTCATGCCGTGCACTTCTCGTGCTGCCCTTCCCTGCTCTCCCCATCTCTCCCCTCCCACCTTCGAGCCCTTTGCCTTCCTCTCTCCCAGGAGCCACCCACCCACACGGTGCTCTCAAGCCCACCACGTACCCTCCACGCAGCCCACCTCCCACATCAGCTGGAAAACCAAGCCAGGAAGCCACAGTCTTAAAATTAACATTGCTTGGGTTGTCAGGGATGGCTTCCACTGGCTAAACAACAGCACATTGGGGCTATTCTCAGCATTTTGATGACCCTCTGTCTCCCCACCTCTCCTCCCCAGCATGCAGAGTTGATGCACGTTTAAATGGAGGGCAGAGCATTAGCAGGGAAAAGTGTACGTGAGTGTGTGTGGGAGGGTATTTAAGCTAATATTTTCCAGTGCTGATAGCTTTATCCTCTTTGCAGTCTCTGCGAATGAACCGGTCTCCATCTGTACAGAAGATTAGAAGAATTGCTAATCACTAATTATGACCCAGAGGTTTTGAGAGCGATGCAGACTGTGCAAGGATGGCCTGATTTTCAGAAAATGAGGAGACAAAGATAGCACGGTGTTATTTTAAGCACACGGACAGTCCATCCAAGATGGCAAAGAGCAGCAGTGGCAACGCTAGAAAAGGAGCGACAGCAAGCTAAACACTCAGAAACGAAGCATGGAAAAAGCAGTGTGTGCCTGAACTACTTTCAAGTTGCTTTTTCATGACGCTCTTGTCCAAGCTGGCCAGACTGCAGAGAACTGAGCTGGAGATTTATACAAAAACATTCGTGTAGCAGCACTGTCGTACAAGAGCTGGGTTTTGAGAAGTGGCGCCAGCGACATTTGAAATCCAACAAAGTCTGAGAGCTGCATCAGGTCATAAAAACATACACACACAGGCTGGAGGGGGCAGTGAATGGAAGGCACTGTCTGAACCTGGCACCGGGACACCGGGGAGGAAATGAGGTGAAATTCACAGTCTGGTGATGAAGTTTGGCTGCTGGGGAAGAGGGCGGAGCGGCACGGAGCCTTATTTTTGTTTGAACAAACTCAAACTGAAAACGCTACATCGTGAGCTCAGATGGAAACACGCCTGGCAGAAACACTCAGAGGGCTGCTTTGGGAAGATCAAAGATGTAAAAGTAAGGCTGAGTCCCTGCAGGGTCACCCACCGTGTGTCACGTCCCTGCTGCAGGGGGCTGCAGCCGGCCCCAAGGCATGAGAGGCATCACAGCACTGCCTCACACCCCTCTGAAATAAAAACTGGCCTAGGAAAGCAGCCAGAGTTAATTTAAAAATAAATAAATTAATTAAAAAGAACCTCCAAGTTCATTGTCAGCACTTCTGTAAAGAGAAGTTGAGGTGTGGTAGGAGAGGAAGCGTGGTCCTGCTGCCCCAGCCCTCTGCGCCGCCCCATAGGAAGCAGCAGTCAGCCGCTTCCTCTCCTCCGCCCCAGGTAGGCACGGGACAGACACGCACAAGGCCCAGTGACTGTGCCTCGTCAGCAGGTTTCGCCCTTAGCCCTGAGGAAGTGACCTTCCCGAGGTGGAAAAGCGCTTTTGTCCCACGAGCCACGTGAATCGGAGTTACTTTCACAGGCGAAACCGGCAGCCAAATCAGCAGTGGGACAGGGCCTGACCTGGGGGTGCCTCCACACCCAGCCTCACGCCCAGGAGATGTGAATCGTGTCTCCCTGTAACACATCTCCTTGTAGTTGGCATGGAGAGGGCAAGCAAAGCAGCCTGAGACAGAGCCCAGCCTGGGGAAGTGCCCAAGCTCAGCGCTTCCCCACACCGTGCTCGAAACAGGGCTAAAGAGGTGACTGAAAGGCTGCTTTGTGCTGGGTTTCCTGCACATAAAGCTGCTCAGGCAGGTAAGGGCTTTATGCTGGCAGAGGATTTGAGCCCGGCCAGAGGGCTGTCCCACGTGAGAGCCCCTGCACCTGCCTGCTTCGGAAGGCACAGGGGAGAGCGGGTGCAGGAGCAGGGAGGTGGCGGTGTCTTGTCCCTGCTGGGGCTCCAGGAGAGCTCAGGACTGCCGTGAGGCCAGCCAGTGCTTCACTGAAGTACAACTCACCAGCCCAGGGAGCCTTCTGCTGGCTGTCCTTCCACCACAATAACTTGGAGGCGATTACAAGAACAGGCAGAGCTCCCCATTAACAGCATCCAACTCACCTGACAACAGCCACTGATCCCCAGAGCAACCTGAGCCCCAAGCAGGGACCAAAGCGACCTGCAGCCCCTGGGGCTGAACAGCACGAGGACCTCTCACCTCCCCCTGCACGCCCCGAGCACACAGCTCAGGGACAAAGCTCTGAATTTATCCCCGGTTTAATCAAACCATGCACGTTCCCTGGAGTCATCATAGAGGGCAGATGTTTAGGCATAAGCTCCTTTAGATACCACCTGGGATCTTCTTCATACGTGGAATGTGACTGTAAAGGAACCCAGAGAGGAGCTTTCTGATGAAGCCAAGGTGAAAAAGGATTTTGTTAACACCTGTCCAGGTGCTGCTATTAATGAAAACACAAGGAAGAAAAGGTGCTTTCACGTAGCTGCACTAACTACAGGACTTTTTCACTTTTTTACTAACTTTTTCGGGGTTGCGACACCCAGCCAGGCTGGTGACATGGAGAGCAATGGGCTCGGTCCTGCTTCCACTGGAATCAGCCGGGACACTGCCAACATTTTTCACAGCAAAAAGCCAAGGCTTCAGCACAAAAAGCAATGTGTTACGCAACCCAAGGAAGAGCTGCAGGGCATTTTTTCAGCCATCTGTTTAATACACCCCGAAATTACCATTAGGAAATTCCTGACATTAAGATGTGAGAGCAGCTTTGTTCCTGCCCATTCCCTCTCTCTGGGACACGGCACAGACTGCAGCAGATCCTCAGCACGGGGAGCACAGGCACCGGGCTGTGTGTGCCCAGCACCTGGCTGTGCTCTCAGCATGGGCAAAGCACCCCCAGACCCCGTTTAGCATTACCCATTCCCTCATTTTGCCCTTTTCCACATCACTTTAGGACTCTCCACCACACCAGGCAGTGATGCTGTCCGTAGAGGACAGGTTAATTCACCAACAGCCACCAGGATGCTAACTGCAGACAGAGGTGCAGTCAGGCTTCGTTTCCTAAAACTCTTTTCACTTTGAGCCAGGCTCTGAAGAGAAGCAGCTGAAGAACACAGCTGCTGTCAGCCGTGAGATGCACAGCTGCATTTGAGCACTTGGAAGAACTTTATCACCTTAAAGCTGTTCTCTGACTCCTGGCATACCTTACAGCTAAACACAACGGATCCCTCTGGGATTAGATAGGTACAGAGAGGTCCCTTTAGCACAATTCCCACGTGGAAATTACACCTTGGTGGCTACGAAGAGCTGGTGTGCTGGGAGCTGCGCAGCTCCCTTTATCACAACACAGCAGGGAGAGAGCGGGGAGAAACAGCTTGGAAATATTCACCACAGCCAAGCAAACACTCGCACTGACAGCATGATGGGACACGCAGCGTGTGCCTACATGCGAGACAATAAATACAGATAGATAAAAATAACTGCTGGCAAAAGCAGGCTCCAAAGAAAGTTACCTGGCACTAAGTGCCGCTGGATGTGACTGTGCTGCATTTTCTGCCCGCGGGAGGAAGCCCCCAGAAGAAGTGAACTCAAAACTCCTCGCAGCCCCCCGCAGACAGCACCCACCCCACGACCCCAGCCACGGTGGCATTACAGCCTCCTGCTCTCAAACAGGAGACACCACGCAGCCGGCGTCCCCCACCACGGCCCCGTGCTGCTGCCGGGACCCCGCAGCAGGTGCCGCACCGTTTCCCCCCGTACCTGGTAGACGTCCCCGAGGCCGCACCATGCCCGCAGGGCTTGGCGGCATGCCCGCAGCCGGCCCGCGTACCACCGCCTCAGCGCCGCCACCGTCACGGTCCAGACGAAGCGGCTGCCTCCGAGCAGCAGGTCCTCCACCCCGCACATCAGCACCGAGGCCATGGGCTGCTCCGCTGGGTGATGAACGCGGCTCCTCCACCCGGCTGCCCAGGCGCTCAGGGTGCTGGCACGCCGGCCGGCGGGCTTTATAGGGCGTGCGGGGAGCCAGCTCCGGCCTCGCAACAAAACTCCTCTTTCACGGCGCTTCCTGGGCAGGCTCCAGGCATGCCCCGGCGGCGGGGAGCCAGCGGCTGCAGTAGCTCAGCCCCACCAGCAGCTCACACAGCAGCCTTGTCCTCCTGAGCCGCTTACGCAAATCTCCGCTAAGCTCCGGTAGCTGCCGCTCTGTCGTCTAATTAAATTTTAACCCTTCTGCCATATGCCCCGACAGCAACAGCCCGTTTCTGTGCCGCGGTGAGGGTGGTAAGGCTCGGAGCTCCACCAGGCTCCCAGCAGCAGGGCAGGCACCGCACGGCTCCCCGTAACGCACCAGGCGGGTGCCACGGCCACCGACACCTCGTTATCTGCCACCCGGGGAGCGGAGCTGTCATCGCTTTCTCCTGCCTGATCCTGCGCTCGAATTAGATGCTGAAATCCTGTCTCAAAAAGCACCTTCGGGAGCAGCAAGCGGAGGGGGAGATAAGAGCAGTGCAGCTCCTGCAGAAATAGAGGAACAGAGGCACCGACGTCCTCAGCTGGGATGGCAGGAGGTGCGGAGGGTGCAGAGCTCCACGCCTGCTTTCTGCATCCCGCACCGATTCAGTGCTCAGCACCTGCTGTTGAGCATTTCGCTCTCCTGTTAGACAGCTCCATTAGCACACAAGAGAAATAAAGCTCCTTACGCTAGCAGCGCGCTTCACAAGCAGAGCACAGTGAATAAACACTGAAATAACAGCCCACGAGAGCACCCAGCCTCGCCTCGGTGGTTGGTAGGGAATTCAGCAGCGCTCTGCCCTTCTGGGGCAGAAACTGCGAATGCCAGCAAGCCGCACCCTGTGTTTGGGAGCTCCTTCCTAGGGAGCAGCTCCAGGAGGAAAGTCAAAGGGCAGCGACCTTCTCACAGTCCCTCAGGGGACCTGAGGCTTCCTGAGTCTCGTGGGACTGGGGCGGGGAGGGATCCAACCTGCCACCATCAGCACCTCGCTAAAGAAACTATTCAAAGAGCAGCTTTTTGGTTAAAAGCATCAACAAGACAGACCCCTGTGTGAAAGGAGCATGTTTGTGAAATGAAATGAGTGAGAAAAGAGCAGAAATGGTTGTAGTAAAGGCTGCACGGGAGCTGAACCTCCCCTATTTGGATCATTGAAGCTGTCTTAGCAAATATCCATGCAGTTTTCTTCCTGTTCACTCCAGTGACGGTCAACTTCACTTCATGGAAAACTTGGGGACATGGCTTTGGCAACAAGAACACAGAAGCACAAGCCTCTTGTTTTCACAGAAGGCTTTGGCTGGCACAAGCTACCCCCATGTGAGGGCACTCAGATCACAAAGACAGTGGGAACCGTGGCGGTGTTGGGTGAGCAGCCAAACCCCAGTGCCTGTCCCCACTCTACCAGCACAAACCAAAAGGCTCGTGCTTGGCACCAGAGCAGACAAGGAAAGCCTCCTCTCCCTCCAGGTTACTCATCGCTCCTGTGCTTAGGGGATATGAATACCAGTATGAACGTACAAAGGAGTTGGTTTCCCACTGGGAGAGCAGTGACAACTATCTGCAGACAATTACTGCAGTGAGAGGCTCGGCCGTGGTAATGCCATTGCCTCGGATCGCCAGGAAAACCTCCCATGGCATCTGTGTGCTGCAGTCAAGTCATCTCCAAATTTAAACGCAGAAAAAAAAAAAGAAAATCCAGTTTCAATCACTTTCAAGTTCCATTTCTAGAAGAAAGGAGCTTTGTAGTTAAAGAAACAGCGCAGGGAACGGCCCCAGCCTAAGCCAGGAAAATCCAGCCAAGCCACTCTGAGAAGTTTAAATGTTTCTGTTCTGCTCTGTTGCCTTCAGTGCCTTTGTTTTCCTTATCACCTCATTAAGGAAAAAATTAAAGATGGGGATTTTCTCCTCCAATACAGAGGAAGGGATCTTTATTTCGAGCAGGGCTATGATCCATGGTGTTTGGAAGTTGAACTGGTGAGGTTTGCAGTTATTCCTTATGCTGCCATCCGACCGCATCCCTGAGACTGCCTCAGATGGCGCTGCCAGCCGTCCTGCCCACCCACACTTGGTTCCCTTGCGCACACTGTGTCCCCACAAAAAAAAAGCAATAGCTCTGGGTGTGCTAGAGCAGGGCAAGAACCTTCTCCTCACCCTTGCTGAAGGACCATGAACACAGAAGAGCTTCCTTCTGGCCTTCCTTCTCCAGATGATGTTCAGTCTCTTCCCCTCCTGGCCCAGCACCAGAGGCACCGTGCCCCTGAGCAGCCCTCCTTGTCCCCACACGCTGCTCAGAGGGACACTGCTGACTGCAGTGACCTTTCCTTCACAAGAGCACCTCGTGCACCTCTGCAGCTTCCTCCCCAACAGCAGTGCCCACAAGTCACTGCATGCTTGGAAAACTGAGGGATCGGTCTCAACCCATACTAGACATTTGAGCAAGACAAGGTGACATCTCCAGCTCTGTCACAGAGCTGGAAGGAAGATCAAGGCATCTCAATTCTTATTGCTGTGCTTCTGGATTGTTTTCTGAACTCCATTAGGTACGGTGAGAAACAAGCCGCGCTGAGCGAGGGGGAACATTAAAGGCTAAAACCCAGCTGATCGGGCCGGGGAATGCAGCTGGCAGCATAAAACCCAAAAGCGTTGTTCTACCACAAAGCATCACATCAGAACATGTTCAAAGCACGCTGCAACTGGGACCAAAGTGAGAGCCTCTGAACCTCAGGCATTGCATTGAACACCCCCAGAATAAAAAGGAGCAAAGTTTATAATACAGAGAGGTGAATGCAGGTTGGAATAATGTTGATGTTTTAATATGGGGTGGAAGCGGCCATTCAGATCAAACTGTCTTCTGTTGGCTTCCACGTTGAGAACTTGATTGCAAGTGGGTTAATTTGAAATACCTAAATAATATCCACGCTCCTTAAAGGCAGAATAAAGATCACAGAAAATTCATCATGGGAAAGGCAGCAGCATGTGCAAATGGTTTTCAAAGGTTGCAGCAACCAGATCTCTATTCTGTGAGGGAAAAATAGCACTTCTATCCCAGGAAAAGGCTTTGTAGATGTACCGCTTTCAAGGAACAGAAGAGACAGCTACTACAGATCTATCTGATCTACAGCTGTACGAACAACGGGGAATTCATTTCTGCTCTGGAGTCAGCCTACACAACAGGGATCTAAGGACAGCATCACTAAAAGGATTGCAAATTGGATGTGCAGCAGATTCATGCTTCTCTTTGTATTATTGATTGTATTCCTGGAATAATAAATACTGAAAGAGAACAAAGGTTCACCACCAGCATAATAGGAAGAGATCTCAAGGGGATTCTCTGGCCTCTTGGCATGTTACACTCTGTGCCATGATGCAGGGAATGAGGGTACCCCAATTGCTGCTTCTCTTTACGAAGTGCCCCATATGAAGTTCACATGGGTACATAATGCACGTACTACATCTGAGACCACAGGACAGGAACATCCATTTCCCCTTACATCTACAAAGTGGTATTGTCCCCAGGTACAGACCCGTGATTAGATGTAGGGAAAGGATGCACGCCCAGTCCCTGGGTAATGGCATTAAGGCTTTGATCATTTCTGGTCGGAATTTTCTGCAGCAAGAAGTGAGTTATTGTGCAGATGCACCGAACGCTAATAATACGGGCTAGCAGATGTCTGTCTTCACCACTGCTTTAAAACACACTTCAGACCACAACTTTTCCCTTATATTGATTGAATGTGATTGGAACCAACATGCAGCTCTCTGTATAGCATGCAGCAAAGTGAAGCAAAGGCCAGGAAACCCAGACAGCCCTTGCCAGGTTACGAGAAGCAGTTCTGGTTTGTGGTGTCACTGCTTGGGATCTGCTTCTGCCCCACTGCTCAGGGCTCAAGGGTTTGAACTCTCATGTCCTGGGATGGTCTCAGGGCAATGCTGAGCCCAGCTGCAGCCCTTCTGGGACCCAAAGGCTGTGGGGCCCCAGAAGCATCCACCTGACCCCCTGAAGTGACTTCTCAAAAATCATATTTGCTACACTGTTGCCCTTAATTAACAACTTAATAAAGTGAAAAACAGTCACCCTCTTTGATGTCATAACCTCTCAGTACATAAGATGCTGAAGCAACAGCAGCGGTGTATGGGATAAACGTGTCATGCAGCCCTCCCTGATGAAGAGTTTCTGAAGCAGGAGTCTACTTCCTGCAAAAGGTGTTTGCGAAGCAATTTCATTCTCCAAGATTACTGAAAAAATCCCAAGGTCCTCCTAATGTACTTAATCCTGTGTACCAGCATGAATTTGGGCACCTCTCAGAAGCAGGCCCGCTGTTCCGCAACGATTCATCTGCTGCGTTTTGTTACCAAACCTTAATTTAGAAAGCAAATACGACTTGTACGGAAGGGCCACGCAGTCCTCCTTTCAGGCTGGAAGCAGCACGTGATGGAGGCATTTGAAACATGCAGGTGAGGCCTGGTGGAGAAGCACATCCTCTGGGGACACCTCCAAGGGCCCCACGGGGCTCCCAGCCTGCTGAGCTGCCTCAAGCCAAGGGCTGAGGAAGCTGAGAGCCGGCTACACCCCAAATGATTCACCTCTGCAGGAAGGAGCCTCTCCTCCACGCTGCTCAGGAGGCTTTTTCAGTAGCTGGCACCCTCCTCAGCGAGGCACAGCATGATGCTGTTTAATAACAGCCTTCCAAGCCGGGGATGAGGTGCTGCTTTCCTCCTCCTCGCAGGTAGCTCAGGGTGTACACACGCTGTTCTACACACACACAACATAAACAAATGCACTGACAAACACATTTTTCAAGACACTGTGCCAGAAACACAAATTTCGTGCAGTCTGCACCCCACAGTACACTAATTATCATTTCATGTCAGAAGCGAAGCGCCTCTGCCTTTTAACTCGATAAATGATGAAAGCACTCACAGCCTGGCTCCTCGAGCAGCAAACACACCCGCAGTACCTGGCAGTACAGAATCAGGTCAGCCTCAAAACGAGCAGTTTCTGCTCCAGTTTCACAAACCGGGGTTTATCATTACTCACTACAGCCCTACCAGCATAAGAACACATCCATCAGCCGGCTTCTGGAAACCAACTTCTCTGGTCAGGCTTCTCTTACGGCCGGGTCAAGGTGTACTCAGCACGGTTTCGCTGAAACCTGGCACATCCATATGCATCCATCAGGTGAGGAGTTGTTTCAGGAAGTCTGCACGCAGCTTAGAGAGCACAGCTTCTCATATATTTTACATAGCAGCATGCATAAATCGGATTTGAATTTTCATGTACAGAAATTTAAGTCAGAAATCTGCAGCCCTCCACCAAAAGTCAGTCTGCACAGAGACTTCCTGGGCTTCTGGGGAAGGGAGGATAAAAAACACGGGGAGAGGGGAAACCTTATTTCTAACTCAAGGAAGATTTGTTTCTCTTGCACATCTAAGGGGCCTGCAGATGCTTTCAAACAGCATCTTCATGCACTTTCACAGCAGCCCCCCTAGCAGGGTGGGGATGGACTCAGTGGGTGCCTCGCAGGGAGGCTGCCACCCACCGAGCCACCAGCCTGCAGCTACCTGGGTGAGGAGACAGCTCCAGAGGTGCTGTACGGCAGGTCGAGGTGTCAGCAGGACTTAACACAGCCCCTGGGAGGTGGGCACGGGTGGCTGGGGGCACAGACATGCAGTGGATGGGTGAGGACATTGCAGGACTTGGGCATCAGCTTCCTGGTGCAGCGCCCAGAGACACCCCGCACCTGAAAAATGCTGAAGAGCCTCAGCGACGCTCACACCCATACCGGCTGCACCAGGGAAAGCACGAGGAAGAGGTCAGCAGGATGCAGGGTGATTTGTGGGAAGAATTCCTTCTCGGAGAAGGCTTCACCAGGAGAGGAGAGCCCTGGGGCACCCTGAGAAGCATCACCACCACCTTCCTCTGTGAAAACTTCAGCCCTTCCCCACAGCCACCATGGGGCAGTTTCTCCACCTGTCCCCCCAGCAGGTCACCCCGATGTCCACAGGTCCCAGACCTGCTGGGCTCCCCTCATGCCCCACAGCACTGACCCCTGATGGATGTTGGCATCGCCCTGCTCCGAGCACGGCCCAAAACGAGGGGGTGGCTCCAGCACCTTGAGTCGGCAGGGAATTAGAGGAAGCCTGGAAAAGTCAGGTAATTGTGTTGGGATGAAGCATTTCGTAGTAGATATAAATACGTGAGGAGTGTGAAAATGCAGGGCTGCCCCAGCTTTATGATTATTTTATAGCCTCATTAATCTACAACAAATGGGGTAGAATTACTGCCTAACCTAAATACCAGGCAGAGATCTACAGCGCTGTAAGAGCGAGCGTAAATGAGGTAGTAAAGTTTCAGCATTTTGCTTGATATATATGGCCAGGAAGGCAAAAATAACAACCCAAACCTATCAGTCTCCTGACAAGAATCTGTAAGAGAGTGAGAATAAATGATGTCTAACTATGATAATTATATCCTCAGTGCATTCATTCTCTCAGGATGAGTAACCCGGGATGCTGTGGCCTCCAGAAAAATCATGACTCAGAGCAATGCTCTGCCCTTGATCAGACTTCATGGGTCACACCCAGCCCAGGAAAGCCATACACCCAGGAGAGGACTTGTCCTTCCCCATGTACACGCTCAAAGGTCACATTTTAGATTGCCGTACCTTGGACTTAGAAGCCCAGAGGCTTCTACCCCTTCGCAGAGATGGCCGTGCAGCTTCAGAGCTGGTTTTTGCAGAGGGAGAATCACAAACTGGTGGAAAGAGACAGCACTGGCAAACAGGAGAAAAATTGGCAGATCAAATCTTTGTAGTAAGGTGCCAGCTCTGTGCTGTTGAGCAATGCTTTCTGAGAACACGGGTCCACTGCCACTCTGCTCCTCAAGGTAAAAGCAAAATAAATTTCAAGCTGTATCATCTGCTGCTAGAGCAATTAGTGCCTCATTTCACCAACAGAGCTGTGCATTGTGCATTTGTCAGTTCTGTACAAATAAAAGGGGAATAACCACACAGAATTTGGAAGGAAGCAAATCTGTGTTTGATTGTTAGACCAAGCTGGCTCTGGCACACGCAACGCATTTCTTGAAGGCGAGCCTCGGTGCTATCAGAGCATTTGACGATGGAAAAGGAAAGGAGTCGAGCAGCACGTGGCATTTCCCCACGGAGTAACCACAGCACTTTTACGGGGCACTGAACATCGCTACGAATAAGACCAACACGAGCCTTCCAACACAGAGCAGAGGCGCACATCCAACGCGCATGGCCCCGCGCGGAGAGCCGAGCCAAAGGCAAAAGAGCAGCCATTGAAAGGCTGCTTTCATCCTCCCAAGGCCTCCAAAACAAACAACCAGCACGCCACGGGCTTGATCCAAAGCCCGTTGAAATGGCTGGAAAGGCTCCAGCTGTCTTCAGCAGGCTGGCAGCGAGGCTGGCCACACGACGTGAGCTCACCAGCACCTCCTCCGGCTGCAGCGTGGGGCTTCTCCCCCTTCCCTTCTCTGGTCTTGGACATTTTGTAAGTGTTAGCTCCTCACGCCGGCTAAAATTAGTCAAAAATAAAACTTGTTTTGAAGTATTAAGGCTTTCTACCCAATGCCTGTGAAAACAGACAGATCGGTCAGGAATCCAGATCCCAGTGGGTGGTGCCCACAGGACTGCTCTTGGCACAGAAAGGCTGAATCACGGCTCTGCTTCTGGCTTCACGAGGAGCCCCAAGTCCAAACCTCCCTCCCTTTTAAAAAAAAGCACTGAGAGAAGGGACTGACGGCAGCAGCAGTTTTATCAGATGCCCCCGGGGTGGGAGCAGTGACCCCAGGAAACATCCAAGGGACAACACCAGAGGAAGCCACGAGGGCAGCGCCGAGGGGAGCTGCGCAGCTGGGTCAGCCCCTCCGGGCAGGACCTCGGCCCTGCGGGGGATCTGTGGTGGCAGGGCGAGACCCACGCAGGTGTCGGGCACGGAGCCCTGCCCTGCCACCGGGGAGCTTCCCCACATCTCGCCCTTCCCTTGGTATAGGGTGAGGACAGGGGTGTAGAGGCTGAGAAAAGCCCAGCCCACGTGGCAGAGAGCAACCACAGGGCTGAACCAAGCAGAGCTCTGTGTTTTATGGGGTCATGGGGGATATGAGAAGAGAGGTACAAGGAAGAGTGGCTTTTAACAAAAGGCTGTAGATGGTACAAGCTTACCTGGAGCCAAAATCCTTTTAAGCAGTTTGGATCTTGTGTTTTACTCAGTCTTTAATCGCTTTGACTTCCCCCAGCCACACCACTGGGCTCAGCCTGGCCACCCTACAACAGCACCAGGTCCCCAACAGGAATCGACCCAAGCCCATTCCCACACCTGGTGGTGTTCCTCCTCCCCTAATGAGCACAAGTGAGCATCCCCCATTTGTCAGCCATTATCCCAGGCAGCAATTTCAGTCTCCCCCTCACGCTCCAAGTGGAAACGGCGCCATAACTGAGCAGTACCTGCTGGCAGAGGAACTCCTCCATAGAGGGACAGGAGGGGCTCAAAGCTTCCTAAATGAGAATTTCATTTCTTTTTCTCCCCTTTGGGATATAAAGCAGGCTTGCAAACTGCCCTTACCATTATCAGAGCTGTGATTCAATCAGTGTTTCATGGTCATAATTAACAGGTATTTGTTTTCATGGGCGTGAGTCCTCAGCTGCCAAGAGTGAGAAATTAAAGAGCATTTCTCCCATCCTCCTTGGAGAGGACGTGATGTGAGCTTTAGCCAGGGAAAGGAAGCCATTTGGAGCAGGAAGAGGATGCTTGGAAATTGAGTTACTGAGTTTGAGAGCTCATATTGGGCCCTTTCTGCAGTTGTAAGATCAAACCCACCTTTAAATCCAAGCGCATTACCTGGCCGTGGTGGGACACAGGGCCCCTGCCTGCTCCAGAGGCAGCGAGCTCCTGCAGCACACATGGCACACATCGGTATGCCTCGCACAGAAACAGCAAGGGGAGAATAAATTCAGGGATTCCAGCGCAAATCTACTTGATATTGCATTTCCCAATCCTCTGGGAGTAGAAGTTATGTATAATATCCTTTAACCATCAGCAAGAGGAAGGGGTAAATCAGACAAACCACCCCAAGAACACAGCAGCCACTGGAAGACAACTCGAGGCTCTGCAGGGCTGAATTATGCAGCAGCCTTCCAGCAGGTACGGCTGCAGCACGGCACCATCTGCTCCTCCGCACGCCTGCTGCCAGCTACCACAGCAGGGATTTACTCGCGTATCCCATCGAGGTGCTGCTGAGGTGACGGGCAGGACATCTGTCACGGGAGAAAGGGACTGACACCTGCCTGCTGCACAGCTGGGAGGGAGCAAACATCAAGACAGGGACAGGTGATTTTCTGACACGGGATGGTGCCAGCCCTAACGAATAGCCCCTGATGATGCCACGCATCCTCCAATATACCAGAGAAAGCACATTTTCCAGCTGTTTGTCTTGCAATGCCAGACCATGTTTATATCAGCAATTCCTATCTATTTGCAGGGTTGCAGCAAGTTGTCTGTTATGACAAGAACAGCAGCCAGCATTTCCACAGCCTGAGATCGGGATATACGGGACTTGCACAAATACAGCCTCAGCCATCAGCTGGGAGCTTCCAGCCTGGGTCCGAGCAGACCTCGGAGCACCCAAAGCGAGGAGGAGCTCGGCACAGCACCAGCCCTAGGGGTCGTGGTGCCCAGCGGGGTGCAGGTGGGAGCACTGAGCCCAGCGGGGCTGTGGGGTGCAGAGCCCAGGGCTGAGCCCTGCTGGCTGCGCTGCCCTGCTGCTCCCTCTGCTGCACGCAGAGCTACTCCTAAAGCACGGCTCTGAGAGGCCATGGAGCAAAGCTCCAGCTCCTGGCTGGCTCTGAGCTGCGGCTCAGCAGCTGCTCTGTGGGCAGGGGGCTGGAGCAGGGACAGCGAAGCCCCCCCAGCCCAGTACTGTGAGCCTCCAGCCCTCTGGGTCCTCAAGAAGCTCCTGCAAACAGCAGGGCAGCACAACACTCCTCATGGCACACGCTGCTTCCACACTTCAAGCAACACGTACTCCAAAGCAGCTTCTAAATTCCTTTTTCTAAAGGCCTTTTGGGCTAAGACACCTGACCCGAGCTCCCAGGGACACCTCCAACCCCACAAACACAACCACACACACACACCCCACCGGTCTCCCAGGCTCCCCACAATCAAACCCCTCTCACCTGCGACTCGGGAGGTGAGTCCCTCAGGGAGCCACACGCTGCCTGCCCTGGTCACTCTCTGCCACGCTCCATGAAAGCCTCCGCGGCGCTGGATCCGCACCCGGTGCCCGCAGCCCAGCTCCTGCCTCCCACAGAGCTCCTCCTGCCGCGGGTGCCCGGGGTTCCTGCTCGGCACCTCCCGGGGAGCAGCGAGCAGACTGGTTCAGCCTGTTGCTGCCACGCTGAAGGCCGAGCGGTGCAGGAGGTGTCTGAGTAATGTGTTTGCTCCTGCCCCGGCTGGGAAGGGGGAAAACAAAGGCGGTTCAGAGATTGCAGACTTTCCCCCAACCGTTTTCAAAGGGGATGGCTGGTGACTGGATTAAAAACAAGGCAAGAGTCAGAGCTTCGATGAAAAACACAACCTTTCCTCTTCTCCTAGATTTTTTAAAAATATAATATTTTTTTAATATAATAATTATGTGCCCCTCTTCTCCACCCCTAGTTTTACTGCTCAGCCAGGAATTAGGGCTCTTGGTTCCACTTCTCCCCTCCAGCGGGGTCCAGCTCAAGCAGCTCAGACCTCGGGAGCCTCCCAGCAGTACGAGGGGTTCCCAGGGACAAACCAAGCTCTTGGCGGTCGCTGTCACAGCCCTGCTGCTGTTTGTGCACCTCAGCTCCCCCTGCCTTAGCACTAAGGGCTGCTGCTGCTCAGGAAGACGTTCATCCACTTCCCCTGCATGCCCAGGGACGGGTTTAACACCAGCATGCCCAAAGGAGCAGATGGCTCAGGCACAGAGTGCTCCGCATGGAGAATTTGACACGCAGAATTTAAGATATCTGAAAACACCCCCAGCTGGTCACACCTCGGGCATGCCACTGGGCTGCTTTGTGACACCAACCCGCCTGCAGCTCTGGTGCAGCCTCCTGCCTCTGCTTAACCCTCACCATCCACTACCCCAGATTGCATCCTTCTGAACTTCTGACCTGTGTCCAGATCCTTCATTGGACGCTATAGCAATATCAATTCCCCCTTACAACCCCCCCGCATCCTCAAAGGATGATATTTCTCCATTTTTTACCCATAGTGGCACAGCACCTCCCTGTCCAAGCCCATAACAGCAGGGACCAGGCTGCTGATTAAGCCTGGCGTATTGCAAAAACTGTTTCTGTGCTCCCCTTTCCAGGGGAACAACTGCTCCAAGGCTGGGTTTGCGTCTGTAACAAACCGAGGCATGCTCAACATCTTCTGGGTTCACCTCTGCATAATTCCTCCCCCATTAGGCTCACGAATGAAGTGCTTCCAAGCTGCAGATACAAACACGCTGCCTAATTACAGTCAGGCTGAAGCAGATCCTCCCAACACTCAGGTCCTGGGCTCCATCCCGCCTGCCCCCAGCTATCCCCGACGAGGAGCAGCACCGCTTCCCACTGCGGGACCCTCTGCAAGCTGCATGGGGCTGCTTCAGGGCTGTTTTCTGCAGGAAAAGCTTTTCCACCTTGCCTTCCCTCCCGCAGGGTGCTGCAGTGCTCCCCCAGCACCTGCACCCCTGCTCATCGAGGGGATGAGCTCCAGCACCGAGGGCAGGCGGTGGGGCTGGGATCTGCGCTCCCTGCTGCGGCCCAGGCTGCACAGCGTGGCTCAGAGCTCACAGTGCAGCTTTCTGAGACCCTTGGTAAAAGCAGGGGCTCCACTTCTCTCCAGGGCTATGCGAGCATCCCTCGAGTTAACTCGTTTTTTGGAGCTCAGTTCATTGTCTGGGGCAGCTGTCCTCAGCCCCCGGGGGATTTCAGTGCTGCCAGCCACAGCTCTAACAGTGTGTTAAGGCTCTCTGGGAGGGCAGCAGCTGTCGGACAGGACTTCCACTGGCTCAACCCTCCCCACACACAAGCAGCCAGAGAAATAAGGGATGTAAAACCCACCGTGCAGCACCTCTCACCTACAGCAACACAGCAAAACCTCTCCCCGCACACAGATGGCGAGGCTGGCAGGGAGGGATGGTGGCACTGATTCACTCCAGCAGCTGCTAGAAGCCACCCTACAGCTTCAATACTGAGAAACCCAGCACAGAAACTTGCCCTTCACCTGTGCCAGCAGATCCTGCCCAGGAGCAGGTCCCCCCAGAACTCAGGGGCAGAGGGAAGGGCCGGCACATCGCAGCAGCAGCCTTCCCAAAGTGGCCGTGCTCCTCAGATGAGGATTAAACTCCCCTCTGCTCGATGTGAAGCAATTATCCATTGCTCAGGTTCCTGGCAGGAAAGCAGAGCGTCAGTTTAAGTAGAGATTAAAAGGCCTGCACCAGTCACAGGGTTCAGCATCAGTGGAGGGCACCCTGGGGCCGCGCAGCACTGGCTGAGGGCAGCAGCACACTAGAGGGCAGCCGGTGCTGGGCCAGGCTCCCATCACCTCCAGCCTCAGCAAAACACAGATTTTGCTTGCCCATTTTTGCCAGCAGAACCAAAATATGTATGCCAAACACCCATTTTGCACACAGAAAAGTGAAGCCATACCCATCCTGCCCAGGGCAAAGCTGCTTTCTGTTCACAGGAACTGCCCAGCTGAATTTCCCCAGGTGATGGTGTTCTCCAAAAAAAAAAATAATTCAGGTCTGTTGTAGCCAAAGACTCCAAGAACTGGTATCTAATAGAATAAAATTGTTCTTGGGCTAGAAAGGAACACAAGTTAACAGACACCACAGAAAGGACCATTAAGGGGATGATTACCCTTCATATTTTACAAGCTGCTCTCAGCTCGAGGCCGCCCGGGTCCCAGTCCTGCATTTAGACCCCAAACAGATCCCAAATGTCTCTTTGCAGCTGAAGCATGATTGGAGAGGTTCCCTAGGAGGATCAGTCCTTTCCACAGTCCGCAGCCACTACATAATTAGTGCTTTCCTGCTCCGTGTGTTTTAAAAGCCTGCCTGGCCTGTCCACCTCCACCCCAGCAGATTTTTAGTGTTCGGAAGCCAGGATTTGTCTCACAGGCACTTTTTCCATCTGTTCCTTAACTCCTGAAAAGTTCCTTAACTCCTGAAAAGACAGCAAGACGGCAGACAGAGGTCATGCTCTGCTCCGTTGCTAGAAAGTCAGCCCCGAGCAGTCACTGGGAAAGCGCTCGGCAGGCAGGGCAGCACATGAGGTCATGGGCTGGGACACCTGCAGTAGCTTAGGTGCTAGGACAGAGTGGAAAAAGTGGCCTCTGCCAGGCCTGCCTAGGGCTTTACTTGCCTGAAACAGGGATTTCTGCTCAGACGTATATAGATGAGAGCTGAGAAACAAGCTGGCCTGAATTCAAGACCATCACATCGGTGTATAAGCAACGCTCACGTGCCAAAACCTCAGCTGGGATTTTGTTTTTGTTCTCCATCTCCAATGATTTAGCTGCAATTTTATTGATTTTGAAAGAACGGACAGAGCTAAGCAAGCAGGATGCGGGGGCAGCCAGGAATAACTGCTGAGAGAGAGGAAGGGCTGCACAAAAACCCACCACGTTCCTGGAAGATCAGAGAGAGCCCGTGTCTTCCCCCACCTGAATGGCAAAGTTCCCATCAGTTTAAAGAGAACTTCAACAATTTCTTCCATAGGAAGTCAAGAAAAGTCAAGATATCAGAAAAAACAGCCCGTGTTATCCAGAGGCTTGAGGATTACTTCAGTTTATTTTAGGGAATGGTGCCCAGCACACATTTGGTCTCACAAAAAAGCAAAGCTACATTTCAGGTAGCCTCCTCTGAAGTTTCACGTGCTCTGGATGGGCTTTGGGGGGGTTCCCCCAACTGCACCGCCCCATAGGGCTACACCAAGCCCCCCAGCCCTGGGTGCACAGTGCCAACACCTCACTTCCAGCAGGAAGAGCTGCCGATCCCCTCCTTGGAACAGGACTGTTACAGACAAACCAGCAGAGAGAGCACAGGGAAGGGATTAGTGTTAGAAATTAATTAACACGATGCCCAAACAAATGAGTTACATCCCAGTTTATTCTCTCCATCCCAGAGGGAGAATATCCTTATCAGAGCAGCTGAGAAAGCGAGGACAAGTCTAATAAAAAGACAAGCCGGGCTTCTGAGAGTTATTTTTAACTAATTCTCCCTTTTTGTTCCATGTTACTTTAATTAAAGGGTTGAAGCTGCAGTGAGAGCCCCATCTTGCATTAGTGTTACTTGGCAGCGCCCTGCAAAGCTGCAACTCTTGGCTGAAGTCGCAGAGCGCAACTTCTAGAGAGGCTGTGGTGATGCATGGCACAACCTGAAGTCTGGAGGTGGTTCCCTAGCAGTCAGTCCACTGATCTGAGCCCTGGATCACATTTCTGAGCTGCTCTCTGCAAGCGTTGGCCACTGCACTCAGCCCGCAGAAGCACATTTTGCCTTCCCTGCACTGCTGCTGCTTGTTGTCCTCCAGCAGGAGCCACGGCACGCAGCACAACCTGAGAGAAGGCAGCCAAAAATAAGACAACACATTATAAGATACGAGATACAGAGTACAGAACATGAGTTCCAGGACAGAGATTTCAACCACAGGTTTTACTCATTTTCTTGGATGTGTAAGAAAAATTCTGCACTTTCCACAAGTGGCAAAAGAACAGTCTCAGAAATGATCCTCACAGCTTAAACAGAAGGGGAAGAGGGAAAAGGGAAGGCTACCGCATAGAGCAGCACATCACCCGACCACATTGCTTAGGGATGCAAATGCAGACGATCCTGCTGAACAGGGTCAGAGCCCGTCTCCTGAGCAGCTCCCTGAAACTGCAGGAATTTGCCCTCAAAGCTTTCCTCCAGTTGGGCCAATATCTGCTCTGGGAGATCACACAGCACCTAGCAGATAAAGCCAACTCCTTCAAAAACTTGCTTTGGTTAAGTTGCCCACGGGGACTCACAGTTCTGGGATAAAAGCTTTGTCTGGGATAAGACGACAAAGAAGGGAGAAATCCTTTACAAGTTCTTATTTGGGCTTCTTTCTATTTATCCTTTGAGGTTCCTATGCCCAAGATTTCCTCAGTTACCCTGAAAGCTGCAAATCCACCGAACAGGAGAACACCTACAGCGACATCAAGCCTCCCAGGGTCTGGGGCTTACAAGAGAAAGCCCGAGGGTTACTGCTGGTGAGAGCCGCAAACGCTGCAGATCTCATTCCCCATCACTACCAGGGAGGGCAGCAGCTTCAGCATCTAAAAAACCTGTGCACGGACAGCAAGAGGATATGAAAACATTTTTAGGGCACAGATGACCCACTAAATGGCAGGGGTCAGGACAAACACTTCCTCTGAGGGTGGACGAGCCCAAGCTCTGATCAGGATGCAACACAGCAGACCTCCCTTCTCCCCACGCCCCTGGAGCAGTTCACACTGCAACGGAGTTGTCACAGTGACAGGAAGCAACGTATTCAACAGCTGCTTCTTTTAATACAGTATTTTAAAACAGCACTTCCCTCCTTCATTTACCAGAAGCATCACAGGCTGATCACAGGCTGCCCTGCCTAAACGGAGCAGGGTAGCAGAGGGACACGGCCACCTGTACCGAGCACAGCTGCTCCCGGTGCCCCAGTGCTCAGGAGCAGAGTCCTTCAGCTGGTGTGGATGATCCATCTGCTGTTCCTCCTGCAGCAAACTCAGCAGCATTTGATCTACAGCAAGCCCTAGAGGCAGTTTTAGCCCCTTCTGCAGAGACAAGCATGCTCAGCTCCAGTGTATGAGAGCAGGAGTGCGTTTTCAAAGCAACACACCAAGCCGAACCTGAAAGCATTTGTTTCAAAGCTAGACTCTAAGAGCTCCTCCATCACTTGGAAAACCTTCCCACAGGCCCCCTCCACCCCTCAGAGGAGCTGCAGCACAGCCCAGCCCTATAAAAAGCAGGTCCCAGCACTGGGAGCAGAGCCCCGGGCCCCATCCCAAGAGGCACCCACACCCCCAAGGTCCGCAGCAGCAGCATCCCAGAAGGAAAGCCCGCAGTAACCCTGCGTTTGCGGCTTGTTTTGTTCCTAGATGCTCCCAAGGCTGCTGGAAAGGTTCCTGCTGCAGGCTCTAGGTCCATTTAGCGAGCTGCCTAACAAGCCCGTGTCATTTCTCAGGCTGTTAGCGTGTCATGGAGCTGCAGCTCGCTGCGGGGTGCCTGGCAAGAGAGGAGGCAGCTCCACACTGTGCCACCAGACCTCCTCCTTCCCAGCGCTTCTTAATCCCCACGCCAGCGCTCAGCTCCCCACTGAGGAGCCGCTTCCAGATTCCAGGCTGTGGGAGGATTATGCTCTCAAGACAGAAGAGCCCCAAATCTCCCCTTTGAGCTGGAGCACCTGTGCGGGCTGCAGAGCAGGAACCAGCACAGGGATGAGGAGAAGAGCAGGGAAGAGGTGAGCTTTCTGCTCCCACCCAGCCCTGAGGCTGCTCCCCAGGCACAGAGCAGAGTCCTGCCAGCTGCTCACCTGTGCCCCGGGCAGACGTTTAGTCCCAGTGGCCAGAATCTTCCAATTCAATGCCAAGTTCTCCAGCTGCATGGAACATCTCCCAGACAGGATAAAAGCAGTCCTCACTTCTTGTTGATAGCTCTGTGTGATGTGCAGCTCTCAGCACAAGCCACACAAGACCCATATTTTCCAAGACACTTCCCAGGGACCTTCCCAGCCCTCCCCAGGCCAGGCAATGATGGTCCTGGTGGGTCCCCAGGAGCACAACCCCAGCAGCTTCTCACCAGGAGAAGATGGAGCCGAGCAGGGCTGGGGCACTAAAAAAGCACTGGGTCATGGAGGGGGACAGGGACAGCAAACCCCCAAGCAATGTGACAGCATTTTGGTGCTCTTTGGCTAAAGGAAGCCACGACCTACAGCTGCACTCACGCACTCTGGTTATGCACTCTGGTTATGGGATTTTTTTCCCCTTCCCCAAGAGGATGAAGGCAACAAAGAGCACAAAGGGAGAGGTGGGAGGACTGCAGCAGCACAAGGCAGATGAGAAATGAGGGGCTCCTGCCTTTGATGCTTTGATGATCACGTCATTGCAATTACTGTGTTGAGGGCTCCACTGTGTCACTGGTAAATAAATCATCTGAGAACATGAGCTGTGCAGAGCTCGCACTGCAAGTCACTGCAGGTAGAAGTGATAAGAGAAGTCAAAGCATTTCAAAAAAGAGGAAAATCTCTGGAATACTAGAAAAACAATGTGATGTGTACTTTGAGTCATTCCTCTACAGTCTGAGTAGGTGCAGGGAGGATAATGGAGGCTGGCTTCAAGCACGCAGCTTCAGGGAAATGAAGCCATCAATTAATCATGGGTATTCTGCTGGAGACACAAAGCATGAAAACCTGGAGTTGTCTTTGTGAGGGAGTGTCTGGGACTGCTTTCTGGAAACACCCCTCCTGATACAGCCCTAAGGACCATGCAAGGCAGCAATCAGCTTTCTTCATCACAGAAGATCCGTGCTACACTGCCTCCTCCTCTGCAATGACCGAGCAGATCCATCACAGCACAGTTACACAGGATTTCCCACCTGGCTGCGCTGCAGAGTGATCTGAAGTGAAACACCATCCCAAATATTTAGCAATCTGTTGACTTGAGCTTCCTACCAAGGCCAACGCCTGTTTTCCAGATGGATCAGCAGACCCAGAGGGCAGAGATTCACCCAGGACCAGGCAGCACTGCTCGCCCCCCCAGCTCCTGGGAGCAGACAGAGGGCAAAGCACCACCAACACACGGACCTTCGGCCACTCCTGGATCTGCAGCTTCACCTTCCCTCTCCCCACAGCCACCTGCTCTCACTCAAGTCCGATTTCCTCAGCACTGCCTGCTCTACAGCCCACATGGCTCCAGCGAGGCTTGCTGCACACCCGCTTTGCAATTCAGACGAGCCTTAAACTCCTCCATCAGCTCAGTATTTGCCTATAATCCCCTTTGGATCTGAAGTGTTTATACAGTATTACTTGCAAGATTTAACTCAAAGATGATTAATTTGGTGCTGTGATTTTTGGCTTCGCTTTGATTTCAAGGCAGTAGCGGAGCGCCTGCCTTTCAATAGCTTATGGACCTCTTCTGTAATTAAAGCACTTGTGAATTTGATGAGCAGATTTATAGCCCTGAAGGGCATTCAAGACTTTTTTTTTTAAGCACCAACTCCACTTTTATCCACCCCCTCACTTGTGCAAGTCCACCTAGCATTGGTGGGAGCACACATCCCGTGGTCCCATTCCCAAGAGCTGTACTGTGCTCATTGCAGACAGAAATCCAGCCCAGCCCACCTGCAAGCCTTTAAAGCCCAGACCCAAAGTAGAATAGCACCCAGCAGGCTGCGGCCGCAGGCTCTGCTCACCCTGGGCATTAAGATTCCTGCCTGGAGGCACAGAGCAGCTCTGCAAGGTGGGGTCCCAAGGAAGTGTTACCTGCTGGCCCCTCCGTGGGGTATCTGAGCTAGTGGCGTGGCACAGGCTGTCCTAGCTGGAACCGCAGCCCTTCTCCTGGCTCCAGGACCTCCTGGTTGCTTAGGGAACCACCAGCCAGGTCCTTGGTGGATGTTTATCACTAGGACAGCACACAGGCACCAGAGCTTCTCCCTTACACCAGGCCTGACCTGCTGAAGCATCAGCAAGGCCCAGTTTTACCCTTCAAAGCAGGTGCCACGCTGAAGGTGCTGCCCAGCAAACTATTTTTGCTAAATCCAGGCAGCTGCCTAAACTTTTGGGAACAGAGCAAGCACAGGAGAGCAAGAATATGGGCACGGGGCTGCTCCAGCACTGCCTGGTAGCTGATGCTGAACTCACAAGCAGGTAGCTCGCCTTCTGCAGGCTTGAATCAGACCCCAGAAAGTGATTTATTTACTGTCTGAGGCTGTCCACAACACAGAGAAGCAGCTCTCCCTCATTCAAGCCTCTGCTCACTAGCATCTAGGCACTCGAGCTATGCTCTTTAGTCTTCAGCAATATCCATGAAAGCAAAGTTGTCCCAATTTTCAGGCTTGTTACCATCTCACACGAAGCCTTACACCTGTATGCAACCTAAACCCCAGTGAGCTGCCCCTACGCCAGAGCCCCCAGCTAACACCATTTTCACCCCTGTAAGACCAGGGTTTAAAATCGCCGCACCTCCAAACACCTCCAGTTCCCCAACCTGATGCCATGGCAGCAAGAGAAGCGAGTCCTTCCCCCCACACGACCCCACATAACCGAGTACTCCTAAAAAACAATTTATCATCAGAACCGAGTCAAGAAACCCTTCCCTGGCAGGAGCCCCGCATTCAGAGCCACCACCGGTTCCATTTCACAGTAATAACAGAACATGAGACGTGATTGCGTTTTAGCAAAAGATCAAATTGCTTTACAAAGATCAATGAATCCTCACAGACCACGCTTCAAGCGCCAAATAATGAACCTTTCAGGAGCCTGTATTGGTAAAACACCCGGCAAAGCGAAGCAAGGGCAGATCTTAGTATCACCGCACACTTCCCCACCTAGCCATGGGTGGGAAGCTGCCCAGGTACGTAGCCCAAGACACCACAACCCGATTGCACATCAGCTTTATGAGACAATGCTCCAAGATCTTAGGAACTGCCTTGATCAGTATTCCCTGCAGGGACTACTGCTGAAAAAAATGTTTATTATTTGTAGCAAAAAATAAATAATCTCTGCAGCTGAGAAAGCCACTTTGGGTTTTAGAGAGGTCCTGATACAGTGTTATGCAAATGCCATCTGCTCACAGGACTGCTTCCATGCTAAAAAATCTCACAGAACGGTTTGGGTTGGAAGGGACCTTAGAGATCCCCTAATTCCAGCCCCCCTGCCACAGGCAGGGACACCTCCCACTGCTGTCAGTGTGTACAAGCCAGAAACACAGGGGGTTGAGTTTGTAAGACTTCGTACCACTTGCCCAAAAATGCTTTTCCTGCTGATTTCTTGGCTCCTGCAACAAAGCCAAGAAGCTGCAAGTGGCTGCACGTCAGGGCACGGGCTGTGCTGGGGAGCCAGGAGCTGCTCCCTGTGGGGCCCAGCCTGGTGCTGCTGCACCTCACAGCTCCGGGATGCCTTTGCAAAGGGTCAGCATGGGAGAAAAAAAGGGAAAAGAGGTGAAAGTAGAAATTAAAGCAGCTTTCACTTACTGTTTTTAATTGTGTGCCACGTAAGGCTAACGCAACAAGCCTGCCCTGCAATGTTACACTCCCCCAAGCAGTCTTTGGGAGGCGATGTGCTGAGCTCCCAGCTCCATGGAAAGCAAACCAGTTCCTCTGCACACACACAATAAAAAACTGCAGTCAGGCTCTACACCTGCTGACAAATGTTTTAAACGCTTCCCCAGTAAGAAAAACAGCAGCTGAATCCAAAATAAATCCTATTTTTCTACCAGGGAGAAGGAAGTAAGAAAAGCTCGTTCACTGTACTGATTTTCTTTTTTTTGTGTCAGCAATGGTGCTGTGACAGACTTCTTAAAAAAGCATCCAAACGCCTATTTTGTGAGGTTCCCATCCATCACAGCGTGTTAGAGATGCTCAAGGGACTTTGCTTCAGCTTTATGGTTATTTCATGCAGAGTTCGCCACCCTCCTTATTTCAGAGTCCTGGGTGGCATTCAGCATCGAGGCTCAAGGGGGCTTCTATTTCAAACCACCTCTCCTGCAGGGAATTCTGTTACACCACGTCTTAAACACAGCTTTGGGAAAAAGCCAGATGACTTCGTGGCTCCCAAGACACGCAGATGCAGTGAGCAAGAAGCCCAAATCCTGGTGATGTCTCCAGCTGTGACCCAGAGAAAGGCACCCCCTAATGTCTATGAAAACAGACAATCGACAGAAGAGGGGAAAAAAGGTAAAAATCCAGAGTCACCGGCAAAGGAGTAGGGGGGAAAGGACAGGCGTGACTGGTAGAGAATAAAAGGATGGGAAATTCTTCATTTTAGCTTATATGGATAAAATTAAAATACATAATTACACACAATATTTTCCCCTGAGAAACCAAAATGTATGCCTGGTCTGCACAAGAGGGTAGCACAGCTGTGACAGAGCAGGCCTGTAATTAGGTCTCCATTGTGCCATCCCCAAACGCAGCCTTCACGAACGTACATCCCCGGAGATGCAAAGTCCCACGCACGCAGCTGAAAGCTCATCCATCTCGCATTTGCAACCTTCCCGTCTTCTGCATTTCATTTTGGGGTTGATTACTGGCTGCCCACAAGCATCTATTAAGTAGAATGAAGAAAGTGGCAGAGCAAACCCCAGCCCTGCTGTCAGACAGGTCCAGCAACGCAGAACAAGGAGCCCGAGGCAGCGTGCGCTCGCCTCCCCTCCTGCCGAGGCACGCACGGAGCCAGATCCCTGCACAGAGCCAGCCAGCACCGCCCCGAGGGGCTCCCGGGGGTACAAGGACACTGCAGGGCGTGGAAGAAGGCTGCACCCTCTGCACGCCCTGCGAAGAAGGTACAGCTGCCACCTGGCAAGGAACTGAAGCCGAGGTGCAGCTCCTCTCCCAAAGCAGGGCAGGTGCCAGCTGTCCCCAAGGGCTCCTGCACAAGCAGGAGCGGCCAGCTTCAAGCTGCTCCTCCATCCAGACCAGCAGCTCAGCTCTGAAACCAGACAAGGGCCTTTCCATGCAGTGCCACAGATGTCCAGAAGGCAGTGGAACAGGTAGAGCACCTTCCCTGCAGCTTGTTTGCTACCAGCGAGCCACTTCCCTGCCAGGGCAGAGGCCCCTGCTCATCAACAGCCAGGTTTCCTCTCCAAGAGGGATTCGACTCCTTAATAGAAAAATTGCTCCAAGATCTCCCTGCTGCTCAGGGATGTTCGCAGCTGACCTGCTCTTCACACCCACTGATGGGGGGAGAAGGTGGCACAGGTGTCCTCAAAATGAGATCCATCTGGGAAACTGGTGAGCTTGCTGCCCTGCCCTGCCAGCAGCCCAAGAAGGATTTATCTCATTCCTTTCCCTGGCAGAGACCTCCCCGGGAATATGTTGTACTTATGTGCCATGCATTCCCATTGCACTGCTATAAACATCCCCTCTATGGAAATGCACAGCTGGGCATAGAAGTATCAACTATTCTTGTGCATGGTTTGGCTCTTTCCTCTGCAGCCAGGCAGTGCAGCGGTAATTCAAACAGATTTGGTGATCCTGTTCTGCAAGTGCCTGCACTGGTTTTAAATCAGGAGCACTAGGCTGAAGCCAGCCCCCCCCCAGATGGTTTGCTCACACCTCAGCAGCACGGGAAGCAAAACCACCACGAGAAGCCCCAGAGACCACACGGTGATGGGCAGAGGGCTGGGGGTGAGAAGGGAAGGATCGATCTGCTCATGCCTTGTGAGAGCTTCTGAAACTGAGAGCCTGGAACAAGGAGAGAAAAGATGACGTGACAAATATTTTGAGCGAGCAGAGCTGCTGGATAAGCTGTGTTCCAGCACAGGCTCTCCGTGCCCAGCAGCACCCCGAGCAGCAGCAGGATAATGTGCTCGTAACTCACCGGCACACGGGCACATGGCAGTGCTCCTGCTCACTGCAACAGCTCCCAGTGTAATTTAGCAAAGACATGGAGCCTGCTCTATCAGGTTTCTCCCTCGGAGCAGCAGCACACCACTTCTCAGCTGTTGTTCATTGTTGTTTTGGAGCTGAGTTGGGTTTTCTAACAGAATTCACAAGAAGGGGCTGCTTGGCACTGCTCCGCACACAGGATATGTAGAGCAGGTTTAGAAGTCACCTCAGAGCCATTAAAACAGCAACAGACAGAAACGTGGCTACAGCTGCACAGCATTTAAAACTTTAAAATCCCCAGCTCTGAAAATTTGAGCCTGAACTCCAACAGAACCCATCAGTTCAATGTGGGCTTTGGATTCAGCAAGCTCTTAATGAGAGCAGCAGCCCAGCTCTGCTGGTTCAGAGCAGCCCCGAAAGCCAGATGCTCCACGCAGCTCCACATTTCACCGAGCATCTCTGCTGAGAGCACCTCAGCACACATCCCATCCCCGCACAGCAGCACTGGAAAGCCTTCAGAATTCATCCTCCATGTAACACCGCTGAGCAATGCTGGAGGAAGGGACGTTTCTGCTACTACAAGCAGCAGCAAGCCCTCAGCACCACGCAGATAAGCCCCGCACCGCTGCCTCCAACAGCTGAGGCAGCTCCCAACCATCCGACTGCTGCGTGCATGCACGGAAACCACGCAGGAGCAGCTGGAGACACACAGCAAGTGGGTAGGGAGGCCAGAATTCGAGGCATTCGTGAATGCTGCTGCACCCAGGCCCAGGGCAGGGCAGTGCCAGCGCTCAGCCACAGCTCACAGCACAGCGTTGTGCCCTCGGGTGCACCCAGGGCCACCTCAGCCCCCAACCCCAGACCCTTTTTGTTAAGGCCATGCACAAAGAGGTTTTCTTCTGCTGCAGGTTGGGTGCAACCCCTGCACCAGGCTGAGCAGCCTCACGCAGACAGGAGGCAGAGAAACAAGGCAGGAACTGCACAGAGCTTTTGGTAACCAGCTTTTGGGGTGGTTCTGACAACAGCAGGTCAGAGCTGACACGTTATTACCCCAGCTTTCACAAGTCTCCCATGTCAGCTCCCCGCCCTGCAACCATTTCAGCTTTTCCCCTCAAACCCAGCAGCCACTTCAGGCTAGGAGCTAATTTGGGGCAATTCATTAGGCTCCTGGAACTCGGGCAACAGCAACTCCAGCTGTGCCCTTCCTAAATGAATCCTGCACAGAAACAGCACCCCACCCTTGCAAAAAAGTTAATTAAGGATTCTTTTGCCTGCTCCCAGCAGATCAGAAGGCAGCAGATGCTGTCAGACAGGTTTGCTTTCTGTTATTACCTATTTCAGCAGCAATTCACCTCTCCTAATCCCATTTTGAATATCAGGTAGTAGAGACACATATTAAAAGGAAGGAGGGAGGTTTACTGTAGCCACCCATGCAGCGCTCGTTGAGATGGAGCTCCAGGACAAGGCAATCGACTACGGCAGGATGAATTGCTCTCCCAAAACTTGGGGGATGTGCCATTCCTCACAATATTTGCTGGAGGTTTACTTTACATTCATGGCTAATTTCCTAAGAATGATGAGCATGCAAAATACATCCCTCTGTTAAGGGTCGTCTTCAAAATGTGGGGAGATGCAGCACATCCCTGCCCAGCTCACAAGCAGCTGTGATTGTGGCCTCAGAGCAGAGCTTGAGGGACAGGGCAGGGCTGCGTGCCCACGGCTGAGCTGTTTTAATCAATACCTGCATCTTGATTTTTTCTGAATGAAGTTAAATGCGCTTTAATTGAATGTGCACCTGTCAGGAGCGCAGTGCTTCGGAGAACCACCTCATTTTCGGAGGAATGACTCCAGTAGCTGATATTGCCAGCCTGTAATAACAGCTCACCGAAGGCATGGGGGGAGGCTGCAATTTAATCCCTGCTCCCGTCTTGCCCCATCCTCCCCTCAGGCACACAGCACAGCTTCAGAGAAATTGTTTGCTTGAAATAATTGCGCACCAAAGGGACAAACCAAAACTTTCAAAGCCTTTTGTGCTTGAGCAGGGCCCAAAGCACCATCACTGAACGCCTCCGAATCCTTCCTCCCCCAGAGACGTGCCGTGCTTCGTCCTACATCTGTTATGTCTGGTCCCAAAACTTACCCTGTTGCAGTCACAGCTCTGCCTCGAAGCCTCCTGCTTGTTGTTCAGGCCAATGTGCTGGTGCCTGGCACGGGCTTATCTGAAGAATTCGCTAAAATGGAGCAAATCCAAACCAGGTTCCTACCTGTTTCCTCAGCCTCCTGCACTACCACCTCATGACACGGCACTGAATGGGCCTCCTGCGCCCATCAAATACCTGCCAGCGGGTTTCTTTGCACTGCCCGAACACCTCCTTGTGCTTTGGTGGTTATTTGCACACCTGGTCTGTGCTGTGAGCAGCCTTACAGCATCACCTCATTGACTCCGGGAGTCACCACACCACTTCCATGTGCCACGCACAGAAGAGACCATTCACAACAAAGTACTTCAAGCAGATCTTCCCAATTCACCAAAAACTGCTTTAACTTCTCCGCTATTTTTCTTCCCATGCACAAACACCTTTCCCTTCCTTGAGTCTCCCCCACACAACCAACCCCTGCAGCTGATGGCAGGAGCCTCAGGTTCAGCCTCTTGGGCTCCATCAGCAAAGAGCTGCTCTGCAAACCCACACAGCGCTGCCCAGGACAAGGAACAGTAATGATGGGCAAGCTCCAGGAGATCCTCATGGCTGGGAAGGCTCTGCTAAACCTACCTGGTAGCCAGCAGCAGGCTGGAACCAGGGGTCTTGCAGGCTTAGAGGGGGTATGGCACAAACCACACAGCCCCAGACAAGGCTTGCACAAGAGCCAGCGATATCAGGGACTGAATGTGACGTGCAACCTAAGGATCCAAGTGCCTCCAGCCTGAGGTGATGGGCACCACTGCTAGAGGCTGCTCCCACATCTGCAGGAGCCCCAGGAGAAGAAAGCAAGCTACGCCCAGGTGTTGGTTCATCTGCTACAAACTTCCCCACCAAACAACCCCCCTCCAAAGCCTTTCATTCCCTTCCAGAAGCGCTGGATACCAGGCTGGGAAGCGCAGCACCCCGAGGAGCCTTATCAGCCATCGCTTCCTGCACAACAGGAGCTCCCACTCCTGCCCCGGGAGGCACGGCCGCCCCAAAGCCTCCCCCGGGGCTGGGAGAGGCCCAGGGGCTGCAGAGCACAGCGAGCGGGACCAGGAGGGGCCTGGAGGAGCAGCTGGAGACGGCAGCAGGCAGGGACCTGCCTCCCCGGGCAGCACTCGGAGCTGCAGCGCTGCCCCTGCCACCACCAGAGCCGGGAATATCCAAGCACCCTGCAAAGCTTTCAGCTTGCAGGAGCACTGAAGAGGCAGGATTGCAACTATAGAAGTCAGCAGCACACCAAAAATAAAGGAGAAAACATGAAATAACTTCTGGCACCTCCCAGGCCTGCCCTCATGCTTCTGCAGTGGCTGCAAGGTAAGGGAACAACACGACGTCCTTTCAAACAGCCACAAGAGCAGGAAATCTGCTCCCATGCTGCATTCAGCAGCTCCACAGACAGCCCAGCAATGGTGTGGAAGAGCACGTCCGATTGTTTTTCCACTTACCTGGAATCACTGGGCGAAGCTTTTAATGAGAAGGGCTGGCCAGCTGCCTGCCTGCAGCAGCCCCACACTTGCCACCCCGTGTCACTTCGCACAAGTTCCCTTTGTTTTTCCTCTGGCTGCTGCTCCCAGCCCTGCCCCACCCAGGGTCAGCTTTTCTTGACTTTTTTTTTTCCTCCACATTTTATTTTCGGAGGACAGGGCTACAGAACAGCACTAGCATGTAAAAACAGCAATTACAACTCTGCAGAGGAAGTGCCAGACAGGCAGTCTACCACAAAGCACAGGCAGACACCCTGCACTGAAGCAACGAAGCTGGAGACAAGTGTTGGAGCAAGCAGGGAGCCTCGCTCCTGCTGCCACCCAGATCCCACGCAGCAGCGATGGCACTCGAACGGATCTGAATGCACATCCCGCATCTCTGCTGCTGCACACCCCGGGCTACAGCCAAGTCATGTGGAAGAGATGGGAAAAGGGGACAGGATTTCCCCTACAGGAAGGAGAAGAGGTGCAGCGCGCCTTAACAGGCACATTACGCCCTGATAGGGTGCAGCTGGTGAAGGAGGAGATGTTAATGCACTGCACCAGCAATCACAGCCACTAGCACAGGGTTAAAAATGAGGTTTAGGCTGCAAACAATTGGTTAAAGTCACTGAACTCACCTGCCCCATGATTTTTAGGGACAAGCAAGGTTTGCAAGGGAAAGGCAGGAGCTTTGATGATAGCAGTAACCCCAGCCCAGACACATACACCCCTGGCTCCCCCCTGCATCTGCTCTCTGAACAGCACACTGCTTTATTCTCCTCCCCCAGCAATAATCAATCCAAAGGGACAAACTTGGGAAGCTTCAGCTTTGGCACGTTCCTTACCTGCCTCACACTACTGCCTATAAAAGAGCTGTCAAGCCAAGCCTGCCAACACCCCCGGATGTCTCAGGTTAACTGGGACCCGTTCACTTATAAGACTTCAATTCCAATTCACCTCCTGTTCCACAGAAAGCTTATTAGATGGCTCCTCTGTTTCCAGCAGAGACTCAAATCCAACCCTTATGGCGATTTACTTGTAAGTGCAATGAAGGCTAAAACATGGAAAGTGAGCTACGCTTTGCCAAGAGCAGCAGACTCACATGGTCAGCATTAGGAAATACTGACAGATAAGCACATAAACGTTCGCTCCGTGCCAGATAATGCATCAGCAGCAAGGCTGCCAAACAGACACCTCCTGGAGCTTCCCATTTCTGACTCCCATGCAGGCAGGACCAGGTCATGCCGTAGAAATGATTAGGAAACATCACTTCTCCAAGCTTTTTCCTGTGCAAAAAAAGCAGAGACTGCTAAATCAAGAGATGAGATTAATTTTCAGTGTGAAGACAAGTGTTATAAGAGTTCAGTTCATTACCTAAACATTCATTTTGAAAGATGAAAGAAAACTGAGTCCAGGTATCCAGAAACTCCAGTACATTATCTACACAACAGGTTCACATCTCTCCTACATTACACTGACAAGCTCGCTTTCAGTATACTCCAACTGTATTTTAATAACTAAAGCATTAGAATTCACCAACCCTACGCTAAGCTTCTTTGGTACTGGGGGAGGAACAAGTGTTTAAAAACTGTTGTATTTTACTGCAAAGCTATGCAAGTAACATGGTAGAGGTTGGAAAGACTCCCACTGCAGCACATCCTTTTCAAGTTCCCATGTTTCACCCTTTTGCTCCATACACAGCTTTCATATGTGGTGCTGTCATTTTACTGAAAGAGTATTATTAAAGTTTTGGTCATTTAAAGTTTGCTTTCAGCTAGATTCTGCTCCCAGGCATCATTCCTGCAAATAAAGATATTTCCTTCACATTATGCACAAGAGGATAATCGGTGTCAGAATTAAATACGCTTAAATTGCTGGGTCTGCATTCTGGAGGGGTTATTAGTTTGCTTTCTAAACCAGGAACATAAGTCTAAATTAAAACAGAAAGAGTAATAAGAGATTGTCTTACAACTAAATGAAAGTAAGGAGAAAACCTCCTTTTCATGAAACAACTGGTAGCTACCCCCATGAGTTGGGGACCAGCGTTTTGGAGATGCTTGCCACGCTCTGGGTACACATTTCCACCCCTACTGCTTTCAGAGACAAATGTCACAGACCACATCGAGGTCTAATCTTTTTGTCTTTTGATATTTAAGGCATTTTACCTTTAATTATTGCTTTCTTTATAGTGTTGCTTCAGACCAAGCTTTCTTGCACAACAGCTCCTGAGCATGTGTCCATCTGCTTCCCATAAGAGCCAAGCGAGATTCTTGGGACTGATGCAGCAGCCGCGTTCCTGTAGCCCATGCATTTAGCACTGCAGTGTCTCTGGAGGTATTATGTCAGATAAAATACATCAATATGCTATGATCTCAGCCTGAGGCTAGAATACGGATGGCAGCTGCCTTTTGTGCTGTGCCCAGCCAGGTCTAGAACAGCCCCACCGAGCTGTTCTCCTCCTCCTGGCTTTGGGGACTCCTTCACCCCCCAAAAACCCAAGTTTGCCTCCCACTCTATGCAGCCCTACATCTTCCCACCACATCATCGTCCTCCACCTCTTACTCGAGCCTTAAACCAAAGGGATGAGCACATTAAGCGCTGCCATATGAAAATACTCAGCATGCTCTGACCACAGCCACAGCCTCTGCTGTGCTCCGTGGGCCAGGGCAGGCTGAGTCAAGTGTTCTCCAAAATCTCCAGTGATTGTTATTGCTTTCAGGCTTGTTTCTAAACAACAGAAAACAGTCTCTGCCCCAAGATGCTCGTAATGAGCTCAAGTCCTTCTAGGACTTCTTGGGAAATAAGGAGAAAGGGTGCCCAACTATTTGCTGATGTTTTTAAATGGTAGATTTAATAACAATCAAAATACTCCAGGAGTTTCCTAATCATATTAGGCCTCATTTCAAGGGGGGGAAAAAATCAGCTGGGTCATTTATGAATAAAGCTGGAACACATGGGAAGTGGTATTTCAGTAAAACTGTGCAATTCCACAGCTCTGAAGCACACAAATGGTATTCCAAGGAAATTCTTAAGTAAAACTCCAGGCAAAATTTTGGCCTCACGATTCCAGTCAATTTCAAGAGGATCAAGATTTCACCATTGGATTTTCTCTCATCACTGGATTTCCTATAATTTTTATTTTCAGGACTGATGAGCCCTGAAAGTAATCTTCCTTGGAATGTTTGCAGGGAGAAAAGATAATTCTCTGAAATATTTTATGTAAACAGCACAGAGGAATAATAACCACTGCTCTGCAGAATATGCACAAGTGTCCATTTTCGCTTTGTCTCTGCTTTCAGGAAAAGGGAGGTTGTTTGTAACGCAACACAAGGTAAATGGATTGGGTTCTAAAATGCCTCACGCACGAGGATCTGAAAAAATAGAGGATTAATTGTAAGAGATTGATATACACAGAGATTAACCAGACTGTGGAATTCTCTTTCAAAGAAACTAAGCATAGCTCAGACATTAGCATTAGAAAAACTGCAGGGTACACATCTTGCACATATTAGAGAGGGTTTGGGGTACCCACCTCCCACTGCAAAGCCACGGGCACACAGCAGAACACGGCCAAGCAGGCTGTGGTGATTTCAGCTGGTCAGTGCTGATCAGTACCAGCAGTAACTGATCACACGCATGCCCTTAAGACCAACAAAGCAGTGGCTTAATTCATTTGGCACCATAACTAGACCATAGCAGCTCTGGTCACACCCAGTACTCACCAGATTTGGAAAAATTACAGCTGTGAGCCAGAGGCACGGAGCAGGGACCTCTCTTGCACTGGCAGAGGAATGGAAGGACCTCGGTGTCAGGGCTTTGGACATCTGAAGGTCTGAGGGAACTTTATAAGGTCCTGGACAACGGCTTTTATAGTGGTTTGTTAAAGCAGCCAAGAGCTAACAAAATGACCATGGTAGAAGTGCATTTCTCTTCAGCATCCTTCTTTTGTACAAGGAAGTCCCCTTCCTTGGCACTGAAGTTGTGACAGCTGCAGAAAACCTGAAACTTGCCTGCTCTACGTACTGCAACCACCAACCAGGTCAGGCTCTAAGCCGAGAAGGCATCACCATAACATATCCTTCCCCAACTTTGGGGGAAGATTTTGGGGAAGAACCCTGTAAGCAGGCTAAGCAAAAACAAAGGGCTAGCTGAAATTACAGTTTGCATGTATCCAATGTGCAATCTACGCTTTCCAAAAATTACAATCCTGAAGGAGCCACGTTTCGGTGGTTTGTTGTGTTGCTTTAAAAAGCATGAGACAAAAAATGCCAGCTTTCCATAAGCTACACCATTTAACCACAGAATTGTTAACAGTTGCTGAGAGCACTGATGCATTATGGTTGGGGGCAAGAGGAAGGCTTAATGCTTCGAAACGGCTGCAGCCAAACGATAGCAGCTTTCCTTGTGGCTTTTCATCATTATACTGGATGCAAACTGCTTAGCCTGTTAAAATATAGATATACATGCTCTAAGCCAGCCGAGGAACTGTTCCCGTAACTAACTGCTGCCATACAACGCTGATGGCCAGGCCCATGAGATAAGGGGACAGCTCATTTATCAGTAATGCCCGGTAGTGACCTACTCAGTGCACTCAGCCCTAGACTTAACCACAACCTCAGAGTTTGAAGCATCGACCAGCCCCGTGGCAATGGCACACGTTGGTTTATCTGAGCTCTGATCACAAATGCAGAGGTGCCAAGCCTACACCTCCCTCCCACCAGCCCTTCCTGCAGTGGTGAGGTGATCTGAGCAGCTCCATCCTCCTCACCTGCCATGTGGGTTCATGTGCTCCGCAGCTGTCCTCAGCTGCTCAGAGACCTTACGCAAGAATTGCGCTGCTGTGTGAAAGCTGCTGTCCGCAGGCGGCCCTTACATTCACTCCAGCTTCCCCTTTAAGCACGGAAACCGTTTCACTTGTACTACAGTTAGAAAAACAGCAAGTTGAAGCCTGGTACTAGCCTCTTGCAGAACTGTTTTTTCCTTAACTAAAAATTAAGATTTTTTGGTATTTAATCCAAGAGTGAAGTCTGAATCGTGATTTAAGCAGGTCTCATATCAAAGGAGCTCAGGACGAGCTGCACCTTGCTCCCACGTAGCCTGAACTCGGGGTCTGCCCCTTGGCACACCACCAGCTGGGCCCTGAGCTCCCTTACTCTGGCCAAAGTTGTGTCAGCACACCTAGGGAGAAGGACAGAGGTTTTCCAGCCACATTCTCCAACTTGCCACAACTCCCCATGCCTCCAGCCCTTTTGCTGCTCCTTACATCCTTCGACTGCTGAAACACAGCATCCCAGGGACAGGGAGAAAGTGAAGAAAACATTATAGCCAGTTTGTATGGAAAATCAATTCAGTTCAGACATCTCATTAACCTCCTAACCTGCTCATCCCCGAGCTTTAATTTATACTACCGCTCACAAAAGCGCCTGACACTGAGCCACCATCTCCACTGGAGGTGCAACAGGCACAGGCCTCTGATGCCGGGGATGCCATTTGCCCCACTCCTTGCATCCCCTTCCCTCCTCTGCCATTCAGCACACACTAAGGAGCACTGGAGGAAGAAAAGAGGATGAGGTGCAAGAGATCTTTGAAAATTGCGTAAGCCCTGCAGTGAGCCTCCCTTCCCCTCTGCTGCTTTAATTACCAGCAGCTCAGAGCAGGCTGGCCTGTGCCCAGGGTGCCTATCCACAGCCCCACTGGGCAGAGAGCATTTTGTCTCAGTAGCCCAAAAACACCCCAGCTTCAGCACCTACGAAGTGAGCAGAGCATCACCATGGCAAACCACAGGAAAACAGTCACCTGCGTGACAGACCTCAGGAATTCGTGTGCCCAAAGCCACGGCATTCCGGCACTGAACGGATTGAAAGGTTTCTGTACAACCGCTGCCTTCTGACAAAGATGACATTTCTAATGGACTGAAGTGCATGTTCATACTGAGGTTTTTTTTTTTTTTTTGACATGTTCAATACATTAGAATCAAACTGAAAAGATCAAGTCTGACACAGCTGCACCCATAGATGTTCAAGGAAATCAGCACGATAAATCTTGGGATAAACCAGACCAAACCTGGAAACACACAGTTGCAGGGAATATAAATCTTTAAGGCAAGCACTGCTAACTCCTGCAGAAGCAGCTCTTAAGATCTTCAAGGAATCATTCAAGAAAGCGAGACCACAAATGAAAGCAGGTAGCTGTTCCTAGACACATCCCCACCTCTGCATGAAGCAGCCCTATGGGAAGCCCTGCAGTGTCCCCAGCCCGCAGAGCAGCTCTCCAGCCAGTGCCCTCCTGCTGCTCAAAGACCTCCCAAGCTGCAGCCACATAAGACCTGATTAAAGGCCACTTCACTGCTGGGAATCCTGTGAAAGTTATGAGAATGAGCTCAGCTGCTCTTTGCTTCCCATTAGGTAAAACCCTAAGTAAGAGCTTACGGAACAAAGCCCCGTAAGCAGCCCGGTCCTGCAGCCAGCAGCTACCGGCCGCCCTCTGGCCCAGCACAGGCACAGGAACATCTCCAAACGGGTCTGGGTAACACCAGGACACTGCAGGAGGTGGGGATGGGGAGCTTCAGACCCAAGCTCCTGACCCAGCTCCTCCCTGGACCTCCTCCTGCAGCCACCACGGGCACGCTCACCTCCCCTGCCGAGGATCAAGATGTTCAATGCAAGTCCCCAGCTACACCCAACACAGCTGTGGGCCACCTAGTCCCACATAAGAAAAAAGGGCACACCATGGTCAAAATTGAAGCATTAGGTTATTTCCCACCATTACAGCTGGGTTGGAAAGCCTGGCTTAGGGGCGCAGTGCCTAGCATCACCCCAGCCCATGCAAAGCGCCGCAGAGGCCACCAGCAATCACACCCTGAGCACACAGCAGCTGCTAAAAAAGTTGATTTGGGTGCAGTTTAAACCTCCTCCGGGCAATGGGGACGGAATGGGGGCACGGCAGCCAGGCTTCACACCGAGGGGCGAGGAGAAGCTGCCCCAGGAGGCAGGGCAGGACCCGGCAGCTCCGGGCGCTGCGAACCTGCCCCTGGCCGGAGCCGGAGGAAGAGCGAGGCGAGAGGAAGCACCCCGAGAACAATGCGGGGAAGGCAGCGATGCCGCCTGCTATTCTGGGAGCCGGGAGGAAGCCAGGCGAAGCCGGGAAGGCGAACCCCGGCAACAAAAGCGGGAGGAAGCGCTGTGGGTTTCCTCTGCTCGGCCTGGGGCCGGCACCAGCGCCCCGCTGTCTGTCCGGCTGGCTGGCTGTCCGTCTGTCCCCAGCCATGTGCGGGGCCAGCCCCGGCTGCCCGGCTCGGCACCGCCACGGCGAGGGCAGCAGCGGGTCCCCGGCTCCGCGCACCCTGCGGCAGGCAGGGAGCATCCAGCAGCGCCCCCCGCACCGCGGGGACCCCGATCCCGAGCTCGGGGGGGGCTGCGGGAGCGCCGAGACCCCCCCCCTTTCACCCTCCCCCCGTGTCCCCTCGCCCCTCGTCCCCCCTTACCTTGGCTCCGGCGGGGCTCAGCACCACACGGGGGGCGGCCGGCGGAGCCCAGCCCGGCCCCGCATCCCCGCCCGGGCCGCCCTCCCTGCGGCGCCTGGGCTGGGCTGGGCTTAACGCCGGCCCCCCCGGCCCGGGGGTGGGGGCAGAGCCGCTTCCCGGCCCCCTCGGCCCCTTCTCCCCTCCCGGAGAGCCCCGGGGGGGCTCCGGGGCCGGCCGCGGTCCCCCCCGCCCTGCGCGCCCCCGGCCGGGCGCAGCATCCCCGGGATGGGGGCGCTGAGCTCCGGGGGCTGTGGCAGCCCCTTTGTCACCCGGCTGCGGCGGGGAACAATGGGCTGAGCTCGGGAACAGCCGCGCTGGGCTGCCACGATCCCTGCTTTGTCGCTGCCTCGGTGCCCGGAGCCGAGCGGGGAGCAGCAGCCTCGGGGCTGGCACAGAAAGAGGGGGTGCGGGTGGATGCACCACCGGGCGGGGGGCCCCCGGGAGCCAGCAGCACCATGGCAAGTCCCATCTGTTCCCCCAACCAAGCCATTGCGGCTTTCAGGGTGAGGAAACGCACCCAAAAGCTCCGATCGTCACCAAGGAGCAGACTGGGGTCCTTCCCAAAGTTTCACAAATCCTTGGTGGTGCATTTAATAATTCACAAGATTGAAATCCTCCCAGGTAAACGTGATCCATTTGCCTCGGAATCCTTTGGTAAGGAACAAGGGATCACCCCAGCAGGGCCACACCTTCCCTTGTGCCACATTTTCAGGGTACAGCACCCAACTACCCGGTGCCTGCCTAAAACAGAGGACCAAACAACTCAGCTTGCTTACATGTTTTGCCTGTATCCCCATCTGCACTCACAGAACTCAGCTTTACAGCATCCTTCCCAGGCTAGCAGAGACTTCCTGGGGGTCTTCTTCCTTCTCTTCCTCTGGGGTTCTGGTCTGGACTCAGAAGATGTGAAGATGCTCCCAGGTGCATTTCCTCTTGCCATGACTGTGGCAACATCATCCCTCCTGCTCCGAGCAGCCCAGACTTGGGGCTCATACCCCAGCAGCTTTGTCTCTTTTTTGTACATCACCCTCCAAAGCTCTCTGCCATACACCTTGCAGATTCGTTGCACCTGCATCACTCACAGCACAATCCTGCACTCACAGCACTTTCTGCACAATCCCCTGGTATTTATCCACAGAAACACCAAGCCCCGATCTTAGCTACTGCTACATTTATCACTACACCAGTCTCATCCCTGCCCAACTTCCAGCTACCAGTCCCCATCCCCAGTGGGCTCTGTCCTGCAGAATATGCACACAGCCTCCCCCAGAGATTGCTGTGTATCACAAGAAATTCCACCACTACTTATTTCAGCCACTGAAGTTCACTATCCCAACCTTCCTGCATGCAGTACTTCAAAATATCAATGTAATTTCCCCTAATGATGTGATGTATGCATCTATTTGCCTTCCATAAGTAATCCTAAATCAAAGTCTAGAGACAGGAGTGAGCTTCCTTTGAAGAAAGAAGGTCAGCCGATATTTATAGTAGCTGGAATAAATACTCTTCATCTGTTTTATAGCTGCATTATAATGAAATCAAAGGCTTGTAGAAAATGGTGCAACTGAACCAAGTGTGCACAGAGAACAAGTGATGGTAGAAGACCTGATGTGATGAAGGCAACATGGAGAAGTCCTTAAGCTATGCAGCCCCTTCTGGCTTGTATGTGACCCCAAGACACCAGCCTGGACCAGGACCCCATGGGGCAGGTGTCCCACAAACTGAAGCGGTCTCTTGCCCTCAGCAGCAGGGAGATCAAACAAAGCACAGAGGGAGGAACCTGCAGTTGGGGTGTGCCTGGAGACTCGCAGCAAGCCATAAAGGAACCCACAGCCTTCAGCCAAGGTGGCAGCACAAACACAGAACTAAGCTCAGGACAGATCCAGACCAATATCAAATGATTGCATGTCCTACCTGCCAGCAAAGCAGCACTGCCCCGGCTGCAGAGGCCCTTTTGGGTGCTTCCCTAATACTCACGTGCAGGGCCACGGTGTTATCCCTGGAACACGAACCTTGAGCACAGAGAGGGAGGCTGCAGGGCTGCCTTTCAGGTGTCAGGGTTGGGGAGAAAACCCACTTTAGTCCATGGCTTGGAGCAGAACTTGAAGCAGGACTTCATGAAGTCCTTTCACCTTCCTTGGCCAAGAGCTGTTGGCACAATTCAGAACTGGAAGTGAAATGCATCGCAGCACAGTCCATCAGTGCATTTCCTGGAGGTTTGGCAGTCTGTAATATAACCCCACATTCCTAGCCCCAAAACACTTTTTGGATATCAGCTTCTTGTTAAGCAAATATCTAAAGCTTAGGGGATAAATATCTAAAACAGATTGGGTTAAAGATCTCTTGAGAATAATCACTGAATTTGTATTTTTTTCCTCACTTGGAAGGTAGACTACAGCATTGACCATAGCGTTCTGCAAAATCCCTTTATAGCAAAGGAGGAATATTAATGTTTTAAGAGGTACTTTGCCTCTCTGCTGAGATCTGTCATTGATTTTAATCTGTACAAACCGCCGGAGTGGGTAACATTTATTATTTAGGATGAGCAGTACGATGCCAGGCTAAATGGGCTTCTGGTCTAGCCCATTGCAGCATTCTGCTGGGAGACCCTACTAAAGACACGGGCTGTTTATGGAGTTCAGCCATGACTTTATATACAGATCCTAAAACGAGCATCACTGGAGTGATGGCATGGCAGACGTCAGGCTGTATTTCATGCTCTCTGCACAATGACTCCACACCCAGGCATGCTAGCTGCAGCTATCCAGGTTTTGGGGTTCTGGGGAAGGCTTGAAGTTTAGGCTGAGACCAAAAAAACCTTTTCCAGATTCTTCTGGGGTGGGAAAAACATAATTCCTCCCCAACTCTCAGGCAAAGTCAGCCAGCTTAGCTCAAAACACTGTTGTTGCTGATCTGTGCTAGAGCAGAGATAAGCAGCCACGTGCTGGAGCTCCATGCCCGTGGCAGAGCACAAACCTCCAGAAGAGGATGGAAACCAGCTCAGAAGGGATCCATATTCCCTCTGCAAGCAGGTGGCAGAGGCTCAAACATGCACATAAACCCTTACAGTATGGGCACACACAATGTTAGAAACCATCCAAGAGTCAACTGCAGAAGACAGCAGAGAGCTGCTCTTGGGGCAGCTGCACAGAGCACAGTGGGACTGAGAGCCTGGTTCCTCCCACCAGCACAGCCTTCCTCCCAGAGAGGAAGCTGAAGGCCCCCTCTCCTTTCCTGCTTTCCCTCCTCCTTCCTTTGCTTCTCCAGAGCAGCCTGGGGCTGTTCCTACCTCGGCCTTTCACAAGCAGCATCTATTTGTGGGGCGTGATGTGGGTGATGTGTTTTAAACGAAGCGGAGGACAAGGGGCTGCTGGCTTTTCTACATCTGATTTCTGACTTGTATCAAGTGTGCCTTATACACTGAATAGTCATCTTTTGTGTATTTTTAGAAAAGGAAATGAGGTAAATAAAATGTGGAAAGAGTAAAGTGATGTAATTTACCTTAACTGCCAAAACACACAAGCTATTGTTATAAAAATACAACAGCAGGCCTGAGCCCTGAGAAACTCTGAAAAGCAACCTCTAGACACCAGAATTCAAGTACAAGGTCCAAATTCAGCAACTACATTTATACATGCTTAGCTTCAGCTTTCAGTAGGGCTCCTGGGGTATCGCTGGGGCACCAGCAACTCCAGATGTGAGCAGCCTACCTGTGCCAGCTCAGTTTAAAAGGCTTGGCTGTGCTGAAGTGCCTTCCTCCACCTCTGCACCACTACACAACCCCTGTTCATGGCTTGCTGTGCTCAGAGGGACCTGAGCTGTTTTACAAAGGACACTTGTTGCTGTCCCCATTTTACAGGTACAAAACCTGGGAAATAGGGAAAATAGCACTATTCAGTCTTACCCTAGCATAGAATTAACTAAAAATTGACATCTTCAGAGCACTGGTCCCCCCATTTGGCTTCTTGGGCTCTCCTTAGCCTCACTAAGCAGATGTAAAACAAACATCATTCTTACCTTGTGTTACACTATATGCTTTCATAAGTTGTCTTGACAATGCATAAGTTTTAAAGAGCTCAAACTCTTCAAATTTTGAGGAAACCTATGCCTGAAATTTAGACACACTGATGCAATTCTAAGGGACTCTGCTGAATGCTAAATCAGTAGCATTAAACATGAACAAAAAATAGGGTTCCTAGTGATGCCTAACAATGAATGATCTCAAACATTACTGTACAATCTTCAGCTTTCATTCAAACATCTCAAATGTGGCTCTGTTAGCTGGTATTCTCCTAAAACACTATAAATGCAATTAGAAATGGTAATGATTATAAAATCCATTAGTGTTGACAATTTGTTCTTTTCTACAAGTCTGCTTATACAGACCAGTTTTAGTCCACCCACAAAACCTAACCAAGCAATTACCCCAAAAGCAGCTACCAAGGGAGTGCTGCTGGGGCTGGAGGCAGTCTGGCTGGCTGCTTACAGGGTTACCTGAAGGCCCACTAGGGCTGGGCCCAGCTAGGCCAGGCTCTTTATGCAGAGAGACATTTCTCATCTTCAAAGGCATTTCACCAGATCTGATTTCCATCTCCCCCAAAGGACAGATTTTGTTATATTTCAAGCAAGAGAAACCGTTATAAGCTGCATGTTTTATTCCATGTGAGAGGGAGACAGTGATAACCTCCCCTCCTCTCATTTTCTCCACCCAGGCTAACTTGGTGCCCGAGCTCAAGAGCCTGAAACTCGATGAGTGAACTGGAGCTTAACTCAGGTCATCCCCCTGCACCTCCACTCTGAGCTCGCAATTATCTATTCCACCTCCTCATATTGTTCATTTATAATGTAGGTGAGGTCTCCTACACGCAGGTTAACACAACAGATGAGCTCAGACTGTGGATGAAGCCTGCAGCAGGAGTTGAATTTTTCACATTTGGTTTCCAGGCCCTTAATCGCCCCAGTGTTCCTAAACACGAGGCACTTCCACAGCCTAACAGTAGGACAAGAAATACACACCCAGGTGCTATACACCTTCTCCAAGACTTATTATACTCAATGAAAAGAGAAAATAAGCTGAAGGCATAGATGTTTTCCCTTTTATCACTGAAACTCAGTTCTCTCAAGAATGATGGCAATTTTGATGGCTGATAGCACAATCTACTGGGCTTTTCTTGCATTTCATGCCCTGCTTCACTATGAGCTCTATCTACTGTTTCCACAGAATCAAAGGCAAGTTACTAAGTGCAGAGTAGCTCTTTATAACCACTTGGTCCAACCACCCCACACTCCACAGGCCGCAGCATTTCACCTGTGACTGTAGAAGTTCATGGTTTCCTAACTGCTGTTGATCAGGAGCGTGTCTTTCCAGAAACACATTATGTCTGCAACATCATTAATAATGGAAGAGATCCTGCTCTGCATGTTTCTTTTCATATCCCTATATATTTAGATCTAATCAGAAAGAGGTTTTACATTCATATTCCTGATCATTACATTTGTACTTCCAGACTGATTTGGAATATTTATTAATTTTTGACAGCAAACAATTCACTCGTTTTCCCCAGTTGTTTCTGGAGTCATAGTAGCCCCTTATAGATTCAAAAAGCTGAATCTCCCATATTTCAAAATGTTATCCAAACATGTTAAAATCTGGCCTTCTAGTATCAAGGAGACCTATGGGCCTTGTCATGCATTAATGAAAACAATACCCAGAGTCTCACCAGGAGAGACAAAAGCACATTACGAAGATTAATATTAGCAGTGTCCCTCATTTTTATAAATGGAGATAGCTGAGGATAACAAAGGTCAACAGGCTTACCAGCAGGAAAGCCACATTCCTGAGCCTGTCCTCCACACAAATCCATCCTTAGGCTTTTTCTGCCCAAAATTCCTCTAGGACTTCCTCCTTTTCTTTTCAGGTGGTTTTTGCTGAACTACATTTTGGACTCTAGTGGAGACCCAAATGTCAATCACATGCACTTTGGTATTTATTAGCTTCATATATTAGAGCAGTCCATAAAGACGGGCTCTAGAAGTGCTCTTTCATTAACCCTGAAGCACTAATTTGCAGGAGACTCAACACGTATGCATGTGCAGGCAAGATGAAAAAACAGCCACTGTGCACATACCCAGAGCCAGTGGCCACAACTACATCACTTCTAGGAGGCAGGGGAGAAAATCTGCTTGCAGATGCTAGGTAAATTCAAATTCATCCAAATGTAAGCTAAACACTCTCAGCACTTTATCCATTAGTTTCTTTCTACAGAGAACTCTGCAATGTGCCCAATCCAATTCTCCACCACCATGTTTTCCTGAGATGTGTTTGCTTAGTAGGCAAAGGCTGTCAAGGTTTTTCTGATGCATCAGGAAAAGGATTACTTTACACTTAGACTTATTTCTGTCCTCCAATGTCAGGAGGAGAGCTTTAGGCTACTTTGCTTCTAACTCCAGGCATATTTGACAGCCATAAACCATTGGCACAACTATTCTTCTTGCTGTCAGGCAGATCTCAATGGCTACATGTGGGTTTGATGTGAGGGCTTTTTGTTTTCCCGTTTGGCCAGCCAGACTATGGAGACACATTAAGACAGAAAATAGCATAATACTAGAGGCATTTAACCAACTAAAAATACCATGGGACAGTCAATAGACTGAATTCCAAAAAACAGGGTCCTGTTTGTTAAATCCTGTTCATTTGATCATAATAAATTAAACTACTCTGAAGGGTACATTCCAGTTCTGTTATGCTGGTGTCAAGAAGGAATAAAAACACTTAACTTACAAGATTTGCTGTGCTTCCTCACTAATGCAGCCTAGATCAGACTCTGACCTTGAGCCATCTAAAATGAAGTTGCTGACCTTCCATTAGAGCTCTCAGCCTCCGGAGTACTCCAAAATGACTTTGGGTGAGTAAGTGAACCATGCAATTACACTCATGGAGAGTCTTGACCTCTTCCTGTATCAGGAAGAGAGCCTACAAGCATGTCCATCACAAGACCCTTCCGGGAATCAAACAAGACTGTCATACAGATCCGTGAAGTTAAAGCCACATGTTCAATGTTCTCAAAAAAGGAACAGCAAGAATGACCATGACAAAGGTTACCACCCAAGCCATATTTCAGCAACATATTTTCCCTTATGCTTCAAATCCTCTACATGGAAAAAATACCTCAAAGAAAATGCATCAATAGGAAGTTCACCAAAGCTATTGCTGCTCAGAAGTTAAACTGAGCACCGTAACATCTCCAAACACTGCTCAACATCCACAACACGGGCACAAAATCTCACTTCCCCAGTGTAATAGTAGCAAAAACACTCCATAGAATTTAAAGAACACATTAAGAAATTTGTTTTTTGTCAAAGAACAGCATAGAGCTGATCTTACCTTTGTCAGAGCACCCATGCACTCCGCAGGACAGGGACCTCACCGGGCAGGGCTCAGCCCTGCAGTACCTGAGCAGAGCAGGCCCTGAGGCAGCTGCCACCTTCAGCCAGGGGCGCACACCACCAGGCAACCCCATGGCCAGGCAGAGAGCTCAGGCTGTGGGCAGCCAGGCAGGGACATAACCAAGCTGAAGATCAGCACTCACCCAAACCAGCTCAGGAAAGGGCCAAACCCCTGACCTGAGCTTAAATAGGGGCAGGTGAGGCCCCAGATGAGGCTGGTCAGGGCCATTAAGTCTTCATCTGCACATCCTACAAATGTTAATCTCCACAGTGTGGTAGTGCAGGGATCTTAACTTCTAGAAGGTTTTAAAAAAAAGCCAAAAAAGGCAGTGAGGATTTAGATGGTACTGAAGGTGTCTGTGTATGAGAAATGGAGAGGGGCGCTAGGCCACAAAGCCTGCTGCGTGTTTTAAACATCTGACTTCAGGGCAGTGTAACTGTCTCACAGAGACTGAGGGCTTTATAATCAGACAGCTTGGAAGCCAGTACGCCTGGTTTTCTTCTCTTCTTGTGACTGAGTCTAAAACAAATGGAAAGGGGGGTTTCTGGCCCACGGAGGTTAGCACAGAAGGCCGAGTTCATTAAATTTTTATGTCTAGAAGAGAGCCAGCGTTTACATCTGTTTGTACTGTGTAAACAAACAAACAAAATCTCTCGTTAGACCACTGTTAGACGGGGCTTCCAGAAGCTATCCACAAGCAGCTGCCTCATGTAAACCCAAGTAACCTGGGCTCCTGCATGCGCTGCTGAAAATCCCACCCTGCTCATTTGGAAAGGAGTAGTCAACATCAGTAGAAAAACTGGTCCGTAAAGGCACTGAAAGGATACAGCATCTCTCAGCAGCAGGCCTTTAATTAGCACATGGTAATCACCACAGTGATTAAATTGTAATCAGCTCCTTGATAGTTCGCCTCTACCCTTCTCTCTTGGTACCAAACTAGATCAAAAGAACAAAAGTGAGGTGCTCACAGAAGTGAGGAACTCACTGCCCTTTGTTTCAGGGGTACAGCTGTACAAAAGGGTACTAAATCAGCTTTATTTCTTAGGTATACTTAACATGTTACAGTTCAGAAGATGGTGATTTCATGGGAGAGGATTAAAGTAGTTTGGGTCATGTTTCATGAATGACAGATCTAAATTTTCCATTTTCTTAACCTGTAAAGGATTCCCAGTTCCAGTGTTCTTCACAAGCAGCCATTTACTTAAATTGCTGACCAAACATTGCAACCTCTATGACGCTTTAATATTATTATTATTTTTTAATTATTTTTTTTTACCATTACTAATTTGACACTTTCCAGATATGGAAATTTTTGTATCTTAATCTACCAGCAAGTTGATTTGTATTCACTGAAGCAAGCAGATAATCCACAAGAGCCTATGCTTTAAAAATTGCTGTTAAAGTCAGTGCAGCCAATGCAGATGGCTATACATGAAGGATAATCTCTGTGTGGGTTTCATCCATTGCTACAATAGTGCAGTTACACAGCATCCACTCCCATAGGAACCCACAGACTATGAGATGCTAAAAGAGGCATAAAAAAAAAAATAAATACGTACATACATAAACACAATGAATTGGACACCCAGCCTGCCAGCAGATTAAGCCAAGAAGGAATATTAAGTTGTTTGGGTTCCTATTTAAAAACAAATAAATTGAATCTCCCAGTCAATCTGCTTAATGTCAATCAGACATTAAGCAGATAAGTAGTGACTTAACCTTATGGGGTGGATTTCTTCCTGTGATGCAGAGGTCATGTCATACTTGGAAGATGACAAGTGATTTATTTTTTTAAATTTGCTGTCCTGCTATAGATCAGCAATGTGTTTGCTAGAAAGTGAGGGTGCTCCTTGTTGTTCTATTTTGGATGCTCCTGGGCCATTCTGATAAGGGTCAGCACTGTAAAAACGGTGCAATCACATAGCACAATGGTGCCGTAAATAATTCCACATGGGGAGAAGATCACCTCATCCAAGGCAATATGGAGAATTTTAATGTGGGACATAGCCAACTGGTCATTCAGCAGTTTTCATGCCTGGGAAAACACTCTTCACAGATCCTCAAATTGCACATCCTCCCTGGCTCCAAAAGTGCCAGCAGAACCCAGTGTGCAAAACTATCGAGTGCCACAACAGCCACCCAGTTTCAGCACATTGTATTTTATTGCACTAGTCCCTCTCTCCATTTCTTACTGACTTACAGAGCTTAAATAGGCTTGCATGGTCGAGCTTCCCCAGCCGCTTACTGGATTCTGAAAGAGGTGATTTTTCACTTTGCGTTCAGATGTCACACATACATCCCCTGCACCTGCGCCCACATGAGCTTAACCCTTTGGGTCCCCAACTCCTTCCAGGACTGGGCATCTCTTCTGCCATCTGCTTGCCATGGCATGCAAGATAAACACACTCAGTAGCCTTTCCTCATTTGCCCGCCTTTGTCTCCCCTCCTTTCTGAAATGAGTAAGCACTGAGCCCAAAGTAGAAAGTTTTTAATGGTTATTATGGCCTTTGAACATTTTGTTTCCTGGGGCATAATTTTCTAATTTTGTGACAAAAGCTTTTTTCTTTTTTTCTTTTCTTTTTTTTTTTTTTTTTTTTCTTTCTCCATTTCTGTTGACAGCTTTATCCACAAAATCAAACCACCTCAAATATGTTGTTCAGTTACATTTTCCTTTGTTGGTGACGGCTGATGATCCACAAAGATGATATAAAGGGATCAGCACAATTCAGTCCAACCCATTAACTTATTTAAAGCATCTCTGATACTGATGGTGGGCTGGCCAGACACCATCAGTGCCTGCCAGGACAAATGCCAAGGCAGTTGTGCCATCCAGACTGTCTTCTCAGCTGTGCTAAGATTTTCTGGCAGTGAACCTGGTCTGGGCATGTCTGTCCCCAGGGGCTGTGAGCTCCATGTGCCGTCTTACAGCCAGCTTACTCGGGGACTCGCAGGAGTGACGGGAACCTGCTGTCCCTGAGCTGCAGCATCTCCCAGCCCACTGCCCTGCACCAGTGCTGACAGCAGAGGGGCTGGTGGCAGTGGGTGATATCCCCCAGACACTCTGCTGAAGGCACTGGCAATATGCTTGCTTATAGCAGAGGAGCATCTCCCCGTTCCTCCACATCCACTGAAAAAACGTGCCTGTAGGAATGCCAGGAATGGTCACAGCTGTGCTGTCCTCCTTCCTCTCCTCCACACAGCAATTTTTTCAGGTGATTTAGGAGCTCTCCTTGTGGTTTGTTTCTCCCTTTGTTCCCATCTGCTCCAGCTCTGCCTGTCTCAACGCCCCTCAAGCTTTGTCTGGGTAATTTATACATCCTTCCACTTGCAGCCTGCTTTCCTGGTTCAACTGCCTTTGTCCATCCTATCTTAAAGACTTTTTAATTCCGATGTTATTCCTTCAATCTGTCCTTTTATAATTCATTCAGGCTAAAGCAGCAGCGAGGTGGCTCCCTGCTCACCACCCTCAGCCACTGATAGTAAAGAGGTTTTTATGTCCTCACATTTACTGCCAGCAAACATTTCTGCTTCATTGCCAGGTTTCTTCCTGGGGTTGCCCTGCTGCACGCACAGGCTGCTTCTGCTCCTGAGTGGCTATAGCTTATAACACAGCACTTTGGGGTAAATTGTCATAATTTGGGTGGTCTCAAAAGCAGGGATTTAGGAGCTGAGTAGAAGCACTTCTGCCCCCTGTGCTGCAAGAAGTGGGTGACTGGGTTGTAGCTCCAAGGTGCTCTGACACTTCGCATCCCAGGGAGCCCTGAAAAGCCCCCCTGTGTCACTTCCCACTGAGCAAGGATTTCCAGTGTGATTTCCAATGCTCCAAACATTAAGAGCGTGGATCACTGAGCTCCTAAACTGCTCTCGTCTGTGGGGAGCATCACGGTAAAAGTACTGCATAGCTGCCTTGTAAAGCAGAGCTGGGATTCTGGGGGGAGGTCAGGAGACAGGCCTGTGAAAGGAGACATTTTAGACCTAGCAGAAACAGAAATCTTATTCACAAGAAAAGAACCATTTAAGACCAGAACTGCCTAACTTGGAGAAGTGCACACAACTACAGCATCACACCAATTTCCTACCCCAAGCAGTGCTACCCAGTGGTATTTGTCAGGGTTTTTTTCAGCAAGCACGCCAGTTAGAGACCAAATCTTAGGTGCTTTCATGTAAAACACTTATTTTAAGTCCTGCAAATTCTTTTGCATATCTCATTTGAGTTTTTTTCCTTCTGAAATGCAATGACCCAACTGTAAATGGGCTGAATGTGCACCGAGCTGGAGAGTGCAGCAGGTAGCAGAGGCACAGGATCTGTGGTGGCAGTTGGGTGCAATGCCAGTCCTCTTCAGCCACACACTGTTCACTTGTCCATCACCCACAAGCATCAGAGCATCTGCTGGTGGTCCAGGCAGCAAATGCCCCCACTCCCGGTGGTGCTTCTGTATCAGTGATTGGAGACAGGGCTGAGAAATGCAAAAATCCCACTGCCATGAATATTCATGTGAATCCTTAAGCATGCATGGTGTGTGTTTCTGTGTCCTTTGAATTTGTTTCTGGTTGAATGCACCAGTAAATGAGTTTCTGGTGAATATAGGAGAAAGAGTACCCTCTGATGGGAACTTCAGCTTTGTTGTTATTATTTACTGCCCGTGCATCTGGATGTTACATGCATGAGCCGGCAGAGCTGGTGCTGCGCATGCAGAATGGGCACAGCCTCTGCCCCAAGGAGCTCACATGCTAATGCAAGAGACAAGAAGCAGATGGGGAACCTCAGGGAAAAGAGCAGCTTTTGTGGTGACGACGGTGGTCAGCGTGATTGGCAGGGTCACCATATGCTCAACTGGTCGCTCTGGGTTTTGGCATCGGGTGGGTGGCCAGGCAAGCTGGGAGAAAGCAGAGAGATGCTGGCTGGAGAAACAAAGTGGGTGGTGAAGGCTGCCTCCAGGACCAGCTGGGGAGGATGCTGAATGAGAGGTAATGGCTGGTGCTGTGTCATCAGAGCCCTTGCAACAGGAATCGGAGGTCTGCCCAGGCAGCAGGTCTGTTCCTGCAATCTGCGTGTCCAGTCAGAAGGGTTTGAAATGTGAATTTCCAATGTCAAGTATCCACAGTGACTCGGTCACCAGGAAATTACAAAGCAAGAAACATTTGTGAAAATCATTTGATGGCGTTTTAACAATCACTGTGCAACATTTGGGTAAGAGCTCAACCTGTTCTCAGGCCACTTGCAGGTGGAAAGGAATGAATGAATAATTCCCTATTTTTTTTTTATTTTCTGTTTCACAACCATTTAGCTGAAACACCAAGCCAATTCTTTCTGTTTAGCATCCTAACAAAAGAAATATGATTCAGACTTAATGCAGCTCGGAATTGTCTGCAGTGATAAATCTCTTCTATTGAAAATTCTGCGATGTGCCTTCAATTACGGAGTCTTTGGCGAATTAAGAACTTTTGCTTCCCTGGTACTGCAAACACCAGGCAGGGAATTCACCCTGGATGTCGCATTTCTGAGCCAGCAATCCAGGGATCAATTTCCTTCTCTGCAACAGCAACAACAAAACCTTCTTACTGTAAAAATTCAATTATTTACAATGTCTTGAAGGCGGCAAAGCAATAACAAAGAGCAGAACACCAACCGACGCAAGTGTGGAAATTTCCATCAGAGAGACAGGTTCCCTTGGCCGGCCGGGACATGATTTGTGGCTGGCTGAATAAATACATTGAAAGCTCTCAGCCTGCATGCTTGAGGAGCTGGAATTGCCCCTTTCTCCCCCTCCTCTCCCCACTGGACTTGATACGTGTTTAATTTCAAAGGTCCTCCGGGGCCTGGCCTCTGGCACCGTGACTGAAATGAAATGTTCTGGTCGGAAAGGAGCAGAGGGGACGGCAGGGACGGGGACAAAGCCCGCGGGCTGCTCCTGGCTCCCAGGCTGTCACCGCTCCACCGTGATGGACACAGACAGCTAATTAACAGTAGACGCAAATAATTAACATCTGTGAAGCCAGACAGCTTTGCCTCAGGACCTCTAAGGAGTGGTGCAGCCGGCGGCTGCGTGACGAATGCTGGTTTCCAACAGCCAAAGTGCCACGGAGGGCAGAGCTACTGCTACTGGGGCACTAGTGATGGGCACAGGTATCTCTTTCACCAGCAAACGCCAGTGTGATTTTTAGGAAGAAATTTAGAAATGACATAGACACTGGTGTTGTTTGGATGGCGGAAAGCAGTGCTGCCCTCTTTGTTTCTTTCTATTATTAATTGTGACAAAAGACCCGGTTTGAAAGGCGCGCTGTGGCTGTGTTTACGCCTGTCCCAACCCCTCCTTCCCATGGAGGGGATTAAAGATCTGCCGAGTGTTTGCCTCACAAGCAAGGCCTCGCCACCCCTACACAGGGATACCGCCACAATGCCAACACGTGTTAAGGCCACAGCATGATCTCGGGGGGCAAAATTCCTTCCCTGTGGCCAGGGGGGTTGCTCATGTTGAAGAGTACCCAGGGGAAACCCGGGTTTGCCCCCCAAAAGCCAGGCGTGGGCCATTGGTGGCCACCATGGCATAGTGCTGGCCTCTGCCTTCAGCACACCTGGCGGCCTTGGCAGCCAGGCCCTTGGTGTGTACGGCTTTTATGGGGTAATGCTGCACTGAGAAATTTAAATAAATTACAGCCTTGTAAGGCAGAGAATGTTTAGTTTTGATGTTAGATAACGTGAAGTTATGTCCTTAAAGCTTTATTAATCAAAACGGGTACACACCCTGTCACTGGGAGGGCACGCAGCAGACACGAAAGGTCGGCGATGTGGATTCAGCACTCCATTAAACTATTTATCCTCAAATTGGCTGGGATCCGTGCAGGGAAGGGGGATTTTTTTTCCCTTCACTTCAGTAAGCAGAACAGGACTGCGATGAAGCTGACTTTGCTGCCCGATCATCTTCTTCCAGTACAAAGCAGCACAGCTTTCATCCGGGCTCAAATGCTTGAAGCATTTTACCTCTCCCTATCTGCCATATATTCATTCATCTAATACCTGGGGACTCCCCTGGCTTCAGATGTGACTAGAGGTGCAAACTACAGAACATACAACCCGGGCTGCTGAGCCCTGTCACAGCCAGCAGGGTGATAAATAACACTCCTAAATCTTAACTACATGGTAATGCTATTGAAGTACAAATCACTCTTTGCACGCTCCGTGATCATATAATGGAGAAAAGTTAATTTTCATTAGTTTGCAAATAGCTTATAAGACCAGACAAATAGATATGCTTTTTCCTTGCATAGTGAATATTTGGAATATCTGCGTGTTTAGGTAATGACTTTTTTTTATGCTGTGCTTTTGCTTGTGGCCATAAATCCACAATGCACTTTATTGTCCCCCAAAATGTGATGTGCTCCAGTTTTTCCAAGTTATGAGCGTGCATCTGCAATTCGTTAAGGAAGCCAACCAACACATTTCCATTTCATAGTCACTATCTTTGGATGACCTTTTTGGTCTGATGGCTCAAACATATTTAATAAATTATCAACGGAGATTCTATTATTGAGAGAGGAGCTCTGTAATTAGTTCAAAGAGCTCCCGGAACTGGGGTTGTTGGGGTCTGCTAAAATCAGATGGGGAAAGTCATCAGTAAAACTCCATCAGAGGAAGGGAAAGCACACAGAAAATTAAGACGCAGAATATCTTCAGATAAAAAATGAGTCTGGGATGGTTGCAGTCCATAACTCTTCCTGTGGATTTTAGCTGTCAGATGCTCCAAGGACAAGTACCTTCACCTCTGCCTGGCCCTGTGCAGGGAATACAAGATCTAAAAACTATCCGGTCTTCCCCAGCCACTGTGGTACAGCAAAAGGCATTTTAAATTGTAATGGTTTAGTTTCGGCTGCTTTTCTAAATGTAACCAATGAGCTGTAAGTCTTAGAGAAATAAACATTATTAGTGTTCTGATAAATGATAGCAGTGCAGCAGAAAAAGCCATCCATTATAATTCATAGAAGGTCTCGGCTTCAAGCATATTTTATTACTTTTAGTGTATTCGATCTTCATCTCAAATCATTTAGTGGCAGCTTAATCAATATATCAAAATCATGCACAATTCCTTCTACTTAGTGAACAGCTTGCATCAGAAGTGGTTGCTGGGTAGTATTCTGGAATCAGGCAAATAATTAAATCAACAACCAAGGGATAGAAATCCTTATGAAAGAACCTCGTTATTTGCCTTACAATTTATCTACATTGCCTGGCTTCAGTTTGTACAAGACACTGAACTTCAAATGATCTCTCATATCTTTTCCAGACATAAGTTCTCGGAGCACCGCTGAGGTCCAGGTGAGCATTACAGCTGTTTCTCAAAGCAGGTAAACAGAGCTGAGACAGGAGTCGAGTCAGCATTTCCCAGCTCGGTCACTATTTTTTGGTTTCTTTATTTTGAGACTGTCCAATCTTGTCTGCAATTACACAGGGTTTGCTGCCCCATGTCCTTTTTACAGATGAAAATGGGTTGAGATATGTATACAACTGCACCCATCGGGAGCATTTTACCTTGTATGAATTGGATGAAAAGCTAGATATTTACTTTAGTGAAGTAAAAACATTGCTCAGTGCTGGGTAAACTGAGCGCTCCCTTCCACAGCCAGCAGAAAGGTCCCTTCACTTTCAGAGCCACCTGCGCTGGGATAATGGCTCGTTTAGATTATATATACCCATAAAAGCCATATGCTGATAGAGTGATTTAATAGCGAAAAAAAGTCAAAGTAGCACCTCGTCACGGAAGTTATATGTCACCATGAGTTATGCGGTACCTCCGTACCTGTCTCCAGCAACACATCCTTCGACACACCGTGAATCACTTGCAGGGCTGTGATCTATCCTACCTTTTAAAACGGGGGCAAATAAGCAATGCATATTAGGCTTTCACTAGGACTTCATGAAAGTGTCACTGACTTAATGAAATTGCCATCTTCCCATTGACTTCAAAAGAGATGGGCTGGGGCCAGCTGTCAAGCTACCATCAAATTACAACAATCCCGTTCTTCTTATTATCAGATTTTTTGTGTTTTTAAAGGTGATGGAGAGCACAAGCAACTGAATTCTTCCGAGATAGCTCACTTGCTTTAAGCGATTTTCTTCTGCACTTAAAGCATTTTTCCTTTCAGCCTAAAGGAAGAGGCCAACAGAGAGCAGTGGCATTTTTTTTGGCTATATGTTACAGGTTTTAACGTATCAGATGGTAATGAAAGCTTAGCAATAACCCCAGCATGTGTTACACAGGTGACCTCCAACTGCGATGGCATGTGCCGTTTTATAATTGTTTTCTGCTCCGACATATTACATGTAGCAAGATGTTGCCCATCTCAGAAGGCACCGACCCTGCTGTCGTGTGCCTAAATTGTTTTATGAGGCCGACCAGGCTCCTGGGGTGGGAGGAGTGCTGTTGGTATATTTGGTGCTCTGCTTTTGACAGGAGACTGCTTCTGCCTCCTTTTGTGTCTACTCCCCATCTAATGCTGTAAGCACAGCAGGAAGCGGCTTGTGTTAGCCTATTGCCTCGGGCTCCCTCACCACGACCACTCAGCCCTCGCCCAGCATCAGATGGTGCAGATGCTGCGCTGGTGGTGACGGGAGACTTTGGCAGCTGGGTGTTTGGCAGGGAACAGCTTTCCCTTCTCAAAACAACCTGCCTCAGGAGCTGGGACCAAGCTGGTAAAAGTGTTCTGTCAAAACTGGATGTTTTATCACCAAAATAGGCTCTTAAGATTTCTTTATTTTGCAGAAAATTAAGGTTTTTTAAAATAAAAGCAGACCCTCCCTCCTCCCCCAGTATTCACCACAAAAGTCAAAGTATTTGATTACAAAACAGCTTGCTCTTTCTTGACAGTGGGATACCATTAATCCAGATATCCAGACATCACATCACGATGTGCTGTGGCCTCAAAAGGATGCTTTTAGCAGGATATTTTATTCTTTGGTTTGTAAAGTCCATCCTGGGGCCAAACTGTGAGCTGTGTGTACACGGCAGTGCTGGATTTGGGGCACGTTGGATGCAAGATCAAACCCATCACATTGGCTTGAGAAAGAAAGCGGGTGAATGAAAATAACCTGGCTGTGCGTCTTCCACCTGCACAGCTTTCAGCTGACCTGGAGTTTGTCAGCTCTGCATTTTGTTGAGAAACACAGCAACAGCACTCACATACTCAGCAAATCCCGCTTCACAATGTGAGCCAGCGGTGCCGCTCAGCACCTGCTGAGAGCAGAGTAGCTGATGGCAAGAAAATGCCATTTGGGGGTTGCGAGATTATTTTCAACCTTGTCAGATGAAACCAGCAAAATAGAAAGGATTATAAAGAAGAGCTGTAAAACGGAGATTCATAACCCAACAGATTATGTACGAGCAATCCATTTTGGCTATGTATTATTCATCACTATTACATTATTCTAGCATTCTGGCTTTTGGGTGAGTTCTACATGTAAAATGCTAGCATAGAAGAATATATATATATATTTTTTTCCTGGGCTCTGCTGTGTGAAGAGAAAACAGTATCATTTGAAGGGATCCTGCATAATAAGACAACACAGATGAAAAATGAGCAAGCTTGTCATGATGGAGTCAGTGCATTGCTTTGTATACGTAAACCAATTGAGTAGTTAATTTTAAAATAAATTGCCCTTGTTTCACACAGTAAGGCATTTTGACATTTGTGTTGACAGTTTCCCGATTGAATGTGAATATTTTGGTGGCATTTGAGGCTAAACCAAGCCAGGTGTTTCCAGGGCCATATAGATCTGATTTCTATGAATGTGTACATTTCTTTCTGCTCTGGACATCAGAGAAGAGAAAATCCATTATTTTTTTTAAGAGTAAGCCTCCATTACAAGCAGCAGCTCATGATGTTGCCAGAGGCAGTATGTAATGCACATCATAGGTATCCAGTAAAAAGGTTATCTGCTTTGACTGTAATCTTTTTACGGCACAAAAGCAGATCCTTAAGCACTTTGTGGGGATTTTCGACCCACCACACTGAGGCTGGGAAAACCTCCCCTTGGCCAGGGAAGCACTGGAGAAGGCTCCTCTCTGCTTTTAGGCAGCAGCACACAGGACTGGGGGAACCCAGGCAGGTAGAAGAAATGCAGTATATGAGGAAGAGTACCAGTACGTCTGAGGGTGGTAGGAGTTTTCTCTTTCATAGAAGAAAGCTGAATTTCACCCCAATTTCGTATTTCTCTGACAGGCTTGGACTAAGGAGAACTAGACAACTGTAGCTGTGTAAGTGCTCATTTTGATGTGGGGATTGCATAGGAAAAGCATAGGCATAAACTCTGTTATCATTAATGCAGTGGCCTCCAAATCTCATACTGTGGACCTGCCAAGCTTTATGGGCCTCTCTTTCAATTGCAGGAACCTTGCTTTTTTTTTTTTTTTTTTTTTTTTTTTTTTTTTTCCATTTATTTTGAGACATAAAAACAACTGAAGTATTAAATACGTTCACTAAAGATGCCAGGAAATATCTGTCCAACTTTTTATTTCCGATTAAGCCAATGGGATTCCTTGCAAATGCACCACAGACATGTACAAGGAATCATTTTCTCTCATGTGGGGCCTTCGGCTCCTCCGCTGAGGCCCAGCGAGGTGAAGGCCAGCGAGAAGCCGAGGGCAGGGCCTGGCACCGCAGCATCACTGTGAGATCCCAGCCAAGAGCAGGGCCTGGGCAAAGACATGAGGTTATCTCCCCAGACTGTGCAGGAGTGGAAATGCCACAGGTTATTTCTCTTTTAGGCATGGGAAGCAGGCCCGGAGGCATCAAGCCCATGATCTGCCCTGTCTCTGGCCAAACAAAGGCTTGAGGCTTTCAGGGAGCAAAATGTGAACCCAGCACGCAGTCAGCCTCTGTCTCTCTCTGCCTGTCACGGAATAATTCAGAAAGTTAAAGTAATCAGACAACAGATTGTTTGTTATCGTTGCCAGTGGCCAATTGCTATAGGAGGCTTTGGTGTACTCCCCTGTGCCAGAGGATCTGTAGCACTTTTTGTATTCCTGAGGGATGCATAAAGGATTTGACTTCCCAGACAGTTTTGTGCTTAAAATATCTCCTTGCACAGATTAAAGTACTTATTCCTGATTTAGCAAAGACCCCTTAAAACGCTGGATGGATACAACATGGTTTTCATTCAGCTTCATCTGCCAGCTTAATTGGGGAGGAATTAGAGGTTGGCCTGATGGGAATTGGTGCTAACTTAAAGGTTCAATTTTCCTCATGCCCTGATGGATGGCGGATGCCCAGAGCCTGTCCTGCTCGGTTAGGCTACAAGCACAAAACCTGTGAAATACTGGAAGAGAAAATAGCATCAAACGTAGCTGTGCAATTAGGCATTTCCGACTTTGCTGTACCGAGGGGCAGAGGCTCCCATTCATTAGGGCTCGATTTTCTCACTCCTTGTGTAACATCGGAGTGAAACGTTTCAGATGAAAGCTATGCCTGCGAGCCAGCGCATCTCAGCCCGCCTGGAGCCATATGGGCTGCCCCAGTCTGGCCGTGCTGCTGAGGGAGAGTAAATACACATTCATATAGCAGATAAATACATGTGTGTGTATAATAGGATGAGTATTTTTGACTTAAAATCTCTTTGAAACATATTTCTATAATCAAGAGACATTCCCAGCTGACCTCTACACCCTTACATCAATCCAATCACACTTTGAACTACGCCAGGAGCTCTTCTGCTCTCATATCAGAGCACTGAAAACCACCTTCACAAGTTTATGTGAAGAAGAAATAAATGATTTATGATTTTTTTTTTTTTAAGTTTAGCTTCTTCCTGGTATGTGAAATCTGTCAGCCCTTTTTAAGGACTTTATCAATCCTCCAGATTCCATTAAACATTTTTTTTTTGTGTGTGCAAAGATGAAGCCACAAATCTTGTAATGCTTAAAATGACTGGGCATGTTTTATATCCCAAGAAAGAAATGCAAAGATTATAACATTTTTCAGTGAATAAATAATTTAGTTGTCCACCCTGGATTTCTAAGTCCTTCATGAACAAGCCTGCTCATTTTCTGTGGTGTTGCTTTTTTATTGACAGTATGCTGTTCTGGCCAAAGGCAGAAAGAAATGCTGCTGAGGAAAATGAGCACGCACTTCCAATGCTAAAGTGAAGGAAGCTCTTTCTGTGGCTAGAAAAAGCATTGCTGCAATATAAAAGATACGGTCAGATGTCACCTTACCTCTCATGCTATCATTAAGTGGCATAAACCAACTGCATTTATCCACTGGGAAATTTTTAATGATCTAATTGTTACGTAGAGAATAGGAGAATGGAAAGACAGAACGAGAAAAAGACGGTGAGAATAAACTATAGAAATCATGAAAGGAGCACAGCAACACATATTGCTGTTTATAGGTAATTTATAGCCTTAAATGGTATTTTCATTTTGTAAAACTCCTGTCTGATTTATTTCACTGGGTCTTTTTTTTTTTTTTCCAAGCAACTCCATTTTATCAATAGTGCGTGAAGTAATACAAATACTTTTGGCAGGATTATACAGTGATGAAATAGCAAACACTGCATTACTAACCCCAATAATGGAGGAAAAACATCTTTCTATTGTGCAAGCAGACAGCAATATAACACGGAATTTCCCCTTAGGAATAGATCGCAGTCTTACAACAAAAGCGCCGTGAAAGTCTTTGTTCTGATCCCTGAGGATTTTATGAATTGTCGCACAATCTATGTAGATCAGCCATTCTTTCTGATAAGCAGACTGCATTTCTGTGAAAGCTAGCTGATGTTTGAACAGCGTAATAAAAAAAAATAATAAAATTAAGAGGTGTTTTTTATAATTTTGAGTAATATGTATATACTACTTTATATATATATATAAATATATATATAAATATATATATTTTTCTGAGAAGCAAAGAGGTCTGAAAAATCCCACCAATGTCCAGGAAGCCCAGCTGAAGGCTGTGAACCTCTCTGACTGACTTCAGCTAGACCGAAGGAGATGTAATATTCAGCGAAGCCTCTAAATATCTGTACAGATTTTGGAAGTAGATTTTGCATTTTAGATGCACTCTCTCCTGTCTTGAATCTTTACATGGACCCTTAATGTCCCAATCACCTTTTGTGGAGATACATGTCAACATCTGGAAGTTAGGCTGTAGTAATACTTGGCACATATTTAATGTCAACCACCTGATTAAGACATTTTCTTTCCAAGGTAGAACAGCAGGGATGTTATTTGTGCTCTCTGTAATTGTTTTAGGGAATTAGGCATGTGTGCAACATTTGCTCCACGCAAAGCGCCTGCTCGTGACCACTGCCAGAATTACCAGAGCCATGGATCCACCTTGGTGAAATAGCCATAGTGGCTTTTGAGAGGTGCTTCCCAATGGCATTTTTCTAAAACTGGACAAACAGAATCCCAATGGACATAAAACACAGCATCATTTTATTGCAATACTTCAAAGCCGCTGCTTGCTAATCATTAGAAAAGTGATCTGTGGTAATATTTGTTCAAATAAGATAAAAAGGGTGATTTCCTCCAGTGGGTTTCCTTCACCAATGGGCTGCACCTTGGCTTTTTTTTTTTTTTTTTTCCCATTACACGAAGTTCACTTATATGCATTTTAATCCAATCAATAGCCCCCTGTTTGGGGGTAAAATAATAGGAGCTGAAGGGAGAACCAAACTGGCAAGATGTGTACTTTCACCACAGCTATGTTAGTTGCTCTGTGCCATCAGGTTGAGGAATTTGCCTTTTGTGAGCACGGGGCTGGAGATTGCCTCTGCTGCTCCCTGCCCGGTGCTGCCTCTCGCACGTCATTAGCATTCTCCTCCTGCTCCAGCTCCAAAGGGGAGCTGTAATTAAAATTCAATGTGACAGAGCATGTCAAATGCAAAGGGTCCCCTTTGCACAAATCTTGCTAAGCTCCTGTTCATTTTGTGGTTGTATCAGTTACGTGTGCTGCTTTCTAAAAACATAACAGGAACAGGTTGGGCTTTCATGACATCCTATGGCAATTTTGTTTAGGTTGTTTCCTTGCCCGTTAAATACCATAGGTTTTTCAGTCGTTTCTTGCTCAAATCAAAGCAATAATGCACAAATTATTTCTGTTCAGAGCCTGGATCTATTCGGCATAACAGTTTATTGCCCCTGGAGTGGGGGCAGCTCTCCCAGGACCACCCCACTGCAGATGCTGCTCCTGGAGAACAGGGCAGGGAGGGGACAGCCAAAGGAAACCTTTGCAGAGGACAGCTTCCTAGGGTGGAAAAGCTCTCTTGGTTTCAGCAAATTATCTGAGAAACAAGAAATACAGGATAATACTTCAGCAAGGAGGCTTTGAGATGATGCTTGTGGAGGATGGAGCAGGTACTAAGAGGGCTTGTAAAGCAATAACAAATCTCACACCAAGAACAAAACCCCCATAGAGGTGAGAGAGAAATTGGGGTGTAACAGATCCATCCCCACCTCAGAGAGATTCTCTCTGGGCCCATCATGGCAGATCAATGCTGCTTGGGCAGGTGGGGTAATCAAGGGCATGGCATCCCTGAAAACCTGGAGAGATGTCAAATCTGATGGAGCAATCATGCAGTTAATGAGAACAAGCTGTGCCTTGCTGGCTAGTGCTGAGGGCAGGGTGTTTTAGCAGCCAGGAGCAGGGCAGACCTGCTGGCAGACTGCCTAGCAAAGTCTGGTGCTGGAAGCACCTGGAGTGGTGCTGCTCCATCACCTCTGCAGAGTAACAGCTTTCTGTAGCACAGATAGCATCGGCTAGAGGCACTGTGTCAGGAGAAGATCCAGCTGGGATCCCCACCTTTACTTCTGAGGAGGCACCGACCTGTAGGCCAGCCTGTGAGGCAGTTGCATCACATTAGGAGCATTGGCTTAACTGTGAAAGGGGATTATGAATGAAGTGGTTGTGCTTCCAGGCCTTTAGCTTCTGAACCTAGTCACTGTCTGAGCATAGGTAGCTTCCCAGCGTGTAGGCTTGTTATCATATTCATAATGAAAGACAATATTGCTTGCTGCTTTCTGAGATATGCAACCTCATTGGTAGAGCTGAACACAAAGTTAATCCTGCTTTGGATGTCTTAATGCCCTTCCCATCGGGTCTGGCTCTCACTGAAATCTATGAGTCTGGTGATTTACGTGGGCTTTAATTTATTCTGCCTGTTTGCATTGTGACTTACCCTGCCTCTGTCAAGACTGGAATTCTTATTTAATACTGTCCAAAATTAACGGCAGGGAGGTTAGGGTTTTGGAAGTCCTGGGCATGATGCTTTAATTGCAGCTCCCGTATTAACACTTGGGCTCTGAGTGTTTGATTGCATGGAACATGCTGAATTCCTGCAGCTGCTGAAGAAAGCTCCTTCCATCCACTGATGGATCTCGTCTTCTGAGCGCAGTCATCTTCCTCCATGCAGTCATCAGCTTTAGGCAGCAATGAACATTTCTTCTCCACCATTTAGCAAAGCACTTTCACCATGTTTACGCATGCGAAGCACAAAGTCTGAGAGATGGGTAGGGCTGCACATTGGGTGCATACTCTTTTATTGATGAGAAGAGGTGGTGGCGGCTTGCCCTCAAACTTCCTTCCCTTTGCCTTTCGCTGTGAGGACGGCTGGAGCAAGGTACTGCTTGCTCATTGAGGGCTTCTTTGTTAAACAGAAAAAATGGTTAACTCTCTCCTCACTGCAGTTCAGAATGTGGCCAGGCGTTGTTCTACAGGCAATAAAACTTGGTGTCAGCAGCACCCAAGTCATTTATTTTACACACCCAGGCCAGCAAATAAGTCCATACACACCCTCAAACTTGGAATGGAATAACACATACCAGCTGTATTTTAAAATCTAGCTGGATTTGGACATTATTAAGATGTAAGCCAAATTCAGGAAATTACCTTGCTAACAGCTCATTGAAGATTTCCAAATATGGTGCCTATTACTGTTATTACAAATGAATTCATGGGAAATTTAATTAAGTTCTCAAAAAGAAACAAATGGTTTTTTATCTATTAAGCACACTGGCCAAGTTTACTTTTGGCATATTTCCTTGTCGCGTAAAGGTTTTCGGTACATTATTTTTCTCTGAGTAATCTTGTTACTAAATTAAGCCTTCGGGTCGACATCAGCCCTCTGTATCCTGTATAAAATGTTGATAACTTCAGTGTGCTGCACCTGCAGCCAGCAATGCTTTAAATATTAAAGTTGCTGTTCTCAAAGAGCACTGGCATAGAGATTAAAGCCACACACAGGGAAGCAAATGCTTTCAGAAGGGATGTGCCCAAACACAGCCAGCTAGCAGCTGCTGGGGAGTCAAAGCTTCCCCCGCTGTGCTGGCAGAGCCCGTGCGCTCCTTGCCAGGGCTGGTTTTGTCTGCCTGGCCCCAAATCCAGCATAGTTCAAAGCCTGAACTCCATCCCTGGTGCATATCTCCCTTTCCCTGCCGTCACCTGCCTACTTGCAGAATAAAGACGGTGCTGATGTGAAATGAGTGATGGCATGTCTCGGTGACAGGCAGAGCTAAGGGTTTGCCCTCAGCCCTTAATTATTAGCCCAGAATTATGCAGGAGAACACGGGCATATTTGGATGAGGGTAGCAAACCCACTGCTGCTTGTTTAGGGAAGGAGAGGGCACGGCCATAAATCTGAAGCCAACGCTTCTCTGTCAGAGGAATGTCACAGAGGGGCGACAGTGCCACGTCCTCTGCTTTGTGCTCCCTGCTACTGCGTTGGCGCTTGGAATCCCATCGGGGAGGGAGAGGTGAATTTGATTCAGCAACATAGGTCGAGACAATTCAGCCGCCTTCAGCGCTGTGACAGAGCTGGGGCCGTCCCCGCCCTGCGGCCCCGGCGAGCAGCGAGGCGGCAGCACCACCTGCTGCGGGCCGCCAGAACGGCAGCCGCCGGGCCCCACAGCCCAGGCCCGGGCCCCGCGGCCCAGGCCCCAAAGCAGTCAGCCCCAAACAAAGGGCTAAGCTGGTGCTCAGAGTTAAACACAACCGTGAACGCCCGTCTCACAAAAATAGGAGCTTTTCAAGTTTCCACGGGGTCTTCTGTGGAACAGAATCACAGAATTTCTAGGTTGGAAGAGACCTAAAGATCATCGAGTCCAACCTCTGACCTAACACTACCAGTCCTCCACTAAACCATATCCCTAAGCTCTACATCTAAACGTCTTTTAAAGACCTCTAGGGATGGTGACTCCACCACTTCCCTGGGCAGCCCGTTCCGATGCCTCACAACCCTTTCAGTAAAGAAGTTACTTCTAGAAAAGGCATTTCTAGTGGAAAGTGGGAAAAGGAAATAATCTAAATAGTCTGCCCTATTTACAGACGTTGGTCAAAGCCTCCCGTTTGATTTTACAAAGGGAGGAAGTTCATATGGCACCTCCGCATCTAAAAGCTGTGGGGCAGGCCCGTTTCGGGGTGGTGATGTTCCTTAGAAAGTCCTTAAATGAGAGGACTGGTGCTGCTGTGCTGTGCTGAGAGCTGTCTGGAAAACTCTGCTGCCCTTTTCCACCGTGGAACTGGTAAACTGTTTTCATGCAAAAGAATGGAAAATTGAGCAATGTGCTGAAGGCTTGATCCAAAGCATATTGGCTTCAAAGCCCATCCCAGAACTTCGGCTTCAAAGGAATTTGGAATATACTCATCCCAATAATCTTCATTTTGAACAATAGGAAACAAAATAAATTTTCAGTAAAGCATACAGGATGGTGCCAGACAGATGCACCAATGACCTGAAAATTTGGATACCCTGTCTTGGGCTATCACACAATCACAGAATAGTGATTATTTGCAATAAAATAATAGTATTCTCAGCAACTGAACATATCATGGAAATAGTGTTACTGATAGGACAGGGACACTTCACCTCAGTGAGGCCTAGAAACGCACATCGCCTAAAAGTTACTAACAGGTATATATTATCTCCGTAAAGATATCTATTGTATCTCCTTAAAGTTCTTTTTTTTTTTTTTTTTTTTTTTTCTGAGATAAGTGGAGGTGTTCAGTATCCGTGACCCCTGGCAGGCTATTGAGCAGACAAAGCGCTCTTGGTGCACTTCCCTGCCCTCCCCAATGCTGGCGATGCTCGGAGGACCTTGGCCCTACTCGGTCTTGCACAATGCCTGAAAGCAGAGAGCAGACGAATGTGAGGAGACACCCAACACAGCCCACTTGTCGCAACTGTTTTTCAACAAGGCTCACTCTGCATCCAGCAAGGGCAGCCCAGGGCTGTTTGGCCTATCCAGGAACATGTGCTTCCAGTAAACTCCTCTCATGAGAGGAAAGCATGTTTAGAAAACCCAGAGTAATTTTATTTCCTTCTTTCCATACAGACAAAAAATAATAATAATAATAATAAAAAAGCCTTTTTAGTTTGTCATGAACACTCAGGTGGATAAAACACCTGGTGGGTAAAGGATTTGGGGAGGTAGGTGAGGCTGGGCTTTGAGATGGCCCAAGCCACACAGCCAAGAGCTTGCTGGGCCAGGGAAGCCCCCCAGCACCCTAAATGACAATGCCAGGGGAGCTTGTGGGTGTATTGGGTGTATTCTGCAATATACAGCTAGCTGAGGCAGGCAGCACAGTGAACCTCTGCTGGGGCTTTGGAAAGGAATCTCAAAGCTGTTGGGACAAGAACTTCATGATTATTTGGTAACTGCAAGAGCTGTAGCAGAAGTAAGGGGCTGCTGAAAAAAACGATTTTTAACAGCAAAATTCTGCCTGACCCCTGCGCTTTGTGAAGTGCTATTGAAGGCAGGAAGAAATTTTACATAAGTCTCATTCTCACCTGTAGTACCCTGGAGGCCTGGTGGCTGTGCTAGGAGTGAGACTCTGCCTTCTCCTCCAATTACAAGTGCATCGGGCTTTCAGAGAAAAGCCTAAGTTCACCTTCTCTATATTTACTTTCTGGACAGGCTAAAGAAGGAGCTAAGATCCTGACCTACAGTTACATCAGCTTATTCAGCTTCAGCAGCCAGAGCACGTGGCTATTAGTAATCTAGTGAAAAATGTAACAACACTTGCTTAAAAATAAACAGCCCACTCAAAAAAGGAAGTTACAATAAATAAACTGCATGAGACACACCAATAAAAAGTTTATGGCTGGAGTCATAATTGGCTTTGGAAATAAATTTCTCTAAAACTTATTGAATATTTTCCTCCCTACATCTTGCCATTGAAATTACCCCACCTGGAAGAAAGTAACGCTCTCCGGCTGGCGTGCCATGGAAGGAGACATCACTGTACTTAGACTCACCCCAGCGCTTCTGCCCACACAACTTCCTTTCTCAAAGTCACGCTGTAGAGAGAAAATTTTTTCCTTCCACTTGCTCAGCAGAGCATGGTGAGCTCATAAGGAGACTTGAACTTTCAGATGTTGAACTCGGCCGAGATCTGATTTCCCTCTTTATTTATGTTTTCTTCAGCAGCTTCCATGAACTGAGGCACGCTGTTAAACTAATCTCCAGCAGCTTTCACTCATTGTCTGGAAAAGTTGCTGTGAGCGGCTCTGATCGGCCTGTGAGTAATTCCACAGAATTACGACCATCCCAGCTAACCGGGACTGGCCAGATGAGGCTGAGACAGCCAAAAGCAGAGGGTGGGAGGTTTGATCATTTTGTACAACAGCTCAAAAACCAATCGCTTAAAAAGTGCTCTAAAATAAAGTGATAAAAGTGGGCAAACTCACAGCCCGCTTTACATCACCAAACCCCCAAAGGAGAGGACCCAAACAAAACTGCCTCCCTCTGGAAGAGCCCAGAGCCTCTGCAGAGGGAGCCCAACACAAGTGTGGCGAATGCCAATCTGCAAAGGCTCCGTCCTGACAGCTCAGTGCAACTCGAGAGAGATGCTTTTCACTGCTGCATCCCACCACATCTTGCAGAGATATTACCCTCCCACACGTGTTGATATTGTTCTCCAGAAGGCGTGTGTTTTTTATTGTGCTGGTAGAGTTAGATGAAACTAATGAGTCAATGGCCTCACATTTTTAAACAGATGGTTGAGATATCACTTCTGATTTCAGTCAGCTGCTGTGCTTTGGTGCCTCTGTGTTTTGGACTGGGTGTTTGGAACTACACCTGTAGGGAAGAGAGGCTTAAAGTGACTTTAGATCCAGGCCAGTGCCTTGCTGCAGGAAGCCTTCCATTGTTTTTTGGTAAGAGCCTTCTGTACGAGGCCCTTTGAGTGGTGGAAGGGAGGTTTCTGGCAACGTCCCTTCAAGGGACTTCTTGAAAAAGAATAAAATTGTGCCCCAAGAATGACTGGGGCATCCTACCCAGCCCTACACCCAGAGGGAGAGCTGCTGACGGTGATGTCAACCAGATTTCAAGTATTGGAGAAGCAGTGATGTGTCCTTTTGGAGAGATGCTGGGGTTAGGTTTCATTGCGGATCTTCACCCTCTCTCAGACTGTAATGTTCTTACTCATGTTGAGTAGTACCTCTCTGTGGAAACAGTCCCACTGGTTTCAGTAGGACTACTCATGGTAGGCACGAAAATTCAACATGAGTAAACAGCTATACGTGTGTGATGGAGCATACGAAGTTGTTCAGAGTCCTGTGGAGTGCAAGTCCATGGGCCATGCTAGGATACACAAATGCTTGTGTCAAATTCCAGACAAATGTCCTCAAGGTTGTGTTGAAATTTCTGCAGAGCTAAAAATGAAGACATCTTAGTAACTGAAGTTGGAAAGATTTATTTCCCTCTGTTTTTAAGTAATTTCCTTCCTGCTGTTGTCTGGGTTGTGCTGGCTGCGCTTAAAAAGTTAGGAGTGGAAGCAACTACGTATGCAAAAAAGAGACCTCATGGTATCTGAGTTCATGTTAGGAAGTAACTATATTTACAAGTGAGCTCTAAGCATGGCAAGCAGCACCTCAGTAACATGGAGTTGGCTTTATGCTGGTCTGAGGTCACAGATCTGATGTAGGCTTTGCAACAATGCTTTGATGACACTGGGTAGAGCTCATCTCAGCCTTAGCTGTTCTGCAGATTCGGTATTGAGACAAAATGGGTCCTGGTTGTGTAGTTGGTGACAAAGACTGGAGCTGCTGTTCCATGACAGCATTAGGAGCTGTCTTCGAGATGGCCAAAGGAAAGGTCCCATTGACAGTTGTGCAGATATCTTTAAAGTAACAGGGAAAACAATCAAACAAACAAAAATGCAAAGTTATTCGATGGGAGAAATTAAAGCCAAAGTAGTATTAAGCAAGAGATTTACCTGCAGTGCATGAAGACTGGAAAAATTATCAAGCATGTTGGTATAATTAGTTTTGCCACCTTGGGAATGATTCTAATGAGTATACTTGCGGCTTTCTGGTGTAGTAAAAGTTATTGCAGGAGAGCTGCTTGGCACCGTGGGCCTGTTCAGCAGAAAGCCTCATGTGCCCCACAGGGCTCCAGGGCAGAGAGGCTGGGCGGAGGCCTATGACAATTCTCAAATGCAGGCATAAACCCCCAGCCCAGATTTTGGGCTTCTCCAGCAGCCACTTCAAAGGTACTCCAACAAACCCCTCTGAGTTGCTCCAGAGAACATGGGAATGGCGAAAGGAAAAACCTCGTTGAGAGAATGGAAAAATCCCATTGCCTGTGTCTTCTCCAAAGGAGTCTGGAGGTGGGAGAGTGCTTTGAGTGGCATTTGTGGAGGCCGCCAGTCCCACGTAATTCGCGTAGGAAGTTTCTCACCATTACAGCCTGCTGGGACACTTCGTAATGACCTAATTTTGGTGAGCGAGCAACCACTTGGTAGGACTTTCCTGCCTGACTTTCCAAGTGGCTCTGGGAGCCAGCAGGAACCCCAGCCCATGTCCAGCACCTCCAGGGCTCGCTGGCTGCTGGGGGCGCGTTTGGTGGCCCTGTGCCTCCTTCCTGGAGCCCTGCTGGTGTACACAAAGGTGACACTTAATGGGCGGAATATGACAGCATTGTTAGAAGAAATAGGACCTTAGGCTACAAAGCAGCCCAATGCAAGCTTCAGATCCCACTATGAGTAACTGGTTGTGGCTTATTGGATTTTAAGAGTTTTGCCAAAACAAAGCAACTTTTTTTATACAAGGCACATGATTTTCCTCTGAAAGAATGTTTACAGCCTAGAGCTCATTGCCTCATCAGTCAGTGTATCCTTGATATTTTCATTTATGTGGTTTCTTATTCAACACGTGTTTGAATCAGATGACTTCCACCCCTTTATCTGAATTTATCTACTGGGAGCACTTTTAAAAGTGAAATGTCAGTCAGGTATGTGCCAGACATGCAATAAACACTTTTTTTTTCTCTTTCTTTTTTTCCCCTCTGCTCCCCATCTCAGTTCTCTGGAATTCCCCTCTGCTGTTTTCTCATTCTTCATGTCCCTTTTCCACCAGAGAACAGGTCCAGAGCTTTCTCTGACCGAGGAACATCCACAGTGAGGTCCCAGGACCAGCTCCACGCTTAGCATCTTTGATCCATTTACAGCACACCAGGGTGCCCTTTTGTTTCCCTGATGAGGGCCTTTCAAAACTCCTCATATTTATTTCTTCAGCTGGTCTGCTCTGGTTTTGCACTGGAGAGCTCCCATCAAGCCTTCGATAGAGCTGAGAGCAGCTGGCAGTGCTGCTGGGCTGAGTGTTATTCAGGGAGGTTTTTCATTTGGTATTAATTAAGCAGCAAAGGGAAAATCAGCTAGGTGAGCAGTGCTGGTAGGGGACAGTTGGTGGCGAGCCATTGGAGGGCAGAGACCTCAGCTCTCCTCATGCCTTTCCGTGCCTGCTGGCACCTGATCTGATTTCTCTGGTGTCTGCTGCAGCTGTCTGGGGATCTGAGGAAGTGGGTGACACGAGAATGGGAGCAGAATGCCATTACTTGTGGTGAATTGTGTCTTAGTGCTGAGTGTGAACTGTAAATATATGCACTGGTGTGGCGTTAATGTGCTTCTCTGTTCACCATAATAACACAATCTGCTAGAAACCCAGGCCAGAATTTGGATAAAAGAAGTGGTTGTTTGTTTTTCCCACGCTTAAACTAATATATCTGAGTGTCATTAATACCACGATGGATGTGCAAGAAGGATGATAAGGAGCAGGCATGGGGGTGGTGTGGTGCCGGGCAGGAGCAGCTCGATGTTTGGCGGTTTCAGGCGTGCAACATGTGATGGTTGGAAATCCCACTGAAATCTCAGATCTAAACGATACGAGCTCGCGTATTCGCCCCTTAGCTACACGTGGGACACTTTTCTGGCTGCTCTGGGTGCTGACATCACAGAGCATCACAGCTGCTGGCATCGGTGCCTGTCACAAGGATTGTGTGACCACGGGGCAACAGCTGGCAGCGAACACTTCAGGCCCCCGGTCAGAAAACTGAGTGTAAAGAGGAAATGTGATTTTGTCATCTCCTGAGTGCTTTAAAAAACACAACAAGGCAAACACTGAAGAACAAAACTATGTCTTAATGAGGCCTACAAGATCCTTCCAGCATTAGCACGCTGCAGTGAGCTCAGACAGCATCTCCCCGGAGTGCTGGTGTGGGTTTCAAATGCATGTGAGTCGGCAGAGGCAAAGTCCTCCTGCTGCAACCCACGGCAAAACCCGCTCCACTCGCCAAGGCGGTCGATGCCTGCCGTGGCTGCCAGGCAGGAAAGTGCTTAATGCATGCTCCGCCACGCAGCTGAAGCCCGGAGGCACGCAGCACACCTGTAAAGATCGGTGGGGTATGGCTGAGCCCTCTGCGCCTTTGGATGTGCTGCCGAATTGCCCTGACGGTGCCCCAGTGGGACAAGATCCCCATTTTCTTGCCTCCGCAGTGCTAACGGGGCTCACAACTTCCCAATAATTACGACGAGGCGCTGCGATTGCACATTTACATTTGCTGATGATGCCGATGCCTTTCAGAAGAAGGTGTAGAGGCTTTTGCGTGACTTTCAGCTGGAACACGATGTCACCAACACTCCCCCTCCCAGGCTGGTGGTGCAGCTCTGCTTGCTGGCAGCTCTTTATTAATAGACTTGCTAACATCAAGGAAAGCTTTCTGAGCGCTTAGGATCCAGGCAAGTGACAGAGGCTGCACCTTTTGCTGCTTCGGCTGAAACATGCAGAAATTATAAATAATGCAGTTTTATGTTCTGAGACAGCCCAGGGCCTTTTGAGGGGGCACCCAGCAGTCCTGACACCTTCAGAGATGCTGCTGGGGATGCTCCTGGGCACTGCAGGGAGCTCGGCCACCCTCTGGCTGTACCTCAGTAAGGCACAGGGCACCACAGCGGCCTGGGGCAGCCCCTTTTGGTTTTTCAATGAATGAGGAACGTGGCACCTGGTTAGTAACCCTGTTACACGGGGAGGAAGATGATTTTCCATGGAGGGAATTGTGCCCTTTATAAAGAGCAAGGCTTGGGTTCCTCAGCTCAGGCAGCACCTTCTTCAGGCTTTCCATGCAGCTCAGTCTCTGCTCCCACAGCACCTACAGCCCCAAGTACCTCTCTGCTTCCTGTAAACCCTGGCCACTGGCAGGAAAAATAAAACGAGATGGGCTTTATCAGCTCCAGATGGATCACCCAGCTTCAGAAATAGCTCTCGCATGCTTAGGATCGGGTGTAACTGATGCAGGAACTCCCGCTGGCATGTTTCTGAACACCTCTGTAGGACACAGCATGCAGCCTACGTGCCTTGATGGAAATGTAAAAGACTTAACGGAGATGTGGCAACGACCACAGCGGAACCGATCAGTTGTGAGGCAAGTGCTGGGCTTCTTGACACTCTTGTGTAGCTCTGGGCCAAGGGAGCAGCAGCTGCACTGCCCTGCTCAGCTCTGTGTGCAGACGGGGCTCCAAGCCACGGGCAGCCGTCCCTTCCTGTCGGGGACAGCCCAGGTGAGCGAGGGCCGGCAGCTCAAGGCCCCTCTGCACTGACGCCTGCCCAGTAGGCTTAGCAGGCTGCTGAGCAAGGGCTTTTTGTGTGTTGCAAGGAATTTTGTGCTCAGGCCTGCTGTGCTATGACATTTTTAAGGAAATCACTAGAGGGTATTTTCTCCAGTCTCCCACAACAGCACGGAGTGTGCTTTTTATTCCATTTTGCCATAGTAATGGCATGAACTTCTGGGAAAGCAGACAGCAGGAGCTCCAGGTCTGGCTTTCTTATTGCCTAGCTCCTTGGAGAGAAGACAACTTGCTTTAGCCATCTCCAGGAAAGCTGCTGTGCCAAATAATTGGGGCCATCTGAAGCAGCCTGGATACCCAGTTCTCATGCAGCACATCGGCTAGCAGGGTGGGGAAGGTTAAGCCACGCGTCTGTTCCTCTATTCTGTTTTCTTCCTGTGTTTTGTTTTGTTGTTTAACAAAGCCTCTTGCTTTTAAGGAAAAAAAAAATCCCTCTGCAAATTACCCATTTCAGGTAGATGGAGGCAATGGCACAGCCTTGCATTGCCTCTTGTCAGATCAAATGGCAACCCGCTGAGAGAAAAGAGGGGGAAAAAAGTATTAAATCCCCAACGGGTTTCTGAAGTAGACGCACATTATGAGTAACGCACTTAATGATCACTCGAGAAGAGTTTGGGGAATCTTTTCTTTTTGTACGGGTGGTTTTGATCTCAGCTCTACGTGGTTTGGGCCCTTTATGGTACCAATTATCTCCTTATAGTTTGGAGTTAAAATACCAGGCTGCTTTGCTGTCCGAGGGCATCCATTTTGCACGTTCAGAAGTGTGAAAGGTAACCCAAAGATTCAGCATATTGGCCCTTATCCTTTAATTCATCTGCTTTAAAAAGCCCACAAGCCCCAGCAGGCTTTATATACTGAAGACTTTTTTTTTTTTTTCTTAGGATTTCTGCTTCTCTCACTGCTTAGTTTTGGTTTGAAGACAAACTCTTTAGGTGACAACACAGAAAAAGATTGTGATAGACAGACAGAAGATAAATAACAATAAAATCAAAGGGATTCTGACTTCAGGTGGGGGAATGAAAATCCCAGGATATTTTGGGAGGGTTTGTGTTTTATGGGGTGTGTATAAAAGCCTGATGTAAATCAGAAATATTGGGGTCTTGGTATTTGAGCTTGTTGGGACTACTAACTGCAAATGTTCATATTCTAATGTATAATGTTGAACTCTTAAAATATATATATAAAAGATATTTTCTACAAATAGCACTTGTAATGAAATCCCTCTCAAAAGACAGATGAAGCATGGGAAGCATTCATGGGACTGTATCAAAATAGAAAGCTGTAGAAAGTTCTCACTGGAAAAAAAAAAAAAAAGTGCTTTTCCATTCAAAACTGTTATTGGGCAGTGGGGAAATAAAGCAAACACCTTCCCCTAATTGATGACATTATGTGTATTTTGAAAAAAAAAAAATAAAAATGGGCTGTGATTTGTGATTTTGGCCTCACCTTTTATAATAGGATTTTCAGGAACAAATTTAGACCGAAGTGTTGTTGACGTTAAGGTGACAGCTTCTCAGGAGAGCTAAGAATAAGGCGCCTGAGACCAGCATTGCTGGGCCAAGTCCTCTTTTCTCGATGCACTTTGCTCCTCGTTGAAAGCAGCTCCTCACACGTCCCTACAAGTTGTGCTGGTTTAAGTACAACAGGGAAAATTTGGCAGGACGCACAGCTCTTTCCCAGTTTTGAAGCAGTGTAGTTGAACCAGCGACAGTACTTGGGGCAAACTTACTGAAACCATTTCACTCTGTGATCAGTTTAACTAGCTCTGATACAGTACCAAATTACATGAAATCAGTGTAAGTGAGAGTTTAACCTGGTTTATCTACAGCTGCTGTGGCCTTTGCACTGGTTTAATTAACCGGGTTTGTAATGCTGCGCTAGCCAAATCAGGTTGCCCTCACAGACTTTATTCCTTTGACTTACTGAGTTTTAAAGGCTTGTTCCCATTATCTGTGGCTGTGTCAGAGAGCTGTCAGGGTCCAGAGCTGTGGCTGTTCCTCTCCCAGAGCCGGCCAAAGCCCAGGGTGTTTGTGTGCCCTCCTGCAGTGGTCTTCAAGAAGAAATCCCCAAATTATTTCCCTCTGGGCGAAGAACCCTGTGGTGCTCAGGGGGAGTTGATCACATGTACATCGCTGCCAGCCCTCGTTCTCCGTTTCGGATTTATTTTTCTCAAGGTGGCAGTTCTTAGTCACGATAGCTTAGGAGAACACAGCTTTTGTGTGAAGGGAAGCTCAGTTTCCTCCTGGTCAGCGTGTCCCTGCCCGGCGGCAGCGGTGCGCCCCAACGCCAGCTGCGTGCACCTGCGAGCATCTCCCCGAGCAATAAGCTCGGACTTCAATGCGGAAAGCATGAAAGTTGGCCTGCTGAGGAAGAACCAGGGGCAATGACTTAATCCCCAGCCTAGGATTTTTTACTTTTTCCTAAAGCAGAGTCAGGATGACATTGCGATTGCAGCCTCTGTTTGCGCCACCGCCGCTGTTGCTAACCAGGGTCATGAGATAGCGCCCAGAAAGAGGAACGCGTGAAAATCAAAACAAGGAGATTGTCTAGTTCCCCCTTGAACTCTGCTGTCAGAAAAAAATATGGCAGAGATGAGGGAAGAAAGGACTAGGAATGAGTGCGTGATTTGTTAAAGGAACAGAATTCATCCAGGAGCCCGGCTGTGGGATTAATCACCTTCAGGTCTGCTGATAAAAACCACCCTGGGACCCACGGTGTTTCGGACTTCGTTCCAAGCTGATGAAATGGTCTTAGAAACCCTATTTTAAAATATGACTTCTGCTTCTTTCTCCCGGGGTATTCACAGAACGAGGGGGCCCCGTTCTCAATTTGAGACCCAGAAACTTTTTTGTAAGAGAAGCAGATGCAAATCTCGCAGGGAATTTTTTAGAAGTGGCCACATCTTGTGTGGGTAGGCTGCAGCGAGCGGGGCTGTGCTGCCCAGGCGTGGGGTGCTCTCTCTCAGAATCACCTCTGGATCCCCTCAAAGCATCTGCCTGCTTCTGGCCGCCCAGCAAGCCCTGCATGCAAACTAACCGAGCAGAATTACCGCGCTGCATGTCCCTGCTGTTGTTCACATACGTCAGAGAGGTGCCGGGTGCTTTCTTGTGGCAGTCAGGCCCAGTCGTAAAAGCCTGAAAATTTTTATATACACAGCAGTTAAATTTCTGCAGGTTTGAGCCCTTTGCGGAGGTTTTCTGTCCGAAATGGGAGCAGGATTTCCCCACCATTTCACCAAAAAGCTGCTGGGTGTTTCAGAGCGTGAGCTGGGGCCAGACGCGGGCACCTAAATGGAGAGGAGCTTGGTGGGTCTGTTTTCCTGGGTGCAGGGAGTGGGGAGAAGGAAACTGCTTGATTTGAAAGCAGGAAGGAAGTTGAACCATACGAGAGACAAAGCTCAAACTGAATTTAGAGACGGCAGAAACTGTGATTCAGCATGCTGGGGAGTCGCTGGGAGGTGGAGGGAGCTGCGGGCTGAGCTAGGGGAATACATCGGGGTGGGCAAAGGGATGGGATGGGGAGGGAGAAGGGCTGACAGACTGGGGGGGGGTGCAAGGAAATGGATGTGTCTGGGTAGGAGCAAAAGGGATGGGGAATGAGGTTGGGTGACGATGAACACGGAAAGAGGCACTCTGCTCAATCTGACCTGGAAGAGTGAAACAATTTAGATGAGGTACTGGGGAGGGGAGATTTTGACTGGCAATATTTGCAACTGGCTGGGCAAAGAGGTGGGACAGAGATTTTCATTTTACATGACCGCACGTCATCTCCCATGGGTGCTGGAAGATCTCACTTAAATGCCGACTTTCTGTACTCAATATGCATAAATAATTTTTTAAAAGTCTGCTGCCTAGTATGGAGATAAAGAGTGATAACAGCTTTTGTGGCAGCCTGCTGGGGTAAATGGTGTTCTCATCCTGGATTTCACAGCGTATAATACCGAGTATGAATGCAAAGGTCTGGGAACTTTCTTCAAAATTGTCACATGCCTGTTTACTTTCCTGAATAGCAGCATTGACTGCTTCCTTTTTGCTTGAAATGAATGCACAAGTAGTTGCTGTGGGGAAGTTCTTTCAAGCTGGGAGCTCTGCTGGGTCGGGCAGCAATTGTTTTGCCTACTTATGGGGGTATCGAATAACCTTGCTACTCCTTGATGTCACCAGAGATCGCAGAACTGTGGTCCGAGTAACATTACTGATGGGAGGACCATGTTAAATGGCACCTGTAGGCCAGAAGAAGAAGAACACAAACTGTGGGCACTGTAAGTGAAGATACCACAAATGAGGGAGTTGCAAAGAGTCATCTTGGGGAAGAAAAAAAAAAAAAAAGGCAGCTCTGCCCAACATGCTGGCTGCATGTTAAATTCGTCACCCCACCATATCTTGAAAATCATTGCTAAAATCGCAGGAAACTGGTTTAGAGTGAGGAACAGCTGTGACTCCTGATAAGCCGCTCTCCTCAGGAGCTGCACAAAGTCCTTCAGCCTCCTGAGCCTCTCTTCTTTATGCAAACTTGATGAGACTTCAGTCTGAAAAGGAGAGTAGGAGAGTTAGCCTAAGAAACTGAACACATATTTTAAGACACATTGGATGAAAAAGCAGCTGAACGGTGCTGGCCCAACAGTGTGTGTCAGCACGGCACTGGGGAGCTGCAGGAGCTGGTGCATCCAAAGCAACTCTTGGCTTTTGGGGGGCCTCATGATGCTTTGGGTGAAGAAGAGACATGAATATCCAATTCTATTTGGGAAAAAAAAAAAAAAAAAAAAAGAGGAGGGAATAAAAATGTGGGCAAATGGAGCATTATCTTCAAGATACCTATGCATTTGTTTGTTTTATTCTGTCTATAACTTATATTAAATCATTCTTGGAAGCAAGGCCAGTTTCAGGTGACCAGGAAACCAAGCTGTGCGTTCGCAGGGCTCCCTCCCTCTGGTTGTGGGACTGTCCTGCGCTGAAACCTGCCTTTACCAAGCACGGAGCGCTTTGGACTTGCTTGTAAGTCGTTGGCCTTAGTGGAGTGACAATGCCACAGAAATCCTACGTGGTAAGAGTCTCAGTAGGGTTATGTCCATAATGCACACACTGGAATAAAGTTCAAGTTGTGCCACCAATTTGATGATTGACAAATGACCTTTTGTTTTTCACTTTGCTAATGCGGTAATCATTTCCCTGGAGCCCTGCTTCCCTAAAGCACTTTGACATCCATGACTGAAAAACAGTCAACGTAGCTGTGCAGAAATCTATCTCTTTAGAAAGCAGGGAAGAAATCTAAACCTCGTGACAACAATAGCCATTTCATCTTCAATTTCACCTAATATGTATTTTGAGTTTAATTTCCTTTATTTTTATGGCAATCTAACGGCAATATTGGCTTTACAGATTCACCTTTAAGCATCATGTTTGTTTTGGGGCATGCTTATGTGTTAATATCCTGCTTAGGCACAGTGAAGTATTGTTCCTTGAGTCTGAAAGACAAACTCTAAAAAAATTATAAACTCAACTGACATCTATTGTGGTGAGAAGAAAGCCTCGTATGACTCAGCAGGGCAGTGTGAAGGTCCCAATTAGTGAAGCGCAACGAGAAATCGCCCCTATCTGAAGACCAAACACAAACTTTGCATTGGCACAGAAAAGGGATGAAAGACATAACTCCGAGCGTCACAGAACGAAGGAAAGAAACCCAGCTTCCTCCCTCCCGCGAGCTGCGCACGCCAGCGCTACTGAAGCAGCAACATCTCAAGAGGAGCGTCATTGCCGAGGACAGATATTTGCATACTGGGTCTTTAGAACTGGTGCTATAATTAAAAACGAGCTGAGAGCTCAGAAGCCGTACGTTTGGAACAGCAGAAGAGAACGTATCGTTTTTACACCTGAGACACAGACTAAAAGCCATTTCAGCCAGATGAGTCCTGCATACCATGTCCCCACTCCTGAAGGCAGCTCATCACAAACACCACCTAGCTCGCGGAGCTGCAGCCGCTCAGGCTGTAAATGCAGCTTGGCAGCGGATTTTATCTAAGTTGTTTTTAACTGTTTGCTTGTTGGTTGCCCTTTTTTTTTTTTTCTTTTTTTCTTTTTTTTTTTTTTCCCCAAAGCAGTGCTAGCAAGCCCACCGCTCCGGGGAGCTCTCCCAGCCATCTGCCAACGTGGGCTCAAAAGAACATTCTCCAGGGCCTCATCCAAGTCGCAGCTTCTGATTCAGTGAGCTGCTCCTGCTGTGAAGGCGCTGCGTGCAGTTTGGCAGCTGCGGAATAATCCGGGACCTCACGCCACAATTCCTCCTTGGCGTTATTTCACCCAAACTGGCGTTGCAGGGGGCCTGGGGGGTCCTTGGGGCTGTTGTGGTGGGGTGTGAGCTGTGAGGGGCAGTGGCGTTGGGGCTGGCGGCCCTAAAACCCCTGGGACTTGGATTTGTGCTTGTTTATGGGTGGGCTGCTCACAGCTCCCCCCTTCTGCAGCCCACCTTGGGGGGTGAGGCACTGCTTTAACCCCCCCGCTGCACCCGCCTGAGGCCCGGCCGCCTCCCTGATATTTAATTAATCCCATTCATTAAATCTCATCAGCTGCCTGCTCCTTGATAAGCACGCAAAGCTGGAAAGAAGCTGAGGGGCAGCTCTTGGAGGGGATTTGCACCCCTGCGGGGCTCTCCGCCCGACATCTTGTCCTCTGAGGGGGCGTGACGTCACGGGCGGGCCCAGTGCCGTGACGTCACGCGGTGACATCACACCGGGGGGGGGGGCGCTGCCGGTGACAGCGGGGGCGGCCCCGGGGGCGGGGACGGGGACGGGACGGGGCGGCTCGGAGCGGAGCGGAGCGGAGCCGCTGGGCACGGAGCGGAGCCGCGGTCACCTCCCTGCCTGCCTCCCTCCCGGCTTCTCCTCCTCGCCTCGCTTCTCCTCTCCCCAGCCTCGGCGACGATGCAGGCGGAGTCGGGGATCGTGCCGGACTTCGAGGTGGGCGAGGAGTTCCACGAGGAGCCCAAGACGTACTACGAGCTGAAGAGCCAGCCGCTCAAGAGCAGGTGGGTGGGCGGCCCCCAGCCCCTAGCCCTGATCCCGGTCCCGGTCCTAATCCCGGTCCCATCCCCGGTCCCGGAGGAAAGCTGCCCGCCGCCATGGCAGGGGCGGGCCCGGCGTTATGTAAAGGGCACGGGCGGCGGGGCCGGGAGGAGGAGGAGGAGGAGGAGGAGGAAGGCACCGCCGGGCCCCCCCCTCCCACCCCGCTGCCCGGCAATGGGGTCCCCTTTCCCCCTCCATCTCCCGGTTCTGGCTGCGGGAGCCGGGATCGGAAACTTCATGCTGGGCGGCTGCTTCCCAAAGTGCCTGATTTGAACCCCAAATCCACGCTTTATTCGTATCCATTGCGTTGCGTTAATACCTTTATTTTTAAAGGGAAATAAATCCGTGCCGGTCACTCTTCCTTGCGGTACCCACCCCCATCACTACAACAGGGATGCGTATTAGTAGAGCCCCTTACCCTGCTGCCATGGGGAAAATTGCTATGAGAGCCCCACTTAGAGGTCTGCTCTTCCTCCTCCTCCTCTTCCTCGGCCCCCTGTGCCCGCAGCCAGCCCTCCATTTCGCCGCCGCTGTCGCAGGCACCGAGCGCGAGGCCCTGGCTGCGATGCGGGGCTGCTGAGCCCGGCCGCTGGCAGCCCGCCCGCGGGGTCACGGCTGCTGGCTCCCAACAATGCGGCCGTGCGTGGAGCTGGGAAATGAATGGGGAGGTAAATGGCAAAGTTGGGGGAAAAAAAAAAAAAAATAAAAGGGTGCTGGAACCGGCCGAGGTTGTGCCGCCTGTCAGAGAGACTTCGGAGTAAATAGATGAATTTTTGAGCACGCTCCAAGTGCTGAAGACACGTCAAAGGCCGTGTAGTACAGGGTGTTACAAATGCTGTCCCTGTCGCAAGGGCTTGTGAGTGCTGTCTCCCACAGCCTGTCTTCATGGCAGCCCCGTGGTTGAGCCTGCGGTGTCACCAAGGGGTGGCACGTGTGGCAGTGGGAGCAGGGTGGCAGGCGGCCAGGGTGCACCAGGCTGCCCCTCGGAGCTGCACAACTCCTCTGCCCTCCCAGGCTGTGCAGGGAGGCTGCTGTTACCCCGGCAGAGGGGTAGAAACCAGGGTAATGTGAGGAGGGAGAGGAGTGTGGAGGAGGTGGACTCGCTGGCAGTGGTTCCAGGTGGGGTGGAGGCAGGTGGGACAGCCTGGGGGTCGGTATCCACGTGTTCAGTGGTGTGTGGCAGTCCTGCAGGTCGCTGGTACCTTGCACAGCTGTAACACAGCCTGGTTTGTGCAGGCCACAGGTTCTAACTGGTGTGCAAGGCTTGTTCCCGTGTACTCATCTCCTCTGTGATCTGCAGGCTGGCTTCTCCTTGAGGTGGTGCGGGCAGGGAGCACAGGTACCAGGTCTTTATGTGACCTGAGCCCTGACTGCTGTTCTCTCATGCAGATGGGGTTCTGTGATTTGGGGATTCTGTGTTCCAGCTGCTTTTAATTCCTGTGACTTGATGCTTTGGGGCCTGAATGCAGCCCTGCACTGCTCACTTCTGCAGGGCAGCAAATAGAGGTACTCTGTAATGAAGCACTGGAGTGACGTCTGTCTGTCACCCCGTGGCATCCCCGGGGTCTTCCTGACCTCGTGGGAGCTGCAGGAGCAAAGGACCTAGAGGCCACGGTAGGTCCCTATAAACCCATCCCCGGAGCCAGACTGATGGAACTTGGCAATAGCTGGTGGCAGAAGCTGCTCACAAACCTGTTTGCTTCGTGACATGCAGATCCCAATCTGTGGGGACGTCTGCAGGCCCTCGGCGTGGCTCAGGCCCCAAACCTGTCCGACCGATGGCGGTGTCCAGCGTGGCCGCGCCGCTTTCCCTCGCGGATGTAAATCAGGAGTAATTGCCCCGCCACAGAGCAGCACCGGGTTCCAGCGGTGTAACGGTGGGGCCGTGGCCGTGCAAGTTGCTTTCCTCTGGTCTGCTCCACAGTCTGGCTCTGGAAAAGTGCCTGGGGAGCAGGCAGAGCAGTCACTGGTGGTAGGAGAGGAGCCTAAATAGCAATCTGCTCTTGTCCCTGGTGGGAGCTGCTGATTTCCTAGCAACATTCAGGGCTTTCTCTGATGGCTTTTAACCGTAAGAAGAGAGAAGGATCTTCAGCTTACTCATAGCGAGTAGATGGAAAAAGCCCCCAAGTCATAAATACACAAGAGCACCGGTGGCTCTGACCCTAGAAGAAACTTCTTTATTGCCCAGTTTAACAGCCCGGGCTGCCCCTCTTTCAGGTAGAAATCTCCTATTTGCTTCCTCTCAAATTGCTGGGCTTTGAACATGACATCCAGCTAAATTTTCCTCCTCTTTGGTGTGCCTTCACAGTTACTCCATCCGTATTTCATAATTCGAGTCTGCAATCCAAAGCCACAAGGGGTCCAATAATAAAAGCTTTTTGCTGTAAATACTGTACGAAGTTAGGCCAAGCCACAACCGAATGCTAGAGGCCAAGGGAAAATGTAGGCCCAGCAAAAAGCTTTAATCACAAGGGATGAAGAGAACATGCTGGGTGAAGATGCATCGTTTCCAGCCGTATTTCCTAAACCCCTCCGACTCACAAGAACTGGGCTTCATGTACCAAGTGCTAGATACGTTTCAGGGCTCTCTGGAATTTGCTGTGGTTGAACATCTTTGAAAACTGAGAAAATGTTTTGGTTGCTCTGGTTTCTCCAGAGTCCCTTTTCACTGTGGGAGGAAACTGGATTATATCCCTAGCCAGTAAGGCAATGGGATGTTTTTTTATTCCTTTCCTCACATTCATACTTCATTCCTCTGCTGCCACGTTTTGAAGCCGATAGCCTTAATTTATAAGTGCATGCTCTTAAATACATACATGCTTGTGGAACGAACAAGATGTAAATAAGATTTTTCTTTTTGGTGCAAACAGTGCACAATGAAGTGGGTGGAGTTTTATTTTCAAACAATCAGCTGAAGAAAATAAGCAGTTATTACCAGAAGGAAACACAGATGTGGTGTCTGCACAGTCACCAGAACACCGGGCGTAAGTTCCGTCTGTCATACTACCGTGGGTTCTTTAAACCATTCGAATTATTAAAGCTGTGTTTTGGGTATCAAACTGGTACCTGGAAGAAAAGGGCTTTGGTCTGCTGCTGTCCTAGTCTCGGTTGCTGTATTGTTTACCTTACCCTATTTATTGTACTATGTGCAGTTTGAAGCTATTGACCCAGCTCCTGCCCTGTTCTGTACACTTCCCTTTCAGCGAATGCAGGGGAAGGACCTTGAAGGCACAGTGTAACCCCCCGAGATGCTCAGTGTGAAATATGTTGAACCAAAGCACAGGGTGATTGAAACTAGCCCAGATGTGCAAAAAAAAACCCACCTAGATTTACATGCTTTTCTCTAGCTTCTGATCCTATGCCGTGTGTGTGTCCCCGTAAGTGCCAGATGATAATTGTCAGCTGCAATTTATTGCCTTGCTCTATGTGAAATCATGTACCTGCAGTTAAATTACTGTTTGTGCTATTTTTTATTGCCCTTTTCCACCTTATTTATATTCAGACCCATTAAAAAGCACCTGAACAATCCAGTTAGTGGGGGTATTTTTAGTGGAAAAAATGATTGGGAAGTGCTTTGAAGTTGCACGATAGTTCTGGGGGAACCTTATTCTTTCTGAGCAGTGATGTTGAGATGTGGCGTTTGTCATGTTCTCCTCATTCCAGGTGTCCAAATCCTTCCTGGTATAACAGTCCTGTACTTGACTTGTCAGTGAGTACCTCGTCTCTGTCCGGTTAGGATCTTCTGCAGAGCCTTCCCCTCCTCTCTTCTGGTGCTGCACTGAACAGTGAGAACTAGGTTTAGTCAAAACTTCCCTTCTGATGCACAACGTTGTGGAGGAAACACTGATTTACCCAGAGGCACACATTTTTGAGATGTGCACTTAGCTCCAGAGCCAAACAGGACATCTGCCTTAGTCTGCAGATGATCAAATTTAATTCTGTAAATGAACTTTGCGGTGTGATTAAATTGGAACTTGATTGCATTAGGCTTCTCGGCGTTGAGTTTGTGCTGTACTGGAGGTAGGCTTTTCATACTACTGCTATTTATGGATCTCGTTCAAGTGTTTTATATTCTGGTTGGGTTCTGCAATGCAGTTTGTTCAAGCTACTGCTTATATCTGTTCCAGTTGTGCAAGAAGTGGAAAATATCCTTTATTTAGAACAGGTCACATGTGCCTGCATCCAGGAACCGCGTCTCAGCGTGCTTAAAAAAATAAAAGTGGATCTTGGAGGAACAGATTTAAAAAGTTCCTGAAAAATTTTTCCGTCTGTTACGAGGAACATGACATATTTTAAAGTAAAAGGTAACGCTGTCTGTGTGCACAGTGCTCCGTAGGCCAGGACTGGCTGGAGTCGATGGTGAAGGCTGAGCTGAAGGCAGTGGGAGGAGAGCTGAGCCCAAAGTTTGGCTCTGAAATTTCATCGGTAACGTTTTTGTGAGTGAGTCAATAATCCCGTGTTTGTTCTGCACCTCAAACTCAACTTCACCAGAAGGAAACCGAGCCACACGTTTTTGTATTTTTTTTTTTTTTTATTATTTTTGAAAACAGATGTAAGAGGAAAGGCTGTAATTGAGTGGCTGTTGTATAAACATACTGGGTTTGTGCAACTTACTGTCTCCGTACTTCTTTTGTATCAGGAGCTGGTACCGAGCCTTGTAACAGCGTTTTTCCTTGTGAAAGGTTCTTGTGACCTTTTCTCTTTGAGAAACTCCTCTCATATTTGCAGTAGGCCTTTGCTATTTAGCATGGCAACAAAACCAGCCTGTGGAGTTCTGTTTGGCGTTTGTTTTGATTTACCTTTTTGCTTCCCTAGCCTGCTTTTCTCAGGAGATTTGTATTTAGCTGCCAAGGTAATCGTACAGTGCGCAGGCATTTGGAGACGGAGCTGCCTCACTGACTTTGCACCTTTTATCGTACCCATTCACCTGCTTTTTATGGGGCTGCAGTAGCTGTGTGTAAGCACACACATTGCACGTGAAATAAATCGTGGCTTTTCGGGGAGCAGGAAGCTTCCCGAGCTGACTGAGGCTGAGTTACAGGAAGCAGGTTTTAACTCAAATCAATATATTTTTCCGTAATGATCTCTTAGCTGGCTGGATGTGAACTGGTGCAGGCCTGATGATAGCAGAGCTGCCTCTGTTGCTGCTCATTTTCCCACTTGTAGCAGAGGTACTTTCACAAGCTTCTGGACCAGAACTTCTTAGGGTGCTGTGAACCTTGTAGTTGTCATCACAAAATCATTGTGAGCTTATTGTGTGCTGTGTATGTTTTTATTTCTCACTCAGTGGTAGTCTCAGAGGCCTCTTCCAGCACTGTGTCTGGCAGACTGACTAATTCCTGCTGTACTGTTGGGTTACAATCTAGAAGAGGATTGGGAAACGAGAGAGAAAGAGACTTTTGGAAGCATTATTTAATGAAGAAATGTTGCCTTTCACCATGCCCTATGATTAGAAGTTTAACAGGAAGAAATCTGTACAGCTGTTTGAAAATGAGGGTGCAGGAGGAACCTGCGCAGACCTCAGCTGTGCTGTCCTCCTGTTTCTTTGTTCGCTTTCCAGGGTAAGATACTTTAAGACTTAAAAAAAAAAAAAAAAAAATATGAAGTGGGAGTAATTTTCTGTTTACTTTTCTGCTAAAAATTGAAATTGCATGTCGGCTGCTAATTGTCTTCAGAGCACAGTCTGCCATTTCAGTTCTGAGAACAAAATGAGAGTCCAACTTTCATTAAGCTGGTCGGGCTCCTGGCCATTATTGTCTGTCTCTTTCTATTTTAGATTCTAAAAGTTTTTGAAAGGCGTTACTGTAATATTTTGCTTTGATAAAATTCACTCTTTTCATATAACTTTTGCTGGAACAAAGGGAATGTGATTAAGCAGCCCAGCGTGGCAGATTTTGCTGTACAGTTAACTACTGCATCGCTATCACATCAACCCTGAACTTGCCAGCAGCCAAACAGTAACAGGACAACTACTGCTTTGCATAGCATTTCACACTTCCTTTCATACTGAGGAAAAACAGCATGGGAAAAGGCACGTTGGTCTGTCTTCGTAATAACATCTGCAACAGCTGTTGGAAGCTGATGCTGGCTTGAGCATCGAGGTTGAGATGTGTAGCTGGGGGATCCAAGCAGTGCAGTGCTGCCTGCAGACCCACAGCCTGCCTTCCAGGGAGCTGTTGGGTGTAGCTGGACGTGCCAAGGGTCTGCCTGCGGTGCATGGGCACTAAAAGTCTTCAGGTGCCTTTTGAAAACACTCTGTCCTGGTATCCTTGACCAGAATTTCAAGAACATGGGCCCTAGTTACTGATGTTGCTGGGCTGCACCAGAAAATAGGAAATTCAAAGAGAATTTTCTTCTGGGAGGGTGTAGTAGCGCAGGTGCAAGTCAAAAAATAGTGAAAATCGATAAGGAAGGCTTTGAATGCAACTGCTAGCTGGTCCTTTAACCCCTAACAACATGTTGGGATCATGCTTGGTTTTTCTGGTAGCATCCCTGCTGCAAGGGCTGCTGCAACGTTTGTGTTAGCAGCTTTCTGCTGGACGTGCACGCCGGGGGCTGGCGGTTTATCCTTTTTCCCTCGGTGGTAAGTGGCTCTGTAGAAATCCTGTCGGTTCCCCCCGCCCTGACCTGCTGCTAGCAGCTGCTGTGTGGACTGGACTGGCAGGTTGAAGGGCAAAAATGTGTCGCAGCCAGATATAATTACAGCTTCCAGCGTGAGCCAGCAGAGCTGCTCGCTGTGATGATTGTTACGTGTGCTGCTATGTAAAACAGAATGCGAGTTTAATGCAGGGTTCGGGCTCGTATTTTAATATTGTAATTAGCAGCCTTTAGCAGTAAACAAGTTTTTTTTTTTAAATCTGTTCCCATGAAGATTGTTCTCCTACAATTTGAGGAGATGTCTATCTACAGGCACATGGAGTTGGTTTTGTGAGTGCTGTGTTACTCGGAGAAAAGAGCATTCAGAAGCCATGTCTGGGTTTTTCTCCTCTTACCTGGGCTGTGAGAGGCTCAGCTTCAGGCAGCTGGGGGCTGATCCTGCAGTTGCTATTACATGGGGATATTTCAGCTAAGGAAAACAGTCGTGTTGGAGACCATGTGGCAATCTCCTGGAAGAACTGCAGTCATCCTTCGTAAACACTTCCTAAAAAACCCTGATCTAGTCCCACAGGTACGTACCGGCTCTATTTTGTTACAAAATGAACCGAGATCTGTCTAAATCTGCCGCTTTTAGTGGCTGCTGTGCATCACTTGGTTTGTGTGGCTCATGTGGAGTGTGCTGGGAGGTCTGGCCTTCTGAGGCCGTGCTGTGGGACTGGCTGTACAGAGGGAAGAGGAGAGACAGGACAGCAACGTGAGCTGCAGGGTTTGTCTGCAAACGCCACACCGACAGGCTTTGCTGGTGTGGATGCGAAAATTAGCTGCCTGCTTTGGCCTGTTGTTAGATGAAAGAATTTACTTGGGATAAATTTGGAGAGAAAAGGATTCTACATGGGGAAAATTAGTGTTTTGGGTGTATGGGAAGACGTTAATCAGCTCTGAGATATTTTCGACGCTGGGAGCTTGCCAAGTTTGCTGTGTCTTCAAGCGTTAGGCCAATGAAAGATGCCTAACGTGGCTTCGAAGTGTGGCTGGGATGCGGGGACACCGCTGCTTCTCTGCACCCTACGTCACAACACAAACTGCCCCATGGAGGGCAGAAACTTGGCAGGGCAGGGGCTCGGGGATCAGGGAAACCAGAGGAGCAACGAGAAGTGGGAACCACTGGAATGTCCTGAATGAAGGATGCTGCAGAGAAGGGAGAAAGGAATGATTAACGACCTTTACTAAGCTTACTCCCAGCCATCCTGTCCTGACATGTAAACACACACACAAAATAGGAATCACTGAGACTTTCTGGAGGAGAAAGAGACAGCTAGAAGGCTTGGGATGGAGCTGAATCAACCGTGAGCTGTGGCAGGGCGAGAAGATGGGAGCAGGCTGTGGAAGCTGCCAGATGGCGTGAGGTGAGGAGTACGGGCATGAGGGGGCTGTGCTCCTGGAGCTCCGGGCTGGGAGGCTGTGGGAGTGCTGAGGAGATGAAAGGGAATCACTGAAAGGCTTGGGAGAGCCTGGCTAAGCCTGCTGTGTGTGTATTTGCTGTTTCTTTTCGAGGTTCTTTGAGATTTTTCTAAATCAAGAAGGGGAGTGTGTATTATACAACTAGACTTACCCAGGAAAAGCATTTCCAAAATGTGGCCCTGCCTGATAATATGCAGTTGTGGAGCCAAACCAGGAATACAGAGGGTGAAGGGACAAAACAAACCCTTCCTTATGGTGTTGGTGGACTTCACCCTAAATAAATAACAGCTACAACCTCAGAGGGTGAAATCAGAATGATACCGGGGTCTGTCAGCATACTGGAGGGGAGGGAACCTCACAGAAAACCAAAGGCAAAATCCAGCTCTGGGCTGCTCGCTTGAAGCTGGGCCGAGATGAGCACAGGGCAGTGCGGGGCCCACACTGTGGGTCCCCTGGGATGCCATTAACTACCGTGTCTGGGCTTCTGCTCCATCTAGCAAGCTTTATTTTATTTGTACCAAATATTTACAGTCTTACCCAAGCTCAGCCCAGCCAGAGGCACGTCCCAGATGTCGGTCTGCCTGGCGGAGACATGGCCGTAGTTAAGAGTTGTGGGGATTACTTCTTTATTTATTGCTGTTGTAAGACGAGGCTGGCTATCTGATAAATAATTATTCCGCCCTTTGAGAAGGCAGCCTGTAAATCTGTTAAGCTGCTCCTTTGTTTGTTAGCCTGGTGCATAATGGGTTTGGAATTTAAGATTAATAGTATACTCTGCAACTGCTTATTTTGTGACCTCATCCTCCTGTTCTGCTCGCCTGCTTGTCCACCTGTCACATCCTGTTGGGCACCTAGGGCTATATTCAGAAGGGGAACTTTGGTTTGGCGTTGCATCACCTCATTCTTGTGTCTTCTGCTGCCTAGTGGAATTAAGGAAAGGGGGAAAAAATAAAAAAAAGTGAGGTAGGTGTCTAGGTTCCTCACAGAGCGCAGGGGCAAGATGTGGCTGTAGAGAATGGTTTGGGTTGGAAGGGACCTTTAGAGGTCATCCAGCCCAGCCCCCTGCTGCGGGCAGGGACGTGTCCCATGAGATGGGGCTGCCCAAAGGCTCCTGAATATTGCCTGAGGCAGCCAGTGAGGGGCAGAAGGCTATGTACTGTGGGCACCAAAGCTGGTCGTGTTTAATATTGTCCCTTGAAGACTTGTTAGTTTGTTCCAGGGGAGCCGCTGCTAAACCTTTCTTGGTGTCGGACAGTTCTGCTCTGCGGAAGAGCAATTGGTACAGCATCTCCCTGCTCCCATTTGGGTTCCATTCCTATGTCTGTCTGACCCAAAATATGGGGTTGAAAGTGTCAACCACCCCTTGGAAGGGTCCAAACCAATAAACCACGGGCTTTCTGAGGTGTCTTTGCTGCAGAAGCTATTTCATTTTGCCTTGTGTAATATTCCTTGAACTGTCAGGGGCAGGAGTGGCCTGGTAGCACAGGGGAGTGAGCATTCACCTGGAGTTGTTCTCATCCTGCTCCAGCAGATATTTTTTCCGTAGTGAGACGGCTCTACCAGGAAGCAGGGAGGACGCTCTCGCAAATTAGATCCTTTTCAGCTCCATCTGTTTCTCAGAGGCACTTGTCCAAATCCCTGCAATTGGGGTCACAGCGTGAAATGCAGGGAGCTGCGTGGCACCTGAGCGGCAGGGACATCTGTGGCACGGGCAGCTGGAGGGACACAAAGCATCTGTAGCATTATGGGAACCAGGCACTGCTGCGGGGGGAAAGGATTTTAATGGAAATGGTGTTCAGAAAGCCTCTCTGAAGGGTGTATGTTGGTGAAGAAGGTGGATGTGAGGAGTACCGGAGCTGCCCTGCAGCTCAGCGCTGCTGTGGGCAGAGATGTCAGGGTGCAGAGAGACGGCGCTGGCCGCAGGGGCCTGCTGCAGGATGTCTGCAAGGCCCCGGAGGGGTTCCCTGCACCCTTTCAGCCTTCCCCAAAGCTGTCAGCTGTGGCGAGCCACCCTGCCTTCGCAGCTCCTGTGCTTCGGGAGAGGTGCCTTGGAGCAGACACTAATTGCCGTCTTGCCGAAGGAGTTGTCTTTTGTGGAGGAGACTTAATTACCTCTCACTTCGCTTTTCTAACGAAGGAGCTTGCAGGAGTTGTGCCGAGGTGCAGGATCTCCGTGGGACAGAGCTTTTCTCCATGGCTCGGCTGGTGCTGATCTTTCTGGTCAGTTTTCTGATTCTGCTGTGATTGGTTTGAGTCATTGCAGGTGCTGTCATTCATACAATTACCTGATGCGTGTTTCCCATCCATAACGTAACCCCTTTGCACCAAGGAATACCAGGTTTATAAAATAACAGTGCAGCAAATTGCAGGATCTGTCCTCGTTGTCTTTTTTCAGTGGGTTTATTTACCTTGTTGTGGCAAGGACTTTCACAGCTCTTAAAATGCTGTAACCAATATTTATTCCAAGGCAGTCTTCCCTGTATTTAAGGGCTTCTGATAGACTAAATCTGGCTGCTGGCGTGCAGACTCATCCCGAGAACAGAAGACATCCAGTGGGTGCTGTCTGGCTTCACACAGGGCTATGAGGAATGCTTGGCTTTGGGGACTCTGCGATGGAAATGCAATTCCTCCCTTCTCTGTACAGCATGGGAAAAATAAGCAGTGAAATTAGGAACTGTGGGCACGTCAGTAGGAGCTTTTGCAGATGGCAGAGCACCCTTTGTAGCAGAAGGACAGGTGCTGTAGAGCTGCAAGATTGTACTGACCGCGTTGCATTTCTGCTGGAACAAAAATGTAACTGGCTCAGCGTTTGCACTTTCCACTTGTGCATTGTTTTCTCTGTATTTTGTGCATTTAGAGAATGCTACGCTCTGCAAACTGCTGGTTTAGTATTTTCTGTGGAATGAAAACCATCTGGATAATTTAACCAGATTTTATCTAAGTTTGTGGTAACAGGCTCTTTTCTGTTTCTTGCCGTCTTGTTTGATTAAGATGAGAATTTGAGTTAAAATTCAGGGAGTTCAGTAAGTGATGGTTTATGACCTAGAATTTTTGAAGCAATTTGAGCTTGTTTGGAATCCTAAAAGTAAACAAAACATTAAGTGATGTACAGTCTCTCTCAAAAGCATTCTCCCTGAGCAAATGCCCACTGTAAGCTTTTTTTTCTCTCGTGCGCTTTGAATCCTCTGTGCGGTGGGTGTTGCAAGTTAAGGAAGGCATTCAGGGCTCGTGTCTGCACTTCTTTGAAGGAGAAATTACTTAAACACATGCTAAAGCCTATGCTTCAAGTCTTTCCTTGATTATACTTGAAGTTCAGCAAAACACTTCAATGTATTCTTGATTTCAGAATCCTACAGGAGGCAGTCAGTTCTGCACGCATGGGTTTAAGCCTGTTGCAGCCCGGTGGTGACAGCAGCAGGCAGTGCTGTCCCTGACCCAGCAAACCCTAGGAGTGAGAGCTGTGCTGCTGAAGGCTTTGTGCCGAAGTTTCACCAAATAGCTTAAACATGCTGGTGGACTGAAAGAAGAGTGTTCAGCACATGGCAGGCTGTTAAATCTGGAGTGCCTCGCAGCCTGACACTGACTTTAATACATTATATTTCCAGTGAAATACTACTTAGGAAAGAGAAGGTTAAAAAAAATAAAATCCCACTAGGAAAAGGTAAATGCATTGACTTTGACAAGCGATATAGAGCTGTCTAAACTTAGGTGCAGGCTCCTTAACATGGGAAGAGCACTATCAGTGGGACTTCTTTCCCCAAGTGTTAACTGCCCGTTTAGTTCCTGATGTCCTGATGCTGTTGGCTCATCTTATTGTATTTTACTTTGAGTGAGATGAAGGAAAGAGGTGATGTTCTCAGCACTGGAAAATTGTAGGCATTTAAGAGCAAAGTAGTCAGGTTTGCATGTGCCTAAGCCATTAAAAGGGTTCCCTGCACACTTGCTGTGGTGACAGCGAGTTCTTGTGCAGCTCTGGCGAAGGAGCTGTGTCTGGCTGGGGCTTTCTGCATCAGAGCTATCCACTGCGAGTCTCGTATCGGGCCTAGTGGAAGGGTTCTGAAAATTTACAGCAGGCTTATTTCCAGGAGTTCTCACACCTTTTTTCCCAGTGGCTGTACACAATCATTGAGGCCTCATCGCCCTTGTCTGCCTCGCCTCGGAGGCTGCCAGGCTTTCTTCCCTGCTTCAGTTCAACCTTGTTTGACACAGACCAGATTTCCCTGTGTTGTTCTTCCTTGTGGCCAAGCTGCAAAGCCCCCTACGACGTGGTGCTCCATTTAGTGAGTGTTTCAGCTTTGATGCAGAGATGCGGGGTGCTGCACGGTGCCTGGGTGGTGTGCTGCAAAGCAGCTGACAAACGTTCACCACCGGCGATGTTATCGGAGCTGCTTAGCATGGGTAATAATTCCACGGGGCTGTTGACTAAAATATTCCAGTTCTTTGATGCGCCAGCACTGACTTGTCTGTTGTGAATTCATACGCTGAAGTCAAAATTGCTGGGAAAATAGTAAACGTGAACTTTGGCCGTTTCACGCCAAGGAGATAAATCTAGAATCTGTTCCCAGCGTGCTGCACACACGGGGCCTCTGTGTAACAGCTTCTGTGCTCATGAGGAGAGTGTGCAACCTACACTTGGCAAATCCCACGTGGAATTGGGTACCTGAGCTTTGCTCAGCACTGCTCCTGCACTGGATGCAACGTGCAGGTTTCTAGGGCTGCATTTTGGTGCTCTGCGAATTTCTTTTGGCAGCTCCAAGGACCACCAAGCAGGAGATATTAGAGAATGTCCTTCATTGAAAAAGAAAAATGTATTGGAGTACTTCAGAGGTGCCTTCCAGGGTAAAAGAAGTGCAGCAGTGGAGTGCAAATCTTTCAGGAGGCTGCCAACAGCAAGTAAGAGCCCGGTTCTGTGCCGTGCCACCACAGTTCTGCTCGGTGTGCTGGCGTTAGACGTGGCAGTGAGCGGGAGCTGGCGGCACGGCCTCCTCTGGGTGCTCTCAGGGGCACTGCTCGTTCCTCCCCGTTGTCAAGCTCTGACATGTTTTGGTAACTGCAGTGGACTGGCAGTGGCAGAACATCAAGCATGGAAAATAAACCGTGTTTACTGCTCCGCTTTTTGTTCCTTCTTCATTTCCAGAAACTATTGAGAAATGGGCAGAAAGTTACGGGTGTTTTCCCCGGGCAGTGCTTTCTGGGGGAGAGGCTCAGTGCCCTTGTGCCACCAGAAGCTCCAGGGAAACCTGAGGCCCAGTGCAGACACCCATCCTTCTGATGTGAAGTTGATAGAGGAGATGTTGGTGTTTTTGTGGCTGTTTTGGCCTTTTCTCGTGTGAACGAGGGTGGCTTCGGGTGGTAGACACAACGCAGCGATACCTGTGCTCCCAGGGGTGCTGTGAGGCTTAGCTGTAGGCAGCCTCAGGCAGGACATTAATGCCGTGTGTAGGCAGGTTTTTTGCCTCCAGCTGTGCAGCCAGAGCTTGTTTTGCCCCGCAGCTCCCGTGGGCCTGCCCTGGTGCTGGGCACAAGGCAGCTGAGAGGCGGCATGGCGGAGCTTGGGGCGCCTGCTCACGAGGCCAGCCCCGAGCCCCACCGCAGCGTTTTGCTGCGGGGTCTGGGAGCAAACAGGGCTGGTGGGACCTGGGCTCGGCTGTCTGAAGTGTCAGGAGGCAGCGACACGGCTGCAGCAAGGCTGAGTGCTGGGGAATGCCTGGATGCATTAATGCGAAGGCACGAGTGCACCATTCCTGTGGCCACAGGCTCCTGGGGTTTCTGCAGTTCCTCCAGGCCTCGCTCTGCTCCTTCGGGTGGCTCGGGGACCTGCTGGAGAAAACCCCTGGCAGGCAGAACAAATCAGGTAAACCAGTGGGATCTGGGGCAGCGTGGGATCCCGGGAGGCTGTTTGCACCACGAGAGCTGCTGCTGGAGTGGAGCTGCCGGGGCAGTTTAACTCCGCGGGGCTGCACTTCAATTAAGTTGTCAGCTTTAGCATCGCTCTAGGCGTTAATAGAGTTTTGCTCTCGCTTAAAAATCTGGTTTAGTAATTAACCTCCATTTTATTCGGGAGTTCAAAAGGTGCTCGTTCGGTGCAGCAAATCTCATGTCATTTGAATTAAAACATGAAAGACGTTCAGGAGCGAGAAATTGAAACAGGATAGTGCAGAAATTGGATTATGTGCAGTTGAGAGGGGGCTGTGCAAGATGCCAAGGTCTCAATGAGAAGTGTCTTGAAGGCACTGCTTCACCTCTGCATTTGGGTAGTTGGGGAGTGCTCTGAATTAAATGGGGATTTAGTAATGGGGTTGGGATTTCTCTTGTTGCATGCACCCAACTCTCCTGGCTAAGGGCTGTTAAGTAGCCCCACTGTTGGAGGAGAGCTGCCTGCTGCTGCTTCTCTCCAAGGCAGGCAGTTTGAATTTTCCCCAGAAAGATTCAGAGCGAGAGCTGGCCCGTGCTCTGCTGGATGTGCGGTAAGTCCCACGGCCCTGTGCTTTCCAGGACTGCGCTGATAACATCTTGATTTGTCCAGGCTGACTCGTTTTCTTGGGCCCCAGCACTTCCATCATGCTATTGGCACGTATGTGGGATGCGGTGGAGAGAAGCTGGGAGAGCAGGCACTGACAGCAGGCGGCTGCTGCTGCCAGCACCGTGCTCAGGCTGCAGCCCTAACACACAACGGAGCAAAACGGCCTTGTGCAGAGCTTCCCTGATGGGTGCTGCTGCTTCAGGTGCCTCTGAATAGAAAGTACAGGCTCCAAATACCCTGGGAAACTGCACTAGTTCCTGCTGCCCAGAGGTTTTGGGTGGCCGCAGGGATCAGAGGCAGGTTTTCCCTGCTCCTCGTGAATGTTGTGTGCACAAAGTGCTGCTTGGGCATCTTTTTTAAACTGGGTATAGGGCTACGTGAGAGTGCCAGTTCAGAACATGGACACAAAGGCATTTGCAAAGCAATACTGTCCACATGTAGTCGTGTAGTCTTTGCTGTTGTGTACTCCGCTGGATTTCAGAGGTAGAGACGCTGGAGGCTCAGCGTTCCCCCAGCCAGCTCCTGTATAGCACAGGTATGGGGGACCCAAGCCTTTGTCTTTTTTAACATTTGAGTGATTTAAGGAGAGGAAAAAAACAACATCTTGTTATCTGTTATTTACCTTCTTTACTTCCAAGCAGTAATTTGGGGTAAAAGTTCATCTCCTGACCGCCAGCAGGACTGTGCACCACGGGTGTGGTTGGGGCTGCACCTAACGTCCTGCGGCGGCTGCCTCGAGGCACGGTCCTGCTCCTGCCCTGCTGAAGGAGTTACCAGTTACAGCACCTTTCCCTGATTCACTGGGAAAGGTCCCCACATGCTCTAAAGAAAAATGAAATCCCTTCAGCGTAGAGCACTGACTTGTGCTGTGGTCACAGTGGGAAGACCCAACCCAGAGGGTTGAGGACGAAGAGCATGGGAGCGTAGGGCTCCTCCTCCACAGCAGCCTGCGGTTATCTTGAGTTAGGTGGGACGTAAATCATACTGCTCATCCTATAAAAAACAAGGCAGGAGGGATTTGTGATGGTATGGTGGCTGGCCTGTGGCTGGATTGTACGTGGCTGAACTTCGCTGTCTTGAAACCAGTGTTCCAGTAGGAAGCGTGGAGTGTGTCGTGCTTACGTTCAGTGAAAGGAACGAGTTCAGTTTGACTTCTTATGATTGATTTTTAATGTACTGAATCTCTTGAGGAGTAATGCCAGTACTCTCATAACCTGACAGGGCTTTCCTCTCGAGCTTCGTGCTTGTTCTTTAGGAATCGCATCCCAAATACACTGATTCACTGAGCTAATCATCTTACAGCTCATGCATAGCTTAGTTAATTCCGTGTAATAATTTACTGATGTCAGCTATACTGCACTAGTTATCTATGTACAAAGTCCTGCTTCATGGCAAATATGATGTAATGCATGTTAACACAAACATCTTTAACCACAGGCTAAGCTAAGGTGTCTCAGCACATGTTTGCTGTGATCTGACAGCACACGTGGCTGCTCTCGCTGCTCAGCTGCTGGTAAACCAAGGTGTTTTTGTCCTCCTGGTAAACCAAAGTGTTTTTGTCCTCCTGCCACCATCCAGACCCGGAATCCCTTGCACTGATTGCAGCTGTAATGGCCGAGCCATCCTGTGTTAATTAATTTTCCATAGGGGACAGTTTCATTTTCCATGGGAGGCAGCAAATGTAGGTAATGGATGCAACAGGATTAAGTTCTCTCAGCGTGTAGCCAGTGCTGGTGACTGCGGACTAGTTTAACAGGGTTCACATCTGTGTTAGCTTTCAGAAGACAACATGAAGCTATTATGCAGTTACTACCCACTCCAGGATCTGCACATCAATTAGGAGAGGCTGCTTACTCATGCTCCTCAAAAGTTGTGCCAAAATAGCTGTTACATTATGTCAGAGCCCATATTTTCATCCAGAACAATTAATCAGGATATAAACCTTGTTTCTCCCCAGTAGCTTCATATGTATACCCCGGGCTTCGGTACGGGGTACTTCAGGGCTGCCCTGGTTCAAGAAGATTCTTCTGTAGTTGGCACACGTCAGGGAAATTATTATGCAATGTGATGTTCTTTTTCCAGCAGTGTATCTGGGAAGCTCCAACAACAAAGTCCTCTATAAACAGCTTTGTTTTGCATGTTGTGATTTATTCCCCTGTAACACTTGGGAGCCCTACGCCGGGCCCAGCATCGGGTGCTGCTGCCTGGCTGCAATGGGAGCACGGAGCGAGGAGGTAAGCTTCTTTGCAGCACATCTGCACAGAATAAGGCAGGAGAAAGAGCTGACTGCAGGAGGAAATGTTGAAGCTGTGCTGCCAGGGCGACAGGAAGGACCCTAGCTCATCGGCTGCCTTGCTCCCGTCAAAACACCCATCAGCATCCTGTGCAGGTACCTGACAGCTGCCTTTCTGCCTCTCCAATTCCTAGATCTCCAATTCCTAGATCTCTTTCTCAGCAGCCTTTACGTTTAAAGTTGCTCCCAGTCCATTTGGATCATGTGGTTTCCACCTCGGAGTCCCACTCCCAGGAGAGGAGGCTGCTCCAGGAGGTCCTCCGTGGTGAAGTGGTGCTCCTGGGGGGGGTGGTTTGCAAGGGTCTGACCCCTGTGCACTGCAGATCCCTCCCTGTTTACTTCCTGCATCCAACATCGTGTATAAAAAGCCTGCAGACAGATCTCCGATGCTGCCCAGACCTCTTCAGATTAACAAAAGCTGTGAATTAAATCCTCCTGGCTTTGCTGAAGCCAGCGACTGGCTTGCAACATTTCTTCTCAAATTTCAGGAGCCTGTGGTTCTGGATCCCGGCCCTGTCTCGCTGGGCAGTCGGTGGCAATTCGCTGTGGCCCAGAGATTGATGGCAGCAGAGCTGAGGACAGATGCAGAGCCTCAGCTAAGATGTGACAGGACGAGGAAGCAGCGCGTTTGGAGAAGTGACAGAAACCTGCCGTAACGAAAACAGGAAAATAGTGGCTTTAGTGGGGCTTCTGGTCGTAGCCACGAACCTGGAGATCTGCCTCCTGACCTTCCAGGCTGTCCCCACGCACAGACTGCCTGATGGTGCCCTAAGGGAGCTCCTTCCAAAGAAGAGGAGAGGCTCCAAAGTAATCGCATCAGTTGTTTGTGCCGCGCCACACACCAGGGAGAGGGTTCTGCGGAGGAAAAGGTCACGCTGATAGCAAGGCTGAGCTCTCTTCTGTAATTCTTCTGCCTAAGTCAGGCTTCTGGCTGTTCTGCCAAATACCTTGCGATGCAGGGAAAATGATAACTCAGAAAAGATGATGTGTCATAAAAACAGCGCTGCCTGCTCCAAGCCCTGCATATGTTAACGCCTGGGTTTTCGGGCAGCAGGTTGCAGCGAGGTGTGCCAGCAGTCTGAATACCTGCTGGTGGCGTGGCCCTCTTTCCATGAAAAAGCTGCTTGGGTTAGAGACAAGGGTGAAGTCACTGGGAGTGCTTGGTATCTGTGAATTAGGTCCAATTATCTATTTCATTAGAAGCAATGAAGGAGCATACTTCCTGAGCTGCTTGCTTTAGGAATCTCCTCTTGCTTCCATTTATTTCTTCCCTACTGGAAAACTCATGGCAAGTGAATAAATTCATCTCATTAGAGACCATCTGGAAATGGCTGTAACAGACTGAATTATACTTCATATCTGAGAAAAACTTCTAAAAGGCCTCTGACTAAAGGGAGGATGGAAGCCTGGAAAAAGGTTTAATAGGAAAAACAGACAAATAGGTTAGAATTCAAATATGTGAAATTATGGGAATGTTTTCACTTGGAAAAAAGCACAGACAGAAGTTAAACTGTGATTGAGTGCAAACCCTGAAACATTCGAGTTGTACTTAGCCCGTGGCTGTTCACTGAGTTTGTTCTGACTCCCAGCAGTTCATGTGTGTGACTTCAGGATGCAAAAAACCTCTCCTCATTTGGCCAGATACTTGTCTGTGTTGAGATAAAATGAAATACGTGTAACTTAATAATACAGGTTAGTGGAAAGAAGTGAATTTAAGCAACCAGCTGACTTCTGAATCTGTTTGTTCTAGATGGCATTAGGAGGATCAGAAAGGGTCGGGCAGCTTCAGGGACAAAACAGACACCAAAGGGACTGGAGCAGGGCTGCCACATCCCCTTGCCAAGGACTGGGTACCCGGGGAGCCGAGCAGAGGCAGGAGGCAGGCTTGTGTCCATCCCACTGGAGATGGGCTGCTGATGGTGGGCCATTTGTCTACTTACTGCAGCACCTGGACTGTGGGTACCCATCAGCTGAGCTCTGGCAGGTTTGGTGCCTCGTTCCTTCATTCTCGAGTCATTTCAAGCCCAGGCACTACTCATCAAAGCCTGGGCTAATGAATCATTGCGAACGCTTGACGTGTTGGCAGCTACATGCCACCCAGCTTCACATTCTGTTCTGCTGCCATAATTTTAAGAAACTATTGGAACAATGCCCCCCCACCACCAAAAAAAAAAAAGTACCCACAGAGCTGGGAACTAATATGCAATCCTCCCCCGGTTTATCTGTACCAAGCTGTTTGGGTAGGCCTTGAGATCAGTTCCAGCTGCAGAGCAGGTTTTAGTCAAGAAATCAAAAGCTTGGCTATCATTTATCCGAGTAGACAAATGAGTCAGTTAGTCCAGAGCTGAGGAAGGCTAACCTGAGATGACAGAGCTCAATCAAAGGAGTCAGAGGCTCTGAGTGCCCGGTAGAGCTGCACGATGCCGTGCTTTACATGGGGAGTCAGTCATTAGCCTGTCAGTCATGGTTATTGGGATCTCTGTCAGGCCAGGCCCTGTTCCCCTTTGCATATACAGCAGGCTTCTTCGGTCTCTACAGGTATTGTTTGTAACTGAAATCTCTGCTTCATCAGCTGTTGGCTGTGCTTTGACTCGGAGCCCATTTTATTATGTACTTGAGCATTCGTGTTAAAGTGCCTTAGCCCGGTACTGCTAAAAGGCTGCTCTGGGGGGGAGAAGGTGTTTTGTAAGCACCTTCTGCTCTTCTCGGTTTGGCTGAGGGGTGAGCAGGTGGTGGTTTTGCTTTCAGCAGGGAAGAAGAGGGAGTCAGAAGGTGAGTGGTCCTCTCCTGGCCACGTCCGCAGTGGCTTCGCTGTTAGCACCCTGTGTGTGTGAGTCCTGCTCAGGCTGCAAGAGCTTAAACTCTGTTGACAGCTTAGGAGTAGGACAGCTGGACTAACAGAAAAATAAACAAATGATGTCCCATTTGTTTAAGCTTCTCTCTGAAAATGAAAGTTTAGATCCACTGTGGTATTACTGTAATGAACCAGCCGTGGGTGTACTCAGAATGCATAATGAAGCCTGGTCTGGTCCTGCTAGGCACTGCTTTACTGGGGAGATGTTTGCGGGTTTTTAGCACCTTTGATTTCCAGCCCCTGCCCCTGCAACACCTTGACCCTTTGGGACCTGAGGCAGACTATAAGTCCCAGTCCCAGGTAAGCTTGGCAAGTGGCAGCTCTCCCATGTGATGGGGGGCGAGGTAAGGAGCAGTGTTTTAGCTGGAAGTCGTGGTTCAGGACTTTTCTTTAAATCCAGAGGAACAGGCCCGTTCTCCAGGGACTTAAACCTTTTCCATTATTTGAAAAATTGCCTGGGAGCCTGTGGTAATGCTCCTGCCTATTTTTTTTTTTTCCATTTCTGCAGTGTCAGGGAGAAAAAATAAATCTGTAATCCAAGTAATCTAAATATAGAAGTGTTAGTTAACAAATGAGCTTTCTGATGGCTTCAAAACGGGTTTTGTAATAAAAGGAAATGTATTTGACACTGCCAGAATTTACAGTCCCACCAGAGGCTTGTGAAATAACTGTTATAACAAACATTCTGGGCTGTAACAAAGCTTGTTGACATGTACGGGTTACTGAAGGGTATTTCGGACGGGTGCTGCGAAGATGGCTTAGCAGGAAAAGGACTTCACGACTACTGCATGGCCCCGTGTGGACCATCAGCTTTTAAACAGAGACTTAAAAAAAAAAATGTTAAAGAGGGGAAATGTCTTTAAAAAATGAGTACCAGAACATGGCTTGTGGGAAGCAGAAGGATGAGACTGTGAGTAAACCAGTTGTGAGTGTCGGAGGCTGGAGCTGTCCTGGCTGTTCAACTGACTGGGAAACTGCTGTGCTGCAGCCAGGCCCTGTAACTTGCAGTTTTTTTTTTTTTCCTTTCCTCAAAATCTGAGGCTTTGACAGCTCTCTGCAGTTGCACAACAAGTAAAGGTTGCAATTATTCCCAGGTGTGATAACACTTGCATGTGGTCACTTAGAAATGAAGTGCTGCGGGAAGCCCTGGGAGTGCTGCTCTTCAGCTGGTGTCAGAAAGCTGTGCTGCTTTCAGCTGCTCAGAGCTTTAGCTACAGGTTCAGAGGTGGTTTGCTCTGTTTGCCGGTCCCTTTTCGCACTAGGACTCAGCCTAGTGCTGTGTGACTGTTCTTGTTCCATCTGCCAACACTTTATTTGCAGCAATTATTTCTAACTACATCCAGGGGTCCAGTTCTGTGCAGTGCGATGGAGGCACAGCCATAAGAAAGTTAGGTTAGGAAGAGTGCTCTGGGCCACTGTGGCTGGCTTGGGAGGCACTGGAGATGCATCAGAGTGAGATGCTGCCCAGCTTGGCATAGTTCACAAAAATACAACACCTTCAAAAACCTGCTGATGTTAGAATGGGGAGGGAGGGAGTCAATAATCAGCTTTTTACCCTACCAAAAGTTGTTTTTTCAGGTTGAAATAATGCAGTTAAAAGAAGTAGTGAAGCTAAACAATAACGCTGTCAACTAAAATATGGAAGTGAGGCTCTAGAGTTTCACTCTGTAGCTTAGGAAATTGAGACCAAGTTTCCCATCTCATTCAATGCCCCGTATGTGAGGCTTGCACTGCGTTACTTTCCTCTCCAGGTATCTGAAAGGTTTCGCTGCTCTTATGTGAGTCTGGTGTTGCCTGCAAGAGGGATCAGAACATGGAACTCGATATTGAAGAGTAAGGACAGCTTAAACGTTTCATTAAACAGCAGCTCCCAATACTAAGTGACAGTGTTTGAGCCAGCAAAAAAACATGTTCTTTAAGGCTGTGCCTCCTGCTGTGCTTCTTTCAGGTTTGGGTGCCCCCACACAAGGTGGGATGTTGCTTCTGGGCCCTGTGCTGGGGAGCACTGCTCCAGGCTCTGCTCCTGCTGTATGGGGGCAGCCTGCTCTTCATGGGGCTGTGCTCGTACCTCGGGCTGGGGAGGCAGTCAAGTCAATACAAGACACACTGAAAGTACCTGCCTGAGCTCTCAGAGCTGTTTCAGGTTACATAAACCAGAATTTAAAATAGTCACTTTTTCACAACACAGAGCACGTGTTAGTGAAGATGAATTCTCAGCGCGGTGCCAGCAGAGTTACTTTAACAGATGCAGAGCTGCGCTACTAAGAATAGTTTCTGCAGTTATCTCCCCACACAAATTTTCTCCTCGGGCATTTGCAATGTGCTTATCTGCACTGCAGAAGATCGTCTGCATGCTCAGGTTTTTTTGCAGAAACGGATCGGGAAGCTTTCAGAGGGTATCAGGAGCATGCTGCTCTGAAGCTGCACCGAGTTTCAAGCGATGAATCAGAATTCTGCATAGAAGGAATTGGATGCAAGCACAATAAGGAAGTTTAGCAAGAGTTTTTTATTCTTTTTTTTTTTTTTTCATTCTTGCTTTGCCATGGTAAACAGCAACGCTTGCTGGCAAGAGGGAGAATAACAGATTAATCTGCTTATTTCCAATTTGCAGCTCATGCCCAGCCATCCAGCTCTCCTGCAGCTGTTTCCCGGTGCAGGATTTACCTGGTGGGGAGGGAGGCGATGTCCCAGCACTACAGGCAGGCTCCTTACTAAGGTCACAGAGCACCAGAAGCCCAATCTTGACTTTATTTGAATTAAGCTGAATTCTGAAGTTTCCCACTAAAATAAAATGCTCTCAAAAGTGAATTAAGCAGAATTTTTTCCTGGTAAGCTCCCAAGACTGTCCTGAAACAAGAAAGGAGGCATTAATTGAAGGTTGCCTTTCCTCGTTTGCTAAGCAGCACCACTTTTACAGGGTGTGAAGCTGTGGTTATTAACCAGAGGTAATGAGGATGGAGTCGCTCATTACCAGCTGCTGGGCAGAGTAACTGCTGGCTGCTCTTGGTCAGAGCGGTGCTGCTCAGCGCCTCCTGCTCCAACCTGGGCATCTTTAGAGGAAACTCGCTGCTGGTGAGCACCTGTGAGGAACCTTACCTCTATTTTTACGGGGCCTGAAGTGGGCTGGTGAATGAGAGGAGGAGGTGTGGTGGCTGTGTGTAGCTTGGTTTGCCGTGGCCTCCTCTCGGGGTGCCCTCGGATGTGGCCGTGACCAGGGAAGGTGGGGGCTCTGCACCCGCCGTGGTGCTGTGGGGTACTCTGCTTCCCCCTGCTTTCACCCAGTGACCCGTCCAGGGACAGCACTGCAGGGTGCTGGTGGTGTGGGTTTGGGGTTTTGTGCATGGCTTAGATTGTATTATCAGATTGTGGTGTTTTTCTTATGAAGACAGCACAGCCGTAAGTGCTTAGAGGATTTTTTCTTTTCTTTTTTTTTTTTTTTTTTGAAGTGTGAATTTCTTTAAGTGTTTGTATAAGAAGAGTTCAGGTAGTGATCAAGTGATAGGACAGCTTCTGTAAATCAAAAAAAAAAATAACTTGGATTTGAGATGCACTGTAAAATATTTTTGTAATAAAACTTGAGGAGTTTTGCAAGTACCATTTCTGTGTTAGGAAAAAAAAGGTGGAATGATGTGAATTGCTTTACTCCTGGGAAAAATGCATTGCATGTGGTGTAATGCTCCTGTACAGTCACTGCAGCTGCATTGGTGCTGGGGGCTCGGTAGAGCTGGATGCATGTGGAATAAATGATAACTCTGAAGCAAGAGAGAAGCTGCTCTGTGATGGAGATCTGTGCCTGGGGCCCTAAAATGTATCCTGGCTCTGTGAGTAGTGGGAAGAAACGCTTCTCTGCTGCTTGGCTTGGGGAATTTCTTTCAGGGTCCTTGGTAGTAGCTGTTGTGCAGGCTGGTGGACCTGGTGTGACCTGGAGTGGCAGTTCTCCTCCTCTTCGTCTGGCATCTGGTATGCTAGGATCACCAGCTGCAGTCAGGCCAGTCTCCTTCCTGCCTCCCTGCCCTCTCCCCTCCAAGGGTTTCCCTGAGATTTGTGCTTTTTAGCAGTTGAAAACTCAGCTTGAAACCTTCCAAATGGCTTTGGGACTTTTGCGATCCCATCAGAGCTGGGACCAGGAGCCTGCTGTGCTTGTAACCGGGAGCAGAGCCGGCCCCTGACGGTCTGTAGGGCTTCCCCACTGAAACGGGGAGCAGGAATATTGGAGGCGAAGGCAAGCCTTTGGGATTTTCCATGTTCTTGTGCATAATTTAAAGCAGTGATTCAGGCAGCTGAGCAAGGCTGTTTATCTGCTCAGCTCTAGTAGAGGCGTCGTCTCCTCCTGGGTGCCAAATACTTCTGGGGATACATGAGATGGGAGAAGCCGACGTGGTCCTGCTGGAAACCTGAGAACAATTTTGGTGGTTTTAAAAAAAATTCATAAAATTCTGGTAAGTTTTGAGTTTGCTGAGCCAGTGCTGCTGCCTCCACCTCGTCGAAGAGAGTAGGGGTTATAACAAGAGTTTGGAGCAAGCCCGCAACCAATGAGTGTTATTGTTTAAGGACAGCTTTTCTCGTATTTCTGACTTGGTATTTTTGGCTCCTCTGGAAGGTTCCCGTGCGTGATTTTCTCCCTGCAGTAGCTGCGGTAACCCGTAATCACGGAGCGCTGCGTGCTGTAGGGCTGAGATAAGTGTTGAAAATCTGCGTGTTTTTGTGAAACGCGATGCCAATGTAATAACTTACGGAGATCAGCTATAGATTAGCAAATCCTCGGTGAGTCAGACGTTCCCCTTGCTGCTGTCTTCCCCAGCATGTCACAAACATTTAGGAAAGCTCATTCATCCCAGATAGGCATGAAATCCATCTTTGATGCGCAGGGCTGTGACTCAGGGAGTGGGACACAAAGGCCACTCGGTGTAATGCCTGCTGCTGTGCTTTTGCCAAATGCCTGGAGCAGAGGGGGAAATCTCTGCTGCCGGAGTTTGTTTGGAAGATGCTTTGAAGATTATGGATCTCCTGCCTGTAACATACCCCAATTAAACGTGATTAGGAGCGTTGTAAGTAATAGCTCTGCTATGAGGATGAAAAGAGGATGAGAACGATGAATAGCACAGGATGTGAAGGTGTTGGTCGGGTACATGAGGGAAGGAAGGCAGTGGGGTATCTGGCTATTGTTACGTAGGAAGTGAAGAGTCAGGGAACCACCAGGCAGTCCGGCCTCGCAGGGACGTTGGCTGGGGGTTTGTAGAGCAGGCAGCAGGAGCTGGATGGGATCTGATGCCAAGGTGAGTTTCCCACTTAACCTCCTTGCTCTGTCTTCAGTCCCTCTTCTTGCTGTTTGTGCCACTGGCTCCTGATTGCAGAGTAATTAGGTACGTCAGATATATCCTTAGCCTCGAGAACTTATCACTTACCCTGTCACATCCATCCTCAGTCCCTCAGACCCCAGCAGTCCCACTGCACGCCCTGTCCCTTGCCTCCTCTACCTGCTCCTTCACCCTGCAGGGCTCCATGCCTGCTGCCCTGGTTGTAGCCGTGCCTTTTGCCTTCTCCTCTAATCACTTCTGAGATCAGACTTCCAAACTCACCCCCTGTTACAGCACATCTGCTCCTCCTGAAGCTGTGCCTGTCATCCACCTGTCCAACAGAGCACTGCTTCATGATCCTCAGCCTCACAAGCATTATTAAAACGGCCTTATTAACGAGCTGCCCTGTAAATCGAGGGGCTGGCAGCGTGCTGGTGCCACGTTCCTCGGGCTGCCTCAATGGCACCCAAGATGTGTTTCTGTGCTGTGTCAGTCCCTGATGATCCTCCCTGGGTGCCTCCTGCTCTGGCTCTTGCTATGGTGGGGCCAGGTCCCTGCTACCCTCGTGCAGCCCGGCAGCATGGGGCCGATGGAGCAGCTCCGTGTCCTCGCCTGCTGCGTTTGGGCAGCGTTGATGTTCCTGCAATTTGCACTGGGTGGACAAACAGGCCACCTATTGCTGCCGTGATTGCCCAGGAAATGTTCTGCCAGCTCCACCCCTGTTTCCTGATGTGCAGCATTTCCCTCTGATCCGCTGCTGAGCTGGGGAGAGGAGCGAGACCTGGGTGAGTCCCGGCGTGGCGCTTGCACAGCAGGTGGCTGTCCTTAGCGCTGCGCCCGCCTTGCTTTCTGTCACTGCCTCCTTCTGTCCCGTCCCTTCAGTTCTCTGGGCTCTCATTTCTCTTGAGAGCATCTCCTCAGTCTTCCTAGCACGACTTTCCCATCTGCACCTCTTCTGTTCTTTCCTTCAAGGACTTCAGCAAGGGGGCAAGCTGGCAGGTGAAGTTGAGCAGCTCCTGAGATGCTGCCACAGGGCTTGTTGCAGCAGTGTTATGCAAAATGTGTTCCACTGATAGAAAAGGAAGGGAAAGGTTGTGTGGAGTAGGGCTGGGGGAGGAACAGAGGGAAGATTGCCGGCTACAAAGCTGTTAAGGGTGAAAGCTGCTGCCTGTCGGTCTTGTTGCATCAGAATGAATTTACTGCTGATTTTAGTATGGGAAAGGTGTAGCTGAGTATTCCTCCTTCCTTCAAAGGGAGGAAGAAATGAATGGTGTGAAGGGCTTGAGTGACTTTTTTATATCATTATTAAAAAAGAAAGACACCTTTGGCATCTGTAGGAAGGGCTGCTGGCTGTCTCTGGGCACGCTCCTGCCTCCTCTCATGCCCCTTGCCTTGTCCATTTTCATTAAGAAATTCTCCAGGACATGGGCAGTTGCATTTGCTGCTCGTGTCAGGCTGTCTGTATGAGGTGCAGGTTGATGTTGGCCGTTCCCAGGTCCCGTGGCAGCACAAACAAGTGATGTAGCAGCCAGCACGTGGCAGCTGGAGGTGTGGGGTATGTATGAGTGGATGTGCACAAAGCCCACAGTATGGTAACACAGAGGGAAATAAGGTATATAGACAACTTAAGCTTTGTGACTTTCAGAAATGAGCTGTTTGCAGGTCGGGAGAGAGCACTGCTACCTGAGCAGTGAGTAAAATATCCACTGCTGCTCCATGAAACGGAGCAAAATTGAATATGCTGGATTTTATTGCTGCTGTCTGGATTCATAGCAGGGAGCCAATGAGCAGCTGGCTTGCACAATGCTTTCACATGCACCGGTAGCTGAAGGCAGGTTCACAAAACCTTCACCCACGTGAACACTTAATTCATTTCTCTCAAATGCATTTAATAGAATGAATGAGTATTTTTGACCTTCACCAACTTTTGACAGAGTCTGGAAGCTGTAACAAGAGGTCTGCAGCACGTCCAGTTTGACCTAGGCCCCTCTCTGCACCTCCTCCATCACTGTAAGAAACGCGTGGTTTCTTTTTGCAATGTAAATACTTTGGGAGAACATAGTTTCCACCGAGAAGTTATCTAATTAAAAATATTAGGAGCTGTGTTTATTTATAACATCTATGAATAATTATTACTCAGAAAGTCTGAGCGTTATTTTCTCGGGAAGTCCCTCATTAGAAACTCTGCCTCATCGGGGCGAGCTGTGCTCTTACTTAACCAGTTTCGGTTCACATCTGGGTACGGCTGAGGAAAATCTGCAGAGGCAAATCTCTCAGGCTGCAAATTAGAGAGCAGCTCTCTCTGTGTTACCTCCTGTCATTATCGTGCCTCCTGGTGAGGAACCTGAGCCCAGCGGCTTCTGCAGGTGTCCGGGGTGGTGCTGCTGGTGCTGGCAGGGGGCAGAGAGCAGTTTGGGGAGGGCCTGGGGGTTTCTTGATGCCGGAGCTCCTCCAGCTTGCCGTGTCCCTTACGGCAGGCTTCGTACCCTCGGCAGAGCCCTGCTTGGTTTACACATCCAGCCGGTTGGCCTCTTTCCAGTGTCTTCAGAACAGGGCCCGTTGTTTGTGCTCGGACAACAGTGGCTGTGTTTGCTAATTTAAAAGCGCCCTCCTCGTTGTTCCTGCTCTGCTGATGTGGAAGCAGAAGCAGAACGAGGAGCTGCTAACCCTCAGGTAGTGTGGGTCGGCAGCAGGCAGGAGCAGAGCCACGTCCTCAGCACATTTTGGAGTGGTTTCATCTGATTGGGACCGCTCAGCGCCTGGTGCTGGAGCCGTGGGCCTGGAGAGCTGCAGCAGTAACCTAAAGGACAGGCTGCTGCTCCTCTGTACGGCGCTGGGGAAGGAAGCTGCTGTCTGTCTGTCTGCCCACAGAAGGGGCCCAGAAGTGGCCGTGGTCCCTTACACGGGTCCCTTGCCCTGGGAGTGAACTCGCCCTTCTGCAGGCCGTGATTCAGGTTCGTTGTAAACCACCACTTGTGGCTTTGACCTTTCCTGAAGCAGAACAAAACCAGTGGCCTTTGGGGTTTCTCGTTCTTACTTTCTCAATTCTTGGTAGTCCTTCTGTGAACTGGGAGGAAACTGTCAGGATTTTGCAAACTGCCCAGTCTGGGATGAGGGAGCACACGTTTGCAGCAGGCCACGAGCTGGCTTTGATTCTGTGAGGGGGTGAGGAATGGTTCTGACCTCTGCCACTTTGCTTTTTATTCTTTATCAGACTACCCCTGTGGCCACAGCCCAAACCAGCTGTGATGCGTGCTTGTAGCTAACATCTCACCATGGTTTACACGTGCCTCGTTTACTAGGGCTTGCTTGCTGTTGTGCCTAGCAGTAGGATAACTAAATTCAACGTGAGGGCTGTACTGCTTGACGCGGCTGCTGTTGAAGGCTTGCTGAGCTCCTGTCCTGGAAGAGAGAGGTGTTCCCATGTGGTCACTTCATTTAACCGTGTTCCATCATGCAATTAAAGAAAACTTGTCAACTGAATTGGAAGCGAGGGCTTGATTGCTTCAGGATTTGTCTTGTCTCTGAGTAAATGACTCACTCTTTCCTGTTGCCGTCCCCCACCCCGCCCCACAGTAATCAAATTTAAGCAATGCTGTATTTGCATCGAAGATCTGGGCTTCTGTAGCCTGTAATGAAAAAGCATCAAATGATGTCTTCATGGTTACATTTATTAGTTATAATGAAAGCTTGGTTGTTCCACAATAGCGGCATTTTGTCTTGGTTTATACAGCCAGCGGCATGTGAAAAATCTCCGTGGTGCTAATGCTGATCCATCTGTTGGCATGCTGTTGGAACAGCAGTGCGCCTAATGGTGGTATAGATCTGAGCTACCAGTAAGCAAGTGTTTCCTTATAGTATTTTTCTTTTAGTCATGTAAAAAAAACTGATGACTTCCCGATAGAGAAATAGCTTTGCTCGCTGTCCTTTCTTTCCTCTTGCTCCGTTTCTGTCTGCCGTGAGAAATACCAAAATGCAGGAGGATGATTTTGGAGCTCGGTGGCCACCTGGGCATTGCTGGATGTGAGTACCTGCAGGCCAGATGAGGAATTTGTTTGCTAAAGGTTTTCTTTTTCTCCTCTGCCCCCTCCCCGAAGTGTTTCAGTTGGTCTCATGAAGTTGTCTCCCTGTAACCTCTGGAGTTGCTCACATCCTGTGATTATCCTGGCTGCAAGAGCATCACTCGTTGTTATTGCAAGAATACAACTGCTGCTGCTTCAGGTGACTGGATTTGTTCATCAGCTGCTCCTAAGAAGCACTTTGTGGCTGCATCCCACAGCCATCTGTCGTCGCCCCTTTTATATTTAGGGAAGGTGAAGGAGTGGTACTGAGTACTCTTGGGCTCTGCTGCTGCTGCTAGAAGGCATTACGTGGCTTGGGGACAGCTGGCCTTTGGGAGCGATCTCTTCTGCTCTCAGCAAGAAGTTCCACCTTGTTTCTGCCTTGGCAATGCAGTAGTGAATGAGCTTTTATTTTAAAGTGTGCGTAGTTTGCAAGAAGGATGCTGGAAGTGAGGTGTTTGGTATGGCAGCGAGCTCTGAGTAGAGATCAGGCAGCTAAATTGCTCGTCCCTTCTTCATCTCCCAGAACTTGGATGCTGTTTGTTGTCTCTGTCCTAAGCCTGGTTGACTTTGTCTCCGTGTTTAAAATAGTATTTGATCTTTGCATTTAGCCAGCAGCAGTGCAGCTGAAATCAGAGGCAAGTGCCAGGACGCTGGCATCTCCCCACAGTCACTGTTTGATGTGCTGAGCAGTAACCAGAGAGACCCCGAGTGTTGTCCTCAGAGGTTTTGAGAAGCCTTGCTGTCAAGACACAAGTGGCTTGAATGACACGGCCAGATGGGTGCTGTGCTCAAGTGGCTCTGCCACTGCCGGGTAATTACATAGCTGAGGGCTTAGTCACCTTGCAGATGAAGGTTTTTTCTTTTCTTTAAGTTTTCTAAACGAGGCTCACTGATTTGTTCTAAAAAGTATGAAATACCGCTTATTTTTAAACCCATGGAAACAGTGACTTAAACATTTCTTAATGTCTGTCTGCCTGTTGACCTGAAATTGCTTAGGAACTTGGGGATGCACCGAGGTTGCTCTCCGAAACAGACAGCGCAAGCCGCCCTCTGCCCCGGCCAGTCCGTGTGTGTGTGCTTGGTTCCTTTAAAGTGCTACAAGAAGCACAAATATAGCTGGAGTCACGGACAGAAATAAACCTGACATTATTACGTGAGGTTTGGACGCGGCTCTGCCCGGGGTGCTTTCATAACTCGGACGTGAAATATTTTTAAGTGGACTCTAAAGTTCACGCGCTGCACCGCTCGGTGCCTACGAGCAGCAGCCTCTGGGCACAGCTCTGCTCCCTGGGCTTTGTTTGCATCCTCCTCGGAGCCCTGTTACCCCGGGAGGACACGGCTGTGCTGTTCCCCGTTGATGCAGAAGCAGCAGTTGTACACGGCCTAGCTACCAGCTGCAGATGTGCTCCTTGTACAGCAAGGTCAAAATTACACAGATTTTTTGCAACTGACTCTAACTGCTACCTTACTGAAGCACTTTTTGCAGCTCTTCTCCCTCCCCTCCTGCGCTGAGATCCTAAATTTAGCAACCCGAGAGCCTGAGGGTTTGCATTGTGCTGTGAATTTGTCACAACTCATTTCATTCGCATTATGTTGATCCAGACTGCTGGATTGCTGTTCCCGTTCCTCTGCTTGCATTTTAGGGAGCCGCTGGCAGCTCACCGCCAGGCTTTGACCACTCCACTGCTCCTGCTCCCCGGCGCTGCTGCTCGCTCTGGTTGTGTGTGCAGGATCGCTAGCTGCAGCCCTTTCTATTTTAAACCTCCCTGGCATGCTGCAGCCTTTCCAGAACATGATTTGCACTCTTAGGGAAAATGAAAGATGCATCCAACAGAAAGGAGCAAGCTTGCAGAAGTTTGGATGTACATCAAGTTTCCTTGAGGCATACCTTAAGAGAAATGCCTGCCGGCTGTGAGTTATGCCTGCTCGAGGACTTGTAGCACTTATAGAAAATGAGCAAGGAGATTCTGACGGATTCTGCCTAATGAAACCTGTAATTTTTTCTTAAATTTGCTTGAAGGTAATGAAACGGTTGTGGGTACTGGCGCTGATGCAGAACAGCGGGATGCTAGAGAACCGTGTGTGCGTGGTGCTGCGTTAGAGCAAAAGTGCTGGGGGCTGACGCACCAAAACTTTGTTTCGGGTGGGAGGGGGTTCAGCAGCCGTTCCCTTACAGGCAGGTTTCGTCTGTTAGCTTTTTTAAGAAGGCATTTTGGGAGCTTGGTGTCCCCAAGCTGGGCATGCTTGATGAGGACAGAGCACATGTGCGGGGTCGGTGCTTTCTTACTAGCTGGCTTGGCTAACCTCATGTTAGTATCTGTCAACGTTGTTAAAAGCTTACGTGACATCTCTATTTAATGCCATTGAAAGGGCTTGGGCAGCAGGATCATTCAGCTTCTGAATAGCCTGTTCTGTAGCGTACAGACAACTTAGTTACAAGGAGTAATGAAGAACGGGATACCCAAGGCCTTGTTATAAGCGTGGGTGTCTGCATCTCTCCCTGTGCTACCTGGTTGTGCATCCCACATGCCGTGGCTGAAACTTTGCTAACTTGGATCAATAAGACATTTTCCCATGCTTTTAAGCATACGGTTGGTAATTTAAGAGGCAAAGACTAAGGGCAGTGTTTCTGGACCAAGTGTGGAATCACAAAATAGTTCAGGGTGAAGGGGCCCCTGAAGGTCACCTGGCCCAGCCCCTTGGCTCGGCATCCTGGAGGGATCTTGGACGAGGCCCCAGGCAGCCGTCGAGCACTGCTCAGCTCCCGAGGGTCATTTGTGGCAGCAGCAGGCGGTATTGATCCCAATATGGGTGCCCTGAGGGTTGTATTAATCATCCACCATATGTGGTTTTGCATGCTGACCGCTACCTTTAGAGCCCGGCAGGCTGTCCGGCTTTCCCCACACCGTGTGGTTCCTCCTTTTTGGCCACAGAGCCGCTCCTGGCAGGCTCGGTGAGGCACCGTGCACCGAGCAGCACTGGCACGGAGCTGGCCCATCCCTCCCTGTGATCCTGGCACAGACCAAGCAGGTGCCAGGATCAATATTTACTGCCCGAGGGCGTTGTGCTCTGCTCTGTGTGCACCCGAGGAAGGCAGCTTGGCCACGGCCGTGCATCTTTGCACCTGAGCACATTTGGGAGCTCTCGGGGCACCTCGCCTGCATCTGACAGCCTCCGGAGCAGCCTGTCCTATCCATCGGTGGGGTCAGGGTGAGGAGGGATCAATTCCTGCAGATGAAATTAATCGCCGTGCAACTTCTCACGTTCCCGTTTCTCAATTTTGTCGCTGAATATTTTCCAGGACCTGTTTTTTCCGGTAACAGTTTTCTGCCTGGAAAAGCTACAGGCTGGTTTTCGTTGCTGCTCCTGCCTGAACTGCAATATTGTGAGGAAAAACTCAGTTGCGTTTTTAGAACCTGTGGCTGATTACGTTTTCAGCAACAAAGATTTTTTTTTCTTCAAGTGCTAACAAAATATGTGTGTGCACTTAAGCTCTGTTGGAGTGCGCAGAGATTAAGGCAGCTATAAATAGCATCTTCCATGACCCTGCTGGAATTTTCTTTAAGCTTGGAAACACTGAAGTGTGTGTTTTGTCAGATTTGAATCATGAACCCTGAAGAAGAGCTAATGAGTTCTTGCTTCTCGGCCCTAATCTCCAACCAGCCCGCTCCGTGTGCGAGCAGCAGGTCAGAGCCTGAAGCTGCAGCCAGGTCCCGGCTGCCTCACCTGATTTGGTTTGTTTGCTTTGTTCACCATGACATTTTCTGCCCCAGTCGGTGTGTTTATGAAAATAATTTATTTCAACCCGTTTTGACAAACCCACACCACCCGTGCAATGGTTGCGGTGGGTGACAGTTCCCAAAAACGTACTGCGTTTGCTGCACTACTGCACTGCACTTCAAAAATCTGCATCTCACAGCACTGCAGGGTGCTGCAGGGAAGGTGAACTCCATCCCAGGCAGACCCAGCATAGCTGTACGGGATTCTCCCTTCAGACCTCATGTAAATCACCCTGCTGAAATTAAAAGCTTTCTCTTGTTACCTTGCTTTTCCTGACAGCTTATGAAGAGGTGCAGCTGGGGCTAAACAGTGAGCTGCTGGGACAAAAGCCGTACCCTGGGCTACCTGTCTGGGCGGTGATCTGCTTCTGGAGAACCAGTGGCAAAGTGCTTGCTTGATTTTTGGGGCTGAGATTTGGTTGTGGGCGTCCCCAGGTGTTCAGCCACCGAGCTGCCTGCTGCTGCAGCGTGCTCTGGCACCCTCAGCCAGTCGTGTTATATTGCCTCTTTTGATGTAGAATTTCTCTCCGAGTGTATTCTTGCTTATGCTCCAGTAGGTTGTTTTTGTAATAAGCTGAATTCTTGCTTCCAAAATATGTTTAAAATTTGTCTTCCATTTCTGGATTAAATGGCACTTAAAAAAAAAAAAAAAAAAAAAATCCCCTGCTTGACGAGCTCTTGTTTGGCATGAAGGAGAACACTTAAAATTCCTCATAAACGGGCTTGAATAGCTCGCTAATCTCACCTAAAGGCCGGCTGAGAGCGCCAGCGCTGTTCTCTTGCTTATTTTCAGTAGCACAAACAGCGAATGTGTGCAGAAAAGGTCCCAGCGGTATTTATTGTAGAAAATGGGTAAAAGGGCACGGGCTGCCTCGCCTAAAGGTCAGGCTGTTGAGGTGGATGTTGCTGGTTGTGTGTCTCCAGCCTGGCAGAAGGAGCTGTCGGGTCCCTGGCTGTGGTGCCAGCAGCCCCCAGCCCACCCCCGGCAGGAGCTGGGCACGGGGCCACCCCGGCACCTTCCTCCCAGCCTGGCTCCTGCTCCTCCTGCAGCCTTCCTCTTCCCTTCCCGCACACGTTGGGTTTTTGATGGACGTGTCAGTCGTCCTCTTTGGCTGTTCCGTTTTTCATAGAAGCCAGTCGTACCCCGATAACTCCATGTCCGCAGTGAGTAACGGAGGCGTCATCCCTCGCAGTGATTCACTCGCAGGTTCCCGTACTGCAGCTGCTCGGCCACTTGTGCTGCTGGTATCTCTATCAGTGTTTCTCAGACCAGCACTTAGACCTGATTTTTGTAGTTTCAGTAGGGTTATCACAGTGCTGGGGCGGCTGCTGTCTGCCCTCCCTGATCAATGACCTGGTTCAAAGTGTGCCCCTGCCCCTGGTCCCAGAGATGCTCTAGGAGCCTCCTGGGAATTCTTCATCTTTGAAACTTGCAGCTAAAATAATGCTGGTGCTATTTAAAGACCACTTCTAACTGCTTTTTAATTTATTTTTGTGGAGATTTGCAAAAACTATGCAGGCTTAACAACTGGTAACTCCGGATTTATGTGTCCTGCTGCATTTGCCTCTGGTATGTAAAAAGATGAAATACCACGCTTGTGCTTTTCCATTTTGCAACTTATTTCCAGGTAAGCTTCTCATCACAGCCTCCTCAAGGTGTTTGCTTTCCACGTACACACTTACTGGTCTGCTTTTTTGGGAACGTGTGTGCTTTGGTGCCTCAGCCAGAGTTACAGGAACAGCGCATCTCATAAATGAGCGAAAGCAAACAAGCAGGCTTTGACTCTTAAGTAACTCAGTTGCAAAAATCCGAGTCCTGAAAGAGATGCCTGAGGTCACTGGGTCCAGTCCTTTGTCTTAGACGTGCCTGTCATATCCTCTCTGGGCTGCTGGAGTTATGCAGGCAAAGCTTGCCTAACAATCCAACTTCCTATTTTGTAACAGTCATTATTGTTAGCTCTTTCATGGTGGCATTGTTCAAATAACCTAAAAAAGAAAAAAAAAAAAAAAAAAAAAAAAAGCCCTCAGAAGAACAAGAGGATGCTTTTTGCTGGCTTAGTTGCTTCCTGTAGAAATCCTTCATTGTGATGCTCAGGATTATTCAGCGGCCATCAGCCTGGTGGCAGAAACAGAAATTAATCCGTTAAAAAACCCGGGGAGCTCCAGGATGGGAACAGGGTGAAAAAGCTCGGGCATGGTGCTTTGGACACTCAGTGGCACCGAGTCACTTTCAACAACGTTAGCTGGGCTGACAGAGACCCCGGCCCCAGTGGTGCTGTGGCGGCTGGGTCTGAGCCTGGCCCCACCAGTGAGGCTGAGCCCCTGCCTCTGCGGGTCCTGTGCCAAGGGGGTGCAGCAAAAGGCACGGTGGGCTCCCTGATGGCAGGGGGACTCGCAGCCGGTTGCTTTTGTTGCACTGAGCAGTTCCCGTGACTGATTTCTCATTCTACGCAGAAAATCTGAATTTTTGGCAAGTTTTTTTTTTTTTTTTTTGTGTGTGGTGGTTTTTCCTTTTTTTTTTTTTTTTTTTTTTTCTTGTTATTGGTGAATCAGTTCAGGGCTTGTGCAAGGGAAGGGTTTTTTTTTTTTTTTGTTCCACTGCTCTCACTCCATGGTAGCAGCTTCATATCATCTCCCTCTTCTTCCTCGCGTGTCCCTGCACACTGCCTGCTCCCCCCGTGTCTGTGCTGGGGTTCAGGTTTGTGTGACGATGGGAATCTGTTTAGATTTTTTTCCCCCATTATTAAACTCTTCCTCAGCATCTACAATGGAGTTTATAAAGCACAAAATCTGACCATTTAACAACATTTTGGGAAGGGCTGCCCTTCCCAAGAGCCCACAATGGCTCCTCACCATGTTCACACACAGCCCCAAGACCGGTGCCTGCACTCGCGTGGGAGGTGGCACCAGAGGCGTGCAGGAAAACCTTCGGGCGAGCGTGTTCTTCACAAGCATTTCAACTTTTTTTTTTTGGTTTTGTTTAGTAATAAAAGGAACAAAGCTATTATTAGTGACCATGGGCTTGGAAGTTTGCTAGAGCAGCAGTAGTTACTCATCTGTTTTCGTTTGCAGAAGTCCTAGGGCAGGCAGGCAGATGCAGCAGTAGCAGTGCAGTTGGTTTGGGGCAGCCGCTGCTCGCTGCCACCTTTCTGTGCAGACCTTTTGGTTCTGCGGCCACCAGGAGCACAGCTGCTCCCTGCGAGCTCTTGCCTTGCTGGATCACAAAGTAAAAGGATGAATTCCTGCGGTAAGTTTCTGCTCCTTTCTCTTTTCTGAGCGTTGGCGGTGTTGTACAGAGCAATGTGTTTGATTTCTACCCTGGCCCAGGTAGGAATAAAATTTCAAAATGATCTGATGTAAAAACACCAAACCAACACAAAACCAACCCACATGTGTTGGTAAATGGTTCCTTGCTCCTTTGTTTCTTCTGTGCAGGAGTTGAACAGGCACACACGCAGCCTTTCCATGTGCTTTAATGTGCAGCCAGTTTGGTTCCATGGTTCATGCTATTAAAAACGCTGTGAGCTGATACATATCCACATGTAAATCAGATGTACAAACGCAGCTGATGCTGCCTGTGTTGCAGATTTCCTTTGCCTTGCGATTGCTGTTTCAGTGCACTTTTCTCAGGCGTAGTGAGGGCAGGGGAGTTTTCAGTGGAAAACAGTGTAAGAAGTGAAATGAAATAAGCCTGTTGATGGCTTGGGTTTGGGACCAAGTCCCCAGTTACTTGGATACGATGCGCTGAAAGTATGCCTGAGTTTAGTGTTGTAATTAAATGCTCAGTGGAAGTTTGCTGTTTAACAAATATATTAAAATCCTTCACCAGTTAAAAGCGTGATCTTGCAATTTGACTTTAAATGCTAAGGTTACTAGGACAAAGATCATGAGAATTACATCTTGAATAAGTGACAAACTTTCTCAAAGAAATTCCAGAGATTGCTGTTTGTTAGATACCCGTTTGTTGAAGATACTGACTTAAAAAAAAAAATAAATAAATAAATAGAAAAATGTAAAAGACCTAAAAGGAAAGCAGGGATAGAGAATGAAAACCCCTTTTTGGGCATGGAGGTCTGTTGGGATGGCTGAGCAACAGCATAGGAAGTTCCAAATATTTTTCTAGTGTCTGAAATGATATTGTCTGTGGTTTTTAGATAACAGATAAGCAGGGGAGGAATAATTGAGCTGCTTTATCAGGCTGCCTACAGAAACTTGAAATTTGGCATGATAATTGAATAAAAGGTCTTATCTTTATTTATGGTTGTTAATGGTCAGCAACTGCCATTTAAGAGTATAGATTGTCATTTAAGAAATGTATGCGTTATTTTTATTAAAATTGTAAATATCTTTTTTTCCTGCATTGTTCTACAAATATTTTTTCAAAAAACATACCTTCTCTCTTTGCTACATGAAATAATATTTTGCTTTCAGATGCCAGTATTTTGGGAGTGGACTAATAGAATAGGGAAAATGTTACACTTGGTGATATGTTTATACAGGGCATTTAACAGGGTTTTATGTTTTTAGAAGGCTTTTTTTAGTCTTTTTTCCTCCTTTTTTATTTTTTTTCTTGTAAATAAAAGGTTTTGGAAGCACAATGAAGTATGTAGACATAAAAGTTTGAAATGACCTGCGACTAAAAGGTACGGAGAAACCTTCACACTCTTGATCTTGGGTTCTGCGTGTAGAACTTGAGTCTGCTTGGTTTTCCTCTATGGCAAACAAATTTTTGAAGTTTATTTTGGCAGCAAGTCATTCCCCCATTATGTTAAATAGGAGTGGGAGGATGTTTCCAAGCAGCATGTTGTTTTATTGCTATGCCAGAAATTCAATTTTAGATCCATTTTCTGTAGGTACTCTTTTTTTTTTTTTTTTTTTTTTTTTAATTTCCTTGTCTTCTTCCCATGCATCTGAAGGTCCCCAACACCATTAGAAACAGTTACAATCACCTTTTTTAATTACAATGGGGAAAATATACAATTTGGCCATTGTGTCTTGAAGTGTGTTGACTGATAACGCTTTTATGCACATGAAATGCTACCCAGTACAGAAATGTGTGCCGGGTGGGTTCCGCCTTGCATCTGCAAATGTGATTCAGAAGCTCCAAAGAGTGTCATTGCATTTGTTCTTGAATGAACAATTTAGAAAGCAGCAGTTACCTGCCAGTATCAATTTTTGTTTGCTTCTCTAGAGGTGATGGATAACATTACAGAAAAGCTCTTGCATGTCGCTTCTTGAAGGGTAGTACTCTAGTGGGTTATAAAATGATGCTGCTGTTGAACAATGCAATGCAAAAGTGATTCCTTTAAAGGAATGCTGTAAGAGTTCTCGGAGGTCGATGAGTTGTCTAGGGTATTTTTTTGGCCTGGTTTAATTTTGTGGACATGACTCTCTGCTCATATTCATCAAGCTTCCTTGGAAGTGCCCTGGACTTCTCAATGAGGTCAGTCAGACCAGACGGGAGTTGTTCCTACTGGTTACACTTTGGTACTTGCACATGGGCAGGGAAGGAGCTTTTCAACCTCTCAAACTATGACCTGTCACTGGAATTACGGTAGCTTTTTATTGCCCTTTTTAATGGCATTATATTGAGGTTTTCCTTAAGCAAGGAAGGATACAACTTACCTGAAGTGATAGCCGTAGCCTGGTTGTGTTGATTGGGCTGCAGCTGGGGTCAGGCTTCAGTGCCTCCCTCGCTAGTGCTTGCCAGTGTTTCATTTGTAATCCTTTTCTGGGCTACTGCAGGACCAAAGGTTTTGATCCATTTTGGGGAGGAAAAAAAAAAAAAAAAGAACACAAAAAAACAGCCTTTTGTCTGTGAAGCGCGTTATTCTGCCTTTAATTTGCAGTATCCAATTTACCTGTTGCCAGTTCTGCAGAGCTAAGTGCTGGGCTGGACGTTGGAACCTGCTTTTTGCCTCAGGCCTTTTTGCTCTTTTTTCAGGGGAATGTTTGAATCCCAGTCTGTAAAGATTTAATGTGCTGGCTCTTTGTGGTAGTGTTAAATGCTTGTTTGATTTTTAAACCTCATATGTAAGCATTCAAGTACTAAAGACTTCAGTTTCAAACAACTTGTCTATGGATTTAATCTTTAGAACATAATAGTGAGTGCATTGATCACCTTCATTTTTTTTCTGCAACATAACATTTCCAATTTAACATTGTGTATCTTGTAGAATCCTTTCTGCTTTCTCCCAAAAGTTTTTTAAAAAACAATTTTAGCAGCATGAACTAATGTAATTGTCTTTAGAAAGTGCTTGCTCTGCTAGACAGGAGGATGTTTTTCAGGTTGCGTACTTCGGTTTTGGATGCTGCGCTTTTTTTTTTCCCCTCCAGAATAAATTAGACTATATTAAAAGGGCACTGGAGGCTGAAGCTCATTGTTCCCAGACTGGAAATAACGTGGCCAGTGAAGGTGTTCATTCTGCTCCACTTCTGAACTTCACTGGAAATTCTGGATAAGGAGCCCAGGACGTTGAACGCTAACAAGATGCCGAGGGTTTGGGGTTTTGTGCCGGTGTAATGGACTGAAAGGATTCTTCTGCTGAACTTGTGAGTGGGTGTTGCAAGAATCTGGCAGGTTTACCTTCAGTTACATAACGTGCTGCTTGTCAGTGCTACATAGGATGATTAAAGACACATGACTGCTGGCTGCAGGGGATGGATGGATGGTAGTGGGATTTAGCGATGTAGTTTCAACTCCTGTCTTTACTGCCCGGGCTGTGTGTTCCTAAGGAAGTCCCTTAAGAGGCTCTGCTCAGAATCGATGTGTTGAAAGGCATCGTGGCTGATCGCAGATTTGTCTGGGATGTGTGGGTGTTGGACCCTTCAGCTGCTGTCTTGTCTTTGAAAGGTGTCCTGCTAGATCCGCTCTGGATTAATGCTCCTTCTCTGCATGCCTTCTGTCTGCTCCACGTGCTCTTGCTGCAGAATGTTATTTCTGGATTTGTGCTGTGGGGATGGGGCCCCCAAATCTTTGGGTTATTGTTTTTTTCCCTGGGATAGGACGGGCAGGTGGACCTGTTAAAGCGTCAGAGCTCTGGGACAGCAGAAAGTGGTGGGCAGACGAAGGGGTGGTGGTGGGGCTCCTGAGGGCAAAATGGAGTTAGTTTTCCTTGCAAAGCAAACTTCCTAGGAGGGACTGAGAGTTCAAAATCTGCTGTGAGTTATAGGCGTGTCATAAACATCTTGGAAAAAATACGTATATGTTTCAAGTGACTGACTGGTTTTGGCTGTGTGGCCTGGGCTGCTAGAGGCGCCCCCGGCCTGGTCAGGAAGGCGTTGTGTGGAAACCCGGGGAGGCCCTCCAGGAGAAGGAAGTATGGCCGGTGTGCTTTTATTGTTTTCTTTATTTTCTGAATAAAGAAGCAGGTCTTTGCCAAAAACCTGCGACCTACACGAACATTTGTTTTAGGGCAAGCTTTCTGAGGCTGCCTCGGCAGGCCAGTTGAGCTGAGTAATGTGGTGTGGTTGACAGAAAATCAGGGCTGAGGCAGAATCGTTCCGACGTTAATGAATAACAGCTTCTCATTTCCATCACCTGCTCCCACACTTTTCTAACTGTAGCTTTCTCTTTGCACTGGGATGTCAGCGACTTGCACCACTCGCTGGGAGATTTTGCATATTTAAAAAACACCGGCTTTGAGGAATCTTTGCATGATCAAAATTGACCATTATTTGGAGCCTGTTTGCGGACCTTTTGCTGTCGTGAGTACTTGAAGTTAGTCTTATCCTGTGGCTTTCTCCATTGAACGTGCAGCTGTGCCAAGTTAAGGAAGCATTTCGCCCCTTGGTCTCCGTGTGGTTCGGTACAGAAATCTGGGGAATAGTGTAAGAGCCAGCCCCAAAAGGTGGAGTCAGCTAACTGCAGGCACTGCTTTGCAAAGCAGTGACATAGGCTCTCCAGTTATTTCCACATTAGACAAAAAGGAGGGGTCACATTTTTGAGGTATTATTTACTGCTCCAGTTCAACACTTCTGAACTCTGGCTCACTCAGCTGGGCTAATGGAGGAGAGGATCTGGGCAACGACGCTCCCAAAGGTGGGGGCGAGAGGCGGTTCCAAGAAATTGCAGCACAAGTGCTGCTGACACTTGCTTTCCAGCTGGTCCAGCAAGCCAGATGGTAAGGGGAGTATTTTATTAGGGTCTGAACGAGCTGGTAGCTCTAGAGGAGCATCTTTTGTTTTGGTAGGACCTGGTAAGAAACCTTCTCATGTTGTCATGCTCCCCTTCCAGACAGACAGTGTTTGGCCATGCTGCTAAATACAAGGATAATGGTTTAATACAGCACTAGATTCCAGCACTACTTCTCTCCCAAAGAGTTTAGTTTGTGTTGTTGTGTGTCTGTCCCATTGGAGCCCTTGGCTGGAGGGCATCTTTTGGGCCCTTAGTTCATTACTGCCTGCTTCGCTCCGCAGTGACCTGCTTCGATTAGGCAGTGGGGCTTTGCAAAGATGCACGTTGTTCCTTTGCCAGTCCTCCAGCTGGAAACTGTTTGGGGACTGGACTTCTCAGAATATAACTGTTGGTACTAATTTAATCTTACTCATAGCTGGTTTATATCACTTGGTGAAATGCCAGGGTTGTTCTTTTCTGGGTGTTTGTTTCTCCGTGATATTTATAGACAGCAACACTCATCCCTGTCAACCTCCATTTTGTGAGATTAAAAAGCCAAACTTTTCTTTAGCTTCCCGCTCTGAAGCGGGCTCTGTGTCTCTCATTGCTTCAGTTTCAGTCCCATGTTCTTGAGCACAGGTGCCCCCAGGCATGAGGTCCTACCCCAGGTGTCCCGTACCACTGACACCAATGTTTCTCTGTCCTCTTTGGTGTGACCTTGTCTGGTTCAGCCTGAAGCTGCTGCTGCTTACCCTAACGTTACCATACTGGCCTTTTAGGACATTAGGAATGGTTCTTTCACCTGGATTGGAGCTGGGGTCCTTCAGCCTGGAGAAGAGAAGGCTCTGGGGAGGCCTTATAGTGGCCTTCCAGTGCCTAAAGGGGGCTACAGGACAGCTGGGGAGGGGCTCTTGGTCAGGGGTGTGGTGATGGGGCAAGGGGAATGGCTTTAAACTAAGCGAGGGTAGGTTTAGATTAGATATTAAGAAGAAATTCTTTACTCAGAGGGTGGTGAGGCTCGGGAACAGGTTGCCAAGGGAAGCTGTGTTTGCCCCATCCCTGGCAGTGCCTAAGGCCGGGCTGGATGGGGCTTTGGGCAGCCTGGGCTGGTGGGAAGTGTCCCTGCCCATGGCAGGGGAGGAAATGGGTGAGCTTTGAGGTCCCTCCCAGTCCAAACTATTCCACAATTCTGTGAGTTGAAAAACTCCTCCCTGAAATCCTAATGATGGACCACAACATGTTGTGCTTTGAAAAATCCTAATGGAGCCTTGGCAGCTCCCCAGAAGTCAGGCCAGCTTTGTTCTGCTGGTTGTTCCTACTTGAACATGTCAGTGTGGTTTGCACGGGATGAGCTGTTTCTCCTGAACTGTTTTCTGAAACAATAAAGACCAAATGCATCAGTTGTAAGTCAGGGGGAATTTTACTTTGATCGGCGACGTTTCCCAGAAGTGTCAACGGATCCAGGTCCGGAGCCTCAGCAGGGGCATTCGGTGCAGACAATTGAGGTTGCTGGATTGAAGAGCTAACGTTGAAAGCAAGTAAGTGGGAGTAGAAAGAGAGATTCACGAAAGCCAGTGAGCAACTCAGGTGTGTAATCTGGTAATGAGTTAATGCTGCCTCTTTATAGGGGAGAAAAACAAGGTAATTTTAATGTGCTGGCATGAACTCAAGGTAGTGCCTCATGGCCACGGTGCAGGCTGGTAGGAGCTGCAGCATGGTTTGGGGTTTGCAGTTACTAAATACTTGTTGCTCTGCAAAATGACAAATCAGTGCCCAAAGTGGGGAGGGGAGAGCAGGACCTGGGAGGGTGCTGTTAGAGCCCAGACACCCCCTTGGTATCGCGGTGTTCCTGAAGCAATTGCCTGCGCTTTGTTTACGTGGGGTGAGGTGGGTGTTTCACCCTCTGCCTCTTCACTCCTCTTTATCCATCCTGTGAGGAGCACAGCATCAGCCAGCAGGCTGGGGGAAGCAGGGGACGAAGCTCCATCTAGTGTATGAAGTGAGATGGCTGGGAGCGAGGAAAAGAAGAAACCCTGCAGGAGATGGCTTTCCGTAGGCCAGGCAGGGATTCTGTGGGTTTTTGCTAAATGGCAAATAGCATTGGGAACACTTAAATGGCGTGAGTGTTAATCGAATGCCTTTGGCATTCTGCAAGCTGATAGCCATTTTCTGCGAGCACGTTTATATACCCTGGCATGTGTAGAGGCTAATATTAGATTTACTTACATTTTAATTAGCCTGTAATCAGTTCTAGGCAAAACCAAATATGTGTACTTCTATTAAGATTAGGATTTGTACAGCCAGGTTATAACTCTGCAAAGACAAAGAGAAGAGACATAGAAGTATAACGATATGTAAAGGTAATGCTTTTAATCTAAATATCTTTTGACTCTTCCTGATGTGTGCAATCTTAAACTGCAGTAAGCTGTAGATAAAATGTTTTGACCGTTCATGCTTGCATTGTTGTCTGCTTTTAAAGACAAAACAAGAACAACAAATCATCTTGTTTGTTCTAGAGGTTGCTAAAAATAGATAAATATTTTTTCCCCGAGTACTTGGAAAACCAATTGTAGTTCCTGAATGTGACTTTGCAGCAGCCACTAAAGGATGGGAAAAATATCCCCCATGTATTAAGCACAGATTGGCAGCTCAACATTGGGCAACTACTAAATTTTCAGTTAAATTGAGCAAATGGTTGTATGGCCAAAACAGGCTATTATGATCTAATGCAGATTTTCTTCTGTAGATAGTGAAGACAACTTTTTTCCTTATATATATTTTTTAATTTATGGTGTCCCATCCTTATCCAAACATAATGTCTCCTGTCACAGGACCTCTTGGTACCAGCTGCAGAACTTGTCATTGCTGGCAGTGGTGGCTTTTTGAGATTTCTGTGAAATTGTGATGCCAAGCACCTGGGTATTCCCTCCCTCCCCTTGTTTCTCATAGTTCTAGCATATTGGGCACGTTAAGGGTTCTTAATGCTGGAAAAGGATCAGGACCAGAAGGCAGGTGGGTGAAGAGAAGGTCAAGTTTTCATCCAAACCACAAAGTTGAAGTAAGGGGATGGTTTCTAGTACCAAACTTTCTGAAACAAGAAGTTAAAGAAACTGGAGGGGGTCATCTTGCTGTCAGCAGCCGCAGCTTTGCCAAGCATTTGTTTTGCAAAACGGTGCAGCTGCCACCAGGTCTGGGCTGCGAGCCGTCACCGTGAGGCTTTTTAGGGACAGCAGCGCTCTGTCGGCTGCCGGGCTGCAGCAGGTCTGGAACTGTGCAGCATTTCCAGGTGACTTTGCAGATTTATAAACCTGGCTGACTAACGTAGTGTTGTGTTGTCGTCTGCTGTGGCCTGAAATAACAGAAGGTGGGGATTGCTGCTCCCCAGCATCGGTGGGTGCTTCCACAGGTACTTTGCCAAGGTCATGAGTGCTAAGTAAACCAGATGAAAGAAATCCATGTTGCAAGAAGTCATGATTAACTGTGGTCTTTGCATGATTTATTGCTTATAAATGAAGTGCTTGCCTTCATTTTTTTTTTTGTCCTAGTAACTAAGGCAGATGTGAACTTTTAAGTCCAGTGAAGCATTTTCTGGCTCTTGCCCCTGTTTACATGATTCAGGAGTTTGCAGTAGTTGCACAACAAACATTGCTGTAGCTGTGAATAGAACGAGCCGTTCAAGCGCTCTGCTTCTGGTAGTGCAGAAGAGATGAAGATCTAACAAAAGGCTTGTGTATAACTTTGCCTTGGCAGCTTTTTTCAAAAAGCAATCAATAGCTGTAATGCATTTTGAAGAGTGGGACGTAGTATTCACGGGACGGGGCTGTCTGAGCAGCTTACGTGGACAGCACGTCTCAGTTGTCACAGAACAGCAGAGCGTGGTGCCTGCAGAGTGGTGTTAATGCAGGCTTTCTCTAGAGCTGCAGCAGCTGGGTTGCTTTTCAAGAATGGATTTGTTTGCACCGAATTTGCCCTGGTGTCCCTTCTGATGCATTTTAGGTGCAACATAAGGCAGATGCGTAACAGAAAGGTGATCCCAAATGAAATTAAGGCAGTGTATCAGCAGCCTCTATTTATGAGGTTTTCAGGAGTTATGAATAGATCAAGGAGGATCTTTTCTATATATCTTGATGCTTTGTAAAATCAGGAAGTATAAACGTTGCTTGCATGTTCTTATTTTGAATGGGTGTTTATTCTGTATCATGTTTTTGGTTTGGTATTTGTTTCATTTACATTTTAACCTGACTGCAAGTAGTTATTTTCCTCTTTTGCTCTCCTTGGAATTCATAAACAGTTTCTGACTAGAAATGAGGTGCAGTTGTAATTTTTTTTTTTTTTTAAAGTATAGAATGGCAGAATTGCTAGAGAAGACCCTGGAGATGCCAATTTCCCCCAAGTCCAACCATTCACAAAAATCTGTGGTATTGATTTAAGGGCTGCAGGTCATATAGATGGCATGAACTTAAAATAGCATTTCCAGCAGCTAGCAGATGAAGAGGTCTTGTAGTCCTCACTTCCATGTCTTGTGCCAGCTGCGGAACAAAACCGGAGGTGAGGCTGACATGACCCACGGCACACACTTGAGGGTTGTAAGCACGCAGAAACCATTCCCATTTTGGGAAATCCCTGAGCTGGGAGTAGTTGGGGTTTGGGAGCTTGTTCGGGGAAGCTGCCTGACAGGCTTGCCTTGTTCCCATCCTGCTCCCTGCACATTTGCTGCTGGTCACTGCCTGAGGGGTGCTCTGCCAAGCAGACTTTGGGCCAGTCTGTTGCAGGAGGAGAGGCACCATGGGGCAGGGGACCATGTGCTGGATGTGGCTGTGCTGGGGATGCTGCTGGGTCCCCTGGTAGCGTTGCAGTGTTAGCCGATGGACTGCTGGCATTTGCTTTCTCCAGGAGCCTTTGTTTGAGGTTACTCCAAGGCAGGGATTTTGCAGGTTGTATTCAGTGGCCTGAGCAGGGGAGTTGAAGGCCATCTCCGCAGTAGTTGTTTGCGGTTTGGCAATGTTTCCAGCGAATGACTGTCATTTTGCTTGGCCTCAATTAGCAAGTTTGTAAACATCACTGCTGCTTTCTTACACGGACAGCTGGAGCTTTTCCCACCTTGCTGTCTGTGCTGTGAATACCCAACGCAGCAAGAGCGGTACATCTGTCCTGCGATTGCAAATTGCAGTTGCAGTGTAAATACCCAAATGGTAAGTGAAGCAACTGTTGCTGAATGAAAGGCTTTTTCCCCCTCGGTAGTTCAGCCTTTACAGTTACATAATCATTTTGCCCCACTAATTCTTCTACAAACAGCCAAAAATGTAGAAGAACTATAAGTAATGCTTGAAGACTAAAACTGAAGTTTGTTTAAAATATGTGGAACTGAGGAATTAGTTTATGCAGCCAAGAGTTTTGTTAGAAAGAGTTGCCAAACACACTCCCTGATCAGGTCCTGTAATGACCAGCTAGCCCGGTGGCTACAGATAGAAGTGAGAGTTTGCATAGTACCTGTCCAACATGATTTTAGTGTTAGAGCTCTCAGTAACATCTTAGGGGCTGTTTTTTTCCTTCGTATTTCGTATTCACTGTACTGAGCAAGTCATACGCACTGATAACACAGAGGCTTCACGTATTGAGCTCTAGAAGTTCACTTTGTGGTTTTCATTATGACTGTTTGGGGCTCTTAATCATTTAAAGCAAATCTTTCATAAACACTTTCTCTTTTTCTTCTTAAGATCCTGTTTGCCGAGCATACCAGAACAAGGATGTCATCTGTGTGAGATGAGATTTCGAGCTGCCTTGTGTTCTTTGGAAAGAACTAAATAGCGTCGTGACACGCGGAGTCAGTGAGCAGAAAATCAAGGATGAGCAGAGGGATTCAGATTGGGAATGGCTGGGTTCCTGCAAACCCTTAGAAGTGTGGTGGCTTTTTAGCTCAGCGAGTTTTGGAGCAGATGAATGAGGGGTAGAAGCTGTGAGCACAACACATTTGAGCTTTGTTTTCTGCAGGGCTGGCTGCCTTTGTGAATAAACTTGTGAGCTGACTGCGTAGTGTGATAGATACGTCACTGTCTAAATCAAGATACAATGAGAAAGGGATGTGAAGTCAGATTTTGGGACTACGTAGGTACAAAGTGTCAAACAGCATGGTGATGTACTTCATCTTCCCTCTTGGCGACAGCGTTATCTTCTCTATTTACTCAGATAAAAGAAGGTGAATTCTGTATTACAAAATCAAGAACTACAAAGGTTATTAATGGAGTGTTATCTCCTCGCTTTTTATTTTATCACCGTTTGGTTGTTCTAGCTATCTGCCTTTCTGTTGTAGAATGTTTTGCAAATGTGTGCAGAGTTCTTTAGAGGGGTAAGTACCGATAACAGGAAAGTGGCATCTGAAATGGCTCAAAAAGTCCTTAACAAGGCAACTATTCACCCTATCAGGCAAAAGGCATATTTGCCTCATGCTCCTTTTTCTATTTCCCCTGTAATATATTCACCAAGTTTGTGATGGCTTTGTAAGTTTGAGGAAGAGCACGAAACCAGGGCTTAGTAATGCTAAGCTTTAAATTCCTCTAACCCGTTGGGGAATGTTTTTGGAAGCTCGAGGTATTTGTGTGCACAGGTATCTCCCCTGCTTGCTGACTTTCTGCTGAGCAGGGGTTCTCCCTGTTTGAGCAGAGCTGGGACACGGTAGAGTGTGTCCAGCCTCTGCAGTCACAGGTACACATCCAGGTACTGTGAGGTGTGTACAGTGATTCCTTGGCAGAGTTTCACTGAGGGGAACTTTGAAAGCACAGGGGTTCTCTACTTCCCAGAAAGCAGGTTGTCTTTCACCCATCCGTTCCCTTCATCCTCTTGGTGATAAAGATCCTGAGAAAGCTGTACTGCTACAGACAGCTCTGTCCGCCCCTCTGATGGCATTAGTGGCCTGCTCACTCCCCGTTTAATTAAAGAATGGGCCGAGTGCTTTCAACACCGGCGCATATCTCCTCTTGTGGGGTGGGGCGTGAGAGGGACAACACAAGCTGGGCTCTTCCTTCTGCTGCTTTGTCAGGTCATACCCATTCCTGTCCCAGGGCAATCTCAATCAGTACTTTAGGGTTGTCGTGAGGCTTCAAGGCCCTAGCCCCTGCTCGGCAGTAGGTGCTGGATTGCACAGGTCTGCAGCACCAGCGGGCGCTGGGCACTGCTGCCCACGCTGCTCCCGGGGATTGGAGTTGCCAGGGCCTTATCCGGAGACACGGCCCTGCCAGGCCCGGCTTCCACCCAGGCACCTTGCAAAAACCCTCGGACAAAAGTGTGGGGGGAGCAAGGATGGAGGCTGTTAGTAGTGTTCAGAGGGCCATGCCGCGCTCCTTGGCCAGCTGCTGCCTGTAAGTGATGCCTCGAGCGAGCGCCTCAGCATGGAGGCGGTGGTCTGGGGAGCTGCCTGCCCCTGCTGTGCAGGAGGGGAAGGCTAGCCAAGCCCTCCCTCTGTGTTTTTATGTGTCGTTGTTAAATAATATCTATGCGTATTGCCTTCTGAAAGTTCACGGCAAGCACAAACATTTGAGCTAGTGGGGGATTGCAGTGGGGTAAGAGCTCTGCGGGCAAAGGTAACGAGACCAAACTCGCGTGTCTGACAGCAGCCGTGTGCTGTGTCGCTGTGTGCACACCCCAGGAGCACCTGGAAGATGCTCTTCTCTTGTGGAGCTTCTCGTGGCTCCCCCTTCGTTAGGGATTTCTCCTTCCCCTGCTATTTCTTGGTTCAGCTTAGGCACAAACAGATCTGGTGCATTTTAGTGATTATTTTAGCTATAGTGTATATATAGAAGTCTTTTGAGGGTGGTGTAGGTTTGTAACTATTCATCTCCCCTTCAACAGAAACGGTAGTAAAGAATTGTAAGATGTGACCTTTGCAGCTTTAATACTGAACCTCTTCAGTTTCACCGTGTTGCTTAGTCCGGTGGTGGCCGAGCTTCCCAAGCTATACTGAAAGCTGTGTCCCCAAGTAAACGGGCATTCAAGCAGATCAACTTATGGCATTTTATTAAGTCAACACTCATGCAAAAGCCACCTCCAGAGCTTAATAATTATTTACTGACTGCTCCTGGGTCATGAGAGAGGTTTTCATTAAGTTCAAAAAGCATTATGTTCAGCAGCTTGTGCGGTGTGTTTTAAAGACGGGAAGAAAAATGGAAAACTACTAAATTGTGTACAGCTACTTAAAAAGAAAAAATCTTAGAGGTTTACACTGTCACTGTGAGTGCTGGTTGTTATTTATTTAAAGAAAGGTGTATCTACTGAACTCAATTCTGTTTGTAGCTCAGCCATTTGCTCCTGGATAGGGGACATCGTTGACCGCATGCATCGGAGGAAGAAAGCACTGGAGGGAGAGGAAAATGTTTGCCTGGATGGTGGTGGAGCAGGTGCCACAGCAGGCAGTGTGTTTCTTTGAATGTGTAGCTTTCAAATGCGGAAACCTTTATTGAAGAGGAAACAGTCGTTGCTTTACTGTGGAGGCTGATAAAGGTCCTGCACCATTTATGTAATTGCTGGCCTTACTGCTCTGTCCTTGACAACAAAGGACATCAAGGGGTGCCAATTTTTTTTTTTTTTTTTTTAACATTGATATGCCAGTTCAGTGCCAGCCAATTGGCTCGCTGAGCGGAGTGTCGCTGTAACCCACAATCAATTATTAAATTTTAGGAATGAAGTACAAAGTGCTGCTGGGAAAATGCTGGGGTAGTTTTCATGTCCCTCTCAATGGCTGAAGATAAGGGAGAAAACCTTTTTCTTTTTGTTGTCATCAGCTCCCTCTAATATTTATTTTTCTTTTGTCTTCTCTTTTGGTATCCTTCCTGTTTCTGTTGCTCATCCCTGTGGCAAACAGCAATGCAGACTGGCAGCTTAGATGCTGCTAACACTAATAGTGCTGGCAACAAAAAGTGTCTGGAGTTTTTACTGCTTGGTACAGAGACTGCAACTGGAATCTCTACAAATAAATTCAGTTTTGAGAGAAATGATAGCACTCATTGAGCAGGAGGAGTGTCAGGGGAGCTGTGCGGGTGTCTCATTTGCTATTGCCTTCTGTAGGTCAGGCCGGGTGTTTGAGTTGTTTGCAACCTTTCATCTACTTGCTTTCAAGATCAGGAGTGATGTTCTTATGCTAGTATCAGCTATTTCAGTGTGGATGCCTTGCTTATCTCCATAAATGATGATGAATGAAGTAAGGGTAAGGCATTAAATACAAGCATTTAAATCCCATTTCTTACCTCAGACCTCCAAGGTCTGGTGCAGCTCCATGGATTTCTGGAGGCACTACAGCTTCTGCTTCTCTTGGCTGATTTCTCTGCAGGCTAACCCCCTACTAAACAGTTGGCATGGACAGCGAACAATAACCTCCCTCTCGTGTGCCATTGCTCTGCATACAGCAGGGCAGGAGGGCTTGCCAAAGCAAGTGTTTTTTGAGAGCTTGTTTTTTTTTTTTTTTTTCTTTTTTTTTTTTTTTTTCATTCCACTTTCCAGTCTTGTGAAATCTGTGCTGCTACTGCACTCCCCTCTAGGCAAGACTACATGTGGAGTGGCTGGAGAACTTGTAAGTAAAAAGGACTGATGGCTAACTGAGAGGCGTTTTTTGGTGTATTTTACTTGATTCTTGTTCACCTGTGTCCAAGGAACCTGGGGCTGTGTGTGGGGTCTGAAGGGCAGAGGCAGGTCAAACTCTGCAGGCTGCTTTTATTTTATATCAGGCACAGTCTTATCGAATTCTGCCTTTGGGCATTTCAACCAAAACCAGGGGCTTCATATCTTACTGACAGGGACTCCCTCCCCTAAGCCTTTTGCTAAACCTTTTTTTAATGCTAAACTCAATCAAATTCTAGTTCAGACAAACCAAAATAAATGAAGAAGCCCTGAAAAGCCCCTTTGCTGGGTGAAGATTACAGGGTGTGGAAAAGATGTGTATTGTTTTAGCTACAACTTCCACGTGCAGCAGGCAAATGTGGGGCACAGGCTATTGTTGGGCTGTTCACAGAACCAGAAATGAGAAGTCATTACCAAAATGTCAGCTCTCCTGGACGTGTTTCTTGATGGCATCTTCAGAGTGTCTTCTGCTGAGCATCACCCTCTGACACGTAGGTCAGCTGCGCACACGCCTAGCTGAAACGTTTCAGGTGGGCATTGGTCAGATCCTGTCTGAAGCAAAGTATCCCGTGGCTGTTGCCAGAGAACAGAAGAGTGATGGGCGAGCAGGTGTTGGTTGGTTTGTTTTGTGTGTGGTTTTCAATGAAGAAGTGTTTGGAAGAGCTTTGGGTTCGAGTTGTGGGTCTGTGCTTTTCACTTGTAGTTTGTCTAAAAACATTATGTTGGAATTAAAAACAATAATTTGGAACTGTTTTTAACAAATACGTGGGTAATGAAAATCTGTGTAAACCAGGCAAGTAATGCACGTATACCGGAGAAGGTGTTGAATCAGTTTGTAAGAAACTGAAAACAAAATGGACTTAACTTTTGACTAGTTTGGCTTTTTGTCCAAGGAGACTGAAATCAAACCTTCAGTACCCATCTAGGCAGGCGGGATGATCCCAAACCGTGTGGGGTCTGTAATCGCTTGAGTTGAAAGCAACGAAATAAAACTTGGTTCTAATCCGACCAGTTGCTTTATGTTATGCAACAGCCGTCTGCATTACCGTGTGTGCATACGGTAACTAACGTTTCCCAGGCATCTGAACAAAGGATGTGTAATTTAAATGTATTTAATAGAATGCTATCGCTTAATGATTAATTGAATCGGCATATGACATTCATAGCTAATAACTCTCAGTCTGTATTACACTGTGCTTATTAGACTGCTAATGGATAACTGGTTTAATCATCCCTCAATTAAGGGGATGAGTCGGTTTCATTTATTGCAATTAACTGATATCCATAACCATGTTTGCAGGAAGTATCTCAGTCGCGTCGAGTATCAGTTGCATGTGTGGGTTCTGGGGCTGCCTGCGCAATGCCCGGCTGAGTCAGGCCTCGTCGGAGAGCTCAGCGGCCACGTGCCCGGGCTCCGCACCGCGCTGCGGTGTCTCACCTGCACCACGCTTAAAGCTCAGGCTGCTTCCAAAGTGCAACTCTGCCGTACACTATTGACTAAGCGTTTGATACAAGTTTGTAATTTTTTTGATGTAAAAGTGAGTTTCTGAAACAGTTTTTTCTATTTGCTTTCGGGTGAGCATGTGGTGGTGGAGCCCACAGCACCCTCTGCTCCGTCTCGGGGCGTTGCGCAGTGCGGTGTGTGGCTGGAGCAGGGCTCGGAGGCTGGCTGTTGCATGGGACAGCCTTAGAGAATGAAACACTAAGGGGAGCTTTCTGGTTTTCTGCTTCTACTTTTCATCTGTGCTGCTCTCGGCGAGTTACAGTGGATGGAAGAAGTGCTGCTTCAGCCCTGACGTGAGAGCTGCCCGGTCCCCAGGTGACGGCCACGGGACAGCTGAGAGTTGGAGCGGTTTTGTTCATCCAGTTCCACTCGTGGTGCTTGTGAAATGAGCCTCTTGGCAGGCAGGTACTGTGTAGCAGCCTCCAGGCTGTGTTTCTGGCAGATGCAGGTATTATTTAAACTCGAACACATTGCTGGCAGTAGCTGCAGTTTGACAGCACGTTGTTCCCAATGATTCCTTCATTCAGAACTTGGGTGCCTTCGCTGCTGAGAGCATCCTAAAAGGTCAGCGTAGCCCAGAAGACCAGGAAGAGTTTGATTCGATGCAATGCTGGAGGAACGTTGGCTCTCTTAGCATTTCTGGGCAGCATGAGCTGGGATGAGGAAAGGGCAAGAAAGCAAATCTGCAGGACTCCTTCCCGCTTTTCATTCAATTTTTTTTCCTGTTGGCTATGCAGGAGCACAGGAGGTGCTGTTCTCTCTATCGGGGGTACATGCTCAGTATTTTTTTTAGTGGTTGGGACTACATGACCAAGAGGGTTTGAAGACCTTTTTGGAGACCTGTAACTACCCTAGCCATGCAAATACACGTTTCCAAACTGGAGGGCGACTTTGTGAGTGGTTCAGCTGTGCCTTCAAACGCGGCTGCAGCCAGGAAACGGGCTGCTGGGCTGAGATGTGAGAATGCTCCGCTGCCGTTAATTGGGAGGGTGGTGTTTTTACAAGTATCACAGTCAATGACTTGTCTTGAGCAGCTAATTAGTGCGATTATTCCGCAGCTGCATTAGTTTCACCACAAAGGTTTTCTCTTGTTTTATCAAAAGGATCAGTGTCTCTGTGAATGTTTCAACCTGACAGGTCTTAAATAGCAAGGCTGTCTCCTCCCAGCGCTCCTTCCCTGCCCCCAGAAGGCGAGCTCTCTTGATCTCTTGTGCAAGTAAGCGTGGGCTCTTCTTTTTCATTTCCCCTATGAACACAACGTTGGTCCTAAACAAATCTCACAGGCTTCCAAGCGTGCCCAGGAGATGTGGCTTTCAATGCCCGCAGCCTCCAGGGGCTAGTGCTGGAGGGGCGCTGGCTCGCAAGCTGCCCAGCACCGCACTGAGATGCAGGGAGCAGAGGCAGGGGGCTCACAGGCAGCTCTCTCCTGGAGTGGGGCAGCTGCTGCCGGCTTCCCCAGGCATCCCGTGTTCTCCTCTAGCCTGGCGTGGCCTTTGCTTCTGCATGGCCCTGCCTGGGGTGTCCGTCGTTGGTTAGGATCAGAAACCAAGTGCCATCACTTACACCCGCTGTGGCATCTTCTCATGCGGATGCACGGAGTCCTGGGTTCCTAGCTGCTGCTAACTTCCTTCCCTCGAAGGCTGTGTAGCTTGGTATTTACCTCCCTGGATTGCTCCATCTTAAGGATGCTACACAAATGTCTTACAAATGGGGTTTTACTCCTGGGGGTGAATAAAATGATGGGGTCTTTCAGGAGGTGTCCCTGCGGTTTATGGCACGCTCCTGGGTTTTTCCTGTGTTACCTGCTGGGATGTTTGGTCTGTTGAGGGCTCTTAGCAGGTGAAGGTGCGTAGTGTGTTCACCTGGGCAGCACAATAGGCTTTGGTAAGGGTGACTGTGCTGCCTGTTCCTCCATCTCGCCCCACCCAGGAGATGCTGGTGTAGGCCTCAGGTGGGAGCTGCTGCTTTTGGGGTCTGGTTTCTAGCTATGAAGAATGTCACCATCAGCAAATCCAACCCCGAGGTAGTATTTTGCAGGAAATAACTGTACTTTATTGTATTGTGCTTTCATGGAAGAGGTAGAATTTCTTTCTCTCTTTATTTTGAGGTAGGTGATTAGACCTGGCATATTACCTATACCTATCATTAGGCATGATTCATCCTTTCCATACTTATAAAAAAAAAAAAAAAAAAGGGATATGAGTGCCTGCTGCTACCTATAAAGGCATTTGTTTTTCTCGTGGATGGTGGCTGTATAAGTAGTAAATCACTTTTTACAGCTGGGTATCGGCATTTGGAAATGTTCAGTCCCCACGAAGTTAAGGCAGCCTAACGCGCTGCTAAGTCCCTGCGGTGGGTCGGCTCCGAGCTCCCCATTGTGTGGTGCCGCGGAGCCCTGCGGATTCTGCTCCCTGCCCCAGAACCGTTCTGCAAACCCTGAGCGATGAAGGCGCTGGTAGAAGCTGAGCTGTCTCTCTCTGCTCTTCCCACAGCAATTCCGAGCATCCTGGCGCTTCCAAGCCTCCCTTAAGCTCCTCCAGCATGACCTCACGAATCCTGCTACGGCAGCAGCTCATGCGTGAGCAGATGCAGGAGCAGGAGCGTCGGGAGCAGCAGCAGAAGCAGCAAGCAGCCCAGTTCATGCAGCAGAGAGTTCCCGTCAGCCAGACACCTGCCATCAACGTCAGCGTCCCCGCCAGCCTGCCCCCCGCCACGCAGGTACCCATGGAGGTCCTCAAGGTAGGTCGGCGGCTCCGCTGCTCCGTGTCGTAGCTCTCATTGAAATAGACTTCATGTGCCCTAGGGATGGGGTGACAGGTACTTTTGGGAATGAAGTCTCGCAAAGAAGCTGCGCTGTGGCTTGATTCGCAGCTTATTCTGGTGTCCTTGTACCAGAGAGTAGAAATCCTTCTTAGTTTGTGATTTTTTTTTCTTTATACTTTGAGATCTCGAGGGAAGTTTTGTTATAAAACCACCATTTCTCTAGTTTTCCCATTGGAAATCATTGTCCGGTCTTTCTGGCACTTAGAGTTTGTCCGAAGAAAAAATGATTAATACATATTTAAATCAATAAAATATGCATTTTTTAAAATGAAATAAAAAATTTGAGTCAAAACTCATTACAAAAGAGCTCCTCAGAAAGCCTTAATCTGAAATATGGGTGAGTTTCCAGGCTCTTGCAACAAGCCTTTGTAATCCTTTTTTGCTTAAATGACTTGTTTGCTATTAGTAGCTCTGGATTCCTTGTCTTACTGGAAACTGTAGGAGCTTGTTAGTATCTCTCTGTCAAAGGGGATGTAGCTTGCTAATTACTCAGGGAAAAACTTCTTCAACTAGAAGAAAAAAGAATTTCATGCACAGGGTAAGTCCACATAAAGTAACGTGAAAATGTGTTAGCAAAATAATGGGAAAAGTGATGTAAAAATAGACATATTTCGTTAGAGTAAAGTTTTTGTAAGTTTTGAGAAGTGATTTATTTGCTCTCCATTAGTGCTAGATCTTTTTATTGCAGTTGGATATTTGGCAATTGCTTTCTGTTAGTAAGTGTATTCTTGCCAGAGAAGTTAACTGAACTTGCTTACAATGCATTCTTGTACTTTGCCCATCACTGCTTCATATCGATGAGAAGTATTCCAAGATTTAGCCTTTAAATAGGCTTGCAGATGCAGTATTTCAAGACAGTTTCAGCATGACTGTTTTATGGGGGAAATGTAGGGTCCTTCTATTTATTGAACCTGCATTATGGTATTGTGTGAACAGTGCCAAAATTAATACTCGATGGGGATACTAGAATATACTCAAGTGTGGTCTACAGTGTAGGAGCAGAAATTGACTGGGAAAAGCAATTTTATCCTAATGCTTGTCCATCCTGAATTTGTTAGATGTATTTCCAAATTATGACACTGTAGTTACAATTTGGATCTAGCAGATGTGTAGAAGACAGAAAGTAGTTTTCTGTTTGTAGTGCACTTGGTTAACCAAGCATGTGTTAGATTTTTCTATCCTTTCATCCTAATACTTTCTGACATAAACTGTAGTGTTGTTTTTTTTTTATATCTGTTCGTAAACTTACAGGAAAGCTTTTATTTTCTGATGATACCATACTATCAAGGAGGATGTGTGATCTCTTGAAGCATTAGCAGTTTTCTGTAGTGTCCTTTTTACAAGTACCTCCATACGTGAGAGAGAAGGGAAAGCAGCCCTTTATTTCTAGGAGACAGGTTACAGAAGATGCTGTGTTGAAAGGTGATGCTCTGTTATTACAAGTGCAGTGCCTAGGAACTGGCTTCTCACAGGAATTCCTGCAGATCCGTAACTTGCGGGAGCATTGCTAGCAACTTCACGTGAAGGACTCAAACGGGAATTTTTGTCCTTTGGGACCACAGAGGAAGCATCTGTCCCCAGAACTGGGCAGAATGTTTGACCCCACAGAGCAAAAAACTGTGTGAGTGCATCCTTACCTGGCTTGTAAATGAAAATTAATAGCTGGCAGCAAGGGCTTTTTGGCAACGGAGTCGTGTGTTGTAGGTAATGGCTGCGGAAACACGCAAAACGGCGTCTGACTCCTCGTTATCTGCCTTTACATAAGTAACAGCCAAAACTAGCAAAACCCAGTCCTCTTGGTCTCTTGCTCGGCTTGAGAGAAGAGAGACTGGTTTGCTCCCTTTTGCGGCTTATGTTTTTAGTGGAAGCAGCTAAAGATTCGTGCTTTTATCCATAGTGATACCAGACTGGACCAACTCTGTACAAAAAAAGTGCTAAATACCAGGCTCGAAGTTATGTGGTTTTTTAACATTAAAATATTTACTATTGATGTTTCAGTGTGAATAGGATTTTACTGGAAAGTCCATATGGCTTATTATTATTATGAAACAGGTTGCTTGGCTCAAAAGATGTGTTTAACAGTAAATTGGGATCTTCCTGGTGCCGATATGCTGACAGCCAGCTCTGCCAGCAGTAACCTGCTTCTAGTGACATCATTTCCCCGGAGCTGCTTTTTACACTTCAGTTGGTTTTAGCTATAGACAAATTATCCATACGAGATGTACAGAAGTTTTAATTAGGTGAATAGGGAACTACACGTGGTAACTTTATTACCCAGATGGTCTGGATTTAGTGACCTTAAAGAATGAGGTGGACAAAAAGGGGATTTTTACACTTTGAGAAATGTTAATCTGCAAGGCAATTTTCTTTAAAAAAGCTTTTTGAATGTTACTACACAAATAAGACCAAAAGTGGCAGCTGCTTTGTTGTTAGTTTTGATGATTTTTATAGAATTTAAAATCACATTTTAAAAAAAAAAGAGAGGAAAGAAAAAGCAACCTGTTGATTTGGTTCACTCTTTGGATTATGTAATTAACTGTGTGGCTTGCTGTGTCCCGTATCTCACGATATTAGGGGAATAGTAGTTGAGTGTCTGAGGATAGTAGTTTGGAATGACTAGCTTAGAAAGCAGCTGAAACTGTTGATGAGTTTGCATTTTGTATTTGTGTTCAAGATGTTTAAAATGTCATTTAGAAACAGTACAGAAAGAGTAATACATATTAATCCATGTCACATTGCATAGGAATTTCCAAGTTACATAACGTGGCCATTACATTCAAGGGTATATGAATAAATAGGATTTTATTTTCTTGAGTAATGACTTCTTATTGCATCATTTCTATGGCAAGTAATGTAGCTTGACAAGGTAGGAAATGACCTGTTGGAATTAAAATGTAGTGTTGCTTAGTGAAGCCTAATTTTGTGATGGACTAGGAATGGGGCTGATGCATATCAAGCAGTATCTCTCCTCATCTAATAGCAGGAGGGTTTATTAGGGGTTTCAGTTGTCATTCTGCTCCACTGATGTTAGTTTCGCAGACATAAGGGCTAGTTTGTCTTTAAGCATCTTCTCACCCATCTCCTGCTGCTGGTTAGGGTTAGTGTTACGTGGGGGTGTCACAGGAGGTTCTTTGCTTCTGCTCTGCTTCAACTTCTTGCTCTGCCTCAGAAATAGTAGAAAGTAACTTTAAAATGTGTTGATGTTTGATCAGGAGCCCAATGTACACAGTCAGTCCATACTTTCTATTTAATAAATGAACTTCTTTTGTAAAGAATTCTTCTTAAAATATCTTCAGTGGTTTTCTTTATAAAATAGTTTCTTCCATACAGGTGTATGATAATTTTGTGTCCTTGATAGCAAGAAGTTGTTGCTGTTGTTTATCCTCCTGTCCGGTAGGATTCCTTTCCTGCTGGAGCAGAGGCACCTCTGCAGCTCTCAGTGCTGGCTGTGGCAGGGCTGGCCTCTGGGAGCAGATCCCCACATTTCTGTAAGTGGGGTCAGCCCAGTGCTGGAGGAGGTTGGGCATCAGGCCTCTGCCCCTCACCTGTGAGGAGTGATGAGAGGCTAGTCCTGCTCCCAGGTCATTCATCTGCAGAACAGTGCTGCTGTTAATCCTTGCAGAGCTCAGTTTGTTTCAGGTGGTGAAATCCTTGGCTATCAGAAATCAAGAGAATCCACCCTAGGTTTGGAGGGAGGCCAGTCTGTTAAAAAGTTTTCCCACAGCTGTTTCAAAGTTCATCTGTTAATGTCTTCTTGATATCACAGAATCATTTTTACACCTGTAGTCCTACTGTGTCTGCTGACCCTGATGTCTGTGAGCATCCTCAGCCTGCAGAACTGCAGAGTAATTCCTTTGAAAGCATCACCAGGACAGGCAGGATTGAAAACACCAGTGGGCAGCAGACATCCATCCCAGGTTCTCTTCTGCCTGGGGCCCTGAACAAGCTGAAATATCTGCTTTTCAAAGTCCAGAACCAACTAGTGTTCACTGCATTTCCATTCGTGCTTTATTCTTCTTTGCCCATCCTATGGCAGCGTTGCAGGCTGATCGCCACTGATCCCAGAGTGGGTCCATTACACCCATCTTGCTGCCACCCCGGCACTGCTGTAGCTCACACTTATCTTTCTCCTTCCAGCAGCTTTTCCTGAGTCAACAGAAGCGCAGCCAGGCTGTCTGGGACAATGCAGGAGGCCCGGCTGGCCTCTTGCTTTAACCTTCGTGTCATTGTTCATTCAGGTTTTAAATGTGCCCCCACGATAAGCTCTTTGCATCAGATACCCTGTATTTCTTTGGTTTTGAAATGCCAAGCATGCCTCTGAGTGATGTTAATGACTATGGACAAGTATCAAAAAATGCCTCCTCCCAGACCTTTTCCAGTGTGTTCTGTTACAAAGAGCGACCTGTGGTGTTAATGTAGTCCTTCTGCTCACCAGGGAAGGCTGTGCAGTTAGAAATAGTATTCCTGGTGTAATAATTACCACGAGACTTCATTGTATGGGAGATCAATCTATCTGTCCTACAGTTCTGTAGAACAGGAACAACGGGATGTCGAGATAAACGTGTGGTAGCATCTGTTACAGTAAATGTGTGTTTGTGGAAATGCTTATCTGATCAAAAGTTAATTTAATCGAACCTGACAATAGCAGCTAGCGGTGTGTGCCAGTCTGTTAAGCCAGCCTGGCATGTATTTGCAGTTGTAACTCAGAGAAGTGATTTGCCAGACCAGGTCTTGCTGAACTGCAGATACAACACAGAGTCGGTGAGTGTAACTTCAGCCCACAGCAAATTCTTCAGAAGGAGAAACTTGCTTTTAACCACAGAACCTCTAAAGCCTGTCCTAAGCCTTCACGTAAGTAAGATATCTCTTGGGCCTTCATTCTTTTGCTTGCTTAGTGGGTTGTAAGCTCCTCCAGAATGAGAACTGGTGCTGATGTCTGTGGTGAGTGCTAGAGGTAAAATGTAAACTCTTGCTCAACGCAGAGGTTATTGGACGTTAAACATGCATGGAATTCGAGGGGGCAATGTACTTCTGTGCACAAGTGTCTGACTGCTTGACTGCTAGTGCAAAGCCTGCTTTCACCCTTCATCCCCCGTCTCCTTTTCCTATGGGTGTCAGTGTGTGCGTTGCCTAGGTTGTATCAAATCCTGTTTCAGCCCAAGTCAGCTTAAAATAAAACCACCTTACCACCCTGCACTGGTTGAGCCAAGAACACAGAAAGGGGCAGTGCTGGTCCCTGGGGTTGTGCTGGTTGCCTCTGCAGCAGGGCCCGGAGCCCCCCCACGGTGCTGAAGGCCGGGGGGAGTCATGTGGAGGTCTGGGGAGGCCTCTGTCGACAGCTTTGACAGACGTTGAATGTTGAAATGTGAAAACTCAGATCTGCTTAAAGTAATCTTTAGGCATTATGTACACTCGCAAATATTTCAGTTCTTCAGCTAGTTTGGCAGCATTATTCTGCGAGACGCTGAACCTGTGCAGTGACTGAATTCGAAGTGACAAGCTAGAGACATTCCTGCCATTCAGGAGAGGCTTAAGGAATTTCTTATTGGCTAAATTACAAATATGCAGCATTTTGCCCAGCACTGCATGGCAATTTCAACCTGCCTGACCGTGACAAGATTAGCGCTTTTCCTCCCCCTCCCCAGCAGTTATATTAAGGGGGGGAAAAAAAAAAATAAATTAGATTAAGAAGTACCAGGCAGAGATGCAAAAGCTTGAAAGAGTAAAAACCAGCCTTACCTTGAATGATTCTGTCTGTCATTGGATTGGTGCCTTAATTAGCCCCGTGTCCTTTAACCTCTTGAGAAATAAGTAAGGGATAAATTTGGGGATAAAGACAAAGACGCCCAGAGATTTACCACACACCGCTAGGTAATTCATCAAGGAATGCTGGTAATTAGCCCTGCCTCTTTCCTTTCTGGCTCATTTAATAAAACTGGTTGATTTAAAATAATGCCTGCTGGTTCATTATCAACTACTTTAAGAGCCAAGTTATGAACTTGAAACAAAAACCAGTATTGTGTTGTCTGTGAAGGACCTGGCGAGTCTTTTACTTTAAAAAAAAAAAAAAAAAAAAAAAAAAGTTACTCAGTCCCCCCACTATATAATTAAATATTATTTTGTGCTTGGATTACCATTTGGCTTTTGGGGTGTATTTATTTTCTAGTGTATGCTGCTGAAAAGCAGAGAGGAGAAAAAAATTCCGAGATCTTGAAGAGGAACGTGTCAGGTTGTGTTAAGACAGCGTGGCCTGATGGAATTCAGCTGAACACTGCGCTCACAATAGTAGTGGGCTGGTTGAGGAAGTGGTAGCTGTTTTAACTCTTTATCCCTCACAGATAGGTGCCAGCCCCATGCCTTGTTCTTTGACCAAAAGGATCCATTTTAGTAATGCAGCTCTGTACTGCTTGCAGTGAAAATTGTCCCTGAGCTGAGGCTGGAACACATTTGGTTTTTGTTTCCGTAGGAAGACATTCATGCAGCATTCTTCAGGTAAAATATTATGGAAAAATATTTTTCCCTTTCTTTACACATAGGAGAGGCATTCCTCAGAACTGAAATGAGAGGGTCAGGCTAGAATTGGATCACCAGGCTGCTGCCTTTGCACTTCTCTGGAAGAACAGTTCTGCGCGGCAGCATCCACTTAGGATTTCATACACCATCAGTTGCTAGCCAGTGGATCTGGTTAGTTCTGTCTGTCTGACTTACAGTAATAATAATTTAATTCTCTAAATCTTCCTTTAATAATTAATGACAGGCTCAGATTGCAACACTCCTGAAACTTGTGGGCTAGAGGAAAAGCAGACTGTGCTAGCGTTCTGCTTAGATCTTGAATCTGGGGCGTGCCTGATCTTGAATCCTTCAGAAGGCTTTCTGAACCTCTTGTAATTCATCAGTACCTTCAGGGGCAGACTTGGTTTAGTGCAAATAAGGAAAAACATCCTCCTGGCTTGTCACGCATGCATCCCTTTTGCATCCCAATGGCTGGTTCTTGTTCCTCATGTTCTATTAAGTTTTGTTGTGACCCAGCAAAACAGGGCCTGATTTTAGATGCTTGGCAGATCGGGAAATGAAATAATCCATCTGGTGGTCTTTGTGGAATCATTATCCTGCCAATCTTAAATTCACAGCAACTCTGCTACCAACTACAAAAATACCTTGCTGCCTCCAAACATTTCCATGGAGAGTGCTGGTGGGATATTGGGGTAACAGCTCGGTCCTGCAGGCTGTTGCTGGCACTTCCATTGGATTCCAGTTTCACACTTACCCTATTTGTAATTCTGAGACTTGGTGATATATTTTTGTAGTTGAATTAGAATTATGTACAAATTTTCAAGCTTGTAAAGATACGGAGCACAAAATAGAGAAACTTTAAAAACATAATAGATCAAAAAGAGCTATTTAATTCCCAGTGTTTTTGCAAAGTTAGAATGTCCCGGCCAAATGAATATGTGTGTCCCACATCCTGCTCGTATCCTTTCAGCATACTGGAACAACACTTCAGTTATGGATCTCTGTGATTTAGTGTCCTTGACTTGCTGATTATCAGTAGGCTGTGATGTCTCAGGTAGTTCTTTGAAAACCCTTGGATAACTTATCCCATTTAAACAATTTCTTTTTATTTTTGAACATGACCAGAAGCAGCATGCCTTTCAACATGATATTACAGTAGTTAAGCTAGCAGATGAAATACTGTAAGCACTGGAGAACTAATTCAGGGCTGTCATTCCTTGCATTGCACTATCATAATCTCTCAGCAGATGGCATTACGGTTTCCAAGAGTGTCTGTTTCTTGGGAAAGCTCTCAGTTGCTGCTGAAGCTGCCTTTCCAGACCGTTCCCTTCTCCGTTGGCTAACAGTCAAGTGATAGAAACTGATTTTCACACATGATTCTAATTGTCTTGTTTATATTGTATTTGGTTTCCACCATCTCATGTCCCAGAGGTGTCTTTAAGCCGTTAACCGGTTGTGCGCCCTACACAACGGTTCCTACATGTGGAAACAAATTGCTGCTAGAAAGTCCGTGGAAGGCAGGCTCTCTCTTGAAAGTAAACCTGCTACTGGCAGCGAGTGGAAGTAGTAAACTTGTTCAGCAAGTGCAGCTGGAATGCTTTAAATAAATAAAATCAAAATTGGAATCTGCAATGTATCCAAAAACAAACACACTGAAACGAGCAGAAATGCTTCTTGTGTTTAAAAAACACAAACAAAAAAGCCGTGTTTTAAAGAGTATTTTTTTTCTGTCCCAGGGCAATGTATTCGTATCTATCTCTCTCTTCCTTCTGAACACGGGGAGAGGCAGATCTGCTCCCCAAAAAGCATCATAGGCTATTGGGAAGGAGCTGTGTGGCCTTGCTAGGAGGGCTTGGGGTCTCAGATGGTGCTGGGCACCCAAGCATCTTTAAAGGACTTGGAGTCATTGCTGCAAGCTCTAGAAAATCCTCACCGTGATTTTGAGAGTGTTTTTTTTTCCTCCCTATCGAACACTGACATTTTTTGTTTCCTAGTTAAAGGCCTTGAAGTTGACTGCTGTGCTCAGTGCACTTGTGGTGGAAAAAGCAGAAATTATTCTGACTCCGAATCAGAAGTGAGCTAGGAATTTGTTAGGAAGCTTGTGCATCACAGCGGATAAATCAAAGGTTCTGTTTCAGGCTTTCTTCCGAAAAGTCACCTGGAAATTCCTAGCTGAAACCATCAAAACTTTACAGACTTCATGGCTGATTTTTAGAGGAAGAGATGAGCAGGTAGCAAGTGGAAAGCCTCTTTTCAAAGCCAGTGGGGCAGAGCTTCTCTTACTGCTGCTGCAGCCCCGTGCAATCTGGGGCTGTGTTGCTGAAGCCGTGGTGCTCTGCTGTCCTTTCAGAAAGGGCTTTGAAGTTCGTTCTTGTCTTGTTAAACAGCAATTCTTAGAAGTGAGACTTAAGTTTAAAAAACACGCCAGTCATCTCTAGCGTAACTCAATAATTGAAAGTCTTTATTTACATAATCTAGTACTATTTCTAGAACTAACCTAGTACTACTGACTGTTTTATGGAAATTATGTCTCTTGAAATCTATTTGATAGCCATGCTGACATGACACAAATCTGTATAAAATCTACTTTTAAGGGCTTTGGAAGTACTTGTAGGCTTGTTTAAAGTGACCTCTGTGAAGCTTAATCCCCTCTCCCCACCCTGCCAAAATGGATTTTCATTTCTGAATAGTACTTTAAGGAAAAAAAAAAAATCGGACTTAAATTTGAAATAATATCGGGTCCTGCATATTTGGCACAGCCTAACAAAATTGTGTTCCCTGACTGCCTCTTGAAACTACAGTCTTAAATACCACGATAGGCTGGGTCTCAAAGAAACAGTTTGTTCAAGGAAGAAGTAAAGTGACCTTGAATGAGTCAGCAGTTGTGTGCAGCAGTCGTAAGCTCTCCGTCCTTTCTGCTTTCTAAAAGGAAATGAGTCTTGGACCACAGGCACCATTCATTGTTCAGCAGTTAATGGGCTCCTTTCACATGAAAGTTCATATATTCCTTAAGGGTGCAGCCCTGTAAGGTTTGTTGTGTAAAAGGAAAAATAGTATTTAATCATGCTACTGTGGCTTTTCAAAAGAATTTATGCTTTTCTAATGTATATTGGCTTTTTGAGGGAAGAAAAGTGGTGCCTTCTGCTCTGGAGTGCTTCTTATTAAATTAAGTGGGTGCTCTGTGCGAAGCGATGCTTCCCATGTGCATTGCTGCTCAGAGCTGCCTTACACCGCACTCTGCAGCATTTAATGTAAGGAACGAGGGGACAGCTTCCAGCCAAGGCTTCTCCCTGAGTTAGGCTGCTCCCTTTATCCTTAGAAAGTCTTTCTGAGTTTCCACCTTCTCCAGGAATTGGTATTAATTCCACTTATCCGCTTCGGTTGAGGCCGCCAGGACCAGCTCGCGGGGCTGTGGTGATGGTGCCGGTCCCGGTGGCTCCGCGTGGTGTGAGTGCACGGTGTCGAGATGCTCCACCTGGGATGCAGTGAGGAGTGTGACTGCCACGGCACCCAGGGAACAGCAGCAGAGAACTGTTAGGGCACCGCAGCTCATCTAGTGCCACGTTTATTTCTCTAGTGCTGCAATTCCCGATAACGCGCCTCAATTAACTATTGCTTCCAGCTGTACATAAGCAGTAGGCCACCAGGTGGGGTAAGGCAGAAGCAAAACAGGCTGTTATTCAACCTATTCCTTATTTACACCCGTTTTTGGAGGGTTCAGTTCTGTGTTACATGGACTGTTTGCAGTAGAGGTGGCTGAGAGTGTTCCTTGCAGCCCTGGTGGCCAGCAGTGTGGAGCAGCAACGTGCTTTGGAAGTCAATTCCCCGTTGTCCCCACTTACTACAAGTGAGTTTATTTTCGCAGAGTGCTGTTGATGAGTACTAATTACATTCGTGTCAGAGGAAATTAAACGAGAAGCTGCTCTGCAGCCACCATGGAGCTGGCAGCGGTGGCCTGGAGTGTACGTGGTGTCCGCAGCCAGTCCCTGGTGGCGCCCCGTGTCCTGCAGCACACTGCTGGTGGGCACACACCGAGCCAGGGAGCCTCGATGCTGGCTGTCACTAGGTCTGCTGCCTCCAGCTCCCTTGCTTTATTTCCTCCATTCAAACTTCCCTTTAAAATCCAACGCAGTTCAGTGTGTGCCTGTTTGCATTTTCAAAGCATTAAGATCTCAAGCTGTTCATTCCATCCTGTAAAATAATGATTTGCTAAAATGGGATTATGCTTGAGGTATAAAAAGGGGTAAGGAAGGCGGGGAGATTGAGTTAGGATCTAGTTATTCCACATCTAATCTCTACCTCCATCTAATTGTCCAGACTCAGCTTGCCTGGAGCTGGGTTATGCTTCCATACTCTCTTAGGAAGCTGAAACTTTGTGTACGCTATCAATCAGTGGTGACAGGTATGTCGTGATACACATGCAGCATTGCCTGCTTTCCAGCAGCAAGAGGCTTTGTGTGTATTTTCCCCATAAATAAGGCTGTGCTGGAAAGTGCTGTGCCTGTTTCCCCTTGGGAACCTAGTTCTGTTCTTGTAGCAGCAATTGAAGGGTTACACCAGTGTGGTTTAAAATAGGATTCTTCTGAGACCAGGCCTGGAGGCCCTAAATGTCTCTCGCAAGAGACGTTTTGATCTTCTGACAAAACCAATACTTCTGAATTTCTTGGCAATACTGATCTGCAGCTAACCTTTGGAGAATGGGGATGATAACACACACCCGGCTTTGTGTCTCGTGAAGTGCCTCTCCTGGTGAGCTGTTGACTTGTGCTTTTTTGAAGTTCAGATGAAACCCTTGAAAAGAGCTTTCTGTAAAATGTTTCAGAAGGTGGAATTAGTGTGCTGCCACACCACAAAATGTGATTCAAGGTCCCGTCGGGAGAGTCCTAACCCTGCTGTGTCAGTAGGACTGCACCCAGCAGAGCATCGAGAGCTCGCAGGCCCTTGCTCTTGTACAGAGTCAGTGCTGAAAAGGCTGCTGCGACCAGGGCATGGGTTTGTGCTGGAAAAGAGAAGATTAGGTCAGCTTTTCATATAGCATATTTTTCACAGCCTCTCTTTTAAGTATTCCTGATTTAAAAATAATAATAATAAAATAAAAAAAATTGCTTGCAACATCTGTTGGAAGTAATGATCCTGACCGCATTTTTTGGTTGCGGCTGGCTGAGCAGAGCCAACCACAGCTGACTGAATTTGTGTCGAAAGCTTGCCCCAGTTCAGGTGATGGTGCTGCAAATGCTCCATCCTCTGGCCTGTCAAGGGTCATTTAGGTGGACAGGTGCTTCTCGTTTCAGTGTAACTGATTATTTGCCTGCCGTATGTGAAATAACATGAGGAGAAGGGTTTTCAACAGCTCATCTCTGCGAGACACGGAGGGGCAGGTGTACCGAAGGTTACAGCACTGGCCGAGCGGCTGGATGTTGTTTTTGTCGGTATAAAATAGATCGTGATGCTGTATCTTGGTGTATGTAGGGCTTGAGATCTTTAAAGGGCTGAAACGTTGCCATCCTTCTTTAACAGATGAGCCTACGATAAGCTTGTGTGCGCTTTTGCCTTTTTTTTTTTTTTCCTCCTGGGAGCCAGAGGATAGCCACCATCTGGCTGTTACGGGAATAAGATCATGGGGTGTAAAGGTGAGGTCACACAACATTATGGCTCTTTGCCTTAAATACATCTTGGTGTTACAAAAGTGTTAGGGCAGCATTCCTGTAGCCAAGAAACAACTAAAACACTAAATTTCCTTGTGGTTTAAGATGAGTGCAATAAACATACTTAATTTCTTACTGCTGCTACCTTTAATCTCTTGTGGCTACTGTGATGTCTGCTCTAACACCTTCTTTGTGAGTGAGATGTCAGGAAATAAAATATGTAATGTTGCTTAATGGAAGTGTCAGGGACATAAGCACTCTGCTTGCTAGGAAAAACCATCACCTGTCAGCAGTAATGCTGACAGCACAGTTCTCAGTTTTGATGCTCTGTGGCATCAATTCGGCTGGCTGGGTTAATTCTCCTCCAGGGCAGAGGCTTGCCTCTGTGTAAGGGCTGTACGCACCTTTGTGGCTTGCCAAAGTACCAAAAACAAAATCCCAATTCTGGTATTTAGCAGAATGCTTCAGATCGTAGCCGGTTGAGTTTGCATGAAGGTGACTTGGGTTGTCTTACATTAGCGAGCACGATGATCGAACGCTGCGAGGTACTGAAACTGCCTTACTACAACTCAGTAGGTTTTAATACAGTCATAAATAACATCACAGCTCGTTGAACAGAAGGATAAAAATCAAGCAGTTCGGTGGTAAGCCAGCTTGCATTTCCTTCACTTAAAAGAACTCAGCAGTGTAGTATTATTTTAGGCTGTTTCTAATGATCATATTAGCAGTGTGGATAAAACGGGTGCATCTGGACTGCTTTGTTCTGCTTCTCCAGACCTTCCCTATTGGGGCTGACATGAGACACCATGGGCTGTAGGCAAAATATTATAGAGCCCAGCAAAGCGTCTCTAATTTTTTTTTTTTAACTGTGACATTTAGAAGCTCAGGGCATTTTAATGGATAAAACTGTTTTGAATTAACAAAATCTTCATTCTGTTGCTAATTTTTTCTCATGGCGCTACGTGTCCGTCATAAAGCAGATAGCCTCCAAACAGGCACGTACTTAAACAAGCGTCCTTTGTGCTGTAGCTAGTGTAGTGCTAAGTGACTCATTAAAATAAATGGTCCTTTCAAAATTATGACTTTTATTTTTGGGCATTCCTTTAAAAGTTATGGTAGAAAGGTCTTCCAGTTAGTGGTACAGGCCAAACACAGCATGCACTGTGGTGTTCGTTGGGTTTGGCGTTCGTGTTTTCTCTTTTCAGACTTCACTTATGAGCAGAGGCATGTCTTGGTATGTGCTTTGTCAGGGACCGAGGGAGCATGCTGCCAGTCTCACAGTCCCCATGGATTATGTGAACAAAGAGTGTAGCAGTATTTCACCTGCATCATTTTTAAAATATGTATGCAACAAGTGTGGATGTCCTGTTGGTGCGCAGTGTGCCTCTCCAAAGTAGGTTTTTTCCTCTTGAATATAATAATCTAGGAGTTGTATTTGCACTTACAAATAAATTATGTTCAAAAAAGGGAAGGACACAAGTATGGTTCTGTTTGTGGCTTTTGGCTGTTCAATATATTTTGATCTAGTGCCATCTTTAAATCTCTTCCTATCTTGCATTCCCTGGCTGAATGTTGAAATTTTGTAAGTAAATACTTGGATGGCCCAGGGGCACTATTCTGAATACCACTTCTTTCTTACAAGCTAGAGCTGAGAATTTGAAAGATCTGAAATCAGCCTTAGTCCTTGCTTGGCCCCCAAGTGCTGAAGATAGTGTTCCTCTACACCAGCAGTTATCTGGGCTCAAACTTCATCTCATGTGCTATAAAATCGAGCAAGCTTTCACAAACCTTGTAGTGACAACACCGGTGTTGAGGGTAGGGAGTTTGAAACATTATGAAAATGTTTGTTTGGTTTGGTTTGTTTGCTTTCATCTACGGTTTGAGCAAAATGGCCGGTTTTAGCTTAAATTCCACCTGTGAAAAGTCAGTGTTGCATGATACATGTGAAGACAAGCCCATGCAGGGACAAAGCAGATTTACTGGATTAAAATCTGTCATGTTTGGCAACTGACTGACAGTGAGTGACCCTAGCAAACCAGGGCCTGGAGAACGGTGCCTCTCCTCACCTGTGGAAACTGCCTCAGAGCCCTGCGGGACTTGAGGACATACACGTTCCTCCTTTTGCACAGCTAAGTACATGCTCTCCCAGCTGTGGGCTCTAGAAAGCCATCCCAAATCTCTAAACCCTTTGTACATGTGAAAGTTGATGTGCTTTAAGTCGTAAGCTGACCTGTGAAGGCCCTCCTGAGAATGTGTGTTGCTGTTCTGCGTTTCTTTCTTGCCATCAGAAATACTGTAGAATGAAGGCGTTCGAAGCCACCAGGTTTTACAGCAGAGGTGCAGCGAACCAGGGACCTGGAAGGGAAATTTTCTGTTGTGCAGGTCTAGCAGGGGTTACTGAGGGCTGGAAGGGTGGTGGAATTGGTAACTCCTGTGAAATGTAACTGATAGGCTTGCTCAGGCTCTAAATATGTGACTGCAGGTCAAAGCTGGCACTAGCTAATGCCGTGCTTGGCAGCCTTGGGAGGAAGATAAGGTTGGACAAATACTTTTACCAATCTGAAGTGACTCTTTCAAGTCAATAGCGAAGTGTGTTAGAGTGGTCTGGATAAATCTTAAGTTGGTGCTGCTATAGGAAGCATGGATGATAGCGCTTTGGCTATGAAAGGCTTTCCAAGGAGAAGCTGGGAACAGAGGTGGTTTCAGACCATCAGTACAGGCCTTGGGGCAACTGAGATGTCTGATCCTGCAATTCTGCTTCCTCTGGAGCTGACGTGTCTCTGCCAGGTCTTACGAGAGATCTTATGGAGCAGCTTTATGTCTGTCATTGACAGTTCCTGTATGGGAGAGTCTTCTCTGTCATGCCCTAATGTGAGCAGTCTCAAGGCCTCTAGTGCAGATGAGAAAGGAGGATGTATATTTGAGGTGCTTGAATCAAGTTTTCTACCTTGGCAGTAATTCAAGCTTGCTGGTCAGATGCAGTTTTGTGGCCAGTACTGTTGTCTGCCAGTCATAAAATATTTATGACTGGTATAGGTGAAATCGTAGCAAAGATTTGTGTCTGGCATTTCATGGAGTTAATTACTTGTCTGGCCTGAAATGTTGAAAAGGTTTCTGGTACCTACCCAGTAACTATAAAAAAAAATGAGAAATTATGGCATGTATGTCAAAGTAATCAGCTGAAATGTTCATTTCCTAACAGAAAACCGTAGCAGTTCAAAGGATGAGATTCTGTCTGAAAACCACACTTACAGAATGGTAGCCAGTATGCCACTAACCTGTAAATTACACCAATTCCTGTCATCTTAAGCAAATTGGTTAACCTCTCCTTAATTTCTTTAGATACTCTGATCATGTGCTCTTGTAGCTAAAGCACAATTTTTAAATACCAATCACAAAAACTTTGTTCTTTTTTTTGTCCGCTTCCGTGACTTTCCCTTGAAGGAAAATGTCACGTTACACAGAGGAGTTTTTGGTGATGGGCAAAACAATTCTCAGTTGTGTAAACGATGTTCTTTCTGTACAATGCGCCTTTTCATTTTCATAACTGTGTTTGAAGATGACTGTTGGAACCATTTAGACTGCAATCATACTGCTGACTCTTAAATGGCGTTCTTGTACCTGCCTTGATTTTCATGTTCAGAGGGTGTTTTGGATGAAGTAAGTAACCAGAGAGTTTTATTAAGTGTTAACAGATGTAATTTCCTTGCTTTGGCTATGTCCTAAGATAAAATACTGAAATAAATTCTTCTTTGCACATCATTCCCCAGTCAGTAAAAGTAACTTTTCAGCTTTCTTCCTGGGCTTTCTGGTCAGTGTTGTTCTAGTCACTGCCCCTGGATTATGGACTAAAAGAGAGGGAGCAAATATGCTCTAGCAAAGATGGAGAGAAGGGGAGAACAACAGCCAGAGAAGTTATGAAATAGGTATATCTGTTTCTGAATTCCCAGTTACCCTTGGGAATGATACGTACTGCAACCCAATCAACTTCTTTTTGATTATATTTCAAGTGAGGTAATTGTTTCATCCTGGAGGACTGAAAAGGTTTCAGAAAGCAAGAGCACTGAACTTATAATGTGAAGCTACTTCAGACCACAGATGTCCTTAAGGGGAAAAATGTGATGTCAGTGCTTAACGTTTGAATGCTGCATGTGGGAAAATGTCTTTGAGAATGAGTTAAACCATTGTCTTCCTGGATATTTAAATTTCTCTGATTGGGATACTGTGAGGGTTCTTCCTGGCATTGCAGTGAAACCCATGATCAATATTTTAATGAAATAATTGGAATTATTGGAATTATATGTGGTGTTTCGGATTTCTAGGCATAATAGGTCGGTCTGTGATGAATACTGTTTGCAGAATATTGAATTTGGATTAGAAAGCCTAGGGAGAATAAAGGCTTTTAAGGCTGGGTAATAATGATAACTCACACTACAAGAATCCCTCTTGAATGGTTATTTATGTTTAAGACTAATTTGCCAGCTGCTCAAAATCAAGTTAACAATGTATATGTGCTTTGACAGTAAAATGCAGTCATCTTGATATAAGAGGCAGTAATTGATTGTCTTTCCTTTTAGTTGTTCTCAGACTTTACTCCATGTGAAATGATAAACACCTGTTTGTACAGGTTTTTGACTTCATTCAAGGACCTAGAAAACAACTTGCTGCTAATCCCTGAAAGTGATGGGTTGAAGCAGCTTTAAAAACAAGACTAGCTGTGAAGGCCTGGGCTAGCATACTGAGCTGGCTTTCTGGTGCAGGGAACCTAACTGAAGCCAGCAAAGTAGCTCTTGCAAAACATGGCACTGGATGTGGTTTTATATAATTTTTCATTGGGTACCATTAATTGTTAAACGACGCAGAATTTTAACCTTTCTTAAAAATCCCATGACATTTAGCTGTCTAAGCAACAAAAAGTTCTATTGAACTGAGAAAACTGACCGAAAAGTATTTTATTTGTAATTATAAACTGTAAGTCCTAAGGCAGTTTACTTGAAACAAATGGTCTTTTTAATTAAAAAAAAAAAAATAATTAAAAAAAAAAAAAATGTGGGGGTGAGGGGAAAAATTCTTCCTCCCACTTTGGTTAGCTGTCCTCTCTAAATCTTCGGTATGTTCCTGTGCCCAAGCCTGTCTCTGCATAAATGAAGCATTAAGTGTTTTGGCTGTGCTTTCACAGAAAGGTTCAGTGGTGTTTTTTGATGAGAATAATCTTCTGTGTGATTCAGGCAACTCAAATGTGCTCCTTCCCTGCCTGTGGGGTTCCAGAGCTGTCGGCATCATGATAGGTTATCAGGAGACTCTTGCAGATGTACCACCACAGTTGAGGACTGGGGCCTCTTTAGCTTTGCTGGCCAACTCCTTGTTTGGAGGGTTAATAATCCGCTTTTTCCTCAGAAGTGGGTGCTGTATCCTCTTGGAGGATACATTCCTATCAAATTGGAGGAGGAAACCAGGGGAAGCTGTTCTGACCAGCAGGGCCTGTGCTCTCGCCATACGCTAGCTCCTGCTTGAAGAACTAGGCCTGACCATGGCCTAGGAGGGAAGCACGGGGCGTTGTGCTGCTGGGCCTCGGTGCAGGCACAGCTCGGTGTGTGCCCCACCACTAGGAGTGGTGGAGGTGTGATATCTGCCTGAACCATGTGGAGATGCCTTCCATCCTGTGGGATCTGCTGGCTTTGTGGCACTGCTGTGAGAAGCTGAAATACCACTGTTACAGGCCCCCTCGTTCTGAGATTAATCATTAATTCTTTTAGTCAAACACAGAAGTACGTTGGATCAGCTACAGACTGAGAGGAAATGTTCTCTCACCAAATCTCCCCTTTGCATCATTTCAGAGCAATTTAATGACAGAAAAGGCAGTTCTATGTTCTGCAGTTCACTACTGGACTTGTGTGAGAAGGTGACATGGCCCTGGAGAACTGCGTACAACTAGCAGAAAATGACCACAGTTCTTCTGATAGTTTTCTCTGTAAAAGCAATAGTCTTCTCTGCTGCTAATTTGAAGTCCAGACACCTGACAGCAAATGCATTTCCTAAGAGCCAGTTGTTACCAGTGTATAACAAGATTAAAAAAAAAAAAGTTTGTTCAAAATACTTCCACAAGACTGTGTCTTTGTTTCTGAACCAAAGTGACTGTGGTGACTGTGTGGTGTGTTAGGAATTAAACCAGCTAGGTTACAATTTGTCTTTGCAGTTCTGCTGCATGTAAATCTTCAGTGCTGTCTGTCTAGCAGTTATGTTCCCTGTGAAGAGGAGGAATTCCCTTCACCCCCAAATAGCAGAAAATAGCCTCTGGACTCTTGGTGAAGTCTGTTGCCCTGTGCCAAAGAGAACACGCTTGTCAGTAAGGTTAAAAAGATCAGAGAATAGTTACACTTCTGTAATTGGTAGAAATCTGATATAAGAGAACTGAAATAACTTCGGAGGCAGAGGTAGGAAAGGTTGATGCAATTCTTGAGAGGGCTCTGCAGGGCTGTTAGGCAGTAAAAGCCTAACACAGAAGCTAAATGCCCATCCTTACTTCCTAGTTTCTGACAAAAAGTCCTGTCAGAATTGCCAGTTGCCTGCCAAATACGTTCCAGCTGAAGTAAAAACGCTGCATTTTCACGCTCTTGTTGCTCTTCTTCTGTCTACTTAGACACAGGATTTTATTTGTCATGCTATTAGTAAATGATACCCTAATGTCTGCTGGAATTTAAAAGGAGCTGTGTTCTTTCTAAAACTGAATTTCACATCTTTTTTCTTGCCTTCCCTGCAACAAAGGCCGGCACAGCCTATTAAAAAAAAAAAAAGTATTATGGAGTAGCAAAATAAGACAAAAAAAATAGCAGTAGGATGTTTTGTTTTCTAGTGTTTGTTTAGCCAACAAGATTCTGATGTCATGTAGGCAGCAGCATGTGTTTCAAAACTTTCTGTGTCATGGAGTCAGTTTGGGGTATTAGTACCTCTGTAAATTGTGATGATACTTGCACATTTTGCAAGCTCTCGTATCATCAGCCTGCAGGTTCAGACAATAGGGCCGGGAGTCCTTACAGGCAAACGGCAGACAAATACATCAGCACGGATCTGTTCCATCAGGCAGTGTGCAGGATCCCAGCTTTGCCTTTCATTGTAAGCTTTGTTACTGCTGATTTACTCTTTAGCCATTTCTAATACAGAAGTCTTGATGCCTGACCTTAGCAGTGAGAAGGAAGAGGCCAAGGCGTGCGTGTATGTGCTGGGTGAAGCAGGGACCTGTACGCAGGCACAGTGCAGAGCACTTGTGCAGCAAGCCTGGGGAGCAGTTTTGTGCCAGTGGAGATGTGGATCCTGGAATTTTGCTTGTCCCTCTCCTGGGAGCATGGATCTGTGGTTGATGTGGTTGATGCAGGGAGGAGGCTTAGTTCTGTCCCTCGTTCTGGCTGAGGGAGCACAAGTGGTTTTTGATGCTGGGGAAGGAAAAGGACTGTGCGAATACTGTAAGATGAGTAAGGCTTGTTTTTAAAATAATGTACTCTAAGATAAGGGTTACAAAAGTGAACTTATTTAATGATAACTTCATCTACTTGGAAGATGAAAATTTAAGTGAAAAATAGGTTTATCTGGGTAGCAGAACTCTTACCACCGGTGATATGAAAATCAATAACACTGCTTGGGACTCGCAAAGCAAGCGCTGCACTTAGCGTAGCAGGCTGCCGGACTGTGTTGGGACTTGGTGCAACAAATCAGGTTAAGCTGTCTTAACACCCTATCTGAAGTATGTTTCTCTGTGCAGCAGACTTTGGAAAACAGCACAAGTAGAGCAACTTCAGATGCATGTGCTTCAGCACAACACTTCCGTCAAGCAATTGAGTAGCAAGGATAAGAAAGGCCTGGGAGGTGTAGGGACTGCGTGCAGTAATGGTGTTGGGTGGACAGAGGTATATTTGCAGTGTGCTTTAGCCTGTTGTCAACCCTTCCTACACTGGAAGCCTTGCTGCTGAAAGCTGGGACAGACTGAATGGGCACAAAGGAGGCTGAAGAAGCAGCACAGCTCCTTGAAATCCCGAAAACCTCCCTGTGGAGCTGCAGGTCCTGGGTGCAGCTGGTGCCCGGAGCAGCGGGTGCCGAGGGCAGGGCCATGGGCTGCTGTGGCTCCCTGCTGCGCCAGGGCTGCATAGCTCCGTGGGCTCATCCAGCGCCCCACGGCTGGTGGATGTGCGTTGGGCTCATAGGGCATTCGTTCAGTTATTTCTTCCTCCGTACTTAAAAACTTTTAACCTTACTGCTAAAGAAAAATACCATTGTCTATCAGTATGACTGGAACGAAAGATGAATAGCGAGTTAGCCTTGAGCAAACTGTCAATCTGACTTTGATAGGCCATCACTTAAAAGGTCCTTTTATGTTTATGAAAAAGCATGACGTCAAAGCCAGGGAAAAAATACCAATACTTAGGGCTAAACTTGCACAGCCCCTGTGTGAACTGTTTGTTTCTCTACATGCGTAGCTAATTAGCGGAGGTTACTATAAGTCTGAGCAGTGGCGTTCCAGTTTCTGCTGCTGGTTTGGGGCAGCTTGTTTATGGTGCTTCCATATGTGAATCGCTCAGACTGGAGTAGCATAAAGCAAAGGATATTGCAGTCACTTCTCTCACAACCTATAAGTATTATGCTGGAAATGCTTGAGTATAATCATTATCAGGTGAGTTATTTGCAGACTTATTTTAAAAGCTCTTGCTAAGAAGGCTTACAGTGGACGGAAAATCCTTTTCCTCTTTTATCTAGTTTGCTTTAATTTCTTCCACAGAAATGAGTGGGGAACGTGCACGGTCAGTTGTAATGGTAATAGAAGTCACTTTGCTAGAACTGTTCAAAACCAACAAACTTTTCAGAGTATTATTTTACTTGTTTGTTTTCTACCTTTTGATCAAGATATTAGTGATCAAAGAAAGGTGATGGCGTTTCCAAGATATGGTGATGTTTTTTCCATTAAAAACACAAAAGGCTTTTCTTCTCGTGCTTATTTAGAGTGAAAGAGAATAGCTTGGCATGCTTTTTTCATATTTTATATGTGAAAATATTTCTAAGTGCTGGAAAGTTTATCTTAAATACAAAAATGGCTGCTGCTGAGGACAGTGATTGATCTGACCGGAGACGCTGCTTTTCTTGCATCTTCTTTGTGTAACGTATTTTTTAAACATGCTGTCTTACTTGTAGGTGACTTAGGCCATATATCTGAGTTATAAATCATCTGGAGACAAAAAATGGCACATTACTTTTTTTTTTTAACAACGTATTTGATATTTTAAAAAGCGAAAGAAAAACCAACAACAAATAATTAAATCTGTCCCTTACTTGAAATCTGATAGAGGATAGCGGTTGATACTATTTAGCTTTTATTAGGAGCTATTGACAAGTAAAACGAGTCCTGCTGTGGCACTTATTTCTCCATATTTTGGTGAAAATTAAACATTGTGTTGCTGAAGGTCTGAACAGAGAAGTACCTGTTGCAGAGTGTCTGTGTGAACTGGAAAACTGGAGCATTGATTTTTAAGTGGGAAATCTCACCATGTGGAAGAGAAGTGGAACTCGTTGCTTTCCTGTTAATAAGTCAGTTATTGGAACATTCTCTCAGGAACTCATTCCTTGCCACTGAACGTGAATTAGTGAAGCCCTGTTGAGTTCCTTGGAGCCGCACGGGTTTGTAACTTTGACTCAAATGCTTAGCTGGTCTGTGTCACAAATGTATATAGCTCAGATCGATGCCACACGTAATGACGTTGTAAAACAATAAAGCCCTTTCCTAACTCCTGTCACACAGGTGCAGACTCACCTTGAGAACCCAACCAAGTACCATATCCAGCAAGCCCAGCGGCAGCAGGTAAAGCAGTACCTCTCTACCACTCTAGCAAATAAACACGCCAACCAAGCCCTGAGCTTGCCATGTCCAAACCAGCCCGGTGATCATGTCATGCCGCCTGGAACTGGAAGCAGCGCGCCCAACAGCCCGATGGCCATGCTTACGCTTAACTCCAACTGTGAAAAAGAGGTAATACATGCTTGTTGTGCATACTCTTCAGTGAAACAGAATTGCATTCTGCTTTCTTTCCGTTTCAAACCATATTTGCTAATTACGATGTTACGTTTATCTTCTTTTCTGAACTGCTCACTTAGAAAATGCAATTAATGCTTCTTTGCCTGCCTGATGAATATGTATTTGTATAAAACATTAGGGCAAGAAACAAACAAAAAAAAACCCTCTGTCATGTAATTTCCTTTTTTGAACTATTTTAGCTAGTTTATGCTTATTAAAACTTCTATTTTTTTTTTTTTTTTTGCTTGCTTGATGCACGCAGTGAATAGTTGACCTTTGGAGAATACAAAGCAGTTTTGTTAGCTGTAGCTTTCTGGAATAATGTTATTTATGGCCCATTCAGTGTAGAAAGAGCAAAGAGCATAACAAAAATAACTGAAAAACAACAGACTTTTTTTTTTAAATATTTTAGGGTTTTAGAAATATTTGGACTAAAATTTGAGCAAGTCTCTTGCTTAGTTTCAACACCAGATTATCTGAGCTAGTATATCCTAAAATGTTTCCAATTTGCTGTTTCTGCGCTGCAGATTTGAGGCTTCTATGCCTAGAAGTCGTTCACAATCTTGTCTTAAACCTTTGCTGGCAAAAACTTCGTTGGCTGTTGTATGTGCTGAGGTGCAAAATAAAGGTTATTTGAAAGACATTAGCAAGTAAAAGAATCATGTCAATATTTTAGCGACTTGGCAAACGAGAGAGAATTATAGAGCTCCCTTTGTTCCTCATCCTTCCTCTGAGCCTTTGTGCCAGAATTTTAATACAGATGCACTCTGTGAGGAAAAATTTATCCAACTCCAAAAACAGTTATTTAAAAATGGCTTTTACACATGCAAGAGGAATTACTTGTGCTCCATAGTTTTAAACTAAGTGAAAATCCAAGTTCCATCCTATCATCTCACTTGTACCACAGTTTTTTTCTCAAGTTATTTACAGCTTCACTTTGCTGTGTCATCAGGCACATGTGTGCATGACACTGTTTCAATCGTGCTCTTTTTGGGACTGAGACTGTGCCATGAACTCAGATCCATGCTTTGCTTTTTTTTTTTTCCTTTTTATTTCTGCAGGGATTTTATAAATTTGAAGAGCAAAGCAGGGTTGAGAGTGAGTGCCCGGCTCTGAATACACACTCACGAGCATCATGCATGCAGGTACTGGATGACACAGGAGTTGGAGCACTGAACACCTTTCCAATGAGAATGTTTCTTTGAACTTATGCTAAATAGTAAACTTGACCAGTAATGTATTTAACAAGTTGAATGTAAAATGTATTTAAGAAATGAAACAACATAACCCCCACTTACATTACAAATCTGCCATGTCCTTGCATATTACCATTGATATCAAGTGCATTAAAACATCTAGAAAAGTGTTAACCCTTTTCAGAACTGTAACAAGAACTCTAACACTATAGCAGAAGAACATTATCAAGGGTGTTTTAGAATCTCACTTCAGGAAGTCGTTTTTAAAGCAGTTTTTCCCCCAAGCTGCATGTATGTGTTGCTGCTGAGATAGTTTCTAAGAGCCCATTTCTACGCAGATCACACCTGCACTTAAGGGGGAGGTAGAGAGAGAAGGCTTTAATCCATCCATGGTAATTTTGTCCTCAGTAGTCATTTTTTAAATTATTTGTATTTTTTATTATTATTATTTTGATCAGACTGCATTTTATTTTAGTAACAAGACTTCAGATATGGGCTGTAACTATTGTTTCCTTTCTTGCCCTCACTTTCAGCCAGTGTAATTCATTCTGATCATACTTTATTGCGCTGATACGAAAATCCCCTAAACTACTCTTTGCACTATCAATTTTACATTTTTTTTGAAATTATTATTATTTTTAATTAGCGTTACTTAAGCTTATTTTTTTATAGTGATCCAAAAAGAAATAGGTGCAAGCTGCAGGTCAGCTCAGAGCATCTAAGCGGTGCTTTGGAGGACTGTCTTCCACCTGACCATGTAGGAACTTATGGAGGAACCCTCCAGCCCAGCCCCAAAAACTGTTTGCACCACCTAGAATCATCACTGAGCTACTCTTGGGTGGTGCTTCCTGGGAGGGAATATTAGGAAATAAACCAGGTTCCCCCGTTGAGGGAGGGCAGCCTTTCAGCAGCAAGTCTTCTCCTCCCCCCTGCAGATGCCAGGGCTCAGGCATTACAGCCTGTAAGTCACTTTTTGTCCCACACCTGCATGATCGAGGTGGAAGGTGGGCAGGCAGTGCTGGAGCCCTGTGTTTGGAGATGAGAAGGTGGCGGGGCCGGTGCAGAACCAGGGAGAGGGTTCCACATCCTTAGTGAGGCGTGTTGTACGGGCACCAATATCCTCTGCTGTTCCTGGGAGGAACAGCTGTCCGTGGGCAGGTAACTGCTGATGGGAGGTGTGAAACAGATCATGAAGCCTCAAGCTTTGTTGTGGTCTGACAGCCCTAGCTGGATAGGGAGAGTTATGTCAGGGGGATTGGATTTGGAGTATGGCAGAATTGCACAGACCTCTGCTTTGGCCCGTACTGCAGAGAACCAGTGTGTTGCTGAAGTGCTTTGTTAGACCTTTGTTCCTTCTTGGTTTTGATAACTGTTCTATTTTTTATTGTTCACCTTTACTATTGCAGATGGACGATGTGATCGATGACATAATTAGTCTAGAATCAAGCTACAATGAAGAAATCCTTGGCTTGATGGACCCGGCCCTGCAGATGGCAAACACGGTACAATGCTCCCTTCCTTTTGCTTTCCCCATTAAGCCTTATCACTGCTCCTCAAGTGAATGTGCAACTGGAGTGTCACTTTTTTTTTTTTCTCTGAGCAGTTAAGCAGTTAGTGCACTATCTGTGGAGAATAATGAGCTTTTCTTTGAAGATCTATGATCTTAAGGTATACAATTGCAGTGAAGAATGTGAGTTCAAAAATGCAAGCTAGAGTCAGGTTGAGGGAATACATAGGACAATTTTGCTTTTTTTTTAATTCAAACTCAGGTTAGTCAGTGGGAAGATTATAGCAGAGGAGTGAATTGAACTAACAGAAGTAAGCTTATACGCACTGATATTAATGGGTATATTAATGGGCATCAAGCTCGGCTTTGGAAACCTAGAGGGAATCTTTGGCACCCCAGGTTCCCATCTTATTATTTGCAAATAAGAAACTGTAAGCCACATTTAAGTGTTAGCATCCCTGCCCAAAGCTGCTCTAATTTAACTGTGAAGCTCTAATATCGTATATTTAGTTTAGTCTGATAGCAAATGGAGATAAGTCCCAAGTTAGATGACAACAACGATGGTACAAAATTAGAAAAAAAGGAAGGAAAAAAAAGCAACCCCTCAAAGCAAACCAGAGGTGAAAGAATAAAGCTTAAAACTGAATGGGGAGAAGGGCGCCCAGGAAGTCTGGGACAAAGGACAAGAATGCTGAGATGGGAAAGTTGGTGAGCAAGGGAAGGCACGCATTACCTCCAAGTTGCCACTTCTGTTTGCTGGTTCACATTGCTGCGAGCATTAACATAATCGTACTTCTGGCATAATCTTATTTTGATCTTTTGTGGAGGGTAGCTCTAGTGAATTTTTTGCCTTAGGCTTAAGTGCTGTTAGATCTGGCTGAGTAGATGTCTGCCAGTGCTGGCGTCTCGTTCTTTTTTATCTAGTGCCAAAATTTACAGCTTACCACTTAGCATCGATTTTTGTAGCATAGGTTTACATTTGCTGACAGTACTTGTCTGATGTCATGTAACCGAGTCTGGCTCCCACAGATTCCCACAGCCCTCTTGGAGGCACAGTGCATGCTGCAGAAAACAGCCCACCAACCTCCCCCCTTAGATAGTGCCCTTGGAGCAGTCTACTAATACTGTTAAACTGCTCGATGCAAGAAGCATGTTTCAGCCTCTGAATTAACCTGGTACCAGTCGTGAAGTGATGGAAAACAAGACACGTTCCTCAACAATTGGTTTGGAGAAAAACGAGCCTGCCATAACAAACACTTTTCATTTGGAATGAGATTTAGCTCTGAAAACACAGAGTATTTTACTAATAAGGAATTGATGTCTGTAGACTGAGCTAAGTAGAGCTGGGAAAAAAAAATAAAGAGAGGAAATGGTTTCTAAAGAGACGCAACCTATAAATAGCTGTGCTGAGGCTACAACAAAGGCTGCTATTTTTCTGTAACCAACAAAGAATGAAAGGACCAGTTTGTTACGTTTGGTAACAGTACTTAATTGATAAACAAAATCAGAGATTTGAGTGTAGAACAAGCGGAGGGGTGTTTCTAAGTACCTCCTAATTGAAAAGGGCTCATTGCAATACAGGGCCTATGGACATGTTTGTAAACTTTGGTACTGGGTCACAAGTTAACCAGCTTTGCTGCTGTGCTGGAAGGTGTCAGAATGGAAGCTGAACCCCAGCAGTAGAAGAGTCTTATTGCAGGGACTGCCCCTGAGCATGCCCTTGTAGGTAAAGGGAGCAGCACAGCACCTTCTGGGAAACAGAATCCTCGGTGATACACACTGATCCTGAATGGCCTGAATGTGAGTGCTCATTTTATTAGAGCCCATCATATTCCATGATAGGAAATCTCGTGAACAAAAACACACCTTTCTGTTTCAAGGAAGGAAACAAACCAGGCCTGGCATAAGCCGCTCTTAATTTACTTTTAGAGAGAGTTAAGGTGAATTAATTTCTTGGGGATGATCTGAAAGATGCTGTATTAAATGTCTTAGCTAAAATCGGCGAACAGCCTTAAGGAAACATTAAAATTTGTTTCTGTATTTTAAAAAGATAATCAGATATGCAAATTCCTCCCTTCATCTTTCTTTAGTTAGTGATGCATCAGCATTGCTTGCGCTTTGTTGCCCAGCTCTCAGGTGGGTTCTTCTGGTGCAAGCCATTCCTGCAGGACTCGGTGTGCACAGTCAGCAGCCCCTGCCCTTTTGTGGTGATTGCTGCACTGTTCCTTACGGAACCTTACATGGAAATCCAACATGATGTTGACATCTGTGGACAGGGAGGTGGAATCCCAATCCACAATCCTTTCGTAACACGCAGGGTTTATCTTGCAATAATGAAAGCAGCTTGGTGACCTCGACTGTTCTCCATGCTTTGTTACAACCTAGCTGCTTTACCCAGGATTTGAGATGCCAGTTCCTGGTATCTTTTTATTTTTCCTCTGAAATTCCTAGTTAGATTTCACATGTCTGGTTCTGAACTTCAAGTCCCAGGCCTACAAACAAGTCCTTTGTGCTCTCACCATACTTGGGAGCATGAATAGAAAGAGCACGTCCAAGTCAGAAGGTTGTGTGACGCCACTGCTGCTCCTGTGTCACGGATGCGTCGAGGGGCCAAAAGATCTGAGGGTCGGCTTTGTAGAGCAGTGAGATAATGGTCTCAGTGACATTAATGTGGGTGTGTTGCAACTAGGATCACACTCTGTGGAGGACAGCTGGGAACTAAAACATTTATTTTTTTTTTAATATATATTTTTATATGAAATTCAGAAGCGAAGTGGTGTTCAGGAAATTGTAGGACTAGATTTGCTGAGAATTGAGGTTGTTTTTCCTCTGTCACTTGAAGACCAAGTCAGAGGACCTCCTTTTTTTGTTGGCCTCTGTCAGTTCAGAAGTCTCCTGTCAAATCTCAGCATGGCGTCTAGGTGGTGGCACTTCAAGATGTGCATTATCAGCTTCGTTTCTTATGGTAGCTCTAAGTAGCAGAGAAATTTTCTCCTGTCTCAGTCTGGCAAGGACTGTCAGTAGGAGTTTAATAGCCTGTGCTGTGACTCACGCCATTGTATTCCCCAGCGTTATTTACGTGGGTGTGAAGTTAATGGTCTAATCTCTGCAGGATCAGTGTCTTGGAGGGACTGGTTTTCTTTGCAGCAAAGATAAGAAATGTTGCTACTCAGATAAGGTATCAAAGTACTTTATACCTGTCTTCTCAAAACCTAGTTTGAAAACAAAGAATAGGCAGGTAAAATAATCCACTCAGGATACACGGGAATTTCTTTAAATTTACGTTGTGATGTTAAGGGCTAGCTTTGCTAAGTCTTGTTGGAATACTACTCTATTTCCTTATGAATCTCTTTGCTTAAACATACCTAAAGAAGAATAACAGAATGAATGAGTAATTGAGGACATGTATGTCAAAACAGTCTTCCTCCAACCGGTGCATATTTTTGTTACGCAATGTGAAAAACAAGTTAAACTCATGAAAACGTTCTCTCTGTAACTAGCCTTCAAATCACATGAAAAATGTGATTGATGAATACAGTGTCCTCTTTCAAGCTTGTAATGATTTGCTCAGAACTTTAACTCATGTGTTATTGGAAAAATGGGGGCATCCTCCATGAGTCTTCTGTAGGCACTTTCAGATTTTTTGCTTGGAATTGCTGAGGGTGCAGATCTTAGCTTTCAGCGGAGCAATTGTGAGGAACAATACAGCAGTACTTGTCAGTGTGCATTACCTCTTCTTTCTTCATTTTTTTCAACTTAAATGGAGCTGTGCTTCCTTGCATTTCAAAAAAATAATAATAAAGTATTGTCTGCACCTTTCTGAGAAGAGAGGATGGAACTTAACCAGTGTAGGTGGTTTATTCCTCATGCCCATGCATATGCATAATTTTTGCTGACCTTACTGCAAGCTCTGTTTGCACGTGGAAAAGAGCACAGACTTCTTAGCAGGTGATAACTCATTTGTTCTGTACAAAGTTTTTCATGAGGCAAACCAACTGATCTTTCTCCTTCCTTGTCTTTTCTAGTTGCCTGTGTCTGGGAATTTGATTGACCTTTATGGCAACCAAAGCATGCCGCCTCCAGGACTAAACATCAGCAACTCGTGTCCAGCTAATCTTCCTAATATAAAAAGGGAGCTCACAGGTAAATACATCTAAAATACTACTTCAGAGCTATGGTGTAATTGCTTTGAATTCAGGTGATACTGGACATAATTTCTGTTACAATTTCTTTTTAAAAAAATGATGAATTGTTACTTTTTGCAGTCTTTTTTTTTTTTTTATTATTTATATGTATTAGCTGGCAATACAGCTGTATTTGCATGCGTCCATTCACTGTGACAAATTAAGGCAAAGTCCATGGGATACATACACAAAGCAAAGGTGTCCGCAGATGAACAAATGGAGATCCATTCTAGAACCAGTGACAAAATCATATTAATACGCAGAAATTATTGCTCTTAAGCCCAACTGAGAGTCATGCTGTGTGCTGACCTGGTAGAGGTGTAGTTTATTTCTTGTCTCTCTTCTTTCTGTTGTGAAAACTCACAGGCTGACTCAGTGGCAAAGCAGGTTCTGGACAGGAATTAGTTTAAGTAGAGCAGTTTTAATAGCCCAGGAGTGAGCTTCTCTGGAGGAAATGCCACGTCTCTGAGCTGGTGGATATTTGCATTTTGTATGAGTGCGCAGAATTTGAGCTCTGCGCCAAAGGAAGATACACAAAGTGCAAAATGACTAGTGGCTGCTAGAGAAAGAAAAACTTCAACAGCATGTAGAACTATGTTAAGAGGAGGGTGGGAGGTGATGAGATCTACTCAGGGTCCTACATTACAGACAGCTTCATTGCCTCAGTTACAGAAAGCTACAAGTGGCTGTAGGCTGCAAGCTAAACACTCAACTTGCCATGTGTCTAGGCTGATGGATTCACTTTAGGTGATTGTGTAAGACATTGGGCAAAGAAGGCAGAAAGAGGGGAAATTAGTGAATGAAGTGGTCTTACAGAAGTCCTCAGTGTGTCAAAATAGACATTTAGCTTAGTTGAGATCTATGTGCTACCTTCACGTGTATAAACAAGCAATTTAGTTATCTGCTACCATAGATTAAGAGAAAAAGCGTTTTGCATTTAACTTGTCCTAAGTTTAGGAATTAAACTGAAATTTAACAGCAGTCACCTTGATGTTGATCTGGCCAAGCCTTTGACTATCACAAACGGTGACTTTTAATATCGGTATGTTATCATAGACAGAACTCCAGGAAAGGCTTCCTCTTGTCACAGAAGTTTTATTTAGAGGCTGGAGTTTAATCTCTGAACGTAGAAATGTAGAAAAGCTTTTGGTTCTCTATTTCTTGATATTTCTGTTGGAACTAGGTTGAAGAGAGTTTAGTTTTTAACAAATGCTAGACTTAAATATTGCTTTCTACTTTATAAATATCGAAATGATAAAGAACTAAGAAAAATCAAGTCTGTTTCCTAGCATCTGATGCTGATGGTAGTTGTGAGTTGTCAGCTGTAGTTACTGAAGCATTTAATGGGAATCCTGCTCAGCTGGGAGTGCAGTTTCAATCACTTTTGGCCTTACAAACCTCATATCTGTTTCATAATGCAATGTCAGACTAAGCACAGATTTTATTAAGACATGGAATAATCTTTCAAGCTTTTTTGGGAGGGATCCTTTGGGAGCCTAGTATTACGAAGGTTATGCCTTATTACACTGCACGTAATGCTGGGGTAACTTCCCGTACTCCAAGGGAAACAAACCCTCATCACCAGTTACTGTGGCTTGAATGGGACATAATCCATATTCCATAAAAAGAAAATAATACAGAAAATAAAATTGTTTGAGTGAAGGGTTTTCTTCCCAAGCTTAGTTATGTGTTTGCCTGAACTATTATGTGCTCAAGTCTGAGTAATAAATGTGTGGACCAAAGTTAAGAACAGTTGTGATCTGAGATTTGCCAATAAAGGTGTTGATTTTTTTAAAACTTTTTTGATATAATGGGAACAATTAATATAGCTGGAAAACACAGCATTTTTAGTAGGTCACTTAAGTCGTACCTTGAGTGCCATGGTGATGTGCACATGTTGCCACAAAAGGACATAGTCTCAATTCCAGCAAGCGGAGCTGCTGACTCCTGGCTGCTTCACATCCTGTGCAGGTAGCAATGCAGTAAGCATGTTGTTCCTCTGGTTCAGCCTCTGTGTGGTACATAAGCATGTTGTCTGCATGTGTACGTAGGAGCAGGTATGTTGGATTTCAGCAATTTGTTGTCCTCAAATACCTTGCTGAATCAGGGCCTCCGTGGGAAACGTTCTCATCACAGAAGTCAGCATAGGAAGTGTGGGAACAAAAGCTCTGCAGGTACAGGGGTAAAGCTGAATACCAGCTCTGGATTTCAGTAAACACAGTGTATGCGACAGGCCCTTCTCACTTTACAGAAAGGCTGTAATGATTTGTTTGCCAGTTGCTGATCAGGCTTCCTTCACAAAAGTTTCACAAACTGAAATGTTGTTTGAATTACTTTAATTCTAATTACCTCATTCACATGCACAGCATGTATTTTTCCTACAGAGTCAGAAGCAAGAGCATTGGCTAAGGAGAGGCAAAAGAAAGACAATCACAACTTGAGTAAGTTTGGTTCTTTGCTTTTTACACCAATTTTAATAATGATCATAGTTGTTCTTGAGTGTTGGAATGTGAGCATTTTAAATCTGAATAAGCCACTCTGTGTAATACTGGTTCATTATGTTATGCCCATAGATCAAATGCCCCTGATACTCCTGAAGTGCGTACTTAAATCTACTCTTCAATTTTAAACCGTTTTCCAAAAAAGTGAAATGGTCTGGGTGGTCTAATTCCAAGTAATGATCTGTTTATCTGGACTTCTTGGAAGTATGCACTCAGACGTGGTGTTAACCAGTAAAATTACTGGGAACATCTCATCCAATTGCTTTCAACAAATTCCCCTTGTGATTTTTTGCTTTTTAAAAACAGAACAAAAGCACTACAATTTAAGGTAGGCAGTTAGCTTATGACTTTAAACACCAGTGCACATCCTCACTGTGACAATTTTATAAATTCCAGTTTGAAGGGAGCACTCATTTCTGAGTTTAGAAAAGGAAAATAAAACAATGAGCATCTCATGACTTAAGTATCAAAAGACAACTTAAGAGTCTTTTGTATTAATAGAAAAAAAAGGTGCTCTTTTATGCCTTGGGCTATTCAGAAGCCTTTTCGGTAAGCTTTTGTAATAACATGAAAAGCTAATGCAAGAAAGTTGATCTTTAGGTTCGATTATTTTTATGTACTCTTAAGTGTTGAATCTGAAAGAATACATAAACATGCCTATACTTTTTGTCCCTTCTCCTGCTTTGGGATTTTCCTGGGCAATAAACTTTTGTCTCCAAATTTTTGTGATACTTTCCCCTTGGAAGACAAACGCTTTTCATTATTTTTATTGGAGTCCTGTGCTAACACAGCCATCATATTTTTAGAGTCTCACTTTAGATCTTGCCACTTCAACAGTCCCACATTTTTAAAGCGTAGACACAACTTCTGCCTCTATGTGTAGAAGAGCAAAATAAATTACTATATTGTCACTAGATTTTAAGCTTCAGGCAACAATTTCAAAGGCACTTAAAGAAATCTTTAATTAAAAGCTTTATACTTTGTAATTAAGTGGATATGACTTGTAACATCTGTGCTGTTTTTCCTAAAGTTGAACGAAGAAGAAGATTTAATATTAACGATCGTATAAAAGAACTAGGCACTTTGATACCCAAGTCAAATGACCCGTAAGTATGATGTGCCCAGGGGTCTGTGGAAGGGAGGGTGGTGGTTGTTGTTTTTAAAATAAATCTTAGGGGAGAGAAAATCATAAAATCCTGAGTTTTCTCTTTTGATGTTGGCTTTCTGTGGCAGTAGAAGTGTTTGAAGGTTCTTAATTTGGTTATTTTGTCACAAAATAGTCACAGAACCCTGGCAGCAGCTCAGCATCTTGTTAGGGCCCTGTGCTTTGGCAGCGTTGGGGCTGATGCTGTGAGTGACCGCCGTACCAGCAAGAGAGCTGTCAGGATGTGAACGCATAGTCTAGTCCAGCTGCTCAGCTGACTACATAGCTGCTTGTCTTGCTAAGCGATCCTTTGAATTTATTAGATGTCATAGCTTGGCAAGACAGAACAGACCCTTCTTTTTGTAGAAGTGGAGGGCAGTTCCTCTGGGAAGCCGTCATATTCTCCATCCCTCCAAGAGAGATATGAAAGAAAAAAAGACTGTAGGTCTGTGTCTGTTAAACTGATCATTTGCTGTGTTTGTGGTAATTTCCCAGAAAGGCAGGTTGTAGTTCTTTTTAGGTAATTTCAGTGTTATGGATTTGTCTTGGCATTTATCTAATGCTGCTTCAATAGCAACGAACCCCTCTCTTGCTCTGGAGCTTGGAAATGTCACTTAAATGTGAATCAATGCCCAGTGAGGCTTTGGGGCAGACTTTTTCTTATTTTAACTAATACATACTATTTAGAGAGGCTCTTTAGCTTCCTTTAAGGCAAGGTAATGTTGCACATTTTCAACCGACGGAACAGGTGGATCTTTGGTCTGTACACTGTGCTAAACTTTCTCCTTATTAAAAAAAAAAAAAAAGCACAGGGGAGAAGACAACTCAGGCACCCTTTTGTGCGTTGTAGGAATAATGTGGGAGGGGCAATATGGGAGCCCTGTACCCCCCTCACTGAAGGTCACACCTCGGTTGCAACACAGCATTTATATTTTTAGCAAGAGTTAAGCGTAAAGCATCCAAACACACTGTGCTGGGCTCTGCTCTTCCTGCTGGGACCCCGCTGTGGCACAGTGCCACCATGAGGACTGTTGCTTGTTGCTGCTTGGGAGCTGCACGGCCTCGGGTCTTCCTCCCACAGAAACACCAATTCCTATAAGGTCCTTTATGAATTCGAGTTCCCCTGCAGTCTTTTAATTACCTGCCTGAAATCAGGCATCGCCCAGACAGCAAGTAATATGGTTTGAGTGGTGTCCTGTCGGGTTTTTGTGCAGCCTCGCAGAAGGCAATGAAAGGAGACCTTGGTCTTCAGTCTCTGCAGTGCTTGCAGAAGGCTGGGGCTCATCCCTCTGGCCCAGAGGGCTGTGGGGAGTCCCAAACCACTACTGAGCAGCGCCTGGGCTCTCTCCTTCAGCTGGGACGATGCTCACTGCCTTGCAATAGCAGTGCTCTGGCCCCCTCTAGTGCATTTCAAAAGCCTCCAGCATTCATCAGCTTGGAAGGAATATTGTATTAGCTGGCTGTTAGATAACGTGGGGTGGAATCACAGCTGCTGCTCTGAAGGTACTGGCTGCAGCATGAAGTCCCCACGGGAGCCTTAACCTCTCCTTTTGTGTTGATTTCGAAGGGATATGCGCTGGAATAAGGGAACTATTCTGAAAGCATCAGTGGACTACATTCGTAAGCTTCAAAGAGAACAGCAACGCACAAAGGAACTTGAGAACAGGCAGAAGAAATTGGAACATGCCAACAGGCATCTGCTGCTCAGAATACAGGTTTGTGGATACTTAACCTGCAAATGCTCTTGATGTTGTAGTGTGTGGCTGCAAACAGATGCAACTGAAGGTCCTTCATAAGGATTTGGGTTAGGTGGAACCACTGTTTTAATTAATAGTGACCCGTACTGAGATGCCTGCAGAATTTTTCCAGAATTATCAGGATCCATTAGTTAAAGTAAATAAAATCACACCAAAAAATAACCAGATAAAATAATCCTCCTCTGCCCACTCCTCCCTGGCCCCTAAACTCCTCAATATTCGGTTAAAGCACTTGTGGCTGGTCTGGTTGTGTTCTAGGATAGCTAACATAAGTTGCAAACCATACTATAAAAAAGATCTATGTGGTAATATTTTTTTTTCTGAGTGACAGACCAGAACCAGGACTTCATGTATGATCTATTTGTTGATAGTAATCAAGTTCAGTTCAGCTGTCTGTTGTGCTTTAGTTGTGCCTGCGGAGTTTTGTGGACTTGGAGCTGTAGTGGTGTGTCCTCTTCTGAAGCTGTTTCTGAAAGTAGCAATGAACAACATCTGTTTTGCTTGTGGGTTTCCTTAATTCTGTCAGGACAATGTAGGCCCTGCCTGTCAGAGAGGCAACGCAGTCTGGAGTCTTCCACATCTGAGCCTTCCTCTGACAGCAGGAGTCATTCTGCAGGAGTCTGTCATCTGCTTTCTGTTTGCGGGGTAAACATTGCTCACAGGTCAAAGTGGGCAGCGGGAAGTATGGTTGTCACTGCAGCATTGGGTTCCTGGCAGCTGTGTTAAAAGCTGAGTCTGCTTTGAGTCTGAGAAGAGTTGCAGCCTGAATGTGAGAGCCCCAAGAGTTTTTTGAAGCAGGACAACCAGGAGCTATGGATGTAGGGCTATTTTTGTAGTTGTTGATGCTTTCTGTCCAAGGAGCTGTAATTTGTTCTTCTCTGTTCCTTAAAGACTGTAGGATTAGAACAGCTTTCCTCCTCAACACTGGAGGGAGCAGTGGGGGGCATGAATATATCTTCCCCTCCTTCTTCTGTCTTCATCATGGGCTGTTGCATTCTTAGCTTCACCCAAATTCCCAATAGACTGTATTACACAGCAGTTTTGGGGTGGGAACTTCATTTCTCTCATAAAATCCCTTGGCTCCACCTCAAACTGGATAGGTAACCTTATCCTAGAAGCCTGTACAGCTTTTGTTATCAACCCTGTTTTCCAGGATAGCTGGATATCCACCCCTCTCCAAAAAAGGTTAATTCAAGAAACGTGTAGAACTGGGTGTAAGAACACATAACACAAAGACAGCGATGCTGCTGGACTGTGAGCCACAGATACTCTCGTGTTAGTGCTCACTTGCAGCTCAATCAGCTGAGCCCTTCTGCAGGTTGCTGTGCGCAGGGCTGGCTACAGGAGAGCCCTGAACCAGTTAATCCACAGAGCAGATAACGAAGCTTGAAATACCTGAGAGTCAAGTCTGGCAGCAAACAGATTTAAAATAGAACAGGCTGGCATGAGCTTCAGCGTAGCTTTTGTACCTCGCTGAGCAATCTGCTTGCTCGAGTGAGAAGATAAAGAAGCATGGCCCTTCTGCAGAGCAACATCAAGCAGTGGTATTTCAAAGTGAAGTCAGATTGCTTTTTAAGCATCTTTCATCTTCCTTTGCATTACCCATCTGCTCTGGTTCCCTTTTCAATGAGGGAAAAAAACACAAACAAACAACCCTGGAATAATGGGTAATACATCTGCCAGTAAATAACCTGATCTCCATATTTTCCCTTTTTATGTTGGTTCTGATGAAGGAATTCCTCTGTATTCTGATTTTGGCACATTAGCTGCTGGAAGTGCTTCTTTTCCACCTTCTCTGTGGCTCTCGCAATGTGCCACTGCAAGCTTGTTGTCTTAGCCTGGAAATGGAAGAGGCTGTTAATCAACCTCTGTGATAAGAATATCCAGGAACAGTGCAATCACAACAGTGATTGTGATTGCTTAATATAATGCATAAGTAGAAGCAAAAAACCTTTCTTGCAGCTGTATTTGAAACAGGACATTTAAGTGCATTCTTTTATTATCTTCCTTCAGTCAAATGTGCCTGCGATTAAACGCGAAGGTGGGATTTAAGCCTTTCCTAAAGATTCAAAGAATCCTAGTTGCATGTGAAGTCCAAAGCCTTCCTGTGACCTTCCTGTATGTTTTTATTGCAGGAGTAGTGTTGCTCAGATTGGGCTGACATCTTCACTTTCCTCCTAACCAGAGCTGTAGGGTGTGCGATGTCCCTTGCAGTGTCTCGGAAAGAAGTAGCTACCTTGTATGGACACACTGTGCTTTCATACATAACTTCTGAAAAGCACTAAGTCTTCACTTCTGCTGTTTCACTTTTTTCAGTTTTTGAAATGCTTTCCTTCCCCAACATGACGCCAAGCTTCCCTACCCTGGCACTGGTTTGAGAAAGGAGTCTGAGGGGCAACGTGTCTGTTCTGCAGGGCACTGGGTTTCGTGTCTGGGTAGGTTCTGAGAACTGTGAAGGACCTGTGTTTGGTAGCATTCATCCACCTCTTCAAGAGAATGTTATTTGGTTGAAAATCTGCAGTGCAGAAATGTACAGGGTGCAAACATTTGTCACCATTGGAAAGGGAGGAAACATTTCATATCTAACAGAAGAGAACTATAAGTCATAATACACAAGCTTGTAAGATGACAAATGTTGCTTTCATTTTTTTATTATTTTTAATTTCTCCTTTATCCTCCTTCACAGGAACTTGAGATGCAAGCTCGGGCACATGGACTGTCCCTTGTGCCATCCACCGGCCTTTGCTCCCCTGATATGGTCAACAGGGTCATCAAACAAGAACCCGCGCTGGACAACTGCAACCAAGACATCATGCCGCACCACACAGACCTGTCTTGCACGACCACCCTTGATCTCACTGACGGTACCATCACCTTCAGTGACAACCTCGGAAACATGACTGAACCGACCGGCACTTACAGTGTTCCTACAAAAATGGGATCCAAACTGGAAGATATCTTGATGGACGATACCCTCTCTCCCGTAGGAGTAACTGACCCGCTACTTTCCTCCGTGTCTCCCGGAGCATCGAAAACGAGTAGCAGGCGGAGCAGTGTGAGCATGGAGGACACCGACCATGCTTGTTAGCAAATACTTGGCACACCTTTCATAAACTGCTTTGTTTCTTGATCAGTAGATGAAATAATTTGCCTTTTGTAGATTTTTTTTGATTTTTTTTCTTGTGCTTCATCAGTAGCCCAGTGTGTGTGCGTGTGTGTATATATTATATATATAGGATTTTTTTAAGATTTTTTTGTGAAGAAACTTGTATATTCTATTTTAAAACTACCAATGCCTCCAAATATATTGTGCAGCATATGTACAGTATCTGTGAACTGGATTCGCCAAGAACTTTGAACTGGTCAAATCTACTCAAAGCAATAGAATTACAAATGAAGAGTCTTTCTACTGGGGGGTGGGAGTCATAGAACTGTAAATGCAACCTATTCACTTGGAGACAAAATGTAAATTTAAAGAATGTAAAGATACCAAAAAACAAGTCCAATTTGTAATTGTATTGATTTAATAGTGCTGCCTTAAAGATACAGTGTCCATCAAACTTTAGTCTTTATAGACAAGTGTTTAGGGAAAAAACAACAAGCCACTCTATTCCATTCAGAATACAAAAAAAAAAAAGTGTTAAGACATCCTGATTGTGTTGATTGTGGTATAAAATGCTGTTGCTGAAAATGAAATAGAAATTGCAGGGAGAAGTGAGTCTCTTTCTCAGAGTGCTCTTTAATTTTACTCTGAGCTGATTTGGGTTTTCCTTTTGATCATGGTACAACTTTCTTTTAGACTTTAGTTTTGTTTTGTAACATGCAATGATGGCTCGCCAACAATAAACCAAGAAGGAGCACTATAGGTTGGTATACACTCTTTGGACAAAAAAAGTTGATATGTTTTATCAGCTGGGCACATCGTGTTGTACATATCTAATTGGCTTTATTTTTTTTAAATTGCAATGTACAGTTTATTCTGATTTGCATGGATTCCTTAGTTATTCTCAACTTTTTGTTTTAAATATATTTGTATTTCATTTGTAAGATTTTTGCCTCTTAATATTGCAACATTTTTTTTGACATTTTTAAAACTCATTGGAAGTTTTCTGCGTTCTTTGTAAACACTTGAAAGGAAGCTTTTATGCAGGGTTCTGTGTTTTAAGAGAGATTTTGAGAATATTTTGTATATTACAGTCTCACTTTGAAAATGTTTTTAAACACGTTTAAGGTAGAGTACAGATGTAGATTAGGTAATAAAACAACTTGTAGAAAAACTGAACTTACATATTTATTTTTAGTGATACAAAAAAAGAAGTAGTAATATGCTTGGAAACATAACTATGTAGTTAATATACCCGTCATAGTAATTTGTGTTTTATTTCAGCACTGAGGCTGATATAAAAACAACAAAAAAAAAAGTAAATTACTGTATCTGCAAATAACTGTTACTTGATAACAATGTTATTAATTTTTAACACGCAACAATGTTGTAAAAGTAGTTTGGTGCATTATCTACTCAAGTGTAGTCCTATGCAATAACGGTAGTTATACTTGTATTATATCAAGCCTAGATGTTTTACGGAGGTGACATACGGTGTAAGGAGCTAGACTGATTGAATGGATTTCTCAGTAGCAGCCTACAATTGACTTGCAAGTGGCAGGCAAGCATATCTCTTTCAGAATGAAGTGCCTTAAACTCTAGCTGTAGTCTTCCCCGACTAGCACTGACTGAAGTGTGACATAGGAGAGCGGCAGGGTGATGTTCTGTGGGATGTTAAGTGTAGCATGGTGCCTACGTCTAGAAAACAAGAGCTTCCCATTCTCCTTTGTGCTACACTGGAAATGATGTAGAATAAATAACATTTTTTTTTTTTTTTTTTAAAAAAGCAACAAACAAAACGGTGACTGAAGTGCCAGTTTGGCAGGCCATGGTGGTTACAGTGTTCAGGAATTAAATGTGAATTGGTAGGGATGGGGCAGCCGAGGATGGTGCTGGGAGTTCCTGCAGCTCTTGCTGCAGCTCACTCTGAGCTTTCACACCGGTGTTTCCTCACCAAAGGATCCTTGAAGTGTCCTCCTGACGCTGGCAGACACGGGGCTTGGTGGGGCCGTGCTTTCTGTGCAGGCCCTTTGGGGTCTGCGCGTGTTGCTCTGCCCCCGTTTTTGCTTGAGCATCGAGCTGTGTTGGCACAGATGCAACCGGTGGGTTGTGGCTTTTTTTTTTGTTTTTTTTTTTTTTTTTTTTTGCAAGGAGGAGTTGGAGTTAGATGATAGTGATGCCTCCCCCCCCTCACCCAGGACAGCTTTTGGGAACGTGTCTTTCCTAGGGTAGGTGAAGCTCTGGCCCGTCGCAGGATGCGCTGTGCTCGGGGCAAGGGGATGCTGCGTCCTCTGCAGGGCAGCTGTGCCGTGGTGAACCCCAAGCCGAGCGTGCAGGTATGGGCTTCTGCTGGTGCTGTTTGTTAGTGGTGGCAGGTAAAGCAAATCAGGGCTGTAAAATGCTTGTAGCTGTAAGGCCGGGGTGTGTTACCCTTCCTGGTAAATGGGGCAGCTCTGGAGCATTGTACAACAAAATCAGGGTGTGCACACGTGAGTGTAGCAACTGAAAACCACTGAATATATTAAATGAGGCTTTTGGTTTGATGCCCATGCTGGTCATTCAGAAATCGAAGTCTAGACTGTGCTATATCAATATTTTTCAGACTTGCGTGAAACCACTGGTACTCGCTGGCAGCCGTGACTTCCGAGTTGTGGCTCCGTGCTGCAGGGAAGCGAGCTGGGACTCAAAGCGAGCTGTATCTGTTGTATCAAGAGCTGGATTTCTTGATGAAAGTCTGCAGCAGCCAGGTTGTGTGTTCTCTGTCTGTGGGGCTGCTCTGGGGGATCGTACAGCTCAGCCCCCGTTTGCTCACCCCTGGAGTGGAAACGTCCCTGCTGCAGCAGGGGCACCTCTGCGAGACACAAACCGCTCAGGTGCCAGGAGGTGTCTCCCCCCTTCTGTGCATCACTGAACGTGTGGCTGTGATGCTTTACAGGGGATCCCTTAGGGGGCAGAGACAGCAATTAGAGGCAGGTTAATGAGGTGGGGAGAGGTGGGCAGTTGTTGTTTCCCAGTCTGTCTCCGTGACGGCAGTGTCACTGGGCTGGTGGGGGCCTCCCAACCAGGTGGCTATGGGACACCTTCCAGTTCTCACTTTGCCAAAGCCGTGCATCCGACAGGGGCGTGCAGAGTACCACGAAGCTCTTCCTTTCTGCTTTTGGCCTAGGAAGCAATATTTAACTCTTACAACCTGTAAAAGCAAAAAGAAGGTACGCGAGGAAAGCACAAAGCACAAAATAATGCACTTATGTTTATGTTGTTTGACATAAAATGCACTGGGGGGGAAGCTGATGTTGATAATAGTATAAATACCTATATTTCTTGAAAAAGTGACATTAATTACTGCCTCTTGCTATGATGCTTGGTACTGTAATGTTGATATTCATCTGCTGTTGACTGCAGCAATAATTTGTGTATGGTCCATAGCACTGTAAATTATGGATCAATATTAATGTATCCGATGAAATAATTTGAACTGTTGTTCTTGATAGATGGATTAAAGCATTTGGTTTTTCACATACGTCTGTGTCAGCCACTCGTTTTCTGTCGAAGTAAGTGAATCTTGTCACTGTGTTTTTATTTTTGTGTGTGTGCATCCCAAGTCCCAGCCATGCTGCCCTGTCTGTGGCTTGGCGGTGGATGTCTCCGTGCTCCTGAGCTGGTGGCAGTCAGCACTTGGGGCTAAAGCAGAGCTGCCCCTGCTGCCATCGCCTCCTGCAGCCAGGCCCAGTGCCCAGCCCCTGGTCACCCACAGCCTCTGTGGGCCAAATGTTCCTGCAGCCACTCCTGGGTCTTGCCTGGAGCTGTGCCAGTGCTGGCGAGGAGGTGATGGGGTTTGTTCTGTCTTCCCATCTCGGTATTTTCCTGTCTTGCTGTTGTTTGCATCTATTTGGGTCCTGTTCTTTGACAGCTGTGCTCCTGGCGTGGAGTTCTCACCATCTCTGTGAACATCGCTGCGGTGGTGGTGGTGGTGACCGTGCGTTGTCTCATGGCTTTGCAGTCCCGAGTGCGTTAACTGTAAAAATAATTATACAAGTCTTGAAATTGGCTCTTTTGAAAATCTTTTACCCATTGAGGAATAGAAAATGCTTGTTAGTTCAAGTGAACTCAATTTAAAATGTTAATTGGAAAACAACACAAGAAATAATGCCGGGTGCAGCTTCCTGACTTTGCTAGGGATAAGCAGAAAAGCCCTGCACCCCCTTTGTAGGTGTTTGAGTTAAAGCTCGTGAGTGTTTCCAGCAGACTGTAATGCTATTTCTGCAGCAGTTCAGCACGGTGTTAGGATGTGATGGTTTAGTTTGCAGCAGCAAGTCTGTTTGTCAGCAGCCAGGATGTTGTTTCTGAACTGGTTGAGTTTTTCAGGTGCATTTTGGTTTTCCTTTCCGTGGCCAGCTCTCATTGCTGCGTTTTGGGAGCACGTTTCTTGCTGTCCGCGGGAGCAGCCGTTGTCCTTGTGGCTGGATTGCAGGACCTCGAGAGGAGCAAGAAGAAAACCTGGCAGAGGGTCATAGCTGTAAGAAGCTGCTCAATCTGTGGCAGCAAGGAGGTGGTGGCGATGCTTATTGGGAGCCTTTTATCTCCTTTGGACAAGCCTGAAAAACCCTGTGTGGGCTACGAGAAAGAATGGGTGGGGTTGCCAATGCTGTGTGGGGTCTGGTTTGCTGGAAAGTCCAACAGTGGGGGTGCGGGATGCTGTGCTGCAGGGCTGGCTGAGCAGTACTTTGGTGCAGCAGGTCCCTGCCACCACCTCCCTGCATCGTGCTTCCCACTCGGTGCTCCCGATGCTGGGTAGAGCCTCGCTGCGCTGCCTGGGTGGCTGCAGGGGCTGCCCTGCTGGTGCTGTTCAGTCGGGGTGGTCTCAGCACTGAAAGCTGATTATACTCACTGTGTCTCAAGCTCTTTTGAAATATATTTGCTTAAAATTGCAGGGGAATGGCTTGGAAAATGGCCCTGGTTTATTGAAATCAATGCACAGATCTGGATCCCGGCTTGTGGGTTAGATGCGTGCTGCACAATACCACTGCCCTGTCTTTGCCTCTGGTCCAAAACACAACCTTACTTAAAATAGCTCTGTTTTAAAGTGATTTTTTGAGGGAAACTCTTAACAGGCATGTATTGAGTCTCAGGGCTCCACTGAGGCCTCAAGGTGCAGCTTTAATGGAAATCTACCTTTTTTACAGCCTCCTCACCTGGGTCATAGAGCAGCAGGAAGGCTTCTGCCGAGCACTGGCCATGGCATTAAATGCTGCCCAAGCATTGTGAGAGGCAACAAGAAGACTACTATGGTCTGCAGGACAAATCACGGCATGCAAAGCATCAAAGTACTGACGTCTCTACATATATTTATAAAAACCACCATGGCTGGGGTGTAATGGGGGCGTGCAGTGGATGCCTTCCTGCAGCTGTGGAAGCATGCAGGCCATTAGGGCAGCTGAAGGGGGTCACGGTGTCCCTGCAGCAAGCTGTGCTATACTGCCAGCCCCGCAGCTCTCCCCCAGCACCAGCAAACCCCCATCTGAACTAACGCTGTGGCCTGCAGGTGGCTGTGCCGGGATGCAGGGTGCAATTTGTATGGCAGTGCTCGAGGTGATGGTTCCTGCGAGGGGAAGAATGGGGCAGTTGCTGGTGGGCTCGGTGGTGTTTGCTGAGCTGCTTTAAATACAGTCAGCCAGGATCTTTCAGCGTCTGCTTACGACCTCTGTCCCTGTCACATTGCGCAGGGTACGTTGAACGCTGCTATTGACTGGATGTGAATAATAACTGCTTGGTTACTCTGCCATTAAGAAATATCAGAGCCCTGGACGCAGCCGAGAAGCGGTTTCCAGAGCAGACGGTTTCAACAGGAGCAGCTTCAGAACATGCCAATAACAAAATGATTCCTCGCTCGTTCATCGCTCAAGCAATGTTGTCCAAACAACTCCGTGAAGATCTTGCATTGCGGAGAATGCAGATGGGTCCCACACGGCTTTCTGCCTCCTTCTTTGGAGTGATGTGTCATTGAAGTAATAGGAAAATAAGCAGAGATGTTAGGTCTAATGGTAACAGTTCCATTTGAAAAGCAGGAATTAAAGCTGGATAAATGAAAACTAAATCAATTCCAGACACTTAAAAAAAAAAAAAAAATGCACTGCAAACAATGAGGTGTATTTTGAAGTCAGTGTTGTATTAATAATGCTTCCTACCTCCTTTCCTCGATGTTTCAATGACAAGCCTGGCAGAGGCTCTCTTTATCAGACGCTGAAGCAATTTAGTTGCTGTCACATGCCCTTCTCCACACACACGTATCAGTCACACAGCCGTTTTATGTTCTTTAGCACACTTTAGTTTGTAATTAAAAATGTGGCTGGCTGCTACTAAGCAACCAAGCATGTCAGGGGTTGATTGTGTTCTGTCACCCACGGCAGAAGGAAGGGTAGAAAGCAATAATCATGTGTTCACTTTTCAGCCTTAATTGTGCTCTGGCTTCTCTGATGTGTTGTTACACACAGCAGCTCCTGAGGATGGAGACAAGACCTGCCTTTGGGGACAGCTGAGAGAGGGCCGCCAGCCAGGTTGTGGTCACCAGTATCAAAGGGTCTTGGGTGTTGGGCTCCTTCTGAGTACGTGAGCTTTTGGGACTCTTCTGGGTTCATTTCTGGTGAACTGTACTAAGCTCGTGGCTTACCATGGGACTGGAGAGCTAAATGCCTTTGGGCCCCTAAGGATCTCTCACAAAATGTTCAAAGTAACTAAAGCAGATGTTTGTCTTGTGCCTCCTCCAGGCAGGTGGATGGGGTAGGACTCCTGCACTGAAGGACACCATTGGACAGCCCATGTTCATTTCTGGGTTATCTGATGTGAGAAGTGGCCTTTCCAGCTCCCGAAAAGGGGGAAAGCTACTCATGAGAGTACTCCGGTGGTCACCATAAGCCTGGAGAGGATCACCAGAGCTACTGGTCTGTGGTCCCAGGTCAGCTCCGAGGGGTGACTGGCACTAGGTGGGGCCTAGGTATGGGGGCCTCCCTTCGGGGGTGTCACATTGCATTGTCCCTAGGCTCTGCAGACCTGGGGCTATTCCATATTCCTAAAATTGCTTGTCTTCTGTTGCACCATCAGTCTGCAGTACAGACACAACATCACTGGGAGCCTTAGGGGAGGGTGGGAAGGCCTTCCACAAACTGCTAGGCCCATGTTCTCCAGGCTCAAGAGGAAAAGAGATTCGTCGTGTGTCTCTATTCTTTACTCCAGTGTCTCGAGCACATGTACGTACACACACACGCGTGCTGTGGTTAGCAATGGAATAATTAAAGTTTCCCAGTTTTAATAGCTTTTATTACTTCAGCAAAACAGAACCCAGCATGTCAGCACAACCGGCATGATACAACAAAACAAAAAATAATGCTGTAAATAATTCAAAGGCAGTTTGTTGACTGTGATTCCTTTGATTCAGCCTCCAGGGAGAAGGACAACATTGACTTTACATTTTTCAGTCACCACCTGATATCTAACTTGTCCTGTGCCTGCCAGGAGCCTGAGAGGTGTCACGGAGGCTGCTGGAGGTGATGCCTCACTGACCTGGAAGCCCTGAGGTGGGGAGGCTGCTGGAAGCCCACCCTGAGGAAGAGCCCAGGGGCTTTCTGCTGCTCCAGCCTGAAGCTCACCCTGGTTCATAGGCAACGCTTGGTGCAAATTGTACCGTTTTTGTCACACCAGCAGCTTGTAGGGGGTGTGCAGTAAAACCACTCCTGCAGATTTCAGTGGTACCATGAGGCCTGACAGCACATTGGTTGTAAGGGCTGCCAAGGGCCAGAGCCTGTCCTGTGTCACAGCAGGGCCATCTGCTGGTCTTGGGGCGGCCTGAGGCGGCCTGCAGCCGCCATGTGCTGAGAGCAAAGGCTGATAGCTGTTTCTATTTCTTGCTAATTTGAACGAACTGAGGAAACGAGAAGTACTCAGAATGCCAAAACCAACGAGGGAGATACCCCTCTGAAATATTTTACATAGCGTGGAGATTTTATGAGGTGATACCAAGATGCTTCTTCCCTGGGGTCTGTCGGCCGTACGCCTGTCGACCTGAGGGGTCCAACAAGCAGCGATGGGAAAACCCTGTGCAGGACCGTGGAGATGGATGGACCAGGTGAGTGAACAAACACTGCTCACCTCCCACCTAAGGAGACGTGAGCTCACTGACACGTACAGCAGATGGTTTCGCTGCAGAGTGGTCCCTGTGTGAGCACAGTGCTGCTGTAACAAATTCCCTTCCAGCTAGGGCAACCAAAAGAGGTAAACCGGGTCAGACACCAGTGTGCTTGCTCCCTGCAGCTCTGGAGTTTTCATGGGTTCGCAGGTGCTGCTGTGTTTATCCTGTTTAAATTCAGTCCTGCCCGCTCACTTAGGATATCGAGCAGCTCCACGCACGGGCAGGACCTTGGCCAGGTCTCACGGCTCTCAGAGGGCAGCCGGCCCTTCCTCCAGCGCCGTCTTGCAGTCCCTGACCCACAGCTTGTATGCTCTTTCCAGGGTCTCCTCGCTGGTGTCATTGAAAATGTCTGTAAAATAAGACCCATAGTTAGCTGGGCATCCAGGGAAGCTTTTCACAGCTGATTCACTAGGGGGAGAGTAGCTCCTACAAACAGTTTGCAAGAGCCTGACTTCTTGTGAGTGTGTAGAGACTGAGGTTTGATGGAAACAGTCTGGATACTGATGTAAGAGGGCAACCTGGTCCCATGCATTGCTTCTGCTTTAGTGGTTTTATTATTTTGTTGTTTTTACTGTCTTATAGGTAAGAATATTTCACCCAAGACAGTGGACAGTTATGTAGTTTTTCAGTATCAGTTCTAGGCATTCTAGGCACACTAATCCCTTTTGCCAAGGACTATTTAAGAACTGTTCCCAAATATAACGAATGAATTATTATTTTTTTCTTATTTTTACTGTTGCTTTGTCTGCCCCAGCACTGCATTTAGACTGTTGGTTTGTGAACACATCTGCTATGTGCACCAGGCAGTCACGCAATGCATGGGGTCTCGGTCCTTAACCAAGCTGCATCCCTGCAGGTTTGTTGAGAAATTAAGAGAGATGTAATGAGCACCAGAGCTTCAGGACACACTCTCCAGCATGTCACTGTGTCAGAATGCCTGCTGACCCATGTGTCCCCACCCTGGGGTGTCCCCAGTGCTCCTCGCTGCCATACCTGCCACGCCGAGGCCGGTGGGCAGTGGCATGCGGGGCTGCCCCCCGCTGTGCTTCAGGCGCTCCCTCAGGGCCGTCTTGATGAGGGCCCAGCTGCAGCCGCCGTGCCAGACGGGCAGCTCCAGGCCCCGCATGCACTGGATGATCTGCTCCTTCTCGCCGGCGCTGAGGAGCCCCCGTGCATGGGCCACGTACGTCATGAAGGCCATGTCTATGTTCACGGCTTCGCCGTGCATCAACGACGGCAAAACCCTCTGAAACAGAGCAAGGGTGGGTGGGGAAAAGGTTTGGGTTGCCAAATAGGAAACTAGTCATTATTTTTCTAGAAGTACTTGTGACAATTAACATTCAGCTCAGTGGTAGCAGTACACATATCTTAGCATTTTGTGATTTATGGGTGGCAGAGGATGGTCTCTTTTACAAATGATTAATGGCATGCAAAATCTCCCATAGGGATCTAGAATCTAATTCTCCTCCCTTTCAAATCACTGATGAAGAGCACAATAGGATGGAGAGGAGAGCTCTGAATTTTGCATAAGATCTGGTCCTCCCCCCTCAGTCCTCAGCGGCAATTTTCCCCCAGTGATACAGGCTGTGCTCTCCTTGCCTTTTCACTGTTACAGTTTGAGCTGGTGATTTCCAGCTGGTGATTTTCTGCACTGAAATCTGGTCACCTTTGTGCTTTGGTAATTGCCTAGCACGAAGCTGCAACAATTTCCTGAATAGGGAACACAGATGGGGGGAAATGGGGCAGGGGAAGGCGTCTTAGCCACCAGGACCAGATTGGGTGCATTGGGTGCACAAAGTTATCATGTTGCTATATGAGCACCTCTTTTCTTTCTTTCTTTCTTTCTTTATTGAAAAAGAGTATTGCAGTATAAAGTCTGTCACTCACCATTTCTAGTTCTGGGCTTATAAGGTGACCAAAATCCACCAGTCTGTCCAGGTCGTCCTCCCAGAGGTTGGGAGCCAGCTCTTCCAGCATGGTTTCGATGGCAATCCTGGTGGTCTGCAGTGCAGCATCGCCGTGGGCAGCAGAGCCACTGCAAGACTGGAACTTGGTGTCCAGCAGGTATTTCCCGTGGCTCTTGAGCAGGTCAAAGAGGCCTTTGTGTTTCATGAGTGCCATCTAGGATGAAAAAACAGAAGAGGTAATTAAAGATAACTATGTGATTCCTGTATTTGCTGCTGAAAATTGAACGTTTTGATAGAGTGGACTATAGTGCTGCGTTGCGTGCTAGCAGGAGTACCTGCGTGCTTGGTACAAGTGCAAGTTCTACCTGTACAACCTGAACTAGTATTTCTGTAGCCACAGTTCTTGCCAGCATGCATACGGGACTGTGGGAACAGGGAGGATATGCTGGTTTGGTGAATATTCAGCAGCTCTCTATGAATGTGTCACGGTGCTGTCATGTGCGTTTTGGGCTATGGTAAGTGGAGATGTTTGCAAAAAGGGTGTGGAAATGGTAAAATGTCAGAGTTGTGTGGGAGCACTGCTGGGCAAGTTCCCTTGCTCCTGCACAACCTCCAGGCCATTCCAGGTCAACTCTCATCTAATTCTTGCAATTGCTCTTTGGGGAAGAGAAATTGTGAAAGTTCTGCAATACACAGAATACGGGGGTTCAGAAAGGGTTTAATGATTACAAGTATGTGATCTTTCACCCCCTGACTCTGGCATTAGACCCTCCTGCAGTGGGGAGCGGTGGCCAGCAGGTTTCCCGGTGCCTGCCAGAAACTTTCAGATATCCTGGGGACTTCCCACTGTGCAAGTACTGAAAAAACTACTGATAAACTTGTATTTAATACACTTGAATGGCTTGAAATCTACTTTATCAAAAGTTTTAAAAGCTCTTCAAGCACAGAACCATTTACCGTGCACTTCCCAGGTAATTTTAGAAGTAGAATTTGTCTCGCAGGAGATTGATTGACCACACTTGACATACCCCCCGAGGTAGGTGCAAATGATCTTGCAGATTATTAATCCCCAGTATAATGAGCCTGGAATTGTCTGCCAGCAGCTCATGTAAGTGTGCTATGGATCTTTCTCTTCCTTCCATGGTTGTGCATCTGTGTCTGGCCTTGAGTTGTGGTGTTTACTCTGCAGAGTCAGCAGTAGGCACTGTGTGTGTAAGGGATATTCTGACAAATTTGGCAGCTGTAAAAACTTATGTGTAGGCTCAGTGAGAGTTAAAAGTCCTCATGCAGCCTTACTGACCCACCCTCGTGTCCATAATGCTGTGGGTGCTGATGGACACCTTACCAATACTTAACGTTTAAAAACTGCAGAAGCAAAATCTCCTACCTTTAAAATTTCGCCGAGGCCGTTGGAGATGTGTCGCCGAGGGATGCTCTGAATGAAGGACCTGTCCAGGAAGCTAGCTACTGGGGGAGTGTAGCCCCCGAGCTTGTTCTTGCACTGGAGGAAATTCACCCCGGTCTTTGCTCCCACGCTGGCATCAACGTAGGAGAGGAGGGTGGTTGGGACGCGAATGTAAGGCGTGCGTCTCCTGTAGAGGGACGCAGCCAGTCCCACGATGTCCAGGCAGACGCCACCTCCGATGGCGATGATGGGCTCCGTTCGCCTGTCGATGCTGAAGTTCTGCACTTCTTGCAGGATGTTCAAGACCAGGTCCATGGATTTCGTTTCTTCAGTGGTCGGCAGAGCGAGGATTTTGTGCTGAACGTCATTCTCTTCAAAGTACTGCCTGACTTTGGAGCCGTAAAGTTCATCAACAACTTCGTCTATGACGATGAAGCGCCTCAGCCTCTTTTTGCCGCTAGTGGCTACCTCGAGCTGCTGGGGGTCAGTGATGTGACCCCAGAGGAGAGTGGTGTTAGAGGGATCCAGAATATCGAATGTTTCTACCACTTTGTAGCAAAAATAGATGGGAGCTTCGATTGTCCAGGAAATCCCACTCTTGGAGACGCATTCACCTCTGGGAGGGATCAGAAAACACGATTTGTAATCATTATCCTCCTCTTTTGTACTCTGCACATCTGGACTTGTTCCCCACCCCCGGCCACCTCCTTAAACGTGTGGGGTCTGTGCCTGTGTGCTGCAAAGGTGCAGGGCTGCCAACTTCTTGGTGAAAAGCCAACAGGCTGAACTTCTGCATGGCAATGATAATACAGAACTAGAAGGGCTGGAGAAATAAATCATTTCCCTTCCAGTTTACCCATTTGTCAAAGCAGCAGAAAACCCCAAACCAATAATTTTGGTTTCCTAGAAGGTAGTGGGGAGGTGATTCTCAAATTTTTCAAAGAGTTCGTGAAGGAATCATCCTCTCCCTTGTAGATTTGGTGATAAGAGTTGATTTATTCCTGTCTACCTACCCCCACCCCCACATATATGCAGAACTCCAAACAAAATAGCATCTCCTGTATGTCTATAAGAGTGGATCAACTTATCTCAAAATAAATATGATAGGAATAGGAAATACACCCAGGTAGGGACAGAAAGGGCCTTGGGAGTTGAGTAAGATTTCCATACCAGCGGGTGGATGGATAAAAATCCTATGAAATTAACATGCAGTATCTATTGGTAACAGTGAAGAACATCGCCCTGAAACCTAGATATTACTTCTGCTGCTGGGAAGAGGGAGCACGGGGAAAAGTTAAGTAAAAAAGTTTTAGTTTGTTGTGAATCAGGAATGGACATGGAAAGGAAAAGGAGGAATAAAAAAGGAAAGAATGAAACCACAAAGTATATTTTATGAGACCTCATCTTAAGCTGCAGTTGGATAAAAATCAAAAGTTTCTGTGAATATTTGGTTTGTTTTTTGAATGAGTTGATGGCTCGTTGGATAACCAGGTTTCTCTACATGCCCAATTTCTTTCCACATGCCTGACCTTCCCCTTAGAGGTCTAATAGGCGTGTCTCTGCTTTCTTTGACACCAAATTGCCTCTAAATCTGGCCCTAACTTTAGGTGTTGAAGAAAAATGGTGAAGATTTGTAGATTTAGACCTTCCAAAAAGTTTCTTCTAGAGTATTACTAAAAACATCATCATGTACATTTTAATGCATCACACATATACCTCAATGCTGTAACTTCACAATATTTGCATCCATCTCTAGCACATGACCCTTAAGAGACAGGACCATTTTGAGTATTACTTGGGGGAATTGGCTTTGAGTGGCAAAACTAGCACCCGTTTCAGCCCCTCTGCTCTATGAAAATAGCAGAGAATTTGCAGCTGAGCATCCCCTTGTTGAAGAATATCTCAGCCAGGGAGTTTTATGGGTGTGCTCTGGCCCATCGTTCATCCTGCTGTAGACTGAGATGCAGCAGACTGCCTTGGGTCTACTGAAGCCCTGTTCTACCTCCTGCAGCTCTGTCTGGTAAATGCTCACACACAGCTGCTCATCCTTCTTCTCTGACCTGCCTGGGAAAAGGGTTAGGCTTGAAGAAATTAAAATCTGAACTTTGCAAATACAAGAAAAATTGTGACCTGTAAAATACAGCCATACTAAGGAAGACCTGCAACACAAATGGGGCTGCATGCTCTAGGAAAGGAGCCTCCTGTAAGTAAAGGATCTCTGACTGGAGTGATTTAATACCAGCAAAGAGCTGCATATATTTCTGGGGGAAAAGCAGTCTCTGACCTCAGCCTTAGGTGACTTCTACAGTTTCAGAGATGCATTTTGGTTTTGCTCCTGTCCCTGACTTTCACTGACGTGTTTATTTTTCCCATCCCAGTTACCTACAGCTGCCTTCTCGCAAGCCTCCATATGAGCTTTTGCACACAAAGATTTCATGTACAAATTGGAGTGGGAAGACAATCGCAGCCTTCAGGAGTACCCACGTAAGTTGTTCAGTACTTTAAAGAACCTTTCCATCTACAGAAATTCGGCGGCGGATAAAATGGCCTCAGTAACTGAGCCAATTCATGCCAAGAATGGCATTTGTTTTGAAGCCCTTTCCATACTGGTGTAAGCTTAGTGATGGATTTCAGCTGCAGTGGCTCACAGAGGGTTTGTCTGAAACACATCCCACCAGGGTGACCGCGCTCTTTGGCTGGCACCAAACAAGCAACAGGGGCTCCTATACTTACATTTTGGCTTCAGAGAGAGTTATCTTGTCCTCACAGTCAGAAAGGGCTTCTCCTTTCTTGATCCTGCACCACGTGCTCTTGACTCGCACCAGCTGGAAGTCTGTGTGTTGGGGCTCCTCGGGCATAGTGGCCGGGGGCACTGGAGCAAAGCCCTCTTCTGACACTGGCATGTTTCCAGAAAGGAAAATCTCCTCGTGAAGAGAGCTCATGGAGCTGGCTGCCGCTCAGGTGCTTTTTAAAGTCTCCAGGTGACCAGGTGTTGGAAGGGGAGGTGGCGAGGAGACCAGTTACAAAACTGAGGTTATCTAATGGGGACGCGGGCGAGGGGTGGTAGGAGCGTTTGGAGACATGTGCGGGCATCAGGCTGGGCTTGTATAATCAGCCAGTTTTATAATGCCTAGGAAGTACAATAGGAGTGCATGAATTAACACCCAACATGATGCCCTACAGCAAATTTAAAGTTATGAAAACAATTTCTGTGATTCTCAGTGCTCCTCAGGAACCTCCTTTGCTGCACAGAGATTGGGCTGGGACTCTGAGATGCCTTTATGGCAGTGCAACAGGAGCAGGAGTACGGGGACATGTTCAGCACTGGCTGCTCTGGGCTCACATTCCCAGCATTGCATCGAGAGACAGAATGATTCTTTTTGTTGCTTCCAGATTTTATTGTAGGTCTTAAAAAATAATCAGCGAGAGTTTGTCCCTTGAAAGGCCGTTTGGCTGGGGTGTGAGATGAGTTTTGATTAGTTTGCCCAGCTTCCCATGGGTCTGTAAATGCCAAAGTTTCCCTACAAAGGAGCCATTTGAAAGTCAGCAATGTGGACTAGGTACCAGGATCTGTTCTCTTCCTTATGATCTCACAGATGGGCTCAGCCCACCACACCAAATGCTCCCTTGACGCAGCTCTCTGCGCCAAGCACAGGGGAAGGTCTTTGGTTTCGCCAGCAGGGCCTGAAGGTACTACCCTGTCCTTGCCTTCTCCTTTGCCATTTCTCTGAAAGCTGCCCTTGTTCAGGAACAAAGATCAAGATAACTGAAAACAGGCATAAAAGCAGAGGTTGGGAAATGTTGTTCCACAAGAGACAAGTGCTAGCATTCAAGGCTTAGTTGCAGCCAAACCCATCTAGGAACCTAGATTTATCTAAGAGTTCATTTTGGGAAAAAGCTACAGGAATAAACGCCTCTAAAGCCACGCAAGGCTGTCCTGGGATGGCAGTAATGCCTAACATCCAGCTCTTGCTGCTCCATCTCCAGATGGCAAAGCACTTTCTGGAGGACAGACTGTTATCCCCATCTTACAGAGGAGGAGACAGAGTCACCAAAAGAGGAGCAACTTGCCCAAAGTCACCTCCAAAGCTAGTGGAGGGAGGATTAGGTGGCATATTAAAGCTCTTAGCCTGCTCACCAAATACTCATCTGAAATTTTAACTCCCAATCCAAACACAATTTGCATTGTTTTCCACGGGGGCCGCAGGTCTAATACATGTACAGCTGGTTGTTTACTAACTTACAAACTGGAATAATCTTAGGTATGCAGTGAGTTCGGTCCTCATCTTGTTTGTTTTGATTAATAGCAATCTACTGAGTGTTGGGACTTACTTTGTTTGCTTTTCTTTTACTCTTTTGTGCTGACATTTGCTTATTTTCCGTTTATACTTTCCATTCTATTTTGGGGGCAGCAGAATATCTTGTAATGCATTTCAGAGGATGACAAACTGACTTTCCAATCTCCATCTGTTTGTCCCGGCCAAAGACTGCCACCCCTCGAGCAGCAGCCTGCCAGCAGGATGGACTTGGGCACGGGTTGTGGTTCTCCAGGCAGGACATGCACGGCCGCAGCCGTGGGCTGTGCTGCCCTCACTTGGTGCTCTCCTGGAAAGCATTCCTGACCCCACAGTGCTGTGTGGGGCAACCTCGTGTCCGTGGACCACTTTTAAATAAGCTGGGCTTCAAAGTCCTGGGGCTCCACACCTGGTGGCTCAGCCGGGACGTGTCTTCTATGCTATGTAAGCAGGAGGTTATGAAAGGGCTGATTAGCTCAGAGAGCCAGCAGCTTCCCAAGGTCCGGATGTGAATATTGCTCTTACATAAAGTGCAGGCACTGAAAATCGTTTTTGATTTTTTCCCCCCCATTTCTCACATCAGACACTGTTTGATCTCACCGCTGCCCGCGCCCTGGGTGGGGGCCAGCAGCAGCAGCTGGCACGGGCACAGCCCCAGCCCGGGGCCACCCTCCCTGTGCAGCCTCTCCCGGGGCTGGGGCTCTGCCCGGTCCTCGTGTGCCACAGTGCATCGTGCTGGGAAGCAGGACCCCTCGCCAGACACCCGAGCACCGCCGTGCTATGGCCAGCAACCCCGCAGCAGCATCCTCTGGGTTGGGGACAAGAGGCAACATGCGTTATCCTGCAGGTAACCTCCCCGCTCCGGGCTTGAAGCCATGCTCTGCAAATGGTTTTTTAAGCTTTTGCTGCTTAGAAAGGTTAAATCCAAGCTGCAGGCAAGAGCTGCTGGGTGCAGGGCTGCAGACCACGGCTGCCCTCTGATGACCCCAGCAGGGATTGGGGAGAGGCTTTCAGCTGATGGGCAACACCGTGTGGTGGCCAGGGTGGCACTGGGTCTGGGTGTGCCAAAGGGTGTGGGTGTCCTGAGAGAGCAAAAAGGCTCAGGGTCCAGCTGGGGAGCTTGGCAGGAAGGAGCAGAGGGGGGATGTGGGGGGAGAGGGGCTTGGGGCTGAGCAGACGAGGTGGGTCTGCAGGAACCCAGCGTGGAGGGAGGAGAACGCTCCTGGGAGAAAGGAATGGGCTGAACAGAGGACGTTGCAGTGCCAGGAAGGTATCTGGCTGTGAGTAATTCGGGATGCTTGTTTTACACGAGTTTTTTTCTGCAGCCTTAGCCTCTGAGCTTGCTGTGAGAGCTGCGTATGCCTGGCGTGGCGCACACAGCGAGATGCTTGCTGCCCCTTTTGGCTGTTTTCTAAAATCAACAACTGCGCGTGGGAATCTGGGCTGCTCTGAATGCGGAGACTTTGTTCTCTCGCAGCCGGATCTGAAACCCATCGAAGCTGTCAGAAGGCTCCCCTCAGTGCCTCGGGCTTTGGATCCAACTGTCAGCGTGTACCCCTGCCCACACAGCACCCTGCGTTGTACATGCAAATAAAGGAATTCCTTGCATGTCCCCTGCTGGTGACTGCAGAGGCTCCCTGCTGCGGGTGCTCAGCTTGTCCACCTCTTTTTTACAGAAAATGTGTAGCTGCTGTGGGTTTCCTTGCTGTCCCCTGGAGCTCAGGCAGAGTTCAGCACCTTGGCTCCTGCTCCTGCAGCCTCCCTGCACCAGCTGCTTCCTCTCCCTCCTCCTCATCCTCCTGCTCCATCCCAAAGCCACCACCTCTGAGGTGTGTTCACACGCTGAGACAAAGCGGTGAGCATCGTGCTAAGCTGTTACGGCTGCCTGAGGGGCCTTGGTAAATAGGACAGCTGGAGCTGGTTGGGAAGATTTGATTAGACTTCTGATTCCAAAGGTTTCATGAGATTTCCTGGTGTTTAGTGCTAAGCAACTCCTGCCAAAGTGCTCGGCTCCCGAGGTGGTCGGTGGAGCAGCTTCAGTGCTCTGCCCTGGAGCGCAGCTTTGGAAGCCAAAGCTGGGGCTCCAGAATTGATCTAGAGACTGGAAGGTGACGTGAGGATGGCCCCAAATGTGAAGTAGCAGGATTTTTTTCTTCTTTCCTATATGCATGAAAAAGATGATGCTCAATTAGATGGGAAGGGGAAAGCCACGTCTGTTCATAGACAGAGCCATGGGGAGGCAACCAGGCAACATAATTTAGTGCTTAGGGCGGTTCAGCTGCTTTCCTAGGGTTGTGCAAAACCATGAAGATGAGAGGCTTTTCCCAGAGATAAACAGGGGAAAAACAAACAAACAAACAAAAAAAAGTAGTTGCATAAATTTTCCTTCAGCTTAGTGCTCAGAGCCCTGAGTGCCGCCTGGCCGAAACTGGCAGGCAGCCCCGGGCTCTGCTCTGACTTGTCGGACCCTTGTATAAAGGAAGGCAATTCTGACCTCTGCCGTTGGCCCAAAACATCATCTGGGCTGTAAAAAAAAAAAAAAAAAAGAAAAAAAAGGCAAAAAACCCAACCACAGACATCGCTTCTTGATTGTATAACCCCAGCGTGGAGTTGATTTTGGCACGCGCCCTGCGTGTTGCCTCTCTCTGGTAGCAGTCCTGGCGCTCGCAGGGGTGTTATAACAGGTTACAAAACAGCTGGAGGTATCTCTTCCCCCCTCGCTGAGTGGCAGGGCATCCTTGTCTGTTACTCATCCAGGAGTACAACGTGTTTATTACTAAAATCCGACATGGATTATAAGCATGTTTCTTTTTTTTTTTTTTTTTTTTCTTTCCCCCACTACATTAGCAAAAAGCCCCAGTGCTTGGCAGGGCGGATGATGGAAGAGGCAGCTCCTGGCATCTGGCACCCTGCAGGCACGCGGGGTGAGCCCCAGAGGTTGGGGAGGTGGTGGAAACGTTACCAAAAGGCACAGCGCTGTCGCACGACACGTAGCTGGGCTGAGGGGTCTGTTGATGAGTGGCATTTTGAGCAGATAGGAAAGAAACGGAAAAGAGAGAAGTCAGAGGCATGCATCTATCTCCATTTTGGAGTCTGATCCTTTAACGATCTGATTGAAAGCAGTTCCTAAAATCTGCTGTTGCATTTGCCTTCGTGCAGCATTTTAAAACAGCAGTGGGCTGTGGGGGTTACAGACGTGAGGGGATGCTCTGATGTCCCCTGTGGCTTCACACTGAGGCTCTGCCAGGAGGCTGTGGGGTGGCTGTGTGCCTTGTGCCATGTCCCACCAAAACCCATCCTGGGTTAGGGACACGGTGCCTGCAGCAGCAGCCCCACACGGTCAGAGCTTTGCTCCACAGCTGCTGGGCTAGCCCGGGCCAGTCCTCCAGAAGAAGCATGTCCTTGGTTGTGACTCTTCAGCACTTGGTTTTCAGCGTTTTTTTTTTAATCATGGGGAGTAAAATCCTGCCTGGGGCAGCCTGCTCCACCCCGGTGTACTCACTGCCTGCTAGCCTTGTGTCCCCAATCTGCCCTAGCTGCAGCTTTCATAACGAACATGTGCTCTTGCAGTTGAGGAGTGAGAGAGGTTTTCTGACCCACATCTTGCTCTGTATGGCTACACTTCATCAGGACCCATCGCTGCCTTGCTGCCACATGCTGCTGTTGGTTTTCTGGTGTCTCAGAGCCATGGACAGCATTGTTTTTGTCCCTACATCAGGCTGGTCTTGATCCTGGAGATGTTTCCCCAGCCTTTGAAATGCTGATCTGTTGTTGTGCTGTGCATCATTGTTTCTCTCTATCTGAATAATCAGCTTTTAGGGTGTGAAAAGATGCTGCTGGGTTCAAGCATCGTTAGCTGTCTGTGCCTTGAGAAACCAGGGCTCAGGGTGTGGTGTGCCCGCCACAAGCTGCTGTGGAAGGTTGAAGGCAAGAGGGCTAAGAGGTTGCTTCCCTGCCAGGGTGTTTCCTACATCACCTACATAAAATAATTTATTGTAGAGTATCTTGATTTCACGCCATCATGGATAGGGCACTAGAAACTTTTATTTGTATATTTTTCAGTTCGTCTGCCTTAGGACAGGTGTAGTTTTATTCTGGGCACGAGCACCGCAGGTTGTTCCACAGCAGGCACGGGCACCCCCTTGGCACGCGGCAGGGGCGCTCCCTCCTCCCTGCCAAGCTGGAGCTGCCCTGGCCTGGCAGGAGCTGGTGCTTCAGCAAGGGCGGTCTGAGAAGTGCCACGAGTTCTCCAAGAAAAACATAACCTGGAGGAGTCGGTTTCACGTGCAGCTGTTCCATGTTCGACGTTTGCCTCAGTGCCTCAGAAATGAAAAACTCGTGTTTTTGAAATATTTTTTTTCCCTCTCAGAAAAGGATCGGCAGTGGGTACAAAAGGGAGAATGCAGAAGAGAGAAATGAATTAGAAGTATTTATGTTTTCTCAGTTTGAAAAAAATCCCATGATTGTTTTCATATTCCTTGAAAAACCCGTACTTTACATGAAAAAAAGCATTTTTTGGGGGATGTCTAACTTTCTGCTGATTTGAACAGTTATGAAATCATTGCCTTTTTTTTTTTTTTTTTTTCCCATTTCAGAAACGCCAGCTGGACTCATTGCTGAGAACCTCCTCAAAGCCCAAGAAATAGCCCTCAATGACTCTCGTGTTCCCGCACAGCTCAAGAATTACTTACAGAAAGCTCTTGATGTTGCTGTTGGGCTAGATGCTTACCTGGATGCGATGGCAGCTTCAAAGAGGTACGGATCCCATCTGTAACCTCGTGCTTTGCTCCTGTGATCGCACAGACACATTCCTAGCCTGCCTGCTCAGGATGTGCCACATCGTGGGGGACAGAGGAAGGCAGAGGAGTGAGAGCTGCTGGCACCTAAATATATATATATATATATACACGTGTAAATATATATATGTATTACTGGTGCACACATGGACGTGTGTGTCTGAGGGCACCCAAGGCCTGGAGGAGAGGAGGTGTGAACAAACAGTCTAGCTCTACATTTTGAGAGGTGTTTTACCAGACGAGTGCTAACTGTGGCAACGTCTGTGTTGCACCGAATTCTTGGGAAAATGAGCAAGCCAGCCTCCATACGGGGCTGGCTGGAAATCTCAGGGATTGAACCCCTGGGTCGAACCGGTACTGGGATAAATAAAGGATGAAGGAAACCTGCATCAGGAGCTCTGGATCCGCCCTATAATAACGGTCTTTAAATGCAGCTTTTATCTCCAAGTGCTCAACAAACATTAATTAATCTGCTAACTAAATTACTCTGGTAACTAAACTAATTAATTAAACTAATTTAAGGTATCATTAATTCAGAAGTCCAACTGATACCCTCATTATTCTTTTTTTTTTTTTTTTTTTTTTTTGCTACAGTATATTACCCAGCCATGTGGGGTCTGCTAAACAATTCCCATTTATCAGTGTACATTTTGATATGTGGAAAAAGCCAGTTCTGCCTCAAATTGACAATGTGTAAACTGTTCCAGGCTGCGGAGTACGGGGAGGCTGAGCGTTCGTTCTGTTGCTGAAATAATAGCTGATAGTTGTTTGACTTACGCTTGCTGTATGATAATAGCTATACATTATCTTATTAAAGTTGTTAAAGCATTTGTGAGGGGCAGAAAAGAGGTTATATGAAATGTTCTACTCTTTAAGTCTTGGATTATCTGAGTGTGGCTGACACGGGTTATGAATTCTTTCTCATTTTACTGGTGAGTGGTGGGGGGAGAAGAGGGAGAGGAAAAAAAAAGCTCAAATGACTCTAAATTCTGGCCTGCAGAACTATCACCAGCCATTTCTGGTGGTTACTTTCCTCGGATACGGTGATCTAATCTGTCTGGAGGCTATGGACTTCTTCCAGTCATCTATTTATTTCCCCCTGTAATAAGCAGTATCTCACTTCAGCCAGACTTGTCTCAGGCTTGGGTGCTGTGAAATAGCATCTGGAGGTACCATGCTTTTCTTGGCAGTTTGGGAGGAAAAGAGGTTTTTTATTTTTGTCTTACAGAAAATTCAAGATTTTTCATCTCTAGCCCCATTCTGCAATGAACACTTTTTTTGTTGTTGTTGTTGGAAAAAAAAAAAAAAAAAAAAAAAAAAACACAAAACCAAACAAAAAACAGCCAGGGAAGCTGGAGCTGTTTACTCTGAAACAGCAAATGGACTCCTGCTTTGGACCAACTGGAAATGGGAAAGATTTGTGTGTGAACAGTGGGGAACACTCATCCTTGGCCCCACAGCCTCTTCTTGACAAGCCCTTATGGCTGCTGCATTTGCCAGTATCGAAATGGGACTCAGGATCTGGGGGCCATGGCCAGGCTACTTTTGCTTATTATAAATCCAGGGGCTCCTGGGATTGTAATTCAGTGATATTTGTGATGCCTCTGGGCTGATTTTTCATGCTCATGCATGGGGATACTTTTTCCAGGAGTTTTCTCTTTGTTGCTCTTTTTTCTGTGAGATATTCAGATTTTGGTTGTTACTCTAATGTTGAAATTTCTTCCTTTTTCCAGAAAAATGGCACCTGGCCATGACTCAGGAGATGCTAGAGGAGCCAAAACTGGAGCTGGGCTGCAGCAAGAGCACACTTCTAGCTGTTTGAATGGCAAGTTGCTCAAACAAAATGATAAAATTGCATCTGATTGTTCTAAATGAAGTCCATCATATGCTGGTCCATCTTAGTGGGGATAGGATGGATGCTATGGAAATACTCAGAAGATGTGGAAAATTATTTTTAAAAGTGGGATGAGATCTTCTTGCATGTATTCTCATTTTGCATGAATTTTTGTACTTCCCCTCCCATGCCTTTGTGCCCATGCCACACATGGCTGTGTGTGCTTTGTGCTCTTTGTCTCTCTAATTTATGGTACTGGCCCCATCCCTTACAGAGCAGTAACAAAATCCTTGTCTTCACTGCAGGAAGGAGGAAACTGTGTTGGTTTTGGTTTGGTGCTGCCTGGTAGGGGTTACTTGCTTTAGCAATGGAGGTGGTCTGTGGCCGAGCACTGTATCTTTTTGAGTAGCAATACTTAGCCCTGGATTCCAATATAAAGCTTATTATACTAAATCTATTCCTAGATTCATTCTTCCCAGATGTTCCCATCTTTTGAGTAATATATCATCGCAGTGAAGTACTCTTATAATGTATTACACTAATACATTGTTCGAAGGACACCACTGATGATAAATTTCTTAAATGATGGTGCTGTCTAGGGATAATGACTCTAAGAGCAAATGCAAGGTAATGTAGTGATTTTTTTAAACCAGGTTCCAGAAAGAATATGGAGACATCTTAAAGCCATTTTCATATGGGGGGAATGTTAAAATATGCAATATTTCAAGCACTATTTAACAAGCACTTGAACAATAGCAGCATTGATGATAAAGGTTCTACATTTCAAACCAGTCCCTCTATTCTGTTGTCTTTTAGCTGGATTTTAGATGAAATTTTGTCAGATTCTGTTGTTAAACCCTTATAAGAAAGTGTTTTAAGGTGTGATTTTTTTTTTTTTAATGATCACTTAAAAGGTACATCTAATTTTCATTGTGAACAAAGTACAGCCTTTCTTACAGTTTTATTTTTAAATTTTCATTCTTGTCTTTTAACAGGCCAAATTTTTAAGATGTTTATTCATATGATCAGAGCCAGGAAGATTTTATTAATTGGCAAGCTTAAAGGTTACAGTATCCTTGCTATCGCAGAAGAATTGCCAGATGATGGCAAAATCTTTGCATGTGCAGAAGTGCCGTATCTCGGAGTGAACAGCCAAGAAGCATTTGATTATTCTTCAGATGGCAAAAAGATAAGCATGCGAGTGGGACCAATAGCAGACACTTTGGAGGTAAAGTCACTTGGAAGGGGAGTCTGGGAGCTCTTGTGCAGAGCAGATTAAAGAGTTTTGGGCAGACAGAGTCTGTCATATTTCCTGCCCACAAAATGCTGGATGGTGACCCTAGTCTGCTCGCAAATATGTGAACACACTCTTGTACAGTAGTCATTTCTTGTTCATGATAATGTGTGATGGGACAGCTCTGTCACACAAAACAGCTATTTTCCTTCTTAACTAAAATACTGAAGCTTTTTTATCAGAGGAATCATGAGCTCTAAATTTAGGTTGGTATGCGTCAAAGGCAGAGTTTTACTTGGCTTGGGGAGTTTTTGGATTAGGGTCTCTAATTCCAAACATAACGAGCTGGCTGGGTGTATCTGTGCCATGCAGGGCCTGCCCTGGGAAGGACAGATTGCTCCCAAGGTTCATAAGAATTGGAAAAGCTCTGCAGAAGTCTGCAGTTCACCCACAGCCTGGCACTGTTTTGCCCCATTGGCAATATTGCAGGAAATTAGACCCTAGGCTTTTGACTTCCAGAGCAATGGGATCAGCTTCAGATGTGCAAACATGTCAGCTAAATTTGTTTCATTCTGACCGGAGATTTTGTCCCAAGAACAAGAGAAGCTTATGGTTGCCAGCAGCTAGAGGAGTTTCACGTTTAATTCTGGTTTCTGGATCTCCATGATACTGCTGCAGGTCCAGCATGCTAAGAGGAGGTGCCCACACCAGGTTCATTAAATGCATAATCTTTCTATTATTAATGCATACCAATTTGATCCAATTCCATCTTCAATCTGGAAGTGTCAGTGTGAGCTTGATAGTAATTTTGTTTGCATTAACAGGTACCATATTTGTTTCTAAAATGAAATGGCCAGGAGCTTTCTAAACTCTGGCTTCCATGACCTCCAAGTTTGGTAAGAAAGAAACAAAGAGCTGTGCCAAGTATATGAATAAACGAAACGTTACAGATCACCTGCAATGTGCAGCATTTAAAATCCCAGCTCCCTGCAGTGAGTGTGAAATTAATTGAATTGCTGTTGCTCTCTAGTGCCCATTCTGTGCAACTGACTTACTGTGACTGAATTAAAATATCTAGAGGCAGACAGAGTACATGCTGTGTAGAGATTAAAGAAGGGAGCAAAGACGTGAAAATTAAATCCTTAACACAGAATGTTGCAATTGATTTTATATCCTCGGATTGCAAAGTGAAGGCACATCCTGACCCCAGTTCTGCAGGTACTCAGGGCTTGGAATAGCTCTTGGAGCTGAAGGGAATGGGGGTGTTCATGTCTGGTGGGTGAGATGCCTGTGCTAGGGGCGAGTCTCTATGGCAGGATTTCTGCACTGGCCTCTGATCTGTGTTGCTCAACCTGACTGATATTTTGTAACTGGTATCAGGACACTCAGGACTGTCTTACTGGGCCTCTGGCTCTCTGGTCACAATGACTGTAAATGAGGAAGAGACACATTTGGTGCCCTGGCACACTGGGGTCACTGGGGTTTGCCCAGCTGGAGCAGGGACAGCCATATGGGAGCACATGGAAGAAGTTCAGGCTGTGAACAAGTGCACTGCCTTTTCCCTCCTCGAGCAGACCAGCTCAGGTTGGAGACCCAGTAGGCTTCCTCCGTTTCCAAGTGGGCATGCTGAAATGCAGGGGGATGAGTCTGTCAGGTGGGAGATGGGCTGGGCTAGCACAGCTGAGCTCTTGCAGCTCAACTACATGAAGGAGGTGGAAAATAACCACATTTCTGTCACTCATTGTCTGCAAGGAGCCTGGTCTAGAGCAGAGATGGGTAAGAGTTGCTGAAGAGCACAGTGGGATTATCTGCTTCTCCTCAAATTCTTGCAACAGCACAAGCTCGTGGGAGCAGAGTATTTGCCTTGTCACACTGGTGATTTTAAGGCACAAAATTGTGCTTCAGGCAGTGGGGTCATTGTGGCACCCGTGTGGCTCTGGCTCCTCCACCCAGCACTGTGGATCTTCAGGGCGGTGAGTTAGGGAAGAGCAGTGCAAGCAGGCCACAGGTGCACCTGGACCAGGGTTTCTGAAGCCTCTCACAGCTCCTCTGCATTAATGTGCAGGGCTGGCCAATTTCCCTGTCTCTTGTCCCGGATCAGAGCCAGCTGCAAAACATCTGGGATTTTGGGCTGCCAAAGGAAGCCAAATACCAGGGAGGAGCTGCAGAGCTCAGATACAGAGTGGGGTTTTTTTGGTACCTGAGGACATGATGGAAAAAACACCTTTCCTGAGTGGGAGGGGAGGCACTGCGGAAGCTAAGAGAGGCCCCTGCCAAAGGCTGTAGCTCATGTGCTCCATGGCATATGTCTCTGTGCCCAAAGACTTCAGTAATCTTGACATCATCTTTTGAAATACAGAGTTGAGGGGAGCCTTGGGTTCAGACTCTGATGCAGGTGCTTTCCGTGGGCATTAGCTACCTTTTGAATGTGTGCTGGGCCACAGCATTTAAAATCCTTTCCAAACCAACTCCTTAAATCTGAAGTCTGTTGTGCCGTGCCTGAGTAACATGCCTTGCCCTGCACCAGCTGTTAGCAACAGGCCTGATCCTGCACCAAGTGCTTGCTCTAATTCCCAGAGGACTTTGAACAATGCATGCAGGCCTGAGACCACAGGGAATGTAAACTACCAGGAAATTATTCCCATCCGTGATTTCGATCCTTCCATTTTAAAATCAAAAACACAACGCAAAAAATAACACTGTGTTTGCAGCGGATTCTGCTGATTGCAGGTCATTGTGTAAGCATGCTGGGGGTTTCTTTTTTCTTTTTTCCCTCCTTTTACCAGACAGAATAGGTGAAGAGGTTGAGCTGCAGATCTCATTTCTCCTGTTTTGCTGCTTGTGAAGTCTGCCAACAGAATCCACCTTGACAAAGTCAAGGACTCTGCGTTTAATGTTGAACTGAGTGAATAAATTATGCATGAAATTGTGTCGGAGTCTCTAGTGTGCAGAATTGCTCCTTTTGATATGAAAGGTTAATTCAGAAAGGAGTCCAAAATAGCTGGAAATTGTGGGGATAAGTGGATAGTATTCACTGTTGTGAGCTGTTATTACTAGAAATTGCATTCCCTCTCTAGCTTCCCTAGAGATTTAGCTTTGCCGGTGAATATAAACTGTACTCAATAGAATAGCGTTTAGGAGTAACAAGAGTGTATGTCCACATACAGTAAAATATTCTAATGGTGTTTTAAGAGGAAGCTGTACTTTTTCATGTATTCTGTGTACCCCAAGGATGGATTGCTATTACATTTAGGTCAAGAACAAGGCATAGGGAAGGTAATAAGTTCTGAGTACATCTTTATTACAAATACGCTGACTGTATGATCCATTTCAAAGAAACTGGACAGTCATTTTTTTTTCCTGATTGAGTTTGTATATGCCTTATGAGAGAGTGTTGCCTCCGATCAGGACTGCAGTCAGGTTTTCTTTGAGCGTTGGCAGAAGATTCATTCATGTTTTTATTCAGGATGTCCTCTCCCTGGTCTTTTGACTTAACCATCAGCAGCATTGCTGTGTCCTCCTCGTGCTTGCTTTTGGGGCATCTCTGCTGTGCAATGCAGTGCTACAAGGTTGTTTTGTTGTTGATGTTGTTTTTTTTCCAACCAAAAAGGATATTAATGACTCACTGAAAGCAAAAGCATTAATTTTAGCCAAGTTTGCTCTGCGTTAAGAACTTCTCATTGCCATCTGTTACTGCCTATGATGCCTCTGTAGCAAGGAGCAGGGACTGCACTGTAAACATTCAGGAAATTAGTTTCAGCAGGATATTTTGCAGGCAGATTATTTCCTTCTGGATCTCAGCTTTCCTCGCAGTTGGAGACCTTTGGGCTCTGCCTGTCTCCTAGCAAAGGACAGGCGTCTCTAACGTGCTGTGGGGTCCCAGGTAGGGCCAGACCCAGCCTGCTCAGTCACACGGGGAAGAAGAGCGTGGCAAGTCCCTTATAAATCCCCTCATCCATTTTTGAGAGGGATGGCAGTGAGCTCTCCTGCTCTCTGATCATCTCTGCTGATATTTCCAGCACTGAACTCTTCAGCCAGAGCTATCAGTGGGGTGGCTTTTTCCCTTTTTTCACTCTTTTCCTTGGTGCAGCAGAGGGTACAGGCAATGAGGCATGCCTCCTGTGGAAACACGAAGCTCGAATGATGGCAGTATGGACTCCAAGGGAGTGATTCAGGCACTCCGTGTAGGTGCCTGGTACTGCTTCAGCTCCCCCTAAGACATGCAGCTGGGGGATATGAAACAGGATCTGTGGGGAGCTAAAACTGATGTATTTGCCTACATCTAGGCACCTAAAGCCCACCCCTAGACTATCACAGCTCCTAGCAATGTCCTGTGAAGCTCTGCAAAGCACAAGGGAAGTAAGCAGGGTAGGAGCCTTCAAAGGGCTTGACCCAGAGGAATGAGAGGTGCCCAAGTGACCCTCGTGGCTGGCCATTCCTATCTTGAGGGACTGGCCAAAGAGAAGGTGTCCTTGCACACTCAGGCAGTGCAAGGACAGCACAGGTTTGTGCTGGGTGCACACCGAGCACAGGCACCCTCCTGGGCTGAAAGCTGGGAAGCTAAAAGCTGGTTTATCTGTATCAGAAGTTAGATAAGAAGGAGATAAGCTGTCAGCAGGTAGATGGTACGGAAAGAGGGCTGAAACGAGAAGTCCAACTAATAATATCCAAAGAGCTGCACAACTCCATATGGACCTAATGAAGTTGATGCATAAAAGCGAGATTCTTTTTCATTAGGGAGCCATACCACAGAGCAGTAGGAACATATGTTCAGAGATGGCCACATCTGCTTCTGAATATCTGCCCCCTATCTCCTCCGCCCAGGAAGGTTACAAGTCAGAAAGTAGCGATAAGTCATGGTAATTACTTGGATTTGGCTTTGGCTCTGCTCTCTGGAGAATAAGACCTTTAATCTCTCTTCCTGATGGACTCCTCCTCCTTGCATCCATCTTCTGACCCTTCCTGAAGTAGCTACATGGGGCAGACTGGATGAATTGCAGTAACTTGGTATAAGATGCTCTTCCGCAGCAGCAACAATGTTCCTGCTGCTTTCTGCCGGCACAGCTCAAGAAGGAACCAGGGCAAAATGTTCTTACCAGTCATGAGATGAAAAGAAAAGATGAATCCTAGGAAATCAGGTGTCCCAGCTTTTGCTACATTTATTATAAACCAGCGTATATATGGCCTTAAAGCATTCTTTCAACATACTGTTGCAGCAAAAAATTGTCCTAAATATGGACTCATGAATGCTCTTGGCAGAGCTTCTGTGCTATCAAGCATCTGCAGTTAAGCGTGTCTATCCAGGATCTCAGGCAGGCTTAATTTCTTAACCACCAGCAAGCCCACAATGACACCAGTTTGCACAATAGAATAACTCACAGCTTGACTGATCCAATTCCTGCTATTTCCTCATCTGAATGATGTGCTCTCTGCTTCAGAAAGGCTCCTGAAATCTCTGTTTGGGAGCCATCAACCTCACTCCTGAAAGCAAATTAGTTTTTCATATATTCCGTTGCCATTTGTTATTGATGCTTTCTCTCGTACATCTCAGGGGATCGCTCATCACTCATTGTGCACAATGTCTCCAAACACAAAAGGGAAATCTGGACGCAAGAAGTGCTGTTAAAAGTTGTGGTAGAAACAGTGAGTTCTGGAAAACATAATTGTTTCTCTTTTCACTTGAAATGCCAAGACTTGAAAGCATTTATGCTTGCCTGAGATAGGTGGATGAGCCGTTGTTTCATTGCAACGCACACAGATGCAGTTAAATAGTCCCAGATGGAATCTGAAATATTCCATAGCAGCCTCTTGGGCAGCGAGTGCATTAACTGCCACAGGAGAAGGCTGTAAAGGCTCCCATCTGGTCATCCATCAACACTTTTATACATTATCATCAGCAGCCTGCTTGGAGGGAAGGTGTGCCACATTTCTGAAAATCCAATTAGATGATAGCAGCCAGTTCTCTTTTATCCGCTGTTGCTGAGCCATCCAAAGCATTTTTTTAGATTAAAGAAACATAATTTTCCTTCACAGGAGCTGTGCTGCTTTATCTCTATCGTGACCCGTTCTTTTATGTGCTTTATAATTCTATTATTAATTGGGATTTCAACCATTCGCCTGCTACTGAAGTGGGCTTTGCCAGTCTGCAATTCCCAGGATCAGCCTTCTGCCTCTTTTCCCCAAAGGCTGTTACAATTGCCACTCTTTGGTTTGTTGATAGTTACTCCTTTGAGAAGAGAGAGCTCATTGCAGCAGTTCTGCTGCCGCAGGGTTTGATGTGAGTCCTCTCCCTTGCCTTGATGGCTCGATCCCCTTTGACTCTGGATGTGCAGGTGTTTCTGCTGTGCCTCCCAGCACCACAAGCTGTGATGAGCAGTCCTCTTTTGTATCCTGATTGTCTCTGAGAGGTTCAGAGGTTTGGGCACCAGGGTTGCTGAAGAATTGTTTGCGAAGCATGGAAAACTCTCAACATCTCCAGAAGTAATTCTAGCTATGCCATTTTAAAAGAGCAGGGTTCGTCTGATTCGAGTTCTTATATAAAGGACATTTTAATGGCAGGGCTTTCAAACTGCAGGTAAATAATTAGTGTTTTCTCCAATATCATTTTTTCCCAGGCATTACATGCTGAGGATGAGCACTTTGATATGGTCTTTATTGATGCTGATCAAAGGAGTGCTGTTAACTACTACAGCTTTGTCATGGATAACCACTTGCTGAGAATGGATGGAGTGATCTGTGTAGAGAATACACTCATGAAAGGACAAGTCTACCTGGAGAACATATCTGAGGAAAATGTACTAGCTGTCAGAAAATTAAACACAATGATTAATTCAGATCCTCGTGTTGAGCAGGTTAGTGCAACGCCATTGGTTAAGGTGCCTGTGCTACCGTATCTATGGGTTTTGCAACGTGCTCTTCGAAATGTTTCTTTTGTTGGTGCTATTATCCAAGGGACCTAAAAAGAACTCAAGCTGTATTATAATTCACCTTACTTGATCTCTCTATGTGAGCTTCTGTGTTCAGCAAAGGTCCCTACACTCTGTCTACATCATCAACGGTGTTAAAGGCGAGATAAAAGTGGAGCACTTAGGTGTGAATAATCAGCTCCACGGCACAACCGAGGAACCGCCACTGCTATAAGCCTTTGGGGGCTGTAGGGCACCACCAGCACAACAAGAGTCAACGAAGTCCTACTCCAGCAGGAGACAGAGATCTTGCAGTAGGATGCATATAAAATATGCTGTGGTTTTCAAGATGAAATCAGACAATTAGACAAGGCTTTGCCTGAAAAACTTGCTCTTGTGTGTCAGCTGCATTGGGCTGGCAGAGGGTCTGCTGTGGCTGGGAGGGAGCCAGCAAGGATGGCTGGATCCCTGCCTGCCTGTGCCACTGGGCCAGTCCCACACTGGGACGGCTGAGTTCTGCCCCCACCCTCTTAGGATATGGCACAGGGGCTTGGGGATTGTGCCCAGGGGATTTTTGCTATGTGCCTCATAGGCTCAAGGTCCTTGTCCAGCTGCAGGTCAGACAGCCTCTAGAGGCATCCCCTGTGCTCCATTTACCCTATCCTCAACGCAGCTGTCAGTACCAAGAGCAACAACTTTTTTTTTTTTTTTTCAGAAGAGGGAAAGACTGACAATGACTTTCCATGCCCTGAATGTTACTGTCAGCTATTTAATGCATGTAAATAGCCCATTGTTTCCGTATCTAATATTTTAATGGTTTGACATTGGCATTGAACCTCCAGCACTGAGTGCATCTTTCACTGAAGTGTGATAATGGTATCAAGAGGCAGGTGACAAAACCCACTGAAATTCACCTATAGGTGCGGGAAAGGCATTCCAGAGACTGCTAAGGAACACCAAAGTGTAGCTGTTATGGTTTGCTGGGCTCCAAGAATGAGACTAGAATATCTGCCTGACAGCAGATAGTGGCAGTGGAAACCCAGAAACCTCAGCAGCTGGCACTGATTTAGAAAATGGAGAGACAAAATTGCATTTTTTTCCTGGCATTTGTGGAAGCCAGGAATTTGGAAGAAGAATGTGAGCAAATATGGATGCCTGACATATTTGGGTTGGAAGGAATTTCAACTAAAGAATAGGAGCAGGAGAAAAACTACCATGGCCTGAGGAAGGAAGGTCTCTCCTTAATGTCAGTGGAATTTGGGCAAAGTACAAAATGGTTGAGAACTGTGTGTGTGCATTATATTTGCAGATAATTTTACCTGTGCAAAATGGACTGAGCGTCATTCGAAGGAGCCCTGCACCTCCAGATGCAGTGATTGAAACAAAGGTGTGTATTTGCTCTTTGTAAATATTTCTGGGAAAAAATTTGGCTCTGCAGATGACAATGAAGTAGAAAACCATGTTCAGGGTTTGGTGGTGAGGGCCCAGACTCATGCTCTGCCATGCCTTTGGTGCTATGCAAGCATGGAGTTACCAGTTTAGGGCATGACAGGGGTGAGCTGTGCTAGTGCAAGGCTACACTGAGGCTGTGAAACACCTATCCCTAGCAAAGTCTGTTGGGGCAGCCACTCTAATGCTGTGCTAACCATGTGTACTGCTTGCCTGCTGCTCTCTGGTCCTTCCCATTGCAGGGGAGTGCGGGCAGATGCATCTGGGGCCAATACAAGGCAACGTGGTGTTTCTGAAGTAGCATTTTTGTCCAAAGGCAGCTCATGATGCCCTCCTATGTTCTATTTTCATGGCCTTAGATTTAGCCTCTCCTGGGGAAAAGATGGTGATTTTATCTTTTCTGTAGAAACTCCATTGTATGTAGTGGGCATCATCCTGCTGTAACGAAATTCCCACCTGGAATTGCAATGGCCCAGTTCTGTAAAGCCAGACTCAAATGTCTTGATTGTTTTGCAGTTTGAGAGCTCCCAAATCTACATCCACTGGTAATTCCTGGCATTTCAAATCCAATATTTTAAACATCTTGTATTTTCCATTTTAATTCCAGTCAGGGGGAAATGATGTATGGCAGCTGATCAGATGACAGCTTGGTTTAAGTTATTGGCTGATATCTTTATTTGCGCACCAGCCTTGTGAAGATATTTTGACTGCACTCCACTTGAGCCAAATCCTGCCTTTGGAAACTTCTCTTAGCCTCCTTCATCCTGGAGCCAGCTGAATCTGAGGGCAGGATTTGGCCCTGGGGGTGAAATAGCTGGAAGACTTAACCGGTTATCTTCTGAGAGGCTGTACCTCACCCATCTCCCATGGGAAGCCAGGTCAGAAAGTACTGCGCCCTTCTCTGATGTACCTGGAGTGGTCAGTGCATCTCCTAGACCATAGCCCTCCTGCTCCATTGCTTAGTGCTCCTGTTCAGACTAATATCAGTGGAGATAAGGACGCGTTTTGGCTTGAATTAATTGTGTTTTTGATAGGTCAAGAAGACATGGATCCCTGTGCATGCTCCCACCTCACCCTTGCAGGCAGAGCCTGTCAGAGCTGTTCTGCTACAGCTTTTCTCCTTGCTGTGAAATGTGTGTCTTTGTTTTAGAAAGAAGTGGTGAGGGACGACATCTTCTGGGGTTATAACAAGCGCCGCATCCTTGACCGGTTGCGGCTGGATGACAAGGTGGCCTACGTCACCGGCGGAGGGCAGGGAATTGGGAGAGCCTTTGCTCACGCGCTGGGGGAAGCTGGTGCCAAAGTAGCTGTTGTGGACCTGGTCCTTGAGAAGGCAGAAGCAGTGGCACATGAGCTCAGCCTCAAAGGTAAGCACAAGCCTAACCACAGTGGAAGGACAGGATAAAGTTACTGTCAGCATTAGCCTCTTCATGTGCCCTCAAGTTGAGGCAGTCCTTTTTGAAAACCTCCCTCTGCAGTTCTTTCAAACATGCATATGAGGTCAAATATAGGAACAAACCACTAGAAGACATAATAGCTAAAATCCCAAATAAGAGGTAAAATCCTCTGCAAGCCACTTCTATTTTAGCAGTAAAAACACGAAAAGTAACATAAAATTGAATTTCCCCCTAGAGTCACGCTAAACTGCAATTGTAAAGAGGAGAAAGAAAACTGGAAATATAATTTTAATGAGAAAAGAAAGGAAGTGTTACTCATTTTATAATTCCTTTTGTGATATTACAACCAACCCTTCTTCAAAGTTCAGTACTTCATTGCCTCTAAGGATGGAGCTGTACCGAGGAAATGTTCATAGTCCCATATGGATCCAGACACCAGAACTTATGTCCACTCTGGTTTCAGGAAGGGATTGATCACCACCGGATGATCTGCCCACTGAAACCTGGAGTCTCCATTCTGCTTTAGCCAATGTAAAACTTCTCTCATAAACTGAAACATATTTGTGCAAAGTGCATTTGGACCATCGGAAACCATATTCTCCAGCAGAACCAGCCCCTGCAAGTGTATTTCATCTGTATTTCCATCGTTCTGCCTCTAACAGCTTTCTGGGGATGGGGCAAGGAATGGTTCATTCCTGGTTTTGTACCACCCTGAGCCTCTGCAGAGAATATATGAAACAAAAAGTCCCAGTCTGTACGCTGCCAGCTCTGGTAAGCATAAGACACATTACACTGAGTATCAGTGCAGTGGTTAAAGCTCTGATTGCTGGTCTGATCCCTAATAATGACCCAGAAAAGAGAGTCTCCAGCTCCTATTACAAATTCTTGAGTCATCCAGTACCTCCTTCCCTGAAGCTTTTCATTTTCTTATGCACTGAAGCCATATGGTCTTGGCACACAATAGCTGTGCCCTACAACTTAACTTGCCTTTTGGATATTTTTTTACAGTTAGATCCTGCATATCAAGTAGAGCTATTCAGAAAGAAATGGGATACTTGATAGAGCCATGAGAATTTGGAAGCCAGTGGTCTGTTTGAAAATGAACTTAACTTTTCTCCAGGGCGTTTTCAGTAGGAGTTTGATCATCCATCCTGCAATGGCTGTCCTACCTCTCTGCTCCTTCACTGGTGGGTTGCAAGCCCACAGAAGGCAGCAGTGGTGGTGGGGTTACAAAATGCAGTCAGAGGGGTCACGAGGCATTGCAAATATTATTGCAGTCTAAAGTAAAGAAAATCTCACTTCTCAGTCTTTACACATCTTTATCCTTCGAGGTCAAATATTTTGTCGACTTGACCAGTGCAGCTGCTCAGGGCACATCTATTCCATCTCATGACAGTTTTTGAGGTTTCAAATTTATTGTCATTCCTTGTTGGAACAAAACCCAAACTTTGTAATGCTTTTGTGAAAGGGAATTATATCCAAATGCCCATTTTTGGAAAGGATCTGAAAAGGTCAGATTTTCAATCTCTTTCTCTCCAGAGGTAACTAGAGAGTCTATCCTGGACCTCAAAGCTTTCCCTTGAAAACTTCTGTTGAAATCAATATGTTTCCATGAAACATTTTGGCTTCAAAGAAGTAACATACTCTGTTGGAAATAAATTTTGACAAAAAGGTTCAGCTAGCTTTACTCTCACAAAATTCACATGAGTAAATTAAAGCAATCATTGTAGTATTAATACATATTTTTCCTGCTATAATAAGCACAAAGGAGCTGTGATTTTTCCCCCCCCTCTCTGGTTGTGGATCTCTTACTCCAAGCTGGAAACACAGTGCCCCAAGTCATTCCCATACTGATATTTCTTCAAAACACTTTACTTAGTTTTCTTAAACCCACTTTGCTTCTTATACCAAGGAGCCCTTTGCTGTCTTCTGGGAAGGCGCCATCACTTCATGATGGGTTTTAAACATCAGAAACCCTGTGATCTCAGTTTTAGCTTTGTTAGACAGCTCGGGATTATCTCCCTTGGCTACAGGGGTCTTTGTTTTTACATCCTGAGTGAATACCTTTTTCAACAGTTGCTAATGGATCCTGACAGAAGAACCAAAAATGATGAAACGTAACCAAAAAATCCTAAGGGTTACCTTCCACTACATACCCATCTGTCTTCAGGGGGAATGACTGCCTCTACCTTAAGGGAAGAATTAGTCTGATGGGATTTTTAAAATGTGCATTTTCACTGTAAACTATGCAAATGCCTTCCCCACAATGTCACTTCTGATCTTCTTGTATATATGCAATGTTTTACTTCCATTTATACCGAGAGACCACAGATGGAGCCCCATGGCAATGGGGCTGCATGCACATATCACCTCCAGAGGGGCAGCTCAGAGAGATTTGGCACATTGATGCCTCTCCATCACTGACCCATGGGGTGCCTCTCCTGCCCCTTTCGTTCCAGCACTACCTCCACCTGCATCACAAAAACAAACTGAAGCCTGAAGAGGTACATGGGTACTGTCATGCATATAGCAGCAGGGTCCTGCCTTGCGTTTCTTACTTCTGGTTAGTTCTACAGATTTAAAGCTATTTTCCCGTAGTTTATATAATTAATTAATTAATTTTAACAGATGGCCTGGGGGGACAGCAGAGAGAAAGGGACTTATTTTCCCTCTCTCAGAGTGCAGAGATACCAGCTGAATTGATTAAGGTCAAGTGTGGGACTCTGTTTTGAAGTGAGCGTGCCTTCACTGCTTCTTCTCTAGACACTCACATGTGGCACCTTTTGTCCTGTTTTTATGAACTATCATATACGATGACGCCACAGATGGGGTGAGAGTTGGAGGGCAGGTGAAGAGCCTCATTCTGTTACCATTAGTTACACGCTTGTACCCATTTTGTCTCTAAAGAGAATAAGAAAGATTGCAGCAGCTCCGAGTATGTTGCATGTCTCAATAACAATTAGAAGGAGCAATGGGGGCTGTCTGCCTATTCTTATTCTTTCTGCATATTTAGCATAAATCCTGCGATAAAACAAGAGGGCTTGTTTTGTGGCAGTACGTGCATTCATTTTCGTAGGTGGCTGCCTTGTGGGTCTGCCCTTTTCTGCTCCATGGAAAATGAGGGGAGATCATCACTGAGCTTTTATTGTTTTGCCTTGCTTTTCCAAAAGTCTCCATCTCAAGACTCCATTTGGGAGCCTTCTATTCTCCTAGGAAAGGTTTAAGGGTGTTTTTTGAGGAGGTGCATCCACTTCCACCCTAGCTGTGCAAGGGGATGATGCAGCAGCGTCCATAGTCCTTTGGAAACAGCTTTCTGAGAGTTCTCACGAGGTCAGTACCAGGTGAAGTGTCAGCTGGGAGTTTAGATACAGCTCAGAGGCTGGACTATGGGTATGGTATTGATCAAATAGTCACAATCAGCACTGCATATGGTGAGGCAGCCCTTCCCCTCTGTAATAAAAATCACTCTTTCCCTCTCCCTTTCTAGGGAGACCTGCTTATAACACACAATCTTTGTCCAGTCCAGCAGAGAACATGCCATACCATGCTGTGTTTCTTGCAGACTGCTCATCCAAGGTCCAGTTCCAGCGGCTGCCCCCTCCTTGTAAAGTTCACCACAGGGCTTACAGGTGTAGCCTTGTTTGACTTTCAGGTTGGGTTTAATCCCATTGGCTTCAGGTGCCTTGGTACACTGCTTTTTGCTTGTTAATAAGCTTGTTAAAGCTGATTTTGATATTAAATGAAATGAAGTTAATTACAATTCAGCACTGGAGCAATAGTCAACATCCGTATTCTTCTAGGAAAAAAAAAAAAAAAACAAAAAACCAACAAGCACAACTTTTGCATATTTCTGATCCAGTATATCTTTTCACTTTTGAATCTTTGTGTTACTTTGGCAGTGTGATTTTCAGCAAATAAGGCCAGAAACTGTGACCACCACACCCATGCACCTGCAGGTATTCCTAGTTAGCTCCTGCCTAAAACTGGCTTGGTTTTGTACTTCATCTAGAGAACACTTTTGGGAAAAATTAGTTTGCCTCCTGTAGTACCTGATGTCTGGCATAAAAAAAAGCATCTGCATTTTAGCAAATGAAGGAATACTTTGCTTTTCTTGTTTCGGAGCTGTTGCCAGCCATCAGTAAGCGATGCTCTACAGTCCCCAGCACCCGCGAACCGCTGGAATTGCTCACGCTCTGGAAAGCTGCAGTTGAGTGTTTGGACAGAAGATGGTGCAGTGTTCAAAGCTTCGTCCTGCTGGAGTGTCAAACTCGGCTTTCACACCTCGGTTTTATGTGAGCTACCAACAAGCAAACCTTGCACCATTTAGCAACTTAAAAAAAAAAAAAAAATATATATATATATATATATATATATATATATTGCAATAACACACAATTTGCTACGGTTTGTGGAGCAGGGAATTAAGGTGGCACGATACATATATGTATACTACTCATGCATATCTACGTGAATTAATAAATGATAAAAAATATATTATTTTTTTTGCTGAATTCCCATACTGACTTCATCACCCTTATTTTAATTTAGGGATTAAAAGCATTGCCCTTGCAGCAGATGTAAGCAAACCCAAGGATGTGCAGAGGATTGTTGATACGATTGTGGCTCGATGGGGCACAGTTGACATTGCATGCAACAATGCAGGAATCAATATGAACTCTGCAAGTGAAGACACGTCACTAGAAGAATGGGACAAAACTTTTAATGTTAATTTACGAGGATTATTTTTGTGCTGCCAAGTGAGTATGAAATGCTGTACAGGTTTGTTTTGCAAGGGGCAATGATTTTCATATTTACTTTAACAAGTAACACTTTTTAAAAAATATATTTTTATTTTTACTAATTTTCACAACAAAAATGATGTTAGTTTCAATGAGGTTACTGAAAGATTGGTTTTATGTCAATTAAAGACCTCGATCAATATTTTCAAAAGCAGCTGGTAACTTACTAGCTGTTCAAGCTCAGGCATTTTTGGAGGGTGATTATTTGACATTTTCTGAAAAGCAGAAGGCTTTGGGGGACCATTCCTAACATCAGTGATTTTTTAAAAATATTGCCAAAAGCAAGGAGGGTCTGAAATGGCAATGGAATTTTTCCTGCATCAGCCATTTTTATACCAATTTTTTATATCAAGTGCTTAAAAAAAAGTGTTAGCACATAAACTCTTCTGAAAAGTGAAGACTAATTTATTATCATGTCATTATTAGCACAATCACAAAAAGGGTCACTGGTCTTTCCTTTAATTTCTGTCACAGGCTGCAGGCCGCATTATGCTGAATCAAGGATATGGGAAGATAATTAACACAGCATCTATGGCAAGTTTAATAGGTGAGTGATGAGAGCTAACAGTTGTGCTTCAGAATCCATATTTTAATTACTACCGATGCTATTTGAATCAATTAAACCTGTATTGGGAAGGAGTAAATCACTGACATTTTGTATTAGAGGAAATGTACTACAAAATTTTTATTGATATCATTTTTCAACATTTATCTGTCCTCTATGTTTTAGAGCACTTATTACTTTTTATAGAAGAGGCGGAGTCACCTCTGAGCCTGATGCACTGATGGCATGGGAGAGATGCTCTTGCCCTCCCCAGTAATTTTGGGAAAATGCATTTGAGTGTGGGAATCAGTGCCCTAGTGTTGTTTAGAAGCTACCCAAAAACTTTTGTGCTGCTCTTCACCCCAGTACCTGCGGTTATATTTCAATATTGTTGCCAACAGGTGTCTCCACCGACGCTGCTGAATCAGCAGTGTCGTCAAAAGCGCCAATAAACCATTGTAACATATGGAATGAAATCCCTACTGCTGAGCTAATCTGGAAGGCAGTTACATGCTGGTGAACTGAGGCCCATGTAACAAAAATTGATCAATTACACAAATTAAGCATAGCCCTTTAGGAATTTATTTTATTGGTCTGGACATCTGTTGCAGTATTGTCCAAATCCAAAAATCAAATGGTGCCTTGGGCTGCCAAGTTAGGCAAGAAAATCTAGTAGCTATAAAAGTACAACTGAAAACCCCTGTATTAATATCATGTCCATCTGCTGAATGTTACATAAATATGCAGTCTTTTTATTTTCCTTGGGAATAACATTTATTTTTACTGTGCCCAGTTTGACATTCTGTGACATTCTGTTCAGTTTATTGCATAGTAACTTTAAATGTTTCTTCAAAAATGCATTTAGAATGTTGTTGTTAATTTTTTTTTCAAGTGTCTTTAGCAGCTGTTTTACTTATGCTTAAGCACAGGCACCATCCCTTCGCCCCAGCTTTGTAGAGTAACAAAACCTCCCAAACAAAAGTAGTTTTGAAAAAATTGCAGAATTAAACTTTATACCCCTATGAAGTACAATCCTGAGAGCAGCTTGGAAGGGACTTTGCAAATTCCTTTTACTTATCACTGAAAGTTAGTGCGGGTGGACATGGGTAGGCCAGAAGTTAAGAGACGAAGGGATGTGTTTACCTTCTGAACCTGTTTGAGTCTTGGCATGGAAAAAATCTAGTAGTTATAAAACTACAACTGAAAACCACGATGTTCATATCATGTCCATCTGCTGAATGTTAAATAAATATGTTGGTTGGTTGGTTATTTAAGTATGTTGGCCAACTGGCATAGTATGAAATGTTTCTAGAAATAGTTAGGGGATATTTTTTTTTTATTTTTGTAGGTTGAGTCCTTCCTGAGAGATAGAGGAAAATAAGTAGAGTCTTAGCAGGATAGGGAGGTTTTTGTTTGTGATTTTTTCCAGATAACACTGCTTAGAATCAATTTTAATTAATTGAAGGTAGGCTGCATACATTTTGCATATGTGCATTTTGATTCTGGTATTTGACTGGAATTATTCCAGACGTATGCTTCAGCAGCAGTGATGAGGCTGCTGCGGCTCTGCCATTTGTACAGGTGTAACCACGCTCTCTAATTTTTACAGCAAATATCTGTAGTAAGTGGTCTGTTCTCTCTGTGTGCACCTCTCATTAACATTATGCTGCTGCTTCAAGGTCAGGCTAGAAGCCTTATGCACCGAACAAGGTCACAAAAACATTGTGTCAGGTGTTTAAAATGTAATGCAGCTGATGTTTGCAGCATTTTTATCTGCTTTCCTCCTGTCTCCTCCATGTGAAACACAAGTGAGTGAGTGTCCTCCCTTCACACAGGCCTTACAAACTTTTTTTTTTTTTTTTTTTTTTTTTGTGACACTGCTATAGGAATGGCTTTCTCACAAGCTGTTTTGCTGTTTTGCATGGGTTTCAAGAGTTGAAGATTTGCTGGTCTTTAAGAGAACACCCAAAAGGGCAGCTTGGGGAAGGGAGGAGGAGGTGCTCAGCAAGGCAGTGGTACTTGAGCCAAGAATCTCCAGAGGGGGATAGTTCATCTTCTGGGTTACCTTCCTTAGCCATTTGTACAAAGACAAAAGAACTGACATGGATAAACTCTTAAAACCCCTGACTTGAGCAGCCACCCCAAATCAGAAAGTGGATTCTGATACCTCCCAACAACGTGCTGCTCTCACCCACATGGGCAGGAGGTGCAAGGAAGGTGCCAAAACTCCTATCCTCTTAGCAAACACCAAATGATTTATCACAGACAGACGTGTTTGGAAAGTTTAGCAAAGAACTGCTATTGGGAGGTTGTGAGGTTAACTACCAAAGTCATACCTAACTTGGAGCTGATGCACAGCAATTAATCAAGAAATTAGGTTCCACTCCTGTTTGAGAGCCCCCACAGAGTGCTGTGTCTGCGGGACAGCAGGCACACACAGAGGGCAACACGGTTCTGCTGGTTGCAATGGGAATTGTTTGGTATGGAACAAAAAATCAGTACCGGGTAAATGCTGGCAGAGGGGGCCAGTGTGTGAACTGCTCTTTGCAGCCTAATTCTAAAAAGGCCTAATTCAGAGCAAACTTTCAGCACATGCAGAAATATTTATTTATTTATTTATTTATTTATTTATTTATTTATTTATTTATTTATTGTTGCCCCAATCTTGTATGTTCTTCACATCTATTCACAGATGTCTCTGTTCAAGTCCAGGTTCTTATTCACATGCTCAGTAATTTACAGCAAGGCTCTTCACTCTTTCAGAGCTAACTCAGTTTGGTACAGTCTTTGTTACACCCTTCAGATTGTCACACTTGAAAACAATCGTTTCAGACGGTGAGAGCAATTGTGGTTGTATGGGGGTAACATGGACAGTGGTGGTCTGGAAGTGATACACCAGTTTAACCTCACAGGTTGGGACCAACCCAATGCCAACTGCTATACCTTAGGGGAGCTCCCAAGGTGCAGTGCCACCCACCCTCCCACGCTACATTTGCTCATTTTGTGGTTTCTGGTGTTCAGCACTGTTTTTTCCCCACTGTCCCTCCAAGAAGTGCCTTTTTGATGTCTGGTTCCAGCACGGTGCTAATTACAGATCAGTTTTTTGCACCAAATTTGCTTAAAGAGTTCATGCCTGCACCCAGGTCAGAGAAAAGTCCAGAGAGAGAGGTGGTGTGGGTGTAAATCCCAACAGCCAGGCTGGTTCGGGTTGACTCTGGTGGGTTTAAGGCACTTTACACCCACCAGGGATTTGCCCTTAAGTAGCTTTCCTGGGAGCACTGCAAGCCTGAGAGCTCGCAGAGGGGCAGAGCCACCCGAGCACGCAGCGCTAGCAAGCCTGCACATTGTAATTAGCAAGCCGATCATTTTCCCTCTGTGACTGACATGTGACATCTCTGAAACATTTTCAAAAGCTTCAGATTTTGAAAGTGGTGGGTGTTTGGAATTTTTGGGACGCACCTGGGCTCACATCCACACAAACACTGATTAGATAATGTGATGTGTTTGCTTCAGACTATGGATAATTTAAAAATTAAGGAGAATAATTTGTTCCAGGAAGCTATATATAATATAGTACATTATATAAAATCTATTATGCATACCTATTATATTATATTGCATTATTTTATATTAGTATTACAATGTATGAATATTTTACATAAAATATACCTATGTGTATAATATAAAAATATTATATATGCTACATTATATTATCACAATGCAATGTTATGTATTATTATATATGATTATTTATCTTTCTTGGAAATAGTCAAATACTTGCATAAGTATGTTTAACATCTTGCTTTTAGCTTTGCCCAGATAGAGAACATTTAAATTTTTTTATTTTTTTTTATTATTATTTTTTCCCTCCATTTCTTTCAGTACCCCAGCTGCTGAGGCAAAAATGCGAGGTGGCTAAATAGAAATTTAGAGTTTTTTGGTGTGGCTAAATTGTTGTTGCTCCCTACCTTGTATCAGGGAAAACAGCAAATAGTTCATCTCAATGTAGGGAAGTAGCGTAGTGCTTAAACTTCCCCGCACGTATTAAATTGTGGAGAATAAATATTTTCCTATTTCTGACTCCCTTCCAGTTCCGCACCCACAGAAGCAGTTGGCGTACAACGCCTCGAAAGCTGGGGTCGTAAAATTAACACAGACGTTAGGAACTGAATGGATTGACAGAGGAGTAAAAGTCAACTGCATTTCCCCGTAAGTAAAATGTAGTCTCATTTTGAAAGTACAAAGAGAATGAAATGTTCTAAAAAGCTCAAATGAGCAGTATCTTGGAAAATAAAGTTTCTAATTAGCAGGTGGATTGCATCCCTTTTTATGTTGTCTTTTCCTTAACAAAGGTTTAAATACTTAGAACCAAGCCTGCTCTGTTGCTGTGTATACTCAGGGATTTAAGAAGAGGTTTTAGCATTTGATAATAGGTTTTCCAATAATGTGAAGGGTAGTTTTTAGCGTTTCTCTTCCAGATGAAATATTTCCTTAGTCTGTCCAAGCCTTCTGCGGTTAAAGAAAAGGCTTTTGACACTTAATAGACAATACTTCTTTCCCCTTTTTACTTGAGACAAATATATAGGCACTTTAAAAGCCACATTGTAGTGCTGTAATTGAGATAGCGTTCAGCTCTGACAGTCACAGGAGGCCAGGTGTAATTTTGTAAATATATATATATATATTTATTACAAATTACATTTTCCTCACTTTTGGAGGCTTAAAGCTGCATGTTTTATTTTATGGTATTTATTCCCAAAGCAAAGTTTTCTTGCCACTTTTTCTCTCCCTGTTCCTCACACACATGCCCAACACAGTCATTTTATTAAACAATTAACAGTGCATGATAGCGCTAAGCAGAAACCCAAGTGGATGGCGCTAATTGGAAGCGGTCAAATTCTGTAGACCATTGAAGTCAATCAGAGTAAGTAAGAAGGGCAGGATTTTAACCCAGGAGTTAAATTGTAATAATGAAGATATAATGTACGTCAAATTAGGAAAAACAAATTACATATTTTAATCCACAAAGTGGAATAAAAAAAAAAATCAGAGCTCAATGGTAAGTGCCTGTGTTTTTACTGTCGGTTTGCTCTCCACTTCCTTGTGCTAGCTGTCTTCCTTATGATTATTTATTACTAATTATAGCAGTGATTCCAGCCTTCACTGTATGTGATCCATGGATTCTTTAAACAGCGTCTTACTTCCTAATAGGATTTTCCCCATGCCAATGCTAACAGCTCTGCAATAGTGTTCTCACAACTGGGTCTGGTGAATTTACACTGGCTTTTAGGAGCCAGGGGAGATGAACGGAATTAGGGAAGCCCAGCAGGACCTGGCAGAAACTGTGCCTGCAAATGCACAGGTAATCTTTACCAACAGAGACGGGATAGTATTTCATATTCACTGTGATCATGAGTGAGAAGGCTCTTAGAGGAGGAATTACCCATTTTTAAGCGGTTTACATAAATTTAAAAAGTATCCGCCAAATGATCAAAACTCATTGCTTTGTATAAATTAGAAACCTACACTTGTATTTGAAGAAGTTATGTTTTTGGAGGCAGTCATCAGTGCATGGGGAAAAAACAGTCTCGCTTTTCTTTCTCTACTTTTTTAAGCCAAAATGAGGTTGCATTTTACCACCTGTACCTGTCTTAAACTCTCACTCTCAGGTCAAAATCCTGTGATAGGAAGTGGGATTTTTCTTTGCATTGCAATAGCCAGGAGTGGCACACAAAGGACAAAGGTTTCTGCTGTGGTTAAGGTCCCCTGCTCAGCACACAGCAGTTCTCTCCTACACAGCTGGGACCTGGACTGAAATGCTCTCAAACCCCAGCAGCGTTTTCCTCCCGTCACTTCAAAGCTTTGGTTGTGCCCCTCCTGTCCAGCTGCCCAGGTAGCTTTGGGTCATGATTCATCATGGTTTGTGTCGGTCAGATCCTCCCCACCAAACACAAAATCTGCAGGTGCTTCTGCCTATATGAAGTGAGAACCTATGTTTCAGAGCAGGTTTGTACCCATCCTCAGGCCCGTGAACCCCACCAGACTTGTTGTCGTACCTCTGTCTCTGGCACAGTGGCATCTTCAGGTCACTTCAGCGTAATGGTACCTCAGATAATTCCTAGAGAAGTAAAATCAGTAGTTGTGCCACTAAGTCCCTTGTTCTTCCTACACTTGGTTTCTTTAATGCTTTAAGGCATTCCCAGCTTACCTCTGTCTGAAACTCCAGACACTCCAGGCTGGCCTTAAACATAATTTCACCATGCAAACCTTTTGGCCTTTTTTCCTTCTTCCTATCTGGTCACTTTTTATCAACTTAATTTCTTAACGAGTGCATAAAACTTATGCAGACCAATGCATAAAAGTTATCAATGCATAAAATGTTACGGCAGAGTCCCTACCATAATTTATAGCATTTATAAAATCAAAGATCCAGCCTTCTCTTGCTGGCCAGGCAAGTCTCAAGTCCACAAGGAAAAAGAGGTTGAGACTCCTCAGATGCTTTGGTTGACATTGCCCGTTGCTCCAGGCAGAGCAAGCATCTCTGTGCTCAGCCTTTCTGCCACCATCTATTGCCATTGCCTTGTAGCCTGTTGCAGAGCTGCTGCCACACAAAATAAAAGAGCTGGACTCTTATCAAAAGGGAAATGGAGACTGGGCCACAGAGGGGAATTAAGGGTGAACAGGGAGCTTTACAGCACCGACAGGCAATGTGCCCAGCTGCCCGCAGTATGTGCTTTAGCCCCCTTCCCGGTCCCTGCAGACATTTTACATGAGTTGGATATGATGGAGCAGGGGACTTTTGAAGACCTCTGTTTTTTGGCATGGAGCACTGGAACACCTCATTTTGCAGCCACCGTGCTGAATCAGTGACAATTGTCTGAACTGAATGCTTTTAGCCAGGGGTCATAAAGCAGGTGGGGCAGGATCACCCCGGGTTTGGGGTCCTCCCCATCACAGGAAGGAAAGGCAGGAGAACTAGCACCCCAGCATCACCTAAAGGCGTCCCAATTAAGCAGCATTACCATCCCCATTAAGCAGCAGTCCTTGCTGGTAAGTATCTTTGGACTTAAATCTAATTCCTTGGGAGATGTCCCAATTAAGTGGATCTCTTGATTAAACACTTCCTGATTAAGTGGAGTGTACTTAACTCATTCAAATTAATAACTCATCTGAAAGAAATCAAGTTACACACAGATGGAATCTTTTTTTGCTCTCATTTGGGGATTGAACGCACGTAACAATTCCAGTTAAGTATCTGGTAAGTGATATTTTTCCTAATGCGTCTCTCGAAGTGGAAATGTTTTAGGCAATTGTTTCTTTTCCTTTTTTTTTTTCCTTAACATCTCAAATTGTCCTGTGTATCAATAATGAAATATTGATGCTCATGTCTAATGTTAAGGAACCAGCAGTTTGATATTACATTGACATGCAACAGAAAGTACTGATAGGCTCAGCACTGCATACGAGATGAGGTAGGGAATTAATGCATTGGCAGTTGTCTTTGCTGGAACTGGTTAGAAGCCAACTAAAATCTGCCTAAAAGGGTTCGACAACATTAAATTGCCCAACTTGGCACCAAAGCTTTCCCAGAAGATGTGTAGTATCAATGACATGCCTAATATTTATAGTGCCATCAGTATGTGTGTTTGCAACTTTAAGTTTTGTGCTATATTTTTTCTCATTTATGTAACAAAAATTTTTAATGAAGTTTTGTTACACATCAAAATTTTTGCTGCTTGAAGTCAACGTAAGGAAAGGTCAAACAAGAGGTGCAATCCTGTGATTTTCAGGTCGTAACAGTGAGACCAAGGACGGTTTTCCCAAACATTGAAAAATACCCTCTTTTTAGTGAAATCTGTTGTGCTGGAGGAATGTGCATCATATTTCCCAATCTGGATCCCCTTTTAAAAAATATTAATAAATTAAAAAAAATATTTATAAATAATAAAAAACATAAGGATTTTATTCTGATCTCTGATAGTGTAAAGCCAGAATGATTACGCTGATGATTTTGTAAGCATAGAGAGAGGCACGTAAGGGAAAGGAGTGCAACATATTCCACATCTGCTGCTGAAAGCATGTTTCTCTCTGAAGAAAAGCAGTACTCGAGGAGTTTGGGTGAGTGAGGGGGGAGACCTGGAAGTGTGCTTAGGGGAAATAAATGAACTATCTGCAGTCCTATACTGGAATGTGTTTGATTTTATTACAGTGCCAGAGCTTAACCAAGCGGTGTTGCTCAGTGTTTCTGAACTGTTCTGGTGTTTATTGACAATTATAATAAAAAATAAAGCTCATATTTAAATCCTGCCCGATTAGTGAAAACAGAAACGTTTGGGGGAAAGTCTGAATTAGTTCCACTTTGTAACAGAGTAAATAGAAGATTTCAGACTTCATTTAAAACAAAAGGTAAATCTCATACCCAGAATCCAGTGTGTCTCAAAAAATTATTTCCTTGGAAGTATAAATTGGGATGCCAATGAAGTTTCAGAACAAAACGGGTATTTTTATACTTTGTTCATTTCATATTTATCACTAGCTTGTTTGCTAATTTTCATTTGCAAGAGGCAATTCTTCCAGCTAACTGGCTGCCTCAATGGGCCACTGATTTCTTTGAAGTGACAGTCTGTAAATATGCATAAAAAAGAGATGCAATTAGCGTGTGTGTGGTTCAGTGCAGCCTGATTTCATTGGCAAGTTTACCCACAGTGTTGATAAGCTACATTATCTAGAAAATTGGCCGCTGAAAAACAGCACCTCTGATTGCCAGCAAAGGTTCCAGATAACAGGGTGCTGAAGAGAAATATAATTGAGGTTGAATATGTTAACCAAGGTGTCACATGCTCCTTAGAAGCGCTAATTTATCAGCATGTTGGAATTTTTATTAACATTTGGAATGCATTTCTACCACACTAATGAAGTGGAATTGGCAGTTCAGGTTTTAGTTATTGTCATTTCTGAGAAGTTAAATGTAATTTCTCGTTAGACACAGTTATGTAAATATATTTGTTCAGGGGCTGAAAAAATTATACATTTCACAAAATACAAATATGTTGTTAAGGAGGAGTGTGACAAATCAGTCGCAGTTAAAGTCATAAAAGCCAGCCAAACGTTCGCCCTGCATTGTGTTTTCCGGAGCATCACTCATTTTTAGGGCACCTGGAGAAAATGAACTTAGCAGAGTTTTAATAAATGGTGTAGTCACTTATTAATGTAAGGCAGGCAAGACAGGTAAATGCGTTGTGCTTTGTCGGAGTATTTGTTTAAGGGGAATTGCTCTGTGCTGTGTCTCTCCTTTTTTGTGTGGAAAGAGTTTGGGACTGGGCAAGGTGCTGGCTTTTGTATGTATGGAAAGTCAGGCTGTTTTCAGTTTCTGGGCTGTATACAAACATGCCAAGCAACATTATGCTCTGAAAAGAGAAATCAGAAAAAGGACAGCAGTTCCCAAAAGTAGCAACAGAGCTGACTCGAGGCACTTCTGTTTCCAATGCCATGCTTGTTTTCTATAGGAAATAGGATATCTGGAGATTATGATGAGTAACCTGAAAGTTAGAGGGTAACATTATTAGGCAAGAGAACAGTGTGTGTGTTCTCTGTTTAAAATAAATCCTCTAGGCTTGCCCAGCAGTTGTGAAGGACAGTAGGTAAGAAGTGATACCGAAGTTTTCATGATGACTTTTAGTAGAAGCACAGGCGGCGCAGCTTGCGGCTCTCCTTAAACTACTTCATAATTTTCCATCTGATTTAACGCCTCGAACACATGAGCTCTGCCTTTCGTCTTGGTCAGACCCATCCATAAATCTGTGCCACGTGTGCTTTTTGCAGGGGCATCGTGGACACGGCGCTCATCCGCTCCGAGGCCCTGCAGCCGCTGGTGCAGCGCTGGCTGGCGGACATCCCCGCGGGAAGGCTGGCTCAGGGGACGGACCTGCAGGCTGCCGTCGTCTTTTTGGCCTCTGAAGCCTCCGACTACATGACGGGCCACAACCTGGTCATTGAGGGGGGCCAGAGCCTGTGGTGAGGGTACCTCCAGCCTCCCTTCTCGGGAGCGCGGTTCACTTCGCAGAGTAAGTAACGGAGATTGGGGTAGTCCCAGCTTGGGCTTCTGCAGAGAAGTAGGCAGCTACTCTGAAATGCTTGTTTTCTTCTTTGGGGTGTTGTTCTGGAGACTCATATAATGGGGAAAACAAACAAAAAAAACACACATACACACAAAAACTAAAAACTTAATTTTCACCATTTTCATGTTTTCCACTATGCTATCATATTTCTGTTATATTAGCATTTAATCATATAAAGGTATATTTACTGCAGTTATATTTGGCTATTAGTTTAGCAGTGGGTATTTTTTAAGCAATCAATATTAGCTGATCTGCGCAGTTTATTGTTCTTAGGCTATTTTTTGTATTCAAGTTGTTCCAGTGACATCTGTGAATGGTGAAAAACAGTTGGATGTAGTGTTAAAAAAAAATAAATTAGTTCATTGCATTTGAACCTGAATGTTGCCATTTTATATTTACTGGTGTTCTTAGTTTTTGACAGTGTTTTTATACAAACACCCACATAAATGCCCCTAGAAGAAAAGCAGTGCATTTAATGGAGAATCATGGTTGGCAACTATAATGGCTCTAATCCAAAGACCATTGAGGTACCTGGGGGGCTGCTCATATACTTTAAATGCATGTGTAAGTGTTGATACAACTGGCTCTACGTTTTCCTTGATAGGCAGATGTAAGCAAAGGTCTTACAAATTATTTTCTCCCCGTAAAATTCTGAACAAAATTTCTGGGTGTAAATCAGGGCCAGCCCCAGCAGTACTGAAGCAGTCATGCTGGCTGAAGAGCTCATCTCAGCAAGACCACTGGGTTCATGGCTTATAGGCAATAAAATGTGGCACAATAACAACACTGGTGATAACGCTCTGAATTTATACAGACTTCCATCCTGAGGGCCTTTAAGCATAACCTTAGGAGAATTTACGGGAAGGAATTCACTTGCAAATCCTCATGTCATTTGTTTTGCATTTGGCAGCTCTTTGTTACCATAACATAAATAATTGTGGATGAATGTCATTACTTTGATTAAGTGCTACAAGTCCATACATTGGCTAGCCATTATTGTGGTGAATTGCTATAATGGCTTCAGACTTGACATTCACCGCCACATTGTAAGGTATGCATCTCGCTGACGTACTATCATCGTTATCGTGGATAAAGTGCAAGAAGATACTTGTCTTCATTAAATTTTCTATTAGACCATTGATAATTAATACATATCTCATGTTTCATCTCAAGTCATTTTTCTGGGGAGTGTTGCTGTTAAGCGACTCACGGCTAGAGCTTTTTGGCTTGAAATCCCTGCCTTGTGTGAATGATCTAATTTATTGACAATGCTCTGCAAACTCACAAGCTTAAGGAGAGCTCAATTTTGGATAAATCTTCAAGAAAAACAATTAAGGATTTAAATGTTTTATTATTTTTCTGGGCTCACACAACCTTTCCTCTCTTAGCTCCCACACTTGCATCATTTTGTGTCATGCTCTGGAGGGCTTGGTGCAGTTCTCACATCCCTCTGGCTGGCTTTTCACCCAGAGGTTAATGTGCAAACATTGGTGAACTCATCAGGAGCTCTTCCAAGGGATCCTAGAGGGGCTTGTATACTATCGCTTGGACTGCTGGTGAGCAGTTTGTTGCAGCTCCTACCTAAAGTGTAAAATAACAAACTTTAGCTAATTTGAAACATGAACTACAGTTGGCACTGTAACTAAGCAATGTTCTGGCTTTCTCGGTAGAAAGACAAAGGGCTGCGCAGGCTGCTGGGGTTGAATTCCCTTTCCCTGTCTGGGATGGTTGCAGGTTAGCAGCGAAAGGCACTGGCAGGGCGCTGCGGGAAGCTGGAGTCTGTTGCCCTGGTGCCGGGTGTTTTTGGGAAGATTTGCAGTCGGCAAGGGTCATGCTGTGACTTTTGCAAGCTCCAAATTAACTTTAAAAACAAGACCCAGACAGAAAAAAAAAAACTAACCCAGACTTAAAAAAAAAATTATATCAAAGTGATCTCTTAACTAAGCAACCCTCACTGTTTGGACTAGAACTTGTCTCACATCAATCTGTTTACCCCCAGGCTGTGCCTTTGAAGGGCGAGCGAGGTGAGTTTATCTCCATGCAGGCTGATGTGGGGCTTGGACCCTGTCTGGGGATGCTGCCCCACATCCACGCCAGCCCTGGCTCTGCCCCTCGTTGCCCCATTGGGGCTGGGGGGAGAGGCCAAGTCTCAGCAGTTGCTCGCTGTGCTCATCGGCTGTCGCCCTGCGGTACAGGATGGGCCTAGGATGAAACAGACCTCGGTGCCAAGTCCTCAGGGCGATGGGCAAACACCAGACAGTGCTTTGGGTTAGCACAGCATCCTCTGGTCGGCCAAAGGAATGAATCCTGGAGGGAGAGCAAGGGTCAGGAGGGACGTACCTATCCTCTCACACGTGCTGGGCTGGCCTGCCTGCTGTGGAGGACAGGCTCCCACCTCTTCTGCACCCCCCTACCCATACCATAAAGGGTCTCCAACAATGGTATCATGGCTCCTTTGGATCTCACATGTAATTTTTTTGGGGAAAAAGCTGTTTTCCATTCAAAGACAGAGGTGCTCATGCCGTGGTGCTTCTATCTGGTGGGACCAAGCTTCCCATCTGAGCTGTGATCCACCTGTGCCAGGCTGTGTGCCAGGTGCAGGATTGCAGCACCTGCAGAGGGGGAGGCTCACTGCCCTGTTTGTGGGGTGTCTTCTGCCAACACAGCTCCACAGCGAGCAGGACCCACAATTTCCCAACATAAAGAAAATCTGTGCTCAGGGGGGACGGCAAGAAAACCCCTTTTTCCCTCTTCGCCCTGAAACCTTGGGGGAAGGAGGGGAAAACCACCAAACCCCTTGTGAAAGAAGGCATCTCCGCGGGGGATGCCGGCAGGTAAGGATGCGAAATGGCACCGCCAGCGCTGAGCGAGGGCAGGAGCGGGCACAGCCTCGGCGCTGGCGGAGCCGCGTTGGGCAGCGCCGTTCCCGGCGGCACCTCTAGGAGGAAACCTCAACCTGCGTTGTGCCGGCAGGAGCCGGGCTTCCCGCAGCTGCTGCTCAACTTTCCTGCTGGAGCTAAGTTCGTACTTTTGATATTTCGAAGTTTTTTTTTTTTTTTTTTTTTTTTTTTAAACATTTATGTAGAACACCACATAATTGCAGAAAAGATAATAGTCACATACCCTAGGGCTTGGTGTACATTTATGTTAAAAGAACAGCTTTTATTGGCAACTAAAGTAATAACCTTTCCATGTCAAATTGCTTTAAATTAAACTTAAAAAAAAAATGCTGGCTGATACCCACACTTAGTAATTGTCAAACATTAGCATAATGTGGAATACTAAAGCTGCCTAAATCTTGGGTTTAAAAATAATTATTTACTTAGGTAAATTCTCTATTCTAAAGCATAATATTAGTTTTTTTTTTTTTTTTTTTTTTTTTTTTTTTTTAAACAGTCTCCTCAATCTGTAGTTAAAATGCAGACTTAAGCTTGACATGGAAGTGGGACTGAACGTTACCGTGGCCTCTGAGATGAAAAAGGGGGGATTTTATGTTTAGCTCATCCATCCATCACTGGTTGCCCTGAAAGAAATGTGTTAAGGTGGCACCTCTGAAGGCATATAGGTGCTGCAGGTGACTTTTGGTGACCCAGGACCAGTGACCTGGCACACCTGCTGATCGCAGCCCGCACTGCAGCCCTGAAGCACACATGAATATGTTTCACGTGCTGGAGGACATCTGGGAGACGGGTGTCTCAAGCATGTGCGCACACAAAGCCAAGGGCAGCAGGTCAGTAACGTGTTTCATACAGGTGCGTTTTACTTATCTGTTTCAGCACATAGCTGGAGTGAATGCAGGGGGACCATTCAAATTTCCGGTGTGGAGAGGGAGAGGAACCTGCGAGATGTTAGATGCAGCTCTCAGGGCTCTCTGCTGCATGTGGAGGAATCTGGACCTTCCAGATGCCACGAGGATCCATGTCCTCGTGGCTTGGGTGGCCCAAAGTCCGAAGTGCCCAGCTGAGGACATCCATCCATCTGCCAGGGCTTCCTTGTGCTGGCACCTGGCCCCCTCCCCAGCACACTGCCCATTTGGCACTGGGAGTCCACCATTTCTTCCTAGGAACTGTGCCAACATTTTGCTGGAAGTCCAGCAAAGCCCCTTCTGGAACACTGTCTTAAAGAAATCAGCAATTCCCTTAGAGGAAAATTTTGTGTCAAATTCCTGCTCCCCTTCAGCTAGCAAGGTAGAAGGGTATTGCCTTTCCCACTCCTTAAGAGAGAAAGAAATTCTAGGAGGCTCCTGCTGCCTTTGCTGCCAGCAGAAGAGGAGCAGAAGGGAGAGGTAGCACCTGGGAACAATAGGTTTGTGACCTTCAAGAAAGAGAGTTAGACTGTGGTTGGGAGGGGAAACACAAGGAGCTGAGGAAAGAAAAAAAAAAGAAAAGCTAGATACCTCTCCCAGCCTTGCCTAATACCATATGTGTTTTGTACTGTGCTTATAAATCTGACTATGTATTAATTTCCACTCTGTTTTAACTCTTTGAAGCAGGGAAAGAGAATGCATGCCCATCTTCGGAGAAGCAGCCTTGCAGAATTTTCTTTTTCACCAGAACAGGTTGAAATTCTACAAAACTCTCAAATCACAGCGAGTGTTTGCTGCTGGACTTTTGCCTGCCTAGCCTCCTTTCTCCATTCAGTGCCTCTTTCCTGGCACTCCTCAGCCCTCCTTTCCCCACCTGCCTGACCCCTTCCTCTTGCTCTCCTGCCAGTGCTGCTCTTGTCACCCCATCACGCACAGGCAGAAGAGTGGAGAGGGACCAAGCAGAGCGTATTGGCAGTACACATGGGCTGCCCAGAAATACCTTGCATTACCAGGGCCTAGATTTAGCCTTTGTTTAATTGTCCCCTGATGACAGGGACATGAGGACAACTTGAGGGTACCTGTCACGTGCTGTATTACAGCCCATGAAGCTTGTGGTGCCAGGACTTCATCAACAGAAAAATGTGGGAAGAGTGAGCTCCTCAGTGAGTACCAGTAACTCCCACCTCAATGCTTTTCTCATCTGAGTATCTCAATATGTTCTGGGATCCACACGTGGCCTGACAATGTATCCAGGCATAAGTGGAGGCTATAGATCCCCATTCCCACGTTTGCTACTGTCCTTTCACAAACCTGGGCTCCGTGAGGACTAATTCAGCCCATGCTGGCTGGGTGGTGGGGATAATATACCCTCCCCTGGAGGAGGTCCTTCAGGACACAGCCCCATGCTGGCAGCTGCAGGCTCTTTCTGCCATGCTCTGTTTGCTTCCCCTGCACCATCACTGCATGCTGCGTACAGACACAGTTGGTATCTTTAGGAAGCCTCATTAATTCACAAGATACATATTTTTTGTTTGACAGTTTGTAACAGCTTCTTAAATGTGTAAACTAGCATTTTCAGATTTGTATTAAAATACTGACAAATAGATGTGTTTCAATAGGCTGCTTCCTATGTCCAGACAGACTACTGACACTACCTTGCATGTACATTTGTTGCATAAATGATATGTTAACGCATGAGAGAAGCCATTCATTTGAAACTGTTCAGAATGATTAAGAGCTTTAATTACAGCCCTGATTAAAACAAGGCTTTTGGTAAATAGCAAAATGGCAAATACTACGCTATTTCATTACAAACCTCTCTCGATGACAGCGTGGTTTGTCTCTGTTGCTTTTCATATTGTCATATCACTCATCCAGTTCTGAAGTTCAAAACCCAGCTAAGAAATGGTAGTAGGCTTTCCTTCAGTGCTTACCTGCTGAGCTAGGTGTTGAACACGTCGAGTTACTTCTAATATGTAGCACAATGCACACGCTGTTAGAGATGCATCAGTTGTGGGACTGAGCTCACTACCATACATTACTTTTTCCAGATCTCAGGTAGATGTACTCACCATCTTGCATGAAACCACACTAATGCTCTTCGGCAGGATTTCTCAGGGCAGAGCGATAATCTGGGAGATCAGTTTTCTCCCCTTTTGCAGGGACTATTGCCTCTGGTGGCAGAAATGTTGGTTATATTTAGAGCCTCCAAGCAGCACCTTGCAGAACACAAGCTCCAGAGAACTTCAGCATCTTTCTGTCCAAGCATTTCGCATGCTTCTTAATCTTCTGCATAAACTTTATCTTTATTTTTGACTTTAAACAGACCTTTCGCTGTAGAAATGTTGGGAAGTTTCTTCTGAGTGATAGAAAGGCTTGAGTAGGTCACAAATGCTGGGAAGTCATCCTCTCTCCTTCTCTCCCCTGGTACTTTCTGGAGTTAGTCTAGTGGTCCTGAGTGAAGAAGCAAATCTTCTCTCTCCTGAAGCTCCTCATAAATGTGCTTGCAGTTAATATGAGTCCTTTTATATTCTCTCCCTTCAAATTCTTTGGATTAAAACAAATACCGTCTGGTTCTTTTAGCTCTTTTGATTATATATTCAGAACTATTGTGTATCCTGGAAAATGAGTTCTTTTCAGTTTTCACTTTTCTTGACAACAAGCTGAAAATTTTCCCCAAATGAAAATTTTCTGCAAAAGTCTTGGTTTGTTCCAAGACCCATTTTTCAAATAAGTAACGTTTTGATGAAAAAATGCCAACCTGTTCTACTTAACAACTGTTCGTAGAACTGACGAGAGAAAAACAAGGAATTGGAGAAAAAAATTACAGAGTATTTTATGTAGAGTTAATCTTTGAATATTCCTGTTGTTTCAGTAACAGACAAGATGTTGGTACGAGTAGATGAATATTTAAACATTAGAGTTGACACTGACTTATCTTCTCGATAGCATATTGATCGCATTCTTTCTATAGAGATTATTATGGACTTCCCATAGAGTCTGTGAGCATCCTAATGAAGTCACGGGCTGGATGTTTATGTGAGTGTTTCTTTAGAGGTTAGTTATACAGACAATATATGCACGGAACAAGCCCCCCACAAATACATCTCCAATGTAAATCTGGTCCACATTTCTGTCTTTTTATTGTCACTGCCACGTATGATAAGGCAGAAAGGCTGGCGTTGTAGTGCAGTCTCAGCTGGGTATCTGTTACTCATTGCATTTAAAATGACCGCTAGCTTTTCTTGTTACCAAAGCATCTGGAAGCAGATTTAGGCTGTCCTTCATACGGCAAGGGGAGTTTTTCAGACATTAAAATTATTCCTGGGAAGTGGGAAACTCCACAGCCCTTCCCGTGGACTCCTGCAAATCTGTGTCCACGCCCTCAGCCACTCGGAAGGGTGCAGTGCCTGCAACGTGTCCCAGCGCAGCCAGGGGACCATGGCCGAGGAGCCGGGCACTGCTGCTGACACCAGGTGAGAGGATGACTTCCAGGTGGCTGTCACCGCTCCGAAACGTAATGGTGTTAGAAGTATGCCGCTTGGATTAATACAGGATCTGTGTTATGTTAGTGGCACCAAATGAATTTTGCAGTAGATGGAGATGTATGGAAGGAGAGGTTTTAAAATGAAAAACATATTTAGCACAGTAGAATATATGTTAGTGTCTTTCCATAAAACTTAGAAAAAAAAAATGAACTGTACTAGGAGGGAAAAACACAAGTACATAATAAATTATGACTCAGAGCAAAACTCTCTTCAACTTTAAAGGGAAGGCAGGATTTAATTTTCACTGTAGGTATTAAGAAATGCCTCTCACTGACATGAGGATGGGAGGTGAAGAATGCTGATCTGTGGGACGGTGAACACTTGCTAATTCTGTTCAGGTTTAAAATGGACAGTAGATTTGGAGTTATTCTTATAAATAGCTGCTTTTTGCAAATCTTGCAAACTCATGCATGTGCTCCAAGCTCCTAAAAATTTCCAAAGAATAATTTGTCGGCCTCTCTGTTCTCAGCCTACAACTCTCTGTGCACATCTGGAGGAGGAGTGTCACGCAGACAAGATGCCTTCTTCTGCAGGTTGTTCAGGACAACAGCAACTTTGTGTAGTTGTATTTTTGCAGGGAATGTGCACCCCACTAGGTTGGAGGTGTCAGTTCACAGTGGGGTGGGCATCCCTTCTTCCCATCAGTGTTCTGGGGTACAAATGGGTGTTTTTTGTATTTTTTTGCAAGCTAGGTAGTGTGGACTTCTTTGGCATGCAGAAACCTCTTTGCTGATATCTCACGCTGAACACCACCACAAAGTGATATTGGAAATGACCTGTTCCCCTGGGCATGTGTATGCTTCTCTGGGAGTGAGCTTCAGGCAACAGCAGAGACTTTGTGTCATGCTCTTGCTCTAAATATAGTTAGCCAAATTGTCTTGCTTGGCCACGTTCCATACGGACCTTTTTTAGGTTTCAATCCACGTAGGTTTACCCCTAATTTGGGCTCCAGTCGTGAATGAACCCTAAATTTGGAGTCTAACTGGAGATGTATGAAAAATCTTTTGACAATGCAAGGACCTGAAATTTGGATGATGCCAGAATAAATGCATATATTGATCCAGGGTTGTTTTAAATTAAACTGGGCTCATTTAAAATATTCATGAACTGGAAAGGGTCAGTTAAAAGCTTCAAACTGTGAGATTTATAGCAGGCTTATCAAAGCAGATGCGCTTTGCATCATTTCTAACTTATGACTGGTGAGAAGTTTAGATTTTTTTTTTTTATAAATACATATACATTTTCTCTAGCAAATGTGTGTGTATATTTATATATATATAATTTTTTTTCAAATGCATCCCCATATGCACCCTCATTCTCAGAACATTTTGCTTTTACTCTCCCTGCGTTTCAGTAACTTGCCTCAGCTGTGCACTGTGTTGCCTTCCAAATGCAATGCATCATAAATTCATGATGGTTTGCCAAGCAAAAGAGGGCACTGAGCTTCTTTATGAAGAGGGTATTTTTGCAAACTGGACCTCATCTATATCCCAGTGGAATTTTCTGATTCTTCCATATAACTCCTTGTACAAAACTTTTAGGGAGTTATAGATCAGACATCAAAAACAGTAATTAAAGTCCAACTTACTCTTCTTCAATATCTGTCCATCCTTTTCATTAGGGAGCAGAAGCATACCTTTCCTCTCCTATAACAGTCAGATCCAAGCAGTCAGTTTAATGATCAGCCATCAGTGCTTCTGCTTCTCAGATTTCCAAACCTTCTTAGCTGGATGCTATTGCTTATACTGCTGTGTGTGTACCATTAAGGTGTCCATCATGTAAGTCCTGTAGATGTAGCTGGGTACTCACAAATAATTGCACCTATACAAGTGCAAAAGCAGTCACCAGGTGAACAGCTTAGTTTTCTGCTTGGAGCAAAGATGCTGGCAGTGGTGATGGGCATTGAAACCATGTTGGCACCTGATTACTGCAAGCAGTTGCAAGGGACTGGGAAATTCTGAAATGTCTACAGTAAACCTCTTTTCTTTAGAAACATAATTTTTATTCATATTTTGAAAGCTAAAAGAGGTGAAATATACCTCTAGGGGCTTTTATGTAGTACTGAAAATCAAGTCCAGTTTGATTTTGTTTTTTATACCAGCTCTGGTTTACCACAGTATCCACTCCACACGTGTCCTGCTCCTGTGTAGTCTGCTCTGATCAGACTACTGACCACCACCTGCAACCAAGTAGAGCAATAAATGCAAGAAAGAAGAGCTATTGTCCTGGCAAAAGTATCTCTTTCTTTCTCTCTCTCTCTCTCTTTTTTTTTTTTTTCTTCTCGAGTGCTGATAGGACTTCTCTGCAATGAAAGTAACCACACTTCAGATGCTTTGTCTGGTTTTGAGTCTGCAGAGTTTCCTGAGATGCCTGGATAGAGGAGAAACCTACCCGTGGCCAAGTGGTGAACCCTGTTCCTGGTTCCACTGCAGTACTGTACAGAGGCAATCCACCCTGGGAACGCAATGCAGGCTTGTTAGACCTGACCTGTCTCATAGAAAGGGTTTGGCTGTAAGTGATGGCTTAAAAATCTCTAAAAACTGCTTTTAACTTCAGGAATGGGGCTGGGAACCCTCTGTGCAATGCATCATTACAATCTGATCTACACTGGTCTCAGAAGGAGGCATGTGATGCTTTCTGAAGAGCCTGGTCTCCCTGCTTCAGGAGAGCCAAGCGAGCCTTTATCACCAGCGGATGAGAGCTCATGCAGAGTATAGCTGCGTTTCATTAGTCTGCGGCCTCTGCTTTAATGTCCACTGGAGCACAAAAGCTCCTGGAGCTCTTGCCGGGACGAGGAGCCTTTGCAGAGGTCTGTCTCTTCGCTGCAGTTTAAGCCTTAGAGGGGTAATTATGCTACAACTGACTCACAAGCAAGAGAAATCTTGTAGGCTTTCAGCTGTCTTTAATTTTGCATTAGACAAAAAGTGATAAAGAACTTGTTTTCTGTAATCTATGGATTTAACTTTGAATAGCAGGTGGTAAATGTTCCAACAAATATGTATATATATCTCAAATCTGTGAGTGCCCAAATATTTACATCTTCAGCCAAACAAAGGCTGGAGACTCACGTTGCCTGAGGGGAAGATTGTTTTAGAGAAACAGGTTGAAAGGAAATCAAGAACGAGAATTACAAATTTTCTTCCAGAGATGAGTGGTTGTGTTAGGGAGGATCTATCACGTTCCTGATAGATCGCTGGCTTAGAGAGAGAAGCCGGCTTGCAAAAAAGGCGTGTCCCGTTGTCTTTCGAGCATTGGTCTTGTTTCTTCGAGTACTGTGCACATTTGAAGTCTGCACAAGGAGCACGCCAAAAGTAGTCAAAGTTTGTACTGGCTTTCCCAGCATAGGCTGTCAATCTGGATATATGACAAGGACACATGATCTGTAGCTGATGTATGGATCCGTATTAGATGGCAACAAGGGTGAGTTTGTCAGTTCTCCATCGCTAGTATGGGAATCAGTAGGAACATCAGTGGATTGATGGTGGTCCAAGAGCCCCAGAAGTCTGGGAACACCAGTTGTAATGTAAAACCCAACAATAGGGAGATATGAGATTTTTGCTTTCCACACTGGTCTGCCTCTTCAAAATCTAAGACTGGCTAAAATCACGATTGCTCAGTTTTTATCAGGTGGCTGTTAAGCAGATCTGTAACTTCTCTGGATAGTGATGTTTGTATATATGACCAGTCTGTTCTTGAATCTTGCAAGGGTGTAGGCTTCAGGGACTTGCTGTTACACCTAAACAAACTGGAAAAGTATAAATAACTACCAGTTACTAATTTCCAATCTTTTTATGTTCCCCTAGTGTTCTGAGTCAGGAAGACCAGAAGGCCCTAGTTGACCTCTATTACCTGCTTCTCTGCTGTGCCCTTTTCTTTAAGGTAAGTGATCCCAGTCATTTCCAACTCTTCACATAAGCTCTTCACAGAGCTTTAATTATTCTGTCAACATCTTATGAACTACTTCAGAGTCTTACTGGTTTGCTAGTCTATAACATAACAGTTCTGGTCCATACTTTTGGTCTATAGTTCACCAGGTTTTGTGGTTTCTTCTCCTAAAGACTGTGCAACAAATGTAGATGGTGAACTCCAGTTGGCTTTATGGGATCCCAGCAGTGTAACGCAGCTGGGTATTTTCTCTCTGAAAAACTCCCTGATTTTCAGATAGTGTCTCATGTTTTTGTTGCTTGATTATTCTTAGTGCGGGACAAAAAAATGTTAGTGCAAAAGTGGGAAGTGTTAGACTGAGAGTAAAATATTTGTGATTTTTTTTTTTTTTGAGTGTCAAGAAAAATACCTTTGCTACAAAAGATGCAAGGGATAAAGGCTGTCTTTCACCTTAGTTTGTGAGCTATTTGCAATGGAGCCAGATGTGCACTGCACCATCTAACATGCGACAAAGCCTGGGTGAGCACTGGGTAAGTAGCAAGAAAAACAGGTACACTTTGCTAAACTTTTGATATGTTGATATGTGCTGAAGCCAGAGGTTTTGCATGGGTATGTGGCAATGGTCATGAGCTGCAGTGGACTGTGATGTGTTTTTTTTTTTTTTTTTTTTTTTTTTGACAAACTATTATAGTACAGAGACTTCCTCATATTTAGAGCAAACTTTCCATGACAATATGCAAGCTTCATTTTCATCCTCCAGATCCTTCCCTTGCTTTCATGTTTGCAAGAATAGTTATGGCTAGGGTTCCATGGTACCTACCCTCATTCCAAGCAGGAATAAATGAGACAACTGCATCGATAACTGGTGCTTCCTTACTGGTATGGCTAAGGTGATGAGGAACATATTAGAGGTCCACGTATAAAAGCAGCAGTTGGAACCAGATACAGATAAACCCAGGACATCATATTGGGGCTGTGTCACATGGGCAGGATTCTGAGTAGGTGGTAGAAAGAAAGAGTAGATAAAAGAAATTAAATTATTAACTGTTGTACATACCTGAAATACAGCAAGTGGAATGTAATGGTGAAGTTAAAGGGACATTTAATTTTTTTTTTTTTTTTTTTTTTTTTTTGAATTAGATTCTGATGTATTTGTAACTTCATGAAAAGAAAGATAAAAACATTCTGGAATTCAGCTTTTCAGTTTGCTATATTTTACCATATGATTGAGTTTAAATGTATTGGTGTATTGGATATGTTTTTCCATTTAAAAAGCTCTTGTAAATGAACTATTTATTTACATGAAAGAAAAGGATTCCCAGAGCAGCCCACGGCACTTCTCCCTCCAAGCCTGCCTTGAAAGAAGGTTGCCATTTCATATTTGGCTCCAGCTTTCAATGTTCTCAAAATTAAAAAATGTATTCTTAAAACTAAATAAAACATATATATCAGTATTTCTGGCTGAATGAATGAGCACTTCCCCTGAATAGACCTATTTGAATGGCTACTCAATGTTTTGTTAGGAAAGTATATTACAAAGTTGAAACAGCCTGCTGAATGAAGGTGAGGGACAGAAACAAAATATAAAATGTGTCATCTGAAAAAAAAAAAAAAAAAAAAAGAGCCCCTTATCCAAGAAGATCTTGGTAAAACTTTAAATGGGAAAGTGACACTCATCAAATGATTTCTATATCATCTGCACTGAATAATTTACTTTTGGGTGAGATTCACTAACATCATTGCAGAGGAAGTGTAATTGAAAATTATGAAAGCTATATCTTTATTGTGTATTACAGCACATGCCTTAGATATGGCGTTATGTCTGCCACAGCGGGAAGTGTTTTTCAGAAAAAGTAAAATCTCTGGGGCAGAGTCTGTGTGGTGTAAATCAGCGTTACTCCACTGAGAGCGTCCCACATTGAGCAAGCCTCTGCCTGTACGCCCAGAGACCCATATCTCTGTGATCACCTAGACAAATTACTGATTCACCTCGGGGAAGGTTTATCTGGGTAGAGCAAAGCAAGGGCTCTGCTATTTTGTTTATAATGGACAGCTCCAATGGGATTTTAAATTTCCAGAGTCTTCTGCTCAAAGTTTATATAAATATATATTTTCTCCAAGTGCAGTTTAAGTAAGTCTTGTCAGTGATGGCTACACAATGTCACAGGTCCCTGTGGCACTGCGTTCATCCTCGATCCAAGCAGCCTGTTATTTGAGGTCTTGACCAGGCTCTGGCTTTGATAGCACAGACCCTTCAGCTTCAAAAGGTGCTTCAGAAGTAGGAGTCTGAGTAAGAGCTGGCCTGAATACAGAACTGGTATCTAAATCGATGGAGCTGTGCTAGCTAAGGACTTACTAAATGTCTTTTACAGTATACATGACAAGTCCTAAGTACTTCTTTAATTCCTCCAAGAGTCTCTGAATGGCTCAGGCTCCAGCCCCAGGTGATTTACCCATCCCTTGCCAAGGGCTGCCACACAGGGACAAAGCTGCCATGGGGCACTTACATGAACTATGAGCAAAGGGTTTTAGGGTGGCCACGTGCCAGGCTCACGGGGGTGATCTCTGGCTGGACAGAGCCCCAATGCCCCACAACGGCCGCCCGCCCCTCCAAGCTCAGCCGCTTCCCAGATGACTTGTGCTGGTGGAGAAAGCCTGCCCAAAGTAGAACACCGTGAGTGACATTAGCATTCAGAGAGCATCTGTTCAGCCATCCCCAGTTAGCGTGTGACTGTCAAACCGAGACACACGTCTTTTCCCAATCCAACTCCTTAACCCCTGCTTTGCCTGCCTTGCTGCCACGTCTCCCAGGGCCATTGCTCGCAGGGGAGGCAGGTCAATGCTGTGCTCAGTGGTAGGCACGTGAATTAATTATGAAGGCCTGACTACCTTATTAGTGAGCATCTTGCTTGCCATTGCAAAGACAGTGTGCATGAACCCCCTATGGACAGTGCTTTGATCTACCATATACATGCCCTCCTGGCCATATGCCCTGTCCTGTTCACGGGCATGGTTTTGCTCTACTGGAAGGAGACACGAAAATGTTGGCAGCCTCGATGGTGAGGAGGTATTAACATCATAAATGAAAACGTGTGAGTGTGGTGTAAGGAGCTGGACCCTGTGAGCTTCAGATTTCTTCCTGATCTCTTCAGGTGAACCTAGGATAAAGAAAGGCAGTCAACTACTCTTATAGTCCTTGTGAAGACCAGGTTGCAGAACGGCACACCAGAATTTCCAGGATTTACCAGCATTTTTTCAAAAAGGGAAATGGCGCAAAGCATTTTTTTTATGTGGGCTTCCACATCTCCTTATTGCAACTTCCATTTCCATTGCTGACAGAAAGTTTAATCTGCCCTCCCTTCCCAGTGTGTGTATATGTAGATTTTGAATATGTAGAATTTGAATATTAATTGACATTTGCATAGTACTTTGGAGCTCTTTGCACAGTGATTGACTCTTTGGAAGAAAGGACAGTATTTTTGTTACTTTGAGAGGTTGATGGAGAAGACTCCCTTTGTTGGCTCTGTGTCAGACATATCGCTGGAGCTTTTATCATTAAATTGTCAACATTTGCCAAGAGATACCACACAGTAACCACAAGTTTTGTTGTGCTACTTGCTAGGGAGTGCTGGTTCCCCTGTGGAGCTCAGCGCAGGACCAGGATCTGTGATATCAACCCACAGAAACCCTTGGCCTTTAATCTCCTTTTGATGGCAGTCATTGCCAGTCCTTTGAGATGTGTTATCACCCCAGTTCCCATCATCACATCATGAGCTTCATCTCCAGGGCCAGCAAGGATGTTCAATTAGCAACCAGCCTTGAGGTAGCAGTATTGAATCGAAACTCCCAGGGCTGCAGATTTGACTATCCTTGTGTGACCTTGGGCAAACAGCTTAATCTCTCTGCTCACGCAGGCATCTGCATCCCATCCAGATGTGTGGGGAGGTCCTGGCACAATTGTGCCCTGATCTTGTTTTAAGCTCTTGCAATGCAACAGGAACACAAATGTCAGTACTTACAAGGATGCGTTGCATGCTTTGCTTCTCTTCGAAAAGCAAAGGATTTTGAACTTTCTATGAATTCATTTATTTATTTGCTCAGAATGATTTAAAATCATTTGCTACTTAAAACTTTGAAAGCAATTGAGTTTGCTCAACAATGACAAGTTATTATTTTCTAAGATTTGTGAAAATGTGTGTGCTTATATTCCAGTTCCTGGGCTGTTAAAAAACACATTCTCATAGGTGTTTTAACTGTAATGCATTTTCAGATACCATTTATAAATGTCCAGTGGATAGAATTTTATTATTATTTTTTTTTTAATTTCCTTCATCTGATCTAGGTCTTTGATAAATACTACAGACAAACTGAGTGCTGTAGGATCAATCTTGACAGTTCTTCAATAAAAGGCTGTGTGGTTCTTCGTCAGTGTCTTCCTTTCAGTGACAGCTGCTTTGTTCTTTTTCAGTCAGATTTTCTAGTTAACACATCAAAAGTGTATCTGTGTACACGCAGTACTGAGAAAACAGTTCAAAGAGGCAGGAGATTCACTTTTAACTCTTCACTGCATCTCCCTGCACTTGTCACAGAAGATAGCTTATATAGAAAGCTTCAGAACAAGGTGAGGAGTTCACCAAGGAGCACTGTGAAGTACAGCACATGTGGATTAGTCTTAAAACACAAATTGGTCAGTCAATCCACTTACCATCCCAAATTAGCTTTCTTTCTAGCCAAGCCATTAAGCGATAAGAAGTTTTCAGGTTTAGGCAGCAAAAGCCTCACATCGGACACAGATAAAGCCATATGTTTGATCAAGCACTGAGGTTTCATCTGATGATTCTTGCTGTGGTGTCAATACCTTAAAACTAATTAAATTGAGTTCAGTGTTCAGTTTAAACTCATTTCTTTGGAGGGTTGCCATCAGCTTCTCAACCAAGGTAAATAGTAAGGACAAGCAATTGCTTTGCATATCTCTTCTCTCATCTATTGTGGCTGGAAACTTATTGCTGACTACATTTTTAATTGCCCATGTTTTACCCACCAGCTCAGCAACACAGCGCACATCTTGGAACACTTTCTGTTACTTTACGGCTATTAAGCATTGCTCAGGTAAGGAGCCAAATCAGCAGAGTAAAGTGCTAACTCAGGAGAGCATATTCCAAGCATCATATCCTAGTCTGAGCAAGGTTTTAAACCCGTGCTAAGATCCAGTAATGTTACATCTTACAGGAAGGTCTATTTTTGAAGAGCTGTCTCCTGAATAAGACCGAGGAGAAAGGCTGTGATTAGCAGTGATGAAAGCATTCTCCAGGATTTCTATCAGCCTATTTAAACTGCAACAGCCACAGTTTCAATCTGTTGCTTGCATCCTCAGGTGGCCTTGGCCAACTGGAGAGCCTGTTTGGATTTGGGGCAGTGGCCCTCAGGTGTCAGTGGAGGGATCACCTACTAGGCACAGTCCCCTGTTGAGGGGGCAGTCATTCCCTCACCACGAAGCCCCCTTCAAGCCCATCTGATGGGCTCGCTGTACCATCAGGTCTCTGACCCTCCAGTCTGGAGGCAGATGGTGACAAAGGTGACAAGCGAGGGACTCACTTCATGGCTTCATCATTGTGGATGGGATGCAGGCACAGCTCCTGCCTGCCCCAGCTCAAAATCTCAGGAGCTTTTCCTTTCTCTTTTTATTGTTCCCTTCATTGCTGTTATTTCCCTCTGTTTCACTTGTGTTTTAATTACACAGTAGCTCGGCGCACCCACACGCCTCCAGAACCAGAAGCTGTGCTTTGTGTCTTAAGCAAGAGGATGTGCTCACACATCGGTGGGAAGCAAGCAGAGATCCCAGCAGTGCCAGGACGCAGGGAGGTGAGCCGTGACCCCATCCGCCCTCACCCTGTTCTGCTCCCCTTACATGTGCGATCTGGGCCTGCAGGTAGGGGCTACAGCATCTGGCAATGAAATTTCCTGTGCTATCCAGACCCTGCCTGTGAAGTTTTAAGTCATTAAAGGCCCACAGGAGGTGTGTGTGCTCAGCTACGGCTGTGTTCTCCTTAGCTCAGCACTACCCATCAGCTCTCACTGACACGTCCTCTGTGTGACTCCTGCAGATAATGGAGACCAGAAACAAGCATCTTCCTGGAAGGATCCCTACCAGACAAGCTCTCCTCAGGCTGCCCTCGCTGTACCCTCCCACGGTATGTACAGGCCCAGACATGAGGCGACAAAGCATGTGGGAAGTCAACATCAAAGCCAGTGCTTGTTGTGGAGCCTTCCTCGGGCTCTGTCATCTCAGGAGTGGGCTGGATACCCTGGTGCCAAAATTACTGCGTTTCCACAGAGCAGGATTTATACAGTCTGGAGATTTTGTGTAGCAGTCCTGGTAGAAACCATCAAAGGGAGAAACAGCTGGTTACAGGAACAGATAAGGAGGTATGTGCCACAGAATGAGGATTCTTCCAGGCAAATGAAGATGGGCTAGTGATTTATATGTAGTGGAAATTAGTTATCATTAAAACAGATGGGTTGGAGGAATGAGAAGGGGAGCTCAGTCCTAGGAGTCCTGGGAGGTAGTGAACGAGTCCTGAAAGCTCATACCCCAGGAGAAATACAAAGCTGTGCTGGGCTCCTCTTGATAGAAAGGGAGCAGGAGCCAGGTGCAGGATGAGGCCTCTGGGCCTGAAAATGTGCAATTGCCCTGAAAACATGAGTGAATGAAGCACCACCACAGAGCGAGTGCTTCTGTCCCAGTTTCTGGTGGGACATAGAGCTGTAAATGAGGAGGCACCACCGGAGGGATGGGAAAACAGAGATGGCCATGTCTGAAAGCTTGTGTGGAGATACTTTGGTAACAGAGGAAGAGTAATGCAGTGAAAATGAGTATAATTTAAGATGAGATAAAGAAAGTACAAACAAATGGAAGCCTCTGGTACACAGGACTGCATTAAAGTGATAATTTCTAACTTAATGTTTCTGGAATACATTCCAGTAGGTGGCCAATAATTATTAAAAAAAAAAATAAATAAATATTTTTTTTTACAAAAATTCTCCCTCTCATTCATCACCAAATGTTACATGAAATTTGCCTATAGCCAACAAAATAAAAGGTACTGTGAATATGATTTAGGGTGGAAAATTAGTCAGCAAACAGGTGTTATAAATGATTTTAATATTTAAAAACACCCATCAGAATACTTGGGGGAGCTGGATATGTTTCTGTATATTTGTTTCTCAGGAAGATATCTTTGCAGCTAGCTGGTGAAGCTTGCTGCACCACAGCTTTCACCTTGTTTCTCCTCCCTTATTCTGCTCTGGCTGAGATGTAAAATCTTCTGTGTTGGCCACATTATAGCCAAATCCTTTTTCCACACCAGAAAACATCAGCAAGAGTAGTCCTGCTAAGTTCAGTGGTCCTTTGCCATCAGCTGGCATTAGCAATAGTGAGCAAGGGATCTGGAAAAATATTTTTTATATACTGTCAGCCAGGTAGAAAGGTGGCAAAAGGAGTGCATTAAAAATTCTGCATTTATTTGTCAATATCAAAGTGTGCACTGTCAGTAACCTCTGGCTTACGTTGTTTTATCATGTCAATATTTCATAGCATCATAATGCTATTATACGGCTGACTAATGGGAATGGCTATTAGCAGTGTTGATGTAGTTTGAAAATAGCAATCCATATTTTATGGACCAGAAAGAGACCAAGCCTTTACCTTAGACCTTAGCAAGCGTAAAAAGGGAGATAATGTAAATGAAATTTACCTTCTCATTTCCATCTTCCCCCAATTAGTTCATAATTCACATATTGTCTATCTGCTTTCATGCCTTGAATGCACTTATACAAATTAAAATATCCTGAGGAGGTCTGTTGAAAAGTCATCGTTTTCTAGCTTGCGGTAACACAGACAGCTCTGCTCTGCCCAGCCTGGGAACCTTACTAAATCACACCTGTTCTTTGTACTGTTGGTGAGGCAGTATTTTGAATGATTTACCACGGTTAGCTAAGTATACAGACCACTGCTGCTGGGTCTCAGCAGGGAAGAACAGGGGACTGTGACTTCCCAAGATCTCAGATGCTGACCATAATATCTACGACTACAGCCACATTTGGTACGGATGGAAGAGTTTAACTGTGAGTGCAAGTGACCCAGATCTTACCAAGTGTCCTGATCCACTACGTATTTTGTTTGGGCCCTAGCCCCAGCACTCACCTACTCTGAAAGCCAGGGCTACATGCACTGATGAGCACTGCCGGGCCCTGTAAAATCCCCCTGCAGTGGTTGGTACTCCATTATTTCCATGGACATTAGCTTAATGGTACTGCCCATGTTTCCCTGCTTGAGTATCCAAATATGTTAAACATTTTGGTGCCTAGGAGAGCACGCAGCTCTGCTTGAAGTTCCAGTTCCTCTTACCTAAATAAGCTACTCCCCCTTACCTTGGAGGCCAGCAGGAGACAGACACAATGCTGAGCTTTGCTGTTCTGAATCCGTGCAGGCTTCTAACACGCTCTGTGGAGGGGCCAAGAAAAAAACTATTAGGCTGTAATCGTCAATCTTCTACACTAACCCGCTCTAGACCTTTGTGGAGTTAAGTCTATGACATTAAAGAGAGAAGTGAAATGAAAATTGCAAATGGCCTGTGAATAGCCTGACTCTGAAAAGCTGCCATAATGCACAGTTTTACACATGCCGACTAAATATACTTTAACAGTAACCTAATGGTGGAGCTAGAAATTAAATAGATTGGGTGTTAATTAGGTATTGGTTAATGCTATTATTTCACTTCATTATTCCATATTGCACTTGAAAAGTGGAATCTACCCTTGTGCTGAGAGGCTGAAGTTCCCCCAGGCAGAGCAGACCTGGAGAAGACCCCATACATGTATCACTTACACCCTCCTGAAGCTCTCAGTGTTGGGGCATAAGCTCATCTACTTGGTGAGAACAGCTGGAATAACACGTCTGAACTTTGCTACTTCAATGATTAGCAGCTTAATATTAGTGGTGTATTGTGAACTTGTTTCTACAAAAATAATAAAAAAAAAAAATCAAAGAAAAAAAATAGAAAACCTCCCCAAGCTAGAAGATGATTATTAAAGTTTTAGAAAAGGCAAAGTGTTTTATCAGGTCATTCCATTAATATATTTTACAGTTTTTATCTTGGTCTTTATTGTCCATATTTCACAGTATGTGTTATTTATAAAAAAACACTGTCCACACAGTGGTGGGCAGCAACTTGCCCTTAGACTAAGTATTAATGAACAAGTATAAAAACTTTCTGAAAAGAGACGGTTTTGGAAACCCACCGGTCAGCCTGCTGAGTCCTAGAGAGCGAGCTGTGTTGTCAAAGCTGGTTTAGTGTTACTGACATGATGTCAATGCTCCTCGTGAACATAGTGGGCTGTCAGTGCTGCAGCAAGCTTGCTGGGAAGAGGCAGTGAGAGGTAAAATAGCTCAGATTAGTGAAAACTGAACTTATCAAAAAGTCTCTTGAAACTTCTATGTCACTTACGTTTCCCTTTGGATCGAGGCACTAACTGTACCTGGCATATCCTTTCAGTACAATCATGGATGGTCTGGTAATGGATGAGAGTTTTGCTACATTTTTCCAACAGTTGATTGTAGAATGAAAAGGAGAGGAATATAAAGGTTAACCAAGCTTCCCCTGGGACCAAAAAAAGATAAACATCTAACTTATTTAACTCAGCATTATAGGTGCTCAAAAGTGACTTAATTCTCACAAGATTTTGCAAAAAAATTAACATATATATATATATATTTTTTTCTTTTTTCCTGGAATCTGGTATTTTTCTTTTGCTGGTTATGATCAAAACTTTGTTTTTGTTGTAGTCATGTCATGTTTAAAAGCCTACACTTTCAAACACAGTCGGCACGCCTTCATCTGTCCCTTGGGACATTTTATTAGCTCCTGATTCACAGTGAGCCCAAGCCTTTGCTCTCTGGCAATCAATTCTCTTGGGCAGCCACCCAAAGGGAGCAACTAAAACCAGCAATCATTTTGAGAAATTCAGAGCAATGTGCAATTTGTACCATCAGCTGTGCTAGTGTGGATTTAGCATTCCTCTTCATTTTTGAGGTGCCTGCATGGAAGTGTTGACTGTCCCCATGAAAAACACAGGAGTTGAGCACGAATGAACAGTACTCTACAAGTTCAGTGGTGTCATTTTTCACCCCTCTGGGTTCTTACCCAATCTGAACAATTGCAGGTGTAGGCTCACAGGATAGGAAAACCAGATTATTTTATTGACTTTTTTTTTTTTTTTTATTAGCCCCACTAATTTGTTCTATAAAATTTATCTATTGTCTTCCTCAACTTAATCAAACCATCCTTGCATACTTTAAAGAAAAACAGGACAAATGAAATGCTTCTTCCTTGCTCATGTTCTTTACATGTCTTAAAATAGATACTTCCAGCTCTTTCTGCTCTAATTATGTGCAATGATCTCTCCCTCTACTCCCTATACTTCTTTCGATGATGTCATGTGGCGATGGGTTTGGTCTGCTTTCTCTTTTATCCGTTCCAAACTAGCGATGCTCTATTAGTGTGACTCTACCGCTTCTCTTTCCTCCTGACTAACTGGGTTGGAGTGCTTCAGGAAAACTGTCTTAGTCATTGAGTGAATTTTAAAAGCATATGATTTAATCCACAGAATTTGAGTGGAAATATTTTAGTGCAATGTTTTCACTTTTCTGGTGGTTAAAAGGAAATGGAAAATGTTAGCTTGGAGAATAGAGTGCAAATCGAGCATTTGTACAACATAGACAAATTATTGCCACCTCAGCTCAGTGAAACAAGAAATCATAAGGTGTTTTTTTGTTTGGTTGTGTTTAGGAAATTGTAAATATGAATTTGTAATCCAATATATATTGGCCTTGGTTTCTTCAAAATACATAGTTTCCAAATCTGAATTTAAATATTTATGCAGTAGCATATATTCCTGTTATAGCTAATATGCACAATATATTTATCTTTCAAGGCAGCAATATTATTTGACTCAACTTTGACTTTTAAGTTTAAATATGCGGATAGGAAGTGGTGCTATCCAGAAGCTGTTGTCACTTATTTCTATGGACAAATCAAGATATAATTTACGCTTCTCTTTTAAGAGGGAGCATTTTTTTATTTCTGTTCTCCAGCTGATCAAGCAGCTTGTGATGGTTTATTGTCAGTTTTCATTTTTCTTCCTTGGATTAGACACATTTCTGTAGACACCTTCCAAAACAAGGAGGTGAATTTCCACAGCTAGTGGAACTGCTGGTCAAAAGTCTAATGATACATTACACTTTTTCTTGTAAAAATCCAGGGTAAGATTTTCATACATGTGAAATCTGTCTTGCATCATTCTCACACTTTAAAGGGCATGTGATGGGTATATATTTGGAAGAGCATGAGAAGGATTTAGGGTAACTGAAACTCTTGTCCATATCTCTGAGTAGGTGGAAACATCTGTTTTTGTAGGACATTTTTGATAGATCCCTGACATATTCTTGTATGTACTCTGTACCCAGGCAGTTATAGCCATTGACTCCTGCCAAAGAAGTGATGCTGAGACCCTTTCAGTTGTTGCTGTCTGGGTTTCCAATGTTTTTGGTATTGAATTTTCTTTTTATCAGACAGAATCCCTGGATACAGTAAATTTTACTTTATCACCCTAGTGCTTGAGGAATGACTTTGCCCCTAGGGAGGCCTTTCCCCTGTCAGTTTTTCTTCCTTTATCTTTCACCCTGTTGTATAGCCAAAGTAGGTAGCAATGGAGTAATTTCCTTCTGCCCATAGAGGCATCTTTTGCCTGCATTTGTTTCTTAGTCAATGAGCCCAAGGTGCCGGGGCCATCAGCTTGCTGCCTGGGAAAGGGATGGATCCATGCTACAGCAGGTGAGGAGCTTTGCTTGCTCCCTGCCAGGAGGAACGTGAGACAACTTGCTGGGCGTATAGGGAAGGAATCATGCCAGATAACACCCTGTCTTGGGAATCAATATTGTCTTATTTCAGGGAATAGTAGTGCTGTTTTTCTCCTGCCCTGTTGAGGAGGCTTGAGCCAACTCTGCGAAACACCACAAACAAGTTGTAAAAACAGAGATGTGCCTCCAAAGTTGATCCTTGGCTTGATCCTCCCAGTAGCAGAATCCATATAAAGTCTAATTTTCAGAGGTGCTGGTGCTAGTTTTCACAGAACTTTTGGGTGTGCAGCCCATCAATTATTTCAAAGAGAATTTCATGTGCTGGAGACTCTGCAGCCAGGCAGGTTGTCTGAATCGACCTCTTACAATGCTGCACCTCCTTTGCTCTATCCTGAGCTCTTCATCCAGGAGGACAGCAGTGGAAGAGTCCTCCCTTCCCCCTCCCCTAAAAGGAAAGTCTCTCATGCACCAGCATTGCAACAGAAGTATTATTCTGTCAATACAACGGCCCTGGGGATGTCAGTGGGAAAAGTTAAAAAATCTGAAGTCAAGAGAAAAGCCTGATACAGTTGCTCTGACTTTGCATACACTTTGAATGAGCCATCACTGTGTCAATCAAGTGTCTAAAACTGAGCAATCTCACAATGTCAGTGCAAGATCTGTGCTAAAATCAATGGCAGAGTTCCTATTAATATTTGGAATTTCTATTTTCTTAGACTCTTAAAGCTATTTTCATATCTTTTGAATATTCAGCAATGCATGTGAGAAATATTGCTGCTCTTCAGCAGTCTTGTTTTCTGCATTAGAAGTTGTGTGACAGTAAAGTGTTTTTCATGAGCCTGCTTTCTGGCTCCTTTTTGTACAAGGATGCCTGGAAAAGATCTCTGATAAGCTCTGTGTACCTACACTAAAAGTACAAAATGTTTCCTATGCGGCGATGCTGTTTGCGGTTTCTAAAACTGCCACCACTGCTTCTTGCTTATTTAGGTCTAGCAGGAGAAGGGTCCAAGCAGCCTTAGAGATAAGATAATTTGCAAAAGCTCGAGTGTTGGTGCAGCCAGATGCCTCTCTGCTCCTGTACAGATGACAGCCCAGACCTAAATGCCCGTGAGAACCCCCCGCACAAACCCTACCACGAAGTCAGAGTTATCTCCTGTAATTTTGTAAACTACGGGGGGACTTATCAATGGTTTTAAAATCATTATGCAATGCTCCATTAAATCCCACTGTAGCTGAATTATCAGGTGGAAAATAAGAGACAGCAAGCACAGAATAGCGTTCCTTGGCGTGGGATAGCTGTCTACTGTACCAAGAGAGCAGGAGGCAAAGCAACACCGGGCTGCTGGAGATAATGCCGGCACATCAGCGCTAGGCAATAATGGAGAATGTATTCCTCATCCTTCTTCTCTCCCAGACAGCTAGAGGTGATATATCTTTTGGCACTGTCAGCCTAATCTAGGTCAGTCCTATTGTCAGGCTCCTCAAATAGTACCTGTCCACAGTTAAAATTTATGTTGGAAAAGCATTAATGCAAGCTTTTAATAAGATGAAGAATTTAACAGTATGCTGTTATCTGGAGATGATATATTTTATATACAGGAGACATATTTAATTAGCTTTGCAATAGTCAAACTGGCTCGTGCCGAGGCAGGCACGGCTGTACCTCCACTCCTTCCCTCCTGTAATTAGAGGCAGCAAATGCAAAGCACATATTAACTTTTCTGGTGGCTGAGCTGCCTTGCGTATGCCTCCGTACAGAATGCTGCTCAAATATAAATTAGCCTTTGCAAAGCACACTTGGTGGATAAATAAAGGGGAGGAAAAGGACTCCTTGAAGTTTTGCTGTTAGGTACCAAAAGCGAGGGAGGAGGCCATGTGTGCTGTGTTGGCAAAGAAGGCCAATACAAGGCAAAGCACTCACCCACGCAAGGCGAGAGGTGTTTGTGGTGTAGATGTGACCACCTCTGTGCCCAGGAGGCAGAAGCTGTTGCTGGGCAGAAGGGGTTGCAAATACCGATGGAGCCCCAGCTGAACGAGAGGTCTGAGCATTTGGGTAATTCTGGCCAGGAGCAGTGTGACTGCGAGCAGTTCAGGTCCTGCTTGTGTCAGAGTCTGGTAGGAAAACACACATTTCTGCTATCTGCTTCCAGAGGCCCTATGCAATGCAGTGGCTAAGAACATCCTCAGAACCCCGTGAGCATTTCTGCTCTTCAAATGCAGCATGTGCAAAGGCTTTGCTCTTGGCTGCGGCCCACCTGTGCACCAAAATGCAAGCCCCCAGGAGTAAGAAGGCTGCAGGGGTGAGCATGATGAGAAATCACACTGCACCTGGCTTCTCCTCCCTTATCTCCTGCCCAGGAGGCAGGGGAAACTCCTTGTTAATCAGATGCTTCCCTGAGCCATATGAACCCCACTTGCATAACTCACGCACTGGGGGTTCTGCACCACTGTGGATGGTATCGTGTCTGGCAGCTGATGGCCAAGAGGACATTGTGTTGGGACCCCATGGCAGTGGGTCCGGGAAGGTAGGCATGGCCCTGCCATCACCTCTGCCTTTGGGACAGCTTCCTGGGAAGACTTTAAATGCTCTGTGTGGGAGAACTTTGTTGTTTTAATGCCAAAATGATTTCTAAGGATTGGTACTAAACAGCAAGTGTGTTTTAGAAGAGTCATGTTTGTTAGTGCTTAAAAATGAAATATCTGTGAGAAGAAAAGTCAAAAAAATGCTTTAGTTTTCCCATAATAATGATACATCAGAGGTTCCATAGACAAACATGTTTTATAAATACAGTCTTTTAGGCTATTAACGCTCTTCTGGCTGAAAAGACGCAAGAAATCACCATAAACTAAATTTATACAGTTTCTGTTTAAAACAAAACATAACAAAAAAACCACAACAGTTCACTATTAATAAGATGTTGAATAACAGACATTTAAAGAAAGACATAACTATGATATTAACTAGATAAATGTAAAATACTCTGTGCATTTAAATGTGAATATCATATTAGGAGTAGAAAATTACAAAAATTTAAATACTGTAGGAGGTTGTTATGTAGGTAGTCTATAAAAAACAGGCAATTTGGAATTCCTCTAAAGAACATAAACCCTAGATAGAGCTGCTAGTTCCTTTGATAAAGACAGGTCTCAAGCTGAAGGTTTGATGTTTAAACCCCCAAAAGGTGTCTGAGCTATCTTTTTCTAAGGGATTATATAAGATAAAAGCTTGCACTGTAAGTCCCTATTTTAAGAAACAGAGTTGCTAGGAAGTTGCTAATACGAAAGGCTAATTGTGCATGCAATAAAAGCATAGCTCCATTCACAAAATGAAGTGCTAACATTTTGATATGGGCTGAAAATTCTCTGCTCAGGAGCTGCTGCAGGGTATGTGTCACTCAGGGCTGCTGCCTCATCCCCCCTGGGGCCGCGGCTGCTCCTGGTCTGGTTTTGGCACTGGGATGTCCCACGGGCATTGTGAAAGCTCTGCTGCTGCTTATACCAATGCTGACAGACTAGCAGGGTGATGTATCTTGGTTTTGTACAGTTCAGTCTTCACGAACTGTTTACATCTCTGTCGCCTATTTATTTAATTCTGCTCATCGCATTTTCTTCACCTTCCAACCTCCAGTCTCTCCCTAAGAAGTTTCCATCTGACCGCATTTCTGGCCATTTGCTAGTTTTCTCTGGGACGTTTTTGCTTTTGGGGCTCAGGTTTCCAAGCTACAGTGCAATTGCTCAACCCTTTGCTGTCACTGAAATGAGCTTTGCACCCCACAGAATTTGTTTTGTAGCTTAGAAGTGCTGCATTCCTTTCTGGTGGTGCCTACCTCTTTCCATGGAGTAAGAGCGCAATCTCACATCCCTAATTTTAGCATTGCAATTAGTTGAATTTCTAGTTTGGACTTGATCTGGGCTTCAGTGGCTGATTCCAAAGCTAGTGTGCAATCCTTTGGATTTGCTGATTTATGTGAGCTGGGTCCAGGAGGAGATGTGTACTTCAATGCAAGACGAAGAAAAAATATCTGAGCATCTTCAGGTCAGTGGGAACCCCACACCCAGCCCCACTGCACAGCCTTATGGCACAAGGCAGACCCTTCTCCTTTCCTCTCCTCTTCCAGGCCGATGAATGTGTGTGGTGCAGGCCATGCAGTCCTGCCTTCCCATCCGTGGCATTTCAAGGGTTCGTTTTAATCACCGAGGTCTTGTATTCCTGGTGATGCAGCAATTTATCCTTGTGTGCAAAGGCTTGTATCAGAATTAGGAACTGGATGCTCAGCTGATGCAAATTGATATCACTTCATTAATGTGTCTGCCCTGGTGCTATCCCTGTAGCTGGGTTGATTTACAGCAGCTGAAAATCAGGCTCCAGAGCTTCCTTTTATTTAAACTTTCTTGATCTGTAAAATAAAGTTGCGAATAAGATGATGGTGACAGAAGGGGATAGTCTGCTTTGTAGTACCTTGTTCACTAACGTTATAAATGATATGGAAATGCAGTTGATGTTTTGCCTTTAAAATATTAGTTAAATCATTCTGTCAACACATATTTTTTAATACATATCCTCCCTGTCAGATTTTACACTTAATCTTGGAGCCTGTAGACAGCTCAAGAGCATCGCTTTCTGCGGCGACTCCTGCATCAAGGTCTCCTTTTCTGTTATACTCAGCTTGCATCTGTTTAAACACAAGATAGGAGATAAATGATAGTGCCAAGCTTAAACATACATCATCAGGACTCTGATGTGAGGCTGTGGAAATGGCAGGCCAGATGGTGTAACGCGAAACTCAGACATCACAGTTTGTCATGCCGTGCTCCAGTCCACTGTACTAAAAATGGACTTCCCTGCACACTTAGTCAATCATCTCTCCAGCGACCAGGAAGCAGGGGTCAAAACAAGAGATGTCAAGAAACAAAGGTCGTGGTCCTGCTCAGCAGCTGTTCAGCCCTCCAAAACTGGGCATCGTCCTTGCTAGCTGCAGAGAAAAAATGTATAGTGGAAGGAGGGCATTGCAGATGATATTATTGGGTCTGAAGAATCACTCTAAGAGTTAATAAAACTGAGCCTACTAGTGGAACAGGCGAGAATATAAGGACCCATCTGGAGGAATGCAATGTTAGGGAACTGTTTTCCTGGAGGACACCAGAGAGATCAATATATAAATAAGTTGCTGTGATGTTTGCTTTAGGGGAAGTACGCAAATGCCATGTGGAGAAAAATTTAGCAACTATATCACTGTATTTATTGGTGAGGCATTAATCAGAGTGAGGAGAGGGGTGGCAGAACTAAAAGACACCAATTTTGATGAGTTTAGGTGTTAATTTTTATTTTTAATATGCAACAGCATGTGAAATGTAGCTACATACTTCTTTTTTATATGCTGACCTTAAGATTATATTTAGAAAATAGTCTTCCTGATGAACAGGAGTTAAGATATGAAACTACTAAGAGTAATTGTATTGCATATTCATTAATAATTTGAATACTTGTATTCAGAGGATAATTCATCATCGTGTTGCTTCAGCTTTCTGTGTGTGCAGTCTCAGTGAAACACGCAGTGAGGATCCATTGCTCCGGTTGTGCAGCTGTGTAAATCCTGGGATAACACAGCAGCGAGCTGAGCTTTCTGTTGCTAAAGGCAAGCTAGGAAAGGAAAAGAACCCCAAAGCTTGCATCAGCAGATCAAATACGTTATGGAACCACTGACTATGAAATGTTGCTCCTAGTTATTGAAGACTGTTTGTTGCATTATGCAGGGCAGGTTTGTTAAACTCAGCTGGAGAAAAAAACAGCGTGTGGTGTACGTGTTGATTTAGCAACATAAGTTGTTCCTTGCACGATTACACTTTGCAGCAGAAGAGAAGGTTTCTCAACTCCTAAGATACTCGTCTTTCTGGGGTTCTGTTTTATCAAGCAGCAACTTCAGTGTGTGTGTGAGGAGTGGAAAAGATTCAAATAAAACCACTGGCATGTTTAAAATTTGCTTGTTTACCATTCTTCCTATATTTTCGAACTGCCCTGAGATTAGACAGGGTTTAGTAAGAGGCCAATGTAGCTTAAAGTTTATTTACCAACACTGATCTATGTGCGGTGCCATCCAGTTTAACTTGTCAAAATACATGTAGGACTACAAGAAACATCAAAGACTTATTTTACACTGAGGTTGTGTGTGCTCTGCTCAGCATGCCAACTGAACAAGGTAAAGAACGCACTTGTGCAGGGAAATATTGTCTTGTTTGGGGGAAACAAGATTTAGAGTTGTTCTCTGAACACAAGTAAGTGAAACTGGGTTTGATTTTTTTTACTTTACAGTGAATAGATCATTATTTTGTTGCCTAAAAAGAGATTTTTGGAAGTGCATGCTGACAATACAGTTAACTCATTGGAACAGATCAGTTAGCCTGGTTTGGAAGCCTAGAGTTGAGCTGAATTTTATTTATGGGAGCAAAACACTGGGAGTCCATTGGTACTTTACAGAGCTTTGATTCGATAGGTTATTGATTTTGGCTTCAGGGGATATAGCCCCTGTTCAGAAAGTATCAAACTCACACTGAATAAAATTGTCAAAAGCCTTAAAAACAGTAGTAAGGTGCTGGCTAGCTCTCGCTGCAGTGCTTCAAATGGAGTGGGGAAGATATGCCTTATTGCCTTCAGACCTCTGGAAGCAGTTATGTGTATTAAATACTGGAATAACTTGATATTTTAAAAGCTTATACGCTCATCCAAGTAAAATGGGTTTAGAAGACTGCTGGGAGTTTCATTATTTTATGACTAAATCGATACCCAGATTTATGCCTTTTGGACACAGAAACTTGAATTTAATTGAGAAAATGGATCTAATGAGAATAGACATTTTTTATGCAGGTGCCCTTATTTAAAAACACACATGCATGCAGCTCTGTGCCATGTGGGGGGAAAAAAAAAGAACAACTTTAAGGTTTGAATATACCCACCAGAGAGAGTGACAGACACAAAATACTGGGGAATGGGTAATGGCAGAGAAACAGCAGTGCTTCTGAACACCTGAGAAACCAAAGGATTTCTTTTTCCTTTGCTCTTGAATACTAAATTCATTAGTTAATGCATAAAAGCATATTTTATTCCAACCTATCAGCAAATTTAATAGCCAGATGGCAATAACCTGGCCATCAAATTCTGCACTACTAGCTGACTCAAGTGCAGCATCAGTACCTCTTATTTGCCCCTTCTTTGGCAAATGTGTGATATTTATAGTACGCTTTTCCTACTATAAGCTATTATCTATAGTGATGAAAATCAGAAGGAAACCGTATCAAATGTATTTAGCTAAAGTCTGCTCTCTGTATGGAACCAATTAAACAAAAAGCCCCAGACAAGTACTTATGCATGTGCTTAATTTTATTCCTGTCTCCAAGACCAACTTTAGACCACATGCTTTGCCAAATCAAAATCAAAATGCAGAGTAACCCCATTGACTTCAGTGAAATAACTCGAGAGTCAGTCCCATATATTTGTCTCAATATGTGTTTCATTGGCTATAATAGGCAGAAACTATTTATGACACAAATTTCCTGGACTTTTACAGGCACAATTAGCACTCTGAAGGGCAGAAGAGAACTAGTAGGAAAAGCTAACAAGTCTAGAAACATAGATGGAGAAGTCATTAACATTTCATTTCTTCTATACATATACCCAGGCGTGCGCGCGCACACGCACAAATGACTCTCCGCTGGGAATGTACACATCTTGCAAATTTAAATTACACACTGAGAATAGGTTTGTGTTGCAATGTACAGCAAGAAATTTTCAAGTTTATAGTTGGCAAGAAATTAGCATTTACTATATAGAGAGACAACATGATGGAGTATATTTTGCTCTTTATGCTAAACCTCCATTGATTGCCATGGGAATATTCCTTGTGGAAAGGCAGTAGGAGCTGTGCCTTTAACAGTAAACAACAGTGATAGTCAGTGATGTTTCTGTCTGCACTGAAATAAAGTGCTAATAAAAAAAAAATCTGCGTTCATATTGTTTAAAAGCCACAGTCGATAGATTTTTATTTTCCCCGCTGACTTGAACAGTAAACTTCTGTAAACAAAATCTGACATGCCTATCTTATTAAATGTAATTTAAATGAGCACTCGGAAAAAAATAAATAGATGCCTTCGGTAAAAAGATGCAAGGGATAGAAGGGATAGGACTTGGGAAGCATCAGGCAGTACTGTTTTTCCTGTATACTTTTGGGCATGGCCCTTGAATTTTCTGTTCCTTGCTGAGTATGATGGCACCATATCCACACAGGTGAGGTGCTCGGGACAGTGTGAGGACAGGCTCATGCAAGGGATGTACCCCAGCTGGAATAGAGGTGGCATTTACTTTGAAGCCAAGTTCACCCCCAAAGTTCCCAGAAGATTTGGGAGCAGGTGGACACCTGCAGGTGTCCCGCAGAGCCCTGGTGGCAGCCGACAAAGCAGGAGAGGAGCCAGCGTGCCTCTGCCGCCCTGGGGCTCGCACCCGGGCAAACACTGGCCTGAGTGTTTGTAGGTGTGCAGCTGCAGATCCTTTTGTAAAGAGCTGCCCATAAAAATTAATCTTGAGAGTGAATAACCGCAGGCTGCACGCTTTGTGTCTATCACTGCTTGCTCTGTGGATAGAAATTCCCCGGCAAGTCCGTCTTGTTCCGCTCACGCGAGCGGATTGCTCTTGGAGTTAATGGGATGACTGCTGTGTGCACCGGGCTGGATTTGGGCATTGCTGTGCCCAAAGTAATTTCAGAGGCAAGTGAACCCCGCAATGCACTGATCAGCTGTGCTGTGTGACACAAACCATGAAACTTTGTCCCGTGTGTGAAGCCTGGTGGTCACTAACTGGGGCTGTGAGTGGGGTGCTGCTGCTTAGAAAAATATTACTTTCTGTCACATTAGCAATATCTTTATTATTTATTTCACAGTTTTTTTTGTCTTGCTGATACATTTCTGAAGACTTTGTTTATAAAAAAAAAAAAAAAATGTACAATTGAGGGGAAAAAAAGGAAGGAAAAAGGAAGATAATCCGTAAGAACAGCACCAAGGAAATGTAGAGTACTGGAATTATCAATGTTTTTTTGCACCAAGCTCAAAAATGATCTCATTCTCCTAAAATGTTTGCAGGAACATGGGCAGGTATGGTACTGGGGCTGAGATACCCATGGTGCTGTGCCCAGGCTGTGTAACATCACCCAGCAAGGGCATGGAAGTGACAGCAGGTCTCTGCACCAGAAGGGCTGGACTTGCACCAGAATTTAAAATACAGTGTTGGAAGATAAATGATAGACTTTTGGGGATGCTCAGGATGACTCCGATGGTCCCCATCCCCTTTCCCCTGCAAAGAACACCCAAGCAAGGGCTATTCATTTGGCCTCTCTTCAGAGAAGGAGGCTTTTGGCTTTGTGATTAAATCTATCTAAACTGCTCAAAGAAGAGCCTGCACTTTCATGCTAGAACAATTTGCATTAGGTTTTTGCCAAGTGATTTTTTTTTTTTTTTCAGGAATGTTTTTTGCTTTATTCTGTACATGAATAGAGTCCAGGTAAAATATTTTTAATTCATTTGAGGCTGGATTAGTTATTGGAAAAAAAGAGATATATATTTTTTTCCTTGTTGTTACTTGATTTAATTAGTGCTCTGTTTTTAAAGTGGCAAGCCAAGCTTCGCCAAGTCTGGTTCTCTGACTCATGCTAACAGGGTTTTATAGCCCCACCTGCATCTAAGAGAAGGAAAAAAGCCCCAAAGCTTTATTTTTAACTCCATGAGCATACCTTGTCCATTCCATTAAAACACATGCCCGTGCCCATGCTGGTCTGTGGGGGCTGAGCTGAAGCCCACCCGAACCTTGTGGTTCTGTTGAAGCTGCTGCAGTTTGCTAAAATACGAAATAATGCAACTTTGTATTATTAATATTCTCTTCTCTTATAGGAATTTGTCCCTTTACACCCTTCTAGCAGCTGAGTGCTGTGTGGGTGGATTGGAGGCTGCCTGCAGCGGGTGACCCCACATCTTTCCTCATGAGAAGAAGAAAAGATGCAGCTCCACGTTGCCCATGCTCACAGCTGGCCTTTGCGCTCCTGGCCCGACATTTCCATTCCCATTCCCACCTCACCCTGACCCCGAGGCAGGTCTCCTTCCTTTGGGCTCGCCAGGAGTCTCAGCCTGAGCCTTTTTTTTTTTTAATCCCATTGGAAAAACATCATATTTACCGCTGGTGAGGTTTTTTGCAGGACAGGGCCTGTTCTGCTGGATCTCTCCAGTTTGAAAAGGGTTTGAGTTAAAAACAAAAAGCAACCAACTTCTAAATTATGAAAAGTACCCAGGTTTTGACACTTAAAGCAAAATAGGAAAGTTTTGAAATTTTTGTGGCTTTATTCTTTGCGCTAAAACCAAGCATTTTGTGAGCTAAAAAATTACAGAATATATTTCAAAATGATCAAAATATATAATTTGCTTTAACTCTGCTCAGATTTTTTTAAAATTTCTTTTAATTTTTCAATTCCTTACTCTGAACAGAGACAGTGAAAACTACCGAGATGTCAAAGCCTCCCTTGGAGGAGGGAGACCTCCGTCCTCCCAGGCTCTGCACACAGCATCCCTCATGCAAGGGGTCCCTGCCTCCCCGCCACCCCCTGGCTGGGTGCCCTCCTGCCACCTCCCCTCATCCCACCGGCCCCGATCCCGCTCTTCCCACCGCCGCTGGCATCCTCCCCACCGGTTTGGCAGAAGCGGGCCTTTCGCTGTTGATTTTTTTTTTTTTTCTTCCCCCCTGTCAATCAGTTCCTTTGACATCTAAATGTCAAATGACACCACATGGCATTTTTCGCTTGTGATTTAATTGCAAGCGCAAAAACGGTGGGTGCAGCGCGAGAGGGGTTTTGAGAGGATGGATCATTAGCAAATTCAATTAGCTGGCACTGGCTCTGGCTGGCATGGAGGGCTCCGGCGGCGGTGCCAGCGAGGCTGGTGCCGTGCGGTGGGGCCGCGGCGCAGCGGCAGCAATCCCAGCCTTGCTGGCTCACCTTTCCTTCCCACCAACCAGCCCGGGATGAGAGCTCCAGCAGTGAGCTTCTCCCTCCGCAGCGCTAATACTGCGAGGGTCTCTGCTGCTTCCAGGAACGATCTCCCTGCACCGGCAAATCAGCATTTCTGCTGCTGGAACATCATTCCTGGAAATGGTGCGACGTGACATGCCCTCGCTGCCTGTCTCAGTGTGAATGAGGATACAGCAAAGCTCATGTTTTCCATTGTTGAAATACTAGCATAAATCTTTCACTAATGCACTGCTGTCTTTTATTATAACAGTCACTGCGGCACAGAGAAGTACGTCAAATCTCTCCTTGTTGGTACAGTCAGTTGTTGGCATCGCCCTGACATGTTGTTTCTTCCCTTAAGATGGCTTTGTAAAGGGACTAAAATGAGTTGCTCAGCCTCTGGCAGCACCTCCGCGTGTTTTGACAAATCTGAGGCTTTAATGTTGTGCGTAAGAAGGTTCAAAGCAGGGGGGAAACCGAGTCCCGGTGATGGGTTTTGACAAAAGCCAGCCCTGCGTCAGCAGCCATGGGGCGGTGGCGAGGGACTAGGGCAGGCACATGGGATGGTGCTGGAGCATCTGTGAGCACGGACATCCTTGCTTCAGCACGTGGGTGCTGGCCTGCGGGAGGCCAGGAGAAGGCACAGATGTGTTTTAGGTTGAAATCTGATGTCTGAAGGATGGCTTTGGGCTGACCTGGGAGTGCTTTGGGAGCCACCCTTCTGAGAGAGGCAAAGATGCCCTGATATGCAGGGACCTCTTGGTTCCGTGCTTCCCCGTCAGAACTGAGTGTTCTGGGTGTATTCAAAAAAAGGGCTGAGTTTGATTCTTGAGGCTGGTTAAAAAATGGTAGTACAGAGAAATAAAACCACGCTGAAGTAAGGGGTTAATGACTGGCTGCCTGAACCCCAGACCATCCTGTATCCCCCTGTCCGTGCCTTCTCCTGTATTTTTGTTTGTGGTGGTGTTGCCTCAAACAGGCTTCCTGAGTGTCTGTGTGGCCCCTTGTGGCTTCAGAATGCTCCCCCAGCAGAAGAAATGACTCTTGCATGATGAAAAGCTTCCCCGTGTCTCCCAGCAGTGCAGGAGCTGGGGCTGCCCTGCTGCTGGGGCTCTCCCTGGGGCTCCTGGTGCAGGATGCTCCCAGGATGCCTGCCCCAGCCAGGACACGAGCTTTTCTCTGCTGCTTAAAAGGGCTGGGCTTAAAACTGCCTCTTTCTCTCTCTGCAACAGGCAAATTGAGCTCCTTACAGAGAAGCAAAGTGCATAGCCTAAGCCAGCTAACCCCTTGGTTCGTTTTCTCTCCAGTCTTTGTTCTTTCTGGGCAAGAAATAAAAATACTTCTCTGGTAAAAGGTTCCTCTTTTTACCTGTAAGGCCCTCCTCCTACATTCCAGATTGGGGAAAAAATGCTCCTCCTGAAGGCACAGCCTCACGCAAGGTCTGGGGCATGGCTGGTCTCACAGCTCCCTGCGGGGCGGCGTGGGCAGCAGTGCCAACCGCTGCAGAGCTGAAGTCATCTCCAGCAGGAGGACAGCTCGAGTCTTGTATTTTCCTTTCTGTCTGCTTCTCGGCTTCCAAACCATGCAGTTTAGAAGTGGGTGTCCCCTCAGTGCCCTAGAGAGCTGGGTAAAGGACATACTGATGGTTTTTTGGATGGGGAAATTGAGGCAGGGCACTTGGGTGGGACAGCAGGGCTGCAAAAAGGCTCTGGGACAGGCCCAGAATTAAACTGTGTCTCAGACAAAAGTTTTTCCGCCAGGGGTACCAGGCAGCCTGATCTCTGAGCAGACGTTTCTAAGGTACCACAGCTCCTCAGGAGCACGGGCTCAGCCCCAGCCCTTTCCCAAGGCTCCCAGCAGGACAGACGTCCCCGCTTCCCAGGGCTGCTGCGGGGTGACTTTCTGATGCCCGTTGCAAAAGATTAAAAAGCGTTTGGCATCGGTGCAAATAAGCAGAAAGTGTTTGGCAAAGCTCCCTGGCATTTTTTTTTAACTTTTTTTTTTTTTTTTTCCCATTCTGCACAAGATGTTTTACAGCCTTTGTGAGCCTGTGTGGATGCTTGTTTCTGGCACGTGGTGTGCTGGAGGCTGCGGGCTGTTGCTGAAGCCTCGGGAGTGCAGCTGGCCTTTAAACCCTGCTTTATAGGAAGGAAATTCTCCGGTCCCGCTGGAGAGGGGAACGAGCTTGTGACACTTGGTGGAAATAGAGCAGGTTTAGTTTGGTCGAAGGGAGAGGGCTTCCAAGGAAACACGAGATTTTTAACAGTGTTCCAAAGTCCAGGCAAGTCCAAAAACGTTCAGTCCAATAGTCTTGCTTTCCCAGGCTAATTTTATGAGGAGGCCCTAAGATGTGAATGAGGAGTGATCTTGTTCAGCCTGAAAAATAAAATTAACACCAGTGTGAAAAGGACTGAAGCCCAGAGGACAGCGAGCATCTCATTCTTTTTTTTACTGAAGGATGCAAAGGCTCCACTTGGGATGTGCCTGAAGTCCATGTTGAATAATGTATTTCGTACTTGCCTATGAAAAGAAAGTCAACCAAGATCCCTCTGGATGGAGTCAAGCCCTTTTTAGTGCAATAAAGGAGAACAGGAACATTTTTTTTTTTTTTCCCCTCCTCTTCCTTCTTTCTTAGGACTTTTTGCCCTGTACTAGGTCTTTTCCCCTAAAATCTGCCATGTCTGTCCCTTTTAGGTAGGGAACTCCATCCCTCGCAGGTCAGCCTATCACCCTTTTTTTTCCCTTGTGGTTTCAGTGTTCAGCACCATGACAGTCCTTGCTCAAAGTTAACTGAAAACTGAACCCCACTAGCCAGGAGCAAGACAGAGCTGTACCACTGCCCTTCTTAAAACCAGTGGTCAAGTTTGTCTTTTTTTGCCAGCAAATTTGGTATTCTTTGGAGTCTGCTTGGCATGTGCCTTATATGTATTTTAATCCCCTCCCTTCCTCTTTCTCTCTCCAGCCCTGCACACTAGCTCACCCTCAGGCTGTCAGCATCTCCAGTACAGCACCCCCAGGGTTTCAGAGGGGTTGTCAGGAGCAGCGAGTGACAAAATCTGGGGAACCTGGGTTGTGATGGATGTCTGTGGTGTTTGCCAGCAGCGGCTGCTGTAGGTAACCCAGGGCACTGATATTTGTGCCACTTAAGAGTTGATTTCCTAGGTGTGGCTGTTTAGAGCCCGGTCCTCCCTCTAAGTCAGATATTCTACAACACAACAGACTTCAGCAACTTCATTGCTATATATAAAGTTTTTTCCTCAAACCTTTTTCGAACTAAGTCCTGTCTCCTCCCTGGGAAGCATCTGCTTCCCATTGCCAAATTCTTCTGCGTTCCTGTCCCCTTGGTTGTGTTTTCTCTGAATCCTTTAAAAAATGTGCATTTTGGCTGTGCGGTCATGCCAAGGAGTGTGAGAGTTTGCACATTTCGAGCAGGGATTGGCCCGTCTCGAATTGGTGCATCCAGAGAACCTGTCACAAGTTCCTTGAAGCACTTCTGCCTTCTGTTGTGCTGGCACCGAGCTGACGGGCGCTCATTTTGCATGTCTCGGCTCTGCGCTTGGCTGCTGAGGATATTTGCAAGGCTGGATATTTCTGGTTCTACTCCACAGAAGCCTTAAATGGAGTATTTGCTGTGCCCTGCCTTACAAAAAGAAGCCTAGTAATAAAAGTTTGAAGGCTCCTGTTCAAAACCCTTATGTCAGACCTGCCTGGGTGGTGGTACGTCTCTGTTTGCTGAAGGAGTTTCTGAATTCCTTGGCTGTCACCACGCTCACTTAGCTCCCCTGCAGTTCTCCTTGCTTTACCTTACCAATGGGTTTCATAGGGCTTATTAGTGCCATTTCTTCCTATATACTGTTCAAGACATTTTTCATGTGCAGATTCAAAGATTTGAAAGTGGCTTGCAAGGGATTTCAGGCTGTCTGCAGTTCTGCAGGGCTGTGCTGGTGCCGCTCCCTATGCCCTGAACCTCTCCATAGGGCCAAGAGCACAAAGCAGGTTAGAAGCACAGAGAGTGAGCAGGTCCCTCTCTGTGAAGTGATGTCTTTGGAGCCTTGATAGCTCCATTTCTGCTCAGGCTCTGGGGACTCTTCCATCAGGTGGTGGCAGAAGGAGCCCACGCTGACCGATGAGCAAACACCAGCAGCTGCAGATCACTATCGTGCAGAGCAAGCCACATCCCTTGAGGTTACCAAACTAGAAGTGACAGCATATGGATGCAGGTCTATCACCTGTCTCATCTGTCAGTGGTGACTTAATTATCTGGCACCTGGGCTCCTCTCATTGCCCAAACAGAAATAGGAGGAAGGAATGACTGATTTAAAACCTCCTCTCTCCAAGTAGATGTTGATCTTGTGTTGCCAGATAATTTTAATGGTGTCTTCTGACCTTAAGAGGGATGAATCTAAGTTAAATATCAGGCATTTGGATCTCAGCAAAGTCCAGATTTCCAAGATGAAGAAATACAAATAGTTAGAAAGGCGACGCTGTGCCTTCTCTGGATGGCTGAACAAGTGCCATTAGCGCTTGAGCGTATTCCCAACTAGATATAAAAGGAATCAGGAGTGTTAAGGAAAAACAGAGCAAAGTGAATGCCTATTACAGCTGTCGCAATAGGAAAGTTGCAACATTTGCTTGTAGGAAAAGATGCAGAAGCACACAGAGTACCTGTTAGTGAGAGCGAAGCCAGACTTGGGCAGGATTTCAAGTGTTGCAGACACAATCCTGAAGGCTATATACAGAGCAGCGTGACTTTTCCATGATGTTGGTTAAGAAGACGTGCCATTGCAAATTTTTTTTTAAAGGCTTCTTAAATTTTCTTGGGTCTTTATGGAGTAGACACCTCTTAGGAGTGTTGAGTGCGCCAGGGGATTGGACCTAGGAAACAGAGTCCTTGGCTGCATTATAAACACGTCTCATCCCTGGGGTCCCCTTGATACAGGTCAGATTCCTAGCAGAGGATATAAAGTTCTCCAGGGAGAAATCCACCCTTGGTCCCTTAGTCCTGATTTCTTGTTTGCAGACTGTACAGTCTTGTATTTCTCCCTTTCTGTCTTTAAAATTAGGAGCTCCTCTGGGTCAGACGTAGTCTCCTCCCATGCCTATAAAACACTGGTCTTGACACAGCTGTTACACACAAAGCTAGGGGTTTTTATTCCACCAGGGATTCTGAAGTTTGGCGAAAAAATACTGCTTGAGATAGACCTTAGAAATTGAAAGAGCTAGTATAGAAGGATGGTCAGAGAAAACTCATTCCGGAAAAAAGGAAGGTTTCTATTCTAGTTCTTATTTTACATTTGAATGCAATGGCACAGATGGTTGACCTGAATCCCAAGGACTTCCAGGCTCCCAGGAAAGTGACTGGGTTGTTCTTGTTTCTGTGGGCTGCCAAAGCCCTGCAGCGCTTTCCAGGGAAACATTCGGTTCCCAACACTTTCTTGCCTGTGATGCTGTAAGGTCAATTTAAGCAAATGATCGTTCTGTCATGACCAACCATTTTATTGGAAAATTTCTGCTCTACTTTAGCTCTGATAATTATACAGCTTCTAAAAGTATTAACAAATAATGCTGATCTGGCTTTGTCTTATGAAGGTTTTTATCACAATTAATCTTTGCCCACTCTCCATCATTTCTTGCTTCTTGGAACACAGAGGCATTGCTATAAATAGTCTTGAGTATAAATATGGATTTCTACGTACACACACACTCAAGTGCACAAATTGATATTTTATCATATCATACTGTACTGTGTCATATAACTTAATATAGTATTGCATATCTGCAATGAGAAGACACATTTTTCTGGCCTGATTAGTCAGTCAAAGTGAAGCATCAAAGGTTAATTTCTCTCTGTCTGAAATGTGCACAAAGTTAGATCTAGCTTTACTGTGCCACGATAAACTTTGCATAGTATATCTTGCATAAAGGTAAAATACATTTTCCATGACTCAAACCTTTGTGGATCGGTGCTGTGCTAAGGGCAATTAGATTTAACATCCCTGGAAGCTCCAAAGGCATTTTAAAGGACTTGCTCTTTTGTTCCAGCTCTAGTGCTCAGAGAGACTGAGACATTTTTGGAATGGGTTTTGATGGACTTATATGAAAATTTATATGACTAAGAATTGGATTTGTTCCTCTGGAATATTATGGATTATTTTTATGTTGGAATTACATAAGTGTGCAGAGCTGCATGCAGTTGGCTTAACGTAGCTAAAAATATATCTTTTGATTTCCATTTGGAAAGGTAGCTGGATTTTTCCAGCTTCCCCTCTCAGTGATGACTTTATGGTGTGTATGGGTTACAAAATATAGGAAACTCTGAAATGCGTAGTAAAATCAAGGGATTGAAAATGGATCAATATTTGATTATATATTTGAGAAGGCGAATGTTGATGCATGTCCTTTTCCACTCCTGATTCTGAACAGCATTGAAATCCCTTACAAATGAGACTTATTTCAGAGAGTCCACCTGGAAGTAAACGAGGAAAGGAGTGGGCAGTGGTGTGGAAGAAGAAAGCTCCAGGAGCTGGGGCAAAGGCCCACCTGTGCTTGTCCTCCTTGCGCTCTGCAGCTCATTTGCCTCTGATGCAGTAGAAGCCACAAAGATGACTTGGAAAGAAACCTGCTCCAGGGAGCAATTGGAGAGCACAACCTGTAACAACTGTTATCAGTGACCTTACCAAAAGAAATGCCATATCTCTCTGTTTCTGAATTCTTTACTTGTCACTGTCTGTATACAGTAAAGTCTGCTGGACACTGTACTAGCCAAAATCATTATTTGGAGAGAGATTTTTCCAGCTACATTTTTTAAGGAAAATTCTCTTGAAATCCAGGGCAAGCTCTTCTATTCCAAAAGAGAACAGATCAGAAAACCTGGGCCTTTCATTTTAAATGATTGTCTCTGTTATTCAATGCCAACTTTCAGCACATTTTCTTTGTCCTCAAAGACGTAGTACAACATCCCCAAAGTTTTTAGGATCTGAAACAGGGGGTCTGTGGGCAGCTCTGCTGTTTCCTGAGCAGGCGCGTCTGTGTGTGCAATGACTGTACCAAGCGGTAAGGCGTATTGACACTTTGAGGAAATGAACGATACAAATACACCGAAATAAAGATGAAGAAAGGTCTTCCTGTATATTAGTTTCACACTTGTTATTTAGCTAGAACAAGTACAGCATAAAACTGAGGAACTAGCAGGATGCTTCTATCAGGTTTTTGAATGTTGTGTAAGTCACCACATTTTACAGCATGAAGCAGAAACTCTACTTTGTTCTGCTGCTTCTTTCCCTATCCTGTGTGTTTTCTAAAATGGACATGTCACTTTGGCTGTATAATCTTATCATATTTAGATTTGATTTAAATCCTGTCTTTTCTCAGCTGTGCTTGCTAATGGAATCACTCATGCTTTTTATACAGTTGATCTAATAATATTTTCTTCACTGCTCTCTGGCATTATTTTCTACTTCATAGAAATCATGGCAAAACTGGCCATATAAATTGAGTCTGCATCTTAATGATATTGATGGTGATTTTCCTGTGCACTTGTACAAGGTATAGTTTTTTTTTTCTTTCTCTTTTACCATGGTCATTTTAATATACTTTGGCACGAGGACATGACTGACTGTTTCAGTTGCAAGGTTCTCTGACAAGGAAGCAGGCTTCTCCAATATTACTTTGTCACTTAAACTGCTTTGCTCAGGCAGGCCATCAACAGAGTGTCTATGAGAGATATGTTATTTTATTTATTTTATTTTATTCAGGATACTCGTGTGGCCTGTGAACTGGTTAGAAGTCTACAGTATTCTGAAATCCAAGGTCTGTGGTGGCTCTCCACAGGAAAGCCCTACAAAATGGTAACTGTGGCTTTCAACACTTTCTGCCTTTCAACATTTTCTCGGATTTTGGATGGGGATTCCTGAATAAATACTTTATATTTAGTGCTGATAGTTTTCTCTTAGCTCTCTTCCACACCTAAAAAGGGGACAAATTATATCCTGACAGCCACTTCCTCTGCTTCGCTTCCTGCTCCTGCACCCTCCATGACATGGCAGGGGTGGGAGGGAGAGGTATGCTGGGTATGACCCTTAAAGGTGACTTTTCTCCTGGTTTTAAGGGGAATCTGAGGTGCCAGCGGGTACCTCAGGGGAGCAAGGCCCTTTATGGAGCCAGTAGGTGCAGTTCAGCATTGCTCTTTCTGTTGTGCCTCAGCTCTGACCATGGAAGAGCTAGCACTTGGGACAGAAAGTACTGCATTTACGTTCAGGCCTTGGCATTTTTCCTAAGGGTACCAATTATAATGGTGTTTTTTGTGAGATGGGCACACATCCATTATGAGTTGGCTTGCACCCACCAACTCATTTCGCACAGGCCACAGAACACACATCAGATGGTGACGATTCCTGTTCGTGTGCAACGCGAAGGAAATCTAGATTGTTACCGGCAGAATATTGAATTCCGTATAATCTGCTCTGCAATTATATGAGGTATGCAAAGAGAAAGTACAGTTTTTCAATAACCTGCCTTCCTTTTTTCATATTTTTAACCACAGGAATGATAGACTATTAATCATGATTAATACTCAGTTTCTGTGAGTTATGGTAGAGCAGTGCCTGGTGGTCCCAGTCTGTGTGGTAACCTGATTTTCTTGCATAATGGGAAACTTACCTTGCATTTAAGAGAGTTAAAATACAGCTTGACATAGGTGAAAATTACAGCAGTGCAAAAGGCAGATTGGAACCACCCATTTCATGTAATTAAAAGATAAATTTAATAGTTACACATTCTTAGTCAAACAGTATTGAAAGTTTTCAATATATACAGGCATAACAATAGGTGAAATATGATTGCAGGCATCTTACTTGCTCCCATATTTTGCTTTCTTCCTGAGAAACAATGTTTTCTAGAGCTCTGCTGTAGCATGCAGCCTGAATCTCTTAAGCAGCGCTGGAGTTAAGGAAATAGTCATTGTTGTCTTGACATTTGGAAGAGGTTGGTTATTCTGGTTGTGACTGCTGAAGAGAATATGAATGATCAAAATGCTCTAGGAAGTAGAGGAAAGTCAAAAGAGATAACATGATCTGCTCCGTTCCTTTATTCGGAGAACTACGCAGGCTAATCTTTGTTTACCCCATATCTAAGGGACTCCTACTGTGCATGGAGAGTAAGGCACCAGAACTACAAGTGGCAGGGCTCATGTTCAGTTGGAGAATTGCATTTCCTTTAAGAAAACTTCTCTTTTACCTTTGAGAAGCCCCCTGAAGCCTTTTGATCGTGTCCTCTGTGTGCTGAGTGCAGTACAACATTTAGCAAATGACAATTTCTGCTGTAAAGAATTTGCATCCAAATCAGTATTGTGTCCTGTGAGCACACAGAAAAGAGATGGACGTTTTCCTTTAAAGGATGAGATTGGTGAGACGTTTCCACGAGGAGATCCTTAGAGAGCATCCTATGGTCCCTTCCTGTAGAAGGTAGCAATATAGCTCCTCGTTATTATCTCCGTCTCTCTCTTCCCCCAACCAATCTGTCAGCTCATTTATGGTGCTGCGGAGAGGCGTCGTGTCGGAGCGATGTTCCCGTTTGCAAAATGGTAACGTTTATTTGTTGTTCTGAGGAGCCGGTTTCACACACTGCAGAGCTGACATCTCTCTGGGAGCACAGCTGAGTCCAACATGTTCAGAACAGCCATCCACCCGAACGCCTCCTACTCGCATGCTCAGGCCTTTCTCCACAGTAAATAAAAAATGCAGTGAGAGCCTTGAATTGTTCCTTGATATTGATATTTCTGTTTAACTGGAATGTCTACCCATGTTCTTATCTGATAAATGGGTATTTCTCTGGCCGAGGAAGTCAGTTTAATATAGGAATAGGGTGGCTCTCCAAACAGGAAATCCAGTTTCTGGAATGCTTAATGGAAAAAAAATCTGACTTTCAAACAGTGTATTGAGTGGTCCCTGTGTCATGAAAGTATAACAGTACAATTAGCAGTTTTACAGAAAACAAAGTCATTATGAGCAGCTGCTTCTCCTCTGCTACATGAAATAAGGTATGAAAACCATTAAATATGGAAAAAAAATATTAACACATTTTTCAAGATTTCGTTGCTTATACAGAAGGCCACTGAAAATCTACTTCCTAAAACAGGAAACTGAGCAATGTGTCTTTGTATACTTTAGTCAAGAAGATATTGCTGTACTGTTTAAAACACCCCTATTCATGACATCAGCAGTTTTTAATATTTTTCACAGTGTAATTCAATTCATATTGTTGGGACATCCTGTCTAGCCATGGCTATGGTCATGTCCATTGTAAATCTGTCTTTGACCTTACCCATGCCCTATAATAGACATGACCTCAGTTTGCCAACCTATGGATTACAACATAAAGTTTTTTTGATAATGATTACTATGAAAACAGTCGAAGAGAACTGCTTGCCTCTCAGGCTCCTTCCAGGCCTTGCACCTATGAAATCCCACTTTTTGGATGGCAGCATCAACAGCAAGTATTGTGTGCATCACTGCTGTGCGTATTGGTACTCCTCTCAGAAATTATATGTGGGGCAAGATTTCTCCTTTTCTGACTCTTAAATAGTTTTGGTCAATGTCTGTAGTCACACGTGTCTGCTTGCCAACTTGTCGAAGATGACCTGTGGCAGCAAGATGTGGACTGATCCAAGCCTGTGACCAACTCCCAGTATGTTGCCCTGACAATTTAGTCATGGTATGGCCAGGTTTAAGATCAAAAACACGTGGGAGAATACAAGCTGAAGCGTTAAAAATCAGCATTGCTCAGCCCAGGGTGCACAAATTCAGAGCCTCGCAGATGGTGGTGGTGAGCACTTTCTGTGTTTGGGTCCCACCGCATCTGGCAGGCTGGCACAGGTATTACAATTAAGCACTAATGACTTTGTTCCTTCAGGTGACTACAACTCACGAATTAATGTTGCAATTAGAAGAAGCAAAGCTATCCTACTCCCCACCAACATCCTGGAAGGAGTACAGAAACAAGGTATGCTAGGCTGTTTGCTGCACTTCTAAGGTTTGTTGTCCTCAAAGCCACCTCATTTTTTATTTATTATATATATATAAAAAAGTGTTTAATCTGCTAAGAGGTCACTAAGCTTTGTAAGATATCTGACAAAGATCGTTAGCGTTTCTACCTCCTTCTTACTTCCAATTTTCTGAAAGCATGAATTTCCAGAAGGGGGTGGGAGGGTGGAAATTCACATGAGTCTTTGTTTCCATTCATTAAATATTTGTGTGTCAGGACTAGAGATTTGAGACTCGGATTATTAAACAAGTGGCTTCAATGATTTCAGCAAAGCTGAGTGTCCTGGCATCTTGTCCAGGATTCTTGTTTGGGATTCCCCAGGCAATTCTGCATTGAGATCAGTGGGGTTTTAGCGAGAACTTTTAGTGACTATACAAAGCAAACATGGTCTTTGGTGTTAGTCTATAAATATCTAATGTGAGCAAGCAACTCTGTATTTTCCTCTGTGCTTAATGCAATCATTCTGCACCCTGAGGCGGCTGAATTTACATGCTTTTGTTGTCATATGTGTAATGTGCAATATGTATTTCCTTTTTATTAATCAGACCTGCCATCAGAAAAGAGATAGAGAGAGTTTGAAAGCACAACCAGGATAGATACTGTCATTTTGTAATCTTTTGTGCGCAGGTGGAGATGCCTGTTTCCACTAGAGTAGATGGCAATATTCTGCTGCTTGCAGAATTCTTACAGATGAAAATCAGGCAAAGGAGTTACTGGCTATCCATGGGGTAATTCTCCTCTGAAAGTGTGCAGTCAATTCCCATTTAGGCTAATTACACTTAAGGAGCCCTTTCCTATAACTAATGAACAATAGGCATAACCTGTTATTACATAACCATAGGCACACACATTAATACGCTGTCGAATTGCACTACCCTGTTAAAATGCTTCCTCTACAAAATTCACTGGAGATTTTTAGAGACATTTGCTGTAATTACAGCTAGCATGGTTTCTAATTCATTTAATTTTCTTTTCTACCTAAACTGAGCATATAAGTGTGTTTTAAGAGATTGAATAAATAAATTTTTAATTATAAAATGATGCTGTATCATACATTATTAATAATAACCAACAATGTGTAATACATGTTTATGTATGAATCCATTAGGAAGATGAACTAATATATATCAGTCCTAAAAGAATGTCCTAATTTGTCCTGTGTTTGTGAATGGGGAAAATCCATGTTTAAAGCAATTAGGGGTTTATAAAAGCATTGCATTGAAAGTGGATAAAGCATTGAGTACGCTTGGCACTTAGGAATTCTCTTGTTGTCTATGGCAAAGGAGGAGACCCTTTTTTGCCCTTTATTATTGTACAATCAGTATGGTACAGATATACAGACCTCCAGGGTGGGAGCAGCATGATGCACATAGTCCTGGTTGGCAAACACTCTGGTTATTTTTGTTATTAATAATAAAAAAAAAAAAATCTCCTTTGTACTCTGCCATTTTCCTTCCAGGCAATTTTCAGGAATTGTGTCTAATATTTTCCTATTAGCGATAGCAAACTTCAGATATCTCCATGGCAAGTTCCAGGCATTCACCAGTCTCATGGCAGGACTCAAAAAGGCTGCAATCAATGTCACAGTCACAGTTGCAGTCGTTGTTGGAGTGGTCTTCGTTGGAAGTCTGGTAGTATCTATTGGATGGACAACAGGTATCTGTCAGCCAATGTTCACAGGTATCAGGCAGCATTATAAGAAAGTCCCAAAACTGGCAGAACAAGCAGGCCAGGATAAGTGTTGCGCATTCATCTAAGAAAAAGGAAAAGCAGCAAGACATAAGAAAAAGGGCCTGCTTGATTACCCACGTTTAGGCTACTGTGACTACGCAGAAATGAGATCAATGCTTTCATTTGATTCTATGGAAGTATTTCTTACGTTGTTTGTCCTGGGGGAAAAAATAGAGTGACATGAAAATAGTAAAATAATTTGGGTGAAAATGTTCTGGGGAGGTGAAGTGCAGAGGAGCAAGTGTTCTTGAACTGTTTGGGCAATGAAACAAAAGTTTGGAAAATAGTATCAGCTAGGACGTCTGTGTGGAGACAGCGAGTATTCCCCAGACTCTGGCTGCCTATGGCAAAAACTTTCTGTTCTGTTCTATTCATTCCTCTCAAAAATCAATTAATTACTACCCACAGTTCAAACAACAGCATCTGGGGAATGTGCCTCGGAGTGCAGCAGGGCTCTGAGCAGGTGTGAGATTCTGACTGTGTGAATCTCGTTGGAGCGCAAAGACCCAAACCTTTCAAATTTTTTTCCCTCCTTGTTTTTTGGAAAAGAAAAATGCCTTCAACAATATGAATGTCTTTTCATTGGTTCTTTCAGGAAAGCATATGGTTATAACCGCATTCCTTGCCCTAGAATGACTAACTGTGAACTCATTCAACTGCATTGGTTCTGTTGTGGCATTTTCTGTCTCACGTAACATAAAGTTCACTGCCAGGAAGTTTCCAGAATTACGCTTTTTTTTTTTTTCTTTCTTTTTGAAGAAAGCTTTCTTGATAAAAAAAAAAAAAAACAAAATTAAGAAATCATGCCAATGTCTTTATATTTATATACATGTATATATAAAGCAGCTATAGCAGGTAGCAAGAATGAATAACGTGATTGAACTTCTTTCTAAGTAGCATATCATCACCAATGTTATCAATTTTAATACTTATTTAAATATGTCAAGATCTATTTGAGTTCAGACAAGCACAACTAACTTCTAAGTCAGTTCTGTTGAATAAGAATGACTGGATTTTGGTGATACTTAGTAAATTCACGCTTATATTTTTTTCTAAGTAAATGAACTGAAATAATTATAAAATTGAAACATTTTATAAGGTGACACTGCTGCATTTAATTGTATGAAATTTACAGTGTAGAAAATGTAATCATTTTATCCAGTAGTCCATGGTGTAATTAAGACTATTCTTCTTAAGTATCTTATGTTTATGAAATTTCCTTCCTATACCTTTCCATTTTTTTTTTCTCTCCAAAGATCTGTTTTCTAATAACATTTTTTTCCTGAATGCGTTAGCCATAATGGTGCTTATGTAATCTTAAGAGAATAGATACAATTCTTAGGACCTCATCCAGGAAAGGGAGCACACAAAAAGCACAAGATTTTAATAATAAAGTAATGTTTCAGCACAGAGTCTGTGATGTGCAGTAAAGATGCTTTTAAATTCCCATCAGAGCACACACCATGAACTGTGATAATGGATGTAACACATTTCAAAAAATCTGCATGTGTGAGGCTTTTTTTTGTCCTGTTTTAAGTGGGGTAATGTATATAAATAATAGATATTAGCAATTAAACATCCATTCCTATGCATTCATTTATATATTTGAAAATAAATTAGCCACAAACTGCATAAAAGGAGATGCAATCTCCTGTTTTCTCCTCTGTTTTCCCTGCTGTTTGCGAAAAGGCATTATTGCATTTATCTCGGTGAGAACAATGACCTCAGCTCTCGTTCTCTACATTAGTAGATTAATTACCACAAAAGAAGAACTTCTAATAATTTTGCTAGCCTGCCTCATCTCTAAATTTTCCTGTTCTTGTCTGGTGACTGTCAGTTCACTCTCTGCTCAGACAGATGAAGCTCTGTATGAGCCTGGTCCAAAGTTCACTCGTGCCACTGGGGTCACCCCAGAGAGGCCTATGAGCTTTGGATCTGCTCCCCTCTCAGCAAGTCCACGATTTCTTCAGCTATTGCTCTGCTTTCAGAGGTTCTCCATGCATCAGCGAGCAAGATTTAGCGTTGTGTGTGTGAAATAAGCAGTAACTTGTCAGAGTAGAGTGAGCAGAGTATGCAGTGACAATCACAAATCTGGCTTCCTTTGGTTCTCTTGGCTTCCATCCAGCCCTTAACATTATTAATTGAGCACAGCTTGTTTTTTTGTTAATTTCCTTCACTTTTAGCTTTCTAAGGAGTACAAAATCTGTTATTTGCATCACATGGTACTCACCTGTGTGCGATTGAGGGGCTTGATCCAATAGTCAGTAAACTTAGAAAATAGTGTCTGGACTAGGGGATGAGTCCCTTAAATGGAATAAATACTTCATGGCCTTAATTGAAATTAAATGCATTCTAATAGATGTACCAGAGACATTCCTTTTATTATGGGATCAGTGTTACAATAGAGACGGTAATGGTTTCTTGAAAGCATTGCAGTTTATTGTGATGATCTGTATTTAGAAGTTCTTAATTTGGGGATCATTAATATGAAATGCATGATAGAACCCAACTCTACTTTATATAAGATACTAAGCCATTATTGCAAAAGGCATACGTAAGAAACAAAAAAATGATTCACAGAAGCACTTTTTCCCACACCCATGTGAATAACCAGGAATAGCTCCTCGGGTGCTGGTACTCAGCATAATTTCACTAAAATCAGGGTTGGTACAGCATTTACATGACCAGGAGTCATGGCCCATGGTCTGTAATGGGCACAACCAGTTCTCTTCCTTTTCTCTTGGTTAGGCTATTGTCTATGAAAGTCTAATAAAAAATAATGCAAACATTCTGCTCCTTTACTTGTGCTCTTTTGCAATAAAAAGGCTCAGCTTCCTTTCTGAAAAGGTAACAATGATTAATATTCCCAGAGCAAATTGCTTTAGCAATATGTAGTGTTCATGTGGAAAAAAAATGCACTTGAGCTACTGGGGCTCTGCTGCAGTTCTGGTTTGTAGGTACCTTTCATAATGCTTTGTGTTCAAGTATGTTTTTTCAAAATGCAGACCATACTGAGCTAACCCAAAGTCCTGTCCAGATATATCCACCTTGCTCAGTCATCAGAAACAGTTTTCTACAGAATCATGGCAGAGCTTGAAGAGATCTCCTCATTTTGACCAACTACGTGAGTTTTGCAGCGTAGGCAGTAGAGGAGAGATTTAGGAGAGATTTGGTGATGGACCAGCAGAATGGCAGGGTTGGATGTAATGGTCCGTACAACTGCATATGTAAAAAGTCCTTATAGGACATGTCCAGCCCACAAAACACACCATCTGTTCATCAACCACAGCAGCTGCTGCAATAGCAAAAGCAATAGCCCCTGCTGTTGGGAAGAAGTAGGCCCATGTTTGACACTTTAAACTGATATTGACATTAGTAGCTCCGTGCAAACACTGCTTACAAAGGTACAAAAGCTCCATTGCACAACAGCTCCATAGGCTCTAAGTTCTTCTGTGAATTTAGTATCACTGACAATTTAAGATAATAATCTACAGATTCTCATGTATCATAAAATGTGTCTACAAGGCAACTTGGTACTGCTTTTGACTATGGTCTTGAATCTCCTATTCAGCATGTAAGCATTTATTTCAAGTTAGGTACACATAGTGCTCTTGAAATGGATGTTTAGAAATGAGCTTAAATGTAATGTGTGTTATCAAACATACCATCGCTGTCTCTCTGACGTACTGATGCATCATCTTCGATGTAGGTGAACTCTCTGCATTTCTCCAGGGAAGCAATGGATGATCTGCTCGCGTTTGACAATTTCTTCTCATTTTTGGTTTCCTTTGATGAAGCATCTGCGATGCTGAATTCTGCGACAGTACTCATAACAATACTTCTCACAGGCTTTTCATCTGCATGCTTTTCATTTATAAGCTGGTTATCTGGTGGGATTAAGAGAAAAAAGACTTGTTTGTGATACTAAGGCAAAGATCTGAAGGAATAACATATGCAGAATTTCCAAGCCTACAGGTGTTTACTTCCGAGGCCTAACCCTATTTATCTGACAATTTCAGTCTCTTTGGAGAAGTTTATTCATAGAACAAGTATTTATATATTTGCACCCCTAATTTTCTGTTAAACCCAAGGGGTATAGGCTAGGGTGACTACTCAGTTCCATTGGGCAGGTTCAGGTGAGGTAGGAGAACAGAACTATCGGCTCAGTTGAAATCCATTTGGAGTGTGATCTCCCAGTTGCAATTTGTGACATGCAAGAAAGCCAAAACAATTATTTTTCAACAGCAGCTCGTTTCCCTAAATTTACAGCCAGCGTTGTGTGTGTAGGTGGTACCTAGATGCAGATGTACCAGCTTGCCATGGTTCGTAGTCTTGTTGCAAAGCAAGCCAGATGGTCTCTCTTTAACATCCTGATTCGTTATTTCGTAATTTCTTCCCCACTTGTGTTGTTGGCCTGGAAGTCAACTAGAAGATGGGATCCTCCACATGCTGTCAGTGTGCCAGAGAGGCAGCTCTAAAATGAGAGGGAGAGCTTACTTTTAAGCCTCAACTAGGGGAAAGGTTAAGAAGAGTTCTGAGCTCAATTTGCTCTTGAAGAACTTCTCAGGAACAGATAAACATGGGTAGATAAACAGTTTCATTTATTCTCCAAAGTGATCAAGAGGCCAAGAAACACAGTCATTCTTTCTACTGCTGGGATGATAAAACCTCGTCAGTTCTTATCTACAGCTGATTAACTCCTGCACCTCACATCAAGCACAGCCTCACTTTTTATCTTACTTAAATCTTGTGATACGCTTGCTCTTAAGCTATATACAGAAAATCAATCTTTACAAACACCTCAGTTTTGCAAACATTGCTTTCTGATGGGAGCAGTGAGTGCTCAAAAGCAGCTGGTCTGTGTTCTGCTGCAAGGAGCTAGAAGAGAGATCCTGCATCTCTCTTGTTTTTCAGATACCTTTGACACCTGCTGTATATTAAAGAAAAGCCAATAAAAGATTGATAGAGTGTGAAATTGCAGTTGTGTCCACTTGTAGCCAAAAGGAGGATATTTGGATGGGATGAGTGGATTGCAAAATAAGTGAAAATTCTGCCTAGTGGGGGGAAGCAGTTTGAGTATAACTGGTATCTGTAGAGAGTCTAGTGGAGGCAACCCAGGTGGTGATGGGTCTGGAGTACCTCATGTAAGAGAAGAAGCTGAGGGAGCTGGACTTGTTTGACCTGGAGAAGAGAAGGCAGAGGTCAGTGCTAGATACTGTTTTCTTCTTCTGGAAAGCACTGGAACAGGCCCTGGTGAAGCTGGAAATTATGCTCAAGCAGGCAAGTCCCCAGCAACCTGCTCTTACTGCAGTTAGCCCTGGTTTGAGGAAGAGGCCAGATGAGATGACTTCCAGAGGTCCCTTCCAATCATAATTTTTCTATGGTTCCACTTACAGAATGAGCGAACAATTTGTTTAAACTATTATCCATAGTCAGACTTCATGCTATTTTAGATCATCTTCATGTGGTGAAATTTCTAGAAGTGAAAAAACTGGGTAAAGGTTAGCGGAGTAATACCATTGAAGAGGATGAGAGGAAATAGTAAGCTATTATTTTCATTTAAAGTCATTGTCATAAGAATGTTTGTTGGCAGGTGTTTGGCTGGGTTGTTGACTTCTAGGAATGACAAGGTCTGATGTGAAGGAAACAGTTTCCCCTGTCCTGCAGAGTTTATGGGGTGGCCTTAGGGAAGGGGTGACTGGTGGGATAGAAAGAAAGGGAAGTAAGACAGTGGTGGCACAGAAAGGAGTCTTGGAAACCTACAGCTGTCAGGTTTTGTGAGTGTTACAAGGATGGAATGCCCCAGGTGAGGCTTGGGAAGGGCAGGAGAGGCAGTGGCTCCTCTGGGTGGGAGGCAGCAGTGCAAAGGCTGTAGGTTGCACATTTGCATGTAAAAAAACAGTGTCCTGGACAAAGCACATCTGTGATTTTGCTTGGCTATAAAAATTTGGCAATGGCTTTTCCCTCAGAGTAAGTAAATATAGCTTTTTTTTTTTTTTCCTCTCTGACTTCTTGTCTAGACTCTTAAACCAAAAATGTGAAAATTCATGAGTTTTGGATGTATTTACTTATAGGTACAGTAACCACTATTTTCCAGCATTTATAAATCAATGACATATCACAATTTTCCCTGCGCTTTCATTCAATAACACGACATGTCCAGGAAAGGCTGTGCTAATTGAAGTAGCAGGGATCTGGAGGAAGCAGTGTCCTGCTCATGCATCGGTTTTATTGGATAATAATTGATTTGTGGGTCCAAAAGGCACGTGCCCCACCTGGTATTCAGGTGCCAATCTTACAAATGGATCTTGCTTGTCCATGCTGAGAGCCATACATGGGCTGAGCAGACGAATACACACAGGTCGGATTGAAAGGTCTGTGGAAGAATGGCATTTTCTATCATTTCCCCCTTTCAAAATTGGCCCTAAAGTCTAATCTGGATATATTTTAAATTGCAATATATCTGTTCAGTTTCCCATTTTTGCCACAATACAATGGTCCACAGAAAGCATTTAAGCATTCAACAAATGAGACTGAAAAAAATCAGACGGAAGTAATCAGTAAATGCCAGACTAACATTTACTGTATCCACCGACTTCTACTATTCATGCTTCGAGTCAATTTTTATTCTTGAAGTGCTGTTGAAGAGAAATCAAAACCAGAAATAGAAAGGCATAGACATAACCTGAATTTTTCAATACAGCACCATCAAACAAAAGGGTAACAAAAGCTGTCATTCAAGGACTCTTCTGTTTGTTAAAGCATACTACATCTTTGAAAATACAGTGCATTTTAGTGTCAGACTCTTAGTTTGAAAAGCTCCCTTTAAGTAATGTTATACTTGTCTTGTACAGCTAGATCAAGTCTTCACGCAATCACCGTAACAAGCAACTTGCTATGACAAGCGAGATCCTTGCTTCCAGAAAACAGTGCGAGAGAGGCTAAAGCAGTGTACAATTATAGGTCTCCATTTCATTTTTATGCAATTACCTTCAGTTCAGCTGTTGGTCCATCTACATTATGTCTTTTATCAATTTAATGTTTGCACAAAGTGTCTAAAGAAATAAAGATTATGCTAGACCAGCATAAAAAAAAAAAGTGGTTAGCATTTTTTTTTTCTATTTTATAGTTTGTTGCTGCATGGAACAGTAATAGGTTGTGGGATTGGAACAAATAAGTGGAGCCAAATAGGCTTTAAATATATATTATGTACAACTGATTATTTATGATTACTTTTAAATGAGAATGCAGGAGAATTAAATTACAATTAGAGATGGGCAGGAGGTCAGACTTTGTTACTGTCTTCTAATAGCCTGTGTCCACAGTTTCACATGCCCACAAAGACCTGCTTTTAACATGCAGAAATCATCCACTGAACTTAATTAGAAGGGGAAAAATAGGTAATTGTGATGAAAAAAGCTGAGACTATTCAGCATTAGTAAGACTGTTAGAGGTAGGCAGAGGTAAACACCCTTAGTGTACCATTTTTAAAGTGTTTTCTGGAGTAGCAACTTTCTTCCTTAGCTGGGGAAGTTGGAGCTTGCCTTGACTGTTGTTGCAGAGCACTGGGATTGCTTTCCTATGTTTCCCGTGTAAAGACGTAAAGACAGAGATGGAAATTTCATGTGAGTATAGAGACTTTTTTTTTCTTTTCTTTTTTTTTTTTTTTAAGCGAGGTGAATTCAAGACAGTAGTGTCTTGAATTGGATTGTAGCCAGGTAATGCTGTAGGAGCGCAGTTGCCTCTGAGAGAGAAGGAAAGGGAAGGAACTGATCTATCGCCCTGTGTAGGACTCGTACACATCTTGCAGCAAAGGACGTGTGTGTCTGTGGCTCTACTCGCCACTGACATTTGTTCCCAGGCTGCTCTGGCTATGGCCCCTTGCCTTGCGCTCCTGTGGCAAAGAGTCCCGAGGTTTAATGGTGAATTCTGTGGGAAACTCTGGCAGTTTAGGACGTGTAACTTCTTAATTTCACCTTAAGGCATCTTCATGTATCAGTGCAGAGAAAGCACCGAAGGAACACGGGGCTGATCTCCCTGACATTCCTTATCCCACGTACTGCTGTCACTGCCTGTCTATTTAATATCTCGCGTGCTCATCACTCGAAGAGCTGAGTGCCATGTCCGTTCAGTCCTGAGATGGAACCGGGAGAGCTACATCAGACCTGATGGGTGATAACTTGTAAGCTTAAAGGCTTGAACTGAACTCACTTGGTTTGAAAAGACTCATAGCAAAATAAAACCCAAGCCCCAGGTTTGGATGGGTGTTTTTAAAAGAAAAAAAAAAAAAAAGAGGAAGGAAAAAAAAAAAGAAAGAAACTTTTGGTAACCAGTCTAAAGGACACAATTTGTTCTTTAATAATAAATTATAATTTACAGCAGTGGGAATGCACACATAGTGCAATATGTGCGCAGGGACAGCAGCTTACCTGGGCAGTTCTCGGTGCTCAGCGTCACCCTGGGGAGCACTGGGAGAGTCAGGGAGCTGGTGCAGCTGTCTTGGTGGAAAAACAACACAACAGTACAGAGGCACACTGTAAATAAACATGGTTCAGCACACAAATCACCACCAGCCATTGAAAGTAAGTAATCTACTTTAAAAGTTGTTGCTCTGGGGAGAAATAGAGGCAAGCATGCGTCCTTGGGAGGGGAGGTTACAGTGGAACGTACGCTTTTTTGATATCTATGCCTTGCTTTGATAAAATAACCCAAAAGAAAAATTGATAAGAGAGAGAGTTTTAGCTGAGGAGATGGGACAGAGGATCACTGTCAGGAGCAGAAGTTCCCATTTGGAGTAGGTACAGAAAGTTTTGGGGCTGGACATTTTGCAATGAACTGTGAGGCATCATCCATGCCCAAGCACCCCAGAAACCTTAAATAAAGTTCCCAAATGGTCAGCAAAGGAAGGGAGAGGAAAATGCACCTCCAAACACCAGCCTCCACGGCTTAGCTGTCTTGCACAAGATGCCCAAGGCCCTCCTGTGGGTGCTGAGCTACGTTTGCCACCTGCACAGGGCTTGGAGGATTAAATCCCACTTCCTTCTCCCTCCTGGGATCAGATAGGCAAAGTGGGATGGGGTGGTTTATTTTTGCTATAGGGAAACAGGAAATGGTACACAAGGCTACAAATATATACTGGGCTTCATGTGGCATCACGAACTTGTGCAAGTGCTTCTCTTCTGATTTACGATGATGGACTGGTAATTCACAGAAGCTTTGGGTTTACCTTTTAAATTTTTTTTCTTTTGCAGTACCAAAGCTAATGGTGCAATCCCCGAAGGGGGAATTTTATCAATAGTGAATTTTTGACCTCATTGCATACGTTTTAACTTCATGAATTAGTGACCCAGCTGACTGTAAAGCCTTCTATAGGCTTATTATAAATCTATCACAGGACTAGCAAAAAATTTTGGCCCAGATCCTAAACTCTGACGGGCATGTGTTGATGGACTGCATACCGAGCACTTCCACTAATATTTCTTGCTAATTATACCATATATTAAAAAAAAAATGAATGAAGCCAATGTTTATATGCGGCTTTAACTGCTTTTGATATAGGAAAGCAACACAATCCCTAATAAATTTTCACCTTCAACATTTCTATTCATTATGATTTTTACCATGATGAATGAAGTTAGAACGGGAGAGGGAGGGGGTTCATCTTGAAATCTGTTCAGTGAATGACTGAATTCACTTCCCTTCCCTGACTCGCGTTGAGGAAGGAGGGAACAGATGGACACAGGAAGAAGAGGGAGGCGAGCATGGAATGAAGGAGATGGGCGAGGAACAGATGGAATCGGGGGAAAGCTAAGGGAAGAGTCAGGAAGGATGGAAGGAAAGTTTTCCATTTGACCTTGAGCTGAAATGAAGATCTGCATGTACCTTGGGGCAGCTACGTATTGCTTTGGGATGCATCCTTTTTTCCCTCAGTGGCACTTGCTCCTCAAAGTCCTGAGGGCTGAGCCAGCAGTCCAGGAGATTCACAGGACTGTACCCTACATTTTCTTAAGGAGACAGCTGCTGCAGGTGGGCATCACTGCTGTGTTCAAGCCCCCTTGGCAATGGCAGAGGAGAAATGAATGCAAACCCAGTGCCCAAAGTGAGTTGGGAAGTGGAAGTCTCTTAGGCATCCCAGCCAGACCAGGAATTGGAGCTTATGATTTTGAAGAGGTATCCTGCACCCTGTTTGCTGCTAGATGGCCAAAATATTCAAAATGATTTATGATTTTATTTGCTTAAAATAAGACATACGAGATGGCCTGATTTTCGGAATATGCTGAGCATCTGCGCTTTGAGGTGTATTGAATTATATAGTCCAAATCACTAGTAAGTCCTGGAAAATCTTGAGTATATTCTTAATTCTATTAAATTGCCTGCACTGGTTCTGGCTTTGCTAGCTGAAAAATGGAAGAGGTGAAAGTTAAATATTGGCCATGTGTGTCATTCCCTTTGAAGAAAATGGGAGCCATGTGCACTCACCTAACAGCAAAGTTTGGCCCCAACTATGATTTCACAGCTGGGCCCTAACTTCAGGAATGCCACAGCACTAAATGATTCAATTGGAGTAATCTGATCAATGCTGTATTTTTGCTCTGAATTTAAATTGCACACACAGCAAGAGCAGAGTTAGTTTTCTTCTCACTCAAAATCACTTTTCTCTGCAGAATTGATAACATAAACATGAAGTTTTGCTCTCGTCACACAAATAAGTGAAATGGAAGAAAACGTATGTCAAGTAAAATGCACAACATTACGTCCTTTTTACTTTTTGGAGGCTGTTTAAGAAAATGGCTTCATTAATTTTGACTGAATAAAAGGTTCCTTTAAGGGATTTCAATAGGTGACATGAAAAATGTTAATACGAATGATCAAGACAATGGAGGTTAAAACTGTTTTGAAAATATGTTTCTTTTATGGATCTCAGCTGTTGGAAGAGTTACAGAATAAATATACGGTAGTGCTGACATTCGGTGCTGTTTCATCTTAGCAAAAGAGTTTTTAATAAAGAAAATTCTTTTCAAGGAATGCTTTCTGCAGCCAGTCTTCAAAAAGAGGTTTTCCCCCCTCCTAGTTTAATAAAATTAAAGTAATTTATGTCATATTGATATGTCGATATGTTTTTCAATAAACTTTTTAACAGAGATTTAAAAAAAAAAATTCTCTTCACTTTAAAAATTATAATTATATGTCTTCCTCCCACTTTGAAAATGGCACAAGGTGCTCATTTGCAGAGCTCTACTGTTCAAATCTTCACTGAGAATAGAAATGTCATGACTCAGTTAACAATGCTTTATTATTCACATTGATCTTTTTTTATAGTGTTCTTTATCTCAAAAACATTGTAAATCAGATATCTTCCTCCCACTCTTTTGTTCATTTGCAAATTTTTATTATTCTAGTTTAAAAAAGCAATGGAGTGTCAAGAGTCAGTGTATATTGTTTATGCTCTTTTTTGCTTTAAAATTACTTTTAACTATTAAAAAGTGAGGGTGTACAGCTGGGGGGGAGGGGGCTGGGGTGGATTTAAAGATGCTTAAAAAAGAATTGAAAGGATCAGTGTGAATTGTTTTAACGGACTTCGCAAAAAAAAAAAAAAGGGGGGGGGGGACCAAAAAATACGAAAAGGTTTTTATGTGCAAATTGAAAAGTGCCTGTTGCATCAGACATCATCATCTGCATTAGACACCAGACATAATTCATGCTCACAACGAACATAATAGCAGAACTCACAGGTGCTTTTGTGCTTTTGTGCAAACCATCACAGGATGGTTTGCAGGTGCCTGCCCAGAGCCCCGCGCTCTTTGCGCTCTGCGTCAGAGCTTGGTGCCAGGCCCTCCAGAGCCCTCAGTTGATATGCCCTGGATTATCACTGGATTTTCACAGGAACTTCACAGCTTTGGTATGAATTTCAGCAGAAATGTAACCTCAGCAGGTTGTGCGGGGCAGGATGCAGGATACAGCCATCCTCCGGGAGAGTTGTGCCAGAACCCCCAGGGTTTCTTTCTATACCAGATCTTCCAATTCTGCTTCAGACACTGTTTTCCTTCTTACCAAATTTTGCTTCGCATCTCTATTCATGTCCTGGTTGTTGGGAATGTATATAAAAATTCCTTATAGTAATTGAGGCTCTGCCAGTGAGCAGCCGGACCCTGTGGTGTTTCACATACACCTCTATGTGCTGAGGGAGCAGCAACTTCTAAAGCTGAATTTAAGCCCCAGATTACCCTTTCATTTCTTCTGGGTGGTGTGGCATATTATTGCAAAACTTTTGTAAAGAGAAATAAAGTCTCTGTTCTATATTATCTTTTATTTTCTCTCTCTCTCTTTTTTTTTTTTTTTTGCTCTTATTACAAATGATTTTTTTTTTCCACCTAACACTCTCTGCAATTAAATTTGGAAAGAACTTTAATTTTTTGGTTTTATTTTTGGTAAGCTCTTTCTAATGAGAAGCAGAAATCTTAGAGGCAACTCCAGGCAGAATTTGAGAACTTGAAAAGACAGTGCGGTGACTTTCTTTAATGTCCCATGGTCTTTGTCACCCGTGTCACTTCCTGAATGACACTGAAGTTATTTGCCCGGAGTTTATTCCCAAAGCAGGTGTTATACAGAGCTATGGTCACAAAGATATCCTCACAGCATTAATGCCAAAGGAGCTCTGAGGCTGTCAGCATGCTGGTGGGGGTAAATGCCATCAAAGCAGCATGTTTTCTTAAAATACACCCAGAGAGTTTAAGCACTGTCAAAAAGAGCTGCAAATCACTGAAGATGCAGCATTTAATATAGAAGGGTCTTTAAAGCTCTGCTCTTGGTAAATTGGCATGTGATAGTATATAACTATAAAAAAACATGCCTTCTAATAAGTTATAAAAACTTTTCTTTTTTCTTTAAATACAATGATGAGTGGCAATCTGTGAGAGTCATGTCTTCTAGACTTTCATAGCAAAAACTCCGATTTACATGGTAACTGCTCTGCTCCCAGCATTAAATACACTCATCTCATTTTGCAGTGGAAGGATGTTTTTAAAACTGCAGCCTACCACTAATCCTGAATAGTGTAGGAGAGACCAGTGAAATTCAAGATGTCTCTCCCTGTGTATATTAACTTGTTTGGAACAAAATAGTGTTCTTGGAAACCATGAATCTTATGGCAGAAGAAAGTTTCCTTCATGACTGTGCTCCAAAGGTTTCCGAACAGCTGCTTGATCATTTGGGTGCATGAAATATTAGGTTCAGCCTGGTCACGAGCAAGCACTTAATTTCTTCTCACCATGGCACCTTCACTGTGGTCATTTCTGCCTGGCTTTGTAATATTGGCAAGTGCAATGCTAGCACAATGTCTTCATTGTACAGGCTTTCAGAGGAGAGCTGCAGAGTTCCTGAAATCTCAGTGAAATGCCAAACTCTCCCTACCACCAGCTGTTTGTCCGGTTTTATAAGAAACTGTACTCCCAAGGAGTTTTGCTAGTGCCTGATGTGAGCGGTGGTCACTGGGCCATGCACAAGGACCAAAGGGTTGGTTGGGCAACCTGCAGGGCACTGAGCTTGCCAAAGGCTGATGGGCAGCATCGCTCAGCTGCCTGACACAGGGCGGGTGAGAGCACCCACTGGAGTTGCTCATCTCCCTCCTCAGTGCTTCCTCACATCAAAAGTCTCACAGGTGGACAACCCCTTCTAAACAAGGAGGTCACAGCGCAGGCCCTGAGAGGAAAAACTGGGTGTAAATGAGATGGAAGAGATGTCACCGCTCTAACTCTGAGATTAGGCAAAATCTAACACCCATTAATCCTTCAGAGCAGGGCCTCTAGTTTGTTCTTTTTTTTTTTTTTTTTTCCAGTCTATTCCGTATTCAAAGCAAGTACATTTTTTTCTGTCACTATACCACTATTGTTAACAACTATAAATGTATTAAAAACACAGGGGCATTTTAGTATGTGTATTGTGCATAAGAAATATTGTTACATGACAAGCTCCAATTGGCAAGTGAAAAGAGGTTTTATTGAAGGAAATAGCAGTAGCAAACAGTGAACTATGCAGAATAATGGTAATTGTTCCTTTAACATTGGCAGCGCACGTTCACTTAATATGACTGCTCCTCTGTCTCTGCCTCATCCAGACCCAGAGGACCTGTTAGACAAGCAGGCAGCCACCTCTCTCTGGGATCAAGCTGTCAATGCAAACTTGCTTTCTTTCTATTTCTCAGAGCTAAGCTATACCCCCAGAGCTCCTGAAGCTTTTCCTGAGTGAAAGCTTTAAAAAAGCTCCATTCTAAATTACATCACACGAGCTGTTCTCTTCAGACTGACAGAACAAAAGCAGGGGGGAAAAGCCAAAAGTACCATCTGAATGACTTCTGAGTGGCACAGAATGATTTGCCTCCTCATATTTTATCAGGCCAGACTAACGTTGTCTTGACCTTGCCCACCAAAGCCCCAGCAGTGTCCTCTAATGACCAGAGAAAGTTTGCATCGTGTGTGTGTATGCAGCACAAAGAAATGTCGAGCTGTTGGGTGTAGGCCTTTTGCTTGCATCAGCAGTCTTGGACACCACTGTACTCTAAACTGTGTAGGCTTAGCCAACTGCATGGCACTTCTATGATTGTTCTGCTGTTTTGTGGTAAATGTTGAAATATTTCCTTAACTCATCTTAATAAAAATAATATTCTTGTTCTAAAATGAGCTTAAATCTGAAATGCAGCATGTCAATGTTAAGGCAAACAATACTTTGTTCGTATTCCCCATGGAATTAGGATAACCGAGCTCATCTTCTTACATGAAAAGGGCCACTTCAGTAGTTATGTTTACGTGGTACCATATATCGTGGGCAGAAGTAGGTGAGGAGGCAGGGAGTCTTACCTGAATCTCCAAGAGGCTGTAGGATGGGCTTGTCCAGCTCTGGAAAACAAGAGTAGGAAAGGAAGGCTTCACTAAGAGGGAGAAGTTCCTCAGCTAGTGAGGTGGATTTGCTGTCCCACATAGGCAGCAGTGTTTTCTAAACTTCTTAGTGCTGTGTTCTCTTCAGAGAAAAGTGAGAAGTGAAGCTAGTGGGGCTGGAGACTTCATCCCCTAATTGACTTCACAAGTAAGGAAAAACAGTTCTTAATAGAAGCTGAGAAGTACCTCTTCCCCATAAAAATCTAGCATCTTGTGACCCCTCACTGAGGTTTATTTTTTTCCTCAGGGGACACACCAATATTCGTATGACCAACACAACTCATCTTAAGCAGAGGAGCAGCAGCTCTTTGAGGATCCTGACTGGCTGGTGCAGTGTTCATCCCTGAATTTGAGTGAGTAAAGCTTATGTTTTTGGCTATGTCTTTTTGCTGGCTCATGTCTATGTTGTCTTCACCTGTTCAGCGAAAAGGCTCTGCCTTACGCTGTTAGGGACCACTCTAATGCCCATTAAAGCTGATAGAGATGTTTAACTTCAGGGCATACTGTTATCAGGTGTTGTATCTGCTTCCTATGCCAAGTCATGAAAATCTTAATTAGGCAAAGTCTTCATTAAAATAATTACAACCAAGGAAAACACTGCTAATGAACCTGAACATAGACCTCATTACTGTGTGCTTCATCACAACTCCGTTCCTGTCAATGGTAAATATGAAGATGCTGGACTTGAAGTTTTTGAATCAAGCAGAGTAAGTTATCAAAAAGCTCTAATACATACTGTGTAGTTTTCTGAGTCAAGGCTGCGTGATATACTGGGGATTCAAATTTAGATCACCTCTCTTAATTTTTCTGTTTTGTGTTGAATGAGTTTTCCTAGGTTTTTAGCTATATTAGAGTTTTGCACTGTTTTTCATCACCATAGTATCTGGATATCTGATAAAATCAATAATGATGCCAAAGCAGAAGATTTAATGGTGTCTGTGACACTGTGTGTTTCTCCTCTGCTTGGAGGGGAAAACATAAGTAACAACCTGACTGGGGGGCTGTATACTTGGGTGGCATTGCTATGCCATAGGGTATGGGAATTTGTGCTGCACAGCTGTCACTCATAAAAAAAATAAATCAGACTATTATTTAGTAAATCTGGGTCTGTATGTGTGAACTGGGAAAAACACTAACCTACCTTGTAAATCTCAGGTCATGCTTGTAATAGTGGCAACCAGAAGCTTACTTGTAAAATGAGGAAAAACTGATCTGGAAGTAATTTGAGACAATAGACAGGGTGCCACAGCCCTGTTTCCAGGTTCCTGATTCAAACATAGCTGGTCTTTGTAGGACAGCAGCAAAGCTCCTGATGGCATGGGTCACCAACACCACACCACAAGCAAGACCTGGAGTCTGTGGATCACTGTGTTGCTGAAGAGATTAATTTGCTTTTGCTACCATATAAACCACATGACCCTCTTCTCCTACCCTACACTGATGGGCATCCTGTATTGCTCTGCCTAGTGTGCTGGTTCTTCCTGCCTCGGGGATGTATTAGTTACTTGCTTTTGCCTGTACCAAGGTCCAGAAATGGTTAGGGTGGCATCTCTGACAACCTCTTTCTATGTGGATTCAAGTAGTTTACTTAAAGGGGGATTTTTAATCTCCCCCAGAATATGAGGCAGCTCTATGGTAGTGTCTAGCTTGTGTGGAACAAGGCCGCTGAACTTAAGGCAGGAAATTTAAGGTCCCAAACAGACAGAATCACAAGAGCACAGATGAATGGTTTGCAAGTGTGCTGCACCTGAAGAAAAAAAAAGTAAGTTGCTTGGCTTTTCCTTTCCTGATGGCACCCAAAGACTGGGAAAGGCTAGCAATATCAAACTGCCCACTGGAGCTGGCGACTGCATAAACCCTGACTGTCCCTCAGAAGTGCTTGGACAAATCATTCAAATCCTGTGTGCCTCAAATTATCCCCTACAAAGCAGGGACATGTATACTTCCTAATCATATATGATTGCTTTGGCACTGAAGTCATGACTGTAAGTTAATATTTGCCCGTAAATGCAGTTGTCAATGTCTTGTGGTTGCCTTGTTCAGCTTCAGAAAAAGTCTTAAACTTTTATGCAGTTAACTTCCATGGCCATTACAGTTTATGGTCACTAGTTAACTACAGCAGGAGGGTCAAATTTTGCAGACTGTAGTTTCTTTTCAGCCTGCAGGATTTCTCCTCCTCCAAGTCTGTTTTCTGCTCTTGCCAGTACCCCGCCTTCTGTTTAAAGGCATTAGTAATACCAAATAAAGCTAGAGATGCTCATTATAACAACTAAGTTGTTTCCTTTTTAACCAGAACAAGTGCTTATGCCAGGTTTGCATGAAGAACCTCTCTGTGTGTCTGGTTTAGGGCACAGTACGCCAATCATTTGGTAGAAGACAAGTGTATTACATGTAATTTTGCTTTTAGCTGTATATTTACTGGAAAGCTGGTATGAGCATTGGTAATCTAATTTTTGCCTGGTTGGAGGTGATGGAAATATAAAGAACGGGAAATAAAAGGTTATTGCCATGTGTGCTGAATTGTGGTTTGGTAGCAGCAGTTGTCTTGTAGTTAAGTGGCCATCAAAACCCTTCTTGGGGTGGCAATAAATTAAAAAAATAAAATCAGAAAATATATCAGTTTTCAAAGAGTAAAAAAAGATGTGGCAGTTATTGTGACACAGGTTTGCCGTCTGTTTCTGATTATCCCTTTGGCTGGAGAGTTGGGGTTTCTAATTGTAAGGTTAAGGAATCCTTTTTATCTATCTCTTGCTTCCTAATCCTATGCTAGACAGTATTGTTTTCTGTGCCTTTTGTCTTCTGGGGAAGGAGACAATCTCTGGCTCATGCAAACATCTTGTTAAAGTCTGCTGAGGATTAGGGGGTGTGACAGTTTTCTTGCTGAGCCTTTTTATTGGGGATTTTTATGCCTGCTTTTCAGGGAGGTCTTTGAAATGTCTTTTATGTAGCAATCATTTCACTCTTTCTTTGTTGTCTCAAATGTTGAGGCTGTATTCTTCTCATCTGTTCCTGTTTATATTCTATACTAGCTGGTCATAACAGTTTGGCTTGAAGCTATCATCATGCTGTGTGCTTCTGAATCGCAGGGGTATTGCTAACTGCTCTATGACAGTTGCAAATTCGAGCATTATTTTAGGTCATCTGAAGCCTTAGCGTGGTTGTTTGTATGAAATACAGTTAAAGAGGTTCCAGATGAAAAATAATAACCTAGGAGTTGGGCTTTTCAAGTGTCTGCAGCTAGATACAGGCGTTTTAAATGCTTCTGCTATAATGGGATACGTCCCTCTCAGGGTGGTGTTCATCATAGCAGCTGTAGCCTGGCCTAAACTCCTACAATAATCAAAGGAAGAGACAAGCCTGTCTTGCTGGCAAGGCATTACTTCTTGACAGAAAAAACTTAATCTGGGAATAAGTTGCTCTTGTGAAGAAATGTTTTGTCCCTCTTCCCCATCATGAAACCACCTAGCAGTTGGCTACCAGCATAATAATAACAAATTAGCCCATACCAGAAGCTAAACGTGTAAGTTAGATAACAAAAAGACTAATCCTGACAAAAAAAAAAAATTCTTCCAATTTTCATAAGAAGATTGGAAAGTTCTGTTAATCTCACATTTCAATTTTGAAAAGCTGGGGCTTTGTCAGTGTTCCTTGAGCCTTTAAGTAAAACAAAAGACTGTTTCCTAATGCCTTTTATGAGCAGCACTCCTGTGTCTTGAGCAACTATCTTGATTCAAGAGTCCATGTGTATTATTTTTAAAATGAACTGGCAAGCACGTGTTCTTGCTGACTTTAATGTGGTGTTTATTTTGGAAAGTATGTAATCTCAGGTACCACCTGGGGAGATCAGATTCAAAGTTAAGCAACAAGCCAGGGTTATGTAGTTTCACTGATAGTGAAGGTATCAGAGGCAGTTTTCTGAGACTATCATATGGGTGGGGAAATGGTTGCATAGTCCTCTGCTTTGAGGTTGAGGTAAAAGTGTTTGTAAAGACAAGACGCTGTTTTGATTTCTATTTTTTTAAAATATGGCTAAGTTCTTATTACCTTACACAATGTATCTTGCTTATTGTTCATCTTTTTCTCCAGTACTTTCCTATAAAGCTGTTTTTCTGTCCTGATCAACAATTTGCCCCATGTAACACACTTCTACCTGCATTTACTTACAGTTTCTCTAGCCTAATTTCTAGTGTCTAAAGCCATATATAATATCGTTCCAATTCACACTTAACCACAAAACCCACTCTTCCAGATATGACCTCAGTTTATTTTATATCACACTTCTTTTTCCTAAAGTATTTTATACATAGCATAATATGCAATGATACGGCACTGATGTTTATCAAAATTGTTTCACACTGTAGTTATTTCTATTCCTGTCTTTTGGATCAAGTACAGTACAGCTGCAGATTAATACCACCTTCTAAAATAGGTTTAATGTGTTTATTTTCTTACCGCATTCACTCCATCCACTAACTTGTTATATGGATTATATTTAATGGGAATCTTGTGGGGCTATCAAAGGCCATTTATTTTCTATTGAAATAACAATTAAGATAACACACAAACTAATATAGTAATCAAATAAACCTGACAAATAACAAACTTTTTTTTTAAGGCTGCGAAGGCATGCTAACAAATCTATTTGATCAATATATGGGATGTGAAAAAAGAGGAGACAAGATTGACTGATGAATAAAATGGAACTGACACAAATAGGCTGACAGCCAGTCGCAAGTCTCTTTAGGGCAAATGCAATTAACTTAGAATAATAGACTCAAATTTGATGGTTAGAAATGCATTTTTATTAACAATCACAGCCTGAATCATTATGCACTCTTATGAATAAAATTGTACTTATACTGAATGTCTGTGTATACATGTATGCATGTACATACAAAAAAGCCTCGTTGAAAGAGAGCTTTATTTTCGTGACAGAATAACTGCATGAGATTTAAAATAAAAAGCACACATAAGTATAAATCTAAATATTCAAACCAGTGATATAAAAATCACATATGTGGTATGCTAGTATTAACGATAAAGGCAATAAGCATTGGTCCCAGGACTGCTTGTTCTTTTGGGACGTGAAATTGCAATCGGGGATTTACAGATTTCATTCTGAGGCAGAGAAGTCATTACTAGAAACATAAGCTCATTCTCTTTACTTTAATAGCTATTTTAAATCATTCATTTAGAAAATACATTAACTATTTATTGTATAGGCAGTACATTTCTATTGGCATTCCATTTTCATGCTTTTTTATAATCCTTTTTAGCAAATTATTTTATTAAAAGAAGATTAGAATTAGCAAAAGGATCCTACCAATTTTTGAAAATGCTACTCTTGAAGAAGAATATTTCCTATTATTAACAGGTATGAGGTATTAAAACTTTAAAGGGACGGAAGATATTCAATTGCTAATGTGTCCTTTTTCTTTTGACCTTCATTGCAGAGGCTGATTGCTATTTGTAAATTACTTTTAAAATTATTAATCTCATTTAATTTCTGAATAAATATAATCTCCTTTTTTATTCCCAAACATCCTTGGGATTTAGATATGAAAAGAATTGCCTGTAGGATACATTATGGTGCAGAAGTCTTACTTCTTGGAAAAGATAAAATACACCATTTAATGCAGAGAAATTCTAGATAGTATTAGCTTTTTGTAATATGAATATGAAACCATGATACCTACAGTGCTTGGTGCTTAAATATCTTGAGAAGGTGTAATGGTAGGAAGTAAAATGTCTGTACTGGAAGTGTCTTAAGTCAGGTTTCCTCAGCTCAGTGTCCCTGCTGGACTACTCCATGACCAGAGACAGTATAGCAGTGAACTAGGATGCTCTATGGGATGCTCATATAGCTTCTCTATGAGTAAGCTGGTACATATTGTTATGCTTCTCAGACAGTTTCTGGACTGGCTGAGCTGGATCCAAGAAATAGCTGTTCTCAGTTTTTTCCACTTTGAAGGAGGTTTTAGTCTTCGTTTCCCAGAGGTGAGAAGTACACAGGCATACTGGGAAGGCAGGCTGCCTTGCTTCTGATGGGGGGAGAGGCCTAGAGAAACCGTAAAGAAACAGGTATGGGGTGAGGCTGGAGAATGGATTTCCTGGTAAAAACCTGGTGTCTGGGGAGTTCATAGGCTGCCACTTTGGTTTTCTACTTCTGATTAGCTATAAAGTCATTGCCAAGAGGGAAAACCTTCTCAGGGAGCCCAATGATGGCTGAAGGTTTTCCAGTCTTTTTTTCTTCTCCTATAATCTAGCTCAGGTATTAACAGCAATCCACAGAAAGGTTTCCCAGGGCTGCTTCTTGAATTCCTGGTATTGCCTATTCTGAGAGACAATATGGGAGGATCACAGGTTCCAGCATCCCCAAACCTGGTGTGGGCCTGAAAGAACAAAATGATGCACAAATCATGAGAAAATGCTCAGGGGCTTGGACTGCTCAAGGGTTCTTACAGAACTGTTTTTGGTGAGGAGGGAGTAGGACTAGTCAAGTTCATGGTATCGATTCAGTTTCTCCTTAGTATCTATGTAGTTCTGTCACTGGAAACAGCTGGAAGAGTTGCTTCTTGAGTGTGATGCCAGGCAAGAATATGTGTTGTTTTATGACAACAGTTACTTAAAATTTTAAATGAGTAAAATGTCTTAAAACAATTTGCATGGAAGCTTTAGTTGGTAAACAGACTATGGAGACCATATGATCCCTAGATTTAATTGGGGGTGGCTTTTTGCAGTCAATGCACTTCAGGTTTAGTGGGCTGGGTGCTTAGTTCTTTCAACTTACTGGTTTTAGGAGTAAAATATCATTGAGCTCCACACAATGATCTGAAGCATGGTAATATAAGAGAAAGGAGAGTCAGGCCCTGCATGATGGATACTAATTCTCCACTGATGTAATCAACCGACCAGAACAAGAATGACTCACTCCATCAATACATATCTGAGGGCCTGCTTCAGATCACTTTTAAATTCGTTCACACCAACCTCATTTAATTTGCTTGAATGGGCTTACTCCCGAGTTAGACTGATACATGCAAGAGGAAATCCAGGTCCTTAAGAATGAAATCATAATTAGTTTCTCTCTTAGTAGCTGCTATACTTAAAAACAATAAAATAAAACACAGATGTTTCCAAAGATATATTAGAAAGCAAAAGGGGATGCTTTTAAGTGCATTATTTTTTTCTTAACCCAGTAGCGGTAGAACTGTTGATAATGCATCATACTTACAATATGTTTCTGTTGGCATTGATGCTCTGTGCTTTTTTATCTCCTTTTCAGAAGTTTTTTGCATTAAAAACAGATTAGAACTAACAAAATCTAACTACCAGGTTTTGAAAATACTTCTTCCAAGGAAGATATTTTTCCCCAACACCTGCCATTTTTTCCCCCACTGCATCTTAAACCTGTTCAGGTTCAGAACTGATTTCACCCTTTCATGATCCCCAAATATTAAAAGATTCCATTCCCACTCAGTTTAGTTTCCTTGTTGTTTTTTGTTTTGTTTTGTTTTGTTTTTTTGTCTGTTACAAATATCGTTTGGCCAAGATGTTCTCAATGGAACAAAAATACTTTCTGTTCACCTCATCCTCGAGCAGGTGCCAGGCAATCTGCAGTAGCTATTCTGCTACCTGAGCAGTGTGCATATTTAGCAACACCAGGCCAACCTTCACTGTCACAGCATGGAAAGTCAAAAATAGATGACAGAAACATATTTCTTTCCATGAAGATTTATGCAGCTAGGTAAAAGCTTCACATTAACAGGTTTTAGTGGAAGGAAATAATAGTTTTGGAATGAAGAACCTAGACTATAATATAAAAAGTCTCTGTATTATATATACACTTGAGTAGATAAGGTTAGAATGATATATCTGTATATTCCTGCTTTCCTCCATGAGTGTTCTGCCAACAACCTGTTCTCCACATCAGGTGTACACCTCTTCCCTTATTAGCATTCGGTGCTGTGGCTGGGAAGCTACAAAAAAGTAAATTGCTTACAAAAAGCCATATTTGTAACTTATTTAATGGGCACAGCACTGGCTTACTGTGTGATTCTAGGCTATCCTTAAGGCTGGGTTGCAGTGTACATCATGTTGTGTTACTGCCACAGTTGGGGGGAAGACGCAATATTTTAAAGGCAAAGAATGATGCCAAGAAGAATCACAGATGATGGGCCTGGAAAGGACCTCGAGCTCAGCTAGTCCCAGCCTGCATGCATGAAAGTCTCTGCAGGCTAACCCCTTAGGTGTCTTCTCTCATTTCTTCTGAGACACCACTAAGTGACAGTGCCTGAAACTCTTCCTGAGGCAGAGTATTGCCTAATCGTCCTTTCTCGGAAGACATTTGCCTTCCATCCAAACTAAATTTTTTCTGCTCCCAAATGTGTCCTGCTGTGGAAGTGGAAAGAAATGTAACTGGGTAAATAATTCCAAGTGGAATAACGCACTCAGCACTGCAGGGTCTTCAAAACTTGATTTTTCTGGAATAACTTGATCTTTTCTCCCTGTTCTTGGTGGTGCTGCTTGTGTATGCTTTCAGAGCAAAGGGTTGCATTTTGTTGTCATGTCTCTTTTTAAAAAATGTGTAACTGTTAAAGATGCCAAGGCAATTGTTATTTCAACTCTTAATTTGCTGAGGTTTGATAGATATTCGGTAGATGTTTTATTATCCCTGGCACGGCTTATTATAAATAAAACAAGGGATTGACCTTGTTTCAGTTTTTATGATAGTGCTAATAAAGTTCTCTGGCTCCCAGATAACAACTGACAGGCCCTGTACCGCAGTGAAAAGTTATGGTGAAGACTCAAGTGATGGTTATTGTCCAGTAAACCTAGAAGACACATTTTAGTAGTATGATAGTCCAAAGTTAACTGTAGTGACCAGTGATTTCTGCCACGGCCAAAATCTGTCAAACTAGGTGCTCAGTGCAGATACAGTTGAGAAGTTCCTGTCCCTGAAAACTATGTAAGTCTGTGTAGACAATGGAGTCATGGTGGTTTTGCAGATGATAAGCTACAGCATGGATACTGGCTCATTTTTTTCCTGATGATCACGCAGGTAAGCTTTCTTTAGGGTGTTGGATGGATAGAAAAATCCATATTTTCTCCAGTTTTAAATACTCTTCAAATTGGTTATAATCATCTTCCTTTTTTTTTAATTTATTTATTTATTTATTTATTTATTTAATTTTTGAAAAGGCCTTGCATCATTTTCTCCTGTAATCAGGGAGAGGGCAATGTGGATTCATTTTCTAGGTGGCTTTCCATCTGTGTATGGTGTATCTTTTTAATTCCTTAGGTTCAGTTTGAAACCTTCAAAGAAAAATATTTACCTAATTTCAGTGAAACTGCTAATGTTCTCCCAAGAGAAGGTGAATTTCTGAGGGTTCCCTTTATGCTTCTCTTAAAACAAACCTTCCCAAAATATCAAGGAACAAAACCCACAAAATTGCATACCTATATAAAACTGTGCTTTCTTGTGAAACTAAACAGAACTGTACCTCCCTTGGAATTCAGTGTAGAGTATAGTTCCCTGATTTTGGAGGAACAGGCTTGTCCAGTACAATTATCCCATTTGACCAGGGCTTGATAGAGTTCATAGAACTTTCTTCAGTAATTTTTCCTTCAGAGTGAATTATTCTTCCCTGTATAAGTGAACAGTCAAACCCCACCACGTATAACCAGAGACCCCCACATTTAAAGCTATGTGCTGCTCCCTGAAAGCCAAAGGCAGTTTTGCCGTTGACTTTCATCGAAGTAGGAACAAGCCCTGTATTTGCAACTTAAAGCAAGTAGGTTAGAATTATGAAGAATGATTATTTAAAATAGCAATGATGTAATATCAGTGTCAATTCCATTATTTTAACAGATGTAAATTTGCTCTGCTCTTGAACTCTGGTGAATTTTAATGGCAATATTAAAGAGATACTATTAAGACTACTTAAAAGAACTATTTGTAAAAAGTGTCTCCAGTTAAGGAAAAAAAGTTTAAATTGCTTTTTTATTCAGTCTGCACAGTTATTTATTTGAATGGTTTTGTATATTACAAATTAATATGTATTAGAAGATAAAAGATCACACTAATATTACGAACGGTCATGGGATATGGCATAGCCTATACTGTTTAGGCCAAGCAAATATACCTCATATCCAGCTGTAGTTTAGGTAGCTTTCACCATAGGACAAATACTGACTTTATGTATGGTGTCCATAATGTACCTCATAAGTACTTTAGGACTGGCTAACTTTAGTAGGGTACATCTACTTACCTTGCAAGGCCAGTTACAGGTCAATGCAGTGTTGTACCTGGCTGACAACTGCTGTCACTTTTCTGGAAGTCAAAGGAATTTAAGGATTTAGAGGTTCTCAAGAGATCCAGTTCTGATTTTACTTGTTGGTTTTCATGCAGCTGTGTTCCAATGGGACACTGATAGGAGAAGGTCAGTGTGGCAGGTCCTGGAGACCTCTTAAAACTTCTGCACAAGGCTATTAACATCTGCTGGTTTAAGAAGGCTTTATTTTGTGGAGTGAAACTTCATTTATTTTTTTAATAAAGCAACAATCCTGGGGCCCCAATGCAAAGTTCATAAAATTAAATGGAAGATTTTGAATGGGCTGGCATTGCGCAAACTAGGTTATCACAGGCCAAAAAAGAAGGTGCTGCTACTTGTTTTTCTGGAGGAGAGTTGGATAAGTAATAAAGCAGATACTCCATAAGACTGAATCAGAGAAAGCCATATTCTAATAATTCAATACTGATTTTTTTCATTAAGGGCTCAACAGTTCTGTCATTGAGGTCAATAGAAGTTCTGTCTTTTTTCTGATCTTCATTATCACCTACAGTTAGTAAATTTTGGGTGCTACAATTATTTTTTCTTAGAAACATGCAAAGCACATTTTTAAGTACTCTGCACTGGCAACCACAAACAAGGGTGATCAGTCGGTGATGTTCAGCTACTCAGAATGCTGGATATTCAGAATATCTAAGTATTATCTGCATCTAGCAAATCTACGTTAGCATTGGTACAGAAGTTTTTGCTACTGAGCCCATAGAATGCCTTGAGATAATTGGTCACATGGGGGAGGATGAAACCAGCCTGCAAAGCTGGGATATGATCTGTTCTGAGTTTAAAAAGGCTTTGGGCTGAGCTTTCACTTAATTTGCTGTAGACTAAGTGTTGAAACTGATGTACAAATCTAGCCAAGAATTTTCACATTTTGAAGTAACTGATTCACCTCAACTTCTATTAATACCTTCAGGAAGTGAGTAGGCTATTTAAATGGTTAATGGCTGAAAAGGATTTAAGACTCTCAAACAAAAAGTAAACGTGTTTTTCACCTTAGCCTCATTAGGAAAGGTAAATATTGAGTGCTCTAGTGAAGCTGGACCTTGTGACTCATTTGACCTAACAATTGTTTCTTCTACTAGGCATTTATGAGTGTAGTCTGAGAGCAGATTCTTCCAAGTATTCAGTTCTGATCCAAGAAAAAAATGTCTCTTTCCATTAGGTTTTTATTTCCTCCTCTTGCTCCAGACAAACCGGAATATTACAAAGGGCAAATCCATGAAAGTTTTTCTCCAACATTCCCTCAGGGGGAAAAGCAGGCTTTTTATCTTAAAATGACAGTCTTTCAGTTGTGCAAAAAAAAAAAAAAAAAAAATGCCTTTTACTTCTGTAAAAGCCAGCACATACAAAAACCTAGGCTGACCTGTTATGGCAAGGAGAAGGTGAGGGTGTATTTTGACTGTTGTATGCTTCTGTAAATGCAGATTTAGACACCACTGTGTATAAATACAATCTAAAGGAGCAGATTTTTTTTTTTTTCTGTCAATAGAAGCTTATGAACTTCTTGCATTGCTCCTCTTTTGCCAGCCCTTGGCCACCACCTCACCCTAGTTTTGACATGACCAGTCCAGAACAAAGTGCTCAGTGCAGCCTGGTTGTAGCACAGTTGACCAAAGCAACCATAGCTTAATCATTTTAGGCTTTTAAAGCAGAGCCAAACACAGCCTAATGGGCAAATCGCAGAAAACTCAGGAGAGGTCTTCTGCCAAAATTCAAACCCTGTTCTGCCAGCCTGCTTGTAACTTACTGGTACAGTGTAGAGTGCTCTTGAGAATAATAAATATATAATCCCATATCCCACAGTCCATTACCACATAGTGTTTGAAAAATTTCCCATTAACAAAACACAGTACATGCAGGTAAAAATATCAATGTGTCTCATTAGAGGGAGAAAAAAATGGAAAATATGTGTTGTATTAAAGCCAAGTTTTGGGCTCTTGTGCAGAGTTTGAAGGGAAAAATGTATTTCTGCAGGTGGTCTCTAAAGTGGAGGAAAGGATACAGTTTCTTGGCTGTGCTAGCAATTAGAAACAGGGCAACAACATACCCAAGATGTGGCCTCTAATCTAGGCCAAGGCATTCTTCATCTTCCTCTTCTATAAGAAGCAGATTCAGGAAAATGCCAAAGCACAAGCCTAACTTTGAGCTTATGAGTAATTCTGGTGACTTTGCTCTTGAAATCCTGGTTAAAAGACTGGTATCCAATGTTTGCCTTGGTTTGTGTCAGTGTTGCACAAATTGTTTCAGGTTGCACAGCAACCCAGAGAGTCCTCTGCTCTGATTTTCCTCAGCAGTAATAAAGGACTTGTGTGTGACAGAGAGGAAGGTGGAGCTAAAATATGGGGGGATTAAACCCTGGGGAAAAATAATATAGAACTGTGCGTGATGAATACACACATTGCAGACCCATGACTTGAAAAGCAAACAGACCAAGCCACTCAAAACTCTGTGCATGTAAAATCTTTTCTTGCCATTTTATAGGAATGCTTGAGATTGAAATCAGTGCTGTGAAATACTGGTGGCAGCAGAAGAATAATACACTGGTATTATTCACTTCAGTGTGCAGCTTCTGCTCTCCAAGTGTCAATAATTGATCCTCTGTTGAACCAGATTATGCCTGGGCACAGAAAAGCAGATGCTCAGTTTGTGTAATGGGGCTGGAAGGGAGCTCAATAGCTGCCAGACACCGTGCCTGAAAGACAAGGTCCAAAGAGACCAAAATCTAATTCTTGTGAGTATCTGAGCAAACCGCTTTTACCTGCTCTTTTCATCGAAATAAATCCATAATTACTGTTCTTTTAAGGGAAGAAGCCTTACTTGTTATAGACTTAGAGTTGTACTCACTTTTCCTTGGATAAATGCAAGCAGGTGGAGGATCCTTATGGTTTCCTACTGTCCTTCAGTATAGCTCATGCAAAACTTTGTGCAGCAGTTTCTACCTGGGATCTTTGCACCTCATTGTTACTGCAATGTTTCTGGAGAGATCTCTAATCTATGGGGAGGAAAAAAAAAGAGCCAAAGAAATTGGAAGCTTGGAAGGGGAGGTCTGTTGGTTTTCTGCTCACATAAATTGTCTGCAAAGCACACGTGGCCCTTAAAGGGCTGCGTTAGGTGGAATAATTCCCCTGGCAGTGCAGCACCACATGTTTCTGCTAGCCTGTGTGCTCGGTGCAGCTGCACAGCGTATCACATAACGCCATCAACTGCAAGCGTGCTAGCTTGCCATTCCAGTGAGGCCCCAAGAACTGTAAATAGAAATAGCCAAGAAAACTGTGGTGCAGCACTTGAGCTGCAAGGCCGTGGACACTTAGCTGACTGCCCAGGGCCTGTATTCAGTGCGTGAGACCTGACAGGTGGCTGTGCCTCACCCAAGGCATTTAGTTTGTCCCAGTTGCATACCCTGGTCTTGACTTCAGAGCCTGGATGCCTGTAAGCATGGCGAAGAAGTCTCTGGTTTTCCTGGGGGCTGAGGAAGCACTGCATACTGCAGTCCCACTGGGGTGCTGAGAGGAGCTGGGGCTTTCAAATCCTCTTACTGATCTTACACCAAAAAAGGTGTAAGAACCTCTTTGAACCTCTGTTTGAGAGGTTCAAAGACTAGAAATGACATTTTGTGCTGATTTGAGCCATGCAATCCTCCTCTGAGAAGGATTCGCTCTCTGTTCACTATGGACAAGGAAATCCTATCCATCGAGTGCCTGCCCTGCCTATGTTTTGCAGAGCCCAGTTCTGTCTCTGGGCACTGCTGTTGACACCCAGGTGGGTGGAGAGCAGCTGAGAGCTGCCAGAGCTGTGGTTTTGCTCCTCTGAGCTTCTTGGAAGAGCAACTGTCCAAGTATCAGACAGGACATAAATCACACATTTCCAGGGGTATGGGAATATGTCTTCTTCTGAAGCAAGAAGAGGGAGAAGGATGCTGTGCTCGTCAGGGCCTACGGCAGGCAGGGTGAGAGGGTGATGCCACCTGCCTGGCTGACCTGGAAGGTGCTACCTTTCATTATTTGCATTATTTGTTTTCCCAAGGTTGTTGAGACTATCACCATAGTTCAGCCACTCGTTGCTCAGTTATCTGACAAGTTTTTGTTCCGTGAAAGTATATTCACATACTGAAAAAAAACACTTGGGAAAACAATGGTGTTTTACATATAAAACTGTTTTATTTTGTATGAAATTTAACTGAAATGATCTTAATGACTTATGTAAAGTGAAATATTGGGTTTTCCTTTTTCTTTCTCTTTTAGCCCTGGTCTCACACAGGCATATTAATGATTATTTGTCAAAGTCACACTGTTTGCTTACAAGGTACGAAGGCTTTTTAGACACTATAATGACAGCTTTTTATTCACTTGATAATATTTAGAATAAGCCATAAAAGCCAATCTCTGAACGAACAGACCGCTTTTATTGGCTTTTAGTGCTATTACTGCTATCATAAGTGGTAAATTGGCCTAATGCAAGTAATACTGCTGTGTCATACTGTAAAAACCGCTGCTTAGTTTTATATTTTATTTATTTTTCATGAATTTTTTTTTTAAAGCAAGGAGACTTCACCATCCTTCTCCAGCTGTTGGTGATTCCCTCCAAGTGAGAGCTGGGGAAGCTTCCTCTGCTATTTCTTTGCATAGTTATTTTCTTTGCATGATGATTGCCATCTCTGCTGGGACGTCTGAATGTAAAGTTAGAGACAAAGAGTGAGTCGAGGAAAATCATCCTGAATTCAGGGTGTCCATCTGCAGAAGGAGCTTTCAGAGAACCTTAGGTGAAGCAGGCTCAGTGTATTTATATAACATCAGTTTTTTGATTATGCTTATCTTTGTAATAGGAATATTATTCATAACATCTGCCTCTCTGCTTCCTTTGCCTCCTACTTGCTTGCGCATGCTTTTTTGGTATGTGCATGCATGTTTTTTGGTACAGCCTAAGCCTGACCCAAATCTGAGTGGGTTCAACAGAGAATCTCTGGAGACAGCCTCTGGGGTTCTGTGCAATGTCCCTGTCTCTGGTAAACACCTTGGGATGATGCTTCCAGCTAGAAATGACAATAAGTAAAACCCCAAGTCATTACAGCTCTGGCTGTTCTGTTGGAAATAAGAAATTTAAACTTTTTTTTCCCCCAAAGTGACTATCTGCAGCTCATAGGTCACTTTCCTTTTAAATGATAAATAAACTGGAAACAGACAAACAAAAAATCATTGCTTAGCTGGAAACTGAAATGGACTTCACATTTGACTTTTGTCTTGTTTTGCAGTAGTATTTTAAAATATTAAACATTTAAAATATCTGAAGTCGATACATTCAGTCACAACTTTGTCTAACCAGAATGACCACCAGGTGCCATAGGTTTTTTTCCTGTGGTTATTTTGACTTCTTCTGTCTGTTACCATGTTTTTTATTGTATTATCCCCAGAGTATAAGCATGGATTTCAAAGATTTAAAAATCTAGTAATGTAACTTTGTTCCATTTAATTAGTGGATGGAAAAATTATATAATTTTATATACTTTTATTGTACTAATGTGACAGCAATCCTTGAGAAGAAGTGAAGGGAAATTGAAGGGGCTTGCATTTACTTCCAAATTTCTGTTCTTTTATCCTCCCCTTTCTTCTCTTTTGCCCATGCACTATAAAAGTGGCCTCTCTTCAGTCAGGAGTACTGACTGATTTATCAACCATGATGTAAGTTTAGGACTTGCAGTCAGCATAGATATGTCCATATGACAGTACTATAAGGCATTAAATTTAAATTTAGTGTCAATTTGGAGTTATACACGTAACAATATGGATTTCCTGGTACACTGGGCTTCTGTTAATCATCGAAAGCAAAGTTAAAATTAGTGTGTTTTTGGCCATTGAACATTCAATGGCTTCAATGTGAGTGTAGCTCCCAGGATGGAAAGTTGAAAGAAGTGCATCTGATAAAAATATGTACAAGAAGCAGTCCTATAAAAGTTTCCGTTGCCTGAGGATGGGCTCTATTTTTCGAAGACTCCTCAAGTTATTTCTAAGCTCCATGTATTTAGTGAGAATCATGCAAACAACCAGCATGAAATGTGGTGAGAGTTAACCTGGAAGTGCACTTTTTATTCTAACTGTCAACACACAGGTCAGAAACCCTAGGAAGGCTAGAGGTAGGAAATACCAGGCTGAATTTGGCTTAGTGATATACAGTAACAATGGGGGTGAGTGCTGCTTTATCTGAAAATCAAGAGTGAGACGACAGAAACAAATGTTTTTTGTCTGGGGGGGGGGGAAAGTAGCGTTTTAAATTTAGCTAAAAGTTGAATATTTCAAAGCCAAGTGTAACTTCACTGTGTTATACTATGAGGCTGTTAAAAAAAATTACCCTAATGACAGAGAAGAGCCTACGTGAGTAATAATCACAGATTTAACTGAACACATGCTTGAAATTATTTACTTTCAGTATCCTGTGGGAACAGGAAGAAGAATCAGATTCTAACTATAATTTTGACATTAAGTATTTGAGGATGTGATTGTATTTTGCCACACGTTAGTTGCCATGGACATGCAACCAAAAGGGACAACGGTGTTAAAAGGGTTTAATCTTTTTTTGACGACTATGTCTATGAAGATTGCATAACAGACAGCTCTCCTCTGTAAATCTGATGTTTGATGCTTGCTTCAGTAGGAGGATAGAGATTAAACCCGTATTTTGCTCTGAAGAACTGAAGTAACTTTATTTACCCAAATCTACATGTCTACTTCTTACACACAGGTGCAGTAGTATAGCAGAATGGCGTTGCTACCTGCAGCTTTGGTGCTGCAATAACATTTTCCTTCTTTTGAAACTGCATTTAGGCATCTTTTTTCAAAGATATGAAGAAACATAATTTGTCAGTAATCAGTTCTCAGATGTCTCAACACTATCAAGGCAATGTTTGTGTTTTTCTGCAGAGCATAACAGTGAGCACTGCATCTACTTTATCCCTGAAGCCTACTGACATATTCAGGCAGAAGTTTTTCTTCCTGCACATATTTCTGCACTGTGTATATTCATTTATGTGTGAGAGAAAACATTATCATGTTTAACTGCTGCAATCATAAGCACATTAAGTAGACAGATAATAAACAATCCATCTGAATTTATGATTAAGTTAATTGTGTCTGTGTTTTTCTAACATGTTTATTCAGATTAAAGACTGAAATTAGAATGAGACTATATATAATCAGGAGACCCTAAGAGACTGTTTCACTCCTATAAAATAAAAATTAATCTAGTTTAGGGGGATAGCAAAGATCTCTGTGCCACTTAAGTATCTCTTAGGTGGTAAAGAAGCCTTGTGCAATTCTCTTCAAAGAGATGAATCTCAGTTGTAGTAAGAGTCATAAAGAAACTTGACTGACACCGGGGGTTTTAGCACCTAGTTTTTGCATATGCTTTTCTGCCCAGCAGGCACCAGACTCCCAGGTTCAACACACAGAGGATGAAGTAACAGGGAGCAGCAGTAAGCTGAAGGGAGAGGTGTGGGAACAAGAGGAGTCAAAGTAGGAAAACTACTGGGAGGTGCTGAGGAGAGGGGCAGCCTGAATGCTCCACTTGCACTGGGCACCTCTACCAGCCCTTGTTCCTGATGGAGCAGGAGGAGATGCTCTAGTCCTGAATATAGGAGGAGAAATGAGGGTTCTGCTGTAACACACGTACTACTAAAAAATAAATTAATGACTGACTACCTGTGTTTTTAATGTGGAGTTATGTTTTTTTTTGGCTGCACTCATTCAACCAGTGGGAAAATCCTGAAAATTTTGCCCTATTGTAATGAAGAATAGGATTCTTCTGGAAGACTTCTATGTGGTGAATGATAGAATTAAAAAAAAAATAAATAAAAAATACCACATCTTCAGGTCTTCCTAAGCATTGGCAGTTAAACAAAAATCTTTTTCATCCATTTGTGGAAATTCACAAAATTTAGACAAACCTAAATAAACCTTGCATCTACATTTTTACAACAAGTGTCTAGCCTGGGAGAGTGACTTTAAGATAACCTTACCATCTAAAGAAATGCCATTCCTTACTGTACATTCATTCCACCTATGTGGCAGTATTTGAAGTCTTACATCTCTGAGGTCTTTCCAGTTCAAAGATCAAGGACCACTCAGTTTATAAAACCATAATTAGGAGTGGTGAGCTGGGACCATTGCAGGTTTCATATACTTCCTCTCCATTGGAAGAGAGTCTTTAAATCTGCTGTTTTACAACTTAAAGGAAGGGTTGTCTCAATTAATTCATTTGGTCATAGTCCTGAAGCTGACAAGGCATCTTCCAGGCATTTGAGCCCCCTGGGGTCCTTGTCATCAGTTTTTAAAAGTGTTTTTCGGTGTGTGTGTGTCTGTGGTTCTTATCTGGAAACAGTCTGCTTAGATAACAGTGTTCATTTTATAAGAATTTGGTGTTTTCTGCTACATGAAACTGAGAGCTATTTTTTTTTTTTTTTTTTTGCTATCGGTATTCTATAAAGCTTTTCAGTCCAATGACTTAATTCAGGTTTGAAGAAAAGAGAAAAAGCTTCTGGACCCAAGTCAGCAAAATGCAGGAAACAAATGTCCAAGTGTGTATGTAGAATTACATTCATTGACTTCTGAGTTTAGAAATAAATTATGGAAATGACATTTAGCTACCTAAATGCAGTGATGCAAGTTGGATTGGAACACTTTGCTGAGAATAATCTCTCTGAACCCAAAGCGCAAACCTCATGCTGGCTACTCCAGCCCCTGAAAATCAGGGGAAAGCTGGAAGGTTTTGAAAGAAATGAGAAACCCTGGAGAGATTTGGAGGCTAATTCCCCCTGTGCAAAACCAGTCTCATTGCATGGTATCCTTCCTGCTTCATTACTTTTTGGAAAAGTCTCTTAAAACCCCTAGGTATCCAGGGAGAAGGGTATGCTGGGGAAAAGATGCTTGAGTGCTGCAAGAGATGAGTTTATTTGCACTTCCTCCAGGAATATATCCCTGGGCAAGGCTATGGGGTGTTATGGGGAGGGTGCAGTTAGGAGTTGCCTACTCCCACCTCAGATTTCTGGGATGTGCCGCTCAGAAGGGTGGCACAACCTCACCCAATGGGATTATTTCTGGAGTAAGGGATTATTTGAATAATGTGAATAATGTCACTACAGCCAGGTCTCTGATATGAGTAAATCTCCCTTTTCGTATGAACTGTGGTCCTTGGAGGGGTGAAATATAATCCCGAACAGAGGCTCTATTTACCACTTAAGCCTTATTTTATGGTTTAAGTGCTGACCTTGCACTGACCCTCAATACAGGGCTGAATTTTAGCCTACAGCGAAAATCTGCTGGCTAGAGCAGCCGATTAAAGAAATCAGGGTTAGACTCCTTACTCTTTGCAAGACAATGAAAACAGGCTTATTTTTGACAAAATGTTTCTGATTTATGAGAATTTTAGTGCAGAAAGGGGCTATTTTGGAGAAAGTCTTGAAATTAGCATTTCAGTTATATTTTTGGCAGGAGAGCAAGGAAGCCATTTCATTAACTTTTCACTGGAAGTTATATATGGAGGGCATTTGTGTACACAGCTGGGCAGCATAAAACAGGAGGGCTTTGTGTGAGAATATCCCGAAATGAAATTTCATTTCTGTGCAACTTGGATCTGCGTTCCTGGGCTGCCAGGGACAGTTTGGGATGTAACCGTAGGAGGGCAGTATGAGGCCCTCGCACTTTCTACCTTGTGCTCAGTCCTTAGCAATGGATGCAAAAGTAGTGAAGAAACCACTGCTGGCCCCTGTGCAAAATCAGTGTCACCTTTTACCGCCTAACGTCAGTCAGATAAGCTCCTGCCTGCTCCCATGTATCCATATGGCTGTAATCATCAAGTGATGCTGAGAGATTAAATGTTTGTAAGGATCTCCAAAAGCCACGTGCTGAAGCTGGTGTGAATTTAGCGATGCTTTGACCTCCCTTCCCACCAGATGGCTGCTATTCTGGCAGGATCACCACGGTGGTGGAAGGAGCCCTGGTCCACGTGGAGGAGACATCTGTGGCTGTGAGTGAGATGCACGAGCTAGGAGCATCCCTTGGTCAGTCCCTTGGGAGTGTTACTCATCCTTGGGCACTGCATTTCTAAGGGCATGTCTTGTGTGGCTTCCAGATTTCATAGGGCTTCCTCTAAGAGCTGTGCTGGATTAGGAGCCTGCAGAGATGGTTCTTGCCTGGGGTGTGACGGTCTGCTGCTTGCCCATCTTCTGGGTGTGATGCAGAAGGGGATTCATGCCCATGCAGAGGACGTTTCTTAATGTTTCCTTTGAGTTAGATCAAATGTTCTTTACATATATGCATAATTATTTTTTACGCTTTGTCATTTACATAACTTCTGTATGGCAGGGCAAAACGAGTATAAGCAGGAATAGTGCATGCACTGAGGATTCCTGCGTTAGTTTCTCAGGGTAGCAATGCAGATAACTTTGCCAGTGCTTCTTTGCAAATCAGCCCATGTTTCACTCTGACCTGAAGTTGTGTAGACATTTGCATGGGGAGATCTGTACCACCATCTAAACCTGCTTTCCTTCTCCAGTGAAGAGCTCTTCTCCATGTGAAGAAGCAAGTGGAGATAACTGTCTTTGCTGCTGCAGAAAATAACAGTTGTTTGGCTTTACTCATGTGTCTTGGCTTTCCTTGAGTTGGTTCTCACCGATGCTAAGGTCAGACAAATAAAAAAAAAGGCCAATACCTGCCTTTTTCTCATTGCTTTGTACCCGATGCACCTGATGATCTGATGCATGCTCTCCAAATAGGTTTTCTTTGTGTCATCTTCAGAAATAACAGCGCAGAGAAACAGGCTCAGAAAAGGTTGATACTATCAGAAAAGATTGCTGGTATAAATTCTTTTCCCTGCTAGTTCTCGGGATAGGACTGTGACCACCTCTGTCTTCATTCAGGCCCTCAGACCAGGGTGTGTCTCATGGTGTTGTTCAGATCCAGACTTCACTGCTAGGTGACTTAGGATGTTATAGGAATGTTTTAGGTCTTTTCGATAGCCTAGCAAAACCAGACCACATATCTGCCAGTCTGATTCCGTGCATACAGTTTTATTATATCACTGTAGTTCCACATTCTCCTATATGTTGTGGAGGACCTCAGGCCCTCCACCTAAAAGGCTTTTATAAGCAAGAAATTAAAGGAGAGGGTAAATATGTCATTGTTCATTTTAAAAATATAATCTAGGGCCACAATTATGTAGATCTTTCTCTCCAAGACTGTTCTGGCTTGTGCAGCATTATTTCTTCCCCTCATCATCTTTAACTCCCTGGAGTCTTCCACTGCACTTGTGAAAAGAGAAATGAGTGCAGCACTGGGTGCAAATGGCTTAGAGGTTGAGGCATGAGTAGGATTTTGGGGGGGGGGTTCCTGCCCAAGGAAGTTCCTAAAAGCACAGCTCAATGTTTCTCTGTAATACTTTTTACATGGCTGGTTAGGTGTCTGTTTTGCTTTGTGAAAGTATTCCTTCAAAATGAGGCTTTGATTTCAGTTTGTAGGGGCTGGAAGATAGAAAAAAAAAAGTCCTCTTCCAAAAAACTTGGAAGATAAATAACTGGCAGCCAAATTAAAATCCCTTCCCCCTGCCTTGATCTAACAGCTTCTAATGTTGAAACCAACAGGTAACATACTCTGACCCACTGCACTACTAGTCCATGAACTACTACTTTGCAAAGCATTGGGAAAAAACAGAAGTCTACAAAAGATACTAAAGCCACAGCATCGCCTGTATTTTTATGTTTATTTCTGATACTATGTGGTTCATGATTGTTTCTTTTAGAAGGAACAAATAATCAATACAAAACCATGAACAAAAATAACTTTTCTTTAAAACTGGATGCTAAAAGAACATATAGTCTTCTTACTGTGCCTGACGGAAGCAGTACAAGTCTGTTTTCCACAATTCATTGTTTATTGGAATGCCTGAAATCTATATGCAATGTATTTTTAAAACACTTAAACATAGAAGTTGAGCTTCTGCTCCAGACAGTATGGTTTACCTTTTTCTAAGAACCTGATGTGTACCACAGAAGTGTGTAAAGCAAAGACACAATAATGCTTTTTAAACAACCAAATTTCAATATAATATAAAATAATGCCCATATCCATATCTCAAGGAAAAATTCTTTCTCTTCTGAGACACTTCAGCTACCTACTGACTCAGCTGCTGTCCAAGGCCTTCAAGGCCCATTTCTCTGCATTTTAGAGAAGGGGTGTAAAGAGACAGCATTTGGCTTGATTTCTGAAGGAGATTACTGCCTCCAAGAAAAAAAAAAAATATATATATTGCTAATGACCTAGAAATGCAGAACTGTAGGCCCCTGTAAGAAGGGGATTAGTAATAAAAGATGAAGCATGAGCATTACCCAAGCTAAATGAACTCAAGAACGTAGAGGTGTGAGAGATGTAACTGGCTACCAGAGTAGGTCTAGTGCAGAGGATAAATAACCATATGGGGCTCTGAGGGCTCATGCCTACCCTGCTCATGGACTCTTCTTACCATGGACCAGTTAAAACCCTCTATACCCCTTTTTTAAAGTCGCAGTCTCTGGTGCTGTACCCTATTCTGATGGAATAAATCTTCATTTCAGTTAAGTGCTTGCTGTTTACAGCTAAAGTACAAAGCCATTTTGTAGGATCAGACCCAGATCTCAATCAGCTATATCGTTCTTTGTGATGCTCAAATTGCAAATCTTGCAGAGTTTCTACTGGTGCAGCTGACACCTTGCAAGTGGAGGATTTTGGTTGTCCAGCCAAACAAGGCCTGCATGTTGGCCGGTGAGTTCTACTTAAGCATGCAATTTTCATTTTGAGGAAGTGCTGCATAAACAATGAAAAATGCAAGGTAGAGACAATAATTTAGGTCTATTTTAATGCAGCCCCTATCACAGCTTAAAAGATATAATTAACAACATGAGTTTAAAATAGTGATGCGCATTTTACAGGTGACGTAATCAGTTGCTATAAATGGCCTTTTCCTCAATACCCTCCTAGTTGATGTTTTCAAAATGAGGTTACTTGTTGAGTCTTTCCAATACACATCAGTTAGGATTAGAATACAACTGTTTTCATTTTAAAACCCAAATTTGCACCTAACTGTAGATATGTAATTTGTATCCGTGAAAGTCTCCTCATTCATATACTTCTCTTGTGTGCACATGTATGACATGCAATAAAGTGATTCTGCTATGACCAACAAACATACATAAAGGGTCTTGTAATAAGCAACATATTAATTTACCAATATTTTTTTCCAGCAAGAAATATATTTTAACCTTCCCTTTTTATGCATATAGCGGTATGCAATAGGAAAACCTTTACAATCGCATGCCTGTCTTCTAAAATATTTTAACAAGTAGAACGTAATTTTTGAAATGCCTTTCTTTGACAATTATTTGTAGCAAACAAGCTACTTAACACCGGTCAATTTTCAGCCTTTAAAATTGGAAATTCCCTCTATAACATCTTCTATAATACTTCTACTTCTGGCAGTCCATATTCCACAAACTGATGACAACTGATGCGACTTTTTCTAAGTTAGCATGCTGCCAAATCCAAAGATTTGGGGTTCATTTTTACCCCAATAATTTGAGGACACCCAACAAATGTGAATCCAATGCAGTAGTGGTTTGATTTAATAGAAACTTTTCATCAGGAATGAGGATGGTCTGTACATATTAGTGTTGTAATAGATCTTAAATAAAGCTTCCAAAGGAATGCAAACGTTGGAAAAATGAGCTTTCAGTGTACTCTAAATTTTGGTAATTTAGGCCATTCTGCACCAAAACCAAATGTACATGTACATCTCTTAGGTGTTAAACTATGGAATTAATATGGTAAAAATTCCTTGCCATAATTTAGACTGCAAAATTTGTTGTGTATCTTTCCAAACACAAATCAGTAGTTAATAACTCAGCAATGCAGCTTACCTTTCTTCAGCCAAGAAATATTTTGCTTGTCATTTTCAAAACTTTCTGCTGGTTTGATTTTTACCTTCTCTGTCTCTGCTTCTGACATCTGTGGGGGAGAAAAGAATTTGGGGATGTCAGGATTTCTTTTAAAGAAAGTTTCTGACAACTGTGTTCTCTGTTTAGGTTCCAGCTATAATAGATTGTTTACTTACACAGACACACTTTTTTCCTGCAGATTATTTATACTATATAATATCTCAGTCATTAAATTTATGTTCTGTTCCTAAATGCTTTATCAATATTACATGGTTGCTGTTTGTAGATGGATTCTTTTGTAAGGTTACTATAAATTACGTTATGAAAGGAGTGAGTGATACAGTCGTAACATGCTGGTAAGAGATGCACATACAACACAGAACAGATACGGTTTGGCTACAGAGGAGGCATCCAGCCTGCCTGTTTATTGTGGTTCAAAGTTGCTGTAAAGCCTGCTGTCGGAGAGGTATAATTATGTAAATAATGATAAATATTTATAAAGGCAACTCGAACCAAGTGTATCCAAAAAAACCTTTACTGCCACTTGCGACGATTTATTTGCTGTAACAAGAAGAATCACATGCAAGTTACAGTACCTGAGGGTATTATGCATACAGTAGCTATCAGCCCGTACACTGAGGTTTACTTCCATTGCTTGCTAGGAATAAGATTAGGCTGTCCGGGCTTCTTCTAACTGCTTTATATTTTCACTGAATCCAGTTAGCTAAAGCATTTCTCTATTTTTACCTGTATCTTCCGAACGGGGGTGAAAGCAGCAGGGTTCAGATGCTGAGGAGGAGTGCTTTCGGCCGAATCCCTCGCTGTGTGTTGATGTCCAGCATTCCCATACACTGACAAAACCGAAAGGATGAGCAGTGCACTCTCTTCCTGCCTGCTGTGTGGTGCTAGATTTGTCTTGCTGCCAGAATCAGCCAACTTATTGCTGAGGTTTTCTTCTTTTTCTTTTTCTCTTTTTTTTCTTTCCCTTTTTGTTTGCATGCACCTCTAGAGCTGGGTAGGGTAGGGAAGGAGGGGGTAATCAGCGTCCCAGCACTAGTGGAGTGGTAGAAAATCAACAGCTTTGTGAAAGAAAAATTGGTTTGGAAAGGCTATTACTGCAGTTCGTAAACCAGTGGATCTGCAAGGGGAGAAAGAAAGTAAAAAGGGAACCAGGAAATTAATAGTGACAAATCAGATAAATGTGTCAATGTTTTGGCTAAATGCAAGTTAAAATAATTAAGGGTATATGAATTAGACCCTGAGTGCCTATTTACAGCTGCCACATTGGCAAAGAAAAAGATCTAATCCTGTGGGGAGCTGAGTGCTGTGAATCCCTTGAGCTCAGGAGGCAGAAATCCATCCTCACCCAGGAGGGCAGGTGGGCACAGACAAGCATTGGACAGGGACAAGAGGTCTCAAGTGGGGATGGTGCTTGTGCTGGTGGGCTCGATGGTCAACAATGTGGAGGTCAAGGTGATTATTGGACACTAAAAATTAAATAGTTAACTGTTACTAGCTGGCTGTTAAAATTCACTTGCTATAGTTACCAGCAATGCTGCTCTAATGTTGGTGAGAGCAGGGTCAAGCCCAAAGCGAACAAAACTTCAGGGTACTCAGATGTTGTCCTACTTTTTCTATAGGACAAAAAAGCAAATGCCACTCTGCTTTCCCAAATTGAGTTTCGAAAGTATTAGTTGCAGAGTACATTCGGAATTACTCAGTTCTCTTACCTTTTAAGCAATATTTACAAAATTTCAAGCAGTGTTTGTCACCAGATACTATAATCCAAGATCCCAGTGCTTAAGTGTGGCCAATAAATAATAACATATTCCTTTTGTTATGACAATTATCTTCCTCTACTCTCCCATCACATGTCATTCTTGCAAGAAAAAATGTTTTCTTTTTTTTTTTTTTCTTCCTACTTCTCCCGTGCCAACATGCCTGAGATTCTTCTACCATCTTTAGCTAATTGTGAATTGCATGGTAAGTGCCTACTTACATCTCCAAATTGCAATGATTAGTCTTGCATGGTTTGAAAACCTATTTTAAGCAGGGTACTTTGGGAATAATTGCAACCACAGGGGGGAAACATCTAGGGGTAATATTTTAAGATCTTTGTTCCATTCCCCTTGGATGCAGCTTTGAGAGTCATGTATTTTCAATTGCCGTTCCCCTGTTTCTCCCAGAAACACTTTCCTATTTTTTCCATATTGTTGCACCTGTAATGCTATAAATTTATCAGTGGTGCTGATTCTGCAGCTGTATTTGCCAGGACAGTCTGTAGAGCTCCTGGTGGGGGTGGGTCCTAATAAAATCACCTGGGCTCTGTATGGGTCAGCATAGACCTATAGGTCTTGGACCTGATGTTAATTGGCATTTCAGAAGCACTGTTTAAAATGAAGAAATGGCTTGTTTCCAAAGGAAACTAGAGAGAAAATTCTTTCTATACGTTCACTCAGCACCCCTTTCTTGTTTTTCTATAGACTTTGTCAAAATCCTAATGTCTCCCATAGTAAAGCAACCAAGAAAAGCCCATCCAAAGCCACAGCCCTGATAGCTGCTGTTGCTTGAAAGAACAGCTCCTGAAGTTGCTGTTCCTTAGATTTTTATTTTTATTTTTTTCCCAACTTAATCTTTTCTTGAAACCAGCAGGAGCTAGAACTCCTGACAGCCTCCAAGAGTGCAAGAAACCAGCACCACTTGCAATGTGCTAATGGCTCATCTCTAAGCATCTCCCCCAAGCCATGACAATACTGATTTGAGCAAATCAACCAAATAAAAACCTGGCTTTAAATCTGTGGTTCAGCAAGAATAACATAGGTTCCTGTTCTGAGATAACCTGTTCATCTGCTACTCTCAGACAAGATGCCTTGTAGGATTCCTCTGCCTGTTGGTAACATGCAAACTCTCAGAAATTACTGAATCTGAACCTTGGGAAAGATCTCACCAGCTAGTTGACAAAACATTATATGAGTTTTCTATTTGGAGTGGTCTCCATTGTTGATATTCAATTAATGGTCTAATGTTTTCAATCCAGAAACATGAAATATAACCTTTCTTAATCTTGATCAACTCTAGTTTTCTACTGAGGTGTATTTGTGTGCTATTTTTTCCCCTCATTTAATTATTTCAGATAAATGCATCAATATTTCTGTTTCCTAATCAATCTTAAAGCAGTTAGAGGAAAGGCAGGCTTACCATGCATCCTCAATATTGCCAGACTTTGAAAAGGAGGAGAAAAAAAAAAACATTATGCAAGAAGATCATTAAAATATTGAGTAAACTTGTTTCTATTAAAGCTGTAATTGAATTTTTAAAGCCACGGCCCATTTTAAACACCGAACTTTAGTTTATGGTTTGATAATTCATTTCACTTTTATTTTATAGGTTTTACTTTATAGCTGTTAAATAGCTATGGGCCATCACTTGTTTCTTCCAGATTGTGAAATAGGGCAATTATATGGAGGATAAAAAAAATAAAAATAAAAAAAATCATAATGCCAAAATAGGTATGATGTCAATCAGCTGCCAGATAAATGTACTGTATCAAGTTTTTGTTGAAATTTGAGAGTGTGTTCTTCTGGTCTGCTCAACTAGGAGAGTGCATTCAAGTCTTTGTAGAGTTGGAGAACAGGAAACTTTAATAGACTGTAGTAACCATCAAAGCAGAGGAAAATGCAAGCAACAGAGCTGTTAAGATTTCCTTGTGTGCTTAACATCAGGTCAGGAGTCCAGAATCAAGTGCTGTCCTAAGGGAGGATGCGAAGATTTAGCCAGGAGGGTTTTTGGTTACATCCATGAGTACAGCATTTACAGAGTTATATTTCACTACCTAAAGTGACTTTTTACTTGAAGAGATGGATTGTGTGCCTCAACACTTCATTTCCAGGAAGTAGAAGCATGCACAATTTCCACAGCACAACATTGGATTAAGCAGTTATTTCTCTTCTGCATAGTCCAGGTAAAATGTAGCCCCTTGTCCACTGGCAAGTGGCGCTCTGTAGCTTTGGAATACCCCACACTGCAGTAAATGTGTAAGGAAAAAAAAAAAAACACACCACGATGAAACTCTGCCTTTGCTCCATTTTGCACCCTGGGGTGATCATTTCCAATAATAAAGTGAGTATAATGTGATGTGCCCTGTCAAAGTTAAGGAATCTCTTCTTGATCATGCATCTGTAGGTAGAATATTAAGTTGTGGGAACACGATATACAGCCAAATTATCCTGGTGATTACATGTAAAATGCATGGTTTTTTAGCCGAACCATCATGTCCTGTGAGTGCTTCAAATGCAAAACAGCCTGTTTATAGAGACTACCTCAAACTGGCACTGACAAATGATCTATATGCTGCAGAAGCTCTGAGCAGTACAAAGACAGTCAGATTTTACTCCCCATCACTCTGCCTCATGGACACTCTGGATAATTTTTCAGGAACTGTGTCCTGCAAGGGGAGACATGAGGCTTTATTTCACTTTGCCACTCCTTGCCACTCTAGATTGGTGAATGCCTGGGAATAGGTTTAGACTGGGGAAAGGAATAAAATCTTGAAGTGTTGCAAAGGCTGTTGAGCACAGAGGTCACTAATAATGTAGAGGAAACATTACAAATCAGTAAGATTAGAAATACTCCATGCTGAACAGGAAAGAAAAAGAGATGTTGCATGTCAACAAAACCACTTCACTCCCCAGCAAAGCCAAGTGTCTGAAGACAGCAAAGAGCTTACAGGTTTCATCCTTCTAGAGGGTAGGAGGGACTGAGCTAAAAAGTGATGAAGGGGACAATATCAGGTGTGGAATAAAGTTGAGCAAATGATAGTGAGATGCTAGGGTAGGGAGGACCTAGGAAAGACCCAGCCTCCAACCTCGTCCAAGCTGGGGAAGGGGCTATGGATGCATAAATATTGTTTGGCCAACTTCCCTCCTACCCACTATAAACTCTTGGGATTGAAATGAAGGCCCAGGTTTCATAATGTTTTTATAGTAACGTGTGAGGTGTGTGAAGCTTTGTGTACCCTGGCTTCAAGCAGAAAATCCTCCTGTGCTGTTCCACGTTGTTTTGTCTGTCATGAACCAAGTTATCTGTTACCTCTGTGTACGCTGTCCTTATGGATGGTTCTGCACTGGTGGGCACATGGGTGGCTGTATTTGAGTGGAGAGTAGCTTAAACACACAGTAATTTATTTATTTATTATTTTTTTTAAATGTCAGGGGACAGCTTGCCCTCTTAAAAGGCTTAGTTTTTGTGCATTTAGTGAGGCAGGTGGAAGTACAGATCCCTTGGGTGGACCACCTAGGCCAAAGAGACCTGCTGAATGAGATCTTTCCAGACAGATGTTTGAAAGCTTTTGGGCCGTTATAGCAAAAATTAGGAAAGACTGAGTAAGATGAGATGGAAAATAAGCTTCATGGTGTCACTGCTGTGTTTTTTGAGTGCATGTTTGTGTAAGGGAGACAGGAATGTGGCGTTCAAGGGTGGGATGTATTCTCTGTCAGATATGTGTGACCAACAATAGCTACAGGACTTTCATGGGGGTGAAGGGAAGTTTGTGTAGCAGATGTGAAAAATGTAGGTTGTATTTTCATTGCAACAGTTTATTGCTGCCCTTCACCTCTTGTCTTTTCTGTTCTGCTTGTGCAAAGCTGAGCTTCCTACCACTTTGAAAAAGGCCCTTCATCAGATAAAGGAGCATGCTCATATTCTGAGATGTTGTTGTTTTTCCAACACTTGTGTGTGTATCACTTTCATTAGTCTATGATGGATCCTGTCGTCTTTGTTGGAGCTTCTCCTTCCTTGTAATGTGGTATCCAAAAGTGGTCACGTATTCCTCCTAAGACTTTGCCAACATGGGATTAAGCAGTGAGGTTACTTGCATGTTTTACAGTCTTTCTTCCTCTTTGTCCATCCCTGTATATGTCATTTCCATGACAGCATGAAACTGTTTACTCATGTGTCGTTTATAATACATCCTCTTCCCCAGATTAGTTTCTTCAGCATAGCAACATAACCAGTTGTTTTCTCTTTTGTTTATGCAACCGATTATCTGCACCTAAGCATAACATTGTGCAGTTGTGCTTCCCGAACTCCATTCCAATCTTCTCCATATTATTTCCCCAGTTTGTGAAGATCATTTTGAATTCTCACCCTGTCCTCTAAAGTGCTTCTAGCCCCAATGTGTTGTGGTTGTGTTGGTGGATGTTTGCAGAGCTCCTGTGGAAATTGCTGCTACATAAGCACTTGGAGTAGGTCAGAAATATGAAGCATTACATTTTCCAAACCACACTTTCATGGATGGTATATATATTCCCCCATGGTTTGCTTTCTTACCAGAATCCATGAGTCCCTTCAATCTCTGGCTCTTCATGGTTAGAAAAACAAAAGGGACTGCTCCTTGAATGCCAAGATGACACCTCTGAGTGTATAAGCAGGCATGCAGGGACATGGAGAAAAATCCCTTATGCTCTCAGTAATTGCAGGGTGCAAACTGGGATTGCTGACGGTGAGTGCACACCATCTTCAAGGTTGTTTACAAGCCAGGTAGGCACAACAGTGTTTTGGTACGTGTTCCATCACACATAAAAAGCCAGTGGCAAGTATTTGTAATGAAGAGGAATCTGAGCACTTACAGATTCCTTTGCTGACTGGCAAAGCTTGACAGCACCTCCCTAAACAGCACTATCCCAGATGAGATGTCAGTGAAAGCACTGCGCTTCTCAAACAGAAGGGAAAACATTTCAGACAGTTTTCTCTCATGCTTTTAAGTAAGCCACTTCCCAACAGTGGTTGAAATGTGGTCATCTTCTCGGAGATGCTGAGTACAGCTGGGGAAGACTTTTTTTGGGTCTGCATAACTCTTATCAGAAAGATTAGATTAAACAGCTGGCTTATTTCAGGAAGATGTCAAGGGAAATTCTAGGTGCCTTGCACTCAGCCCTGCTATTTCTAAGCTAACCACTGGTGAAATGAGTTTCTTCTGTTCTCTTGCTAAGTTTACTTTTGTTTAAATACTTCTCAGATTAGGGAGAAGGCAGCAGTAGAACAAAAACAAAAACTTTGTGAACTCTCAGGATCTCCCAGGGGTACAAGAAACCTCAGTTCAAACTCCTTCTGAATGATTGTGTTCATTTCTAGCTGGAGTGAAACAGCTCCAACAGGAGAGATTAAGAACTTCTTGTCCTAAAGGAAGCGATAGCTTGGTCATTATGGGAGTTGGGATCTTTCTTGCTAATGCCTCTGTAAGATGCTTTGAAATATCTGTGATTTGAACTAGTGAAATGAGAAAAACTGTGAAGTCTCAAAGTCTTGTGGAAGAGGAAATCTGCTTCCTGTCTGCACACATACAATCATAACTGAAGTCAACATGAGCTCTGAGAGTTCAGCACCCTGAAAATCAGGCCTGATGTCTAAATGAAATTGAACTTCAAAATAAAAAGTGGTTTTCTGGCCCTTTTGGATCCCAAACAAGAAAGTATTTATTCTATTTGATCAGCTATTCACAAATGATGCCTTTGTATCTTTAAAATAACTACAAACCAAATTTAAAACTGGAAGCTCTCATCTTTGATGTTATCTACAGATAAGATAGAGCTTTGAAGCATTAACAGAGACTAATTGGAACAGAATACCAATACAACTGAAAATTAATGGAAAACACAAGAAGTGTTTGGAGCGCTATCACTCTAAACTAGGACCATTTCTTTTCAAATGCTAGAGAATTTCAGGGAAAAAAGCGCAGTTCTCTGGAGTGTAGATGAAAGAGAAGAATTGTCTGATTCGATGTAGCTTGATAGTTCAAAAACAATCATAGGGATTAAAGTTATTTGTACATATTCACTGTATTTTTAAGTACCAAATTCTTTCAAATATATAACAAGCTGGAGGCTGGAAGAGGGTGGAGAAAGTGTCACAGGTGAAAGAGGATCAAATTCATATTTTTATTTGAAACAGGCTTACTTCCTGTTTTGTTTTGAAGACTGCATTTCTTTCCATCCTGAACTTAGGGGGAAAAAAAGTCAAAGTTGCTGGAAGGAAAAAAAAAAAAAAAAAAAAAAAAAAAAGTAGTGCTATATATAGAAAGCATGCAGCTGAGAATAGAGGAAAATTATATCTGCAATCAACCTTAGACCTGAACATTAGAAAATAAACTGCCATCAATCCTAACAGTATGCAAGTGAGACAAAAGTGACTAAAACCTGTCCTGAGTGTCAGCTCATCTCCAATCCACCAAGCCTGCTCCAGTGCTTTATGAGGTTCTGTTGGTGAGACAAACCAGGGAAGAGCCAGAGCAGAGTGGAAATGTGCTTTGGGGCTATTTTGTGGGATGACTCGTCCTGGTGCAAGCTCAGGCAACGCTTTGGATGTGCTGCTTTGCACCATGGCAACCTCAGACCCTGCACTGGGGTTATTCTTTCCAAATTTTCTCACGTAGTAGAAATGAGATAGGTATGCTTGTAAATACTTCTGAAAAAAAGAACTATTCTTACTTCTAAAAGCATATGAAGGCAGTGTGCTCTCTAGATCTGTCCAGGAAACCCACTTGGTGTTAAAAGAGAATTATTCCCACTGCTTAGTCAAGTACTCTGATGTTAAGCAATGCCAGAAATGAGGTTGCTCAGGCAACCTTATTTCTAGTCCCTCATTCATTAATATGCTAGGTGATTGTATAATTGAAGCTACTAAATTTTTAGTTCAGACCATACCTTGGGTTTAGACAAGGATATGTGCAAGACAGCTTCTGTTTTGAAAAGCCTGGGGACAGGGTTTTGTAGTGTTTTGCAAGCAATGTGCGTGTTTTGCTGAAAATGCAAGGAGCGGGAAGGATGTGGCCGTTCTGAAAAATTTGTCAAATAACAGTTAAATCTACACTTAGAAAAATGGCTTTTCTGTGAGGCCACAGCATGGAGACTCTCTGCCCTTTTAGGACCACACTTCCTCCTCTTCTGTCTCTCCCTTGCAAGCACCCCAAGCACCTCACTAGCTATACTCATGACCTCACACACTTGTTTCTTTTGATCTGGTTTTCACCTTGGGCAGTGTCTCTCTGAGAAGACAGCTCTCTGCCACTATGGACTCTTCTCCTTTTCTGCACCAGTCCCACCTGAATTCTCTACTCAGACTTCTCTACTTTGCCATCCCAGTTCTTCTCCTCCCTTGATTAGGAATCATTGACTATCCTCTTTTTCCTGTTTCACATTTGGAAACATCAGATTTTTAAGCCACCTGGCTTTCAGACCAGCTTATTACCCCCAACCCTTCTGGAAAGTGGCCATTTCTCAGTCTTTACCTTGGTTTAGCTGCAAAGCATCATCCATCCTTCTCATGTACTTTTGCAAAGGTCTCCTTGTAGTGTAGTTTGGAAAAACAAAGTCTAATGCTCTTACTTGACTATGCTTAGGTTTCTTCTTAAAAGCAAAATATCAGTACCATCAGAAAGTAGTACACTATCAGCAGCTTTTGTCTAAAAGCCTATTGTTTTTTCTTCTTGAGAACCTGGAATTTTGCAATCCTGTTAAGTGCTTGTTTTCTCCAATAAATATTCTGCACTGTTGCTGTATTTCAGATGTTAGGTTTCTCAGGGGACAAAAACAGTAAAGAAATAAAATGAATAAATAAACAGCTCAAAGTCTTGAATGTCCAAAAATATTGCAATATCCTGATTTGAATAATCAAAAATTGAGACACTTTATTTGGGTACATTTCACACGTTGAAAGCTTTGCATGCAAATCTAAAGCCTGCAATTCTCTCCTATTCTTCTGAACATTTTCATTGCTGATCTTTCTTCTCTAGTCTGCTCCAACAGAAGGACAAGCCTATTTATTATTTACAAATAAAGTTAACAACTCCTGTATTTAATATATATAAAAAAAAAAAGACGCACAAAATAGAATGAGTGAGCTATTGTCTAAATAAGATCCTTTGATTTTTTTCCCTTTTGTTTTACTGCAGAAATAATAGAAGTATCTACCTTTAGCATTTGATGTAAATCTCTCTCTTGCTGTGATTTTCGTAGTATTAGCTTAAAATACTGAAAATAATTAATCTAATTAAAAACAGCAACAAGACCTCTGCCCCCAGTACTTTATTGTGAGGTTGGACTTAGAGGGGGCTTAATGCAGTCATCCCAAATGAGACCATTTTAGTTGACTTCTGTTTCTAATTAAACTCCAAAACAAAGCCAAGGGTCAGTGAAATGTGACTTCCCTTGACTCCAGAGAATGCCAGGAGGGGTCTTTCAAACTATGTCTTTGGTCTAGCTCTATTTCTTTCTGTGTCTGATCACCAAACCAAGAAAAAACATAGGCAAACTTGAGGAGTGAGCGGAAGAGCCTCATTCCTGTCTTCCATTTGGGCCTTAATTCCTCACACAAACTGCTCTCCGTAGCCTCAATGTGTCCACTCATTTATTTCATATCCCCAGTTCTTTTAATTTGTGTCGTCATCAAGAACTCTGACACCAAGTACACTGAAGAACCCAGCAGTGTGAACGCACTCAGCTGCACCCGTGTCTCCAGGTTGTCTCCCAAATCTGTGGAAAAGAAACCAAAACACCTTGGTTGGACAGGGCAGTGATGTGCCCAGAGGCAGCCTGTTGGGTCCTGGGCCTGCATGGTGCAGCCTGACACAGCCGCTGGAAATGAGTGACAGGAGAACATTGTAGTGAGGGCCTCCAAAGGCTGCCTCTCATTGCCTGGCCTGGCTTGTTCGGCAGTACTTAATTTTTAACATGTGGAAATTTCTGAAATATGCATCTTAGAGTATCTGCTTAGCTTGCCTAGAAAGCTTTAATAATTAATGGAAATTCAGAGTTGAGGTATAGTAATGATTTATATGGGGAGCTGTCTTTACACAATCTGCTCTCAAAGCTTTCTAGAGTATTACTCTTAGTGTCTAATTAACTTCCGAAGAGTGATACCGCTCCTATACTACACTGATTGATCAAGGGCTTAACTGCAAGCCATATTTTCCAAGTGATTCCCTGGTGTTCTCTCTGCTCTTATGAGCTCTTTCCTGAGGAACAGAACTATATGGGACATCAGGAACTACTTTTAAGTTTTGAGGTATGGTGTCTTAGACATCAGGATGTTGCTGTTTATCCCACATAGCTGCAGCACAGAAATTTCTGGTCTTTAGAGATGGCTGTTTATTACACGATGTAAATATTTTTATTTTTCTCATTACCAAGTCTTTCTGGCACATTGGAGCATTCTTCCCTTCACTCTTTGGGAATTGCTGTAATAAAAATACACTAACACGCTAAAATACGGTAAAAATTATAATAACTAATAATGGTTTAGAGCTATGACATGGTATTGCAAGTACCAATTGCCAGCTAAGGACTTGGAAAATATGGGATTGTTTCCTCCCTCTTCTGCCATTTGCATGGTGAGTGATCAGGGTAAATACTTCTATTTTTCCCATCTGTAAAATAGAGACTGCTCATATGTTTTAAAGTAGTTAGGAAAAATCTATACAAACTCTAGGGCTACTATTACTAACACCATATATGTTTACAAGCTGTTTGACATTTATTTGCTTAAATTAATGCTTTGAGAGAGTGAAAAGAGAAGACAAGAACACAGTGAACGGGGAAAGACAGAGGAGGGTGTCTCACATCTCAGGTTTTGTTCTTACTGCCACTAAATTTTGACTGTTACATGTAATACAAAGTCCTAGAGAGGCATAGACACAGGAAATGTGAAGGCTTCTTCCCTCTTGAAGAGGGAATCATCATTCCTTCCCAGAGCAGTGTTTAGGGTCACCAGAGAGGATGCTGGGCAAAATTGTCCATCTTCTCAGTATCTCATTATCCATTTGAGTCTGTTTTCTACCAGTTTGGCCTGTTTGTCCCACTACCTCTCTATTTTCTTGTGATCTCAATGGATCTCTTCTCAAAGAGAAGAGAGCCAGTCCTTCATGAGCAGCCCAGTTCCTCTTGAGCCTCAGACATCAAAGCTATCCCGAGCCTGGAGTGCTCTGGTACACTTGCCGTGTTGACTTTGTGTACTGCTTTAATCACACATCTAGCATCTCTTAGCACAAGGACTAAGAAATCATACAGCCACTGCCACCTCTTCCTTCAATTCAAATATATCACGTTCTAAAAACTGATATTCCCTTCATAACAAGTTGCCTTCCTATTCATGGTGTTTGAAAGTCTAAAGTCTCTTCTCCAGCACAGGCTGGAGAATTGTTCTTAAACCAACCCAGGTGTGCCATGTATTCCCAGGATGAGTTTCTCCTTTTCTCTAAGATGGTGCCTTCACCTTGCACCTGAGTGCATTACATTGGTGCCATTGTCTTGGAGACACTGTTCATGCTCATCTATAACAGATAGCTACCAGCCTGAGAATATCTTCTTCCTTAGGATCCAAATATTCCTCTGACAGGATTAATGGTCCCACTTCTTAAGAAATTAGCTACATCTCCATTTCCTATTTCCATCCAAACAGCATTTCTGATACTAATAACGTCAGCCAGAGTGAAAGAGGAGATAAAAGCACTGGTGGCAGAGTTCCACGTGTGAAGGAAGGTGTCATAAAGTCTTGGAGGGCTCATCCAAAGATTGTACCAAAATTAATAACTGGTTTTGTCATTTAAATCAGCCTGGAACACTAATTTATTTATTCTGAAACTTCATCAGGCAAGAGATGCTCTGAGAGTGCTGTGCTGGAATTTGTTAGAGGATTGATTTCTATGGAGAATGAAGATATTTAGCATATTTCCAGAAGCTGCAGGTAAAGGCTGATTAATGAGTTCAGGAACTCGCTTGCTTGCTTGTCGAAGTATATTGTTGAATCAATGGTTCAGCTCATACTGTTCAGGTGTGAGGGAGTTTAAGGGCTGCTTTGACAAATGCTTTATGCTGGCATACCCCAAGAACAATGATGTAGGAACAGATGCGTGTATAGATACAGCATTTCTTCAAACTGAAGCACCTAAACTTGTTGCGAATTGTGTTAGAGCTATCCTGTGGTCATACTTTAATTCTTGCCTGCTTCAGCAGCAGGAGTGAATACCCTGAAAACATTTTAAAAAGAGTGATCTTCCATAAAAAAAAAAAAAAAAAAAAAAAAAAAGTTTTCTCTCTTTTATGCCTATTTTTGAAATTTGGATATCCATGTTTTATCCTCCTGTTTGTACCATTTCTTTGAAAAAGATGTTTGTCATGATAAAAATATACTAGATAAAGGTAGAACACAAATAGAATTCATATAATTTATTCCAGGTGATAATGCTTTGTCTAAATACAACAATGTAACGCTGGGATTATCTGATGTTCTGTGTTGGCCTACTACTGCTCCTGTGGAAGGATAAAACTCCTGGTAACATCTCTTTAGGTATTGTAAAACTAGTCTCTTGTGAAAATCTTACCTAAAATCAGTTACAGAAATGGTCTTGTTCTGTACTCAAAGAATTATAGCTGTATTTCTTGTATGTAATCTCTCAGCAATATTGGTAGAAACACTTTAAATGCCTGAATCCTAAAACAAAATTTTCCAAAATATGGCATGCTAAACATATCAAATGGGCACGCTGATGTGTCATTGTTACCATTTCTGGTGGTACCTCCAACTTCTGACTTCCTACAGATGAAAAATGTGTGAACCCTCATTGAAAAAATAAGCGTTTTCTGGGTAACACTAATATTAATTAATGTAGCAAACTGACTTCTTGATGCAGGTAGCCGTATCTCCTGATAGTTATCTTGTTTACCACAAGGAGAGAGGCAGGATGACATAGCATAGAACTGTTCTGGCTTAAAAATAAGAGATGTGGGGGAGAAACCCTTAAAAATCCAGGCATACAGTTCTTAGTGCTAGTGGATCACGTTGAACAGCTCACATTCCCATTACAGTAATTTTAAGAACAAAATACATTGCCCGTCTAGCACAATGTTAAACATGCAGCTCTTTGGAGGAGAAGGGCTGCAGACAGCAACATTTAAATTGTGGGGCATCTCCAGGGTGAAGCTGCAGAAGAGCTGATCAGTAAAGCAAGAAATCACTGTTCTCGTGCGTGTGTAAGGGAAAGAGGTAATAGGGATGCTGCTACCTGAGGAAAAGGGCAAGGCCTCTTACAGATAAGAGAAGAGAGAGCTGTAAGGGGAGAAAAACATGTAAGAAAAGATTAGAGTTTTTTTAAAAAGTGGAAAATTATTTAACATTGAAGTTGTATCTCAAGCCAGCCCTGTCTTTCCCAAGACCACTGCACGTTTGTAACCTCAACTTTGCAGACCACACTGTTTCTCTTAGATAACAAGGATATGCAGATAGGAAGAGGCACAAAAATAAATTAGAAAAGGATTCTTTAATGCTGCTAATAATGTATTTGGACATGATTATCATAATGAATCTTGTAAAAGGAATTCGCTGTTTCCCCTTTTATATGATGTATTTCTGACCTTCACCCACTTGATATGCGATTCCTATTCAGCGAAGGTGCCCATAATAGAGGGGCAAGAAGGATGATCAGAGTTCAAACAATAGGGTAAGAAATGCAGAGTAGTGGGAAAAAGCTTCCATTTTCCCATAAGCTGGGGCACAGAAGATACTGCAGCCTCAGCTCTACAGTATCTTATGAACAAACAAATTATGCATGAGTTTGCTCAGGGGACTACTCAGCTACTCAACAATAATGGGTAATTGCCCTCACAAACTTATCCTCATATCACTCATACACACCAACACTTACACTGAAAAGAAAAGACGCGAAGAACAAATTTCAATATAAAACACATTATTATTATGAAAATGACACATTTCCATTTAACCCTTTTCTAACAAAAAGAACTCGCTGCCTTTCAAAGAAAATGGGGCTAGGAAATTTTAAACCTTAGTCTCAGTATTTTCCCTTGGAAGGCACGCTCAAGATTGTTTTACTTGGCACATTCTGTACTCTTCATTGTAGCAAAGGCTTGCGGGTATCTAATGACACAATCACAGAATGCCATAGAAATTTGGAACAAAATCCTCATCTTCGATACAATTCAGCAGATTCACGCCATATGGAAATCCTGCTGTTTAATGTAACACCATTAAAAGCCACATATTGCTAAATTCATCTCTCAAAGATTTTGCAAAAGTTGCAGGAACAATATTATTTCTGAGTTTTTAACCTTTATTCAGCCTCCAGCATTCTAAAGAGTCAAATGTGTGTTTCATAACTGGAAATCCAACTACTTCATATGCTGCTGGTATTTTGATTTCTCAGGCTTACATAGTAAGATGATGGTCTTGCCTTCTTCATAATGAACTAGTGAGTTACAACTCAATAGCTGGGAAAGAGTTGAACCATAGCTAGAAATCTGTGTCCTAAAATAGGTTAGGTTAATTTTAATTTATTCTGTACTCCTTCACCCTAAGCATCTGTAACATTTCCTTTGTTTTCTGTATACCTTCTGTTCTAGGTTATAAGTTCTCTGGACCTAAGACTGTTTCTGTGTTAACATTCTGAATCACAAAGCCTTTTGGTATTTATAGACTGGAAATGAAATCATTGATAAAGCTATTTGCTGCACAGCCACTCATACATTTTCAGTCCAACCTGTCAGGAAAACCTCCTGCAGTGGGCAGTCCTTAAGGACATGTAATGCACGTAGACAGAAGGAAGTTCTGGCTGCTGTGTAGGTGCTTTATCCAACATTTTCAGACACATAGGCATGGATCTCAGCTGTCCTTAATGCTTCTCACAGGTGAAGCTTGCTTCATCTGTTTTCAAAAACTGCAGAAAGGATACAGGGAAAGATAAGAATCCAGTCTCTTGTTGCAGCGTGTTTCCCCAAAACCCTGATGAAATTCAGAGCAATGTTTCTATCCAGTGTTAGAAGATATGACTGACACCACCCCAGAGAGACCCCATGAAAAAGGAGCATGTCACTGCATGCTGCTTGCCATCCTGAAGGAGCATCTTTAAACTCCAAAGTGCCTTGTGTAAGATCTGTGCACCGGGGAGCTTAGAGACACCTGAGAGAGATGTAAGCTGCTTTTTCAGTCTGAACCTATTTCAGATTTATCAGTTTTATTTTTCCATGCCTAGAGCAGGGATTTTCACAAGCATTGAGGCCAACATCTCCAGCTGGGGCAGTTGTGGCCAGACTTCCAAAGAGCATACCTCTCTGGATGCAGAGGTCTCTTGAGAAAGTGATGATTGCAGGTGTTTAGAGGGTGGCTGAGATCTTTCGGAGAATATCATGTAGGGTTCAAAATCTCTTCCAAGTCAGCAAGAGTAATGGCAGCTGACTCATAGCCTAAGAGGTGTTGCAGTGACTTCTGTGATCTGTATAAATATGTCAGGAAAGAGCAAGATGAGTTGAGACCAACACCTCCAAGAGATAACAGAATTGTTCTGAGGGAAGGTGTGAATAGACCCATACTGGGAAGGGAGAGGAAACACAGACAGCTGCTTGTCTTTTGGTTGTTGATTCAGGGCTACAAGAATGTTGCCCCAGATCTAAATTGCCAATCTTATTTATTCTGGTAAAGTTTCAGGGTTGCTTTGTGCAGCTGTTGGCAGCCTTGTAAGTCCAGGGTTTCAACTCCAGAGTTGCAACAAGAAAATTACTCTCTCTCACCTTCTCAGTAGGAGCAAAGTGGGCTTTACACCTCTCCAGGGAAAACTGGCATAGCAGTGAGCAGTTATAAAGGAAAAAACTGTTCTTTTAATAAGATCAACACACTCTGAGTAACAAATTACCTGGATGAAAGAAGAGCAGCAGACCTAGAAACCTTCCCAGGTTCTGGCTCTTCTATGTCTCTCTGTAGCAGGAGCCAGTGAGGCTGCATTCAAAGGTTGTGATGACATTTGTATGTCCCTAATATATTTATAACTGAGGAAAGAGTGCATGTGTGTGTGTGACATTCTTTTCATAGTAGATATGCAGAGACTTAAGCAGGTGAAAATGTGTCCACAAAGGACCATAAAGAAGAAAAGGAGTTATAAGGTAATGCAGCAGGAGCACTGATGCATGGTTATTGCAAGTAAAAATGGTTAACGTGTGGAAGGAGGTATATAAATGACTGCAAGCCACTTTTTCAAACGTCTCTTTCCTTGTTGCTCTTAGCAATATCACTGAATGTGATCAAATCGTTTTTACACTCCTTTGCCACTGTGGCTCTTGCAAGTTAACAGCCATCTTAAAAGGAGGGCACGGGGTCCACAACAGATAAAGCGCGTTCTGTTGTGTGATTCTCAAACACTGCGAGGGCTCTTCATGTGCAAGTTTAAAACTCACAGCTGGCTTCCCTCTGCTCCCACTGGAGGCTGTGGTTCAGCTTCCCGGGGGCTGTGCGTGGGCTCCTGGGTCTGCCTCTGTGGGGGCTGCAGGATGAGGCCGTTGGCTGCAGGTTTAGTAGCACCCAGTATGCGTCAGCTCCCCATGTGTAAGTCTTGGTATAGTTTTAATTTATTTTTAAGAACACAAAGATACATGATTTCAATATTGTGAAATCCTGTATATATTTTGGCTCAGTCAGTCATATGCCTGTTTACTCACAGATTCCCCAAAATCTGCATTTCCTCAGGCATTCATGTCTTTCAGATTCTTTATGCTTTTTCTGCCTCAGTTATTTCTTAACACCATGTTGCCTGCTTTTCCTTAGATGCAGCTGAACGTGACCTTTTCTGTTAGCCTCGTTTTTAGTGCACGTGGCCAAGTGACCACTGCTTGGCTCCCTAATCGCAGGCCACCAGTGCCTATTGTCAAGGTGGGAAACATCTTTCTGCTCTCTGCCTTCCTCCATCCCCAAGTGGAGGAAAAATAAAAGAAATAAAGGAAACCTAATCATGAGCAATGTCATAACTGCAAGAGGAAGAATAGCAAATGTGCCCTGCTTGTTAGCTGGCTAATGCTGCACAGCTTAGGTGTCTGTCCTACCAAGCCAGGAGTAGGTGCAGAGCTTTCCAATATCCTTGATTAAAAAACAAACACACAAAAAAACAAATGTTTAAGTATAAACTCGTTAAATTTACAAGAGGATTGTGAAATGTCTCCTCCCAAGCTCTTTGTGTAGGGCGGTTTTAGGCTGCTGGATACCAAAATGACTGGATTTTGGGTTGCATTTTGCTTGGAAGTACCAAAGCAGGGTTGGTAAAGGATCTGGTTTCCCTTCCCAGAGGTGGGCATCCATCTTCATACCCGGTTCTCAGCTATCTGTACCACGTTTTCTGCATTGTAAGTGGGCAAACCTCTTCTTTTCCTTTCCCTTCAAATGTACTGCCCCAGGGACAGGACTATACGCTCTCCTGCTGCACCCTGTGAAATGCAGTTCTGCCTTGGGTTGGAAGGTCTTCATGTTAATGAAAATGAACACACTCCTGGTTATCCCTGGGAAAGGTAGATTGTAGGAGAAACAAAAGGCACACCTACAAACTTGAGTTAACTTGGTCTTTTTTGTCACTGAGCAATCTGTCATTGAATTCCCCTTTCCCTCTCTTATAAGAAAAAAAAATCTTTTTAATAAATAAAACAAGTTTAGGGTACTTGCATTATCAAAGGGTTTGCAATCCTGATTAGGAAATCTATTTAACCTGGTGTCAATTGGCCTCCTTGATGTGAAAATCCACCCAAGTCCTGGGAGAATGGGCAGGCCGTGCCCCATCAAGATTTCTGCAGGAACAACTCATTTCAGAACGAAGCAGAGTAAAAGCAAAGCCGTGCCGAATAGTCAAAATGCGAGGGGAATGTCTCAGTGGAGCACTGAAGGGAATAGATGCTCATGCTGGTGATGAGGTTTTGTTTTAATCATAGTGATAAACCTTTTAATTTTGGTGCACAGCAACAGCAGCTTTAAAAATGAAATAAAGGGTTCGTGACTAGTGAGAGTCCTTGGTGTTGCTTCCAGAGCATTGCTTGGGCTGTTATTAAAGCCCTGCCAATGGTTTCAAGTGGAACAGCTAATGTTTCAAGTGTTCATAAATAATTGTTTAATGTTCCAAGCACTTTAGGAGCAGGTTTTAAAAACTAGCCTTGCACTGATTATTTCCACTGCTGTAAAAACATTCTTTAGACAGTAGCTTTGTCTGCTACTTAGAGGTTTCTGTAAAAAGGAAAAAAGAAAACAACCATCCTCTCTCAGGCAGTGTAGAGGGGTGGATCTAGTGCTGGTATCATGGGCCTGTAGAATAATCTTGAAGTTAGCAGAACCCCCCTGCAAAACTGGGTGAAATCTGGCAGCTTTGCTGTCTGTCCTAACTCTGCCTGACATTCACAGCAGTTTAGAGAGCCTTGCAGTTTGAGCTCTAAGTTTTGGTTTCCCCCTGAACACTTTTCCTTAAGATGATGCTCTCATGCTGTTTTTCTGTTGAGCATATGACATCCGCGTCTGATGGCTGAAATCTGATTAAAAAAAAATATTTATAATATAAATATTTAAGTATAAATAAAGACATACATTTTAAAGAACAAGAAAATTCTATTTAATGAGTAGGATAAAGACACTTTATATGTGTGCATAGATTTTTATAGGTTTGAGTGTATAAATATATATAGGAACGTACACGTGTGTAACCCTAAGGCTGATTCTGTAAGCATCAGTCCTCACGGATGAGTGCTTTCAGGACTGGGCCTTAGCTCTTAGTCCTCCTGCGAGGATCTAACTAGTGGTTCCTCTGCTGCAAAAATGCATTCCCCTTTGTTTGCTGTTATAATTTGGAGATAAAAAGCCTGATTTTATTTCTGTCACTTACTCGAACTAGATTGTGCGGTGAGACTGGAAGCTTGTGCAAACACTAGTTGCCACTCGGTTTGTGGCTTTTCCTGTGTTTTTTTTCTCCTTTTTTTTTTTTTTTTTCTTTTTTTTTTTTCCTTCTCCTGCAGCCGTGTCTCTTGAACATCTCACCAGTTATCTCGGAAATGCAGTGCCTCTTATTCAGGTGGAGAGAGCTGGTTAAGCAAGCACTGAGCTGGCCTGCCAAGGAGCCGCTCGTCAGAGAGGAGGGAGGGAAAAAGAAGAGGGGTGAGAAAAAAAAAAAATATATATATATATATAAATAAATAAATGCTTTTGAGGACAATTGTTTGATCTGGCAAATATCTGCAGCCGGCATCACTGCTCCCCGGCGGGCGGCAGGGATTATTCTTGCTTGGCTGCCCTCTGCCGGAATCGCGGAACGGTGCAGAGGCGCTGGGCACCGCCGCCGGATCCGGCCCCGCACGGGTGGGAGCCGGCGGCTTAATTAGGCATGAAAAATAGCCGGCATTTGTATGGATCAAAGAAAACAATTATGCATAATGGTCGAACAGAAAACAATTGACTATTATTGAATGAGAGGATTGCTCTAATTAATCCAAAAGATATACCCACTGCTAAATGAGGTGAAGAAAGAAGCTCAAGAATAGATTTAAGTCTGGAGCGTAATATAGCTGAGGCGAGGGGGCAGTTTATGACTCAACACAGGAGGATTTCTGCCTGGAAATGTGATTGCTAACATTTTTTTCAATCACAATTTTCTTAACTTGCAAATGAATCTGAAATACGTAGAAATAATAGTGTCTGTCGTGTAAAATGAATACATGTTTTTCTTCTTTTTAAGGTTTTATTTTTAACCGTCTCTAGTAAAAGTACATTAGTCATATTTATCTCACTGTGAAAGAGCCTCTTTCTGTAACTCGCTTCGGATTTAACCCCTTTAAGGTTATCCTCAGTGTCAGCACGCTGTCTGCTTTGGGATGTCAGTGTCTTTCCCTAACTCTTTGTGGATGTTTTCTTGACATTTGGAAGGCTTTATGGTGTTGAGGAATAAATGTAAATTCAGGAAGAAACAGCAGAATGCCACTGCTGTCTTGTTTGTGGTCAAGCAATCTTGTCAATGTGTAAGGAAGAACAGGGAAAGCAGTGGTGAAGAGAAGGATGCTGCTTCCTCCTGTTTTTCTCCAGCCTTCCCTTTCATCTCCTCCCTGTTTCCATTTCCTCTTCTATTTCCCAATTTAAAAGATGGATGATTGGTACCTGTGACCCTTAAATTTCTTATCCTCTGTTACATTTACACAAAGAAGATTATTAAATCCGCAGATAGAATTAGAGGCCAAACTAAATTCTTTTGTATTGATATAATCATGGGAGTTACTTTAAACGTGATGGATGTAACCTGAGAGCAGAGTACGTCCAGGATGTCTAAAAGGCAGATGCTGTATGAGTATTTATGAAAAAATCTGTGTGCTCTTAAGATGTCACGCATAATCTGCGCTGTGTGTCTCTTCAGTGTCACAAGCACATTTACATAGATTGTCATGAATTTCAAATTGCACCTCAAATCAATGCCAGTGTAAAATTACCTTCCAGCACAATGCAGCCTTCCTCTAAGAGTTAATCATATAGGTCTGGCTCTGTTAGGAGGAAGAGCTGGTCCTCCCATGACACTCACAGCTCGCTGCTCGCAGAGCACCGATGTCAGGTGCCCCGACGTGTTTTCAGCATCTCCATGGGACTGAATGCCACCGCTGTCTGGTGCCACCCCGTATCCTCTGCAGAATACAGAGCATGACAGTGGTGTGTTACAAACGCAGCTATCTCCCTAACTGGTGGGAACAGCGTCTCCAAAAGGCACCACGTCTATGTTTAGGGCTCCGTTTTGCCAAACCATTCATAAAAATCCCACAGGGGCTTTGTTCCAACAGGTACAAGAGCTCTAGAAACAGCTGTGTCACCTGATCCCAAGCTTCTTGCCTTGTCCCAGAGCACATCACATTTCTCCAGAGGGTTAATGCTTCCACTGTGCCAAGAAACAGAATTTAGTTAGTGTTATGTGTTTATTTCTGGAGACTGAGGCAGTTCCTTGTGGAAGATTACCTGTTAGGAGTGCTGTTAGCTAGTTAGCATGCCCAACATTTTGCCATGGGTCTCCAGTAGTCTCTTTCCATCCAAAGCTGCTCTTCTACTTCACAGATTTCTGTCCCCAGAAAAGGGCTTCCAGCAAGGGTGGTCATTCAAACCTGGTGCTTGCATTACCATGTGAATTGGGGGCACAGCGATCCTCCTCGGGTGCTACAGCTGCTTCGGTATCTGATGGGAAGGAAAGGAGGAGTGTTTGGGCCGATGGCATTGCAAGCGATGAGAGACATGTAAATGCCAGTGATGCTATTTAGCATTTCTCGAGCAAGAGAATGGGCCAGCAGATACGTCGTGGATCCTCGCCAAGTATGTAGGGGGACATGTTGTTAACTTGCTGGTGGCTGCTGTAGCCAAGAAACTGAGTAGCCATGTAGGGACTCTGGCGGGCGGGAGAGAGAGCACATGTAGAAATAAGGCTTCTCACTCAACAAATTCTGCTGTTTGCATGCAGAAAAAGAGGTATTTTTGCAAGTGGGGACTTAGAAACAAGATGAAATCTTCCCACTTCTATCAGAGAGGCAGTTAGTGACAAGCACATGGTGAAAGGCTCAAATTCTGGTGCAAATTATCCTGAAAGCAACTGAACACACCGAAAATTTGGAATTGCAAAAATCAGGAAGCCATAAATTTGTGGACTGACATGATGGAAAAGACATACTCATTGTAAGGGTTTACTGGTGCAATTCAGCCCTCTGGGCGTTATCGTGGTTTTGCTGCAGGTTGAGACATCTCCACTAAGAGACTCGACTGGTATTTTCCGTACACAGAAAACAACAATCCCAGGCACCTGGGACATGTAGCAAAATACAGAGACTGACCAGGATGTGGCTGTGTTCTCCTGCGAATATCCTCCCGGAGATCAGCCCTATGTGTACTTAGCTGCTCAAACAAAACTCTGGATATTCTTTTCTCTTCCCACCGCATTTTAAAAGATGCAGAATGCTGAAAGTGAGCGTTTTGTTCCATACCTTAGGTAGCCGCAGTTTGGTGGTAGGTGAAGTAATGACTATATATAGCTCTTAAAATGCCTTCAGATAGTTCTGGAGAACAACTGCCGTATAAATTTAAGGTATTATTATTATTAAGGTATTATTATTGTAAGATTTCCACAAGTTGCAACAAAACTGTAAGAATTACCTTGGAGCACCTAATACTGGCACAGTTACACAGTTTAAAGTTCTCTTTCTGTCAATATTGTGTTAATTTTATCTGATGCTTTTGATTAAACAAACTAATCTGGAACAATTTCAGTAGTTGATATGCTAAATAGAAAAGGCACTAATAACTGAACATCAAGTTGCGCCCCTCTGGCATCTGGAGAAAGGAAAATCCTTTATGAACAAATCAGATGTGGTCACACTGAGTCCTAAACACTGCTCAGCTACCATCATGCTGATTTAATCAATCCTCACAAGGTAAAAAGGGTAGGAAGTGGAGAATAATATGCCTGATGATGAGATATTTTAATGAAATGTGTTGGGATAATTTATGAAAGCACTATGGATAAAAGTGAGTCAGAAAGCATGAAAAACAAGAAAAATGTATCAGAACATGAGTACAATATCAAACACTGGTTGAACATCCTTCAACTGTGCTTCACAGGTAAAGAGATGACTTGGAGGTGATCAGTCAGGAGCAAGGAGCAAGAGGTGGTGAAACCTGTGCGAGAGTCAAATGATGGCTGTAGTTTGGGAATCAATGGGGACAGGTCTTTTGGGCTTCTGTGCTCATTGTCTCTTGCTCATTCCTTAGCAAGCTTGCAGGGAGGCATGTGGACATGGTATCTTGTAAACATGAGTCTCTACATTTATTTTATTGCTGGATGTGGAGGCTAAGACAGGGTCCTTGGTATCCAAATAAGCATCATTTTGGGCTGAGCTAAAAAAAACGTGGCTTTGTGCACTAAGGCTAAAGCAGATATATTGGCCTCTGTGGACCTGCAGTGCCCCAGATGAACCCGTCTCTCTTCATGTATGATATTAGCAGTATGAAGCATGTTTGGTCTTATTATCCAAATTTAGGTAGAATCCCTGTAGCTGCATGAGTCTGAGTGTGGTGGGCACTGGAAGGCACCAGGAGTTACTCCTTACACCAGTAGTGCTATGCTGACTGGGTGTATATGAATGCAGTGTGGACCTGTGTTGTACTTGTCCTATCGTGTCTTGTACTACTGGATGTGTTGTTGACAGCTTCACAACAGGAGCCTGTAAATAAAGAAAAAAATAAATTACTATTTAGAGAAATATTAAAGCGTATGTCTATATATGTATTATTTACCTGGGCCCAACAAAACACATAGCGGGAAAAACACAACACAGGTCTTGAAGTGACGTTGAAATCCCATACCTTGATTAACCAGCTGGAGATCTGGTCCAGAGTTTTTCTGAAGCAGGATTTTTTTATTTTTTTTTCCTCAGAATGCACACAGGGAGCAGATCTTTTGAGTAGGAAGGTGCCATTTTACACAGTTACTGTTCAGACCATAGCCACACTTGAAACCAAAAATAGAAAATTTATTTTAGAACTTGTTAAATTAAAAAAAAAAAATAAAAAAAGAAAGAAAAACCTCCAGCAGAACTTTGCATTCTCTGACTTTTCAGACTTTCAGGTCTGCTCTCCTGATTACACATTTTCTAGCTGATGACATGCCATCAGCTAAAGATGGATTTTAAACACAAGTCATGTCAAAAGTTTCATTTAACCTCTTCAATATAACAAGCTGCTGATGGTTTACATTTCTGACAGTAGAGGTAAATTAATCTGTGATGGATGTTTGGAAGGGGGAGAGAAGATTTCCAAAGAGCGAGGGAGAAGTAAAATGGTGAAGGACTGGACATCTTCTGGAGTATAGTGAATGGTGGGAGGTGTGTGGGTGTGGTGGTATTTCTAGATCTGCATCTATAAGTATAGATATATATCACGCTCAGTATGTGTATGTATGTGTGGTTTTTAAATAAAAATAATTTTCCATTATACTGTGCAAGTCTGACATTTGATGAGGTAGAATATTTCCAGATGGGTTGGATTTCAGAGAATAGGGAGTAGGTTATGATTTGTCTAATGAAATGTTAATTTTTTGGCAGACAGAGGGGTTTAGGGTAAATCAGTTAAACCCAAAGATGATTAAAAAGGGATTTGTGAAACTTTGGAGTAGTAATTAGTATTAATTGAGGCCATCATTATTTTATATGATAAAGGTACTATGCTTGTGTAGTTGGACAACAAAAAAATGCTATGCTCATCTTCCTTCTTTCTGGGGGTTGTAAAAGTTTGGGAGGGAGCTCTTGTTAGTAAGTAACCCCAAGAGACATAACACGGTAAAATCTTGACACAAGAATATTCAGCCAGGAGACAGTTGATTTCTCAGCTGGGAGGTACTTCGGGAAGAGATGGCATCTTGCCGTCTCCACCAGGACTTGGTAATAATTCTCACTATTCATGAACAGATGTCTTTGGTTAGATTCCCTAGGTGCATTTGAATTCATTAAAGGATCTAGGGAATCAAGATATTAATTCTAAATTATTACATATTATAGATTTTATTTTCTGGAAGAATGGAACATGGCAAAAAGAGGTTGTAGTGAAGGTGGCAAATGGTGTCAAGATAGTATAATTACAGAATGCTACTATGACACTCCAGGCTACGTTGTATTTATTTATTTATTTTGCTTTAATGCAGGCTATCTAAAATAGTTTGGTGAAGGAATGAGTCTTAAATTCTGTGTGCTGCAACCCAAACTCTGTAGTTTGAGCTGTTCCGAAGTGATATTTGTCCTGATCTTCAACTGGAATAAAGTATTAACACTCTCTTCAAATCAGTGTGAGGATAAAATGTAATACCAGATGAGGATCTGACTAGCTAACCTAAAGCATCCATCATAATTGCAAGATGAGCTATTTTGTATTTAATTAGTAAGGGCTGAACTAAAGGACCACTGGACTTATGCTATCATATGTCAGTTATTCTCAGTGTTCAGTATTTTGATACTTTATTGGGACACTGGAAGGCTGATACAAATTCCCTACAGATGGAATTGGTACTTTTTAAGAACAGCCTGCAAGCCTTCCTTTCCCAGGTCAGCTACTTTAGGGAAGTTTGGGTACAATATTTTGAAACCAAACATTCAAAAGCTTTTCAAATCTTCATGACTAAACTCTATTCCAGTACTTGGTTGCATTAACAGATGTGATTTTTGTCAATGGGAACTTGGCAGAAGAACAAATTTCATCAGCTAATATTTGTAAACTGCTTTGAGATCCACTGATGGAAGGAAACCTGGACTGAGAATAAAAAATGCCAACTATTGAAATTTGCTGAATTTTCCATCTTTGAATCTATATTTATAGGATTTCTTCACATCTCTTTAATTATCACCTTCCAATTTTATTCCTCTATCTTTCCCAGTTTCTATGTGCAGATGGTACTTTAGTCATTTTTCTGTTCACCCAAGGTTTTGCTAACACAAAGAAGAGACAGGTCACTTCCAGTTGTTCTTACAGGTATGCTCAGTTTGGGTTATCTCTTCCTCTACCTCTTATTAAAACAATTTAAACCCTTTCAGAAAATACCCAGGACTTTTTTCCTACTTGATATTAAAATATCAAGCAGTGTCTCATTTCAGAGTCAACCTCAAAATATTATTTTTCTGTTTTTTTTTTTTTTTTTAATTATTTTTATTATTATTATTTTATTATTTTATTTTCTCCAGTTGATTTATAATTTCTCTGCTTTGATTGCTTTTCTCCTTGCTGCTCTACTTTATTTTGCAATGGACTTCAATGAAGAGTATCTTCTGCAAACGGTATTGCCAGTGAGATAGTGGGAATGATGAAGATGATGGGCAGGCCAAGGAAGCTCATCTGCAGTAGTAATGCTTATTCAGTTTGCAGTACATCTTGTGAGGCCCCTTTGGCTCTTCTCTTTTGATTCATCAAATTCATCAACATGGCCATGACTATCTCATCGGGGGAAAAAAAAAAACAAAAAAAAACAAAAAAAACAAGTCTGTGTTTCATTTAATGAGCACTTGAAAAAAAAAATCTTACTGGACACTTTATTGTCAATGTAAAAAATAGTTAATGCAGCACAGCATTTTTGTATATGAAACTTTGCTCAAGTTCCAGAATTGCAGATTTTTTTTAACAAGAATTGCCTGAGCAGACATCTCTTCTGAAGTTGGTGTATGCTTTATTTTCCTCCCAGCCCTAATGCAACATATGTTTCAAGCCAGTCCTGATAATGTTTTTTCAGTGGTATTCATCTGTGATATTTGTAGTGAGTTTCTTAGTATAATTGTAATTCAGAAGTTGTCTGTAGCCCTGTGATATGTGTATAATTGTTCCTGTCCACTGTAACTACCAGCACCCGTTGTCAGCAGGATTGATGGTAATGTTTTGGTTTCTTTTTTTAATAATTAATTACTGTTCCTTCCAACAACAGGGGATTCAAGTGGAGCTTTTGTTGTTCTAAATTTGAAATCTTAAGTCTGTGGAGATGTTTCCAGGAGGTATTTTCTCCGGTTCAATATACACTCTAACCACAGGTGTTGTATCATCAAAGAAAGAACCCATATGCTAATTTAAAAATAACAGGCCTGTTTATTGTTACAGTGCATCATCATCAAAGAAAACAACAACAACCACCTGTCTTCAGCTGTATAATTAAACTGATGGGTCTTTATTCTGTGCTAAATGATATGGTAATATATGGATATGGAGAATAAGAGAAATCATTCTTTTTAACTTTTGAGATGCTTGCAGCATTGTTTAAAACTGTTTTTTAAAATGAATGTGTTTAAAAAAAAAAATCTGTTACTAATAAGATGTTTTTCCTGATGTAGTAACACTTCCATTATCACTTTTTACCACTCTGGAAACTTATATTTCTGTAGCTTTGGATGACCACATGTTCTAATATCTTTTTCTTTGTGGTCTTCACTGATTCCTTCCATTTCATTTTTATTTTTCATTTCATTTTTCACTTTTTTTGTCACTCTCAATGTTTTTCTAAAGCTCATGATCAGATACAAGGCACATATTTTCTGCCTTCCTTTCTGTCCCACAATAGAAGACCAGCTCTTGAAGGCAGCAGTGCTCCCATTCTGCACACAAAAAATCTTCTCCTTTCTATTATCACCACCATAACAGTGATGTTCCTCTCCATCGGGTGCTAGCAAAGATCTCAGGCTTTGAACGTTGACTAACTGATAAAGGAGTCTGTCATGGAATCTGTTTCACTTGGATTATCTGCATGTACGCACCATCTCAGGAAGAGGCCAAGAAGATGGCCTAACCAAACTTTTTCTATAGCCAATCTTCTGCTGGTTGACCAGGTTTCCTACCAAAGCCAAACTCTTAGAAAACATGCCTCCTCCTACAGTAACTTTAATTGGAGAACAAATTAAAATGTTTTCACAGATCACTCTTTCTCCAGAAACTCTTTTGACATAGAAACTCGCATAACTAGTGTTCTTAGATGAGTAATCTGAATCCTGTTTTCTTTTGAAAGGCCAATTTGAAATCCCTTTTGCTATCCATTCGATCTGTTAGCACAGGCAGGAGTGTGTGCTGGCATGCAGGGCTGTGTTGCGTTGAACCTTTCATAGGAAATGGCTCACAAAGAATTTGGGGCATTAAGAATTTAAAGTCTTTCCCAAACCTGTAACTTCAATTATGAATTATATAGGTTTGCTCAATAATTACTGTCCTACTTTTTGGTGTGTGTGTGTGATGCCTTTTTTGATATGCCCTTATTTGAATATTTTACTGTGATTAAAAAGGAAATGCATACCAGGTCAGCTGGTCACCTTTCCCTCGTTTTGCAGGGACAGAGGAGGGGAATGCTCAACCCTCTGGAATCCCTTCTTCCAGAATTCAGCCTCCTATTTTTAGGCTTGTTATCACTCGTGCACCTTCCTGTTGTCTTGGACTCTTAAAACAAGAAAAATGTGCCTGTCTACAGAGCGTGCCTTTAGGGTAGAAATACTGCCATAAGGTAGTGAGTTGGTATCTTCATCTCGGCAGTTGTGGGCTTAGTGCTCTGAGGGCAGTGGCTGGTTTTTGAGTTGAGTTGGAGATTTATGAAACAGATGTTCATTACGGTATTTTCTTCAATGGGTTGATGTGAATGAATTAATGTCGGGCAGGAGGGTTTCATCTGTGGATGTTTTGTGGCCAAGGTTTAAAGATTTGTTTATAAAATTGTCAGTGTGAATTTTGGACCTGTTATATCTTATTAGTTCAGGTGGTATAACTGAACAATAAAAGCGTGTGGTTTTGTGTAAAGGAACCAATATATGTTCAGTCCTTTCTGCAGAGACAGAAGCCATGCTAGTCGCTATTCATTTAATTAATATTGCAGTAAACCTGACACAGTCCTTTCCACATGAATGTCCAAGCTCCAAATTAGCTCCACTAGTCTGCTTAGTTTTCTTAGGTCATTGGTCTGAAACCATTTTGCTCTTTTCTCAAATGGTGTCCTGCACAGTGCTTACTTTTGAATTGCAGGCAACCCCCCCCAGATTATGGCCTGCACCTGACTGTGCTGACAAATCTCTCTGGTACTTTTCTCCGGGACTCTGTTCTGTAGACTTATTTCTAATCATCCATAAATAGACTCATCTGTGTTAGGTCTGTAAGACTGAGTAAGGGAAGCCACATGACAGCACGCCTCACTTGTTGGAGCAACAGCAGATCTGGGGAGAAAACTTGGCTTCATGGGAGTGGATGGAAAATTCTCATTGAATTAAATACATCCAAAAATCTCTGACAGCTTCTTCTCCAGACTCAGATTCCTTGCGTGGGACAGGGTGAGCTGCTCAGGCTTGGTTTAGCCTTCTTCAAAAATATGACTAGTAATACCGAGTTCTGTAACAGCTCTGCATCCTGGGAGAATAAGAAGCTGAAAAAATGATTTCATTTATTTTTTCTATCAACATGTGCAGTGCAGTTTGTTCTGCCTTGTCTGTGCTAGCTTTGGCCATTCTATTTTATCAAATTTGCATGTTATAGGAAGTGTATATGATTATATAGGGATGATACACTAGAACCAGTTGATTGAGGTTATTATGAACTTAGGTATGCATAAAAGGGTTTAAAGGATCAGTATGTACACTTTGCTGTATAGCTGGGCTAAGAAATAATTTTTCAACAAATAATTTGACCATTTCAGCTTTTTTTCTGTTTTCTGATTTCAATGAATGAAGTATGTAACTGGCATTTATTGAAGATTGAGGGAAACATGACAAAAAATATATAATCCTCATTAGATATGGTCATTGAAATAATTTATTTTCCTGATTTCTTTTTTCCTTTCAGGAAAAGTAATAATTAAAATGTTCCTGCTAGAAACTGTAATCTTTCATAACTGACTTTTTATGTCTCATAACTTTGAGCACATCGGAGCACAACTGATGATATAAAAACCTAAAACAGTGAAAGATAAAATCAAGGCTGTGAAATGGTTAGTAGAGCAGACAGTGGGATAAAGACTGCAACTAAAAGTGCATGTAATTTTTTTTTCCAAGGTGGCTACAATTTTGTCTATCTTTTTTAGTAACTTTAAAATGTGCTTTAAAATATCTTTGTAGGTTGTGAGCGTTCACAGGTGAGATTCATATTTCATTGCCTGTTCCCACAGGCTACAGGATGGGCAGGGATCCCCAAGGCAAGACCACTGTACCTGTCATATGTGACGGACACTTGTCTAGTCTGTTCTTTAAGGCCTCCAGTGGCTGAGTCTCTCCATCCTCTCCAGACAATCTATTCTAGTGCTTTGCTAGCCTCATTGTTCAGTAATTTTCCCTAATGTTTAACCTTAATCTTTCTTCCTGCAATTTAATCCCATTACTGCTGCTCCTGTCTGCCATGGGCATGGTATGGAAAATAGATTCCTCCCTCCTTTGTGGCTTTTTACGTGTTTGAATGCTGATCTCCCATACCCGGCCTGACTTGTCTTCTAAAACCTAAGCCATCCCAGTGTATTCATTTTCTCAGAGGTCCACATGGTCTCCAGCCCCGTGATGTCTCTGGATTACATATGGGTGGCTTGGATCCTTCTCCAAATACAGCAGAGGAACTTGAGAAATATGTTTGGTGTAGCTGAGGAGGTCTTGATGCTACCAAGTCTTGCAGAGCAAGGAAATATTAAAGTCAATGAGATGAGTGGGTGAAAAATTGAGCCTTTGTGTGAATGTATGGACAGGTTCCCCCATCATTGGGAATGCCACATACCCTTCACTCATGCCATTTGCACCTTGCATAGGGTAGAGAAGCTATGTTTTGCATTTTGGTCCTGTGCAATATACCTGTAAACTACCAGGGGCTCCTGCAGCAAGTGTCATGGTACAGCCAGAGATGGTCTTGCTCCCATTGATCCATACCTTCCTCACACCACGCTGAGGCATTATTTTCTGCCCTTTCCTGCAGCCTGGGCATATGGACCTAAAATAGAAACTTAAGGGTATATGCAAATGTTTTAATGATGTTATTTGCATATCTGGAAGTGATTTACAAAACGATGCACATGGAGCTGCTTAAAACTTGGCACCAACAGTTCGTAGAGGATCATGGCTCAACACAACAGAAACTGAATATTCAGCTGGTTTTTGCCAGCTCTCGCAGAGAAGCAGTGCAGTTTTGGCGACTGCTGAAGCGAGTCTGTCAATGAAGGAAAACGCTTGAGTCCTTACACAAGTTTCAGCCCTGCCCAAGGGGAAAACATCCTGCGATGCACTGCCTTTCTCTACATTCCTGCTGCTTCGAGAAGAGCGGCCAACTGCAGTTGGTCCTGGCGGTGGGAACCGCTCTCCTGCACAGCCTCAGGAGCAGCCCAGGGGCAGTTTTACGCTGAAGTCTTATCTACACTGTTCTTGCAGATTCTGCCCTCTCCCTCTACAAGACTTGGAGATGCACTAAACTGAAATACATGAATTTGGGTTCTTCTCAGAAACTGGCAACATTTTACATCAGTCTGTGCAGTCTGTAGGTGAATCCTTTTTTCAGAGTCCCTGTTTTGGGAACCAAATTCACCTTCCCCATACCTATTTGTAAGATAGTGTCCAACCTGTTCCGTGTGCACTCCCTATGGAAATGCTGTGTGAGGTGGGGAGCTCTGCTGGAGTAGCAGACCAGAGGCACCTAAATCTTGCAGCATCACCTTTCTCATTTCTTTTAAAAACTCATTATTATAGATCTCAAAAGGAAAGAAGAGGACAGATTGCACTTATTTGTGTTCACCTATAGTTCACGTGCCAGCTTTGCTTCCTTTATTTTGGCATGAAGTTTGTTTATGCTAATAGCGGGAGGGCATTGATACTTCTGGAGAGTGCAAATATGCTGTTGTAGTTAAACGAAAATGTGCTCTCAAAACCCTTAATGCAAGTGGATGGTAGGTGAATAGAAAATTAATTTGGCAGGGATTGAATTCAAGCACGCAAAAATGGTGGCGTTCCATGTATGAGAAGCTCCTTGCAGAAAACACAGTCAGTGCTAAGGGTTTAGTTCAGGTGGAGCTGGGACAAGTTCATGGTAGAGGAATCCTATGAGTGCTATGAAATAGAACTTGACTAAGAAATAAATAAATAAATATATAAACGAACACAACAGAGTTGAAAAGCATTTGAGAGAGGAAGTCCTACAGATATGTTTGAGCTGTCATTGCACTCCTGCCCAGGTGTCTGCTGTGTCTGGTGGTGGAGGCATGGCCCAAGGTGAGATGGACTTCTGCTGTGGCCCAGTATGGCCATTCTTAGGATCATTTGACTTTCTTGTAGAAAGTTTTGTGGTGTCTTACAAGGAAAGAGAAATACATCATGACCCTGAATAGCATGTTTAGACACTGAGTAAGTGGACCTTGTATTCACATGATGGAAATATCCCTTTTCCCACATGCTCTTTGTTGTGTGAGGATGTAGCTGAGGGGCTCTGCATAGCAAATCACATAGCAAAGTTTGTTGCCCGCTTATGTCAAGAAACAAGTGGCTGCAGCAGATGAGGGAAGTGCAAGAAAACAGCAAGACAGGGTGTCTTGCAGTGCACCAGCTTCTGAGCTTCTGCCAAGCATTTTGTTGGCTTTGTAAGGGAAAAAAATAAAAAGCATTTTAAAGAGAGAAAAAAAAAAAAATAAAGCAGGGTTTGATTTGCCCAGCTGCAAAGGGTTGCTCTTCACTGAAGTATTTACCTGTTTCACCCTGTTTACAAGGTTTGATACACTGCTTGCAACCTTGTGACTATGGGATGTGGTGATATGGTCAGATACTAAGGGCAGAATATTTTCTGTAAAAGGAAGCAAGAATGTCCTGTTATGAAAGCCATAATCATTCCCTGGATTGTCCCTGCACCAGACAATGCACAGCTAACATACCGTTCACAGCACATTTTGTTGCCATTCTGCTAACATTGCATGTACTTTATATTTTCTTTGTGATTGTATAAATAGCATATAGGAAGAGGGAGACTATTTAGGGAAAATACTAATTAAAATGAACAATAGAAAATAGGAGATCTTATGTTTCTAAAATTAGAGGCTGGTTATTCAGTAATAAATAGCTCTGTCATTATTAGTTTGCAGTCCCTCCTTTCTCTTGCCTGACACACACAATATCACTGTTATCCGTGGTTTGCCTGTCTAAACATGGTTTCTTTCCAACACTCCACATTGTTTGCTAGCCCCTGCTACAAAAGCTCCCCAGATCTGGGCTTTTTCTGGCAAAAGAAAATAAGGAGAAATATTCTTTCTAAACAAAATGAGATTGATGAAGGAAAACAACATTAACAAATTTTGTGCACTTCCTGATAAATATTGCGTGTTGGCCTGTGGTCATTTCAGAAAACAGGGAGCATGGATCACGATCTTATTTCCTAAAAATTAGTAACCATTTTGGTGGGTTTGATGGCTATGTTAAGAACGTGCTTGCTTAACTTCAAGGGAAAATTTGGGGTACAATGAGTAATGACTTTGTGCAGGAATGGCTGTGGTATGGGCTGGGCCCAGGAGAACAGCAGGAAGACTTGTGCCTGTACGAGTAGGGACACGAGGACCGGTTAGCATGGTTGGGAGTTGCCTGGGCTTCTCCCTTCATGGAGGATCAGCTCTTCCCACAGGGCCCACCACAGCATGATCCCCAAGCCTACACTCGTTCTGGACTTCTACATACTCAGAGTGAGTCCCTCCTGTGCTGGAGCAATCTTTTCTTATTACATAGTGCCACGATTGTTTTGAACACCACCAGATTGTGTTTTGGAGTCATTTGAACGACACTGGGCTAGATGAAGTCACTTTGTGTTGTCAATACTTCATTTCTATTGTTGTCTGGAACAAAACCCAACCTCTATGAAAGGTGAAAAGGGGATGATGTAGAAGGTGTAGGAATCCCTGTTGGCTCAAGGGACTGTAACAGGGGAAACAGAGAGAGGAAGAGAACAAAATTCCCAGGGAAAAAAATAAATAGAAAGGAGGAGCAGGAAAGAAAAAAGTATGTGAAACCATAAAAATCCAGTGCTGTCAGCTGAAAATTGTGGCGATTCTGTCATATTAATGACAGGAAACCATACCTCTATTGGCTTTCACTGACAGAGCTGCAAGCAGCTGCTGTGGAAGGAAGATGACTCGAGCGTGAGTGAAAATATCTAAGACATTATGCACTTATTTTGTAGAGAGAGAATTTAGTGAGGATTCGTCTGTCATTATCATATCCTCTGTTGAACGTGTTGCCCTTGGCAATGGGTGCTCAGTAACTAATTTAGCTTTTTTTGTTGTTTGGTAGGAAGATTCTCATGCTTGGTTCACCTAGTAGCTGTGATTTTCAAAAGTTAAGAACAAAGAAAACTCATGCACTATAAAATAGGATTTATGGAATGTATATTTTGGATTTTTCAGTTATAATTACGTATTAGGAGGAGGTGGGGATGGTAGAGCTTTCTGTTTTACTAAATGGGTTGTAACTGGGTGAAACCTTTACAAGCCAGAGTATACAGCTAGGGAAATATCAACAAACATTGTTGCCCACTTGATTCTCAGTACAGGACCAAGCTAACTGCTGTACGTCAAGGTGTCAAGTGTAGGTGTGTAGTAGTCCAGATAAAGGGAAGCCCACAACTTTCTGCAAAGTAACATATGGCCATGACTTGAAACAAGAACACTAAAATAAATTTTTCTCTTAAAAAAAAATAGTGGAAGCAGATTTGAACATCTGAACAAGTTCTTTCTACAGCTTTTGTAAAAGACCCTGCAGAGTAGATTATGTGGGGTTTAATTTACCTAAGCTAAGGGAGAAGAGCTGGCTTGACCCTGCTGAGGTTCAGTCCTGTGGCTCCTGGCAGCCTTTGCAGTCCCAGCCCAGTGCTTAGGTCACTCAGCCATTCCTTGCTCTGCATTTATCACTTCACCAGTGCCATATTGCATAATAAAACTGAGAAGATACTGCACAGAGTAGACATCAGCTCATATTTAAAGCCCAAAGTGAATGAGCAGTAAAATCTAGGAGTGTAAAACCAAGACAGCTTTCACTAAACCTGTCTGTGCTGACTCAAAGGGTAAACTTGAAACAAGCAGTGCATGGTGCGATACTGAACCTCTTGTGATCACATGTTAAGTTGTGGAGACTTTAAAAACTCCACAGACTTGTGCCTTTTTTCTAAACTGCTGATATAAGAGTTTCTAGCAACAGATTCATCTCCCTTCACAGCACTTATTTCCAAAATTGTGTTGATCAGAGGCTGTTACAGTAGGGAAAAATACTAATTTTGCAGGAGTTTTACCAAATCCATTTCATTAGGAGTATAAATCTTTCACTTACTGTAGTGAACTGATCCAGAAGCTTACATTAGCCTTTGGTGGGACCCTATGGTAGTCCTCCCAAGGCTTGTCCATCTGGGTTACAGAGTCCCCGGGAAAATGGCTGGTGCAAATCAATGCTTGGGGCCAGTTTCTGCTAGGCACAGTGGATATCTCAGGGGAATCTGTTGGGGGATGACTGGTGTGCTGAGCAATCCTCACCTCAAATGCTGGCTGAATAAGTGGACAGGACTACAAATCCCCTCTGATTTCATCAGGAGTGATGGAGTGTCACGGGGCAGGGGGGTCACACTGCCTCCTCCATCCTCACGGTCACAGGTAGCCACATGGAGGTCCTGATGTTTTGGAACTGTCCTTCTCCACCTCTTCAACTTGTCTTTGCCACATTTTATCCTTCTGAAGCTTTTGCTGCCTTCCTCTCCTCTTCCTGCTTTTTTCATTCTCTTTGTCTTATTCATTCTTTCTCTTACTCCAACAAATTAAAAAAAAAAAAAAAAAAAAAAAAGCATCAAAGTTGTTTGGGAGGTGTGGTGGTTTTCAGAGTTAAGCAATACTGAAGAAAAGTACTTTCTCTTCATTTAGTATTTTTAAAGAAGTAATAAGCAACACGGCAGGATACAATTGTAATAATATGAACAACTCTCAGGTATTTGAAGCTTTATTCCTTGGCCTCCCACCTCTCCTGATCACTATAAGTCATGCATGAGTTATTACTTTTACTGTATATAATTTCTAGTATCCTTAGAGATCCAATCATACCTCTGATAAAGTGATTTTCAGACTATTTCAGCCATGCTTACATAGCTGTTTGTGAATGTGTGGATGTAATTTATCTGTTTATTGTAATTCTAATAATGAAAAGAAAGTGAAATGCTATTATAAAGCTCAGCATGGTAATCAGTTTGTTGTTATTGCTGGTCATGACAATCATTTTAAAGTCCCCATTTTGCTAATGGTACACCTTAAATTTTCCAGGTTGGATGGGATTTAGTCAGGACTTTAATGAAGATGTGTGATGGTAGAACAGAAAACTAGGCTATAGTTCAGCAAAATACTGGAGTGTGTGAATAACTTCACTCACATGAGTAGATCTACAGATTTCCAGTGGACAATTCCCACTTTTAAATTTAAGCATGTATGTTAGCTTTCATGCTGGGGCTTGAGGCTTTAATAAAATCTAATACTTGGGGGATCTTTGTAAATACGGTGATTGTAACTTGTGTCAATGTAAAATAAGCTTCTGTCGGGAGTAACTTCCAAAACATAGAAAAGATGTTTTAGTTCTTAACTCATGTGTTCATACCAAAGAAAATTAAACAGTAAAGCAATATATAGTCAGAGGGTAATGGATATGTAGCTGTTTGTAGCAAATACTTCCAAGAGAACCATCATAAAATTAATTTTGTAACTTGCACGGTAATAGCAATGGGAACAATTCTCCATCAGTGGTCAAACAGATTTTCTAACATTGATGGATACAAGCTCAGAAAAGTATTGAATTTTTTTTTCTAATTAGCTTTTTTTCCTACAAAATTGCCTCTTAATAATTTTCCTTCATGTCCAGTGCATAAAGGTATCTGTGTGTATGAATTTAATTTATATGCCAATGATGTTTTATACATTGTCTTGTCTGCATCTCATTACTGTCATTAATAAGCACTCCAATACATCTCGTTACAAGGTTAATTGGGACAAATCTAAAATGCGTCCCCTTTTATATTGTAAATATGATATCTCCTGGCAGCACATTCCTTGTGCATGGACACAAAAGTTATGGTGTCTTATTAAAGGTTTCTATATGGTATCATAGTTGCATTCAGTGACTACATTATACTGTAAATACAGCTGTATGGAAAATTGGCTGTGTACAACATTATCTAGATGAAACATGCATTTTCCTGTTATTGGATGAAATACAACTGTGTACAGAATTGTCATTTTTTCAGCCAGACCTGTGGGCCAGAGTGTTTTATATAAGAGCAGTTCTTTTTCCTAAGTTAATTTCTGATTTTGAATTAATATCCTTTAAAAAGCCTGTTCCTTCACAAAACCCAGCTGCACCCTGTTATGACAAATGAAAAGAAGCATTTTGCAAGTAAAAGATGTTTTATTTGGGCAACAGATAAGAGCCTTGGTGCTGTCATATCAATATGCATCTCATGTCAACATCTGTCAGAAGCATCTAAGATAACACACTCTAACAAGTCTGTGGGTCACATATACACCTTCACTCCCTAGGACTAAGGGTTAAAACTCAGGGAAAGTGGGTCTTTCACTGAAATGTGCTCTCCCGTAGATGTGACTTACACTGCCAGACCCTCCTGTCACGCAGCAGAAGTGCAGATAAAGTCCCTGCAGTGTGGTTGAAGAACAGGGACTGTAGATAAGAGGGAATCCTGGGTACTGTGTTTCTACCCACCAGAGCTCAATCATTTTTATTTTTTTTTCCTGGGACCATCACAGAGTCTCTGTGATGTCTGAAACCTGAAAAGAGAATGGAGGCATCTGGGGCTGTGGTGGCTTTACCTGAAATCTCAGTTCTGTAACACGCAGGCATGAAGAATGCACTGCTGCACAGAAGTTTCATAAGCACACGGTAGTTTGCAGCTGCTCATTACCTGAAAAAGGTACATTTTAAGGCAGGGTGCAATGGAATTTTACCTGGATAGCCAGAGGACTGGTAACGTACAGATCTGCTAGTTAATTTCCAGATCTCTTATTCGCAGTTCTGGGCTGTAATCTTTGCTAGCAAGATCTGACTTTCTCTTTGCCATGGGCTTTCTGGATGCTTCGTGTGAAAAGTACAATTTATCTCCCACGTTTTAGGGACTAAGTTTGTCTGTTGGCTATGGTGAGTGTGAAGGGTTAAAAGCTTCCATGGCATCTATGAGTTGTGTTTGTAATGGTCTTTATGGAGAGATTTATGTCCTGTACTAGGGACGAAACTAATTCCTCTCTGAAGACCTGTGCCAAGACTAATACACCAGCTAAGTCCCTCCAAAAGAGGGCTGTACTGGTCTTTGTTTTCTCTTTGCCAAGTTGAATTTCAGTCTTTGTCTCCTTTAGTCAGTAACAAACTGACTCCTTTGCTCTGTAACAAATTCTTCATTATAAGCAGCAACAAATGCACAGGATCAGTAATCATAAAGCAAGATCATTTCATAAACGGTCTGCAAATCTGTAGTTCCAGCCTTTCCTTTGAGTTTGATGCCTACATGTTGGAATGCTGTGACTTAAACTTATCTCAAATTCAGTCAAAATTTTATTTACCCCACAGTCTACTTGGAATAGAAGGAAGAAATAACGCTGTTGCTATGAGAGGCACAGAAATACTATTCATGTTCCCAGTTCTAGCTGGATACAGCAATGTAAAACACTGGACAAGAAAGTGTGTTTGTATTCAAGAAAATGGTAAATTCCAGCTACTCATTAGTACGGTAAGTCCAACCATTTTCCCCTGGCATAGACTGTAAAACCTCACTTCCCCAAGCATCAGTTAAGTAGCTTAGGAAGTCTGCATAGCTTAGCCCCAATTTAAATGATACACTATTGTTACTTCAAACAAGCCATATTAGTGGCATGTTATCTCTACTGTTGTTTGTTCCAGACCCTAGGCAACAATTAATTTTGTCATGCCAACAAATATTTCATTTGATTTCTGATGTACCATTGCCATAACAACTTGGATAAATATATAGTAAAAAATACATATATTATTTTTTAAAGATCACTAGTTAATAAGAATTATAAATACGTAAACAAATAAACAAAAGCACCCCATTTTATTATGCTGCTCAGTGGAGCCATCTGTAAATCATGACCAGAAAGACAACAATATAAAAAAATAGTAGGTCAGTGTCAGCGAATTCTGCACTGTTTGTAGATGGTTTCTGAGAGCAGGTTCACAAATAGAAACCTTCATGGTACAACTGAGACCCAATCTCATGAAGTGCTGAAGGAGATTTCAAGTATTAGGACTTGCTCAGGTTCTTGTGTAGGTTGGGCCTAAATTGACCTGATGAGTAGATGAACAGCTAAATAACTCTAAGTTATATTTGTTTGTCTAAAGAACCACATGAATATTATTATAATTCTGTTTTATTATTATAATTCTTTTTATCACATGCTTTTGTGTCAGAAACAGGCTGCAAGTAGCACTCTGTTGTAAACATTAAGTAAATGTTTTAACAAAGTACGCTCTAACAATCGTTATCATGCTTGAAACCTCTTTAGCTTGGCAAGAGCAAAACAAATAATGAGTATCAGAGATCTCATCCTGTGGAAAGTATGCCTCAAACCAAACCCCCAAACATGTGCTTTTATCTCTTGAAATCATCCAATGTACACATGCATCTGTCAGCTCTGTCCGGTGGTTAGGCACTCCGCAATGCATTGTGAATAGCTTGCTTATTATTTAACTTTACACTTGCTGTATGAGCACAGATGAAACAACATCCATACCAGCCACTTTACAAACACTCTTATTGTAACATTTTTATGCACTACAAAATTATTTGTTCCTGTTGCACTTCGAGGACCAAAAGCTGAGGAAAAAAAAAAAAAAAACAAACAACAACAACAAAAAAAAACTATCCTCCTTATTTTTTTGTAAGTCCCTTAAGATGAGATAAAGCTCTTGTGTTCAACGTTGGGTGCACTGTGATTGTCACCCAGGGTATGCTCGTGTCCTCATGCCTTGTAGAGTAAAGTAAATCACTGACACAATTTTCTTAATACTGTCTATAATGTCCCAAGGAGCATGTACACTTGCATTTCCATCCTCTGTTGCTGGGTCAAAAGTACTGCAGATATTCCCCAAATCTCCAGCAACGTTGCAGGATGCCAGTTAAGTCCTGAAGTAGAACTGTTAAATATTTTCTTAGTTAAAAGAACAAGGATATATCCTTTTGCTCTCTTTTCTTCATACCCTGAACAGACTGGGTAGCAGACAGATCACAAACATCTCCAGAAGATTTGTCAGGAAGGTAAAGGATTTATTTTCTGTGTTTTCTGTACTGTTTCATTTACTGGCTTTGGCACATAATTCTCTTCTGGTTTGATGTATGCACCGGATTGCTCCCTGGACAAGTTTTGAAAAACAAAGAGAAATTCTGTTCTTGTCTTTCATGTCTGCAATGGTTAGTTTGGGGAAAATATGGGAACTTTCATTTTCCTTAGAAGCAGAGACATTGTTAGTACTTACCCAGTGAAAGCAGTAATCAATGTGTCATCTAACTTTAGGGCTTTTTCAGGAGGAATCATCTCCATAACAATAATTCATAAAGCTGCTACCATGTGTGAAGAAAACAAAACATACTTTAATAACCCTGGCATACTGGCTGCAAAGTCCATAAGTCTGTCTGTCTTTCACACAGTTCTGAATTCCTTCCTAAAATTCCCATTACCCTAAAATATATCTGAAGTCGTGGAGAAAACGGCAAATATGGTTCTGTCATTGCACCCCTCTGACTGTGATGTGAAACTGAACTATTCAAATGTGCTTCAAAAGCTGAGGCAAAATGAAAAGCAAGCTATGTTTGTCTCAGAGGCACCCATTTCTAATAGCTGAAGTGTTTGAAGTCCAAAGGGTTTCTAGCAAACGTGAACCAAGTAGCTCACCATGTTCTCCAAGCACCAATTCCCCAGGCAGATGCAACATCCTAAGGATGTTCCTCTCATGAAAATGAAACTGAGATGAATTGTTGGATGTTTCTGAATGCTCCTTGTTTGCTAACCTGTAGTCAATGGCACAGCTACTTCTGTTTGTTGTTGTTGTTTTTAAATACCTTCAATGCATTTTGGTTCATCTTCAGATAAATCAAGGCTACTTCACCATGAAAAGCTCTGTAACAGGCAGATGTGGTACCACGGGCTCTGTTTCGCTGTTGTTTACTGCAGCAAGGAAGCCAATCTTCATTGGCACAGGGGAAATCTGTAGGCTAGAACACATGGGACACTCTAATGAATATATTTTTCTAATAAAGCAGTCAAATTTGTTAAATTCAACCCATCGCTTTTATAAGCCTTGCTCTTAGAAGGGAGCAGCATGCCTTGCACCTGGGACGAGGTAGGGTGTATCCTTCCCTTTGTCACCAGGTAACATCTCATTCTGCCTCTAGATTGCTACCCAAACAAAAACAAGCCTTGAATGCCTAATCAGTGATGGTGTTTTGATTTTCCTCTCAGCCATAAGTACCACCAGGCAATCAGCAGGGAAGGAAAAAAAAAAAAAAAAGGAAAAAAAAAATGCATGTTCTCTCAGTCTATTTTTAAATACAAGTAATTGGCATTTTTCCCTTCTGCTAACATGAGTTCCAGGTAAGCACTGCTCAAATTGACCTCATCACACAACCCTCCAGGGAGGAGAGGATTAAAAAAAGGGCCCAAGCAGCTGTGATTTATACCCGTGAACTAGGAGGAAGCAGGGCTTAGCTCCCTGGTGCACAGCAGCAATGCTTCAGACCACCACCACTTTGAGTCCCACCTCCAGTTTGATCTGCCCTGTGTAAGTGGCCCAGCTAGAGCTTCTGGCCGTGTGCCTCCAGCCAAAACATCCCTGGCCACCTCTGTCAACAGCCCTCAACCCCGCAGTATCCTAGCGCAGCGCTGCATCCCCCTGCATTTGTCTCTGCCTCCTGCACCCAGTTTTGGGACAACCCTTGCACCCAGAGGCCGTCCCCACTATCTGAGTGCAGCAAGGTGTCAGGAAGAAAACTCCTTTATAGCTCTTTCGCAGGGTGCCATGGCTCTGGGTTGCCTCACTTTCTTTGGTGAGAGGAGATTTTATCCGATCAGATATATACTGTGTTTATCTTTAGAAAACAAGTCAGGTAGGCTCATTTTCCTCTTACAGAAAGAAAACATTATTATTGATGTTTTGCCTAATGAAGTCCTTCAGACAGACTTCAGCTAGATGCTGGGAGGCTGACCCTGGTCCTCCCAGGTGCTTGTACCAGCTGGAAGCAGCTCCTAAGCTGCTGTAGCACTGGTGGAAGTGGGAATGCAGGCAGACTGTTGTGAAAGGAGGAGTTTTTTCTTGTTGTTCTCAGATGTACCCTTCCGTTACTGAGGTTTCTTATCAGGAAAAGCACAATAGAAGTAGAATGTATGAAAATGAGAGCTCCAACCAAATGTCAGAGTCACTGCTGATAACGTGAGTTCAGTAGCAAAAACAAGATATTATAGCTTGTTTATCTTCTCGTTGCACTGTAACTGTCCCTGCTGAAGAACAGACATTGAAGGAGCCTCAAGTCAGGCTCTGCTAGCAAGTACTGGGTAAAACACACGAGCAAGGGGGGTTGTGCAGAAGGGGAATACACGTGTCAAAAAGTACAGGAGAGGTGGCAGTGGCTGGCCCAGGAGGAATCAGAGATAACAGTCGGGTCTGTTGGGCTTTCCAAACATCAGCATCTTTATCTAGGGGACTCTAATCTCTGCCTCTTCGATAGGACCAGATGTATGTTTTGTGCCTCATTGCATCATAAGGAAGTTTCTACTTCTTTGAACATTTTCAGACCATTTTCTTTTTTTCTTAAACTGCAAAGACCAACCCTCATCTGTCATCTGAAGGCTGGGGTGGAGGGGCTGTGCTGATTGCCTGTGATGCATGGGTAGAGGTATGAGGAGAACCCTGTGTGGGGCAATTTGTGAGTTGTATCCAGCGGTGGGCTTGAGTATTTATGTATAATGGAAAAAGGAATTTAAAGCAGTATAACCCTGAAAATTGAACTCCCCTTCTGCCCAGCGCTGAGGGCATAGGAAACTGGTGGCTGGGAAGAGCAAGAGCCTCGGCAGTGCAAATACCTCCACATGGGCTCCCAGGGTGAATGCTGCAAGGGCAGCGGGTCAGGCACGGTAGGTGCCACAAATAGAAAAGTCTGTTTTTGCTAGGAATTGGTTGAAATTGCATTTGGTGTGTTATTGTTCCTGTAAGCATGTGTTTGCAAATTGTTTTATAGAGTCAGGGCTGCAGTCTGCAGGAGCAGTGAGTCACACCATAGGCTGGCACTGGCAAAACCCCTCAGTGCTCACGAGCTACACCCAGGAAATGTCTCCTTTGCCTGGGGGAAATGCACCGCCCTCATCCCCCTCCAAAGCTTGGCAGAGTCTCAGCCTGGTGGCTGGGGAGCATTCATGGGGGTGGGACAAGTGGCATGGGTCACACTAGGGCAGAGCCCGGCCATACATTCCTGCTGCCATCCTCCTGCTAGTGGCCTTCCAGCACAGGGAGGGGACACCAGAATCACTTCACCTTGACTTACATCTTTAGGGAAAAACCATATGCAGCTCCATTTTCAGGGGGAAGAGTGTAGGTGTACCTCAAGGTGAAGGTCTGGAGGGGAAGGATGGTGCTCTGCTCTGTGAGGTGTTTGCTGTGTGTCCCTGGCGCCATTTTGTCTGGGTGGCGGTGGTGACCAGGCCCCAGCTGCTGCCCCCTCTTTGAGGCCTTCACCTTGTTTTGTGTGTTTAAACAGCAGCTTTGCTCCTTGCTTGTGCTTATGTTGCAGGTCGGGATGTTACGAGGCACGGTAAGGTTCATAATGTTCTTAAATAATTGCTTCTCAAGGAAACACAGATGCTTTCCTGTGAACTGACTGAACATGCATATGTAGCAGATATGTTAATGTCAGGGGCATCTTCTCACCGCACAGCGAGTTACAATAGGAAGATGTGACTTTATCTTGGCAAAGGCAAATATTTTTATGCACTAATATCTGATCAGACATACTGGCAGAAAAAAAATAAAAAAGGTTCCTTTTTTGAGACTGGTAATACAAACCTTAGATACGAGTCTTTCTTGAGTGTTGCTTAAGAGCAGTGAAACAATGAAGGCATTTCAAGACTATTAGCACAAAACTAACCAAGCTATTGATTTTATTTAACTTGCTGTTTCAAAATAGGTTGTACATTTGGCAATCCCCCCCAGCCCACAGATATATTTCAGGTTCTTGAAACAAGTTTGGAAGTGGCTTGGGTTGAATTCTAAGAAAATAAACACATGCAGGATGCCATTCTGCGACAGTTGGGCTGTCTTCCCAAACTGGTCCAGCTGGGGTTGGTGAGGGTGAGTTCCTGATGTTAACTGAAACTCTACTCAGCTACATCAGAGAGCAAAATCCTACGCTTGCCACTCAGAAAAGCAAAAGGAGAAATGCAGAACACTCCCTTATAGCAGTTTTAGCAACCCCTACCCCCCTATAAAAGTTGCGTACAGACGGTGTTTGAAAGTCACAGTCTGAGTGGGTACTACAGTATGAAAATGTAGATCTACTGTATTTTAATTAGGAAAACAATAATCAGCATTAGTATTCTCCGAGTACCTGCCAGCTTAGGTTATGCTTATGCTGACACTTTTGAGGAATGTTTCTATGAGTACTGATAATGTTTTATTGTACGTGTGAATTAAGTGTATGGATTAATACCATTATCACAAAGTACTTGTGAAAATTTATAGTAAGGAAACTGAACTAAATATGGGCAAGCAATATTGCTGATAGCGTTTGAATTTATGTGGCAAATTTACTAACATAATGTTAAAAAATATACAGGATGTGATTGTGATTAGAGAAAAAAAATCCTTCACATGCATTTTATTTTATACAGCAAGGACAGTCGTTCCTCCTGTGAAGTTTATGTTGGTTGAAAGCATAAATTTTACTGATATATATGTACAGGTTTCTGTTCCCAGTGGTGAACACTGTTACATTTAGAAAATTGACAAAATCAATGGCAATAAACCAAAGATCAATTTAAATTTCACATTTAGCTACTTGTTTTAGAGTCTCTGTGAAATTTATAGTCAGTAACATGTTTTATGTTTAGAAGAAATAGATGAATACAGCTGCTGTCCGTTTGTAGCAATTGTTTTCTAAATTTGTGAACTGAAAAGGGTATGTGTGTCTATAAATACATAAATAAAATTACACATATAATATACATAGCTGTTATTCTGCCATACTACTGCATGCTCTCTACATGTTGTTTCCTTATCTGTTGAAAGTATTACAGAATAGACACTGAGTGTTATAAAAGTAATGAATAGTAATAGTTTGAGATACCTAAGCTTTCTAAGTTGCTAATTTACTATCCCCTTCCAAAATAGCTGTCATTATAAAATCAGGTCACTATAGAGGTAAGGATCTATAAATATAGCGCCTGTGTCATATCCCATCATCTACAAAAGGATCATGCTCTCTGTCTGTTTAAAGAGGTTTACATATTCCTTATAATACATGTATGATAAATTAAGTACACTTTTCTAGACCCCTTTAAATGGAAGGAATTGAAAACACAATAATGTTATAATTAATTACAGACTTATTCTTGTAGAAAAATTACACCTTTTTCGATTAGTGTGAAATATAAGTGTCAAATCAGTAATAAAATCCTGATCAATAAAACAATAATAACTATGTTGTTAAAAGCAGACCTAGAAAGGTGTTCATGGCAACATATTTTAGGGGTTAGAAACCCTTTTAAAATAAACGGATTTCATCTTTACACTATGTCATCTAAATCATTACAATGTTTGTGTATACAATTATCATCAGACGATAAATTGCAGCTATTGAATGGATTAAGTTTGAACTTTTTGGCCTCATAAATCTGAGTTTGTCATAGCTTTAGCAAATGCTTGTGTAACAATCAGTTGATTACATGGCAGAGCAGATGTATGTATGTTAACTGGAAAATATGAAAGGACCAGGGTAATTCAAAGTTCAATGGAAGAAGTTTATAAATGTCTGACAATATCATGCTAACACATTCTCAGTATACCTTGCTGGTTATAAGATTGTACCAGTTTTTATTCTATTTCCCCCTCCCTACTTTAATGTGAGATTTAATACTATTAGGAAAAAAAAAAAAAAAAAAAAAAAACACTAAAAAGTAAAATATTTAATTGATCGATAGAATGTAATGGAACACAGATTGGAAAATATTTTGGTGGGATCTAGTGCACCATATTCTCAACTGTTTTTTCATTAAAATTTCATTTAATTTAAGCTTGTTCATTAAGAATGAACAAAATAGCAATGACTAGCAAATAGTATCTTGATGGAAAAAGCAGAAACACCATCCTGAAGTAGAAAGATGGCATACCAAAGCATGAGTTCTTTGAGAAAAGAGGAGCTATAGATTTCTGCTGGATTATCTTAATACATGGCTCAGATCCTGTAGACAGGGATTACTGATTTGCATGACGTTATTTGTCTGGAATAGGTGTGGACAGGAGATGACCAAAGACCAGATCTGTACCTCCAATTTTTTTTTCCCATCAGGTTGGGAAGGTCAGTTCTCTTTTCTTTTCATCAGGTCCTGATAACCAAGAGAATGGAATGGGTTAAGATAATTTACATTACTTACTAGTGTTTGCAGTCATAAAATTGTTATTTTGTTATTGGACTAAAGTTTGAAAAAAGAATTGAATGTTTTTATGCAGTTTCCCCATATACACCCTAGTTACATCTCTACCTTTATCTTCTTCTTCGCCAACAAGTGCATCTTTGAATACGTTATCTGAAAGCATGGGCTCATACTGAGTTTAATCAAATGTTTTGTAGGCCTACAATCATTTCTGAAATTAGTTCAAAGATTAGGGTAACATATTTGGTTGCTCATAAGAATACCACTAATACTAAAGTCAGGTTGGATTGGTTTTGGCCATTGTATTCTGCTTTAACAAAGCAATTAAATCTCTATATGCATTTGGGTCAAAACTGAAAATTGGTAGTTAGTATTAAAAAAAACAACAACACAACAACAAACCTTACATAGTGTTTCAACCCCAAGTTTATCTTACTTTATTTAAATATTTTAAAGAAGATTTCCATGTCTAAGTCAAACCTTACTACAATAAAATACTTAATTTAACCCAAAGGAAATATATTTTTCAGTTTTCACTTAAGCATTAAATTATTTAGTTTTGGCTCCCACATGAAGATTTTTTTTTCCTTAATTTCTTAGCTGACTAATGTAATGTAAAAAGCACAGATCTTTGAATAAGAAGAGACATGTTCAGAGAGCACACCCACCAAAAGGTATGTGTAGCGTAAGAGCATTCTGTGTTATCCATGTCTCTTCCTATTTTTGTTCAGGATGCCCCTGGAAAAAAGATTTTCCTCTTCATGAGAAATACCCTGCTTAACAAGCGTCACTTGAAATTACCATTTCTGTATGTTCTTATGAGAAATATTTGCAACTACTTAAGTTGTGCTCCGCTTTTTGAACCGGTCTCTTATGCCCAGACTTCAGAACAGGGCATTAAAGATTGGTGAGGATGCAGCCTTTATGTCATGATGTTCCTTTCATTGTGAAAACCTTCAAAATTGAGCCAGGTTATACACCGATAGAAAATGTTGCTTGCCCTTGAACGGCAAAGACTTTGATATTTAGCAGCTAAAATTTCCATGTGTTCTGTCATAGCAGAGTAAACTCAATTCGCTCTGCAGAGCTAGCACACTGAGCAGCTGAGCACATCCTTCCTTCAGCAGCTCCCACAGCACTGGGGAGATGGTACCCCAAAATTACATCAGAATATCTTCCCACAGCTTTACTGTTCCTAAACTTTCAGTTTGGCATTGAAATCTCAATAATAATTAAAAAGAATAATAATGTAATGGTAATAATAACGTTAATATTGAAGTTTTACTGTAGGAATTTTCCTTTGTCATATAAGTATAAGGTAGGCAGCTTGGATTATAGTGTTCCTACATGGCTGTCTTTCTTCTTATGAGTTCAAAATTTATCTGCCTTTAAATAGTAAAGGCAGATTCTCAGTTTGAGGCAGATCCTTAGGATGTAAACTGTCATGACTCCAAGGAAGTCAACTAAGTGACAGTTTCCACCACTGGGGGATACTGCTCTTAAATATCACTGTGCAAAGTGTAATAGGAACCAATCTATATGGGAAAGCTCCCTGTGGTGCGTCTCTGTGTGATGTATCTGGAAAAAGTAGGTGTGATTAGATTGTTTGCTTGCTTAATTTTTCTTTTCACCTTCAAGTATGTGGCTATGGAGGGGTTAATTTGGAAGGCATTCCAAAGTCATTTGTCTCGCTATTGAAGTGGAAGTCTGCCTGAATTTGTGCCATTCCTTCACATGAAAAAAATAAAATAAAAATCCAACTGTCATAGAGATAATATTGTGGTATCACTTGAGTTGCCCAGTGAACAATAGTCTATATCATAAGAAAAAAATATACATATTTTGCCACAAGCCTCTGATCAGTAGACACGCTGCACAGAATGAGCATAGCAACTACATTATCTTTCACCCTGAGGTTAAGGTCATTGTCAAGGATTTGAGGACAAGCTTGTATTGCAGCTGCCTGCATTTAGAGCTGTCAAAGCTTAGAAAAACCTGCCTGATGGACATGTTCTTGTTTTGAATCTTTTTTTTTTTTTTTAAAGCCCTGCCATCCTATGGGAGATTTAATTAAGGCCAGTGCAGAAACCTCTAAGAAAAGAATAGCATCTTTAAGTACCTGTAGTTGTTTTTCAGTCTGATCCTGTGAACTCCTACAACTGAATTTGCTCTAGGATAAAACAAATGTGAAACAAAAGTGAACAGTACCTCCTCTTCAGCCTAGCTACCCATTCTTTGCTTTGCACAGTGGCTGAAAGGCAAGACTCACTAAACTTCCAGCTTTAGGAGGGGTTGTTTCACAGATATTCAGACTTCAACAAAACAGCTTGCTGAAGCCCTTAACGGTATTACAATTGGCCTCCTAATGAACAGATGAACTTTTCTTTTCACCATTTCAAGTCTGTTATCCACGACTAAAGGGTAGCATGGCTATTTCATTTCTGACCTGCCTAACATATAATTAGGAGGTTCCTAGAGGTACTTATAATTGAATTATGGGGTGTTTCATGAGCATTCTGGGTAGTAGGTAGAGAAGTAAAAAGCAAAGCTCATCTGGAATGCATGCAGGGAAAGCAGATGATTTAGTAGGTCTGTATATTGCCTGAAATATTAGATTACAAGTATGAGTCAAAAATCTACTGGTTAAAATTTATTTTTATTAGGAAAATTATCCTAAGCCTATAGTGCCAATTTCTGTGACAGTATAACTGGATGCAGCTCGATTGATTTTAGTGAAGCTCTACTCATTTATACCTAACTCAGGTTAGAGAAGGGTCCAGTGAATTAGTCCCAGTCACATATTTATCAGGCATGAAACATTCAGCTAATCTCTTGGAGCAGTGTAATTGGCTAACATAAAACATTACTGCATGATTAAAATTACAGTTGACTTTCAGATTTGTTGTCAAGTAGATTTGAAATGTGGGGAAATAACTTAAAGGGTCCAATTTTGCGCTCTCTCTCCAGTGTTTATGGATTGATTGTCAGATGCAAAGTCCTTGTAGGCTAGCAACTCACAATTGCTCTTGGCTATACATGTCCTTCACCTTCTGTGAAAACTGCTGCTGTGGTGCATGGACAGGATTATTTAGCTAAGCGTCAGTTTGTAAAATACAGGAATACTATTAGAGGTGAAGGACAACACCTTTCAGATATGACCGACGTTGTCCTTTGCGTGGTTGTAGTTTAGGTTTAGATGGAGGTCTCAGCTCTTCCATTTCAAAATACTGCAAAACCAAAAAAAAAATCTTACTGATGTCTACTTTGACTGTAAACAACTAAATAACAGGCTATTTCATCCTGTCAAGGATGCTTATGAAACAAGAACAGTTATTGTTCAAATATCAAGAGTACTTGCCTTGGTTTGGTAAAAATAAATAAATAAATGCATTTTTATCAAAATGCAAACTTGTCTTATATGATCCAACTCCCTTCTTAATATATATGCTATCTTGCCCAACAGATAAATTGGGGGAAAGACCAAAACACAGAAGTCACTGTTCCCCTTTCTGTGTCAATCTCTACAGAAATGTGGAGAAGGAAAGAGAGGGATGAGAAAGTGAAAACATCAACTATCTCACCTCCCTAGCCAGCTGCAGAAAAGGTTAAATTAAAGATGAATCTCTTCCTGACTTGCAGGCCACTGTGTTGTGCAATGGGCTGAGGAACAGACATCTACTCCATATCTCTACCACCACATCTTCTGTACCAATGGGCTGGGAGCTGTTGTGATAGATACTCGCAGTCTCTTGTTTAGAAGCAGAACTGGTATTAGTCTTTAACTTAGAAAGTCATATTTCCTGAATTAATAATTAATAGCAAGAAGGCCTTTTCATTATTCCTATTAAACCATTTGATAAAGAAAAAAAAAAATCTTTTTATGAAGCTGATAAACCTTCAAGTACAATTGCAGAGGAAAAACTGGAGAGCATGTCCTTCGGTACCATTTTTTCTGTATCTGTGGCACATCGTTCACAGAAGTCATTGTCCCACCTTACCTTTTAAATTAAGGGCATATTGATAAACCTGGCAGTCTAGTTTACTATGTTTCAAATAAAAAGTATTTTTAAAGTATCTATCATCCTCGAGTATAATGACCTGTGAATGTTTACTAAGGATCTTCCAATAGTTTCTGATCTGTTTCCTCACAAAGCACTGAATAATGTCAATATATGCACTGTGGTGTACTCCAACAGATTAGATTAATAAATTATATTGATTGGTTAGCAATGCAAATAGAATCTGATACCCCTTCTCTGGCATCAAAAAAACATAGAAATGTGTTTGTATTGTTCCCTTCTGGAGATCTCATTTGCTGAATGATCTTCTTGTTGACATTGACAGGTCCTCTCTAATACAATCAATATTTTAAATGTGAAACCAGATGCAGACTGGAAGTCATAGTCATGATTGGGTGTTCCTCATTTCAGCTTGAAGGCTCTCTGACTCATAAAGTACAACCCTAGGTAACTAATACCTGAGTATCTGTATAGCTCAGCATGTTAATAGCAGATACGTTTATTTTAGGGTTAAAAATTACTGTATTTCTAGAAGATGTTTATTGAGAAAGAAGGGCAAATTGGGTCTGTCTCGTATCTGTATGGTCTCGGACTGCAAAAGATGGATAGCAGGCCCTGGGGATCACAAGCCCTCCTTTACCAGGTGTCTACCTCTTAGCATGACTTGAAGCTGCTGTTGAAGCTTTTGCCATTCAAAAAAATCACCGCAGCGTTGCCTAAAGCATGAGCTGATTTTTAATTTGCATCATAATGACTTCAATGTTCGTGTAGAGGAGGTCACCATGGAACAGATTTCTTCCCTCCTGTCCTTCCTCCCCACCTGTCCCCTAATCCAGAGTGCCTGAGCTATGTTATGTAAGAATAAAAATAATTAATTCCCCTCTTTTATATATATATATATATGTATATATATTGTATTACCAACCAAGACATGAGTCTTCAGCAGCATTTTCCATTAAGTATAGAAAAGACATTGTGAACATAAAAAAAAAACACCAAGGCAAAGGAGGAAAAAGATAAATATGAAGTAGCAGTAGAGAATTGGTCTTGCATCGTAGCAGCATCAAGACCACTAATAGGGCAATACATCCTCTTCTGGGACCCGTACTTCAAAGAGTATGGGGAATGCCTGGGAGAATTCCAAGCAGAAACATGAGGAATGATCCAAGTTCTCGTAGCCCATTTTTTTGGTCACATTTGTGTATCTATGGGGTTTTCAGTCTGGATTTGGTTCTCATATAACCAACAGAAAGCAGATAGACAGTCACTGTTGTTCTGGATGCATAGACATGAATGAGTTCCCTCCTACTTTTTGGCTTCTTTATGGTAACTCCGATAGAGAGAGACTGTTTTTCACTCATCCATCTTCAGTATTTGTCTGTGGATTAGAATACTAATGACCCTTTCAGAGGGCTGTGCTGTCATCAGTACACTTTTATTCTGCTCCCTTAAATTGTACTAATTCTGACAAGACTTTCTTTGGCAATTGAGCAAATCCACAAAATGACAACTTTAAGTTCTTATGTAAGTTATTTGTTCTCACTATTTCCCTTAATCTTCAAATCACTGCAAAGGAAAAGATTCATTGGTTTCACCATTTCCTGTTCTCATTAGAGTCTTTGCCATAAGAATAAAATACCAGAGTCCCAGTGGTTCAGGAACACTCAAAAGTAATGAGAGGTCTGCATCCAAAACTCTTTTGCAAAGTGGACTGAGGAGGCTTTGCTATTGCTTTTTAAAAATGTGTTGCCCTTTTCTGAAAGGCAGGACACAAATTCATTCTTATACCAATCATACTAAAAAGATTAAGTATTGCCAAGAAACTCTTTTTATTGTAAACATTGTAATTCATCTCTCCTCGTTCCCTCTTCAGTTCCTTTTCTTGTTGCAAACATCTAGCCATTCCCAGTTGGCTGGATGCGGACAGAACATGCAAGTCATTGCTTTTATGTCTTATTTTTTCAAACAACTAAAAACACGTGCTCATTAAAATATTGGGGTCTTCTGTTTGCTGCCTGCCTTTTGAAGAACTTTTTCTTCATGGCTAAACTTATCAACATTTCTGTTTTTATGGACTATTTTTCCAAGGCTTTTGGTACACTTTCCAACAATGATTGCTTAAGAAAACAGGCCTGTCGTCAAAGGCTATTGGCAGACACCAGCTACCCGTGGGCATTTTTCTGTTTTCCTATAGTTGCATAATACTTGGCAGCTTTCAAAATGTATACTTCTGTTAGCTCTTGTGGATGTTACTGAGTGCAATTTATTTTTTATTTTTTTAACATGGAAAATGCTGAGAAATGACTGAGCAGGAAATGCCACCTTGCCCACGTAAATAACCATTAACACACCTCATTCCTCTGGCTCCAGCACAGAGAGCCACTGACTGACCAAAATTGCCATACTGGGGATCTGTCCTGTGCACCAGAGAGAAAGCCATGAGTTTCCATAGAAGGCTTTCATCATGGATATAGCACTTTGGTTTCTTCTGAGTGAAGCAGTACAACATATACCAACATTTTTTGATGTAGGGGTTGTGTTGTGGTTATGCTGCTTCTGTGATTTTTAGTTAGCAAAATCTCCAGTCTAGCAATCTGTCACATACTTAATTGTTAACTGTTTCTGAGACAAGGTGTTAAGAAAAAATAACTTTTTCAAAAGCAGAGCTTCCTGAAATCTTCCCCAATGCCATTTTTTTTCTAAATTGAGGATAGTATTTATGGAGGTCAACTTACTTCATTTGCCATATTAATAGAGAGTAAGTTTTAGGAATATTATTTCATCACGTTTCTGAATGTATTATCATGGGATACTCATCTGTGTCTCCGAAGTCCATATTAGGTAATTGTTATCCTTGAGTTGTACCAATAAACTTCATACGACCAAATATTTAAAGATGTTTGTAGTGCAGAAAGCCCTAATGACCAGTTGAAAACTTAATTGCATGTACTCCTATTTGAATGTTTGATATATGGGTAACTGTGAACATGTGTGAAGGAGGCAAAGCTTTTGTAAGGTGGAGGGAGACAACCCATTGCTGAAAAGAATGTGCATCTAGAAAGAGTTTTGGAGATGACATTGAGGAATTGGTTATCAAGGAGTAGTTTATCGCAACTGCATGCACTGAGAAGAAAAATGTCATCTTTTATTTGGCAAAGAAAGTTGCAAGCCCATAAGGCACCTCTCAGATGCAACAAATTGGACACCCATAATTGATAGTTTTGAATCTTTTGGCTTTGTTTTGGCAGTGACCTAAACTGATGCTGCTATCTTTTCATGGGCTGCAGCCGTCATGCAAAGCAATGAAGTTGCTTCATTTGTTTTACTACTACTTTTAATTTCTGTGTAAGCTCTTTTTAGCCCTGTAGACAATGAACGTCATTCAGTCATGCTTTATGGTTTCACTGGCTCTTAATTAAGTCTACAGTAATTTCAGTCTAGTCTTTTCGGTCTTTTTAATATTAGTTTACATTTAAATCCAGTAAGCAAACTGTATTTCCCTCTTTCTAACTGGGAAAGTTTGCTGTTCTGTGTTTTTAATTTTTATTTTTTATTTTTTTTTTCAGTGTTCCCATCTTTAGCTTACATTTCTCTCTACTTCTTGTTTCTTTATTTAAGAAATTACTATCCTTTCCGCTTTCCACTCACTGCCTTTCTCCTTATTATTTCTTTCAGGCTCAGTGCATTTACTTGCCAGCTGCTTCCCTTTGAATTTTTTCAGTTTCCTTTGTATTCTTTCTCCACCCATCTACCAGTATAATAATATATCCTGTTGCAGCAAATATGTCTTATCCCATGCACAGTAGTTAATCCATGAATTTCCTTAAGGTTTTTTTCATGTATGATTTGCTCTGCACATACCACTGTAAAATTATATTTTAATTTGTTAAAACCTCTGATAGTTATTAGTATTTATATCAAATCAAGTTTAATGAATATGTTTTTCAAATCAAAGCCTGTATATAGAAGGAGACTATCATTGCTTCTTATTGAAGGCTCGCAGAAAGTTTTCAGCCATCTCAAAGAAAGCATCAGTATTCATTTTCAACGCTGAGCCTTATGAATCCTTATGTTTATAACACTCCTCAACTGGAATAAATCTTCCAGCTGATTATCACAGCCATTGGCACAGTGCCACAAGCAGTTCTGGGAACAGTATTCAATCAATGTGTAAACTAGTGAAATGCCAGGAACTTTTGAAAGACCAAGAAGGATGATTAGTTAGTAAAGAGTAAACAGTATTCAACTGTTGAGGATAGCTACTAGCTAACACAGGGCTGAGAAGAATTTTCCATAATTTAAAATGAATATATAACTTACAATTTAGGCAGGTATTTATATTTTGTTATCTCACACTCTGATATTTATTTAATTGTAGGAAGGTATACAGGATAAGACTTTAGAAGAAATAAACACTTTGATTATGCTATAACATGTTTGTATTAGCAACCATTAACTCACCATTTATTTATAGTTAAATAGGAAACAAATGGAATACAAAAAAAAATCAAAGATGACAAATATTTTTAAAAATCTTTAAGAATTGACATGAAAAATCATTTTTAGAATTCTGGATTAGTCAAGCATTAAGGTGTTGTCATTTATACTGTGTTTTGGTGCTTGATTCTATTCTTACAATGAAACTGTCCCCCTTCTAAGTTAATATTAATTGTGCTGTTGGCGTAGAGGATTGTTCTGTGTATGTTTGAGAGAAACTAGTTTTCAAGCAGTAATAGATTCCTTCATTTCCCTCAGAATTTAGTACCCTTGAATGAAGTGTTCACCCAAAATCCCAAATACTAAAATAATCCTTGAATTTCAGAGGACATAGGTGGTCCTGAATACTCTTATGCTGAAGTTCTCTTTTCCATAGCTTCCCCCTTCTATACAGTGATGCCTTTCATTTATCCATGCCTATCCAGTGTTGATGGGATCTGTGGGGGTTAATTAAGGATAGTTTATAATCTTTAGAGGATCTTAAATTTTCCCTTAAATATAGTAACTGGTCTCACATGCAGAGCTCAACAGCTGAGATATGCAACCACTATAGAGCAGCGTTTCTCTGTATAAATTATTTTTCAGATGATGCACTGAACTTTGTCTCCCTGTTTAGCAGCCAGGCATAGCAAGATCTAGGTGGGAAATTTAAGCACAATGTATTTTTACATTATTTGAAAGAGCTAGGTTTAGCAGACAAAGTATGTGCTGTGACAGCCTCTCAGACATGCTGTGGTAGCACAGAGTCAGTCTGTTGCTGCATCCTGCCTACTGTTTGGTGCATGAAAATAATATCTGCTTCGTGTGTGACAAGAAGGTGTCAGGATATTCTGCTAGTGAGGCTGGAGACCGGAGATGTCTACATGCTTCATGCTATATCGCTACATTTATAGACAACTGCAAATATAATACATCTGAACTCTGCCATGCTACAGGAAAAATATGTAGGCTTGCATTCCTCTCACAATAGCATTTAGTTCTTTAACTCCAAAAACTGCACGGGGTCATGTACTGGATTTATTAGATCTCATAGTTTTATACTTTTATACCCAAAAGTTCAGGTCAGCTGTGTGGCTTTTCCCATGATCTCATTATGCGTCAATTGACATGCATACAAAAGCGAAGGCTTTGAAAAATATTTGGATAATAGAAGAGTTCAAGTTTTCTATTCTCAGACAGAATTTGCAGTCATCTTTTGAGCACTGCTTTACAGTAGTTACGCTATATTCCAAGTGGGAATAAATACATGTTTTCTGAGGACAAGAGAAATATTATGACAGAAAACATAATAAAACATTGAATTGGCAAGATGCAACAAAATAGGGGTAAAAAGAGGACTGTTCAGTCTGGTTTGAAATCTCTAATTTAATATACGGCTGTGTAAAGATGTTAAAGAAATACTAATCTAATGTAAATTACAAGTGTGCAATGTATACAAATCTGGTGCCCTCCAACAAATAAGGTGTTTTGCGTGTATGTCTCTGAAACATCTGTCTGTATTATTTATAAACATAAGTGGTGTATCTCACTTTTTTCTTCAAACTAAGTCATTGTGCATTTAGGATTTGCACCATAATACATTATTGATATTTTACAATGAGACGGGAGAATGGAGAACAGAAAAGCAATGGAGTATGTGTATAGGGGGGATTGTGTATAAGGGGGAGATTAGGCAGTAGGCAAAAACAGACTTAAAAACAACAGTGAAAATTGCATTTTAAAATACTTTAGTGTATACCTTTAACACCAGGTTCTCTTTCTGATGCATTAAAGTTTTTAATCTATGAAGAAGGTTAAAAGTGATATCTTTGTTGAATATCGGCTGTATATCTATTTCTTGGAGGGTTTTTCCCTCATGATGTGGAAATGGTTTCAATCCCTTTTAATATTCATTTAATGTCAGTGCAATATATATTACCACCTTTCTTACTGCATTAGTAAAAAATGTGCTTATGTGCTATGATTCTCTTATGATAGAAACATAAAATCTTGGAAGGATCAAAGTCCACCAACATTCACCCTTCTGCAACAGCAGGAAATTGATCATGTGAGAGATGCTCACCTAATGCTAACATATTATTATTATTTATTATAGCACTAACAGTGTGCTAGGTGCATTAGACGCCGGTATGAAGATGAGGTCCTTGTCCTGGAGTGGCTTCAATCTCCGGGGTGAACTTGCAAACACTTAGCTATATGACTAACTATATGACTAACTATATACACATAAAATCTCTTTCTCGCTCACCTACTTAAGTGATTTTTTTCTTAGGTTCGAGACATTCCTGCAGAGTCCGCAGCACTAATTAAACTTAACGTTTCTCCTCTGCATCACAGTGTGTGCATACATAATAGGGAAAGGATCCAAACCTTCTAGTGCTTTATGATTGCATGGAAGCATTATTTAAAAAAAAAAATAGATCACCCTTTTCCAATATGTGCCTCTTATTTACCTACACTGTATTTCCCACTTAGTTTTTCACAGTCTGTAAAATCTCTGTATTGTAAGCCAGCTCAGAGGAAAGGACATACGTTATACTTTGTCATGTATATGTTAGGGTTATTCAAATGGTAAATTCTGGTCTAAATACAAGTTAAAGTAAGTTTTGCCCAGGCCTCCCTTAGACCTCATTCATTTAACCCTTGTTTGTGTGCTTGCTTCCAATGTATCAAGGAGAAGCTGCAGAACACTGCCAGCATTTGTGGCTGTGATGTTGAGGTCTAGCAAAGCAGGAGCTGTCATCTTGCTGTTTGCAGTAAAATCAGAAGATATAAGCAGATAACTTCTCAGTAAAATTATTCAGCAGTTTTCAATACAAGTGTGGCAGTTCTGTTGACTTGCATTGCCTAAACACGTATGTTTTGTTGCATGTTGTTGGATGTCAGAGTAACTTTCATTTGTGAAACATCTTTTTTTTTGGAAGTCCCAAAGATGCTAGCAAATGTGAATAACTTAAAACTCATTTTTGGACATACGAAGCTTAGAGATTGCCAATTCCCTTTCATATGTTGATGAGAGAGGGATGTAAATGAGTCTTTTTGTTAATTTTTGCTTTAGCTATGGTATGTGTTTTGCTGGGGTTTCACTCTGCTGGTTATAACACAGTGCAGGAAATAGATTGATGCAGTGGGATTTATGGACCAGACTGGCTTTCTGGACTCCCACGGTTACATCCCTGCCACCAGGCACTGCTAACTCTCTCTTATATGTGGTCCCAGCTTTTATGCTGATGGTTGGTGGCCATGGACTACTGAGCCCTAATTGTGGACATCAGGGCTCTGAAATAGACACCTACTTCCTGAGTGATGCACAACCAAAACCTCGTCACCCAAGCTGTGTTTCCTGTATTAAAAAAGGAAAACACAACAAACTAACAATGTGCAATTTATTTTGATAATGAGAACAAGTTTATAATTACTAAATGCAGAGGGAGATATCAAAGCTGTGTTCTTCAAACAGGATATTATTTTGTAATTAACAAGAACTTCAAAAGCAAAAAAAAAAAAAAGCTAAAGACATGATCATTATAACATGCACTCAGTGCAGTTAAAACACCATTTGAGTGAAATAATGTTTGCTAGCAGGGAGGAGAATTCAGAAAGAGGGAAAACAAAACAAAACAAAACAAAACAAAACAAAAAAATGCAGTGCTAAAAGGAGCAGGTCTGATTATATTTAGAAAATAATGTTTTCTTCTTAATAATAGTGTTATGAAAGTATTCTCTGTATTATTTATTCCACCAGTCAGTTGGTAAATATTAGGTGTCTGATCCTAGTAAAAGGACAAGCACTTGGTGGAACATATTCTGAGTTGGTTTGGTTCACACTTATCATAAAAATGAAAACTACTGGAGCATAAAGAACTTACAAAAAGGAAGCATTACCGAGGATTTAGTACAGTTGGTGTTTGATACACTCAGTTGTATTCATCACATATGCTGTGTCAAGACATTGCTTACAATACACTGGATCACATTACTGGCCATAAGCAAGCAGGATATTTAAATTGAATGATACATTTGGTATCATTTTGACTTGATTCTTATATAGTAAAGTGTATTAAAAAAAAATGCAAGTAGCATCCATTTCCACATAATCTCTCTTTAACCTTATCTGTATTTAACTGTAATTTTCTCAACTGAAAAAAGCAAGTATAACTGAGAAGCCACCAAATTTCAAAAAGGAATTACAAAGATATTTACTGAGGACATGATATTTATGGTTTTTTGATGGCTGTAATATTTAATCATGTCACAAACATGAATGGGCTTATTTCACAACTTCTTCCTGAGAGCAGGAAGCATTAGTAATATTCCCATTTATAGGCAGAGCTGAAGAAATACAGCGCAGTTCGGTGACATGCCTGTACTGCACAGGGTGTCTGTGATGCAACTGAAATGCAACCCGATTCTTTTTTTTTTCTGTTTTAACTGCCACTCTTAAAACTTGTAATTGTATATTGTTCCCTGCTAATGGACACCTCCTTCTCTGTTAAACCTATCTATAAATCAAAACGTTGTTGTGAGTGCCAATATACAAATCCAGCCTTGTCTTCAGTGTTTGAAAGATATCAAGGGAGACAAAAGTGGTGATGGAGCTCTGGGGTTAGCAGAGTTGTGTTGTGCCTGTTGGAGGGTTCCCCAGGCCCCATTGCACACAACAGGAGTTTTGCTGCTCTTCGGTAGGACCATTGTTTTACCTTTAATTTTGTGATAGCATCACACCATACCAAAGAATTTTCCATGGTGTAGGACACCTTCCTGGGGTCACCCAGCCAGTGCACAGACATAGGCTATGTGAAATTTGTCCTGTTCCTTCCCTGAACGGGGAAAGTACATTTTGACTGATTCTGCAGGATCAGTAGTTCCCAGAGAAACCTTTTCATTAAATGTTCCATAGGTAAAATAAGAATCCATGTATCGTTTAAGCTGTTGGTCGCCAGCCCCCTGCAGGTATATACGTCTTCTGCTTGAAAGAATGACCCAAAATATGCCTCTTTTTTTCCTAAAGTTTTATCAGTATGTATCCTCATTAAAGAGGTCTTTTGTCAGGAATTCTGATTTTTTTCCCATGCCTTTATGTAGATGCTGTTCTCCTAAATCACTGACGTGGACTTCAGGAACTTGCTAGGGGGGTTGAGGAATGGAAAGAAAGATTGAAGGAGAGTCAATTAAGTATGTTTGAAATTTTAGCCAAAGTTGTTTTTTTTTTTTTTTTTCTTTTCTTTTTTTTTCTTTTTTTTTTTCCCCCCCCACTTCAAAACTCCTACCAGCTGTCCTTGGTTCTGGAGCTTCTAGTTTTCAAGTCTCTCACCTTGCAAATCTCCATGTACGCACTTTATTTCTTAAGTGTATACAGACCACAGGCAAAGCATGGGCATATGTGTGCGTAGGACTCGGATGTGTTGTGGCAGATGGTGTCATGGTACCTATATTTCTTCAGAAGTCAGCTGAAGCCTTCCATAATTTTGTGCAGATAAATAGGAAAGCAATTTCTGAATGCATTATAAGGTTTATTCATTAGAGTTTCATGCAGGGAATAACTAACGCAACATTATAGAAAATTGTGGTTAACCTACACCCTCTGTTGCTGTGTGTGAAAGTTGAGTGCCAGGGTTTGTCTCTTTATTTAACATTCTGCGTGCAAAAGAACAAGGTATTATACTGTAAAAACAAATACTTTCCATAAAAAAAAAAAAAATCATACATCACAGTCCTAGAGAATAGCTTTAAGTTCTGCATCTTAATAACTGTTGGTTCATTAACATCAAACCTGGCGTTTCTGTGTGTCCCAAAATGTCCTTATCTCTATAGAATTCTGTGCTGATTGCTGAAGGTGATTTTGAGACAAAACACTTGCGTAAAGGTAGGATACAATTTGTCTTTGTGTCAGAGGGAACTGTTTCAATGACTTGAGGTAAGTCAGTGGAATAGTAGAAGCACGTTTGCCCATAGTCTTACCTGAAGATATAGTTGAGCTTGTATTACAAAGAATTCAGCTGTATAAATACCTCGTGCCATCTGTGTATGGCAGGGGAATTGAGCCAGTAGAAGCTCAAGACCTGTGTCAGTGTTCTCACAGAAGGACTGTTTATGAACAGATGTTATGTGGTGTTTTTCACCGAAAATGGGCTCTGGAGAGAGAAAATGTCTATCAATTACTGAGGTATTATGTATAACAGCAATTTTTAACCTTGAGAATGATACTTTAAAGTTCTCTGTGAAATATTCAGCACTGCCACCACTTCCTTTGTGCAAAGTAGCATACGCCCTTGCAGATTGTACAAATTCTTTTTAATATTGCATTTTAAGTTCTTTTGAAGAGAAGATACTGTATATTGGAGGACTCATTAATCCCTGCTTAAAAAACTTTTTCAATTTGCTGTTCTCAAAATCAAGCTGGGTTTTCAGACTTGGGTGCTTATGTGTTGCATTTAGTGTTTCCCAGAAATATCTAATGAATGCATTTATTCAAAAACTGTAATTTATTAAGCAAGCTATAAACATTAAATGAATGGAAAAATATGTATTCTGGGTTAGATTCTGTCCCAACCTTGGCAATTAACACTAATTTCTGTAGCATGTTTGAAAGAACGTGGTCTTAATCTTAGTTAATAAAGATGAAATTACTTGAAACTGTAAAATCAGGCAACATTCTGTAAAAGTTTGTAATCATTCAATACATTTATTTATTTAATAGATTGCCCAGGCTAGTTCTACTAGACCAGTCATATCTCGCTTTCCATTTTTATCACTTCCGTCAAACTCTTGCCTTCAGAGGACCTTTGAACTCAAGCTTTTCACTGCACAATGTTAAAAATTGAGCCTCCAGTTACTGCTCACAATTACAGCTATCAGTGTTGTGCTGCATTTTACCAATCTGCTCTTGCTTCAGGAGACTAACAGTATCTTGCAAAACTACACTGTTATTAAATATTCTTACATGGGATGTCTCTGTGTCGAAAGACCCTTATGTGACCCGCAGACCGATACCATGTTTTGCATAATATATATACTTTCATTTTCCTTTAGCTTTCTTATTATTTATTCAATAAATCCTTTTTTCTTGCTGACAGCAGTTGTATTTATAAAGCTAAATCCAACACAGCAAAATGTTCATCACTTTATAAACTAAACGCTAATGTTTTATTTATGTGCAATGAACAGAGAAAAAAGAACTGAATTGATGTTTACCTAACAAGCTGCAAAAAAGTGCAGTAACATAATAGTGAAGTTCATAAGCATTCTGGCTTGTAATTTTTGGTGTCAACATTTGAATTGCAGAAAGAGCTTATGCAGACATAGCACGTATACAAGTGCAGTTTAGATCTACATCTATAAAAATAACATCTGTTTAAGCATACATTACATTTAAAAATAACTGTACAGTGATCAGCTGGTTAAGTACAGTTAACCAGATGCCGTTTTAAAGTGCCAGATGGAACAATGAAACTAAGATTGAAAATTAAAAAATACTGTGAAAGGTCAAATCAATTAAGCAACCTGTTTTGTTGGCATGTAACAGTTAAAAGTAAGTTTAAACTACTTAAGGAGTGAGCAATGTGAAGATGAAGCAGTTAATTTTTAACTTGCTATTTAGAAGAGGGAAAGATAAAAATGCCTGCTACGGTTCCAGGTTCGCTCGGCAAGCCTAGAGGGATACCATTAAAATAGACACCGCTAAGTAATGTTTGCTTTGTTTTGCTTTCAGTTTAAAATAAATATCTTTCAGTCTTTTAAATAACGCTTTTTATGGCTATCTGAGATCGTGCCACACAGAGGCAAATATTTGTTTCTCCTCCCCTACGAGCAGTGGGTGACTTTTGGGCCAAATCAGCTCCCCAGACCTGCTCATCCACAGCGGGGGGACAGAGATGGGGCTAGGGTCAGGCACCCCCTGATGCCAGAGGCTGCCATGGGATGCATCTGCCCTTCACACCTGGTCTCTGTAAGCCCTATTTGCTTCTGGGAACTAAACACACCTGCATGGGGAATGAAACCAATGTGTTTTGGAAAAAGGTGTGCCACTGGTTATGTGAGTAAATGACCAATATTTGTTAAATCTGTACCCAATAATAAGCCACTGAAAGGCAGATAGGGAAGAAAAGGGTCTTATCATCCTCGCCTGTTTTAAGCACAAGGGGAAGAATAACATCTTTGAAATCTCAGGTGGCCAATGCATTATTTCTTCAGCCTTAACCAGTGTAAGATTCACAATCTAAATTTTAATTTGGGGCTATAGGACAGTGATATCCTTGCTTTAATCAAGAGGTGTAATGATACCTGCAGGTGTGCTGGCAGGCAGGTTATCACTGGTGGCCAAAGAGAAAAAGTGTTGATTTTCCCGTGGAGATCCCTGCTGCTAACTTTTGTTATTTTTTTTTTTAAACCATTCTCATATTGCCGCAACTCTGGATCTCTATCACACAGGCATTTTTCTTTGCTGCTTAATGCTCCAGAAACAGCGTAGGATGAGGAACTGCCCTGTTTTGGAAAGAGAAGGTTTCTGCACAGAATTTGGGAGAGTTGCGGGGCTCCGGGTCCAAGGGGGATGCTCCGCTGCCTTGGGGAAGAAGAGCCCCCCAGCAGCGGCATCCATCAATGACCCGGGTGCAGCTGCTTAACTAGAAAGGGAATTTTTCCTGAATGAGTGCAGGGCTATTTTCAACCCAGGAATTCGATGTTGTTCCTTTGTTTTAGTAACTTTGTTTATATCTAGTTGGCGGAGGCGAGGGGAGAAGGGCAGAGGGCTGGAGCGCGTTGCTCCTTCCTGACACCTCCTCTCTTGCTGCCACGGTTCCCAGTAAAAGAGCAGCTGTACCTCTCGCATGCACGGCCAAATGTTTAGACCAGGAACACAATGAAAAGATTTCGTGGCTGTTAAAATAAATAGCTTCCCCATAGGGGGTGGAATAGTATGGCCGTGCCTAGGAACTTAGTGTACCCTTCTTTCAGAAAGTCCTTGGATAGGACGCGCTATGGGGAGAGAGGAAACAAGCCTGGCTTCTGCACTTGGCTCACGTCTCCTCGCACTGAGAATAGTTACCATACAGATCACTGGTCCTGTTGGATTCCCTTTCATGGAAATATTTTGCGTTCCTGCTGGTTCAGTGGCTGATGTTCAATTATTTTTATTATTTTTTTTTTTCAAACAGTTTCTCTTCGTTGACAGCATAAAGCAAACATTTAGGCTTGCTGTAAATAGAGAACATACCAGACCAGCGGCAGGTAGCTTGTGATTTTTAAGTGGATTGCCAACTGAAGTTTGTAAATCTGGGAAATCGAATCATTATATTTAACAGACAAATGTGTATAATATAAAATCAGTGAAAAGATAACATAATAAGTACTTTGACTATTATCTGGGGGCCTAATTAGACTGGTGGAATCACTGTAGTCAGTGAAATTAGAGTTATACAACTGGGGGGAAGGGAAATCCAGCCCTTTAGCTGAACGAATGCTAATGGAGCCCCGTTGACATTTGCTGTCCCAGGTACTCGGCAGCTGTTCCTCTCCTTTGTGGAGCACAGGGCTGTGCTCTTGCCAGACCATATTTTCTTTAATTTAACCCCCTGGCAGAGGAAGTAGTGGGAGAGACCAGAGGTGCTCAGCCCCACTTGGAGCCCAGACCACTTCACTACACGTCCTCCCGTCCTCACTGCTGCTTCTCTCTGGTCTTCTGAGGTGACACCTTGGAGAGAGCTTTATGAGAGAGGGAACTGCACAGGATCCCAACAGCCAAACCACGAGCAAGGCAGCGGAGGGATGGGTGCAGCAGGAGTGGTCTGAAGGACATTGATGGAAGGGATGGAGTGTATGGGAGTGAGCAGAAAACAAGCATGAATTGTATTGGGATGTGTTGGGCTGGTAGCTCTTTTTGGGACGTGAGTCATTTAACCCAAGCAAATGGTTTCCCCAATGAAGCAAATAATTTTCAAGGAAGATCTTTTGATTGAGTTTTGCCAGCATGTTTAGCTGCAGATGAGATGTCTGTGCTTGCAGGGCACGGTGCCTCGGTAGCTGGGCAAACCCACATTGGTAGAAGACGGTTTTGGCAGCTGAAAGTAGGACTGGGGCACTTCCTCCTCTGGGAACTGGCATGCCAGAAAGCTTGAGCCTCTGGAGGTTGAGACAGGAGATCTACGTGGCTGCAGGCTGCTTGCTTGTTTTTCTATTTCCCCTTGCACACCCAGTGTCCGGTCAGCCTTTCCCATCGCTCCCCTCCTCAGCGCTGTCCCTAACCTGTAGCTAAATCACCCTTGGCAAGTTTTCCTTCCCTTGTAAAGACGGCAACTCCCCTGTCAAGTTCTTAAGCATTTGTTTGTGCGATGAAATCTGTGATGCTCCAAATCTCAATGTGCATCAGCTGGCATGCTCTGACATTTGGAGAGCCTCGCGTTCGTCGTGTGCCAGACACACAACGAGAGGCCCCAGCACAGATGTAGCTGGACCCCAGGTTCATCTCCGAAGGTAGAGAGGGATGTGCTGTGGGTCAGCAAGTGACCTGGAGGCTTTTGGTGAGGGGGGAGGACTGGAAGGGAGCAGCGGCTAGCCAGCTGGCTGATTGCACCGAAAAGCAGGACAAACACTTGAATATCATTTTCTTCTGAATTCCTAAAGTACCGGGACATCTGGCTACCTGAAATACATCAACAAATAGGTCAGCTAAGACTGCAGAAGCATGCCTCGCATCGCAGAGCCTTCACGAGAGCAAGAGAGGGGACCCTGCCAAGAAAAGTCTTCCCCCTTGTAGCAGTAACATTTTTCTTCTCTCGAAAATCCTCTGTAGGCTTTTTAACTAGAATTGCTGGAAAATGCGTTAGTCTGGGATTATCTAATTAAAAATACAATTTAAAAAGAAACACATTTATAGGTGTGCAATTCTGGGGTGGAAGCAGGAGCTGTGCAACTGTGAGTGGTGCAGGCAGGTCTCTGTGCTGTCCCACCACCCTGGCAAGGTGCAAGGGATTCCCTCACACCAGAAAAAAAAACGAGCAGAAATCCTGCTGTCCTTCTCTGGGAGCTTTTTGCAGCATTTGCTCAGTGCCCACACTGATAAAGGATGAGAGGCAGGAGGGAACTGGCCCCAGAAATGGTTCAGTTGTTTCTCATTTCTACAGCGTGGACAGTCCCTGATAGCAGACCCCAAAAGTGCCATGTTTCATCTTTCCTTAAACAGAAGTATAAATCCTCACAAGATTAGATTGTGCCTGGTGGCAGCAAACACCAAAAATGGCTCTCACAATATCTCTATTTTAAAATGCAGTGGTCTGAGTTTTCTTTTATACCACTGGTAGCACTTCTAAGCATGTTTTACCCTAAATTATATTTTCAGTTGTGTTTCAGCTCCTATCTGTGGTTACAGTAACATATAGAAGCTCAGGAAATTGATTCTACTGCTTGTCCCCTGTTTTAGAAACATTCTGTTGTAAAATTATTTTCAAAGCCTAAGAGGTATTCACATAACTTTTCTCTCTCAAGCCACAGAGGAACCAGTTGTTCCCAATAAATAAAATTCTTACAATAAATAAATAAAAAAAAATAGATTAACAAACCAAATCAATACTAAGTTATATTGTTGGTGTTTATATCATATGAATTCAGGGGCACTGGGTAATGCCTTTTTTCAGTCTTTCTATTGCTAAATCAACATTAGCTAGCAATACACCTAATCTTGACTGAACTGTGTTATTTCCTGCCTCCCTGCCTTTCCTGTCTAAATCTAACTCTCTGCTGAAACAGCTAAATTTGCTGCAAATGAGGAATATTTTGGGACATGAATTTTCTTACAAAACATGGGGAGAAATCTAATGCTGTAAGCAAACAGCACTCTAATTAATGCAGATCCAGGCTATTGAAAGCATTTGTAGGTTACTGTTATCAAAAAAAAAAAAAAAAAAAAAAAAGAGAGAGAGAGAGATCAAATCAAGAAATGTATGATGAACCCAGTAGTGGCATGTATAATAAATATTGACCACAGACGTTTTTGGGAATGGTACCAGAGCAGACATGAGCTCAGAAATTCTGGACCTGGAACATATGGGTTTTAATAAACAGACTTCTATTCCAGCTCCTCATTTTTTTTTTCTTTTTTTTTCCTTTAACTTTTTTTCTACTGTACTAGCTTAATTTTATGTGGCTGTGATTCCTTTATTAATTAATCTACAAGTATTTGGCATTGCTTCATCTTCGAGGTTTTCTTTAATTTGCAAATGTGCTGTTTTAGTTTGAGCAGGACTTATGTAGCTAATGTTAGAAACATTTTTAACCCTCTGCTTAGTTTGATTCCTATCACCTCCTTTTCTCCTTCGAAGAGAAGTAGCTGACTGTGTGTGTGCACGTGCACACGTGCGTGTGTGTATTATTAGCTGTGCTGTCAGTTTTAATCCTTTTCTTTCAATCATCATTTTTCCTCAGACATGAAATATTTCAGTCTAACATGCTGTACAGACTGCTCACAGTGAAGCACTAGTAGCATTTTCGAAACCTAAAACAGAGGAGTACCATGAGGATAGAACAAAAGAAATTAAAACACTAGATATGCCACAGTTGTCTTATGCAGCTGTTAGAAATTTAATTATTTTATCTCATAGAATAATGTGCCCTTCAGAAATCATTTTGGACTAGATGTTTCAAACCAATGATCTGTAGTTAATTATCTTTAATAACTGTTGCACATTATGGTTAGATCTATGTTTTTGCTAAACCAATTAATAATATCTTCATTAGTATAAAGACAAGGTAGCTGGATCCTTTCATTTTTCACATTGAAAGAGTAGATATTTTAAACACTGTAATTTACTTTAGCCATACATTCCCGATGATATGACTAATTAATGAAACTTCAAAGACATATAACTTCCAAAAGCTACTTATTTAAAGTCATTGTTGAGCACTTAATGACATTATGTTGGGGCATTGCAGAAGCCCTCACTGCCTGAGTGTTGAATTTGCTAAACCTTTTTAAGGTATCAAACTGAATGAAGCTTGAGTTATATAGAAAAGTGAATGGAGCCAATATTTCCTCATGTTCATAAAAAAAAAAATACCCCCAAACCTTTACAAAAGGATCTATCAGAAGTTGATGACCTCTTTTCTGCTTACCAGTTGTGACTGTCACTTTGACTCATTCATGCAAATCTATGTGGAAAATGCTGATAAAAGAGCAAAGCAAATATTCTATATTTTGTGGGTTGGCTGGTATTAATTTTGTTCAGAATCATTAGCTTTCTAAATATTCTTTTTACATCTTTTTTTTTTTTTTTTTTTTTCCATGCCCGTAACTCACTTTCAGAGCTGGCTAATAACTACTGTGTCATTTAGTCTACTACCTGGCAAAAGAATTAACCCTGAGAACAATATTAAATACACAAGTGATTGCCTTGCTATTAACAGTGCTACTGATTGCACAGAGAATAATGTTGGAAGTTTTCGGGCCAAATGTTTCAGGTCCCTCACTTAGACAAGCGAACTGATGAAAAGATTTTCCAGAAGAGAATCTCCTGCAAAATTTCCCCGACCTTGAGGTAAAACGAATGTGAAAAAGATGCATGCCGGTTTTCATCTCATATGTATTTTCATACAATCTTCAAATACCATGTGGCCATCAGGGAAGGCTTTCTGAATCTTAAAAGAGCATTGTATATACAGCCCTCCAAGAAGTGGTATTTCCCACCATGGAGAACAGTATACCGGGAATCAACTGAAAAAAAAAAAAAAAAAGTAAGAAAAAAATTACATCTAAGAGAATAAAATAGTGCAGTCAACTGTACACAGGGCTGGAAGGCCAGGAGAGAAGTGTTAACAGCCAGTTGTGACAGCTACAAAATAATTATCCGAGCAGCGAGCACCTGGTCCTTCAGCTGCAGAGCTTCCCACAGGAGTCATCTTTAGTCGTGGTGCAGATAGGAAAGCGGGTGAATACATTTAGTCGGGATTATACTTAACCAGGAGCAGAGATGGGGTTCATGGTCCATGGCTGTGTCGTGTTTCTGCTGATGGAGCTTGGGGCTGCTGATCCCATTTCGCAGAGAAATACATTTCTATCAAGAAGGTGAAAAGTGTGGATTGTCTTAAAGTCTGGTAGTTTTGGTGGGGTTTGGCTGTGGAAATGCACCACCAAGAAACAAAGAAAGGATGGAGCTTTGTAATGAGTTATACATAAGGTTTTTGAGGCATTAGCCATGCCATTGTTGACTGATGTTTCAAATACATATTACCCTCCTGCAATGTACAGGTTAACCTGAATGATTGATGTTTAATGATAATATTAATACCTAATAAAGGAAAAAGAGTGAGAGGTCTATAAAAAGCTTTTCACACTATATTCCTTTTTTTTTTTTTTTTTTTTTTTTTTTTTTTTTCCCCCCTATGTCTGATGAATTGAAAAATTATGTTGGAGATTCTGCAGGGGCAGTCTATCGTGCTTTTCCCAAAATGACCAGTTCAAACCATCTTGTAGGAGCTTGGCAGGCAAACCATCAAAAAGATGATTTTCTAATAGGAACTGTATTTTGACAACTTGTAAACTCAGATATCACTGGAAAGCGATGGCATATTTCTCAGATGCCAGCACTTCTGCAAAGTTCCTCCCCCACCCCCCACCCCAAAACAGTGCCATCTTAAAAATACTGTGTGTTCGTGCCAGACTGTTCGAAGCTGTTGTTGTTAATGCTCCAGTGAGCTGTAGGAGCCTACATGATCCTGAACTCACTAATCTGTTGGGGTGAACCCTCCTTTTTTAAAGAGAGAGAAAAATGAATATCCTCTGAATTATTATAATATATTTTTAAAATTTTCTATGGATATTTGTCTTCAGTGAGTCTGAAAAAACAAACGTAGGGAAGTACTGTTTGTAAATGATATGTGTAATTTCAGGAAAAACTTTTTTTTTTTTTTCAGGAAATTCCATTTCTAGAAATGAACTCAAAGGAATATTTTAGACTTAAAATTTCAACTATATTTTCATCTTGACTTTGTTATAAAATATATATAATTTTTTAATTAGACAATGGGTACAAAATAGTTGGTTTTGATGCCCTTCTAAAAATCTACAAGAATTAGAGTTTTCCATGATTTAATTAAAGCAAATAATCATTCTGATCATAATTCAGTCTTTAATATTGGTCCATTAATACCCCTGGGGTATTCTGAGGTGTACTCAAAATAGGTGGCTCTGTAAGAATAATATGGAATCTGCAAATAAGACTTAGTCTTAAACCCACTGTAAGAAAATAATGCCATTGTTCGTTTTCATTCCCTGAGGTTTATTCTTTGATGTCCTACGTACCTAATCAATCTTTAAACCAATGCCAAGTTTGATTAAAGATTGTCAGATGAGGCTGGTACTTGTTACTTAACAGTTTTGCTGCAAGGAAGGAGTACACAGACGAAGCAGCTTGGTGTTTGGACACAGTGAAACCGTCTTAGCAGCTAGAATTTTGAGCTGAATAACTCTGTTATCAGTGCACAAGAAATCTTGCTGTAGAAATGGATGACTGTTCTGGAAAAAGGAACATGTTTACTTTTTCATCTGTATAGTACGTACGTGTCAGAGTATCATTGGAGACATTCTGGGACTACTTCTGTCATAGGCATAGCTTGAATTGTTTTTTCTTTTGAGTTTTTATTCGACAAATATATGCATATTATTCTAGCATACAGCTGTATTCTTCATTCAGTGATTTGTTAAATATCTTTTGAGAACTCTAACCTCTCCTATTTCAGGCTGACACAGTAACTCAAGCTCTTTTCTCTTCCTTTTTAAGCTTGGGCAGCCAAAAAATCCAAACATTTACAGTGTTCTGTGCCTTGAAAGTAAGTTACTAGAAACTGGGAGCGGCTCTATATGCATTAGGTTACAGATGGAAATCATTATTCTGTTTGATGGAAGTTTCAATAATATTCTCCAATCTGGAGGTGAAGAAGGCTCTCTTGTACGGCTCTGTCACAGCATCGTGTCTCCAGCGTGAAAGCAAATGAAACTCTACAGCTTCCATTGACTTAGGCTTTGCACTGGGGGTTAGTTTGCACGTGAAATAAGTATCATCTATAAGCCAGTAATGAATTTGAGCAAATCTCAGTTGTATAAGCTGATGTTAGTGAAATTATTGAAAATTTACCACTTGAGAACTTCTGGTAATTAAAGATCACTTCTAGAAGTTCCCCTGCTCTTCAGGAATAACCTTGTGAAGTGTTCATGTAAGGGCTATCCATAATCTGCCTTGCTTAGAGTCACTCTTTACTGCTATGAAACAGGGACTGAATATGAAGAACAAGCATTTTTAGCATATCCCCTTCTTTGCTGAGTCTGTGCTTGGTCGGTAAGCCCTCAAGGAAGAACGATATAACGTAAGGAATTTGATCTCTAATTTGGATATCTTATTTGTAACACCTTAAAATTATGATAATGTGATACTGTTACTGGAGAACTAATTGGGAAACCACAAAAACTTGGAATGCATAAGCCAGTCCTGCATTAATGTTACCAGATGCAAATGTATTGGTTTTGGAGTTGGGAATATTTTATAATTTAAGTAAGCCTTTTAAATTTTGTGGTTATAACTTAAACAAAATGTATTGTATGTGGGGTGATAATTCAGAAGCCTCGTGGCCATTTATCCAGCTATTTGTCCCCTGAGAATACTTCATGTTGTGAAAAATCTTGAATGGACCAGCAGTGTTTAAGAATACATAAATGTTTCCTAGCTCCTAAGAAAATGAGTTATTGGAAATGTTAAATGTTGCTGCTGCCATATTTATGAAGAGGAATCAAAGCTCTCGGGGGCTGTAAAAACCTTCATTTTCTGGTTGGAGCCTGACTCATCTAGCCAAAAGATCCCCCTTACAAATGAGCCAGATGAGAGGGGCATTGAACCCCTCTTTGCTCATAAAGCAAATGTGTCGCGAGGCATTTTCTTTTAGTAATCAGTATAAAAAAGTCATATCACTTACGTTTGTAGAACTGAGAACTGGAATTTCAGGTAACCTAAAGATCAAAGAGGATATATGTTAAAAACAAACAAGCAGGCAAGCAAGCAAAAAAAAAAAAAAAAAAAAAAAAAAAAAAAAAAAAAAGACAAGAAAAAAAAAAAGTATCTAAAGCCAAAACTTGTCAGAAACTGAAAAAAGCCACACAGATCTTCTTTTTCCATTAGAATGAAGACTATTTCTTAAATGCAAGTTCATATTCATCTGCCCATTTCATTTTAAGCTGGATCAGAGGAAAAAAAAAGTGTACTGAGAGAGGCAATTTCTAAGCTAACCCAAACTAGAGAAGGTTGGAGAGCTGACATAAAAACCTGCTTGGGTTAAACATGCACAGCGCCCTAGGACAAAGGAGATGCACAAAGCACTGACAAGGAATGAAGCTACTGAAATTTTGCTTCTGTTTTTCTTGTTGATGTTTTGAATTTTTTTGGTGATAGCAACCGGAAACATGATTTCCGGAGAAAATATAACAGACCTCTGAAACTGCAGAGCTGGAAAAAAAAAAAAAAAAAAAAGGTTCTTGTAGCTGTGAGAATTAGCGTGCCCTAATCAGGATTACATCCTGAATTAAATCCAGCTTTCTTTTGCTTTTGCTATATTTATTATCTGTAGAATTGCTTTGTGCAAATGTTATGAAAGAGACCTGCATTGGGGAGTATTTTTTGTAAATGAGCCATTAGCTTGAGTAAACAGGCTTTTGCTCGGGTTTCGAAGCGTCCACAAGGCGGCACTAACGCATCTCGCATCCCTGAGCGAGCTTTGCCTGTTGGGTGCTCCTTCTCCCAGCACTTAGAAATTATATTTGCGTGCATTTTATAAAAATAAATAAATATTTGTTTTTATTTTTTTAAAAAAAAACGATTGTCTAAATTTTCGTGTTTAATTGCGAAGTGCTAGGTTAATAAACTGGGAGTTAACCTTGATAAGAGCCATCAGTAATTTCCTATACAATAGACATTATGTGTTCTAGGAGCTTTAAAGCAATGATAATGTAAATTGCATGTTTGCTGTGACAAACAGTATTCTTTTGGTACTTTTCCAGTATTTCGGTGACTTGTGAATTCTGTGATAGATACTCGGTTGCTATTTACGCCTTCTTTCCTGGTCTTTGTAATGTGTTTAAAAGTTACAGAAACTGGTATTCTTTGATTTCTTTGTGTGAACAAACGCATGCAACTCTTGTGTGCACCGCTCTTCTTTCCCCACAACTGAAGAGATGAAACTACTTCTGGTCTTTGCAAACTTGAGCTCATCACTTTGCATTTTTCTCAGGTGTTTGTGTGCTGAAATGTGTACAGGTTCAGTGGCAGGAATGTTTAGTAGCAATCTGGGGACCAGTTAACCTCTTTTTGGTGGCATCTACAGACATCTTTGCCAGCTGTAGCTTGCTCTAGAGGATGCAGGAGGTAGGGAGGTCCCTCACCAGGATGCAGCTCTAAATCTCTTCCCAAGGAAGTGGGAGGAAATAAAGGTATTGTAGCAAAAGACTTTTCAAATGTTTCAAGACACACCATGCTAGAGATTGCTCCTGGGTATAGCTCCACAGTTACATTGTAGGATTTGTTTTACCCTGACATGTAGGAAGCCTAGCCAACCAAGATTTAGGCCCTGCTGCATTCGCTCTATTTAATGCATACTGAAACCTGTCAATAAACAGCAAAATAGTGAGGAGACAAGTGGGCACAGAAAAAAAAAAAAAGTGTTTTTCTTCATGACAAGTAGTCCTGTTAGTGTGAATAGGGTTGATGCTATCAGTAAGGAGGGCAAGATTCCTGATTTCACCTACTCCTGCAGTAAATTGCAACTAGAGAAGCCGAGGTCTACAGCAGTGAGTGCATGCTGCGCCTCTGTCACTGATGGCCTCACTCCTTAAGCTATACAAGTCTAGTTGCCATGTGTCCCTGTACCCAATAAAGCAGGGCTATTTTAGTGAGAGATTTTAGTTTCACAGGGTTTGAAAAAGATCTTATTAAACTTGAGAACGAAGTCTATACAGTGTTTTTTTCTGTTGTTGATGCTACTTGTCACAATTGTTTTGAAAGCCAGAGCTGTACACTATCCCCACCATTCTTTGGACCAATTGAATAGCTGCAAATGTCATAATTACTGTACTTTAACCAAAATTCCCTTTCTATTACATAGCAATGTGAAAGCAGATCAGAGGAAACAAACATATAAAAGCTGTTGCTCCTAAAACCTTGCTGGCTCTTCTCCCTTGCTCTGTGGTCAAAAGTTAAATAGGATGTTCTGATTATCACCACTCCCAAAACAGATCAGTGGTGGTGTTTTTTTTTTTTGTTGTTTAAAATAATTCCTCCTCTTCTTGCAGTTAGTCTGTGCCAGAAAATTCAAAATAAGGGAAGCTTAACCTTATCTACAGTTCTTGCCCATGTGTCGCACATCCTGCACTGTGCAGGCACCTACCAGGAAGCACAGATGGTTGGGGCTGTCTAGTGGGGACTTCTGAGTTCAGCTCTTTCTACCAAATCTGTGACGTAACAGGGGAATAAAAGCCCACGGGGAACCTGATGCAAAGTTACTCGAAGATAACAGAATCCACAGGTTTCACTGCAGTTTTGGAGGAGGACCTATATTTGTAATAAATTGGCACGGAAAAGCTTCCCGCTGTATATATGTGTATGTGGTGAAAAGGAGTCTTCATGTGCTAAGGGGAAAATCAAAACCTCTTTCGAACTCTGCTGCATTCACCCGCGTAGAGTGAAAGAAAACATTCCTCCCTGATCCTGATGCTGGCAATCGTCCAGAGCCGAGAGCACCCTGGGAAATACCACTTTCCAAACCCTGCTGTGCTACCTAATCGCACAATGGGCTACATATGCCATCCAAGAAAATAAACACAGGTCTGGGAAGCTGTTTGTCCTGCAGGGCTAGGAATGCTCTTCCTAACTTGGCAGGGCAGCGTAATCCTCTCTGAAAGGGGAGAGCTGCTTGAACTCAAACCAGCTAATGAGATTGAAGAAAGGCCCACCAGAGGCTGGCATGGCCCTTCCCTCACCCTGCCAACGTGCTGCCAGATGACACAGCGCTGGGTGCGCTCGCTGTGGCTCGTCTTCACGTCATGGTCCAAGGCATGCTACGTACCTAGCCCCCAGCAAGGTCCCAAAATGTTGATGAGTAACAGATTGTACCCTAGAGCCTGTGGTTTATATGGAAAGTTCCTATCTTTTCCTGGTCCTCTGGGCAAAATTTTACTGAGCGTGTTGCATGCTTCAGTAAAGAACATGAACTCCTCTCCCTGGCAGCATCGGTAGTGAATGAAATTCCCAACAGCTGCGGATGCCTTCAGAGGGTCTTGTGGTCCACAGGGTCTCTGGGCTGAAGTTCTGGGATCAGAGAGGTGGAGAGAGGTGAAGGAGTATAGAAGTAGTGGTGGTTGGTTGAAGGTTGCCAGCTGGTCAACAGGAACTGCAAATGCATTGGCTTTTCTGAGTCCCAGCCTGGTGCTCTTCTCCACACTTGAGATTGAAACCAAATTTTTTCTAAGAATGAGGCTTGCATCAATTATAATACAAATTGGGTCTAGACTTTAAATCCCATTATTAGCTCTTCTAGCAAGACGAACTGAGCGACACAATTTGATTAAAAATTGCAAAGACCTCCCCTTCCACCCCCCTCCCTCAGATTTGAAGGAAATGTGTGCTTCATGGTAACCAGGAATGAAAGTGTTCCATGCGGGCTTTTTTAATTACAGCATTAATAAAATACACTGTATGTTACCCTAGGAATTTACAGATTTGTTGCTTTAAACATATCGTATTTCTATCTGAAACACTTGAAACTCTCAGAAGTTTTTAAAAGTGTGTGTTTAGGTTAAGGTTAAGTTGCCCTTGACAGCATTTTTTTAAAAGATTTGAATTGTTGAATAACCACCTTTCACCCATCCCTAATTGTAATTTAAATGACAATATGCTCCCAATCAATAGCTCTTTGTCACACTTTGAAGATCAAGGATGAGATTTCACCCCATGAGTTTACATGGCAAAAGCTTCTTTTTCATAATGCTAAAAATGTTGCATCCTGCTGTTAAAGAAGTATAAGAATACCTGCTCTCAAATAATTAGTTTTGAATAAAAGCATTTAAGTCATACTTTATAGCCATTAATTTAAAACAATTCAAAGCCCTTCATTTCTGCACTTTGTTCACAGCTAAGTATCACAACAGATATTTTAGCCAACTGGAAGAAAAGTCAGTTACAGCAGGGCAATGTGAACAAGTTACGTTAGGGGATACTGTGAGAGATGGTTCTTAAATAACTAGCTTTATTTTTGCATCACGTTTGTTTCTATATAGAGCCATTTTGGCAAGTGAAAATTAAAAAGCTTTTAACAGTGATCACCAGGTGTATGCGACTTCGCGTTGCTGTGTGCTGGTCTAATAGGTATGTGTGATAGGGGCAAGTTGCTGTTTCTCCAGTTATACATGTAAAGACAGAGATTTATTACACAGGCTCCAGTCAAACAGCTGAATCTTTTTCTTTTTATTTCTATTGCTAGGAGTCCTAGGCAAGCCAGGACTCTCCTGTGCTCAGTGTTATGAAATGCCAAACAGAATGACGGTCTTTGTCCCAAAGTGCTTACAGTTTTTGTTTTTAGTCAGAGCAGCAAAATGTTTTAAGAAGGATAAAGTCTGGTCTGTTTCTGTGTTGTCCTTGGTAAACCCAATCTAGTCTGGTCTCAAAAATGGAGCAATTCCTCTCGTTGCCAGGGAGAATACATAGGTATCCAATGAGTCATGGTCAAACATACGGCCATTATTAGACCACAAACACAGAAGGAGAAAAAAGATTTCATTTGGACCTGTTGTCACTGCCGAGCTGGTGAAGAGGAATAACAAATAACTGAGTGGAGGAGGTTGCTCTTTAGGTATTTATGAGGAGCTTCTCTCCCTGTGGGGATAGACTGGGGAAAAGCAGAACTATGCATGTTGGAAAATGTAACTAGAGCAAAGGAGGCTGCGTCATGGTCTAACTAAGAGCATTTAGTACATTTTAATGGCATACTAGAGACAATGGGAAAGATGAGATAAAGCTGTAAAGGGCTTTAGTGAATGCAAACAACTTCTAATTTAGAAGAGAAGGGGCAATCAGGAGAAAAAAAAATCAAAGAAATTATTAAGTTTTGTGTTAGAGCAATGATCTCTGTGGCAGTATCACATATAAGAGCATGTTCATCCAGGCTGAGAAAAAGGATGCTGAAGCAGTTGAACATAGGGTGCTGAGCACCACAATGCACAGTTGTGTTCTTGCGCCTTAATGGAAAAGGTCACGTCTGACAGTTGTTATGCAGAAATGTTTTGCAAGTCTGGGCCCACATGTAAAGATTTTAGAGAAAAATTTCAATTAAAGATGGAGCACAAGTTCTTATTTTTAACTGTGGTCTTGCAAAAATATGGAGTGAAAAACAAACCATGGAGAAAAGGGAAAAAAATACACTTCTGGAAGCCTTCTTTAAAGAGCAAATCTATAAAATAAAATCTCTGCACTTGGGCAAGTCCTCTCTTGCCGAGGTATTGTTTGGTGTAAGGTTAGGGAACTGCCTGGTTTTATTCAGGTACTGAGCTATGCCTGGACCAGCACGGAAGGATCTCAGCATATGGTGTTAAGCTCTTCCTCTCTAGGCTTCTAGAGTAAGATTTAGAGAGCCCTGAGTTGCACTCAGGGTCCCACTGAATTAAGCCATATACAAATACATAGCAACAGGTATTGCCCAAGCATTATATTTGATATGTAGTCATTTGAGCATTAAGATATGGTATGGTTGCATATGACTGGCTAATCACAAAGCCTTTCCATGCTCCAAGTTTTCCCACATATAAAACACGCATAATAATATTTCCAGCTCTGACACTGGTGGTTATGGGGTTGATAGTTTTGAACATCCATTTGTGAAAAACCATATTAGTACAAAGTATTGTTTCTGTTCACATTGTCTCAGATTATTAACACTATTGGTCATTGTATCAGTATAATCTAAAGACAGGATTTATTGATGTTTTTTATTTCCTATATGTGTCATGTAAATGCCTTAACAGATGCACGGGGTAGTGAAAATGATAGGGTACTTCAGAACAGCTCAAAGTCACTGCTTCTTTAATAAAGGTTTGGTTTTGTATGTGGGGAGAGATGGAATTCACACCCCAACCTATGCACAGCTGCAAGCCCTATTAAGTGAAACCCCTCCTAAATATAGATCCAATGGCCTCATCCCTGGCCAGCTTCCAAAGACTATAGAGGCCTAATTCACTCCTTCCACATCTCCCTTCCAATGCACAGTGAGCATCGAGTCACAACTTTCTGCTATGTAGCTGGGAAGCATGGGTGCACAGTTCAGAGGACCTGAGAGGCATAGCAAAGGTTTCCTGTAAGGTAATTTTCACATATGCAATTAGTAAGGAAAAAGAACACTACAATCACTCTATATAGCTATTTAAAAGCTATATATTCATTTTCTTTTGTATTGTCACTTTAAATAAAAAGGGCTTTTTTTTTTTTTTTTCAAGTAGCCCTCCAGACAGCATTCATGAGATGAGCAAGTCTGAGCTATGATCAGACAAAACATTTTAACAATCAGGAGAGCCTTGATGCTTGGCAGTTGCTAAAGATTGCATGTTAAGAGTAAGCCAAATCATCAAAATGCAGCTTGAGTAGGTCCAGTGATGTGGCATTATATTGCAACAATTGTGGCTGCTAGAGTTAAGGTTGAGTGGGCATTTCTATTATAAACCCCAACTGGTAGGGTTGAGCATTTCGACCACTCCTGATAATGTCAAGTCAAGCTTCTCCTGTGAATTGAGACCCAAATGCACGTCACCTCCTTTACTAAATGGGATCAAGCTCTTCCCCCTCCACCTGCCCCTCTTCCCAGTCAACATCTGATTTTGTACCTGGATCACTCTCTTCAAATGCCAATGAATAATAATTAAAAAAAAAAAAAAAAAGTAGATATTTATTTTAAAGAACTGGAGGCAAACAGTGCCCAGCTGTTGGTGTGGTTTTTCTCCTGGTGGCTCTAACACTGTTTGGTGTCATTTCCAAGGTACAATCTTCATTGTACCTGTGACACTGTTTCACCATAGCACCCTTTTTCCCTGAGCAAGGCCATAGTAAACTCCACTGTTATAAGCTCAACATTGATACTACATCTTGTATCCAAAGACAGAAAGTGTTACTGGTACGTTTGGCCAATGTGCCACAGATCTGTGGGGCTCATTGTAACCAGCAGGGATTACTGGGGTTGAGAACATACCAGGATTAAAGAAAAAAAATGAACTTGGATGTAAAATTTAATGAAAATATCTGGTGTTATGTTGCTAAAGTTTGCAAAAAAGTCTTCTGGAAGGGACAGAAACCTTCCTTGGTGAGGGCTGGAAGTGGATTTTCTTCATCAGAAAGCTGCTTTTAACTTGATTCAGGAGAGAAAGGATGCTCTGGTGGGGAGGGTGTAGCTGGGCAACTCCAGAGTGCCATGAGGTTTCTCAGTGGTCATGAGGAGCCTGAGCAGGCTTAGATCTTCACAGGTATTTAGGACTCTATCTCTCAGTTGTCACTGGGGACCTCAAGTGAATGAACAGGAGAATTGGGATGAGGATGGGGCCTTAGTCTGTGCTGCCCATCTCTTCATTGAAGAGCCTCACGTCTACCTGTCCTGAACAGTGCTGGTGTGGACAAGCCTGATAAAGAAGATGTGGAGATGAATGAGTCAGGGCCTGAGAAGGAAGAGGGGGAAGGAATCACATCCACCACCACCCCTCCCATAGATTACCAACACTGCTCTACATAAGATTTGAAATAGTTGATGGTATCATGATAATTTTTTTGTGTGTCAGAATTGCTGGATACTCCAATGTTATCACTGTGTTTTGCCAAACCCGATGTGTAAGAGCAGATGAGAGAATGTTTTGCAAGTTTCAAAAATCACCTACAGTGCTTAAGATGATGAAGGTAGATTAGATAAGACTAGCAAAGTTATTTGAACATAAACATTTATTTAAAAAATATCCAGTGCATCACTGAGCCCACAAACATTGTATAAATAATACACAGTTCATGAATAGGAATTAACAGACATCTACCCCTCACCGGGATAGATTTGTATTCTGCACCTGCCAGGCCTTTAATAACTCTCCTGAAAACATTAGTATCTTTGCAGAGAGATCTGAAGGAAGTTGTTCTTGAAAATACGCCCCTGAAGCTTAAACTTCGGTTATTAATGGGCATATTTACAAATGTATTTAGGCAATTAAAAATTAGAATACATGACTAGTCATATTTACAAAAGCTAAACAAGTCAGCTGCCTGGCTGCTGTTCTGGTCTCTGTTAATGTCCTTTGGTACATTCATGTGTTTTTAGGGTCGTAAGCACTTTGTCAATCATATTCTTATTCTGCAAACAATGCTACGTGTGCTTAGCCTTATGCATGCAAATAGTACCCAGTGGGATTGCTCACATGAGTAAAGTATTTACATATCTGTAGGAGCTGGCCTGAAACGGTAAACATTACAGAATAGGTCTAAACTACCATCTTTGGGTCTGTGAGTTTAAACATGACCAAACTTCAGAGGTGGCTGGTTGCAAGCTAGTGGTGCGGAAAGTCTACTGAAAAATCCTGTTTAGGATTTGGTCTGACTCTGTGAAGAGTTCAGTCATCTTGCTTGGGATCTCTTTCCAAAATGAGATTCCATTTTTCTTCTCTTTTTCTTTATAGCCTTGCCTGTGTACTCCCACGGGTCTGTCTCAACATTGGTGACTACAAAGCCTTCTACTTAAGTGAAAGACACAAAATAATCCACTGAATTTCCTAGAAAGTTGGGGAATTAAAAGAAAGGAAACCTGGCTAGGATATACTCTTTGGGAATTTGTTCAGAGTGCTTTCCTGTATCCACATACTTTTCATCTAGTTTGGTCAAATAAACAGACAAACAAAAGCCTTCAGCTGTTAAGTCAGCAGGTGCGTCAAGAATTTGGGTCTAACAGGGAAGAGAGGAAAGGTTTGGAATCATTTATATACTGAAATGCAAGCCACATTCCACAAAACATTGAATATTTAAAGCTTGTTGTTTATGACCCTGTGTCTTTTGTTTGGGCAAGTGCCTAATGAATCAATTATGAGCACATAAATCATCATTTGTAAGTGTATTATTATTTACTGTATTATGTGCTTTAAAATGAAAAGAAGGTATTAGCTTTAAAGTACCTTTTAATCTCGATATTGCTAACAGATACATTTGTCTCTATACATTAATAATGTGAGGATTAATACTCTATTTGATCAAAATGAACATTAAAATGATCTAGTAACTCCTCAAAATAAAGGCTGCATGTGCAGTGAACACGATGGGGTAGAACACTGTGCTGACCAGTTCCCCATCGACTTAATTGTAGGATCAGGGTCTAAATCACAATAACACAGCTATAGTTATCAGATGAATCGGTAACTCCTGCAGATGAGAGAATATTATTAGAAGTGCCGAATAAAAAATAACAGTGCTGTATATTTTTTTTATTTGTGTATTTTTAGTATGTTTTTCATAAGCTAGGTGATAAATACCTAAAGAGTATTCCCAAAACGTTTCCATTCTGGAAAGATGAAATGTTTGGACAAAATAATGTGTTTGATATAGTGGATATGGAAATGGAAAGCAAGGAAGCTGATGGTTTTGGTTGTAGTTTTGTTACAGACAACAAGCATATATGTGGGTCAATGGAAATCCTGTCGGAAATGAGCATGCATGGGACTAGCAGTAAATCAGACATCTCCTGGAAACTCAGGTGTGCCTGTCAGAATTCTACAACTGGCACTTTAGGGCTTGTCTGAATCCCACCAGAGTTTTGCAATCATTGTAAAGGGTGATTCCTGGGAGATTCTTTCTGTCTCAAAAATAAAATAAAATAATAATAAAAAGAACCACCTATGAATTTCACTTTCAGACTATGAATTTTACTTTCAGGTGACTTATAGTACAAAAAGTTCTGATTGCTCTTGGTAATGCAATTCCTTAGGGGAAGGGAGAGTTTATACCTATTGCCCAAACCAGGCGCAGTAAATTAGCCCATGCAGAGCTCTGTGCTGTCATTACTCAAACCAGCTTGTTTCACATTAGCTTGCTGAACACTACAGTTTTTCAGGAAAGTCATCCTCAGGGTTGCAGGCTGAGTTATGCATTCAGTCTTGTAAATAGCTGGCACTACAGCAAAGAGATGGCATCTTCCCCCCATTGCTGTTTCTGTGGCACAGATACTCAGTGCTCCTTTTTTAATTGTTATGCAACATTGCTGTTTGCATGTTACAACTGATTTGTGTTTTTTACCAGCTGCACTTCAGCGATGTTAAGGCTCCAACCTCAGCAGATCTAGCGTTTGCAGAAAGCACCCCCTGGAAATCAGGGAATGTCCCAGTCCCGTTGCTTTCAGAGATCATGCCAAAACGGGCATCTGGTCTGTGCACAATCAGTCTCAAGGGACTGCTCTACCTCTCTCTTTTTCATATTCTTTGTTTTTTGACCTCAGTCGCTCTTGCTGCTCTCCTTATCTCATGCCCACTCATGAACAGCTAAGCCAAGCGGATGCAGTGGAAATCCTCCGTTAGACCCTGAGGAGCTTTGGGAGATGCAGCACTTGAAGTAAGAGTCAGGAGCAACAAGGAGAGGATCGCTGATATTATTAATGTTAAGAAAAGCATTTCTGCTTTATTTTTTTAATATGGATTAGCGGAGATGCCTGAGAAGAGTGGTGGCACCTTTGAAGTTAAACTGACCTGACAGGTGATATTAAGAGAAGATCTTGTAGAGCCTCTTCCTACCAAACTGATCAATAATATCTTTTTGAAGATATCTCCTCTATAAAATTACAAATCTGGCATATTTGGATTTGATTATTACAACCTGTTACCATAAGACCATCAGAATCAATTGTTCGTTGCTGTCTGGAACATTAACAAAACTTTGTGAGTGTCTTGCCTGTACTTAGACACCAAGGATCAGAAAAATCCCCACAAACAAACTCCAATAAAGGATCATTTTTGCTGTTAACAAAACGCATGAAGCCCACGTACCCCCACCAACTCCCCAGGGTGGGGTGGTGGCTGTGAGGCTGCCCTGTGTCCCTCCTGTCAGGCAGGTTGGATTTCCTTCAGAAAGGCACTTCAGACCCTATGGAAACTAAGGAGGAACAAAATCCTCTTGCTTTGCGCGTGTGTGTGTAACTCTCCAATTTATCCTCCTGAAATCAGATGCACAGCCCGGCCATGGTATGTTTAATGTTGCGTCTCTTTTTCTGCCTTACTCTCCCTATGCCTTATTTCTCGTGCCAGACTTATTCTCCCTTTGTTTTTATAGCTTTTGCAGCAGTAAAACTGGCTGCTGTTTAGCAAGGAGAGCTGCAGCTTGATTCAAACCTTAGTTACAGACTGTTTCTTTTTGTTGTTAGACACTACCCGCCTCATACTCTACCTGGCCAAACCTGCCAAGTTTTGGATTTCCTAGAGGAGGCTTTTTATTCTGTCTTCTTGTCTGCACATGTACACACAACCCCCAATTATATAATAGGTGAACTCACCGTTGTGCTATTGTGCATTTTCCTCTCTTTACAAGCTAACTGCACTGACACTTTTTTGTGTTTCGGGTCTATTGTTACCTGGTGCTGGGCTGCAGCCCTGAGATCGCTTCAAATCTTCACTTTTCCCACACCTAATCAGGAGCTTATTTTTAGCACTTTTTTTTTTTTTTTTTTTTTTTTTTTTTCCTCCAATTTTTAAGGCTCTTAGAAGTTTAAACCTCTCAAATACTAAAAACAGTCTGGCCAACACAACCTCTCTAAGCAGCATCATTGAAGTGCCGTGTAATTTTGGGGCGTGCTTTCAGCCTATCTAGGATGGCAGCAGAGCTTGGTCAGTGGTAAAAGAGCTTAATGTGTTTTAAAAAATGAGCAAGAGGTGATTCCCTTGGTGCTGCTTTCAGGCTCAGCCTTCTGAGCAGCTTCAGACAGCTCCTGGAGGGAGCACCATGTTGTCATCAAAGCCTCCGGTAGGCAATTTATATCTGACAGCAAAGGGGAGGACGGGGTTCCCCTTCCAGCCACACGTGTTGCGTGGGCATGAGGCTTCCCAGCAAGGGCTCTCAGCTGGTACACATCTGTCTCAGCACAGCTCTTCTCGTTTTCGGCAGATAAGGAGCGACAAGAATGCGGGGCTCGTTGCAAAATGGCCCTTTGTTGAGAGCTGTTCCTTGGAAAAGTGGCCGCGTTTTTCTGATCAAAAGAACGGAAGGATGCAGTGTTTGCATCTAGCTTCTAGATCGTCCTTCCCTGCAGACCACATATGAGGAGGAAGGGGAAAAAACAACTGCAAACAAACAAAAAGGGAGTGAGGTGGCTGAGCACAAATTAGATTAATTAGCCTCAGGCTGCTTTGTATGTTTATATTTAATTTAGGTTTAGCTACTTCAAAGTTCACATAGTTCTAGTTAATAACTTTACTATAACTTATTATTTTCAGATGTTGGCAGGTAGACAAGTTGTGAGTCACCTGGAATATGAGGCTAAATAAGTAATACTCACTGGCAGGGTTTTGACCATGACTGATTACACTTCTCTGTCTTCTGTGTTAGAAAAATATAGCTTCAGAAGGAAAAAAAATCTACTTTTCTCACTTCTAGTGCCATTTTATGTTGAAATGTCCATGGGGTGGGTTGGATTTCATACATAACTGTCTAGCTTTCAAAAACTTTCAATCTTTAATCTGCTGCTTAATGGTTAGTACATCCTGTAACATACCAGATCTTTATTATTTCATTTGACCTCTTTTGTGAACCTAAGAAGGTCCACAAAACCTGTTTGTTTATGAGCAGTGCAGTCTAGAGGTTAGTAGTCTTAAATCACAGAGGAGAAAATGAATGGGTAGCTCTTTATTTGGAACAATAAAATTGTTGTCACTCCAAGTATAGATTTTTGTAGGTCGTTACATTAGTTGAATAAAATACTGCCTCATCAATGTAAACTTCAGTTCCGGCTAGTCCCGTTGTTGGCTACGGAAGCAGGAATTCATTCATACTGCTGGCAGGAAAAAGAAAGAAAATTGTGTTTGACAAGAGTGGAGAGTTAAGATCATAACTTCTCAGAACCAATAAGGGTTCATGGAAAAACATATACTTGGGAAGAACAAAACCCTAATCACAGGCATTGCTTGCTGGAGGTCTGCAGCTGTGACAAATGGTGTGATACTCATGAATATGCAAAGTTCTTTTCAGCCTGTAATTATAAGAATCATTGAGCCTATATATGCATTTCATAGGAAGCCTCAGTTGCATAAAGCAGCAGATGTATTTTGGTGACAACAGTCAATAGTAACAGAGAAACTCGTCATAATCCCAGGATCTCAGCGTGGACCTGACAGGCTGTTCTTCCTCTAGATTTCCAAGCTCTTCTGTAATTTGTGCCACTGTATTAGCATGTGTTTCTCTCTGCTCTCAGAGTGTCTGCTTTATTTGACACCCAACCAGATGCACCACCTCTCTTCCTTTACCTTCTCTCTCTTTATCCCATGTCCACCTTGCAGAGAGAGAAGAAAAGCCCTGCCTTGTCTAAGCTCTTTCCCATCACTAAGCTCTGAGCACATCACTTCAAAGTGGCACCAGCTGTTTGCTGGGTGACAAACCATTAGTTTGTTTTTCTTTTTTTTTTTTTTTCTTTTTTTTTTTTTCTGCTGGCATTGTGATTGAAATGTTACTTCTATTTGGAAATGAAATAGCCTCAGAAGCTATCATCTGACTCGCTCTTTCTTATTGATGTGTTTTGCAGTTGAAGCCCTGGGTGGCCTGAAGTCCTTAGTAGTGGCTGAAGACACAACCTTATGCACGAAGGTTGAAGCTGGGTGCAGGTAGGGTTAATCTTGAGCTGCAGATGGGACTTCAGTTCTGCCTCCAGGTGCTAATTCTTTGGGGTGTCAGGGGATCACTGGTGGATGGAGATGGTGAGAGCTGTTAAAGACTTTACTTTCACTGTCGAAAAAATTAAAAGACTATATTCAAGTTATGCAGCAGATCTTAGAACTCAGCCTTCTGCGCCCAGAGGAAATAATCTCCTAAAATGAAAAGACAAAAAAGTAAAAAAGCAATCCCAATAAATTCAGAATAGAGTGAGACATAGGAGAGGGGTGACTGAAACACCTATAGCAGCTTATCATGGAGGAAGATTATTATTACAGTGTTATGTGTAGCTGGGGACAGAGACAGCTGTTTGCATTTTCTAAATATCACCCTGGGAATAACATCTTCCCTTACCAATGTAAGTATATATTTTACAAATTGAAATACCCATTTTCAGCAGTATTAAAGTATCTGTGTTTGTCAGGCTTATTTCAGTAGTAAATTACATTGCGTGTGTTGGTGTTGATGAAAAGGATTGAGATGTATTCTGTGTTAGGAAAGGTCATCTCAGTATCTTGCACTTTCTGTGTCCTGCTCCCATATCTACTTTCACAAAATCTCTCAAGGCTTTTTCTTACGATGTAGAAAACTCTTTGGAAAATCCTGGGCCCACGTCTCTGTGGTCAGTTCCAGGCACTATTAAACCCAAATGCTTATTCAGGTGGTGTGATGGTAATCCATCAACATTTCTATGGAAAATCTGCAAATATCTGGAAGAAACAAGTGCGTTCTGCCCATCAAAAATCATATGAAATGCATAAACCGAGTATCATGACAATTATTATTGTGTGGTGTAAGATAAAATAGTTGTTTTTAGGGAAAAGAGAATAAAATTGATGTGCTTAAGAATAATAGGATATTATTTAAATACTGGGAAAAGAAAAAAAAAAAAATAACAACACTACCATATGATGAGAAATCACTATGTTTCAAGAAGCTGTAGTGTACATAGTTGGGGTTGTTTGGCTCTTTGTTCTTGTTAGTGTAAATAAGACAAAGTATTTGGTCTTAAACAGCAGTATACTTGCTTCCTAATAAAATTCCTGCTGGCTTTTGGCTTAGACAGCCTATGTTGGAGTCAGTATGAGTGCTGTAGCAAGCAAGGTACTCGGTCAGATGTAGGGAGCCACAGGCTTACAGGTGGTAAACCACCACATCATTTTCTTCCCTGTGGAAGGAAGAGCATCATCTCCACATGGGGATTAGCATAGGGCCAAGAGAACAGGCTCCACGCCAGAATTGCTGTTGTTTTTTCCCAAGCCAGAGGACATCTTGTCCCCAGGCATCTGCATAAACTGAGCCAGGACAGGGAGGGGGAACTATGGATGCTCTGGGTTTGGGGAGAAGCTGAGCAACAAACTTGTTTAAAGCGTGTAACAAATTAGCTTTGGCTTATGGCATTGCAGGTGTGTATCACTGCTTGCATAGGACTCACAGCAATTTAGTGTTTTTAAAGTGTTTACTTTCTGCGTGCCAAAGTCAGATGGAGAGGTGTACGTCTCCATGGCAAGATGGATGTGGTCAGCATGAAAAAATGGCCCTAAAATACAAATGAGTGACCCATAGAGTAGCAGAAGGGGATCTTGTCATGCTGAGTGCTGTGCAATCTGTTGAAAGCAAGCCTTCATATTGATTAACTACCTTCTTTCTGCTGCCATAACATAACTGAAATCCAATATGTTACATAAATAAAAATCTTTCTGGTTATTAAGGGGTCATTTATTTGGGGAAAATGTCCACATGAGTGTATAGTCCTTATTCATCCTGAATGGAAATGATAAATAATTGGGTTTTATGTGGAAAACCCACAGGGGGTAAGAGACTGCAGGGGTGGAAGGCTCCATCCACACATGGGGTCAGGGTGCAGGGCTCAGTGTCCCCGATATTCTCTCTGGCAGCAAGCTCTGCCCTGGGATTTTGGCTCCTTGTGGGGACCCCTTGCCAGGATGAGAGCAACGGGGGCTTTGGGCACCAGCTGGGCAGGTGGTGGCAAAGCTCTGAGACCAACAGCCACAGTTGGTTTTGTAAATATGAACTACACCTGTGAAAAAAAATCTTGCCCACAGGCTTCGTAAAACAACAAAAAAGGGACAGAATACAGCCTCGGCTGCGGATCGCAGCCTGGCACGTTTGTACATTTCAATTTCCAATAAGCCGCGGTCTCTAATCACAAGACTTCTAATCTTCTACCACCTCGTCACAGATTTTGAATTCAAATTTCCTTCTTTTTGTCTGTATTTAAAAAATAATAATAATCATTTTCCATCTATTACAAATAACAATACAGATCCACAGACTGAATGCTGAAGTTGTAATTCAATCTCAGGCTTTGGCTGCCATTCATTGATACCTCGAGCTGTGCTCTTATTATTTATGACATCAGCAGAAACTCTCGATTGAATTGCAGCCTTATATTTAATTAGAGACTATGTATTATTTTGTATGCAATATCCAGAATTAAAAATAGCCCCTTTCCAGAGTATAATAGGGAAAAGGCAGCAAAGTTTGAATATATATTCTAATTGATATTTCTTGTACTTATTCTAAAAGTAATCAAAACGTATGTTAAATATTAATTATAATATTTTTACTGCATTGTGCACCCTGATTTATTGCTGCCTCTTTTGGTTCACTTTTTAATTACTGTACATTATAAGAAAACTAAAGGTTTTTTTAAATAGAAAAGTTATTTAGCATTGAAATTAATGTATAATTCAATATCAATCCTCATAGCAAATGTTATATTAAACCTAATGAACAAAAGGTGTATTTAACACAGTTTGCAAGTTTTTTTTTTTTTTTTTTTTTTACTTTTTTTTTTTATTATTTTCTCTCCTCTCACAACATGCCTCTCAACTCTCTCCACATTTAAAAGTCGGGGACAAAGCTCATAAAGGAACAAAAGACTAAAATCAGGGATGGTCTTTTTTTAAAAGAGGTACAGTTTCAAAGCCTGGAGGAAAAAAAAAGATAGAAATCAAAGTGCTCTTGAATACAGAGAACATTTTAAAGGAAATATTGAACTGTTTGCTTAAAAATCTTACATTATTGCCTTCTTTTTTAACTCAATTCCTTTTTGAAGGAGAACACCAGATAGGGACAAAGAGAATATTTTCATGCAAAAATCAGGCACAGGTACAGAGGCACAGCCAGACATCATTTCAAGTGGGCACAGGAATTTAATTCAAGTTATTCTCTCCTTTATTCCACGTTTAACAAAGTTGAAGGATTTATCCACCTCTCTGACACTAGTGCAGACTTCACTAGGTAACATTTGTATCCAGTGGCAAGTAAATATTGGGCTGGATTTTTATGTCCACCTGAAATGGATTCTGGTTCTAAACCTCAGCAGCTGCAGAAAATAAGTTTTGTATCACCGCAGAGCTCTGCACAAAGATCTGTTCAGCTGCTATCAGCAGGAACAAAGAGATTACCTTTGTTTATGCATCCAGGTCTAATTCAAAGGCTACCAGACTTTTTTTTTTCACAGGCGTAAATTCACTTGATATTCAGAGGCAGCAAGAGCTGTGTTGGGAAAATGGGACGCTGGCTGAAAGTGTTCCCAAGCTATCAGAGTGGGTGCTGCTGAAACACCCAGAGAAAAGGAGGGGATGCAGGGGGTCCCCACTAACTCACTGATTCATCCTCATGGGAGAAGGGAGGAAGGAGAAGGGGATGTTAGTACTGGGTATCGTGCAGGGCACCTGCAGGCTGTGCCCTCGGCTGCCTCCTGCCCCGGGCTTGGGGAGCTCAACCTGCTCAGCCCAAGGGTGCGGTGTGTTCAGAGGGGTGAATCCACGGATTGAGTCAGTATTTACAAATATCCTTAGCCTGAGAACCTCCGTGTCTTAGCTGCATGACCTGGTTTCCTGAAAGGAGAAATGAAAAAAACATGTTTGTTTTTAAATAAATAACAGATCCCTCACTAAATCATCTAACATACTGTCTATTTATATTTTATAAGGACAAATGTTTCTGACAACTTTCATAATAGGTCTGTACAAGTATGCCATGTTCTTCCCAAGGAGGCTTTTTTGAGTGACATAAATTGCCATTAATGAAAATTTTAACAATTCAGGCTAAATAATTTTTTAACTTTTAATGTGCAGAGATGCAACATAACATGGCAGGCCTTGCAAGAGAAGACATTTGTTTTGGAAAGAAGCTGCAGAGTATATTTATTCATAGACCAAAATAAAAGCAGCATGAACATTATTTTTTAATAGCTCTGCTTGTTGGGTGGCTGTACAGAAACACTGATGTATTCCTTCAGTAAATACTGGAATCTACACTGCTGTAGTGCCTTGAGGAAGTCTCGAGTACCCAAATGTTAGAAGTAGAGTTCTTACAGCATTAAACAATGATGTTGACCGATAGGTCACCCGAGACCATGGGACTCTATATGAAATCATGCCACAGCTCAGTTCTCTGGTCTTTAAGAGCACAAACAGCCACTGAACAACTAGCATCAAGAAAAAACTATTATTATTCCCCCAGAAATCTCCTGCCCAGCACACTCATACTATTACAACCCTAAAATGCAGGTAATGGGGCGCTCACCCAAGGGAGCAGGGAGGGGGACCTGCTTGTCACTCCTATCACTCCTTCCATCATCAAGCCATGTCCGGAACCACTAATCCATTTGCAATTCCCTTATCACTGTCATTTACCCTCCTCCCTGCCCAGCGACCACGGGCGTTGGCATTGACAGGCACTTGTCACTTCTGATGAATTCTGGATCTGGTCCACTGGACTTCGGCAAGGCAGGCGAGGATCATTAGGGTTTTGCAGCATTAGTTCCAGCTTTCCTCTTATATAACAGCAGTACCATTTGAAAGTCACAAAATACAGTTTCAATAAATGGCTTTCAGATCAGATAAACGTTTCAGATTTGCTTTGGAGTATACAAGACCTGACAGCCATCTATTTTAAGTGTACAACTGACTTTCAAACATTGTTGTTTAAATATCTAATAACTCTTACATAAGGACTTGGCACTAGCAATGCTATAATGCATTCATTTGAAAAAGCAGTAAACTTCTCCCACGGAAAAGAAAATGTGGGTATTGCCACTTAACAGTGTATTGGGTAGGCATCCTTATTGATTCAATCACTGCAGATTTATTTTTTAATATTTGCTCGCTGAAACAAGAAGTTTTCAGGTGAATTAAGCATGCAATTTCTTTCACTGGTGTGGGGCAAAAACATGGTATTATACTAGAATAGATCCTTTCTGTGCTATAATTATAGAAGTGACTACAATAACTTTATGGATTAAAATCATGCAGAATTTGTAAAATAAAAGTGTGCAGCTCTATTGTCTGTATATCCTTCTGAAAAAACTTACTAGTATTTACTAATCCCACTGAAGTTAATACACCTAATTGCAGACAATAAAACAACCGAGATTCTTCAAATTAAATACGTCCTTAATTGCTTTGCTAAAATTGGACGGTAATGTCATTATGTTAACAAACACTCACACTTATCTAGAAGAGGATGATGTAATCAAAGATGAGAAAGTCAGGATGGAAAACTGGTGTCATCGTTACGTGGGGTTGGTGAGCAGAGGCTTTTCAGAAGACTTCTTAGGAAAGAGGCATGCTTCCTGACATTGCAAGTGAATGCAATCCAGTGGGGGGAAAATGGGTGAAGAAAATAGAAATATTACAGAGTTAGATCTTAATTAAAATTAAAACAGCCAAATAATAATAATAATTACAATAATAATAATAATCCTGCAGTCAGATATCCATTTGTACTACAAGGCATATGAATGCAGGAATTTGAATGCAATAGCTTTAGTGTTGTGTGTTTCCTCTACCAATAGTAGTTGAATTATTTGTACTCTTCAGTATGAGGCAAACAAGGGAGGCCTGTGGAGAAAATGGTTCAGGCTGATTTTAAGCAGGCAGAAACCTTATTAATTGTAATGGAGTTGGGCTAAGCCCTTACTAGATTTCCCTGAAGGTAAACGGTATGTGGGGAGTTTTATGTGGAAAGAAAGTCAAAGTTTCCGTGCAACTGTGGATTTTTGGTGAAATGCTTGTCAATCATCTTCTTAAACCGCCTGTACATATCTGGTTGTTGTTACTGAACTGAATCAATTGTTCTGGCTCTAATCTATACTTCATTAGACAGAGGACATGTTACTCATTGTAGGTGAGCAGGGGGGTCTGGGAAGCAACATATCTATTGGAGGTAAGAGAGTCACACTGACTTACATCTTGATCTTAAGTAAAGCATTTAACTTCTGTGTACCAGTTTGTGTGCATGTTACATGAAAATGATATATATTTGCCTGGTTTTAAGAGCGTTGGAATGAGGGGAAGAAAGTAGCGTGACTAATGTAATTTATCGGTATGGTTTCTATCTGATTTTCTTTATAAAACACATCAGTGCGATCGTGCTCTATCTTGCGAACTGTAGAAGTAGCTCCAAGCATCTAGATATCCTGTTTGGGGATAGGAGAAATAATGTCCAAAGATATTTCAACTTTGTCGTGCACTATATTACTGATTTATTTTTGTAATTCTTGCTTTTAAAAAAATATTCATAATTTTAGCTTAAGCAGTACAACACTGTTTCCAGGGCTCTTGTGACCATCTTCCATAGTGTCCAAAAATTGAGATTTCTCTGTTGACTGGAAACTGGGCTATTGGATGGATCATAGGTGACATTTATCTGTCAAATAGACTTTGATACTACCTCTCTTAGGGTGGAATGTCCTGTGCTTTCAGGTTAGTAAGGTAAGAAAAAAGCTTCATATCCTGTCTTTATGTGGCAACTAATAACTGAAAGTGAAGAGGGACGATGCTTCCTGCACAGGGATGCAGAAGAGAACAGAGCAGGACTGGGGCAGCCAAGGCATAGGTGTATCCCCACACACAGACACCACACACCACAGTACAAACTCCCCAGCCCAAGCTTGGATCAGCAGATGTCCCTCAGTCTCTGCAGAAGCACATCTAGGAATTTATTCGAGGTCTTAAGCATTTTCTAAGTGCTCACACAGATGTAATCTCAGCTTCGGCTGGATGGAGGGGAAACCACCATCTGAACAGAGCCCATTTTCTTGAGTGGTTAGATCAAGACTTGAGCCAGATAACCTACCTTTTTGTGACTATTCATGTCGTTGTGTTCAGGTTTGAGGTCTGTGGAAACCAAAGTACTGAAAACCCATCTGCCTGTTAAGGGGAGCTGTACAACCTTCTTCCCCTCTTCTTCCCCTTTGCCTACACTGCTGTCAGTAGCCCGTAAGCAGCAGTCAGAGTTTATTGGGGAAATAATTAATTGAAGCCAGTGGAAGAGCTTCCCAAGCCAACAGCAGTAGAGCTTTTTTTTTTTTTAATTCAGCAGCTTCAGGAATAAGGGCACTGATGCCCTGAGCAAAATGGCCTCGTTGTCCTCCTCTTGGCCACGCCATGCAGGGCCATTGGGGTGAGGAGTGGCTGGAAAGTGCCCACTTACTGCGGGGCTGGGGAGAGGAGTCGCTGCACCAGACGGGCCTTTCACTGTCTCCTTGTTCTGAAATGAGATGCAAGGATGCCTTGACTGGGAAGTGGTCCAGATCCACTGTGGGAAGGTGTACTGCTCCACACTGCCTGCATTAATATCACCTGCATGCTTTGGCCTGTCCCTGGGCCAAACTCACCCGCAGCACTGAATATGGCTTTTGAACGTACCAAGACCAGGACAGGGAGGAATTCGCTCATGTGGGGCTGAAATGGGTTGGATTTGGCTTAGACTCGAACTACCCAGGACCTTCAGCAGCTCTGGAAAGTGAGTTTATCTTCTCTGTCAGCTCAGGCCCAATTGCTTTACAGAAATGCCTGGGTTATACACAAGGGGTCTCCGAGCTCTCTCTATTGTTTCTGTGAATATTTGGGTCAATGTTTTATTGTTCTCCTTGTCCCCTGACTCCTTCAAGGCTTTTCTTTTAGCTTAGCACTCTCAGTTGTGTGGGTCTCCTTCTGTTCTGCATTTTCATTCTTTGACAACTATTTTGCTTTTCTCCTGAAATTCCCAGAGGCCTCAAGCACCCAATCAAGTGGGAAAAGAGTCTTGAAAACTTCTGGGTGGGAAAATGTTGTTGTAGTGGTGATCACCTTAAATTCTTACTCATCTGCAGATCATCTAGCTGTGTCCTTGTGAGATCTTCCCACCCACACAGGAAAATATGTTCATGGATATCTTAGAGTCTTGGGGACAAAATGTATTTGCTCACATTCCAGAAGATTTTCTTCTCTTCCTCCTTTGCTATCCCCCCAAATGTAACATCTTTCCTAGAATGTTCTTCAAATTGTCTACACCAGCTCTAAGGAGTTTTGTGCACCTGTGAGTTTATTAAGCCAAAATGAAGAGGGTAGATTCCCCTGCTCACTTTAGACTAATTAAATGGTTGTTTTCATCAGTTCTTGCAATTTATTTTACTATAGATAACAGGAGAATATATCAGCCTTGGAATTGTATTAAATATTTCCCTCATAACATATTGTCAACAAAAGTCCTGCTGAATTAATGACTTGTGTGCCTGTTTGAAAGTGGGATTGTACTTGTCTAATTGTGGCATCAGTTGTCATAGTGACTATCAGGCAATCCGGCAGCAAACACCCTTCCTTGGCAGGGTTTAGGTAAAGCAGCCTTTGTGCAGTTGTCAGCCAGAGATTTATGATGGTAAAAACTATATTTGGCAGCCAAATCAATGCGTTGACCACTCTTTGTGCTCCTGCCCTTATTTTAACTTAAACACTTGATATTCCACCTGAATATTAAGAGACCATATGTCTCTGGAGCTTTTTTGTTATTAATAGATCACTTTTTATAAACTGTGTGTAGGATGACTAGTTATTTGTATATATGTCCAACAAATGCAGTTTGCTGATATTTTCTGAACATGTAACTCCAAATGTCAGATCTTGCAAGTGGATACGAGAGGGTACCTTTTTATGCCTGCTATTAAAACATGTCGAGTGATCTATAAATTACTCTGCTGAGATAAACAGTGGATTAAAATAAGGCACTCCCATTCTGTCATCACTATAATATTAATCATTGGAGTTTTGGTCTTTAATGTTAAAATGTACCTTTTAGCAGTATATGTCACTTCATATTAAATTACATTTTGACTGACAGATTTTTTAATCAAAACTTGTGTTCTCGTTTTTGTTTTCTGCATAATGTCACAACAAGGTAAGAAAATAATTTTGCTGACGTCTTTTTTTTAACAGTTGGTGTTTTATTCTTGATTAGTTTTTCTTGGTGGTTTAACTCTGGCTGGTTTGTTGCTCTGAAACTATGTAAATGCTTACTTTTTTCTTATTGTATCGAAAGATTAAGATTATGCGGAATTCAAATGTAAGAAATTATAAAAACTTCATGATGTCAGCTAATAGATGAAAAATTTTGTATGGCCACAAGTACGTCACTTGACTGGGTCTGTATAAAAACCAAATGTTTTCTTGACTGGATCTGTTTTTTGCCATCATTCCAAATGAAGTTATGCTAGTGGATTTAACAGCATAGATTTACTTTCTTAAAAGCATTGGACAATAACAGGATAATGTGTGCAAATGTTTTTCTAATCCAAATATATTGCTTTGAAGCTGTCCAGTTTCTTTCATAGGGAGAGTGGGCTACAGCTTTTCTTGTGAAACTTTAATCATTCAAGACAAGAGATCACAACCTCCTTGGGTTTGGTTCTGTGTTATGTTTCCAAAGTCTTGAAGGCCAGGTTCTCTGTTGCCACATGTGGGTACTACTTCTCCAGAATTCACATCAAAGAGCTGACTACGTTAAAGTGGTGTGACACTGCATGACAATGGGTGTAATAACAATTTGACTGGTAAACAGCCTGAAACACCCACTGCTGTTTAAATTCCACGTTTTCAGAGAGTCAAAAAAGTACTTTGTTGGAATATGTATTTTGTGGTTTTGCCCTTCAAAGCAGTTAAGACATAAATTTAGTTGGAGGGATTTCCAAGTGTACTCTGACTTCCTGTTTCTTAATGCGTTGGAAATGTTTTTGTTAAGGTGATTTGACTTTGCAATCAGCCATTTTAGTGCTGCTTCTGTGCATTATGTCTTTGTTTTTTTAGGCTCTGGGGGAATTTTTGTAACCTCATATTTGCCATATCCTTCCCACTCCCTGTCATTATGCTGGAAGAAGACATTAAGTGTCCTGACAGGGAACCACCAGCTAGAAGTAGCCCTTGCCCCTCTGTCACACCGAGAGGGCTGTTAAGCCACTGCAGCTGAGTGAGAGGTCAGGAGCCAGAAGGAAAAATCGGAGGAAGGAAAGAAGGAGTCTGAGCTAATGAGAGATGCTCCCAGCAGAAAGCTGAGCTTGGCAGCAAAGAGGAGGACCTACCAGCCAAGAGAGCTTTGCATTTCAGACAGAACCCACTAATGAAGTGAGAAAGATGTTTGTTCCTGAAGGAGATGACAAAGTTATGAGTACAGAGCAAAGAGGAAGAAAGGCAGAATTCAGTAGTAGGTAGAATTGATTCACAGATAGTGATGGTTGGGATAAATTGGTAGGTCCTTTTGACTGCAGGAGATTCGCATGGAAAAGAGATGATTGAATCAGGAGAGGAATACTGAAGGAAGATCTTACAAATGGAGATGCCATCCTAGTTAGAAAGAGGGATACTGGCAAGGAAGTGGTTCGATGTCATCAGTTAAAGGTTATCCTGTGCTGTTCTTGCTGGGTGCATTCTGAAAGCTGGGGCTGGAAAAGGGAAACATTTCTCTAAAACGTTTTTGTAATGCTTTATCAGTTTGTTAACATTTGGCCTAAATGTTCCTGCATGCCTCTTCCCCATCCCCCTGCCTCAAATCCCAGGTGTCAAAGCTCTTTTCACAACATATTGATAATAACCAACACAGTTGTCCGTCTTGGAAATAATAAAAGCCATAGACCGTAATAGATTTTTAAAGTTACATTTCGAGTTTAATGCTTATAACTATATCACTGGGAGCAGGTACTTGGCACAAATGTCTCCATTGGAGCATAAACACCTTGGCCTATAGCCTCGGAGAGTTTATCAGTGCCATGGGAGATATTTCCTGCTATGTACTTGCTTCTCTACAATGAATGAACAGCTTGCAACTACATATTAATCTACTTGATGACCTAGATCAAGAACAAGGAAAATAATGTTGATAAGTCAGTCACTTTTCTTTTTTGGTATATCCCTGACTATTAGTATTAGTGGATAGGCAAACAGATGAATGAAGACTTTGCTTTCTGGCAGGGGTCAGTGGCATTAAGAAAGCTTTCTTTTTTAGTTATTTCTGAGCCAGACTGACCAAGTGTTTAGGTGGTTACTGGGTTGTAGGAGGAGGTTTTGGTGCTGCTGGGACTGATCGAAGAGGTGCAGTGTTTAGCCATGTTGCAGCTCTGGGCTGCATGGCTGAAATACATGGAGTTTTGATGCATATATGTGCTGTTGCAGTGATCTGCAGCAAATGGGACCTGGACTGTCATGTCTGATTCTGTACAAAACTTCTCTGTGCAGGTTATTTTGTTCTGTGTGGCATCACCCTGCTAACCTCTGATCATTGTGTCCTGGCTCTAAGCAGAGAGTTCAGATCAAGGCAAATAAACTTGAGCATTATCTGATGCTGGATTATGTAGCCCTGCAGTCATTCAGCTGCAACCTCTACGGTAACCTTCGCGTACACCCTGTATCCTTTCTGTTTATGTTCATCTTTTTCCTAGCACCTCTTTAAATTACACACCTGTAGAGGCACTGATCACTGCAGTGTAGCCATAAAGGAAAGACATTGCTTCTTTGCCCTCCTAAATACCTTGAAACACTATTGATTAATTTTTCACCTGAAATAGTCCACGCTGAATGGATGGAGAGGAATTTGCCACTGATGTTCTGTAGTCCAGCATGTGTGAATGGCATCTCACTCCCTGAGCTCTGTCTGCTGTGTATTGCAGTCCCAAATTCCTGTTTTCTATCACCCAAACTACTCTGGTTCTTGTTCTTTGTTCTTGCCAAGCTTAGACAAACCAAGAACTTTTTCCAGTTAAATAGAATCTCACAATAAGAAAAAAAAAGTTTGAAGTGAGAAAAATATGACTGTTGCTGTTTTCAACAGAAACTGCTCCCCAATGATCCATATATTCAAGATGTATGGGAAATTAATACCTTGACACATACATTAGTATGTCAAAATGGCATGCTTACTTACCCATTTACCAGGTTAAAGAAGGAGACTGGTGTGACTTTAGATAGTCATTTCATTTCTATGTGCCTCGGTTCTGTCATTTAAAAACAGGAATATGGATAATAAACAATAGCAGAATGTTATTGAGTCATTCACATTTATAAAGCCCTTTGATATTGTCTATGCCTCAGTTTTCTCATTTGTAAAACAAGTGTAATAATTCATGTATTTATAGCTTTAAAGGATGGATAATCTAATTTGACATCCTGCAGAGCAAAATCCCTAGCATTTCATTTAGCTATTCCCACACTGATCTCAATAGCTCGTGGCCTACAGAAAGCATGCTTTTAGAAAGACACGAGATCTTAATTTTTAAAATGTCATGTGACTGATAACCTTCCACAAATCTTGGCAAATTGTGCCCTTCATTAATTATCTGAACTATTAAAAATATACACCTTATTCACAGTGTGATATGGATCATAATTCCTAACTTTCTAACATGTTTTGAGATGCCTTATAAGTAATTTATTTTATTGGACAATTTGTACAATATATTCTTTTCCATCTAGCACTCCAATTATTCCAAGATCTGCAGGTGGCCCGTGCTTTATGATATCCTTCTCCAATATCCTCTTTTTTTCTTTTTTCTTTTTTTTTCAACTTTGAGTCATACAGGCTGAAAGATGCCCAGTAGATGCTTGCAAAGCAGCACCAGGCAGGATAAAGATGTGTCATTAGTGGTGACCTGCCAGTGAATTTTCTCAAGTGTGCAGAGGAGCATTGACCAAACCACCAGTAAGAGGCTGCTAAGTGGAGCTCAGCATCATGTCTGGCTTTCCACTCGTCTTCGCTCCCCATTCTGCAGCACTCTGTTATTTCAGGAGTCGCTGAAGTGCACGGAAAGGAGCATTCCAAGTGGTGGGAACCATCTGCTTCAGAGGGTGTTGCTGGCAGCTTGTTTCCTAGCTGCATCTTAGTCAGGATTGAGAATTTTCTAATTTGATGCAATGACTAAAATCTCCGCGTTGATTGTGTGTGTCATCCAATTTCCGGTGTTCTGGTTATCGTGCAGGAAGACAGCTGGATGCAAATACAGACGAAGTCAAGTCCAACGGAAGAGACGCGAGGTTGTGCTCGCACAAGCGTGCACATGCACTCGCGCGAGTGCCAAAGTGCCGCTGATTGCTAAAGCTTCTTCTCCAAATCTCTCAAAGTATAGCTATATATTTTCCCTGACATTATGTGTTTTGGATTGGTCTCTATGAAAAAAAAAAATAAAAAAAAGCATCTTACTGTGAAATCCAGTGTGTCTGTTAGAGAAATATAATTTACCGTTTCAAATTCCAGACGTAGGTAACTTCTTGATTGGAAATTTGTTTGATTTTTCAAGGCTACAAATTCAAGCAGTGAATCTGAGTGGACACTTGGCTCCTCTGTAGAAAACAATTTATATTTGTCCTTTTCCATTTCAAAGATCTCTTTTGGGCCTGTCATGAATGGACTGGCTTCCTTGCAACTTGGATAAAATATTGTGCTTTCTACATATATAACAAACCAGTGGAACAGTAAAAATAACATTAGTATAAGCTTGCCAAGGGGATTCGGTGCAACCATTAGGTAAGGCCTGCCAGATATATATAGTTTCAGCTGTTAAAATTACATATTCATGTGTTTTCCATATATCTATTGGCCTCTCTCTCAGAGAGTTTTGGAATAATTTTTTACTAGACTGCAATTAAACAAAAGCAACTGAGACAGGGAATTCCCCAGAAATTGCAAGGCAAGGAGTGTGCAGTGGCCACTTGCAGACTTGGCCATTAATCTCAAGGAAATTCAGAAATATGGTTATGTAGGTATGGAGAAATAACGTGTGGTGTGGGGAGGCACACTAGAAGACTAGAAGACTATATCTTTTCTCATATGCATTTTGCAGATTTAGGTTTTATATATGGAATGTAATTAAACTGATTCTCTACAGCCCAATCAAACCATATCGGTCCATATTATTACCCCTCTGGTCCCTAGAAGTTCACTTGAGCTGGGGCCACATGACACAGTGCCACATGACCCTGTGCCACGTAAGCCTGTATATTCCCGAATAATTCACTCCTATGCTAGTCCAGATTTTTGCTGATTTCCTTGGCGTGTAACTCCAGTTTTCTATATTTCTAAAGTAGTAATCGGACTCTCTGCCTTTTTAATGAGATGTAAGTTTGAGTAGCTGCTGAGATGTTTGTGCTGGTGTGGCTTTTCTGAACGATTTCTGCCATAAATGAGTTACTTATTTGGTAGGATTTCCAAAGTTGTATTGCTGTAACAAGCTATTAATTAGTAGAATATGCTTTTTGCTATATCCGTGGGCAATTATCACTTTAGAGATCCCTTCACGGAAGCAGGTTTGATCAGTAGCGTGAAGACTATTTCTGGCTTGCCATGAGTACTACTTGAGAGCTCTGTGATCTAAATTGAGAGGTCGCATTTTTGGTATATGCGAGTCTGCATGCTGCTAAATTAGGCAGGGCAGTAGGGAGCTCATCTGAAGTGCTCACTATGGCTTACACATTCTCACCCACCCACCTCTGAAGTATTTATGTGACCTACTAAATCTTCTCTCCTTCTTCATTCGCTTGGGTTAAGCATTGACACCATTGTCTTAGGAGACTCGGGTTTCAGATGCGAGCTGTGTGTATCATTTGGGGGTCAGAGCAGAAAATGGACTGAGCAGACTTTCTGAAATACTCTGGCATGGAAATCCATGAGGATGTGAATTCTTGGGCATGCGTTGGTGTGTGTATGTCATGTCTTCTACCACTGTACTGTGGTTCTGTCATATTCATGTCACCCTGCCGTGTCTCTGATTTTACATTTACCACGTGTTATTTTGCAATTTTTCTCAGATCAGAGCTATAAAAATAGTCCAACACTAAGTAACTTGAAGTATTTTAGAATAATATGGTAGTAAAACCAAGTGGAAGTTTAAAGAAAGCACGGTAAATGTTGATTTTTAGTATATGGAGCCTGTTTTTGTGATGGATTGGGATATTGCATGTATGTCGCTGTCCTTGTGTTCTGCAAGAACTGTGTGAAAGGTAACCTGGAGCCTTACAAACAACATTATATATCTATCTATATGTTCTTTAAATATGTTTTACTGTAGCTTTGAGGAGAGTTTTCTGACCAGCCTTGGACAGCTGTGATGATTGCTTTTGGCTTTGGAAAATTGATGTTCTGATTTCCCAGTCTGTAGAAAATGTGTACTGGCATCGACTTGTTTAGGGAAGGCCTACGGTCTTCATGAGAAAGTTCTAGTAAGTCAAGTAGACAGGCATTGATGGGGAAATATTTGGAAAGTTTTCATGCCATAAGAAAACAAACAATTACCAGGACTTTATTTATTTATTTATTAATACCACTACTTTAGAAACATCTACTTAGAGAAGTTTATTGGCCGTGCAGATGCTTGCATTAACACCTTTCTTGGTATCTTGTAAGAAGTCGCTCATAAACTTCTGTCATGTCTATTATCTTTGTTTCTTATTTCTTGGATTCTGGTACAATATAGGGTAGACACCACCAGAAAGCTCAGAATATCAGTTTTCTGAAGCTGAATATAGGCCAAATCCTAAATCTCAAATCAACAGAACTTTAATTCCCTAGATCAACCATTCAAATAATGAAGAGGAAAAAAAAAAAAATATATATATATATATATAAAAATTCATTCTTCCCTAAATTTAATGAGTAAATGACAAGCACCACATTTCCTTAAAACTTATCAGAGTGTAAGTTATATGTAAAGTAGAAAACAGTGCAAACTTCTGGAGCAATTTTACAAACATTTTGCACCTCTGAGCCAGGTTGTGCTGTGGGGCACTCACCCAGGGCAGCTTTATCCTGATTTTTGAATGTCAGTAACCTCATTCACAGCAGGGAGAAATAGTGCACAGAAAAGCTAAGCGCTGAATGTCCCACCGGAGGTTCTTGGCGAAACTAGGAGCAGCACTCAGAGATTCTGGCTCCTGTTTCAATATCTTAATTACATAATTAGCCTCACTCAAATCAGGTCATGTGGCATTCAATCTGACTTCCTTTGCTGTCGTCGTGCTATCTGTGCTATGTAATTCTCATGCCAAGATGTTGTACGGAGCTTTAAATAATCCAGGATATTCTAGCAAGGCATGGTAAAATGTTAATTTAAAAAAAAAAAAAAATCACATAAACATATATATAAGGAAATTAACACTGTTACAGATTAACATAATCAAACAAAATATGGTTCATTACAACTGTATATATTATCATGTATTTAAATGAATGCTGATTGAAGGAAAAATGCATTTTCTTTCCACTCAAATGAAACACAAGAGCAAAACAAGTGAGCTTTTTTTAAGATTCTGTAACTAAGAAATTTATTTCATAGGTAACAAATGGTAAACGGGCAGGAATAGTTATTTCTGTTAAAGGAATAAATCTGCTGAAATACTGTGAAACATTTTCTGTGCAGCAAGCCACAATATATACAATAATGCAGTAAAATCCTCCACCAAATATCTGTTAAAGGAATAAACCTGTCAAAAGAATTAATTTTCTGTGCAACAAGGTTATTCATTCAACAGGCTTCCACCATATGTAATTTATGAAGCAAATTATACTATTCCAAAAAGGAAAGGGAAACTCATACAATGCAGTTTAAACTACAGCGAGATTGGCTAGAAGAATGCAGTCTTAAAAGTCAGGAAATCACCTAGTAAAGCCAACTGTCTGCACCTTCGGTAAGCAATGACGTTTGCAGTATGTACCAAATGCTTTACCATGACTGTTGGGACAAAAAAAGAATATGCTCCTCATCATATATGAAGCAAACATGGCTTTGTAATAGGCAGGGGAGCCGTTGACATTTCAGATGGTTATTCAAGAATCTGCTTTCCTAGCATGCTCCACACTTACTGGTAAACAGGAGATGCAGTTCAGTTCCAGCACAATTACAGTGAATCAAGAGGTACTGAAAGTATTACTACTCAAATAATTTCAGCCTGCAATAACTAATGTAAGAATATCTGGGGATGCTTTCTTCGTTGCTGGTTTCATCCTTGCACTGTTTTTAATTTGGTGCCGCTGAGTTTAACTGTAAGAGGCTAGGGACCTCAGCAACAAGCAGACAATTTAGTTATCCCTTTCTTTCACTGCAACACTTCTATACCAAATAGCATCAAAAAAGTGGAACATGAAGGTGTGTTGTGTTTTACCTGGGGCTATACGTTTAGTGTCTGAGCCAAAATTCATCAAGATAATCAAACTTTGCAGCGTGCCAGATCTCTACATTTAAAATCCTTTGTAATTTTTTTCCTTGGATATCTGTCTGGGGGCCGCTGCAACTGTCTGTTGGTCTTGCAATCCAGCCTGAAGTGTCATCCTCAGTGTCAAGTTAAAAGCCTGAGGAATACTTTATTTACAACAGGTTTTATTTTCATCCAACAATCTTGCAGTCCTGGGCAGATTAGTTTGCACTCTGAGTTCCAAACTTATTATTTTAATAACTTTTTGTTAACCTCTAAACAAGTAGAGTGTTATTCCTAGAGCAGTGCTAAGGTTTCCTTAATAAAACCTGCAACAAGGTGAAACTTGCTTTGTTTAAGCTTTTGTTACAAATCCAGCTTAAGTCAGGTTCAGTGAGGTTTTGGCAAACGTGGGCTGCGTGTCAAGTGATTTCAGGCCAAGTATGAATAAATACAGATTGATTTATAATTTTGGGTGGAAAGGATGTGAAACCAAGAGAAATGTGGCAGTCACCATTTACTTTTTTAGGGTATTATTAATCGAAAGCTGACAGAAGTATTCCAAGTATTGGATCCCCTGTGGCAAGGGTGATCCCATGCAAAAATCACTTCCCGTGGTAAGGATCATTGAAAGGACTGGAGAAATCACTGAAACGGCTGTGGTTATGTTAATACAGCCAATGTAGGCTGCAGACACCTTTGTGGTTTTTTTTTGTTGTTCTTTTTTTTTTTTTTTTTTTTCTCATTTGGAAGAGGTATGGATTCACATTTCTGTGTACATGTGGTACACTGGATGAAGCCAGACCACTGGTACACAACATCTCTGGCAGGGAGGAGGCTGCCAGAGCTCCCCAGCTGCAGCCACCTCTGCAGTGCTGATCACACGAAAACCATCACTGCCTTTAACCAGCAGCTGTAGTCACCTGGAGTACTACTCGTGGGGGAAGCAAGCACGAGCATTAATTCATATCCAGTTAACAGATAGCCTCCAGTAGGGAAGCTCAGACAAAGATTACATAAAAGAGATTTAGAATTCCAGTGATTGTCCGTTCCTAGGCTCTTTATTTACACAAATTTGTCAAAGCAGAATTAAAAGCTGCAGTTAAGATTCAGAAGTCTATATCTGTGATTGAGCTAGATGTGTTATTTGAAAATATGTACCTATCAAATTGCAATATTGCTTTATTTTTTTCCTGCAGGCAAACTAAAGAATAAATCATCTTCCATGCAAATCCACTCATCTGGTTTTTGTTGAGGGTTTTTTGTGGGTTGTTTTTTTGGTTTTGTTTCATTATTTTTTTTTTTATCATTCAGTGACTGAAATATGATCTCAAAAAATATAGGCAGATGTACGGAAGACTTATTTTTCCCTTGGCACGCTGTTTAAAAACTTATAAATTAACTCCCTCTCTTTTAAATCATTCCTCTCGAGGTGTTCCAGCCAGACATCCTTGCTGGCTGCCACATCCAAAATTCTTTGGGATTTTCTGGTGGCCTGAAATTATTGCACAATGTGAGCTCATCATCTAGGAAATAAATATGAAAAATATCTGTGACTTCAGATGTGATTTGTAAACCCAGTGGCATTTGAGTAAACAGCACCAGTGACTCAGGGACCCAGTTTTGCTGCAGAAGTTTTACTGAGTGGGAACAGCAACACCATTTTAGGGAAGAACAGAACTCGAAGACTGTTTTGTATATGTATTATTAACTGGCAGATCTGGCTTCCTAAGCAAGTGTATAAAAAGATCTACGAAACAGAGGCCAGAAAAATAAATCATAGTTGAAATAAAATTTTAAAAGTTTCCTGCTCCTGAACTCCTCAAGAAAGGAATCATTTTTCCTTCCTCTTATATTCTGAGCATTGCAGAGGTCTGCGTGCAATGGAATGCTTTCTCTGTGATGGGTTTTGCTGCAGCTTTAGCACTAGTTCTGCTGCAAAGGAGTTTTTGTTTACCAGGTGTGCTTGCCAGTTTAGTTGTGGTTGTTGGTTAAGTAGCTGTTTAAATTGCTTCTAAGGATTTCTGAAATTAGAGAATGTCCCGAATGGTTTAAAACATTGAAATGCAAGCCATTAGTTGAGATTGACAATAAAGTCTGATTAATAGTTTGATTTTTAAAACAATTACATAAAAATATTGTTTGAAATCATTCACTTTAAGCAGTTGACACTTTAATGCATAAATATAATTACAGACGCTTTAGGAAGGGCTTAATTTTTGCCTTGATATATATGCTAGCAATTGTGTATTTGAAATAGAATCATAAAATGTAAAACTTTTATATTTAATCACTAGTGTCAAAAATTATTAGGTAATAACCACTGCAGGAGAGAATGTGGTAAAAGATACAAAGGCCCATATTTAAAACATAATTTTTCTAATACTTACTATGATTTTAAGATGTCATGTCGTCATATGAAGGTGAACGGGTCAGATGCAAAATTGACTTTTTCTTTCTTTAATGTTAAGTGATCAATTTACACTCGTAGAGGGGTTAAGCTTACTGGAAGCTGAAGTCCTCTCTGACCACATTTTAGGTACATCACTGACTGCTGGGACAACAGCAGCTTACCAGGCTGCCGCTCACGAGTGGCATAGGTTAAGTCAATCAGCTTCGCATCTCATGCCAGCGTGGTACTTCTGTACAGCACAGACATGAAGCATGGAGCCACAGGAAGTTCTGAAAAGAAATCTGTGATCTCAGGAAACATTTTTTAATTACCTCACGCCTTGTTTTTATTCCAAGACGAGGCAGGTTTTTCCCCTTTGATTATTTAACATCTTTCTGCAGTAGCAACCTAAGCGCTTTCATGATAGAGACTTTCCTGGCTCTGTTGGTAGCAATAAAAGTGTAAGGTGGAAGAGAATCACATCTACTTACAGTGCAATCTATATGTGCTATTACTGTGTTTAAGACCCCTTCTGTCACTAGAGATGGCTGTGATCCTTGTACTTTGCCGTTTGTCTCAGCAAACCCTTTCCAGATAAATGATAGTTACTCTGAAAAGCACATCTGCTATTTCCAGTCTCAGTCCATCAAAAAAGCTGCAGCTTTTAAGTCACAGGCACACACAAATAATAGCAAACAACTTGCAGAGCAAAAAGCTAGTGTATTAGCATCGTTATTTAGTGCAGTAATTTATTTAGCATTCAGATAGTGCTCAAGGGGTTACAAGCCTTAAGAAGGGACTCCCTGCCCTGGCCACCTTGCAAAACTGCTCTGCAATCGGATCTCTCTGCTTTTCTGAAGGAGCTCATAGGATCGGGCCCCACAAACATCCTATAGGTAGGAGAGGAGAGAGCTGTAGTGCCTGCGAGGCAGGGTACTGTGCAAGGCATTGGTGTTATTACACCTGCAGCGCGTTTGAGTGAGCCATTTTAAGTGAAGAGTCTGGCTTTTTCGGAGAAGTACTTTACTGTAATTTTTACTCTCCAATTTTAGACTGGCTTGGTAGGGCTTTTCTCAAATAAAAGCTGCTTTTGAACTGCTCCCTGCTTCGTCTGCCTGCACAGGAGGGAGAAAGGGGTCAGAGGTATCTGGAGTACTCCATTTCAGTGGCTGATGGGCCTCAAGAACACAGGTTGGCAGCACCTGCTGTGGAGCCATCCAGGTGATCTCCTGCTCTTCTGGGGCTAGAGAAGAAATGAAGATCAGGTGTTAGGTGAAGACACCAAGCATTTTTTTTTTTACGCTTTTAACTAGAAGGCAGATGATGCTGTGTAGCAAACCAGGGCATTGTGTTATATAATGTAAGTTCCTGATAGTAATCTTAAGTGAAAGTAAGTGAAAGAGGTGGTCCAAGACAATGTTTACTTCAGGGGGGAATGCAACAAGAAGTGTAATTTAAAAAAATAAAAAATAAAATCTGAATTCCAGAACTGCCAGAAGAAAGCTGTTCCTGGTAAGACTTCTACATTTTGCTGCAGTTTACGTCAGGACCATCCCAGGTAGGAGCAATGTGGTTTTTCTGTTCAGGTACTGTTCACCAAAGCCTCTCCTCTGAGCCCTGGCAATGAGATGTCTGGCTAGAAAGACCTTTGCTGCCACCTCATATGGCCTTTCTTATGTTCTTGCTTACGACACGTCTGGTTTTGCTGTTTTTAAATTCCATTTGCAACTTTAAATCAGCTCTGTCATTTAGAGGGGAAAAAAATGTTGTGTGCCCTTTAATGTCAGCTGTTGGAACATTGTTTGCCAGGAGCTGATGAGCTGGATAGAAGTAATCACCAACATTTTGGGGCTTGACGTGATGCCAAAAAGACAGTGTGCAGAGCCCCATGGAGTGCTTTGTGATTTGGTTTAGAGATACTCTGGTGACTTCCCAAATCAGCTGAGGATTTCCAGGGGTGACCCTTATCTTCCTTCTCATGTGGAGCTTCGTAGCAGCCAAACTACAAAACCATGGGGTTTGCTTCGTTTTCTGTCAAGAAATATGTGAGTGCTGTTCAGTTCCACTTGCCCTATAGGGGAAATAACTTCAGATTCACTGCTCATTCGTATTAATGCCTAATAGAGGTTTAGCTGATGAGAGAAGTCGGTGTATTGCTAGCAGATTCTTTGCAATTCTCAAAGGAGAGAGCTCTGCCTGCAACAAAAATGTCTCAGCCCGTACCAGCAGCATCTCCGCCCTTACCTTCTCAATCCCCGTGAGTCAGCTGAATTCTGTCTGACCTGATCTACCCAAAATCAAAGAGGACATGTTAGGGCTCTTCCTTTTCATCACCACACTTAATCTTCTCCACTTAGGGTAAGCCCTTAGTTCAGGAAGATCTGCAAAGTTTGGGAAGTATCCAACACGATGCCGTTTTTAAATACAGCACCCAGGAACACCAGGAAAATCAGTTTAACTTTGTGTCCAGTATCTAATCTGCACTGACCACCTGAGAATAATTACGTACATGCATGTATTAATACACATATAAATGGGGGAAGCAGTTTTGGTTGCCAGAATAAATATAGCTAAAGTCTGTTAAGTTCCTCACTTGACGCATTGTGATGTGCGAGGGGCTGTTTGTTTGTTTGGGGCTTGCTGTTGTTTTTCTTTGTGTGTTGTTACCAGAGCAGATGGGCTTATCTTTCCAGAAGGGCTTTTAGCAAAGCACTTTATCAGATCTTCCTTCTGATGTGCAGTGCAAAAACAACTTCTTTGTCTTCTTAGTGGGGGTGTATGGGAAAATCTCCCTCCCGGTTTCACACATGGCCTTGCTGCATTTGGTTTTGATGCTGTTGCCTTCATCATGATTGGTGTGACAAGAGTTTACAGCAGAGCACTCTGATGATAAAATCTTCTCGTTTGCTGACGCTATGACCGCTCCTTTGTAATTCATGAGTTTGTTCCCAGTGGGTGATTTTAGCCCTTGTATTGACAGGAATTTTTAATCTCTGTAGTATCTCTGGGTGATGCAAGCAGAAGAAGGCTGTTTGTGTCTTTCATAAGCATCCTTCATCCCTACTGTGTTGGCTTTAGATGCGTGTTTAATATAAGGGTAGTTATCTCTTGCTGATCTCTACTTGGCAATGGCCACAGAAAATAAATCTATGTTGATTTTATTAGATCTGTCAACAGTCCTTGATGTTATTGACAATGGGGTTTTGTTGACTTGTCTGCAGAGCCTTGTGGAAATGGTAGGAGACCTTCCTCAAGTTTAATATTTTGTTAGCATCCCACGAAGTGCATCCAAATAAATATTCTCAGCAACAGGCTGGTTTGCGGTGAAGTGGCCAGTTCTGATGTTCTTAGGAAAAATAATGGTGTTTGACGAGATTATATGGCAGAGAGGGGTGATATAAAATAAGGAGGAGAAGTACCCTTTAATGTGATTGAAAGCCCCAAATTTCATGGTTTTGTCTGAGTTGTTATTGCAAATTCTGTTCAGCGTCTTGACTTAAGGACTGTGAACCTCCTGGTTGTTCTACAGCAGCATTGTGCCAGATAAAGAGGAAGCAGTTTTGTGCTCTGAGAATAATCTTTGTTAATACATTTTCCAGCAGGGGAAAAAATAATCCTAATTAAGAAGAGTTACTTTATGCCTTACAAAATGGAAGGGCAAAAGGTTACTTGTTCCAGGGAAAGAACAGGGGAGTAGATCTGAGAGCTGACAGTGGGATTGGCTTGGATCCACCTCTGTTTAAGCTTAGTTTTTGCAAGCTCTCTGCCAGTTTGGAGCACAATGGACTTCTTTCCGTACCTAATGGCATGCTGGATGTCAGCCCTGGCCTCAAGAAATCTCAACTGCACAAACAGAAATTAGGTGTGTTTCTGTGCAACAAAAACAACGTCTTTCTCAACGGCAATAATTTTCTTGTCCTTCTGAAGATAGCTTATTTGTAATCCATTCAAATCCATATGTAAAATACTTGCACTGAAAGCACAAAGACAAAGCAAGATGTAATAGAATATAAACACATACAATAGAGATGGATTTCAGAGTTATCTCTGTATTTATGCCTGGAATATTCACACCTTGATCTAATCCTCTTCTTCTTAAAGGGGAGCTTTTCAAAAGTTCTTAAGGACCCGTCGTTGGAGCTACAGCTTGAAAAGGGCACATCTTTCTCTTGCACACCTCAAACAAGGTGGCCTGATGTTTCAAAAGCTGCTCAGAATTCAAACGCTTCCTTCGGGTGCCTAAGTGGAAGAGCATCTCTTTTGAAACTTTGGCCACTTGTGGAGGTGTTTAAATGGGAAGACTTGGTGCTGAGTAGGGCGTGTAAAAAGTTTCCCCTTGAAATATCTCCTTGAGGAAAATTGGGGTTTTGACTACTTAAATGCTATATCACAAAGAGCGTGCTTTCTGTGATAATGACTGGTTCTAATAAAAAGAAAAATGACCACTTGAAGAACAAAGAAGAATTCTGTTATAAACTAAAATTTAAAGCATTTCCAATTTAAAAGTTAGCATTTGCCCTTTGGAAACTTCACTGGATTTTTGTTTTTTAACAGCATTTTCCTCAAAGAGGAGGCTGGGCAAGAAGAACAATTCTTTCCAGCTTTAACATAAATTTTTAAAGTGAAACAAAGTGGCGAGATTCAAACAAACATAAGAAAAATGAGCCCATCTTTAAAAACAGCCCTGGAAACAGCTGAAAAGCTACATTCATTCTTTTTTTTGTTACTAAAAACCGAAAAGTTTTCAGACAGCCATCAAAAAGCCATGGGGGTACGCGTGCAGAAATCTGTAACCGAAGGTAGATTAAGAACTGGAGCATAAACTTCACTTACCTCTTGTAGATAGAGCAGACTTTGAGCTCCAAGGCCCTTAAAGGTTAACAATAAAAATCTCAAATTGAATCCTCATTTTCAATATGAGACAATTTAAGTTATAAAGCAATGAAGTGACATGAGCCTAGCGAGGCCAACGAGGACAGTTAAACCGGGGTTGTCAGAATGCCCACGCTTTATCACCCATGAAAGGATGTAACTCTCCATGACATTAAGGATGCAGGGTTTGATGGAGTGTCACAGTTAGTTGACACCAGAATCATCCGAAATTGTAGAATCCCTGTCCTATCCTGCCACTGCGGAATAGAAACTAATGATTGTGCTGCTGCAACCATCGCAGGCATGCTGGGATGCTGGTAGCTGGTAAATTATTACATAGCGCTAAGAGTTGCCAACAAAAGTAGACTTCTAGGGCTAATAGCTAGGAAAAAAAAATAAAAAAGGAAATTGTAAATGTGGGCTGTTTTGCTCAAATAGAGTAAGCTGCTGTTCTGTGCGTCTGATGGGACACTCATACAAGTACTTTGGGGAGGATATAAAGTCACACTGGGCTATTGCATGAGTCAGAAATTCCTACTTTTCAGTAGATATTTTGTGAGAAAAAAAAAAAGTTTTATATAAGAAAGCATGAATATTCATTTTTTGGTCATGAAGAATGTTTTCCAAAGACTGATAGATTTAAAACACCAAGGCTTAGTTTTTCAAGCACATAGATCAGACTACATTTTAATATATAATATAGAAGAACCTCATATTTAAAAAAAAAAAAAAAAAAAAAGTAAAGAAATGTACAGAAAAAAAAAAAAAAGAAAAATATTATTTTAAAAGTATATTAGTGGGAGCTGGTAAATAACAGAATTTTTAAAAGTCCTTTGGGCCCTGATGCAATCGACATTAAAGTCTGATTAAAAAAAAAAAAAAAAAAAAAAGCCTTTTCAGATTGATAGTTTTTTGTAATTTTCTCCAAAGGAGCAGAATCAAAAATCAATGTATAAGAAATATAGCGGGCAGACACACTACATTCTCAACTAAGTGATTCCTCTGAGTAGGCACCTGTCCAGGATGTAGTTGGGCACAAAAAGGAAAGTCTTATGGGTACAAATTGACAGCATTTAAGCCCAACAAGCAACCCAATTACACAGAGGACAAGCTGACTGATTTGGGATCATTGCTGATCACAACCTGGCTGGGAGTCAGCGGCGGCATCCTGCTGTGCTGAAGGCAGTTGCCAAGGCGCAGTGTTCCAACAGCCCGATCAACCCGTCACCCCCGGGACGTGGGAAGTAATCCCTTCTCTCAACACTGCCACAGACCCCAGCTGCAGCACTTTTTCCTGGGTTAGGTTCCTTATTTTTTTAAAAAAGTGGCTTGTTTGGAAAGCAGGCTGAACACAGTCTAGAAATCCCGGCCTAGCAATACGGATTGGATGAACGAGGTTGTTTAGCCTAAATAATAAGCACTTGCTTGAGAGGGGACATGAAAGTAATTACAGAAGAAACAGCAGCAGAGAAGACAGAAACAATCTGTGCATAATAGAAAGGACATGACATAATGGGCTTAAATTACAGCAAAGTATTCCAGTTAGACATCAGGAAACTTTCATAACAATCAGGATAATAAAGCACTAAGGTAGGCGCCTGCGGAGGTTGTGGGATCTCCACCGTTGGAGGCCTTCCAGAACAGGGCAGACAGACTTCTGAAAGGAAAGACAGAGGATAATTGATCCTGCCTTCGGGCAGAGGGATGCACCAGGTGACCTCCCAAGAACCCCGTGACATTTTGGTTTGAACTGTGAATACCCTTCATCCGTATCCTTCTTAAAACTTGTTTCTTGGTCTTATGTCTTTGTTTTCTACTGGTTCATCTCTCTCACAAATCTATTTCTGCTTTTCTTTTAGAGGCTTGTCCTTATCCACTTTCATCTGAAAACTCAGATTTAACTGCTACCTCTATGCTGATGATTCACAGATCTATCCATCTTCCTACTCCAGACCTAGCTCTCACACTTCAAAATAAAAGCTTGGTCAGACTTCCTCGTGTATCATTGCAGATGTTTTGCTCTCCACCAACTTCAACACAGCTAAAAAAAAGTCTCATTATAATCAATTCCATGTGTCTTCTACTTTTCCTTTGATCACGTTGAGTAATGCTGTCAACCCGCTGATAACTCAGGTCTAGAACCTGGAAGTCATTTCTACCTGGTACCTCACCTGGCCCCCTCTTCCACACTCTGTTTGTATTTTGTTGGGGAGAGGGAATATTTCAGAATGATGATTCAGAAATATAGCCTCTCATCATCGTCATCTTATTTTCTAGCCTTGACAGATGCAGGCTTTCTCACCTCCCCATCCCCAATACCACCATAAGCTGCTCTGTCCGAGCCAGACCAGGGAGCTGCAGCTCAGCAGAGCAAGAGCCAGAGTTTGCAGGTAGCACACCGTACCTGAACATGTGTTCATGTCTTGTTACACCACTAACAATTTGTTGTTCAGCAGTGAAAACACGCTGAATAATGAAAGATGCCTGGAGAAAGGAACACGGCGTGTACATGTACTTACAGCGTGTTGTTTCTGTTTGTGTACACAACCCTGATTAGAGACAAGGGAGTGTCAGGCTTGCCTGGTGGATAAGCACCAGTTCCTCTGCCAAATGAAACTCTGTGGCTGCAGAAACTGTGTCCACATTTGCTCTTCAGAAGGTAAACACACCCACTGAATTCCTGCCAGGCTGCCGACACCTCTGGGAGAGCCCCGTGATGCTGGCTGCAACGGGAAGGGAACGTGCAGGGCCTCGAGCCTGTCGTAACCGTGTGGAAGGGCCCGGCTCTGTGCTAAGGCAAACTGACCTTGATTTGAAATGAGACTGCTGATGACTGCCCTGGTACATCCACGTACCTGATCAGAGATGTGCTTGGGTTCTGTACCTTTTAGGACAAGTGTTGGTTTTGCTTTTTGTCTGTGTTTGTGCAGGTTATCTTGTGCAACTCTGTGGCGAGGCTCCCTCACAGTACTAGAGTTCACTGAATAAAAATAAATGAAAGCTGCACTTCAGAGGGAAATAAATGGATAAAACCATCCCACCTCCCTCTTAAAAATGCACTGTGTTGGTGTATAGTGTGGGGAGACATTCCTCTTTCTTAAGGCTTAGCTGCAACCATGAGCTTTGGTCAGTCTATGGAAAGAGATGGTATTAACGAAGGAAGTATAAGACAATTATGTTTAGACCATGGATTGTCCTAACCAACTGTGTGGAGAGGCTGTAAACCAGAGCAGATGAAACCCACACACGGCTGAACCAGGGAACTAATGAGGTCTGGGACAGGGAAACCGAGGGACAACGGGCAGACAAATTGGGACTGTGCCACAAGCCTCTGAAGTCTTTCAGTTGCTTTGGTATGTCAGCAACAAACAATGGAATAGCTTGCAAAAATTGAGATTCCAAATACCATTGTAATTAGCATTATTGCAAGATTAAAGAAACCACCACTTCCGTGTAACAAATTATCTCCAATTTAAAAGCAAAAATAATGTATTTTTTGTTCATAAAAAATGTTCAAGCGGAAGCATTCTCACATTAATTATTTCAGTCTATTCAGAAAGCATATCCATGCTTGCTTTTTATTATGCCTTCCAGCTCCTTCTTTGAAAAATATGTTAAGAAGCTGCAAGCTATTTTCCAAAAAAAAAAAAGAAAAAAAAAAAAGAAAAATAAATAATCTTTGAAGCAATTAGAGCTGAACGACAGAACGTATAAATATTTTTTTTACTTATTCTCCCCCTAGATTCAAATCCTCCATTTTCTGCCACCTCCCATCTTGGCAGTTGCAATTCAAGCATCTTTGCTTGAACTTTGGAGGAAGGCAAGTGTTTCTCTTTCCTCCCCTAGAGTTGAATCAAATCATATTCTGTAGATTTGACTGACAAGAGCTTTTATAAGTGAGTTGAGGTTACTCCTGGAGGCTAAATGCATTATTTCTATAATGCATTTGTCTTCACTCTCCTAGGAATCTAAATACTTCTGAACCTTTCTTTATAAAAGTAATAATTAGCGGACATGTTACCAAAAAAAATTTGCTTACATAAGAAAAATTACAAAATTGAATAATAGGAACTATGGTTGGTAGCATGGAATTATCTGGAATGTATTTTATTGTAAGAACAAAGAGCACTTTGAATGTCATGTAAATATCATTATAGAGCTGCTTTTTATTTTAATGAAGGCTTTGCAGTGGTTCAGCATTGGGCACAACCGCTCAGCATTAGCGCAACTTTAAGTCAACTCGTGTAGCAGTGAGGCCGGCAGCAATGTGTGATTTTCAAAAGCACCTTCAGCCTCAGAAAGTTGAATTTAAAATGTAATTAAGGAACATTCATCTATTTTCATTGCCACAATCAAATCAATATGTAGCCCAATTAAACAAGAACAGTGAACTGCACAGCACTATCAGCTACACTAATAAAAGGTACCTGTTTTCAATTCTCTGTAATATACTTTCTCCTTTTCTTTCTTTGCTTTTTGCCATAGGAACAGGAGAAAGCATCTAAACAGTTTCCTATTTCTCTGGCGCCAGCTGGAAGTAGTCACGAGTTGCAGGGAGATAATATATTAATACAAAACTAGCTAGGAGACAAAAAAAAAAAAAAAAAAAAGCTTACACTGCAGTTTTTATAGGTAAGATGATTAAAAGAGTTATGTACTGTACTAGGGTGTGGGGCCACGTCCTCATTCATTTGCTTTCCCAGGAGGTGAATGGGAGGGTGTGCAGGAAACTTTCCCAAAGATGGCATAGAGGATATCCTCCACAGAGCAGGAGAGTTTGGGATCAGTGGAGGAATTTCTCTGATCTAGGAAAAATTTGAGTTCTGTCTTAGCACAGACATCCCAGGTAGCGAAAGTGACACCTGCCATTGGGAGCTGAATAAGGTGACGGTGCAGAAGGTAAGACTGACCCCAGAATAATGTCACCATGCAGAATTTAAAGGTGCTGGGTACAGTTACACACCCCAGCTGACACTTGTGAGTTGCTTCAGTACCTCCTGGTCTTTAAATGGGGTTCTCGCAAATCAATGCAGTGCTCAGGATCACCAGTGAGATTTTCAGGCACTGGCAGTAAATCACTGTAAGGGCAGAGGGAAACACCATGAGTGACCCTGTGCCCAAGAAGGACCAAAAACAGGAATAGTTTTTTGTTTGTTTGTTTTTAGTGAGATTTCAGTTTTGAAATCACAATCTCAAAAGTTCCAGAGACCTTTTGGAGTTCCAGAGAGCTTTCCAGATCCTTTCTTTCAGATCCTCTGTCTAATTTGTACAAACAGTGGAAAAAAGTTCTTCTGTGACAAAGTTGTTCTGTGATCTCCTCAGAGTCCTGCTAAATGAGCTTTTAAATGATACAGTGTCTTTTCTCACTTTCTTTAATATTTCCTATGATTTCCTACTATTATTGCCTAGTTTTTCAATGTATTTTTTGAAGAGCGGATCAGTGATCTGAAATACAGAAACTCTCCTGCTAAATATACTCCCATTTAAACATCTTAAAATGAGCTTGTTCTTTAGGTCACAGTTTAACATCTGGGTATAATGTTGAGTGGATCATCCTCATATCTTCTTCATAGACATTTGCTCCCTAAAGAGAGTCGTAATGGACGTGTAACTTCATGTAAAGTCTCCTTGGTTTTGCCTTCAGACAGTTTACAGTCATTCTTCTTCAATTTCAGTGACTCTTCCTCAAATTTATTAACCACTCTTCCAAATTTTGTTTCACTTGTGAACTTTGCAGCAATCATTGGCTTTCTTCTGATGTGTACAAATGTTACACAGCACAAAGCCAAGAGCTATCCCCTATAAGACTACTCTAAATGCTGCCATATTTTTTCTGGTTTATCAATCAAAATCTCACGAAGCAATAACCTAAGAGCTAATGACATTAAAAGTCTAATGACCAATGACACTTCCGCACTGCAGTTTCAAGTGTACCTATTTCTGAGCTTGCTACAAGGTGCCATCTGCATCACGATGGAGCTCTAAGCAGTTCATCCACTTGTTTTACAAAGTTTATGTTTGTATCCTGTAATTCTGCAGCTACCGCAAGGATTTTTTGCTGTACCCTTAACTAGTATTTACTTGACTGAGAACTGAATGTCCTCCCTTTCCTCTTCTTTGTCTGCAGTCTTAATAATAAATTAAGGTTACTAAACAGTTTTTTGATCTTATCCAAAAACAAATAGCACTCTTTCTTCTTTCAGACTGTAGCAATTTTTTTGTTTATTTTCCTAAACCTTTTGTGTCTGAGGAATATCAGCTCTCTACCTTCCTTGTCCTTTCTTTGGACAAATCTATGGAGATCATAAATGCTGAGAGCATTTCTTACTTGACAGTGAGAGGTGGCATCAAATTTTATATCTGCAAGCACTCTGTTACTTGAAATGTAAAGAAACCTGCTCAGGCATGGTCCGTGACAAGCAAGGAGGGATGAGGCATCTTAAAATCAACTGCCAATCCCTCAAGTCATAGAAGGTCCTGAGCAAAGAAACAATTGTATTAGAGGTAAAGAAATGCACGTTTTCTTTGGGGATCAGTAGTGCAAGAGCAACACATATTTGCTCATCTGGCTGTATAGCCTAACTAGCTGTTTGTTATATTATTTACTAGGTTTCTGTAATCTAACCTTTTTATGTGCATGGGTTTTCTATAGAGTGCAGAGACAAATCTGCTCCCCAAAGACGCGTTAAGGGAGCGCTAGCTGAAATGTTGAGTAACGATAAATTCCTTTGAATTCCTTGTGCGCATTCTAATCCACCATGATGAAACTTTCATGTTTTGTCAGCTATTGTAATTTTGCTTTCAGAAATGCAATACAAATTCTTCCTGGGTAAGTGACTTGCACATTTAGCAGTGTCTTTCAGAAAAGTCTTGTTATTGTCATGTTATAAATGGCATGTGTTTCAGTAGCACTCAAACATACAGGCTTCTTGCTGCTATACGTTTGAAACCCAGTTGTTTTTACTCAGCTGAAGCCAAGCTTGCTTTTTTTTTTTTTTTTTCTTTTAGTAATTACCTTATGTTTTATTACCTGCAGGGAGAGACCCTAAATTGAAGCGAAGTTAAGGATGCATAGTTGAAAACAAAGATCATAAAAAGATAAAGGTGCTGGTTCTATGATCTTGGATCATAGTCATGAAAAAAAAAAGAAAAAGTTATTTGGCTTCTTTTGTCAGCAAGAATCTGTCCATATCATGTTTCTATTTTGTTTATTTTGGAGCCATAGAAATCTTCTTATAAACTCATCACTATGAAACATCTCGGGGAGAAGAAGGGTCCCCCTCCCTGTACCATATCTTAGTCAGATAGCAAAGATGGAAAATTTCCAGCAATAGTGTAAATGGTTTTATAATAACAGAAAAAGTTCTCTGCCTCAGCTACAGGAGTCGCTCTGCCATAAAAATAAAATAAAATTATAAAAAATCAAATCCAATAGGATGTATAAGTGCAATACATTGCATATCATATGTTCAATAACAACAGAAAAGGCAGCCTGGCTAAAAATAATTATGAAGCTCAGCAGCTGTAATTAAAATAATTTGATGGGAGATAGGAAACGTTTATGCATCTTGGCAGAAAAAGACATTTTGAGGATTTTGATTGATGTCTTTTATGTTTGTTCTACGTATTGTACAATAGTAGATACGGGCACTGCACCAGTATGTTAACTTGGCATAATGCTGTGTGTATTACCAGTGCAGATGAGAGGTCAAACTGAGAAAAGGAGAATTCTTCAGTAACTTCCGTGGTCCACTAAAAACATCAAAGTAGATGGTGCAAGTCTTCAATGAGTGAGCCCTTGTAGACTCAAAAAAAAAAAAAAAAAAAAAAATCAGCTGAAGTAGTAAGAAGCCTACTTATCAGGATAAACACCACAGTGATTAAATGCAGGCCAGCGTAGTTCACTGAGACCTACAAAAAACTCATATCAGAAGTAATTTTCTAGAAATAGAAATTACTATCTAGAAATATTAACTCCTAGATTGGGCTTTTCAACATTTTACCTGGTCCTTGGCAAATGTCACAGCAAACAACTGATCTTCCAGCACGAGTCTGCTCCCAACAGTTTCCTGTTGATACTGTAGTTTTTTCTTCTGTTAGATTAAGAGTGGGCCAGGTTTTTATCAGCGAGCTGACTTCAGTGTTTCCAGTGAAGCTGAGTGGATGTTGTCTGCACTAGTGTAATCATACCTTACAAAAACAAGGAGCTATCTTCACATCTCAATTTACATTATTGATGCAGTATGAAATAAGTCCCGTAGTAGATGAGCACTCTGGGGATTCTCTTGTTTGTCTCAGCATGTTAAATGTCTGCAAGGCATTACACATCAGAGATAGAACTGCTTAAGTGCATAATTCTTCCTCGTGGCTTTGCTAGGAGCTAAACGAACCTTCTTAAACTAATAATAAAATAATCTAAGATATAAAAATATGTTTCTTTTGGACAAATCTGACATGTTACAATGACAGAGTGTTTATGACTCACAGTCACCACCTCCGCCACCAGCACTGCTGTATTTAGAAGCAGCAGGCAGCAGAGTGAAATAGGCAGCCCTGAAGTTTCACATCAGGATAAAAGTAGCTAAATTCTTACTAAATGGGGATTAGATATTAATGAAGAAAAAAGATGGTGGATTTCCAGGACTATGGCTCAAGGGAACACTCTCCTATTTCACTGAGCCTTGTAGTTGTGTCTAAGTTCAGATTGCAGTTTAGATATAAACAGATGAAGACTTCAGGGATGAAATATAAACATTCCCAAGTTCTTACAGTTCTAAATTAGGTGCAGTTCCAAGAACATGGGTTTTGGTCCTAGTGCTGTTTATATTTGATTTTTATGTGCAAAGGAGTACTTATTCAAAGGTGGAAAAAACTAAAGCAGGAAGGCTTGTCTCGTTAAATCTGTACATTAGAGGTGCCTCACAGCATGCAATGATTAATTGATTCTAAGAGGAGAAATTTCTACTCCCCCAAATGGAAAACTTTGAAAAGTTCAAGATCACACTTTTTCTGCGTGCAGAAAAGATGAATAGGATATACTCAGCTTTTGGTGTCCTGCAAGTTTTCTAGAAAAATGTAGCATATCAAATCTGTGCTTTTATAGCAGAGAGGTGATACAGAGGAAATGTCACTTATAAACCTCAGAAAAGACTATCAAACCATTATTTACAAGCTCCTTTTTAGTCAGAGCCATGTAAAACCTTTAGCGTCACTTTAGATTAGCCTTTGTAACCTTTTCCCTATGTTCTCTCCTATGTTAACTCCTAATTCTCTTGCCAAAATTCCTGCAGTCACGTTACCTATTGAGCTGAGTTAATATAAGGAACAAGCCTACAGCCACAGAAAGTTCTGGTAGCAGGAATTGCTCAGCTCCCGGGGCAAGTCAGGAACCAGGGGGCTGTCAGTGGGCCGAGAGCCCTTCCTGGGGCAGGGGATGAAGGCTGAGAACTCTTACAGGTAGATATGGATCTGCAAAACCTCCCTCCCTGAAGGTGAAGCACAAGGACTTGGAGGGACCTTTCACACGCACAGCCCCATCATAAGCTTCCCAACCTTCAGGAAGGGCAGGGAGGCCAAATTGATCTCCCTGGGATGTGCAGGCTCTGGCCCCACCTGAGAGCAGCAAATAGTTTTGTGGTTTGATTGATGCAATCAGAGGAAGAGACCCTACAGGAACTGTGGAGGGGGCAGTGGCATTGCGTGCATCCAATGCCTTGATTAAAAATCAGAAGCAATGAACTCAACTGGTGCACAAACTTAAATATATCTGTCCAATGGAGGTGGAAGGCTTTGTAAAAACAGGAGAAAACTTGCTCTGGTGTGATGTTGCTTCAGGATTTAGCCAGCCTGATGAGCCATTTTGGCCTAAATGACTTAACCCAGTTTACCTGCAGCTTTGCTGGCTTTCACTGGCAAGCTCTTAAGTACATGTATAAGCTTTTTCCCCCTTGGCTTTTGTATGTATAAAGCTTCCATTCCTGTAAGTAATCATGTTACATATATAACAGACAACAAAATATTGTTGTATAAAGTTATATTTGACACTTCGACAATGATTTTGTTCCTCACCCAAAATACAACGACTCAGACATGTTTTTGGAATGACGCACATTTTAGCGGAAAAAAAAATATTTTAGAAATATGCTTAGTGTGTTGGCATTATTTCTTTTTGGATTCCTCTGGCTGTAAGCAAATTAACATTTTGAGCTCCATTGGGCTAAAGAAATATTACTACCCCAGTATAAAATCTGTGTATTTGAACTCTTAGCTAAACATTTTAATATTAGCTTGGGTTTTCCAGTTGCCATAATTTTAGATAAAGAAATTTGTAAACCACTAAGACTAAGAGTCCAAATGTTTTCTTCCTATTTATCAGCTATGCACATTCTTACCACAGTTATTCAATTTTTGAGTCTTTCATGGCTATTGGTAAGATTCCAGTAGGTTTGGTAGCCTTGAAATAGAATAAGAAAAAAAGTACCTGCAGTGCCAAGAAAATGCAGTCCAATCTACACTGAAAACTACCATAGTTAAATATTTAAAGGCTCCTCTGTCCCCCTGCAAAGCATCTTGTAGTTTTCCCTTAAATTGGGAAGTTTTAGATGGCCTTGATGATTTACTCTCTGTTATCTTGTACTTTGGTCACCTTACAGAGGATCAGAAGTTTTATATCACATTACCTTTTTCAATCCAAATTGTTTTAATTGGTAACTCAGCCAATTTCCATTTAAACAACAATTTCAGTGTTTTTAAAAGGAGTGGGAAATTTTTACCTCGTCTAACCCTGTACATACCATGCCCCTGCTGTATTGTGCAAGTCAGCCAAATGTCTCTTGGAGGCGCTATTATTTCTTTGCCTATAAACCTTTTTGAGAACTGAGACTTCAAACTCCTCATGGAGAACAAGGATTCTGAAAACACATTTTCAATTGAAACTTTAACCAAATAATAGACCATCCATGTACCTTCTAATCATCTTTAGACCAAAGATTTGTCTCACCTTATTTGAGAGGTACCCCATTTATTTGCTTGGTAAAAGAGCAAGGAAAGTGTTGACTTCCATGGTCCCAAAGATCTCCCATGTGTGTTTTTCCTTCTCTTGTGCAGACGGCATTGCCGTACAGCTGCAGGACACAATAGTGGGTTTGGTGCTCATTTTGTTCTATGGAGAGTGGTGAATCAGTTCGTTATAGACTGCTTCTTGCTAACAATGAAAACCCAATTTTCTATAATAAAGTTGTGAACAGCTCCAGGTGAAGGTGTCAGAAGGGATTTGGGGGTTAGAAGATACTCTGCTGACCTAGATAAGGTTCTGGTGCCAGGTGCTCACGTGCCAGCACATCCCACAAAAGTTTAATGGAGACAGATTTACTCCAAGGAATGTTAATCTAGAGGTTGTTCCTTTTGTCTACCACAACCTTGCTTGTATGAAGCTGGCGCAAGTTTTTCAGTGGTGTCTTTTTTTTTTTTTTTCCTGACCATCACACCCAACACTGCATTGTTTTTTCATGGTGTTTGGGTTGTTTTCACAGTGAGGTATAGTGAAACTCATGCCAAGATGGGATGAATGCACAAACCCAATGTGTTACACCTTTGCCAGTGGGGTAATCTGCTTGAGCGGGCCTCTTTTGAACCCTGACATCTCTCTGAGCTCGTCTGACTTTCTGCATGTCATGATGGCTGGCATCTGGTACACACTCACAGTTCTGATTGAAAGGAAACAGCCTACATCTTTAATTAGCTAATCAGCCAGTGGGGAAAAAAAAAAATCTGTAAAAGGGGAATATTAACAAAGCCTCAATGGTTGGTAAATTACACACTTTCAGTGGATCTAGGTCTTGTCTTAGCTGCACTGTAACTAAACTAAGTTCTACAGAGTGTATGTCCTCTCAGTGAAATGCATGGTTCTTCTCATCTCCTTGTAGGTGTGTTTTCTGTTTCAGCTTGGCTTTTAGTCTCCTGATATTTAAGCAAACCAGATATCCTTTCAGAACCATAACACTAAAATCCTTGAAGGAAGTACGCATGCAAAAGTAACAAGATAACAGCACTATCAGCAGCAGGGCAGGTAACGACAGGTTTAGAGCCTCTGAAATTATTGAGCTCGTTTAGTCTTCCCACATCTTGCAGCAGGAACAAGCTGTCCTGCTCTAAAATCCTCCTGAGTGTTAGTGACACTGTTTTTCTGGCAGTCTGTAGTTCTGTCAACTGCGGAGTTTATCGCATAAGGAATTAGACTGCCATGTCTGAAGTCTGTGCATCCTCAACACCATCCCATTTCAGCTGCCTAATATTTTATCCTCTCTGGCCTAGAGCTGGCCTCTTTTTTGAGGCACTGCTCACTATATTGTCTATTCCAGGCTTTCTTGTTCTCTTTGATGGCAATGCAAGTCATCTCCCACAATCTGAGCTGGTGGCCAGAGGGTGAGTAAGCTCATGCCACCCTCCTTCCTTCTCAGCCAGCATTAAATGGACAGTGTGTCAGTGGGAACTGTATGACACTTCATTTCATCAGAAAATTGCAAACCTCTGATGTTCAGATAGCACAATGGATTTTCTATAACACATCCCTGCTCTCCTTAATATCAACCTGTAGGAAAAGACATCTCTACCTGTTATTCAGACCAGTGTTATCCAGGCTTTGGTATATATCTTCCTCTTCACTGCTATTGTTCTAACGCAGAAGAGACTAGCCACAGGTTTCTACATACACAGCTGCTAATTCTATACAGCCTGAGGATCTTTTAAGATGAGCAATACAACCTTTCTGCAAAGGTGTTTGCTGAAAGTTTGCAGTCTCAAAGAGATCACTTCAGAACTGTGATAACAGGCACACTTACTGCCCATTATGACTGTGTGTACTCCCAAACATTTTGGGAGGAAGGTTTAAAATTTTAGCAAATTCCCTGTCACCCCAATGCCACTAAAAGGGATTATTTTTTTTTTTTTCCCCAAGCAATTTGGTACCTTACTTTCTTCTTTGAATAACAAGAAAAAGCTCATGTAGTCCAACCTAAATAGGAACATTTACCCTACTGTGCAACAAATCTCTAAGCATACATCAGTAGAAACCCCTAGCATAAGTCAGCTGCACCAGTACAAAAGGGTGCTTATTAAGCTAAAGGCAGGAAGGAATATGTATATGCAGTATATGTATATAGTATATATCCAGAATATACAGCTGCAGCAGTAATTGAGTAAGTTTAGGACAACGTGCTGAGTCTGACACTACTGTCTGAGATCAGGTAACATACTTTGAATGTGATTTTGCTTTGTATGTCTCTACCTTACATGAAAGAAGTTGCAAAGTCTCACTGTAACAGACCTTCTTTCTGCAAGGCATTAAGAAAGGAACCTTGGGAATGAATGAATTCTAGAAATCGTCTTCCATGTGAAAGTGGAGATATTTGACCTGATCTTTTTTCCCTTTCTGTTTTCTGATGAAGTGATGAGGGTGTAAAGGTCTGGCTGTGAGAGAAGGATGTAAGACAGAAAACTATAGTTTAATTGAATATTTTTCTCTAGGTGATTATTTCAGCATGTACACACCCTGAGCCTCTGCAGGGGCAAAAAGTTTTATTTTTTTTAAATGACTTTTGACTTTGCACTTGGAATCACTTACAGACACAGCTCAGGGAAGATGCAAAAGATAGCTCTTGGGCATCAAGCTCCAACTCCGAACCAGCAGCAATCTAGACTGCAGAAAGCACATAAATTTCATCCCACAACCATTTTTTATATCCAACCCCCCTTTTTTTTTTTTTTTTTTTTTCTTGTGCCATGGGGTGGACAACAACAGTTACAAGGTTTTTACTAGACCTATTCTTTTGTTAGAATAAAATAAAGCTAAAATCATTTCCCATTTTGTAAACTCTAGAAAAATGTCTTCCTGTGGTACTACAAGAGCACTCATCTCGGTCTTCTGAAATTAATTTCAGATTTAATCTCTAATGGTGAATACAACTCCTCACTCCCAAATTTGTAGGATTTCCCAAACTCTGCGTGAGCACCTGATTAGCAGGATCCTGGCAGAGTTTCATACTTCATTCTCACAGTTGTCAATGCTACCAATACCTATTTGCTGTGGCCTTTATCCATGTTTGATTAAAATAAACACAAACAGGTTGATCAGTAGACATAAATATAGATATAGGTATTTATGTAACACATGCCAGATTGTCTCTGCGTTCCTGAGGCAGTTATGAGGAGTTAATGTTAGGCACAAGAAAAACTGAATCCAATCAATCAGAAGGCAAATTTCAATCCAAAGTTAGCTTTGATAAGAAGAGTGTTTATTTCTCCACCACTATTTGGATGATGAAATAGTTGTGCTTGAATCCTGTAATCTGTCTTCTCCTGGGCACCAAAAAGGCTCTAAAGCACCTGTAAAACCAGGGCCCTTTTTGTGAGGTATGTTACAATGAACATGGGTTTGTTCTGTCTCGATCATGCTGTCTGGCTCTCTGCTGGTAGCAAACTCCTCACACCAACGTCCTTGCATGTGGTAGTGTTTCCTCAGCTTCATCAATTCATTCCCGTGAAGGAGTTTGTGTGGGTCTGCAGACCCCTTATCTCAGCTGTGTACACCAGGACTTGGGAGGAGAGGGAAGGAGAGGTGCAAGGCTCAAAGCTTTCTGTAAAACCTCCGTTAAGCTCCTGTTGTCTTCGCTTCATGGATGAACAGTTATAGGGCTGCCCTTAACAAAGAGGTGACAGAGTTTAATTTCACACCTATCATAAGCAGCTCTATGATTTCCCAAAGGAGCATGTGGACTGCTGAAACCTGCAGCCTTTGGTGGAGCTGCTTGGCTGCTATGGTGATGATGACAGGCATGGGGTAAGGCCTCAACAGGGCCTCAACAGGCACTAGAGTTCTCTGGCCTTGTCTTGCCCTAGGGCTTTTCTGTAAGTTGTCACTGATGTAACAAAATACAGAAATAAAAATAAAGACACATAAATAAGTGGAGCCACCCTGCTGCCCAGATGGGAAAGTGGGGAGTCAGAGTTCAGCTTCCGAACTCGCAGCTCTCTCCCAAGACGTGGCCCTGATTCAGGGTGGTAGCCGTAGCCATGGTGCAAGCAGTCACTGTGATGCAAGGAGTAGTTTATGATGCTAGCAGTAGTTATAACGGTGGCCACAGAAGGGAACCTACTGGTTCAAGGAGACCTTGGAGAGGCAGGTAGGCAGGAGGTGCAGCCCACGGTGTGGATCCCAGCAGCTCCTGACAACCAGCTCTCCTCCTGCCTGCAGAGCTGAGCCTTCCACCCCAGTAGAGATGCAGACAGACGGCATATGAAATCCCATGGAGATGAGGTCAGGAGTTTAACTTTCTACCCTCACTCTTTACCTAGTCACACAAAACTTCAGTTATTTCAGGAGTAAGAACTGAAAGTAGCTTTAAAGCTGTGTTCTGCCATTTTTGCTGCAGGGGTCCCCTTTGCTGTCAAGTTCAGTTAACATTTGTTTAAACAAGAGATGTAGATACCTGATAAGTGGCAGCACCTGGCTTAAAGATGCATTATGGACAGCAGAGAGTAAACAGAGCAGCTATAAGATTCCAGTGTGCAGAGGTCAAGACAACATCTGTTTTGCCTCGTGTACATATTCATACATAGTTTTCTGTTCTAGAAGTCACTCAAGCATCTAATAACTTCCTGCTCCAGGTGATGTTTCAGCAAATTGTTTTCCTGCTCCAGTTCAGTCAGGATTTTTCTAGCTTTGACAGAGTGGCTAAAATATCTACAGACTCCACAAGTCACCCCGGCATAATTGCAATGTCACAAGTTTCGGGCCGGGAGCCAGAAACAAACAAGTTCAGCCAGGCAGGGAGGGGATGTATGCAGAGCCAACAGTCAGAAGAGCATATGCCAATCCAGCACTGCTGTCAGAAATGTTAGAGCTGTGGGTCGGCCGGCCACCCTCTCCACAGCTGCGTTAAATATTGGCTACAAAACCTGGTAGTTTGTCCTTAATACATTGCCTCAGATTCTGTGGTATGGAGGTAGGCTGGGAAGCCATCTTTTACTTTCAGTGCTACCAAAGCACATAGCGACTTGTCTCATACCTTGCCTGCACCTATCAATTTTCACCCTTTTAAACAGGGAGTGTTGGGTAAAGCCATGGGTTAGTCCACAGAGACCTTGGATTCGGCTCCCTCTCAGGGCCAGGGTGTAGACATGTTGTTTCAATAAGCATCTCCTAAGTCATTAGCCCCATTTAAGCCCAAAGGTTTCATATTCCACAAATAAGGACTTCACATTCTGTTCCTAATAATTAGTAATTAAATGAGTGTATCTGATATTATATTTTAGTATTTGTGTCGCAGTAGCAGCTAAAAACCCCACGAAGATCAGGGCTCCCTTGCACTGAATAAAGATACAGTGAAAAAACAGATTGTAGATAAGAAACATATATTGTAAATAATTAACACCAAAGGCAAAAAAAAGCAGTAATTTGATCCATCCTTCTGTCGTGCTTTTTTTCTCACCCGTCTTCTGTATCCTTACAGACTCATGCTCATCTAGTTCATTTTTGTAACTCGACTTTTTCATCTTACCTAATTATTTTTCTTTTGCCACTGCTAAAGGAAAAGTAGGTGCGATAGCAAGCAATATGAACAATGCACAGTTTGGGGTATATAGGCATCTGTATATGGTGAAAAATGGCACAGATGCCAGCTCAGATGGATACTTGTGACATAACTGTGTGTGTGTATGTGGTGTTATCACCCATTTGCCTGTGATATTTCCTTCAGCAGAACTGAAATACTTTAATCTTCCTCCAGTTTGTCAGTTGGTTTATTAAATGTTTATTCATTTTCTTTGCATTTGCGATGGAGCTGAAATTAGCACGTCCATTTTCTTGTTTAAACAAGAGAAACTTCAGTGTAAATAACATCTCGTCACACAAATGCATTTTTGTCCTTCTACTGATGTCAGAACAAAATGAGGGATGATATTTGTGGGGGGAGGGAGGAGGGGAATGGGACAACCTCTTCCATAAAACCAACAGAGGGAGCACAAACCTTTGGGTTTTTTGCATCTACAGCATCTTATCCTTTCCAGCCAGAGCATGGTGGGTTTAAAACTATAGAAATATTTAGATTCTTAAAAACTTATTCTCTGGACTGCAACAGCCTGCACAAATTTGGGATTGAGCTAGTTGTTTTCATGATGTAGCATGTTCCTGCTGTTGGAAAGTACTGATCTTTGCTCTGGAGCAATGAGGAGTGTTATTTCATCTTCTTGTTGTTCAGCTTCTTGGATTTCCATTGACTTTTTTCAAATACTTAAAGGTACCTCTCTGGCCATCCCCACCCTGCCGTGGTGTCACTCGGTGGCTGGACAAGCTCTGCTCTCTTCTTCTGCTGAGTGACTCACACCATGCCAGGGAATCTGCTTTTCCCACAGCTCATTGTGCAATGTCTCTTTTGAACGTTTGGGTAAAAATATCATCTGTTAGAAATGGAAAGCTCAAATACTCTGCAATTAAATCATGAAGATAGTCCTGTTCCTCCTCTCTTCATAATAGGCTTTTATCTTTTGGCCTTATTTTTTACGTATGAAGAAGCACTATTTGGGCTAGCTTGCAAAGAGTTATCTGGGATGTTTTGGGGTGGTTTCTTAGAGCTTCTGAAGGACAGTGAGACAGGTTCACTGGCAGTATATGTTAGCATATCTCCATGGAAATCAGTGGAGCTATAGAAATGAGATTGTAGAATTATTATCAGTTGTAGTTGTATCCGAATGTCCTTCTCAAACACATTCTTCAATTCCAGCATGACTTGTTAAGAAAGATGTAGGTACTTGGATGTCTGTGGTATCCTAACAGAGGACAGACTCAATGGCCAGAGCCACCAGCCCTGAGCAAAAGCCAATTGCAGCTGGTGCCATGTCTAAATACGTGGTTCTTCTTCAGAATCATTTTTGACTTAGTTTCAAGACCATCTTCGCAACTGCAGCACAGAAGAGACTTAAGAAGTTCACAGGAAACATGCACGGGAGATATTAAATGCCAGGAAACTTGCCACCATTTCTGCCTGAGCCCAGTTTGTGTAGCTTACAGACATGCAGGAGGCTGCAGCCAGCCCCACGGCCGGGCAGCCAGACAGTGCTCAGCAGGACAGGAGGCCTCCTCCCCCTTCTCACCTGGGCGTTTGAAGTCAGGCAGGCCTCCATGTGCGCGAGGGTATTGTGCAATGTATAGCCATGTGGTTTACTATGAAACATTGCCTCTTTCCACAGTTGTGTAAGGTTCAGGCCTCTATCTATTCAGACATTTAAAACAAGTGACCAGATGCTGCAGGCTTACAAAAGCACTACACATAGCCAGCTGTGCCATATAAATCTTAGATTTTTTTTTTTTTATCATCAAGCTGTGGTTTGTTTGTGGTGTCTCATTTTTCCATCAGCTAGACATTCCTGTCCGTGCTTCCCATTTATTTGTTGGGATCACATAAAAACGTAGCTTTATTTATGCATATGCTCTAATCCAGAACATAAACTGCTGCAGCCGACTCATCATGTATTGTCTGAGGGAATGCACATCGTAAAGCGCATACGTCACAGCAAGAGGTTTCTTATAACTCTGCGCAGTCCTTTTAACTGGATCTCTGCTTTGGCCATCTGTTCTTTAATATTATAATGGATACTTCACACTTATCGATGCTTTTGTTTGAGGATCTCTCACTTCTTTTCAAAGATGATTAAGTATTATTATTATCTCGGTGTAACTGAGGCACAGACAAGTTGGGTGACTTGCCAAGATGATGTGTTTGGTGAGTGTTAGAATTAGACTTGCACCTTCAACTTTCTGTTTCGTATTCCTCGTTGCTTCATACAGTTGCAAGTGTGCTTTCAGTCAGCCCGTGGTAACACATCATATCCTTCAACCTGTTCTTTGACCCAAATACTAGCATTTGGGTCAAACAAATATTCTCTACTTTGGCTACCAGAATATCATGGTGCCTGGATACAATACAAAAACCTGGCAGATTTCAGCACCTGCAAATATTCTCAAAAAAGTCTTTATTAAAATTTTTCCAAGTAGTCCAACTCCAGTGCTGACATTTCCAAAGGCTCAGGTCTAGCACCATGTGCAATTAAGTGAGGTTTGGGGATATATTTCACAGGATGGTTGAGGTCATCTGGTCCAACACCCTTGCTCAAGCAGGGCCACCAAGAGCTGGCTGCCTAGGAATTTAAGCAATTAATTTTCTATAAGTCTTGACTAAAGTACCTGTAGAAATGGCTAACGATGAACAACAGCAACAAAAATGTATGATTTATCACTTCCATTTTTAAATCAAATGTGTCAATTTTCACCTTCTGATGTTTTTGTTGGTGTTTCCAGGGACACCCATGCGGCAACTTTAGATGTGTTTAAATGCTTTGGTTTAGATGCAACAAGCTACATAGGCAAAGATGCCTGTACAGAAACAGCCACGTGTCTTACAGTCATGAGCACTGAACTAGGGGAAAATGGAATTCAGTCTATGAACCTATAGATTATGCAAATTGCAAAATATTCCTGTGTAGCATTAGGAATGTCTCTTTGCCCAGCAGCTCCACTTTTGAAGGCCTTCTGAGATAAGTGATAAAACCAGGCAAGCTTCAGTGATCATCCTCTCTACAGGTACAACCAAGACAATAACATTAGTGCTCCCAGGATTGGCCTGCACCAAGGGTAGGGGGGTTCAAAATAAAGATCAAATACACTGCACATGCATCTTGAGGAAAGAAAAGCCTCAAGGTGTGTCTCTGCTTGGAAAGGGCAGTGCATAGCCCAAGTACCCAAATGCAAGGCTGGAATGGCAGGCATGGGGTTTAGAGTCAAGCCAGTGACTCAGTAATAAAACTGAAGTGATTCAGAGAGTGGGGTTGATGGCCTGGGGCTGAGGTGTTCAGCCACAAATTCTGTGAATTCAGACTACTACATGCTGGAAGTGCATATATCACAAGCTGAAGTTTTCCTGCATCTTTATGAGCAATTGCCAGGCAATTTTGCAGAATAAATAAGTAAATAGCAGCACAGAGTGCTATTTCTAGAGAATTTAAAAAATGAATACATACTGCAGAGAAGTATGTGTGCAACATATAAGATAATCATCTTAACGCTGCTGGTGGCACTGTCATTGTGTCACCGTTCAATTAATGAAGGTGCTGTACTGGAGATGAAATGTTTTATCTATGCGTCCATCCAGCAAAGAGATGGTCGTGGTATCATTCACCTCATGGGTGGGCCAAGATAAATGCACTCTGTGTTTCTTTACCAGTCCCTCTTCATGAGTCAATGCCCTGGCATCTGCTCCCAAACTGTTCCCATCCTGTTCAGAAAACTGACCTGCATATAGATTGGTCTTAATGATCAAATGTTTAAAAATTCATTGCACAAGAACAGCTGAAAGCAGTTGATTGGTTTGAACTTTATTGTATGCACCTTGATTCCCAGATCTGCAGTAAAGGGGAAGGTCAGCTGGTAAACATTTGAGCATTTAAAAATAAAAAGGGATGGATTTCCCGCTACCCAGGCCTTTTATGTTCAACCTCAGTACAAACCTGGATGTACTGAGGTATTTCTCATGTGTATGATTTAAATCCACCTGGACACTGTGGGCCACATCTTCCCTCAGCTGGTGTAAATCAGCATATTTCCTTTGAAGTTAATGAAGAAAAGCTAACTTTGCACCAGCTGAGGATCTAGCCCAGTGTTACTGTAACTTATTATTTCAAGGATCCACAGATATTCCTGAGAAACAGCAGAGCATTTAGGAAGACAAAGTTCCTGACCTGATCATCCTAAAAGCACAGTCTTTCAAGACATTAATTGCCCCAAATTCCCCATGACAAGCTGAGCTGGAAAACTCAGGATGGGGCCAGACTTAAAGTTATACAGAAGGACTGAAAGGGAATGAGATAGTTTTTAATATTCTCCCCTTTTCTTGATGGTTTATTTTAATTATAAATGTCAACTATATTTTTATTCTACTTTTAATATTGAAAAATCAAAGGAAATTTATAGTATCATAAAATTGTGAAGAGTGCGAGGGTAGCAAACACCATCTTCGTTCCTCAGAAAACTTGCCACATTTGAGAAGCTGAATAAGACTAGGAGCAAACCTGCCATAAGTGAGGTTTTTAGGTAGATTGCATGTGACACAGTTGCATGGATATCCCAGGCCCTGGTAACATTAGCAGGGCAGGAACGGTGACAGAGAGTTGATTTGCCTTTTGGGAACCTGATTGTTTTCTCTTGATTGGCCTTCAGCATAGGTGAGAGAAACCCAGAATTTACTTGACCTGAGGATGCAGCCGTGTGGTAGCAAATTGCTCAGCATTGCCACGAATCAGTAAATAAATATAATGTGTTCTGCAAAGACATCTGCACTTTGTCAGTCTAATTGCTCCGGGAGCATTAAGTGATACGCATTGCTCTGTCTTTGATCCCACTGCCTTAGAGTAGATTTTTCTCTTAAGTCACTGGAGCAAGCCTTAATCACACACACCTGTTAGGACACCACAGTGGTGGCACCCAACCCATGGAGCAGGGGGACTGCCCCAAGAAGGGGTAACTCCCTGTAGTGCACTTCTGCTTTGGCCGTGCTGCCACGATGCAAACATCCCATGAGGAACATTTACCAGGTGTAGCAGCATCTCCCCAGTACATTATCAAGCTCGATAATGTGTTGGAGAATGTATGGTCCAAGTGCTTAGGGCTCCTGAATGCAAACCCATGGGCTACCTCAACCCCATTCCAGCTCTTTCACATGGTCTCAGTGGCAGTGAGCGTAGGGCTGAGTTTCACCAACCCTGCTCCCACCAATGCCAGGGACAAAACTTCTCAACTTTGTGCTTGCAAAGTCCAGGTCAGTTCTTACCAGCTTGAGCTCCAGGATTTATTATTGCTGTCTTCCAATAAATACACGAAATTCACTTTAGTTCAAATCATTCAAGCATGGCAACTCTAATAATGATGTTTTAATAGCGTCTACAGTGCTGAAGTTTGTTGAAATCTGATATCTGACACTAGCTAATATAAGCAGTATCATCCCCTTTTTAATAAAACTGTTACTTTAATGAGGAACTCAGTTGTACTTTACTGATAAAGACTAATGATTTTAAACATGACTTTTTCCTGCTGTATTTGTGATTTTCATTTTAACCAAGATTACTCTGTTATTTCAGCATACAAGCAGTAATGTTCTCCCATCTAAGTACATTTTGTTCACCTCAGAGAATTTAGGTAACTAATTATCCAGAACTACTGAGGCGGTTACTGTTTGCTTCCTGTTCTATTGCATAGTAATATAAGTTTTCTGTAATGGAACAAAAATAATCCAAATTCTTTGCTCTGTATTCCAGTGGCTCCCTTTTAAAATGCTTGGTTATGTTGTCTGCAAATTTTTTTGTAATGAGGACTCTGGATCAGCTTAACAAGGTTAACATTGTTTGGGGGGTCGCAGATGTGGCCTTTACATCGTTTTTAATGAAATCAAGCCCAAAAGAGGCTCAATAAACAAATGACAATGTTTGGAAAAGAGAGGAACTCATTTCCTTTGATAGGGTGCAGGGAATTTAACCAATCTGTGTTTATAATTACTGTCTGGTTTAGTTAGTGCGAAAGAATCTACTTGTTACCAAATTATAAATAAACAAACTAGACCTGCTTTTTCCCATTCTGCAGCAGTCTTGTTAGAGTTTATTTTCTTTTTATTTGACTACAGAGCACTTACTGTATGCTTAATGCTTAAATTGTTTTGAGTTTCTTTTTGTCTCCTTTAAGCTTATACTGCTACTTTTGAAATTCTGGACTGTTTTGCAAAATTTGCACCTTGTCATTTTATTTTCTATTAAATACTTCTACTCTATCAAAAACATCATTGTTAGTTAAAAATAGTCTGTAGCAGAGGGGGGGAAAATCTGTTGTCCACATTTTGATCCTTGGTAATTTACCAAAGATATCATTTTTCTTGGCAGTCTTCTGTATAGGCTAAGTTGCTACTGCTTAGTTAATTGTAAACCAAAATCAAATTAACAGCCTTTGCAGATTTTGGCTGCTACAAATGTAGAATTTCAAGCAAATTAAAAATCCAACATTTGGACCACCTAAATTGACACGATTTACTCTCGTGGAAATTAGAGATCTAATTTTCAGTTAGAGTTGCAGACACCTTTAATATAACTAATTTTTGTATAGTTCTTTGAATTCATAGTCATGATTTATGATTCCTTTTTCTTCTTAATTCTTTCCATGAAATATGCAGGTTTCATCTTAAAATTTATTTCCATTTTTTTGAAATGAATTCACTTCAATTTTGCATCAGCCATAATTAACTGTAAGATATATTTTTTTTGTTGCATTTATATACAAGTCATTTAAAATGCAATTTCTGCTATCTAATGGTAGTCTTAAAGGTACAACATTATTTAGCAAGTGAGTATTTTTGTTTCTTTGCATAATATGTATTCTTACAATTTAATTCATTCTTTGTAGTCATCACCAGATTTTATTATTATTATTTTTAATCTGGGATATGTGAATTTACCTTTGTTTTGGACATTGCATAAATCTATCAGGAAATTCTGAAAAATCAATAAACTAATTTTATCGTTAGAGATGTGTAAAGCAGTAAGCACTTTCCAGATGTGGCTGGGGATGGAAGCAAAGAAAACTGCTCTGTTCTAGGAGAGGAAAAACTGTTGACATTTCTTTGAAGTATAATCTCTTTTGTTTATTTGGGTTTTAATAGCTTCCAGCAGTTAGCTGCATATTTTTAAACTGATGTTGCTTGCATACTTATTTTCTAAGGTTTGTGAGTGGCATTCATTGACTGCCATATGTTTGAAGGCTAACCTGTATGTTGATGAATGAATGAGATTGATGAGGAGAAGAGAGTTTTAACTAGAGATGTGCTCCACTAAAATGCTAGATCCACATATTACCTGAACTCTGAAGGTATTTGAAATTCAAACAACCAAAGCTGGATTTCACAAAGGTTTATTTCATTTCTGACTTTACCGCTGTTTACCCAAAACTTTGGGCGCTATGCAAGAATTAAAATATATAGGTAGAAAGTCTAATACCTTCAGCCGAGTGTTTTAGATTGCCATTTTTCTCCAATTAGAAATTCTCCCCATTAAAAAATTTACCTAGAAAGTAGCTAATCACACCACATCAGGGAACCCCCCCTTAAGACATTGTTCTTTCCTCAGAGGCCTCTGATCCAACAAATGTCTATGTTCTTCCCAGATTGAGGAGCATTTCAGGTTGGCATCTGGATGCCATTCATTGAATTATCTTTGACATTAAGTAGGATCTTAAAACACCATTCTCACTTTCCTTTGCCAGAATTGCTAAACTATCACAGAAAAATTTGTTTGTTCGTAGAGTACTGGAGATTACTGTTCCTGAATAAAACTTTTCTCTGACTTGCTCTTTGATGGAGTACGCATTTTGGGGGGCTAAATATACTAAAGATTTTAGATACTTAATTCTATAGGTTTTGGTGTGAAGTAAGTGCCTATATATCTTCTGGAAGGCTGTACCTTATGGTCCAGCACCCACCTGAGTCAATAGGAGGCTTTCCATGTTGGATGAAGCCCATTGTCTCTCTCCACCTCCTTTAGCCCATCTGTAAAATGGGAGTAGAAATACTTATCTAAATTTATAATGAGATTTCAAACTATTGGACTGGAAAGCTCTACAGAAGTGTGAAGCCCTAATGAAGAGGAGAGCAATTATCCCAAATGTATGAATTTGCAGTGTAAGAGTTTTTAAAGAAGTCATTATGATTTCATAGTATAAATGTACCTATTCAAAAGAATGGCTTTACAAATCATTTATTACTGTAATAACAGCTATTTTGAGCTGAGATATCAGGGTGTAATCCAAAGCCCATTAAAGTCAGTGGAAAGATTCCTACAGATGCTAGTGCATTTTATGTCTGTCTTTAAGCACATGCTTAATATTAAAGTCAAAGAGACTTAAGTGTCTACCAGAAGTTAAGTGCTGAAACAGGCCCTCATCCTTTGTCTCATTCTAGGCAAAAATGCTTCCTGAATGAGGCTTCATAAGGCAACGTAAATCAACCATCATGCAAACTACTCTCTGTTCTTCACCTTCTGAGTGTGTTATTCTGGTCCACCAGGTGATCACTGGCACCACTGGGAGTACTGGCATGGAGTTGGCATTGCACCTTGTAACTTCCTTGCCCAGCAAATATGTGTGCAGCTTATTAAATATTAAATGGGTTATTAAAAATATTCATGTGACAAACAAGTTTTACACACAAATCATTATAGCTGGTCTAAGAGGCTGAAAAGGGGGTTGACATTGAAAAATGAAAACTATTGTGGAAAGTAAGTGGAAACTTAAAAAAAAAAAAAAAAAAAAAAGAAAGAAAGAAACAACTATATACAAGCTCTTGACATTTCCTAATGATTTATATAACATACTGCATGAGAATACAATTTAATTTGATTTCAGATGTAATGCCAGCTGTTGCCGAACTCCAGCAAAAAGTAAGCATTTCAGATTGAGAGGGGCTTAACAATTTTTTTTTGCTACAAAAATAAATAAGATCAAGAACTAACTTCTCACTCAGTCCAATCAATAATTTTTATTACTTACAAGGATGCTATTGGCTATAAAATGCTTTCTGTGGGGAAAGTCTCTTTATAGAAATCCAGTGCAGCATTTCTGTTTCAAGAAAGTATCTAATTGTCCTAAGTGCTTTAAAAGTACAAACACCAATTATGTATGGTTTGATACATTTTAATGGTCTGTGATTTCTACAAATTAAAGGTCAGGGAGCTTAGCAAATGAACTTCTATTTGGTTTCTGGTTTGGAATCCATCACTAAACAATACTCCTTACACATTAGTAATAAAATTATTCTAAATGATGCTACTTGAACAGTTGCTGTAGCTACATATTAAGATTTGTTCTGTTTTTCATGTGTTTTCCATCAAGGAAGTCTGTGGTTACCTTCCTGATTCTGCTGGACTGGAAAAACATAGCTAATATGGTGTGATCTGGAGAAAGCTTTGATGCAGGGGCTTTACAAATAAACCTCCAGATGCCATATGGTTTACATTCATCTCTCAATTTATTTCCTATAAATGTCTATTGAATATTCCATTGAACCAACACATGTGAAACTAGAGCTGGAAAAGAGAGCGAGGTATAGAATGCTTTGTGGCAGCATGTGATTATCATATTTCTTTTCCAATATTGCTACCAGCCTTAAACGCACGGTAAATTAGTCAAATGCCAAAGTTCTCAGAGTTAGGGAGGAAAATAAAGAAACAATATTTTAAACCTTACAAAAACAAACACTCCTCTCTCACATGCTGTAATGTATCTTGTGCGCTAGAGGTAGTTCTTCTTTGCAGTAAAACTAACTTGTGTATTTGGTTTCTGTCATTAGAAAATTAAAGTTTGGGGAACTCAGATATGGGAAAGAAAATGCTGTTAAAACTTTGCAGAGGAAAAACAAATGGGGGAATGAGAAGCTTAGATGTATATTTGGGCTTGATTAACTAGCACCTTGTATCAGATCTCCCTGCCCTTCTTGGTTTCTGTTCTTTCTGAAGTCAGGCAGTGTAATTTAAACATGTCTGACTAGCAAAGCACCGTCAATGGGCCTTTCTTAGAGCTGTATTTATTCAGGAAGAAGTCCACTTCTCCAAATGTTCCTCGTGGTGTTAGTTTTGAGTCCAAAAGAAATTCTGCATGTATTATTTGGAGCTTTTCTTATCTCTTTGAGCACCGACACCCCATGTCCCTCAGCCCCTGCTCAGAGCACGCTGTCTCTAGGAGCTTGGCTATTGGAAGCCACCTCTGAAAATCAAAAGCGAAAGACCCCATCTGGACACAGATGAGGAAAAAAGCGTCTGTTGAGATGGGCTAATTTGTTTTACAGAGCTAAACTTTTCCATAACCCTATTTTAACGAACTTACCAGCTTGGACTTGTAGTTTATGTTGATCAAAGGAAGGTATTTCTGTGCTGCATATAGAGGAGTTTCTCTCTCCATCCAAGACAAGTTGGTTTGCATTTATCCATGCTTCACTCCAAGACTGAATATAAATTTCTCACCTACACAGAAGGGCTAAAACCCACTTAAGTGTTGCTTATGCCTTACCAAGCTTATTAGCCCAAATACCATAGACAGGAATTTTTGTCTTTGAATTCTTGAAATTATTACTTTATCTGGAGGACTCAGTCCTCTCCATACAGTTTGCACTGCTCCTCTATAAGTTTATTCTACCTAAAAGCAAATCTTCAGATCACTGACCCAAAGTATTAGAAAATTACTATTCTTTAATTAACCTTATGATACCAGGTTGAAAAGCCCCGGGTGAGCAGCAGAAAGTCCTATTCATTGTAGCTGAAAACCAACTTTCATTATAACGCACAGGCAATAAATAGCAAAAACAGCTAGGAAAGCAAACCAAATCCACAGATGAAAAATAAGGTAACAAAATTTTTTACTCAATGCATCATCCTCTTATGTTCCACTGAGAATAGGGTTGGGAAATCCTATATTTAACATACTAAACTTTGATGTCTTCTACAGGGATATTATTCAGATATGTTTGCTTGAAGAGATGAATGGAAAAAAAATCTCTTTGTTTATCCTCAGCCGTAAAAGATGTTAGATACACTTTGCGTGTATTTTCCATGGGTTTTGTCTGTGTTTTTGTTGTTGTTGTTGTTGTTGTCATTGTTATTGTTATTGCAAAACAGGAACTGCCAGATGCTGCTGGGCAGAAACGTTAAGAGTTTCGTTTGAGAAATAAGATATTGGATTACTAAAATTAAAAAGGACAGAAAAATAGACTCCTACATAGTTGCAGCAGCCATGCACAGGTTCTAACAAGAGCATTGTATTGCTAAGAAATTTGTAAAAACAACTTGCATTTAAAAAAAAAAAAAAAAAAGGGAAAAAAAAAGAAAAAACAACTGCTGGCAAACAAATTACATTATATACCAGTGTGGAAATGTCAGTCCTTTCCTATTCAAGTCCAAGTGCAATAAAAAAGGACTTTTTACTGTTCCCATGTACAGTAAATGTAATAATTTTCATTTTTGTGAAGTGTTATCATTTCTACTAAATTTCCTCTTGGTGACTCACCCCAGTTTCCTTTCTTGGCAGTTTGGTACTACAGTATCCTCTTGTATTTAAAAAAAAGAAAAAATCATACATGATAGAATGGAGATTTTCTAGCACAATAAAAATGGCAATTTTAACACATCCTTATATGTCCCATCAGTTTTGAGAGGCATGAAGCAGAGCCGCAATGGTGTGAACCCTCTTCCTCCTTCCTGCCAGCTGCCCTATTCCTGCCCCTCCAGACCTCATCCTGGAAAGCCTTTTCTTTTAATTTGTCCTTCAGTCCTTAAAGCAGTGATTAGTTCCCATGTACAACAGCAGCATGACATGCTCAATTGAAAAAAGGCTCTCAACAAGTATACCATAGGAGTCCTGGAAATGGGCACGTCAGAAATGAGGATTCCAGGATTTTCTCCCTTTGACTTTCCATTTCCTTTGCTGCCTGATCCCACATGGGCCCTGATACACTCATTTCAACCCCAAAAGCTCCTCTGCTAGCCTATGCCTTACTCTTCCAGAATCAAATCTCTGGGTAGCAAAGCTATTTAAAAATACCACTCCTGATCGTCCTCACCTCGACTTTCTTCCCAGAGCAAAATCTTGCCACAGTTCCCAGGTGCTGAGCTGCTGGGAACGAGAACCCTTCCCAAAGGCTGGGTGGAGCTGCTGCCTTTGTGCTGGTGTCCCCATGTGGATGTCTCCTACGCACGTCCAGCGAGGGTGACAAGTCAGAGGTGCCGTGGCTTTGCTTGTCTGTCTTTGCCCCAAAGCAGATGACCTGCATTGACAAGGGAGTGTGCCCATTTCCACTGTCTCATGAAATCTGCTTAGCCTGATGGCGTAACAGAGCTAACCCAGTTACGGCACTGTAAACCAAGCTGTTGCGTAAGTTTGTACCTCTTGCTTTGTACCTCCTAGTGCTCAGTCACGTGTCGGCTGTTTAGAAATAATTAAATGTGTTATAAGTGCTTTCTTACATTCTTCCACGGTGGCCAGCCAACTATGCATATTCAGCTGATATATTAAAGTCATTCTAGGTGTTTTTTCTTACATGTTTAAGGTTTTCAGTCACATTCTTCCATGATGACCCTGGAATGATGGCTCTGCTGTCTCTGTCCCAGGCAGAGCCTGCCAAAGATCTCTTCCGAGAATGACCTTACTCAGCTGAAGCAGCATGGAACAAACTCTCTAGCCTGCTAGGAACTGCGATCTCCCTGGAATAGTTTCCTTAGCTAAAGAAAAGGAAAAACATCCCAGAGTCATACCTTGAACTATCCATTAGATGCATGGCTATGGGAACAGCCTACTTGGTAGCTTCAGCATTTTGGATGGGGGAGGAATGGGACAGACAGATCTCTGACCTCTCAGAACCATGGGGAAGGTGGCACCGTGTCCTGGGTGTGGAAGTGGGAGGAGAAATGAACAGTCCAGCTCTGACACTAGGCAGATGGGGAGGAAGAGATACAGGTGGTGGTGGTGGTGTTTCTTAGGGATTTTTGTTTGTTTTTCACTGGGGTTGCAAAACAGTGAATTCAGCCAGGATTTACACTTACAGCTACCTCTCTCATCACTTAGTCTAACACTTTATTCTCTAAGATTTCAGTGAACTGTTGCCTAATAGTGGAAGCACTGAAATTCAGAGGGTACTACATTAAGACTCTCAAAGTTTGGCGTACCCAGATGCTTGTTAGTTTTCACAGTGTTTTCCAGTCCAGGATGTATCTTGTGCCAAGCCTTGCTGGTTTCCACAAGTCACATTTCTGCTGCTCATCTGGCCTGTGGGGCAAGTATGAATTCTCAGACCATGGCAGATGGAGACAGGTAAAGGGAAGGGAGATAATGATCATAACCTTGTCCATCAAAACACTTTGTTCTCAGCTTTAATTTATTATATAGCTGAACCTTTATCTCCTTACTCCCAGGAGAGTATCTGCTGGCATTGTAGGAGGCTTCTGAGATTACAGAGAGCTTTCTTGCCCTTGTGAAGCTGCTGCTGGGGTTAATTGAATATCTGTTGAGCACAGAAAGAGAACCAAGATGAACACAAATCTAATGCTTAAACTCTAGTTGCACTGCTGTGTTGTGAAGATCATCTGATCCCTTGAAAACATAACCTAAAAATATGAGATACTTAGCAGAAAGTGGAGTACAAGTCTAACTTATTCCAGTGGGAGATATGACCATTAAAACCTGGCTTCATGCTTACTCTGGTGTTCAAATCTGCCTTGCCTTTGCTGACCCCAAGCTTCAAGAAATATTTAGGTAGTCCGTGAAAAGTCAGTCACTGCAGGAGGAGCCTGTACACTTTAAAGCAGTCTTTGTGCAGAAACATGCAACATGATTTTAGGGAGTGGTGGATTCCTCTATGTGGGGTGATTTGTGTCCCAGACATTGTTCTAGCCTCTAAGCTGCCGGGACGAATATCAGGGCTTTAACCATATAGTTTTAACCACCTAGTGTTTTTGGGAGAGGAATGAATGTTTGTCCTCTTCTTCCATCTTGAAAAGAAGGGCTTGGATGTTTCACTTTGTTGCTGTGACTCCTGTGTAGAGCTCACTTTGCAGTCCAAATTAAGTTGTCTGTCCTCCATGAAGTGGTAATATTTAAACAACCTTTCCCGTTAGCTGGCTCATTGCTGGCATCTGTTGAGCTCAGTCTGGATGGCTTTTATAAGGGAGAAGTGGCCTAGTTTCAGTGTTGTAGGTTCTGCGACGTGGCAGAGCACCTACACCCCTGCAACAGTAAGCACCTGACTGCTCCTTTGTAGGGAGATTTGGGTCTCTGGGATGAAGGAGATTCTGCACAGAAAGCTGACCATGGAAAGCTCTTCAGGGGTGTAACAGAGCTCTCTTTTGCTCTTGCATCAAACATTTCCACTGGCCAGCACAAAGAAACAGAGCCAAAGCTTCACTCGCTGTTCACACCAGGCCCGACTGAACCACAGGGAGGGACTTACCAGAGAGCCTGTACCCAAAGGTGAATGTACAAGAGCTGGATTTCCCTTTCTTGTATTTGTTTTTCAATACTAACTGAAGGAAAGACAAGCAAAGCAGTAATACTTGGTCAGCAGAAACAGGAGTTGTCTCCCTGCAAACAAAGCCAGACAGATCTGAAGAGGAGGGCACAGCATATTTATATGAACCTTTTTCAGAGTGGAACCACACTTTAAAAATTGATTTCCACTGGCGTGCAAAATGCTGATACTCACAGTCAATTATGTCACTGCTTTATTATTTTATTTTTAAAATAGATTTTCTATATGACAGGGTAGATCCCTCATTCTCAGCCAAAAGAACCATCTCAGTAACATGCAAAGAACTGTGGGTTTGACTGAAATCCAGCTGGAGCATAAATTTCAAATGCAAGTAATTGTAAGCAATATCTTTAAGGCATTTGAAGAACTGTCTTGTTTAAAATTTCCCAGTCTGTAATACATATACATTATATACAATAGTGAGTATTTATATATACACACTATATACATATAAATGTGTATATATACACACCAGGTACAATACTATATACAATATTTTTGAACTTGAATGAAAATAATTGTGAGCTTTAGTAGTGTGTGCTAGACTGCATGCATTCACATGATAAACTAATGATACAGCCTTGTATACTACGTGTATTCTGTAACTCAGAGACTCGTTTAATGTTTTATAATAAATAACATAAAGCATGTTGTTATAGGGTTGGATTCATTTCTGAACTGGGATACTTTAGGGCTACCCATGCACACTGGCCCATAAGCTGCTGATAGTCACATCATGCTGTTGTGAATTCCACAGAATTGGAGATAAGACCTGTATTAACAAAAAAAATTAACTGTTGTTTCTCTTACTAAACTGAACTCCAAATTCCTGTTTTCCCAGGATACATTCACTGCACCGAGATCTAAAACACAGAAAATGAATGCCCACCCCCTAGAAACATGAGGAGAATGCTAGAACAAGACAAACTGAATTGCTATTATTCATTATCTATGTTATGGCTTAATGTGTAGACATCAAGTGCTCTAGAAATCTGACAGTTAGATTTATGACTAGATTGAGAGAAAAAGGCTCGTCTTTTTAACAAGTGGCACATGGATGATTTATAGGCGTGCAAACAAGTACTGCGTGGAGGTGCTGGTGTGGCAGGCTGCATGTGAGACCGGACCAAGTGGGCATGTCAGAAGGTCATGGTTTCAATTGGTCCTAATAGCAAGTTTTCTGTCCATCCCTTTTGTGGCACAGAAGTTACTTCTTACTAGCTTTTTCCCTGGGTTTAATCCAGCATGTCTTAAACTCTATTGTTATTGATTATGGAGCATTTCTGGCACTGAGGGCATCTAGGATTCTTTCTGCTGCATTGCACATCGCTAAGGTCAGCAATGAGACTGAAACCTAGGCCATCCTACCAACCCTCCTGTTCCCCTGCAAGACACAGGCCTCTGGAGCAAACCAGCAGCCCTGGCTCAGCTCCCACTCACCACCCAGGACCCTGAGGAAGCTTTTCCCCATGTTCTCACATTGCTATATAAGCTCACTTGAGCCACACAAGTCTTTGACTGCAAACATTTGATGTGTGTGTGGCTGCTGATACATCCAGGCATGGTCTCAGTGCCTGTGAAGATTACCAGTTCTTGCCTCGGATACAGCCAGGGATGGGGACCCCACTGCCATATGCCTGGGTGAGGAGCTGAAGGCTCAGAGCTGCCCAAAACACTTACAACCCTTCAGATTTAGGATATTGCTGTGGTCACCATCAATACTAGCATTGGTGGTATTGTCTTGCTGTGCCTTTAATTTCCTATTCATGAGTCTGGATTTCTAGTGCAATTTAGTTGCCTTTGTACTGAGATAAGCAATTTGTTTTATCTTTGCGAGAATGGTTGTGTTGGACTTCCCTCCTAGTCATCCCCAGGGGGATGACATATTCATATGACATCTGAAACAATGTATGCAAGATTACCTGACCACAATTTATAGGGGAAATGGATGAAAAAATGCTTTCATTTAACTGATTAACATTTAATTAACATTGTTAATTAACATTGATTTTAACTTTTTCAGCTGAAGTGTAACACTTAACATTGACCTTAACTTTTAAAATCAAAGCTAGGTGCTAGCAAAGCCTGGAGAAAACCATGATTGATATTATGCATTATAATCTGGCTGTATGTGATCTGTGTTGAAGTTATGGAGTAATGTGCATTGTACCATATAAAAGTCTAATGATAGTTAATGTTAGTTAATTAAGATGAACACTGAATGGTATTACCCTGTCTCATATGGGCATTAACATCATATTAGAGTCTAACAAAATATTATTTTAGTTAAAACCACATATGCTGACTCAGTCTAGGTTCTCTCTGAGAGAAAAGAATTCCAAATCCAGTTAAACTGTCTGTTTTGAAAACATATGATGCTTCTGGATCTCAACGCAGCAAATATGAAAACAGGCTGTGGTTTAATGAGATAACTAGGTCTTCTAAATGGGTCTTCTTTGTTAAGTAAAAATAGAGACATAACCTTGTACCTATGTTTAGGAACTCTAGGACTGTGGAGCAGAGATCTCCAGCCTGCTACTGCAGAAAAATACATTATTCTGCTCATAAGCTTAGTGAGCTCCCTTTTCAACTGTTAACTGGTTTTCAACTGTTTTTTCTTCTGCCTTTTCACCTCCTCCCATTCTGAACTCCTCCTAATGAACCACTAATCTAGCGTGACATTTCTACTGTAGTATACAAAAGACCAGATCAGCACTGCACTGGATCCCAGACAAGCATGCACAGCCTTGTGGTTTTTCACTAATCACAGAGTAATGTCAGTGCACTGCTCCTTGCCCCCCGAGTACAACAGGATGAACTGAGCATTTTGCTACAGGTAACCTTAGGTGTCTTTAGATACAAGAAGTTAATGCCACTTGCAGCAGGCTCAAAACTGATTGGTACATTATATACTACTAAGGCAGATCAAAAAAAATGTTGATCTATCCACTCTTGAGTCAGAGGTGTCCCTGTACAGGAAACATGGAGGGGAAACAGGTATAGATATGATTTTACTCCTTGCCTTGCATTCACAAATGTAGTACAGGGTGTCAGATGTTCATAGGCTCAGATGGAAAACAGAGTCTAAAGAAAGGTAGAAATATACAGAAATGCAAGTGTTCATATATCCTTTAAGCACATGAATATACATGTGATATTAAATGTAAGAAGTATTTAAAGAAGTACCATATTGTACCATTAATTAGCAGGCTGGTACTTAACATTGTGGAAGAGAAAAGTCCTCTTAAGTGATCTGGAGATGAGCATAATGCCTTCAACACTCAGGTTATGAAGGCTTTTTCTATAAAGAGAGGAGTAGTACAAAACAGCAAAACTCTTCATACAGTCAAATTTACTCTGCATAGTCAGCAGTGCCAGTGGGGCCAGGTTGGTTGGTACAGCTGTGAAAGTAAAGCAGGGACCCAATTCACTGAAGCAAACTCATTGTAAGAGCCTGTGGGAAGGGAGGTTTAAGAAGGGATATGAGGGGGAATGAGAGCAAAATTCACATTGGCTGCAGTGAACGAGGAAGGTAAAGATCAGCCATTGTTAGCTCAGAGTGTATATGACAAGGAAGTTCAGGTCCATGAATGTCAAGCAAAGCTTATTTCTTGTCCTTTTCCTTCTGAACCAAAGTCTCTGTGTCTGAGCACTTTTCTTCAGCATGCTTCACTTCTGTGGCCATTTCTTGATATCATCGACTCCAGGCAGCTCAGGAGGATATCACAAACTTTGCTGAAGCATGCTTGGCCAAGACATGAAATTGCCATTACTTTTCCAATTGAATGCTCTTAACTCCAGGATGAATGAGTTCCTTCTGCTATATAGTAGATGGGAAGAAAAGTTGTTTTCACTTTCACAAAACTGAGAACACCAGGACTTTGTGCCTTGGCAGGAAGGTGATACCTCCAGCATCCCCAATTTTTTCTGCCATACAATGCTATCTCTATTACACATATATCCACATCCCCATTGCCATGGTTGAAGGCCTCAAGTAGCCTTTTACATATAAATATAATAGAGAATTTCAGAAAGAAGTTGTATCAGTTTTGAGTGTGTTTAAGAGAAGAAACTTAATGAAAAAAGGCAACTTCTTCTCAAATGTAGAAACAGTACAGTAATGTCCATGTTGGGTTTGTCAGCTTTTACCTCCTCGGACTGTTCCTTGGTGTGATTTTTAAATGGCACTGTAAAGTACAGGACCCAGGTGCTGTGTTACAGAAGATAATATTCCGAGGGTAGCATCTGACCCCTCTGTGAGCTCCAAAGGCAATTGTGTTGGTAACTTTGCATTTGCCTGTGGGGCTCTCTCATAATTAGGCTATTCATGAGCTATGGGGGTTGCTTTCTACTTGTGAATGCCTTTTTTCCCTTTGACTTATCTTTGATTCCTAGGAATTTATGCACTTTTATTCACTTCAGAATCCAGTAATGTACAAATCTCTTTTTAAGATCTGCGATATATGCATTCACCCCATGGGATGCCTCCCTGTGCCCATATTTGTTTTTTTGTGTGTAAATATGCACAGTGGCCTCACTGCTGCTCACACATGAGAAGGGATCACACTGAGGTGACTGATGATGAATCAGAATTAAAACTACCAATTGGCATTAAAGGTCACAACTTTATTAGAATTATTCATCCAAATACAATTAGCAGCATACCAATCCGTGAGGGGGAGGAATGGAGGCACTCAGCTTACACCATGACCGTGCCGTTTTCTTGAATGCCTACAACTTACAGCAGAAATATGCTGTCTTCCACAGCCTCCCTTCTCCATCTTCTCCCAAGGAAAGAGGACATTAAAACTCTTAGTCTTGAGGGAATAAGGTCTGTTCTCTTTTTCTTTCCTTTTTCTCCCCTGTTCTAAGCGACTTCATTCCTTACCCAAGTGGATGAAGCACAATTTGTGTGCTACACGTGGTCTGTGTTTCTGTGGCAGTCACTCAATATAGTAACAGGGTGATGCATTGAAGAGAGAGTAAGCAGGAAGACAAAAACTCAGTGGGATTGACTGATGAGTTCAAGAGATTATTTGTGCCATGGTTGACATTAAGGGTTAATCCCCAAGGACTGCATGTAAACCATGGTAAATGAAATCTGAGATGGAAATGTCCATAAGAATTTGAAATGCAAGTGGGCATCAACTTTGAGAAAAAGTTGAGGGGAAGGATCAAGTAGAAAGGAACTGGGTAGACCATTCATTGGAGATATGAAGTAGAAATCATGGCTGAGCCAATTGTTCTACACTGACTGCAGTATAAGCACTCCTCCACCAACCTTTAAACTGTCCAGCACTGGTTGCTCTCGGAGACAGTCTATGAGATTGCCCAGGTCCTGGTGCAGATTATTTATGTGGCAGAAACAGCTTTCTTGAAGTTTACATGGTCCAGACTTGGAACAGAGTTAGGTTTGTATGTAATATCCCTTATTAGACCAACAGATGCGGTTATATGGGTTCTTCTTCAGAGCTGAAACGGAAGCAGCAAATCTGCGTGTGCCCAAAAGCAGGTCCATTTTTTTTTCCAAATATATCTGTTGATCTAATAAAAGACATTACTTATCCCAGCAAGCCTTTCCTTGAGAACATTTATGGTAGCTCTTATATTCCTGTTACTGGGGACTTCAAGCCACTTTAAAAACATTACTCTAGATAGTATCACACCATCTTTATTTGGAAGTTAATTATTAATTTTTTATCATCTTTAAAATGTGAGGAAACAGATTTGAATAGACTTATCCAAGATAAAATAGGAAGTCTGGAGATTAAATCAGCCCTGGTCCTTATCCTTTCCATAAGACAGGGCTGTGGCTAAGGAGAAGTCAAATGTCTCTCCACAAGTCAGTTTTCCTTTTTGCCACGGAAGTTAAGCAGCAGAATGCATTTAGTTTTTCGGGGGCATAAGATGAATTTTAAAGTTTGTCCTCAGCATGGTGAAGTTAAAATAGCAGAAAAATGCATGTACAGAGTGGAGTGAAAGCTTTAGGTGTTCCTGATGTATAATTGCTCTTTATTCTTAGATGAAAATTATGATGTTAATTTTAGAGGTTTAAAAAAAGAAAGAAACTTTAATTATCATACCTAATGGCCACGTATTGTTCAGTGATACGCAGCCTTTCTAGGTGCACTGTCATCCCTGATGTTTGAAGACAAAAATACACTCTCTCTTCCAGAGAGACACAAGAGACACAGATACACATGCAAACACAAAGTGAGATGCAGGTACATTACAATCTCTTCAGAACATCTATTTATTGACATAAGAAACAAAGGGAGAGAAAAGATTGTGGTGGGGTTTTTTGTTTGTTTTATGTTTTTCAAAAATAGTTGGGGATGAGTTTTCAAGTTGGTTCACGAAAAAAATATTTGCAAGCCTATCACTTGTTAACTGGATCTGTGCAAATGGCTTATGAGCATGGCTTTCAAACTGTTATTCCTTATTGTCTGTCTGAATTCATCTTTCTAACCACAGGGCTCTTAAGTAATGCAATTCCCAAAGCTAAATGCACATACTGTGTGTCTGCAGATCCTCATAATGAGAGTTGCTACCATGTGCTATACCATGTAAACACCTTTCTTCCTTTGGTTTCTAGAAAAATAAAAAAGAATGAGATAAAGTTCCTAGTGGTACACTTCAAATGCGAGGAATGTGTCAAAAGTCTCCCGAGAAGTCGGGTTTCCTTTATGCCACAGCAGTGAAGAAGCAAAATGTGTTTTCTTTCTTTCACTTCGTCAGAATGCAGTGCTAAGTCTGGGGGTCAGGACCAGTGTCAAATAAACAACTTTACTGTTTTGAATTTTTTAAAGGTTGAAGCTCCAGATAAAACAACTGCCGTTTGCACACAATATGCCCTCTGATCACATGGCATGATTGATGATAAGTCAAAACAAATTTTGTTTATTCAGCTTTAAAGTGAATGTGCTGTTCAGATTTTTCCGTGGTTTTGAATGTTATTAGACAAACAAGGTGCACATATGGGATGTAGTAAAGGTAGAGGCCTGTTTCACAAGCCACGCGCTTCCTTTCTGCGCTGCTGAGTCATCTGCAAAGCCACCCCGGGCAGGCGCTGTGCTGCACAGCGACAGCTCCGAAGTCTGAACTGGGACTTTGACTGCAAGGAAGGGCATGCACCGGGCAGGAGGCATTTCAGCCTCGGGGCTGGGCACAGGGAAGTGCCCACAGTCCCAGTTCCCAAGCAGGAGGCAGTAGGGAAAGCTCTGCACCTCTTACTCGCTCACCTCACCGCGCTGAGTGCGGCAGCGCTGAGCAGTGAGTGTCACGGCTCTGCTGGTGCAGGTCAGCAGCCACCAGCCACCCACTGCAACCCACAGCACGGCCCTATGGCCACCACTTGAACCAGGACCCACTATCATGATTTTGTATTTACAGCATCCTTTCCCTCCCAGTGTACAAAAGCTGCCCGAGCATCATTTTGGAGCTTTAATTCTGAGCGCGCCGGGAGAGGTGTTTTCACACAGGGCTGTGTTTTGCCACCCTTTCTCGTGTTGTTTAGTCCCTTCCTTGCACTAGCATATAAAATGGATGGAGGCAGGAAAGCCAGTTAATTCAGCTCCACATTGCCTCCTCTGGGGTGTAAGCCTGACCTCGCCGCAGCCAGTGGGACACCTACACGGGAGGAAATGTAAGCGCGGACCCTGATGGGAGGCAGAGGCATGTTGTCACTGTGCATGTTTGAATTTGTATTTGTCTTCATTTATGTGCAAGAAGTGCAGGGAGGAGGCCACGGCATTTTGGATGGGAGGATTTTATGGTTTTACCGCTGAGCTAAAATAGCAGGTTGAAAGTACAAAGGGAAAAAACATTGAACCGCACAGCTATTTCTTTGTTGTCTAAGAAGGCTGTGATGGTTTGTTTTCTCTAAAAATCAAACTTTCTTATGAATGTGCTTGAAAATAAAAGTAAGCTAAACTTATATTTTTCAAAGAGGAAATCCAAGATTTTGTTTCTTCTTTTTTTTTTTTTTTTTTTCTGTAGCAATAGAGTTCAACTGAAAGCAACAATTGTTTTCAATTTTTCTTACAGGAAATATCATACCAATTCATTGGGAAAATACAAATGAGGTCATTTTTTCGACAGACTCAAAGATTCCCTTGAGAAATCTCAGTAATTTCCTAACACCACTATCATTTATCCTCGGCCTTCCTTAGACATATTTTTCAAGAATTCTTAGCATGGCCTCTTCCACTGAAACTCTTTGTGTTAGAGTAAGACGTTTGCTACAAATATCAGTGCATATAATTATATTTTATTTTTAAATCTTACAGAAACAAACATACATTGGGATATCTTAAATAACAAGCTCCTGAATGATTAATATTTTTAAATTAAATGCTTTTTTGTAAAAAAGAGTTAATGCTATTTAGAGAGAAAAAAAAAGTTGATGGCTAATTTCATCCCACTTAGTGTATTGTAATTATATGATTACCTATAGAAACTTCAGAGTATGGGTTTTGAAAGATCAAAGTTAGCGAAAAGTCAGCATGTAATTAGTTTCTTGCTTTGGAGCATTAGGTAGAATTACTGCAAAGAGGCAAAACTATCATTTTATAGAGACCCTTAGGAGATTTATAATGATGGTAGACAAATATATGCATACAATATCAGTTGGTGTGCTAAAATTTAATTTTAGTGAGAAAATGTGGTTGAAGGTGATCACAATACATGGGAATGTTCTTATTTTAATATTGGTGGATGTTATTATTACAGAATCATATCAAAAGATATGTCACCAGGGAGAAAATATCATTTATAAATCACTAATGAGTAGCAAACAGTGTTTAGCTTGGAGGTATAAGACATCTTTTCACAATGTGCATTTATGATCAAACACAAAAGATCAAGTAGGGGAAAAAAACGAATGGTAGATCTATATTTCATCTTTTAGTTCTCAGCAACATTTTTGTTGGTTAAGTGGGGTTATACCATGGACACATTGAATCACGCCCTCACTATAAAGGCGGTAAGAGCCCTTTATTGTATAATAAATAGCTCACATTTTGGCCCCCAAAGGTTGTCTTCTTCAGGAAAAAGTCTTGCTAAATAGCATCCTAGTTTTAAGACATTTTGTTCTTCAACACAGGTCTGCAGGGGTAGAGGAAGTGCTGCACTGCAGACTTAGGGTCTCTTAAGGGTTGAGATTTTCTGGTGCTAGAGTTTGTCCCTCTGCACAGCCCAAGCCATTCTACCAAACTGCTCTGCTGTGAAATATATTCATTATAGGCTGCTGAAACTGTTAATGTTTAAATGTTGTGGTCTCACCATGCAGAAGCTTTCTCCACCAGCCCCTTATTCCCCTCTATGTTAGAAACAGAGAGGAAATGTCATGTTGGGTCCACCTGTGACATGGAAGTCCAGAGGAATGTAACAAGAATTTTGGTGGGTTTGTCATTGAGCCTACTCCGTGGGAGGTGATTTTTTAAGACAGAGATCTTATGAGAGCATATAACATACCAGGACTTCTTTTCCTACCCAGAACATTACATGAATATGATTTCAGCATGGAATTGAACTATATAAAAAGTACTTGGTGGCTAACCATTTAAGACCTAATGGAATAAATGAGGAGAGAGCTGAAGCAAATATGTGTAGGCGAGGGATTATCATGAGAGACAGCACAGGGATTAGAGAAGAAAAAGTAAAAGCCAATTGAGAGGTTGAGATGGGAGTCAGGAGGAATACTCACAGAAAGGAAAGAAGAATTTGAGAACAGATACATAGAATATGAAATACCATGGTAGCTTCAAAGAACAGAGAAAAAGAAGGTAGTGGTGGCAGCCACCATTGGTTGCAGGGGAAAAAAAGGGGGGCGGGGGAATTTTTTATCCTTACTTAAAATATTGTTTGTTACATATCCTGAAGAGGAAGGAGAAAAGCTGATTGCAATAATATAATGCTGATGAACTAGAGGAAAGAGCTGAACCATTATCCCGAATTACTGCAGATCCGAAGGTTCAAGGAAAGATGGAATTGTGTAAATAATTCAGACATTCATTTTAGTGCCTACAACTGTGATTAACGTTTTTTAGTATTGCTACTATATTTGTCCAATACGTACATAAAATATGACTTAAGAATCACCATGAAGTATACAGGAAACAGAAAGTTTATTTGTGGACAAAGCATGCATCTTTATTGTTTTATTGCTTTTATGTCAATTTGACCTAAATGCTTTGCTCTTTTTTTTCTATCTCCTTTATTAATGTCTCTTTTCATGCTGGAATAAGTTATAGCTTGCTGCTGTCATGTAACAAAATAAGTAAATACATATCAGTGATTCCAGAATTAAATTCCCATCTCCAGTAGATTAGAGGGTGAAATATCTCACCTTTGCCGTGTCCAGCAAAACAAGACACAAACTCTGCATCTGACCCTTTGGTTTTATTTTTGTGGCCCTGTATTGTATCTGGTAAATAGCTTTCATGTACCATTTTCACAGTCACCTCCACCTATTGCTAATGCCTGTAGGACAAGCCAGTACACGGAAGATACTCAGCTAGCGGCATCCAGCCTCAGCGTGAAACAAAAGGATGCACACACACCCACGCACACAGATCAGACTGAAGCGCGGCGAGGTTGCTATCACAGCGAGTGAGATTCTTAAACTAAGATTAACCTTGAAGCTCAAATGAGATAAAAACAAATAGAAATTTCTCCGCAGGAATAAGAGCTTAATATAAAGGAAAGTATTTCATAACTTGCTTAACTTTAATTAAGAAAAAAGGCTGGCAGGATATATTCTATCTCAGCAGCCATATGTTTAAATGTGTGCTCACCGAGGTGCACAGAAGGTGTGCACGACTCATTATTAACTAAGTAGATCTGTGTATACAACTTCCTTGAAGTGCTGACAATATTGCTCATGCATTTAAGGATGCTCATCCTTTTGCCCGTTATGGAGCATTGTGTCTGGACTCTGCAGAGTGAGCTGAGCTGGGACACTGCAAATTTAAGAAGCTCTGTCCTGTAGCAGACCCAAGTGGTTGGAATGGGGTTTCTGGGCGAGAAAATAATAATAAGAAAAAGTAAAGAAAAAAGAAAGATTCAGGAAGGAGTAAGAAAGCTATATATGTTACTTATTACTCTGTGTGCTGACCAGCCCTATCTGAACTGATAAATCAGACTCTGTAGGAGGGAAAGGATGGAGGAAGCAGTATATAATCTGACATTGTCCCAGTAAATGGTGGGATCTATGTAGGGCTCATAATGGAGGCTGTTTTGTTGATCCAGAGACCTTGCAAATAGCAAGTTGAATAATTGTATGTACTCCACCAATTAACTGGCTTCGGATCAGCTGGTAGTCTCTACGTGAATTCATAATGAATCCAAATTGACTCCTGTGACCTCAGTCTGAATAAGTAGAAAAGCACTGTGGTCAGTGGTTTGCTAAAAATTTCTTAAGCCACAGCAAAAGTGAAGAGGAGGGTGCTGCATGAGTAATGTCCACTAGAAACCATGACCATTTTGTGAGTAGATTGGCTTAGGGCATGACTTAAGCTTCTTGCTAAGAGTTAGAAGACATTTTATGCAATCCAGAAAAAAAATGTGGAAAACAGGATGATGACATAGTATTAAAAACAAAACATGTATGCATTTGGCCTCTGTCAAAAATGACCTTCCAGTTTGCCCTTTCTTCTTCGGCAATAGGAAGCAGCCTTTCCTTTGGAGTATTAAATTACTTCTTTCTCAATACCCAAAGAAAGGAGATTTCGTCCTACCTCAGAAGTATCTCAAGAAAAAGATACCCAGTGGGAGCAGGATGGGAACAGTCTTGAAGGCCCCAGGCAGCACACAAGCCACTCAATCAAGCTCACAAAGGAAAGGGCTCGGGGTGAAGGCAGGCTGGCACAAAGTGTTCCCCGCATAGTCCCCTCCAGTGCTGACACCCTCAGCAAAACTGTTTGCTGGCAGACTGCTCAAGCTGTGAGTGAGTTGCGAGAGAAATAGAAGAAAGACATTTTTGGCATCTCAAATTCATCCTCAGAGAGCTGGATGCGCGTTGCTCCCAATGGCACTGTGGCTGAAATCACTGGTTCTAATGTGGTTGTAGCTTCTGATTGCTTAAGACTCGTCCAGGCCAGGAAGGCCCCATCAATGCAGCTTCCTTAAATAGCAGATCTTTTATAGCCTTCCTGGGGGACTGTGGGATGTTTTCAGAGAGGAAAATTCCCATAGTTACACTTTTTACCACCCCATTCCAGGTTGCTTGTATGAGGTTTGGGGGAAAAAAGGTGACAATTACTCGTGACCGACACCTAGGGCCACCTCACAGCATTGGGCAGCACTGGGAGTTGCTCGGACAGCAACTGCACTGCACCTAGTGACTACCCTGAACTGGGGAGTTAGAAATGAGCCCAAAGTCATGGACTTTCTGTTACCACAGCAGTCCACAAGACCTTCTGAAACCTGGCAGTCTGATGGCTTTCCAGCCAGCAGAAAGGGTGCATTTTCCCCAGTGTTTGCAGCTGGATGGCTGCTCCTTGTTTAAGAGCAGATTTTCCCTGGAAAACTTCGTGAAGGTGTTTCCCATTTACAAATAGATATCCTTTCAGCACATCTCTGTCTGAGGAGTTATCAAGAAGGAAAAATATTCTGAGTCCAACAATGCAAAACATTTGTATACGTTCCTACTGTAGGAGAGAGTACCCTAATCACAGCAGCTACATAAAACTCTACCTTGTGTCATTTAGGGCTGATTGTGGGATCTGGCATTCAGAATCTGTCGCCAGTTTAAAGAAGTCTTCCTCAATCAGTGTCACTGCTGGCCACAGCCGTCTGTGTAGGTTGCTGTCAATCCAGCTGTCTTTGTTTTAAAATGCTGTTGTGTTTTTTTCTTTTTTCTTTTTTTTTTTTTTCTAGGACAGCTACCACATCAATGTCAGGGGCTGATGCTCTATCTTAGTCAGACATAAGAGAGATTCATACAGGCTGATCAGCAGTGGTTTAGGTTATTTCCTTAGATGAAAGAACCCCTTTCTAACAGTATTTCTTCCAGGCTTCTGCAATGCTCAACAGAAAACCGTTCCTTGCCAAGTTATCCTGACTGTGAGTCTGAGCAGAGCAGTTGGATGCATATAAAAAAACACTCATGCTGCATTCTCACCTTGCAAGCAGTAAAATATTCCTGCTAATATACAAATTTCAGCTCTTTTTATCCTTTTATGGCATGGGGCTGCAGCACTAGTGACAATGCTTCTGAAAAGTGGCAGGCAGATGGGGAATGCCACTTCCAAAAGCAGACTTTTAGAAAGCTCTGGGCCTCCTGCTAAAGGCCTTTTGTACTTCTATGCAGCTCGTGTTCCCTCCTTCTCTGTGAAGCATTGGGTATCCCAAACGGTGACTCTAGCCTTGACATCAGCTGGATGGGGCATGTCTCAAAAGCGAGGGGAGACCAGGTTACTTGTTAAGCTCTGCTGATACTCCTGTGTTGGAGTAATGGTTCAGAGCTCTGGATAAGTCAGTGTGACACAGCATGGTGTAGCTTACAACTTAATTTTGGTGTTTTCAGCCATGCTCTGCCCATGCCTAGAGCCTTCCAATAAAAAGAGAGGGACTTCCACGGGTTGTCCTAGGCTGAGCACTGAGCCTGGGGCACCAAGACTTGCAGTCACGGTGGGTGGTTGTGGTGTTTTTGTTGAGTTCAGGCATCCTGTGATATCACATGGTGGTGCTATGGGTAAGCACCAGTGAGACTTGCACAAGCCATGGCTCACCAAATTACTGTCCTTACTTTCAGGGATATCCTCTGCCTACAAAGAGGAAAGAATTGTTACTGTGATTTGCCTTTGAGATAAGTTTCTGATCTTTGAGTCATCCCGTACAGGTGAGGTGGCTCTGACCCATTCCTGTGTTCTCACATCCCACACTGGTATTTCCATCCTGCCACTTTGGACAGAGGAATCAGTTCAGACAAAATAAAAGTCGACCTTTGCCCATTGCTCTGACCTAGCCCAAAGCAAAGCTTTCCTGCACTGTGAAACTCCGTCTCAGCTTTATTTCCATGCTCCCCAGTGCTTCCCGGTCCGCTGAGGATGGGAACACCAGTGCCCCAGCACTGTGAGAAAAGCTATTCTTGACCTGAACCTGACCAGAAACAGGAAGTAATAGAAATCTCACCAAAAAAAAAAAATCTTTTCTCCTGAGATCTTCAGCCATAGGGGTCATTTTCTGAACTCTCTCTTTCCCTGGTGTAACCACTGGCTTTGTTTACACCGGGGTAATGGAGCACAGCCCTAATTATGGAGGTTCCCCTACAGCTTTGCACAAGAGTCAAACTTGAGTGTGTGTCCAAACCAAATCTACAGAGCTTTTGAGCTTCTCCCATCTCTAATTATTTGTGGGTTTTGGATATATACCAAGAAATTAGTTCATATCCATCTACAATTTTCTCTTTGTTTGATTGGCTTGAGGGCTGGAATTAAGAAAGAGAATTACCTAGAATAATGCCATCTGTATTCCACATAAAGAGACTCCAACCAGAAGCAACAATGCAATGTTTTTTAAACTGTATGATATGATAATACATAATGACACACTGTGCACGCTGACACATGGTTTCCACGAATACCAGTGAGGTTTCTCTTCAAGGAAAAAGTAATGAAATGGAGCAGACCCCAATCCAACCACAGCAGTACCAACCTGAGCATCCACCAGGGACATAATCAGAAATCACATACTCACTGCTGAGGAGCTATAATTAAACTAGATTTAATTTTAATGGAAATTCTTCCCAGAAAAAAAAAATATATCAATGTTCCCCACCCCCACCTCTAATGTTGTTCCACTGTTCCAGGCTTTATGGAAACAGTTACAGGATTCATGTGTTTTGCAACCCCAAATGTTTTCAAAACAAATAGAACATCTTAAAAACTGAAATTAATAAATCTTTTACATTCATACTCAGAAGTCACTCATGCTGAGGTTGTGCGGGTTCATCAGCATCAGATGCTTCCTGCCGGCTGGTGCCTCCACCCAACACATGTTTTAAATAATAATCAAGTTCAGCCTTTGCAATTATATTTTTGTCTTAGTGCTGTTGTACGGTAATGGTTCTTTTATCCTACTTTTATCTCTCAACTTTATGTCAGACAGTGCTACTCCTACCTAGGGATGTGAAAACCTGATAACTTTAAGAGGATTAATGCTGACGAAACTCACTTTATTAGTTTGGATTTGTTTTATTAGTACCCTGCAGTTTGATTAGAACTAGGCAGCAGTCAGAATACTGTTTGCCCAAGCAAAGAGAAAATAACACCAAGCAGAGAGTCAAATATATCTCCAGTTATTGTTTGTTGGGCCAGTACTCTCGCAGCTCTTCCTGTGTCTCTCGGCCCCTCTGTTTACAAAGGGCACAGGCCCCATGGAAATGTAAAACAGAAACCCAGAGCAGCTTCTCCTGTGCAAACACATACAGCTGAACTCTGCTGAGCACCACGTTACGCATCCTTCACGGGAACAGCCTGACCTCTCCCCCGAGTCCCTTTCTGCAGCGTGCTCCTGTAGCTCCAGCAGCGTCTGGAGAAACCCTTGGCACCAAACTCATCCTGATTCCAGCAAGGGGCTGCCCTGAGAATAACGCTGTTCCTTTGGGGCTGTTTCCCCAGATTTGCTTTGTCTTTCTCATTTTCCTCCACGGCCACACCTGGGCATGCCATGACTGGGTGTAACCCCTGTCCTTGCATACTTGGGGAAGTAAAAGCACCTGCATGATGCTTTTCACACTGCTCAGCACACCTGCATAGCAGGGGAAGGCTGGGTTTGTCATCCTAGCACTGACACTTTGTAAAGGGTGTTTATGGCAGTGGTGCTCAAGTGCCACACATGTCTGGTTACCTCCTCCTTGGGTTGGATGAGCTCAGGCCAAGTGCTGTCGTGTGTACTAGTTAAACTATCCAGGTTAAAATCAGGCTGGGCGTTGTTCACCAGCATTGCAGCCCTGGGATGAATCCCTCCTCTGCGTGCTCATAGGATGCTGTCAGCAATGTGCTTTGATGGACAGAGAGGGCTAGGCATGCTCCTGGTGGCTTTCTGACAAGGACACTGGCATCAGTAGAAGTAAGAAATGTGGTTAAACATATTCCTACATGTGATAGGTGCATGGAAAACCTATTTTTTAGTTTTTGGCAGAAAGGAATTGGAATGCAACTGGGCAAGCTACAGACCCACACTCACTTTGCCAACTTTTGTAATAATAGGAAGCTAGTTACAGTAAACAGTGGTAAATAACACACTCATAAAATCCAGCGGGGAATAAGTGATTTGTTCTTATACAGAAAAACAAAAAAAGGAGACATTTCTTTATTTTTAAATAATGTTGTGCTCCACCCACACTGTCTCCAGTATATCCCATAACAGTGTTGGCTTTTGAGAAAAATGCATATAATGACCAGACTCAGTCTCCTCAGTCTTCTTGCACAGAAGCATGACCAGATAATAAAACAAAGATGCTGGCTTACCAAAAGATTCACAACGAACTGTTTGTGACACATTCATTCACCACTCACTTTCTCCACTTTTTACATCTAGCAAGAGTTTGGCGACTAGATTTATTCCTGATTAGTGCTGGTGAGAATGAAAACAGAATGAGCACAATACTATTTCTATCTGTGCCCAGTATATATAGTACACTACTTACAAAATATTTATCCGTGTTTCCTCCCACCCACTACTTTGTTACATTCATCACTGCCTGGGAGGAGAGGTAGAAGACACAGCAGCTATATGAAGATTGGAAGGGATGTTTACTTGAAGGAGATTTGCTGTGAGTTATAAAAAAATAATAAAATAATAATAAGAAGAATAAACTTTTTAAAAGAATACTTTCCAACATCTTTCTGGGAGTAAACAAGTTTACTTATACTGATAGATTGTTCCAGTGCCCATAAACAATCTGTTGCCATTTCCACTATGAACAATTTTTATAATTAGAAAGTTTTTACTTAGTCTCTCTTATGGAAAATTAAGCCCGCGATGACTTCTCATATCCCCTGTGGACAGAGAGAAGTTTATTCTCTGCCTTTCTGCAACAGCCTTGTACATGTTTGACATCTCCTGTTTATCCCCTGACCAACACCAATTCTCCATCTCTCTTTCCCCAGATTTTCAGCCCTGGTGCTGGTCTCCACTGCAACTTTCCTCTCCTTACTTGCTTGAGCACAGTGCTGAAGACCAGACAGTGGCACTCCAGGTGAGTTCCCCCCTGAGCATGACTGCTCCTTTCTCATAACAGTGTGATCTCACACCTGCCTCATGACCCCTCCATGCCTTCCCCCAGTTTCTTATCAATTATTCATTCTCCACCTTGCATTTCTACCTCTCGTCTGTCCCCTGTACTGCTTTGGAGGTACTTTACTGGGTCACAATCTGTTTTGTTTCTGTTCCTGCCTGCTCAGTGAACACATCCACACTCAAGTTGGTCTTGCCCACAAATCCAGCATACCCTTTATTCCACCATCCAAGTCATTAATGGTGATAACTTTGCTGGTAGCTAGCAAAGCAGGGCCGATCACCACAGAACAGAATCTAGGTGTCATGAATGCATCGTGGCTGAATGCATGGGGGAGCTGTATGCAGCGACATAAAGCTGGGACCATCAGATCAGGCTTTCCTTGCGGCCAGACTTGTGTCTGAGATCAAAAGTGGCAGTTTTGAAATAGCTCAAAGACAGTGCGAGAAGAAGCCTCTCCTGCTTCTCTTTCTTCTTCAGCCTAGCTGTTACAGCCGGAGTCTGATCTGAAAACATGTCCTTCCTGTGAGGTTCAGACCACAAAACTGACTGACTGCCACATTCCCCTGTTGTTTTTTCCTTGGGTCACTGTTTGAATCTAGTTTATCACATCCAGCCCTGTGCCAAACATGGTTAGTGTTTAAGCAATCTGTGAAGTCAGAAGCTTCCCAGGGAGAGTTATTCTTTGCTTCATCTGGAATCCACCAACCCATACAAGTACACGCAGCGTGGTCTCCCTAAAGGTCCTCCCTTGTCACCTCTGGGAAATTCTGCTACTTCAGAGTTGAGGTTCCCTACATGGAGCCGTTCAGTGCCTGTGGGGAAAGGCAGGTCACGTTGCTGAGCTCTGGGCTCCCAGCTTTTCTGGGATTCTCTAGGCAAGGGATGGAAAATGATGGTGAGTTATTTCCAGCCATCTCTCCTGGTCTCTTCCCAACAAACGATGGAAGAAGCCTAGAAGGTTGCGAGATGCTGCTGCCGTGGTGAACAAGAGCACTACCCTTGCTGCTGCGGAGGAAACACTGTCACTTACTGGAAGACGAGGTGAAACATTGGCTGGAGTTAGGGGAAAAACTCTCGGGTTTGGGATTCCATCCAGGTCTTGTAGATGGTAGATGAGAAGGAGCAGTCAGGATTCTCTGTGCCTAATCATCCACTTGGAGCGTGAGGGAGACGAGGGTGGCTGAGTACTGCCAGGAAGGACCGCGTGTCCTGCCCTAGCTGACCGTGAGCCCCATCCCACAGCATGAGTGCTGCCCAGCACCACGGCGTGCTCCAGGCATCCTCCCTTCCCTCAACTCATACTGGGATCATTGACTGACCCCACAGGTAACTGATCTCCCATTGTATGAGGCCTGGAGATGGAATAATAAATAAATAAATAATAAATAATTCAGAAATAATCTTTTCTCACATAAAAATCCATGTTCCTGGGGAAAAGTACACAAAACGAAGGCCAGAAATAATCTGTTCAATTCCAGCAAAAGCTCCAGTTCCCCTCTTCTTTTGTGTAAGTCACAGACTCCTCTTTCTCCTCCCATAACAATCTCATGCATAATAAAAACAGGGCTTCCTCTGAAAATCTTTTGTTTTCCAAAAATATGAAGAGTTCCAGGGAGAGCCTCCAAGATCAATTTGCTATCTGATTCCAAACAGAGCTGAACAAAATCTCTGGTTTTCTCCACTGCCAAATATTTGTGGTGACATGCAGGATCTGCCCCTAATGTCAGCAGGAATATCAACAAAACATTTCCAGCATGTTTTCACAAATTTGCCATCAGTTCCCAGGCCATTTGGTGAAACTCTACAGACGTCATGGAGTCACTTTGTGAAAAGCATCCCTGTACAGTTTTAAAGAAAATAGCATCTAATGACTTCCCATCACCTTTCTTGTCTTTTTACAGACTCTCAAAATACTATATGATTCCTTCAAAATGTTCAAATAATCACTCCTGCTTTGATTATAAACAAAGAAAACTTTAATTTGTCTCTTAAGCCAAATTCAGAAAAAAATCAGATCCCCCTGCTCAGTTGGAGAGGGAAAGACAAACAAATGTAATGAAGCCAGGCAGCTGAAAAAAAAAATGCACTGATTAATGGAGAAAAACAACTTAAATCATGTGTTGTTTTTTTTTTCGGGCCCACTTGTCCTTCTACCAACAGCGTAAACACAAGGCAAAAGTGAAAGTGCAACCACTCCTCTGCTCCTTCCCCCTCGCAGCACCCTGCCTGCCCCCCAGGGTGGTGGAGGCACACTTGGGTCCTTTCTGCTCTGATGTGGCTGCGTCTCCAGCCTGGCTGTCATCACTGCCTCCAGTTTGTGTGCTTTCCAGGACAGCAGCTGCTGCTGTTGCACCTCAGGTGATGCTCAGACCACCTTGTGCCCATCACATGCTCACAGGGAGATGGATAGCGTCTGGCTTTTTGGCAATCCTCACTTGACATCTCTGCTCCTCCCTGAAAATAAAGTGCTAGGAGCTGGGAAGTATGGTGATGATATAAAACAGCTGCTGCCAAGGCTAGGAGAAGCTGAGCAGGGATGCCCCCATGAGCACAGTAGCTCTATGTCTATCCCCAGCCCTTGATACTTGCCCAAAATGCTCAGCAGCTTCCCCAGAGATGTCACCTGGAATGGCATCATGTGTTCAGCAATATTTTCAGGATGCATTTTACCATTTCATGGTCCTATGCCTTTACAGTGGGAAAGAGACACCCCATTTGTAACCGATTCTCAATGTTTTGCTGACACAAGTGCTCCAGGAATGACCTCTTACAGACCTGAGTCTAAGGGACTTCAGTTTAGGGGACAACATACACAGCAACTTTACAGATCTCCTAATGAGTTCAATATCACTTCCATTACTGTAGAAGACAGCAAGTCCATAAGAGATAATGTAAACCTCTTCCTTGCTGTAGTTCCTCTTGAGATACAGCTAAATGCTGCAGACACATTACTGTGACTGAATGCATATAATAGGTATTTGTGCATGCAAATGGCCGGTTATATGTGAGCAAGTAATTACCTGATTTGCATGCCCAGACATGGTAATTCAAATGTAAATTAGCTGTGCAGTTGCAGATATACTTTGCATGTACAGTTGCCTATTTATAAAAATGTATATTTTTGTCCAGCCAAAAGGCCCTTTTACCCGCCTCAAAATGAGACATAAGTGGACCTTAAGTGGCACATGCTTGCATCTGCCCAGGGGTGAATGTCATCCGTATGAATATAGATTTGTGAACTGCTCTGCCCAAACTGGAGCTCAACTTTATTTATAGAAAGCCACAACAAAGGGTTTCTGTCTAACGCCCACCAAAATCAATGCGAGTCTTTCTGATGAGTTAAATGGGCTTCGAATCTGGCCCAGATGGAGCAAAGACATTTCTTAAATTATTTTTAATGGAGGAAGTGTTGTGCACAAATACGTGAATAGATTAGCAGAGAGATCAGCAAACCTCTATAAACTGGTGCTGATTTTACAGCTGTCTGCTCGTGGCTTTAAAGTTCCCTTATCAAAACTTGTGGAATTATTTTGATGATACAGAAATCAATAAAATATTTACTTAGAGGAACATTTTGCCTCTGCATTTGCAAACTTCAAAACCAAAGTAACACACAATCCATGATTATTATATTTTCCGAAGTTAGTAATGATGTTTTTTTCTACAACACTATTGGTATATGCAAATAATTACTTTTTTTTTTCTTTTTGATACAATTTCATTATTTGCATTGCTACTAGTGGTTCACCAATAAAGGCGAACATCACATTAGGATTCATGACAGTTTTCACATTGTATTATCAATATGTGGAAATAATTGTCTGCTCCGGGATTAAATTACATTATTGTGTATCTTTTTCATGCCTAATAAATAATGATGGATGGCTTTTATTTTCATCACCACCTGCAACCATTTAGTCACCCCTTGATTGTTGAAGATAAAATAATAAAAGGCAAGTGTTACGTTGCAAGCAAAAGAATGCAGTCAAAACAGTTGCATGCCTCGTTTTTCTGTCTACCTTTTTTCGAGTCCCTAAAGAGTAATAGATGCTGCTCTGGGAAGGCTGGCAACCTGCAAACTGGCAAACAATTCTCATAAATTGGGCAAGGGGGGAAAATGTGGAAAACATTTTTTACCTCGTAAAACAATAATTATTTCTTAGCGCATGATTCATAATCTGAAAATTAGGTTTTTGTTCTGCTGTGCAAATCAGTTACATGCAATTAGAATGCAAAGCAGAGGCACATTCTTAGTGTTTAGCCTTTTTAAATAGAAATGAAAACAGCCTGCAAATTGTACCAAAGTTTAAAATGCATGCTAGGTAATTTTGAAATTCAAAGAAATAAAACCATGCATAATAAAAAGCCCACTCTAACTCATTTCTTTTTTCTTTCCTTTTTTTTTTTTTTTTTTTTTTCAAATTGCCTGTTATGAGGCTTAGAAGTAAAAATAGATATTGCATATTTTGGAAACCTGTGAAGGTGCAGTCCTTTGTCAGTGTTTACGTATTTATATACAGGCATGTGGACACGCACACACACGCACCAAGTCCCCAGTTTATGTCACTTTTTACACAATCATCTTTTCTACTAGGTCAAGTGTAATCTTGAAATTGTTGTAACTCCTACCTGCACATTCTGATCTAGAAACTCTTCAAGCTGAAAACAAATGGAGTTGACATTTTTAGTTAAAGCTTACATTAGCTATTGTCACAAGTCTTTAATCAAGCTCACCCTCCTCAGATTTTTTGTATTGTTACTGCGTTTGCAGCGCTCGGGCCGCTCTGTGCAGAATGCCATAGGAGCCTTTCAAAAATAGCCCAGCAATATTTAGAATGGAAAGTTATCTCTGGATAATTTCATTAACCGTGAGTGTATCAAACGGAGCTCAAGTCAAAGTCGCCCTCTTTTCTTTTTTTTAACAAAATAGTCAGTTCTGAGTCAAAGGTTTATTCTCTGTGTGCAGTTTCACATGCTTGGCTCTATTATCTTTAAATCACAAGATGACAATCTTCTCAAGCATACCAGAGAGTCAACCAAAATCCAACAGTAATAGATAATCCTATCAAATGTCAAGTTACTGAGGAGAAGCGGTTTGAAAAATAGGCCAACAGTCCATTACTTGATTTACCTTGAGTGGATGTTAACATTCCTGTAGCCTGCCTTCAACAGGGTATACTTTCTCTGTATTGCTAAATTGTTTAAAAGCATCTGTTTGGGGCATTTAGAACTATTTCTGTTGTTTGTATTTAAAAACAAACAAAAAATCCTTTAAATTTTCTCATATAAGCAGAAAGTGCCCACTTAAAATAATAAATACTGTTCCTTCAGGGAAAAATACTCCTGGTTGCTGGAGCTCTTCTCCCTCAGACACACAAACACTAACAAAATCAACCATTTACTAATCCAAATTTATGGCAGAAATTATAAATGAATTTCACTAATAGCTGAAGAGTGGTATTTCTTGAGGTGTCCCCTCTCTTGACCTATGGAAATGCCTCCACCACAGAAAATTACCCTCAGAAATCATAAGCAGGGACCTAAAGGGCAGTGCTGAGTGCTGATGTGCTTGAACTGTTCGTGTGGCACTGTGCCATTCAACTTGAACACATCAGCCCTTACTTGCAGCACAGTTCAACACAATTAAAACTCTTGTATAGAGACATGCTGTGCTAAAAGTCGCTCAGAAATAGTGGCTGCCCTGAACAGGAGAAGCTTTCCTAGAAAAAATTCACAAAAATGGAATCCACAAAAAGAAAGGTATCCTGAAAAACCTGTCTCCATCACTGATAAATTGGAAGTTCAAATGGAGCATCCACCAGGGACATCGCTCTACCCTTTCCTGTTTTGCTCAGCCGTAGCAATACCAATACCTCATACAGAAAACAAAGAAAAGGGAAAACTCAGGGAAAGAAGTAACTACTTCCATGAGAACACTCCCATTAATTACAGCAGTTGCAACACATGAGATTTATTTTTTTTTTGTCTGATATATTTGTAGCCCTTATACATCCATATAGCAGGTACATTTTTGCTGCCTGGCACTTTTTGTTAAAAACACACGAGTACACAAAAACACACCAAAGGATGGACTCTACAGCTTTTTTTTCCTTCCTGTGCACACACAGACATGCTCCAGGATGGGATGAAATCCTGCACCCCTGAACATGTGCCAGGCTGCAGGCAGCTGCAGGAGTGCAGTTTGCAGAAATTTACTGCCCTCTCCAAAAAAATAGTTAAATTGAAAGTGAAAAATAAATGCTCTTCGAGTTCTGCCTGCAGCCAGAGGCAATCACTATCCTTCTCATCTGTGTGCTTCATCCAAGCCTTCATCAATACAGAGGTAATTTTCGGACTCAGCTCATTAACACCGAGCTGTTGATGGAGCTGTAAACACTCCACCCTGTCATCGTTTCTCGCCTGTTACCAGCTATTCTTTTCTGTTTAGCTGACCCGCCGTGGCATTTGAGATGAAAAATATTTGTTTTAAATTCACAGCAGTTGCTCCAGTCTCTGAAGAGAGCTGACGCTGGTCCTGACATCCAAAAGCACTGAGGCGAGGAAAGGGAAGCAAACTTTTTTGGCTGGCCTTCTGCAAAGAGGCCGGGGCATGCGGCAGCTCTGGGCACCATGAGGTGTAGGCAGCACCCATTTGGGCTCTGTGTTAGGCTTTCAGCATGCAGAACATACACACACATCACATAAACAGATGGAAATAAGGAAATGGCAAGGATGTAGAAGGAAAATGGGATTAGCTGTCAGAAGCCTGTGAAAATCTGGTGGGAAGAGGAGGCACCCCATTTGTCCCATCAGCACACAGTAGATACAAAATTTCATGCCACGGAGGCTGAGTTGGGATTTCATGATACCTCAGTAGACATTTTGGGCAACAGTGTCACCAAGGCCAGAAGGTGGCATGGGAGAATCGAGCCCTTTGTGGCTAAAACCCTGGCCCAGGCTGATTTCTGGGCCACAGAGAAAGGATGCTGTTGATGGCTGAAGGACTCCTAAAGGCGCCCTGATACGGCCACTGCTCCAGCCACTCCAGTGGGCACCTGTTTCTGTCTCACAGTTTGCTAGGACAATATGAACCACGTGCCAGAATGTGTCAGGCTCTGCAGGATGGTGGTTCTCAGCCTCAGCGAGAGCTGAGTGGGAAGACTTAGACAGCATCCTCCCACATTAGTCCCTGGGGTTACAGTGGTTGAGTAAATAAATGCTCTGGGCTGGATGTGAAATTATGTCTCTGCTCTCATCAGGGTTGTCAGTTCCTTCGCTACAAGGTTAGCAAAGTCACCCGCGTTGGAGGTGGGGGACAGTGACAGAGAACAATGGTTCGAGAACTGTAGTTCCCATGTTTTTGAAGGCTCGGTGTGGGCATGGTATATATAACTCAGTATGGGATTCTCATGCTTTACAGGCATATATGTATCTGGGTGATGTTGTGCAGCAAGTGACAGTGTCTAGGAAACCTCCCCAGAACATCACAAAAATATCTGCGCTCCCGATTTGGGGAGAGGATGTACTGCATGGCCCAGAGGAAGCTCACGAGCATCTCTCACCTGAGGAACCAGCCACCAAATTTGTTGACAGTTTACATGGTACACAGGAGGCAACTCTGCCCTGGGCAGGTAAGTCTTGAAGTTTTAATTCTGCCTTTTTCCTCCTCTTGGCTTTGACTTGATTAAAATCAAACTGAGGTGGCAGGGCCAAGGGATATTAACCTTCACCTTGTAGATGCTGCTCAGACACCTGGCCCTGGCAATGCCTCCACCCGTAGCTGCTCATACCAGACGTGTCAAGCAAGCAAACAGCAGCAAGAGAGCAAAAGACACAGAGCCTTGGTGCTGTTGTGGAGCAGATGTCTCCAAAAGGGCAAGAACATGGCTCAGGGGCCATGTGACTCAGGGTGAACCAAATCCGCACGTTTTAATTAAAATGGCTATCATCCACATTTTGTTTTCTTTATAAACATTTGCAGAGTATCAGTAGCCAATCTAAATGTCTCAGCAGACGAGTACATACTGTACTTCGGCTCTTTTTTTTCTAGAGTGCTGGAGAAAACACATGAGCTGGAGCCAGCTGATGTGCTCTCCATGGGTCTCAAGGGCAAACCCTTTCAAATTAAGCATGATCTTCATGTCCCTTCCAAACTTGTTTTGTGCTCTTTTCTGTACATCTTTAGAAGTTGATCAGACCACACCTACTCTCCACCATGCTCAACCTCTCCTTTCCCAGACAGCTCAGGAAGGTTTCTGGCCTCCAGGGGCATGTGGTGGGTTTAGGCGTTTTATTTAGCAGGGGCTCTATGACATCCTGCTGCAGGCTGTGCAGGCAACAGGCTCAGCTATGAGAGTCCAGGCAGCTCCTAGGACAGCCTCGTTATTGAAAGGTGAGCTTAATGAACCTGCTGTCAGATGATCTCTTGTCATTTTTTAGCAAAAGTAAAGGATTTAGGAAAGCCGTTTCTTGCCCATTCTTTGAACAGAGCCATTCAGATTTTGAGTACCAGTGCTCTCAATCACCACAAAGACTACAAAGGCATTTTTATCTTAATCACAAACTTTTGGTGGCCTACTTTCTTGCTAGCCCTTGTCCAGCCAACTTGTCTTCTTAGTTATCTTTCAGGCAATCTCAAAACCAGGCCAGCTGGCTTCAAAGCAGCCTTGACACTGCACTACCTAAGGGCTGGGAGTGGGAGCATCACCCTGCAGAGGCCAGATTGAGAAGGTCCTTGGCTGACACAAAGAGACCACAGCAGAGCCCCCTGCCTCCCCCAGGCAGCTTTGTCACCCTGCCACATGGAGGAACAGCCTCACTCCCTGCTCCATCGTTTTATGCCAGCCAAGGCCCAGTGCTTTTTTCTCAAGGCTAGTGCAACAAGAGCAGCCCAATTCATTTTGACAGAGCGGTTAAGTGGCACAGATTTCACGTTGGCCTTAGCCTGCCTAATCTTAGAATTATTCCACAGCAAGTGACTGGTGAGAAGATTCAGCATTGTGCAGCAGCCATAGGTAGTATACTTAAAAGCACGTGCTGCTAAACTAAGTGTTTTGCCTGCCTGTTTTACACTACTTGGATCAGACCTTGAAGGGTTCATGCACATGCCAGGCTATAAAGACAGTCTGAGAACAAGGGTGGTCTTCTGCAGAATCTTTAATATATTTATGTACCTGGACACTCTAGTTTTCAGTGGTAAATACTTATATACTTCTCTATTTTTCTCTGAAATGTATTATTATTTTAAATAAAATGTGGGGAAAAAAAAAGTTCCTTTCCTCATAGTAGTACCTTACCCCTACTTTTTGAAATACTTGGAAAAAAAAAAAAAAAAGTTGTCACCAGGGTTTCCTTAATATTTAAGCTGGACATCAAGATTTTAGTAGCTTAGTAAATACCTATTATTTAACCTGTCTCCTGTTAATGTCCAGATAGCAAGCAGTAATTAACCTTAATTGCCTTGACCAACCTCAGCTGGTGCCTCTACCCCACACCTGTGGGCCCAGGAGCCCATTTAAGCTCTGCTGGGGACCCTTATTCCTTTCTCTGAGCTGTGTTGGGGGCACATCAGCTCATAGCTTGGCTATGGACCCTGTTGATCATAGCCCACAGACTGATTTCTCAACTTGATCTCGTCATGGTGTTGCTTTAGGACCTGAGTTCCTGGCTGGACCTAGCCTCCATCTCCAGAACTGCCCACTATGCTCAGGTACTGTGGGATGGGGATGTCTGCATCTCTTGTGTCGCTCAGGGAGCAGCCTGGTCCTGGTGCTCCCTGACAATATCTGAGGATTTTGGTAGTCTCTGTAGTCACACTTAGCTCCTGGGAAGGATGAGATTGCCATCGCCCTCATTTGGAATTAAGGGAAAGTGAAGCACAGCTTTACTGAGCCCTGCGGGGCAACTGAAGCAAGGTGCTGCTCTTTCTTATCATGTCACTGGATCAACACAGGTGAGAGGGAAAGGATTAGAAGAAATGATTAATTTCTTACACCAGTGGCATTTGCACAACCATTTCTGGCTTCTGGATAAAGTTTAAATGAATGTCCAGTGAGTGCTAATTGCAAAGCCTACCCATAAAAATGAAGGGCCAGGCTTCATGATAGAGCAGTAAAAGGGTGTTTATGTTGGTAGTGTCTCAAAACTTTTGCAGCGGGAATGCAAGTACCAGTGAAAATAGCTCTCATTGTGTTACATTTCCCTATCAGGATAGGTATGAAGGGAAGATGCTCAGTGTGTTCTGGTGGGAAGGTAAGGTTTGCTGCTGATGCCACTGCAGTATTTGTGCCATAGAAATGGATGCAGGATTGCTTGTGTCAGTTGAAGACGAGTCATTGCTGTGTGATGTTTCTGTCAATAGGATAACTCAAGAGGAAGGAGCTGTGAGTAGCTTCCATGAGAAACTCATCACTCTCCATTCATTCCCACCACAAATCATGCAGCACACTCCCAGTGGGATGCACACCTGCTCACACCACCGTGAAAAGCCACACTTTACTGCCTCTACACTGGACTTGATGGCAGCCCATCAGTCTAAAATTGTCTGTCAGCCACTTGCTGAAATGCCTGAGCATTCCTATAATCCCTGATGGTCTCTGCTACTGTTACTGAGCTCTTTTCTAGGCATATGCTGGCATCTGCTATCAGAGTAGTGACACAAGACTTGGTCTGAGCTAATGCAGAGGTTTTTCTTATCAAACAAGTGTTTTTTGTGGTTATATGTGCAGTCACTCTAAATTCACAAAACCCAGCCCTGGCAGTTATAATGTCAGATTAATTGCTTTTGGAGGAATGTGTTTTCAAGTGGTTGTATGACCTGAAGCCCCTGCATCGTGCCATTACTGTGGCCCACTTTGAGAACAGATGCTCTCAAACCTACTTAGGATGTCTTTTTCATCTTTCACCATTACTTGAGTTCTCCCCCACCACTTTACAGGAATAGGAAAATGATCATGTAATGTTACTGGGAAGCCTCCAGTGCTACCTGATAGATGATAGAAAGCTTCAGAGAATGTTTGCGTCCTTTGTACCAGGCAGATTTCTTTTTTTTTTTTTTTCATTAGATTTGAGGGTTTTGTTGAGCATAGTCATTTCTTCGGGTAGAGTTGCACTTCCATCAAAATATCCCACATCTGGTTTATTGGTAGATGTGTGTAGATATCCTGATCCTGCTCAAGAGGGGTAAAAACTGCATCTAGGATTTCCCCATGGATTTCCCTCTGTACTTTTTTGATTCTCTTACTTGCTAATGAGTTTGAGCAGGACTGTCAAGAAAGCTCTTGGTGATGCTGCATGTCCCTGACCCAAAAGGTTCAGAGACATCTCAGAAGTTAGTTGTTGTCCTTCAGATCAGGACTTCCATTTTTTACTACGCTGTTCAAATCTGTGAGAGAGGTTGTTCCTGACAAAAAGAACATAAACTTTCATTTTGGCAGCGGTAAAAGCTTTCTCAGCCTTCAGGCTTTCCTATTGTCAAGTCCAATTGCATTAGGTAAATTAGGATTGTTAACAGAAAATAAGTATTGCATATTTTAAAGTACAAAGCAGAACAAAACCATAAATTGCTTCTGTGAATAAGCTAATATTTACGGAGCACATCTCAGGTAGGCAAGGCAAAGCCATAATTGACACCAAAGCAGAATCTTCCTACACTTTTTAGTAAACAAATTAATAGAAACCTTGCACTTCTGTTAGTTTTTCCTTTTCTGAAATGTTTGGATTTTTTTGTTATTGTGTTAATATTCTTTCCATGATGGTGTCTGTGAGGATTGGAGATAAAATAAGACAGATGTACTGACCATGGTTACCAAGGGAGCAGTTTCCTTAGCAATGGCAAAGCAGTTGTCAAAGCAGTCAATGTTCCTTCTCTCCCTCTCATGTGACTTGTTTTTACTAGTTTGCATAGCTTGGATACACAAACAGCTAATCGTAAACACCTCTTCCAAATTTCCAGGCAAAAAAGGCCTGGGTGGGTCATTAGTCAAATGTTCCCAACTTGGCTTTACTTCAGTGCCTACCTGAACTTTTTTCTTTTGCTTCATCATTTTTTCAAGAACTTTCACTGCCTAAAGAACATTAAAGTCATCCAAATGGAAATGTAACCACATAGTGCACACCCAAATAGGAAGATACGGAGGTGGGTGAGTAGTGTAAAATTGCCACCTGTCCAGAGCACCAGTCCTTTCCACTTAAGTGTAAAGATGGCAGCTGAAATAATCCCTATAAATAGGTCTTGTAACTGTGTACGTGAAATGGTTATTATCTGAAAGTGGCAGTCTGATCCTGCCATGCTTGCCGAGGTGAAGATGGAATGTGCTGCACTATAACACTTACTGCTCTCTACGGGCACTTCTGGTGGCAGGGATAAGTGTGCGAGGTCCTGGGGCCGCGTTCTGAATTGCCCAGCCAAGGCCATTACCCAGTGGGTGGCCGCAGGGAGCACATGCAAGGGAGCTGTGTCCACCCTCAACCCCTCGCTGCGAACCTGGGAGCTCAGCGCCCTTGCTCCTAGGGACAGCAAGGAGGTGAGATAGGCTCATGCTGTTGTAGGGAAGTAGTTCTAAAAGGATGGTAGATCCCATAAAGTACTTGGAAAACCCTGTTATCTGTAACTTCAGGCACCCCATTTATGCTCTGCTGAGCAATGTAACTTTGCATTCCCCCAAACTAGTAGAAGTTATTCGACCTGAGCAGCATAATACTGAGCATGTCAAGACAGTGAAGAAAATCTTTTCTGTTTTGTGTTTAAGTTACATGCCTAGTTGTAATCAAGCTGATTAAAAGCACAGTGTAGCTAGCCCAATAATGCGAAGACAGAGCTGAACTGTAGTAGTGGGTGCAAGAGGCACAGCCACTTGATATAATGATCATGCTTATGAAGTGAGTATTGTTTTCCTACCTTTATTTCCAATCAAAGGTGAAGTGGTTTCTTATCAAGAACAGATACCTTCCTATAGGTATATATTTCCAGGGAGCTTTGCAGGCTAGCAAAGGACACTTTTAAAGACATTCATACTTTTAAAGACATCCATTAATGTAACCCTGTGCTATCCAGTGGGATGTTTATAGAGAAAATATCAACTGGACTGCTTTTGGACTAACTTTATGTCGGAAAGTGACATCTTGATGTCACCTCTATGGTCTGTAATTTTAAGCATTGTTATTTGAAAGGTTTGCTATCATATGGCACTTAAACTTTCTGGTAACTCAGCTGCTCTGTGTGTATTTGTCAACCTATGGCTAAAACTCATACATACCCATTTTCCAACACACCCTTATTTACTACCTACAAGAGATATAGATCATCTTGTTCAGGTTGATGGAAATTTAACAAGACACTGATAAAGAGAAGGTAAAGCACAGCGTGTGCACACAGGGAGCAGCTGATTGCCGCTGTTCCCCCTGCTCTGTGCAGCTCAGTGCCATGGGGTAGGTTACCCACCACAGTGCAGGACTCGAGGCAAAGCTAGGCGTTTCCTTCAGCTTTGCTTACAGGTGCTTCTAGCAGGGAAGTGACTCTTTAGGAAGGCACAGAAAGAGCTGGAAGTGCAATATTAGATAAAATGTTGTTGACCTGTGAAGTGTGGCTTCTATGCTCTTGCTTAGAGCACTTGGACAGGGAAAGGGTGAGGAGTACGGTGCTATCTATGAATGCTATAAGCAAAACCTGTCTCATCTACCTTATTAGGAAAGCTGCACGGAAAGGGAGGAAAAAGGCCATGGCATGTTTCTGACTAATTTCCTCTATTCCACACTGAGATGGTTTCAGTTTCAGAGAATCTCTCAGTACTTGAATTCCATAAATTTGCACTGTCCTTGCAAAAACTGGTATCTTTGTGTTGAGAAATAGGGGAACATAAAGGAGAGAAAGGTAAAAGCCACAAGATCAAATTGTGCCCAACTAATGAGACACTTTAAAGGAAAGTGTATAGATGTGCATAAAAGCATAGGGAAGGTCTTATTTCTGATGTGCTCAATGTATACTTACAAGGCTTGTTTTTATTTAAAAAGTAAATAAATGTCTTATGGAGGAAGGAAAGCTGCAGGAAGAAAAAAGGAGCAGTGGCAGTAGATCTAGCTGATGGAAGAAGAGTGCAATGGGGAGGGACTCTGAGATTGCTTTCTGCAAGGAGGCTACTTTGCAATTTTGATTGTAGGAGGAACACACCCTGAGGTCAACCACAGCACTGAATCATGTCAAACCCCTTGGTGTATGCAGCCACCCTTCCATTCCCTCCACAGCCCTTTTATCTTGAAAAACAAAGATTAGATGATGAAAAGACAGAGATAGTGAGTTGCCTCCAAGCACAGTTTTGTCAGGACAACCATACAGTCCCCGTCTCCTACCCACAGCCTTGTGAGACCCTAATCCATCGACTCCCTAACCACCCCGCAGTGACCCCCATTTTCAAAGTAGCAGCTGTGCAGTTAGTTTGCTAGCCCCTGACTGAGATGTTTTTTTTACCTCTATGGTCCCAGCCACCTGCTACACATTTGATGTAACTTCTTAATTAATGTTCTCCAAAGATTTGTAGCCTTCGGTGTGGGTTACAGCCACAGCCATTCCCAGATCCATCACCACTCTCCCTTATCTGCT